>NC_060138.1:238420765-240920765 GCF_021461385.2 Schistocerca piceifrons
ATATGAACAGTTAGAAAAATAAGGCAGCAGTCAATCGGTCTGAAAAGAACTGCTGCAAAGTCCGTCGAAACGTTGGCATTTTACTTGTTTTAGTGGTCCATAATAATGCGGCCCACTACCCAAAATTATTTTTTCAATACAATATAACTAACGCTCAATATTATTACTGGCAAGGACACATCGCTAAAACTGTATAAGACTGTGGCGACGACTACTGTACGACTTTGATGTGGGAATTAGTTCCCATCTCAGAAGGAATAATAGTAATAATAATAATTAGAATAATAATGAACAGGAAGCGGAAATATATTTTCTCGTGGAGCACTAAGGCTATTCTCATTCTAATTTTCAACTCAGCTGAGTTAATTGTTTAGTTTGTTTGAGTCTGATTTCGATGCTTTTTATTGCTAAATCTTCAGGCTCCTGGGAGTCATTATCGAAATGAAATACGTCAGCAAGTGTACGAAACCAAATTCTAATGCAGAAAACGCAAGGATTATAATTTTTTTTTAATTACGCCTAAGTGCTTGAAGATGAAAGAACGAAAAGGATCGAAATCGCAGCGAAGTGAAATATGTCTGTGTGCTAAAAAAAAAAAAAAAAAAAAAAAAAGCTACAGTTACAGTGCCCATAATCCAACGTACAGAAAGCAAAATGATTAGCTGAATTGAAATTTCTTCAAGGAACTAATTGGTTGGATTCCGGTGGTAGGAATTGGGGCGTAGGGTACCAACAGAATATAGATGCTGTAAATAATAAACACCGGAGTTGTATACAGAAAATAAAATACCGTTTGGCACGAACGATTGATAAGAAGGAAGTATTGCAATAGTTTGCTGCAGAGAAGAAGTAAGAAATACGATGTGTGATGGAAGTGCTAAATTGGAATGTGCAGCTGTCTAGTTGCAGAAGGAAGAAAACAAAGAGGTGAGAAATAAATACGACACGTCCAGTGGATCAGAAGTAGCCGAGGACGGCATACTTGCTAGGAAGGGACGAATGCTGACTGGGCAAGGCGTGGCGGGGCGTGTGCGCAGTGTTCGTAATGTTCGGTACCTGGAAGCAGCGCGGCAGCCCTCCGGACAGTCGTAACCTCGACTCGGCGACGGCGACGAGCGCTGGGCTGGCACGGACGCGCCGGGAGCGGACTTGGCGGCGCACTGGACTCCGCTGGCCGCCGCCGCCGCCGCCGCCGCCGCAGCCTCCACCGCCCCACGCGCCGCGCAAGCGCCGTGCCGCCGCTCTGCCCGCCCCGTGCGTGCGTGGCGTGGTACGACTCTGCCCTGGCTTCAGGGATCTATCACGCCACAATCTCGATTCCCTTACCAGGGACGCTAACGACATGCGTTCCTTCTCTCTCTGTAAGAGACTGAGCTAACTTTCTATGCCAGTACTTCGGACATGTCCGAAAGAACTGACACCATATCCATGTAAGTACTGTATACAGGGTGTTACAAAAAGGTGCGGCCAAACTTTCAGGAAACATTCTTCACACACAAAGAAAGAAAATATGTTATGTGGACATGTGTCCGGAAACGCTTACTTTCCATGTTAGAGCTCATTTTATTACTTCTCTTCAAATCACATTAATCACAGAATGGAAACACACAGCAACAGAACGTACCAGCATGACTTCAAACACATTGTTACAGGAAATGTTCAAAATGTCCTCCGTCAGCGAGGATACATGCATCCACCCTCCATCGCATGGAATCCCTGATGCGCTGATGCAGCCCTGGAGAATGGCGTATTGTATCACAGCCGTCCACAATATGAGCACGAAGAGTCTCTACATTTGGTACCGGGGTTGCGTAGACAAGAAATTTCAAATGCCCCATAAATGGAAGTCAAGAGGGTTGAGGTCAGGAGAGCGTCGAGACCATGGAATTGGTCCGTCTCTACCAATCCATCGGTCACCGAATCTGTTGTTGAGAAGCGTACGAACACTTCGACTGAAATGTGCAGGAGCTCCATCGCGCATGAGCCACATGTTGTGTCGTACTTGTAAAGGCACATGTTCTAGCAGCACAGGTAGAGTATCCCGTATGAAATCATGATAACGTGCCCCATTGAACGTAGGTGGAAGAACATGAGGCACAATCAAGACATCACCAACAATGTCTGCCCAAACGTTCACAGAAAATCTGTGTTGATGATGTGATTGCACAATTGCGTGCGGATTCTCGTCAGCCCACACATGTCGATTGTGAAAATTTACAATTTGGTCACGTTGAAATGAAGCCTCATCCGTAAAGAGAACACTTGCACTGAAATGAGGATTGACACATTGTTGGATGAACCATTCGCAGAAGTGTACCCGTGGAGGCCAATCAGCTCCTGATAGTGCCTGCACACGCTGTACATGGTACGGAAACAACTGGTTCTCCCGCAGCACTCTCCATACAGTGACGTGGTCGACGTTGCCTTGTACAGCAGCAACTTCTCTGACGCTGACGTTAGGGTTATCGTCAACTGCACGAAGAACTGCCTCGTCCATTGCAGGTGTCCTCGTCGTTCTAGGCCTTCCCCAGTCGTGAGTCATAGGCTGGAATGTTCCGTGCTCCCTAAGACGCCGATCAATTGCTTCGAACGTCTTCCTGTCGGGACACCTTCGTTCTGGAAATCTATCTCAATTCAAACGTACCGCGCCACGGCCATTGCCCCGTGCTAATCCATACATCAAATGGGCATCTGCCAACTCCGCATTTGTAAACGATTCCACTGCCTGCAAAACCACGTTCGTGATGAACACTAACCTGTTGATGCTACGTACTGATGTGCTTGATGCTAGTACTGTAGAACAATGATTCGCATGTCAACACAAGCACCGAAGTCAACATTACCTTCCTTCAGTTGGGCCAACTGGCGGTGAATCGAGGAAGTACAGTACATACTGACGAAACTAAAATGAGCTCTAACATGGAAACTAAGCGTTTCCGGACACATGTCCACATAACATCTTTTCTTTATTTGTGTGTGAGGAATGTTTCCTGAAAGTATGGCCGTACCTTTTTGTAACACCCTGTATACTTATATGGATATGGTGCCAGTTCTTTCGGACACGTCCGAAGTACTGCCATGTAAGCAGGAGATGTCGAGTTCGAGTCCCGGTCGGGGCAGACATTTCCACCTGTCCCCGTTGATGTATATCAACGCCCGTTAGCAGCTTAATTTATTAATATAACTCTAATTTCGTTCTATACCAGTGGTTTCCCATCTTTCTGCGTCCTGCGTCACGCAGCAGCGGTAGCCATAAACTTTTAACTATGTGCTGCCCCTGAGTAAAATTTCACCCATATTTTATCAGCACAAGATGTACGTAGCCTCAAAATACGCAAAGTGGTTGGATAATAAATATAGAAATTTTACTTGTTAAAAGGAATTCTATTATATGTTATAGAGCGCACAACAAAGTGGTGGGCTTGGCTGCCGATCGCGGTACAACAGCGACCTGGCGTCTAAAGAAAAAAGAATACAGAAGGCCAAAGAAGAGTTTATCATTTAAAACAACGATCATGTAAAAGAATAAGAAATTTAGTAGTATGTCCGAAGTCAGTCTGAAGTAGACACAGAGTTCGTCGTTTGTTCAAGATTAGGACACTAGTTCGGCGTTTGACGTTTAATTAATATTATATCTTGCAGTAGGAGAATTTATGATCTGACTTACGTATTTAGATCGATACGTAAAGAAAGGAAAATTAGCAAGATAATATTAGATTCTATACTGATTGTAAAGCTTGAAATTTGTCATCTCTTACGTAAGGCTCATGTTTTCGTTTAATTCTGAAGAAGATAAGTCTGTTTTCACTTAAGGTGAGTGAACAACCATACAAAATTTGTTGTAGAAAAGGAAATAATTCTCGGTCGGAAAAATAGGAAGTTTTGAAGCTAGACGCTTCCAAATGGTTTATAAAGTAAGGGCTGAGCTGTCCTAGAAAGTTGAACAGATGTTCAGTGTAGAATCTGAAGTTAATTTCAGAATAAATTTTGTTTGCGTTGAAAAGTGACGCAGGTGGTTTTGGTTGAATTTTCGTTGTCTTCGGGGTAGTAGTTCTATATTGTAAAATACGCGAAACTTTCAATGGATGAGAAATTAACGACAAGCGTAAGTGAAGCCTTTGTCGTATATTGATTTATTTTGATGGTAGGTGTCGGTATATGTATGGTATATTTGTTGGTGGGTGTGACTACTAACCCCTGGGGAGAGTGTAAACGATTGTGTGGTTAAATCCTGGTGATTTCACATAAAGAATTTATACTATTGTAATAGTTGTTCTTCCCATTTCATACTGAAATAAGCAATTGCGAGTTCAATAACTGTGAGCATTACCGGACATACTAAAAATAAGTTCTTATTCTACATTGCTGGAAGAAGATTTTTAAAAAGGGTTAGTAACCGCGAATGTCCAACGCCTGAAGAGGTTGAGTCTTGTACGTTATTTCATACGGGGACAAAAGTGGCGGTAGAGCATAGTGATTTGTTGTTCTTTATTTGTGATTTATTATTCAATTCCGAAAATAGGGATATTTTTTTAAATCTTTTCCAGCAAAAGATTATATAACAACTAAAATTGTTGAAACATAACAGACTAAAATATTGTGTAACGTTCCTCAAGGACAATAAATTAACGTTCATCGTAAAATTAAAATCAAAGTTCCATTGGTGTCCGAACTTATTGTGTAGTTAGTTAATACTACTTATATTCTTGTGTTTCTGAGCATTTTAAATGCAGAAATAATAATACAAATACTTCTTAAGAGAAATATTTAGTAACGTTTCTCTCTAAATTGAAAAGAAAAGCGTAAGATTGAATTTTGACAGTTATGATATAAAGTTTAAGCTCTCAGAGAGGTTAACTGGCTCTGGTAGAAGAGATATATTTTTATCACATCTAAACAATACGCAAACAGTAGTCATTTGTCTATCAGATCAGCTGATCGCAAAGAGGTGTTTTTGTGTCGTTAATTTTCTTTAAGGTTGATTTAACAATCTGATGGAAACAAAGATCTCTTTTATTATCTAAAGAAATACCTTTTTATATTAATCTTCTTCAAATACAGGGCACAGAAATAGGATTGTTTTATCGTAAGCAAACATGACTTACAGATTGCAATACTCGGGTACGTAATATTTTGTGCGTCTATGCACTGAGAGTGCCACTAGTGTCTATATATTGGCATTTATTTGAGCGGAAGTTATAACTAGCACTCCGAAAGAATTAACTTACGTAGTAAATTTTTGTTGTTTTCACATGCTTGATATATAGTTCTGGTGGACACTGAAATCCTTGCGAAACGTAACCGTAGCAAGCCAAAACAAGAGCGAAAACATAGTGGCGTAGCACGTCCATACTCGTGTGTATGGTAATTCGTTTCCTGCAATGAATCTTGGTGAGTTGTCGGAACTCTGGTCTTCCGCTGTAATTCTAATTAACAAGTGTTTTAAATTAGAAGCCCCGGGAGCCACATATTGATGTCGGCAATGTTGTCGAACTGGTAGTTACACGTTACTATATCGTTGGACGCTAACAAGGTTTGGAAACTTCTCGGGGACTGAGGACCAAGATCCGAATGATTACGTGCAAGTACGGTTATGTCACATGTGTACCGAGGACACTGTACAGATATATGCTTTGGATCTTATTTCTCTGCACAAACACACAGAAGGATGGCACTTAGATGGAGCCGATGGAGGAGTTAGTTGAACTTCCGGTGATTACATTTCACGCGTGATATGACTGTGGTAGCCTTGGAATGGTGGGATGAATTAGTGGCTAGTGACTGTCATTGGTTTTTTTTTGTCCGCGACCATTCCACTTGCCAGTTTCAGGACAACTGCTTTCTGAGTATGACTATCATATCAGTTATCACATTTAATGGCTCCATACAAAGATGCTTGCTATGCTTGGAGATCTGCCTGTTCATTTTCAGGTATCCCAGACACAACTTCGACAATTTCTACAATTATGTGATTTGTACAACTATCGTGATGGTTTCTAATCAGTTGTAGAGCTGACATAGTACCTTAAACACAACGTCGACAATTACTACAGTTGTGGGGTTGGTACAACTATTATGATAGTTTTTCATCAGTTGTAGGGCTCATATACCGTCAGAGATTTTGAGTATTGTGTCTGCTATGGTCGTCTGTGCGAATGTCAGGACATACGAAATGGCAATAAGCTCTGCTGTCATGAAAGTGGATTGTGGATCCAGATTGTATAGGCCTTACTGTTTGCTATGTGGTACACAATATGCACTACCAGTGCCTTCACTAGACTTGGACCAGCTGTGTACACCACGCACCCATCGTGATAATGAGACAGGAATTCCATAGCTGATGTGTTAGTTGGGCCCTGGTTTCGAAACGTTAAACTTGTCCTGGTATTGTTGAAGTGCGGTAGAAGAGGCTTTTCACATCTTCATATATTCAGCCGTTACAGAAGAAAGTTGCTTATTTGGCCAATATCTTCCACACACTGAGTAGTGTGTAAATTCCTATGGTTTTTTTTTTCTTTTTCAAAGGCCGATATAGTCATAGAAGGTATTTCTTATAGAGGAATATTCGTCGCAAGTTTCACAATGATTGATTCGCTTCAACCAGTATGATATACTCATTCTACGGGGTCAATCAATAAACTATTCTCCCAACCAATTTCAATAACAAGTGACAAACAATCAGTTATCTTTAGAGAAAGGATTAATTCGCCCCAACGCTTCACTTTAGATTTTGCGTTTATTGTCACACCCCTCTGTGCAAACCACAGAACACGCAAGTGTAACATTGTGAGAATATTTGCACTCGTAATATTTGGTATATAACTTAAGAATTACTTAATAAACAATAGGTATCTATGATTACTCCTTTAAGTAAATATATATTAAGACCATAAACGATAAGGGTCAACGGTTAATAAGGTCACATAGAACTAGAACGAGGATCACCTTTTCAGTCTTTGAATGAAGTCGGTATGTGACATATGGGAGAATCAGACTTACAATAAGTGTTACACCGTTAAGGACAATCAATAATTAAGAATTATAACCACAGATTAAAGAAAATTAATCTAAATCAATTAACATCAAGAGCAAATATTAAATCCCGTCTCAGCAAATGCATCAAAACCAAGTCTTTCAGTTCTATAACAATGTTGCATAGTCGAACACCGGACTACAGGCACAGAAGGCTTAATTTTACCAAACAGTATCTCTCCGCCAGACAATACAAGATTATTTAAACAGTTTATAACGTGCTTATCTAAACAGTGACCTACGCCGTCCACGGGAAAACAACGGCTTGCAGAAGGTTCACAGACAAAAAAAAATTTCCTTTTTTTTCTTTTCTTTACGATGCGCTCCTTAAGTAAGTCAGGATAGCGTTCAAATGCACGATCCTGCAAGGGGGCAGCAACACACAGGCAAGGCAATTTCCGATCACAAACTCAAAACAGAGAAAAGTTGCCACACAGTTATTAATAGTTCCCACAACACCGGGAGGTTGACCCGCCAGACGACGACCGTTGCTCTAACTAGATGAAAAATCTTACCTTTCAGTAACGACACCACCTTCTGGAGCTTATTGGCAGCCGCTGACGGACTTCATAGTTTCCATAGCCCATGAACGGAAACCAAATGTTGTCCTCAGATTTATGGCCTCTTGTGTCCTCACGGCCCGGGTTTTTGGGCCCATCCAGACTTAGCATAGAGGGACCGAGGGTCCCCCTGCAGAACGGTCGTCCAGGGCCAAACACTCGTCTCAACTGACTCTTACGCCCTCGGCACGGCACACACGCCTCCTCCCCCAAGGCGCGCTAGCAGCGCGGTCGCGGAAGCTCCGCAGCGCCGTCTAGGAAAGCGCGGAAACTCAAACAGAAGTAAACAAAGGGAAAAGCAGGAACCGTGGCAAACGGCATGGTTCACAGTAATGAGTTGGGTTGCGTTGAATGAACAGTACTTATTCTGAAGACTTTGTACTGCATAGCGTCGAGTCCTTGGAGAGTGGTGTGTGATGCTGATCCGTAGCACAGGTGTCCGTAACTGAAGTGTGTCCCTAGTAGGGACCGGTATGAAGTCATCGCTGTCCGTTCTTCACAGCCCCACTATACTCCAGTCGCTGTTCCGTTGAGATTGCAGGTTCTTTCACATCTGATAAAGTTATGTCAGATATTAGGAGTCCACCATAGTTAAACGTCAGTAAATATCTCAAGGGTTCTGGAGTAGCCACAAGAGCCAGAACGAAAATGAAGAACGCAAGACTAGAGAAGGCAGTGAAACGACGTCGGCCAATGGTGCTCTGACCAGGAGCGCACCATGACAGGAGCGCCCCCTAGCCGAAGGGAATATAAGCGCCGGTTCTGCCAACCTTAGCCGGATATTAGTGGACGGCCTAGCAGACGGTGCTACGAGAGCCGTTATTAGTGATTCATATCAATTGATTGTTTGGACTTTGTCCACAGCGAAGAACATTACTGTTTGCATGTGGCCCATAGACTATGACACCATTGTTAATTCACGTTAAGTATTGTCAATCCACTTTAATGAAATAAAACTACTAATGTTATTTGCTTGAACTGTTGCATAGCGTTCTGATAACGTAGCATCCTTTCGGCACCCTATACGAGACGAGTGGGCAGGACCCAACATTTGGCGATGAGGACTCGACATTTGGCGACGAGAACCTCCAAGCGAATCCTGTGCCCGACAGAGTTTATGTTGTGCTAGCGCTGTAATTGTGTCTTGTCTTTACTTGCAGGAGCGCTTAATTGCTTTAACAGTTTCCTGTTGTTATTGCTGATAAGTGTTTTCAGGTGGGTGTTGCAGAAATTTTCTTTACTTTTTTTGTTTGCTTTTTTGCAATTGTGTCTTCCAACATGCCCAACCCACCTGTCCCGCCCTCTGTTCAGGCGCCGCAGCTGCAAGGGCTGGATGCAACACAGCCAATGCATATGTTTCAGTTCCAGGTGCAGCAGATCTCAGCACTTCTCAACACGGTGCAGCACCTACTCGCCAACGCTGCGCGACCTATGGAACCAGCACCATCTTTTAGACAGTTTGGTGAACTAGACGAGGGACGGCTCGAATGGCTGCACCAGTTCGATGCCCATATGCTAGCTCACAATGTCGGAGGTACCATGAAACTTCGCCGCGCGGAGTGGCCTCCGGTTTGAGGCGCCTTGTCACGAACTGCGCAGCCCCTCCCGACGGAGGTTCGAGTCCTCCCTCAGGCATGGGTATGTCTTTTGTTCTTAGCGTAATGAAATCCCTGGTCTAGCAGCACAGAGCGGGTGAGGTTACATTTGTGGAAAGGGGTCAAAATAAGTTGCTATCAGTTACACTCAACATATAAATTTTATTAGTTAAAACACATACTAACATAGGCTAGCCGGCCGCGGTGGTCTAGCGGTTCTAGGCGCTCAGTCCGGAACCGCGCGACTGCTACGGTCGCAGGTTCGAATCCTGCCTCGGGCATGGATGTGTGTGATGTCCTTAGGTTAGTTAGGTTTAAGTAGTTTTAAGTTCTAGGGGACTGATGACCACAGATGTTAAGTCCCATAGTGCTCAGAGCCATTTGAACATAGGGTAGAATTAAATACTCTCAAGGTTTTAACGAAAGAGCTCCTTTGATTTGATTTAAATCGGCTGACAGCCACATATGAAATTTATTTCAATAAAAATAGGCTGAAGGCCACACACTAAGCAAGAACAGAATTACGGCTTAAGGCCAAAACAAAGATTTTCAATGTTAATTCTAAATAAGCTGAAACCCGGCTGAAGGACACATATCAAGGCCACATATTTAATGGCTTAAACCCTTGGAAGAAGGGCTTTCAATTAAACAGGCTGAGGGCCTTAGCTTAACACATTTCATACAAACTCAGCTGAAGGCCTCATACTAAAGAATAACAATCTTATGACTTAAGGGAAGAGCAAGATTTTAAATTTTTAGTTTAAGAGAAATTAAAACCCGGGTAGAGACCACATACTTAAGAATAACAAACCTATGACTTAAGGGCAAGACAAAATTTTGAATTTTCAGTTTAAGAGAGATTAAACTCAGCTGAAGGCCACATACTAAACAATAATAATCTTATGACTTAAGGGCAAGACAGAATTTTGAGTTTTCAATCTATGAGTGATTAAACACGGCTGAAGGCCACATACTAAAGACTACCAATCTTTTGATCTACGGGCAAGACCAAAATTTTGAAATTTTAATTTAAAAGAGATTAAAACTCGACTGAAAGCAAGGTACCATGTCTTGCTAGGCTTAAGGCATTAAGACCTAGGAAGAAGAGCTTTCAATTTGTAAATCTGAGGGCCTTAGCTTAAAACATTTCAAGCAAACACGGCTGAAAGCCTCATACCCCCAAAAATAACAATGTTGTGACTTAACGACAGGAGCAAGATATTAAATTTTCAGTTTAAGAGGGTTTAAAACTCGGCTGAAGGCCACACACCAAGGAGAAAACAATTTGATGACTGAAGGCCTAAAGAGAAAAAAAAACTTACAATTTTAATAAGCTAAAACTCGGCTGAAGGCCCCACAGAGTACTTAAGACTAAAAGGAAGTGACTATGTAAAATACAAGGAGCGGCGCTCAGAAGGTTCCAAGGGTCGGCCTGGGAAGTAACAGTAACGGACGTTTAGGTGAGACCGGCAGCCAAACCGACAACCTCTTAATCGGAAGGCAACCGAAGCGAAGAGCCGGCCGGTGTAGGCGTGCGGTTCTAGGCGCTTCAGTCTGGAACCGCGTGACCACTACGGTCGCAGGTTCGAATCCTGCCTCGCGCATCGATGTATGTGATGTCCTTAGGTTGGTTAGGTTTAAGTAGTTCTAGGGGACTGATGACCTCAGATGTTAAGGCCCTTAGTGCTCAGAGCCATTTGAACGATTTTTGAACCGAAGACCAGTCGACAAACCAATCAACAAAATCAGTTCTGCTGCACCCGACGAACAAAACGACAACAAGACGTCAATAGCTCAACGTTCTGGATAGTGGTGCCCAATCCAGCCAAGTCAGAATAAACGCCCAAAACTACCAACACACCTCAGCTGTCGAAATACACGCCATGCTAGACAGCAAAAACACGACGAGGACAATGCACTGCCAAAAGCTAAGTCAACACCCAGGGAAGGTAACCGGAACGTTAACGGCCACAAGGCAGAAGATACCTCTGGTGCACTTCACTAATAAAGGAGTAAATTAAATTACGTTGAACCCCATCCAAGAATACGGCTGCAGTTCTAGCCGACTTCAATGCACACACGTTGTTGCTCGCGGGAATCTCGCAGAAAGCAACAACCAGGATCAAACCAAGAGAAGTGATAGCAGTTGAGGCTTGATAGTAGGCTAAGTGAGCACTCAACTTTAGAGTCCAAGATCGATGGGTGACGTACTTCGTAACCCTCGCAAGAAGCGGCTCACAACTCCAACCGCGCGTGGACGCCGCCAGCGGCTCTGGCCCGACTCCGCGCAATGGGGACCTTCTAGCTGCTCTGCGCCAACCCACCGACTCCCACACCCGGAAACGGTCAAAAGACCAAATACACGTCGGCAGATGAGACAACCGACCGGACGACCAACCAACGGTCGTTCCCGCTCCAGTCTTCTTCCGTCGGACAGTACATGTGTGTCGTCAGCGGTCGGCAAGTACTGTCTGTCAGCACCTCACTGGCGCTCCATCCCCGACGCTGCTCCGTACCCGATTGCACTCCTGGTCCGTCTCCAACCGACTTCGCGACACACGACGATCCGGAAATGCTGGCGGTCGCTCCATAGATGGTACGACAGTGCACTATTGATAAGCGCTGCTGCTGCCACTCACGGGCAAGTAAGTTAGGAAGATTGTGACGTCAGTAAATGGAATAAGAAAACGAGGCAGCAGTACCGAAACAGAAGATGACCAACAATAAATGGAATGAACTCTTGCCGTGCACGGCTCTCATAAGTTACTTTAAGTAGTGTGTAAGACTAGGGGCTGATGACCTCAGCAGTTTGGTTCCTTAGAAATTCACACCCATTTGAAAATTTTGGAACCATGAAACTTCCCTATTTATTATCTACGGCAGGAAGTGCAGTGTTCAGATTAATTCAGAAACTCTTTCCTAACGTCACTCTGAGTGAACTTAATTACGACCAGGTTATTGCTTCGTTAACTAACTATTATGACCAGCAAGTGAATGTGGTAGCAGCTATGTATCAATTCTTTAATTGCAAAAAACGGTAAGAACAAACTTATCGCCGCGCGGGATTAGCCGAGCGGTCAGGGGGGTTCCAGTCATGGACTGTGCGGCTGGTTCCGGCGGAGGTTCCAGTCCTCGCTCGGGCATGGGTGTGTGTGTTTGTCCTTAGGATAATTTAGGTTAAGTAGTGTGTAAGCTTAGGGACTGATGACCTTAGCAGTTAAGTCCCATAAGATTTCACGCACATTTGAACATTTTGAAGAAACTTATCGCTAGTGGGTAATAGATTTGCAGGTGTGAAGGAAATGCAAATTCTAATGTGCTTATGGTGCTTATATTCAAACTTTACGTTGTGTGTTGTGATCGTGTACAATGTACCTGATGTCAAACGCAGAGAACAGATTTTGAAACAGTCTGATCCATCTTTTCAGCAGGTAGTGCAAATACTAGAGCAGTACGATTCCGGTGCCTTGTCAGCTCATAAATCTGAGCAACCAGCTATTTGTCGGGTTGGGTCCCTAGTTGCGATCGCCCCATTCCGCACTGGCAGCGTTCACTAGCCACGCCCAGTAAACAACCTTCCATGCGGCCTAAGCAGTTTTCTAAACAGGCGGCTACGCAGGCGAACAGAATTAAGTCTTGCCCACGGCAGAAACACCAAGATTGCCCCTCCTGACAAGTTGAGTGTTACGCTTGTGGTAAGAAAGACATGTGCAATCTGTATGTTTGCAATTACACAAGCATAAGAATTCGACCCACTCACAAAACTTTAGTCACAAGGCGCATATCATTAATCCAGTATATTCCTAGTCTGCAAGAGGCATTAGCAAACTTAGCAAGCATGCATTCTCTTCAGTGATACACCAAACAAAATTTTTGTTCATTTACTTCGTTGTGAGAACGTGTAAAATTTCAGTTGGACACGGGTGCCTCTGTCGCATTGCTCAATCGTCACACATAGGAACTGTTAGGCTCCCCACGCCTATCTTAAACTGGCACGCAAGTGACAGCTTATAATGGACAAGACATTGCCGTTCTTGGAACACGTACTTTGCCTGCCATGTATCGCTTGCATGTGTGAGCAGTGACTTTTACAGTGCTACAGTCACGTGAGTGTGAGAACACATGTGGTCTAGATTCTTTTGATTTGTTTGGCTTTAATATTCAGGTCAATGTATTGTCAGTTGGGAGTTCTGCAGCCCAACAGTGTATAGTGCGCCGTGAAACTCAACTAGAAGCAGAAGGGGTTTCCTGATGGAGACAATGATTATTGTTAATTGTTATTTGGAAAGTCTGTCGTTAGGTGCTGGATATGTTGTTTTACCAACAAAAATTCACCGCCGTAGCCGTCATCTCTATCTTCTTTAATAACAGAGATACCCTGGAGTGTGAATGATTTGTTCGGTTTTAATCATGTTTCGATGATGTCACAAATGTATGCGTTAGTTTTGAGCAGAAAATGTCAAATACTTTTGCCTTGAGTGATGATGCTTTACTTTGGATTATTTTATAGGACATTATGATATGCTGGTATGTAACGAGTTGGATCAACATGTTTTGGCATGACATCCGGACTAGTTTAGTTTGTTGTGTTGCGTGGGCACGTTAGTAGCCTGCTGGTACGATACATCGTTCCTCAGATCCATAATTATAGTTAATACGATGTTAAAGAGGCAGTTCTGATGAACACTGTGTTTTTTAAGTTCTGTAATTGGGGGAAAGTAGTTGGTACCCATTGGAACGCCAGGGAGTGAGAGTTCCGGTTGGTACAATTGATCCCTGGGAACTATATTTTGGTCGGACCCTCTATGTTCCATAGAAATTACACTTTGCTGATGTAGTTGCGCATAATTTGTGAGAAAAGGTGGCGTCGGTATAGGCGAAGAATCCACTGGAGCGACGTTCCTGACGTGTGCGGCATGGTATGGTTGCAGCGGATCGTAGGTGGCGGTGCTGATATTTGCATTGAACCACTGCTGCGCTGTTCCGTAATGTTTGGGGAAGAAATACACTATTTCATCAAAAGTATCCGAACACCTCGCTCAAAATTACTTACAAGTTCGTGGAGCCTCCATTGGAAATGCTGGAATTCAATACGGTGTGTCCCACCCTCAGCTTGATGAAAGCTTCCTCTCTCGCAGGTATTCGTACAAACAGGTGCTGAAGGGTGTCTTGGGGAATGGCAGCCCATTCTTCACGGAGTGCTGCACTCATGAGAGGTATCGATGTCGGTCGGTGAGGACTGGCACGAAGTCGGCGTTCCAAAACATCCCAAAGGTGATCTATAGGATTCAGATCAGTACTCTGTGCAGACCTGTCCATTAGAGGGATGTCTTTGTCGTGTAACTATTCCGTCACAGGCCGTCCCCGAATTGCTTTTCAACAGTGGGAAGGAAGAAGGTGCTCAAAACAACAAGGGGTGGAAGCCCTTTCTACCTAAAACACGACAATGCCATAACATTACCACCTCCAAATTTTACTGTTGGCACTACACACGCTGGCAGGTAACGTTCACCGGGAATTCGCCATACCCACACGTGCCATCGGATCGCCACATTGTATACCGTGATTTGTCACATCACACAACGTTTTCCCACCGTTCAACCAGCCCAGCCCCTCGACCATTAAATCCAAGTTTTCTCACCTCCTGCCTAACTATCATAGTACTTGCAGTGGAGCCCTATGCAGTTTGGAATTCCTGTGTGGTGGTCTGGATAGATGTCTGCCTATTACACATTACGACAGTCTTCAACTGTCGGCGGTCTCTGTCAGTCAACAGACGAGGTCGGCCTGTACGCTTTTCTGCTGAACGTGTCCCTTCACGTTTCCACACTTCACAATCACATCGGAAACAGTAGACCTAGGGTGAAACTTCCTGGCAGATTAAAACTGTGTGCTGGACCGAGAATCGAACTCGGGACCATTGCCTTTCTCGGGAAAGTGCTCTACCAACTGAGCTACCCAAGCACGACTCACGACCCGTCCTCTTAGCTCCAATTCCGCCAGTACCTCGTCTCCTACTTTGCAGACTTCACAGAAGTGCTTCTGCGAAGCTGTGAGGACGGGTCGTGAGTCGTGCTTGGGTAGCTCAGTTGGTAGAGCATTTGCCCACGACTGGCAATGTTCCCGAGTTCGAGTCTCGATCCGGCTCACAGTTTTAATCTGCCAGGAAGTTTCATATCAGCGCACACTCCGCTGTAGAGTGAAAATCTCATTCTGGAGACCTAGGAATGTTTAGGAGCGTGGGAATCTTGCGTACAGACGTATGGCACAAGTGACACACAGTCACCTGACCACGTTCGAAGTACGTGAGTTCCGCAGAGCGCCCCATTCTGCTCTCTCACGATGTCTAATGACTACTGAGGTCACTAATATGGATTATTTGGCAGTAGGTGGCAGCACAATGTGCCCAATATGAAAAATCTGTGTTTTGGGGGTGTCCGGATACCTTTAGTCACATAGTGTACCTGCATTCGCATAAGGCCTGTTCTCAAGCACAGCTGCTGCCTCTCGGAAGGTAACATGGAGAGATATAATTTTGTAAATTTCGTTTTGTTTGAGATGGATTGCGCAGGCTAGAGATAGGACACTATGACCAAAGACCGGAGACGGCTTTGTTACCCTTTGCTCATTGAGGATTATAATTTTACTTTGCAGACACACATAACCTTTAATAATTCGTCCTACGTAAGGGAGATTTCGACATTATTGGTGTTTCCTTGTTCAGCAGTGAAAAACTTCCGAATATACGAATATAACCGTCCAGATTTACATTGTGTAAGAACGAATGTCGAGCTAAGTCATTGGCAGTTAAAATTTCGAGTCTCAGTTGTTAACATGGTCTCTCCCTGCTTTTATGTGCTTGAATAACGACTCGTATTCCCGTCATTTTGCCTAGTGCCAAAGGATTGAACCTGCCTATGTTTCTGCCTTTACTTACAACAAATAACATGAAAGGATCTTAGTCCAGTGCACACTGTCACTGTGTACATCGTACCAGCATTAGTCGTGTAGGTTGCACTTCACAGGGTGACAATAATTGAACTGTACGAAAAAAAGGTACGTTAGTTACAAACTGCAGCATGTACATAATGTACCCAAAATGTAATGTTACTAACGATATTCGAATTTAGATGATAACATGTTCGATATGCCTTCCATCATTGGCAATGATGGGGTGCAGACGTATAACGAAATTCTGCATGACTCGCTGAACTGTTATAACATCGAAGCAGTCGATAAACTTAATGTCTGTTTCCAGCTCAGCAATGGTTTTGGGGTTATTGTCTTTAATGTATTGTCTTTGTTATTATTGTGTTTAATATAGACCCCCCCCCCCAAAAAAAAAGGGAGTCGCATGCGTTCAGATACAGAGAATGTGATGGCCAATCGACGCCCATGCCAGTGGCTTCCGAGCTTCCCAGAGCCAGAATGCGAAGCACATCTTGTCGTTATCAGGGACAGTTTGGGTAATGAGGATGAAATCATCTTACAGTACCTTCATGTACCGTTCGGTAATCACCTTGCCATCAAGGAATATCACACTGATTATTCCGTGATTTGAAATTGCACACTACACAGTCACCCGTTAGGGATGAAGTGATTTCTCTGTCGCGAAAAGCGGATTAGCTCTCCTCTAAATGCGCCAGTTTTGCTTATTGATGAACCCATCCAAACGAAAGAGGGCTTCGCCGCTAAACCATGCATGCATGCGCATACTAATTCACATCATGCGTCGGAGCCAACCGCGCAGATTGAATATCCTAACGCAAACCGTTCAGAAATTAGAACGATTTTATTTCATGTAGTTCAACAATTGTCACCGTGCACACTGTTGCGCGCCAATGTTGTTTCTTCCGCTCCCAGGAGCGAACTGTACTTTTAGTAACGGTAATCACGTTAAAGTATGGCTTAAAAATCACATGTGAGTAATAAGAAACTATAATTCTCATATACTGTGTTGCCACTAAATTTTTGTAGCTTTTATGAGAAATGATCCAAATGACACCGCCCATTGTTACAGTATTGTAACGCTAGTGAGGAACTGGAAATGGTAGGGTTCAAATGCTTATTAAATAGACAGTGACTACGACTACATATTCTGCGCATTCTGAGTTATTCTATGTTGACCCTTGTAACACTATTACCTATTTGAATTGAAATAAATAGTAACAAATTTTATTTAAATCTCAACAGAGAAGTATGATAGGTGTTTATCATACGCTCACATACCCAAATATTCCGGTGTATATCTGCATGTGAGCTCCACCCTCCAACTATATTAATTCCTATTGCCTTCAGGTAATATTCTGATCGGTAATGTCAGTTAATCGTAGCCCGGAGTGAAGGTACAAGATGAGCTTACAACCGAAGCGTTTAGGCAGCGTATCAATTTTCCAAACCACGAAAATTATTCCTGATAGAATATAGCCCATACCAAAAGCCATTTTCCAACATAACTCCGATCTCAGCTTTCGTTTTCCTGGCTAATTTACACGAGGATCTAATTTCAAACTTACAAATTATATCGAATCGAATTAGTATTCATTCTGCTACAATAACGGACACTCTTCACGAACCTACAGTTAAAATTTTACGTTCTGTTTTAACAAAACATGTTTTCCGTGCGTTATCTAATCGGAGTCCAAGGAAATGAACTTACAACCAAGGCACTTACGTATAGATTTCCCAGATAATGAAACTGTTGCTGACAGAACTTACCACTAATGATTAGCAGTCATTACTGTGAGCGGATAGCGAGGAGAGCAAATAAATAAAGAGAAGAAGAGAAATGGCATGTAGCGCTTTTGGTAAGTTACGCAGTTTTAAAAACCAGACTGCCATTGGGTGTCAAAGTGAAATTTTCTAGTAATATGTGTTATTATTTTTCACTTGTGGCAGTGAGACGTATACTTCAAATTCAAAATCCCCTCTGAAACTAAGCGTTACGCAAGTAGAAGAGAAGCGATGTGTGTTACGAGTCATTAGGACACACAGGAAAATGTAGAAATAGTCGAGGGTACAGTCTGAAATGGAAGGCATAATTACGGGTACAACGAAAGCGAAATTGTAGTGCATTTGCGATGTAGCCATTGGAATGAACTGGTCATTAAAATTGCTACACCACGAAGATGACGTGCTACAGACGCGAAATTTAACCGACAGGAACAAGATGCTGTGATATGCAAATGATTAGCTTTTCAGAGCATTCATACAAGGTTGGTGCCGGTGGCGACACCTACAACGTGATGACATGGGGAAAGTTTACAACCGATTTCTCATACACAAACACCAGCTGACCGGCATTGCCTGGTGAAACGTTGTCGTGATGCCTCGTGCAAGGAGGAGAAATGCGTACCATCACGTTTCCGCCTTTGATAAAGGTTGGAATGTTGCCCATCGCGATTGCGGTTTATCGTATCGAGACACTGCTGCTCGCGTTGGTCGAGATCGAAAGACTGTTAGCAGAATATGGAATCGGTGGGTTCAGGAGGGTAATACGGAACGCGTTGCTGGATCCCAACGGCCTCGTATCACTAACAGTCAAGATGACAGGCATCTTATCCGTAAGGCTCTAACGGATCGTGCATGCACGTCTCGATCCCTGAGTCAACAGATGGGGACTATCAGGTCGGAGACCATGGTTGCGGTTAACCTTGATGCTGCATCACAGACAGGAGCGCCTGCGATGGTGTACGAATGGCAAAACGTCATTTTTTTCAGATGAATCCAGGTTCTGTTTACAGCATCATGATGGTCGCATCCGTGTTTGGCGCCATCGCGATGAACGCACATTGGAAGCGTGTATTCGTCATCACCATACTGGCGTATCACCCGGCGTGATGGTATGGGGTGCCATTGGTAACACGTCTCGGTCAACTCTTGTTGGCATTGATGGCATTTTGAACAGTGGATGTTACATTTCCGATGTGTTACGACCCGTGGCTCTACCCTTCATTCGATCCCTGCGAAACCCTAAATTTCAGCAGGATAATGCACGACCGCATGTTGTAGGTCCTGTACGGGCCATTCTGGATACTAAAAATGTTCGACTGCTGCCCTGGCCAGCACATTCTCCAGATCTCTAACCAATTGAAAACGTCTGGTCAATGGTGGCCGAGCAACTGGCTCGTCACAATACGCCAGTCACTACTCTTGATGCACTGTGGCATCGTGTTGAAGCTGCATGGGCAGCTGTACCTGTACACGCCATCCAAGCTCTGTTTCACTCCATATCCAGGCGTATCGAGGCTGTTACTACGGCCAGAGGTGGTTGTTCTGGGTACTGATTTGTCAGGATCTATGCACCCAAACTGCGTGAAAATGTAATCATATGTCAGTTCTAGTATAATATATTTTTCCAGTGAATACCAGTTTATCATCTGCATCTCTTGTTGGTGCAGTAGTTTCAATGGCCAGCCGGCCGCGGTAGTCTAGCGGTTCTATCGCTCAATCCGGAACCGCGCGACTACTACGGTCGCAGGTTCGAATCCTGCCTCGGGCATGGATGTGTGTGATGTCCTTAGGTTAGTTAGGTTTAAGTAGTTCTAGGGGACTGATGACCACAGATGTTAAGTCCCATAGTGCTCAGAGCCATTTGAACCATTTAATGACCATTAGTGTAAATAACCCGCGGGCACTTTGTCCTGGAGATAATAAAAGACCGAAACGAATACCAAATGGTGAATGCCTTGACAACATCAAAAATGTGGTAACAGCAACAGGTATGCATATCACTGCATACAAAAATGTTGAAAAAGCTAGAATCCAGCAGTGGATTTCAGCTTTAAGCGGCCATAAAAAAGTTTCCATTCGGAGGCAGTACAGTCCAAAACCGGTATGCCAGTCAGGCATGATCTGCACATCCTCATCCGACACGAAGCGTCGACCCTTGAAGGACTGTTTCAAGTGACCAAAGGCGTGGTAATCAAAAGGGGAGAGATCGGAACTACAATACGGGTTTTCAGGTGTCTCCCACTTGAGTTAGCGTAACTTCTGTGTTACGTTTGCTATAAGGGGACGTGGATTATCAAGAAGCAGCAACATCTCTTGTGGCAGTTTTCTACAATTATGCTTGCCCGTACACATTCTTCATTCTCAGATGGGTGTCTACTAGAGTTTGTCCACCATCAGACAAAAAAAGAATAACAGCAAATTGGTTGGCCCTGTTTACACGCATTCAGTAGGAACGTCCCAATAATTCACATTTTCACCTTATCGCAAGCACAGCGGAAAGACATGAGCAGCCGGCCG
Source organism: Schistocerca piceifrons (assembly GCF_021461385.2). NCBI lineage: Eukaryota > Metazoa > Arthropoda > Insecta > Orthoptera > Acrididae > Schistocerca > Schistocerca piceifrons. Next base: position 238,441,203 of record NC_060138.1, read on the forward strand.
CGGTGGCCGTGCGGTTCTAGCGCTGCAGTCCGGAACCGCGGGGCTGCTACGGTCGCAGGTTCGAATCCTGCCTCGGGCATGGATGTGTGTGATGTCCTTAGGTTAGTTAGGTTTAAGTAGTTCTAAGTTCTAGGGGACTGATGCCCTAAGATGTTAAGTCCCATAGTGCTCAGAGCCATTTGAACCATTTGAAAGACATGAGTGCGACGTTAATCCTATGCCTATCTGTCAGTGCTTGTATACCCGCATCGAAATCGTGCTACGTTGAATATACGCTGCAGTAACGTCCTCAAAAGGAAATATTTTGGACGCCCCTTACAATTGATGACCTCAATGCTGATCTACTAAATATTATGCCTTGTATTGCGGGGTGAGTATTTGTTTCTTTTTTTATTTTTGCATTTGAAATTTAATGATTTGAAGAATGAGTGCCAGTATTTGCCTTCTTTCTTTACGCTTGCGCTGACACTGAAACTGTAAACTGTTGTTACTAAAATAAAGCCCCCACTTAGATAATCCCCTCGAACACATATCACCCCACCAAAACCATGCACCACAATGTAGAGTCTAATCAAAAACCGTTAGAAGTGAGTAGATTTAAAAAATGTTTTGGAGTTACAAGTAAATCATATTCGAAATATTTTTGTGTTGACAGCATACAAAATTTGACATTACACCCAGGGCTATTGCTATAAGCAGTTTTGCGACGTAATGTGAACACATTATAAGACGACTGCCTCAAACCACCAGTCACAGACAATGCTCAGCAAGAATATGTTAAGACATTCTGAGCGCGGAGACGTTACATCATTTTCATAATTCAGTAAAAGAGCCGGAAGTCAGTGATCATGTTTCTATCGTTATTAAAGGTAAAGCGTTTATAATGAAAGTTATTAGCTTTATCGTAAGCTAATGTTGTTCCCTCTGCGGGCAGGTCGGCGGTTCAACTACCGATCCTTAGTAGAGAGTATTTGTAGAACATACAAGCAGAGTTTAAAATGTTGAATTGATAACATATTTATATTATAAAAGTTATTATAATGACAGTTCCATATTGAAGATAATATAAAACATGTTTGTTGTCTTTTCAAACAAAACTACTGTAGGCACTTCAGGTAATAATAATGACCCACTTAATCGCACTGCACTGAATAGTAGGAGATACATCAAGCCCCGTGGAGTGGCCACGCGGTTTGAGGCGCCATGTCACGGATTGTGCAGCCCCTCCCGCCGCCGGAGGTTCTTGTCCTCCCGCGGGCATGTGTGTGTGTGTGTGTGTGTGTGTGTGTGTGTGTGTGTGTGTGTGTGTTGTTCTTACGATAAGTTAGTTTAAGTAAGTATTGTGTAAGTCTAGGGACAGATGACCTCAACAGTTTGGTCCCTTAACAGTTCACACACATTTGAACATTTGAACCTGCATCAGGAAAGGATATGTCAGAATTATGGAGGTGAGGTGGTATGCAAGGCGTTTGTTGGAACTGGTGGTTCGGTATGAGTGGTTGTGCAATGTGGAAGCATAAGATTTGGGACACTGGTGAGGATCATGACGGCTAAGTTATGCTTACGAAACAGTGAGAAAAGTAAAGAGAAAAGAGAAATCAGCCCTGATATGAGAAAAGCACAGGGAAATTGGTCAGTATCTACGAGGATATGGTGCATTTTCATGTCTGTGAGGGGAATAATTTCTGTTTTGTAGGTTCCAAGAGGAGTCACGCAATACAGCAATTCCTCACACATATACCTCTCGAAATGACCACAACAAGATACAGAATTGGAGCTCATTTGCAAGTTTACCGATACTCGTTTTTCGCACGCACCATTAACAGGTGAAGCATGAACGTGATAGCATAAGTACCCTCCGCTACAGACTGTACGGAGTATAGAGGTAGATGTTTGCTACAGTTAGTACCCAATAATATCTCGCATAAGAGATGAACTGAGTACATTTTATTTAAATTGAATTTGAAAGAACTTTAGACGTCACCTATGCACACATCTCGCTCAATGTATACAGTTGCCAATCAAAGCAGCAAAATTTAGCAAAAAGTGTCCTTATTTAAACGACACCGTCCATAGGACGCTGTGAAAGCAAATTTGTTACCGCTTGCAACAAAATACTGCCTGAGAAAAGGAAACAAAGTGTCAAGAAGACGTGATCAGATGTCAATTCTTACACATACTACCCATCGGCAGATCCATAAGTGGTTAGAGTGGCAGTACTCTGCGACACGAGGAATGGCCACCAAAGTGCTAGAACAGCGTCAGATGTTGAATGACCCCTGTGAAGATCTCGAAGACCTCACGTAGTCGGGGAAAACGCCATTATCAGCATCTGACAGAGTTTGAAAGAAGACTCATTGTGTGTCTCCTTTAGGTCAGTTGGTCGAATTGTGCAGTGTCCAGATTTGTGGGACAATCTGATGTTTTGGCCGGATGTTGGTCTGTCTGGGAACATGACAGAAGGCGTACTCGTCGTCAAGGCTCCGGTCGACCACTTTTGAACTCTACAATTTCCACCATATCTGTCATAACCCCATCTTATCACCGTCAACAGGTCTGCGTGATGTTGACGTACCCCCCGTGCCCAGCAAGATACTCAGACGTGTCCCATATAGAGAATGTGTGGGATCAGCTTGGAGGACAAGTCCGCACTTTTCCTTGTATGCAAGACATCACAATACAGTTGCAATGGTTGCGGGCCATTTCGCTTCAGGAGATGATACAACGGCATTGTGACACCCTTCCCAGCCGAACACGTACCTTCATCCAGGGGTGAGTGTGTGCAGTGGCGTAGTGATAAGCGGGTGCATGCTACCTGGTTCTCTGTGAATTTGACTGGATTTTGCAGTAACTCCTATAACACCAGATACTCTGTCAACAAGTGAAGTTTCATTTCGTTTCCGCCTCCCCTTGTCGGTGCTTCTTTTTTTCTAAAAATGTCTATACCTCAAGAAACTGTATTTAGTTCCTATGATACACAGGAACTAAATACAGTTCCTATGTATTATACCTTAACTATGGCTGCAAATGCTTAGAAATAACGCGCGCGAGTTTATAGCTTCACTTAGAAAATTCCATAATACAAGTGATACTGCAGTTCAGTTATTCACTACGTTACTTCCAAGGTATTTCAAGGTATATGGAGTGATGTCTCGCTGTAGAAATTTACCTGAAATACATCAATATAACAAACAGCGACAACTTGTTGTTTATGCGCTTCTAAGTGGATCGAAAAATGTCATACAATTACAGCAACTGAGGATAAAATGGTTCAAATAGTTCAAATGGCTCTAAGCACTATGGAACTTAACATATGAGGTCGTCAGTCCCCTAGACATAGAACTACTTAAACCTAACTAACGTAAGGATATCACACACATACATGCCCGAGGCAGGATTCGAACCGGCGACCGTAGCAGCAGCGTGGTTCTGGACCGAAGCGCGTAAAACCGCTCGGTCACAGAGGCCAGCGAGGATCAAAAGACTTCACCCTAAGAAAAGCAGCTACTTTTGTTAGTGGGCGATCGCTGTTCATGGTCAAAAAAGAATAAACAGTTTTACACTGCAGCACCAAGTCTGCTTCAGTTTCTCCAACGAAGCTACGTGTACCGGGAGTCTTAATGCCCGAATACTTTTATTCGCTTTACTTATATATTTATTCTCCTGCACGACACACACAGTCAGGCTCAGCTACGAAGAGGGAGGAAGTACCAGCAGTGACACCCGATATTCTATTTTTGTATATTCGGCTGTATAGTCAACGTTTCAAATGCTGAATCCGAAACAGTAAAATACAATTCGATTCTCAAACTTGGTTGTATTAAATACTCGTATCAGTCATTTATATTACACTGTCAGCTGATTTCTTCGATGTGACATTTTCAATTGTAATCTGCAAAGCTAATTTTCAGTTGTAGACGTACGTCTAAATTTGGGATTGATTTTGCCGACTTGTTGATCTCTGATAACTATTCATTAACAGTTATTGAAAATCACTTTCTACGATTACTATCATTATTTACCCAAGACTTAACAAACACTTCTGACTGATTGCAGTTGCATAAAATAAAAGCTTATTCATCATCGGAAAAATACCAAAAAAAACCACCATTTACTGACTTTCACTTTGTTAAGCGCTGCTTTAGTAAATACTGCTCAAATTACTAGACGTAGACACTTTGGCTAAATACTGTCTTTCAAACAATTGAAACTTTAATTACTGTTACTGCTCTCAGATTTCAGATAGGTTTTTCTTCTTTTTCTTTCCTTTTTTTTTAACTATGACGCTGGCTAACCATGTTATGCTGTGGCGGTCCACCTGGCGGTACATCTGGCTGATTTGGATGTGAGAAAGCCCGGAGTCTACAAGATTCCTTGCCATTGCGGGAAAGTCTGTATTGGGCAGATTCGTACAGTCCAGTATCGTTGCGTGGAGCATCATCGCCGCGCGCGTTTATTTCAGTCACAAAAATTTGCGGTGGTGGAACACTATCTTACGGAAAGACATAAAATGTGGTACGATAAGACACAAGTGGTTGCCGTGCGTCACGGTATTCGGATTGTTTAGTGAAAGAAGCCACTGAAATCTGTCTATCTGACAATATTATAAACAGAGATAAGGGGTATCCTTTAAGTAAGAGTTTGGAATCCTGTTCTGTTTGACATAAAGAAACAACGGTCCTTGTCTCGGTCTTCAAAAATTGTCAATAAAGTTTGATATCGGTTTATTGTTTCCGTGAACTTTCATCATGGGTGCTCTGTTGTGCCTGTCGCCAGAACACAGTTACTTTCGCGCACGCGCGGTGAAACCACGGTCGGTGTATAAAGGAGCCGCCGAGGCGTTTTTGATTTCAATCCGGCGATATATTGCATCGGCCTACTCACCTGAAGATGGCGGCCACGTTGACCGCCGAAATATTGTGTCCAGATGACGAGATGTTCCGGTTGGAGACCCGATATGAATACAATAACAACAAAAAAAGCATCGTAAGAAATCAGTTCTGAGGACCTCTAAGTTGTTACGTTACAGGTTGTCTATCGATGACGATGTAGGTAACCAATTTTTTTTTTTTTTGGTCATCAGTCTACTGACTGGTTTGATGCGGCCCCCGACCTGCCACGAATTCCTTTCCTGTGCTAACCTCTTCATCTCAGAGTAGCACTTGCAACCTACGTCCTCAATTATTTGCTTGACGTATTCCAATCTCTGTCTTCCTCTACATTTTTTGCCCTCTACAGCTCCCCCTAGTATCATGGAAGTCATTCCCTAATGTCTTAGCAGATGTCCTATCATCCTGTCCCTTCTCCTTATCAGTGTTTTCCACATATTCCTTTCCTCTCCGATTCTGCGTAGAACCTCCTCATTCCTTACCTTATCAGGCCACCTAATTTTCAACATTCGTCTATAGCACCACATCTCAAATGCTTCGATTCTCTTCTGTTCCGGTTTTCCCACAGTCCATGTTTCACTGTGGGAAAACCGGAACAGAAGAGAATCGAAGCATGTCCATGTTTCACTCCTCCCCCCATGAACCATGGACCTTGCCGTTGGTGGGGAGGCTTGCGTGCCTCAGCGATACAGATAGCCGTACCGTAGGTGCAACCACAACGGAGGGGTATCTGTTGAGAGGCCAGACGAACGTGTGGTTCCTGAAGAGGGGCAGCAGCCTTTTCAGTAGTTGCAAGGGCAACAGTCTGGATGATTGACTGATCTGGCCTTGTAACAATAACCAAAACGGCCTTGCTGTGCTGGTACTGCGAACGGCTGAAAGCAAGGGGAAACTACAGCCGTAATTTTTCCCGAGGGCATGCAGCTTTACTGTATGATTACATGATGATGGCGTCCTCTTGGGTAAAATATTCCGGAGGTAAAATAGTCCCCCATTCGGATCTCCGGGCGGGGACTACTCAAGAGGATGTCGTTATCAGGAGAAAGAAAACTGGCGTTCTACGGATCGGAGCGTGGAATGTCAGATCCCTTAATCGGGCAGGTAGGTTAGAAAATTTGAAAAGGGAAATGGATAGGTTGAAGTTAGATATAGTGGGAATTAGTGAAGTTCGGTGGCAGGAGGAACAAGACTTCTGGTCAGGTGACTACAGGGTTATAAACACAAAATCAAATAGGGGTAATGCAGGAGTAGGTTTAATAATGAATAGGAAAATAGGAATGCGGGTAAGCTACTACAAACAGCATAGTGAACGCATTATTGTGGCCAAGATAGATACGAAGCCCACACCTACTATAGTAGTACAAGTTTATATGCCAACTAGCTCTGCAGATGACGAAGAAATTGAAGAAATGTGTGATGAAATAAAAGAAATTATTCAGATTGTGAAGGGAGACGAAAATTTAATAGTCATGGGTGACTGGAATTCGAGTGTAGGAAAAGGGAGAGAAGGAAACATAGTAGGTGAATATGGATTGGGGGACAGAAATGAAAGAGGAAGCCGCCTGGTAGAATTTTGCACAGAGCACAACATAATCATAGCTAACACTTTGTTTAAGAATCATGAAATAAGGTTGTATACATGGAAGAACCCTAGAGATACTAAAAGGTATCAGATAGATTATATAATGGTAAGATAGAGATTTAGGAACCAGGTTTTAAATTGTAAGACATTTCCAGGGGCAGATGTGGACTCTGACCACAATCTATTGGTTATGACCTGTAGATTAAAACTGAAGAAGCTGCAAAAAGGTGGGAATTTAAGGAGATGGTACCTGGATAAACTAAAAGAACCGGAGGTTGTACAGAGATTCAGGGAGAGCATAAGGGAGCAATTGACAGGAATGGGGGAAATAAATACAGTAGAAGAAGAATGGGTAGCTTTCAGGGATGAAGTAGTGAAGGCAGCAGAGGATCAAGTAGGTAAAAAGACGAGGGCTAGTAGAAATCCTTGGGTAACAGAAGAAATATTGAATTTAATTGATGAAAGGAGGAAATATAAAAATGCAGTAAGTGAAACAGGTAAAAAGGAATACAAACGTCTCAAAAATGAGATCGACAGGAAGTGCAAAATGGCTAAGCAGGGATGGCTAGAGGACAAATGTAAGGATGTAGAGGCCTATCTCACTAGGGATAAGATAGATACCGCCTACAGGAAAATTAAAGAGACCTTTGGAGATAAGAGAACGACTTGTATGAATATCAAGAGCTCAGATGGAAACCCAGTTCTAAGCAAAGAAGGGAAAGCAGAAAGGTGGAAGGAGTATATAGAGGGCCTATACAAGGGCGATGTACTTGAGGACAATATTATGGAAATGGAAGAGGATGTAGATGAAGATGAAATGGGAGATATGATACTGCGTGAAGAGTTTGACAGAGCACTGAAAGACCTGAGTCGAAACAAGGCCCCCGGAGTAGACAATATTCCATTGGAACTACTGACGGCCGTGGGAGAGCCAGTCCTGACAAAATTCTACCATCTGGTGAGCAAGATGTATGAAACAGGCGAAATACCCTCAGACTTCAAGAAGAATATAATAATTCCAATCCCAAAGAAAGCAGGTGTTGACAGATGTGAAAATTACCGAACTATCAGCTTAATAAGTCACAGCTGCAAAATACTAACACGAATTCTTTACAGACGAATGGAAAAACTGGTAGAGGCCAACCTCGGGGAAGATCAGTTTGGATTCCGTAGAAACACTGGAACACGTGAGGCAATACTGACCTTACGACTTATCTTAGAAGAAAGATTAAGGAAAGGCAAACCTACGTTTCTAGCATTTGTAGACTTAGAGAAAGCTTTTGACAATGTTGACTGGAATACTCTCTTTCAAATTCTAAAGGTGGCAGGGGTAAAACACAGGGAGCGAAAGGCTATTTACAATTTGTACAGAAACCAGATGGCAGTTATAAGAGTCGAGGGACATGAAAGGGAAGCAGTGGTTGGGAAGGGAGTAAGACAGGGATGTAGCCTCTCCCCGATGTTGTTCAATCTGTATATTGAGCAAGCAGTAAAGGAAACAAAAGAAAAATTCAGAGTAGGTATTAAAATTCATAGAGAAGAAATAAAAACTTTGAGGTTCGCCGATGACATTGTAATTCTGTCAGAGACAGCAAAGGACTTGGAAGAGCAGTTGAATGGAATGGACAGTGTCTTGAAAGGAGGATATAAGATGAACATCAACAAAAGCAAAACAAGGATAATGGAATGTAGTCTAATTAAGTCGGGTGATGCTGAGGGAATTAGATTATGAAATGAGGCACTTAAAGTAGTAAAGGAGTTTTGCTATTTGAGGAGCAAAATAACTGATGATGGTCGAAGTAGAGAGGATATAAAATGTAGGCTGGCAATGGCAAGGAAAGCGTTTCTGAAGAAGAGAAATTTGTTAACATCGAGTATAGATTTAAGTGTCAGGAAGTCATTTCTGAAAGTATTCGTATGGAGTGTAGCCATGTATGGAAGTGAAACATGGACGATAAATAGTTTGGACAAGAAGAGAATAGAAGCTTTCGAAATGTGGTGCTACAGAAGAATGCTGAAGATTAGATGGGTAGATCACGTAACTAATGAGGAAGTATTGAATAGGATTGGGGAGAAGAGAAGTTTGTGGCACAACTTGACCAGAAGAAGGGATCGGTTGGTAGGACATGTTCTGAGGCATCAAGGGATCACCAATTTAGTATTGGAGGGCAGCGTGGAGGGTAAAAATCGTAGAGGGAGACCAAGAGATGAATACACTAAGCAGATTCAGAAGGATGTAGGTTGCAGTAGGTACTGGGAGATGAAAAAGCTTGCACAGGATAGAGTAGCATGGAGAGCTGCATCAAACCAGTCTCAGGACTGAAGACCACAACAACAACAACAACAACAATGCTGTACTCCAGACGTAAATCCTCAGAAATTTTTTCTCAAATTAAGGCCGGTATTTGATATTAGTAGACTTCTCTTGGCCAGAAACGCCTTTTTTGCCATAGCGAGTCTGCTTTTGATGTCCTCCTCGCTCCGTCCGTCATTGGTTATTTTATTACCTAGGTAGGAGAATTCCTTAACTTCATTGACTTCGTGACCATCAATCCTGATGTTAAGTTTCTCGCTGTTCTCATTTCTACTATTTCTCATTACCTTCGTCTTTCTCCGATTTACTCTCAAACCATACTGTGTACTCATTAGATTGTTCATTCCGTTCAGCAGATCATTTAATTCTTCTTCACTTTCACTCAGGATAGCAATGTCATCGGCGAATCGTATCATTGATATCCTTTCACCTTGTATTTTAATTCCACTCCTGAACCTTTCTTTTATTTCCATCATTGCTTCCTCGATGTACAGATTGAAGAGTAGGGGCGAAAGGCAACAGCCTTGTCTTACACCCTTCTTAATACGAGCACTTCGTTCTTGATCGTCCACTCTTATTATTCCCTCTTGGTTGTTGTACATATTGTATATGACTCGTCTCTCCCTATAGCTTACCCCTACTTTTTTCAGAATCTCGAACAGCTTGCACCATTTTATGTTGTCGAACGCTTTTTCCAGGTCGACAAATCCTATAAAAGTGTCTTGATTTTCCTTTAGCCTTGCTTCCATTATTAGCCGTAACGTCAGAATTGCCTCTCTCGTCCCTTTACTTTTCCTAAGGCCAAACTGATCGTCACCTAGCGTATTCTCAATTTTCTTTTCCATTCTTCTGTATATTAATCTTGTGAGCAGCTTCGATGCATGAGCTGTTAAGCTGATTGTGCGATAATTCTCGCACTTGTCAGCTCTTGCCGTCTTCGGAATTGTGTGGATGATGCTTTTCCGAAAGTCAGATGGTATATCGCCAGACTCATATATTCTACACACCAACGTGAATAGTCGTTTTGTTGCAACTTCCCCCAATGATTTTAGAAATTCTGATGGAATGTTATCTATCCCTTCTGCCTTATTTGACTGTAAGTCCTCCAAAGCTGTTTTAAATTCCGATTCTAATACTGGATCCACTATCTCTTCTAAATCGACTCCTGTTTCCTCTTCTATTACATCAGACAAATCTTCACCCTCATAGAGGCTTTCAATGTATCCTTTCCACCTATCTGCTCTCTCCTCTGCATTTAACAGTGGAATTCCCGTTGCACTCTTAATGTTACCACCGTTGCTTTTAATGACACCAAAGGTTGTTTTGACTTTCCTGTATGCTGAGTCTGTCCTTCCGACAATCATATCTTTTTCGATGTCTTCACATTTTTCCTGCAGCCATTTCGTCTCAGCTTCCCTGCGCTTCCTATTTATTTCATTCCTCAGCGACTTGTATTTCTGTATTCCTGATTTTCCCGGAACATGTTTGTACTTCCTCCTTTCATCAATCAACTGAAGCATTTCTTCTGTTACTTCGTAGCTACCTTCTTTGTACCTATGTTTTCCTTCCCAACTACTGTGATGGCCAATAGTAACCAATAGGAAGAGGAAAACGTGGAATGATGGCAGTGACTCGAAGAGCGGACCAGGCGACGAGAATGGCGAGATAGCAGAGGAAAAGGCGATGGTAACGTCGACGACGAAGGCCCAGAGTGCTGACGATGGAGAAGGTGAGGACACGCGACACTGGTGCAGATGCTGGCGATGAATGCAGCGGTGGCGCGGGACGACGTCACAGACCTCGGGATAAAACGACGGCACAGAATGACAACCACGGCGAGGATGCTCTTCCGATTCCGAAGTTGCCTGCGAGTAGCTCAAGCTGTACCGCCTGATGTGAAGAGCAATTCCAACCGTCTGATATACTCGTACAACATACGGGCTACCATTTACATACATCATTGAGAGTGTAGTATAAACTACCAATAACAACATTCCACACTCGTAAACCTTTTGAATATCACTTCTACCATAGTAGCGTGCGTAAATAAATTTTAAACTGATATTATACGGCTCACAAGAGAAACTCCCCTTCGCACCCACCTAAGATGTAATGGTACCATGGCCCATCAGTAACTGAACATAGATCAAGCATGAAAATAGGAAGAAGGTGTACTGAACTGTGAAAAAGGAAGCAAAAATAGAAATGGTGACTGGTGAAAACTCAAGATATGCAACATCGAGTCACTTGGAAGAACCACGGCGTTGTGTTTGTGTGGTCATGGTCTTGGACAGCAAAGCGAAATATCCGTGCTCAGATCTCTTTCATCCCACTCCCGCCTTTTTTTTCCACAAATTTATGAACTGTGCGTCCAGTCATTGATACGTCTGTTCTCCTTACGTAGACATGTGGAAGAATATATTACCGCCGGAAGTATATGTGAAAATACTGGGAGGAGTTGAGATGCCGCATAGATCTCGCACAGTAATGAAAACAAAAATAAACGCGTGCGAAATACGTTACAACAAACGAATTCAAGAGTAAAGACTTCCAAAATCGAATGGAAGGGTCATAACGCGTGTTACTTGTGTAGAACGAATGGGAGGGGCGTACATGTGGAGGTCTCTCTCCCTCAGACCTCGCTGTTGCGAATGGGCATTACTCTACGACACAGACAAAATTTGAATACAGTGAACAGACACGTCAGTGACCGATGGAGAGTCCATAATTTCGAGAAAAAAAGGGCACAGGGGGATGAGAGAGATTTGACCACGGATCTCCCCCTTCACACTCCAACACCACGACAGTTTGGGTAATCGAATTGCTTGATGTAGCACATCTTGAACCTGGACCATTCACTGTTTCTATTTGGCTTCTTTTTCAACAGAACAGTACACCTTCTTCCCATTTTCATGCTTGATTTGTGTTCAGGTTTTGATGGGCTATCAACTGGGCCAACGTACCACTAAATCCGACGGGGGTGCGATTTGTGAGGTAATGGGCAAGTTGTGGTGCCCTGAAAATATTCTAAGTTCAGAGTTGGCGACCATCTCTCAGGCCGTTCGCTAAGCTGCGGCTCGTTAGCAACCGCATGTTGTCACATAACGTCCAGACCTCGTGGTCCAGCCGACCGAATGGTTGGTAATTCCATGGTGACGCTGTGTCGATGAAGACATGCAGGGAGTGCCAAAGATGGCAGACTTGGTGAAACCTTAATGGTAGACCTTTCACAGTTCATATGGAAATTAATAGTAGCCAGAGGAATCATGATACCTCAGAAAGAAAGATGTACATTACCATTATCTGCACGATGATTCTGATGGTTTAATCAGATTTTTAATGTCTTTATTATTTTAAAGTTTAATATCTGATTGTAAATTATGCCAGTAACACCCAGGAACGAATTTCCAAAATCTAAGCGGTTCATCCGATATTATCGATCGACATGTCTTTAGAAAGCTATTAATGTAAACCTAAATTGGTATAAAATACAGGTATGTAACTTGAATAATACATGAGTTATTGGAGGTCAAAGTGGCCAATTACTATGTTAGAGCGTGTTTATGGTCCAGCCGTAGGAATAGTTATTTAATTTGAAGTTATTTAAATGTAAATCCAGTATTTGGAATATGTTTCATTATGTTTGTGAGTGTGCGTTGGCTTGGAGACAGGGCGGGAGCGCTCTAGCCAATCACAGCGATCGTTCCAAAAAGGACACGTGGAGAGACTGTATGGAGGTGGGGCAGGAGCATAGTTTCCGGAGAGGACACGGGGCAGTTCTGGACAATGCGGCGCAAGGGTCAGTATGGGAGAGGACACGGGAGAGATCTGAACAGCGCGGCGCGAGGGACAGTCGCACAGGACATGGAGAGAGTCCTGGACAGTACGGCGCGACGGACGCACTGTCGCGAGAGGGACTTGGAGAGTGGAGCAGTTTGCTCATGGTCGCGAGAGATAGAAATATTTCATAGTGCCGACTTGTGCACTTGTGAGATTTCCATGGCTTCTGCAGTGAAAACATAGTATACGTGCAGAAGTCAATATCTCGTGAACTATGTCGTTGCTCATATCTAATTACGTGAAGTTGGAATCTATTGTTTCCCTGTTATTCAACTTATATTCTATTTAATTGCCATACCATCGACACCAATAAGTGTTTTACAGTAATAAGGGGCAATCTTAAACGTGCTACTGCTATCGTACTCATCATTTAAAATCGTTAAAATAGTACCTACAGATTTATTTAATGGCAATCTTTCATTTCTAAATTTCTATTTAACATTCAAAATTCGCAATTGCTGAGTGATGGGAACCTTCGACCATTTGATTCATGTGTATATTCCTATTGTATACTGTAGACCCAGCAGTATTTGGCTTGTACTGCGGCAACTACGCATCCCAGCCCCTAGACAGTGAAACCAGCCAGAACTTTTAAAATTTCCACCCTGAGTCTAAGGATACATAGTTGAGGGCCACATCACCACACCACTCATTTAATTTGAAAGCCCACAGATAGGAAATTTACCTTGTCCGGATATTTCTCTCTATAGGTTTATATTGGGTGTCGAGACCGGCTGAGGCAAACATGTGTACTGGCGTGGAGACTGGTTTCGGAATGTTGTTGCTGCAGCTTGGAATACATTAAAGAAGATATAGCTTTGCAGAAAGTGGGATATCGTATTTAGGGAATGTTTTCAGTTTTACTTTGTAAATTTCGTAATTCGAATGTTTGCTACTTAATTCTGTTGTTTGAAATAATACAGAATACAAAAAGACTCAAGAAAAAACCAGATCACTTCCAGTTCTTTCTCTTTTAAAGTAATTTTTTCGTCGTAAAACAATCTCCGCTTCAAATCATTGTATTACGAAACTTATGATCAATATTCATATTCACTACACCTGTCTACAAATATTTATACTTTCCACATTTTCTAAGCTGATTTAAGAACATGAAAAAGTAACTTAAAAGACTTTGAATTATTAGACATCTACGTACGCTACTACCGCAGTAGTGATATTCAGAAGGTTGACGAGTGTAAATGTTGTTCTCGGTCGTGTATACTACATTATCAACGATGTATATAAATGATAGCCGTATTTCGTATATCAGAGAGTTGTAATTCCTCTCCTCATCCAACACAAAAAAACAGACTTTCGGACACGTATTGCAGCTTGCGAGAGGACATGACAACGTTCATTTAAAAAACTTTATTTCAGTGTGCACCAGTGGAAAGCAGCTGCAAAGCATTTGTCTGATATCCGTTATCACACAAGTCAAGTGATTATTAGGGTTACAACTGAACATTTTTTTGTGTACTTTGGGACAATAGTTGCCCATTCAGATAACATTCCATGTTCGATGTACATTAAGATGTTATTTAGTTCATTGATTGTGTATGTGTTTGTAATTCAAAGTACTGAGAACACGTATAAAATTAGTACAGCAACGCAGTTACCACATGTGGCAGGCCAGAGAGGATTAAACATAATGTACACTAAGGTGAAAAAAGTCATGGGATAACTCCTAATATCGTGTAGGTCTTCTTTTTATCCGGCCTCGTGCATCAGCGCGACTGGCACGGACACACAAGTCGTTGGAAGTCCCCTGCAGAAAAATTGAGCCATACTGCCAGTATAGCCGCCCATAATTGCGGAAGTGCTTTCAGTGCAGGATTTTGTCTACTAGCTGGCCTCGCGATTATGTCCCATAAATGTTCGATGGGATGCATGTCGGACAATCTGTGTGACCAGATCATTCGTTTGAATTGTCAAGGATGTTCTTTAAACCAATCGTGAATAATTACGCCCCGGTGACATTGCACATCGTTGTTTGGGACCATGAGGTTCATCAATGGCTCAAAATTGTCTCCAAGTAGCCGAACCCAATAATTTCCAGCCAGTGATTTGTTCTGTTTGACTAGAGGACTCAGCCCATTCCATACACGCACAGTCCACATCATTATGTAGCCACCACCGTCTTGCACAGTGCCTCATTGACTACTTCGGTACTTCGCTTCGTAGGGCTGTGAGCACTATGGGACTTAACATCTATGGTCATCAGTCCCCTAGAACTTAGAACTACTTAAACCTAACTAACCTAAGGACATCACACAACACCCAGCCATCACGACGCAGAGAAAATCCCTGACCCCCGCCGGGAATCGAACCCGGGAACCCTGCTTCGTAGGGTCTGCGTCACATTCAAACTTTACGGTCACCTCTAACCAACTGAAATCGTGAATCGTCTGACCACGCCACGGTTTTCCAATCGTCTAGGGTCCAACCGATATGGTTAAGAGCTGTTAGCAAAGGAACTCACATCGGTCGTCTGCTGCCACAGCCCATTAACGCCAAATTTCGCCGCACTGTCCTAACAGATAATTTCGTCGTACGTCCCACACTAATTTCTCCGGTTTTTTCAAGCAGTGTTGGTTGTCTGTTACCACCGACAACTCTAAGCAAGCGCCGCTGCTGTTGGTCTTTAAGTGATGTCCGTTGGCACCGAGTTGCTTGTGGTGAGAGGTAATGCCTGAAACGTGCTATTTTCGGCACGCTCTTGAACTGTGGATCTCGAAAAACTGAATTCCCAACGATTTCCGAAATAGAGTGTCCGATGCGTCTAGCTACAACTACCATTCCGCCTTCAGAGTCTGTTAATTCTGGTCGTGTGGCAGCGGTTACGCCGGAAACCATTTCACATGAAACACCTGAGTGTAAATGTAGTGCCCTACGCGATACTACCGCCGTCTCTATGTGTGCATATCGCTTGCCCACAATTTTTATCTCATTGTAATGCACTTAGGTACTTTAAATACTTTAAACACAGAAGCTTCACATGTACTATAGTTTACGGATATATACAATCTAGAGTCAGCATGAAACTACCTCATGTACACAGTTAGATTAAATTCTAAAGGGTTCACTGAGATGCTAAGTAAGAAAATCTCTTTTGAAATATTATACTTAGACATTAGCACAGATATAGGAACGTTAAAGTAGAATACTTAGTTCTTTGATGTTCTTTGTGTTTTGTCTGTGAAATTAACATTTACATCGTGTACGTCTTTAACGTTGCATGCACAAATAAATTCGTGCTTACGACTTTTCATTTAACATGCCTTTGTAAAAAACTGTTGGCAAAGTTTTCAATAACACTGAAATTTAAAGTTTGTCTCAAGCATATCGAAGTTGTAAGCTGTAGTGTAATATCACCAACCTCATTATAAACCCATACTAAACAACAACACAAAGCTGACAGTAGAGTCAAACTGCTAAAATTACTAACCGGCTGAACATGTGGATTTTACCTTTCCACAATCTTGCACATCCTATCCGACCTCTTGTCCACTGTGCAAATGAGCCACGTCTTTGTGCCCTTACAACATTCTCTCTAGACCTGCAGATCCTGTGATGTCACGCAGTTCTTCTAGCCTTTCGGAACGGCTTACCGCCTTCTATATTAATCTCTTACCACTTTATCAAATTCCCCACACTTTACTTCCGTTTTGGACGCCTACGAATACTTGACACTAAGCTCTGTATAGTTGCTCCCCTGCTTTCCAACATTGCAACGCCCCATACCAACACAATCTCACAGCACTACTCCCACGCACTCGCCACCTCCTGCCACAATGCAACTTTAATGGCCTCCCCTTAGCCGACCATCTACATCTACATCTACATCTACATGACTACTCTGCAATTCACATTTAAGTGCTTGGCAGAGGGTTCATCGAACCACAATCATACTATCTCTCTACCATTCCACTTCCGAAAAGCGCGCGGGAAAAACGAACACCTAAACCTTTCTCTTCGAGCTCTGATTTCTCTTATTTTATTTTGATGATCATTCCTACCTATGTAGGTTGGGCTCAACAAAATATTTTCGCATTTTGAAGAGAAAGTTGGTGACTGAAATTTCGTAATTAGATCTCACCGCGACGGAAAACGTCTTTGCTTTAATGACTTCCATCCCAACTCGCGTATCATATCTGCCGCACTCCCTCCCTATTACGCGATAATACAAAACGAGCTGCCCTTTTTTGCACCCTTTCGATGTCCTCCGTCAATCCCACCTGGTGAGGATCCCACACTGCGCAGCAATATTCTAACAGAGGACGAGCGAGTGTAATGTAAGCTGTCTCTTTAGTGGACTTGTTGCATCTTCTAAGTGTCCTGCCAATGAAACGCAACCTTTGGCTCGCCTTCCCCACAATATTATCTATGTGGTCTTTCCAACTGAAGTTGTTCGTAATTTTAACACCCAGGTACTTAGTTGAATTGACAGCTGTGAGAATTGTACTTTTTATCGAGTAATCGAATTCCAACGTATTTCTTTTGGAACTCATGTGGATCACCTCACACTTTTCATTATTTAGCGTCAACTGCCACTTGCCACACCATACAGCAATCTTTTCTAAATCGCTTTGCAAGTGATACTGGATGACCTTACTAGACGCTAAAATACCATGAACCCCAGCCAGATATACAGCCGTCATACCACATCTAGCGGGAAGCTCCTTGTCAGGGCTTGTATCCTCACCACAGTATCCATATCCTAAGACTTGGTTCTCCTTAACACCTATCATCTTCCCAGATCCCTCAACCAAACACCCACTCACGTAAAACCAATACGATACATCACACGAAACCTACAAATCTCATAATACCCTTACTCCTGGAGTCTTCCACTTCATTATTCTGTCTCATTAATTTAAACATCCAGCAAATCCTTTAACCAAAGCAACTCGCCATCTGTATTTTAATTTTTGAAAACATTAAATTTTTAACGCCATTCAAATTTTTTTCTGTATTTTAAATTTTTAAAATAGTTTGATTGGACGTTAAAAATCGTATATCAAACTCTGTATAAGAAGTCCCGCAGTCTGTAACCACCACCAGCCCGCGTGGTGGGAGGGGAATGAAATACCAAAAAAAGCATTGTAACCCATTTGAGCACTTCGTTACTATACATATGACGCTCAGTCTCATTAAATACCCTGGTGAAATTGTGCAACGTAATTTTCTCTGCTCGTTCAACATATTGGCCAGTTCTCTGTTAGCATGCATATATATTCCAATTTACCCGAGTACATCCATAAGCCTTGCTTTCTTCATTGTATGTAACATTTGTAGGACTCTGTCGGCCTCTGAAATAGTGTGGGCTGCCTCTGCCAAATAACGGAGCGATGAGGCGCACTGGTCAGTACATTGGTTCGAATGCGCGTCTGGCCGTGCAGACTAAAGTTTCCCGTGATTTCCCAGGAAAACTCAGGGAAGGTTCTTTTGAAAAGGCGCAAGACTGATTCCCTTCCTCATCTTTTTGTAATCCGAGGTTGTGCTCCGTCACTAATGGTCTCACTGTCGACGGAACGTTAAACTCCAATCTTGGTGCTTTCGTTCTTTAACACATATTGCCGCTGTGGAAATATTTGTCTCAGTAAAACTAGTGTGCTCTTAAATCTAGTGAATGTAGTACGTCCCGTCTGTCCTACATAAAGTTTTTGGCATCCATCGTAGTTAATTTTGTAGAGCTCTGATCTTGACAAGGGATTCATTTTGTTTTTCGTGCGGTGCATCAATCTCCTGGGTTTATGGTCAGTACGGAAACTGATTTTATCTACAAATGAATAAATAAAATAAAAATAGAAAAGATTTTACGAAGATACGGAACCGAGGGGTATATATTGTTACGCACTACTTCGTCTTCTCCAGCCAGGGTAATTTCCGTGTCGGTTGCCTCTGTTTATATTCTTTAATTTGTATGGGAATCATCTGTGGAATCATGTGTGGTTTTAAACCATTGTTTTCAGCTACAGGGCACACATTTAACAATTATCTGTCTGCCCCGCCGTTTGTTAATGGAATGCTAATCACGCGGTGTAGTCAGAACTGAAATACGGATTTTATGCAAGTTTTGTTGGAACAATGTAGTACATATTACGACATCCGTTTTGTATTTTTATGATATATCCTCACCTTACGCTGCTGCTTAACATTCGTAATTTTAACATATAGCAAGCTCATACCGGAGCGGGTTTAATTTTCCATTGCAAATTTCATTCTGTAATGCAAGCTATCATGTGCGGTCGATAAAGAATGGAAATTTTGCGAGAAGTAGCTCGAAGCAACAGATTGAATCTGCATATTATAAATAGAGTATTAGCAGATAATTAGAGAAGACGAAGTGAGTAAAACTAAATACGCCTCAGTACCACACATCGGTAAAATTTCGGAGAGAATAGTCCTAGATCCTTGTTATCATTATTTTTTAAGGAAACCTAAATTCCTTCCTCCGTACTGAACATACATTAAATAGGTTGATGCACAACAAAACAGATTCACTGTCAGAATATCTACAAAATTATCTTCTGTGATGTGTGCCAAAGTTTTGCGTGGACAGGAGGTACATAATTTCAAATCAGTTTTAAAGAGTACAATAGATTGACAGATCAATACTTAAACAGTGCCAACACGTTTGAAAGAGACCTCTGCAATATTTCAGAGGTCGGTAAACACCTACAAATGCTACCAACAAATATGACATGTAATGTTACTTAAAATCCGTCTTGATTGCAAATTTTTTTATTATTTAAATAATAAAAAAATTGCAATCAAGACGGATTTTAGGTAACATTATAAAATCAGTGATTGCTGTTATCCCATAAGACATTATGTCTGTTTTTGCAAAATATGAAAAGAAAAGATATAGAGTTGCTCGAGGTGAGACAGGAACAATAAATTGTACGGACAGACAGAATTACATAGCATAATCTTATTACAGAAATTTATCCGAGTATTTATTGACATGAAGCGGTTTAAACGTAACTAATAAATATCCATGTATTTTACAGCGACTTTTGTGTTATTATAATACATTTACACCTACATCCATACTGCGCAAGCCACCTGACGGTGTGTGGCGGAGTGTACCTTGAGTACCTCTATCGGTTCTCCCTTCTATTCTCGTATTGTTCGTGGAAAGAGGGATTGTCGGTATGCCTCTGTGTGGGCTCTAATCTCTCTGATTTTATCCTCATGGTCTCTTCGCGAGATATACGTACGAGGGAGCAATATAGTGCTTGACTCCTCGGTGAAGGTATGTTCTCGAAACTTCAACAAAAGCACGTACCGAGCTACTGAGCGTCTCTCGTGCAGAGTCTTCCACTGGAGTTTATCTATCATCTCCGTAATGCTTTCGCGATTACTAAATGATCCTGTAACGAAGGGCGCTGCTCTCCGTTGGATCTTCTCTCTCTCTTCTATCAACCCCATCTGGTACGGATCCCACACTGCTGAGCAGTATTCAAGCAGTGGGTGAACAAGCGTACTGTAACCTACTTCCTTTGTTTTCGGATTGCATTTCCTTAGGATTCTTCCAATGAATCTCAGTCTGGCATCTGCTTTACCGATGATCAACTTTATATGATCATTCCATTTTAAATCACTCCTAATGCGTACTCCCAGATAATTTATGGAATTAACTGCTTCCAGTTGTTGACCTGCTATATTGTAGCTAAATGATAAGGGATCTTTCTTTCTATGTATTCGCAGCACACTACACTTGTCTACATTGAGATTCAATTGCCATTCCATGCACCATGCGTCAATTCGCTGCAGATCCTCATGTACTTCAGCACAATTTTCCATTGTTACAACCTCTCGATATACCACAGCATCATCCGCAAAAAGCCTCAGTGAACTTCCGATGTTATCCACAAGGTCATTTACATATATTGTGAACAGAAACGGTCCTACGACACTCCCCTGCGGCACACCTGAAATCATTCTTACTTCGGAAGACTTCTCTCCATTGAGAATGACATGCTGCGTTCTGTTACCTAGGAACTCTTCAACTCAATCACACAATTGGTCTGATAGTCCATATGCTCTTACTTTGTTCATTAAACGACTGTGGGGAACTGTATTGAAAGCCTTGCGGAAGTCAAGAAACACAGCATCTACGTGGGAACCCGTGTCTATGGCCCTCTGAGTCTTGTGGACGAATAGCGCGAGCTGGGTTTCACACGATCGTCTTTTTCGAAACCCATGCTGATTCCTACAGAGTAGATTTCTAGTCTCCAGAATAGTCATTATACTCGAACATAACACGTGTTCCAAAATTCTACAACTGATAAATGTTAGAGATATAGGTCTACAGTTCTGCACATCTGTTCGACGTCCCTTCTTGAAAACGCGGATGACCTGTGCCCTTTTCCAATCCTTTGGAAAGCTACGCTCTTCTAGAGACCTACGGTACACCGCTGCGAGAAGGGGGGCAAGTTCCTTCGCGTACTCTGTGTAAAATAGAACTTTTATCCCATCAGGTCCAGCGGTCTTTCCTCTTTTGAACGATTTTAATTGTTTCTCTATCCCTCTGTCGTCTATTTCTATATCTACCATTTTGTCATCTGTGCAACAATCTAGAGAAAGAACTACAGTGCAGTCTTCCTCTGTGAAACAGTTTTGGAAAAAGAGTGTCTGGACATTTTGTTTTGATCCACCTACCGCTTTGACATAAGACCAAAATTTCTTAGGATTTTCTGCCAAGTCAGTACATAGAACTTCACTTTCCAATTCATTGAACGGCTCTCGCATAGCCCTCTTCACACTACATTTCGCTTCGCGTAATGTTTGTTTCTCTGCAAGTCTTTGGCTATGTTTATGTTTGCTGTGAAGTTCCCTTTGCTTCCGCAGCAGTTTTCTAACTCGGTTGTTGTACCACGGTGGCTCTTTTCCATCTCTTACGACCTTGCTTGGCACATACTCATCTAACTCATATTGTACGATGGTTTTGAACTTTGTCCACTGATCCTCAACGCTATCTGTACTTGAGACAAAACTTTTGTGTTGAGCCGTCAGGTACTCTGAAATCTGCTTTTTGTCACTTTTGCTAAACAGAAAAACCTTCCTACCTTTTTTAATATTTCTATTTACTACTGAAATCATCGATGCAGTAACAGCTTTATGATCGCTCATTCCCTGTTCTGCGTTAACTTTTTCAAATAGTTCGGGTCTGTTTGTCACCAGAACATCTAATATATTATCGCCACGAGTCTCTGTTTAACTGCTCAAGGTAGTTTTCAGATAAAGCACTTAAAAAAATTTCACTGGATTCTTTGTCCCTGCCACCCGTTATGAACGTTTGAGTCTCCCAGTCTATATCCAGCAAATTAAAATTTCCACCCAGAACTATAACATGGTGGGGAAATCTACAGTTTCCATACTTTTGTGAAAGTTTTTAAATTTCAGTGTCTTCAGCTGTCTTTAAAATTTTGAGTTCAATTTTATAGAGTGACTTACTGCATGAAATGACGTTAACCTGAACGTAAGTTTATGTGTGAAGTGCAGAAGATATACATGATGTAATGTTAAACCCATCAGCACTTAAGCTATAATAAGGCACCATGTCCCCTGCACACAGCGAGTGGTTAAATCAGGTGGGCAGTGGTGACTGTTGTTGAGATCCTTTACATGTTAATGACTGTACATTGGAGAGTGTCATTATCAACTCTTGAACAGCAATGTTCTGTGTAACATGAGTTAATAATTAGTTACGTATGACATAATAGTGAAATGCTAGTCAAATGGTTGTTGAGGACAGATCGGTGTTGTCATTCGAATCTGCTACGCCAGTAATGACATACGTCAATAAAAGATGTGTATTGTATATCAAATCCTGTCCACTAATTCCAACTTCAGGTACCCTGCTGCGCCGTTTCAACCACTATCCCACCATACATGCATCTTCTTGACTTATCCATCTTTCGCCCCAGAACTTAAACCTACACCCACTAGCCACAATCCTATAATAAAATCTATTCTGAGACAAGCCCTTCTATCCAGCCCTAGTCACAACTCTCCACCACACACCGTCCTTCCATTCCTCCACCCTTTCCCTTAGCTCCCACTCAATGGCCATTATTCATTCCCTGAACTTCCACAAGGCTCCACTCATACTCGTCATTCCCACTCCACCATGAACATGACCATTTTCACACGTTTCCAGCATCACCTCGTTCAGATAGGACTGACCCTCTTAAAGTTTGGCACTCAACAAGAGTCTGCCACTAAGTAAAAAATGCATGGGGACACTTGAGCACACAGCAGATATTCCTATCACAAATAATTGTGTTAGCTGTGAAGTAGATGCTTACTTGACGATTCAGGAATGTAGGAAAGCACTTCAGTCAATGTCTGACGCCGTGCATTTCACTTAGGAGACAGAAGCCAGCGCTGGAATAGTGTGGCAAGGCGGCAGATCACAATTTACGCGTCAGCCGTCGCAAGGTTGGAAATTTTCACACACTACTAATATTGGGAGGCATGGACTGGAAACATGCTCACGAATTACAAACGCAATACGTCGGAAATCTCAGCAGAGAGTCCAGCAACAAAATGGCGAAGCAGAAGCACAAGCAGTCAACAACAGGAAGTTAAAAAAATCAATGAGATGAAATGGTCAGTCAGATGAAGAGGTCAGACGTTTAGTGAGTCTGCGAGCAGGCAGTCAGCTATATGAACTGGTGGATCGGACTATCAATGGATAGGGTTCACAACGGCCAGCCTGAGAAAGCATTGCCGAGAGGAGAATCGGACAGGAGGAGAGAGAGGCAGTTGGCCTTCTGGAGGGACGTCAATCTCTGTCGACTATGTTTTCGGACGAATCTCATCCCTGCATTCATTCCAATGGTGCATGAATATCATTGGTACTCCGATGCTCAAGTCTTTCGGCACTTGACTGCACACCCTCCAGACATTGTACTTCTCTGGGTTAGTCACCACAGGCAACAGTTGCCGGGAGCATAAGAACAAGAACACCGCAGCGGGTGCCCAGGTCGCGCTACACCTGATAGTTTAGATCAGCACATTTGGATGAAGGAACGGGTTAAGTCACAGAACGCTGAAGATGAAACTACCGTCTGTCAACACACATCCACACAAACAGACAACAGGCGAGCGATCCATCACATCGATCTCGCATCTGACAACCACGACTTCATGATGAACTAATTCCATTGAGTGATGAGATGAGAGACACTTAATTTCTCCCTAACTTGCCTTTTTACTGAGTGTTTTTGCCCAGTCAAACAGGCCATAATATTTATATTTGTATTGGTTATTTAATAATAATTTTGAATGCTTCCATAAATTAACCCTTCAGTCATTTATTTTCACAACGACCTGATCTGCCTACAAAATAGGGTTTTATTAAATTTTGATAGGGTAAGTACGGGGTGCCCTAAAGTATATTTAAAAACACACTTAAAAATTCTTTTAAATATTTACATCCTTTGGCAGATATGGTTTCATTCGCTAGAAGCCTGACGCTGGGTGGATAAATTAAAATTAGTTAATTGTACAGAGTGACTTCATGAAGCTATGACGATGTCGTATGTACATATAAGCAACTAGCGAAACAGGAAATGCTTCACAATTGCTAAATTGGAATTGGACATACATTTTGATATCCTTCTGCTCCCCTCACCCCCCCCCCTCCGTCCATCTCTTCCTCTCTCTTTGTTTGTCTCTTCCTTCTCCCCCCCCCCCCTATCCGTCAATCACCTCCTCCTCTCTCACTGCATCTCTCTTCTCTTCCTCCAATCTCTCTTCATCTTCTCCATCCCTCTCTCTCGGCCCATCTCCTCCATCCCCTCTATGTCCATTTCCACCGCCTCCCTGCCGTATGTCCACTTCCCCCTACTCCTCGCTCACTCAACGTGAGCCTTAAGAGCCTTATTTGTTGTTATATCCGACGAAACCTTGACTGGGAGTTGAAGACGCTTACAATAATTTGGTGAGGATGATTGTTATACAGGAGATGAGAGACCTGTCACGCTGCTGGATCTGTTACGATAGTAGGTTCAATGATAGTATTTCGCGTAGCTTGGTCAGCAAACGGGTATGATAACAAAATTTCGGATGATGCATATTCCATAGTAGTAGTCCAGTCACACCCCCGTAAGCGACAAATAAAACTTCTCTGCTTTCTGATAAAATTGATTGCGACGATAAAAGAAAAGCAAAACAGGACGTAAAGAGATAGAATATATATGAGAGAGTTTGTCTAATGATTTAAATGTCTTGCTGTCGTAGTTAAAATTAAATCGAATGCAAAATAGAGAACGACAAGGGCATACTTTTCACAGCACAGCATATTCTTTCTCACAATTTGTTTCAATAGAAAACATGTACGTTATTGTTTGAAAAATGTATAGTGCACGTCCAAATGAGTGTTTGTTAGAGTATCGTGTAAAACATGAAGTAATACAACTTCCCTATTTTCTATTAAAAATGACTACGAGAAAAAAAAACAGGACGTAAAGAGAAAGAATATATATGACGATCAAAAATTTTCTAAAATTCTGCTTCCAACTTTGGGCTATATTATGTATGTCCCTTCAAATTATTATTATTATGCTACCGTGTAATAATTTTAAGTAAATCGGTCAAGAACGATTCGAGCCTTTTGGTAACAGCGTCAACCGTCTACATGTCTTTATTTAGTGGTATAAGTTTTAAATACATAGTTATATACCGTAAATGCTAGGAAAACACTTGAATGTGAAAAGTCGTTGAGTTTAGCTGATAAGGTGAAAGTAAATGTGTGTGGTCACAAGACAGCCAGGGATAAACAGAACTGTCTTTTAATAGATTCGTAGATGTCGTACCTGATTTTAAAAACTTCTCCGAGGCATCAAGTAGAATACAATGATTTTTTCGGTACATTCAACAACATTATATAGAAGTGACTGGAGACATAGAAGTATCTAACGGAAAACAGACTCAACCATACCGTAGCGTCAGAAGTAGCAACAAGTCAGTACTTAAGAAAGAGATAATTTTAATTATTTTTCGAGTCCAATTTCTTTAATTAATTCGATATGCATATGAGCTTCAGAGACGTAACGCGTCTCATTAGTCACTTTCGATTTTTGGATTGTATGTAATTAACTCCAATGAACAAAATTTAGGAGCAAATGTAAAGTTCACAGCTGTGGACAGGTAAAGGTTTCCCACAATCTTCGGATTCCGTTTTGATTTGTTGAAGTTAACAGATCAAAAAATAAAGCTTCAGCTTACACAGTAGGTATGTGAAGTGTAGTTGGTGATCTTTCTTTAGAAGCACACTTACGCCACACATATTGGGACCAGAAATCCGTATGGCATTTGCTGTGATACTTTGAAACACATTCTGAAAAACAATTATTTTTACAAGCTGCGACATTGTAGCAAATAAAACAGTGACCCGTGGATACAATAAGTTTCCTTTAATTTACGTCCATGGTCACAAACTTTTTGTTAAAAGATTACCGGTTAAGGTCTATAGTGACCATCATCAGATCTGTTTAATAAAAACAAAGTCCTAAGGTACTGCAGCCATAGTGGCATCGTCAAATGTTAATGCTGGTGCTGATTTTGCATTTAACATTTGACAAAAACTTACAATTCTTTTACTTCGTCTTTCTCTACTGTCTTTCCTCGTCCGTTTTACTGGATATTAAAATATCAGAGTTAGCATCTCTTTGGGAAAGATCATCTTCAGGAGAATGTCTCTGTTCCTTTCAGCTATTTTTAATCTTCAGCATTATTCTCCAGCGCGCAGTTCGTCTCGTATTGGAAAAGTTTCATTGCTTTCCTTTGTTATGAGCGTGCCCATTAAACTGAACAGGAAGTCCAACGGTTGACTGAATACAAATGAATGGTCGCATTTTCAAACTTCAATTACTTTTTTCTTTGTAGATGCAATAGATGGAGTACATTAATAGGGTAAAGATAAAAATAATGGAATGCTACCGTTCATGAGTGACGCTATTACGTCTTATTTTGGTTTTAAGACATTCTAAACTTTCAGCAAAATTTAATGTGACGAAAGTGAAGGAGGAAGTTCTTTTTCCTAAATTACTCAATTCGGCTATCAAACATTTAAGTCCTTTTTTGTGTTGAGCCATGTAAGTTCAGTTCACGATCTACACTTCATATCTTTTTTAAATTTGAAACTTTTTGTTATTAACCTCTGTAGAATAACAGTTGCACTTAAAAAATGCAAATTTCCTCTATAAAGGTTGGTGATAATTACAACGTGCATGAAAATGAACCGCAAGCTTCTAGCATAAAGTATACATTAGTCGTTTCATAAGACCACAGTGACTATAGTTACAGTTGTTTTTCTTTAAAGAAACCTCGGAAAGTAGTTCGGTGCAATATATATAGTCACTTACTCGTATCTAAGTAAGAGAATAAAATTCAAACTAACGTTTAACACACAAGGTAATCCCGAAAGCGCGTTTTCTGTTGAAACTTTCTTTTACTTTGGAAACTTATCGTATACATGTTGCCATCGAGACTTTGTCAAACAGTTGGCAATTTTTCATTTTATCAAAAGTTTTATAACTACCGTATTTAAACTTAAAGAAAAGAATGTGATTCTAAAGGCGCAATAAATCGGTGCAGAATTGCTGGTCGATCTTCCGGGCTGTTTGGTCGTGGTGAATGGAATTTTTTCGTTCGTGGTTGTGCTGAATATCCACTCAGCAAGACTCAACAGCACCAGAAGCACCTCATAAGATGCTCTGGACGAAACGTCAGGTACGGGAAAGCTTCAAGGACCACGACCACACAACCCGGAGGGACTCAACAGCAGCCAAGACATGTCATCGTCATAGCGTGAAATGCAAAATCTATGTCGTACACAACTTCAGTCTTCCTATGGCTCACTAGAATTAAATTAACATCGTGAAGTGTTATGATACGTTGCACAATCTGTTATGTTTCGCTAATAAGGCTATTCACGAACTTCTGTGGGGGGGGGGGAGTCCCATTAATGTCGGTAGGGTTGACGAGTGATCCAAGTATCTGCAAATTTCTGTGCATACAACGGATGCAGACAGTAGCTCGATGGTTTGCCTGACATTTACTGAAATTTTATAACTACAGTAGGCCAAAAAGTTGGTGGGACAAGGTGGTTAGCTGTGAATCGCTGACTGACAATGTTGCTATGGTTCTTCTGGTCGTCGTTTCAAAGACAGGTTCGATGTAGCGCTTTACACTATCATGTGCTAGCACCTTCATCTCTCCATAACTACTGAATCCTACATATATTTAACACTGGTTACTGTAGACAAGCCTTGGACAACTGTAGACACTGAGAGAGTTGGTGCCGAGGAAATCAAACTTCCTGCAGTTACCCTGGAGCTGGTCGGACTACAACTCAGCACAAGACGATGTAAAGTCGGAAACGTCATCAATTGCCTACTAATTGAAACGTTTTTCATAGAATCTTTTATCTATTCTTTGATTGTTGAGAAGCTGCTTGAGAAAGAATTTCTCCGGGAGGGTTCCATAACACGTCATGCGGCGGGGTAATATTCGTCTCGCAACCCTTCCTGTAATCGTGAAGTCATTTTGACGTCACGCACAATATCGTGAGGCACACCACAATTTCGACAATCGATTCGACATGCATCACATTTGTTTTGGAATACAGTATTTAGCTGTTTCGTATTGTAACTTGCAGTATGCCGTTTCAAGGCTGTGGGACATTCCGTCCGTAGCTCATAGTCTAGTGTCTAGTGTTGCTGCCTCTGGGTCACGTGGTCCCCGATTCGATTCCCGACCTGGTGTTGTCCTCATCAATTCATCATAATCATTATTATCCGTGACGTTGGGTAGATTGGACTGTGTAAAAGAATTGGACTATGTAAAAATTGGGACTTTGTAACAGGCGCTGATGACAGTGCAGTTGAGCGCCTCATAAACAAAATATCATCATCATATGGCACATTCTAAATGTATCAGAAACATGTCACCATTATCACTAAATGTCAGTTAATAACACATCAACGATATAAGCCTGCAAGATATACTACGATGACTGAGACTTTAGACATACATCACCGAAGAAGGCTGTAGCCTGATGGAGAGGATGGTGGGTTAGGAACTGACAGATATAGAATAGCATCTCACAGCATGCTAATATTTTTATTTCTCTTAGTACAGTTAACACATTCTGGGTCTTTCTTATGAATGTCATACCAGTATTTATGCAATTTTCGACGTCATTTAACATTTTTATGTGGTTAGAGAACGAAAGATGAAATAAATATTTGGCTTTGTATTTCCGAAAATGTGGCAATTTACTAATGTGTGGATCGGTTGGAATCTAAGAGGACAGCTTAAATTGCTGCGAGCGATACGATGAATAATAACATCCATATTCTTCCTTGCTACAAAGATTTCGCAGGTAATAATCATCTAACAAGTGCTCCTGTAAACCAATGGCACTTGCAGTTGGTGTATTACAGCCCCTAAGAATATGATGAACAGTTACCCGTGTGAAGAAGGCCCACATCGGACACTAACGAAAGCTGACAGCTGTTCCTGCAGTCGTTGGTATTGCTCGTGACGTCAAAATGTACTATAATATCACGGAAGCACGTCGTAAGGCGACGCCACGCCGCCACTCCATGCACTAGGAGTACCTCAAACACAAAAATTCCCACCAAACCAAAACAGCATCAAGCTAATTTTCAACTACCAAACGCTAATTATGTGTTAGCCGAATCTAATTCAAGATATGTGCTCCTGCTAAATCATGCCAGACCGCTGACGTTACTAACGCTATTCAAAGACTGGTATATGTTAAAAAGAAAACCACGTCTACCCACACGTATGCCACGTCCAAGAATGAGTAATCGTGGAAAACATTAAAGTACTTACGTACTTAACTAACTCATTAGACAAACCAAAAGTGGTAACACTACATCTCCTATTTGTCTCTTCTGATTTGTGTTTTCTGTATAGGTATAGTCCATTTCTAATAACTATTTGTTTTACTTGCGACTTTAGGTCAAAAATATAGTAGTTTTTACCAGTGATGTGTTGTAATTATGGTGTGTTCATCAAATTGTGAGTTGTGTAACATTTGAGCCGGCCGCGGTGGCCGAGCGGTTCTAGGCGCTTCAGTCCGGAACCGCGTGACTGCTGCGGTCGCAGGTGCGAATCCTGCCGCGGGCAAGGATGTGTGTGATGTCCTTAGGTTAGTTAGGGGAGTAATGACCTCAGATGTTAAGTCCCATAATGCTCAGAGCCATTTGAACCATTATTGCAACATCTGAGGTTCAGTGACACATCACACTTCAATTCTTAAAAGTAATTGCATTCCATTTTTCGTGATCGTAGCTTATTGTGCGTATAGAAGCTTCTTAATTAGCTTTCTTGGAACGTTGATTCAGACCCTGTAAGGACCTTTACCATTACATCAATTCACTACAGCGTACAAAATTTCCGGTGAGTCAACTTACACTATATTTCTAGGTGCCTAATTAAACCATTTTGTTGTGATATCTGACGATAATTAAATATTTGCATCTGAGTTGGCGAATGGGAAACAGTCTATACTTGTACTTCAATTGCCAATGCTAGAGAATAGTTTCTTCCCTTAATTGAAAGGAGGACCTTTCTTTTCAGAATCCGCTGTATCCTAAGAACTAACATTAAACTGATCACCAATTTAATGAAGCCTCCACAGCATCTGACAGTAACATTATTTGACTGGAACTCTTTTGGTTCAACTGGTGCCCTGTAAAAGTCTGTAAATGATTCTTGCTTACTGAGCAACTGGTCTATTTATAACAACTTTTCCCTGTGAAACTACACAAACCCCCACACGCAGAAATATTTCCCGAAAATCGGTAGAATGTTCTT
Organism: Schistocerca piceifrons; assembly: GCF_021461385.2. NCBI lineage: Eukaryota > Metazoa > Arthropoda > Insecta > Orthoptera > Acrididae > Schistocerca > Schistocerca piceifrons. The sequence goes on from NC_060138.1 coordinate 238,471,693, forward strand.
ATCCCATAAATAATAGTCATAGATTATTAACCTACGTGTCATTTTTACGACTTTGTTTCGAAGTGCGGTGAAATTTTGAAAGGTGTTTGGTACATAGAGGGCAAACACGTCATGTACCGTGGATAATCGTTAAAATGCAATAAAACGTAGAACTTATTGAAGGGTAAGTATTAATAAGCTCAATCATTCATTACATTAACTATTAAGAAAAAAATTAATTTTACTGAGCAACTATGTACTCTTCACATACTCAAAAAAATAATAATTATCTTTGGCCTAGGCACCCGTGGTCTAGGGGTAGGGTATTTGATTTGTCATCAATACGTTCTCGGTCCCGACTTCGAAACCCACCTCCGCTTAAACTTTGATACATAATCAGCACTGGCGGCCGAAGACTTACTGCATAAGAAGTCATGCTCATTCTGCCAACGGCATAGTCAAAGTAAATTCACATAACGTGTATCCACATGATATGTGGACTGTAATTGAGAAAGTGTGATAATGATATCTCCATTGGCAAAATATTCCGGAATAGTCTCCCATTTGGATCTAGGGAGAGGGGGTGGGTGCACTGTCAAGGAGGAGGTTACCACGAGAAAAGAATTGAATAACCAAGGAAAGGATAACGTTCTACGAGTCGGGGCGTGGAATGTCGGAAGCTAAAAAATTTGAATATGGAAATGCAATGGCTCAGTCTAGATATAGCTGTGGTCAGGGAAGTGAAATGGAAAGAAAACAAGGATTTCTTGTCCGATGAGAATAGCGTAATATCAACAGCAGCAGCAAATGTAATAACGGGAGTAGGAGTCGTTATGAATGGGAAGGTAAGGCAGAGAGTGTGTTACAGCGAACAGGTCAGCGATTGGGTTGCTCTTATCAGAATCGACAGCAGATCAACACCAACAACGATAAATCAGATATACTTGCCAACATCATGGGGTGAAGATGAAGAGATAGAGAAAGTATATGAGGATATTGAAAAGGAAATAAAGAACGTGAAGGGAGATGAAAATCTAATAGTCAAGGGGGACTGGAATGCAGTTGGAGGGAAGGAATAGAAGGAAAGGTTACAGGGGAATATGGGCTTGGGACAAGGAATGAGAGAGGACAAAGGCTAACTCGGTTCTGTAATAAACCTCAGCTAGTAATAACGAATACTCTACTCAAGAATCATAAGAGGAGGAAGTATACTTGGAAAAGGCCGGTTGATACAGGAACATTTCAGTTAGATTACATCACGGTCAGGCAGAGATTCCGAAATCAGATACTGGGTTGTAAGGCGTACCCAGATGCAGATACTGACTCAGATCACAATGTAATACTGATGAAGAGTAGGCTGAAGTTTACGAGATTGGGCAGGAAGAATAATTACGCAAAGAAGTGGGGTACAGAAATACTAAGGAATGACGAGATTCGCTTGAAGTTTTCTAAGGCTATAGACGCAGCAATATGGAATAGCTCAGTAGGCAGTACAGTTGAAGAGGAATGGAGATTTCTGAAAAGGACAATCACAGAAGTTGGGAAAGAAAGTATAGGTACAAAGAAGGTAAGTGCGAAAAACCATGGGTAACAGAAGAAATACTTCAGTTGATCTATGAAAGGAGGAAGTACAAAAATACGCAGGAAAATTCAGGAATACAGAAATACAAGTCACTGAGGAATGACGTAACTAGATAGAGCAGGGAAGCTAAGGCGAAATGGCTGCATAAGTGAAGAAGTCGAAAATAAATTATTGTCGATAGGACTGACTCAGCATATAGCAAACTCAAAATAATTTGCACTGGAATTAAAAGATGGTAACATTAAGAGTGCAACGGGAATTCCACAGTCAAATGCAGAGTAGAGAGCGGATAGGTGGAATGAGTACAATGATGTCTCTATGAGCGGAAGATTCGTCTGATGTAATAGAAGAAGAAACAGGAGTCGATTTAGATAAGATAGGGGATCCAGTGTTAGAATCAGAATTAAAAGAGCTTTGGAGGACTTAAGAGCAAACAAGACAGAAGCGATAGATAACATTCTATCAGAATTTTTAAAAACGTTTGCGGAAAGTAACACAAAACGAACATTCACGTTGGTGTTTAGAATGTATGATTTGGGGGACATACCACCAGACTTTCGAAAAAATATCGTCCACACAATTCCGAAGATGGCAAGAGCCAAGTTGATTACAATAATAATATCAGAAGAATGGAACAGAAAATTGAGGATGTGTTACGATGACGATAAGTTTGGCTTTAGGAAAGGTAATGGCACAAGAGAGGCAATTCGGACGTTGCAGTTAATAAGGGAAGCAAGACTAAAGAGAAATCAAGACACGTTCATAGTATTTGTCGACCTGGAAAAAGCGTTCGACAATGCAAAATGGACCAAAAAAATAGGGGTAAGCTATAGGTAGAGACGAATAATATACAATATGTATAAAAACCAAGAGGGAATAATAAGAGCGGAACGCAGTGCTCGAATTATGTAGGCTGTAAGAATGGGATGTAGCCTTTCGTCCCTAATGTTCAATCTGTACATCGAAGAAGCAACGATGGAAATAAAAGGAAGGTTCTGGGGTGGAATTAAAATTCAAGGCTAAAGAATATCAGTGAATGGAATGAACAGAACATGGCTTGAGAGTAAATCGAAGAAAGATGAAAGTAGTTAGTAGCGGAAATGAGGACCACGAGAAACTTAACATCAGGACTGTTGGTCACGAAGTAGATGCAACTAAAGAATTATACTGCCTAGGCAGCAAAATAACCAATGGCAGACGCAGCAAGAAAGACATCCAAAGCAGACTAATTATGAAAAAATGGCATTCCTGGCCAAGAGAAGTATACTAGTATCAAACATAGGTCTTAATTTGAGGAAGAAATTAATGAGAATTGGAGCATAACGTTGTGGTAGTGAAATATTGACAGGGGGAAAAACTGAAAAGTAGAGAATCGAAACATTTGAGATTTGGTGCTACAGAAGAATGTTTGAAAATGTAGTGGACTGATAAGGTAAGGAACGAGGATGTTCTGCGCAGAATCAGAGAGGAAAGGAATATGTAGACAACACTGACAAGGAGAAGAGACAGAAGATAGGATATCTGTTAAGACATGAGGGAATGACTTCCATGTTACTAGAGGGAGCTGTGGAGGGCAAAAACTGTAGAGGAAGACAGAGATTGGAATACATCCAGCAAATAATTCAGTACATAGGTTGCAAATGCCACTCTGAGATGAAGAGGTTGGCACAGGAGAGGAATTCTCATTGCAGAAGTAGTAATTATTTTGTACCACTGCAAGACTTTCACAACCACTTTCGATTACTTTATCCTACATCTTACTATCCTGCCAACTTCTATAGAGACCGCCTCCTGGCACGTCCTCTCATTTCTACACTTTACCTCATCCCATTCTTGCTTACTGCTTCATATTTCGCCCCTGACCGTCTGCTTAGGCACCTGATTCCTTAGGCAGTAAAACACATTATATACTATTATCAACTTTTACCTAAAAACTATATGAAAACAGAATTTTAAATTCATTTTGTATGTCTTATTTTCTAGACAAAGACACTTTGAAAATTGACATCATATGTAAGTATTCACTTATTATTTGTTATGAAAGGGTTAAGTTTTGAGTATTATTCATATTTTTCACGATTTTTGTAACTGGGTCGGTCAGTATTGCTGCTTTAGGGTGTAGCAGTCTGGTAATTGCAAAAGCTCCTACATACAAAGGTAAAACTTAGTTAACAACATTTTATTCTTAGAAATACGTTTATGGTTTTTCACTAAAACCGGGTCACTTGTCTTATAGGATGTTGGAGTACCTGTTTTTCACTTATTTTTCCTCTTTTTTCTTTTTTAATTCATAATTCTTTAATATTATTCCTCGTCAAAATCTGGGACGGTTCATTTACTTCTGGTGGCCGAGCGGTTGTAGGCGCTTCAGTCCAGAATCGCGCTGCTGATATGGTCGCTGGTTCGAATCCTGCCTCGGGCATGGACGTGTGTGATGTCTTTAGGTTAGTTAGGTTTAAATAGTTATAAGTCTAGGGGACTGATGACCTCAGATGTTAAGTCTCATAGTGCTTAGAGCCATTTCAACCATTTACTTCTCGCCATTCTATACATTTCAACACAGATTCTCGATCTACTCGTCAAGGTAATCGACTTATAATTACTTCCAGCAAATTTTCTTCCCTAGCGTGGTCAACTAGATGCTTAGCTTTATTGAAATGGTGCTACACAGAATCTTGGAATTTGAACGTGCTCCGTTGTGCGTCGTTTCCTCTTAAACAACTGACTACAAGTCGTATTCAATTATGCTCACTCCAAGCTTCAGGTAGTATTCCTTTGAACCTTTCAAAGAAATCACCGAGAGTATATCACCAGATACGGAAAACTTTGGAAAGTTATTATTTAATCTCCTACTCAACATAGCGGAAAAGTCTTCGTCTGTATGAAACAGTGACTTAGACGTATTTAAGTCAACACCGAGGTTCTTTTCTTTCCTCGTGACGAACACATTCCGAAATCAGGTAGCCGATACCTCCGTTATTTGTATGCGTGTTACAGTTTCTCTCTTCCAAATTGCTGGAGATCATGTAAATTCCCGTAGGTGAGGTATTGGAAGTAGTTCTGTAAATTAGCTTTTGTTTTTAAACGTTCCTTCTTCAAAATATCTATCCTCTTAAACCGATCATCTTGTGTGGCTTTTATTGCATGTGCATAGTTTAATTTGCTGTCGAGTTTATACTGGGTGAGTTAGGAGGAAAGGTACGTGTTTTGACCTGTGATAGCACTGCTGATTCTCAACAAAAAACTTGATGTGGACATAGGCCCTATTCCGAATGATTTCTGAGATAGAACACTTTTAATGTACAGCTCTATTCATTTTCTGTATTATTAATTGTACCACAGTAACACAAAGCAAGCTGAAACAAACATTTTGATACAGGACACTTGTGGTCTTTCAAGCCGGGAAACTACCTCAAAGTGGCCTACAAAAAGTGCGTAAGCTACAGCGCACGCGCGTCGCGCATGATTTTCAGTATCCTCGCGATCTCTCGGCGCAAACTGTTAGTCCTAGACAAAAAATAAATAGGACATTTTTGTAGCAAATTTAATTTAATTTACTTGAGTACTGAGACACGTTTACATTGGTGTGGGTGAATTTTGAGTTATTAAAGAAAAACGTACAAAAGTGATACTGAACGTGTTATATCTCGGAAACCATTCGCAATAGGACACACGTCCATATTAATTTTATTGTTCAGAATCACTAATACTATCGCGTCTCAAAGCATGTACATTTCCTCCTGACTCACCTTGTATTCTGCTACCTCCAAAAGTTTATCTCTGGAAAGTGATTAAACGCCACATCTAATCTTCGTTCTAAGCGATCCATTCTCGCATTTATCTGAGATGTAAATTCAGACGTTTTCCCTTCCCCGATTAAAAATCTATCATTCACTCGCTCTTCAAAATTCGTGATTTTATTATCTTTGTGTGTACATTCGCTTTGAAACAGCATAAAACTTTCATTCATTTTTTGATCAAATTATGCAAACCTTTCAATCATCTGCAGGCTGTTCAATTACTTTCGGCATAAATCTCTCCTTCGTCATACCTTCCTCCGTAAATGATATGATCGTCCCTTTGTTCATTATCACAATGTAACTACAGACGCTAAAACAATTAATATTAGGTACTCAACGTTAAAATAGATATACGCGTTTCCTACGTAGTTTTTTGCTGAATACACAGTAACAATATTCCAAGCTGCAAAAGATTATAAACAGTGTGCCGGACCCACAGGATAGTTGTTAATTGCTGAAGATTTGTAACGACTGCTACTGAAGTTGGTCCGCGCGAGTAGAGGCGGACACAGCTATTGGGAGTCGCGACGTGTTTATACAGCCACTGCGGGCGCTGCCAACTACCCCTGGCACCAGCATATTCTCAGACTGCGGCGACGGATGAATGTAATCAAAGACACCGGGTCTTCTTAGGGCCAATTACTCTTGTTGTGAAGGTGGTCACGACTCAGCGGATTCCAGTTAGGTAGAGCAGCACCCATTTGTCGGAATCTCAGCACTAAACATTGATCAATGACTCACGAAATATTGAAGTGACGTCCCATTCATTCTTATTGACTAGAGTCGAGAAATTCAAATCGCTCTCAGGAATGACTGCGTTCCTCTTCTGCAACCACAGAAAATAGCGCCTTCAACGTTACGCGGTTGTGCAATGTGGCGTCCGGTAGTGTCGTACTACGCGAGCAAGCCACCCGGGAAAATTAAATCGTAATCAGCTGAAACTCTTGATACGGTTTGCACACAGCAAATTTCTCAGACGTAAATGGCGGTCGCCGCTTGCAAAGGTGCCTCCAAAGCAGTTACTGTCTTCATTCAGTTGTAATTTACGTTGAGAAACTGCTACTTGTACCATGTTGTAATTTGTCTCTTGGTAAGGTCGTATGGCTGTGTCACAACTTGTGAAGGTTCGTGCCTTCTAATTGCAACTTCTTAGAGTTAGGCTCGGCGCTGGAACAACGACAACTCAGCAAAAGCTCAAAGATGGTGCAAATGGCTCTAAGCACTGTTTGACTTAACATCAGAGATCATCAGTCCCCTAGACTTAGAACTACTTAAACCTAACTAACCTAAGGCCATCACACATATCCATGCCCGAGGCAACATTCGAACCAGCGATCGTAGCAGCAGGGCGGTTCCGGACTAAAGCGCCTAGAACCGCTCGGTCACAACGGCCGGTTAGCAAAAGCTCAAAAAAACGCTTCTTGCATGTTTCCAGGCTACTGACAATAAGTCTGTATAGCGAACAACTACTTCGAACATCAAATAATTCCATTAACAAAAGCGAGATGTCCTCAAGTCCGAAAAAAATTCAGTCATTTACCACCTGAAACGTTTTACATTGAATCTCCCATCATTTCTTTAATTGCTGGGAAGCCCCTAGGCGAATAACGTCTCCAGGAGTGTTCCGTGGCGTGACGTACGTACAGCGTTGCAGAGACCGAGGAAGCACCGTAAACCGAGGTGACAGAGGTCGTTGGACACCTGCTACTGTCGTGTCGGACCTCCTTTTGCCCGACGTAGGGCAGAAACTCGGCATGGCATGGACTCAGTAAGTTGTTGGAAGTTCCCAACAGGAAAGTTGCGCCTTGATACCTCTATAGCCGTCCATAATTGCGAAAAGGTGGCCGGTGCAGGATGTTATGCAAAAACTGACCTCTCGATTACGTCCTACAAAGATTCGATGTGATTCATACCGGCGATATGGGTGGCCATCATCCATAAAAGCTCCAGGGCTGCTTGGAAACATGAACTCCATGAATGATTGTATATGGCCTCAAAGAAGCTGAACATATTCATCTCCAGTGGATGATCGGTTCACTTGAACCAGAGGACCCAATTCATTCAACGTAAGTACAGTCCATACTATTTTGGAGCCACCACGAGCTTGCACAGTGCCTTGGTGACTACTTAGGTCCATGGTTCCGTGGGACCAGCGCCACACTAAAACCATACCATCACCTCTTACCAACTGGAATCGGTGCTCATCTGAGTATCCCATGGCTTTGCAATAGTCTAGGGTCCAATCGATAAGGCCAAGAGCCCAGGAGAGTCGTTACAGGCAATGTCGTGCTGTTAGCAAAGTCACTCGCGTCGGTCGTCTTCTGCCATAGCCCATTAACGCCAATTTTCGTCGCGCTGTCCTAGCAGATCAGTCGGACGTACGTTTCACATTGATTTCTGATGTTTTTGACGCAGTACAGCTTGTCTTTTAGCGTTGACTACTCAATTGAAACGCCGATGCTTTCAGTTGTTGAATAAAGGCCATTGGTCAGTGCATTGTCTATGGTGAGAGTTAAACCCTGAAATCTGGTGTTCTCGGCACTCTCTTCTCACTATGGGTCTCAGAATATTGATTTCCCTAACGATTTCCGAAATGGAACGTCCCTTGCGTCTAACTTCAAGCACCACTCCGCTTTCGAAATCTGTAAATTCCCATCATGCGGCCATAACCATGTCGGAAACCACTCCACACGAATCACCTGAATACAAATGACAGCTCCGCCAGCACACAGCCCTTTTATATCTTGTGTACGTGATACTGCCACCATCTGTATAACTGCTTGTCGCTATTCCACGACATTTTTTCGCATCAGTTTGAAACTAGTAGAGACATTTCAACCCTTCTAAAGCTGAAAAGTCGGCAGTTGTGACTGAAATAGAAACGCAAAGAAACAGCCACAACAGCTAATCCAAAATAGAGAGACGTCACATACTAAAAGATACGGACGTTCGAACATCTCTGAGGGTAATTGTAAAAAATAGCATGAAATCGTCATTAGATACGCAGCGCAAGCTCGGCTTGTGGAAGTTAATTGGTCGTGTCTTTTCGAAAGAACCTTCCCAACATTTTCCTTCAGGGATTTAGGCATATCACGGAAAACCTAAATATGAACTACAATAACATTCCTAACACGACTAGCCTCCTCGCAGTCCTGACCTGAACATAAAAGAACACATTTGGAATGAGTTAGAACATCGACTTCCTCCGCACTCCGACGTCTAACATTATTACCCTCTTCGGTTTCGGCTCTTGATTATCAATGGGTCACCGTTCCTCCACAGACATTCAGACTTCTCATACCTAGCAGATACCAAGCCGTCATTAAGGCTTAACATCCCATGTGTTAATGTCCACTAAACGGTGTCCGGAAACCATTTGTCAGATAGTGTACATTAATACTGAAGTGAACCTGATGTCTCATCTCCATGACTACCATTTACTATGCCGTCTCTTGTGATGGCTTTCACCACGGAACACTACCCATTGTCACAAATAAAATGCGCTACATAGTAACAAGTAGTGGTTTTCGTAAGTGTGTTTATGGGAACGTGTCTTCTAGTCTTGGCCAATGTTATCTCCCGTAGGAATAAGTTACGCTTCTTTAAACACCTTTTATATTCGGACGTTATTACTTCAGTAGATCCACCAAAAAAGCTCCTTGTGACAGCAAATCTTTATTTACGATGGACTCTTTTCGGCATTTATACCCATTGTCAAATACGTGTAGACAAATGTGACATCCATATTAGGTCTTTAGTGAAATGTCTTGTGGGACTGTTCTTAGAAGAACATACATGGCTTCATATACCGAAAATAAAACGTTGATTACGATTTGACAGCAGCTTGCTGGTTCCACTTTTACGACGATATATGTTTGCATTATATAATATATTGAGTATATTGCGTCATCTACTATTGCCGGCCGGAGTGGCCGTGCGGTTCTAGGCGCTACAGTCTGGAACCGCGTGACCGCTACGGTCGCAGGTTCGAATCCTGCCTCGGGGATGGATGTGTGTGATGTCCTTATGTTAGTTAGGTTTAAGTACTTATAAGTTCTAGGGGACATGACCACAGCAGTTAAGTCCCATGGTGCTCAGAGCCATCTACTATCTTTCTAAAACAGTGAAAGGTGTAAGTTCATTAATGACGTAATATGTAGAATGAAATTTGCACTCCGCAGCAGATTGTGCGCTGAAGTGAAACTTCCTGACAGAATAAAACTGTGTGTCGGACCGAGAGTCAGACTCGGGACCTTTGCTTTTCACGGGCAACTGCGGTAGAGGACGTTTCATATCAGCGCACACTCCACTGCAGAGTGAAAATTTCATTCGCCAGCGTGTTCGGTGAGAGGGTTAACTGCCTTCTGTAATAAAAAAAAAAAGAACTGAGTTAATCGATCAACGATTGACTAGAACAAGCATCATAGGATGCCCGCCCCGAACATATTCAACGACCAACAACCAACGAAATGAGATCAACAAAAACAAAACAAAAATTTGGTAGAGCACTAGCCTGCGAAAGGCAAAGGTGCTGAGTTCGAGTCTCGGTCCGCCACACAGTTTTTATAGGCAAGAAAGTTTGATATTAGCTCACACTCCGCTGTAGAGTGAAAATTTTACCCTGGAAACATCCCCCAGGCTGTGCCTAAGCTGTCTCCGCCATATCCTTTCATCCAGTACGGTTAGTCTTGCAAGGTTCGCAGGAGAGCTTCTGTGAAGTTTGGAATGTAAGAGACGAGGTACTGGTGGAAGTACAGCTGTGATGAAGGGTCGTGAGTCGTGCTTGGGTAGCTCAGTTGGTAGAAGACTTGCCCGCGAAAGTCAAACATCCCCAGTTGCAGTCTCGGTCCGGCAAACTGTTTACATCTGCCAGGAAGTTTCAGTGACGTAATACGGATATCATGTCAGTTTAGACGTACTTGAAAATGGGGAGAAATGTCGAGAGTCCGTCGTAAATAAATAATTGTTATAATAAGCAGCTACTTTTGTGCATTTATTGAAATAATTATGTCGTTGTCAAACATGTGTTATGCAGCTGACCGTTAAGAAGAAAAATATTTGGACGTCTTCAGTAAGCGTCTTCAATGTCACAAGGCTTAGGAATAAAAGAAGAGGAGCCGAAAAAGACGGAATGACTCTTTCATTTTTCATGTGGCATAAGAAGAGAGGATTATTCCTGGTACATGGCTGTTATAAGTGGAAGAAGTTGGACATCGACTGGGAGTCATTGTTACTACGAAAGTTATCAGCTTCTTGATGGCCTGAAATCTAGAACATTAGGAACAGCTTCTAATTAAGGTGTTGCCCTGCGATGGGCTTCTGACCCTTATCGCAAATCAAAATGCGGGCATCATCTGCCTAGTGGTCGTCGGTCACTTTCGGTAACAATATACTGAAAGTGGAGGGCAGTTTTCTGGTGTTAATTATGTGATTAATAACGTCGAAATTTTTTGCCAACTGCTTTACCTTGTTATTATAAAACATACCCAAATGAGTTGGTCTTGGAAAAAAAGAAATTCAAATATCTCTTCTTGTTTTGTAGTGATTGTAGTTTCCAGTATTTGAGAACGCCTGAGACGACTATATTTAAAAGCTACTCGAAAAAATAAAACAACGTTGACGCTTGTAACACAGAAAATCTAGGGGCAAAGAATCAAAAGGCTTTTAGGTATCGAGAACCTACAAACAGTTAAGTGTTTCTTCGCAGCTAGCCCTATTTTATTAACTTTCCAGTCTATGTCATTTTAACGTTAAACCACCATCACTTCTTTGCCTAAGACTCGCTTATCAGACTCGCTGCCTACTACGTGATAAGAACACTACCACAGGCGACCGCTACGGTCGCAAGTTCAAATCCTGCTTCGGGCATGGATGCGTGTGATATCCTTAGGTTAGTTAGGTGTAAGTAGTTCTAAGTTCTAGGGGACAGATGACCTCAAATTTTAAGTCCCATAGTGCTCAGAGCCATTTTGAACAGGTGAGGCATTTGAGCTGGGCTAGGCTAGTGCTGACCAACGGGGAAAGAGCGCCTGTTTGAGTGCATGTCCAAGGGGTGCGTCGCATCAGCCACACAGTGGGAAGGCCACTCTGTCATTATTGTACAGGTTAGAGAGTAAGCGGATTTTGTGTTCATTTCCCTTTACTTACGTGCGAGAAATCCTATTATTGGGGCCACCGTACTTGACTAATTACCCCCATGACAGCAACCACCTGACTAATTCCCGGCCAGAGATTCGAAGAGCACACCGTTGGAAAAGTTTACCCAAGAGGTTGCCATCCTTAATATACTATACAGTAGAGCTGCCCGTCTTCCTAGGAGTAGATCGGCTGTACTTGTATTTTTCCCATTGCTAATTAAACAAATAATCGAGAAATAAATCACGACGCATCCATACTATATATAAAATGCAGGATGTTTTCGGTACCGTGTGCAAGAGCAAGACGAGAAATACAGGGTGTTTACAATTAAAACTTCGCTACTTGAGAGAAAACCCATCGTAGGACAACGAAACTTTGAAGAGACATTTGTAATGAAACGCAGAAGAAACATAACGAATAAACCATTCGAAGAAACATACTTTAATTTTCACATGAGAGGGTAACATTTGTTAAATTCGAACCATGTCTACGTTCCATGTTAGAAACATTGCTCAGTGTGACGACGATCTGCATCCACGACAGCGTGGAACAGTGCTAGAGACTGCTCTACCACTGGTGAAGTACCGATGAACCATAGAACTTCAGCAGTTGTGACATAGTCCATGCACTGCTCGAAGATCACACATTGTGACAGCTTTGTGAGTTATGGCAACCGTGCCGCGTGGAATTAGTCGTGCGGTAGCCGGCACGGTAGCTCAGCGTGTTCGGTCAGAGAGCCAGTTGGCCTCTGTAATAAAAAAAAAAAAAAAAAAAACTGATGGGAAGGATCAACCACCGAACTTGAGCAGGATGTTTGGCGACGTCCGCATCGACCAAACACAACGATAAATAACGAACAAAATGAAAAAAAGTGGTCTAATGCGCTGCTGTCATGGACTGTGCGGCTGGTCCCGGCGGAGGTTCGAGTCCTCCCTCGGGCATGGGTGTGTGTATTTGTCCTTAAGATAATTTAGGTTAAGTAGTGTGTAAGCTTACGGACTGACGACCTTAGCAGTTAAGTCCCATAAGGTTTCACACACATTTGAACATTTTTTTTTTATGCCAACCGTGGTTCTAGGCGCTCAGTCCGGAGCCGCGCGACTGCTACGGTCGCAGGTTCGAATCCTGCGTCGGGCATGGATGTGTGTGATGTCCTTAGGTTAGTTAGGTTTAAGTAGTTCTAAGTTCTAGGGGACTGATGACCACAGATGTTAAGTCCCATAGTGCTCAGAGCCATTTGAACCATTTTATGGCAACCGTGACTTCCTTAGCAATTTGAAGTGCAACTGGCCGTGCGCCTATCGCAGGAGCAATTCCCAAATCGCCACTTAGTTCGTACTTCCCAATCACGTTGTTCAACCCTGCTGTGGAAAGCAAACCTCTCTGTACAGCACTAACGCGTCGAGATTCACAAGTAGCTGCGGCACCGTTGCTGTAGCCTTGAAAACAGCCTTACGGGTGAAACCTAGCTCACCTCGTTCAAACCCGTACTGACTGCATGCAGTTGTAATGCATAGAGGTCAGTCGTGACAATAAACTCCATTAACAACACATATACTGCAGCATGCAGTGTAAGTTTAATTATAACCACTCTGTATGAGGCAAAGACCTCTTGAGCAAGCTAGCACGCAGGTAATTTCTAGTATTATAAGATCCTACTGGATATCATAAAACTGAAAAGCCATAACAGACAAACTTTCGTAAAAACAATAGGATAGTGACATTCAGTGGCTGTATGTGACCGAACAAAAACAGGAGTCTATGGACTACACACACACACACACACACACACACACACACACACACACACACACACACACACACACACTATGTTGACCCGTTAGACGCTGGACCACGCGATCCTGTGCACCAGCAGAAAGTGTTGACATACGCACGGCTAGAGAAGGGCGACTGTGCAGTCACTAACAAGATATTCTGGTAAAACTGTTAGTCTATCGATACAACAGAAAGATTCATAAAATTCGGTCTTCTCTGTTCACAGACTATAGCTACCCATAATTTGAATTTTCGATAGATATCGTTTTGAAATAAACATATAATTTTTGTCCTGGTACGCACAATTCATAATAATTGCGCAACACACTGTTCGTCGTCTCCGAGTGCGAGTACGACTCGCGACGCGAATGAATGTAGGTTCACGACACCTCAACGAAGCGAATATTCAATCATTCGCAAAATATTATCATTTAACGTATATTCTCTCTTCTATTGACATTTCACACTAAAACATCTCGCTCGTGTATACTCAAGTCTCCCAAGAATCGCCCCAAAGCGGCTGATTGTTAGTTTAGACGACACGACACACGTATTCCACAATAATATTTATATAACTGTTCGTACACCTATTCCGACGGAACACATATCCATTATCTAAACATGACATCGTTTATCATGGCTGCGTTCGTTTGAAAGTGATTTTATATTTCTTGACCCACCACCCGTCAATACGCGCGGTCGCGTCGACGTCTATTCAATACTCTACACATGTAACTGTACCTGCAAGAGTTACATTCGAGCTACTACAGGGAGCACTCTGTGCATAAGGACAATGATAAAAGAAATCAAATGGCTCTGAGCACTATGGGACTTAACATCTGAGGTCATGAGTCCCCTAAAACATAGAACTACTTAAATCTAACTAATCTAAGGACATCACGCACATCCATGCCCGAGGCAGGATTCGAACCTGCGACCGTAGCGGTCGCGTGTTTCCAAACCGAAGCGCCTAGGACCGCTCGGCCACAGCGGCCGGCAACAAGGATCAGTGGTAGGGCTAGGGCTCTTGCTTACGTGGTTAGTTAACATAACATGTGAGAAAAGGTGAAGCTAGCTCGAGTTATTTGAAATTTAATCTACACTCCTGGAAATTGAAATAAGAACACCGTGAATTCATTGTCCCAGGAAGGGGAAACTTTATTGACACATTCCTGGGGTCAGATACATCACATGATCACACTGACAGAACCACATGCACATAGACACAGGCAACAGAGCATGCACAATGTCGGCACTAGTACAGTGTATATCCACCTTTCGCAGCAATGCAGTCTGCTATTCTCCCATGGAGACGATCGTAGAGATGCTGGATGTAGTCCTGTGGAACGGCTTGCCATGCCATTTCCACCTGGCGCCTCAGTTGGACCAGCGTTCGTGCTGGACGTGCAGACCGCGTGAGACGACGCTTCATCCAGTCCCAAACATGCTCAATGGGCGACAGATCCGGAGATCTTGCTGGCCAGGGTAGTTGACTTACACCTTCTAGAGCACGTTGGGTGGCACGGGATACATGCGGACGTGCATTGTCCTGTTGGAACAGCAAGTTCAAATGGTTCAAATGGCTCTGAGCACTATGGGACTCAACTGCTGAGGTCATTAGTCCCCTAGAACTTAGAACTAGTTAAACCTAACTAACCTAAGGACATCACACACATCCATGCCCGAGGCAGGATTCGATCCTGCGACCGTAGCGGTCTCGCGGTTCCAGAGTGCAGCGCCAGAACCGCGCGGCCAATTCGGCCGGCAACAGCAAGTTCCCTTGCCGGTCTAGGAATGGTAGAACGATGGGTTCGATGACGGTTTGGATGTACCATGCACTATTCAGTGTCCCCTCGACGATCACCAGTGGTGTACGGCCAGTGTAGGAGATCACTCCCCACACCATGATGCCGGGTGTTGGCCCTGTGTGCCTCGGTCGTATGCAGTCCTGATTGTGGCGCTCACCTGCACGGCGCCAAACACGCATACGACCATCGTTGGCACCAAGGCAGAAGCGACTCTCATCGCTGAAGACGACACGTCTCCATTCGTCCCTCCAGTCACGCCTGTCGCGACACCACTGGAGGCGGGCTGCACGATGTTGGGGCGTGAGCGGAAGACGGCCTAACGGTGTGCGGGACCGTAGCCCAGCTTCATGGAGACGGTTGCGAATGGTCCTCGCCGATACCCCAGGAGCAACAGTGTCCCTAATTTGCTGGGAAGTGGCGGTGCGGTCCCCTACGGCACTGCGTAGGATCCTACGGTCTTGGCGTGCATCCGTGCGTCGCTGCGGTCCGGTCCCAGGTCGACGGGCACGTGCACCTTCCGCCGACCACTGGCGACAACATCGATATACTGTGGAGACCTCACGCCCCACGTGTTGAGCAATTCGGCGGTACGTCCACCCGGCCTCCCGCATGCCCACTATACGCCCTCGCTCAAAGTCCGTCAACTGCACATACGGTTCACGTCCACGCTGTCGCGGCATGCTACCAGTGTTAAAGACAGCGATGGAGCTCCGTATGCCACGGCAAACTGGCTGACACTGACGGCGGCGGTGCACAAATGCTGCGCAGCTAGCGCCATTCGACGGCCAACATCGCGGTTCCTGGTGTGTCCGCTGTGCCGTGCGTGTGATCATTGCTTGTACAGCCCTCTCGCAGTGTCCGGAGCAAGTATGGTGGGTCTGACACACCGGTGTCAATGTGTTCTTTTTTCCATTTCCAGGAGTGTATATTAGCAAGTGACTAAAGATCTCAAAAATTTCTAGTGGAATGTTACCTATTCAACTGCTTCCAAAGGCAAAAGAAACTGATTGTGTGTGTTTAATAAAAGTACTAAACAAACTTAAAATTTTCAAATGCTGCCATAATCTACTCATTAAGAGATTAAGTATTACGTTAAAGGGTTAAACAAATAAGTCAGGTTTCAAATCTGAACACTGTGTATGTCTTGAGACAACGAAACTCACGCTGCGTAAATTATCCAGACTCTATTCATACAATAGATGCAAATGGGAGTACTTAAAAATTTCCAAAAATCTTTACACTTAAACTGAAACATTTTCAAAAGTGCTTCCCCACTGATATCTACAAAATAATGAAAAAATATTTATCACTCACTGTATTTTCGCTGTTTATGCCATGAAACTACAGCATTAGGCATAATGCTGTAATTTACTAGTTGACTACTTGGCGTTGCCTAGTACGTAATTACTTCTACTAGCTGGGCACTTGGAATAAATGGATAAACTTAAAACTGTAAGAGGTAAAAAAACACATTACACAGGTTTTGGTAATTTCAGATTTCTGAGTAGTGCGATCGGAGATCCAATTTTAATACGAAGGCAGTGTAATGGCATTTACGACACTTGCAAATAGTTTAAAAATTCCGTAGGGAAGATTACACTTCCTTCAACATTTACCATTGTGTCGATCGATTTTTACATTTTCTCTTCACCGGGAATTTTCTTTTGAAATCGTCGACAATATTATTCTTAGTTGCCAAAATTGCCCTTTCAAACAGCCCATCCGGATTTGTGTAGTTGTGAACAATTTTTGGATAAATTTGGTCGATGAGTTTATTTTCAGCAGTGGCTATATTGCAGAAATCACTGTTGAGTATAATGAGGCCGGTGGTCTGATCGTGAAGAAAGGTGCCTTCGCCTAGTGGTACAAGCTAATGAGCAAAACGTGGTGCTCTTTCTTCCTTCGACAGTTTAGCTCTCACATTTTTTGTCAGTTGCAGCATCTTTATGTATGGCCACAGATGACATTTTCTTAAGGATGCACTGGTCTCGTCTGATGGTGTTGACATGGGGAGAACTGGAAGTGTTTAACGAAAGCCTCCTCAGAGTATGAGCAGAGCTCATTCCATCACTTCAGAGTTTTCTTGCAAGTCATGTAATGTTCTGTCTATGGCTTCGAGTGATTTTTTATTTTTTTTTTTTTGCATGCCATTGTGCATTCGCCCCATGAGAAAATTTTAGATAGCTTTAGTGGTTCACCCCGTGCAGATACTATTGAGATTTTACATACCTGGCATTGTTCTTCGGTTATATTTAACGGTAGCAGTAGGCGTTGTGGTAGCTCGTCCACTTTCCAGAAGTGTAGCTGCAATGCCGGATGATGCCAGTGTAGGTATAATGTGTCTTTTAGCACGTATTCCCACCAACAATGGATTTATTAGAAATATTTTACCGGTACCGCCTGGTGCGTCCAAATAAATAATTTCACCACTGTTGTTGTGGATCCATGATAACATTGTAAATTTCCTGTTAATTGTCACTGAGGAATGTTTTGTTGTGAGCGATGTACTGAAATAGTACGTTGTGCTGTAGCTTTTTTCCTTTGTAATTATCAAGTTTAGGACTCTGATAGCATCTTTTCGTGGTGCTTTCATCGAAGGTTTTAGTAAGAACTGGTTGTTTATTGCTAAACATTTATCTTCTAGGGGAATGAGTGTTTCATTGAAGATCTCGTGGCTGAATTCGATGGTCAATCCAGGATGATCTTATCGCGTTTGGTACAGTACGTCATCACTCATACTCTATTTGAAGGAGCCCCATAAGGTTTGGATTCCATGGGTCACGTGTTGTTAGAATGATGACGAATAACTCTCTCATTTGTTCAGATGAGCCTTTGAGCGATGCTTCTTGTAGTGTTAATTCCCTGTGGTTGTCGTTTTCCAGTAGTCATAAGCGCTGGCGCATGTACGTCTTGCATGGGTAACTGTCAACAGTCTTGAGATCTGTGAAACTCGTTGGTCCCGTATTTCGTGAAGCAACATCCAGAGATAGAATCATTCGACGTTGTTCGGATGTACGGTGTATACCCGGCATAGGGAGTCAGTTTTCGTAATTCCGGATAATCTTCTACCGGAGTTCCTTGTTTCCGTCGTTAAAGATTTTTCTTGTTGTGGTCCTCGTATAACGATAGGGACGTCGACATGTAGTAATGTTTTTCCGAATGGATCCATTTGGCGGGCCAGTGTGGCCGACGGTTCTAGGCGCGTCGGTCTGGAACCGCGCGACCGCTACGGTCGCAGGTTCGAATCCTGCCTCGGGCATGGATGTGTGTGATGTCCTTAGGTTAGTTAGGTTTAAATAGTTCTAAGTTCTAGGGGACTGATGACATCAGATGTTAAGTCCCATAGTGCTCAGAGCCATTTGAACTATTTTTTTTATCCGTTTGACACAGTTGGTAAACAACTGTTAATGTTGTGTTATAAGGTGGTTTTCCTGCAATTTTTCTGAAGGTGTCTTTTGTGAAGCAAACTTCCCGCCCATTCCCCAAATGTATTGCTATGCGTTGCACAGCTGGTTCGCGTTCGTGTATGGGAAACCCGAAAATCCTCCACGCTGCTTAGCTACTGTTGATCTATCTTTCCATTTAGTACATGCGGATATGATCGTTTCTGTTTTGTTGTTCGCTGTCTTCGTTGACATACTTACGGATATATTTGAGGGATTTCACTGAATTGTTGTATTGTACTTTTATGGCGCTTGGAACATTTTCGAAATTAGCGTGTTATATGGTACTAAACATTGATTATTTATTTACAATTCGTCGCTGCCTCGTATTCGTATTTTTGCTGTGGAGCCACCGGTTTTGTGTGATCATCTTCTGTATTTGGGATAGCCATCAACTAAGGTTTGTCATCCAAGAATGGTTTTGGGAATTTTTTATACATTTTCCATTACTGATACATGGCGAACTGAGCTTTAATTGTCCGCATGGTCCCTGAATCATACTTTTCACTATACTGTCGTACAGTTCCGGATCTTATTGTGGATTGTGAAATTCAAGTTGGTTGACATTCTCGATATCCGTGGGATGAATTCTGTCGTGTAGCTATAAGAGGTTGTGTGAGTGAGGCAGTCCTCGTTTTCGCTACTCGATCCTGTGCACCCAGCGTGCAACGGATCCAAATATGTGATATTTTGTGATGATATGAATAAATCTCGTTTGCTTTTTATAGGAAGAACAAATCTAGACTTTTGTGACTTTATTTTTATTGATCACTGATATTCGGTGTATGATACAATTAGTGCTGGAATTCTAATTCGTATATGATTATAAAGTGTGAAAGTGATTAATACAACTATAATTGTTATAATGAGCGTAATGCTGTTTTCTATAAGTTATTTGTATAAAAATCCATTTTGGTAGGAACCCAAGTGGAAAAATCGGACTATTATGTCCTGTCGATGTATGGGAGCTTGTCAGTATTCAAGCTGCTCTTTGATTCCTGGCCACGACGAGTTTCAAGTGAATGTTATGAAGAGGTCAAATGGTTCAAATGGCTCTGAGCACTATGGGATTTAACATCTGTGGTCATCAGTCCCCTAGAACTTAGAACTACTTAAACCTAACTAACCTAAGGACATCACACACATCCATGCCCGAGGCAGGATTCGAACCTGCGACCGTAGCAGTCGCGCGGTTCCGAACTGAGCGCCTAGAACCGCGAGATGAAGAGGTCAGGTCACCAATATTTCCTTATGTAGTTCGTAGCATCTTCAGTGTGTTCGTGCATGTGTCTCGGACTTCCTATTTATGTTGAGGGTTAGAATACCACTCTTCCTACGTCGTCGATGTTTCCGCCGTTTATGATTGCGCCTAGAAGGTGGACGTATTCTTTCGTCCGTAGTTTCTTCTGATTCAGTCTTACGTAAAGCATCTGTCCCGCTTCTAGTTTTGCATACACATCTACCAGGAATTGCCGGAATAAATGGTGAGTGTTGAGAATGTGATTGTATGTTTCATTGTCTCTGTTTCAGGAAATGGTAAACAATTATTTCCTTGTAAGTGACTTTTTTGTTTGTTTCTATGCCTGTCCCAGGTTGGATTTGTTTCATATTAAAATTATATAGTCCCCTCCGTGCAAAAATATTAATGGATATTGGAGGGCATCATATGAACGATGTGTGCAATGCCTTGCAGTTCATATCTCCTTCGTTGTGAAGTTATGTCAAGGCTTGTGTTTTAACTGTGCGCAATTACGATGCCGACGTCGTCTAACCATACTGCATTAAATCGACGTTCGTGTTTTCCAGGTGGTCTTCTGTCGGCTTGAATTATACCTTTATAAGCATCCTCCCCACATGAACCATGGACCTTGCCGTTGGTGGGGAGGCTTGCGCGCCTCAGCGTTACAGATGGCCGTACCGTAGGTGCAACCACAACGGAGGGATATCTGTTGAGAGGCCAGACAAACATGTGGTTCCTGAAGAGGGGCAGCAGCCCTTTCAGTAGTTGCAGGGGCAACAGTCTGGATGATTGACTGATCTGGCCTTGTAACATTAACCAAAACGGCCTTGCTGTGCTGGTACTGCGAACGGCTGAAAGCAAGGGGAAACTACAGCCGTAATTTTTCCCGAGGACATGCAGCTTTACTGTATGATTAAATGATGATGGCGTCCTCTTGGGTAAAATATTCCGGAGGTAAAATAGTCCCCCATTCGGATCTCCGGGCGGGGACTACTCAAGAGGACGTCGTTATCAGAAGAAAGAAAACTGGCGTTCTACTGATCGGAGCGTGGAATGTCAGATCCCTTAATCGGGCAGGTGATTACAGGGTTATAAATAAAAAATCAAATAGGGGTAATGCAGGAGTAGGTTTAATAATGAATAAAAAAATACGAGTGCGGGTTAGCTACTACAAACAGCATAGTGAACGCATTATTGTGGCCAAGATAGACACAACGCCCATGCCTACTACAGTAGTACAAGTTTATATGCCAACTAGCTCTGCAGATGATGAAGAAATAGATGAAATGTATGACGAGATAAAATAAATTATTCAGGTAGTGAAGGGAGACGAAAATTTAATAGTCATGGGTGACTGGAATTCGTCAGTAGGAAAAGGGAGAGAAGGAAACATAGTAGGTGAATATGGATTGGGGGGAAGAAATGAAAGAGGAAGCCGCCTTGTAGAATTTTGCACAGAGCATAACTTAATCATAGCTAACACTTGGTTCAAGAATCATAAAAGAAGGTTGTATACCTGGAAGAATCCTGGCGATACTAAAAGGTATCAGATAGATTATATAATGGTAAGACAGAGATTTAGGAACTAGGTTTTAAACTGTAAGACATTGCCAGGGGCAGATGTGGATTCTGACCACAATCTATTGGTTATGAACTGCAGATTGAAACTGAAGAAACTGCAAAAAGGTGGGAATCTAAGGAGATGGGACCTGGATAAACTGAAAGAACCAGAGGTTGTAGAGAGTTTCAGAGAGAGCATAAGGGAACAATTGACGGGAATGGGGGAAAGAAATACAGTAGAAGAAGAATGGGTAGCTTTGAGGGATGAAGTAGTAAAGGCAGCAGAGGATCAAATAGGTAAAAAGACGAGGGCTAGTAGAAATCCTTGGGTAACAGAAGAAATATTGAATTTAATTGATGAAAGGAGAAAATATAAAAATGCAGTAAATGAAGCAGGCAAAAAGGAATACAAACGTCTCAAAAATGAGATCGACAGGAAGTGCAAAATGGCTAAGCAGGGATGGCTGGAGGACAAATGTAAGGATGTAGAGGCTTGTCTCACTAGGGGTAAGATAGATACTGCCTACAGGAAAATTAAAGAGACCTTTGGAGAGAAGAGAACGACTTGTATGAATATCAAGAGCTCAGATGGCAACCCAGTTCTAAGCAAAGAAGGGAAGGCAGAAAGGTGGAAGGAGTATATAGAGGGTTTATACAAGGGCGATGTACTTGAGGACAATATTATGGAAATGGAAGAGGATGTAGATGAAGACGAAATGGGAGATAAGATACTGCGTGAAGAGTTTGACAGGGCACTGAAAGACCAGAGTCGAAACAAGGCCCCGGGAGTAGACAACATTCCATTAGAACTACTGATGGCCTTGGGAGAGCCAGTCATGACAAAACTCTACCATCTGGTGAGCAAGATGTATGAGACAGGCGAAATACCCTCAGACTTCAAGAACAATATAATAATTCCAATCCCAAAGAAAGCAGGTGTTGACAGATGTGAAAATTACCGAACTATCAGTTTAATAAGTCACAGCTGCAAAATACTAACACGAATTCTTTACAGACGAATGGAAAAACTGGTAGAAGCGGCCCTCGGGGAAGATCAGTTTGGATTCCGTAGAAATGTTGGAACACGTGAGGCAATACTAACCTTACGACTTATCTTAGAAGAAAGATTAAGAAAAGGCAAACCTACGTTTCTAGCATTTGTAGACTTAGAGAAAGCGTTTGACAATGTTAACTGGAATACTCTCTTTCAAATTCTGAAGGTGGCAGGGGTAAAATATAGGAAGCGAAAGGCTATTTACAATTTGTACAGAAATCAGAGGGCAGTTATAAGACTCGAGGGGCATGAAAGGGAAGCAGTGGTTGGGAAAGGAGTGAGGCAGGGTTGTAGCCTCTCCCCGAAGTTATTCAATCTGTATATTGAGCAAGCAGTAAAGGAAACAAAAGAAAAATTCGGAGTAGGTATTAAAATTCATGGAGAAGAAGTAAAAAGTTTGAGGTTCGCCGATGACATTGTAATTCTGTCAGAGACAGCAAAGGACTTGGAAGAGCAGATGAACGGAATGGATAGTGTCTTGAAAGGAGGATATAAGATGAACATCAACAAAAGCAAAACGAAGATAATGGAATGTAGTCAAATTAAATCGGGTGATGCTCAGGGAATTAGATTAGGAAATGAGACACTTAAAGTAGTAAAGGAGTTTTGCTATTTAGGGAGTAAAATAACTGATGATGGTCGAAGTAGAGAGGATATAAAATGTAGACTGGCAATGGCAAGGAAATCGTTTCTGAAGAAGAGAAATTTGTTAATATCGAGTATAGATTTAAGTGTCAGGAAGTCGTTTCTGAAAGTATTTGTATGGAGTGTAGCCATGTATGGACAAGAAGAGAATAGAAGCTTTCGAAATGTGGTGCTACAGAAGAATGCTGAAGATAAGGTGGGTAGATCACGTAACTAATGAGGAGGTATTGAATAGGATTGGGGAGAAGAGAAGTTCGTGGCACAACTTGACTAGAAGAAGGGGTCGGTTGGTAGGGCATGTTTTGAGGCATCAAGGGATCAAAAATTTAGCATTGGAGGGCAGCGTGGAGGGTAAAAATCGTAGAGGGAGACCAAGAGATGAATACACTAAGCAGATTCAGAAGGATGTAGGCTGCAGTAGGTACTGGGAGATGAAGAAGCTAGCACAGGATAGAGTAGCATGGAGAGCTGCATCAAACCAGTCTCAGTACTGAAGACCACAACAACAAGCATCAGAAATCATTTGTCCTAGTGCTGTTTTGAACAGGTGTATCAGTTGGCTGAATTTGTGTAAGATCCTCTGTACATCCTGGACTACTTGTCTAAATCCACTGATATTTATGAATCATTACTTATTTATATTTATTTATTTCCGATGAAATATACTTGCAGAAACTTATGGTCTTCGTTGTTAGTGGTAACAATGATCATATATTGTAACAGATTTATCCTTGAATGGGAAAAACATAATCGACTTCATCTCTATTAGTGTTGGTCGAAGTGACTCCAAAAGAAGTCATTTCGAAGTAAGCCTTGTACGATTTATATTTCGAAGAAAGTGTTTCTATTGTGGTGATGCGACTTTCATGTAATGCAAAATTTCCTGAGGAGGTGTTTCCAACGGTGGTAATAGAATCCTGGTGTTTCTCTACTTAATTTTTTCGCGTTAAAAGACTGGCAAATGTTACCCATTTTTCCGATTAAGACGTGTTTGTGTTTCTTATATTCTTTTGTCGGGTCGTAGTGGACTGATTCATTTATTAGGCTGTGCTGTTTACTTGTCCTCGCCAGCGCTTCTGGTAGGGTGATATTTTCATAGCATGCAAGGATTCACAGTCTTTTATTATAGGATTGTGTCGCAATTATTGATTCTTCAATCCGTTCTGTTCGTTGTTCTTCGGTTTCTTTGCTTTTCATGGTGTTCATTTTCGTTCGTTGGGAACTTAAAGGGGCTTCGCGCTCTTTGTCTGTTTCGTTTTTTCGCTCTTCTTCTTGTTTTCGCCGTTTTGGTTCAAAACTGGCAAGGTCTCCTCATATTTTACGTTTAGGCATTGTCTAAAATAAAAATCAGATCATTCTGCTACTAACAAATATACAAAATATACAAAATACACATAACACACTTTTCAGACTTTATTTTCGATTTATATTCAGACACTGCATCGCTTTGACCACTCACACTTCACTCTTTGTTTTTATTTACTCACAGGATGACAATTTTGGTTTATCTCTTCGTCACTGATAAGAAACTGACGTTCGAACCCAAGACGGGTCTTGCTTCATATACTCCTACCAATGGGTGGCCCCAACAATGGCAAATTCAAGAACATAACAAAAATTCGAATCGTACATAATGTTCCAGCTCATTTCATTACATTGGAAAGTGTTCTGGAATGTTCGAAGATGATCTAGAATGGTCCGGAATGTTTCCGAACATTCTGGAATCTTCCAGAATGCTATTCTCGGACATTTCAGAACATCCCGGATCACTGTGGAACATTCTAGAATGTTGTGGAGTGTCTCGAATCTACTTAAATATTCTGAAATGTTCTCGAATACTGTCGAATGTTCTGTAACGTTCTAGAAATTTCAGCCAAGACCTTGTATTTTCAAAAGCACGCCCTTCAAGTAAAAATGGGAACCTTCTTCATGGATGGGGATAGAGGGCTACTACACCATGATCTTAACGGCCCTCGTTTCTGAGTTTTAGTGGCACTTACATTGTACACTTACTTTTATGATATACATTGACTACTTCCTTAGAATTAACGCTACTTGCAAAACGTGGACGTTGAGACAAATGAAAAACTAGCTTTTCATAAAATGATGCGCAAATTACCTAGACTACTATCATCTAATGTTTGATAATGAGAGTACTTAGCGACTTCCAATAAAGTTTAAATATGGCTTGGGATTCGGTTCTTTAAGGGATCAGTGGTGTCGGGGATTGTTGGTGGTGAGAGAAGTTATTGGCAATCAACGAACAATAAATTTCATGATACTGTAGAAGAATTGAAAGATTGCTAATATCTACAAAGCAAAGAATACATAAGGGACAACTTCTTCTTTAACAAATCTAAATGCCATTCATTTCAAGGTAGTTATCCAACTGGTAAATTTATATTATTTGTTGTGAAACCGTAGTGCAACTCTATCACGAGGTCGCTATTGAGATTATGATGCAAACTGTGATGTACTTAATTTGAAAAACTTATTTGTCTGATTAAACAAATCGCAATTTTGGACAACTGATGTATCATAATCTCGCTAGTGACATCGCTAAAGTCGACACTGTACCGACATTCAGCGTAAACGTTAATAAAATCAATGTCGAAAGTCGCTTATGCAGTGTGAAATACAGTCCAATTGAAAGACGCTGAAATTTAAGTATATAGAAGAACATTAAATAAATATTTGAGACTTAACGAAGAGATGCGAAAGAAACGTGGGACTAAGGAAGTGTTTATAATGCAGTCAGAAGGAGGAGAGAATTTTAGCTAGACATGCGGTTACATATCCTCGTTTAGTTGATATAGCAGAGGAGAATGATAGTAAAGATTACTGAAGATATTCACACATCAACCTATCGATATGCACCACAGGAATTGAAAGCAAGGTTTTAAATAGAGAATAACGTGATACTTATTACAAATGGACATGTCTCAATACGAGCTTTTTTTTCAGACTTCTCTCGTTCCCGTACATTATATGTTAATGAAACAACGATTTTGTGAAGAAAACAACACTGGTATTTACACAACGGCTTTTCGCGTATGAATGAGCTACCTGGAAAGAAGCACTATGGCGGTGGGAATCACCCTACTCTCAGATGTGTTGCGCTGGGGGCGAAAAATAAGCGCAAATACTCAGAAATATCATCCAAGTATTTGAGAATGAGATCACTTAGCGGCTGACGTAAAATGTGTTTAGTTTATTCGTAATACATTTCGTATGGAGAACAGTTTTCCTCGTATTAGGGCAGTTCATGATTGTGTCAATCAAGTTGCGAGAATGAGCACAGCATAGAGTAAATTATTTTGTTAAAGTGTTTCGGTACCAAAGGTCGAGACACATGATTGAATATTATAGATAGATGTAACATCCGTTTTCCAGTCATATGACATATCTGTATGCAATGTATGATACATAAGGATACGTTCAACATCTTCTCTTAAGCCTCTGGATCGATTTCAATCAAACGTTGTACACATATTGCTTACTATTTGGAAGGGAATGCTGTTCAACTAAAACACACCAGCCCCACATCCAGGTGAGGGTGATAAGGGGTTGATGAACAGAGAAGGGGTGCTGGTAGACAGGAGGACAAAGAGAGGGAGCATGAGGAGACAGAGGGGAGAGGAGGAGATGACAGAGAGAGGAGGAAGAGATGTTGGTAAGAGGGGGAGTTGGACATGGACTAAGAGGGAATGAGAGGAAAGGTGAAGAGTGAAGGAGGAGGTGGACAGGGGAGATAGAGGTCAGGGGAGAAGGAGATGGACAGAGAGACGTGGGTTAGGATATGGACAGAAAGAGTGGGAATAGGACGGAGAGAAAGAGAGAGGAGGAGATGGAAACAGAGAGTGTTCAAATGGCAAGATGTGGGGCTAGGAGATGGACAGCGAGGGAGGGGGAGGATAAGGTACACTGAGACACTGGGGAGGAGGAGATCGATAGAAAAAGGTGGGATGGATAGACAGAGGGTTAGGATGATGAAGACAGACAGAGGGGGAGGAGGATATGACAGAGAGAGGAGGAAGAGATGTTGGTAAGACAGAGTTCAGGAGAAGTGGGAAACAAAGGTAGAAGTGGCTGATAGAATATTGGAACGTACAAATACTCAAGCATCGCTGGATTTCTCAGTGAGTTGTGCAATATGAGAACCACAAACCTATAGCCTTCGTAGGTCGACAGTTACGAAGAAAATGGGATTGGTAGTAGGACAGAGATACGAGTAAATATCAGCTAATGATATCGAATCCCCACCTCAACAATCAGAAGAGGAAGACGTGTACGTACTTGGAAAAGCGCTGGAGATACGAGAAATTTGTTAGATTACATCACGGTCTGACCAACGTTCCGAAATCAGAAACTGTGTTACAAGGTATCCGCAGGAGTAGAGATGGATTCAAATCAGAGATTGGTAATGGTGAAAAGTAGGCCGAAGTCTAGGAGACTAGAAGTGGGATACGAATACATTAACGGAAGAAGACAAACAGTTGAAGTTCTCTGAAGTTATAGATAGTGTGGTAATTAATAACACAGCAGGCATTTCAGTTGGAGAGGCACGATCATCTCTTAAAAGAGCAACCTCTGAAGTTGAAAAGAAATACATAAGTACCAGGAAGATAACTGCAAAGAAACCATGGGTAAGAGAGGAAATACTTCAGTCAATGAGCGACAGAAGGCAAAAAGTCTTCATGGAAAAAATGAAGAAAGCGAAAAAGAAATGATTGTATGAAGGACTGACTCTGAATAAACGAATGTCAAAACAATCTATAATGAAATTAAAAGCAATGGCGTTAACACTGAGAGTGTAAACGGCCTTTAATTCTTAAAGGCAGAGGGGGAAGCAGATAGGTGGGAATAAAACATGTAGAAGGCCTTTGTGAGATAACTTATCTGATAAAGTGATAGAAGGAGAAACAGAGGTAAATGGGAGGTCCAGTATTAGTAGCAGAATTTAGAAGAGCTTTGGAATACTTATAATCAAATAAAGTAGAAGCGATTGATAACAAACGATTAGAATTTATGAAATAACTAGAGGAAGTATCTGTATTTGTTTTGTTTTAGGACGCAAAAACAACTATGGTCATACGCGCCTTGCAAAACTGTGAAACACGAAGACAAAGAGAGGAGATAAAAACGACTACATGTTAGTCCCAATCAACAGAAGAGAAGACAGCTAAAAACAGAGACGTGGAGAGAGGTCTATAAAATACGCCATAGGGAAACGGAGGCCCAGAACTTAAAGTTAAATAGCCTTCGCCATATTGCTACAACGGATTAAAAGAAACACGCAATCGGCATCCCGCGTTTTTTTCGCTAAACCGGCCGATAACTCAGACGGCAAACCCAAGCGGGAACGTAAAAGGTTAAAAAATGGGCATTCCGTCAAGAAATGGCTGACAGTTAAAAGTTGGCTGCAATGTGCACATAGTGGTCGGGGAGCGCCACTTAACAAATGGAAATTGCTAAAAGGGCAGTGCCCAATACACAATCTAGTTAAAATAAGTCCCTCGCGGCGAGAGAGCCGATAGGAGGTCGTCCAAGCCGCCGGGAGAGGCTTAATGACTTCGAGCTTATTCCCATAAAGGGAGGACCAGTGGCGATGAAAAAGTGATACCACCTCCTGACAAACTGCAACACAGAGATCATCGGCGGGAGTTTAAGAACTAGTGGGCTGAGGTACGACGCCTACAGCCTTGGCAATAGACTCAGCAGCGTCGTTTCTTGTCAGACCGACATGACCAGGAACCGACATAAACAGCATAATGGCTCCATCAAGGTTGAGTGAGTGACAGATTTTCTGGACCCGTTGCACTAACGTGTGGACGGTGTAGAGCACGCAGAGGCTTTGAAGGACGCTGAGAGAGTCTGAGCAGATGACACAACTGAAAATCTTGTGTCACCAGATATACTCCGTGGCCTGATACAAAGTGATGAGCATTGATGTAAATACTGAACAGTGTACCAGAAGCTGACACCGAAAGACATCGGCGCCAGTGGTGAAGGCTCACCCAACACCATGGTCAGTCCGAGAGTCATCAGTGTACACAAAGGTGCTATCGCCAAGTTCCATCCAAAGTTCGTGAAACTGAAGGCGACTGAGCGAGGCTGGAGTAGTGTCTTTAGAAACCAAGGTGAACACGGGCCGCCACACGAAGCAAAGATGGTCAAGGGTTCACACCCACCGGGGAAGTTACAGCTAATATGAAGTTGAGCTGTCAGAGCAAGAGCCGAAAGCCAACTGCAGGAGGTAACAGAGAAAAGGGAGGTGTCCATACTGGTGATCAAAGGAAGCATCAGAGAAGGAAGCATAGGACGAGTGGCGTCCCATTTCAGACAAAGGGCATGCCTAACTTCTGAGGGGAAAGTCACGACGGTAGGAGAGTGGTAGTTTAGCAGCTTCTACATACAGACTCTCAAATGGGCTAGTAAAAAAGACGCCAGTGGCTAAACGGATGCCACAATGGTGAATAATATTGAGACGGCGTAAGAGGGACGGGCGTGCAGATGCATAAACAAAGCAAACATAGTCTAGTTTCGAAAGGACAAGGGACCGGGACAAACCGAGGAGGCTGGTTCGATCTGTCATTGAGGGCACGTAGCGCGTTGATGAACTGTGTACAGTGGACTGCCATGTAAGACACGTGGGAGAACCAAGAGAGGTTCCTATAGAGCATGAGCCACCAGGAGCGTCGCAGTTTCAATGAACGGAAGAGCAACCGGCCGAATAGGGAAAGATGGTGAAAGAAGCTAAATGCGCCGCCAGGAATTCATACAAACGGTTCTGTCAATGGAGAAACGAAAGCCATTATCGATGCTCCATGAGTAAAGACGATCGAGACATCGCTGAAGACGCCACTCAGTGAGGTCTTTGGAGAACTGCAATAGATGGCAAAATCTTCAACAGAAAGGGAGCCAGAGATGCCTGGCTGGAGACAGTCCATTGTAGGGTTAACGGAGTTAGCGAAGAGGACGACGTTCAGGACGGACCCCTGAGGCACAATGTTTTTGGTGGATAAATGTGCCCAACAAGGCAGAACTCAAACTAACCTTGAAAACTAGGTCTTTTAAAAATTCCTCTAGAAAACGGGCAGGCAGCCACAGAAGCCCAACGTGTAGGGAGTACGGATGATACCAGTTCTCCAGCAGGTGTCATAGGCTTTCTCCAAACCGAAAAAAACACTGTCACAGTCTGCGATTTCGGCAAAAAAATATTCAAGACATGGGTGGAAAAAGTGACGAGATGGTCAACTCCAGAACGACGTGCTGGAAATCCACAGTGTGCAGTGATTAGTAAATTTCGAGAATCGAGCCACCATACCAGCCGGGCATGAAACATACGTTCCACCACACTGCAAACACAGTTGGTGAGAAAGATAGGGTGGTAGCTAGAAGGAGGGTGTTTCTCCTTACCCGGCTTAGATATGGATATGACAGTGGCCCGACGTCAGCGTCCGGGAAACGTGCCCACTGCCTAGATGCGGTTGTAAGCATTGAGCAGAAAGTGATTGCCTGCAAGAGAAAGTTGCTGCAACATCTGAATTTGAACAACGACTGGCCCTGGGGTAGAAGATCGGGATGAAGTGAGAGCATGATGTAGCTCCCTCATAGTAGAGGAGGCATTGTAGCACTCACACTTCAGAGAAGTTTCCCATGGAGGAAGGCAGGGTGATAGTGCGAAGAGCTCGAAATTTTCTCAAAATGGCGGCCCAAGATGTTCGATATAGAAACAGAGTCCTTACCACATAGGATTGACAGAGTACATCGAAAAAGTTCAACGAAGGGCAGCACGTTTTGTATTATCTCGAAATATGGGAGAGAGTGTCACAGAAATGATACAGTATTTGGGCTGGACATCATTAAAACAAAGGCGCTTTTCGTTGCGACGGTATCTTCTCACGAAATTCCAATCACCAACTTTTTCCTCCGAATGTGAAACCATTCTCTTGACAGTGACCTACATAGGGAGAAACAAACGATCACCATGGTAAAATAACGGAAATCAGAGCTCGTACCGAAAGATATAGGTGTTCGTTCCTTCCGCGTGGTATAAAAGATTGGAACAATAGAGAATTGTGAAGGTGGTTCGAAGAACCCTCTCTGGTCCCGGCGGAGGTTCGAGTCCTCCCTGAGGCATGGATGTGTGTGTTTGTCCTTAGGATAATTTGGATTAAGTAGTGTGTAAGCTTATGGACTGATGACCTCAGCAGTTAAGTCCCATAAGATTTCACACACATTTGAACATTTGATGAACCCTCTGCCTGGCACTTAAATGTGATTTGCAAAGTATCGATGTAGATACAGATGTAGACAATGACATCGTTTGCTACTGTCAGGCCGGAAAATGGGGAATAGGTCAGAGAGATGTCGGCGATCGGCACACACGACTGGGGAGTGAGTGGAGCTGTTAAAAGAACTTGTGAATGTAATCCAGCTACCTTTTTTGTTATGCTGAAGAACGTAACGACACCGTGCACGCATGTGTTTATAATGAATACAGTTTGGCTCGTAGGATGATGGTTAAAAACGCGGAGAGCACGTCTCCGCGCGCGAATTGCGTCGCAGCACGCCGCAGTCCACCAAGGGACCGGGACATGGAGTGGTAAAGAGGAAGTGTGAGGAACGGAATGTTCTGGAGCGGTAAGGATAACGTTTGTATGATATTTCATCTGGTCATCACCATTGCGGAAGTCTTGTTCGCCAAAGGTAGCCAGAGAGTAGTAGAGCCGCCAAACGGCCTTACCAAGGCGTCATGTGGGCGTGCACGCAGGTGGGGAAGGAGTCAGACGATGGGCAAACTGGGCAGTGTAGAAAGATAGGTACAAATGGGAATAGGGGTGTGAGAATCCAGAGAGAAATTTGGATGCTCCTGTGTTAAAGCAGAAGAGGTTAAGTGGATTAAGAAGGTCAGCCAAGACAGTTCCTCTCTGACAGATTCTGGGAGAATACTAAAGGGAATAGTGCACATTAATCTCAAAGAGCAGCAGAAATGGTTGAGGTATCTGCCCAAGAAGCTAGACGGAATCTACGCTGGTAACTTAAAACGATGGAGTGATACAAATGGAACAAAGGGAAAAAAAACAATTGAGGAACTGCAACAGTTTGAAGACGGGTAGTCAGGGAGGTGGACTGACAGTGAACGTCATCCCTTATGAGCAGCATGACTCTCCACAAGACGGAATGCCGACCTCGGGGGAAATATCAAAATGGGCTGGGAAGAAATGCGAAATCTCAAAGCGATAGTGAGGACGTCGTTTTTTTTCCCGAAGGACGCTGAAATTCTAAAAGCAGTTGTAAATCATCTTTCTTGGATCTAAGGCCGCGAACGTTCCACCAGAGGAGAGTCATGATGAAAAAAGAAAGGGCGTTAACTCGGCGGCTGCGAAGTGCCAGTCTGCGAAGACTCGCTGCGAGAGGGCACAGAGGCGGGAGGATCCTGCTTTGTGAGGTGCACAGAAGTGTCGGCTTCCTTGTGCTGACGGCCTGCACAGTCCAACGCAGAAAAACGGTTGGTGGTGCGCACTGCCTACACGGAGGCCAGCAGCGCGAAGGTACTACGTGAAGATACCGTCGAAGAGCGTCTTTGAGCTGGCGAAGGAGAAGACAATTTGCCTTTATTGGACTTCTTCGAGCCTTTCCAGATAGCAGAGGAAGAGTCCGGTTTGGTTGGCTGGAGTAACGTAGGAAGCCTTTACGTGAGTATTCTTCCTGACCTTTCTGGCCTGCTGGCGATTTGATGGTTTGTTGCACAGCTGGACGAAGAAACGGCGATGCTACCACGACACTGGGCAATTTCACAACCTCAGAGATGAATTTGAGGTCCCATGTCTTCGTGGCCATGTCCTTCATGGAGCGAGATGTACTAAGGACAGTACTGTAAGTGCCAGACGGCCGAACACAGGGTTTGCCACTAGCCAATAACTTGTTAGCGACCAGTTAAGACCTTTTTCCTTTGCCCTGATCTCCTTGATAGCCCTCTCATCGAGATACACGGGACAGCCTCGAGAGGAGCGGCATGGTGGCCATTGCTGTTGCTGCAGCGGGGAGAAGCAGGCAGAAAATCACCCTCATGCGCATCCTTACCACAGGTTACACATTTGCCCAGGTGTCAACAAGATATGAAAGTGCGGTTGAAACAATGACAGATGTAGCAGCGCATGGGGTTTGGAATCTGCAATTGGACTGTGATGACGTCATAGACTGCTTTGTTCTTGGACGGAAGCACCACTCTATCAAAGGTGAGGAAAACAGAGCGTGTGGGAACTGAGGAGGTATCTACCTTTCTGATCACCCGGTGGATGGCAGTGACGCCCTGATCAGAGAGGTATGTTTGGATTTCAGTCTCGGTCAGACCGTCGAGTAGCTGAGTGTAAATAACGCAACGGAAAGAGTTCTATTGGCTTTGGCACGAACAGGATAGCCTTGGAGAGGCGAAATAGCTAGCAGTTGTTATACTTGAGAATTAGGAGTAGTCTTCAAAAGCAAAGTGCCATTCCGTAAACGAGAGCAGGACTTCACAGGGCCGGCAATTGCATCAGCAACTTTCTGAATAATAAACGGCTTTACCGTTGTAAAGGACTGACCGTCTTGAAACCAAAAGGAATCATGGTGCAGCTGGAAGTGTCTTTGAATCGTTAGCCTCGTTTCGTTTACTTTTCGTAGACGTTAAGTGTAAAGATGATTGGCTCATTGCGAGAAAATCCTCCATGATTGGCAGCTTCTCTGATGAAGTGCTCCCTCCACCCGCCTTAGGTGATTGTTCACTCCTCAGGTCACACCTCCTGAACACCTGACAGAAGGACCAGTCGGCTATTTGGGATGGTAGCAGCTCAGGTAATTACCCCTTCCTGGGCCTGGCCTGTGTATGGTGTTACGTGCGAACCCTGCCTGTCCATCTGGGAATTAGGCGTTACGCAGTCACCTGTTACGCGTCAGAAACGTGGGCCGGCCTTCAGGAGCGGACAGGGAGGAAGAAGAAAAGGAGGTACCTCAAACGCCAAAGCGGAGGAAGAATAGAAGATGAACGAAAACAGTTAAAGGGAACAAGAAACAGTGGTGAAGCTGTTCTTTTGTCAGCTATGGACAGTACGGAACATTTCCAAAATCACCCCAGATACGTTCCCCTAGGGAGCGGAAAAAGAACAGCAAGAGGGTAGATATGCGGCTTGGAAGGGAAAAGACGCTGCAAACGATGGTAGCCAAGCACGAACGCATTACGAATGGTGAGCCCCCTGTGGGGATTGGAGGAAGTGTCAACAAAACGATTATGCACGTTGGTACGAGGAACGTACGACACTGGCGATATCTCACCACACTTTCAGAAAAACCTTATTCACATAATTTCCAAAGCTGCAAGAGCCGACCGAAATGTGCGAGAATTATCGAACAATAAGCTTAGCAGCTCTTGCATCCAAGTTGCAGACAAGAGTAACAAACAAAAGACTGGAAAAGAAAACTGATGGTCTGTTAGATGACGATCGGATTTAGCAAAGGTAAAGGCACCAGAGAGAGAGTTCTGACGTGCGGTTGGTACTGGAAACAAGTGTGAAAAGAGTTAGACAATCTAAAACTGTGCGGAACGTTTGAATTTGTCAGAAAAAATATGTGTAAGTGGTAGGGTAAGACGTGTACAATAACCAAGAGGAAAGGACTGGAAGACCAAGAACGAAGTGCTCAGACTAAAACAGATTTAAGGCAGGGCCGTATGTACGCATTCGCCCCAAATGTTCAGTGTGTGCTTGGAAGAAACAGTGAAGAAATTAAACGAAAGGTGCAAGAGTTGGATTAAAACTCAAGGTGAATAAAATTCCTATAAGGATAAGAAGAATTACAGGATCTATTGAATGGAACGGTCTACACATACAGAATAAATCTTAAGAGTAAATCGAACAAAAATGAAAGTAATGAGAAGTAGCAGAAATGAGAACAGCGAGAAATTTAACGTCAGAATTGAGGACTACGAAGTAGATGAAATTAAGGAGTTATGCTACCTGGATAGCGATATAACTCATAACGGACAGAGCAGAGGAAGAGATAAAAAGCAGAATAGAACTATCAAAAATGGCATTCCTACCCAAGAAAAGTATCAAACATAGGCCTTAATTTGAGGAAGAAATTATAAGAATTCACGTTTGAAGCATATGTTTCTTGTATGTTAGTGAAACATGGCCTGAGGGAAAATCGGAAAAGAAGAGAATCGAAACTTTCCAGATGTGGCACTACAGAAGAATGTTGAAAACTAAGTCGCCTGGTAAGGTAAGGGATAAGAATGTTCTCTGCAGAATCGGCGAGGCAGGGAATCTATGGAAAACACTGACAAGAAGAGGAGACAGAGTGGTAGGACACCTTTTAAGGCTTCAGGTAGTAATTGCCATGATACTGAGCGGAGCTGTAGAGAGTCAAAGGTGTAGAGGAACACAGAGACTGGGATATATCCAATAAATAACTGAGGAAGTAGGTTGCAACTGCACCTCGGAGATGAAAAGATTGTCACAGGAGTGAAATCCGCGGTGAGCCGCATGAAACAGTCAGAGGACTCTTAATCCAAAAAAGCAGTACAGATTGTTTCATCGCTTTTTGCTTCAATGTGTTTCCATATTAGCCATTTTAAGGTCACCATTCGAGATAAAACGGGTTTGAACTGATCTTAATCCTGTGGTTGTGCTACATAGTTATCCTGAGGGGTCATTCTTTTCTTACCTTCGTTTTCCATTGATCTATTCAATTAATTACGCGCTTTGTAAACTAATCGCTGATTGTCCACTCGGCACGTCATGTGAGTAACTAATGCATTTATAAGGGTTTGGTCATCCTCAACCTTCGAACGGCCTCGCCAAAGAGGGCAAAGGCGCAGACAGAGGCTCAGGGCTTTCTCTTGCTCTTAGGGTAGGAAACTGTCCCTGAACGCGGAAGAATCATCTACGATCAACAGTGTGAGGATGCAGAAGTTAATGGAAAGCACTGCATTAAAGTATCCTGTGTATCCACAGGACACGTGGTCTGAAGTTGAAAAAGTGTCACGAAGATCTCTCCATCGGAAAAAGATTCCGGAATAATGTTCAGTTCGGACCTCCCGGTGGGGAGTGCCAAGGCGGAGGTGACCTTCAGAAAAAGATTCAATAACCAACAAATAGATGACATTCTGCGAGTCGGGGCGTTAAATGTCAGAAATTTGAGTATGTTAGGCAAGCTAGAAAGTCTGAGAAGGGGAATGCAGAGGCTTAATCTGGATATAGTTGGTGTCAGTGAAGTGAAATGGAGAGAAGTATCTGTGACGCGTACCTCAGTACGTGAAAGGATATGAATATACTGTTTTAGAGAATATACTCTTTTAGAGAAGAAGTAGAATAAAGAGGTGTGGGAGAATACGGGCTTGTTACAAGGAATGGGAGAGGAGAAAGACTGAGTTCTGTAACAAATTTCAGCTAGTAATATCGAATACAATATTCAAGAATCACATGAGAAGGAGATACGCTTGGAAAAGGCCAGGAGCTAGTGGAATGTTTCAGTTAGGGTACATCATGGACAGACAGGAGCAAATATATCATAATTTAGCAGTGATGAAGAGTAGGCTGAAGTATAAGAGACTAGTCAGAAAGAATCAATAAACAAGGAAGTTGGATACGGAATTTCTAAGGAATGAAGAGATATAGTTGAAGTTCTCTAAGGGAATAGATCCTGCAATAAGAAAAATCTCAGCAGGCAGTTCAGTTGAAGGGCAAGGGATATCTCTAAAACGGGCCATCACAGAAGATGGAAAGAAGAAACGTAGGTACAAAGAAGATAACTACGATGAAGATAATGCTAACAAAAGAAATACCTTAGTTAATTGATGAACTAAGGAAGTAAAAATGTTCAGGGAAATTCAGGAATACAGACATACAGTTCGCTGACGAAGTGCAGGGAACCTAGGGCGAAATAACTGCATGAAAGATGTTTATAAATAGGAAAAGAAATGATGATCGAAAGGGCTGACACAGCACAACCTTCGGTGAAATTAAAAGCAAGGCTTGTCTCAATTAGGATGCATTGTTAAATGCAGAAGAGAGAGCGGATAGGTGGAAAGACTAGATTGAAGGCCTCCATTAGGGGAAAAGAATGTCTGATGTGACAAAACAAGGAACAGGAGTCGCTATAGAAGACATAGGGCATCCAGAATTAGGGCCGGGTGGGGTAGCCGTGCGGTCTGAGGCGTCTTGTCACTGTTCCTGCCGCTCCCTCCTTCGGAGGTTCGAGTCCTCCCTTGGGCATGGGTGTGTGCGTTGTCCTTAGCGTAGGTTAATTTAAGTTAGTTTACATAGTGTGTAAGCCTAGGGACCGATGACCTCAACAGTTTGGTCCCATAGTCCTTACCACAAATTTCCAATTCCAGAATTAGAGGCCGGCCGGTGTGGCCGAGCGGTTCTAGGCGCTTCAGTCTGGAACCGCGCAACCACTACGGTCGCAGGTTCGAATCCTGCCTCGGGCATGGATGTGCGTAACGTCCTTAGGTTAGTTAGGTATAAGTAGTTCTAAGTTCTAGGGGACTGATGACCTACGATGTTAAGTCCCATAGTGCTCAGAGCCATTTGAACCATTTGAACCAGAATTAGAATTTCAAAGAGCTTTGGAAGGCTTGAAATCAAATAAATCAGAAGGGATAGATAACATTCCATCAGAATTTCTAAAATCATTGGGGGAATGACAAGAAAACGACAATTCACATTCGTTTGTGAAATATATGTCTGGCTATGTACCATCTGAGTTGCGGAAAAATATCGATCACTTCAATAGACTGTAAGAGCTGACAAGTGCGACAATCATTGCACACTCGGCTTAACTGATCATGCATCCAAGTTGCTGACAGGAGTAATGAAAAAAGAATGAAAAAAAAAACATTTCGAATGTGTTAGGAAATGTAAGGCACCAAAGAGGTAGTTCTGATGTTGCGGTTGACCATGGAAGCAAGACTTATCAAGGCACGTTCATAAGATTTTTGACCTGGTCGACAATGTCAAATGGTGCAGGATGTGCGAAATTCTGACGGAAATTTGGGTGAGCTGTAGGGATCTATGGGTAATATATAACAGTTATAAGGGCCAAGAGGGAATAATAAGAGTGGAGTATCAAGAACTAAGTGCTGGGATTGAAAAGAGTGTGGTTACTGTTTTATCTACACATCAATGGAACAATAACGGAAATAATGTTCAGGAGTGTGATTAGACATCAAGGAGAAAGGATATCAGTGATACGATTCGCTGATAGCATTGCTTCCTCAGTAAAAGCGAAGGAAAACTGCAACATCTGCTCAATGGAATGAACAGTCTAATGAGTGAGTGTGGATTGAGAATAAACCCAAGAAAGACGAAAGTAATGGGGATTAGCAGAAATGAGTATAGCGAGAAACATAACATCAGAATTGTTGATCGCGAAGTTGATGAAGTTAAGGAATTCTGCTTCCTAGACATCAAAATGACACATGTCGGACGATACAAAGGAGACATAAGAACTAGACTAGCACTGACAAAAACGGGAATTCTTGGCCAAGATAAGTCTACTAGTATCAAACATAAGCCTTAACTGCAGTAAGAAATTTCTGATAATGTACGTCTGGGCTACTGACGAATGTTAAAAATAAGGTGGACTGATAAGGTAAGGAATGAGGAGGTTCTGGGCAGAGCTTGAGAGGAAAGGAACATATGGAAAACTCTGACATGATGACGGGACAGGATTATAGGGCATCTGCTAAGACGTCACAGAATAACTTTCATGCTAATAAGGGGAGTTGAAGAGAGTAAATACTGTAGAGGAAGACAGATATTGGAATACATCTAGCAAATAATTGAGGACGTAGGTTGCAAGTGCTACTCTGAGATGAAAATGTTGGCAGGAGAGAGGAAATCGTGTGGAGGTACGCGTCAAACTAGTCAGAAGACAGTTGACTGAAAAAAAAGAGAACGGCATAACGTAAAAATGCGCAACTGAAAACACAACTGCGGACAAGCTCAACTCAGATGTCTAGTGGTGAGTGGTCAGACAGCAAGAGTACGTATCAGTTACCACAAACCCCAGTGTCAATTCGTTCAGATCCTCCTGCAGCCGGAGTTGATGCTTTATGGATGCGCCAACAAACCTCGCGGTGCTGTATTCCCCAGCAGCATGTTGAGTCGCTCTTTGTTTCCATACCAGAACGTCTAGCGGCTTTCATTGCAGCACGTGGCAGTGCCTCTCCACAGTCAGTGTCTGTACAGGCTTATAATGCTAATCACGTCACGTCCATAATCGGTAGAATAATTTTCGTTGTTATCACATCTCTCGATTTTGCTGTTTCACTTTTTCGAATCAGTAGTGTAGTTGTTCACACTGCGGTAACATAATGTCCAGTTGTAAAAAGAATGACATAGAGTACAGGTACGTTGGGCCTCTTATGGAAAACAAAGTCTTATTAATATTGTTTCAAATGTGTTACTGCTTAATTAGTAGTAGCTGTATGGAGGCTTGCAACGAAAATCGCAACGCCAGCCGGGAGCTGCCTCGCCAAGTTTTCCGCGGAGCGTACCGCGTAGTGGCACGACTTATGTACCGCGCCTGAGCAAATAAACGGGCGCTCCGTTCGACGAAAATGTGCTGTAGCCAGCGAGCCTCTTTGTTCAAATATTTGCTCCACCTCCAAAAATATTGCAGATTCTCGCCGTGATAGCTGTGTGCTATCGGGGTTTAATTCATGGGCGTTTGCGTACTTCATCAACCAACAGGTAAGCCTACTGCTTTACGTTTTTATTTTCTTTCAATAATCATATCATCAATAACTTGTGCCGTCATAGCTTGTGAAAAACAGCTTGACACCTGCCTTCTGAAATCTAAATATGGCTTTATGTAGCCTAAACAATGCCTTACTCAATGGAAGTACATTTTCCAGAAACCCCAACCAGCCATATCTAAATCACCAGAAGCTCTCCAGAACCCCCACGCCCTCTTCCTCCTGTTGTCCCTACATTCATTTCAACATTTAATCTATCGTCAAGTGCGATGAGAGTTCAAATGAGAGCCAAGATTGTCCTACACGGGAAAAGTGCAAGAAGTATGTTTGGTTCAAATGGCTCTGAGAACTATGCGACTTAACTTCTGAGGTCATCAGTCGCCTAGAACGTAGAACTAATTAAACCTAACTAACCTAAGGACATCACACCCAATCATGCCCGAGGATTCCAACCTGCGACCGTAGCGGTCGCTAGGTTCCAGACTGTATCGCACGGCCACTCCGGCTGGCCAAGAAGTGTGCCTTAGCAGTCCACCTACACTACTTTAAGTTTTGCTTCAAGTCTGTAAAA
Source organism: Schistocerca piceifrons (assembly GCF_021461385.2). Lineage (NCBI taxonomy): Eukaryota > Metazoa > Arthropoda > Insecta > Orthoptera > Acrididae > Schistocerca > Schistocerca piceifrons. The sequence goes on from NC_060138.1 coordinate 238,512,033, forward strand.
CACACTATTTCGGTTCAAAATGAATTACGTTGAGCTATTGTTGCGCCAGTTTAAAGAGTAGCACAGTTTATCAGCAATTTACATTGTACGTCACTCATTCATGTGAAACCGAAATTTACTCATTTAAATAAATTGACGCAGTATACACGTTGTTTTACAACACGTGTTGGATGATTTTGATGAAGACAATGTCAATCATTGCAAAATACGTATTAGGCAGGAATTAGACACTTGTTTGAAAACATCCAGTGCACTAAGAACTGAGGTTGGCTGTTCTTCGTTATCGAACATTATCTGGCACTTGTGGCCTAACAAACTTCATTCCTTGTTTGAGGAGATATTTGACATTATATGTTATACCTGAAAGATTACCTGAAACACAAGAGTTCGCTATTTGAGCCATGTATGACTGCCACTTGTTTTTCGTAGATGCAGCCACAAAAATGGTTCAAATGGCTCTGAGCACTATGAGACTTAACTGCTGAGGTCATCAGTCCCCGAGAACTTAGAACTACTTAAACCCAACTAACCTAAGCATATCACACACATCCATGCCCGAGGCAGGATTCGAACCAGCGACCGTAGCGGTCGCGTGGTTTCAAACTTAGCGCCTAGAACCGCTCGGCCACTCTGGCTGGCTGTAGGCACATTAGTAATTACAAATGAGCCTTTTCTATATACTGATGGTTAATGTCTGTAATCCTTAGTTCCATACTGTCATTGGCATCAACACTGACTGCTTTAAAATGACACGTAAAAATGAAAAAGACAATCTTGTTTCAAAATCTTCGGAAAATATCACTGCTTTCATTAAGGAATAAGTCTACATGTCAAATATCTTAAGGATCTGCAAAAGCGACGCTTTCGTATGAAAATGAAAGAACTGCGCAGATTAGCGTATCAGCTCGCAGAAAGAAACGGATGTCATTACCTTTTCTACAACGAAACCAAAATGGCTGCAGAAATTTAGTCCGTGCATTTACTGCTCGCCAATCACATTTATTTTCAGGGAGCAGGACAAGCAGTGTGCTCGTAACTCGTTTGCTGAAGCTCAGCTTACCTGTAAGACTGTAAGATGTGTCGTAGACGAAAAAGAAAAAAAGAAAAAGGGAGGGGGTCTATACAGTCCCATGGACGGGGTGGAACGTACTTAAAGACCCTTATTTAGTTTACTGATATAACAAACGAAATATATTATATTTAGTCATCAGCATTTGCAAATGTCATTAGCGAAATGTTTGAATAAACAGTTCCTAATTTTTCTAGAAATGTTTTTTGATTATTGAGACCTCCAAAATTTGCTTCAAACGTTTGGTGATCCTTTCCGCCGCATCTCCCCTACATACTCTCTTCTTTAGCTTCATCATCATCGTCCTCCCCCTCGTTCTCCTCCGAAATTGGTTCTTCGTTGTCGACTACTACCCAACGCTTCAAGTATTCAAGATGATGCACTCTAAAACATCACATGCAGACTGGATATCACTGCTGTTGAAATCTACGTCACTATAGGTTTTTCGGTTACATGTTCTTCAATGAACACTTGTCCCAGCAATTCCTGATTGTGGTTGGACCGTTGCTTTCCTAAACCAGGCCTAAAGAATACGCAACACACTTAAGGTTTCAGATTTCAAGAACATTTTCGTTTCATCATTTGAATTTACTACTGAGTTGAGCAGCTCATGCCGATAATGAGCCTGAAATGCTCTTTTGATGCCCTGATTCAACGGCTGAATTAATGTCATCGTGTTTCCTTTTGGCAATAAGGAAGATTTTATATTTTGTCTTCTGATTGCAACACAGCAGCAGGTGGATGAGCTGGACAGTGATCATGTATTAGTAGACTTCTCTCAGCCAAAGTGCCTGTAGGTGCTTCCTCAATGACGGAACAAACTCATCTTGAATCCAGTTGGTGAAAATGTCGCATGTTATCCAAGCATTGTTTGAGCGCCTATAAGTGAACTATAATGATGACATTTTTACTTGCTAGAAAAATGTTGAATTTCAGGAAACTGTGAAGCAGATTCACTGTCGCTAGACCTTGCTTCTACATCAATGGTCGTTTGGCGAACTCCATGAGGACTTTCCACGAATCGGAAACTATAATATCTTTGTTGCCAGGAAAATCGAAGTTAAAATTTTCAGTCTGGGCTTCAATAACTGGCCTGGAAAGCGACGTACCTTCATTTCTGAAAGTGAAAGGCATTCGTCAAGTTCACCGTCTTTTCCTAGTTTAGTCCTTATTTCTGTCCTTTTGCACATCACTTTCAACTGTGTTTACCAAACTTCTAAGTTTATTTTCTTTCACACATTACTGATCGATCATTCAGGTACACCAGACACACGTGACGGACTTGCTGTAGTTTCACCATTCTGCACACAATCAATAATTATTAGTTTACGATTCTCAGAAAACGCTTTCCCGTGTCTGTGACATCGAAACAATCACACGGAAGTCTACACAATGAATGAATAATTTACATCCACGTGATGGCTGTGCTCATTTCGATTACCGCTAAGCACTGTTACATAGTCACTTTGTCGACTACGTCGTAATTTTAACTGTGAGATGTGTATTCAAAGCTTCTATTCTGATAGGTTGACAAGACAAACCAAAGATTAAGATTGAGTGTAATTACGTCTATCTAAATCAAATGGTTTAAATGCCCCTAAGCACTATGAGACTTAACATCTGAGGTCATCAGTCCCCTAGAATTAGAACTACTTAAACCTAACTAACCTAAACATCACACACATCCATGCCCGAGGCAGGATTCGAACCTGTGACCGTAGCAGCAGTACGGTTCCAGACTGAAGCGCCTAGAACCACTCGACCACAGCTTCTGGCACATCTATCTAGTTCGGTTATTGTTTAGAGAGCAGTATTTGTCCCCTAGCGATAAAACTGCTTAATCGTCAAGAGGTCCGTAGTCCAATTTAAAAAATCCTATCGTGGTACTCCATGAGCCCCGTGGTTACTCTACAAGGTGGCATTACTGCAAACGATGATGTGATTATTTTGGCTCATCAGGTCCATCCCATGGTATAATGTTTGTTCCTCCAGGGCGGTGCTATGTTCGACGACCACGACGTTGGGGTCCCTGCACACACTGCTCGCATCCTCCATTACTGGTTTTGTGAGCACAAGGATGAATTTTCGCATCTCCCTTGTCCACCACACCAAATCACCACATTATGTAGCCTTTGAGGTCTACTTCGGACGGAAGGATGCGTAGTGGCTATTCATCTCCATCATGGTTACCAGAACATGACACTATTTTTCAGGAATAATGGTACGACATACACTTGAAAACCGTACAGGTCTTGTATTTATCCGTTCTAAGACTTCTGGAAGCTGCTTTGAACGCCAACGGGTTTTCTGCACCGTATTTGGCATGCTAATGTGTTGAATTTTTGGTGTTTCCAACCTTTTGTCCAACATCTGTAGATTGCGATCAACAGCATACCAGTAAGGACCCATCTTAAATGAAACAGTAGACCCAGTGGGCTACGCAATCAATACAAAAGGCTTATCAGGTGAGCCTCTATATTTAATAATGGCGCTAATGCTTATGAATGGACGAGTTGCTCAAAGCCCTCTCGCTTGCGCCCTACACAAGGCACAAAGTTGTCACCGCTTCTGTATCTTTAACAATGGGACACAGGGTTTGGCACACATACGTTGTGAGAGTCTAAGTAGAACATCTATTCATAACTGATAATCATTTACATTCAGACTGTCATTTCACGACAATGTTTGCAAAGGAGAGGTCGCCTACTGTGTGTCAATAGTAGCCGCATCTCGGGATCAAGGCCCCGTCACTTTCTTGGGTTAGATGCCTAGAGCTAGTTCGAATAGATACCATGCCATCTAACTCAACGTGTAGCTAAACAACTCAAATCATTTAATAAAAGCCAGCCTTTCAGTCCAGACTGTATACCAATTAGATTTCTTTCGGAGTATGCTCATGTAACAGTTCCATGTTTAGCAGTCGTATGCAGTATCCGTGCGTAAGGATGGGAAAGGTACGCAGCTTAAGCTAGTGCACAAGAAAGGGAATAGAAGTAACCATGCCACTAAAGTTGGTTGGCAGTAAGATTTTACAACATATACCAGGGTCGAATATTATGAATTAACGGGAAATAAACTGCCCATTGACATGTAGTCAACAGCGATTTAAAAAACACAAATTCTTTTAAACACATCTGGCTCTTTATTAACTCGAAGTAATGAGTGCTTTCGACAAAGGATCTCAAACGTCTTCCATACTACTAAATTTCCAGAAGGTTTTTGACTCCGTATGTCACAAGTAGTTCCTAATGATATTTCCTGTGGGGTATCATCGCAGTTGTCGCCACCTGATTCATGATTTACTGCCTCAAAGGACACAGCTTGCGTTAACTTACAGACAGTCATCGAGTAAAACGGAAACGACATCTGGCGTTCCCCAGTAAAGTATTGTACACCAGTATTCTTCTTGATGTATATAAACGATTTACGGGACAGTGTCAGCAGCTCTGTTAGATTGTCTGTAGATTGTGCTATACTTTACGGTCAAGTAAAGTCATCAGAAGATAAAACGAACTGCAAAATGATTTACACGAAACATGATTAATAGAAATTTATGTTACGGTAGGACTAGGGCTGCGGTTACAGTGGGTCCGACTTTATTGAATATCGGCGACGACAGGAGTCGGCCAAAGACGACTGAGCGTCTCACATGTTCGTAAAAACATATCTGATAACTCCAGTAACCGAAGAAAGAAGGTACTGTACTCAACACGGTTTTTCGAGACGGATGGAGCTTATTCACATGCCTACGGCGTCTTTTTAATAAAAAAAGCCGCAATATAACATTCACCTCCATACGTAGAGGCGTTGTCGTAACCATCCCGCCCTACGAGGTTAAAATCTAACCAACTTCATACATAGAATAGATTCTTAGTTAAACTCATCTCGTTGAACCTGCCAAAAAATGACGGTAATCGGACGCACTGTGACCAAGCTGCCTGCCGAAGTTTTAAGGCGACCTCTGGCGATGCGTCTGACAGCCGTTCTAGCCGACACTGTGATCCAACGTAACCCAGGCCACGGTCACCCAAGCTTTGTTGATAGTTGCGTGTCTGTCTTCCAGAGGCAACAAAACGATTTTCAAAACCTTAAAACAGGTACACTTTGACCGCCGCATTTGCTTTGACCACTCTTGAATACTTGAAGCGTTGGGTAGTAGTCGACAACGAAGAATCAGTTTCGGAGGTCATAGATAAGAAAGATATTATTTAATCTGTTCGAAATGAAAACTGCGAGGCAGACGAGAACGAGGGGGAGGATGATGATGATGAAGCTAAAGAAGACAGTATGTAGGGGAGATGCGGCGGAAAGGACCACCAAACGTTTGGAGCAAATTTTGGAGGTCTCAATGATGAAAAAACATTTCTAGAAAAATTAGGAACTGTTTATTCAAACATTTCGCTAATGACATTTGCAAATGCTGATGACTAAATGTAATATATTTCGTTTGTTATATCAGTAAACTAAATAAGGGTCTTTAAGTACTTTCCACCCGTCCATGGGACAGAATAGATCCCCTCCCTCTTTCTTTTCTTCTTTTTCGTCTACGACACGTCTTACAGTCTTACAGGTAAGCTGAGCTTCAGCACACGAGTTACGAGCCCACTGCTTGTCCTGCTCCCTGAAACTAAATGTGATTGGCGAGCCGTAAATGCACGGACTAAATTTCTGCAGCCATTTTGGTTTCGTTGTAGAAAAGGTAATGACATCCGTTTCTTTCTGCGAGTTGATACGCTAATGTGTGCAGTTCTTTCATATTCATACGAAAGCGTCGCTTTTGCAGATCCTTAAGATATTTGACATGATGACTTATTCCTTAATGAAAGCAGTGATATTTTCCGAAGATTTTGAAACAAGATTGTCTTTTTCATTTTTACGTGTCATTTTAAAGCAGTCAAAGTCACTACAAATTGTGTCGATGCTTTTTCGTGTACCAACATTTTGTTAATTACCGATTCAACAGGGTGTTCCATGTTTTTCCCTGGACCAGATCTGTCTCTCGCTTTTCTGTAGATAACGACGTAACATCTGCAAACGGGAAAGGCAAATAGAGCTGTATTATACGCCTTACGAACAATAAAAGTCGACTGGAGAAAAATAGACTATACCAGGCGGCGCCACGCGGTGTAGCCGTGCGGTATGTAGGCCTACGGACCGAAGACTTCAGCAGTTTGATCCCATAGACCTTACCACAAATTTCCAAATAATACCAGTAGGCCATTTCGTCCCAAACGCTCATCTATTGAGACAATATTCAGTAACCAGTAAAAATCCAGTTTTATCGTAAACAAAGCAATCTACGTTGCTAATTTCTGGGAAGGGAAGATATAATTGGTGCATCCGGACACGGAAGAAGAAGAAGAAGAATCGTAAACTCATTTATGTACACCATTCTGTACAATTCGTATTAAATCATTGGCTTTTCGAATCTTGGATGGTGGTTGTAATGAGCCTGGATAGAGGGTGGGGGAGCACTTTTATGTAGTGTAGTTGAGAAGATTTTCTTCATTTGCTCCAGTCGCTGCTACTCCTCCTTACAAAGCACAATTGTGTTTTAAAGGTGGCTTTCTGATAGATTACTATGATGAGGGCTAGTACAGGAATGCACAGTTTTTGTCGCCTGGCGTCGGAGAGATGTCGAGTGGTCGTATGCCTGCCAGGTGTCTAGGTCTACTTTCCAGATTTTCTTTGTAAAGGTACATTATTAAAATTCTCAGTTAATGAGGAATGGTATCAGCGAGGTATTGCCGAATTGAAGAGGTCTTAGAAGAGACCCTTTCCCGTTTTATTCACGTGTGTGTTAATGCCGCAAACCTCCGTGATCACGTCACAGGAGGGCGTGAAATAGAACCGAAGCTCTCACACCTGATATGGATGAGAGGGTACCAGAACATGTCGAGGACAATACTGGAACGAGGGCCCAAGTAAGAGCCGTAGCGGAAGGTTTTAATGAGCCTGTTGTCTAGTCAGTCGTCCTCAAACAGTTACTGTATCCCTATTATGTGCAGCGAGTCCAAGCTCTGCTGCCTCAGTATGGCCCGACAGGTTACAATTCTGCCAGTGGTTTCTCCAACTGTGTGCTCACGAAACGTAGATCACGGCCAAGGTGATAACTGATGAGATGGGCTTCACGGGAGACGGCATCGTAAATTGCTGATGACATCCCGCTTGCGCTTTAAGAGAGACGACACCAGTACACATTTGCTAACAACGTTCTGGCAGGAGTCCTCTTGGACAGGTTGCTGGGGTCCTACGTTCTTGCCAACCGGTATGGCCGAGTGGTTCTAGGCGTTACAGTCTGGGACCGCGTGACCGCGACGGTCGCAGGTTCGAATCCTGCCTCGGGCATGGATATGTGTGCTGTCCTTAGGTTAGTTAGGTTTAAGTAGCTCTAAGTTCTATGGGACTGATAACCGCAGATGTTAAGTCCCATAGTGCTCAGAGCCATTTGAACCATTTTGAACCCTACGTTCTTCACAATACATTAGCTGATGAGAACTATCGTCACTTCCTTCAGAACTAATTACCTGTGTTGCTGGAGAATGTACCATTACATGAACGACTGCAAATGTCGTACATGCATGATGGGGCACCCGCTCATTTTCAAAATTTGGGTGAAGTGACATCTAATACGAGGTTTTCAGCAGGGATGTATTGGTCGGGAAGGGCAAATACCTTGGCCTGCCCTTTCTCCTGCACTTAACCCTGTAGTTTTTTGGCTTTAGGAACACGTAAAGACCTTGGTGTGTGCGGTCCCCATGCATTATGTGGATACAATACGAGAATGGGTGTTTAATTCCTGCAACGCAATCCGGTAGTAACTAATGGTGTTCCAACGAAGGAGCGATTCCATGAGACAGAAGCTGGAAGGCTGCACTGAAAAGGATGGCGGTCGCAGGGGCACAAGTTACGAAGAATAGAACAGTGACAGTGAACCGTAGCTCCGAAGATATGACGTTTACGACCAGTGTTAATAGGTACTAATTCTTCCCTTGTGTCCACTACATCCACAGTAAATTCGACATAACCAATCTATCATTTGATAAGAATGGTGATGTCCATACTTACAGCACCAGTAAAAGGAATTGCCTTTATTACTAATTGCTAAATGTCTCAATGGCTGAGACTATAGTTCAGTACGCAGCATCAAAAACGTAGCTAATTACATGCAATGTCTGAAATGTAGGAAAGCAATGGTTAAACCTACCCCAAAATCATTTCTGCTGGACAAGTCCTTTTATTCCATGGACGAATTTTTATTTCAGATCTGGTAGCATTAAAAACTAAATAAATTCAATAAAACAAAAAAAAAGAAAATGACTCAGTTTTTATGTATAGGTGCATGAATACGACTACAAATAAGTTAATTAATGTTAACACTAATCATGTACACGTATCTTGTAAAGCCACACGTTACACCTTATTTCGATAAAAGAATCGTTCACATGATCTATGGAACATGTGAAAGTATCTACCACGAATCTGCAAGCAATGTACACCAAATACATGTTGGAAAAGTTGTAACTACCGTTATTCATCTTTAAATTGGTATGAGAGTTATCCTACCGATTTGAGCACATTACTTTGTGATGATGGTAGTTTTCTTATTTTAATCAATGCTAACATAGTAGGTAAAATAACATTCCTTTTGTAATTTCGGGTACGTCACTCAGGGCTTTTGGATTGGATTTGGATTGTTTGGGGGAGGAGACCAGACAGCGAGGTCATCGGTCTCGTCGGATTAAGGAAGGACGGGGAAGGAAGCCATCCATGCCCTTTCAAAGGAACCATACCGGCATGTGCCTGGAGCGATTTAGGGAAATCACGGGAAACCTAAATCAGGATGGCCGGACGCGGGATTGAACCGTCGTCCTAACGAAAGCGAGTTCAGTGTGCTAGCCACTGCACCATCTCGCTCGGTCAGTGCTTTTCCTGAACCTAAATATGCGAGTCACATATAAGAGTGATTTTTTCTCCATAACATTTGATTTGTGATCGAAATACTCTGGTTCCCGTATAGTTTCATCGATGTACAAATTATACTACAGAGACGATGAGCTACAACTCTTCTGTACAACAGTGCAAAATGGCTCAGAGGTCGAAACCTCGGGAGGAAAACGGACGTTCCAAACCCCGATAGGCTATACGAAGCGTAAAATTAAGTCTCTCTGGCTGCTCGTTATACTACACCACCGCCAAATACCTTCACAATCCATGGCCATTTGATCTTGTGTACAGCCTTAAATTTCCTGTCACATGGACAATGGGTCTATATCTCCCTTCCAGTTTCCTTCCTCACTTATTTGTCTTTTGTGAATTTCAAGTTTTTCAACGTCCCTCCTATTCCGCTCTTTTAAGCTTTTGAAGTACAGTTGATTTTATTCTTCATTTTCATTCCTAACGATTACATACTCCCCCCCCCCCTTCCTTTTCACTTGTACCCAGTGCTGTGTTTCACCAAAATTTGCTACTTATCGAGTTTTGTTCAACTATCTCCTCCATACGTCATTGTTAATATAATAAGAGCACTATAGATTGTTGTAATGAAAAATACTATGAAACACGGACTACTGTATATCCTGGATGCTCTTGGTAAGAAAATCAGGAACTAAAAGACCACAATATCGATTCAGTCCAGTTCTCTTTCACTCATGCCACGTCTACATCTGTTGGTCTTCCTGCTGTAATCAAGAATCGCAACCGCAGTTAAAGTCCGTCCATGAAGTATTGAATTTCTAACTGTTATCTTCCTCTTTCCATCTATAATTTTGTCTTCAAGCTGATTAAAAGTTGCTGTCACTTGTACTCTATATTTCAATATGTCAACAGCTTTCATTAGCTAATTTAAAACCCATTTCATTGATCATTGTACTTTGCAACACCCACACAAAAAACTGCGCTGTGCTTAGAGTCATGTAATATTTAGTGAAGGACAATATTTCTGCCTTTGACTGTTAGGTTTACTTACAAAATGACCAGAAGTTTTTATAAATACCTGCCATCAGTATGAGTGTTCTTATAGCAGACTTGTTGAAGTACTATCGCACGCTGGTACGATTTAATGCTATTTCCTCTTGAGCTTCTCGAAACTTTCAACTTAAAACATAGGTGTAACTTCTTGATGTGGCTGGTTCGGAGTTACTAGCTTATCACTTGTACTCGCTCTGCAGGAATCAAATGCTTGTGCTTCTTTGGAAAGTATTCAATACTGTTTACAGCCCTGCAGCACATCGAGAAATCTCGCGCCCGTTCCTCTTCCATTAAGAGGCGCTGCGGAATAAAATTTATGATATTTTTATATTATTTGATCATAAACTTAGGAGCCTGAGAGCTGTTTCTACTTGGCTACGGTTTCCAGCATACACCGTCCGTCAAAAAAGTGTCGAGATCAGTTTCATTCAAGGCGTATAAATGACTTCAGCATACAACTATCAAACGTAGACAACAGATATGCAGCAGCTCAGTCAGTTGTGAGTTAGCAGTGTTAAACATTTGACGTGTGGCAATAATATGAGGACATTGCGTCACAAATCGCAGTGGACCAACATCTCTAAATCAAGTGTTCATGATATTCTCCATAACGTTTTTAAGAAGAGAAACGTTTGTGTCAAGTTTTTTCAGCACATTCTTTACTTAGGAATATAACACTGTTCGTGGACGTCTTCCAGGATTTTATTTGAATGCAGGACGTGGAAAATTTTTCTGGAAGAAAATTATCACACACGAAAAAACTTTTATTATCAATACGAACCTATTATAAAACAAAACGAAGATATTGATGGTTTGACGACAAATCGACATTCAAGCCACCAATTGAATAATCTTCCAAAAAGCTCTGTTTCGACTGTACCACGGGGTTACATATCCTGGGTGTTGTATTCAAGTGAGAGGGGCTATGCAGAGCACCTGAAACATTAAAACCACAATCGTAACTCTTCTGTTTTAGTTAATACACTCTCTAAACTTTCTGGAAGGAAGGGGTATAGCCACAGTACGTTCCTTATTTAGGGAATCTGATGTTAAGTGTCGTGTGTTGTTAAGTTTGTACATATGTTGTACAAATAAAATCTTATTTTACCAAAACCGAAGAATCTGATCAACTGAAACTTGTGAGAAAAGTTTATCAACTATACTGTCAAACTAATGGAAAAACACTCTGTGGGGCGGTGGGTTGATTACAATAATGACAATAATCGTAAGTCATAAACCATAGGAGAAAACTGAAATTGTAAATACTGTTCGCCGTCTTTTACGAGAGCTTTGCAACTATTCCTGTGGTGAGCCAGAAAGCGATGTAGAACATACTGACCATAGTTCCCAGTGTGCAGGTCTACATTCTTATCCAGCCCAATGAAAGAAATGTTTCTCTTCCTTATTTGCTCAGCGGGATCAGGACTCCGATTGTAAATGAAGATTTTGTGTTCTAATTAATACATATAGTTGGAAAAGTTTCACACGCACAACGTTGTAATATTCATTATGTTCATATTGACGGAAAATCGAGATGTTCAGAGGCGACCTCTGCGGAAAGTTCTTGGTAAATTGTCTTCCGCCCTGACTACTGATAATCAAAATAAACGCTCGCCACAAAATTGGAAAATAATTGTCACCATTTGCGACACGGAATTGTTAACTATATGATCATCACACCAACAGTTACTTTTGCGAAATGTAAGCGATCCGTACGGTGTATAGTCCTCGCGAGTTCACTTTCTATTATTATTGAAAATAACCGTTTTGTGACAGCCTGTCTCTGACGTCATCCGAGGCAGCGCGTCTCTAAATGGTTGCTTTCTAGGACACACAATATTTAATAACAATGTTATGAATCAACTTATAATCTTCGTAATTTTTGCATGCATGTAAGTTGGTTAAATCACAGAATAAGTTTTAGCTCTCCTGCATTAAAACTTTGCCTTCTAGAGTTCTTAGAACGTAACTGACAGTAGAACATCACCTCTGTACTACAACTTTAAGCCACCTTGTATTGGTTCTTATTAACACCAAGGTCCTAAAACTTGTTATAGCTCTACTATGTAACAGGTTTCATCATGTGCTGTAACCAAAACATGAGCATTAATATCACAGATACTTAATCTACTACAAATACGGACGTTTTTGTTCCAAATTTAGTTTTCAGTAAATTACTCGACAACTATTAGAAGTAGGTTAATGGGGTCACGCAGTTATTATTTTCATGCTGAACTGAAGCGTCATACAAATTCTCACATTTGTAAGTCTAATATTTAGAGCCTTCAATTTTTCTTAAAACGGTGGATTCTGGCTGTAATATTGCTTTAATCACGTTGAGACTTATACCAGTTAATTTTGACATACATCGGCACATTATGACCAATTTCTGGTTCCCTAGCTTTAATATTTAGCGCCACTTATTTTTTTTCTTAAAACAATGTATTTAGGTAGAAATATTGACCTAATCGATCTGAGGCTTGACATTTTAAGCATTATTACACTAAAACATATGTTGACTAAGTTTGAAAATGCAACTTGAACTTTTAATTTCGTTCTTAATTATGGTGCAATACTGGTGTGCTACGCACAGACGCGTTATGGTAACGTGGCGCTACTAGCAGTGAACTGGGTTAAGTCCCGGCACACCTTCGTACGTTTTACCTCCATTTGGCTCAATTATCGTATGGATTAGTAGGTTACTGAAGTTATTCGTTCGGTACCACTTACGTTGCTTTGTTGTACAAATCATTAGAAAGCTGTTTTCATTATAATATATCAACGCTTTACGATCTGCATTTCTTAACACATTTGTTGGATTTTGTTGTCTGTATTTATTACTGAATTAACCTTCTGCCTTAAGGAAGACTAAGCGTTTCTCAAACCTTTTTATGAGCTATGAAGAAAATTACTCATCAATTTTCCACCATTTCACCATATATGTCACCCTATTGAACTCATTTCTTCTGTTTATCCCCATTCTCATTTATACATATGTTTCGACGCTTCTTTCTCCCTTTTCTCTTCATCAGCCTACTGACCCCATTATTTACTTACACATTTGGTGTGATCCTGACACAACTTCCACACATCTTCTGTAATTAATATTAAAACACTTCGGCTTTCCACTAGGGGCACCACATTCCTACCCTTCTTACCTTCAGACAACGTTATTCCCGGTTGAAAGTTATTACTTTATGCAGAGTCTACTGGATCAGATTTTAGGCGTTTCCAGCTTCAATAACTTCTCTTAATGCATAGTGTCTCTGTATTTTCGTATTTACTAACCCTTTTTATGGGTCTTAGTTATTATTTATTTATTTTAGCCATGCTTTTTCTATTATTGGAGCACAAAAGTGGCCCATTATTATTTTATTCTTTAGAATTTACTTCTGCAACCTACCTGTCACATTCTTTTGTAAGTCATCATTTTGGTATAGTCATTTTCGGGAAACATTCTTATTCACTAGGAAGACACGACAAACTAATAGCCTATGTACAACATGAAGACATATGTTCCTTATTTTCTGCAATAGAACAGAAGATGGGAATGAAACTTGAAAGGGAAATAAAGTTTCATCTAGCTGGGACAGTATAGTACACCAGACCGTGTATCCGCCAAAGAGTGGCATACTTCCTATAGTATCTAGGTAATGTTATTTTTAAATTTCTTCAGATCTACAATATTTCTTCAGATCCACAATATTTCGTAGACCTAGTTCTTTCTTACTCTTTGGCTTTTCAAGTGGTATGCGTTGGCATGAGGTTTTCTTCTCACTGTGAATGGTCCTTGATAGACATGCATAAACTTCTTTGTTTCTGCTGAAATTTTTATAGATTTTACTTTAGTCTTCACCAGTAATAGTTCAGCAGTGCTAGAACTCGTGGGGGAAGCTTCTGCGTCATGTTTTCTTTTTCTGTTCAAAGCCCTTTTATCTGAAATTTTGTTAGTTGGCTGTATCTTAACACCTATCTATTTTAGTACATAGTTCTCTTCTGCAGTAGCAACTTGCACATTATTACTGAATTCAATATCTCCCTGTAAGTATTCTTTATTCTGCATCACTCTAATAGACAGATCCCAGGTTTCATTTTTAACGCCTATAAAACTTCCTATAAAAGGCTCTTTTATTACCTGAGAGTCAGGTAAGCTTAAAACTAAGTTGTTCTGGTCAAAATCAATCCTCCTCTGATACTTTGTTAAAAAATCTGTACCTATTAATATATCAACACTTAAACCGAGCACGATTAAATAAGGATGATCCATTATCACCTATAGCAATGGGTATCAAATATTCGTGCTATACTGGTCTAGAAACGTTTCCAGTAGCACCTGTTATTTTCGAACCACTTACTTTCGTGACCATTAATTCACACTTATTTGGAATAGAATCAAGAAACTTCTTGGGATAAAGCACATGTGTAAATCATGGAATTCTTTTAGATAAGTTAAATAATTATGGTTTGAGGGGGGCAGTGCACAAATGGTTTAATTCATACTTACCTGGAAGAATGCAGAAAGTTGAAATAAGTGGTTCATGTAATGTTAAAACAACAGCTGATTCCTCAAACTGGGGGGGCTATCAAGTACGGGGTCCCACAGGGTTCGGTCTTAGGTCCTTTACTATTCTTGATATACATTAATGACTTACCATTCCACATTGATGAAGATGCAAAGTTAGTTATTTTTGCTGATGATACAAGTATAGTAATAACATCCAGAACCCAAGAACTAAGTGATGTAATTGTAAAAGATGTTTTTCACAAAATTATTAAGTGGTTCTCAGCAAACGAACTCTCTTTAAATTTTGATAAAACACAGTGTATACAGTTCTGTACAGTAAATGGCACAACTCCAGTAATAAATATAGACTTTGAACAGAAGTCTGTAGCTAAGGTAGAATTTTCAAAACTTTTAGGTGTGTCCATTGATGAGAGGTTAAACTGGAAGCAACACATTGATGGTCTGCTGAAACGTCTGAGTTCAGCTACGTATGCTATTAGGGTTATTGCAAATTTTGTGATAAGAATCTCAGTAAATTAGCTTACTATACCTACTTTCATTCACTGCTTTCGTATGACATCATATTCTGGGGTAATTCATCGTTGAGTAGAAAAGTATTCATTGCTCAAAAACGTGTAATCAGAATAATTGCTGGAGCCCACCAACGGTCATCCTGCAGACATCAATTTAAGGATCTAGGGATCCTCACAGTAATCTCACAGTATATATATTCACTTATGAAATTTGTTGTTAATAATGCAACCCAGTTCAAGAGTAAGAGCAGTGTTCCTAGCTATAACACCGGGAGAAAGGATGATCTTCACTATGCAGGGTTAAATCTGACTATGGCACAGAAAGGGGTAAATTGTGCTGCCACAAAAGTCTTTGGTCACCTACCAAACAGCATCAAAAGCCTGACAGATAGCCAACCAACATTTAAAAATAAATTAAAAGAATTATTAGATGACAACTCCTTCTACTCATTGGCTGAATTTTTAGATATAAATTAAGGGAGGGGAAAAAAACTAACTTAAACATTAGTGTCATGCAATATTTTGTGTAATGTAATATCTTGTACAGACATATTTTATTAACCTGACACGTTCCACATCATTACGAAGTGTCGTATTCATGATCTATGGAACAAGTATTAATCTAATCTAATCTAATCATGCTTCACTGCCACTGTCAAGAAGACGATGTACTGTTACTCCTGAGATGATAGTTTTTATAATAGGGTGAGTTATTTTGCTCTGAACAGGTATCTCATAAACATCTTCTAATAAATCATTCCCGAACTGTTTCCACCTAACGTAGATTTTTCAGTTGCGAGTACATTCAAACTGAGATTCTTGGGCTCACAAACCTCTACATTTTTAGCTACCTTTTCCAAATTGTCCACCAATTTTAAATCAAAGCACTCAACCACTCCCTCAACTTCCGTTTGCTGCACAACAGCTAAACTTTTCTCTGCCTCAGAGTAACTACGTCCCTGTGCAATATTGCTACCTATAATACTGTCGCCAGCTTTTACAGCTTGCGGCAAGTCAATGCAGCTATCAGGTACCTTGACCTCATTATTATTGCTACCCTTCATTCACCAATTCCTCCGCTTTAAAACTTTGCAAAACTGCCTCTACTGCCTCTAATGCAACTTAAGCCAACAGATTGCCATCATTGTCGAAGATGTAAGCTTTTACCTTATATTCGTCCATATCAGACTCAAACCCGTTAATTTCTTCCCCACTCTATTATGCTTTCTTGCTCTTTTTTGACCCATTTTTCCAGAGTATCCAAAATGCTGTCCATATATTATGGGAGTAGTTCAACACATCACTGGTACTCTATGTTCCTATTTCATCATCCCTGTTTCCTGTTTGGGTGTGTTGGCTGACTGTGGTCTGTGTTTTTATTACTGCCTGTGTTACTGTTACCGCACTGTGAGAACCAGTTTCCTCATAGACGGGATTTAGTTTCCCACACGCGGCCTGTTGTGTTCATTTTATACAGCGTCACATAGGATAGCATTCTGCTGTCCGACTTGTCTCAACGGTACAGTATTTACATTTCTGCTTTCGTCATAATAACTGTTGCGAAACTGTGGTGATTGTCTACTCCTATCCCTCTACCACGGACTTGATTGTGAAAGATAACCTGTTTGGGGCTATATAAAAATGATTGAGATCCTGGAAGTGAACGCCAGTAAGTAATCAGGTACACGTACTGAATGAAGAATTATAACTTGTATGATCATTGAACATGGTAATAAATCATAGCACGTTATTTTAGCTGACAACATAACGTTGCCGCGAGCATTTCTCCAACAAAGATTTGTAACTTTTATCTTAACGGCAAACAGCCCTTTTACATTGCTTCTTTAAAACACGATTCCTTCACGTCTGTTGCGCAGATGCGATCGTAATTACAAGTTGACACAATAACTTCAGATTATTTGTTGTTTAACGCATCTAGTGGGTACCAAGACATTAACTGTTTCTCTGACTAACCGGCATCGTTTGTCGACCATCTGATGCCTGTATCACTCAGCTAAACTGTCTCAAGGAAGGCTTAACCAACAAGACGATGTGGTCTACCCTATACCGGGGACAGTAACACTTCCTGGCGGCAGAAGAACTCGGGTCCCGGTGAGGTGCAGCTTTTGCTCTGGAGTTTCGAAGAAAGTAGCTGACGGCGCAGAGGAGTCCACTTTTTGATAGCCAATCTATGCTCGTTTTTGTCTTCTTCTATTGACTGCTCAGTCAGATCTGGTTGCCAGTCACTGAGTTCTTGTAGCGGCCAGAACCGCTTCTCTGGCACCTCTCTGGTGCATTTATACGCGATTGAGCATTCTAGTGTAACACAGAGGTCTCCCTTACAACGGACAACACCGTAGTGGTGAAAATCACTTACTTCTAAATTAATTGCAATTACACCAACAAAGCAAACAATATGTCTATATAGGGGCAATATTATTGTCCATTTGGTATCTCTCGTCTGCACTCAGAACACGTACAAAGCGATGAATCAAATTACACTCTAATTACTTCATGTAGTAATACAATCGCGAGCCTCAAAGCTTCATTAATCTCAAATTTACCTAGATCTAATGCGATAATAGTTTGCCACCGCTGGTAAGTGTGACGTCACAGTATGTTTCACTTCGCTTTTCCTTCATTTGACATATTATCAACTTGAAACAATTGCCGATGTGTGTTTACCTTCAAATATATGATCCGCAGCAATCATGAAAGCGGCTGACAGTACAGTACGGCCATTGGATAATCAACGCCAATTGTAGGGCACGTCAGAGTGACCAACGAATAATCTTTTTTTTCTGAAAGTGGGCGTAATAAACCATACAACATCACAGTATGCTGTTTTAACACTTTTCTTTTTAATAATCATTATCTTTTATTTATTTTCGCTTTAATATAGTCGGTTACCAGTTTCGTTCGTAATGGCCAGATTAAAATTATATAAATCGCAACGTACTTTAATGCTGTCGACGTCATACAGGTCGACAAAATAGAGAAGCACTGAAGACGTCAGATAACGCCCGATATCGGAAATCAGCTTATTAAATCGTAAATAAATAACCAACTGTAACTGTCGAACTTTTGCTGCCTCTTTCCATGCACATGTGCGTGGTCATACGTTGCATAAAGCTTATACATTTTGAATAGTTAGTTTTGAAAAACTGAACTCCTTGTGAGTCAGTAGCTCCAAAATGACCGTCTGTCATTTTTATTTTTAGTGGTAGACTTTAGATTACCACGAGTATACGTCAAAAAGCAAGTTACCATGTCTCCGCGTAGTAAGTCCCTTGCGCAACAAAAGCCACACATTATTTGAGCAGAGTACGTGTTCTGGGTTCCCTACTGACACAGTACTGCTTCGATACGAATAATAGGTGCGTCACAGTGTGGGTATGAAATAGCACAGCAGCTGGACATGTGCCCCGAATTTTAAGTATGCAGATAAGTAAGATTCTTTTGGGGAAAATTTCTAAATTGGGCACATATTTCCCGCGAAATTCTGATAAAATGTGGACTAAATGCAATGCCACGCGCAGACGTAGTGCAATGGTGTTAGAATATGACCAAGGCCGCACAGATGTGGGTAATGCTGATCAGCAATAAAGGCCATCGATATCGACAACAGACTATAATGTCGAGGCAGTTGAAGAACTGATTCGCAGTAGTCGCAGATATTCCTACTACGAGGACGTTCACAGATCGGTTGTCGAAGGGCTCCGCGACCAAGGAGCGGATCTCTAGCTCTGAGGAACTGAATGACTTGTAGAAGCGTTGTCCGCCTCCGTAGCGCTGCGGTAGCGTTAGCGCCTACCACGCAAGGGAGCTCTGGAGTATCGTACTGCATTTATAGCAGCAATTTGAGTAGCATTTGGCACCACGGACAGCTCGTAGACAGACGCGCTGCAGACTGCATTCCATTGACTGCAAACCACCGCCATTTGCCACTGCAATAGTATCAGGCAAGAACTCATTGGAGGGCAGGTTGGAAGTCTACCGACTGATGTAACCTGGTTCTGCCCCTGTGCCAGTGACGGCCTTGTTGGTTAGAAAGAGACCAGTCGAGGGCATGCAAACAACCAGTCTGCCTCCTAGACACACTGGACCTGCACCAGGAGTTACCGTCTGGGTTGCGACTTCGTGCAATAGCAGAAGCGCTCTCGTGATTATCCCACGCAACCTGACAGCAAATTTTTACGTCAGTCTGGTGATTCGATCTGTTGTGCTGCCATTCATGAACAGTATTCCAGGAAGTGTTTTCTAACAGAATAGCGCTCGTCCACATACCAGTGTTGTAACTCAACATGCTCCACAGAGTGTCGACATGTTGTCTCAGCCTTCTCGATCATCAAGTCTGGAGCACATGAGACATCATCAGACAACAACTCCAGTATTAACCGTCCCTGTACTGACTGACAAACTGCAACTGGCATGGAACTCCATCCACAAAATGACAACCGGCACATGTACAACGTAATGACTACACGTTTGTATGCTTGCATTCAACATTTTGGCAGTTACAAGAGTTTTTAATGTACCAGAATTTCACATTTACAATGGCTTATCTTGTGCTTACCTTACTCTGTGACGTTGTAAATTTAACTACTTGACCTTGTTACCTACACAAATGTATTCCCGAAATTTCATCAGTCTACATAAATTATTTTTGGGTGTTGTTACTTTTTTCGGTCATTGTATTTACCATCAACACATTGGTCATGGTGTTTACACCTATGGCCAAATCTAAGTCATCATCGATCGATTAGCGAGCATTCAAATTTCTGTTTCTCGCTTTTGATTAGGGGAATAAGGCAATCAGGGGGAAAGTATTTCATAGTTTTTACAGTTTATATTGCGACCGTCCAAATAATTCCCACGTCTATTTTAGTCGTCGTAATATGCAATTTCATATATGATAAAAGAGGTGAGTGTACCACTAAAGGAGATGAAAGGGCGTCGTGAAAATGCTAGAGAAAGCTTATTGCAGACAACAGTTGTTTAGCTTAGCGAAGTATGATAGAAAATAATGACACAACCACTAACCGATGCCAACGTCACGCCATAGAACTTCAGTCTAATGGCCGGCCGGAGTGGCCGAGCGGTTCTAGGCGCTACTGTCTGGAACCGCGCGACCGCTGCGGTCACAGGCTCGAATCCTGCTTCGGGCATGGATGCGTGTGATGTCCTTAGGTTAGTCAGGTTTAAGTAGTTCTAAGTTCTAGGGGACTGATGACCTCAGAAGTTAAGTCCCATAGTGTTAGGGCCATTTTTCTGTCTGATGGCTTAACCGAAGGCTCTGTGTTTGGCGCTAGACGTGATCTAGGTAGGTGCTAGTCTATTTGAACACACCTTATGTGGGAATAGCGACACTGAAGGAACGCCATTTGAAGGAACGCTGGGGATTGCTTTGGCATAGGAGTAGGCAAAAATATCAGCTAGCTCCTGAGGAATTTACAGAGCGTCTTCACGAGCGAATTGAGAACAGGAACTCATGTCCGGCAACATCAACCGCCAACTTTACATACTGTCCTTGTCACTGAGGAAAAGACCTGTCGCTAGGCTACGCTCGCGAAAGCAGACGTCTGTTGCAATGCTGCCGCTGTCTCCATCTCTGCTCTTAGCGGTCTCGGCGGTGTTCTTGTGACAGCCGCGGACTATTTGGACGCCACGTGACGTGAACAGCAGTGTCAGGCCTACAGTGAAGATTGGGGCCTGCGGTCCGCCTGCGTTCCAAATGGCGTTTGCTGCCAAAAGGGCGGCCTAGCAGCAGGCCATTTATCCTTCAACTTCAATGTTCTGTAGCGTCCAAATGGTAACGCTTCCGGATAGAGATTGCTATCCTACAGCACTTCAAAGTTCTACAGGTATATTGTCGTTACATCGTGTAAATCACGTGAATTAAATTCACTGAACAGATATTAGTAAATGGGAATGAAATCAATGAAGATACAATGATACAAAAGTAAGTGTTGTCATTTGTCATAATACATTCATTTCACCACGTGTTTAGCATTTCTTAACGGTTTTCACTAACGTAATTTCACGTCATCGTAACTTCATTTTCATCCTGGTTGACTCAATTCGTTATTTTTTATTGTATTTATTTTTTTATGTAGTGAATCTACTTCAATATAAAGTGCACAAAATTAGGCCGAAGCTTAAAGAAAGAATTTATGTTCACAGACTAGTTACACAAAAAGTTAATAACAAATGGAGAAATGAATCCATTACACTATAAAACATAGCTGTCACAACTTAGCTTTCACTGAAATGTAATAAAAATATTTACAAGAGAGACAATCAGTGGTAATCGGCTTTGATAATGTGGACTGCATTCTGTGAGATTATCAGATAACTAGTAGATAGTACGTCTGCAAAGACAGCGCTCGGGTGACGAATCTACACCCCAAATGGAAATATCGGTATGGACCATCCAGCGGAAAACAGCGACTGACGTTAAGAATCCTGGAATGTAGGGAGGCATAGAGAGGAACATGTCAGGTATTTCAGATTGCTCATAGAGAGTGGTAAAAGTAAAAATAAAACATGTGTGACGTTGTGGTGTAACGACATATTAGTTTTTCGTTTGATATATGTATGACCATGTGCAGACTTCGTCACCTACGTCAGTTACAACCCACTTCAAAAATGATTCATATTCTTTTAAATTGTCATAGGATGGTTCTTGAACGAAACTGTAAAACATCCGTTGAGTCGTATGCAAAGAATTACATCACTTGGGCCAAATGGTTTTCGTAACTTTTTCGAATTTAAATTTCGTTTGTTTCTCCTCAGAAAATTATATCGACACACGTTATCTTGATCTAATCGATATCAGAATTACACATTAAATAAACTTTTTAGATTCAAAGTTTCGGCCAACGCTGTCTGAATCAATAATCTTGTCAAATATATTATTAATCCGTTCACATAACTCTTCATAAATAAATCTTCACGACACGTGTTTCAACTTTAGTAGCATACACTATTTTATTAGCTTCCTACACATAAACAGATGTGAACTTGAGCGTTGACAGACAGTGACTAACTTTTCAATAAGATTAAGATCTATATGATGTCATTGTTGTACAAAAAGAGTATAAAACTTCATTATTAATTTTTAGAAGCACGACGCAACAACTCGGTTCCAGGATCTTCTGTTGCTCCTTGGCTGTGGACCCGCGACGTATAGCGGCCAGCAATTTCCTCTCTGGTCGCGGCAACGAAGATGCTGTCCCCGTTCGTTGCGCCGACCTCTCCGTACATGAAACACTTAAAAAAATACAAACTTTTAGATAATTCACATTTATTACAAATAATAAGAAAACACATAAACAAAACTAAATTAAACTTATAGTCACCTGCAAACTGGGCTGACTTTGGTGGATGGGTGACGCTTAATTTCGTCCCACTACATACCCCACCCACAAGCTCAGTTTGTCAGGTTTTAACCGGAATTAAAACTGTTCAATATACAATATTTAACTGTTAATACATTTTCCTCACATTTTACGTAACCTAGAGTCCTTGCTATTAGATAGATTTAATCCTTTTAATACGATATCGTTGTGACTATTTGTCATTTACTCTTAATTGTGCTCTTATGGTAATTCGTAACCGAATATAGGGAGATTGCTCCTCTTCAGTTAATAGTTGCTAATAAATACTAATTTAGTACGTTCTTTAACGTTGTACATTAGGACAGAGCGTTCAAATTGTGATAGATTAGTTCCAGTTTCATTTATTTACTAGAGTTATTCTTTTCAAGAATGTATATTACTAATAAGTTTCTCACAATAACTAATAGTACTATTTACTTTACGTCATTCTCTTCCCTAATGCCTTATTTATGCCTGAGGTCAAGAAGAAATCAAGCAAAACTTTCTTTGGAATCTCGGCACGGCTTTCTTTACCTTCGGACACCTTGTTGGGTAATGGCCATTTATTTAGGAGAAACAAGCGAGAGAGCCCCATTTGGTGTGTTCTATATTAACACTATTACAAACCTCTATTAAAGGCACTCTGCTATGTTCTCGTGAGCCATATAGCTCTGGACGCCCATGGTCCCTAAAACTATTAACCATCCCCTTTGGTTCCTACTATCCGAGTAAATTTAAAATACGCAAAATTCCTTTAGACCTAAGAGCAAAGTTTCCTCCATATAAATCCCCCTTTTGGTTATCTTTCTCTTTTTGAAGTACCAGTAGATTATTGTAGAACACATGTTTAAGCTTTCTGTCATTTATTTAAAATAACACGTAACTATCACGAAAAACTTCACATGAATAAACTATGAACGCTCTTCCGTATGTAACATATACTAAATATTAACTTATTTAGGAATGAAGGGTTTCATTTGATCAACACTATATAATCCTTTAATTACACCTGATGAAGGTTCCATAAGAAGTAATGCTTTGGGATGTACAATCTTATGTACAACATATGGACCTTCAAAGATCAAGAAGAATTTTCTACATTCCTCACCGATCTTAAAACTTTTAGGATGAGATCGTACTAACACAAGATCTCCTACCTGAAATGAGGGTTCTATAGCCTGTTGATTATAACTTTTAATTCTCTGTTCGGCATTTTTTACAATCTGTTCGCAAACTTTTTCGTCTGGGATACATTGTTGGATCTCATTTACTGGTGGCCAAGGTAAAGCGGCTAGTAAAGGCTCACCTATAATTCGTTTGCCTAAAATTTCTATAGGTGATAATCCCGTCGTTAGGTGAGGCAATTCATTTAATATCTTTTCAAATTCAGGCATTAGTTTGGCCCACCGAGTATGTTTATGTGCACAATAAGTTCTACATAATCGTCCCAATTCTTTCATGACTCTTTCTACTAAATTACTTTGAGGGTGATATTTCGAAATTAAGATATGTTTGATTCCATATTGTCTTGTCATATCTTGAAATCTTTGACTAATAAAGGCACTACCGTTGTCAGACATAAGTCGTTTAGGAATGCCCCAGTTAACAAAGTAATTTCGGGTGAGGCAGCGTATAACGCTTGCTGTATTCGCTCGTTTCAAAGTATACAGTTTCACATGTTTGGACCAACATTCCATTACAACAAACACATATGTTAATCCTCCTGAACTCCGAGGCAGAGGGCCGAAAAAATCTAATTATAGTAGATCCCACAAACCTCGAGGAATTACAGCATATAATTTATAACGCTCGGATTTGTTATTAACTTTAACCTTTTGACAGGTTTCACAAGCCCTAATAATACTTCTCACAATACGTGACATATTTTTGAAATAATAATACTTCATTAGATGTTTAATACATTTATGAATTCCAAAATGCCCGTAACCTTCATGAATATAAGTAATTAACTCGTCCACAACAGTTTTCGGAATGCAGATTTTCCATCTCTGGTGTTCCCTCTGTGCTTTCCAATACAACAAGTCGTTAAAATATAACCACACACCCCGGGTGTTAACTGTTTCGTCCCCATTATTAAGGTTTTGTATAATTCGTAGAATAACATTTTTCTTTCCTTTATGTAATACGGTAATCCACTAATTAGGACTCGCATTAGATGACTTTCAATTAATTTAGCACGGTTTAAATTCCATTCAAAATAATTCCTATAACCTCTCCACCGTTTAGAATATGGAGGAGGGGCTAACAACTCTAATGTTAAGTGTTGTTGTTTTCCTCTTGACCAATAATTTTGTTTAAACTGCTTAACAAAATCATCCCAATCCCTGAACTCGGTTCTATGCAGTACTGCCCATTCCGCAGCTTCTGCTTCTAAATGTCCTATTACAAATTGAATGCGTTTTTCATTACTCCATTTAGAAGATAATGATGTTTCAAAAGCTTTTATAAAGATTATAGGATGAAGTTCGCCTCCTGGTTTGAATACAGGAAATCGACTTGCTACATTTGAATTTGTCGTTATGTCATCCAAACATTCTGCGAGAGAAATAGTCGGATTTTGTTTAGATTGCAGAGACGGAGTTGCATCGGATTGGCTTGCCGTGATTGCTTTATTCATATTGTTGTCGTCCGAGCTAGCAAATTCGATGCGACTGTTGTCTCTGATTATGTTATTACCTCTGCTACCTGAAATGTTCTCGTTATTATCTAATTCCGATAACCGTTTAGTAATTTCCTGTATCCGCATTTCTGTATTGGATACTCGATTAGCTAATATCGATTCTTCACTGTGCTCACGATGTGAACGCTCTGTACCTTCATCAATGGTATTATCTTTGGCAGTCTCAAGATTACTGCATATTTCAGTAATTAAAAATGTCATGTTTTCGATTTCGGTATGGTCCTTTTCTACTTGATGAGTTAATGTCTCTAATTCTACATTATCTATTGAAGAAATCTCTACAGGTTTGGTAGAGACCTCTTTAATAGATTTCAATAATTCTCTGCGAACAGTTTCTGTTTGCATAGAAAATTCATCTCGTAACATATCGTTATTTTTCTGTATTTCATTTACAACTAAGATATTGACACTATCTAGTCTCTCGGATAAGTCAGTAATATCGTGTCGCATGCGAGCTTTTTCCTCGCGCGATTCCTGGATATGTTCTTCTAACCTTTTACAATTATCAGCAATCTTATTACTAAGTCCTACTAATTTTTCCTGCATTTCAACTTTAGAAGACTCTATTTTATCACTTAATTCTCGACTGGTTTCATTAAGATATTCCTGCAACCTGTCTGTTGATTTTGTTAGCTCCCCTTTAAGTCTAGCAGTAGATTCCTCGTTAGACTGTTTTAATTCCTGTTTTAGTTCCTGTTTCAATCTAGCAGTAGATTCCTCGTTAGACTGTTTTAATTCCTGTTTTAGTTCCTCTTTCAATCTAGCAGTAGATTCCTCGTTAGACTGTTTTAATCTAGCCATATATTCTTCGTTAGACTGTTTTAATCTAGCAGTAGATTCTTCGTTAGACTGTTTTAGTTCCTGTTTTAGTTCCTCTTTTAATCTAGCAGTAAATTCCTCGTTAGATTGTTTTAATTTAGCGATCGCCCTAAAAAGGGCTCTCATGCTCCTATCGGACATAGATTGCTCTTCGTCTGACATTTCACTTCCCGACATTATTGTAAGATATTAACTATTTACACACGCAGACTTGTAATCAACAATCCTGTAAAAGCACACTTCCTATGTACAACACTCCACTTCCAACTTGAAACAAACTCACCGGACACTAATATTGTAATTTGTAGTTCTCGATGATTAGTGTGCTGCTATGGGCTGCAGATGTAACAGCCGTCGATGCAGCCGCTGAGATGCTGCGACCCCGCTTCCGCAACCGGCAGGACGCTGAGTCGAACACCGGAAACGTCGCTAGCTGCAACCACGCCCGGCACCGCCGTAGACAGGCGAAGCCCTCAGCAACACCTCTAATACCAGCCGGAGGAACGCCCCGCAGCTGACGTACTGGGCCTATTAGTTTAGGGAGAAAAAGCGTTGTCGAGGTTTGCAGCGTTCAGCTGCTGCCCAACAGATGCGCCTTCTCGTGGAACAACTGCGTGACCGTACTGCTTGGCTGCACTCCGTCAGATGCCCACACCCGCGAAGTCGCCGCTGGCTGGTGAAGGCTCCAAGAAACTCGCGTTGACTTCCGAAGGACTCTTGATGCTTTGTTTCGTACCTGTGTGCCTTAGTTGCACACAAGTCCTGTTTCTAAGGTCGCCACGGTGTGGTGTAACGACATATTAGTTTTTCGTTTGATATATGTATGACCATGTGCAGACTTCGTCACCTACGTCAGTTACAACCCACTTCAAAAATGATTCATATTCTTTTAAATTGTCATAGGATGGTTCTTGAACGAAACTGTAAAACATCCGTTGAGTCGTATGCAAAGAATTACATCACTTGGGCCAAATGGTTTTCGTAACTTTTTCGAATTTAAATTTCGTTTGTTTCTCCTCAGAAAATTATATCGACACACGTTATCTTGATCTAATCGATATCAGAATCACACATTAAATAAACTTTTTAGATTCAAAGTTTCGGCCAACGCTGTCTGAATCAATAATCTTGTCAAATATATTATTAATCCGTTCACATAACTCTTCATAAATAAATCTTCACGACACGTGTTTCAACTTTAGTAGCATACACTATTTTATTAGCTTCCTACACATAAACAGATGTGAACTTGAGCGTTGACAGACAGTGACTAACTTTTCAATAAGATTAAGATCTATATGATGTCATTGTTGTACAAAAAGAGTATAAAACTTCATTTTTAATTTTTAGAAGCACGACGCAACAACTCGGTTCCAGGATCTTCTGTTGCTCCTTGGCTGTCGACCCGCGACGTATAGCGGCCAGCAATTTCCTCTCTGGTCGCGGCAACGAAGATGCTGTCCCCGTTCGTTGCGCCGACCTCTCCGTACATGAAACACATAAAAAATACAAACTTTTAGATAATTCACATTTATTACAAATAATAAGAAAACACATAAACAAAACTAAATTAAACTTATAGTCACCTGCAAACTGGGCTGACCTTGGTGGATGGGTGACGCTTAATTTCGTCCCACTACAACGTCGATGGTTACCATGGCGCATGCGAAGAAGTGTCGATATGCACATTTTAACGGAATATGAATTCAAAGCTGCGACTACGACTAGCGGTCAAGGAGTACTGGCATGCAGGTAAAGAGCTGTAGAAATGCATTTCACACACCACAGATGCATGTGACACAGTTACCAAGAAGTAAAGTAAGTTTATGGCAACGGCGTTGCCACGCTGGTAACACCGGTTCCCGTCAGACCAACGAAGTTAAGCGCTGTCGGGCTGGACTAGCACTTGGGTGGGTGACCATCCGATCTGCCGAGAACTATTGGCAAGCTGGATGCATTCAGCCCTTGTGAGGCAAACTGAGGAGCTACTTGATTGAGAAGTAGTGGCTCCGGTCTCAGAAACTGACTTACGGCCGGGAGAGCGATGTGCTGACCACATGCCTCTCCATATCTCCATCTAATGACGCCTATTGGCTGAGGATGACACGGCGGCCGGTCGGTCCCTTTAGGCCTTCATGGGAGAGAGGAGTCTAGTTTTAGTAAGCGTATGTGATATATGTTACATGAAAGAAAGCACTGCGGCACAAAACTGTAGTAAAAACGTCACGGGTCGATCGTGTTTGCCATGACAGAAGAATATAAAGAGTGTCAAAACTATTAAATAATTATTTCCAATTTCATAACACGTAAAAACCATGAAAAATTCGATAAAGTAGTTACAATCATGATACTGTCGTAAAACGTCATGAATCCATCATCGCAGCCATAAATTAAAAAAAATGAGCAGTTAAAACTGTAGATGATGCTGTGAAATAGTGCATACAGTACCGTAACATGTGGCAGAGATGAAAAATCAATAAAAGTAGTTACAAGCATTAAATTAAAAACTGTTATTTGTAACATACTATAAAATAGTTTTTAACAGTTCCTTATCAAATTACAGTCACGAAAAAATTTCCTTAAATTTTATTATTATTGTTATGTGCAAAATAAGAAGAAGTTTAAAATTAGAACAAGAGATCAAGATTGTTTTCAACTCAGTTTTAAAATATTTTATCCAGACCGGTAGTAATCTCCGTGAGAAATGCTCTAAAAAGTTACGTATTTCGTTAAGTTCATACTCAGACTTATATCCACTAATATTGTTTAACACTAATCTCTCTTGACTGAGAGACACAGAGATGAGCCACACCACGATAATGCCCTCGCGGCGTTGGTCTGGTACAATGGCCAGTTTCAGTGCCAGGTAGTTTTCCCCGCTTGCTTAGAAAAAATGCTGCGCTTGCCCCGAATTCCCACCTCAGAGAGGTACACGATCAGTAAAATAGAATAACTCACTCAATTGACAGCCAGATGGCGCACAGTACTTCCTTAAAGAGCCTACACATCTTCAATTAAATTGCATAGTGATCTGTACAAGAAAAAAATCTGTACGCTTTGCTGAATTGAAGTTTGGAAGCCACATAGCGTCAGGTTCCAGAATTTTCAGTTGGCTTTAA
Organism: Schistocerca piceifrons; assembly: GCF_021461385.2. Lineage (NCBI taxonomy): Eukaryota > Metazoa > Arthropoda > Insecta > Orthoptera > Acrididae > Schistocerca > Schistocerca piceifrons. The sequence continues at coordinate 238,541,127 of NC_060138.1, forward strand.
AACATCGGCGCGCCTGCTGTTTTTATTTATTTACTTAATTATTTAAGTATTATTGTCCGCCTACTAAGTTGGCTGATAACGTGTTCGCCTCCAATGCAAGCGGGCCCTGGTTCGATTCCCGGCCTGGTTAGAGATTTTCTCCGCTTGTGGATTATGGATTATGTATTGTGTTGTCATCATCATTTCATCCTCGTCACCGGCGCGCAAGTCGCCCAATGTGGCGTCGACTGAAATAAGACTTACACTTGAGGAACGAACTTCCCCCGGATGGGGCGTCCCGGCCAACGATTCCATACGCTCATTTGGCCATTATTTAATGTATTACTTTAGACTGGTGACAACAAAACTGTGCGAACTCTTCGATTAGCGGATAGCGCTGCGCAGGCGCACGAACTGCCTGCAGTGCGCGCTTGCGTTTGGTAATCGTACAGTGTATCCCTCAGAAATGAAACCGCAGCATAAAGACAGGTACACATATTTCTACATACATTCACTTATTGTGTTTCATACTCTCTCCTATTTAAGGTAGTTTATGCTAATCTCTACTAAAATCGCAATCTATTGACTCGTTGTAAAACTATAAGGACTTCTGATCTGTTCCGCTATGTGTGGGACATTGTGAACTATGTATTTATACGTGAAATGTGTTTCTGAATTGTATTAACAATTTTTATTTTGTATCCGTTAACTGATAATATAGTTGTAATAAACTGTCAAGAAATCCATCAGTACCCAACTCTCGTGTGAGGCAGATAACTTGATTCGACTTTAAAACAAAATCATACTACTAACACAGGGTGCGTACACAATTCGCTTTCTTCACTGCTTGATCTGTTATGGGGACACTCAGTGAGGTGTCTGTGTAACGGCAGCTCGTTGCTTCTTAAGCCAGAGAAGGCAGCGATGTTCGATGTTGGAGCCTGGAGCAAATTCGATTTTCTAACGCTTTCTAAAACAGTTCCACTGGATTCAGGTCGGGATATTTGACAGGTCATTCCATTTCAAAAATTTCGTTGAGTATAATCCACTTTGCCTCACAGATGCTGCTTTCTGACAGGGAGAATTGTCATGCTGACACAAATAATCATAATTTCCGAGTTGTTCCTCTAACAGTACACAGTAGAGAATGCTTTAGACTGTGTTCCTAACCACCCTCTTTTGGTGTTTTGTGAGGGAAAAGAATGGGACCATTGCTTAACCACAAAAAACAGCCTCTTTCCGTAACACCACCTCCTCCATACTTCATTGTTGGCACTACACACGATAGCAGGTAACGTTCTACAGCCATTCGCCATACCCAGACCCTTTCGCTTGTTTGCCACAGGACACAGCGTGATTCATCGCTCTATATTGCTCCTTCCCAGTCTTCCACTAACCAGAAGCGTCGCTCTTTACAATACCTCAAGCGTCGCTAGCTCTGACTAACAATAGTACTTGACTTATGAGGAACTACTGGACCATTCTACCCCATTTTGTAAACTCCCTACGCACATTGTGCTACTTGGAGTGCTCGTAGTACTTTGGAACGCACAAGCTACTACTTTCTTTGATTTTTATGTGACTTTTTGCAGCCACCCTCAGCTCAGCAATGCCCGTTTGTCGGTAAGTGAGTTCTATGTGGTGTTAGAATAGCTGTGGTTGTTTCTATTCGACAGTCACATCACAAATAGTCCACTTGGGTGGCTTTAGAAGGGTTGAAATGTCCGTGTTGGATTCTTACTCTGGTGACTCGTCAACGTTTGAAGCCACTGAGTTCTCCTGACCGAACTGTTCCGGTGTTAATGCTTCTCTACTGTCAACACAATATTCCACGCATCTTTTACATTGGTGGGCGAAGACTCCCAGCTTGAGATGTCACCCTCATTCTCCCAACAGTCTTGTCAAAGAAGGCGGAGGAGTGGACAGAGGTGGGGTGGGAAAATGCCCATGAAGGTGGAAGAGCCAGCAACGATCAACGTCATGAGGATGCAAAAGGCAGTGGGAACAACTGCATCAAAAACACATAACGTCTAACCACAGAAAATGTGGCCTGTAATTGAAAAAATGTTATGATGATCTGTCCATTGGCCAATGATTCCGGAATAGTCCCCCATTCGGATCTTCGGGACAGGACTGCCAAAGGGAGGTGGCCATGAGAAAACGATTGGATAACCAACGAAAGGATAACGCTCTAGTAGTCGGGGCGTGGAATGTCAGAAGCTTGAACGTGGCAGGGAAATAATAAAATCTGAAGAGAGAGATGCTAAGACTGAAGCTAATTATGGTAGGGGACAGTGAAGTGAAATGGAAAGAAAACAAGGCTTCCTGATCAGATGAGTATAGGGTAATATCAACAGCAACGGAAAATGGTATAACGGGAGTAGGATTCGTTATGAATAGGGAGGTATGGCAGAGAGTGTTTTACTGTGGACAGTTACCGTTCGTTCTTATCAGAAACGACAGCAAACCAACACCGACAACGAAAGTTTAGATATACATGCCGATGACGCAAGCTGATGATGACGAGCTAGAGAAAGTATACGACGATAGTGAAAGAATAATACAATACGTAAAGGGAGATGAAAATCAAATAGTCATTGGAGACTGGAATTTAATGGTAGGAGAAGGAGTAAAAGAAAAGATTACAAGAGGATATGGGCCTGGGACAACAAATGAGAGAGGAGTTTTGGAATAAATTACAGCTAGTAATAGCGAATACTCTGTTCAAGAATCACAAGAGGACGAGGTATACTTGGAAAAGGCTGGGTGATACGGGAAGATTTCAGTAAGATTACATCATGGTCAGGCAGAGATTACGAAATCAGAATGTAAGGCGTACCCAGGAGCATATATAAACTCGTATCACAGTTTAGTAGTGATCAAGAGCAAGCTGAAGATTAAGACATTAGTGAGGAAGAATCAATACGCAATGAAGTCGAATACAGAAGTATCAAGAAATGAGATACGGTTGAACTTCTCTTACGCTGTAGATACAGCAATACGGAATCACTCAGTTGGCAGCAAAGTTGAAGAGGAATGGACATCTCTAAACAGAGCAATCGCAGAAATTGCAAAGAAAAACATACGTACTGAGCCGGGTTGTGTACGAGCCAGTGTCTCCGGGTCGTCGTGTGTCCGAGTTGAGAACGGACATCAAGCTAGTGGGGACGAAGTACCAGTGAGATCCGACAGCCCGTACTCGCCGACCGATGACGACACACATAAACTGTCCGACGGAAGGAGATTGGAGCGGGAAAGACTGTTGTTGCTCGTTCGGTTGGTCGTCTCATCAGGCAACGTGTATTTGGTCTTTTGACCGTTTATTGGCCTCGTCAGTTGGTCATCTTGACGGACGTGGGTCGGTTCCTTCCCTGTGCAGAGATGTCGTGGCCAATGGGCAAGAGTTACCTCCGCATGGTTGGGTCCGAGTCAGTGTGCCCGGGTCGCCGTGTCATAGTTCCGAACGGACATGGAGTTGAGTCGGGTTGGAACTGCAGTGAGCTCCGGACACACTCGCACGACACTTGCCGACCCTCATAACTTGAGTGGGAACGACCTTGGTCGGTCGGTCCGTCGGTCGTCTCATCGGACGACGTGCATTTGGTCGCCGGCCGCTCTTGGAAACTTCGTGTGTGTCGACTAGTCATTTCTCGTTATTGTTCCATGGTGATTGATTTTAGGATCATCGGATATCTTGGTGTAAGTGTTTACGTGGAAATGTGTGTCGCTTCTGTGATTGCCACTCAGCAGATGAATGTTGTCTGCGCACTGAGGTTGCGACAGAGGGAATTGATTAGGTTGATGGTTGGTACTTCAGCCGTTCCTAGGTCGTGCTGCCACCTGATTATTTAGTGTTACGCTTGGCTGCCTGCCTGTCTGTCTCACCTAAACTGTTGTTAGAGTTTCCTCCCCAGACCAATCCTTGGAACACTTCTGAGCACCACTATTCTGTTGTTTGTGATTGTGATTTTCTTTTGTCGCAAGTACTGTGCCAGGCATTCAGCCGTGTATCAGTTTTGTCTGTTATATGTTTAGTATAAGGCTGGTTCAAATGGCTCTGAGCACTATGCGACTTAACTTCTGAGGTCATCAGTCACCTAGAACTTAGAACTACTAAAACCTAACTAACCTGAAGACATCACACACATCCACGCCCGAGGCAGGATTCGAACCTGCGACCATAGCGGTCGCTCGGCTCCAGATTGTAGCGCCTAGAACCGCACGGCCCCTCCGGCCGGCCAGTGTATGGCCTTCAGCCTAACCTTATGGGAAGTATTTTAAGATTACGCCTTCAGCCGTGTTTTATTTAAAATTCTTGTTTGCTCTGTATTTAGGCCTTCAGCCGCGTTTGTTTTAAAATTTGTGGTTTTCAGCCGTAATGTGTAAATTTCTGTCCTTAAGGTTTCTCTTTAATTATGTTGAATTTTTAAAGTGGCTTTTAGCCGCACTGTGGAAATGCTTATTTTAAGTTATGTCTTGAACTATTTTGAATAATTATTGGTCCTTCAGCTTTTAGCCGAAATTTGCAAATGCTCGCCTTTTAAAGAATTTGCTTTGGTCATCTGGAACATTATTTGGGCCTTAAGCCGAGACGATATTTTAATTTTACTTAAGTAAGCCCTTCAGCCGTTTGTCTAAATCCTTGTGTTTTAAAATGAATTATTTAAACCCTTTGTTACTGAGAAGTTACTTGGGTCCTCAGCCGTTAATTGATCATTGTTGTTTTATAGAAGAATGTGTTTGTGTTTTAAAAGCAGTAGTTGTGTTTTCTTGTGTAACAAACAGTAACTGGTCTTGGCCCCTTTCAACAACCTGATCCGCTTTGTCCTGCGAAACCAGATTTCAGGTAGAAAGAAGGTAACTGTGAAGAAAACGAGGGTAACAGAAGAAATACTTCAGTTGTGAGATGAAATAAGGAAGTACAAAAATGTTCAGGGAAATTCATGAATACAGCAATGTAAGTCGTGGAGGAATGAAATAAATGGGAAGTGCAGGGAAACTAAGACGAAACGGCTCAATGAAAAATGTGGGGAAATCGAAAAAGAAATTACTGTCGGAAGGACTGACGCAGGATATAGGAAGGTCAAAATAACCTTATGCGAAATGAAAAGCAAAGGTGGTTACACTAAGAGTGCAAATGGAATTCCGCTGGTAAATGCAGAGGAGAGAATGGATTGGTGGAAGGAGTGCATTGAAGTTCTCTATGAGGGGGAAGATTTCTCTGATGTCAGAGAAAAAGAATCAGGAGTCGATTTACATGAAATAGGGGATACAGTATTAGAATCAGACTGTAAGAGAGCTTTAGAGGACTTAAGATCAAATAAGGCAGAAGTGACAGATAACATTCCCTCTGAATTTCTAAAGCCATTCGGGGAAGCGCAAGAAAAGAAAAAAAAAGTGACTATTCATGTTGGTGTATAGATTGTAAAAGTCTGGCCATGTACCATCTGACTTTCGGTAAAATATCATCCACGCAATTTCCCAAGACAGCAAGAGCTGACAAGTGCGAGAAACACCGCACAATCAGCTTAACAGCTCGGGCACCCAGGTTGCTGACAATAACAATGAACAGAAGAATGGGAGAGAAAATTGAGAATGTGCTAGACGACGATCAGTTTGGCTTTACGAAAGGTGGTGTCACGAGAGAGGCGATTCTGACGTTGTTGTTGGTAATGGAAGCAAGACTAAAGAAAAATCAAACATGTACATAGGAGTGGTCTATCTGGAAAAAGCGTTCGCCAACGTAAAAAGGTGCAAGATGTTAGAAATTCTTAGAAAGATAGGAGCAAGCTATATGGAGAGACGGATAATCTACAATATGTACGTGAGCCAAGAGGGAATGACACTCTCTCAAATCATTGCAGCAGTATGACAGTCTCTTACGCATTCTTTCTAAATTCAATATTTCTGCAGGATGCTCTCATCATTAAAGCAGTGACACGAATTATCGTGGAAAATCAGAATAATAAGTGTGGACGACAAAAAACGAAGTGCTCTGATTGAAGAGCAACCCCACTGTTCAACCTATTCGTCGAAGAAGCAATGATACAAAGAAAAGAAAGGCTCAATAGTGGATTTAGAATTAAAGGTGATGGATATCAATGATACGATTCACTGGGTGAGAGTGAAGAAGAATTACGTCAGGACTTACGGTCAGGAATTCTGATAACTAGGCAGCAAATTCACCAATGTTGAATGCAGTACTGAGGGCATCAAATGCAGATTAGCGCTGGCCTAAAGATCATTCTTGGCCAAGAGAAGTGTACTGGTATCAAACCAGTCTTAGTTCGAGGAAGACATTTCTGAAAATGTACGGTTGGTGTACAGCATTGTATGGTAGTGAAACGTGGACTGTGGGAAAACCGGGACAAAAGAGAATAGAGGTATTTGCGATGTGGTGCTACAGACGAATGCTGAAAACTAGGTTGACTGATAAGGTAAGGAGTGAAGAGGTTCTGCATAGAATCGTAAAGGAAAGGAATATGTGGAAAACACATAAGGAGAAGGGATAGAACATCTGTTGAGATATTAGAAAATGACTTCCAAGGTGCTGGTGGGAGCTGTAGAGAGCAAAAACTGTAGAGGAAACAGAGATCGGAATACATCAAGCAAATAATTGAGGATGTAGGTTGCAAGTGCTACTCTGAGATGAAGAGGTTGGCACGGGAGAGGAATACGTGGCCGGCCGCATCAAACCAGTTAGAAATCTAATGACTCAAAAAAAAAAGGAAAGTTCTTTTATTCTGACGAGTCCTTCTCTCGCGATGTCTAGTGGTCTGTTCCTGCATGAGACATGGTTCCCAGATACTTTTCACCAGAGATTCAAATGGTTCAAATGGCTCTGAGCACTATGGGACTTAACAGCGGAGGTCATCAGTTCCCTAGAACTTAGAACTACTTAAACCTAACTAAGCTAAGGACATCACACACATCCATGCCCGAGGCAAGATTCGAACTTGCGACCGTAGCGGTCGCGCGGTTCCAAACTGAATGCCTAGAACCGCTCGGCCACTCCGGCTGGCTTGACCAGAGACTGAAAGTGGGTATGGAGAATGGCATGCGGTGAGTGTGGCGCGAAGAAGTCTCCACATCTAATCTATTACGTTGGAAAACGATGAGACACCCGACGGAAATGCAATCAGCTGATAGCTGATGAGTAGGGATAGGTTGGAAATGAGCCTTAAAAAGAAATGCTGTAGTCCGCATCCTCGTTTTAAAGTCGTTTTTATTGGTAGATAATAATTCAGACTAAAACAATTTGTGTCAATTTTAACATTTCTGAGACGTTCAAAAGGTGTTCCTATGTTCCGCCACCAACAGTGCTCACTTAAATATCAGTCTAGTTTTTTGTGGTTACCATTTAATTAGTAGCTAAAAATATTAATGGGTGAAAGCAATGAACCGAGACAGAGAAAAAAATGGGTGCTTTATTTCGCATAGTACACTCACGTTCAGAAAAAAACAGAAACCTGAACGACTACAGATGGGACGTTCTTATACATAGGACTTGTATAGGACTAGTCTGTTCAGCAGAAATGATAAGCGTTTCAGTCTTCTCAGTTCAGCATGTACCCTGTTGCCTAGTTGGCACAGGGTCCGCCATGGGACCTGATACTTTGTTCGATGCGTAACAGCATCGACACGTGTAACACGTGAATGGCAACCTGTGCTGCAGCCATACATGCTGCGTTCGCCTGTGGTTGTTGGTCTTGGGGCACAGCGCTGCACTTGTGTTTTACCATATCCCACAACTTTTCGACTGGTGGCAAGTCTGGTGCTCAGGTAGGCCAGGGCAAAAGGCTGACATTCCGTGACACCAAGAAGTCATGTGTTCGTGCAGCGACATGAACCCGTGCACTGTCTTGCTGAAAAATCTAGGGTGCTGTGCAGAAAAGATATAGCTACGGGTCGCAGAATATCTTTCACGCATCAACTGCGATTTGTCGTTGTACCCAATAACAGACCACACCATAAGGACTTGATTTGGCGCTGTATGTCTTCTACGAATTCAGACACTGTGATGCCACTCGCCCTGTCTGCCGCGAACCAAAATTCGGCCATCGTTTTCAAACAAAAAGAACCTGGTTTCGTCCGAAAACACTATTTTATGCCAATACTGTCCTCAATGTCGTCGTTACATACATCATTGCCACCTAGCATGTTTCTGTACATTCTTCAAAGGTAAGCGAAGAAGTGGACGACTCGCATGTAACCCGTGAAGTAATAACCGGCAACGGATTGTCACCTCAGTGTACGATGTGGTCCGCTGTGTCGCCACAGCCGAGGAGGACGCAGATCCGTCCTGCAATTCCATGCGCATGAGGTGTCGATCTTTTCGGGGAATGGTCTGGGTGGTGCGGCGTGACCCATCTCGTTGTGTTCTACGACCTTCCGTGTACCATTCGGCACACACCTGTTGCACTGCCGAAACGCTTCGTCAAACACAAGCAGCAATTTCTCGAATTGATGCATCACATTCTCACGTGCCAATAATGCGTCCTCTTTCAAACTCAGTGATTTGATGGTACGGTTCGTGCATACGTCTGCGAGGCATTTTTCATTTCTGTTGAAGTCACAAAGATCCATAACGTTCAGTTTATAGCTACAACGTGAGATGTGGGCACATTTTACCAGTAGATGGTGTAGCGCCACGATATCGATATTGACCTTGAACCCGTGGACCGACATGGTTTAAATGCTAATTATTTCTGCAGACCATAATAATGTATATGTCCTATGAATGTGAACATACTATCTCTAGTGGTTCAAGGTGTTCTGTTTTATTTTTGATGTCTACATATTTATTTCTCAACGTCGTCACCCTAGCGGTGAACAACTCTCTTCCAACCTTCACTGTGGAATGTTTGACTTTCTTAAAGGAGCCACGCATTGTGTCATCATTATCATATTGAAGTCCTCGACGCTGTTCTTTAAGATTTGGGGACAGATGGAAGTTGTACGGCGCCAAGTCGAGACTGATGGAGGATGTTCGATGACAGTGAACCCAACGTGTCGGATTGTTGCAGATGTCACAGCACTCGTGTACTGCCTGGCGTTGTCGTGTTAAGGGAGAGGATGCTCCATGTGTGGACGAATTCCCTGAATTTGAAACTCAATTTCAACACGTCCATCCTTACCCATCGACGTAGTTAAGTTACACACCGCCATGTTACACGCTACAATTCTAAGCTCTCTAGCGCCAGAAGGCTGCAAATCCTTAGAACTGGTATAAAAATACGTAAATTTTCAATAACGTTTCTTTTATTTAAAAAGAGACACTTAAAGTAGTAAAGGAGTTTTGCTATTTGGGGAGCAAAATAACTGACGATGGTCGAAGTAGAGAGGATATAAAATGTAGTCTGGCAATGGCAAGGAAAGCGCTTCTGAAAAAGAGAAATTTGTTAACATCGAGTATAGATTTAAATGTCAGGAAGTCGTTTCTGAAGGTATTTTTATGGAGTGTAGCCATGTATGGAAGTGAAACGTGGACGATAAATAGTTTAGACAAGAAGAGAATAGAAGCTTTCGAAATGCGGTGCTACAGAAGAATGCTGAAGATTAGATGGGTAGATCACATAACTAATGAGGAGGTATTGAATAGAACTGGGGAGACGAGGAGGTTGTGGCACAACTTGACCAGAAGAAGGGATCGGTTGGTAGGACATGTTCTGAGGCATCAAGGGATCACCAATTTAGGACTGGAGGGCAGCGTGGAGGGTAAAAATCGTAGAGGGACACCAAGAGATGAATACACTAAGCAGATTCAGAAGGATGTAGGCTGCAGTAGGTACTGGGAGATGAAGAAGCTTGCACAGGATAGAGTAGCATGGAGAGCTGCATCAGACCAGTCTCAGGACTGAAGACCACAAAAACAACAACAACTTATTTAAAAAGCTTTCAGCGTTTTCAGATTAAAAACTGCGAGGCTCTACTTTTCAGTATGCCCTCGTAATTTTGACTGCTATTTTGCTATTCTGTAGAGAACAATACTGAGCATGATGATGAAAGAACGCGATTCGCTATTCGGTTGCTAGGTTGCAAAAGTGAACGATACAGGTTTACAGTTGTAACGACATTCTTAATCTACCTTTTTCTTTATTAGAGAGATGAAACACCATTTGGCTATATACTTGTGAAACCAGGAAAAGAGCGGATCCAGTTCGACGGGACAAATGGTAGGAAAGGGAGAGATGTGTCCCTAGATCAGGGCTTCCCAACGTGTGGTCCGTGGACCCCTTAGGGGTCCGCCGGCTCTTTCTAGGGGGTCCGTGGCCACCCTTCACCAAATCGTGTAAAATAATGAGTAAAATTATTGAATAAAAATGTGAAAATCAAATTCATCACTTTTTTTCGCGTGAAGAACATGTGCACTTTTACTTCAGGTCGTATTCCCATGCAGCCTTTGCGGTCCCTATGTGAGAACGCATACACAGTTTAGTGCCGGAGAATGCGGCTTCTCTGATCGACTGTTTCGCAACAATACAGGGGTCGTTTCTTATTCGGCTCACTGCGGTAGATGCGGTGAAACCTTTTACACATGCGCGAAGCGAACTTTGTCGACCAATCACAGCGCTCGCTGGCACGTATGCGGTCCCAAGGCATCATTAAATGTTAAACTTGCTTTGTCAGTGCACTACCTATTTCATAAGTCGATTTTTGACCTTCAAGTTGTTTTCATTATCTCTAAACCAAAGACTATTGATTCTTTGCGGGGGGGGGGGGGGGGGGGTGTCATTGGGAGCATGGAACTTGGATTAAGAAGCTTTCAATTCCCATGTGTTTCGCTCTGAAATTTAAAGTTACTGTGCTCTTGACTGACTAGGGGTACGCCATGGATTTTCGACTGAAGAAGGGGTCCACCAGCTGAAAAGGTTGGGAAGCCCTGCCCTAGATCCTAGGTTAATTTCTTATGTGCTTACACTTACCGAGCTGCAGTAGATGCTCCATTCCTAAAGATCGTCTTTCGGAGGTAGTGGATGATTTCAAAAATAATTTCAAGTAATGGAAAGCATGCAAAGTGGATTTAAAATGGTACAAACTCGACAGTGTTGGACACTCCCTGTGGGATACAATATTGGGCTGATAATGCGTTAGCGGCAGCGCGTGTGTCTGACAGTTTCTTTGTGTCGGGCCTGAAAGCCCGCCGGGCTAAGTGGCCCCAGAAGCCAGCGCCTCCATTAGTGTTATTGCGCTTACGTGAATGGCGCCTAGCCTCGCTCTCCTCCTTGTGTTACGCAGGCAGGGGGCCGGTGCCAGCAGCCAACAGCGCCTGTCTCCTGAAACAAGAGCTGCGCGTGATGCGCGCGTGTTTGTGTGGTGGCGCGAGTGGGGGAGAGTGGGGGGTGGCGGCTGCAGCCTGTTGACGGCACGGGGACTGTTAGTGAAAGGATGTCACAAACAAGAAAGTGCACAGTGAATCCGGCATTCATCGTCAAATTTTCTTAGGTTATTAGAGGGTATTTTCTGAATATTACGGGCCCATGGTTTTCATTGGGCTACTGCAGTGCAATGTAATTACTAACAGAATGACATCCGCTTCAATTGTAATTACTGTTTATTGAATTCACGACGTTGCAGCTCGTTGAAATAACATCTACAAGTGTGAAAATTGTTGTAGTTGATAATGCATAACAAGTGATCAGAGGATTCAGTGGAACCTCTAAACCACTGCATCTTACAAGGGGAGGCCGCCAATTGTGAAATTCAGATTCGATTCATATTGCGCATAATAAAAGCTCATGGCCAGAGGTGTAATGTGGCAAAGCACCAAGATGCTCTTCTCAGCCGTTGTCGAGAAAATCGACAGTTAAAAAGAAACCGTTGTGGTGAAATACCCTCTACGATTAATAACTTTCTACAGCGTCGTGGTGCAGCGGTAAGCGCTCGGGTTCGTTATCCGAAGGTCGCCGGATCGAATCTCGCGACATGCAACCTTTTTTTTTTAGTATTTGTTTTTTGTAATTCAAATATATATAATTCTCGGCAATCAGTTGCAACAATTACGCATATAATAAGTTGTTGAAAGTCGATTGTCGTGGAAAAACTGGCGACTTCGAAGATTATTATGTTTTCCGTAAACAAAGTTGTATTTCACAAATGTTATTAATTGTCTTCATAATGTTAACCACTTATAGTTAACGGAAGACGTAGAAACGATATTCCGAAACGAATACGTATAGCGTAAGTCAAACGTTCGAATTAGAATACAGACCCCACTAACACAAATTTGCTGTGGCAGGTATGAAATATAAACTCCGTTACTCGCTCGTTACTCTTGAAGAACAGACGTTGAATGGGCCGAAACGAGCCGCCGCATAACTAGCGTAGTTGCCTGCTAACTTCGAAAGAAGGTAGATAAGGTCCCTAGCGCAACTTGTAACATCGTCGAAAATCAGTGCGGACGGGAGAGAATTGGTACACCCTGTTAAACAAATGGAAAAATGGAGGCGGTACAATTGGAGAGCTATCCGCCTTCACCAACATGCATAAGCAATTCTTTAATAGTATATATATATATATATATATATATATATATATATATATATATATATATATATATATATTTGAATTACAAAAAACTAATTATAAAAAAAATTGTATGGCGCGAGATTCGATTCGGCGACCTTAGGATCACGAACCCGAGCGCTTACCGCTGCGCCACGACGCTGGAGACAGTTGTTAATCGTAGAGAGTATTTCACCGCAACGGTTTCTTTTAACTGTCGATTTTCTTGACAACAGCATATTGGTACTTTGCCACATTACACCTCTGGCCATGAGCTTTTATTATGCGCAGTATGAATCGAATCTGAATTTCACAATTGGCGGCCTCCCCTTGTTAGTCAGAAACTGCCCGCCGTCTGACAGCCACACGCCATTGACGCGGCTGCCTGAAAACTGACAGTTTCCGCCTAAGATTCAATGATTTTGAGCCATTCCGCTGACTGATCTGACCGCATGTTTTGCATGGGCAAGTGGGAGGGTCAGTCAAAAATTAGTGCGTCCTTTTTCTTTCATTTTTTTTATTTGCCAAGAATTTCAAATGCAGGTTGAAAACCGGGCGCGGTGGTCTAGCGGTTCTAGGCGCGCAGTCCGGAACCGCGCGACTGCTACGGACGCAGGTGTGTGATGTCCTTAGGTTAGTTAGGTTTAAGTAGTTCTAAGTTCTAGGGGGCTGATGACCACAGTAGTTAAGTCCCATGGTGCTCAGAGCCATTTGAACCATTTGCAGGTTGAAAGCCACAACACTAACGATTAATTTATGACTTTTGAATACAATTTCCGTCCCTTTCCCCAGTTTGATCGATCTTTTAACAAAAGCATTTATTCCACTGTGGTAAAACGCTAGGTCTTGCTTCTGAAGCCAATGATGCATGGAAGTTTTCAAAGCCTCCTCATCTTCGAAGTGATTTATTAGACATGGTCAGTGTTTATATGTATGATCTGCTGATTGCTGCTCCTACATGGTGGGAACATTTGATATTGTTAGAGAGAGAGAGAGAGAGAGAGCTAAAGAAGTTTTTAGACTCTGGTGTTACTGCCAACTTTGAAAAATCAAACTTTGTTAGGAAGCAGATAAAATTCTTGGGCCATAATATATATACTGACAAGATTTTTCCTCTTCCGGATAAAACTAAATTTATAGAGTTGTTCCCTGCTTCTACGACGAAGAAATAGTTGAAGGCATGCTATGGTTCGACATCTTTCTCTAGAAAATTTGTTCTCAACCAGCTCCTGAATAATCAAGAATTGTTGGATGTGTTAAAGAAGAATGCTCCCTGGATATAGACAATATAATGCCTGGTACCTTTTAACAAAATCAAGCAAGCTTATGTGTGTTCAAATATACATCATCAACCAGATATAGAAAGAATTTTTTGCATCACATCAGATGCGTCCTGTTCTGGACTTGGAGCAAGTCTGTTTCAGTTAGTATAAAAGGATGGAAAAAACGAAATTAACGTCATCAGCTTTGGAAGTGGAATGTTATCTGAATGCAAAGGTGCATACTCGGTGAAAGAATTGGAGGCCATGACTGTCATCGCATCTTTAAAATGTTAAATTATTACATTTACAGTCGTGATATTAAAGTTTATAGTGACCATAAGCATTAATCACCCTTCTGGCTTGCAAGCTAGGTCATCCGTGACTAACCAGATGATACCTTTCCTTGAAATAATATAGTTCAGAAATCACGTCCTCATATATTAGAGCAATGAGAATATGATTACTGATGCACTTGAAGACTACCGTAGGGGTTGTCCGAATGCATTGAGTCTGCGTTATAGCAGATGTGCGATTACAAAATCTATTGAAATATTCTGCTCTTCAAGGCTGTTATCTCGAGATGTGTAAGAACATATGGGCACTGCAAGATGCAGATCACAGGTGGCGGAGAGTAAAACTAATTGTCCAGCAACAACCTTCAAATAACTAACAAAATTCTACAACTTGAATAATGATGTGTTGTTTCACTGCAAAAACCTGAATCGGGATCATGGCACGTGTGCCTGCCTCATACCCATCAGGATCACCTGAAAGTCACACGCATATGGCGTGGGTACAGGTGAGGGTTGGAAAAGTGTAAACGAAGAATTGCATCCTACTGTTATCTGCTAAACCTACACAGATGTGGGCACCATTTACTACAAACCTGCCCCGTCTGTCAGAGACCGAAATCGACCAACCTGTCTACAAATGTACCACAGCACTCAATACAAACGTCTGAACCAGAGAACTGACGCTGCAGGGCCATACCGTCCAGTTAGAGGAGGCACTAAATACATCATGGCTATGCATGGTTTATTTTCCAAACATGTACAGCTGTATACAACCAAGTCAACTAAAGCAGAGGCTGTTGTTTAAATAAAGAAGGAAGATTACTTGTCTCGATGTGGGACACCCAAAGCAACGCCTCAGACTTTGTTGGCAATATCTGGCGATCTTTTCTAAAAGAACGTAATATGAAGCAAATTTTGGTATCCCGATTTCCTCTTGAAACGAACTACTCTGGGAAAGATTTTGTGGTACTTCAATAGGTCCATGCAAACTTATGCAACTAACCTGCAATCCTGGTTTGTAGTTTTGTTATACCATTTGAACAGGTAAAGAGCGTATCACTCATATTACTGCACCTTTTCAAAGGATGCACTCCTGGCGAACTCCAGCTTAAAAAGGAAGAGAAAAAAGAATGGGTAAACCCGCTTCTTCGAGCAGCAATTGACACTCGCCTGAGAGGAAAATGTCTGCGAAGGAGTTACTTCGTCGAAGACTTCTGCTCAAGTGAGAAAGACTGCTTATGACAAGTGGCCAGGCCGCAGTCCAACATTTTCTGAAGGGGATTTAATTTTATTAAGGAAATATTCAAAACGTTGTCTCCCGAAGTCCAAAATCAAAAAGTGGAAACTGCTGTACAGTGGCCGTTTCAGAAATGTGAAAATCCCTCATAAAGCATTCTGTCTTTCATCTTATTCTAATTCTGATAAGGTTAAGGCCTCTGTCACCACAGAGATTTAAAAATCTATATTCAGTAAGGTAAATCTCAACTAACAAGAATTTACCTAAATATGATGTTTTGTAGGTTTTACTGTATAACTGTACACTAGTAGATCGTTCTGTGATATGATGTGTTATTTTTGTTTTTTAATGATCTATGAAGGAATATTTCACGACGTGAAAGTCTATGTACTCCACGTAGATATAATATGTAGGCAAATGTGTCACATGAATTAATTGTTAGATGAAACCATCATTTAATCTACTGTTTGAAAAATACTTTATGTTAACATGAAGACCTCCAGTTCACTCCGTAAGACTAAATGATCATAACTGCCATAGCAGAGTCAAAGAGAATCAGAAAAACGTATAGTTAATATGTCATCCAGTGACATTTCTGTGAATTTCTCAGTGATGTAAAAAGCATTTTAGAGTTTAGATTTATGTTATTACTTAACAGTGAAAATATTTGAACAGCGATTCCTTGAACATGAAAACAAATTTGAAAGCCATATGCTGTAAAATATCTTGTGAACATATTATTCTTTTTCTACCTGTACCTGTGTGACTGTTAAATGGAAAGCAACTATGTACTTATATAATGAGCATTACCTATGTATCTTATACTGAGATTTATTTTCATCAAATTGCCTTTTAATAGTATTCAAACTGATGAAATCCCCGACTTTATGGTCAAAGCTTTGAAGTCTCTTCATCTAATCGAATAACCTCAAGCCTTCCAGGGACGATGAACTGTTATTTATTGTAGGAACCATAAGTTTTCATTGACATCTGAAAAGAAACATTCTCAAGTACGCATGTCTTTACTGAAATGGTCGCTGAAACAGGACATAGAACGAAAAAATGTTCTCTTTCTTTTTCCCCTTAAATTTGCGTGCTGCCACTCACTTTGTTTTACTTTCGTAGTTTGTCGTAGCAAGCGAACATGCTGTGTAAGTTCTGTAAAATTCACATTTTTTTTTTTGTTTGCTGGTTTTAGAGTACTTAAATGTGTTATCTGTTGAGAACTTTTGTAATTATTTTTCATTTACCTCCTACAGATTTGATAATTTACATTATTTTTTGCATATAATACAGCGAAGTCGGCAGATCGTTGCGAAGAAGTGCAATGACCGAACGCGATTGCGTTCAGTCATAAGTATGTACTTGCTCATAGCAATCGTTAGCTGCTCAGCAGGCAGTTCAGCGTTGTGGATCGATGCAGCCTGCTCCATGGAAGTCCACCTGACTTTCTGGAGTCTGAAGATGATCCTTAACAACAGAAACCGATCACTCCGATCAAAAAAATATTTGCTATCGAGACTGTTTTTTTAATTACCACACCAAAACACATGCAGCAAGAGTTACCCCGATAAGACGCGTAAGCTTACGGGGTCTTAATAACTAAAGAAAGCGACTTGGCGATTTAATGGACAACATGCAAGTCAAAAAGATAGTTTGAACTTCCTAAATAATGACGCATTAAACATTAAAGCAATTTACAAAACCCCAATAATGTAAAACACACCATCAAATAACAACTCTAAGATAATTACCAAATGGAAGTTATTATGTTGTGATATAAGTGACACGTTCCTCAAATCGCCAGGCCAGACAGGAACAGAGAACGACAACAAAAGATTGTTGAACCGAATCCGATATAGAATCAGTAAGGCATAAACACGAGCAGTAAACGAGCCAGTCACAATTATCACGCTCACGGCAGTGAGCAAGAGTCTTTACAAATGCCGCGAGGTCTCGGCACCGAAGGAACGAATTAAAAATAGCTCACCGAGCACATAAGGCTGCTGTGTGATGACAAACTGTGGAAAAACTTGGAACCGTTAGAGAATGTGTGGATAACAACGACCTATCGCTCGGCTCCAGAGCTGATCAGCCAAAGGAATAATGTGTTCAATCCCATTTCCAATGCAGGTCCGTACTGTCCGTAAGATAGTAGCCGACCAAACTGGAAGTCACACGGGTTGTAAAACAAATAGCCGGCTCGCCGCCTCACAGACCTTATCTGTCCTTGCTGGTGCCCACCCTGTCTCTCCCTGGAATCGGCACTTGCAGCAAACATGCCACGCCCCTTCACGCCAAAGATTATGTTCCAGGGGAGGTGGCGAGAGCTATTGATCGCGGAACGGTTGAAGATGGAAGTTTGAAGATATTTACGCGAAATACCGTTGAGGTATTTGCACCACTATTCTACTACACTCACCACCCATCTCTCGTAAGTATTGTAATTTAGTACGCAGGTATACAGGCACTTTTCACTCTGTCATGGATTGCAATGTATATTGGTAGCCATAGAACAAAGCTGCTGCAAAGAAGTAAATATCGTTATCAGTTTCGTTCGTGTTAGAAACAGCTGCATTGTAAACCATCAATGGTTTCAAATGAACCAATGTTGAATGACTGGTATTTATAAATTGTTAATAAATAGAAACGACAAGTGTGCGATTTGCTGATTTTGAAGCAAGAAACGGTTTGAATTGTTGTTTCCGCTTCCATTATAGTAGTCGGACGCGGGATGCTTGGAAGCTACACTACAAACTAGCAGGAGTTGCGGGAGCTAAATGCAGCATTTGCTCCAGTGACCCGGATCATTACCCCGTCCGTTGTACAAAGTTGTTAGTTCCCCAGAGGAGGAATTTGCAAAGAGTCCGTAAGTAACATCTTGCATTTAATGTACGCAGTGTTAACCTTAATGGGAAGGGCCACTATTTCTGTAATGTTCAGGTTAATGGCGTGCCACTTGAGTGTCCCTCTCTGCACAATGCCACTAACTACCAGACTAGGTCCTTGCAGTCAACCAGTCTCAGCGTCACGCAACAGAAATGAAACCATTACTTTCATGGCATCATAATAATTGGCAGCTTCTCTCAGTCATTTCAAAGGTAATATTTCCGTTCAACTTACAATGCCCCTGCTACACTACTTTCAAACAGCCCCAGGGCTATTTTTCTGCTTTTTCTTTCCTTCATATATAGAGGCCAAATATGAGTCATCAGACGTTCTTTCACTTCACCTAGGCAATAGGGCAATGAACATGTAAATACCATTTCGTAACAATTTACAGCAATACATTTTCTTTTAAATCAGCTTATATTGTACTAACTGTATTACAAACTCAGATCATACACTGGGAAAGAAAAATGAAAAGTAAAGAAGAAAGTAAGAAAGAAACAGAACGGACGAAATCCGATAGACAACTAAAGTATCATAATTTTTTATGTTTTCTGAAGATCCTTAGTTGCTTCACTATTTTCGGAGACTATGAAACTAAATGGAAAGGCAGATTCATTTGTGACAAATGCGTTTCACTTCCTCCTGTTTCTGAAGTACTTCCTATGGTCTGTAATACATGATTATTTTACGAGTATAATAATTGCATTTCATAGTAATTGTACATATTTTACATTAATATAGATTTTTGTTGCTGTATGAGTAACAATATTCTTCTGCAGAACTTTTTGTTTCTATTTACGATTTTTAATCCTATTAATCCATATGAGCTGTCGTAAAGTTTTACTTAGTTATTCTGCCTGTAGGAAAATGTCTGATTTTCCGCGTTTTCCTACCACCTTCCTCTGACCAGCTCACATTTACTGTTCGCCGTGTCATGGTGTTTGTTCGCCTTTTCTTTGTCTTGTAGTGTCTGTGGGTAGCTTCATATTCGGTTGTTTGCTGTGTGTCAGTGTTTGGCGTGTGTGTTTGACGTGTGTTTCTTGTCCTGTATGGTACGTGGAATCGTTGTTCCTTCAGTATATTGCTACTGTTTGTGTTGACTTGTGTTTGTGTGTTAAATTTTTCCATTTATTTTTTTTAGTCGAACAGATACCAAGGAGCTAGTATAAACCAGCTGAAATGTCAACATTGCAAATCAGTGTATCTGGGAATGACAGGCATCAACTTGAAAACTCTATGAAGAACATATGAGGAACTGAAAATGAAATAATAGTCATTCTACGTTTGCTCAAGATCTAATGAAACAGAGGTACGAACCGCCTAACACAGAACAGGACATGAAAACTCCTAATGGTACAACAAAACATTAACATACATCGAGGTCTTTCAACAACTGAGGAACAAATAAATGAAAAAAAATCACTGTACATGAATACGCACTGATTATGCTAGCACTTAAAAGAAATATGAACCTTTGTGATTCGAATGACACAGAAAATTTGAAACATCACAAGAAGAACATACTCAAAGCACTGAAATATAGTCATTGGCAAATACAACTTGCAATGGAAATACAACAAAGTAAAGCACACACATCAACATGCATTCCACCCAAAAATTTACAAACTCACAGATACCGAATTAACAGAGAGAAAAAAAATCTTTTGTTGTGTAGCATATACTTAAAAATATCTAACTCAACATGGGAAATGACGCAAAAGAACAAGAACACCTCTTGGAAATTACAATAAAAAGGAGGGACTGTAATGATGTTAAACAAAACGGGTTATGCAAGCAAGGTAGAGGATTTTTTCTAGTCAGTGCAGCTACAAAAACTACAGAGAGAAAAAACAGCTAGTTACAACCACCAGGCTAAGCAGATGATAAACAAGTGCTGCAGTATCTTTTTTGAACATGGCTGTAAGAGCATTCTGCAAATGAACCCTGGAGCACCAAAGCTGAATGGTTTACCAAAGCTCCAAAAACAAACAGTTCCAGTGTGCAAGATGGTATCTCCAGTACAAGCTTCAGTAGACAAGATTGCCACGAGAATCAACACCATCTTGAAGAAGAAAGTGAACTTCAAAGGGTAATATAGCATTAAGGACAGTTTAGATTTAGTTAACAAGGTTAAAGATGTTAAGATTCCAACAAATGCAAAATTAGTCTATTTTGATGTGCATAGTTTGTTCACGTGTATTCCAGTGAAAGACCTTATGGATATTGTGTCACGAGCATTGTATTCACACAGCATAAATCCAGAAGAAAACTGCGCATTATTAGTACAGTGACATTTTGTTTAAATGAAAATTATGTCTGCCTTCAAGGGGGCTATTATCAGTAAGCATATGGTCTGGCAATGGGCTCGCCGTTATCCCCCTTGAAGAAGCCTGATTCTGCCTTTGCAGAATATTGATTTAACGATAACAACGAATACACAGTAGATGTACAAGTCCTAGACACAGAGGGAAAGTAGGCTAAATTCAACCAATTAGAGATTGTATAAATTAAAAAAATAGTTGTATGTATCCCCACGCCTATTATTAAATGAGGAAACCCAATTCAATTATTCATCTCCTTTAGATGACATCACAACCCCAGGATAGAAACAAAACTTTGCCCCCAGTCCTACATAGTTTAGAAGCTTTTGGCTGATGGATTACATTATTCCAGTCATTGTAGTATATTAAGTGATTGTATAATAATGCATGAAATTTGATAAAAATGGTCGTGAAGCTATGCATCGATACCTTAAGACGTTGAGATGATTATTTTTGCCTCTTCATCATGTTCATCTGTGCATGATCATCTTTGGAAATCAGCAATGCACTTGAAAATGAGCTTATAACCTGAAACGTAGGTTGTGCAATAAAATCAATAATGAATTTTGAAAGGAGGGTAAAAACAGTGTTCGTTTAGTTACAATAAAGAGAGATGAACATAAGCAAATATTTGATGTTTGCAGAAATTCAACAGCAACCGACCCCATCATGTATGCCACATCAAAGAAACCTTCAACACATGATACACACACAGACTGAATGAAATTATCCACAGTAGGGAAAACGATGAAAAAGAATGAGAAACAATACACTTAATAGCCAGAAACAATGAGTGTATAACATGAATGTAATACAAAAAAACAGCCACAAAATCTGAACATAGCTTGCCTATTATGAAAATAGGTACAAAGCATAAGCAACACCAAATTTAAAAACAAGAGAGACACTGCGACAGACAATAAGACACAGGATGAGGCCACCCACGTAATGTCTAATAAATCGAAGAGTACATTTTAATATAGAAACCAAAATCAACATACGGAATATTTAGTACATCGGTTTATAGAAGCAATGTAGAAGCTTGCCCTCTTAAACAAGACAACTATTGTGTTCTATGTGAGCGCACAGTTGAATGAAATATAAATAAGAAAACAGATACTCTGGACAAGGAAGCTGTATACACTGGTCCAGTGAAATATGATACGGTGCCACCCAACGATACCCTTTATAACATCAGGATATAACCAGGGTCCGATGGAATGAGGTCTCCAACAGTCCTAGGAAATTAAAGGGAGGCACTATGCCACAATGGTGCCCAGTGTCCCATCACGTCCTTCGTATCAAAATTGTAGGTACAACAGAAATTTTATGTGACAATATCATGTCTTCGCTACAGTCAAGGGAGGTCTTGGCACCACCTCTGCCGCCTTGACGTGGTCACTTCATCTTCCTATGCCTGCAGCAGAGAGGAAGATGTTGGCCACATTAGCCTCAGTTGCCACAGAAATTTAGGTGTAATGAACAGATACGAACTTTCTTCTGGTTTCGCTCCTGAGTGCCCACGAAAAACAGCGGCGACTGCATTTCGTACGTGGACACTGTCTCTTTCAAAAAGCGGTTCTCTCGACAGTTTCTAGCCTTCTTCCAAAGTCGGCGACTGCAAAGGGCAATGCCAATTATCATTCAGCTGTTATAGAGGAAACACTAGATATCGGGTTTTGTGTCCTGGTATAAAAACGGAAATATTATGCACAGTATACATCAGATTCATGCCGAACTCCTGCATCTTGTTAATTAAAACAAGTCGCGAGACAAAAAGTGTGAACTTGGCTTGCTTGTACACGAATGTGGTCAAACAGTTTTATGTTTGCACCCACACCAATGTCAGTATAATCCGACTGAATCAATTTAGGTGAAAGTTAAAGGCTATATGGTAGAAACAAAACATTTACGATAGCAGAGAGTGAATCGTTTGTGTATTATGCAATAGACAACATTTCTCCCTCATCATGGACAGATCGTGTGCAGCACACTGGAAAGCTTAAGAAAGAAGACCTTTAGGGAGGTGAGGATGAATATTAGCGTTGAATGAATCATTTTAAATTTACAACCAGATGGTTTTGACACAGGCTCAGATAAAAATAACGATGGAACTACGATGTGACTTTCGAAGATACAAAGTAGATAGTTTTCTGTCTTAAAAACCTTTGAATTAAAAAAAAAGTTTTCGTTTGTCAACATAAAAATTGCATATATGGCACAAGAAAAGTTTCTAACCGTTATTGATTAGAAATTTGTATCCGAAGCAGTAAGCTTCCACTTCTTAGAAGTACTCGGAGATGAAGAAGGTTGCGCAGGATAGGGTATCATGGTGAGCTGCATCAAACCAGTCTCTGGACTGAAGACCACAACAACAACACAAACGTACACAGAAGCAAGCTGAAACTTAAGAAATTATGTCAAAGACAAAATGAGAAGGATATGGTAGCATACAGCACCTATGAAGGTAATAGGCACAATAAAATTGAAACATGACCTGCGAACAGTAAAAGTCGTCTTCACAGTGAAATAAAAGCTGAGAACGAAAATAAGGCTTGGACAGATTTAAGAAACAGAGTCAATATCGTACTTAAATGAAGTAAACAAAAGTCAGGGAATGTGGAGACAGACAGTTACACAGAAACATGAAGAATATCTATCCACCACACGCCAAATAAAAGACTGTAGTATAGAAGATGATAGTTTATCTCTATTAGACATAATGAGAATGTCTTAGGAAAATAAAAAAATATATACACCAACACCATATGTGGCCCATTGATTCTTCTGATATGAGAGCAGCAGATTCAAGATACATGAGTCTGATATGAAAGATAACTACCATATTAAATGTTGAGGATTTTTCCTTATGTTTCCTTCTCAGGTTTTATACTAATACAATTGGATTCTGTATATTTGTACATAGCTAACTGCAATTCGAGGTTCACTTGCACCAGAACCCTCTCATGTATACAAAAATTCTCCCTTATAGTTAATTGTCTTTACAGTACACCTAAAATTATGTGTATTTGACACAGAATGTGTATATCTTACAAATAAACCAAAATATGTTCATATAACGTGAAAGTTAGTTGCTCCTTGCTAGTGTTAGTGCAGATGATAATTGTTTCCTTGTGATACCATAATATATTTAATGTGCTGCTCTACAGGACATAGAAGATATAGTTTCTCATGTATAATTATGTAACTGTTACTAATGACTAGTGGGTCAAGTATGGTTACTCAGAATGTATCTGTGAAGAAAGTCATTAAATAGCTGTTACTTCAGTTATTATTTCAAATTTTATGTTTCATGTTGTTACACATAGTCATGAACTAGAAATTCAGTTTGAATGATTCACAGCTGTTTTAATAAAGTTTGAAGATTTTAATACTAATTTTTTCTTCTGTGTGATTAATCTTCGTTGATGTAAAATTCTACCTCGGAGAGGTGTGTATCATTCCAGTTTTTCTACTTTTCGTGACAGTTGAAACTAGTGAGAAAACAATGCCTTCTGGTTGCATTACAGTTGTGCATGCAAGTTTTTATTTATAAATTTTTACTTGCAGTTATATCTATTTGTTTTGCCAATTATTGATGTTATTTTCTTCTGTACATATTAGTGGGACAACAACTATCCCATGCTGCTTCACAGACTTATAAGTTATTTTAGTAATATTAATTCTTTGACATATGTTTTTGGCATTTATTGCTTCTACAGTCTATTCTGTCTGCTTCAAACATGTATAGATATATTTTCTAGTGTCAGCTGTCTGCTGATATGTGTTCCCAAAACTGTTGCTAGACAAAATTATTGATAAATTTTGGGTGTGAGCAAATCTTACTTGGTTTTGTAAATTAAAAATCGACCTCTGAGGTAAATAAATAAATAATTTCCATTCATACATTATTTTATTGTCGCCCAGCACCTTACTATTCCCAGATCCTACCTCTATACAAGATCAAAGTCGTTAAGGATAAGAAAAAATCCTATTTAAATAAATGATATCAGCTAAATCTGTTTTATTCGTCGTAATGTGATACACTAGGTCACAGAAGTCGTTACATATTGTTGCTGTTGTGGTCTTCAGTCCAGAGATTAGTTTAATGCAGCTCTCCACGCTACTCTATCCTGTGCAAGCTTCTTCATCTCCCAGTACCTACTGCAGCCTACATCCTTCTGAATCTGCTTAGTGTATTCATCTCTAGGTCTCCCTCTACGATTTTTACCCTCTGCGCTGCCCTCTAATACTAAATTGGTGATCCCTTGAAGCCTCAGAACAAGTCCGACCAACCGATCCCTTCTTCTAGTCAAGTTGAGCCACAAATTTCTCTTCTCTCCATTCTATTCAATAATTCCTGATTAGTTATATGATCTAACCATCTAATCTTCAGAATTCTTCTGTAGCACCACATTTCGAAAGCTTCTATTCGTTCTTGTCTTAAATATTTATCGTTAATACTTCACTTCCATACATGGCTACAATCCGCACAATTACTTACAGAAACGACTTGCTGATATTTAAATCTATACTCGATGTTAACAAATTTCTCTTCTTCAGAAACTCTTTCGTTGCCATTGCCAGTCTACATTTTATATACTCATTACTTCGACCATCATCAGTTACTTTGCTCCTCAAATAGTAAAACTTATTTACTATATTAAGTGTCTCATTTCCTAATCTTATTCCCTCAGCATTATCCGATTTAAATCGACTACATTCCATTATCCTTATTTTGCTTTTGTTGATGTTCTTCTCATATCCTCATTTTAAGACGCTGTCCATTCCGTTCAACTGCTCTGACAGGTCCTTTGTTGTCTCTGATAGAATTACAATGTCATGGGCGAACAACGAAGATTTTATTGCTTCTCCATGGATTTTAACTTCTACTCCGATTTTTTCTATTGTTTCCTTTACTGCTTCCTCGATATACAGATTGAGTAACATGACGGATAGGCTACAACCCTGTCGCATTCCCTCTCCAACTACTGCCTCCCTTTCATGCGCCTCAACTCTTGTAACTCCCATCTGGTTTCTGTACAAATTGTAAATAGCCTTTCGCTCCCTATATTTTGCCCTTGCCACCTTCAGAATTTGAAAGAGAGTATCCCTGTCAACATTGTCAAAAGCTTTCTCTAAGTCTACAAATGCTAGAAACGTAAATTTTTCTTTCCTTATTCTATCTTCTAAGATAAGTCGTAGGGTCAATATTGGCTCACGTGTTCCAACATTTCTACGGAATCCAAACTGATTTTCCCTGAGTTTGGATTCTGCCATTTTTTCCATTCGTCTGTAAAGAATTCGTGTTAGTATTTTGCTGCCGTGACATAAAACTGGTAGTTCGGTAATTTTCACATCTGTCAACACCTGCTTTCTTTGGGATTGGAATTATTATACTCTTCTTGGAGTCCGAGGATTTTTCGCCTTTCTCATACATCTTGCTAACCAGACGGTAGAGTTTTGTCAGGGCCAGCTCTCCCAAGGCTGTCAGTAGTTCTAATGGAATGTTGTCTACTCCCAGGGCCTTGTTTCGACTTAGGTCTTTCAGTGCTCTGTCAAACTCTTCACACAGTATCATATCTATCATTTCCTCTTCATCTACGTCCTCTTCCATTTTCATAGTATTGTCCTTAACTACATCGCCCTTGTATAGACCCTCTATATACTCCTTCCACTTTTCTGCTTTCCCTTCTCTGCTTAAAACTGGGTTTCCATCTGAGATCTTTCACTTACTAGGTCAAACTTAAAAATTTATAACCGGTTTATCTGGATCGAAACGTTGATTCCTAAAAACATGTCCTGCTGGACAAAAACATGTTGGAGACCTCATTCCATTACACAACATGTAATGCAGTGATTACAGGTAAAATATTATAAAGGTGAACATTGCTATAAAAGAGACTGATTTTTATTTGAAACATTGTCTAACAATAATATTTACTATTAATTTGTTTTACCTACAATTTGTTACAAAGAGAATAAAAAACTGGTTGTCCCACTGTGGTCTGTCCTTTCGTAAAAAATGCCATCACTCAGATTCTTATTATTGTTGATTTGAATTCATTACATTGCGATTTGTTTAGGTTCATGTTTATCAGTATTTCACAACATTATTAATTACTTCTCCATGAGATGGGACAAGTTTATGGAAAGGTTTATGGCCTCAGATGTACACTGAAAAATATTTTTGTTGTGATTTGACACACATCTAAAGAATGGATTTTATATATATATTATGTTAATTTCCGTCGTGCGTCCATATTCACGTGGGAAATCTTATATATATACTTTGAAAGCAGAGTGGTAGCAGGAGCTACTCGTACGTCTGGGAATTCAGTATTATTAGGTGCACAGTGTCAAGGGTGCACAGAAAATACAAAATTCAGGTATTACATCTCTTCACAGAGAACGCATTGGGAAACGGCCTTTACTTCACTGCTGAGAGTAGTGACCTTTACGTAGAGTTGTTAGTGTTAACAGACAAGCAACACTGTGTAAAATAACCGCAGAAAACAATGTGAGAGACATTACGAACATCTACATTAGGATTGCACGGGAAATATTGTCTTTAATAGACCCGTTATCTAGGGGTAGTATCTTTGATTAGGAATCAAAAAGTCAACGGTTCTGGGTTCTAAATCAGCTTAATCCCCTTAAATATTGACAAATAATCAGCATTGACGGCCGAAGACTTCCGGCATAAGAAGTCAACTCATTCTGCCAATGGCCTTTCCAAAGAGGGTGGAAGAGCGGACAAGGGACCAGTGCACTCTCTGGTACTTGGGGTGCGAAACTGTCAATAAATGCGGGTGAATCAACAATGATCAACGGCATGAGGAAACCGCGGCAATGAAGACACATAACATGAATCGACAGTATATGTGGCCTGTAATTGAAAAAGTGACATGTTGATCTCTCCATTGGCAAAAGGTTTCTGAATAGTTCCTCATTAGGATATCTGGGAAAAGACTGCCGAGTGGAGGTGACCATGAGAGAAAGATTGAAAAACCAAAGAAAGGGTAACGTTCTACGAGTCGGGGAGTGGTCAGAAGCTTGAACGTGGTGGGGAAGACAGAAAATCTGAAAAGCCAAATGCAAACGCTTAATCTAGATACAGTAGAGGCCAGTGAAGTTAAATGGAAAGATATACAAGGATTTATAGACAGATGAGTGTAGGGTAAAATTAACAGCAGCAGAAGATGGATAACAGGAGTAGTATTCGTTATGAATAGAATGGTAGGGTTGAGAATATTTTACTGTGAACAGTTCAGTGATAGAGTTGTTGTTACAAGAATTGACAGAAAACCAACACCAGCAACGATAGTTCAGGTATACATGCCAACGTCACAAGCTGGAGATGAAGAGATAGAGAAAGGATATGAGTACATTGAAAGGGAATACAGTGTGTAAAGGGATATGAGAATCTAATAGTCGTGAGGGACTGCAATGCAGTTCTAGGGGAAGAAGTAGAAGAAAAGGTTACAGGAGAATATGGACTTGAACAAGGAATGACAGAGGTGAAAGACTGATTGAGTTCTGGAATAAATTTCATCTAGTAATGGCGAATACTTTGCCTAAGAATCACAAGAGGAGGATTATGTTTGGAAAAGGAAGATGATACAGGAAGGTTTCGTTTAGATTACATCACTGTCAGGCAGAGATTCGGAAATCAGATACTCGATTTAAGGTGTACTCAGGAGCAGATATAGACTCAGATCAAAATTTAGTAGTAATGAAGAGTATGTTGAAGCTTAAGAGAATAGTCACGAAGAATCAATACGCCAAGAAGTGGAATACGAAAATACTAAGGAATGACGACACAAATTTGAAGTCCTCTAAGGCTGTAGATGTAGCAATAAGGAATAGATCAGTAAACAGTACAGCTGAAGAAGAATGGACATCTTAAAAAAGTCAATCACGGAAGACGAAAATAGAAACTTAGGTACGAAGAATGTAATTGTGAAGAAAAAATGGGTAACAGACTATATACTTCAGCTGATTGATGAAAGAAGGAAATACAAAATGGCCAGGAAAGTTCATAAATACAGAAATACAAATCACTGAAGAATGAAATAAATAGGAAGTGCAGGGAAGCTAAGAAGGAATGGCACCATGAAAAATTTGAAGAAATCAAGAAGGAAATGATTGTTGGAAGGATTGACTCAACATACAGGAAAGTCAAAAGGGTCTTCGGTGAAATTAAAAGGAAGGGTATTATTCTTAAGAGCATAACAGGAATTCCACTGCTAAATATAGAGGAGAGAGAGTTCATAGGTGGAAAGAGCACACTGAAGAACTCTAAAACAGGGAGGAATTGTCTAATGTGATAGAAGAAGAAACAGGGTTCGATTTAGATGAGATAGGGGATCCAGCATTAGAATTAGAGTTTAAGAGAGGTTTGGACGACTTAAGATCATATATGGCAGAAGTGATAGAAAACATTCCATCAGAATTTCTAAAATCATTGGGGGCAGTGGCAGCAGAAGAATTACCCACGTTGGTGTGTAGAATGTATGACTCTGGCAGCAAACCATCTGACTATCAGAAAAATGTATACACACAATTCTAAAGCCTGAGAGAGCTGACAGTTGCGAGAATTATCGCACAGTCAGCTTAACAGTTCATGTATCCAAGCTCCTGACAAGAATAATTTTGTCCCATGATAAGCTGAGAAGCACCGTGGTGTACTGCATATGGTGCTCAAGTGTTGCATAGAGCGTCGTGAGTTCAAAGCTCCAATGGACTATACAATTTTAATTTCTATATTCGGTTCGAGTACATTCTAGAAGTATATACAAATGTCAAGCATCATTGTACTGGAATATTCTGTAGCTGTATAAATGCTGTATGGGTTATAGCTGGAAGCAGTTCACTCCGCGCTCTCGTATGTGCAAGTGCTGAATAAACCTTCGTTAAGCGAAGTTAGTGTTCGTCATTCATCTAATTACACCGACTTCTACATGACTTTATTCTGGTGGAGATGTTGGGTATTGGAACTTGTGATAGCGCACATTATTGACGACACAGTGGCTTCCATCAGGCCAAAACAGAGCCACTGTTTACGTGGCGAGAAACCTGAGTTCGAGCCATATTCAACAGATCGCAATCTCCCGGAGACAGAAGAAGAAGAGGACGTTACGATGACAGCAGCTGTGTGCCACCACATGAGACATCCTTCCGGGTTCTCTGGTGACGACGGCCAAAATCCAAACAAGAGGCTGAAGGTATATGAGCGTGTAACCAAATTTAACAAATGGGATGACACCGTGTGTTTGGCTAACGTATTTTTCTACTTGGAAGGCACTGCCAAACAATTGTATGAGAACAACGAGGAGACGTTCACAAGCTGGGAAGTATTCCAGGCGGAACTGCACAAGTATTTCGGCGACACACGACAGAAGTGCAAGGCTGAAAATAAATGAAAGCGCAGGGCACAGCGTCCAGGAGAAACAACAGCATCCTACATTCAAGACGTCTTGGAACTGTGTAAAATAGTGGATCCTAGAATGAAGGAGGAAGACAAAGTAGCACATCTCATGAAGGGTGTTGCTGAAGACACGTATCAAGCCCTACTCCTGAAGGAAGTTTCGACAGCAGACGACTTCTTAAAATGGTGCCAGTATATCGAAGCCATGTACCGAGAACGAATTAGACGCAAGAAGTTTGAACGGCTTCCAAACGTCGCATCGATGTCTGTGATGGAGGAAGCAACTGATTTCACAAGTGTTCTTCGTCAGATAATGAATTTCAGAAGGCACTTGGATTGCACGGCGAGCAAAAAACCGAGACACTTCAAGAGGTCATGAGGGAGGAAGTGGAACAGACACTAAACCCAATCTCTCGTCCTTCATTTCCCTTGAAAGCGTTGAAAAAGTCGAGACCCAGTCGAAGTTACTTTCCTACAATGCCGCATGATGGACCTGTTTGGATACCAAGGAAGACTGACTTCTGGAGGACCCAGGATAACCAATCTGTGTGTTTCTACTGCGGACGACCGGGATATGTGGTTCGCTATTGCTGAGGAAGGCCCGCGCCAGCAGACCGATCTTAGCCGAAGCCAACTCCGGGGTGACGAAGATGAACATGAAGAGGTGCGTGCAGGACAACGTAGGTCACCATCGCCGCAAGCTAGCCGCTGCAGAGGACGCTCCCCAACACGCCGATCAAGGTCTCCGTCGCCCTCAAGAAGCTCCAGCCGATCACCTAGCCGCCGCAACCTGGAAAACTAAAGGGTGCGACCTTCCTTGGAGGTGAGGCCGCCGAAGAGAAAGAACCTCCGCCGTCGATCACTACAAATTGTAGGAAACTATGTCGATATGCTCATAGATAGCCGACTAGCCTAAGGTATTGTGGACTCTGGAGCATCATAGTCAGTCATTTCGGAGAAGCACCGTCGCCAGTTACAGAAAACCGTATTCATTGACAACACAATATCTCTGCTGAAGGTGGCTAATGGGAAATATGCAAAATATACAGGAAAATGTACCATTCATTGGGCATAAGTGGCTATACACAGCCCTTAGAATTCATCGTATCACAAGAGTGTAGTCATGACGTCATTCTCGGTTGGGACTTTTTTATGCTTCTCAGGCAATTATAGATTGTGGTCACTCGAAGATTATGCTGGACGAGACGAGATGCTGTGGACAGGAAGATGCGCATCCGAGTGTGTGGAGACTATGTGTGCTGGATGAAGTGATCATTCCCGCAGTCAGCGCTAGAAAGGTAACTGTCAAGTGTCATGCCATGCGTCAATCCGTGGATCTTGTAGTGGAATGTAAGAGAAGCATACCACTGGAGAGTAACTTGGCTATCCCAGTCTCTGTTGTCTCGTTTAAGAACGGATTCGGTGAATTGTTGATAGTTAACTGTCGCCGAGAACCGCAGATCCTTCCAAGACGCACGTGCGTAGCAAACGCTGAGCTGTTAACTGAAGGACAGCTGAGCGTCATATAAACCTCCCATGCCGAGTCTGTGGGTGAAATTAGCGCTACCACTACGAAACAAGCTCTCCTAGCTCTAATATCACCAGATCTCACTAAGGAACAACAGAAGAAGCTACTTGCCATTCTTCAAGAGTTCTATGAATGCTTCAATCCACAGGTGAAGAGCAAATAGACAAATCGACGGTGAAGCACCGGATTAGCACTGGAGACCATCAACCAACAAGCCAGATAGCATACCGTGTGTCAGCAACGGAACGTCGAATAGTTCACGACGAGGTAGAGAAAATGATGAAGAATGACATCATTTAGCCTTCGCAGAGCCCATGGTCGTCACCAGTGGTCCTCGTCTGAAAGAAGGATGTCAGTTGGCGCTTTTGTGTTGATTACTGGAAGCTTAATAAGATTACTAAAAACGACGTTTGCCCTCTTCCGCCAATTGACGGTACGCTAGATTGTCTGAAGGGGGCTACGTTTTTCTCAACCATGGACATGTACTCAGGATACTGGCAAATCGTAGTAGATGAGGCTGATCGTGAGAAAACTACATTCATCACCCCTGAAGGCCTGTATGAGTTTAAGGTAATGCAATTTGTATAATGGACCAGCAACTTTTGAACGGATGATGGATAATCTTCTACATCACCTGAAGTGGACGATGTGTCTTTGCTATTTAGATGACATTATAGTGTTCTCAGAGACATTTGATGAACATATAAAAAGACTGAGGGCCGTTCTTAAGTTTCTCCATCAAAGCGGGCTGAAACTTAATCAAAGAAAGTGTCTCTTTGGAGCAAAAGAAATCAAACATCTTGGACACCTCGTGTCAAACTAAGGTGTGCGGCCAGACCCAGAAAAGGTGACATCTGTAACGGAATTTCCTATTCCTAAAAATATTAGAGATGTGAGAAGCTTCCTCTGATTATATTCTTATTACCGTCGTTTTAGCAAAGACTTTTGTATCGAAACCAGGCCACTCCAAGTGTTGTTAAAAGCTGATGTTAAATTTATCTTGGGTGGTGCTCAACAAGATTCATTCGATGTCATGCGAAAAGCTCTGACCTCTTACCCTGTACTTGGTGTGTATGATGAGAGATCTCCTACAGACCTACACACAGATGCCAGTGGGTATTGGATCGGTGCCGTTCTGGTGCAAATTTCGGATGGAAAAGAGAAGGTTATAGCCTATGCTCCTAGGACACTTACAAAAGCCGAGAGAAACTACTCAACTACAGAAAGGGAATGTCTTGCTGTGATCTGGGCTATGCTCGAATTTCGACAATATATCTACGAAAGGCCATTCACAGTGTTACAGACCATCATTCACTGATAGGTCTTAGGGATCCAACAGGACGACTCGCCAGGTGGACAGTATGACATTACCATAGTGTAAAAAAGTGGAATCAGACACCAAGATGCCGACTGTCTCTCAAGAAACCCTGTGCAAGACCATCAAGACGTTGATGAAGATAGTGACTGTCTCGCTCCACGCCAGGATCTCTCTGCTGAGCAGAAGGACGCCAAGATATCTCAAATTATGCTTGCCTTAAATTGGTCAGAGGATGTGAAAGGACAATTTAAGGTAGTTAATGGATTACTTTGCAAGAAAAACTTTTTCCTTTTGGAAAGAGTTCGCTACCAGTGATTCCTAAGAACATGCGCTTAGATGTTCTACAGAAATTTCATGACACATCTGAGGCCGGACATTTAGGATTTATTAAGACATACGATAGAATGTTCAAGAGATTTTTCTGGCCAGGTTTATTTAGGAGTGTCAATCACTATGTGTTGCACTATGGAGAGTGTCAGAGGAGAAAGGCAGTCCCTCAGAAACCACCTGGCCGACTCATGCCAATTCCACCAGCCGAAACGCTTTTCCAGCATGTTGAGATTGACCTCCTCGGACGATTTCCAACGTCTGCTAGTGGCAATAGATGGATTATTGTTTGGAATGGTTACCTGACACGCTATGCCATTACAAAAGCCATGAAAACAGACGAAGCATTCGAGGTTGCCAAATTCATCGTGGAAGACATTTTATTAAAATACGGTGCCCCAAGGTCGTTAATTACGGATCGAGAGAAAGTTTACAATCGAATCTTGTGACAGAGATAAACTGTCCTTGCAACATTACTCATCGCATGATGACTGCCTACCATCCACAAACTAACAGGCTTACTGAACGCCGCAATAAGACCTTGGCCGATTGCTATCAATGTTCGCCCATGTTGAGCAAAGCAATTAGGATGTCGTGCTCCCATTCGTGAAGTTTGCCTAACACACCGCCAAACAAAACACCAAATAATTTACGCCATTTTTCCTGGTACACGAGCGTGAGGGGACTTAGACGATGGACACTGTGTTTCCGTTACATCTTAATAACGTGGACGACGACTACATCGGCCAGGTGTTAACCAGACTCCGCACGCTGTAGGCTAAAGAAAACGATTGCCGAAGGTATGAACCAGGTGACCTCGTCTGGAACTTCACTCCTGTTCGGAAGATTGGTCTCTCTGAGAAGCTCCTCATGTTACTTTGGACCTTATAAGGTTGTAAAACAGTTGTCTGATGTTACTTATGAAGTTGAAGATTTCGAGCCTGACACAAGACGACGAAAGATCAGAGATATGGTCCACGTCCTTCGAATGAAGCCCTACAAGGATCCTGCAACCCATGGTAAATTCGAAGATCCAGCGACTATAAAAAAGCGTAAAGGTGACGAAGAGCGTAGTGCCAAAAGAAGTTCTAAGAAGATCATCGCCAGGGCGAGCATCAGTCATCGGGAGTCGGAGTATGCAGCACCGATTACTCGTTCCCGTACTAGGACGTAACAACGAGACGCTGTTCACTGAAGGAGGGAGCAATATCGGAGGAGAAGCTGAGTAGCACCGTGGTCTTAGTAATGTGGCATTTAGGATATTCGACCATTAATTCTATATGTATTTCATTCTATTTACGTGGGTCCTCCTCAACAAGGGACTTTCTGGAGGACAAAAAATATTAGAGATGTGTTAAATATGTAACGTGAGTTACGGGGTAAAATATTACCTAACTTGGTTGTAGCATTCAGTAGCAGAAGAGAATACGTTTGCGGTTCGGAAGTTCTGTAGAAATGGACGTTGTAACGGAGGTTTGATCAAGAGCGCTGAATGCAGTGCAGGCCGGAAAGGTGCGACGCGACTGCTTTGAGAGACGCCGCATACGACGAGGTGGCAAGTGAAAGGGCTCGAGGAGATTGCATTGGGTATGGTAATAAACTGTCGTGGAGGGTAGTGCCTTCGAAGCTCAACTGGACTGTACAATTTTAATATCTATATTCGGTTCGAGTTCTAGAAGTATCCACAAATGTCAAGCATCATTGTACTAGAATGTTCTATAGCTGTATTTATATACAGTATGTGTTGTGGCCAGAGGCAGTTCGCTCCGCGCTCTTGTATGTGCAGGTGCTGAATAAATCTTCGTCAAGTCAAGTTAGTGTTCGTCATTCATCTAATTACACCGTCTCCTACGTGACAATATACAGAAGAACGGAGAAGAAAATCAAGGAGGTGTTAGAGGACGATCAGTTTGTCTTTAAGAAAGTTATAGGCACCAGTGAGGTATTCTGACGTTGCGCTTGATAATGGAAGCAAAACTAAAGAACAATCAAGACCCATTCATAGGATTTGTAGACCCGGAAAGAGCACTCGACAACGTAAAATCATGCAAGGTGTTCGAAATTCTGAGAAAAACAGCGGTAAGCTGTAGGGAATAAGCGGGAAATGTACAAAATGTACCAGAGCCAAGAGTGGACGACCGAGAGCGAAGTGGTCAGAATAAAAATGTTTGTAAGACAGAGATGTAGTCTGTCACGTCTACTGTTCAATTTGTACGTCGAAGAAGCAATGATGGAAATAAAAGAAAGATTCTGGCTTGGTATTAAAATTCAAGTTGAAAGGATATCAATGATACGATTCGCTCATGAGACTGAAATCCTGAATGAAAGTGAGGAAGAATTACATGATATGCTGGACGGAGTAGATGGTGTAATGAGTGCAGAGTATGGATTGAGAGTAAATCGAAAAAAGACGAAAGTAATGAGAAGCATCACAAATAAGAAGAGTAGGAACTTAACATCAGGATTGATAGTCTTGATGTACATGAAGTTAAGGAATTCTGTTACCCACGCAGCAAAATAAGCAGCTACGAACCGTGCAAGGAGGACTTCAAAAGCGATAAGCAATGGCAAAAAGGGCATTCCTTGCCAAGCGCATTCTACTAGTATCAAAAATAGGCCTTAATTCGAGGAAGAAATTTCTGAGAATGTACGTCTGGAGTGAGAGCATTGTATGGTAGTGCAACACGGACTGTGGGAAAACCGGAACAAAAGCGAATCGAAGCATTTGAGATGCGATGCTGCAGACGAATGTTGAGAATTATGTGGACTGATACGGTAATTCATGAGAAGGTTGTGCACAGCATCGGCGAGGATAGGAATATATGGGAAACACTGATAAGGAAAAGGAACAGGATGACAGGTAATCTGTTGAGACCTCATGGAATGACTTTCAGGTGGAGCTGTAGAGGGGAAAAGCTGTTGGGAAAGATAGAGATAGGTAAACATTAAGCAGGTAATTGAGGTCGTAGGTTGCAAGTGCTGCTCTGAGATGAAGTGGTTGACACAGGAGAGGAATTTGTGGCTGGCCGCATCAAACCAGTCAGAAGACTGATCTCTCAAAAAACATATATATATATATATATATATATATATATATATATATATATATAATAAAATTGCTATGTAGGAGATGACCGATGCGAATGCCTTCGCTAAGAACATGACATCACCTGCAGTGCCTCCCATGGGCTCGTGACCATGTCGGTTGAACCGTACGTGACAGGGAACCGTGGCATGGTAAGATGTGTCTCGATTTCAGTTGGTGAGAGCTGGCGGCAGGGTTTCAGTGTGGCGTAGACACCACGAAGCCATGGACTCATGTTGTCAACAGGGCACTGTGAAACCTTTTGGTGGCATCATAATGGTGTGGGCCGTGTTTACATGGAAAGGAGTTAGGCCACTAGTAGCAATTAATGTTCTTCAAGTACCCAAACACCCATTGCCTTTTGCAGATGACAGTGCACCATGTCACCAGGCTCCAGTTGTTAGTGGCTGATTTGAAGATCATTATATACAGTTTGAGCGAATAATTTGGCCTGCCAGATCGCCCAACATGAATCCTTTCGAACATTGATGGGACATAATTGGGAGGTCCATTCATGCACAAAACTCTGCACCAGCAACACTGTCGTAATTATGGACGGCTGTAGGGGCAGTATGGCCCAGTATTTATGCATGGGACCTCAAGAAACTTGTTTAGCCCATGTCATGTCGAGTTGCTGCACTACTTCGGGCAAAAGTAGGTACGACACGATATTAGGATGTATCCATGACTTGGCATCTCATTGTATATGTCAGTAAGAAACCACAGGAAAATCGAGCTATCATTGTACCTTCTTGTGTTAAATATGTAACGTGAGTTACGGGATAAAATATTACCTAAATTGGTTGTAGCATTCAGTAGCGGAAGAGAATAAGTTTGCGGTTCGGAAGTTCTCTAGAAATGGACGTTGTAACGGAGGTTTGACCAAGAGCGCTGAATGCAGTGCAGGTCGGAAAGGTGCGACGCGACTGCTGTGAGAGAGGCCGCATACGACGAGGTGGCAAGTGAAAGGGCTCGAGGAGATGGCATTAGCAGGCTCACGCGGATGCAGGGCTTAAGGGCAAACTTGCTAATCCGAGGACAAGCGCTCGTTAGATTCCCTCGCCTGCGTTTGCTCTCCGTATCCTTTTAGCAAAGAGGTTTAGCACGCTCCAGTCTGGGAGGCAGACACAAGGACTCAAGTGTCAGTTCGGCACACCTGTACCTTCCTGCTACTATCTCCGTTAACCTTTTGCTCACGAGGAAACTGTAAAATATCGTAGAATGTACATTAAATGATGTCTGTTTCGGTGGCAGTAGTATGTATAAATCGTAATATTAACTTTTGAATCACCAGTCTTCTGATTGATTTGTTGCGGTCCGCCACGAATTCCTTTCCTGTGCCATGCTTCTCAACTCTGAGTAGCAACTCTAACATACGTGCTGAATTATTTGCACGATACATTCCCATCTCTGTACTACACAAAAGTTTTTATAATCTACAGCTATCTCTAATACCATGGAAGTTAATCCCTGGTGTCTTAACAAATCTTCTGTCATCCTGTGCTTATCCTTTTCAGTTTCACTTCACAGGACATCCACAACTGTTACTCATTGTCAGTGATAAATCCGCTACAGCTGTAAAACTCATTCATTCCTAAAAACGACAGCGCTACCCGGTTTCAGGACGTATGTTCCATCTTCAGATGCACTAAAATATTTCCAAATGAATAAAAATACCTAATCACGTGCGTAAGACCATCAGAGATAAACAGAACTAACAGAAATTGTTAGAAAAAACCTTATACGTATATCAAAAATGTGAATTCACGAAACATGCATAACTAAAGTTAAAATAATTTAAAATGTGTTAAAATAGTGCATCCCTGATGCAAACGAACATCATCTTCAACCGTTGGTCCTCCAGAAAGTCCCTTGTTGAGGAGGACGTACGTAAATAGAATGAAATACATATAGAATTAATGGTCGAATATCCTAAATGCGACATTATTAAAGTTACGACGGTCCAGGTTTAGGGGTACACCACTCATGCATCTGCATGAAGACAGATACGCGGCCTTTCGAACACTGAAATATCCAAATCAGGGGCTATACAGGCTCCCCACTTGCTACTATCTGAAGAAAACAATGGAACTCCCTGCGTAAAGTTTGCAACTCACCTGTGCTTCATAGACAACCATCTGCCCTCTACGGAGCAAAAAACGAAGTTGAAATGGTGGTGGCAGCGGCCATGTACCCGTGACGTTAGCGAGTGGACTACTTACGCCATCTGATGGTCAAAATTTAGCTTTATGTACACGTCAACAACAGGTCTGAGAGACCACAATCTCTCGTGCACTGCAGTGAAATCTAACTTCTCTCATGTACCAGCGAGGCACTAATTACAGATTACCGTACACGCACGTGAATGCATTGCAAACCGACCGTTAGGGTAAAACGAAAGTAGATTCTAATAATTCCTGTAATGTCACCACCGTATATTGCTGTGCCCCAAACGGACATTCTCAGAAATTTGTACCTCATATTAGGGCCTATATCTGATACTAGTAGACTTCGCTTGCGTGCTGCGCAAATTGTTATTAACTTTGTCACGAACTGATCTTCGTCTTTTTAGTTCATAGAATGTCGAACCACATCTCAAGAGATTTTCGTCCTATACAGCTGTACCTGTATCTAATTATTGTATGCAGATTCCGCATGTGTATCACAGTGTTTACAACGAAACTTGCACTGATGACATTATGACCATCAGCGTAATAGCTTGTTTGTCATTCTTTGGAATGAAATACCTAACTGTTTCTGTTTATCAGCGATCAGTCAGTTTGTTGGTAGGTTTGTGGAGGTATGTAGCATTAGGTATCTACGCACAGGTCATGTAATTTGAGAAAATAACGAGCCGCTGATCTGGATACGCGGTGTGGTGCCCGATAGCGCCCCAGGTGGGTTCCATAGGATTTACATCAGGCGAGTTTGGGCGCCGAGGCATCAACGTGAGGTCCGTATAACGCTCCTCACACAATTTCAGTACGGTTCTGGGTCCGAGACACGGACAATTACACCACTGAAAAATGGTTCAAATGACTCTGAGCACTATGGGACTTAACTTCTGAGGTCATCAGTCCCCTAGAGATTAGATCTACTTAAACCTAACTAACCTAAGGACTTCACACACATCCATGCCCGAGGCAGGATTCGAACCTGCGACCGTAGCGGTATCGCTGTTCGAGACTGAGGCGCCTAGAACCGCTCGGCCACACCGGCCGGCTCTGCTTCCTCGATCTGCTTCCCTCGCAGGACTCACTTCTTGCCTATTTCTTGTCACCAAAGGTGCAACTCACCAATCGCCAAATTACGAACCACTGTGGACCAGTCACAAAGTTTCCCTCCAACAGAGAAACCGCCAAAAATAGGGCATATTTTTCAGCCTGAAACTCTTTTCTACTACCATTTCAGTGCTGAAAATTGACGTGACACATACCTGCACCAACTTCATATTCTCCTACCAGTGCCCACAGCCTTGCAACTGGGTTTGATAAATTCAGAGAGGACCACTACGAGGCCTGAGTTTGTTTCCTGTGGCCGTCGCTCTCTCAAAGTGGCAGATGCTTATCTTCAAAAGAAGTCAGAAAACGTGGAAAGGTGCTCCCGATTGATTCCCACACACATCATCGTATACCCCTCAGGCTGGACGTTAGCCGCAAGCAGTCGTGTGGAAGGACAATGCCTGGAGCCCCCCGTAGCTTGCAGGCCTACATCATTACAAGAGACTTAAGCCACCCAGGCCGCCGTCCAGTCCATCAATCACCGACCTGCTTGGCTGAAGCGTCTCCTGTTGCTCTGTTCCAAGTCCAATGCACTACACAATTCTCTCTGTCGTCAGACTGAGACTGAGAAATATATCCTAATTTAAGTAATTAATTAAATCACAATAATTAAAGTGGAAGTTCGACTTCGAGCTCTGTTTTTATCCATTTCAAAACTGAAATTCTATATCAAAGTCGGTAACGGAATTTCAAAATGAATCGGTCATATGTTTTTAGGGTATTGAAAGGTGGACAAATGTTCAAAC
Organism: Schistocerca piceifrons; assembly: GCF_021461385.2. Taxonomy (NCBI): domain Eukaryota; kingdom Metazoa; phylum Arthropoda; class Insecta; order Orthoptera; family Acrididae; genus Schistocerca; species Schistocerca piceifrons. The sequence continues at coordinate 238,581,330 of NC_060138.1, forward strand.
GTGTGTGAAATCTTATGGGACTTAACTGCTAAGGTCATCAGCCGCTAAGCTTACACACTACTTAACCTAAATTATCCTAAGGACAAACACACACACCCATGCCCGAGGGAGGACTCTATCCTCCGCCGGGACCAGCCGCACAGTCCGTGACTGCAGCCCCTGAGACCGCTCGGCTAACCCCGGGCGGCAAAGGTGGACATATATAGGTGTGCTGGACACTTATTTGCGGAGAGGTTCTGAATGAAGGGGGATTACATGTTACGAGAATGAAGCAGTCTCTTGTGGCATATGTACAATAGTCTACTTATGGCACTGATAATAGTGCCTCTGAACGTGTGTATCTTTCGCTCAGTAGTAGAAAGGAGAGCAGTCGAATGTTGGACGTGGAGTAAACTAACAGAATTTTTAGCGTAGGAGGACTTTGCTGAAGAAAATTGCCAGTACTTATTAGTGTGATGGAAGCACTTACAGACGCAGCATTTATGAAACAGAGAGAATGGATTTGCGTTATGGATATGGTTCTAAAGTAATAAATTTTGCTGGCGCGTACTGATATTGCTACTGATTCTTGCAACATAACATTCCAATTCCCCGCCTCAGTTTAGGTCATTTCAGTTTAATTCGTTACAATTTAAATAAGAGTAAAAGCACTGACTTGTAAGACTTTTATGAAGAAAGTAAAGTTTTTGGGTTTCTTTGAGTTTTATGTTCTTGTGAAATAAGGGTTTAAAATATAGCACTGTCCTAATAATGAGTGGATTAATACTTTCGTTTCAAGTAATAATTTTTCTTAGCTTGAGAAAATCATCCCAATCTTTCTCCGAGTAGCTTAGTTTTTCTTTAGCACATTTTAGCTGATGCGATTTCTTCATGCTGTGCTGTTTATGCTTATTATTATGTAATTTTTCAGATGAGATTCTTTTCTTTTTTTGTTGGTTCTTCCGCTTCTCATCTCACTTTTCATTGTGCAAATTCTAAAAATTTCCTAAGTAATTCAGATTTTTAAAGGGCCAGTGAACTGTGAGTTTCATAGTATTCCTACGCAATTTCTGTGTTTGAATTTTTTGGACAGTGCACAGTTTGATTTTGGTTGTGGTTTTTGAGTAACGATGTTGATATAATTTCTTGCACAGTGAACGCCAGTTAGTTTTATCTTTAGCTTAATGTTTGCCCTAAGACTCGATGTTCGCAATAGTAATTTGAGTTCAACCTTTTTGTAACAGTTTTAAGTAAAAACCAGAAAAACATTTTAACGCTCGGAAACGAACGAACGATAGAGTGAGATCAAATAACTATCAGTATTGACTTAAGTAGCTTGTAGAACATGCAGATAGAGTAACGGGAAATACGAAATAGTTGTCGAAAGATTGAGGCTGATTTTCTATTACTTTGTCATATGTATGCAACTTGTTCATCATGCAAGAAACACGACATCTGCTGTTTAAGAAGACTTCGGCAAAGGGGTTGTTGGTAGTATATGAGAAGACAGACGTCGACTGCTGCTGGTTGTTATTAACTGCTTTCCGGTAACGAACCTTCTTTAATTAAGTCACTGCAGTGTCTTTTGCGTACATGAAATTCAGTTATTCATAATAGTTCAATGATGAATCTCTGTTTCTGTGGATGTAGACGTACACATAGACGTAGTTGTAGATGTGTTAAATACAGAGTCTGCTGCTAACTGAGGCTAGTACCGGCCACAAAGTGATCAATATTTTTTGAAGACGTTTGATCTCACTCGATTCTACAACTCCAATGAATCATCTCAAATCTTTTTAGAGGGCACTTGTGTGTACAGAGCTAGGAAAACGGTCAAATCTGAAATAAAGGAACGAAACTTTATTCGTGTGGATAATTCTCATTTAATGTCCTGTTTCATTTGCACATTTTTCATTAGATTACATGTTTCGACCACTCTCTATCATCTTCGGATCTAAGTAGATGCATCAGCAACCCGTTTCGTCTACTCAGAACCACATATCAGAGTATCACAGTACTCTGGTATGTGGTTCTGAGTAAGCAAGACGGGTAGCCGACGGAGATACTTAGATCTCAAGATTATTCAGAGAGATCGAAGCATGAAATCTAAATACAAATGTGCATCAGAGACAGAACAGTAAATGTGAATGATCAAAAATATATATGCAATTTCTGAATCTCTCAAGACGATTTTTTTGACTATAGTGATACTTCGTTTTTCTTGTATTTTGCTTAACTGCTGTTCCGTCCTATCGCTTCTCTCTACCGTAGGTTAGTAAGAATGATTTGATCATAACTCACATTCCTAGGAACAGAAAAGAAATTAAACACAGGGTACTGCGCCATAGATAGCCGAAACTCAAAATATTAAATGATATGATATTTCATGATATTAACCATTCCTTCTACATAACGAAAATTTGCTAAACTTAGAAGTATGGTCGAGAGAGAAGGGTCACATTTTTTGTTTGTCGAGGATTTAAAGTGGCAATGGCAGTTACATGCATGTCGTGTTTTCAAAAACGCTGTTAAAATATACCTTAACGGCGCTACAACCTCATTCGACATCTCTAGAAAGCTAAAGTTCACTGTATAATTCTGGTTATGGGAAATGATCGTTGGAAACGAATTAAATAACTGTAAACCTTTAAGACCATGATTTAAATTCACTGTTACATTTAGTACAAGAATTTTCAGTATCTCCATAATATTGGCTTCTGACATTGTTATATTGGCGTTTTGTAAAGGATAAGTTGAATGCAATAAGAAAATCTTTTTTGGCGAAACGTTCGCAATATACAATGCAGTGGATAGTCCATTTGGAAACTATGTCAATAAATCTCTGTAATTACTGTACAGTTACTTTAGCATGAATCACTCTGGCAGACAAATTATGTAATGGCCTTCTCGTTCGATGAGCTTGTGTACAATTGGCTCATAATACTCAGAGCTATTTTACTTGGATGGGCCACAGAATAAATTTGTGTCATATAATCGTAATACAAAACTTTGTGGGATAGGTGAGTGCTAGTATGTAGACTACGATGTGCACCCCACTGCCGGCGAATGTATTTGGTAGTGAAATACTAATACGAATTCTTTACAGACGAATGGAAAAACTGGTAGAAGCTGACCTCGGGGAAGATCAGTTTGGATTCCTTAGATATGTTGGAACACGTGAGGCAATACTGACCCTACGACTAATCTTAGAAAATAGATTAAGGAAAGGCAAACCTACGTGTCTCGCATTTGTAGACTTAGAGAAAGCTTTTGACAATGTTGAGTAGAATACTCTTTTTCAAATTCTGAAGATGGCAGGGATAAAATACAGGGAGCGAAAGGCTACTTACAATTTGTACAGAAAGCAGATGGCAGTTATAAGAGTCGAGGGACATGAAAGGGAAGCAGTGGTTGGGAAGGGAGTGAGACAGAGTTGTGGCCTATCCCCGATTGTATTCAATCTGTATATTGAGCAAGCAGTAAAGGAAACAAAAGAAAAATTGGGAGTAAGAATTAAAATCCATGGAGAAGAATATAAACTTTGAGGTTCGCCGATGACATTGTAATTCTGTCAAAGACAGCAAAGGACCTGGAAGAGCAGCTGAACGGAATGGACAGTGTCTTAAAAGGAGAACATAAGATGAACATCAACAGAAGCAAAACGAGGATAATGGACTGTAGTCGAATTGCATCGGGTGACGCTGCGGGAACTAGATTAGGAAATGAGACACTTAAAGTAGTAAATGAGATTTGCTATTTGGGGAGCAAAATAACTGATGATGGTCGAAGTAGAGAGGATATAAAATGTAGACTGGCAATGACAAGGAAACGTTTCTGAAGAAGAGAAATTTGTTAACATCGAGTATAGATTTAAGTGTCAGCATATCGTTTCTGAAAGTATTTGTATGGAGTGTAGCCATGCACGGAAGTGAAACGTGGACGATAACCAGTTTGGACAAGAAGAGAATAGAAGCTTTCGAAATGTGGTGCTACAGAAGAATGCTGAAGATTAGTGGGTAGATCTTACAACTAATGAGGAGGTATCGAATAGAATTGGGGAGAAGAGGAGCTTGTGGCACAACTTGACTAGAAAGGATGTTCTGAGACATCGAGGGATCACCAATTTAGTATTGGAGGGCAGCGTGGAGGATAAAAATCGTAGAGGGACACCAAGAGATGAATACACTAAACAGATTCAGAAGGATATAGGTTGCAGTAGGTACTGGGAGATGGAGAAGCTTGCACTGGATAGAGTAGCATGGAGAGCTGCATCAAACCAGTCTCTGGACTGAAGACCACAACAACAGTGACTCTCCCGCTAGATGTTCTCTTTGTTTGATACAACAGTCACCACTGCCCGTGCTCTGTTTCTCTAGATAGGACATCCATAACTGCGGTACAAATTATTCCTACATTGATAAAAAAAAAATTCCCTTTACTTTCTAATAAACTTTAATATAGCTGTATGCGGATGTTATCAGTTATGAAAAATTTTGCTATGTCGATGCTAGAAACATCTAGAACAAGTTACGTTATATTTTTTGAAGGCATGCAGCTCTAGCATGTGGTTTTATTACGATTGCATCCTCTTGGGTACCACATTCCGTAGCTAAAATAATCCACTACTTGCATTTCTGGGCGGGGGCTACTCTGGAACATGTTGCCATAATGAAAAACGAATGTTGTATTCTACGGGTCTGGCCGTGTAATGTTAGGTCTCCTATTTGCGTAGAAAAATTAGAGAGCTTGAAACCGTAAATTGATATGCTGATGTCAGCATTAGTGAAGTATGATGGCAAGAAGAACAAGATTACTGGTTACGAGAGTACACGTTTCTCAACACAGATTCTTTGCTGTTTCGTTGACGAAGGAACGGGCTTGTTACTACGCTATTTTCTATCGTAAGCTCTGTGTTCCTCAAAAATAAGTACGGCTTTAAAAAAGCTGGTTGGTGGCGAAATAATAGTCGCAGGATGTTTCTGTATCCGTTTTTCTTGTTCATTATTCGTTTCAGGTTCCACCGATCTTCAGATGACCTGGTGACAAACGTATTTTGTTACAGTCTTGCCAAATTACTCACGTGTATCAATGGAGCCCCTACACTAAACCACCATATAGGAACAAGACAAGACGTGAAACATACCCTTTGATACAAAGTGAACAAACAACTTTAATAATGTTGTGAAGTAACGTCAAAAGCGACATAAATTTGACAGGTCCACATATCGAAATGAGATTTCAACTAAGAGTGTGCGCTACTTTCGATGAGTGATGCTGGAGGCCGTTCCCGCTGAAGAGAGGTATTTGGCGCTAGGTGGCGTACGCCCTGTGGTGCTGCCATCATGGCTGATGCGTCATTACAAATAGAAGTAATATTAACAGTTACAAAATTTATACAGTTTGATCGTAAACAGTGTTTTTTTTTTTTTAAATTCCTGACCTGGGCGAAGATAAACTTAAGTCACGTACGGTTTTATTTTACAGAGCGTGCTTGTTAACTCTGGCTAGCGTCAATACTAAGGTACTATCGTGCATGACGCATACGTAATTACAATTTGCAACTTATAAACATGTTGGATTGAGCAGCAGACTGTACATGAACTTTTCTTCCCTTCCCGCCTTACGATGTACACACCATACTATACCAACATGAGAAACGGCAGTTACAAACAATCTACTGATGCTTTCAATAAAACTATTTAAACATATACAATAAAAAGGAAATTCAAAGCCTACGTCCAAATGCAACTGCTTATACATGCAACTTAATGTATAGAGAAGAGCAATGCCTACTCTAATGAAACATGGAGCTAAAGTTATTTATCTTTTTATTGATTTATTTAGTTTTGTGTGTGAGTATCTATGCTTTCCCAATCCACATGGCAGTATGTGACAGTACGTGCTGTCCATAGAATATTAACTATTCTGTGTAGTAATTTAGCAAATTCATTCCTTTTCTTTTTTTTTTTTTTTTTTTGATTTGTGACCATGTATCTACATTGTGTTGCAAAGCGTATTTTCTTTGCGTGATTCATTCCAATCTGTCATTCCTTGGAAACAAAATTATGAATAGCATATTTAAAAGAAAACCGTTTGTTATCCGTTATGGTCCTATCCAAACCTTAACACATTAATGAGTTGGTAATACAGATGAACGTGGATGAAAGTTAATGCCACATTCTGACTTTTGCTACATGAGTAGATTAAGGTCAAGTTTTCTGTTCCACACTATGATAAAGTCCGTGAGACTCAACCAGAATAGCTTTTACATTGCCACGTACATGTAACATGGGATATTTTTCATAATTCATGGGGGCAAGAATTAGCTTTTGATTCCCCCTCCCCACCACGATTACAGTTTTAATAATGATAGTACACTTCCTCTCTTCCAGTAAACTTGTCATTTTATCGCAGAATTACGGACGGCGTGATTTAGCAGCTTTTTTCCGAACTATATTGAAATGTCTTGCTAAGGTGTATGAATGTTCCATGTTCCGTACTGACTAGACCCGCATCTGTGAATATAAGTTACGATGTTCACTTGAAATGGTTCATCAGGCTCCACTTTCCGTCACATTTAGTGAACAAGCACATGAATAGTGAGAATATTATGAATCAGTATTTCTCATATTAATGTGGTATTACTCTGTTCATTCTGTGGTTCATTTATGTGTTCCTTAGGCCTACGGCCGAAGTAATACATCACATGCTCTATGTTTCTTCATATGCGGAGTTGTAATGGTATGAATGGGAACAGCTACGGCTGCATCTCTTTGAATAATCAAACAAAAATCTTCCATATCAGCTCTGTAGTCTGAATTTCTTTCCCTACTAACTGACGTGTTGACAGAATTCTCAGGTAGGTATCGTCCACCTTCTAAGAGCAGGAGACACTGCGGATTAGAAGCAGAGCGTAAACTCATTTTGTACAAGAAAGTAGATGGATAGCAATCATATCCAGTCGAAGGCACCAGTCTGTCATTCACTTGAAGTAAATCGCGGCGAAAAACTGAATCTGCATGAGCGAAATACGAAGCAAACACAACTCTACCAGAACACTACCTCCATAGTCTTTAACATAGCTTCACCTTCTTTTCAGTCCACGACCGGTGATTTCTGAATAATTTGTTAAATACTTCACTACAGTAGTTATGCACTGATTTGTCGGTATCTGCTACGAAATGTATTTCTTCTAATAAAAATTTCTTACCTCGTTTCCATCCGAACTGTCACCTGCATCATGCAACACACCAGTTCCAATATAGTACAGCAATCGATGCTTACAATGAGACAGTCAGTAGTTACTTACTGAAAATGCGGCATTGGTCCAAATACATCTACATAGACTAGATACTCCACAAGAAATCCTACGGTGCATGGAAAAGTACGGGAAGGCAAGTGATCCAAGATTTTAGCAGTGAGAATTATCTTCTGGTAAGTGTCAGTATCAACAATAAAGAAAGAATATGAGAGAGAAGAATTTCTGCTATGAGACGTGAGATGGTGATAAAGCTTTTGTACAGATACTTCCCTTTACGCTTTCAGCTCTGAAGAAAAGCTTTACTCGAAGGTACTAGAAGACGTAGCAAAAGCTAGAAATCTGGAGAATTTTCGATACGAGGACATCTAGAATGTAATATCGGCATCGTCATTCAGCGAACGGAACTAGATCGAAGCTATAAACGAATGTTTTCTTTTCCGCGACTGTGAAGTAGGGCACAGAGATGCTAACATGCTCGCAGATAGTCGTCGTTGGCAAATATTTTCCGATCACAATGAGGTTCTCAGGCCACTGAACTTCGACGGAGAATTACCTCGACCGATGAACTTTTTGTTGCTCCATAACAGTGTATTCCTAGGCGGAACTTAGGAATCACGCTTCATATAAACAGACTGCCGTAAATTATGATTCTAGTAGAACGCTTTCTACAAGTACTCCAGAAGCTGATGTTGGTTTCCGTGGGAACCACTAATTAACCATAGTGAGAACAGACTTACACTTCATGTTGCTTAACTTTCTATTGTCTCGTAGCTAGTTCCCACCATTCACTGAGAACGTGCATTGTGGAATACTCCTGAACAATTTTGCGATTTTCTTCGAGCTTCAGCGTTGTCGCAAACGACTGAAATGTTGTTAGAAAAAAGAATTTATAATTTTAATAAGGCGTTATTGGATAATTTTGCTGGGGAATATATCGTCGGTCTCTGGGAAGGAAGCATTAAACCATGAAACAAAATAAAATATGGGCATCTAACTTATCGCATCATAACAACGTAATTAAATAGGAGAGAACACAAATTTTGTTTTTCAAGATTCAGGAATTGTGGAGGGATTAAATGCTGCGAATACAGCACATATAAGTTATTAAACAACCTCAGATAATATCGTGACAAACATTTTTGGTCCAGGAACCAACGCTACACATTTTCAGCAATAAATAGTATACGTAATGATTTTACATAATTTTCTACATAAGTGTAAACGAATTCAATGCATTCTGTTAGTATGTTGTTATATACTACGTGACATTGTTGGTGTGTAATTCATATAAAAATAGAGATTGATTTGGTACGACTGGGAGTGCGATTGTGCGAATTTACTTAAGATACAAGCAACAAACAAAAGTGAATTAGTAGCAGTTGGGGATGAAATTGAAATAGAATGTGTAAATGATTTATATATGGGTGAACTTACAAAATCCGTCGACTCCACAAATAATAGCAAAGCTACTGATATGGGTGGCATAAACGCTGAACTGCTAACATATTGGAAGCACCATACTACAAAATAGACATTTATTTTATATGTGCTGGAGCAAATGAGCTATTCGAGAAGAATGGTTAAAATAAAAGGCAATATCATCGTTTAAAAAGGGAGATCGCAATAGTGCAAGAACGTATATAGGAGTCAGCTTACTGGACACCATCTACAAAGAATAGTGAACAAGAGGTTAAACGGGGTATCTGACAATTTATTAGGCGAAAAAATATGGATTTTCGGAGGGACAGATGCACAATAGATGCAGTACTTACAATTAAACAATTAATTGAAAAACGGAGAGTGTATAATGTGGAAAGCCATTTAGCATTCATTGACTTTTACTAAGGCCTTCGATAATGTTGATAGAAACTGTGAAGAATTATGAGGAAAAGAGGATTTCCACGACACGTAACGGTCGTTTTAAAATGTGTCTACAAATACATAAGGGAAATTCATGTCATAAATGATACTCTAGCACACCCTATAACCGTAAAGAAAGGAGCAAGACGAGGCTGCAGCTTTCACTCACTCGTGTTAACGTTTATTCAGATGATGCAGTCGGGAATTGAAAGGCGAATTTTAACGGGGGAATTAATATTAACATAAGTTACAACATGAATTGCCTTTTATATCCAGACGATGTCACATTGCTGACGGGAAATGAAGGGAACTACAGGAATACAAGACACAGACATAGAGAAGAAATTAGCGAATTCTGGTACATAGTATATATGGAACAATAAATAGATGTCTAAAGAATTAAACGAGATAAGAAACAAGATTGCACTTTCAAAAGACAATGGCAGTTCTCACGCTTATTTATGGAAGAGAATCGTGTGTTACACACAAACATCAAGAAAGTAGCATAGAAGTACCCGATATGAGATTTCTAAGAGCAGTTAAAGATGCACAAGAGACAACAGATTTCGAAATTTTGAACTTAGGCAAGAACTAAATACGAGATACGAGGCGTGTTTTTTTAAGTAAGTACCGTTTTGAAATTTAAAAAAAACATGCTAAGATATCTGAGTAATTTTACTTTTATATGACAGCCTGTACCTTAACCTACTTTTTTACATAATTTCTCTCAATATTAAGGTACTTGTCATAACGTTGTACCAGTTATTGAATACTCTCCTCATAGAAGTCGGCCGCCTGACTTGTTAACCACTGCATCACCACTGTTTTGACTTCGTCATCGTCTTTAAGACGCTGACCGCCCAGCTGTTTCTTCAAGTGCAGGAACAGATGGTAGTCACTGGGCGCAGGATCGGGGCGGTGCGGAGGGTGATCTAGAGTTTCCCATCGAAAAGATGTGATGAGGTCTTTGGTCTGATTTGCCACATGCGGACGGGCATTGTCTTGTAGCAAAACGATGCCTTTGCTCAACTTCCATGGACTGTTGCTTTGATCCCGGTGTGACGTAGGCCACCAATGTTTCATCGCCCGTAACAATTTGGCTTCAGAAATCATCACCGTCGTTGTGGTACCACTCAAGGAAAGTCAATGCACTGTCTTGACGTTTGGTTTTGTGCAAATCCGTCAACATTTTCGGTACCCAACGTGCGCACAATTTTCGGTAGTTCAAGTGCTTGATCACAGTGCCATACAAAACACTCCGAGAAACATTAGGAAAGTCATCCCGCAAGGAGGAAATCATAAAGCTTCTGTTTTCTCTCACCTTATTGTCCACTTCCTGCACCAAACTTTCATTAACTACCGAAGGACGCCCACTCCGTTGTTCATCATTCACATATGTTCGGCCATCTTTAAATGCTCTCACCCACTTTCTTACCATTCCATCACTAACAATGTTTTCTCCGTAAACTGCACAGATTTCACGATGAATATCGATCGCTTTTAGGTCTTTAGCACTAAGAAATCTTATAACAGTCCGCACTTCACAGTCGGCGCGACTCACAATTATCGGAGCCATCTTAACCACTCAGTACACAACGTAAATAAGGAAGAATCAGACCGTAATGGCGTCAGTGCGTAGATTAAGGTACAGGCATTCATGTATAAATAACATTATTGAGATATCTTAGCACGTCTTTTTTTAATTTCAAAACGGTACTTACTTAAAAAACACGCCTCGTATATTTAGAATGTCGCATCAAAACACCTTTCATCCATCTAAATTTCCAGCTGTTATTTTGCCAAGCAACAAGTTCCGGCGACATTTAACGTCATCTTCATTCCCCATGACCGACGTGTCGGAACGACCTTTGGTCCAGTTAAAATAGGGGCTAGCATTCAGCGCTTGGTATTCATAGATTGTTGACACAACGATGCCCCTGGTTACTCCAGAACATATCAACTGGAAATTTATACGGATGAAAGGTCTTTCGATTCGACATACTGTACTGAACAGACGTGATCCCACAACATCCTGCATAAAGATTGGAGTGCAGAGAATAATATATTTAATCCACTCGATAAAATAAAAGGAAGTAGGAGGATCTGGAACGAACATCTCGACAGAAAGAGCGGTGAAAGAATACGTTCCCAGATAAGACTGAAGCCACTTGGGATAAGAAGTCAATGAAAACCGAGGAATAAATGGGTTTCTGAACAGGTAAAATAAGAGAAACACCTGTTGCTTGAAGAGAAGACGGTGGTATTTCTGACTAAATAACGCCCAAAGTCATTAACGAAGCATAGTTTCAGATCACATAAAACGCTCGTCACTTCGATGAGAGAAAATATTACATCGAAATTGGTCTTTACAAGTGTCTTACGACAAACTATCCTCTCACGCTGCAAATTGGCAACTTGAACACAAGATATTACATTTTGAATGAAAGGGCTTTGATCAACCAAACTAAATGAGGGTGAAACTTAAAATTATATGTGTGACAATATATGATCGCACTATAAAATCGGATTTCGGCAAATATAAGTAGATTTTTCGTACTACATATAAGTAATAATTATCTCAATCTGATGGCCACAATGGCAGCTGCAGAGATCGCAGCCAAGCAGGCTAATTCTGACTACAAAAACTTAACCTGAGATTGTAACGCTGCGCTAGTGCACACGACACTCATTAAAGCCTGTACTATGGTAAGTTGACGGGCTTCACCTTACGAGAAAGGTTTTTTGTATAGAAATTGACCGCGTGTACCTGAATGGAGGCAAATCAGACTTACACCCACTCTGTAATAACAATGATACGTCAGGCAAGTCCGAAATGCAACTACACGTCAGGACGGACAAGAAACAACACAGAATTTGTTAAAAATACGGTCGCCAGCCTAATTAGGCATTAACTGAGTTTCTTCCCTGTACAAGTTGATGTACGTTCAAACAAAACAACACGTAGTAACACAGCATAATATGGTAAATTTTAGAACCAGAAAATCTACTGAATTGATAATTTCACTTTCTGTACTGATAGGGATAAACCATAAATACGTAACACCACACTATAATGTTTACTACAAAACTTCGTACTGTCTATTGATCTGATTAAAATCGGGCATAGGTTACCCTAGAAATAGCACTTTCGAATCACACACACAATGTCAATTTTGGTAAAGGTAAAACACTGTTAAATTTTGGTTTTTTATATTAACTTTAACTTTGCTGATCAAATCAGTCTACAACACTTCACAATTCAAATAAAAAAAAGAGGGGGGGGGCTGAAACTGTTATGATCACTGTATAAAAAAAAATTCGATTACTGAAATCATTATGTGCTCAAGATTTCCAATATGTTAGTTACTACTCTTTTCATTTTATTTCCTGCTCATTTAAATACCATTATATCTGTCTCGAAATTATTAAACTTCACTACTAAATCAATATCAAAATTATCTTCCAACTTTGTCAGACCTTTGTTATTCGTCTATTAGTTCATTAACAAAAAAGTTCTTTAAACATCATTCTAACATAGCTAGGTCTGCAGGTAATTATTATTAACATAAACTTTAATTCTTCATTTCGGGACACTCGGATTCCACAACATTTGGAAAGGACCCTGGCTAGGTCAGTTGCGAGGATAATTAAGTGATACGACAGTTCTGGTAACATTTAAGTTGTTATTGAACAGTAGGGAACAAAAGTAACACTGGTCCACACGAATACAGTACTGAAAGTTTCAACCTGTTCGTGGCGGTTGGCGGTTGGCGGTCGGCGAGATGGCGAGGCACGGAGCACACATACAATCACAGCAATTGCTCTTGATGTATCGGCACTTTACTTCTTCATAGCGTCACAATACTTTTCCATTTAGTGCCTATGGAATTTTGCCATGCTGTATAGGCGTCGGAACGGCATATCCAAGGCTCAATGAAACTACATCTTCCAGGAGAGCCTCCTCGATCCAGAACATGTTGCTCAGACCAATGCCCAACTCCGACTACCACTGCTGAGCCCGTTATGCTGAACAGTGCCCGTGCGCATTTTCCCGCGCTCACCTGCCATCCACCTCTTACCGCTCCCCTACAGACAGGGTATCCACCAGAGGTTTTGCATTCTACATATCCTAACACATTGCCTACGTATGGACCAGACACACAATTACAATTTTAAACATGTTACAATAGATTCAACGTTTGTTACACTTCAATTCTATTACAATATTGCTTGAAATTTGACATAAACATTAATATTCACATTGAAAATTGTTTACAGTTTCTTTAACATAATGGCATGAAACAAAAAAAAGAAATGAAATCGGAACATCGATTACACTAATTTATCGAAAAATCAGAAAAAAATATTATTTATATTATAGTACATCGTTGTTTTTGTTACACATGCCCCCGTTTCCAGTAAATTTCACTAAGTGCAAATTTGATGGGAACAATGAACTTTATATTTATACAGGGGTTCTGAATCTTTGTGTGAATGTGCCATCACAAAAGTTTATACCACAAACTTCCTTTCACTCACATTACCTAGGTCTATACTTTTTAACATATCAAGAACATTTACCTATCGTTTGCTTAAGTGCCTTTGGCACAGTCCAACCTCCTATCACAAAATGATTTAAATAGCAAATTACTCATTTTTTATTAAATTTCTCAAAGAAATAATTTCAAATTCTGGAACACTAACACTTAATAATAAGGCAGATACAAACACCTATATACACTATAAAACAATTTGTTGCTGCTTGCATTGAATGGCAGTCCATTTCCTTATTTACTAATAAACACACAATAAAATTTAGAAAATTACTACACATATTTGCTGCCTATTATTCAGATTTGGGCAGTCCACTTCGCACCATTTTATCACATATCCTGTACCACACTTACAATTCTCCTTTGACTATTTATCTGCCCTCTTTGGTTTTTGGCAGTCCCATCGTTTATTTGGCTTGGAGCATTTACCCTTTCTTTTCAGCCCTTTTCTCCATACATCTCTACATTTATAGTACATTTGGTAATCAGAAACTCACATAAGTACATTAGCACACTGACACTGGTATACATACATTTACGAAAGTTTGTTACATTTGGAATAAAATAGTTTCAGCATTAGATCCAGCACATTTACTGCAGATTGCTTTCTGATTGTACTTAGCTTACTCATTCCTACGAACATACAGTTTCATGTCCACAACGTTTCTTACACCTAAAGGTCTTTTGGATTTTGGGTAGATCAGGTAGTAAGCATTATAGTGTGGAATGTTCTGTGTTATATACAGTCCATCACAAATATATTTAAATTTGGAAATTTCATGGTACAGTTCACTAGATTTTTCGTGGGTTTTTAAGAGAACATAATCTCCAATTTTAAATTTTGAAACCTTCAGATTTTTTATCATGTCTTTTAGATCTAGATTCAGCTTTTTGCTTTGCCCTTTTTCTGACTAATTCTTTCTTTTGATTCAACGCCAAGCTTTTACAAGGTGAAAACTCTAGTTTTTCCTCAATTACACTTTTACTTCTGCTGCCTAACAAAATTTCTTCTGGAGGGAACCCAGTAGATTCATGGTGTAAGGTGTTCATGACATTCTCAAAATCCAATATAAATCTGCCCCAAACTCTAAATCATGCCCCTTCCTGTATTTTCCGCAACACACCTTGGTCGACTGTGACATCGTCCCAAGATACGTTCCTGACCTGTGAACCATTTATATCTGGTGGCTTTCTCGGTTTCTGGAGCTCAAAGTCTTTGCTTATTTGAATTCTTTGCAAAATAAACACTGAGTTGTCAGGTGGTTCCTTTTTTCTGTGTTCAGTCTCAACATCTGGGTTCCGTTTTGAAACTTCGTCATCAGTATGTACATTATCGCAATTAGCTGTATTCCTGTTATTTTCGTTAGTACCAAAATACTCGTCATCTGAACTATCGTCAGAATCCGACCATTCTGGATCGCTTTCAGGTTCCAACATAAAAGCTTTTCTGAGACAGGCACTAAGTCCTTCCTCTGCATTTTCGTCAGGCTTTGATTTTAACTCGGTATCCTCTTTCGACAAAACGGCCTCATTATTAGCTTTACTCACATCCACTGTTACTTCATATTTAGTGTAATCCTCGTGGACTTCAATTACTTTTAGGTAATTCCCTGCCCCTTCCCCACGGTGCCTTTCGGTAGCAGCGTGTACTGTTGGCGGATGGTTAACAGAAGTTACTTCCTCGTCAATGCTTAGGATTTCATCCCCCAATTCTTTCCTATCTTTAACCTTCGTCCTATCGGCAGCACGCGTACTTTGCGCGGCGCTATTTACTCTCTCCTCTTCAAATTTGGGCCACGCCACCTTATCGACGTCCCTACTATTGCCTTTTCCACTAATTAACCTCCTTGCCTCATATTCCATCTTAAAATCCTCCCACTCACATTGCTTGAGGCCCTTGTACAGATCGTCGATCTGCACACGCCAATCAGTTACTTCTGCTAATTCATTCTCGCCTTTTACTTTATTGCTAACACTGCTAACTGCACCTCTCTGTGTATCCACTGTTTCATCTACTACTTCCTTCGCCACAGAAGTACCACTCGTAATGTATTCACCAGCTCTTATGGCAATGTTCGTACCTAATGCTGCTGCCTTGCTAGCGGCTTCTCTCTGAACATTTGTTCTGCTAGGCTGGGCCGTTGCCCTCTGATGCTCCACTCGCATGTTAACATGTAGCACTCTGCGCGGCGAAGATGACTCACCAGCGCTCGCACCTGACGCTTGTTTCGCAACAACACGTTTCGTCGTTCCACGCCTGTCTCTAACCTGTCTCATAACTTTACTGTCAGTCCGGTAACATTTCTTAAATCGGGGCCGGTATGTTCTGTCCGCTTCTGTTTGGCCCGCAACGTTCGCGGAAATCAGTTTCCCGCGTCGTCATTATTTTGCGCGGCGTACCCTCTACCGCGACCTGGATAACTCCCTCTTCCTCTTTCTCTGCCTCTACCTCTTCGTATCACGTTGACGCGAAACCCATCACCGTCATTTCTCTCGTCATTATTGCGATTATTTCTGTTACCAAAATTGTGATAATTGGCACGACTTTCGCGACAATGGTCTTCGTCTTCGACCCTCTCGAGAAACGCTTGGAAGCTACGATGATTGCTTCCCACATATATCTTTGAATCTTCTGGAAGCTTTTTATATAGCTCCCATATGATTTCAGAATCGGATCTTCTCCCTCTTAAATGTGTCAATTTTCGGTACTAATATTCGCAGAAATCTTTCAAAGAATTCCTGCCCCTGTTATCATGAAGCTTGGCCATGATAAACTCGCGCCACAAATGATCCTGTTTTTGTTCGGACCAATATTCTTCCGTAAACTTTTGCTTAAATTCTTCGAACGTCATTTGTTCGGTATTTAAATTAATTCCCCAGCGCTTAGTGTCACCTGCTAAGGCGCTAGTTACTACGTTTATCTTTTCCTGACCAAACAAGTGTTTAGGAAACATTTTCTCGCAATTTTTGATGAAATGTAACGGGTGCCATCCGTTATGTTTCTTGGCGGGATCGAAGCGTTCCTCACCTTCCAACAGCTTCGTAAATGGTGTGCCATTACAGACAACACCAGGCCTATCTTTGATTTCACTCTCAAGATCGAAAATTTTGCCTTGAATTTTCGATGTATTTTATTCACACTTTTGTACATGTCCGGTAACTTTCTCGTCTAAATCTCTTTCAGTATCTGAAACTGCCTTTTTCAACTGTGAGATTCCGTGTTGACATTCGTTTACGATCTCAGTTTTAAGACCGAAAACTTTTTCATCTACTTTTGTTTCAACCAGAGGCTCTACTTTCTCTTGGATGTTGAGAATTTCAACATCAAACGTACTGTTAGTTTTGTCAATTTCCCCCTGCATAGTATCCATATTTTTATTATTTGTGTCAATTTCAAACTTCATAGTATTTACTAAAGAGCTTAAATTACCCACTTTTTGTTGTACCTGTTCTATTTGTTTATTAATTTTAATTCCTTGTTCTTCGACCTCTGCTTTAAGCTGACCAATGTGTGTTTTGAGCTGATCATTTTGTGTTTTGAGCTGATTACTTTGCGTTTTAAGCTGGTCGTCAACGTGTGTTTTAAGCTGATCATTCTGTGTTTTGAGCTGATTACTTTGAGTTTTAAGCTGCTCATCAACGTGTCTTTTAAGCTGATCATTCTGTGTTTTGAGCTGCTCACTCTGTCCGGCAATTTGTTTGGTTAATTGTTCAAATAAATCGTTCATGCTTAAAATTTTCACACTGTCTTGTTCTACGGAATCGGTGTGTTCCGATCCTACATCAAAATTTTCTTTCAGTTCTTCCTTTATCTGTGGTGAATCAAACATCTCAGTGGATTCGTTCACGTACCCACTATCATCTACAAAGTTACCCTCTACTTCCTGTTTTCATCCTTGCTGTGTTCTAGGCAATCTCGATATTTCAATCTGTTCGTTAACATGTTCGTGATATTGTATGTACGCCAATTGTCTTCCGCTAACGCCATCTGTTATCTCGCTGCGTAAACTCCTGTTATTGCCAGCCCCATTTTCCATTACACTCGGCACATCTACTGTTTCTACGTTCCTGTCCATACTGAACGTAAATTACACTACACTACCGTAATTGACGTTCACTGCTATTCATTTTACTAAATATTATTGCAATTCGTGCCACTGACCATCCACTGTACGGTATTCACATTAATTTGTGACCGATAACAACTGGATGTCCTGTCACCGGGAGCAACTTGTAACGCTGCGCTAGTGCACACGATACTCATTAAAGCCTGTACTATGGTAAGTTGACGGGCTTCACCTTATGAGAAAGGATTTTTGTATAGAAATTGACCGCGTGTACCTGAATGGAGGCAAATCAGACTTACACCCACTCTGTAATAACAATGATACGTCAAGCAAGCCCGAAATGCAACTACACGTCAGGACGGACAAGAAACAACACAGAATTTGTTAAAAATACGGTCGCCAGCCTAATTAGGCATTAACTGAGTTTCTTCCCTGTACAAGTTGATGTACGTTCAAACAAAACAACACGTAGTAACACAGCATAATATGGTAAATTTTAGAACCAGAAAATCTACTGAATTGATAATTTCACTATCTGTACTGATAGGGATAAATCATAAATACGTAACACCACACTATAATGTTTACTACAAAACTTCGTACTGTCTATTGATCTGATTAAAATCGGGCATAGGTTACCCTATAAATAGCACTTTCGAATCACACACACAATGTCAATTTTGATAAAGGTAAAACACTGATAAATTTTGGTTTTTTATATTGACTTTAACTTTGCTGATCACATCAGTCTAGAACACTTCAGAATTCAAAAGAAAAAAAAGAGGGGGGAGCCCTGAAACTGTTATGATCACTGTATAAAAAAAATTCGATTACTGAAATCATTATGTGCTCAAGATTTCCAATATATTAGTCACTACTTTTTTCATTTTATTTCCTGCTCATTTAAATACCATTATATCTGTCTCGAAATTATTAAACTTCACTACTAAATCAATATCAAAATTATCTTCCAACTTTGTCAGACCTTTGTTATTCGTCTATTAGTTCATTAACAAAAAAGTTCTTTAAACATCATTCTAACATAGCTAGGTCTGCAGGTAATTATTATTAACATAAACTTTAATTCTTCATTTCGGGACACTCGGATTGCACAACATTTGGAAAGGACCCTGGCTAGGTTAGTTGGGAGGATAATTAAGTGATACGACAGTTCTGGTAAAATTTAAGTTGTTATTGAACAGTAGGGAACAAAAGTAACACTGGTCCACACGAATACAGTACTGAAAGTTTCAACCTGTTCGTATCGATGTGGCGGTTGGCGGTCGGCGAGATGGCGAGGCACGGAGCACACATGCAATCACAGCAATGGCTCTTGATGTATCGGCACTTTGCTTCTTCATAGCGTCACAATACTTTTCCATTTAGTGCCTATGGAATTTTGCCATGCTGTATAGGCGTCGGAACGGCATATCCAAGGCTCAATGAAACTACATCTTCCAGGAGAGCCTCCTCGATCGAGAACGTGTTGCTCAGACCAATGCCCAACTCTGACTACCACTGCTGAGCCCGTTATGCTGTACAGTGCCCGTGCGCATTTTCCCGTGCTCACCTGCCATCCACCTTTTACTGCTCCCCTACAGACAGGGTATTCACCAGAGGTTTTGCATTCTACATATCCTAACACATTGCTTACGTATGGACCAGATGCACAATTATAATTTTAAACATGTTACAATAGATTCAACGTTTGTTACACTTCAATTCTATTACAATATTGCTTGAAATTAGACATAAACATTTAATATTCATATTGAAAATTGTTTACAGTTTCTTTAACGTAATGGCATGAAACAAAAAAAAAAAAAGAAATGAAATCGGAACATCGATTACACTAATTTATCGAAAAATCAGAAAAAATATTATTTGTATAACAGTACAGCGTTGTTGTTGTTACAAGATGAGCTATTAATGCGTAACCTTGTGTTTAATATGATGGAGCGCAGTTCATTGTAGTCGTTCTCATCGTAACTTATTATTTAATAAACAGACGAGCATGGAGAAAATAACCTTACCGACAAACCAAGAAGGAAAGCATAAAAACAGATAACAAGAAAGACTATATACCAGTTACATAAAAATGACAGAGTCTTCTTTCTATCTCACTGAGATGACCGCCTTCATAACAACTCAAGTCCAAACAGTATGCAAGTCCTTTTCTCGTGAAGACAATATTACTTCCCATTCAGTAAAACCTCACTGGCTTTTCAAATTAAATCATGCGGTCTAAGAAAGTAAAGAAAATGGGCAACCACGATCTCCGGTGTTACTAAACTTTTCTACCCCAACCATGATATCTAGCCAACATACTGGCAAGAAACCGAGTTAATATTGATCTGTCATTCAGTTCAAAACTATGTTTAAATTTTCAAGTCTGTAACTCATCGAAAACTTAGCTTAAAATGAATTGCAAAATTCGGACTGAACACAGAGAGACAAGAAAATGACCTAATAAAACGAGTTGGAACGCATCCATATGTAATATTTCATATCATCACGTATTAATGAAACTGAATTTGACACACATGATCCCATACAGTGTAGTAATGATCGTATGATAGAATCCTTATAATATCCTTTTCTATTCGATATTAATTTTTGCATACTGACTGTTTGATAATTCATAACAGTTTATTGTTCACCAATTTTTCACAAGAAAAGCATCTCTAATGATGTACAAATGTGTATAACCAAACAGTTCAGACAAAGAGGTGACTTATCATTCACAACGGATTTAGAAATATTGCTGCAGTTTTATATTTGTACCTGTTTTAAGTAACTGTGAGAATGTACATGTGTGCCCTGTGTGTGTGTGTGTGTGTGTGTGTGTGTGTGTGTGTGTGTAGAGCTACGTCACATATCGTGGGCAAGAGCAGACATGAGACTAACCTAGTACAGATTTGCCGAAAGCATTCGTTAAGCTGTTGCAGTCAGTGGTAGCAAGTTATCGTTTACATAAGCTTCAGTGTTATTCAAGCGCACAAAAGCAGCACTGCAGGTTTATCTACGCAATCAGTTAGCACATTAACATTTAAAGCCATTTGAATATTCCTAACCAGAGTGTAACTAAAACTGAAAATCCGCTGTTAGTATCTTTATTTAAGAATGCCATTGCAAACGCAAATGAAATCGCTGGCCCAAAGGCTAAGTAAAACGAAAACTAACGGTGGTATTGATGCCTAATATTAATAAATAGCAGATGGAAGTCTATAATGAATGCACTAAGAGTAAAATACAAAAAAGCTTCATGATACAATTTGTAGCAATGGGGTATTTTTATGAACTATTTTTTGATGGTACCTCGTATTGATGAGGAACTGATCCTTTCGCATTATAACCGTGACTGTATACTTAATATTTAATTGAAACACACCCTGTATACGCTGATAAGAGACGAATAAGGAATTATTCCAGGGGTAATACTGTCCACTGCTGGCAATGTCCACTGACACACACAATTTTGACGAAGCTCAGATTGTTGTGGGCCAGTCCATGGGAACGAGCGACCAACTTGATCGATTGTTCCCACGGTGCAAGGGCGGTGAAACAACGGGAAGACGAGAAGGTTTTCTACATCCAAGCTTCGGCGCAGAACGTTCAGGTCGGAGCCTTGTCCACCCACTAAAGTAGGATAGGCGTCGATCTGTGGCAGACACAGTACAGTGCCTGTTTGCGAGCACACATTGTTCACGGCATGTTGTTGAACTCAGGCCTTCACAGCAGACGACCCCTTCCCGTTCCCGTGTTCGTACAGCGACATCGTCAATCACGATTGCAGTGGGCACGAGACCATCAGGATTATAAATTAGAGGAACGACGTTTACGGGATTTACCTGACCCGTGTGTACACATCTGGTGCCATATTTCGCCGGAGTCCTACGGAGGACTTGACGAAACCAAAGCAAGCAGAATTGCTGCTGTACGGCGGCGTTTCAAAGACGGGCTGACTCACTACGAAGCAGGTGGCCATTACGTTTCGGCTCATCGTGTATTCCAAATTATAGTATCTGAGCTCCTGTTCGTGAGCATCATTGTATGACAGTTGGTAACGTAACACAAGTTGTAGAGAAACTGGTTCTCTACTTCTGAAAAAAAACCTTTTAAATAATAAAACATGACCTATACAAGGAATCTGACTACCCCTATTAGTCATGGACGAAAAAAAAAATTGGCATAGTCTTTGTCAGATCGTGTAGAATCTTATGTGGGGCCAATAAGATGTCAATTTTAATCAAAATATGGTATGCCAATGTTTATGTAATAAAAAAATAAATTAGGTAATTCAGTACAATTATTGTATAGATGTGATATCTCACTTTAACGGGGGCCAAATGATCAATTAAAGTCAATATAATTCCAGTAAACCTGCAAAAGTAAAAAAAAGATATCTTGTAGGGGCCTACATAGATATCGCGCATCTGCTAGATGCCCAAGAAATATGAAATTTTGTTGTGAAGCTGACAGCCAAAATAGATGCAAAAATACTATTGGTCAGTTTTCAAGCAGTAATGACGGACAGCATCAGCTGATAATATAAGGAATTTTATGGTAGCTAAATCTACTCCACAAAAAATAAAATATGTACACCCTCCAAAAGAAGTGACACGCAAACATTAAAATAAAATTATGATGAGTTGCAAAATGTCTGAGAAGAATTTTGAAAGAAAATTATTTTAATTGAACTTTAATTTGGCGGGTTTTCAAAACTGTCAACAAGACGAAATAACGGAAGGAATATTTATTGGAACTAAACAAACTTGAACCTTGATATTGTGACGGTAGTTTTAAAATAGATAATTTAACTGCAATTGTCTTTAATTTCGAAATGAGACAGAGCGTAATAATTTTCTTTTAATGTCTTAACTGTTGCTGCAGGCAGTGCAATGACGTCAGCGGTGGTCCGCGCGGATGATGTGTGAAGTTAATCCTGGTTCGTGGCGTGAAGATAGTGATGGGTCCTCCTGTTTCATTAATATTCCAGTTACGGCGATGGTCCACGTCTCCGTTGAAGTCGAATCAGCTGGCAGCACTGGCGCGCTAATAATAGTTCCAGTGTGTTCGTTGTCGTTACAGGCGGGACGTTTTATTATTGAATGTTTATTAGTCACGCGGTGCGGGTAGGTCGGAATTATGCAATGTCTTTAGTATTTACGATATATAGCCGGTTAATGCCAATACTTCGCACAGTTCTTTCACCGTGTTGCCACAGGAAAACAGTCACATGTGTTTAACACTATAGCAGTCCGTTAAACATCAGTTCCATTTACGTCGTCGTCTATAAGGCAGTTTGGATGATGTAATAAACGTTTCTTGATGAAATCACAGCACTGTTCTTTTACTTAACATTTTGGTTCCTTCCACTTTCACGCAATTCTAACACGACAATGGTGTCTGGTTCAAGGCTAATTGTCACAAGTACACACAGTATGTCAAATCGTCACCGCAAACACTCGATATACTTTTCAGGTTTTACTGTTCACTTAATAATGCACGATCTTCTATTAACACAGCGGACGCACTCTAATTAATTTTTCCTCCGCGTATCACCGTATTTCACGCCGAACTTTGCCACGTTTACGTTTCTCTACCCGCGAGCCGGCCACGATACCACAACAACTCGCACGCTCCCTATCGATAGTCGATCGCTCTCTCTCTGACACAGTACTTCTCCTAGCCTAACCAAAGTTTAGCAAAGCATATAACACCAGAACATTCATATTCGTACAATATAAAATATAAAACAGTAGCAAAATGAATGAAGAAACAATGTGACGTATTAACGAATAAAGAGTACTTGAAATAAATGATACATACCTACAACGACAAGGTAATACACAAAAGAAAAAAGCAATGTCTTTACAAAGTGTAAGATATTTGTGTACATACTTATGGGGATATACTAATGATGCATGTAAAGAGAATTATTTCGCTTGTTAGCGATATTAGTGACTATGCTATGTCAGTGTTGTCAAACAGCTACACGAGTGATATCGAGACGTGGCACTCCACGCTCTCACGTTAACAATATTGTTAGATTAATTTTCATATTTTAGATCATGACCTCAGTGTTCCCTAGTACTACATTTGCCAAGTGTAGCTAATGACATTTTTACGCGAGGTAATTGTGGGCAGTATATTTTCATATTATTGCATGTGTAACCTATAGAGAACTTGTACCCGGGGGGAGGGGGGGGGGGGCGTAGTGGAGGCGGCAGAGAACTGGGAGAAGGATGGACTGGGAGTCATAAATTCTGAATCCAGCGATAAGACTATCTGAGTGGCCCTGGGAAGCAACAGTCAGAGGTACTTCTAGCCATAGCAGTCTCCTCCTTCTACTCAGAATCTGACAGGAGTGTGTGGAGGAAGCCATTGAAGAGAATGTGTGTGAATTCCTAAGGGACCAAACTGCAGAGATCGTCGGTCCCTAAACTTACACATCACTTAGTTTAAGCTAACTTATGCTAATAGCAATACACACGCCGATGCCCGAATGAGGACTCGAAGCTCTGGCTACAGTGAGTATCGGGTAAGTTGAGACCTCGGCTGATGACAGTTTTCGGCCTCCCTGATGTTCAGTCCAAGACTTCTGCTTTAGATCTTTAGCGCACTGTTTCAACGTGTCTTCTTGTCCTCTAATCACTAACAGATCGCCTTTTTGCTTGTCTCCGACTTGCGAACTTTCCTCCTCCAGCAGAGGTTGGTAGAATAAATAATAAATTAAGGTATATTTGTCAGTTCCTTCTTGATATCAGTTATTTTGGAGTTGATATTACTTTCCAGTCATATCTCTCTGTCAAAATGCTGTTTGTCGCTGGACGTTTCCAAATCGAGCTTCCTCTGGGCAGTCCGTGCGTCAGAGACAGATTAGGATATTGTTTGGTCCAGTCTCGGCCTACTTATTTTTCCGATTGAAATGGCTTCCTCGTGGTACCAAGTAGTCGATAACTTCTTCCCACCAATGTTCGACCTTTTTGCATTGGCCTCAGTGACACAGACTTCTGCAGTCGTTAATATGGAACGGACACATTGTGTCATCGACAGGTCGCCTGCAGACAAAGGCGTTGGAGTCGGCTCCGCATCTAATTGGCTTTTCTTGCCAGGACGACGGAAGAGGCAACCTCCCGATTCAACCTTCTTTCCAAGAACGAAGAACAATACGGTTATGTTGCTTATCGGTAATTACGTTCATTACGTGGTGGAGAGCGAGTATGACGCGGTCCCTTGTGCCTTTTACCAGAATATGGTCCAACGGACATGGCAAAAGATGACACGCTGTCGTGAGGCTTTTGTGAACATGCAGTATTTGGTATTTCATGGTTAGGGAGATAAATGAATTGTAGAATCCCTTTTCTGTACGAATGTTTCGTTATTATTACGTTGCTTTCGGTAAACTTTACCCAAAAAAAGAAGGTGTTACCTAAGCGTCTTCGTATTCTCGTCGTGGTCCCTATTCACGTGTATTGTTAGAGACTTTATTTCAATTTTGTGGTCTTGCTTGTCTCGGTTTTTCTCGTTTAATCAATAAAAAAATTAACGAAACATGGTGCACGCCACAGCTAGAATTGATTGTTTACTTTTTAAGAGGCAGAAATCCTGTAGGATTAAGTCTGGTTCCGTTTCTTTACTTTTTGAGTAGAAGTAAAAAGAGAACGTAAATAACGAATGAATGATAATTAAATAGAATGTCAGAATCTGAGGTAAGTACACATTTATCTCCTTCCGTTAATTACATTGCAGATTGCTTCTTTTGTTTTAAAAATTGAGCTACAACCTTTAACTAAAAGGAAGTCTGTACAAGAGAGCTTTGCTGGTGACGTAAATAATCTGTGGCGAATTGGACCACATTGCACAAACGTGGGATCGACTACGAACTTATTTTCAGAAAGACGCGCAGCACGACGTACGTTCATCGAGTAGCTAAACTGAAAAACTATGACACGACAGTATTTCACATTGAGGATTTGGCGTATATTTTCTTCTATGGTTACGCCAGTGAAACAGTGTACTAGCTACATGATTTTGATTAGACACATCGCCATGCTCTCGTAATAGCGCCCCAACTGATAATTCAGGAAGTGCAGCAACATACCGGGTGATCAAAAAGTAAGTTTAATTTGAAAACTGAATGAACCACGGAATAATGTAGAGAGAGAGGTACAAATACACACACATGCTTGGAATGACATGGGGTTTTATTATAACCAAAAAAAAAAAATAGAAACGTTCAAAAAATGTCCGACAGATGGCGCTTCATCTGATCAGAATAGCAATAATTAGTCTAACAAAGTAAGGCAAAGCAAAGATGATGTTCTTTACAGGAAATGCTCAATATGTCCACCATCATTCCTCTACAATAGCTGTAGCCGAGGAATAATGTTGTGAACAGCATTGTAAAGCTTCCCGTAATTATGGTGAGGCATTGGCGTCGGATATTGTCTTTCAGCTTCCTTAGAGATGTCGGTCGATCACGATACACTTGCGACTTCAGGTAACCCCAAAGCCAATAATCGCACGGACTGAGGTCTGAGGACCTGGGAGGCCAAGCATTACGAAAGTGGCGGCTGAGCACACGATCATCACGAAACGACGCGCGAAAGAGATCTTTCACGCGTCTAGCAATACTTTTTTTTAATTTTTGTTCTAATAAAACCCCATGTCATTCCAAGCACGTGTGACAATTTTTACTTCTCTATCTACATTATTCTTTGTTTTATTAGGTTTTCAAATTTGTACTGACTTTTTGATCACCCAGTATATTCAAAGAAGTGTGATACATTTTAGTAAATCCTACCATCGGATTGCGGCCTGTCACACTGTAAAGCACTGCAATTGTGAATACTAAATACAGTCATTCTGGAAAAAATTAGCTCTACGTTGCTATAGAAAATCCTCTTCATTGACTTTGGATACAGGTTTTGGCTCACTATCCTGGAGATCGAATTTAAAATAATATTGAGTACTTACCGTACTTCGCATCACGGACGAAATCCGATACATACACGGCTATTTTGTGCATTAGCAAGTCACTTCAGCATGACCTGGCGCTGAGTGCGAGCTATCCTAAGACGCTCCTAGTTCTAAACTCAACCTGACATAAATCATGTGTTACATTACTAAATACTTGTCTTCTGACTTCTGCAAGATGTGGATACAAACATACATTGTTCTGTACGTGCACGACACTGTAATCCCGCCATGTGGTGCCCAGAGTAAAGTTAATGCTGTCACGGAACACTTTTACAAATATTAGAAGCCCTGAGACGGCAATGAGCGAGTTCGCCCTGGAATTGGCATGCTCGTAATTTCGAGAATATATGCCCTGTTCGTCGCAAACAATAAATACGAGGGCATTTCGAAAAGTAAAGATACAATGGCTTGCAGTCCTTAAATAGAACATTTATTTAGAAAACATCAGTTACATCTTATTAACTGAATTATTTGTTACTTTTCGACATAATCACCCCCGTTATCCAAACACTTGTTAAGTCGGTGCACAAGCTTTTGTATCCCACAGTCATAGAAGGTTGCCGCCTGTTGTCGGAACCACATTTCAACTTCATCTTTGATCTCTTCATCGTCGTGGAATGATTTTCCACCAAGATGTGACTTCAGGTAACAGAAGATATGGAAGTCGGTGGGCGCAAGGTCCGGGCGGTATGGCGGGTGGTCCAATACGTCCAATTTGAATTCTTTGAGTAGTGCTTTGATTACAAGCGCTGTGTGAGGCCGAACGTTGTCATGAAGCAAGCGGACTCCGCTTGTCAGCATTTCCCTGCGTTTGTTTTGAATTGTCCTTCGAAGACGTTTCAAAGTCTGGCAATATGCAGCAGCATTAATTGTCTTTCCAGGAGGCATCAATTCCAACAGAATGATGCCTTGTCTGTCCCAAAAAACAGAAGCCATGATTTTCTTCGCTGAAATAGCCGTTTTGCATTTCTTGGCTTTTGGTGAATTCGAATGGAGCCATTGCATTGATTGTTGCTTGGATTCAGATGTATGGTGATAAACCCACGTCTTGTCACCTGTCACAATGTGATCAAGGAACTCATCACCTGCTTCAGCATAGCGTCTGAGGAAGTCGAGTGCAAAGCCCATCCTTTTCATTTTATATTCTTCTGTTAACAGTTTTGGAACCCAGCGCGCACACAATTTCCTGTGCCGTAACTTGACAGTCAAAACGTCATAAAGGGTTGTCATTGACACGTCCGGTATAATCTGATGCAATTCTTTCAATGTGAGACGTCCATTCACACGAATTGCTTTCACCGTTCTCCGAAGAACGGCATCAAAGATCACAGATGGCCGACATGTTCTTTGTTCGTCATGAACATCGGTCCTACCTTCAGAGAAATGGCATCATTTCGTTACATTCTATCGATTCATAATGTTCCCATAAACAGGAACAATTTCTTTGTGAATATCCACTGGTCGCTGACCTTTTGCATGAAGAAAACATATGACGAAGCGCACTTCGCATTTGGCGGGATTCTTAATCGGCGCAGCCTTTTTAAACACGACCTACTCAAACCAGAAGCAAAGTTCAACTGACAAACGATCGCGAGGAGAAAGCTAACGGTTCAAGGTTAACACCAGTGTTGCCAACTTCCTCGCCAAAACTCTTCCGTTCCTCTGGTGTACGGTGTATCTTTACTTTCCGAAATACCCTCGTAGATAGTGTTAGCTGTATCCAAATCTAAATCCAAATCCTCAGGGCAGTATTCGACTCGGTATTACAATGTCCACTGACATTAATCTAACCACTCGTAAAATAACTGCATAACCACATCTGCTACGCTGCAAGACGTGGAGAGAGAGAGAGTCAGTGAGGTTCTGGAACTTACCGACAGGAATGTGGAGTCGTTCCGACTCCATTGTCGGGGACAGCCGCGCTAACTTCCTCGGTTGAGGATCCATGGCTCGAACAGTCCGATCGAGCTCGTCTCGCAGACTCTCGACTGGGTGTAAATCCTTGGAGTTTCGTGGTCAAGGGAGTACGGTTAACTCATCCTGGCACTCTTTGAACCACTCATGTGTACTGCGAGCTGTGTGACACGATGCATTGTCCTGCTGGTAGATGTCATCGTGCCGAGGAAAAACCACTCCACGTAGCGGTGGAATTGGTCTCCAAGGGATGTCCTCCAGCCAGAACTCTTCCGACAATTGTTGCAGGGTATTTGCTTTCAGGCGGTTCTCGCAGTATACACAAATAGTCAGTCACTTGGCGTACCGAGCGAGTTGGCGCAGTGGTTAGCACACTGGACTCGCATTCGGGAGGACTGCGGTTCAATCCCGTGCCCGCACATTCTGATTTAGGTTTTCCGTGATTTCCCTAAATCGCTTCAGTCAAATGCCGGGATGGTTCCTTTGACAGGGCACGGCCAACTTCTTTCCCCATCCTTCCCTAATCCAATGAGACCGATGACCTCGCTGTTTGGTCTCTTCCCCCAAAATCAGTCCAATCGAATAACATGTCGTATTAAACGTAAGTCATCTAAAAAGGCCACTCAGTGGATGTCCGGATGCGGTACTGCGGAGCAAGCGCCAGCCTTTGTCGCCGGTGAACAGCGGTCAGCATGGATGCACGTACCATGCGTCTGCTGCGCAGGATCATACGCGCCAACGTACGCTGAAGGCTCCTTGAGAGAAAACAGCACAGCTTGGCTATTCTGAATGGTTTGAAGCGGCCCGCCACGAATTTCCCCCTGTGCCAACCTTTTTATATACCTACATCCTCAATTTCTGAGTGCATACATTCCAATCTCTGCCTTCTTCTACAGTTTTTTCCCTCTACAGCTCCCTCTAGTACCATGGAAATTATTCCATGGTGGCTTAACACACGTTCTATCATCCTGTCCCTACCTCTTGTCAGTGTTTTCCATATTTTCCTTTCCTCGACGATGCTGCGGGGAAGCACCTCATTCCTTTCATTATGAATACATTTAATATTCAGCATCTCAAATGCTTCGACTCTCCCCCCTTTCAGTTTTCCCGCAGTCAATGTTTCACCACCTTACAATGCTTTGCTCCAGACGTACATTCTAAGAAATTTCTCCCTCAGATTAAGGCCTATGTTTGATACTTGCAGACCTGTCTTGACCAGAAATTCCCTTTCGGCCTGAGCTACACGGCCTTTAATGTGCTTATTGCTCCGTCCGTCATGGATTATTTATTGCTTAGGTAGCAAAGTTTCTTAACTTCTGATGTTAATTTTCTCACTATTTTCACTTCTGCTATTTCTCATTACTAAAGTCTTTCTTCGATTTACTTTCATTCCATATTTTGTACTCTTCGTACTGTTCAGTCAACTCAAACACCGTGTAACTTTTCTTCACTTTCACTGAGAATAGCATGGCTAATAATATATCTTATCATTTATATCCTTTCACTTTGGATTTTAGTACCACTCTTCAACGTTTCTTCTATTTCCGTCAATGCCTCACCGATGTATAGATTGAACAGAATGGGCGACAGACTTCATTCTTGTCTTACGAGCACTTCGTACTTGGTCATCCTCTCTTACTATTCCCTCTTAGTTCTTGTACATATTGTATATCACCTATCTTCCCCTATAACTTACTGTTTTACTCAGAATTTCGAACATCTTGCACCATTTATCATTGTTGAAAGATTTTTTAAATTTGACGTATACTGCGAAGGTGTCTGTAATCTTCAGTCTTACTTCTGTTATCAAACTGCAGCGTCAAAACTGCTTCTTTGGTGTCTTTCCCTTTCGTGAAGCCAAATTTATAGTCAACTAACAGATACTCAGTTATCTGTTATTCTTGTCAGCAACGTGTGTGCATGATCTGTTAAGCTGATTGTGATTTAATTCTTGCACTCGTCAGCTCTTTCCGCCTTCCGAATTATGCGAAAGTCACATGGTATGTCGCCAGACTCATACATTCTACACATCCACTTGTTGCCACCTTCCCAAATGATTTCAGAAATTTTGATGAAATGTTATCTATCTCTTCTGCTCTATTTGGTCTTAAGTCCTCCAGAGCTCTCTTAAATTCTGACTTTATTACTGGATCCCCTATCTCTTCTAAATCGACTTATGTTTTTCTTCCATGACATTAGACATTTCTTCCCTCTCACAGAGGCCTTCAATGTACTCTCTCCACCTGTTCCCTCTCTCCTCTGCATTTAGCAGTAGAAATTCCCGTTACCACCCTAGCTTTTAATTTCACCGAAGGTTGTTTTGACTTTTCTATAAGCTGAATCAGCCATTCAGGCTATCATTTCTTTTTCGATTTTCTCACATTTTTCATGCAATAATTTCGTCTTAGTATCCCTGCACTTCCTATTTATTTCATTCCTAAGTGACTTGTATTTATGTATTCCTGAATTTCTCGTAACATTTTTGCACTTCCTTCTTCAGCCCATCAACTGAATAATTTCTTCTGTTATAAATGGTTTCTTCACACTTTCGTTTCTAGTACGCGGATGTCTCTTTATAAACTCTGCGACTGTCCTTTTTAGAGATGTACATTCCTCATCAGCTTAACTGCCTAGCGAACTATTCATTATCGCACTATCTACATCCTCGGAGAACTTCAAGTGTATCTCTTCATTCCTTAATCTTTCCGTATCCCAATTCTTTGCGCATTGTGTCTACCTGACTAGTTTCTTAAACTTCAGCCTACTCTTCATCTTTACTAAACTGTAGTCTGTGAGTGTCTAGTCCTGGCTCAACCTTACAATCCAATATTTTGTTTCGGAATCTCGGCCTGACAGTGATGTTATCCAACTGAAATCTTCTTGTATCTACCGGTCTTTTCCAAGCATACCTCTACCTCTGGTGGATCTCGAGCAGAGTATTCGCTATCACCAGCTGAAATATGTTGTAGAACTCAATTAGTCTTACTCCTCTCTCTGTCCTAGTACACAGAACATATTATCCTGTCACCCTTTCTTCCACTCCTTCCCTTACAACCGCATTCCTATCCCCTGTGACTGTTACATTTTCGTCTCCCGTTACTTACCGAATTTCCCAATTCAATATCCCCGTGCACTTTCTCTATCTAACCCACTCCTGCTTGCGACGTTGGCATGCATAACTGAACTATTGTCGTCTGTGTTGATATGCTGCCGATTCTGATAAGAACAATCCTATCACTGAACAGCACGCTGTAACTCACTCTCTGCCCTACTTACCAATTCATAATTAATCCTACTCCTGTTGTACTGTGTTAAAGTACTGTTGATATTACCCTTAACTCATCTGATCCTAATTCCTTGTCTTCTTTCCATTTCACTTCTGGGACTTCCACTACAAGTACAGTGAGCCTTAGCATTTCATTTACCTGATTTTCTATCTTCTCTATCACATTCAAAGTCCTTATATTCCATGCCACGATTCGTAGAATGTTACCTTTTCGTTGGTTATTCAATGTTTTTCTCACGGTCACCTTCGCCATACCAGTCCTCTCCCGAAGCTCCGAAATGGAATTTAGGAATTTGTGGTAAGTACGTATGGGACCAAACTGCTGAGGTCATCGGTTCCTAGGCTTACACACTACGTAATCTAAAACTAACTTACGCTAAGGACAACACACACACTCACGCCCGAGGGAGGACTCGAACATCCGATGGGGGAAGCCGCGTGGACCGTGGCAAGTGCTTCAGACCGCGTTGCTACCCCAGGCGGCCTACGAAAGGGATCTAGTGAGAAATCCTTCTTGTCAATGGAGAGATCTTCTTGAATCTTTTTCGACTATAGGCCACTTGTCTTGTGGATACAAATTATGTTTTTAATCAAGTGATTTCCATTGCCTTCTGCCTCCTCTTGCAGTTGATCATTGCTGATTATTCCGCCTCTTAGGGGCAGTTTCCCATCCCAATGGCAAGAGGGAGCCCCGAACATCAGCCTGTTCATCTGTGCTCTTTGAAACGCCATTGGCAGAACGATGGTGGCTTCTTATGCCGGAAGTCTTCAGCCGCTATTGCTGATGATTTTTATTCCAAATTTTAGCAGTGGGTAGTTTCGTTGCTGGACTATGGGTGCATTGCACATCTGTTCGTCCGTAATCATGTGCACAGCCGTCGTTTCCTCTTCTCATCTATGATCCGTGATGCACAACAGTTGTCTCACCGCAGGTTTTAGACCTCATCAATTTGCCATGCGTCGTATGCTTTAAACAAGGCGGCATACGAAAAACTTACATACTTCGCCGTTTCGAAAGTGGTTCCACCCTTAGCGGGAAAGATAGTGTTCACGTTCTGTTGGACAACAGACAAATACTGAACTGTTTTACCGCGTCCACGCGATACGCTTTCTATACCCACCACTCCTAGTGCTGACACCTGCCGTCTGTGAGTGGTTATTGCGCGTTATGTTGAACATGAATGGTGCTCACATTAATTTGACTGGACCGCGTGTAATGGCGCACAAAGGCGGGCTTCGCGTACAGCGTGCGAACTGGTTCTCTGGGCGCATTGCGCACTTATTTAAAGGGGCCGGAAAACCAAAGGGTTCAACCAACAAAGTCGCGCTTCCTAGCGGTTTCTGTTGTCGCGCAGTTCAAAGGGCACGCTCCACCTACTATCGAGGCGCCTAATTTATACCATCTCCACATTGCTGCCAGCTGGTCGAATATGCTAGTCTCTGGCGAGGGGAAAATGAAAACTCTTCCTCTCTTTAAACGACCCATCGTGTCAGAAAATATCTGAAATGGTAGCTGTATCGACGACAGAGACATCAGCTAGGTTGAAGGGCGTATAGTTTGCCGTAACGGTGTCGCCTCTTGAGATAAAAGCCGGAAGTTGTGTGGCTGGAAAGATAGGCCGTGTACATGAGTTGCTTCCTGACTCTGTCAGAACTTAGTAGTTGCCGCTGAAACTCCCTGTGGCGCATGAGCTCATAACGGGCGGAGGTGGCTGCAGCGATGGCGATCACAGCAATGCAACATCCTGCTAATGCCTCGGTGTACTGTCGGGAGCGGACACAAATTCTAAAAACGTGGTCCAACAGTGTAAGCAGCTGGAGGAGTGTTGCGACGCCACAGATTACTTCGTCCCGCCGCGCAATCAGACATTTACGTCAGCTGTTACTGTGAACGACGTACGACTGGCGACCCGTACGTGGGAGCGGTAATGAAGACGTGTTCCGTCGTCCTGGCCCGCAACTAAGCGAGTAACGTTACTGGTCGTCGCCAAAGCAACAGCTCGGCTGCGCAATTAAAGCCGAAAGGGGTGGACCTGTACGACGCCAGTAAGGGCTGCCTCAGATGGAGCCGCTGCCATGATATTCAGCATCAGAGTCTTAAATTCCGTGCTCAGCCGCTCATCTGTGGAATTTGACTCCCGGGTGAGACGAGTCCATTACGTTTGAAAAACTGGCGGTCCTCAAATACCACGAATTAACTACCATTGCCAGAGAGTAAGTTACGTGACATACCACTGCAATGAATCAGAGGCATTAGTCCGAGCAGATGCTACCTACCAGTTTAACGAAAATGTGACGATTCCATTCGTACTCACTGTGAGAGGCGTATGTATTTTTTCTCGTGTGCTGACGAATACCTTTGCACAACACCCCATCAATATCTTTATTACTTCATTTAATAATAGTGCTACTAATTTAGAGAGTACTTAAGCTAATAAGACATTAGTAATACTATTCTTTCATGTAATTTCTACATTTTGTTGCTAAAAATACCAGCAACTCAAATTTGATTACTACTTGCTCACTTTTTCTCTATCTTTTGCCTACAATTTATCGATGGTGACTAATTTCAAAAGTCAACGTTCGTTCAAAAACCATTGCGAGCATTTTACCTACACAAATAGAATGGCATGAAGACTAGGGTGTAACGCACCGTACACAACGAGGCTGTTAGAGACGTAAACAGATATACTTACAAGACGCCTATTTCATAACAGATCTGCATAAAAAATGTAGTATGACCATACCCGTGGTCTAGGGGTAGCGTCTTTCATTCGTAACCAAAACGTCTTCGGTCCCGGGTTCGATTCCCGCCACTGCCCAAATTTTGATAAAATAATCAGCATTGGCGGCCGAAGACTTCCGGCATAAGAAGTCAGCCTCATTCTGCCAACGGCCTTGTCAAATATGGCGGAGGAGCGGATAGAGGTTCAGGGCACTCTCTTCTCCCAGGGGTGGGAAATTGCCCCTAAAGGCGGAAGAATCAGCAATGATAAACGACATGAGGATGCAGAAGGCAATGGAAACCACTGCATTAAAGACACGTAACGTGTATCCACAGGGCATGTGGCCTGTATTTGAAGAAGTGTCATGATGATCTCTCCATTGGCAAAAGATTCCGGAATAGTCCCCCATTCGGATCTCCGGGAGGGGACTGCCAAGGGGGAGGTTACCATGAGAAAAAGATTGAATAATCAACGAAAGGATAACGTTCTACGAGTCGGGGCGTGGAATGTCAGAAGCTTGAACGTGGTAGGGAAACTAGAAAATCTGAAAAGGGAAATGCAAAGGCTCAATCTAGATAGAGTAGGGGTCAGTGAAGTGAAGTGGAAGGAAGACAAGGATTTCTGGTCAGATGAGCATCGGGTAATATCAACAACTGCAGAAAATGGTATAACAGGTGTAGGATTCGTTATGAATAGGAAGGTAGGGCAGAGGATGTGTTACTGTGAACAGTTCAGTGACCGGGTTGTTCTAATCAGAATCGACAGCAGACCAACACCGACAACGATAGTTCAGGTATACATGCCGACGTCGCAAGTTGAAGATGAACAGATAGAGAAAGTGTATGAGGATATTGAAATGGTAATGCAGTATGTAAAGGGGGACGAAAATCTAATAGTCATGGGCGACTGGAATGCAGCTGTAGGGGAAGGAGTAGAAGAAAAGGTTACAGGAGAATATGGGCTTGGGACAAGGAATGAAAGAGGAGAAAGACTAATTGAGTTCTGTAAAAAGTTTCAGCTAGTAATAGCGAATACCCTGTTCAAGAATCACAAGAGGAGGAGGTATACTTGGAAAAGGCCGGGAGATACGGGAAGATTTCAATTAGATTACATCATGGTCAGACAGAGATTCCGAAATCAGATGATTGTAAGGCGTACCCAGGAGCAGATATAGACTCAGATCACAATATAGTAGTGATGAAGAGTAGGCTGAAGTTCAAGACATTAGTCAGGAAGAATCAATACGCAAAGAAGTGGGATACGGAAGTACTAAGGAATGACGAGATACGTTTGAAGTTCTCTAACGCTATAGATACAGCAATAAGGAATAGCGCAGTAGGCAGTACAGTTGAAGAGGAACGGACATCTCTAAAAAGGGCCATCACAGAAGTTGGGAAAGAAAACATAGGTACAAAGAAGGTAGCTGCGAAGAAACAATGGGTAACAGAAGAAATACTTCAGTTGATTGATGAAAGGAGGAAGTACAAACATGTTCCGGGAAAATCAGGACTACAGAAATACAAGTCGCGGAGGAATGAAATAAATAGGACGTGTAGGGAAGCTAAGACGAAATGGCTGCAGGAAAAATGTGAAGATATCGAAAAAGATATATTTGTCGGAAGGACAGACTCAGCATACAGGAAAGTCGAAACAACCTGTGGTGACATTAAAAGCAACGGTGGTAACATTAAGAGTGCAACGGTAATTCCACAGTTAAATGCAGAGGAGAGAGCAGATAGGTGGAAAGAATACATTGAAAGCCTCTATGAGGGTGGAGAGTTGTCTGATGTGATAGAAGAAGAAACAGGAGTCGATTTAGAAGAGATAGGGGATCCAATATTAGAATCGGAATTTAAAAGAGCTTTGGAGGACTTACGGTCAAATAAGGCAGAAGGGATAGATAACATTCCATCAGAATTTCTAAAATCATTGGGGGAAGTGGCAACAAAACGACTATTCACGTTGGTGTGTAGAATATATGAGTCTGGCGATATACCATCTGACTTTCGGAATAGCATCATCCACGCAATTCCGAAGACGGCAAGAGCTGACAAGTGCGAGAATTATCGCACAATCAGCTTAACAGCTCATGCATCGAAGCTGCTTACATGAATAATATACAGAAGAATGGAAAAGAAAATTGAGAATGCGCTAGGTGACGATCAGTTTGGCTTTAGGAAAAGTAAAGGGACGAGGCAGGCAATTCTGACGTTACGGCTAATAATGCAAGCAAGGCTAAAGAAAAATCAAGACACCTTCATAGGATTTGTCGACCTGGAAAAAGCGTTCGACAATATAAAATGGTGCAAGCTGTTCGAGATTCTGAAAAAAGTGGGGGTAAGCTATAGGGATAGACGGGTCATGTACAATATGTACAACAACCAAGAGGGAATAATAAGAGTGGACGATCAAAAACGAAGTGCTCGTATTAAGAAGGGTGTAAGACAAGTCTGTAGCCTTTCGCCCCTACTCTTCAATCTGTACATCGAGGAAGCAATGATGGATATAAAAGAAAGGTTCAGGAGTGGAATTAAAATACAAGGTGAAAGGATATCAATGATACGATTCGCTGATGACATTACTATCCTGAGTGAAAGTGAAGAAGAATTAAATGATCTGCTGAACGGAATGAACAGTCTAATGAGTACACAGTATGGTTTGAGAGTAAATCGGAGAAAGACGAAGATAATGAGAAGTAGTAGAAATGAGAACAGCGAGAAACTTAACATCAGGATTGATGGTCACGAAATCAATGAAGTTAAAGAATTCTGCTACCTAGGCAGTAAAATAACCAATGGCGGACGGAGCAAGGAGGACATCAAAAGCAGACTCGCTATGGCAAAAAAAGGCATTTCTGGCCAAGAGAAGTCTACTAATATCAAATACCGGCCTTAATTTGAGGAAGAAATTTCTGAGGATGTACGTCTGGAGTACAGCATTGTATGGTAGTGAAACATGGGCTGTGGGAAAACCGGAATAGAAGAGAATCGAAGCATTTGAGATGTGGTGCTATAGACGAATGTTGAAAATTAGGTGGACTGATAAGGCAAGGAATGAGGCGGTTCTACGCAGAATCGGAGAGGAAAGGAATATGTGGAAAACACTGATAAGGAGAAGGGACAGGATGATAGGACGTCTGCTAAGACATGAGGGAATGACTTCTCTGGTACTAGAGGGAGCTGTAGAGGGCAAAAACTGTAGAGGAAGACAGAGATTGGAATACGTCAAGCAAATAATTGCGGACGTAGGTTGCAAGTGCTACTCTGAGATGAAGAGGTTAGCACAGGAAAGGAATTCGTGGCGGGCCGCATCAAACCAGTCAGTAGACTGATGAAAAAAAAAAAGAAAAAACAACTCTATGTACACTGTAGCTAACAGCATTGAGGGGACTGACACGTGAATAGGTGTCAAGAGACCGATTGTTTAGTTTTCGTCCTATAAATTCTCTGTCGTTTTCTGAACAAGAAAAAAGTTTACTTCGATGAAACTGTGCCGAAGGAAGATCCAACACTAGAGGAATTTAAAAGCGGCTGCACATTTGATGACGTCACCGTCACGCTAATAGCAATTTTGAAAACGGAATTGGTTTCTCACCTGTTTCTTTCTTACTACTTTTCAGTCTCTAACGTTGACTGATCTGTGAAAACGTCACGACTGTTTCGTTTTTCTTTACATAAACAGTTAAGTAACTGCTTTGCTGCTGTATGTGGGAACCCTTCTGGTAGGACTGAAACGTCAAAAATAGGTGTCCTGGGTACTCTGTTGTTTTTAAGAGAAGGGGTAATCTCACAGTTTAAGGTCAAGGAATTTATGGGAGTTCCTGAGGGACTAAGTGTTCGAAGATCTTTAACTGTCATTGACTGCAGGGGACTCTGAGAAGCAGAGGAAGTGTTCGAAGACGCCAGAAAGCAAGAACCAGAAGAATATGTCTGGAAAAGAAAAGGAGGGGAGAACATCAGAAACAATATGAATACGGACCTGGGATACATTAGTTATGTAGTGTACGGAGAGAAACAAGCTTTAAGTTTAATTTGAATTTCCTGAAATTCACTTATTTGATGTTCTCGTACACAATGTTTAAAAACTATTAGAGGCAGAGAGCTGAAATTTTCTATACTGTCTCAAAACATACCGAGCTAATAAGCATATTATTCTTACTACTTAAATTCCAGAATTACATTTTTGAAGTAAACATTGAGTTAACTACTAAAATTTTTTATAAATTCATTTCTTAACTTTTTAAAAGTCAGCTTTAAAGAAAAAATTGTAAAAAACTCTTTGAGGCTTAACACCTCTTGCATACAAGATGCTGACAAGAATAATATACCGAAGAATGGAAAAGATAATTGAGGATGTGCTAGATAACGATCAGTTTGGGTTAGGGAAAGGAAAAGACACGAGAGTGGCAATTCTGACGCGGTTGATAATGGAAGCAAGACTAAAGAAAAATCAAAACACGTTCAGAGAACTTGTCCTCTTGAAAAAAGCGTTCGGCAATGTAAAATGAAGGAAGATGTTCGAAATTCTGAGGAAAATAGGAGTGAGCTTCAGAGAGAGATGGGTAATACACAACACGTACAAGATACAAGAGGGAATAATAAGAGTGGACGACCGGGAACGAAGTCCTCGAATATAAAAGGGCGTAAGGCAGGGATGTAGTTTTTCTGCCCTGCTGAACATCGAAGAAGCAATGATGGAAATAAAAGAAAGGTTCAGGTATGGACTGGAAATTCGAGGTGAAAGGATGTCAATGATACGCTTCTCTGACGACATTGCTATCCTCAGTGAAAGAGAAGAATAATGACATGATCTATTGAATGGAACGAACTGTCTAATGAGTACAGGATTTGGATTGAGAGTAAATCAAAGAAAGATGAAAGTAACGAGAAATAGCAGAAGTGAGAACAGTGGGAAATTTAATATCAGAACTGATGGTCAGGAAATGGATGTAGCTAAGGAATTCTGCTACCTAGGCAGAATATAACCCGCGGCGGAGGCGCAAGCATGACGTCAAAAGCAGACTAGCATTGGAAAAATGGGCCTTCCTGCCCAAGAGAAGTCTGCTAGCATCAAACATAGGCCTTAATTTGAGGAAGAAATTTTTGAGAATGTACGTTTAGAGCATAGCATTATATGGTAGGGAAACACGGACTGCGAGTAAACCGGAAGAGAATAGAATTCAGCATTTGAGATGTGGCGCTACAGATGGATGTTAAAATTTAGGTGGACTGATAAGGACAGAAATGAGGAAATTCTCCGTGGAAACGGAGAGGAAATGAATTTGAGGAAAACATTGACAAGGAGAAGGGACAGGACGATAGGACATTTGTTACGACATGAGATAATGACTTCCATTGTACTAGTGGGAGCTGTAGATGGTAAAAACTGTAGAGGAAGTCACAAATTGGAATACATCCAGGAAGTAATTGGGGACGTTGGTTGCAAGTGCTACTTTGAGATGAAGAGGTTGGCACAGGAGAGACATCCCTGACGGGCCGCACCAAACCCGTCAGAAGACAGATGATTAAAAAACTAAAAAAAAAAAAACACTACCTTGCTGTATCGAGAAGGATGAAATTGTATTAACCGCAGCAGCTAACAACCAGCCACGTTCTATCACGAAGTACTAACCTACGAGATGCCACTGAGGGCAGCTTGCTAACACGCTTACATCGCCGTCAAACGACTTGCGTAAATGACGCAACTTCAGATAATTTACGTAATCTTGGCTACGTCATACAGGCTGCGGTCAGAAGTGCTTAAGGCTAGCGGGTCTGCAACGTCTCGAATCAGGGAATTCG
Organism: Schistocerca piceifrons; assembly: GCF_021461385.2. NCBI lineage: Eukaryota > Metazoa > Arthropoda > Insecta > Orthoptera > Acrididae > Schistocerca > Schistocerca piceifrons. The sequence goes on from NC_060138.1 coordinate 238,621,762, forward strand.
CAAATGAAACATTACAGTGAGAACAACCGAATTGCTGTTTTGTAATGAAACACTGTGGTTCCAGACCCATGCCACGTAAGACTGAACAGGGCGTTCCTGGCACTGATCTGTGAGCGTCCCATTATAGTGTGGGATAGCTGCCCATAGTGGCTGTACAACAAATGGCGGATGGTATTGAAATGTAGCTCAGAAGCGTAAATACTTCTTCACTGCTTTGAAAAATTGAATGAAAGATATTTTCTTTTACCATCAAAACCGACTACTGAGTAACAAAATGTAGTAGGGAACGAGGATAAGTCGAAACTATTCAAAGTCAAATAAAGCGTTATTTAAGAATGAAAAAGTGTTTTACTTCTGAGATGCTGCGGTTGCTAGTTATGGGTTTATGAGTAAATATCTAAAGACACCGGGTTCCTTACACCCTAGGCTGTGTCTAGAGTAAATTCTGCGAGGAAGTGTTTGGAGTGTTTTCATAGGGCTTATCTAATGTGGACCGTAGGTCAGGTCGGTATTCATCAAGTGGTATGTGGGAAACCACCTAAGGACCACATCTAGGCTGGGCGGCACGCCAGCCCTCGTCGTTAATCCACCACGTAATTTCGGACCGTGGCTTTCGCGGCTTCCTGTTTTGAAAGCGGGAGTTTTAACGTACCTGAAAGTCTGGGAGGGTCTCCTAGGATGCCAAAACATGTTAGATATTTATGGCTTGCCACAGTTCGTCTATCTTGACAATAGAGACTGCCACATACACTGAAGAGCTACAAAAACTGGTACACCTGCCTAATATATGTAGGGTCCCAGAGAGCACGCAAAAGTGTAGCAACACGAAATAACATGGACTACACTAATGTCTGAAGTAGTGCTGAAAGAAATTCACACCATGAATCCTGCAGGGCTGTCCATAAATCCGTTCGAGTACGAGGGGGTAAAGATCTCTTCCGAACAGCACATTGCGAGACATCAGAGAAAAGTTTAAGAATGTTCACACCTGGGGAGTCTGGTGTCCGGCGGAAGTCTTTAAACTCAGAAGAGTGTTCTTGGAGCCACTCTCTAGCAATACTGGACTTGTGGGGTATCGCATTGTCCTGCTGGAATCGTCCCATGTCGTTAGAATGCCCGACGGACATTAATGGATGCAGGTGATCAGACAGGATGCTTACGTACGTGTCTCCTGTCACAGTCATATCTAGACGCATAAGCGGTTCAATATCACTCCTACTGCACACGCCCCATACCATTACCGAGCCTCCACCAGCTTGAACACTCTCCAGCTGACACGCAGGGTCCATGGATTCATGAGGATGTCTCGATACCCGTACATGTCCATCCGCTCGATACAATTTGAAACGAGACTCGTTTGACCAGGAAATGTCGGTGCTGACGGGCCCAGGCGAGGCGTAAAACTTTCTGTCGTGCAGTCATCAAGCGTACACGAGTGGGTCTTCGGCTCCGAAAACCCATATCGACTATGTTACGTTACAGTTCGCACGATGACACTTTTGATTGCCCAGCGTTGAAATCTGCAGCAATTTGCGAAATTGTTGCACTTCTGTGACGCTGAACGGTGCTTTTCAGTCATCGTTGGTGCCGTTCTTTCAGGATCTTTTACCGTCAGCAGCCTTGTCGGAGATTTGATGTTTTACCGGATTTTTTATATTCACGGTACACTCGTGAAATGGTTGTACGGGAAAATCCCCACTACATGCTGTGTCCCAACGCTCGTGCGCCGACTATAACACCACGTTGAAATTCACTTAAATCTTGATAACCTGCCATGGCAGCAGCAGTAATCGATCTAATAAGTGCGGCAGACGAGTGTCGTCTTATATAGGCGTTGCCGACCTCAGCGACATATTCTGTCTGTTTGAATCTTTCTGTATTTGAATACGCATGCCTATACTAATTTCTTCGGCGCTTGGTGTAATTTAGAGAATATTACACACCTAACTGCGTTTTTCTCCTATTGTTTCACTGAGCAGATTTCTTACCCAAAAAACTAATTGACCACTACTCAGTGTTTATTTGCACGGAACCTTGAGGCAATTCACTTGACATAGGACTTCACATTACAGTATGGTGCTGTCCTCATTATTTTCCTAAAGCCCAGCTGGGTTTATTATTGGGTGGGTTTTACACCGCGTACAAACTGTACGGATTGCTCGATGAGAGGATAAAGAACAAAAAAGGTCTAGCGAAATTACGCCCGTAAATGCATGGTTTTCATGCTAGAGACCATTTATTTAACCATACATTGTCACAAAGACAGCTGTCTATTACGTGCTGTACCATGCAGCCATGGTCACAGTACGCATTGTTTCTTCCTGGAGGGTGGTACTGTTCCTCATACTTCATGCCCTAGTGTCCCGTCCTGCTATAGTAATTGGTAATGTTGTGAACGGTTCACTACACTTCTTGACTCACCTTGTAGTGGATGTGATAAAGCGTTGTACACAATTGTTCCCTATTCGAATCGAGAGCTTGCCGACATGGTGTTAACTGATGGAAAGGCAAATGGCAATGTGCGGCGGGTACAACCTTTTATCAGGAGACCTATCCCCTCCGATAACAACCGCAGCATTCAATGTTTGCAATAGTGTTTCGCCGTTTGAGGCAGGATAGTTTCAGATTGCTGTAGTCTTCACTCCGAAAACTCGTTTGATGCATCTCTCCATGCTAATGTATCCCGTGGAAGCCGCTTCCTCTCTGAATAACTACTGCTACCCATACGCCCATTTGAGCCTGTTTACGGTATTATCCATTCTCTCCCTCTACAATTTTTACCCCCAATCCTTTCTCATTGACGAACTAACAATTGCTGGAAGCCTTACGATGTTCATTATTAACTGTTCCCTCCTTTTAGTGAAGTTGCCACACGAATTTCTTTTTCCCCCAATTCGATTCAGTATCTCTAATTTAGATCCTCGACCTAGGCATCAAATATTTAACATCCTTCTGTACACCACATATCAAATGTTTCTGTGTTCATATGAACTGCTTGTTGTCCAAGTTTCTTTTCTATACAAGGCTACACTCCAGTCAAATATCTTTCACTCAATATTTTGTTTGATACTGTCGCCCGTCTACGTTTTATATCCTCTCCACGTCGGCCAACAGTATTTATTCTGCTGCCCAAATAGGGAAACTCATATACTACTTTAAAATGTGTTGGCTGTATTACGGCCATTTAGTGTCTCATTTCATAACCGCCTTGTTGAATCAGAATGCATTCTGTGACCATTACTTTATTTTTGTTGCTGTATATCTTTAATTTCGTTTCCGGACACAACACGTAACTTTTCTTTATCTGCCCAATATGTCGATCATGATGTTTGTCGGTCTGCAACAACAGAGATTACTCAAAAACGAGTAAATCGACCAGTCACAATTTACTTTCAAGCACCACAACCAGTTTAGACCGGCAAGGCCATTTTCAAATAGTTTTGTGTACAACATTGAAAATCACGGTGCAAATACAGTACGTTAAACAAGAAGAGTAATTAACAGCATACACCATCAAAACATAACAGCGAAGTTAAATAAATCATGTTTTTAATAACTCGTCTTGCATTAAAAAGTGACCAATGTAAAACTACATTACGGGTCTAGGGTCGTGGGGTACACAGTAGGGGGTGAAACATATGAAGAGGCAACGCCTAATTAGTTGAGGGGCTAGCTACAATGAGAGCCTGTATAGCGCAGGAGAGAAGGACAAGAGAAGCGCTTAATAAAAAGGACTAAGTAGAATCCTTAAGAGATAAATGAAGGAACACACAAAATTTAAACCATTTTCATAGACACATAAGAAAAAAGAATCGTTAGAAGATGTTGCACAAAAATTAAAGACAACAGACGACACTCTCAGAACATTGACGAAAGAAGTATCAAGCTTGGAAAGCCAGCTACAGCAAATAATGGATCAGTACATCTCTGTTAGGAAAGAAGATGTTTAAGCGGCATGAAGCTTGAGGTACTGAGCCTGAGGCACACATACAATGTAAAGATAAGTGACGGCACTAATTTCATTTACATTATAACATTTCCAACACATTCAGGTGAACACCAAGAACAGAAAAATTTAAAAAATAAGAATTATCAAATGAGTTTTCTAAAAGTGAGAAATAAAACAGTTTAAAGAAACATTTGACATACCTTTTTATGATGCTAGAAATGATGCACAGAAAATGAGGTGCCTATCAATATAATTACTGTTGCTATGGAACGTCAAGCGGTTAAATGTTTGCCCAAAATATTTACTATTGCTACGTAAATCATTAACGGTAGCGGCCAAGATGTTCGTACATCAGTGACGTAAGGAGACCACTGAGTGTAGTTCGTCAACTGATGCCAGCTGCCAGCTGCCATCTGATAAAAAGTTGCAATTTTTCCAATTTTTTCCCGATTAAACTTCTTTTACTGAAAAATGTTAAGTAGCAACAACAATGTAATCAATATCACTACCTTCTGGCATAACTGATAAAAATATACATCATTCTAATGTGTGCCAAATGTTTCTCTAATGTTGTATTTCTTACTTTTACAAAAATTATTTCACTGAACATTATTCTACTTTTTTGTTCTTACAGTTTGCTCAGAAAGTATAAAAGAGAATATATTTTAAAACGTTGATTTTGTATTGCCTTCTTAATTACCCTTATTATTTTGAATCAATTAAACATGTTTTTTCAGAACTAGACATTATGCTCGTGAATGCGATACCACATACATCCATGTCCACATTTGACTGCGAAAACTCACGAACAAACCCATGGTGTAATTTTGAGAGAGCCTTAAGAGTTCTCACATAAAAACGTTTTGAGACATCAGATATCAGCACTCCCTCGTACAAGACACATTTTTTCTAAAGATCACGCCAACATGATTGTAATATCTCAGTTCAAATATTGACGAATAACAATGAATTTAAAGCTTTTCTGTTCATTCAAAATTTTGTTCGTATTGTGGTGCACAGGATATTCGTACGGGTACCCTCCTTCACTGTATACAAAATTCGACCATAATTCTCAATGTTACTGAAACTGTTTCTTTTGTGATTTGATGGGAAGCAAATGTAGCCTTATCTTCCACATTTTCTTTTCCTTTTTCTCCATGTACTTGTATCTCGTTTTGAAGTTCTGCCTTTCAGTGATCTAATAGCCAAAGCAGATAGGGGTAATACGGCCCATATAGCCCATGAAAAAGAGTATATTTCTAAGTACGCAACTTCTTCACAGAAAACAGCATCATCGAGATGAAATCAGCTGCCACCAATATATTTCAAAATGAAATACAAAGGGCTTTAAGAGTTCAGATTTTTTGCTTTATAAATATGAAAGGGAACTTCTAAACTCATGAATCTACTGACACCAAGGTTGTGGGCCCAATTTTTATCTAATGAAAAAATGACAGTATGACCAGTTGTCAGTGCGAGTACCGGTGCATGCTGCAAAACTTTTAGAAACATGCGCTGTTGGATGCACTTTACTGTTTCTGTAAAAATTACTCGATTACAAATTTCTGCGAGTTAAATGAATCACTTACCATACCAAAAGGCAACTGATTTGTTTCCATTGATACTAGCAATCTTGTCAATTTTTTATGCTAATGTTAGAAAATACATCTTTTTGTTAGTCCAGTTATAATCACAGTAGGTATATGCAAACAAAAAAACTAGTTTCTAATATTGGAACTTATAAATTACAACAGTTATATTTTCTAATTGCAGTAAGGTCACAAAACGCGGTACAAAAGAAGGTGTGGTAGAACAGCTCTCACGCAAAGTTCATCTATGAACCCACAAAAATATTTGCTCATCGTAATGAGGATGCGGCACGCTACAATTCGAAGCCCTCTAGCGGCAAAGGACTGCAAATATGTTGACGTAAAGAATAAAGATATAGAATGTTAATAATATTTGTGTTATCTGAAAAGCCTTGAGAGTTTTCACATAAAAAATTCGGAGGCCTTACTTCTCAGCACGCCCTCGTACAAGGCACATTTCTTTTTCTAGAAATCAGGCGAAAATGCTGAAAAAATCTATAAACCGATACTTGAATTACACAGTCAGGCTTCAGTGCAATAGTCTAGTACATTTGTTATACCTTTCTTAGTTGTCACAATCACAGAAAAATGGCCTGGTTTTATTTTCACCGTTCTCTTAAGCTCACTTTCTTCCACTTGTTTTCATAGTTCATAATTATAAAATTATTGTAATTATTTATGTTGTGAAACACTACTTGTACTGATATTAGCACTGTAATTTAAGTTACAGCCAGCAGATGCAGCTCCTCGAAATGTGCCAGTAAAATTACAGTGACAGCTGTGTTCGACACAAATTTGCATGAAATATTTCGTGGAGATGCGGCAAATACCAACTGCTCGAAACGCAGTTGGTTTTACAAGATGTAATTCTTTATGTACTCTGTAATCAAACGGAACTCTTTGTTTCACCACTTCATACAGTCAGGACTGCTCCAGAGCTGAAAGTCTGAGCATTCCTCTCTGAAGCTACAAGTCTGTACGTTGCAGTACTGTATGGCTTATGCACATGAATTTCATTAGTAACACCGAACTGTACCAAGCATTCGATCTCTGCGTATATGACAAAAGACAGCTGCAGTATGTTGTTTATGTTATCAAATTCTTTATACTTTTTCCACAGAAATGGTATGTTCCTGTTTCTTTATGTACTGGAAGCATTAACAGATTCACATGTTTCTCACTTTTATCAAGTTGCAAGACACGCAATGTAACGACTGTAAACTCTTTTCCTTCACATATATTAAGACATAGCATTGATAACTCACTGCGAAATAAAGTATTACTTTATAAAGTCGTTCTGTTTTTTGCTGTGATTTCTAGGAATACATGTCTTATATATACAACCTGATGAGATGAAAATGGCGAGAAAGTACTTCCACAGTAATTTAATTCGATTTGCAATAAAATCGTGTTTATACATGTGTATGTAAGTGAGGAATGCGTTTTGTTCGATGAGCTCTTGAACCACTGAAGTGTTGGAAAGCTTGCTGATAGGCAAGACAATTTTCAAAGAATCTGAATGCCAAAGAACCTGCAAGGTGTAGTGCTTATATGAATGCAAGTAATTATGAGATTTCTCCGACTTGTATTTTAAAACTGGTACCTTGCAATTGATGGATTGTCTTCGAAAATCTCTGTGCACCCTGTTTCAAAAATTAGGAACTGGTCCTCCCGTTACGTGAACAACTCGTTTAGCGTTGGATACTTTGCTGAGCAAAATTAATTTAAGACTGCGGATTATTAGAGGCATAAAACCCTTGTTGACCATGGTGTCATAGGTGGTACTGTTCACATACACATGCTGTTGCAAACAGCAGGTTCATCACTGCTGTAAAAGACGAATCCTGTTTTATGTACATTGACGTTAATAGTGACTGCTGCTGTGCTACGAGGCAACGCATGCAGCTCTATGCTTTTGTATGGTCGTCTGCAGAAGCGAGTGACAGTTCTGATGTGATGAATATACCACATAATTCAGACATAGGTTACCGTTTACAGGTAGACTTCGAATATCCAAAGAAATATCCATAAGCTTCGATCTACCATTCGCCCCCCCCCCCCCCCCCAGAGAAGAAGGTACCACCACGTAGCATCAACGAGCCAGTAGTTCCAAGGAAACTGATTTCTACATTACACCACAAAATTTATGTGATCCACTAGATGAATTCAGGGCAGCGACTGAAAAATAATTTTTCCCGATTGGGGCCTCCCAGCCAACGATGCCATACGCTCATTTCATTTCTTTACTGACACTGTAATCCACGTTTTGCAGCTGTAGAAAACATGTAAACAGAAACTTTAACGTACATGTGATGTTAATATAACGTCCTGTTATTGTAACTTATACATTGCAAATACAGAAAAGATGGAAACTAAAAATGTACATACTGGTTGTGGATGTGTCATATAAAAATTCCATAGTGTATTGGGCTCCATATCTGTATTTTTATTGTAACAAGAGAACAAGTGCCTGGATGAAATGGCATGGCAGACAGAATATTCCATCATATTCATCAGTTAGCACAGTTGCCTACCTTATTTCAAGTGTCTTACTTTGTGAGTGAGTGTATGTGAAAGCACTTGTTTCTGTGCAAGCAAGTGAAGTATATGCCTGCAGGATAAATAATTCGAAAATATGATGCAGCTGCTTGGTAGAAGCCTTAAACAGCAACATAAGGCTGGAGCAGGACAGGGAAACGGCACGACAACGTCACATATTTCTCCCTGCCCTCCCCTTGCGTGGATGTTCTGGGTCTCTTGTGGCATATTTTGATACAAAGTCGCAACAAATCTGTTCTTACAATATAAAGTAGCCATTTCTCTTCTACTAAAATAACAATTGGCCTTTAGTCGCAAATACAGAGATGTTATTCAAGAATCCGTCACATCCTCTCCACTCTTTTCCACCTCCAGGGATACACCGAGATGGACAGGTTTGGTGAGATTTCTTCCATCAAAGATAATACGAGTGGTAGTGCGAGAGACTTAATCATTGCCATCTTCCAACTCCAGCACTCTTTAAGTCCTTCCCATATTCCGAGACAGAGTTTCTTGCAGAAGAAAAATGTCAACGACTTCGGTCCTCAACGATCACCCATTTAGACGTATTACTTGCAAATTGCACAAGTGCATGAGATTCTCTGTACTGCAACGCTTACAGAAATCTACTGCCATTTTCTTACGGAGTCTTAATTCTCAAGGCAGTTACGATTTGTGGTGTGAGTCATGTTGGCAACGTCGTAAGCCTCAATGCACCATTTTGGATGGCTAGCCTCAAACTGAGTGCGGTTTCATTATTCATGAGCATTGTCTGTACCCCACCCTTGTCTATATTGGAGCATTCGAGTATTTTTCTAAGACATCTGTTAGTTGAACCGACCTCCCTTTCCCGCCACTCCCTCAACCAAGCCAAACAGGAAAAATTGTTCAAATGTATGTGAATTCCTAATGGACCAGACTGCTGAGGTCATCGGTCCACAGACTTATACACAACTTAAACTAAAGTATGCTAAGATTAACACACACACCCATGCCCGAGAGAGAGGACTCAAGCCTCCTGCGGAAGGGGCTGCGCAATCCGTGAAATGACGCCTCCAACCGCTCGGTCCAAGCGGGATATATGAACTTCCGATTTATACTTTGCTGTGAGGGATATTAGTGTGTCGTATCAGCAGAGACACCACCCACAGTTGCGCTGCCCCTTTGTTGACTGCGTAGAATATTAGCCCATTGTCGCTGTAAATGGTGTACGGAATGCCTCGTATGCCACCAAATCTTTGTAGTACAGACAAAAAAGGATTTTCTCTACGTGATCAAGTATAGTCACAGCACAGGTAAACTGTACTGTATAGAATTTAGTTGCGGTATTTCCAATTTTGGCACACAATGGCCCCTGCAAAATCAACACCAAGGCCAGTGTGGTGTTACCCTGTCAGCTGTCAGTGGACATCCTATTCCTTGACCAGCAACACTGGGCGCTACTTACTATAGGAGGCAGCGACAAGTCTGACGGAACATATCTCAAAAGACGATTCAAACACCAGGTATATGTAACTGGAAATGGATATGTAGAATTAAAATTTTCATGATGTCATGGTTTTCAACCAGGAGAAGCAAATGGTTAATTTGGCATCTCGTAAACGGCCACGTAGCATTTTGAACCAATATTTTTTTCTCTTAGCATCTGTAAACTTCAACCACGACTACAAAATTGTCTGTCAGCTTGGATACGCTATTTGCAGATGGACGTTTTTGCAACTTGTAAATGGCCACGCAGTATCTTGAACAACTACTTTTTCTCTTAGTAGCTGTGAACTCGAACCACGACTACATAATTGTCTGACAGCTAGGATAAGTTACTTGCAGATGGACGCTTTTGCATGTCGACGTGTTTGCCAGATTTATCTTCATGCATGTTCGAAAGTACTAGATCCAGCCAAGAATCTCATACACTCATTTCAATAACAAAAATCTCGCTCATATGAACTCTGAGATTGACAAAATGCAATTAATTTTCAATCATTTCAAACCGAAATATCGCAGTTTTGAGTAGTTTGGCATTACGTTCCTCCTACTTTATATGCAGATACCTAATTCCTCGTTTCAGATAGCCATTTTACAGAAACGCTATATATACACAAACAACAGAAGCATAGCCAACGCCACAGAGCTGATACAAAAAAATCAATGATATCAATTACCCACAATTGCCATACTCCTATCATTCGACATCATATCGATGTACACGAATTTCCCCACCACTGAAACCATCACCGTTATCATACAACGATTAGAACGACATAATGTCATTCCCAAACTCCACATAAAAAACAGCTAGCCCTCTAAAACTGGTCACAGAGTAAAATTATTTCTCATTTGCCAAAAAAAGTTACTCACAACATGATGGACTTCCCAAGAGGTCACGAATCAATGGATTCCTAGCCAACATCTTCTTCAGTCGCATTAAAAACAAAATATTTGAAACAACAGTAAGACCCAAGCAGTACAGGATAGTATACTGATATTCCTACGTACCGGTACATGTTATTACAAGTCTTCTAGATTAAAAACCCAGTCGCATACAACATTTCCACAATATAAACATAGTTCATTCCAAAATAAAATTCACCATAGAAACGGAAAATAACAAACTGTTAAATTTCCTTGACCTCCCAATACAACCGTAACCGATTCTCCATATTCGGAAAAGTCACCACCACCAGCACTGCCATACACAGGAACTCTAATCACCAGGCTGTGCACAATCTAGCTAGTTTCCGGTACATGCTGCACAGACTGACCAAAGCTCCACTCAGTGAAGAAACAACAGAACTGAATTACAGACAATCAAACGAATAGCTGCAGAGAATGGATATGATACAAATATTATAGAGAAACTTAATCACAAAATTATAACAAAAATAAAGGTGATACTCAGCACACAAAACCAAACAACCTGTCACCAACTTACAAACACAGACATACAGAACATAAACACACAGAACACAAACACACAGAATGACACATTCACAAGCACAGATGAATAAGAGACACCCATAACAACAAGCAAATGATATATTCTCACTTACAACAACAAAGCAGTCCATAGAATAAACAGTGTGTTCAAGAAACAAGAACTGAAAACAACCTGAAGGTCAGAGCAACCAACACAAGCAGATACAAACAAAACACATCTGGTATTTACCAACTGACATGTCAATAGTGCAAAGCAATCTGTATGGGGTAGACATGCAGAATTTTTAATACTATATACACAGACATAAAACACCATTAAAGAGTAACATCTGTCATTCTAAGCTTGCTGAATACCTTATAGACAGGAACCACAGCTCAACAGACATGAACAATGATCTAAAAATTCTGAAAATGCAACGACAACCTCCCTACAGAACTCTGTTCTCTGGCTTCATAGAAATATCAGAAAACGCCAACCCATGAACACCCTATACACCCTCCCAAGCATATACACAGTTTAAAAAATGGCAATAAAGAAGTAGTAATTAAATAAACCTCCAATGCACGCATGCAAGCACACATGCAGACACACACACATACAGACACACAAAATGACGGGAACACTCCACAAAGATTCAAACCATCCACCCAGAAAGCCTTCAACTGTTCTGCTGTCCACCATATTGTTTCTGGTGTTTGTAAAAAGTGACATAAAAAGTTACTTAGAGGAGGGGTTCACAGTGAAAATACTGGAAAAACTAGTAAATGTAAGTGAAACATATTGCAAAGACACACACACAATATTCCACATACGAGTAGTATTAGTCAATGGTTAGCGTAACCTTAACAAGCCGTCACAAATCTTCGAATTAAATAACTGTTCCAATTTACAAAATTGTTCAGGCTTTCGTGGCCACTTGTTGACAAACTGCCTATTGGCTTCTGTCTCGGGTTCTTCGGCCGACGATCATCTAATGATTTTTCTGACGTTTCGCCAGCACGAGTGGCTAGGACGAATATGTGAGCCGCAAAACCTCAAAAGAGAAATGCAACACCTGGAAACTGTTCTGAGCAGCAATGGGTACTCCACAAATTACATTAGAAGTGTAACAGAGCTAAACACTCGGTGAAGTAAGGAACCACAAAAAGAAATGTCGGGTACGGCCTTTCTGCCATACATTCCCAGAGTGACGGACAGAATCGGCCGTATATTGCGCAAACATAGCGTAAAGACGATTTTCAAACCGACAAGGAAGATCAAAGAGTGTCTTAGATCGGCGAAGGAGAAAAGAGACCCACTTGCAATGTCTGGAATATACCGTATACCATGCACATGCGGAAATGTTTATGTTGGAATGACTGGACGATCCATTAACACCGGGATCAAAAAGCATAAGCGACATTACAGGTTGGGGCAGGTGGAGAAATCGGCGGTGGCAGAGCACGCACTGAATGAGACCGACCACGTCATAAAATTCGCCGACACGGAAGTTCTGGCTGTAGGGACGCACTATCACACGCGCTTGTTCAGAGAAGCTGTAGAAATACAAAAACACACGAACAGTTTCAACAAGAAAGAGGAAAGCCTTAAGGTAAACGGATCCTGTCTTCCCGTACTGCAGCGAACGACCGTCGCAGGTAGCAAGAGGAGAACCGCACCGGAAATTACCGCAGAGAAGCCCTCGGACGTTGGCGCGCCAGGTACATATAGTCTGCGCCCGCGAGCTCGGCTCCAGTTCACCACCGGCAATGGAAGGTGAAGCTTTGACAATGCCAGCCACTCGTGCTGGCGAAACGTCAGAAAAATCATTAGATGAACATCGGCCGAAGAACCCGAGACAGAAGCCAATGTTCCACTTTAACTTAATGTGGTTGCAGATGACAAACAGTGAAACAAAGTGACTACATTGAATTAGATAAAATCCAGGAAATCCGCAGAATGTGTTAACTAGACAGACAGACAGACAATTTTATACTCTGTTTTCAAATATGTAAATACTGTCTTTATAAATTCAAATTCATAAGTATATTAGTAGTAAAAAGAATTTTTCATGTTTTTGGGAAGATAACAGAAAACCCATTGATGATGCTGTAACTTCGGCGAAACATGTCTGTGGATTAAAACGAAAAGTAAGGCATTGTGTTTTGCTCAAGGTGGACCCTCTCCAATAAGAAATCTATTATATCACAAGTGTAGGGCAATACATGCAATCATTAAAATAAATAATCACAAAAAATATCTCATCCCAGTGCAAGAGAGTTATTATATCTAAAAATCAACAGATAACAAGAGATCAATAAATTCCGATAAAAACTATTCAGACGCACAGATATGAAGTAGACTAAAATACAATGTACACACACCGTGTTTCGCACGAATGCAACAAATCTCCGCCCGTTTTAATAGCAATAGATTTCTTTTTGTGTGTATATGTAAAAAATTATGTTGATGTCATCATACCCACAGCCGCAGACGATTTCAAAAGCGTGGTGCAGAAGCTTGTCGTTCGCGAAACCAGCAACTTATTTCTTGTCCGCAGATTGTTTGGAGGGCACATAGAATTGTGCTTTTAGGAAAACAAGCACCCGTTTGAACATTTCACTTGAACGAACATTCCATTGCCAGAACATGTATCTTAGCGCAGCCAATTACATTCAGCATGTAGCGCCCACCCTTGTAACTTTGAACTTTTAAGATGCCTAACTGAAATTCATGGAAATTTGATTCGATGTGATTTATATGATTTGTTTGAGCTCCGTGACTAATAAAACAATGTTCTATTTACAAAATTATAAGTCGCTGATTAACTTTATGAAGAATAACTAAGTAAACTGTGTTCATAACTCTGCAGAAAGAATAACGTTTCTTGTGTTTACCTACCTAAATAAGTGTTCTCATCATTTATTATTTTGTAAGTTACAGAGAAGAACATCATATAACTCTTTGTATGTTGACGACCTTGTTTACATACCAAAGTAATTATCATTCGTCCTCCATATTTCTGTTGAATTCAACTGTAGTATAAAGAACAATGCTGGCCTGTATGAGAATACATTCTGGAAGGTAACTGAATCATACATAGGCATTGCTTGTCCATTGAGATCAATGCTGCCGTGCTTCTATTTCGTTATTTTCAGTTCCTCTCTGTCCAACTCTGAAATTTGCAGCAGAGAAAACGAGGTTACTACTCAATAATTCAGCTGACATAGCACATGGACAGTCAGCTGTCCTCTGCCCTGTTCGTCCTCTATTCGCTTCCGTATCCAGAATCACACACAGCGACAAGACAATTTACGACACTGCAGCGGAAAATACGAGTTGTAATGGTGTTCGGTAAGCTCTGGTTGGCACGATGTACAGCCGTAACTTGCGGTGCGGGAGTCCTTCTCGCTATATCCTGACGCAGCGGCAATGGTTGGCTCTGTACTGTGGCCGGTGTAATGCGAGGGCTGAGTCACGGCATGAACAATGCATGGTGAACAAAAGGACTGGAGCTCATTTTGCTAAACGTACAAAGACCAAGCGATAGTAGGAATTCGGGAAACGGTAAGCCGCAACCAAAGGAGGAAAATTTCTGCTATTACTCTAACAAATAACGGGTGAGGCTTTCGGTAAAACCGTAAAAAATAACACAAAAATACTACAATGTCTGTCATTAATCCTCCAGAGCTAATTTTATTGTCTATCATCTTATTTCTGGAAATTAACATGAAGAATCTCAATTCTGTTTCGCCGTGTTGCTCCTGAAGCGACATCATAGTAAAATGGCTCCATTTGAAACTTCATAATGGCGTAATTTCACGTGCTTTTTTTTTTACCACGACTAGCAGAAGAGATTTAGACGGTAAACTCTTAGTTGGTGTAGAACTGTTCGTCTATTTATGATCTCAGACAACACCCCAGGAAAGTTAGTTTAACCTAGAAGTTTCAGCAGCTTCTATTCTAAAACAATTGAAGAAAATAAGTTAGTAGGGCACTAATTGGTCATATCAACTCTCGCATCGCAGCTCTTGCACCTATCATTATCACTGTTGTTCAACTATTAGAAAAAAGCTAATGATATAATTATAGTGCTAGACAACGATTAATCGTTACAAGAAAGATTAAGTGGGCATCGCCTGAACCGAGATAATAGAGCGAAATTTGTTAACTCAGGTTATAAAGACTGATGAGAAAAGAAAAAAAAGTCTTCCAAAGAACGTCGGACTTTTTTTGGGACGAGTGTAGAATGTAAAAACCACACATCCTGCCTCTTCAATAACATATCGACGAGAATAATGTTTCCTTAAAGGTCATACAAATTTTCATGTTTGATGTAGAAGAGCAAATTCATGACGTTTCATATACAAATGCGACGCAAATGCTGTGTAGGGCACTGCTCGGGAACCGATACCAGGGATGTAAACTCAGTCCCCCATACTTTGGCAGGTGCTTTGCTGAGGTGCTGGGAGAGACCTAGGAAAGACGTCGAAGAAAATGTGTGTGTGTGAATACCTAAGGGACCAAACTGCTTAGGTCATCGGTTCCTGGACTTACACACTACCTAAAATAACTTAAAACTAATTTAACACACCCACGCCCGAGGGAGGACTCCAACTTCCGGCCGGAGGGGCCGCGCAGTCCGTGACATGATGCCTCAAACCGAGCGACCACTCCGCGCAGTTCCAAGCAAATCTTTGTGTGATTAAGAACCTTCGACCGGCATGTCGGACTTGGTGACCCTGTAGTTAGGTCCCTTTACTGTCCAACCCGATCAAGCAACCAACTGGCATGTCGTAGCACTGTTTCACAGAACCCTGTATAAATGCAAACTGAAAATTCATGATGTAAGCTGTAGTATATCGATGGACTAATTCAGATTATGCCACTCACTGTCGTTACCGCATTTGGCAGTGGCATGCTTCGCACATTGAAGAGTTAGTTGTTGAAATAGTCTTTTCTGATGTTGCTTTAATTTCAGTGTGTGAATTTGCAGAATAATTGATTTTGGAGACCTTAAACGGCTTTTAAGCTCTTAAAAGCCTCATCTGCATGGTATGAAAACAGGAGTGCGGTGTTCAAATAGCGCAACAAGAATAGTTGAGCCGATCTGCTTTCCACTAAACCGTAACCCCTGATAATTATGAGCAATATACTGAAAAATATATTCAGAGGATGTCATTATGTACACAAAGCAATTAACACTACTTCGCATAGCCGATATTCGAGAGCCAGATGTCTTAGGGGAGTTGAGTGAGCCTACTTTCGAGGTCTCCGTCGGGATGTCTTTCAACAATATAATTTAAGACCGTGTGCTGTTCCGATCTGTCTCGATACAGAGTGTCTTCGACAGTTGCCATGGCCAGCGCTTTCTGCAGAAAACACACCGAAGACATCTGGCGATGGGTAGACGACAGACGGGTACATCTCCACTTTCCCAACCACTATGCTGATTAACTCTGGCATAGAGTTGAAGCAATATGGAATTACGTCACTCAAGATCAGTTGCACATGGTGCCCAATGGAAAAAGAATCAATTCGTCCTGCAGTCAACTGAAATTTTGTATACAAAATTTCGCAGCCCGTACACCACCAATCCACCCACAATTCTCTTCGTATTTTACTATATACGGACGGAAAGTAAAATTTCGTAATTTTCTGTGGTTTCCGGGATTACAGTTTCAATGTCCAGCAGTGTAACTGGGAGAACACAGCTATTGCTTTAAAACATCGAATAATGTGACGCTCGCCTCTGAGGAAAACACTTTGAAATATCCTACAGTGGTTTTCATCAGGTTCCTAGCGGAGATCATTTATAAACGTAAATATTGTTGCGTTGGATTCTCTGGTGGCCAGCCGAATGCTGATGGAGGAGAATATGTTCATCACCAGTTCTGAGACGACAAGGGGAGGGGAAGTAATCGTACGCGGGAGTGTCCTGTAGCATGATGTGAGAACGTACGACACTACTGATGTTGGACCACGAATCGGAACCATGATCCCCCCCCCCCCCCCCCTCTCCCCATTTCCCCGCCCGCCTCTAATACTGTTCGGGATGAGAGTATTATGAAAGGGCAACGGGTTTCACCCTCTCCTTTCACATTACATTTGAAACAGAACGCAGGAATCTGAACTCGAACGCGGAACAATGGCGTGTAACGGGCAAAAGCTGTACCATCCAAACTACCGACGCACGACTGACAACCCACCATCACAGTTTCGCTTCCCCCAGCATATCTCTCGTAATTTCCAGCTTCATTAAATTGTACTTGGATTCATTAAAGACATATGGTCGAAGCCATAACACTTGACATATAATATATTTCGTAACAAAGACAATTAGTTTGCGCTGTTGAACTTCTACGGAAAATCCTGTGCAGCAATTCAAGAGATTTAAATTTGCTAGTCAGTTCGTTAGAGTGTCATGAAACATTAAAATCGAGGTCTTAGCAAACCTCAGTCACACTGTTACCACCATCTGAAGCGAAGGGATTGTCACAACTCCGAGTAGTTACTTTGTTCAACTGGCAGTAGGAGCAGCTATGTAGAAATCCAACAACAGCCATGCAGACACTTCAAGAATTTGTTACAGGTATTGGACACTACATTCTTAAGATTTACTTTGTGTCTTACGTATGGTATAACGGAATTACTAACTGGTAATTGTTATGGAAGAGTCACTATGGACAGTGGGTGTGGTTGCTCTTTACCTATATAATTTATCTGGATCGTTGGAAAAAGCTACCGACAATATTTTATGTGTATGGTCATCGGTTACCTGAAATGATAGAAGTCAACAAATTGCAACGTAGGATCTGGTCATCTTGATTCATGGTGATTTGACATGTCGTTCGTGTCCTACCCGGCAGCACACTTTCTTACTATTGCATTGTGACTTTTGTTTCACTTAACTGATAACTGAATCCCAAGCACAAAATTCTATATGAACTGCATCGGCTGAATCACCACTATAACCCTGGAAAACTTTGCAATAACGCTTGAAGGATATGCAAGCGTCTGCTTTCAATAATGTTCCGCTAGACAAAGAACATTAAATCAGAAAACAAGGAATAAATAGCTGTCTCAGCTTCACGTAGCAGTAAAAAACTGAACACAGCAATAAACTGACGGAAAAAAATCTCACATCGGTCAGTTTCCTTAGTAAAACAAATGAAGTATCGTTGAGAACAAATCAGAGTATTAGCAAAATATCCTGTTATCACCATAAGCTGCTGATAAAATTCTTTACATAACCACTTTCGATCGACTGACCATCCTGAGGTTCTTGTGCATAAATTAAAATAAAACATAAATTACATTACAAGCCTAAACAGCCACGAAATTGTTAGCTGATGTAAATGTTAATGATAACACAAAAGTAACAAAATGTCACCTCCTCAATGTACCCACAGTGTCATGTTAGACGTAGTAGAAAATCATTAATGTCGAATGATAAACACATGGTTGGTTGACTTGCGGGAGGGGACCAAACAACGAGGTTGTCGACCCGATTGGGTTAGGGGAGGATCGGGAATACAGTCGGCCGTGCCCTTTCAGAGTAACCATCCAGGCATTTGCCTGGAGCGATAAACCCATGAATTAGACACTGAAAATAAGTACACCACTACATAGTGACGTGAGTTATAAGGAACAATACAAATCATAAAAAGTAAGTTCTCCTCATCTGTGTAGAGTTATGTGCTCTAATATCGTAATATTATTTACATCGTCTTTTTACAATGACGCGTCAAAGAAACTAGTAACGGCATGCGAATTCAAATACAGAGATGCGTAAACAGGCAGATTACGGTGCAGCGGTCGGCAACGCCTACATAATGCAACAAGTGTTCGGCGAAGTTGTTAGATCGGTTACTGTTGCTACACCGGCAGGTTATCAACATTGAAGTGAGTTTGAACGTGGTGTTATACTCGGCGCACGAGCGATGGGACACATCATCTCCGAGGTAGCGATGAATTTGAAATTTTCCTGTACGACCATTTCACGAGATCACCTTGAATATTAGGAACCCCGCAAAACGTCAAAACTCCGACATCGCTGCGTCCAGAAATGGATCCTGCAAGAACTGGACCGACGACGACTCCAGAGAATCGTTCAACGTGACAGAAGTGCAACCCTTACGCAAATTGCTGCCGATTTCAATGCTGGGCCATCAAGTGTCAGCGTGCTGACCACTCAAAGAAACATCATCGGTATGGGCTTTCTGAGTTGAACATCTACTAGTGTAACCTTGATGACTGCACAACACAAAGCTTTACGCCTCACCAGGGCCTGTCAACACCGACATTGGTCTTCTGATGACTGGAAACATGTTGTCTGGTCGGACGAGTTTCGTTTCAAATTGAGTCGAGCGTATGAACTTGTAAGGTATGGAGACTACCTCATGAATCCATGGACCCAGCATGTAAGCAAGGGACTGTTCAAACTGGTGGAGGCTCTGTGATAGTGCCGGGCGGGTGCAGCTAGAGTGATATGGGACCGCTGATACGTCTAGATACGACTTTGACAGGTGACACGTACTAAGCATCCTGTCTGATTACCATTCATGTCCATTGTGCATTCCGACGGACTTGGGCAATTCGAGCCGGACAATGCGGCACCCCACGCATCCAGAATTTCTGCAGAGTGGCTCCAGGAACACTATTCTGAGTTCAAACACTCGCGCTGGCCACCAGACTCCCCAGACAGGAACGTTATTGAGCTTATCTGGGATGTCATGCAACGTGTTTTTTAGAAGAGATCTCCACCCCCTCTTACTCTTACGTATTTATGGACAGCCCTGCAGGATTCATTGTATCAATTCCTTTGAGCACTACTTCAGTCCACGTCATGTCGTGTTACGTCACTTCTAAGTGCTCGCGGTGCCCTACATGATATTAGGCAGATGTGTCAGTTTCTTTGACTCTTGAGTGTATAAAAACTGTCCTAGATAGTGAGCTCATTTATGTTGTAAATGCAGTAGGTGTTAACGCTGTGAGGAAATTCTAAGAGCACAGAGTCGACTCCACAGCTGGTCACTGTTTACTGGTAGAACCAAAGCGGATAATAGAGATCTCCATCTGCCGATAGTGATTAGAAGCTTAAGATTAAGAAGCTATGTTGCTACGATAAGTACATATACAGTCATAACAGATGTTCTACTTGTTGTATGTTGCATCTAATTGTGACTTACATGTATAATGATCACTTTAGTGATTTTTAAGCCTTTAATGAAACTTATGAATGATTTTAATTGGTGTATAGAAACCTAATGATGGGCAATAGACCGAAGCCGGTTTAGTAAGTAAAGAATTTTATCAGCAGCCAAGACGACACCTTAACTTTTTCGAAGATTTGCGATCTGCCTAGCACCACCTCTTGAAAATATATTGAAATCAGAGTACATTCTAGAAATAAAATCACAGGTATCGAGCCTCACAGAAATAACTTCCTAACGGTCTTTTCGAAGAAACCAGTTCTAATAGCAACAGTTCTGGAGCAAATATATATCTATCAGTTCGGACCGAAAACAAAGCCATGACGAACTCATACAGTGTGTTAGTTTTCTTGTTTCTCCACGACTACAGTGGCTTGTGGATTGCGTACTGTCTGGACCACTGTTCAGCGACTGCACCGTTTACACGTCGGGTGTCAGTATACAACGCTCCCTGTAATTCGAATCTGGCTGGTGACTAGGACTTTCTTTGACGATTAAAAGAGACAGTTTTCTCCAAAAATCATTGACTACATGTGCAATTCTTCAGTACGATTGCGCTTCGTAGTGGAGGTGTATGGGGTGGGGGATATGCAGTTCCACCATCACCATCTACAGCTCCAGGACTATTGGCGACTTGTAGTTTTGATTCGCACCTTCGATTGGACGAGCGCTCTTCATAATTGCCAGAGCTAATATGGCTGCGCAGTGAGCAAAGGAACCGACGTAGAAAGAGCGCTGATCCCCCAGCATCGACATCTGTTCAGTGAACAACGCAAGAAATTCTACAACCAGTAGGAGGCTCGGTTCGCGATTGAACAGATGGACTCACTGCCGGGCCCAGACATACTCGTTTTCACTGGTTTCTACATCTACATCTACATATAGATTTATACTTCGCAAGCCACCCAACGATGTGTGGCGGAGAGCACTTTACATGCCACTGTCATTCCCTCCCTTTCCTGTTCCAGTCGCGTATGGTTCGCGGGAAGAACTACCGCCGGAAAGCCTTCGTGCGCGCTCGAATCTCTCTACTATTACATTCGTGATCTCCTCGGGAGGTATAAGTAGGGGGAACGAATATATTCGATACCTCATTTACAAACGCACCCTCTCGAAACCTGGACAGCAGGCTACACCGCGATGCAGAGCGCCTCTCTTGCAGAGTCTGCCACTTGAGTTTGCTAAACATCTCCTTAACGCTATCACGCTTACCAAATAACCCTGGGACGAAACGCGCCGCTCTTCATTGCATCTTCTCTATCTCCTCTGTCAACCCGACCTGGTACGGATTCCACACTGATGAGCAATACTCAAGTATAGGTCGAGCGAGTGTTTTGTAAGCCACCTCCTTTGTTGATGGACTACATTTTCCAAGGACTCTCCCAATGAATCTCAACCTGGCACCCGCCTTACCAACAATTAATTTTATATCATCATTCCACTTCAAATCGTTCCGTATGCATACTCCCAGATATTTTACAGAAGTAACTGCTACCAGTGTTTGTTCCGTAATCATACAATGATACAATAAAGGATCCTTCTTTCTATGTATTAGCAATACATTACATTTGTCTATGTTAAGGGTCAGTTGCCACTCCTTGCACCAAGTGCCTATCCGCTGCAGATCTTCCTGCATTTCGCTGCAATTTTCTAATGCTGCAGCTTCTCTGTATACTACAGCATCACCCGCGAAAAGCCGCATGCAAATTCCGGCACTATCTACTAGGTAATTTATATATATTATGAAAAGCAATGGTCCCATAACACTCCACTGTGGTACGCCAGAGGTTACTTTAACCTCTGTAGACGCCTCTCCATTGAGAACAACATGCTGTGTTCTGTTTGCTAAAAACTCTTCAATCCACCCACACAGCTGGTCTGATATTCCGTAAGCTCTTACTTTGTTTATCAGGCGACCGTGTGGAACTGTATCGAACGCCTTCCGGAAGCAAAGGAAAATGGCATCTATCTGGGAGCCTGTATCTAATATTTTCTGGGTCTCATGAACAAATAAAGTGAGTTGGGTATCACACGATCGTTGTTTCCGGAATCCATGTTGATTCCTACAGAGTAGATTCTGGGTTTCCAGAAATGACATGATACGCGTGCAAAAAACATGTTCTAAAATTCTACAACAGTTCGACGTCAGAGATATAGCTCCATAGTTTTGCGCATCTGCTCGACGACCCTTCTTGAAGACTGGGACCACCTGTGCTCTTTTCCAATCATTTGGAACCTACCGTTCCTCTAGAGACTTGCGGTTCACGGCTGATAGAGGGGGCAAGTTCTTTCGTGTACTCTGTGTACAATCGAATTGGTATCCCGTCAGGTCCAGTGGACTTTCCTCTGTTGAGTGATTTCAGTTGCTTTTCTATTCCTTCGACACCTATTTCAATGTCAGCCATTTTTTCGTTCGTGCGAGGATTTAGAGAAGAAACTGCAGTGCAGCCTTCCTCTGTGAAACAGTTTTGGGAAAAGGTATTTACAATTGCAGCTTTACGCGTGTTATTCTCTGTTCCAATGCCATCGTCATCCTAGAGTGTCTGGATATGCTGTTTCGATCCACTTACTGATTTAACGTAAGACTAGAACTTCCTGGGATTTTCTGTCAAGTCGGTACATAGAATTTTACTTTCGAATTCACTGAATGCTTCACGCATAGCCCTCCTTACGCTAACTTTGACATCGCATAGCTTCAGTTTGTCTGAGAGGTTTTGGCTGCGTTTAAATTTGCAGTGAAGTTCTCTTTGCTTTCGCAGTAGTTTCCTAACTTTGTTGTTGAACGACGGTGGGTTTCTCCTGAACCTCACAGTTTTACTCGGCACGTACCTGTCTAAAACGAATTTTACGATTGCCTTGAACTTTTTCCATAAACACTCAACATAGTGTCGGAACAGAAATTTTCGTTTTGATCTGTTAGGTAGTCTGAAATCTGCCTCCTATTACTCTTGCTAAACAGATAAACCTTCCTCCCTTTCTTTATATTCCTATATTCCGTGTTCAGGGATGCTGCAACGGCCTTATGATCACTGATTTCCTGTTCTGCGCTTACAGAGTCGAAAAGTTCGGGTCTGTTTGCTATCAGCAGGTCCAAGATGTTATCTCCACGAGTCGGTTCTCTGTTTAATTGCTCGAGGTAATTTTCGGATAGTGCACTCAGTATAATATCACTCGATGCTCTGTCCCTACCACCCGTCCTAAACATCTGAGTGTCCCAGTCTATATCTGGTAAATTGAAATCTCCACCTAAGACTACAACATGCTGAGGAAATTTATGTGAAATGTATTCCAGATTTTCTCTCAGTTGTTCTGCCACTGCTGATGAGTCGGGAGGTCGGTAAAAGGAGCCAATTATTAACCTAGCTCGGTTGTTTAGTATAACCTCCACCCATAATAATTCACAGGAACTACCCACTTCTATTTCATTACAGGATAAACTACTACTAACAGCGACAAACACGCCACCGCTGGTTGCATGCAATCTATCCTTGCTAAATAACGTCTGTGCCTTTGTAAAGATTTCGGCAGAATTTATCTCTGGCATCAGCCAGCTTTCCGTACCTATAACGATTTCAGCTTCGGTGCTTTCTATCAGCGCTTGAAATTCCTGCTATACCCAAAGTTAGCCATTGGTTGTAAGCATTAATGCCGAGTCTCAGACGGTGGGGACTTCGAATCAAACGAATTAACTTCTATTTCCTGATTTCCATCTGAAAGTAATATCTTAGCACTGAATGAAGAAACGTATTTAACGGGACGTTACAGCGTTCTTCGTCATGCTGTGACTGAACTATGACAATATCTTTCGTCACTAATGTGTCAGTTGAAAAGATATCAGACACTTAAAACGAACATAGGGGGTAAGTGTCAAAAAACCGACTTGTTAATTTTTGTCTTTAAAAATACTCTCTGTGGTTTTCTGAACAATGAAAAATTTCCTTCAATGATGTTGTACCGAAGAAATCCTCAAAATTAGAGAAATTTCTGTAAAATAATAATCCAAGGAAATTTTACCGAAGAAATCTCAAAAATTAGAGAAATTTCTGTAAAATAATTAGAGTTTTCCTAGCGTTAAGTACGTTAAAACATGGACTTCATATACAGGTTGGTCCCTCGATCGTGACCGGGCCAAATATCTCACGAAATAAGCGTCAAACGAAAAAACTACAAAGAACGAAACTTGTCTAGCTTGATGGCGCTATAGTTGGCCCGCTAGATGGCGCTGCCATTGGTCCAACGGATATCAACCACTTTTTTTTTTTTAAATAGGAACCCCTATTTTTTATTATGTATTCCTGTAGTACGTAAAGAAATATGACTATTTTAGCTGGACTACGTTTTTCGCTTTGTGATATATGGCACTGTAATAGTCACAAACATATGGTTCACAATTTTAGACGAACAGTTGGTAACAGGTAGTATTTTAAATTAAAATACAGAAAGTAGGTACGCTTGAACGTTTTATTTCGGTTCTTCCAGTGTGATACCTGTACCTTTGTGAACTTATCCTTTTTGAGAACGCATGGTGTTACAGCGTGATTACCTGTAAATACCACATTAATGCAATAAATGCTCAAACTGATGTCCGTCAACCTCAATGCGTTTGGCAATACGTGTAACGACATTCCTCTCAACAGCGACTAGTTCGCCTTCCGTAATGTTCTCACATGCATTGACAATGCGCTGACACATGTTGTCGGGCGTTGTCGGTGGATCACGACAGCAAATATCATTCAAATTTTCCCACAGAAAGAAATCCGGGGACGTCATATCCGGCGAACGTGCGGGCCATGGTATGGTGCATCGACGACCAATCCACCTGACATGAAAAATGTTTCGTTGCTAAATAGAACGCGTGCAAAAAATCTGTCATCGTCCCGTAATTTCTCTTGTGCCCTGTGGCAGAACTGTACATGACGTTCAAAGTCATCGCCATGCAATTCCTGGTGCATAGAAATATGGTACGGGTGCAATCGATGTTGATGTAGCATTCTCAACACCGACGTTTCTGAGATTCCCTATTCTCACGCAGTTTGCTGCTACTGATGTGCGGGTTAGCCGCGACAGCAGCTAAAACACTTACTTGGGCATCATCATTTGTTGCAGGTCGTGGTTGACGTTTCACATGTGGCTGAACACTTCATGTTTCCTTAAATAACGTAACTATCCGGCGAACGGTCCGGACACTTGGATGATGTCGTCCAGGATACCGAGCAGCATACATAGCTCACGCCCGTTGGGCATTTTGATCACAATAGCCATACATCAACACGATATCGACCTTTTCTGCAATTGGTAAACAGTCCATTTTAACACGGGTCATTTATCACGAAGCAAATACCGTGATACCACGTACTTCTACGTTTGTGACTATTACAGCGCCATCTATCACAAAGCGAAAAAAGTGGCCCAACTGAAACACTCATATTTCTTTACGTACTACACGAATATGTAATAAAAATGGGTGTTCCTATTTTAAAAAATGCAGTTGATATCCGTTTGACCTATGGTAGCGCCGTCTAGCGGGCCAACTATAGCGCCATTTGGTTTGCCCCTTCAAGCTAGATGAGTTTCGTTCTTTGTAGTTTTTTCGTTTGATGGTTATTTCGTGAGTTATTTGGCCCGGTAACTATCATTGGATCACCCTGTATAAGAATGAACAGCTTACTCGAGAGTAACGTGCTCCTGAAATAGCATAAAACCTCTCTAATTTATTTTAACAGCATGATATGAAGTAATAGGAGCTACGACGTACATGGCACAACTTACTACTAAAATATCATCCACGAAGTAAGTATAATGAACTTAATATATCAACAGATTTGAATTGTTCCTATACCAAAATCACAAGTGTTACTAATGTATCCAATGCATTACGTTTCCGTCGTTGAAGGTTAAAATCTATCTAAGACCGAAATCGTACAATCGTGTATGAAATGAAGAGAATGGCAGCAGAAGGCAACACGAAGTCATTAAAAAATTTTCATCGCGGCTGCAGACTCTATTCCATTGAAAATTTAATAATTTCTGCGCACATGACGATTCCCCCATGTCACACACACAGCTGTGTTAAAAACATAACTTTGTTGTCATTTGTGAGTTTGTTATGGCTCTTTAGTCTCACACGTCTTAGTGATGTAAGATTATTAGAGAAGGAATTACAGCAAGAACTCAAAAGCTAAATGACAGTTTTAACAACTGTATACGTGAGCGGATAAGAAAAAATGTTCTGGTACGACTAAGTACTTTGAAAATAGGTGTTCTGGATGCTAAGCTGTGTTTCAACGATGGTGCAGTGATGGGAGAGTCTGGTGGACTAAATATGCCAAGTACTTTAATTGCCAATGACCGCAAGAGACTCTTCGAAGTGGAGAAATCAGTACTATAAGCTGTCAAAGAAACAAGAATAAGAAGAAGAATATGAAGAAGAAGAAGCCAGAAAAATTAAATGGAGGGTAAACATCAGATCTATATGGACCCAGGATGCATTCGTGTTATACAGCCTAGATAGGGAACCCCTTTTTAGATTTAACTTGAATCTCCCAAAAGTTCACTTTTTTGATTTTCTGGAACACACTGGTTCAAATCTATTGAAAATGGAGAGATGAAATTTTATACAATATCTTAAAACAGACTTAACTACAAAGCAGACTATTATAACTTAAATTTGAAATTAAAAATATTTTCAAGCAAAATCTGTAAGCTACAGGAATTCTTCCTAATCACTATTAAAATTATCTTGACCATAATGTTTTTAGAAATCTACTTTAAAGAAAACAGTGTGAAGAACTTACAGAAAAAACTCAACCTTTTACTTCATTTCTGTAACATCAAATACAATTTAAAAACAGTGTGACCAAAAGCTGTGGTTGATACTTCAAAAGGTTCTCAAAAGATCTATTAAATATAGTGAGCATTACATGGGCTTATAATTCTTATCCTTTGAACTCCACTATTTGGAAAGTTGACAGGTTTTTCAAGATTTCCCCCTGCGTTCACGAAATGGTAACTTTAATATTCGTAACAGAATTACAATGAATGCTTCAATCGCGACATGTAATATGTTATTCTTTTGAGGTATTAATTTTATAGTGAAAACGGATGCTAACAGGATTTCTGCCATCGACATTGTATTCTGTGTAGCAGTGATCTTACTCGATTATTTGCTCAATGATGCTTAGTCAAATGAAGGCCGAAACTTCTTTCACTATCCAAATAAATTTTTTGAATATATTAGTCTTTTATCTTTATCACTGAATGCTAACAATTATCTGCATTCCAAAAGTTTCTTGCACAACTGATGTATGTCATGTGCATTATTCACTCCAACGCGTACTTGCCACAACGGTCTCAGTAGAAGAGTTTCGTATCTAAATGGACTAAAACATCTCGATACAAAATCAGAAATAATTTCTCATGTAATTATCAGTTTTGATGTAATTAACATGTTGGAAAACTTAGCATTGTATCTCAATGAACCTATATTTTTCATTTAGACGAAATGCAATAAAGACTGTGAGTCAAACTTGCGGAGACGAAATGGTGTTAGGGAAAACCCCGTCGATTATGAGGTTACTGAAAATGGGGCACCAGATTGGTAAGTTAGGATAAGGAGGGAAGAGGGTCCGGCTCGTTCCAAGTGACCCAGCCGTGAGTTCATCTCAGTGGATTTAAAGAACCCGCGGAAGATCTAAAACTGGATGCTTCGAGGCGGATTTGAACATCAGCCTCTTCCGATTCCGAGACCAGTGGTCCTGACAATGAGCAGCATCGTTCGGTCTGCTTTTCAGTTACCTACACTGAAGCGCCAAAGAAAATGATATATGCATCCGTATTCAGATATAGAGATAAGTAGACAGAATACGGAGCTGCAGTCGATGACCCCTATATAAGACAAGCGTCTGGCGCAGTTGAGAGATCGTTTATTGCTGCTACAATGCCTGGTTATCAAGATTTACCGTAAGTGAGTTTGAAAGTGGTGTTATAGTTGGCGTAGGAGAGATGGGATACGGTATCTCCGAGATAGCTATGGGGATTTTTTCGTACGACCATTTCATGCGTGTATCGTGATAATCAGGAATCCGGTAAAATATCAAATCTCCGACAGCGCTGCGGCCGGAAAAAGATACAACAAGAACGCGACCGATGACCACTGAAGAGATCGTTCAACGTGACAGAAGGTCAATCCTTCCACATATTGCTGCAGCTGTCAATACTGGGCCATCAACAAGTGACACCGTGCAATCTATTCAACGAACCATCGTCGATATGGACTTTCGGAGCCGAAGCCCTGCTCGTTGATGACTGCACGACACAATGCTTTACGCCTCGCCTGGGCTCATCAACGCCGACATAGGATTGTTGATCACTAGAAACATGTTGCCTGTCGGACGAGTCTCGTTTCAAATTGTATCGTTTTCATTTAAATAACAATGAATTTCGAGCCCTTTAGGCCAATCCTTGCGTGTTAGACAAATTATTTTCTCATTACTTTTAGTTAGGAGTTTCCGTCGATCTTATAAAACAAATTCTTTCCAGTCCAATGACGACAGAAATACAACAAAAGTAAAGTAATTTACTTATTCTGTCATCAGTTGTGTGGATTAGGTACACAGATAACACCTACTGTAAAAGCACAGATTTAGTCACAACATTGGATTTGAACTCACATATTAACATTTTGAATACTGAGTACGTTACAGAAATATCACCATCTCGAAGAAGTTTGTCTTTGTACAAGGTGATTCTGTGATGATATTACAAACTCTCAGGTATGATGGACAAGGATAGAATACATGTACCAGTACTGTTGTTGCTAAGATTGTAAGGTAGGCTACTTCTTGGGCAGTAGTAAGGACCAAAACAAACAGAACATTTCTAGTAAATATGAGCTCTAAAATGTATGCCTTTACAGCTTTTATCACTTGTTTAGTAAAAGTTATGTGTCCCACAGTAGCTCATAAATCGTAGGATACGCATTTTAGAGGCCTTTTTTTCTTTTTTGGTCCACAGTATCACCTCTGAAAGTTACTTACCAAACAATCATAGCATCAACAGTACCGGTACATACCGAGTGGTTATAATTAAACTTTCCCTATTTAACACGTTACAACAAGAAAAGTAATCACCGTACGAGTACCAAACATGGTAACATTAATGTCAAGAACATGGGTAAAAGCAATAATGCAGAATCATTTCAACTGGATCACTTTTAATGTGCTGCTACGGTACATCTTTACCATTACATATCGGTACCATTACTGCTACAAAAGAGCCCACTATGAGGCCCATAATTGTCCAGAATAGTCTACAAGCGCAGAAGCAAAGCATGTCCGTAATTATACTGGCTACGTCTCTTCATATGCTGCCCTTCAGATCAGGCTAAGTGTGAATGTTCCCTGATAAACCCTGTCCTTCAGGTATCACCACAACCAGGGAGTGAGTTCAGGTAATCGTGCCGTCCAAGCATTCGGGTACGATCGGCTGATAATTCGATCGCTTCCAGACGTGTTTCGGAGAAGCAGGTGAACACGAGCGATGTGTGATGGGCCCCCATCTTGCATGAAAACAAGTTCAGTGCGTCTCTGTCCTGTAGGGTGGGTACGAATTTGTGGCAAAGCATATCGCAATAACGCTGGACAGTCACACTGCACGTCTTTGTTCCTTGAGCGCCAACGTGTTAAAATTTCAAGCACAGTGACTGGAGGTGAAGATCGCAACACTCAGTAGTTCTGTGTGTTCGCCTCACCCATCACAGAAAAATGAGCTTTGTCTGTCCATAGGATGCTCCAGGGCTAGCCTTCATCAACTTCAATCCTTGCGTCGCTTGGGGCAGCCGCGCGGTCTCAGGTGCCTTGCCACGATTCGAGCGCCTCCCCCCGTCGGAGGCTGGAGTCCTCCCTCGGGCATGGGTGTGCGTGTTGCCCTTAGCGTAAGTTACTTTAAGTTAGGTTATGTAGTGTGTAAGCCTAGTGACAGTTGATGAGCTCAGCAGTTTTGTTCCATAGGAACTTGTCACAAATTTCCAATTTTTTCAATCCTTGCGAGAAATTGGAGAGCGAAGTCAACAAGTCGTTGTGCGTCCTGTGGTGCAAGCTGCTGTACGATATTTATCTTCCACGGATATCATTTTAGAATGGTTCGAAGCACCTTCCATACAGTGGACCACTGCAGGTTCAACTTCCGTGACACAGCACGCGCAATGCCTGACGATTGGGAATTGTGCGCAGGGTTTTCTGCCATAGCAACAGCGATTTCACCAACCACCTGTGGTGCAGCCGGTCATCGGCTTCTTTCCGGAGCGATGTCCAGTGCTTCAGTTGCTTCGAACTTCTTTGTCATCTGCATAGCATTCTCAAAGTGCAGCTGGAGCATTACTCTTATTTTGATAATACAGCCCTGATCCTTTTGTCCGAGCTGATGTTCACATTTCAAGTGCACCGCGATTGGTTAGGCATGTGAGACTATAAATCACGATGACTGATCACAGCACCTGGTGGCATAGTAGGATCTGAACGGTGGCGTTGTGACGCATGGACATCACGTACCACATACTGGTCATTAATGCTACTAATTTTGGTAATCGCACGGTAATTATTTTCCGTTATAACGTGTTAAGCAGGTAAAGTTTCATTACAGCCACCATGTATATTCCACTGTCAGGAGTACCACAACGATTTCCAATTATAACTCGACTAGGGTAGTTTCCGAACCAAAGTCCCTAGCTCAGAATGATACATTTACCTTTCTGCACCGTCCTTGAAAGTTTGTAATATCATCAAGGAATCACGCTGTAAAGTTATTCCTCACGGAATCCGTAGTTAATGGGATGCATCACTAGCACTATGCACTACTTCGTCAATACGTATACAACGAAATCTTCCGGGAAACTTAGATATCAGTACGTTGTCTTGTGGAGGGTGAAATGTAACATCAAGAGCTCTGTAGACGGTAAGTGCAGACCCCTGGCTAGGAAATGCAGCTTTTCACCTATTACGGAGAAATTTACAGTCGTGAATAGCATAAACCAATCGTACCAGTATTTCCTGCACTCAGCAAATCGTTCCACTAAGTCTCTTTCCTTAGGCGGAGACCTTCACCAGGATTTCAGCGAAAGCTGGGAGCTGCTCCTAAAATCCCTAGAAATTACACTCTCCACCTCAGATACTGTACAGACGACAGCACAGGACTTGGAAATTATAAATTACTTCGGTTCGAATATTTTTAACGAGGCAGAGGGAGTGCCGAAGAAGATAGAAAGGCAAGGACATCGATATGCAAGAGGGAATTTCAGAAGTACATGTTAGCAGAGGCAGCGTTAAAAGGACTAATGTCTTGCTTCTGTGGACTTTCTGAAACAGCTTTTCCCAATATCGAGATGTAATTCGGTATCCGTAACTGTCGTTCACTGTGTAAGAATTAACAACAATGTGTAAAAAACAGTGACAGTACCATCATGAGAAAAAGCGTAATCACGGAGAAAAATGACGTTCGTAACATAATCTCAAGATGACAAGTTTCTCGCAGAATTTTTCCTCCGAAGACCTGACTCTACACAAAATACTAGGCAGATTAGTCCTCGTGAGGTAATCGTGAATCGGAGAGAGACTGGAGCAACGCTTCCGTGTTTGGGAGATAACAAGACGAATTGTGGAAAAATAAAGTATGTCTGTACGGTGTCTTCATTTGCGCAAGTGCGTATCGCGGAGCGTCGGAGATACGAACCTACAAACAGAGATACTGCTTACCAAATCAGAGAACCCAGCCAATGAGCTCCCGAAACTCAATAAAAGATAGGTAACGCCCACTCACACGCTCTCAGCGAAAATGCGCATTGGTGTACTGTATTGTGATCGGATGTTACGCTGTGAACAAGGCGCAAATGGTTTTTATTGCATAACAGACCGAGAAATTCAATGTACAATATCAAGTTTCTACTCCCACTACCCCTCTAGTGGTGTGCAGTAGTAAGCAGTGTTAGACAGCAACCGCCGGTGGAGAAACAGCAGTAACAGAGAAGTAGCCCATTTTACGAATTCTTACTTAGCTTCACCTGTGGGTTTTGGTAGTTAAGCTTTTTTTAAAAAGATTATGTGTTTAATATTTAATAGACACAGTTCTCACGTTTCCGTTTGTATCGGAAAGTAAACCGATTTAATGACATTTTTCGCGTTTCTAACATGAACGTATTATTTAGTTTGACCTGTAGTTTAGCTTTTGAAATTCTGCATTTTGATTTAATGTTCAATGGAAACAGTTTCCGTGCTTTTATGCTGGAAGCTAAACCGATATCGTGGCGTTTTACAAGTTCCTACTAGGCGCGAACTATGTAGTTTAATCTGTATACTTCGGTGCTTTAGTTTCCGAATCTAATCGTATTAATCCAATTTATGAGACACTATTCCTGCATTTTCGTCAGTGTCTACAGTATAGTTCCGCAGTACGTGCCGATCGTCTTTTGTGTGTCTGTGAACTGTAGTTACACATGGCCTTTGGTGTGGATAGTGATTCTGAAGTGTACGGATGTGTGCTGAGTTGGTTACACTTCGTTCTCAGCTCCAGGCTGTGTTGGCTTCCGTTACTCAGCTTGAGGAAGCAGTGGATGGGCATAACTGTGGTACTCCGGCCGTGGGGATCCAATGGATGTCTAGTCCGACCCATGAGTCCGCCGATTGGTCCGCAGCAAAGGACAGCCCAGTCACTGCTCACATTGAGGATGAACTCTCACTTCTGGGTGAGCGGGAGATCGCCTTGAGCCATGGCAGGCTGCGTAAGACATCTAGAGAGGTCGAAAATGAGGTCTCCTCATTTAGTCTGACAAACAGGTTTCAGGTGTTGTCTGTGGCTGACGCTGTCTCTCAGCCGGAATCAGCCGCTTGTCCTGTTTCAGAGGAAGCACCTCAGGCTGAAAGTTCGGTCGTCACAGAGGGTGAGATCATTGGTAGTTGGGAGCTCCAGTGTTAGGCGCTTTATGAGGCTCCTCCAGAGCATGATTTCCAAGGACGGGAAGGAAGCTACTGTGCACTCCATGTGCACACCGTGTGGTGTTATTCCAGACGTCGAACGGGTCCTTCCAGAAGCCATTAAGAGCACGGTGTGCAGCAAAGTGCAGGTGGAGGCTCACGTTGGTACCAATGATGTGTGTTGCTTTGAAGGAGTTTTCTCTGGGTTCTGAAGTGGTAAACACTGCTACTCTTGGCTGGCCGCGGTATCCGTGCGTTTCTAGGCGCTTCAGTCCGGAACCACGCGGGTGCTACGGTCGCAGGTTCGAATCCTGCCTCGGGCATGAATGTTTGTGATGTCTTTAGGTTCATTAGGTTTACGTAGTTCTAAGTCAAGGGACTGATGACCTCCGATGTTAAGTCCTATAGTGCTTAGAGCAATTTTTTTTCTACTCTTGCTTGCGAGGTGAAAACAGAGCTCATCATTTACGGTATAGTCGACAGGGCCGTTTTCATACCTCTGGTACCAAGTCAGGTGCAGATTCTGCGATTGTGTAGGCTGCAGATTCCTCGACTTGTGGTATAGGATGGTAGGGTGTTAGGGTTTACCTCAATACGCGCATCAAGCGGCTACTGGGGTAGTGGAGACTGTATGGCATGGATTGGGCGGTCTTTTAGGTTAGAGAGTTTCGGCAAAACATAAAAAAGGCTTCAGTGTTAAAGAGTGCGGGTGGAATGCATGAAGAATGCAGATCTAGGACCAATCGGTGCAAAAGTTGTAAGTGGTTGCAACAAAAGTGTGGGAGATTCAAGCGCTAATAGAGAACACTGATGTACAAATCGCTGTAGATACTTAAAGCTGGCTAAAGCCAGATATAAGTTCAACCGAAATTTTTGCAAAGGACCTAATGGTGTTCAAAAAAGATAAGCTAAATATAGCTGGCGGTAGCATGCATGTTGATGTTAGAGGTAATTTATATTGTAGAGAAATTGGAATAGATAGTTCCTGTGACTTTTAGCAACCGAAATAAAATAATAATTGGATCTATCTCAGAAGATGTAGTTACTGAGAGGTACGAAGAAAACTTGAATCTAATTTCAAACACGTGCCCGACTCATATAATTATAGTCGGTAGTGGCTTCAGATTACCTTCGATAAGTGGGCGAAAATACATGCTTAAATCCGGAGGTACGCGTAAAACATCATCCGAAATTGTGCTAAATGCTTTCTCTGAAAATTATTTTGAGCAGTTTGTTCATGAGCCCACTCAAATAGTAAACGGTTGTTAAAACACACCTGACTTCTTAGCAATAAATAATCCTGAGCTAACAACGAGCATCAAAACGGACACAGAAATAGTAAACAAAGGGTTGTTCAAAAATGGCTTTGAGCACTATGGGACTTAACATCTGAGGTCATCAGTCCCCTAGAACTTAGAACTACTTAAACCTAACTAACCTAAGGACGTCACACACATCCGTGCCAGAGGCAGGATTCGAACCTGCGACCTTAGCAGTCGCGCGGTTCCGGACTGAAGCGCCTAGAACCGCTCGGCCACAAAGGTCGACAAACACAGAGTTGTCACAGCGATACTGAATACGGTAACTCCCAAATCCACCAAATATAAACGAAAAATTTCCCAGTTCCAAAAAGCAGACAAAAATTCGCTTAACGCGTTCCTGAAGGACAATCTTTACTCCTTTCAAACTAACGATCTAAGCACAGCCCACATGTGGCTTGAATTAAAAGTAACAGTATTGACAGCAGTGAGAGATTTACGCCACATGAAGTAGAAAATGATGTAGCTGATCTCCTGTGGCGTATAAAATAGGTTAGAACACTGCTGCAGACGTATCGAGGAAACCATACCAAATTTAAACGAACGCAAAATGCTCAAGGTTGGCGATCTTCAACAAAAACTCGAAATGTAGAGCGGACTTCCATGCGAGATAGTCGTAATGTTTTCCACAAAAAGACTTTGTCTCGAAAACTGACAGTAAACCCAAAGAGATGCTGGTCGTCTGGAAAGTATGCTTGTGGCAAGGCAGAATCAATGTCTTTCCTACGAGACGGCAATGGAAATACTGTTGGTGAGAGTGGTGCTAAAGCAAAGTTACTAAACACAGCCTTTCGAAATTCATTCACCACAGAAGACGAAGTGAATATCCCAGAATTCGAATGAAGAATATCTGCCAATACGAGCAATTTAGAAATAGATAGCCTCAGCGTAATTAAGCAACTTAACTAAACAAACACTGTTTTTAGCCCTGTTTCACAGATCATTATTAATGTTATTGCGCAATTTAGGTTTCGGATTATAAGCAAATTTTCAAGTACGTTACTGATTCCCAAAGATGACAATGTACAGATAAACATGATGACAAGGCAAAGACAATCATCTCAGTTTCTGAAGGTATCGATCCATACCTTAATGTACAATTACGTCAGTGACCATTTCTAACAAATTACATACATTATTACGCATTCACCAACTACACTACAATGATCGGGCTAAAGTTATGCAGCAGCCAAGAGCTTTTTAACTATGAAGGGCGGGGGGCCCAAAGTTTTGCTTCTATCTTGAGGTTGTGATCTCATCTAAAAGAAGTGAATAATTGGATTTAGTTTGCTCGTTTAATAACAGGTTTGGCCATGTACACATCTGTTTCTTAATTTCAAAAATTTCTAATTGGTTGAGTTTGGGCCCTTTTCCCTCCGTGTTTAGAACATGTACATCTTTTGTGTATTTGTGGTTATTGTTCAGGCAATATTTTACAAAGACTGTATCACGCGTCTCCGTATGTTGTTGTGGTTTTCAGTCCAAATACTGGTTCCATGCATCTCTCCATGCTACTCTATCCTGTGCAAGTTTCTTCATCTCCCAGGACCTACTGCAACCTACTTCCTTCTGAATCTGTGTAGTGTTTTCATCTCTTGGTCCCTTCTACGATTTTTACCCTCCACACTGCCCTCTAGAACGACACTGGCGATCCCTTGATGCCTCAGGACATGTCCTACCAACCGATCCCTTCTTCTAGTCAAGTTGTGCCACAAATTTCTCTTCTCCCCAATTCTGTTCAGTACCTCCTCATTAGTTACGTGATCTCCCCATCTAATCTTAAGCATTCTTCTGTAGCACCAAGTTTCGAAAACTTCTGTTCTCTTCTGGTCCAAACTATTTATCGTTCATGTTTCACTTCCATACACTCCATACAAATACTTTCAGAAACGACTTCCTGACATTTAAATCTATACTAGATGTTAACAAATTTCTCTTCATTAGAAACGCTTTCCTTGCCATTGCCTATCTACATTTTATATCGTCTCTACTTCAACCATCATCAGTTATTTTGCTCCCCAAATTCAAACCTCATCTACTACTTTAAGTGTCTCATTTCCTAATCTATTTCCCTCAATGTCACCCGATTTAATTCGGCTACATTCCATTAACCTCGTTTTGCCTTTGTTGATGTTCATCTTATATCCTCCTTTCAAGACACTGTCCATTCCGTTAAGCTGCGCTTCCAAGTCGTTTGCTGTCTCTGACAGAATTACTATGTCATCGGCGAACCTCAACGTTTTCATTTCTTCTATGTGGATATTAATTCCTACTCCGATTTTTTCTTTTGTTTTCTTTACTGCTTGCTCAATATAGAGATTGAACAACATCGGAGATATGCTACAACCCTATCTTACTCGATTCCCAAGCACTGCCTACCTTTCATACCCCTCGACACTTATAACTACCAATTGGTTTCTGTACAAATTGAAAATAACCTTTCGTTCCCTTTTTTTTACCCCTGACACCTTCAGAATTTGAAAGAGAGTGTTCCAGTCAACATTGTCAATAGCTTTATCTAAACAAATGCTAGAAACGTAGGTTTGCCTTGCCTTAATCTATCTTCTAAGATAATTCCTAGGGTCAGTGTTGCTTCAAGTGTTCCAACACGTCTACGGAATACAAACTGAGCTTCCCCGAGGTCACTTTCTATCAGTTTTTCCATTCGTCTGTAAAGAATTCGTGTTAGTGTTTTGCAGCAGTAACTTATTAAACTCACAGTTC
Source organism: Schistocerca piceifrons (assembly GCF_021461385.2). Classification (NCBI taxonomy): domain Eukaryota; kingdom Metazoa; phylum Arthropoda; class Insecta; order Orthoptera; family Acrididae; genus Schistocerca; species Schistocerca piceifrons. Next base: position 238,658,975 of record NC_060138.1, read on the forward strand.
GGTAAGTTTCACATCTGTCTGCACCTGCTTTCTTTGGAATTAGAATTATTATATTCTTCTTTAAGTCTGAGGGTATTTCGCCTATCTCATATATCTCACCAGATGGCAGAGTTTTGTCAGGGCTGGCTCTCCCAAGGCTACCAATAGTTCTAATGGAATGTTATCTGCTCCCGACTCCTTGATTCGACTTAGGTCTTTCAGTGCCCTGTCAAACTCTTCACACCGTATCATATCTCACATTTCGTCATCAGCTAATTTCTCTTCCATTTCCATAATATTGCCCTCAAGAACATCACCCTTGTATGGGTCTTACATATACACCTTCCACCTTTCTGATTTCCTTTCTTTGCTTAGAACTGGGTTTCCATCTGAGGTCTTGATATTCATGCAAGTGGTTCTCTTTTCGCCAAAGGTGTCTTTAATTTCACTGCAGGCAGTATCTTATCTCACCCCCAGTGATATATGCCTCTACATCCTTACATTTGTCCTCTAGCCAACCCTGCTTAGCCATTTTGCACTTCCTGTTAATCTCATTTTTTAAATGTTTGTATTCCTTTTTGTCTACTTCATTTACTGAATTTTTACTTTTCTCCATTCATCAATTAAATTCAAAATATCTTTTGTTACCCAACGATTTCTACCAGCTCTCGTCTGTTTACCTACTTGATCCTCTGCTGCCCTCGATGTTTCATCTCTCAAAGCCACCCATTCTTCTTCTACTGTATTTCTTTACCCCGTTCTTTTCACTCGTTCCCTAATGCTCTCAATAAAACCTCTACAACCTCTGGTTCTTTCAGTTTATCCAGGTCTCATCTCCTTAAATTCTCACCTTTTTACTGTTTATTCAGTTTCAATCTACAGTTCATAACCAATAAATCGTGCTCAGAGGCCACATCCGCCCCTGGAAATGACTTACAATTTAAAGCCTGGTTCCTAAATCTCTGTCTTCCCATTATATAATCTATCTGAAGCCTCACAGTGCCTCCAGGCCTCTTCCATGTATACAATCATCTTTCATGATTCTTGAACCAAGTGTTAGCTATGATTAGGTTACGCTCTGTGCAAATTTGTACCAGGCGGCTTTCTCTTTCATTCCTTACCCCCATTATATATTCACCTCCTACTACTTTTCCTTCTCTTCCTTTTCCTAGTATCGAATTCCAGTCAACCATGACTATTAAATTTCCGTCTCTCTCTTTACTATCTGAATAGTTTCTTTTATCTCGTCATACATTTTATCAATCTCTTCGTCATCTGTGGAGCTAGTTGGCATATAAACTTGTTGATGGGTGTGGGCTTCATGTCTGTCTTCTACAAAAATATGTTCGCTAAGCTGTTTGAAGTAGATTACCCGCGCTCCTATTTTTTAATTCATTATTAGACCTACTCCCGCATTACCCCTATTTGATTTTGTATTTATACCCCTGTATTCGCCTGATCAGAAGTCTTGTCCGTCCTGCCACCGAACTTCACTAATTCCCACTATATCTAACGTTAACGTATCCATTTCCCTTTTTAAATTTTCTAACCTACGTGCCCAATTAAGGGATCTAACATTCCACCCTCAGACCTGTAGAACGCCAGTTTTCTTTTTCCTGATAACGACGTCCTCCTGAGTGGTCTCCGTCCGGAGATCCAAATGGGGGACTATTTTACCTACGGAATATTTTACCCAAGAGCACGCCATCATCATTTAACCATACAGTAAAGGTGCATGCCCTCGGGGAACATTACGGCTGTAGTTTCCCCTTGTTTTCAGCTGTTCGCAGTACCAGCACAGCAAGGTCGTTTTGGTTAATGTTACTAGGCTAGCTCAGTCTATCATCCAGACTGCTGCCCCTCCTTCTACTGAAAAGGCTGCTGCCCCTCTTCAGGAAACACATGTTTTTCTGGCTTCTCAACAGATACCCCTCCATTGTGGTTGCACCTAAAGTATGGCTATCTGTCTCGCTGAGGCACGCAAGCCTCCCCACCAACGGCAAGGTCCATTGTTCATGCACAATTTGGCTACCCACGCGCAAGAAACTATGGTACAATCTTTTTCTTATCTTCCGAGAACTTCATCATGTGTTGTCTGATAACTTGTCTTTCTTTATTTGACATCACCCTTCTGGATATGGTCTTTGTTGTAGGACAGGTGTGTTGTCACTGTAACGTTTTCTCATATCCTTTCTTCTCATTTACAGATATACCATGGTGTTTTTTAATTTCGAAATGAAATTAAAAATTTTTCTCGTTAGTCTAGTGCCCGTCATTCTGTAAAGATGACTGTAAAACTTTAATCTTGTCTTCCTTGTTCTGTCTGTAATCGTTTCTATGTTTCTGCGTAGATATGCGTTTGTCCTCTTCGTATCTTTGTTATCTTTGTTTTTTTTTTTTTTTGTAGATCTAAAATTTTTCTCACTACTTTCCTTTCTTTTTCTTCCAGTTCTTATTGTTAACATCTTTTATTCAGTACTAGGCACACACGTGCTTCCGGTGTAATTAGTTACTAAAAGTTTAATTTTTCCGAGGAGTGATACTGGTGTTTTATTATATCGGTTTCAGAGAGTTTTGGTACTAATTCCATTTTCTTCGATCTTTCTATACTTGTGGTGGTATTTAATCCGTATGATGCTTATCAACACTTTGGACGTACCCGTGTTGTGTTTGTCTATATTTCTCTCTGTTTTGTTTATTTCGATGTAATCTGTGTTCTCATGCGATATTTTTAACCCGGTTTTCGCTGCAATTTCATGAAGTATTTCCATCGTTATGCTTGCATCTGCTTTGTCCTCAGAAATTATTGCAATATCATATGCAAAAGCGAGACATTTCACCGTTGATCTTCCTTTTCCTTGGCTAGATGGACTCCTTCAGTGTTTTTCTCTTTTAGTTCTTTATTCCGTTCTCTTATCACTTTGCCTAGGACCATATTGAAGAGAATCGGTGAGAGGTGTCGTATCGCCTAGCACCTGCATTAATTAAGAGGGTTCATTACCCTCTCTAGAGATTTTAACTTTTGAAGCTGTGTCCGTGAGCGTCTGTTCGACTAACTGTCTGGTGGTTTTCGCAGTATCTCCTTCTTCCAGTGTTAGGAGCACTGTCGGTCTGTCTAGAGAATCGCAGGATTTTGTTTGAAATCAATGAATGTAACTACTAGTTTCATATCGTTCTGCTCCTGAGGATAGTTTTCAGGTAAAAAATTTGCTCTAGGCACGCTCTAGCCTTTATGAACCTTGCATGGTACTCGCCAGTTGTGTGTTCTGCTTGAACTTCTGTTTTATTCAGTAAAGCTATGGATATAATTTTATAGGTGTCTATAAGCAGAGATATTCCTCGGTAATTTTTGGTGTCTGTCCTATCACCTTTCGTATGTAGCGGATGGATTGTAGCTTAGTTCCTGTCTTCCGGTATTCTTCTTTTCTCTCAGAGATGCTTAATAGCCCCGTAAAAGGTTGCAGGTGTCCGTTTCCTTATCAGTTTCCACATATTAGCCAATATCCCGTCTTCACATGACGCTCTCTTGTTTTTCAACTGGCCAATGTATTGTTCAATTTGATGCACTGATGATGGTTCTGAAGGTTGTCCTCCTTTTGAGGCCGTCCGAGAATTAGTCGTTGTGTTGATTCCTCGCCGTTTAGAGGAATTTTGAAGTATTTTGCTTGTAACTAACTGCTCTCTTCGTCGTTGGTAGCCAGCTTCTTTTTGAATCTTTAAAGTGAAGGTTCATCTGCTAGTACTCTATTATTTCTTCCCCGAAAACATTGTAGATGTCCCTAGTGTTGTACTGTTCGAAATTTGTATCTATTTCTTCGAATTGTTTTTGTCATGTTTCTGTTACTCTGTTCAAATAATTTTTTATGTCTGTTTTCTGACCTCAGCGTTTGAGTCCCTTTCCTTTTTGCAGGAATTCCATATTTTCTAAGCTATTGTTTTGCAATGTCACTTTGTCACATATCTTTTACCATCACCTATGATTCCTTTCATTCGTTACTGAAATTGTGTCCGTTCTGTGAACTTCTTTTATATTGGAGTTTGGATTTCTGTTAAAATTGGCCTGAGTCTATTCCTAGTCTTCTTAAGACCCGTACGTTCGTGATTCCTCTGTAGTTTTGTTTGGTTATTACCACATGATCCAGTTGACATGAGCACAAATGTATATCGGAAAAAGACCAGGTCTTCATTCTCCTTGATAATTTTCTGGTAATGGTTGCCGTTTTAAGTCGAATATTTTGCAAAAGTTGAATATTCTTCCTGTATTTTTTTCCGGTATGTTTGTTTGCACCGATAATTTCCTACTATTGCGTTGTACTTCTGTCCTCTGCTGATAGGTGCGCTGATATCTCCTACCTGTAGTTTTAATTGGTATATATGTGAATGACTCTGATAGAAATAGAAACATTCTCTCACAGGTGCTCTCTGACGCTGAATAGAGAAGGAAATCAGTGACCTCCTCTGAGTTTCTCAACTGCCCTCCATGTTGGCGCAGTAATATAGAGGAGAAAGAAGGTAGAATATTGCTACATCCCGTAGAGGGCAAGTAAGTATTTCAACTGAACAGTACGAACAGGAGATGTAGTATTTGAACAAATGAAGACTATCACGACAAAAGAAAACCAGATACAGCAACGAACGAAGTATGCAGTGTAGACTGCTCACAGTGTAACTTAATTCTTTTATTTCGTGGTCTGATAAATATTATCTGAACGGCTTCTAATTCTTGGTAGATAAGCAAAGACATTCTTAAAAAAATACTCGGGCATTAAGATCTCAGAATTTAGTTTCCAGGTATTCATTCTAATAATCCCCCCGCCCCTACTCCCGTTTTCTATGTTTTCAAACGGAAAATCTTTTGCTGAATTACTAAAATGTTCAAACCGTCCACGACACTAACTGTGAGACCCGAGGTGCTTGAAAAGAGTGATGTCAAAAAAAGTTGAGGAAATTACAAGGAAAATAGGAACTCTGAGTTCTCAGCACTGTTGAGAAGAAACTTGCCACTGAAGCTTCGCCTCCCTTTCCGCTTGCTCATTAATTTTAATGCGTAACAGCCATTTCCGTCTTTGTTTATTATTTAGTACCCCGTTATAAAATGCTGTAGCGGTCGCAGAGGATGCTAGAATTGCTGATTTCTTTTCAGCGCCTGACGCCCTGATAGCTTGCCCCATGTGTATGCGGTAGTGATTTGCGCCTTTTCTTAACACACAAGACTTCTCAGTTCGCTTCAGAGAGAGCTTTGTGGGGTACTTTTAGAAACGAGTAAACAGGCAGTGACTACAGCTCAGCACAGGACTTCCAGAAACAATGTTTGAATTCACTAAGCGACTTACCGAATAAATAGTCGGTCAGCATATTATCCTGCACGTCCCATCCTATTTCGGCAATACAGATAGTACTGATAGTATTGATCGTTACTATATCTGGATTAGAAAGATTCATGCTGCTAGTCACTTCCCTCTCCACGGTCTCTTCACTTCTGTCTCATACTGTCCTCAACTGTCTACTATATACAGTTCGCTTTTGATCATACTATAAGGCAACAATTAGCATCCTCGTGAAACGACAGAAATTGATTATCCACTAAGGGACAATTGATATCAACAGTATTTGTCGCACAAAGTTATAATATACAAACATATGTACAGTTTTTGAAAAGATATTTGTATATTATCCAACATGTGAGTTGTCATCTTCCAACGACAAACGTCTGTTCGTTATATTGTGCATATAATCTTTCATCAGTAACGGTACAGCATTCTAGTTTTATCTATTTGGATATGATATGAACATAGTGGCGAACAGCAAATCCAATAATGTCTTAGATACGGTAAAAACTATAATCACAACCTATAATGAATAATTACTAAGCAACTCATTGTCATTAAACTAGAAGAAAACCTACGATTCACAGTGCAAGAAGTACAACAAATTTTCTTTCAACGTATGAGTAAAGTATAGGTACAAGTTGTATACGTGAAGATTTCTGAGTGAGGTGGCCAAATAACTATAAGACGGTTTATATTGCCTCACGAATTCAAGAATATTCTGCAGAAATGAGTTCAAAAATCAGTGAATACCAACGACTATTTCTCCGTATACTTCCTGCTTACTTGTTAGTGACATTTCTCACAGACAGTACCCTTCCCACCCAGACCGATAATTGCATCACAGAAACATTAACAGGAGTTATTAGAATTATAAAATCTTAAGGTCACTTACTTTGATCCATAAATGTGTTGCTACTCAAAAACAACCATGTTTCAATAGCTTTCAAATAAATAATTAAAGGTTTAGCTACTAATTATATGTAGTGTCTGAGAATGCAAAGGATTCACTGGTCGACAAGTTCTTTAAGTCCAACGGCTGATTTCTTAAGGGAGCCAACTGATGTGTATGTTATTAACAATATCACTTAGATCGAGTGCTGTGTAAAATGAAAGAAGTAATACGGTCGTTGTAAGTACGCTTTGTTTCGATGACAGCTGTAGACATGTACAGTTCTGTGGTAAGTTTCATACACCTTGTAAATGAAACACATATAAAATAGTTTTGGTTCTTTTCACAGCTTAGGGTTCTCTTCGTTAATGATATGTGGAGGAAATTAGCATATTCATTTTTAGCAAATATACTACGCCCGACAAGTAAGTGAAGCATCCAAAAAGTGAAGAGGAAACTATGTCAGACTCTACTGGCTGAGAGCGTGTGTTATCGCAATGACTACCAAATTCAGTTAAATTTACAAAGAGCTTGGCAGTATAATCGCATTTGTTACTATGACATTGCAACCTCTCTGCCCTGGATGTATACACTGATTCGATTGGGAAGGGTATCATGAAGCTGTTGTGTACTCTCTTGAGGCAAGTTGGCCGCCATCTGTTGTAATTGGTCCTTGATGTCCTGGATACCGATAATGGAACGGCGTTGATGTTCGATTTGGTAGTGATTAGTTCGTATGGGACCAAACTGCTGAGGTCGTCGTTCCCTAGACTTACACACTATTCAGTCTAACTTAAACTAACTTGCCCTATGAACAACACACACACCCAAGCCCGAGGGAGGACAGAACCTCCGACAGGGGAGGCAGATGTTCGAGCTGGGCTCACTCACGTTCTGTTGGAGACAGAATTAGGGACTTTGCTGGCCATAGGAGTTCTTTAGCAACATGTACGTAGTTCATACAGACACCCGCCATATGCAGACGAGCATGCCTGTCAAGAACTGACCCATTGGTACTGCCACATGATTGGCAACGCATCAGGAGGCATAACGTCCGTGACGCATATTGTGCTGTCACCCTTTGTACAGTCACTACCATCCGACGCTATTCATGCCGAAGATTTACACATCCAGGTCTGGTGAAAATCACATAAACATACAACAGTAAAGGATTTTGATGGTCACAGGGAATTGTAACCTCTTCGACACCATGTGGGGTGCTACACTCTTGTGCTTGCTTGAGGGTATGCGTAATCTGAGGGCTTTCAAAGGGGCTGCCTCCTCTCAGGCGTCTAGATATCGGTCAAGGGTTGTCTATAAACATGAAAATTTACACTCTAAGACAAAATCCAGTCGACAAACCGCCAAGAAATTTTCCAAAGATGACGGAAATTGGTGTAAGTGATGCACAAATACTGATCGAAAAATTCCGCAACATTCGTTATTTCACGCCAATGGTGTGTGGGAATGAAATGTGGTCGGCCTTAGCCGGCCGAAGTGGCCGTGCGGTTAAAGGCGCTGTAGTCTGGAACCGCAAGACCGCTACGGTCGCAGGTTCGAATCCTGCCTCGGGCATGGATGTTTGTGATGTCCTTAGGTTAGTTAGGTTTAACTAGTTCTAAGTTCTAGGGGACTGATGACCTCAGCAGTTGAGTCCCATAGTGCTCAGAGCCATTTGAACCATTTGGTCGGCATTCCTGCACACGCCTGTGTCTAATGTGTAACTACCGGGAGATTTATTGTTGCATGTCTGTTAGTTATTGTTCAGTGCTGCACAGTTAGAGGAGCAACGCGTCTGCATTAAATTTTGCTTCAAACTCAATAAAACCTTTACAGAGACACACCAAATGGTGCAGAAGGCCTACGGCGATAAGTCGTACTCGACGTTCCGAATGTTTTTTCACGGCTTAAAAATGGCCAGACGGAAAATGACTCGATGAGGACGCCCTTCGACGTTTACCGACGACGTTCATGTTAGGGACGTCAACGAAATTGTGAATGTGAATCGATGACTGACTGTCGGAGAGATTGTAGAAGAATGTAGCATTCCAACTGGGTCATGACATAAAATCCTGAAACAGCATCTTGGAATACATCGCGTTGCCGCTACGTTCTCCCCACGGCTCATGAGTCAAGGCCAGAAAGACCTCGCTTCACAATTTGTGAAGAGCTATCGGATCGAGCATATAAGAACGACATGTTCCTTAAGAGAATCTGAACTGGTCATGAGACGTGAGCCCATGGTTATGAGACTACGGTTCAATCTTCACCCTATTCTCCGAGGTTCTACAACACCAAAAAATAGCGCGTCAGCTCCGGTCAAATGTCGAAGCCATGCTAATAGCGTTATTTGACTCTGAAGGATTAGTTGACCATGAATTCATGCCACAGGGACAAACTGTTAATTGATAGTACTATAGGGATGTATAGAGACGCCTGCGACAAAATGTGCGAAGGAAATGGCCTGAAATAAGGCCAGACAAAAGGCTCTGGCATCATGATAACGCACCCAGACATTCATCCCTGTTGCTGCGAACTGTTCCACATAGAACGGAATCACTGTGCTGCCTCGTCCTCCGTACTCTCCAGACCTGGCACCTACGGACTTCCTTTAATTTCAAAAGTTGGAAACACTGTTGAAAGGTTGAAGATTTGGAAAGACAGACAAGATAAAACAAAATTCGCAGACGGAGCTTTACGCGATCCTGCTAGAGGCGTACCAAGGCTGCTTCCGGAAGTGGAAACGCCGTTGGGAGCTATGTATCAGTTGTCGAGGAGAGTATTTCGGAGACCATGCACAATAAATAAGAAGTAAGCGTAGACGAATTTTGTGGGCAAAGCTCCGTAACTTTCTGAATAGACTTCGTAAATGTACAGACAAACAACTGATTTCAGTTTCATAAAAATTGGGTGATTTATTCAAGAGCATGAGCTTTACAGATTGATGAAGTCAGGTAATGTGTAAATACAACTCTGGCTACCATATAAGAATTTATTCGGTTTGTAATTGTTTGACTGAGAAAATCCCGAACTGGTAGGAGGGCGCACCGGAGATCCGGTTTACTTGCTGGCCAATGTAGGGTTCGGCAAAGACGAAGACAAACAGCAGACACTTTAGCCGCGTGCAGGCAGGCATTTTCTTGCTGAAAGGAAATGGCACTCCAGACCATATTTCTGGTTTTCGGGCAGCATCGTGGGTGATAGTGAGGTTCGTATTCCACTGGGACGTCTCCTCGCACGTCTTCAATGGTCATCGGGGTTCATTTCAAAGCGGGACTCATCAGTGAAGACAGTTTTACTCCAGTCAATGAGATTCCACCCAGAAGGCGTGTCTCGAAACGCTTCGCACAGTGTTGGGATTGTCACCCAGATTAAAGTCCAACAACCAGGAGTGCAAGACCCCTTTGTGATCGGCGGCATACTTACCACGCAGCCCATTTTTTGTTTCCATCAGTCTTCTCATTGGTTCGGTGCCGCCCACCAGGAATGTCTCTCTCTCCTGTGCCAAACTCTTCTTCTCAGAGTAGCACTTACAACCTACGTCTTCAATTATTTGCTGGATGTATTCTAATCTCTGTCTTTTTCTACAGTTTCTGCCCCCTACAACTCCCTCTAGTATCATGGAGGTCATTCCCTCATCTGCCAAAAGAAGTCCTATCATCCTGTCCCTTCTCCTCATCAGCGTTTTCCACACATTCCTTTCCTCTCCTATTCTGCGCAGAACTTCCTCATTCCTTACCTAACCAGTCCACCCAATTTTCAACATTCATCTCTAGCATCACATCTCAAATGCCTCAATTCTCTTCTGTTACGGTTTTGCCACAGTCCATGTTTCACTACCATACAATTCTGTACTCCAGACATACATTCTCACACATTTCTTCCTCAAGTTAAGGCTGATATTTGATATTAGTAGAGTTCTCTTGGCCAGGAATCCATTTTGTGCCATTAATAGTCTACTTTTGATGTCCTCCTAGCTTCGTCTGCCATTGTTTATTTTACTGCCTAGGTAGCAGAGTTCCTTACTTCGTGACCATCAATCTTGATGTTAAGTTTCTCGCTGTTCTCATTTCTAGTACTTCTCATTACCTTCGTGTTTCTTCGATTTACTCTCAATCCATACTCTATACTCATTAGACAGTTCATTCCGTTCAGCAGGCCATGTAATTCTTCTTCACTTTCACTCTGGATAGCTATGTCATCAACTGATAGTTCCATTGATATCCTTTCACCTTGAACTTTAATTCCGCTCCTAAACTTTTGTTTTATTTCCATCATTGCTTCCTCGATGTACAGGCTACATCCTTGTCTTACACCCTTTTTAATAAGAGCACTTCGTTCTTGCTCGGCCATTCTTATTATTGTTGAACATATTGCATACGACCCATCTCTCATTATAGCCTGCCCCTACTTTTCTCAGAATTTCTAACATCTTGCACTATTTTACACTGTCTAACGCTTTTTCCAGGTCGACTGAGCCGTGGCTGGTTCATGTTATGCGTTGGATTAAACCTTGATTGCTGTTCTGTGTTTAGTCACCTGCGGTTATCGCGATTATGCTGTTATCCACTCTTTCCGCAACTGGCAGCAGCAGTGTGTATCGATATTACCTTTGGCCTGGCGCTGATAGTTCCAGCTGTGCTGTGAGTGAGCAGTTGGTCGGTTGGCGTGGAGCAGCGAGGAAATCTCCACGGCGTGTAGATTGCCCGGGACCACTGGCGGCGTCTACCCGTGGTTGGAATGTGTGCTGCTGTTCCCATTGCTACGAGGTCCGTGTCTCACTGATCATGGACAGGGAAGTTGAGTGTTAGCTTAATCTACCAGCAAGTCACGACTGTTCACATTGTCTCATTTGGATTTTACTGTCAGCAAGCAACAACATGTGTTTTCAAGTTGGTAAATTTTAGCCACCCTCCGGTGGAATTTAACTGTATTTGGTTATTTTGAATTTCCGGTTACCTGCCTTGGCCGTTGACATAAATTCAGGATGTGTATTTTCCTCATCGTGTTCTCGTTGTCCAGCACAGTGTGTAGTTTGACAGTTCAGTGTATAATTGGTTGTGGGTGCCAGTACTTTGTACGTTGTTCCATTGAACTCCCTGTTGTGTGCTGGTTGGGTGGAGTGGAAGCTACCTTGTCGGTGGGTCCGCTGATTCCAGGCCGACCCTTTGAAACTTCCGAGTGCCGTTGGGTGTACTGTCTTTTCTTATTTGTTCTTGTTGTTTGTATTTGTATGACTTATATCTGATTCTTAAATTAAGGTTCTTTTGCCCTTAAGGCATAAGATTGTTTGGGTCTTCAGCCTACTTTAATGAACTGTTCTAAGATAAGGTCCTTGCCCTTTTTTAAAAATTTATTTTGGTTTCAGTTTTAAGTGATGGGCCCTCAGACAATTTTTAAATTAAAGTTGTTTTGCTCTTAAGGTGTCAGCTTGTTTGGGCCTTCAGCCTAATTAAAGAGCTGTTTCAAGATAAAGCCCTTTGCCTTTTTAAAATTTAATTTCGGTTTGAGTCTCAAAAGATGGGCTTTCAGCCGATTTTTTTAAAAAATTAAACTTGTTTTCCTCTTAAGGTGTGAGACTGTGTCGGCCTTCAGCCTAATTGGAGGAACTGATTTAAGATAAAGCCTTCTGCCTTTTAAATTTTTGATTTAGGTTTGAGTCTTAGGCTATTGGCTTTCAGCCGATTTTAAATTAAAGTGGTGAGGTTGTATGGCGCATTCAGACGATAATTAGGTTCCAAAAATTAATGCTGTGTTTTTTTTAATTTTCTTGGCTCTTGTAATGTTTGGTTAAATAAATAAAGTTGTCTGTTCGAGTGTAACTGACAGCCACTTATTTTGGCCCCTTTCCACAATTTAAGCTATCTGTCCTGTCCTGCGGGTTTAGCAGGGCGTCTCATCGACAAATCCTATGACAGTGTCTTGATATTTCTTTAGTCTTGCTTCCATTATTAACAGCAATGTCAGGATTTTATTTTCACTAGTCCGTCTTGATCATACAGGTTTCTTTACACTTTATTCCCCGGTTTCGGCCTACCACCATCTTCAGATCGTTAAAATATTCTGATAAAAGATCATCATCAAGTTAAGCATGATTTAACAGTGGAATTCCCGTTGCACTCTTAATATTCTTAATGTTATCACCCTAGCTTTTAATGTCACCGAAGGTTGTTTTGAATTTCCTGTATGGTGAGTCAGTATTGCCGATAATCATTTCTTTTTCAATGTCTTCACATTTTTCCTGTAGCCATTTCGTCTTAGCTTCCCTGCACTTCATATTTATTTTATTCCTCAACGATTTTTGTTTCTCTATTCCAGAGTTTCCCGAAACATTTCTGTACTTCCTCCTTTCTTCTGTTGCCCATGGTTTCTTCGCAGTTACCTTCATTGTACCACAGCGGTACGTCGACTATATTCTGCGCCCTGTTTCGTTGCTCTTCAACGCAAGTCATCCTGGGCTAACAGTTCAGCGGATAAAATCCGTCCGCACACGACGAGAGTTTCTACAGCTTGTCTTCAAGCTTGCCAGACCCTACTTTATTCAGCAAGGTCACCGGATCTACTCCAGTCGAGAGTTATTGGTAGCGTCCTGGACCCAGCTCGAGATTTTGACGATCTACGGTCCCCATGCAACAGAATTTGAATAATGTCACACAGGAGGACATCAAAAAACTCTATAAAGCATTGCCAAGCCGAATAACTGCTTGCATAAGGGCCATTGCGAACCAACGCATTGTGAAGTACTTTCTCCTGAATAAATCATCAACTTTTTCTGACCTTTTGTCATTCCGTTATCTGTACAGTTACATCACTCTGTCGATTTCCATCCCATTCGGATAATTTCTTGGCTGTGCATTGTTTTCTTTCTCTTAGAGCATACGATGTTATATTGGTATTCGACCATGCCTTCCGGGTGCTTCAATTTTTGTCCCGCTGTGTATATCAAACACTTCTCATTTTCTAAAGTATTCGTCATTTTCATACTATTGAATTAAATAACAAACCATGTATTTAATACAGTCTAATTCTACTAGATATGAAACTTCAGGTGTTCGACGTATTTGTGCTAACGGATTCCTAAAGAAAAGAGAAAATCAGAGAGGACGTATCTGTAAATTAGTTCTTAGGGTAATTAATGTTAATTATTATTTGGAGCTATGGCTGAAACATGCTATACCAACTTAGGTCCTATGGTGCCATGAATGACCTCATCCTTGTGCTCCTATTACTGTAACGTGAACATGAAATTTGTTACTCTGTTCACAACATCGGTTGAGGTATTAAATGTCTAAAGAGCTCCGAATTGCAGCGTGTAACTTGGCGGTGTGAAATGTACAGACGTCGGCGAATTAGAAGCAACATGCTGTAATCGAGTTTCTATCTGAAGAAAACTTGTTTCAGATTGAATTTCATTGAAAAATTAAAGCTGCTTACCGTGATACATCATTAGGTCTAATGCACATCATCTGCAACCATTCGTCGCCTTGTGTTCACTGTCGTTGATCATCCTCCATAACGACCCGACTTGACCACATGCGATTTTCACCTGTTTCCTAAACGGAGGCAGAGGTGAGATTGCGGTCTCATCAACAAGTCGATTATTACACAGTGATGCCATGTTGAGAAATAAATATGAAAACTTGATGAATAAAGATGTAGGATGCTAATAAAGTTCGTTTTATTTAAAAAGTTTTAATATTTTTCACATAAAAAATTTGGAGGCCTTAGTTCTCGCCAAGCCCTCGTTAATCAGTATACATCTTATACGCGAAGTTGTTGATTGTACATATTGTTTCCGGAGCTCACTGTAAAATTTGGAAAAGTTAAGCCACACTCAGAGAATAGCTGTCGTTCGTTTCTTAGCTAAAGACTACATCATTTTCAATGTAAAACTAGTAAGCTACAAAGATTGACCCGCACAGGACGTGACGCTTATAGCTTCTGACTTGAACATATTTGTGGTTCTAAATCTTCACTGCGTCTTGCTAATTATTGTTATTACGCAAACATGAGGCTCTAGCCACAGTATGGGATTCGAGGTATTTAAACAAATTTTGGGTGTTACGTTAGACGAGAGCCGTCGCAGGAGGCGCTTTTTGCATCTAAAAGCACCATCGAGCGATGTGGCGCAGTAGTAACATCCTGGACACGTATTATGGGGGACTACGGCTCACCTCTCAGTCCTGTCATTCACGTATCACATATAGGTTTTCTGTGGTCTCCATGACACACTTACGGCAAATATCGGAACAGTTCATTTGAAAGGGAAGCGCCGACACCCTTTTACATCCTCCTCCAATCCGTGCTTTTGCTCCAGCTCTAATGACCTTGTCGTCGACGGGACGTTAAACATTAAATTCATTTAATTATGGAAGCTTGCTTTCATGAAAGTAGACATACAGAACTTGTTCGTCGGGTGCTTTCGAGAAATTGTCTTCCTTTCGATAAAATTGAGGTGGGATATCTGATGTTAGACCACCAGACATTGAAAATTTCCCAATGGTTTGGTAAACAGTTTTCTTGATGTGGCACGTGCCAAAAGCACACGTTACTTGGAAAAATATTGGAGGGACAGCCGAAAACGACTGCAGGAACCATAGCATTTTCCGTTAAACTGTGCAGTGAATTTTTGTATATTCTGTACTAAGATGACATTGAGCGTTAAGTCTGTACACATTCTGCTGTAAAGAAGGTTCTATAGTAATCTGAATACCCTGATATCAAGAGTAGACAGAAACATTGTAATTATCTGAGAGTGTCTGCCTCACAAGTTCAGGGATTACAGTGAAGAATGACCGTTGTGTGTTTCCTTCGCTAGCTAGTAACACGTGAATGATACACTTTCGTTTTCTGCACTAATAATTACGGACGTTCAGTCTGTCAGTTGAGTTTAAATTCATCATATCGTCCACGATTGAATTTCTGACGTACCTGGTCTTACGTAAAATCTTCGTCGTATGGTCCGACTGCTTATACGTACGACTGAACTTCACTGCTTACCATGCTGAGTCGGCCTAAGAAGTAAGCTACACAAGCAGACGCCTAGGGCTCCAAGTTTAGAGGGGCACCAGAGGCGTGGAATTGTAATATTTCTATACACGACGAATCACAATTAGCAGCCGCTGTTTGTTGGAGCAAAGCTACGAGGGGCGCCCAAGCGAAAAATTTGTGTACAGTGCGTATCACAAAGAGCAGCGAAAAGTGACACGGCTGAAAATAAACAAGGAAAAGAATGGGAAGATGGCGGGTGGTGAGGGAGGAGTCGGGTGGGTGAGGGGAGGCCTTTGCGGAAAGATATAGTCGAACATGCTCTGTTGCCATGTTCGTTAGTAGGGCTAGACGTTTTCCATTCATAACCGCTTCGTATCGTACGCTTTCTGTACGTGTATTATGATATTCGACTAGGAAATATTCTTTTACTCATGCCTGGCTGAGGTAGCGACCTCTTCCGATAGCCCGGCAACCACTCCATTCACGTGAAGACCGCAATGACGTTTTGTCCAGTAAAATTTTTTGTCGTTGTTCTCGAAGAATATTACTATTACGTGGTGCTCTCCTTATTGGTATGATTTAAATTTAGTCTTCATTGTGATTTATGAATCTCGTCCGTTACTCTGTCTCACTGCTCTGTTCGCCAGAGCACTGTACTGTTTATTTATTTCACTTCATAACACACGGATGTTTAAAGTGTTACTTCATGTTATAGAGTTCTGTATGAAATTTTCACAACCGTTTCTGCCATTCGCTACTACAGATCTCAGAAAACCTTAAGACGAACCACACCAATAATGGAAAGTAGCCAGGATGTCATCGGGAATAAGTTATTTTGAGAAGAAATGAGTTGACGTCGGAAAGTTGTCTTTGTTGAAATCGGGCATGAAACAGGAAAAACAGAAACAAAGAAAGTAGAATAAAATGAAAGGAAAAAGGATTAATAATACATGATAGGGTTACAGAATGAAAAGGGCCGATAAAACTGAGAAAAGACTAGGTTGCTTCAGATTTAGCGGTAAGATAGAATGACGGTGGGGTGCGGGTGTGGGAAGGAGGAGAAGTGGCAAATTTGCAAATTGTAGACATAAAAGGTATAAAGATGAAAGCCGGGAATACTAAACATTCCTCCGAAACTCATAGTGGTACTGGTGCTTGTGTAAACTGGAAAATCATGTTCTCCAGAGAGTGCGGCAGCAACAAAGAAAGAGGCCTTTTTTCATTAATTATAAGACCAATCAAGGACCTTCTCCATTACTATTTGCGCTACAAGTGTTACAGAGCGATGACGCATAACTCCTTGAAGGTTCTCTCTCTTTAATACAGTTGGAGCCTGTACTCAGGGAAGACTCTATATACGTGAGGAGAGGTGTAAACATTAGCTGTGCGCTGATTCCCATTGTCACTCTGACTGCCGCGAACACTTCGCAGCTCCGCTAGCGAGTGCGATGACTGCTTGGCAACGGATGTTTCTGCCGAGAGGAGGCGCTTTTGTTCCAAAAACAACAAGCCGCCTCTCTGTTTAAAAGTGGAACGCAGATCCTGGGAAATACGGACTTGGTGCACAGCCGTGCTCTCGAAATACGACCTGAACATCTGTAACACGTCACGGCCCACCAGGGTGCTCATTCATTTTAATCCGCCAAAGGTAAATAGACATCCATCTGAGTCATAAGTCCTTTGCGACTGTCAAAACACATAGTGCGATGTTTATGTGATCCAGAGAAATCGCTTTCGTACTTCTATGTTATCAATTACAGATTGTGTACAATAATGTAGGAAAGTGTAGTAAAATGTATTTCATTATTTTCTTTTACATCTCTTTCAGGCAATCATACAATTCCAGTCCGACTTTCTTACCTCACTGAACTCCTATTTCTAACAGTATCTTCACATAGAAAGGGTGGTTTTGTCTCGCCAAGGGGAAACAGCGCCTTAGTTTTATAAGTCTGTAAGCAGCGAAAAATCTAGATCGGTGTTATGCTACCACCGAATTTAATCACAACACATCCTCTGAAGATCTAAAATCTTAAAAGCACCGGCACCCTCAAAGTATGAGAGATCTGCAACTTGTTTGATTGATATTAATTCTTTATTGCATCATTGCGTTTGTCGTTGCCTCTCCTTTTCTGTTGTTGGTCTAATGATGTTATTTGCCTTTATGTAGGATTTGATATTCACTACCAAATGATTGTTACACGTTGTACACAGATCAGCTGAAACAGTTTGACCGCTGCACAACAGGTGACTGAATTTCAAGTGGAGGAGTTGAAGGAACATAACGCAATAGAGACAGTGTCTAAGCGGAACACAGACGAATGTGGAAACGTCACAGCGACGATACTGTTCGTATAAGCGACTTTGAGAAAAGACATGTTGGTATTATAAAGCACTTGGAAACGAGAATCTTGGCGAGGCTGTTGGCATGCTGCTGTCGTTTGCAGCTATGAAAATTGTTCGAAGGATGATGAAACCACGAGTAGGTGACAATGTACTGGACGACAAACCCTCTTCATGTAACGTGGAAGTGAGGGACTTGCGCCCCCTGTCAAGCAGGGCAGGGAGCGATCTGCGGCAGAACTCACGACAGTGAGTATTTCGGCTACAGACACTGGTGTTTTGGAGCACACCGTACAGCAGAAATGGTTGAACATGGAGTTAGACATCAGCCTATTGGAACGAACACGGAGTGATCCAGTTTGTGCCTTAGATAAATGGAAACATTTACTTAGTCCGATGAGTCAAACTCCTTGATACACTATGGAGACGCTCTTGTCTGGATATGATGTCATCCAGGTGCATGGATGCTCGAAACATGAAACACACCCCGGATGCAAGCCGTTGGGTGCCGTATTGTCAACCTGGGTTTCTTTGGATCTGACACCATTACAGATGTCGACTACTGGAACATTATCGCGAACTACCAGTATCCCTTCATGCCACATGTCTTCCCTAATGGCACGACGCAAGGGCCTCTAATGACAGAACCTGTGTTCTCATGTACACTCCTGCAATAATAGTATAAGCAATGTATTGAACGTTTGATAGCGATGGAAAGTGCAGAATACTTAGCTACTAGTAAAGGAGTGGAGTAATTCTTCCGGTGTCTGTAAGTTGCGAATTGAATACTATTAGTAAGCATTCTGCCGATCAGTAGAGCTTGTTCTTTATTTTTAATGAACAATCCAATACCCTTCATTTGCAGTTTTAAATATACTCCTTTCCCTACAACCACAGATATCTGGAGTCTATCATCACATTTTCGAGGAGCAGCTGTACGTTTTCTGCCTTTTTCACTGTTCTGTCGATAGCTGCTGCACCACCAGCTACAGACCCAATAGCTTGGATGCACACCAATGCTGGAATTCTGAACGAAAGGAATCCATTCAATGTGCTAAGCATTGATTGGACTGTAGGTGTTTTAACCAGTAGCTGCTGTCAATGATAATTTAGTGTTGTTTCTGAAACTCCTTTCATGCCCTTCTAGTTTTTATTTTTCAGCGGCCGATGAGCGGCGATCATAACTGAACTGAAATTGACCCACATACACAACTTAAATGCTGCATGGAGCGCTTTATGACCTAACAGGGCAGGAAATAACCTGACTGATACTATACCCATTCTTGCACTTACTTCTTTGACTCAGTCGACAAAAATTGGATCCATAACATGACGCTCTGTAGATCCGTATTTTTCTGCATGGGCAGGCCTCATCCAAAACACTGATTCCCTTTTTCCCAGGTGTGAGTTATTTTTCTAGCTTGGTACCTAGTCTGCAGTAGTTATATGTGACGATGTGATGTTTTGTGTGTAGCTTGCTAGGAATATAAATACCTCAACCGATGCACTTCTTGTCACGAATATTATGCTATGCGATGTTTGAGGTTTGCCTTCCTTGTCATGTAGAAAATCATTGGCATCTGTCCAGCTGTTCTATAACGAAAGGTTTCTGGGCCATTTAACATGAGCCTTATTGCCACACCATCTTATCATACGTTATTTGAGAAAGATTTCCAGTTCACTGCACGTCTGTAAATATTTTGTGTAAAAACTACATGCAGTTAGAAAGGTACATCACTGCTGCTGCTTGTCTTCAAGATGTAAGTTACAGAGTTTGCGCACTTTGGAAACTGTACATACCTCCGTTTACCAGTTTGGTAGGTACGATTTCTCAAAAGCTGCCTTATGTTTTGAAATACATCCCAACTCACCTAAATGAAATTTATGTTTGTGCAGACCTATGATTGTAATATAGCTGTTAATGGTATTCAAAATCTCATCATTATCATTAACGTGAATTGGTTTCATTTTTATTGTCTTGCGTACGGTCCAGTAACACATATAGCTGGTTTGTGGAGGATGACACTCCATTTATACGAACTGCAGAAGAAAATATTCATGCATATTTCGGCTTTTATTGTTCCCATCAAATTCTCTATGATTCATGCTTTCCTCTGAGAAGAAGTTGATTAGTGGTATGTTCCATGTCATTCCATTACCGTTCTATTCTAATACTCACCACGATGATGCGTTAGAAGATTGTCCGAGAAGCGAGTAGTTTCTTTCTGCATCAAATGACAAAATACCTCTGCAACTGCTTTCATCACCTTTGTTTTTACAGGCAAGACCCAGACAAATTCCAAGTGCGTATCACTAATCATTAAAATATACTTGAAAAAAATGCAAGGTTACACGGTGGTGCCTTGTGAATTGTTTATTCACAACTCGTTTCGATCATAGATCATCCACATAGTGATTATTAAATGAAAATTTTCACTCTGAAGCGGAGTGTTCGCTGATATGAAACTTCCTGGCATATTAAAACTGCCCGGACCGAGACTCGAACTCGTGACCTTTGCCTTTCGTGGGCAAGTGCTCCGTCAACTGAGCTACCCAAGCACGACTCATGTCCTCTCCTCACAGCTTTACTTCCACCAGTACCTCGTCCCCTACCTTCTAAAGTTCACAGAAGCTGTCCTGCGAAACTTGTAGAACTAGCACTCCTGAAACAAAGGATATTGCGGAGATATAGTTTTGCGACAGCCTGGGGGATGTTTCCAGAATGAAATTTTTACTTTGCAGCGGGGTGTGCACTGATATGCAACTTCCTGGAAGATTAAAACTGTGTGCCAGACCGAGGCTCGAAGGAGAGCTTCTGTGAAATTTTGAAGGTAGGGGACGAGATGCTAGCGGAGGCTTATTAGAATTACATGGATCATTTACTTCAAACAGATATCCTGGTTGAAGGATTACACTGATGTTAATGCCAAAAGGATTTTAATAAAATGGTGAATAAAGCTGTTTTTAACAAAATCATGGCAAATGTTAGAACCCATCATGAATCTCCTTTAGTTTATCATTGGGCTTGGCATTCTAGTGCAAGAGATTACATTCCCAGGCCAGATTTTAAGTGGGCCATAATCTTCAATGAAGCACCAGTTACTCTGGAGATGGATAAGCTTCCAATGGAGTTCACAAAGCTTGAACTATAACATACCAGCATATGAACTCAATAATCCTTACAGAATAATACCTGGAAACAAGAAGTTTATCTGCCTTATGAAAGATGAGATTGGAGGCTTGCAGGCTGTGGAATCTGTGGGGGTTCAGATCAAAAACATATGCATATCAGATAGATGAAGGTGTCACCCATGAGTGGGCTAAGGCTGTGCATTATGTGTCCTCATAGACTCTCACAATTGAGAATTATGTGTGCTTGGAAGTTGTATAATTATTATTTTGATGTGTACTATGTATTTTTGCACATATTTTCTTTTGTATGTATTGTATATATGTGTGTGGTTCTTTCTAATTCACCTGTGGCTGCCAGTCCCCCTACAGTGTAAATATTGTATATAATAAATCCATAGTAGTAGTATTAGTGTAAGTTATTACAGCATATAAGAATCAGTTCCTGTTAATTATGTAAACATTGTACAAAACAGTGAGTTGTATTTGTGTGATGTATCTTCACATATATAAGAAATCACATGCTGATATCGTGTACATATTGTACAAAACAATGAATTGTATTAGTCTGATGTGTGTCTGCATACACAAGTAATCAGACATTGTTAGCCATGAAAATATTGTGTAAAATAATGAACTGCATATAAAATCATCCTCTCTTAGTATTAGTGTGATGTATCTCTGTTTATATAAGCAGTTAGTTACTGTTAATCATGTAAAAATTGTATATAAAATCATTCTCTCTTAGTATTGGCAATTGAATCTCAATGTAGACAAGTGTAATGTGCTGCGAATACATAGAAAGAAAGATTCCTTATCATTTAGCTACAATATAGCAGGTCAGCAACCGGAAGCAGTGAATTCCACACATTACCTTGGAGTACGCATTAGGAGTGATTTAAAATGGAATGAACATACCAAGTTGATCATCGGTACAGCAGATGCCAGATTGAGATTCATTGGAAGAATCCTAAGGAAATGCAATCCAAAAACAAAGGAAGTAGGTTACAGTACGCTTGTTCACCCACTGCTTGAATACTGCTCAGCAGTGTGGGATCCGTACCAGATAGGGTTGATAGAAGATATAGAGAAGATCCAATGGAGAGCAGCGCGCTTTGTTACAGGATCATTAATCGCGAAAGCGTTACGGAGATGATAGATAAACTCCAGTGGAAGACTCTGCAGGAGAGTCCCTCAGTAGCTCGGTATGGGCTTTTGTAGAAGTTTCGAGAACATACCTTCACCAAGGAGTCAAGCAGTATATTGCTCCCTCCTACGTATATCTCGCGAAGAGACCATGAGGATAAAATCAGAGAGATTAGAGCCCACACAGAAGCATACCGACAATCCTTCTTTCCACGAACAATACGAGACTGGAATAGAAGGGAGAACCCATAGAGGTACTCAAGGTACCCTCCGCCACACACCATCAGGTGGCTTGCGAAGTATGGATGTAGATGTAGATGTAGAAGTAAAGCTTTGAGGACGGGGCCTCAGTCGTGCTTGGGTAGCTCAGCTGATGGCTCTGAGCACTGTGGGACTTAACTGCTGAGGTCATCAGTCCCCTAGAACTTAGAACTACTTAAACCTAACTAACCTAAGGACATCACACACATCCATGCCCGAGGCAGGATTCGAACCTGCAACCGTAGCGGTCGCGCGGTTCCAGACAAGTGCCTAGACCCTCTCGGCCACACAGGCCGGCAGATCAGCTGATGCCGGCACGGTCAGAGAGCTGGCTGGTCTCTGCTACGATCAAATACAACGAACAATAACGAACAAAATGCAAAATTTAAAAAAAAAAAAAAAACCTGATAGAGCACTGGGCCGCGAAAGACAAAGGTCCCGAGTTCGAGTGTCGGTCCGCCAAAAAGTTTTAATCTGCCATGAAGTTTCATAGTGATTCTTTATTGTACGATTGTGTATGTTGCCACTGTAAAAATGTTTCCAATATGTAGATTATCTGTGACTGAAACCAGTTGCCAATAACACATTTACAAGAGATCACTGTTTCATCATGTTTCGAAGATGCTGTTAATTGTTGCTTGTTAAAAACATTCATTAAAATGTACTTGTAACATTTGTACCACATGAAAATTGTCTCATTCGTACAAGATACCTCTTCAATAAGTCACACAAACCTTGGATACTATTTGGCCGTGTGGAAATATTTTGTTACTGTTTTATAGAGCTCCTGAAAAGCAGTGTCCATAATTCTACAGTATACTGTAGAACAAAAGCAAACTGGTGCTTTTCATTTATTACAATGTTGTTCTACCAAGAACCGACGGAAGATTCAGTTAACATGATAAAATGCGCCACAACTGCATGATTATCCGTCTTTTATAGCAGATTACTGAGACAAAAGCAAGGTCAACACATTTGGTTTAACAAACTGTGTTTGTAAGGAAACACAAATACGTTTTCATAAAGTCAAGACCAACGTCTGCCGCCACAAATAAAGCCATTAACGTCGCAAGACACACGTGTCCATAATTATTCAATGATACTATTTTCTCGAAGCTCTGAAATTATTACAATGATTTCATTCGAATGAGCTGTGTTCCCAGCTGAAGCTGATGTTATGAGCAGTTGCAATTCTTCAGCTATTTCGTACATGTAAGGTGTAATCAGTTGTTAATTTTCTTACTGTGAATGCTGAAAATTTCCTGCCGTATATGTTCGCTAACACAGGTTATTAATGTTTCACGATTTCGAACTATTGGGAATTTTTTGTTCCTACTCCATTGGCTTTCTTATATACCACTGTCATACAGGAAATGTATCCATACATTTCGATACCTTTCGGTGAATAGCTATCGAGTTCTGTAGCTGTAAAGAATATTATATTCAGTGAACCAGGTTTTCCTTAAATTCATTGTCGCTGATCTTACAGGCTAATTGCATCGCGTATGTGATTTTTCTCTAGTTACTCTGTATGTACCATGTGTTCTGGCGTAACCACAAGCGCCGGAACGAAGATGCGCAACGCAAGACCAGAGGAGGCGGTGAGGAAACGGCGGCCAAGGGTGCTCGGAATTGGATCGCGCCGCGCCAGGAGCGCCCCCTGCAAGAAGTGAATAAAAGCTCCGCTCCTGGCAGCCTCGGCCGCTCAGACCCGCTCAGTGCACAGACGTTAGTGGAACGTATTTGCGGAGCGTGCTACAAGAACAACTAGTCGTCATCCTTATCAGTTACTTGACTGGACTTTGTCTATAGCGATGAGCATTTACTGTTTGCATGTCGCCTCTTTCTAGCGATATTTACTCTAATCAAAGGTCAGTATTGTCAATTGCTTTACAGAAATAAAACTACTGATGTTATTTGTTTGAATTGTTGCATAGCATTCAGAGAACGTATCATCCCTTAGGCGCCCTATAAGCGACGAGTGGGCGACATCCAACAATATCAGTACGAATGTCACGGTAATGCTTAATGGAATCACCATTAGTATCTTCTTTTACTTCTTCTTTAACCTTCAAGAATCATTTGAGAGCACGAGTAACATGTTTAAACTTGTCTCTAAAGTACTGATCTCCTTGTGAACGACCTAACCTAAGTAATTGCATTTCTCTCTTATAACCTTAATACTTCACCAGTTTTATGTTTTGTCATCATATTGTAGTATACTAAGCAGACGTTGGTACATCACAGAACTTGCGTACACATCCATTCTCTGAATAGTATAACAGGACTTTGTCGGTCAAGTCCTGTTCCGCTATATGAAGAATCGTCGCGCCAGCTAAAGATATTTAAGTAAAGTAGGGGAGTCAGATACCGACAAACATAAAGTGTGTAACGTTATCTGCTCCTATAGAAAGGGCGTACGAGGAGAGATGTAGCTGCTGTGCGCGGAAGGCAGGAGAATGCTGACTACTTTGCTAGGCGTCTGGTATGCAGTCCAAGGACGCAGAAGATGCGTACAGAATAAATGGTATTATATAATCTCGTAGGCAAAAAAACAAATGATTTTTTATCACAACATTAGAAAGCTTTTGTATTACTGTTAGATCGTCGGCGCTATTGTTGGATCTGTAATAGAGGAAGAACATAGAGCGTTATGTTAATGGACTGAATTGCAAGTGCTGTTACGCAATAAACATCTGGAAATGGATGGCTGAAAGTGAAAATACGCGTTGAGTTGTCATTTGATAACCTGGTCCTAGTCGTCAGTAGTATAAGCTCCCTTCTTCTTGTAGTTGACCGTGTATATCGAGACTTCGTTCATTGTTAAATGCAATGGTGTGGTACTAACTGATGCAGACGCATTAAGAACTGGTAAAATTTAATTTATTTCCTTTATCACACTGCACAAACATAAACACACTATTATTCAAACTGTGTGCCACTACTATTAAACATAGAGATAAATCATTCGCTACGCAACCGCCTTTGGTTCACGCAGCCTACACCTTCCACAACCTCTCAACAACTGCCTCTGCTTGCGACTCTCTGCGCCACTAGGCATTGTCGCCCTCCAAAGAACAACCACTTACAGATACTACACACCAGTACCCTCACAGTAGCAAAGCGTTAGCAAGTTCCTGCAGCAGAGAAGACGCTTCAGAGAAGTCAATACGGGCGTTGCACAGCATACCTAGTCCACAAAATTCTCCATGGCGACCAGAATTATACACAAGGTAGATTCATCAAAAAAGGTAACTCTCAACAGAATACTGTGACGTTCCTCATAGGATGCAACTAAAACATATCGGTTATACCAAAGTAAACTGAATCGACAAACTCGATCAACACCCAAATCGATACTTACTTTTCGCCGTTTATGGCGACTGTGTTCTCGGAGAAGAACTGCAAAAGAAGAGCTTTAACGACTATGAATTTCGCAAATTATCAGAGAGCACGTATACCTAGAAGATAGAGTTCCTATGGGAAACAACAAAACAAACGATACAGAGCTACGCATTTAGTTTCGAATTGAAACTGAAAATTGCTAACCAACATTAGCAACATTACTATCTCATTTCACACGAAAAAGGGATAAAGCCCATTCAAATTACTGACTAAGAAATATTTCGATGGAGGTCTTATCAACCCGGGGCAAACTTTGACCGCTGACGACACATATCCGTCTAATTGCAGTCTATGAGCACCGACGGCACGCCGCCGTCTCAGGTGGCAGAAGCAGCTAACATTCGATGAGATACTACATGCGGTGAACAGTGAATTTTGCTGTCACATTGTATGTCATAATATATGTTCTTCATCTACAAGAAAGAGATGAATACCTATACGCAAAGCAATTAACGATAAATACTTACTATATATATAAACATAAAGATTGTACATTTAGTTACGACAATACCCATAGTGACACGAAGAATTGCTTCGGAAACAGAAACGAGTGAAGTACTTGTGGCTTAAGCACGAACTACCTGATAATAACAAACAAGTAGTGGAAAGCATTCATAAAAAATTAAAGGAAACTAGTACTCAACAACAGAGGGTTTAAGTGATAAATTGAAATAAAATTATGACAATAACAAAAACTGGTTTGCAACTGTGAACACTGAATTCGAGACTTTGAGCACAAATTTCGAAATGTTGCCTTCGACGTTATACATATTAAAACCTTAACAGCCAATCTGGATTAAATAAATACTGCGATACGACATACTGTAGAGGTTAATATTAATGTAAAAAAGGATATCATAGAAGAAACTATTACTATTAAAGTAACTGAAGCATTGATTTCACAGGTCAAATAACAGAGCAGGCAACAAAGTTAACAGATACCCATACAAGGGTTAACGGTCTCACAGAAAATTTACCTGCTAAGGTAGTACCTACGGAGTTTAACCAATATGTTCGTAATGTTATGGAGAAGTTTGACAAAGAACAACTCGAAATTTCCAATACGAATATATGGGTAAACTCCTTAGAGCATAACAATCTCTTAGATCATGAAGACACACTTTATTGCAACCAAACTTCAAAATTTTTTGAGAGATAACATAAGTCTACAGAACCACCTTTGGGGATAATACTATACATTCCCAAGAAGAATTACAAAGAATTTGGAATTGTAATATTGTTGGGTTTCGGATGCTCTGTATATAAAATATTTGTCATAAAAGAGAAGAACAGTCATAGAGCTATAGCTGGTAAAATGTTATATTTTGTAATGTGTGTCCACACAAAGATGCGCGTCTTGTATTAACTGCTTCAAATAAACACTATGACCAGCTGGGTGCAGATATTTAAATCATTGCTGCAGCGCTCGATCGTAATAAGA
Organism: Schistocerca piceifrons; assembly: GCF_021461385.2. Taxonomy (NCBI): domain Eukaryota; kingdom Metazoa; phylum Arthropoda; class Insecta; order Orthoptera; family Acrididae; genus Schistocerca; species Schistocerca piceifrons. The sequence continues at coordinate 238,685,886 of NC_060138.1, forward strand.
TGCGAAACATATGAATGATAAAAATCTATCTTTTGTTATATATAGTTCTAGAGACTTAATTACCTTTTACTGTTTCGTTGCTGACATATGAAGAAGTGCAGTGTAGCATCGCTACAAGTTATACTATATTTTGTGTACTGAAAAATGTAAATCATCATTCAAACACTTCGAAAAACTATTTGAGGCAATGAAATACTCACACGCACTCAAGGACATCTAATTTCAAGAAAATATTGGACAGACAAAACAGGACATTGTTGTATCACGCAATGTGTGAAAGAAATATCAATTGTAAGTTTTATGTTCCATTGATGGCTGTCTATGTTTAGTGGTATGGATTCTTTTAGAATATATTGATGAGACATAATGAAATCTTTTTCTTTCTGTTCTTTTCTTTAAGTTACGTCAGTTTTTTATGTATGCCAACTACGTTACAGGTCAGCTCTTTATAGCGGTATCTCGGTTGTTTTTGGGAGGCTACTAATATATTCAATCTCAGATTTGATAATCATTACCAAAACTCACATTCGTGTATCCATCTATTTGACCTTCTCTCTTTTTTTCGCGATTTTTACTAGAGAGTGCATTTACAGACGCTCAAAACAGCTTGCAAAATAAATTGGAAATGGTGTTGGTTTACCTGAGGATCTAATAGAGGATTTTAAATTAAGCAGCGGCTTAAATTTGGTGAAACTGTTCACCAAGTTTAGGCCAGAGGGGAAGTTGACACAATCTGTTTCTGAAGAGTATTTCATAGATCATTCCCCAGTAAGCATTTGATCACAAGAGAATAGATTTCATTTAGGATATTTATCCAGGGACGCAGCAGAATGCGGTGGCGCTCATTCTGAAGATTTTAAAACATGGAAGGAATTCCAAAGGAAGTTAAAGAGAACATACTGATCATTCAGTATCCATGAGAAACTAACAATTGAACTCTTATATCCGAAGTACTACAACAGGTCGTGGGGTTTTACAAGAAGTATATCGGACTGCCTTTTACTAAAGCAACCTATTTTAGTTATGTATTACATGAAAGTGACTTAGTAAGAAGGTTCATATGTAGGCTACCACACTATGCCAGAAAAGAAATACGGTATAGGGGATGGTCGAATGTAGGAGATCTAATCATCTGGTGGTGTTGCAGTACTTCTTATGTCCATGCTTGCTATAAAAATAGGACGAGGAGTTCCGCCTTATGCAACACACTTTTCCCAGTTTGTTTTATCCAGACACGTTTCAGCGTTTTTTGTGTTATCTTCAGTGTTTTTTTCGTTTTTTTACTGTAAAATTATTGTTACTTATTAACATCTAAGGAAACTTTTGGTACAAAATTATTTACAAATGTGAAAGAATAAGTGTTGTAAAATATTATACATCATTTTTTTACACTTCACAGCTGAGATGTGTATAAACGATCTGATGCACTGTCCATTGTTTATTACATTGTGTCTAAAGTACTAGTTATAGCTTAATTGGTAAAAGAGTGGATGTATGCATCAGTTTACATACCCTACTTGAGGCTATTGGGTATTTATGTTGGTAACTAGTCTGCTACACAATCTACAACTTGTCATCTACAAACAGAAAACGTAATTTTATTTTTCTGTATACTATGCGTTTACCAACGGAAATGAGTAGATATCCAGTTTTTTGTGTGCAACTTACGGCTTTGATGTTGTAGTGTTTTCTTATATGATTTGGCGAGGTGATTAAGCTGATTTCTGTGACTTATGGTCGTTTGACAGCGCACTTTCTACGAATTTTTAAACATGGACAGAGTCTTCGCCGTCATTACGTGTTGTTGTAGCTGTGTACATTCATTTGTTTCGTGTCGTGTCTGTCTGGGTGAAGCGCACAAGTTTGAAGTGTATTTGGCGTTTGAAGTGTATTTGGCGTTTGTGGTGTTTAGTTTGTGTGTGTGTGTGTGTGTGTGTGTGTGTGTGTGTGTGTGTGTGTGTGTGTGTGTGCGAGTGTAAGTGTGTGTGTTCACGACTGGACAAAACAGAGAGGAAGAGAGAGAGGGAGAGAGAGAGAGAGAGAGAGAGAATGGGTGTTCTTTTTTTCTGTGAATGGTTTTGGTGATGGTGTTACTTGTATAGTTCTTCAGTTGTGATAAAAGGCGTTTTATTACACAGTGATGTGAATTCATTTAATACTTTCCTTCCTTGTGCTATTGATTTTTGGATGTGATAATTTTCTTCTATAGTTAATTTTTGGTATATGCTGCTACTAGTTTTAAGGATCTGTAAGTCAGTTTCAAATGTGTCTTGCATATGGCGGAATTCATCCTATGTAGGAGTGGATAGACGCCTTAAATACAGAAAAGAACGAAAAGGAGCACGGCAAGAGGAGAAACATGAATAAGAGAAATAGGAAACCATCACTAAGTTCAGACGGAAAGTAATTACTCTAGGTTACATGGTAACAATATGAGGCTAGTGTGCCAAGTTTAATGGCTATAAACACTAACCAAGAAAAGAGGCAAAGTAGCCATCCAGTGATTATCACAGAAGATGGAATCCTGGGTCCAGGGCCAAGAACAAGGATGTGACCGAATACTATGAGGCCCATATGTTGAAAAATACGTAGCTGTCAGGATACAAATATCCATTAAGAAATGGTTATTAGAGAATTAACCCCTTAATGATGAGGAATCTTTTAAACCTATAGTGTCTGGATATTTGTGTCGGAATTATGTACAGATATATGAATACTACGGTAGCGAAATTTCTCTAAAATCTGAAGAGTTGTTTACAACATGCAAAATGAAGGAAATATTATCGACATTGCTAGTAACTGGAGTATGTATAGTCGGAATAGGCGGAAATAAAGGCAAGTTAATTGAACAAGAAAGAAGGATCATGATACAAATAGGACCTCTTTCTTCCACACAAACTTTTTAGTGGTACCTAACTTAAATACCTCGTATGCAAGCATTGTTAGGTTTAGATTGGTTACTGAAACAAATGGTTCAGATGGCTCTGAGCTCAATGGGACTTAACATCTGAGGTCATCAGTCCCCTAGATCTTAGAACTACTTAAAAACAACTAACCTAAGGACATCACACACATCCATGGCCGAAGCAGGATTCGAACCTGCGACCGTAGCGGTCGCGCGGTTCCAGACTGAAGCGCCTAGAACCGCTCGGCCACATCGGCCGGCGTTACTGAAACATCATGTAATAACTGAAGTTTCCAATATAAGTTTTAGATGTAATCTGTTTCTGTACACTATAGGGTATAAGTACCTTTTAGGCCAAGTACACTTGTTACTTCAGGAATCTTTCATTTAAGTAAAATATGCATACTAACTAGTGCTGACATATTAGTGGGACAGAGTACTGAAGAAGTTCAGGATCACTGCAGAAAAGATAGTCAGATAAAAGTGTTCCAAACAAATTTATTGACAGATGCACAGAAACAGGAGCTGTATGACAACTGAAGTGCATATAGCAGTGTCTTTTCGGACAAACCAGATGAAATTTGCTGTTATGTCTGCAGTTTTGAATTGAAAGAGACAGACTATTTCTTCTGTAGACCATATCCAGTATGAGTTAGTCTCAAGACTACTGTCCAGGGGAGATAAATAAAATGATGGACCAACATATAATTGAACAGAGTATTAAAGCCTATAAAATCCTGTAACAGTAATAAAGAAAACTACATATCCAAATAAAGTCATGAAAACAGAAGGAGACAGGCCTGTCACCATAGGTAATTTATTAGCTAAATTTGGAAAAGCTAAATATTTTTCCTCAAAGGTTTAGCACTGGTTACTGGCAAATAAAAGTAAGTGAGGAAAATAAACAATATCCCGCATTTTTGTGCTATGGGAGATTGTAACAACTTCAAGTACTCCCATTCGGAATGAATATTTCAGTGTCAGTTTTTATTACAGTACTAGATAAACTGTTAGGAAACTATTACAACATCCTTTTGGTTTCAACCGATTGGGAAGAACATTGTAAGCTTCTGATTAAAACCCCAAGCAAGTTAGAGTAGAGCGTATCACCATCAAAACATCTAAGTCAAATGTCGGTAGAGACGAGCTGGAGGCCCTAGGACATCTTGAGGGAGTGAACGATATTAAACCTGACCATGAAAGAATTAGAGGAATCAGAAATTGTCCAGAACCAAGAAACGTGAAATAACTGCCTGTGGGCTTTTGCCTTGAGTTCTTTGGCCGACGTTCATCTGATGATTTTGATGACATTTCACCTGCATGGGTGGGTGGCACCGTCACAGCTTCACCCTCCATTGCTGATGATGGACTCGAGCCGAGCTCGCAGTAGCATACAATATGCACCTGGCGCCTCAACGCCCAACGGCTTCCTAGCAGGTATTTACTTGGCGGTTCTACTCTTGCTATCTACAACAGTCGTTCGCTGCAGCATGGGAAGCCAGGCTCCGTTTACCTTGAGGCTTTCTTCTTTCTTGTAGAAGCTATTCTCTTATTTATGTATTGCTATATCTTCTCTGAACAAAAAGGTCTGAAAGCTCTTCTCTTCCATGTCGACGAATTTTACTACGTTTGCGGTCTCACACAGTGCGTGCTGTGCCACAGACGATTTCTCCACCTGTCCCATATCCACCAATGTCGCCTATTTGCTGTGATCCTGGTGCTGATTGATCGTCCAGTCATTTCAACATAAACTTTTCCGCGTTTCCAGAATGAGCTTTTCACTCTGCAGCGGAGTGTGCGCTGATACGAAACTTCCTGGCAGATTGAAACCGTATGCCGTACCGAGACTCGAAGTCGGGACCTTTGCCTTTCGAGGGCAACTGCCTTACCAACTGAGCTACCCAAGCACGATTCAAGAACCGTCCTCACAGCTTATATTCTGCCAGTACCTCGTCTCCTACCTTCCAAACTTGCTACTGCAGGATAGAACAATTCCCGCCTCCAATCCCCACACTCCTTCCCCCTCGAAATGTTAACACATCATGGTGCATGACTTTTTGTTCTAGGTGCCTGAACTTGTTTATTGTGAGCGAGTCATTAACACTGCTTCTGTTGGACTGCTCTACATAGGACTCAGTACATGATGAAACCCACACTGAGGCAGATAGTACCCTAACAGAACAGTATATTTTGTTACAATGTATCAAGTTTTATGTGCATATGATTCAAGTTTTATTCAGTATGATTTGTACATTGAGAATGATTCTCAGAGATGGTCGTCTCTGAGACTGAAGATCTAACATAGAGTGGAGAAATAAATTACAGTACACGAAAGGAACTGATCGTTTTGGGCTGCCAGCGGCTAATGTATCTGAAACAGCACATAGGTATTATTGACATGTAACGGCAAATTCCGTCGTGCTACACACAATTCATGCAACTTGAATTACCAACTCCCATGACAGATACCTGTCTATTACAATTTAACAATATGAGGCACACTTCCTGGTTGAGCCATTCACTTAATTCTGTCTGAGCAGTGATCCTGTTAGTGTCCTGCCTAAAGCAGAGAGAAATATATTTCGTTTCGAAAGAGAATCACTAAGAAAATTACACTACACTCCCCGTATCCACCGAGAGCCACATTGGTACCACTAAACAGACTTGTTGAAACCATATATCACGAGGATTTACATATCACTAGAGATGCATTCCAGAATGACGTAAATTTTAAGCTCAGAGTGAAGAACTGGTTTTTCCCTTGCGTATATCTGAATTTGAGGAATAAAGTCTATGAAACCACATTTTCCAGCAAAGTGTCATGTTGAATGAGGAGTATGAGTATGCAGTAAAAGTTCAGCAAGAGTTCAACCTTTCAGAATTAGAGGAATATGGAAAGATTTTTTAGTTACACTTGCACAATTATATACATATATTTTCTAACGGTTCTGGATTATATGACTCACCTACTCTCTGGATCCACCATTCTACTTTACTGTGCCAGGGCTTTGCTGCAGTGAAATGCTCAAACTCTCACAAACGAACCGTTGACCTGATAAATTAACAGTTCATGACACTGATGTGGGTATGATAACTGTAAAAATTGTTAATTGGCATAAACAGGTAATTCCAAAGGATTTAAATATTCTAAATCTCATGTTAGTAAATTGTCGAGGTGTCTGTAGCAAGATCCCCGAGTTACTCTCCCAAATAAACAGTAGTAATGCCACTATTGTATTAGGCACCGAAAGCTGGTTGAAACCAAACATAAATAGGAGTGAAATTTTGAACTCAGATTGTACAATGTTTAGGAAGAATAAGACATTCTATGAGAGGTGGTGTGCTCATTGGGGTTAAAAGCTGTTTAACGTAGTTGAGATCGATACTCGATCGGACTGTGAAACAGTCTGGATAAAGCTGTTAATCAGACAAGGATTGACCATTGTATTACGATGTTTTATACATCATCAGCATACGCAACATATGTCGCAGAAAGTTTCAAGGAAAGTCTTATGTAAATAGGAAATAAATATCCAAATTATCTATTAGTTATAGACGGAGACTTCAGTCTGGCATCCATTGACTCGGAAAATTACACTTTTCTCACAGGACGCAGAAGCAAAGACTCATGTGAATTTATTCTAGGAGCGCTCTCAACATACAACCTTGAGTAATTGGTTACAAAACCAACTTGAGTTGGGAACATTAAATATCTTGGCGACAAACAGACGTCATCTTTTTGAGGAAGTTAATCTAGAAGAAGATATTAGCGATCATAATGTCGTTGTGGCTTCTATGTGAGTGGAAGTTGTAAAAAGAAAACAAAGAAACAGCGTAGAGCTTTCTTGTTTGGGAAAGCAAATGAAAGTGTCATTAATGAATATCATCATTGTCAGCTCCAAGCATTCACCGCGAGACACAAAGATATTGAGCATCTTTGGTTGGAATTTGAAGGTATTGTCCTCCACGTGCTAGAGAAGTATGTGCCTAGCAAAAATAGCGGGGAGGGAAAGGATCCTCCTTGATACAACAAACATATTAGGAAGTTGTTGAGAAAGCAGAGAATTTTGCACAGTCGTTTTAAACGTAGTCACTGCTCCGCTGACAAACAGAAATTATGCGAAATGGAAGCAGCTGTCAAAACGTCAATGAGAGTTTCTTTTAACGAATTTGAAAGCAATGTTTTATCTGCAGAATCTAAAAATAACCCCAAGAAATTTTGTCCTTACGTAAAATCTATGAACACTACAAATAATTCAGGACCCTCTCTTGCTGACAGTACGGGTAATGTAATGGATGATGATAAACAGAAGTCCGAAATTCTAAAGCCAGTTTTCAAAAACTCATTTGTGGTATAAGACTGCAGCACCGTTCCTCCCTTCAATTATCGAACGAACACAAGTATGGCTGACAGAGTGTTTACTGTATCTGGGACCGTAAAACAGTTAAGATCCTTTGACGCCAGGATGGCATCTGACCTAGACGGTATCCCCATAAGATTATATGTGGACTATGCTACAAATATAGCATCATTCTTATCCATCAACTATCAGAGATCATTGGAACAGCGAAAAGTTCCATGGGACTGGAAGAAGGCCCAGGTCATAGAAATCTATAAAAAGGGTAGAAAATCGGATGCACATAATTACCGGCCAATTTCACTGGCCTTGATTTATTGTAGAATCATGGAGCATATTTTGTGTTCAGAAACATACACTCCTGGAAATTGAAATAAGAACACCGTGAATTCATTGTGCCAGGAAGGGGAAACTTTATTGACACATTCCTGGGGTCAGATACATCACATGATCACACTGACAGAACCGCAGGCACATAGACACAGGCAACAGAGCATGCACAATGTCGGCACTAGTACAGTGTATATCCACCTTTCGCAGCAATGCAGGCTGCTAGTCTCCCATGGAGACGATCGTAGAGATGCTGGATGTAGTCCTGTGGAACGGCTTGCCATGCCATTTCCACCTGGCACCTCAGTTGGACCAGCGTTCGTGCTGGACGTGCAGACTGCGTGAGACGACGCTTCATCCAGTCCCAAACATGTTCAATGGGGGACAGATCCGGAGATCTTGCTGGCCAGGGTAGTTGACTTACACCTTCTAGAGCACGTTGGGTGGCACGGGATACATGCGGACGTGCATTGTCCTGTTGGAACAGCAAGTTCCCTTGCCGGTCTAGGAATGGTAGAACGATGGGTTCGATGACGGTTTGGATGTACCGTGCACTATTCAGTGTCCCCTCGACGATCACCAGTGGTGTACGGCCAGTGTAGGAGATCGCTCCCCACACCATGATGCCGGGTGTTGGCCCTGTGTGCCTCGGTCGTATGCAGTCCTGATTGTGGCGCTCACCTGCACGGCGCCAAACACGCATACGACCATCATTGGCACCAAGGCAGAAGCGACTCTCATCGCTGAAGACGACACGTCTCCATTCGTCCCTCCATTCACGCCTGTCGCGACACCACTGGAGGCGGGCTGCACGATGTTGGGGCGTGAGCGGAAGACGGCCTAACGGTGTGCGGGACCGTAGCCCAGCTTCATGGAGACGGTTGCGAATGGTCCTCGCCGATACCCCAGGAGCAACAGTGTCCCTAATTTGCTGGGAAGTGGCGGTGCGGTCCCCTACGGCACTGCGTAGGATCCTACGGTCTTGGCGTGCATCCGTGCGTCGCTGCGGTCCGGTCCCAGGTCGACGGGCACGTGCACCTTCCGCCGACCACTGGCGACAACATCGATGTACTGTGGAGACCTCACGCCCCACGTGTTGAGCAATTCGGCGGTACGTCCACCCGGCCTCCCGCATGCCCACTATACGCCCTCGTTCAAAGTCCGTCAACTGCACATACGGTTCACGTCCACGCTGTCGCGGCATGCTACCAGTGTTAAAGACTGCGATGGAGCTCCGTATGCCACGGCAAACTGGCTGACACTGACGGCGGCGGTGCACAAATGCTGCGCAGCTAGCGCCATTCGACGGCCAACACCGCGGTTCCTGGTGTGTCCGCTGTGCCGTGCGTGTGATCATTGCTTGTACAGCCCTCTAGCAGTGTCCGGAGCAAGTATGGTGGGTCTGACACACCGGTGTCAATGTGTTCTTTTTTCCATTTCCAGGAGTGTATTTTGTGTTCAGACGTAATGGCTTTTCTACACTCTGACAAGTTCATCTGCAGAAACCAGCACGTTTTTAGGAAACAGCGGTCATACGAGACACAGCTGGCCCTCTTTGTGCATGATATACCACAGGCTATAGGTACCGGCTCCCAGGCTGATGCCATCTTTCTCGACTTTCGAAAGACGTTCGACTCAGTTCCGCACTGCCGCTTGCCCCAAAAAGTGCGCGCTAACGGTCTATCCTATGACGTATGCGGTTGGTCAGAAAGTTTTCTAACAGACAGAGAGTAGTATGTCGTCCTAAATGGGGTGACTTCAACAGAAACAAGCGTAACTTAGGTGTGCCCCAGGGCAGCGTAATTGGTTCGCTGCTTTTTACGATTTACATAAACTATCTGGTCGATGGTATTGACAGCGGCATTAGACTGTTTGCCGATGATGCTATAGCCTACAGGAAAGTAGTATCACACGAAAGATGTGAACAAATCAATGAGGATTTGCAGAAAATAAATGCGTGGTGTAATGACTGGCAGTTATCTCTCAATATTAGTAAGTGTAACCTACGGTGTATAACAAGGCGCACATCCCCGTTAACGTCCGAGTACAAAATATATGCCCAGTCTTTGGAAGCGGTAACGCCCGTCAAGTATCCGGGTGTGACTATTTTAAATGATCTCAAATGGAGTGATCAGATTACACAAATAAAGGGCAAGGCGAACTTTAGATTGCGGTTTGTTAGTAGGATCCTGAAGCGATGCAGTCCTTCAACAAAGGAAATTGCTTACAATACGTTAGTTCGTCCAGTCTTAGAGTATTGTTCGTCTCTATGGGACTCTTACAAGTTGGGTCTCATTCAAGAGATTGAGAAGCTCCAAAGAAGAGCTGCAAGATTCGTGACTGGTACATTTAGCCATCGCGACGGCGTTACAAATCTTATAGAAAGCTTGAAGTTGGATGCACTTGCAGATAGACAACGCTCTAAACGGAATGGGATGCTCACTAAATTCCGAAATCCGATCTTCGCCGAGGATGTAGAACATATATTATTACCACCAACTTTCAAATCGCGCAATGATTACCACTCAAAGATTTGGGAAATTAGAGCTCGTACTGAGGCGTTCAGACAGTCGTTTTTCCCTCGTGCGATCCGCGAGTGGAACAGAGGGGTGGGGGAAATATGACTTTCGCGCGAATTGTGCCCTCTGTCATACCCCGTTTGGTGGCTAGTGAAGGATATAACTATGTAGATGTATGTGTATCAACACTCAACTCTTAATCAGTCATTTTTGCAACATATGTCTTTGAGGAATTCAGATGTTAGCTAAAGTGCTTTAAAATGGGTTAAAAATTGTCATGACCACAATACAACATTTATTCGTAATTTGCAATTAACAAAGCGGTTTCCCTAATGAATCATGGTATAAATGACCTGAATATGGTCACATTCTGACCAAAACCGGTTACCATTACATATAAATCTTTTACTGCGGTCCAGAATGTTTTCAATTTATTTTCATAACTCTTAATCGATTCTGACATGCTATTGCCTTGGATGGTGTAAGTAGGTATGCCGAGACGAATAACCCGTGAAAACGTGAACAGTTCAATTAAACAGTCGGCAATTTAAGTTACATTGTCTTCTTGGAATCACACAGGCATGCCACAGAACAATATCTATCTATTGGAGAGTTTCGATAGCTAAGGAAATCGCCAAGATAAGTAATCTCTTCCAACAAATTGTGAAACACGACACATTTTAGAGGTACATATAACGTACCCCATTAGTTTTCAAAACACATATAGTGCGCAGCTCCAAGTTCCATAGAACGTTCCCCACCCCAATATGTCGACGTCGCTGGAGAGACAGAAGGAAATTACCATAGCCTTCAGCTGTGCCTTTATTTGGGATTGAAACTTGATGGAATCTCCTGTGCTATTTACTTCAAGCAGCGTACCTGTGAGAGAGAATACACTGATGGTCCTATCGCTAAAGATGTGCAGTTTGTCGTCTCAATCGCTCTCACAGTTGATTACAGGGAATGCCTTCATAGTACTGTCGGTGGTACTCCACCTCCCCATCTTCATATGACGCACCAAGTCAATATTTAATTTCGAAGACATGACATGCATACTGTATCATAGCTGAGAATTGGTCGTTCATGAAATGATGATAAACTTAACATTTGTACAGATAGAATCGGAACCCTACTATATGGGAACTATTCACTTGAGTGATGGAGTGTCTGCATATAATATGTGTGGTATACATATCGAAAATGCATGTGTGCATGCAGAGTGGTATGACCCACGTATCACGGTATGTATATAGGTGTACATATGTGTATGAGTGTACATCAGAGTGAATGTGCGAATATTTGAGAAATGCCATACTGTGTATTCAAGTCACTTTCCTTTTCACACTACATGTGTTCATTATATTGTTTGCACACCAAGTGTGCAAGTGTGTACTATATATTCATGCATCTTATAAGCGCTGTATACATTGTCTATATATTAGATTAGGTTTCATTGCTCCTGGCCATATCAAAAAAGACCACATTTAATTTAATTTTATGTCACACCAAGGAACTCTAAATTACTCTTGTCAAGAATAGTTGGCATCAAGCGTAAAATGTATTCAAAAATCATAGATGTCCATCAGTTTTTTTATGCTATAATACAAAATTCTAAACTATGTGGCAGCTGCTCCAGCTGACAGAGAAAAGTACAACTGCATCAAACATGTGTCAGTGGGACAAGGACTGTATATATATAGTTGATTCTGTACTTGGTATTATTTTGTCATATTTCATAAAGATGTCTTTGTGCCTTTTGAGTAAATTGTATGAATAGCTCCAGCTTGTGTAAAACCACATTTGTGTGAAATATACGGTGTATGAATTGCTCCAACATATATTCTGTATAAAAAGATAAAATCTGAACTTTAAACCATTATGAAGAAAAGGAAACGATTAGTTAAAGAGATCTGGTTTCAGATCACACCAATACACGAATATATATATATATGACTGTATGACATGTTGCATTGTCCTGCTGGTAGATTCCATTGTGCCAAGGAAAAACAAACTGCATATAGGGGTGGACATGATCCCCGAGGATAAATGCATAACTGTGTTGATCTATTTCGCCTTTTAGAATGATGAAATCATCCATGTAATGCCATGGAAGCATTCGCTAACCATAACGCTTTTTTCCCTGATCTGGACCCTTATGAAAATTGTTACAGGGCGTTTTCTTTCAGAAGTTTCACATCAAACATGCCAACAGCCATCTTTTATCAGAAAAAGCCACCTGCTGTCACTGAGTGGACGTCAAGTTGCGGTATTGGAGTGAATATTCCAGCCTTCAGCGCAGATGAACAGCAGTCAGCATAGGGTCATGAACTAGGTGGCTGCTGTGGAGACCAATATGCACCTACATTCCATGAATGATGATTCTGGAAACGCTCTTGGTAGCCCCTGTGTTCTTCTGTGTAATCAGTTACTCAAGAATTTCATGTTTATTCTCCCATTCACATATCCACAAACACTGTTCATCCCTGTTATCTATGGCTCATGATGCACAACAGTTGCCTCGGTGCCACTTTTGAATAGCACCATTTCGCCATGAATGGTATGCTTTAACCACAGTGGCGTGGTAGTAGGTTACAAAATCAATGATCACACCCTTTGAATGTCAGATAAGCCACTCCATTTCTTCATAAATATATTGGTTGCACTGCTTTCTGTATCCCCCTGATATGTTAGACACAGATACACACACACACACACACACACACACACACACACACACACACACACAGACATTCAAACATATAGACATTTCATATGGCTTTTCTATGAGATAAAACTCATTTGGCCTTCCTGCGATGTATTAAATTTACAGTAGGCAGACATATCCGTTTGTACTGCACACATCGAAAATAGGCATTTACTTCATTAAAAGCGTTCAGTTTTACAATGGCTATATTTATCTGCATTGTAAGTGCCCTTTCTAAAAGAATGGATGCATTTACATTAAATTAAAAGTTTTGCATTGAAATGTCACCACCAAGCATGGTTTTCATTTCATGCTGGATAGTCTCCTGCAGTGGCAGAAGTGCGATATATATATGTGGTGGCTGGACTTCATACATTCGGCAGTGACCTTTTTGGATACTCAGAAACTTTGTGATGTGTACTGAGGAAACCCTACCACACTTTTGTTTAAATAGAGTCGCATTGTTCCTATGCTGTTCCTATTACACAGCAGATAGTTTTAAACCCAGGGCAAGCCATTTCCAAACTTAAGGTGTCAATTATTCAAACTGTACAAGTTGGGTTGCAACAGGTGTGGAGGAATTTGTTTAATCTGTGGCTACAGAGGGGTTGGGTGAGAATTTTTTAACATTCAATCTTTAATGTTTTCAAGGTTAAGGAAGAAACAGACACCGTTTGAATTTCCTGCCTATTTACACTTAGGATAAGGTTGTTAACCAAGGAGTTATGAAGTCTGATGCCCATGCAAGTTGTCATCTTATGATCAGTTTGACCATCTTCGATCTAAGCGACCTGGCAATCATGTAGACTGTCCTCGCATCTTCACGTGGCCATGTCGAATCGCAATCTTGGATTGTGATAACATAGACTGCCATCATATCTGTAGCTCGCCATTTTGGATCACCTTCTTTGACTGTGCCATCATAGTGACTTTCCTCGTATTTCCAGGTCGCCTTATTGTATTGTGACATCATCAAGACTCCAGGTTTGTCATCTTCGATACCTGTCTTAAATATCTGAATTTCTCACCAAAACAGCTATAACGTATCAACGATTTAATGAATTTCTCACCATTTTACACTTCGTACAAGTGGCCTGCTTCAACGATGATTGCGATGAGTGGAGGAAAACTTGTAGCATAAATGGATTAGTTTGAATTTCCACCCCTTTCCCCATGACTCTATACATCGTGAGGGTGGGGCAAAATCTGGCTACAATATGGCTGTCCTCATATAGCCACGGTACTACTACTCTGGTTGTTTTAGAGAAGTGTGTCATATTCTGCCATTCCATAGAGCGGTATATACACATAAATGACGGGAAACAATGGTTGTTGGGATGTGGGCTACTTTACATATTTCGAGAATGGTCAATTTTCAGTGGTGAAGGCAGTATTCGTCTTGGCGTTCATTATTTATTTCTGGTTATTAGTATATGTCTTCATGTGACTGTGACGTTATATCAGACGTTCTTGAATTGCAATTTTGAGATAGTGAGATGCCATGTGCTCTGAACAGCATCCACAACACTGCCTGTCATCTGAAAAAAATCTCTGAAAGTTATAACTGCTATTTGCAGACGCGGGATAACTTGCAACAAGGACAGGAAATCGTGGTAGACCACATGTTGCTATGGAGGCAGATGTAGAGAAGCTAGTTATGCGGTCAACAGAAATTCTGGAGAAAGTGTGCAAAGAATTGGAGGTACTGGAATAATTAATCAAGATCTTGCGTGGTCAGTTCTGCATGAGCAGCCACGTTATACATATTACTTACAGCGTGTGGAAACACTCACGCCGCAGGATTGCAGTTTTTCCAGTCCAGTTTCGGATGGAGAGCTGAAAACGTGCAGTTCACAGAATGAATTTTATTTACTGGTGAGGCGGCATAATGTATTTCCACAAGAAGCACATGTGAGCAGGCGCAAATCCAAAAGGGATGATGGAAACAAGGAATCAGGTTCTATTAAGTAGCAATATACGATAAAGAACTTAGCGTTGTGGACTTTTACGACCATATGCTTCTCCTGTTTGTCACTGATTTTTGAGCAAAACTTGCCGTGTCACTTATAAACACCGAGTCACTATCCCATTTCCTGTGACAGTACATAATACAAATGTTTAATGAGCAATGGATTTGTTGACGTGGTTTAGTAGCATGGCGTCCCAATTCACTCCATCTAAATCATGTATATCTCTGATTATGAGGTCTTTTAAAGGTATTTACGTATTGAGCGCCCGCCAACGGCGTGCACACGTTAGAGAAGTTGTGCATCCCAATCCGATGGTTGCCAGGTGTGTTCGCACGATTTGGTGACTAGTTGGAAAGCAGGGCTGAAAAAAGTAATAGTGAGTGAAAACTAGTTTCAGCACTTCCTACTTTTGTGCGTGTCTACCACGAGGCAGTAAGAGCTATATCTCAACAACTATTTTTTTCCAGAAACATGTGTTGAGAGTAGGTAATTCTTACCCCTGCAGTGGTAAGTCACACATGTATCGATTTTCCTGAAATCAATACAGTGGTTTAGGGGGCGATGCAGAACATACATAAATACATAAATTCATACACACATGCACTCACTTCTATAACATACATGTATGTAACAAATTAGTATTTCGTGAAATCAGAATTTATCGATGTTGTCAAAAACACAGAAAATACTGACACTACACTAATCTCTAATTTTTTAACTCTTTAGAGTTGATATTTGCCTCTTTACTGTCTGTAGTTAGATGGGAGTTGGTTTATTTGGAAAAAAAAACAATAACAGATGAGGTGAGACTTACTGCTGTGAAGTGGTTAGTTAAACATTTTCATAAGATTTTGAAATCAGGAGCCAATTTGTATGGAATTTTGTTGTAAAATGACATCAGTTATTACAAATAATTCGTAAAAAATCAGCGATGTTAGTATTCGTAGTGATTTCAGGCGACGACCCAGCCCAACTAATTTCAGATCTTGATGTCCACTTCTGGAGGACTGCAGCAATTCCTAAAGATAAGTTAAGCCAAACATACAGCAGCCACATAACATAATAATTTTGCACTTTGCATAACAGTGATGATACGCCAAAATGTACATTGTGGTATTTTTTCAATTATTTATCGGTCATCTATTGAATTGGCTTGATATAATCTCTAATATCGAAATAACCTTCATTTAGCGAAGGCACCCACGAGCTGACACTGCAGTGTTTCGTTGTATAGTATACTAACAATAAAGCCCTTTTGACAAATAATTGGCATCGAAAAGAATGAGATAAATACAAGAAAGATTCATAAAGTGCGGTAGCAGAAGCTCTCATGGACTAACAATGCACCACAGGCAGCTGTGTTCGTTCTGTGCTTGTACCATTAAATTTGTCGCTCGTATTCGACATATTATATTTTCTTTTTAAAATAGATGTGTTCCATCGGTACAGCTTAGCTTAGTAAAGCGTGATTTCACCTTTTTGATAAAGTTAAGAAGCAGATGGTTATGACTTACGCCACTAACTTTTTATGAGATGGTGTATTCACGGTACCGCTTCCTTTCAATCACACAATATCAATAATTAATTGATTAATTGCACGAATGAGGAAAAAATCCATGTGTCTTGTAACAAATTAAAAGCGTATATGTGTAATACAAAAAATAAATACAGGATGAAAATCTAATTCTGCCAACTTTATTTTTAAACAGATCAGAAGTGTGCAAGACCTTCGTATTGAATGCGTTTATTCCGAGCAGCTACAAAGCGCTCACTACGGTGTAGGATGTGGTAATATCAGTCGTCACAGCCTTTCCTAAAGCTTGAAGCACGGTAGAACGTGACAGAGGTTGCTTCGATCAATGAACGTGTTGGAGACGAAAATTCGTCAACCTGACCGCCTCAGTCTTTGTCTTGCTTCACATCTGCCAGTAACCGCTCCATTAAATAATTTTGCGATAACATTCGTCCATTTTTTATTGATGGAAATTATTTTCTTTCAGGATTGTCATCTTACGCAGAAACAGACCACCATACGAAGATGGTGGAATGTGATTCCAACGCTACTAATTGTCTTACCACTATCGTGAGAACAATGTATACTACTCGTAACATTAAAGTTTGTGTAAAATTCTTATCTTTCGATATGAAGCTTTCTCATCTTACGGACAACTTCGTCAGTACGAAACTGTAACGCCTGTGTTACAAAGAAGTACCATGCAATTTTCTTTCGGAGAACCATCCATGTCTGAAGGAACATATCACCGTACTTCTTCATGACATAGGAACATAAATATCGTATTTATCGGCCGATACCGCACCTGCGACTTACAAATAAAATATTTCCCCTTTACATGAATAACATTAATGAGGTGTACGACGTATGACGTACATACTACGACACGAGGAACTTAGGGTTCATTGGCTTCATTGTATTACACAGCTGGAGATAATTCATATTCAGAAATGCGAATAAATTTCATGTACTCCGTCAGTACAATGCCAGGCTTATTGTTTTTATCAACAGCGGTCTCTATTGACATAGATGGATTAGCCCACACGAATTACACCGTTTGAAATTTTCTGAAAATGTTATTGTTGAGATGAATCGACAAACTGGCCAGAGGGAAAAGTAAAACTTAGCTAGTAGTTCGACAAATTATAGATCTGCATTAAGGACTCTCATTAGGCTGAATTATTGAACATAACAAAATAGTAATCCGGAATTCATTTTGTTGCAGCTTATCCCGAGCTTATCCCGAGGATACACTCAAAATTGACAACTAACACTTTCTGTATTCACAGACTTAAGTCAGATTACGTTGTCTAATTTTCTTAACAAGTGTAGTCATTAAATTGCCCCTAAAGTAACAGTGGATCCAGTTAACAACGGTTCTGCTTAGGGATATCCAGGCTATACTTCAGTTAAACTGACATCAAATATATTAAGAAGAGGCAGTTCATCAGCACCCAGACCTTGAAAAGTTCTGAGGATCGCACACAAGGCTGCCGGAGTCACAAAGCCTGCCTACGTCACAGCGGTACTGAAGAAATTGTGGGGGTCTGACCGTTCCGGGACAGCATACCTTAATCCGCTAAGTGCTTGCGACATACGTATACGTCGAAATTTGAACGCAGCATGTGCTAATGATGATTATATGCATAGCAGCCAAATCGCCCAAAATATTTATGAACAGTGTTAGAATGAAATCAGTTTATTGTTTCCTTCGCTTGAGGATGCCTTGGCTTTTGTCGATCCCATTCGTACAGAACCTTGAGAGCCATAAGATCGTTCTCTATGCTTCTTTCACTTCCCGTCCAGGAGTGAAAGGTACAGAATAAGGTCTGTTGGTGAGTACTTAACTGAACAGCTTGTCTCTGACTCCATTTCAAATTGGATGTATTGACAAAAGCCTTTCCCTGTTCCAAGGGAGTCCGACCTCTAAGCAGTAAATTTAGACGAAATAATGGCGTTGCAGAATGACATTTGTTTGATGTAATTGTGAAACTGCATTTGTTAGTTTAACGGGAGCAGCGACCCTTATAATGGCTAGTGAAGATTGTTTATAAAACTCTGGCAGTGTACTCAAAACACTTGTAAATACTTATTTGGGAAGAAAATGCGCATTATGCCAGGAAAACACAATAAAACTGATGCAGGTTCGTCCCTTGTCTTTATTACCTACAGATTCAACTTTGCCAGTTTTTCCATTGTCATTTACCTTGAAGGCTTCGATCGTGGTTTTGCCAAAACACTTCCAGTCTTAGATTCTGGCCCAAACAATACCACACACGTTTTCCACGAACTACGCTTTGCATAGCCCTCTCAAAATGAACATGTCATGTTTTTTTCGTGGGCACCGTTCCCTGTAGCATATAACTAGTCACTGAATACGTCTGCTGCTCTCATACTCAAGCGTAATGACGCAACGAAGTACTCGAGACTGAATACGCGCGAGGTGCGTATGTGCACTCATGTGGCTAGCAATATTGGTACTTTTAAATTACAGTCTATAAAATTTTCTGTGATGGACAGTTCATCCGTTCACTAACAACGATCATTTCCGCGTCTCTCACATAAATGTCTTACTAGACAGACTACTATGCGCACGCGGTACACTGACAGCAGCTACTGAAGTCAAGAAATTTGCAGACATATGCATTTTGTCTGCATGCCACACAAATGAAATGGCACCAGTGAGGAAAACAAAGCACCCTTACAGATTCGGTAAATTGAAACCGAACGCGTGCATGACCGTTGTCAGGCGGTTGGAGCAATAGACAAGTGCGACGTGGTACTGGGTGCAAATGAGTGTGCTCGGAGAAACACGAAATGCTTTAAGAAATCTACTTTGTCAAACACTAGAGAATGTTTAACAATTTCTCATGTTATTCACGAAGTCCATACGTGAACCATCTATCAATGTCCATCTGACTATTATTCCTGAAAATCTAGCGAAACTTTCTGAAGAAAGATTAAAATCCTGAGACAGGAGCCTGAAGATAAAAACCGTTTGTGATTAGGTGGAAGACACTTTCAATGCATTGCTGAATCTCCTCGAAAAGAAAGCCAACCAACCTTTGAGAAGACTCGTCGTTCGCAACATGAAAAATGGTCAGCACAAACAGTGGTATTGTTATAAGCAATGTCTACTCTTTGTTGTTCCATGGCTCTAGTCGACAAACAGCAAATATGTATACAACTGGTACACCTAATTCTCTTCAGACGCACTAAAAAAATGGAAGGAGTTTCCCTTACAGCAAGGTTTAATTACTGTGAACAGTAGACAGCCCACAGTAATCGCAGCTGCGGAAGTATTTTCAAAATGCTTGGTGTCAAAAAGGTTGTAAATTCAGTTACAGTGTAAACAAAAGTCGGCTTGTCGACTTATGATAAAAGAAAATATTTGTATGAATGAGTGATGCCTATTCTTTCGAACACATCTGGAATCCCAGTCTGGCTCACATATTCACTTGTCGCCGCTGATTCCATGTAATGTCCCCATGCAGCTGACATCATCAATCCCTTCCCTTTCCATTCTCTTCTCCCCCTTCAGGTTACATAAAAGAAATTTCAACAATATAAGAGAGGACAAATAAAATATATAGTTAATAATTTTACCAAAATGCTTTACAGTTTTCAAGAGTAATTTCTATCTCCCTTGAATTTTTCCTCATTTGTGTAAACTTGGCAAATAACTGTTGTTATCGATCAGTTGAGATCTCTATACGTGAAATTTAAAGGAAACTGGTGAGTGAACCGGAACAAGATCTTCAAGCAACATGTTTAAACTACTGAAAGCTTTCCACTGATGTATGGGGAGCAATCACGAATTTTTCTCGTGGGTGCCACTATGCTTTAAGAATGAGTGTCATTTGAAAATACACAGTCCGTCACACAGAAAGGAGACTGGCGTGAAATAAAATATAAGACATTGATTGTCTGTAGTGTGTGAGTGGCGTGGGTGCTATTCTGTCATTCTGTGCAACGGATTAATCTGAGATATACCCTTTACCCTGTGGCTCCTGCAAGATGCAATCTCCACCCCCACACTACTACAGAAGTCAGACAGACGCTCCTAACGTTCTAAAGAGAAATACCTGTAAAGCTTTCAGCAATAAATATCTTCTGGAGTCGTCCGCTGTAAGGAAATGACACAAAAATTCACAAAATTTCTACTTAACTAGTGAGATACTTGGGTACTGGAGCAGTGCTCGTTAGTGTAAGAAAAACATGAAACTAACGAAAATTATTATTTATTTTGCAAAAATTCTGGGAAATCACAATGGCACTTTTAGTTATGAACTGAACACATTATTTCCGGGTTCTTTTCGGAATGTGAAGTTACCACTTAAGGATAGGATTCGCTAATGAAATTTCTATACAAAGTTTAAGATTGTTATTGACTTGGCAGAATGGCTGAGAGCTGCACCTACTCAGCTTGAATAATTATCTGTTAGAATGTTGCTAGGTATGGTCGAGGCTGTTGCTTGACAAATGCAGTGAAGTGTACTGTTGTGGAGGAAATATAAGACTCGCAAGAACTGTAGTGCACATTACCGTAAGCTGGAATGACTGCTGTCTGTGCTGCTCGCTGCTGACAAATAAGATAACTCTCGTTCTATCTGGATTGACCTTCGCCGATCAAACTCTCCCTACGCCTTTATGAAGTCAAGGACTCCTATTCGCCCCTAGTCTATTGGTGTGGTACATCGGTCAGATAACCAGTCCACCATGATACCACTCAAAAATTCGCTTGCAGGCGTTTAACTCTGTTCGTTCATACCACACACAGTGAACAATGCTCAATCTCAAGGTCTCAATATAGAGTCGCACTCCGATTCGCTCTTGACAGACGTGCTCTCCCAGTGAAGTACTGAGGAGAGACTTGTTCCTCGCTCTTTGAGTACACGTACGAACGCGCGCGCTCTCGTTACGTGTTTTCGCTCCAAAAGCGACAACGGAACGGCCCCTCTCCACGTCAGAAGTGAAGGGGTATATCTTTCAGACTCTTCCATTACTCCTTCAGTTCAAGGCGTCAGAAGTATCGTCTGCCAATCAGCATTGCTCTCCTAAAATGGGAGAATGACGTTATATTCAAGGCGACCAATCCGGATATCTGTAGCATTGGTGTTTGGCCTTTGCTGCCTCCCTGTGAAAATCTCTGAAACTGCGTGCTATATTTGTGAAGAATGCGTAGACTGGGCGCTCCCACACAATGTAGTGGAATTTGCTTTTAAGCCAAACACGGGGTTGTTCCCCCTTTCACTCAGGCACAAGCTGTCCACTTCACGGGCGGTCACTGGCCGATGTAGATAGGTTAGGACCAGCGTCCTGGCGTGCGGTTGCTCTCCCGAACTAAAAGCTTTTGTGACCGTCGTGTCTGGAATGTATGTGTGTACGCCGAGTATTTCATCCACGGTGCGCTTACTTGTTATTTGCATATCGTTTACATGAATTCATACAACACTGACTTTATCTTATCGAGTTTGGGTTCGAATGAAGCGTCAAGATGTGCGGAATATGATTGGGAGGGCAGAATATGTAAGCAATGAAGGTCAAGAGACCACGACGTCTTACAAGTGTACATGCCGATTTTACTCAAAATTGCCTCGATGTAAGTCAATACAAAACTGTAAGCGTTGGAAAAATTGCTCAAAACAATTCTGAGAGATAACACATGGAAGTGCCTATAGCACCACTGTCGTAGCCTTGTGAATATCGGAAATCGTGCCGAAACACCGACCTTTCATCGCCATTTTCATTTTGGAAAGTACCCAGGAGTCGGACGGAGTCAAATCTGTCGAATAAGGAGAGTGGTTAAGCGCAATGATACCTTCTTGAGTCAAGAGATGGCGTACGATCTTGCTTTTCTGCGCCAAAGCATTATCGTGCAACATACACCATGTTCCTTGCTTGCGGTATTCGGGTCTCACACGAACAGTCATCACCCATAAAGGAGTTAGGAAAATCGAGTAATAATGTGCACCCTCCATTTGACATCCTGGAGCGAATTCTTTATGGATAATTCCTTTGGAATCAAGGAAAGCTCTGAGCAGTGTCTTGACGCAACATTTCTGCATTCGGATTTTTTGCGATTTCCGATATTCTGGACCTTTCCACTCCGAGCTCTGGCGCTTTGTAAGCGGATTGTGCTGAAAACCATGTTTCATCAGCTGTTACGATGCAAGACAGGAAGTCCAGGTGCCCCAACGGCCGACTGTTTTATGTCTCTGCAGTGTTTCACTCTGGTCGTCCGCGAGTCAGTGGTGCGCAAAGTGAAAACAGATCTTCCTTTTGCCAAAATTTTCAGTCAAAATGCGATGAGCAGTTGCTTTAAGAAATCCAGTGAGCCCTGCAATTGAACTGGTAGATGAACAACTATCATTTACAACACTTTCTGCCATATTTAGAACATTTTTTCGACTCGAACTGTCGCTGTCTTCCCTGTACGTTGATAGTATTCAATGCTCTCTCTTGTACACCGCTTAAAAACGTTTTTATGACTTTTCCTTCACTACTACAAAAGCAAATTTTCTGTGGCACTCTTACCCAATTTTAAGCAAACCTTTATGATCGCACGTTGCTCCATTTCTCTTTTCACGACGGAGGGTCAAAACATACTGTTACAGTTTTGTTTACTGCGAGCAGTCTGTAATGCCAGCGCTATTCCTTTTAAAACGGCTGGTAGTCGAAACAACACGCTACTTAATTCCTGCATCAGATCGCAAATGACAGCAGAGTTTACACAAATATAAAATCAGTCAAATTTTCTCTGAGACGGACTGTGTATAAGGTGGGTTTACACTTCTACGCTTCATGAACTCGTATCTCAGCAGAAACGTTTTGAAACTCCTGAGTGACATTTTAACACATGGCTGCTTCAGTAAATTGGATGGAGCTCTTACGTAGCACGCCCGATAAATGAGCTGTTGCCGAGTCAGCCATTACTATTATAGTGCGCAACGGGTCCATCGTCCCCCGCAATCCGATACAAACCTGATTACAGACTTAAAATCGTGCAACGCTTTGATCAATCACGACACTAGCAAGCGAGCCGAATCAGGTAAACTGCTCTGGATAACCAGACAGATTTTCCCCTCACGTAAAATTGGCAAACTGCAAAGGTTCATAGCGAGCATCTGCGCTTGGAAACTGTCGTTAAAAATCGCCCCAAAAACGAAAATAATTTTATTTGATTCGAGATCAGTTCTGCTCTTTACAGGAAACAATAAATTATTGCAGTCTGACTTAACACAGATACGGAAGAATTAGAACCAAATGCTCCACAGACATTAAAAGAATTTATCAGGGTGTGTAAATACACCCAGTTTACAAGCAGCTAGCATCTGTCAACAAGAATCATGACGGGCACGTCAACTTAGCCGATGATGCAGTTTTACAATACTTGCAGGGTAGTAAACAGTCTGTACATGACAACTAACAAATTTGAAGAAGTCACATAATACGTGAAAATAGATAAAACGTACACAAGGAAAAAGAAAACACACAAATCTAGGCTAACACATAAAGCATATTAATAGAGCTTACCCGTAAATACGAGGAAAACTTTCAGAATTTAGGAATTTATTGATCCATAAAAGCTAATAATAAAAGGAATATAGCTAATAATAAAAGGAATATATATAGGAATATATGAAAGGAATATAATAAAAGGAATACATATATATATATATATATATATATATATATATATATATATATATATATATATATATATATATATACTTGAAAAAACTATGGTCATAATAGGGATTCACTTTCGATTAGTTATACATATGTATAGAAACAGTGTAATTGTCATTTCCGCTCCTCTCATGCATATTTCTTTCAGTTAACTTGTGTCCTACACTGTTGGAGTTCTTTCTATGCACATCGAGTGAAAGTTACTTTCGACCTTCAGTTTTGCTCACTGTTGTGTACAGAAAAACTTCTTAAACCTTATGCCAGTAAGAAGCGACAGAACTCAAATTACAATAACTTGTGCACGTAATCCCCACCAAATTAATAACATCTTAACACACCATTTTTTGAACGTTTTGGCAGTGGAGATTTAATCGCTGCAACTACACTGAAAGGTCGGTATTGTAAAGATTCACGGTAACACAGTATTCTAGACAGGAATACTGAAAGCTTTCTGTTTGCAAATTTTTGTCACATGGGCGCCCCACTCAGGGTGTAGTAAACCAAGTACTCAGCAGTTACTAGCATTTTACACGCAGCTCCCACCAGTGTGCCATTAGTCCTACCCTTCACAGTGTAGCATGTTCAGATCGATTGTATACTTATACGCCGTATACCGAGTACATCTCCTTCAATGGGGCGGAAGATAGAAGCATCGAACTAGCGCGCCTCAAGCTGACAGAATGCAGACAATAAACCACATAATCACAAAGAAAAACTTTGCTATGTCTCTATCGAATGATGATTGCCAATAGTTTTGAGGCTAGTCAGACTTACAGCCATTAAGCAAAGATCACACACAGAGGTCTAAACTCGGCACGCAGCACTCTTAAATCAGGCAGGTGGGCATGGCATGTATTCCAGCATGACGGGATAGTATGCGTTGCTGGGTTACAACATACAGAGTTACAATAAATTGAAAACTTGTATCAGTTTTAGTATAGGCCTTCAGTAATTGTATTTATAGTTACTGAAATAATCATCGCTGCGCGGGATTAGCCGAGCGGTCTTAGGCGCTGCAGTCATGGACTGTGCGGCTGATCCCGGCGGAGGTTCGAGTCCTCCCTTGGGCAAGGGTGTGAGTGTTTGTCTTTAGGATAATTTAGGTTAAGTAGTGTGTAAGCTTAGGGACAGATGAGCTTAACAGTTAAGACCCACAAGATTGCACACACATTTGAACATTTTTTGAAATAATCATCAACCAGTTCCACAAAAGAAATTTTATTTCCTTAACCGGTTTCAGGCACCTAATGCCTTTCTTCAGAATGTTATAACCATCGCATTATTTGGGAGTATAAGAAATTAGATGTATGCCACATATACTGGAAGTAATTTGGTTCATAGTGCCGTACAAAAATGGTATAAGGAAGCCAAACAGGAAGTGCAGACATCAGGCCAGAACTGATACCTGCAGTTGTCGTCCGCCTTCCTTATATCATTTTTGTACGGGCATTATGAACCAAATTACTATCCGAATATGTTGCATACATCTTGATTTTGACACCCAGAAATAACAGTTTGGAGCTGGTCCAAGGAATTTATAGAATTGACATTCCTACAAGAGCTAGATTCACCGCATTCGACATTACGAATTTATGTTCTAATATTCCATTCAGTGAACCATAGACATTGCCAAATTTTAATAATGATTACAGGATAAATTTCAGAGCTCATTGCTCTCAAGTATTTTTCATTTAATGATAAAGTCTATCAGCAAAAACATGGCTTTACAATGGAAAATTCGACAGCAAGAAGAATAGCAGACATTGTATTGAATTACATTTATGTAAAATTTTTCAAAGAGAATCCAGAAATTACCATTAACATGATTCACATGAGATTTGTGAAGGACACGTGTTACTTTATATAGGTTCGAAACAAGAAATTGGCTATATAACTGCAGTTCTACGTCACATTCACCCAAAATTTTCTTTTACTGAAGGCAAAAAGAGAACAGAAGCATCAGTTTCCTTGGTCTTTCTATCTCCAACAATATTGGTGAACATTAGTAGCCATTTGCTTCTTGTCAGCCATGAAGATATAAATCATCAAAAGATGAAATAAAAGAAAGATCAACAGATGAAAGTATAAAAAGATACTGACATTTTGAAACAAGTAGCTAGGGCTGACGATTTCAGGGTGTATGACTTTGACATGATGTTTAATAAGTTAAAACAAAACTATTCCGACGGTCTTGTAACTACCACTTCGAAATTCGTCAAAATGACCTATCTCCATAATCTGTCTGCTAAAATAAACTGGATCTTAAAATATACGAATATAGCTCTGTCGTTTGGTATTAGCAACCCACTCCAAACTAAACTCAAAGAGATAGCTGGTTGTCGAGACAGTAAATAATTGGACTCGGGGCTTTACAAGACATACTGTAAAGATTGCAACAGTCAGTACATAGGGCAAAGAGGTCGAAATTTTCTTCCTCGCATCAAAGAGCACAGAACTGGTGTATCCTGCATTAAATCATTCTTTGGTCGACGTATAACACATAATAAACATTCAGAATGGGTTACTCAAGATAATTTAAAAATTCTATACACCGCCCCCAAAGGGCGTATACTAAATTCATTGGAAGAGATTGAAGTTTATATACATTATAAAAAGCAGCCATATTCCCTACTAGAATGAGATTTTCACTCTGCAGCGGAGTGTGCGCTGATATGAAACTTCCTGGCAGATTAAAACCGGGTAGAGAACTTGCCCGCGAAAGGCAAAGGTCCCGAGTTCGAGTCTCGGTCGGGCACACAGTTTTAATCTGCCAGGAAGTTTCATATCAGCGCACACTCCGCTGCAGAGTGAAAATCTCATTCTGGAAACATCCCCCAGGCTGTGGCTAAGCCATGTCTCCGCAATATCCTTTCTTTCAGGAGTGCTAGTTCTGCATGGTTCACAGGAGAGCTTCTGTAAAGTTTGGAAGGTAGGAGACGAGGTACTGGCAGAAGTAAAGCTGTGAGTACCGGGCGTGAGTCGTGCTTCGGTAGCTCAGTTGGTAGAGCACTTGCCCGCGAAAGGCAAAGGTCCCGAGTTCGAGTATCGGTCGGGCACACAGTTTTAATCTGCCAGGAAGTTTCATATCAGCGCACACTCCGCTGCAGAGTGAAAATCTCATTCTGGAAACATCCCCCAGGCTGTGGCTAAGCCATGTCTGCGCAATACCCTTTCTTTCAGGAGTGCTAGTTCTGCAAGGTTCGCAGGAGAGCTTCTGTAAAGTTTGGAAGGTAGGAGACGAGGTACTGGCAGAAGTACAGCTGTGAGTACCGGGCGTGAGTCGTGCTTCGGTAGCTCAGTTGGTAGAGCACTTGCCTGCGAAAGGCAAAGGTCCCGAGTTCGAGTCTCGGTCGGGCACACAGTTTTAATCTGCCAGGAAGTTTCATATCAGCGCACACTCCGCTGCAGAGTGAAAATCTCATTCTGGAAACATCCCCCAGGCTGTGGCTAAGCCATGTCTCCGCAATATCCTTTCTTTCAGGAGTGCTAGTTCTGCAAGGTTCGCAGGAGAGCTTCTGTAAAGTTTGGAAGGTAGGAGACGAGGTACTGGCAGAAGTAAAGCTGTGAGTACCGGGCGTGAGTCGTGCTTCGGTAGCTCAGTTGGTAGAGCACTTGCCCGCGAAAGGCAAAGGTCCTGAGTTCGAGTCTCGGTCGGGCACACAGTTTTAATCTGCCAGGAAGTTTCATATCAGCGCACACTCCGCTGCAGAGTGAAAATCTCATTCTGGAAACATCCCCCAGGCTGTGGCTAAGCCATGTCTCCGCAATATCCTTTCTTTCAGGAGTGCTAGTTCTGCAAGGTTCGCAGGAGAGCTTCTGTAAAGTTTGGAAGGTAGGAGACGAGGTACTGGCAAAAGTAAAGCTGTGAGTACCGGGCGTGAGTCGTGCTTCGGTAGCTCAGTTGGTAGAGCACTTGCCCGCGAAAGGCAAAGGTCCCAAGTTCGAGTCTTGGTCGGGCACACAGTTTTAATCTGCCAGGAAGTTTCATATCAGCGCACACTCCGCTGCAGAGTGAAAATCTCATTCTGGAAACATCCCCCAGGCTGTGGCTAAGCCATGTCTCCGCAATATCCTTTCTTTCAGGAGTGCTAGTTCTGCAAGGTTCGCAGGAGAGCTTCCGTAAAGTTTGGAAGGTAGGAGACGAGGTACTGGCAGAAGTAAAGCTGTGAGTACCGGGCGTGAGTCGTGCTTCGGTAGCTCAGTTGGTTGAGCACTTGCCCGCGAAAGGCAAAGGTCCCGAGTTCGAGTCTCGGTCGGGCACACAGTTTTAATCTGCCAGGAAGTTTCATATCAGCGCACACTCCGCTGCAGAGTGAAAATCTCATTCTGGAAACATCCCCCAGGCTGTGGCTAAGCCATGTCTCCGCAATATCCTTTCTTTCAGGAGTGCTAGTTCTGCAAGGTTCGCAGGAGAGCTTCCGTAAAGTTTGGAAGGTAGGAGACGAGGTACTGGCAGAAGTAAAGCTGTGAGTACCGGGCGTGAGTCGTGCTTCGGTAGCTCAGTTGGTTGAGCACTTGCCCGCGAAAGGCAAAGGTCCCGAGTTCGAGTCTCGGTCGGGCACACAGTTTTAATCTGCCAGGAAGTTTCATATCAGCGCACACTCCGCTACAGAGTGAAAATCTCATTCTGGAAACATCCCCCAGGCTGTGGCTAAGCCATGTCTTCGCAATATCCTTTCTTTCAGGAGTGCTAGTTCTGCAAGGTTCGCAGGAGAGCTTCTGTAAAGTTTGGAAGGTTGGAGACGAGGTACCGGCAGAAGTAAAGCTGTGAGTACCGGGCGTGAGTCGTGCTTCGGTAGCTCAGTTGGCAGAGCACTTGCCCGCGAAAGGCAAAGGTCCCGAGTTCGAGTCTCGGTCGGGCACACAGTTTTAATCTGCCAGGAAGTTTCATATTCCCTACTAAATTAGCAACTGAATTTTAGGGAAAACATTTCATTGCTCTTTTCGACAGTTGAAATGTCTGTTCTTTTGCTTTTCCTTTTAACCCGAAGATTATTTTAAAATTATCTTCATTTTTGCGTCCACCTCTTATTAGTATAGAATATATATTTCTTTTTAGCTCATACTTGGCTTCAAATGGTTCAAATGGCTCTGGGCACTATGGGACTTAACAGCTGTGGTCATCAGTCCCCTAGAACTTAGAACTACTTAAACCTAACTAACCTAAGGACATCACACACATCCATGCCCGAGGCAGGATTCGAACCTGCGACCGTAGCAGTCGCGCGGTTCCAGACTGCGCGCCTAGAGCTCATACTTGTCTATGACAGATATTAGCTTATAAAGGTGGTAAGAATGTCACTGTATCTTCATGATATTACGTCATAAGCCTGTAACAGTACATCTGGTCCATTTTTTCGACTAATTGTTCGAGTACTATCTTTGTACCGTTTCAAGTGAAATAAATTTAACACATGATCAGACATTTCGTCGCCTCTTATACAATTTTATAATCGATTTTTAGGTTTTATGCTTCCGGATTGCCATTCATCGATGCCAGTCTCATGGTGACCAACGGCGTCCTTCTGCCGTTACACCTCTGCCACTCCATAATCCTCGCCATTGACGCTACTCATCGAGAGGTTCCAGGCTACCGTCCCCACGGCAACAGCTGGCGTCTCTATACTTATCTTTTGCTTCTGCACCTCACCTTCAACTTTCATGAAATCTACAGAGATGCCAGTTAAGGTTTCTAGCATTTAATGTTATTCATTGTTCATGAACGTCTGTATTTATCTGTTGCAAATGTAAAGTAATCATTACCGCGGCCGACTTACCTTCATGTGATCCTCCATATCGTATTTTATTTGTATCTCTATTGATGTTAAGAGTTGTCACATACGTAATCATACTATGTTAAGCCATACTGGCTTACAGTCGAGATACAGCCGAGATGCAGTACTTCCACTATATAACACGTAGCTTTCTGACGCTACTTAGCAGTTGCCGGAAGTGTCTTTCAACACTTGTCATTGCTCCGCTCGTAATCAGTGCTCATCATCTAATGGTGTAAAAACTTCTCAATTTTATATCCGCACATTACTGTGTATATCGATTGTATAATTTTTGTATCTGTTAATCTCTAAGGAGGATAATTTTTTGCATTCCAGGGACAGGGTTTGTTGATGATCTAGATATGATCGAATCGGGTAACCACTGACATATGACGGTAACCACTGACATATGAATTATAAATTTTAAGAAAAATTTGCTATGAAGGCCGACTAATATTTACAATGAAATAAATTATAAATAGTACAAAGCACTGTTAAATGTTTGGATTCTTCTTTCAAGGGTATCTGACGTTAGGTATCATTAAGGTGAAACGCATAACGCGCGACAGCAAATAACATGAACTAACAATTGTGTAACTCTAGTAAGGCAATCGACTGCAAGATAACCATTTTATTCAGAGCACATTGATATAGTACTTTTCCTGTAGCCTGCCGCATTCCTTTTGGCTACCAGAAAAATGAGTGAAACATAGGACGAGATGAATGGCGTAATGATATCAGCAAGAAAGTATGCAGTACTCTGGTGTAGCTCTTTCATTTGTGAGGAGATTAACAATATATTGCTTGGCAAATGGGCCAAACCTTTCAGTCAATACATATGGAAATTAATCCAGAACCCTTACAATCTTTTCAACCTCCACTTACTTAAAATTAGCAACATCAAATTCGTCTGAATTACCTAGGACGTTATTCCCTTTTTTGGTGCATTTGTGTTTACGGAACATTTACAAATTTTATCTAGATGAAATTTAAAATAAAACTTGTTCCAGAATAATCCAGAAGCACTGTAGTCCTCAGAATAAATCCTCAGCATAAAATCAAAAGCTTGAAAAGCACTAGCGGCTCTTGCAAATTGGCTAGGCGTGACGAACTCTGAATTCTTACACTACCATGTACTTCGCCAACTTATGGCAACACTGCTCTGTTCATGTCTAACGCACCTAAACAACTAGTTTACACAGCGACAGTTTACGTATATTCAGGTACCTAAGGGACAACTCATAGTCCAAGATGGAGGTCCTGCTACTCATGTCCAATAAGGCTTAAAAGAAGACATGGGTAATGGCTGTGAACAACAACAGAAGAGATTGCTTAAAAATTGTTATCAATTTATGGCGACCTCTCTCCTCTCTTGCAATTACACACACACACACACACACACACACACACACACACACACACACACACACAGACCAGCCGATGCTCGCCTGGCGTTGACCGTTAGGAGAGCTCTGAGGTTCAATTGGGCAACAGGGAACAAACTGTCCGATCTTATTACAAAAATTTAAATTTGTGTTATGCCGTATCACCTTTCCCTCTCAAGTAAGAAAAAAATTAAGTTTTAAAAGCAAACTCCTGAATTTGACCACTGGCGTCATGTTTTTCATCACTGAAATGCATGCTCTCTATATTGACACAAATTTTTGCTATTAGGACATTCGCAACTTTTATGTACACTATTCATGATTGAAAATACCACTAAATTTCTCTAAATTTTGCTTATTGAAGAGTTTTACACAACCCAGCTTCGGAGTGTCAGCTTCAACTTCAGGTGCTTAGCCTGGATATATGTATATATTGGACCGATTTTTGTGACACCTAAACATGGGTCTGCGACCCCCAAATGGCGTAGTGTAAAAAAGCTTCAGTAACATGCACATTAAAAAATTTGAAAATAGACAATTCAAGGGTAACACATAGAGCATGCTTAATAGCTTAGCCATTATTAAAATGGGACACTTAACAATTCTGAACAGAAAATTATAAATCCATAAAAGCTAATAATATTAAATAAGAATATGAGGAATATAGATAACCATCTTAAAAAAACTATAGCCCCCAAATGGACTGCCTAAAGATTAAGTACCATAGATAAGGCAGCTACAGTAATTAACATCAACACCAGAAACACAAACAGAATAGCGTGTAGCCTAGCTTGCACATATGTGGAATAATAAACAGGTACACTGCTTTCCGGGACATAAGGAACTGGTAACTTTTGCATGATGTGTCATTACCAAGTAACATACTCAATAAAACTTGGGATCACACATATAAATAATTGCTGCAGTATGTTCACAAGGAAGCTGAAAGAAATACATAGTGAGAAAAACACAATAGAAACTTTGATTCAAAGACAATAATTCCAATGAGGTCGTCGTGATGTGTGATGCTGCTATGGACATAACAAAAGGCGGTGCATGCTTCTTAATAGGGCGTGTGATGACCATTCACAGCAATTAATACTCTTCAATTTGCTCCTATTCTAGCCACAACGTAGGTAAGGAGTTCTTCTGATAAGCGCTTCATTCCTCCATCAACACGGTCATCAACTGCTGGATGGCTGTCGAGGCATGCGGACGTGCTGCAATACATCTCTCCAACGCATTCCACACATGCTCGATGGGATTTCAATTAGGGGCAGGCCAGTTCTTTCCCAAGTACCCTCATAGGCCCTGAGCTCTTCCACCTCCACAGTTCTATGCCTATTCTCATAAATAAAAATGAAGTTAGGGACGAAAACACGCTTGAAAAGAGGCATATTGGATGGGGTATACGTCACAATAACGTTGACGTATGAGTGTACTGTGTTCAAAAATTTGTAGGTCAGTACGTCCATGCAGCATTATACCTCTACCAACACAATCACGATCCTGGGTGCATTATGTGTTCTGAGATGTCACCATATTAGGATCCATAATGCAACCAAGAACACTGTCGAACATAATCATTTTAGTGATCCAGAGGAGGCGTAAGTTTGGATGGGTGTACTGCCCACGAAATTTACAAACACGGTACACTAACTGATCAATGTTATCTTCACACTACACTCCTTCCGATGTGCATCTTTGAAGGCGTGCATTCGGCCCTGACTTGATTGTGGATCACAAAGCGAGACTGCAACGAATTGCGCAGTTCGAGGATATCCAGCTAATAGATTCCCCTACCCTTTCGCCCTACTTAAATCCCAATGAGTAATTGTGGATGCAGTGGGTAAGCATATTGCAAGACGTTCACATGCACCAATGACCATCCTGCACTTGTCGTGCTGGTGAAGGAATGGAACGTCCTACTCGATGATGTCCTGACCAACCTTGTGATCAGGGAGGGAGCTCGTTGCACAGTAGGCATGCCATCCTTCGTGGTAGCGCATTTTGTAGTGTCCTGGGAACCATCATAAATCGCTATGAACTGTGCATAATTATTAAGAAGGGATTTTAATTTGTATCACATCTCCAAAACTATAGATATTTTAACATAGGCAGGTCAATATATGCCTTCTGAGACATGAAAGAAACCAAATTAGCACAATTTGTTACTGCAATTTGCTCCCTACCCTTCTATACTATGCTTAAACACATTTTCCATATTCTCATCTGCGTTTGTAATAGATTGGACAGAAATATTTTCGTCTTTTTGAACAGAATTTTAAGATTTTGTTTAATGAGAAGTCAAGAATGGCCAATAAATACTAAAATTATGTAAAGCACTAGTAACTATTCATACGCCCAAAAACAACGTCCAACCTCAGCAACAACAGTCAACCTGCAGCTGTGGAATGCTATAAAACGTAAATAATAATTCTACAACAGCTAAAACCTAAATATAGTTAATGCTGGTATTAATTTGACGATTTCTGTCTATAGACTGTGTACTGTCTTGTTGGCCTTGTTAATGTTTTACCAGAACCGATTTTTAACAACATAAGCATGCCAATGGTTAAGACAGACGTTGTGTGCTCTTTCAGAATAATTCAAGTCTTCTTATATCAAAACTGATGACATCATTCTTCGACGTGACATCTGTGATGTATGAATTGTAATCGAAGACAAACACGAAATAAATATAATAAACCAGCACATCTCAAACGACAAACGTTTAAAGAATACAATACCGCTAGTCGAAATGAAAGAAAGCAACTCTGAACACACCTTTGCTTCAGGATCTGAAATGCAGTGGTCATTGTGTGAGTTTAGATTTTTTATTTACTTAATTATTTACTTAATTGGTTATGTTCAAGGTTGGTATGATTCGAATTTTAGGATTTACCTTTTAACTTTTACTAACATGGCATTAATCCAGTCAGGAATTCCAGTCTACATGGTAAACAATCCTACATTCAAATCACCTTTTGAGAAGTACACACAAATGTCAATATTTGATGAGAGTTCTCTGAGAAAACGTTGCACACAGCCAATTTTAGACCGGTTTAGAGAAAATAAAATAGACGGTAGGCAAACGTATTGTGGGATTCGTTATACATGAAACTTCTGATGAGCCATAAAGATATATTTTTAATGGGTTTGTGTTTCCATTCTCTTGTGAGACGGAAAAATCTATGCTTTTCAAAATGTACCAACTCGAGAAGACAAATGGCTGCACAATATTGCAATCATTCAGTTACTCATGTATGAACCTGTGGTCAGAGGGCAAAGAAGACCAAACATTCAAGTTGTCAGTGACTTATGAAGCACATTGCAAGCTTTCGACTTTGCAATAACTAAAGAGTATGTATTCTAACCTTCATCATATGGCTTGTATTGCACAAGGTCTGTACTGTGTTTACGAAAGTATGAGGGACAATTACTGCACGGTAAGTCGCTTCACTGCTGTTCTGAAGAAGAGTCCGGTAAAGACTCTCAGTCATCAAGTTTCGTATCAAGAAATGACAGGGCTCCCACCTTCCATAGTATCTTGTACTCACACAGTGCGATACTTGCATAAAAAGCCCAGTTTTCCTGTGCAAAAACATTGATAAGGTCAGATATTTCGTAATATGTGCCCTTGACTCGACTGAAGCATCATACATCTAACAAGTCCAACAATTATTCAACAATGAAAACCTAGAGTTGGAATTTTGTGGAGTGTATAGCTACAAGTACTTTCCTAATGTGATTCAGGATTATGGAAGAAGAAGTAATGGAAAAAGGAGGAACAGTGGGAGACGTTGATTAGTGTTATGCACGTTCTTGATGGATTTGCTGAAGAAAAATCGAATTAAATTTGAAGAACAATCCAGATGAGGAAACCTTCGAAACAATGACTGAACTTCCTGTATCATTGCCGACATCATGTGCTCCACTGGTTCCTGTAAATCTCAAGCGGAGTTTCTCTGTATATAAGGAGCTATTGCGCTGAAAGAGCCAAAAACTTATTGTCAAGAAGATTTAAATGATTTCTGTAGCCCAGTATAACATAATTTTGTAAATCTACATCTACATCTACATTGATACTCGGCAAGCCACCCAACGGTGTGTGGCGGAGGGCACTTTACGTGCCACTGTCATTACGTCCCTTTCCTGTTCCAGTCGCGTATGGTTCGCGGGAAGAATGACTGTCTGAAAGCCTCCGTGCGCGCTCTAATCTCTCTAATTTTACATTCGTGATCTCCTCGGGAAGTATAAGTAGGGGGAAGCAATATATTCGATACCTCATCCAGAAACGCACCCTCTCGAAACCTGGCGAGCAAGCTACACCGCGATGCCGAGCGCCTCTCTTGCAGAGTCTGCCACTTGAGCTTATTAAACATCTCCGTAACGCTACCACGGTTACCAAATAACCCAGTGACGAAACGCGCCGCTCTTCTTTGGAACTTCTCTATCTCCTCCGTCAACCCGACCTGGTACGGATCCCACACTGATGAGCAATACTCAAGTATAGGTCGAACGAGTGTTTTGTAAGCCACCTCCTTTGTTGATGGACTACATTTTCTAAGCACTCTCCCAATGAATCTCAACCTGGTACCCGCCTTACCAACAATTAGTTTTATATGATCATTCCACTTCAAATCGTTCCGTACGCATACTCCCAGATATTTTACAGAAGTAACTGCTACCAGTGTTTGTTCCGCTATCATATAATCATACAATAAAGGATCCTTCTTTCTATGTATTCGCAATACATTACATTTGTCTATGTTAAGGGTCAGTTGCCACTCCCTGCACCAAGTGCCTATCCGCTGCAGACCTTCCTGTATTTGGCTACAATTTTCTAATGCAGCAACTTCTTTGTATACTACAGCATCATCCGCGAAAAGCCGCATGGAACTTCCGACACTATCTACTAAGTCATTTATATATATTGTGAAAAGCAATGGTCCCATAACACTCCCCTGTGGCACGCCAGAGGTTACTTTAACGTCTGTAGACGTCTCTCCATTGATAACAACATGCTGTGTTCTGTTTGCTAAAAACTCTTCAATCCAGCCACACAGCTGGTCTGATATTCCGTAGGCTCTTACTTTGTTTATCAGGCGACAGTGCGGAACTGTATCGAACGCCTTCCGGAAGTCAAGAAAAATAGCATCTACCTGGGAGCCTGTATCTAATATTTTCTGGGTCTCATGAACAAATAAGGCGAGTTGGGTCTCACACGATCGCTGTTTCCGGAATCCATGTTGATTCCTACATAGTAGATTCTGGGTTTCCAGAAATGACATGATACGCGAGCAAAAAACATGTTCTAAAATTCTACAAGAGATCGACGTAAGAGATATAGGTCTATAGTTTTGCGCATCTGCTCGACGACCCTTCTTGAAGACTGGGACTATCTGTGCTCTTTTCCAATCATTGGGAACCCTCCGTTCCTCTAGAGACTTGCGGTACACGGCTGTTAGAAGGGGGGCAAGTTCTTTCGCGTACTCTGTGTAGAATCGAATTGGTATCCCGTCAGGTCCAGTGGACTTTCCTCTATTGAGTGATTCCAGTTGCTTTTCTATTCCTTGGACACTTATTTCGATGTCAGCCATTTTTTCGTTTGTGCGAGGATTTAGAGAAGGAACTGCAGTGCGGTCTTCCTCTGTGAAACAGCTTTGGAAAAAGGTGTTTAGTATTTCAGCTTTACGCGTGTCATCCTCTGTTTCAATGCCATCATCATCCCGTAGTGTCTGGATATGCTGTTTCGAGCCACTTACTGATTTAACGTACGACCAGAACTTCCTAGGATTTTCTGTCAAGTCGGTACATAGAATTTTACTTTCGAATTCAATGAACGCTTCACGCATAGCACTCCTTACGCTAACTTTGACATCGTTTAACTTCTGTTTGTCTGAGAGGTTTTGGCTGCGTTTAAACTTGGAGTGGAGCTCTCTTTGCTTTCGCAGTAGTTTCCTAACATTGTTGTTGTACCACGGTGGGTTTTTCCCGTCCCTCACAGTTTTACTCGGCACGTACCTGTCTAAAACGCATTTTACGATTGCCTTGAACTTTTTCCATAAACACTCAACATTGTCAGTGTCGGAACAGAAATTTTCGTTTTGATCTGTTAGGTAGTCTGAAATCTGCCTTCTATTACTCTTGCTAAACAGATAAACCTTCCTCCCTTTTTTTATATTCCTATTAACTTCCATATTCAGGGATGCTGCAACGGCCTTATGATCACTGATTCCCTGTTCTGTACATACAGATTCGAAAAGTTCGGGTCTGTTTGTTATCAGTAGGTCCAATATGTTATCTCCACGAGTCGGTTCTCTGTTTAATTGCTCGAGGTAATTTTCGGATAGTGCACTCAGTATAATGTCACTCGATGCTCTGTCCCTACCACCCGTCCTAAACATCTGAGTGTCCCAGTCTATATCTGATAAATTGAAATCTCCACCTAAGACTATAACATGCTGAGAAAATTTATGTGAAATGTATTCCAAATTTTCTCTCAGTTGTTCTGCCACTAATGCTGCTGAGTCGGGAGGTCGGTAAAAGGAGCCAATTATTAACCTAGTTCGGTTGTTTAGTGTAACCTCCACCCATAATAATTCACAGGAACTATCCACTTCTACTTCACTACAGGATAAACTACTACTAACAGCGATAAACACTCCACCACCGGTTGCATGCAATCTATCCTTTCTAAACACCGTCTGTACCTTTGTAAAAATTTCGGCAGAATTTATCTCTGGCTTAAGCCAGCTTTCTGTACCTATAACGATTTCAGCTTCGGTGCTTTCTATCAGCGCTTGAAGTTCCGGTACTTTACCAACGCAGCTTCGACAGTTGACAATTACAATACCGATTGCTGCTTGGTCCCCGCATGTCCTGACTTTGCCCCGCACCCGTTGAGGCTGTTGCCCTTTCTGTACTTGCCCAAGGCCATCTAACCTAAAAAACCGCCCAGCCCACGCCACACAACCCCTGCTACCCGTGTAGCCGCTTGTTGCGTGTAGTGGACTCCTGACCTATCCAGCGGAACCCGAAACCCCACCACCCTATGGCGCAAGTCGAGGAATCTGCAGCCCACACGGTCGCAGAACCGTCTCAGCCTCTGATTCAGACCCTCCACTCGGCTCTGTACCAAAGGTCCGCAGTCAGTCCTGTCGACGATGCTGCAGATGGTGAGCTCTGCTTTCATCCCGCTAGCGAGACTGGCAGTCTTCACCAAATCAGATAGCCGCCGGAAGCCAGAGAGGATTTCCTCCGATCCATAGCGACACACATCATTGGTGCCGACATGAGCGACCACCTGCAGATGGGTGCACCCTGTACCCTTCATGGCATCCGGAAGGACCCTTTCCACATCTGGAATGACTCCCCCCGGTATGCACACGGAGTGCACATTGGTTTTCTTCCCCTCTCTTGCTGCCATTTCCCTAAGGGGCCCCATTACGCGCCTGACGTTGGAGCTCCCCACTACCAGTAAGCCCACCCTCTGCGACTGCCCGGATCTTGCAGACTGAGGGGCAACCTCTGGAACAGGACAAGCAGCCATGTCAGGCCGAAGATCAGTATCAGCCTGAGACAGAGCCTGAAACCGGTTCGTCAGACAAACTGGAGAGGCTTTCCGTTCAGCCCTCCGGAATGTCTTTCGCCCCCTGCCACACCTTGAAACGACCTCCCACTCTACCACAGGTGAGGGATCAGCCTCAATGCGGGCAGTATCCCGGGCAACCACAGTCGTAGTCCGATCAGGGGATGCGTGGGACGAGCTGGCCGTCCCCGACAAACCCCCATCCCGACCCCCACAGTGATGCCCATTGGCAACAGCCTCAAGCTGTGTGACCGAAGCCAACACTGCCTGAAGCTGGGAGCGAAGGGATGCCAACTCAGCCTGCATCCGAACACAGCAGTTGCAGTCCCTATCCATGCCAAAAACTGTTTTGCTAAGAACGTCTGAACTAATCTACAGAGAGCGTAAACAAATCGACAAAATTTAAACGGTTATTAAAATACAAGATTGCCTAGTAAATGCAGTAATGCTGCTACTTGCGCACTGCTGACACTGCTCGGCGGCGGAAGGAGACTAAGCGAAATTACACTATTCAGGTACTAAAACACGATGCTACACTCTCAAATACTATAATACGCCCGAAATTTATGAATTAAACAATGCAAGAACCAAAAACACGCAAAGAAATTAAGAATTAAACTATGTAACAAATGAGTGAGCTAGGAGTATACGACTTGCTGCTCAGCTGCTTATCCAACGGCGGCAGGGAGCACACTGACTGCGACCAACCGACACTGGCCGTTCAAAACAAAACAGTAGACAAACGACTACGCGAATTTACACTATTCAGGTACTAAAACGCGATGCTACAACTCTCAAATACTATAATACGCTCGAAATTTATGAATTAAACAATGCAAGTACCAAAAACACGCAAAGAAATTAAGAATTAAACTATGTAACAAATGAGTGAGCTGGGAGTATACGACTTGCTGCTGCAGCTGCTTATCCAACGGCGGCAGGGAGCACACTGACTGCGACCAACCGACACTGGCCGTTCAAAACAAAACAGTAGACAAACGACTACGCGAATTTACACTATTCAGGTACTAAAACGCGATGCTACAACTCTCAAATACTATAATACGCTCGAAATTTATGAATTAAACAATGCAAGTACCAAAAACACGCAAAGAAATTAAGAATTAAACTATGTAACAAATGAGTGAGCTAGGAGTATACGACTTGCTGCTGCAGCTGCTTATCCAACGAAAGAAAAATAATGTAGCAGTTTTAAACCTAAACAAAGTAATTTCATGACTAATTTTTTTTCTCCTTTTTGTATTTATTTTCAGAACTGCGTCCCCTATTTTCTGATTATAATTTGCAATTTAAAGTTCTTTCACTACTAATTACTATAATTCCTTTTCGTCTTTTTGTGTATTTTTGCACTTATCTTCCGCACTATATCATACTAGTTCTTCCTATGTATGCTCCAAGTTTCATTGAGCCATCATACTTGTCAGTGACACATCATGCAAAAGTTACTTTGGACCTTCAGTTTTGCACACCACTGTATATACAGTAGAAACACTGCTTAAACTCAGTGGCAGTAAAGAAGACAGAGCCCTTTCATAATAACTTGCGCATGTAACCCCAATAATCACTTCTTTTTATTATGATAGGGGAGCTATAACCTTAATAACAGAAAACATAACCAGAACTAGAAAGCTCTGCAAGGTCACTCAAAAAATAGAAGTTAGCGGAGTCTTGCAGTGACCATCCATGCAAACACACAACCTACTCTGCTGTGGAACACAAGAGTCTTAAAAACGTTTTGTTTTAAACGATATCCCACTGGATTAATATTTTAGTACACCCCCAGTGATACGTAATACGCTGCTAGAGTATTACGCACAATAGCCTTCAGTCTGCCACTAGCCCAACCCTTCAGGCTGTTCTATGCACAGGCCAAGGTCTCCAGAGATACTGGATACTGACTGGATCTCCTGCAATGGACCTGGTGGTGGAAACATCTAACCTGTGTGTCCAAAATCACCTGAAGACAGACAAGGACGTCAAGCTATGTCTCCAGTGAAGCACTTGGTCCACAGTTCCTAACACTTTTGCGGCTAGATAGACTTAAAGACGTTAAGTGAGGGAAACATATTGACAATGGTAGGGTCAGACATGTGGGCACCGACTTAAATGAACTTTATCAGCGACATTCCGGCCTAAAAATAAAGTGACACATATTTCGGCTTTTTGCTAGGCAATCCCTAATATTTAAAAAAATCGCACTGCAAGTTGACACAACATTCGATGCTATACATCGAAATATTGCCTAAGAACAATTTTTATCAGTATAATTTTTCACGTTAACCTACTGCAAATGTAAAATGATGGTACATTAGTAACTGATGTAACAGTGATTGTTGAATCTAGGCATGAAAACGTGCATGGATTGTGTCAAACAGGTGCCAGATGTCAATTTCTAGGCTGGAGTTCTATGCTTGTTGCTCGTGCTTGGTTAATACAGGGGCAGTCAATGATGGTTGTGGATGACGCTGGAGTTGTCTTCTGATGATGTCGCATACGTCCTCGATTGGAAACAGATCTGGTGACTGATTAGGCCAACTCAATACGTTGACACTCAGTAGAACCGCAACAGCAGTATGGGACGGAGTGTTATCCTGTTCGAAGCCCCCTTCCCCCCCCCCCCCCGTCCCGACCGCCTCCTTGAGTGCTGCTTATGAATGTCAGCACAATAGGTCGAATCACCATACTGACGTACAAATTTGCAGTCAGATTGCGTGGGATAACCACGAGAGTGCTCCTGCTGTCATACGAAATCGCACCTGAGATCACAGCTCGTGATGAAGGTCCAGCATGGCTAGCATGCAAACAGATTGGTTGCAGACCTTCAAATGGCCTCCTACTAACCAACATATGGCCATCACTGGGACCGAGGCAGAATCAGCTTCCATCGGAAAACACAACAGACCCTTACCCTCCCTATCAGCACAGCATGGAATTCAATCTTTTACACAATGACACAAGCTCAGCACAATTGGTTGTGGGGTGGTAGGACTCGACCAAGTGACACATCAGGCAACCACCATCGACAGTTGCACTGAACATTTATTTGGCACATTTAAAAAAGACAAATAACAAAACCACCAACAGATTTTTAAAACTACCACACATCTTTAAAATTACCATTTAACTGAGAGCAAGTTAATTCAAAATTTAAACATTCATAAGCCACGGCACGTATGGCCTATTACACATTTAGTGAAATTACTTAAAATTATTAACTCAAAAACTATCATCAACCTGAAGAACAATTTACTAAAATTTAAAGAGAAGATGTAGTCTTTCGTTACTGTAGTGACTGATATTCCCAGAGTAATTCAGAGTACCGGCAACAACAAATCAGATATTATGGCACACAACCACGTTACTTGAATGGCAGCACCCTACAATGTAGGATATAAAATATAAA
This sequence comes from Schistocerca piceifrons, assembly GCF_021461385.2. NCBI lineage: Eukaryota > Metazoa > Arthropoda > Insecta > Orthoptera > Acrididae > Schistocerca > Schistocerca piceifrons. The sequence continues at coordinate 238,728,054 of NC_060138.1, forward strand.
ATTTCATTTGACCAAACAACCTCGTGGGACTCAACAAACTACGCCCAGAAGCAGACGCCCGCTCACTCAGCTGTTCCCAGTGCAGGCTCGGAATTGACCCCCAAATGGAAGCAACAACGGTCACGAATAGGCACGAAAAATCCCAGAACTAGTGGGTATCTACACCAGACTGACAACTGCCTTAAGTAGCTAGAAACACAATAATTCATTACAGCACATCATCTGTAGAATTAATCAACCAATTAATGAACACCAACTAAGCAGTATAATTCTATTATCTTATGTGCGTAAGGCCAACTGTACATTAAGCCACGAGCGAACTAGATACACGGCCAGCCGGCACGCGCCGGCAAAGGGGGCGGAAAATACACAACAGCTCAAGCAGGACGCAATCTAGGACCTCGCAACCGCTACCAAGACAAACAGGAGAAGTCCCGATAAAACGAAATCAAGATGCAAGTAACTACCGTGCAGGCTAACGGTATATCGAGTTGCCTCCCCCCCTCCCTTCCCGACACAAAACACAAAGCGACATACAGCAAATGGTCACACTTAAATTTGTGATTACAACAGCATTAATTACAATATCCACATACTGTCATTGAAGGAATTCTTGTACTTTCATTAACAGAATCAGTTTCAAACTATTTAAACACACAATAACACCTGGTCTCTCACTAACTTGTAAGAATTTATGAAACTACTCATTTAGAATTAGACACGTATCTTTCAGACATACTATTACTTCAAATAGAAACGTAACAGTAATGTTATTGCAATTCACGGCAAAATATATCCAGGGAAAATTTTATCCATGTATATCTACAGCAATTGGCCAGCTTAACTTCGTCGTGTGGTATAAATACAATAACCAGGCGGCACTTAGAAAAGGTCCTGCCAAACTGTTTTAAATGACGGTTAAACACTGGAAGTAGCAATCTACAAACAGAACGTTCAGCACTCCAGGCCCTAATAAATGTTAATCATCACACACAGCAACACTACAACATTGCGTACTAAGCAAGTTGAAATTAAACACATTCGAGGACAGACTCTGTAGGAGTAGCAACGGCAGGCCAAGAAAATGAAGTCAACAGCACAGAACCCCCTATTCGATTCCGGCCACAATTTACAGCACAAGCAAGGCCTTTTACCCTCTTGCTTGTTCGACGAAGCTAGCCGCCGCAGATCGCAGTGCCAGGAGACATGTCGTAAGCGAAATACACCAACGGCTTCCCAGCAACGTGACTGCTTCAACGCTGGAGATATTTGCCACGGCGCCGTCACCCGGATAAACAGCCCCTTTTAGATGTGCTCTTCCTGCTGCCTCGCACGGCGCCTGTACTGTCCGCTAGACTTCCCAAACGAAGTTACTGCTAGGCGTCCCTGAAGTCGAAAATGGCGGTGGTTTGAGGTTAGTGGAATGCACACTCCAGGGCGTCTAGCTCGGAGCTATCCTTGAAGTAACCGATTTGTAACAGATCGTTGTTTCACTGTGGTGACAACTGATGCTCGAAATGCTCGAATAGCTGCTCCAGTTGCAGTAGATTGAGACAGAGTCATACGGCGAAGATGATGGACTTCCCTCTTGGTAGTGCAACGTAACTGTCTAGAGCCCGTATATTCTCTGGCATCAATCATGTACATAGGCTACGTTCCTGCCAAGTGTTTCAGCAATGTAACCACATTACACGACCTGATTCAATCTCAGTGAGGTGTTGAAACTGGAGTCTTTGTCATCTTGAAGGCAGTCCTGACTAACATCAACTAACTTCGTCCTATCTAACGAAAATTCCTATGGTATGTTTACTCTATTAATTGCTGATATTTAGACCGAGGGAATTTATGGAACCTCCCACACAGTTTTCAACCACGCTCATGACCGTTACAGCGTTGGTCATAAAGAATTTGTGATAAAGACAGGCCTATTGCTTTCCCATCAAAAGTGTTGTCCAAAGCTCAGTGTAACTGTTCACAAATGAAAGAGGAGCCTTTGCCTATTGTGTATGGTGTCACCAAATTTCAGCACTATTTGTATGGCAGAAAATTCTACTTAGTAACGGATGATGATGATGATTACGTTTGATTCGTGGGACGCTCAATTGCGCGGTCATCAGCGCCCGTACAAAGCCACAATTTTTTCATAGTCCAATTTTTACACAATCCTAAACGAACCAAGAATAATGATGATAATGATGAAATGATGAGGACCACACAAACACCCAGCCTCCGAGCAGAGAAAATTCCCGGCCGGAATTCGAACCAGGGACCCCGTGATCCAGAGGCAGCAACACCAGCCACTAGACCACGAGCGGCGGACTCTTAGTAACGCATCACAAGCCTTTGCAGTCCTTGTTTCATCTGGCAAAACAGGTTCCTGAACGAAGAGCCCAAAAATTGCAAAGCTAGGCTTCGTTGTTGTCTCAATATCAGTACAAGACTGTGTATCATCCGACAGATGAACATGGTAATGTGGACACACTTTCACGTCTTCCGATTGGCCCTGATACAGCATTTGACGCTTCTGCTGCATCTTGTTGTCACATAGATGCTCAGGATTCTGAATAGCTTCAGTCCTTTCCACAGAACTGCAATAAAATTGCACAGGCCACGGAAGCTGATTCGGATTTGAACGTTTTGCTGACGTACATTCGCACTCGTTGATCTCGTTCCGTGCATAGAACAAAGAACTCTGTAATGCGCCGGTGCTTTGCACGTCGGCATTGCCACGCTGTACAGAAAGGAGTAATTATTGCCCAAGCTGACAGTGGACAGTCACGCATGTTACTTCCGAAAGCCCTGCAAAAGAAGTGTAGGGCTTACATAACCAAAGATACCGGGTGATTGCTCGTACGAAACAATTAGGGCGTCGCCGCTATACTTGGTCGGATATGAACGCCCAAATAGATGACGTCAGTGTCACGCATGTGCGGAAAATCGGTCCACTCCACCACAAAAATTCCCTGCTTGACCCTAAGTCGCAATCGCCATGGCAAAGTGTGTGCCTAGACATTGCGGCACCTTTTTGGAACACTCGGTGGTTGATTGTGGTTGACCCCTATAGCAAGTCTCCTTTTGCTGTGACCATGAACTCGACAATATCACGTAGCACAATTCAGGAGTGACCATCGATTTTTTCCCCGAAGGTTTACCTGAAGTTATGGTATCAGACAACGGCCCCCAGTCCACCTGAAATTAATCTGAATTATTCTGTGAACACAATGACACACAGCATCGAACCATTGCACCGTCCCAGTCCACAGCCCAATGGCGAAGGAACCTTCAAGCAGCAGATGGCCACACTGGGGCACCAGGGATCAAGCTTTGCAACCATATCTCGCCTCCTATCGTTCGCGCCGCTTGGGATTAGCCGAGCGGCCTTAGGCGCTGCAGTCATGGACTGTGCGGCTGGTCCCGGCGGAGGTTCGAGTCCTCCATCGGGCATGGGTATGTATGACCTTAGCAGTTAAGTCCCATAAAATTTCACACACATTAGAACATTTTTTCCTATCGTTCGCGCCCACGAGATAGACCAAAATTTTCTTACCAAATACATCAAACGTATAACAAAGAGGAAGACTCTGATTACACAAGCAGAACGTTCCTCTAATTTATAATGGTGCTTGCTCATCCTGTGAATCGTCTGCAGATTCTCTGGCGCATTCCTTAGCACGCTGGATTTCCACTGGCGAAGAGTCGGTTCAAATCTGTGTCCGGTCGTAGAGATTTAGGTTTCCCTGACTTCTTTAAAACGGTTCAGGCAACTTATGGGATCGTTCCTCTCAAAGGGCACGGACGATTTCTTTCCCAATCCTTAAAAAAAAAAAAAAAAAGAGCTTATGCTCCATCTTCATGACCTCTCTGTCCTTCATTCTTTGGTAATTCTCCCCAAATAATAAAGCGACAGTGGTTGTTACAGTCGAAAGATATCAATAATCTGACATGTGCTGTAGAAATATTTGAGTATGTGAAATAGACTAAGAAGAGGATTTTAATGTGACGTAATGAGAGCTGATTTGTATCGGAATACATGAAATGAACGCCATAACAATATTTTCTGTTCATATTTTATGCATACAGTATCTAACTTTCTTACATCATGTTCCGTCGCAATTACTCTGAAACGTTGAACTTTGACATAATCCCATCATGTTTATAACTAGTTGTCCGCCCCCTGTAGCTGTGTGGTCAGCGCGACAGAATGTCGGTCCTAAGGGCCTGGGTTCGATTTCCGGCTGGGTCGGATATTTTCTCCCCTCAGGGAGTGGGTATTGTGCTTTCCTAATCATCATCATTTCATTCCCCTCGACGCGCAAGTCGCCGAAGAGGCATCAAATCGGAAGGCCCTAGTCACACAACATTTACATTTTATTTACTGACTAATTCAGCTGCGTGATTACGCAGATCAAAAAGTCCTTTATACACTCCTGGAAATGGAAAAAAGAACACATTGACACCGGTGTGTCAGACCCACCATACTTGCTCCGGACACTGCGAGAGGGCTGTACAAGCACGGCACAGCGGACACACCAGGAACCGCGGTGTTGGCCGTCGAATGGCGCTAGCTGCGCAGCATTTGTGCACCGCCGCCGTCAGTGTCAGCCAGTTTGCCGTGGCATACGGAGCTCCATCGCAGTCTTTAACACTGGTAGCATGCCGCGACAGCGTGGACGTGAACCGTATGTGCAGTTGACGGACTTTGAGCGAGGGCGTATAGTGGGCATGCGGGAGGCCGGGTGGACGTACCGCCGAATTGCTCAACACGTGGGGCGTGAGGTCTCCACAGTACATCGATGTTGTCGCCAGTGGTCGGCGGAAGGTGCACGTGCCCGTCGACCTGGGACCGGACCGCAGCGACGCACGGATGCACGCCAAGACCGTAGGGTCCTACGCAGTGCCGTAGGGGACCGCACCGCCACTTCCCAGCAAATTAGGGACACTGTTGCTCCTGGGGTATCGGCGAGGACCATTCGCAACCGTCTCCATGAAGCTGGGCTACGGTCCCGCACACCATTAGGCCGTCTTCCGCTCACGCCCCAACATCGTGCAGCCCGCCTCCAGTGGTGTCGCGACAGGCGTGAATGGAGGGACGAATGGAGACGTGTCGTCTTCAGCGATGAGAGTCGCTTCTGCCTTGGTGCCAATGATGGTCGTATGCGTGTTTGGCGCCGTGCAGGTGAGCGCCACAATCAGGACTGCATACGACCGAGGCACACAGGGCCAACACCCGGCATCATGGTGTGGGGAGCGATCTCCTACACTGGCCGTACACCACTGGTGATCGTCGAGGGGACACTGAATAGTGCACGGTACATCCAAACCGTCATCGAACCCATCGTTCTACCATTCCTAGACCGGCAAGGGAACTTGCTGTTCCAACAGGACAATGCACGTCCGCATGTATCCCGTGCCACCCAACGTGCTCTAGAAGGTGTAAGTCAACTACCCTGGCCAGCAAGATCTCCGGATCTGTCCCCCATTGAGCATGTTTGTTACTGGATGAAGCGTCGTCTGACGCGGTCTGCACGTCCAGCACGAACGCTGGTCCAACTGAGGCGCCAGGTGGAAATGGCATGGCAAGCCGTTCCACAGGACTACATCCAGCATCTCTAAGATCGTCTCCATGGGAGAATAGCAGCCTGCATTGCTGCGAAAGGTGGATATACACTGTACTAGTGCCGACATTGTGCATGCTGTGTTGCCTGTGTCTATGTGCCTGTGGTTCTGTCAGTGTGATCATGTGATGTATCTGACCCCAGGAATGTGTCAATAAAGTTTCCCCTTCCTGGGACAATGAATTCACGGTGTTCTTATTTCAATTTCCAGGAGTGTAGTTATCGGCTTCCTCAATATTTGCATACATTCAATTAGTATTCGCATTTACATGCGGGGTTTTTGTTTTTATTTAGCGAACTAAAAAGTAATTTGCCGCTTGGCATCACAAGTCCATTTCACATTATCGACTTTTAGCAATTTATTATGACACATATTATACGCTCTCCATTGGTTGTTGAGAATCGTTGCATGAAGCAATCAGATGACTCCCCATCTATTTCATGTCAACACACGCAATGAGAGGATGGTAGAAAACATGATTTTTTTCTTACATGGCTCTATTCATCGCATCATTTGGAAATACGAAAGTAATTCTACCACAATCATCACGTCAGCTCATCACAATTAAACTGAATCGTGTTAATTTTTAACTTCTACACTGTATGCATTTTTCTTCGGTCTGTAACGGGATGAGATTTTGAAAAGTGCACAACATTTAGCTGTATGCTTGTAACTTTATAGGCCCATTAGGTGTTGTGGTATGAAGAAAGGCAGTACTTGTAATGGACACTTGCTTGTAGCAAGTAGACTAAGAGATATTTATCGTGTCACCACAGAACTACTTCGTAGTGAACGGAGAACCAAATCTCTGTTCTAAATTGCTTTACGATCGCAGCTACGAAACAAGTAGTGGGACGAAGTGGTGGAATAAAGATCACGCAGTAGGCACCGCATGCATTCAGCCCCAAAAATATACTGTTGCTATCTGATGCCCTGGATGGCGTTCTCAAGATACTGGACTTGTATCTGCACTGAGAGGCCTTTCATAAGCCAAATACTCAAACAAGACGACACAAATAGAGGGACAGTGTATGTTGTGGCCCAGACCGCTGACCCAGCATCTGTCAGCAGTTCTCTCCTGTTGTCATATTACACCTGTGCGTGTCATCTTGAAGATCAATGTACGAACATGGCAAGATTACCCAATGGAGGGGAGGAGATGGGAGAGTGTGGAAGACAGAGCCGATCCCTACTACGTCCATATTGCTCTTACCCAAAAGGAATCATTCGAATTCGCTCCTCTGCAGGGAGATGACACATTGATCAAGTTCTGTAACAAATTGCTATCAGAAAAATTACCTGATCAATGGAAGGAGAGCCGCAACGCCAGCATCGACGCTGATGTCGACACCTCACCAACGCACCGTGTTGTCTGTGCATGTGGTTTACGAGTGTCTCCCATGCATGTCACGATTGTGAAATTTTCCCCTGCAAATGTGGTGTCCTGCCGTTTATGTGAGCACAGTGAGGTGATGTCCTTTGCATCATGCTGCGGACTTGTGCTGTCTGACTGCCATTGCATGAGGAGAGAGCGGGACAGACCATCATAAAACATATCCCGATAATAGAGATGCAAATACAAATTAGACTAGGGGGCATATTAATTACATTGTACTTATTAATGATCATACATTCTCAACTGAGGAATTCCAAACACTCTGAAGATTACTCCCATAATATTTGGCACCCACACAGGACAGTAAATATTTGTATTAGAACTCCCAATTCTCAAATGTACTGCACTTGCATGAGTAAATACACCATCAGATGACTTACATTCAAACACATCTCTAATGTAATTGCATGCATATCTGTATACTCTACAGTGCTAACCGAGACACACATGAGTTAAGCACAAGCTGGAGTTAGGCCACAGCCCTTCAGAGAGCAGCAATAAAATTATTGTACAGTCATGGACATTAAAACTGGCCGCCACAGGGAGTAAGTCCGAGTCGTTCACTTAAGGTGGTCAATAAAATCGACCGCCCCTGTAAACGCTAATACGGTCATCTGCACAATCTGGCAACACTGTAAGATGCGGAAGTGCCAGGAGGGAGTATTGTCTACTTCCGAAATGTTGCTGTGTCATGTGAGCACATAGTCTAATGGCAATCGTCGTCAATTCAGATCTTACACTTGCGTGTTTGCGTCCAACTGTATCTTCTTTAATTCATTTTGACCAAATTTTGGCCCTCGTCTAAAGTTATTAGTCTGATTCAAAACTGAAGATAATTTGCTTTACATTTTACCCACCAGTAATAAGAAATACTCCCAGAAATAATTCTGCAGGAGAGCACTATATATACACTCCTGGAAATGGAAAAGAGAACACATTGACACCGGTGTGTCAGACCCACCATACTTGCTCCGGACACTGCGAGAGGGCTGTACAAGCAATGATCACACGCACGGCACAGCGGACACACCAGGAACCGCGGTGTTGGCCGTCGAATGGCGCTAGCTGCGCAGCATTTGTGCACCGCCGCCGTCAGTGTCAGCCAGTTTGCCGTGGCATACGGAGCTCCATCGCAGTCTTTAACACTGGTAGCATGCCGCGACAGCGTGGACGTGAACCGTATGTGCAGTTGACGGACTTTGAGCGAGGGCGTATAGTGGGCATGCGGGAGGCCGGGTGGACGTACCGCCGAATTGCTCAACACGTGGGGCGTGAGGTCTCCACAGTACATCGATGTTGTCGCCAGTGGTCGGCGGAAGGTGCACGTGCCCGTCGACCTGGGACCGGACCGCAGCGACGCACGGATGCACGCCAAGACCGTAGGGTCCTACGCAGTGCCGTAGGGGACCGCACCGCCACTTCCCAGCAAATTAGGGACACTGTTGCTCCTGGGGTATCGGCGAGGACCATTCGCAACCGTCTCCATGAAGCTGGGCTACGGTCCCGCACACCGTTAGGCCGTCTTCCGCTCACGCCCCAACATCGTGCAGCCCGCCTCCAGTGGTGTCGCGACAGGCGTGAATGGAGAGACGAATGGAGACGTGTCGTCTTCAGCGATGAGAGTCGCTTCTGCCTTGGTGCCAATGATGGTCGTATGCGTGTTTGGCGCCATGCAGGTGAGCGCCACAATCAGGACTGCATACGACCGAGGCACACAGGGCCAACACCCGGCATCATGGTGTGGGGAGCGATCTCCTACACTGGCCGTACACCACTGGTGATCGTCGAGGGGACACTGAATAGTGCACGGTACATCCAAACCGTCATCGAACCCATCGTTCTACCATTCCTAGACCGGCAAGGGAACTTGCTGTTCCAACAGGACAATGCACGTCCGCATGTATCCCGTGCCACCCAACGTGCTCTAGAAGGTGTAAGTCAACTACCCTGGCCAGCAAGGTCTCCGGATCTGTCCCCCATTGAGCATGTTTGGGACTGGATGAAGCGTCGTCTCACGCGGTCTGCACGTCCAGCACGAACGCTGGTCCAACTGAGGCGCCAGGTGGAAATGGCATGGCAAGCCGTTCCACAGGACTACATCCAGCATCTCTACGATCGTCTCCATGGGAGAATAGCAGCCTGCATTGCTCCGAAAGGTGGATATACACTGTACTAGTGCCGACATTGTGCATGCTCTGTTGCCTGTGTCTATGTGCCTGTGGTTCTGTCAGTGTGATCATGTGATGTATCTGACCCCAGGAATGTGTCAATAAAGTTTCCCCTTCCTGGGACAATGAATTCACGGTGTTCTTATTTCAATTTCCAGGAGTATATATATATATATATATATATATATATATATATATATATATATATATATATATATATATATATAGTGTGTGTGTGAGTGGCGTCTGTTTTTCGGACATGTCCAAAAGAACAGACACTACGAATCGAAACAGACAGCCTTGTTAATCAATTACTTATCGAAGGACCGATGTCCAGGCTACCACTGGGTGTTGCAATACAGCTACAGGGGCAGATGAAAATGTGTGCCTGACCAGGTTCGAACTCGGATTTGTGGTATCTTTTCTTTTGGACATGTCTGAAAGAACAGACAGCACACATGTATGCATATGCAGGGTGTTTCAGGAGGAAAAGTAGATATTTTAGCAGGTGGTAGTATAGATGAATTGCATAAAAAATTCCAATCAATGTGTCCAGTTTTTATTGAGTACAGAGATACAGCTGTTAGTAAATAATTCTTAAAACTTGAAGCAAAGGCTAATTTGGTCGTTCAAAGCTGATTTTCAAAAATTTTCGCACCTACTTCTAAGCACTTTTGACTTCTCCTGATAACACCAAGTGTAGGTCTTCTAGGGACGTCTTTGAGTTCCTTTATGAGGACTGCACTATTCATTATCTGATCGATCAAATCTACCTTGTCCTTAGGATAATTTAGGGTAAGTAGTGTGTAAGCTTAGGGACTGATGACGTTAGCTGTTAAGTCCCATAAGATTTCACATGTTTTTTGTTGGACCAAAGAATGAAGAGCTCCCTGCTTTTTGCGTTTCCGATAGGGGCTACGATAAGAATCTGGTGTCACATTATGTTTCAGAACCCTAAACTGTTTACTTTTCTCACCTCATTCTAAAACAAAAGCAATGATATGAGAAGAGGAATTGACTTATATGCTTTTAGATACTTTAGTTTTTTGTTTCATTTTCTCACTTCATACTAAAACAGGGGCTTTGATATGAGAGGAGGAAATGAAGTATACGTTTCCTTGTGAGCTACTACTGCGTACCTGAAAGCTCTGCAGATTTTGTGTGCTGGATAAATTTTGGTATCACCTCAGATTACTTTCTGAGAAGGTTCCAGATTTCTTGGGATTCAAATAGAGTGGACATTTCATCACAGTTAAATATTCTGATGACTAATGACATGATACCCATTCCAATTGCTCCATGGCACCTGTGATTAGGGTCACATGCTGGTTACCATAAGAATATGCAGGCAGTGATGTCCCCTCACTGCAGTCAGAGCTGAGGTGATTTCTTTCTGTTTATGGCGAAGCGTATACCACAATATTCACGCTTAGTGAACATAAACAAATCGTGCGGCATTGGGCTCTGCTAATCGCTGCACTTGTCGCGAGACGCGACCACAAGAGCGCACTGTCTGTGTAAACGACATTATGGAGTTGGTGCAACTAAATTACTTAGCGTAATATGCAAGGTAGGTGTGGGTGAGAATTCAGTTTGTCGTGGCCGGCCGGGATGGCCGAGCGGCTCTAGGCGCTACAGTCTGGAACCGCGTGACCGCTACGGTCGCAGGTTCGAATCCTGCCTCAGGCATGGGTATGTGTGATGTCCTAAGGTTAGTTAGGTTTAAGTAGTTCTAGATTTAGGGGACTGATGACCTCAGATTTTAAGTCCCATAGTGCTCAGAGCTATTTGAACCATTTTAACACACACGCACACACACACACACACACACACACACACACACACACACACACACTCATTAATTCCTGTGGGGGTGACGACTGCTGTCTGTTGAGCAAAAAATGCTCCAGTCAGTTCCTCAGTTGCCATCGGGTGGACGAGATATCTCAGTTAACCTGCATTGCAAGAATTGTGAGGAAGATACTGAAAATAAATGGAGTTGTATGCTAAGGAGCCTCGACAAAGCGAAGCTTGACTGAGTATTAGATTATTGTCCACATGGGTTTTGTGGACGAGTATACTTTTAGTAACCAACCAACCCATCATCATTACGACTTATGTCTTCGATAGTGTAGCGCGATGGTTTACTTCCCACAATAAGTTTTCTATATTCGTGCATTTGTAGGTCCGCATCACAATGACCTCGATACCAGTGTTCACATACGAGGTCCGATGACCGTGGAACAAGTGGCGACAGCTTTATCCTCTCTTAGCCCTGAAACGAATCTTGCCTGCTCTGCTCTAATGGATGGGGCTGTGATACTGTAAATAATTTCTTATCTCGTTACTTCATATGATTATATTTAAGTAACGTATTTGCAACAAGCACATTCTGTTAGTATTGTCCACAGTGTTTAAGAATTCAGGCCCTGTCATAGATAAGTGATCTACATTCACCAGTTCGATAAGGAAAGTCGTTTATCGAGTCTATCATATGATGAGAGTCGTAGTCGGAAATCCACATCGAGACTGACCGGCTGGATCCGATTCGAACTATCTGGTATCGAACTGAAATTACAGAAACCGGATAATTTGAACGTCTGTATTGCAACAATGCTGCGCACATAAATTCTTTTGAAGGTAGCAACCGTCTAATAAAAAGTGGGGTAGATGTCTACTGGAAACAATGTAACGTAATTATAACCTGTATTTATGTGATGCAAATATTGAATCGAACAATACATGTCTATATCAGTGGTGCGAAGATACACCATATCGGATTTGATGATGACATAATAATAATAATAATAATAAGAAGAAGAAGAATCCCATGTGAAGTGGTTAGATCCTCCATCGGGCGGCTCCCCAGGTAGCGGATAGAGGAAAGCCTCCCAGATTTGGGTGGTATCGAGGAAATCAAATACTTGGTGTGGACCAATTACTAACACAATCATCAACGGACATTCAACCCGTTTAACCCAAAATCCAGACACGTCTGACTGAAATCACTGGTACTCTGGTTAGCGTCTCTTAGCTCAATGAGCTCTGCTGAAAGTATTTCGTTCTCCATGCTTCAACTACTTCTGGTTCTATCCGGTCTTGGAATCATCCAGGCCAAACCAATAAATCACAAGCAACCAATAACTGTGCAAATAAATGCAACTTTAGTCCAGGTGGTACACAACCCGCCCGTCTACTTCCGGATTCTGGACTAGCACAGGAAGGAATATCGGAGATCTCTGGTATACTTTCCTACAACCAGGAAACGTTCATTGGAACACTAAATATCAGTACAAACAGGAAAACTACATAATCGCACATACGAAAAATTCTTATCCTTGCTCTTCAAGAAACATGGCTAACTGACAATGAAACCTTGCATTACAGAAACTATCGCTTCTTCAAGAGCAAAGCACCACAAAAGGTAGCGAAACGCGCGCCAATAATCGGCGTGGCTTATCTCTTACAAAGATCCATCATCAGCTCTGTCAAAGAAATCACACCCATCAACAATCGACGACTACGCGCATTCAGAGCGCCAATAAAAAATATACGCTCAGCAATGCACATGCCACTGACAACATAGAAAATAAGAAAGACCCTGAAAATATCGAAAAATTCTGGAACGCACTCGAAAAAACCATGAGCAGAATTCACCAAGATGATGTGGAAGTCCTAATAGGAGACCAACGCTCAATTTGGGAAAGATAAAACCTAGAGAAAAATCATCGGTAAAAATTCAGCACACCAAAACACTAACACCAACGCCACACGTCTGATTGACATTTGCCAACAATACATCCTCAACATGATCTCTACCCACTTAAAAAAAAAAATTTAAATAATCAGAGAGCATGGCGATTCCCGATCCAGCATCTTTGCGAATACCAGATCGACCACGTTGCCATCTCCTACGCCCACCATAAAATCATACACGATATTCAAGTCAGACGAGGCGCGGACATTGACTCAGACCAGTAACTCACACGATTTAAGGAGAAATTCTCTCCGAAGAAAGTTCATCTCAAAAAACTCTGCATCCAAAAATTCGTCACATCCAAATTTCAAGAAACCACCATCACAGAAGAATGGGAAAAAGAACAGACGACAAATGGACTGATTCTGCAGTAAAATTATCAGAAAAGCAAAGAATTAGTCCCACTTTAAAAAAAGGCAAAACGCCCGCGGTGGAACCCCAAGAGCGATCAAGCCATCATCAATCGCCGACTCGCCTTCCAAACTTACAACAGCAACAAATCGATAGGAACCCTACAACACTTCCTCGACATCCGCAAACAGGGAACAGAAAGATCAGAAAACCTAACGCACGGTGGCCGTGCGGTTCTAGGCGCTCCAGTCCGGAGCCGCGCTGTTGCTACGGTCGCAGGTGCGAATCCTGCCTCGGGCATGGGTGTATGTGATGTCCTTAGGTTAGTTAGGTTTAAGTAGTTCTAAGTTCTATGGGACTGATGACCACAGCAGTTGAGTCCCACGGTGCTCAGAGCCAAATTCATGAGCCGGCTGGTGTGGCCGAGCCGTTCTAGACGCTTCAGTCTGGAATCGTGCGACCGCTACGGTCGCAGGTTCGAATCCTGCTTCCGGCATGGATGTGTGTGATGTCCTTAGGTTAGTTAGGTTTAAGTAGTTCTAAGTTCTAGGGGACTGATGACCTCAGATGTTAAGTCCCATAGTGCTCAGAGCCATTTGAACCATTGTTGAACAACTTCATAAACTATAAGAGCAGAAATTTCGACAGGATTTTCGCAAACAAAATGAAAGTTTATTCACCACATAATTTGACCGTCCAGCAAAATTGGAAAACCCGCCCTTACCAAGCAAAAAAATTGTGAATAATTCGCATATTAACTGCCCCGAACCATCAGAACGATTCAAACACACATACCCAAGATACACAAAACCCGATGCCGCTCCACCAACACAAGAACAAATCCAGCACCATACCAAACACTCCAGAGCGAAAAGTCGTCAGAGGAAGGTGTAATCATCGCAGAACTACTGAAAAATCTTAGCCCACAATCAGTACAGGAAATCACACAGATTATTCAGGAAGTCGAGCGAATTGAACAACTCCCAGACGACTGGAAATGTGCACTGATACACCGACGCCACAAAAAAGGAGACAAATTTGATGAGAATAACAACAGAGGAATTTCCCTCCTTTCACTCTTACAAAACCATCTCTGTGTGCCTCTTACAACGCGCACAAGAACAGGTCGAACCCCTAATTGGTAAATATCAAGCAGGTTCCAGACCACACAGATATGGCACCGAAGAAATTTCCAACCTGAAATCCACACTGAAAATACGAGCCATAAGAAATCTCGCAACCATCTGCACATTCGTTATCTTTAGGAAAGCCTACGACTCCATCGACCGACAATCCCTTTTCAATATATTCTAAGAAAGCAATCTAGACCCTAAAACACGAGGTTGCATCCAACAAACCATAACTTCTAATGTCTAGTTCAACAGAGAAACCTCACAATCCTTCTCCATCAAGAAGCGCATCTGGCAGGACGATGAACTCTCTACATTACTCTTCAATAACATCCTAGATAAAGTCATCAAAGAATGGAAAAAAATGAGAAACAAACATCTGGAGACGAATCAGGCTACGAAGACAAGAGCAAAACATCAACGTCACATGCCTAGCCTTTGCTGACGATCTTCCGATCCTTTCCGAAGAAGAACCAACTGCAAGTCATCAGATCGAAGCCCCCAAAGAAGGCGCAGAGAAATTTGGGCTACAAACCTCTTTCTGAAAAACCGTGGTCACAAAACACATGAAAATACAAAATGTGATCAGAAATTACGGCATAATAAACAAGGTCAACTACTTTAAATACTTAGATGATATCATTGAACCCACAGGTACATAAAGAGTAGCACAAAAAAACATGGGAACTCAAAATGAGGAAAGCATATGGAAAAATCGCAGGCATGTACATCAAAATCAAAATTCGACCCTACACGACTGTTATGAAACCTGAAACAGTCTACGCCAGTGAAACTGTAAAACTCATTTACAAAGGGGACCTCGAGAATATCAAGAAAGTTGAAAGAAAAATCATGCGAAGAATCCTTGGGCAAAAACTCACACGTGAAGGAGATTGTCTACAATCACACACAGTAATAGAAAAATACTCCAACATCGAAACCGATTCCCGCAAACGATGACTGAAATTCTACTGTCACATCACGAAACTAGATGACAGCCTAGTAACAAAGAAAATGATTCATCTACAGAAACTAGAAACTACAAGTATGGATCAAACAAGTCCAAATTGATCTCAAGAATGCCAACATCACACCCACAGACATTAACGATCGAAATTTCTTCAGCGCTGGGAAACTGTAGCATAAGATAAACCCAATATATCTAGGAGAGAATGGACATAAGAACGTCGCACTGAGCGCAGCGAGATGATGAAAGAATTCTGGAAGAAGAAGAAAAATAACAGCAGCAGCTCATAATTTGCTGTATGTGATGCCTTATGGGTCTAAACGAAGTAAATAAATAATTAAATAATAACAATAATCACAATCATAATAATAATATTACTAGTAGCAGTAGTAGTAGTAGAAATTTCAGAAAATAAAAATAACCATGCCGGTGCCATCTAACACATTATGGAAGAGGAGATTCAAAGTAACATCTAATTAAGCAGATCACAGAATGGACGGCAATGAGGATAAATACTAATGAGATGAACGCAGACGGAGAAACATTGGGTACTAAAAGTTAATGACGTGGAGCTCTTCAACTACGTCGAATGTGGCCTTTAGTTAACAATAACAGATGCTTAGAACAAGTGAACAGAAGAATTGTAATAGCAAAGCAAGCATTTATAGCGAAGACATTTCAGCAATTAAACACATCAAAGTTGTAATACATAAATGCAATGCATAATCAACTGTACGGAATTTACATCTCTATAACTCTGGGGAATCAAGCAGAGAACTTTCTGGAAGCAACAGGAGTTTACATGAAACGGACAGCGACTACGAAAATATATCCATATTGTCGTACAATGAAAAATCTGAAAGCACTACGAGACGCAAAGAAAGGCAAATGGAGAAAATGCACAGAAGGAAGAAGCAAATTATTTGATACATCTTTATATACATAATCATCCTCATCAGTGTATTTACGGATAACGTGTGAGGCTACGGGGTACGAGGGCGAAGAGGAATCTTTACTCTCAGGATGGTATGACCAGAACAAAATGCAGCAACAGTATTGGGAACATCAAGAGACTACCAAACGACGGAATATGGTTTCTTCGAAAAATTGTAGGCTATAGGAAAAGATTGAATCACTATTTTCGAACTACAAAACAGCTTTCATGCTACTCGCAGTTCATACTGCAGGAAATTGATGTCTCCAGTAGCTCAGCTCCTGGGTTCGTTATATGTTCTAAGATTTTAACATATGCTTCTCTGTTGAGGTTCCCCTCAGTATACCATAGGGGCCCGCCTCGCCGAACCGAGATTAAGCCTCAAACGCCAACAGAAAAGCATCCATTTCTCTCTCTTTCCACGAGGTATGTCGGACTGAAAAGCTCTCCCCATGGCCGGTACACCAATATCAAAAGCGTTTATCTCTTAATAAGAACGCTGACGAATGCAACACAATTACGTATGTAACAAAGGCGATACCAAACAAAATTAACGACAAGACAAGAAAATTATTTTACAACAACTATTCTGCATTATAGGATCGTAAAATCACTTCTATCGAAAACAGTTTCATTTACGATTCTATATATAATGATTCTGTTGATATCTCACCTGAACCGGAGCATTGGTAACGGATGAAAGTATTTTTTCTTCAGAAAATGTGAGTCTGCTCCAGTCACAATCGATATACTCTTCCGCTAAAAGTCATACTGTCGATCTGATAATTCGTCAAGCGTTGCTTTATAGCAGCTCTTCTGCATAAAAGTCTATGATCTTTCAGTCTCATTCTGATAGTTCTTGCACAACCAGGAAACTGAACAGTCTCTTCCAGTTGACGGCGACTGAGGAATGGATTGGTGTGTATATTGTCGAACAGACATCGGGTCCGTCTCAATGGACACACGGGGTCGACCACTTTCACTTTTCTGCCCGATACGGCCTGTTTCTTTAAAGTTTTTCCACCAACGCCTAGCCGTCCTGTTCGGTATTCCGCACCTCTCTCCGGTCTCAGACGGACGGTAATTTCCGTCGTCAGTCAGTGCGATAAAACGAACTTTTTGTCTCTTCATTCCACTGAGTATGCATTATGACTGGTGCTTTTGTGATGTAAAGCACAATTTATATACCATGTGGTGTGTGTGTGTGTGTGTGTGTGTGTGTGTGTGTGTGTGTATTGGGAGAGAGGTGGAGGTGGAGGTGGAGGTGGAGGGGCAGAGGGGGTGGGTTAGAGGCGCTCCAAAGGCGAGGTTATCAGTGACCTCACATAAACTTAATACAGTTTATTAGTACAATGACGAACACAAATGAGTTAAATAGAAAATCACAAGTTTAAGTAGCTAATGAGATGGAAAACGAAATTAGTTACGGAATTGGATACATCAATAAGGTTAAGACGTAAAACAAATGAAGTACTACAATCCGGATTAAAAATCCCTGTGAAATATTATAATGTGTTGGAAAGTTACAAATTGAATTTATACCCAACCTATGTGTTGCATATTACGTGAAGTAAGTGAGACGCATTATCTCCATAATATCGTTAGCACAGACAGTGCGCTGTTGTTGTCGCGGCTCGCGACAAGTGCAGCGATTAGCAGAGCCCAATGCCGCACGATTTCTTTATGTTGGCTGAGCGTGGACATTGTATTAGACGATTCGCCATAAACAGAAAGAAATTACCTTGGCTCTCACTTCAGTGAGTGGACATCACTGCCTGCATGTTCTTATAGTAACCAACATGTGACCCTAATCACAGGTGCCATGGAGCAATGGGAATGGGTATCACGTTATTAGTCATCAGAATATTAAACAGTGATGAAATGTCCACTCTATTTGAATCCCAAGAAAGTAGGAATCTTCTCAGAAAGTAATCTAAGGTGATACCAAAATTTATCCAACACACAAAAATTAACTGCAGAGCTGTGACGCACGCAGCACACAAGGGAACGTATACTTCATTTCCTCCTCCCATATCAACGCCCCTGTTTTAGTACGAAGTGTGAAAATAAAAACTAAAAGCTAAAGTATCTAAGAAGCATATAAGTCAATTCCTCTTCCCATATCATTGCTTTTGTTTTAGAATGAAGTGAGAAAAGTAAACAGTTTAGGGTTCTGAAGCATAATATGACACCAGATTCTTATCGTAGGTCCTATAGGAAACGATAATAGCTTAGAGCTCTTCATTCTTTGGTCCAACAGCCTGTTTCCTTTCATGCATTACTACCGTTCGGAGATTCTTCAGCAGAATGAGCGTAATGTTATTGTGCTTGTTACGTAATGGAAAAAATGCAACATAGATGGTTTCGCCAGAGCAGTGAACCTATTTGTGAATGACAGTATTCAGCAATTACTGCCAGCTGCCACAATAATTTACAGAATTCATTTGGCAGGCAACACAACTGTGAGTACACTACAGACTTCATTCAGTAAGCCGTCAGGAGACGGACGGAAACGTCAAATTAACGTCGCTTTCCGAGCCATATTCAATCCAAAATAAGGATTTATTAAGGTAGTAGAGTGTTCTAACAAGTATCAAAAATGGTTCAAATGGATCTGAGCACTATGGGACTTAACATCTGAGATCATCATGTAAATAGGCTGTTTAGGTTTTTATATTGGTAACGCCTCGTAGCACTCTGTATGAAAATCACTGGCTGTGCTGTGTGCAGTCTGTGGCTAGTTTGCATTGTTGTCTGCCATTGTAGTGTTGGGCAGATGTATGTGAACAGCGCGTAGCGTTGAGCAGTTGGAGGTGAGCCGCCAGCAGTGGTGGATAAGGGGAGAGAGATGGCGGAGTTGTGAAATTTGTAAGACTAGATGTCATGAACTGCTATATACATTATGACTTTTGAACACTATTGAGGTAAATACATTGTTTGTTCTCTATCAAAATCTTTCATTTACTAACTATGCCTATCAGTAGTTAGTGCCTTCCGTAGTTTGAATCTTTTATTTAGCTGGCAGTAGTGGCGCTCGCTGTATTACAGTAGTTCGAGTAACGAAGATTTTTGTGAGGTAAGTGATTTGTGAAAGGTATAGGTTAATGTTAGTCAGGGCCGTTCTTTTGTAGGGATTTTTGAAAGTCTGATGGCGTTGCGCTAAAAAAATATTGTGTGACAGTTTAAGCACAATCATGTATAATTTTTATAAGGGGACGTTGCATATGTCGACCCTTAGCCGAGGATACCTCACTGGAATCTTCTGATTTTTTTCTTGTAGTTCCTGTAATTAGTGTAGCTTTTGTTTATTGCTCGTGCATAATTGTAGAGAGAATCTCCTTTGTAGTTGCAGTTTTTCATTGTTGTTGTGGCATGCAAGTAGATTTGCACCAAGTATTTCGCTGCTGCGCTTGCAATTAACTAGATATTATTTTCAGCGCTATGTTAATGTGTTCTCTTATTTTTGCTCTTCAAATTGAGCTTTTCTGTGTTATCGTGCAAAATATTGTGACAATAATGGCGTGTGAAAAACGTAACACTATGCTCCAAAGTAAATTGAGAATATAAAAGTGACGACGAGTGTAGCTTACCAGCACCACTGTGTAATGAATTAACAGACATTCAAAGTAGTAATTTGGTAACTGTGCATAGGGAAATGGAGCGGGCGTCAAATAATGGTGTAGCCAGTGAAACAGGTAGTGAACGGGGAAGCATTATCGATCGATCGGTCGGCAACAGCTCGCCTCAGGTATCGGGAATGACACAATATTGCAAATACTGTAGACTCAGGTTTTGGGTTCTCACCGTTTTCTCAAATGAGTCAAGACACATTTTCCACTTGTCAAAATGTGAATGTTGCCGGTGCAAATTCACTGCCGAAAAGCATAGAGGAACAGATTCCAGACACAAATACATTATTATTGCAATTAATGCAACAAATGAATCAAAATCAGAGACAAACACAGCAACAGTTAGACAGAATGGAACAAAATCTTCAAACGTTAGACACAGTTGAACTAAATCTTAAAAAGTTAGACACGATGGAAGAAAATCTTCGAAATTTAGATACCACAACTGAACAAACACGTGAAGGTTTAACTGCTGAGTTACTTAAAATCGAATCAAAATGCCAAAAAGTCTGTAATGACATAAAAACACAAATTTGTGAGCATTTCCAACCTATTTTTTCGCGTCATGAAAATGCATTACAGAATCACGAAGCAGCCATAAAAGAACTGCAAACTATTGTTCATGAAAATCACGACAGCTTGCTAGCTAAAACTGACTCAGTTGCATCTACCGATTCGGTTACGCAACTTGCAAAACTCAGGAAAACTTAAAGGACACAGTAGATACGATTTCAACACAAATGGACACTCTGAAACTTGGTTTAGAAAAACACACAGAGGAAATAATGTCACTATCGGATAAAGTAGCCGAACTTTCAGATCAGTTCACTAACTTATCTACAAAGGTAGATGATGATCTGAATGACACAAGACCTGTAGCCTTCACGGACACTGAAGAGTATGAACAAATTAGAAAATTCAAACAAAATCAAATCAATACACAGTACAAAAGAGAAATCCGGGAAGTAAAAGATCAGTTGGCACAAGTAACACAAGAATTACATATTTCAGAGGACACTCGCGCTCGAGTACGGGAAGAGGGACATAGAAATACGGAACAACCACAAAATAATAACACAGGACACTTTGGAAATTATGAAAGAAATTGGCAAGGAGCGTTGGATTTTGAGATGGAACCGCCGAAACGAAGTAACAATGAGCGATGTGCGACTCGCCGACACGATGATTTTGACTATAAGCTGTTCTTTACTACACGTAAATTCAAAACATTTAAGAATTCTGACAACGACATTCATTCACAAGCACGGCTTCATCAATTCTCTCATTGTTTTCCTCCCAACTGGTCATTCGAGCGCAGGTCAGAATTTATGTGTGGCTACTTGGAGAATGAACCAGCTGTAAGAATGCGATCAGTCATTCACGATTGTCACAGTGAAGGAGAATTTTATCATGCCTTCCTCTCAGCGTATTGGTCTCAAGCTACACAAGACCGAGTAAAACATAGCATCATAATGATGAAACGTTTCGAACAATCTGAATTTTCCAGTCTCATGAAATATTTTGAAGACATGTTGCATAAGAATCAGTATCTTTCAAACCCATACAGCCCCTCAGAACTCATCCGCATTTGCTTAATCAAATTGCCTGAACATTTACGACATATTATTTTGGCAGGACGTTGCAAAGACGACATTGAAGCTTTTCAGGGACTCTTACAAGAATTAGAAATTGACACAGACAGTCGCGGGATGTGAAAACAGGAAAACAATCACTACAGGTCACATCCGTCACAATTCCGTGATGACAGAAACAATAACTGGACACGACAAGTCTATTATTACAACGCAAATCGTGACCAAAACAGACACCACCCATATGACAACCACTGGCAGATTAGTAATAATTACAGAGAAAGTTCGCGTTTCTGTAGTAATGAATATGACATAGATAACCACAGAAACAGACAATATGGTAATCCAAACAATTATTATCATGGGAGATAGAATAACTTCAGACACAACAGTGCACCACGCAGTTACGATTCCGGGAGAAATTCTCCACCAAATGACCGACACACAAGAAAATATTCAAATTACCGACAAAACGACAGACCTGAATTCTATCAGAACTGGCGAGCTTCAAACAGGGCAGGGCCTTTTTGACAAGGTGAATTTGCAAAAGTTAGGTCTCCTAATCCTAATAAGGACGCGCGCCAACAAAGGGACAGACAATGACTCGCACCGCAGGCAGCCGCGTGCGCCGGCTGGCTCAGAGAAAAATAACATAGACGCAAACCTTGAGAAAAATTGCAGTATTCTTTACCGACGTATACCATATGATAATTGCGTCGAAGTTGAAACACTGCGTGCTAGGAAGAGTGAAGTTTTACACCACATTTCAGATGTTAAACCGTTTATTGAAAAAAAATCTGTTTTTAACTATGTCTTTGCCATATATCTTTTCACTTTACATTACTAGTATGCTTTGTCAGACTTAGAATCTGTTAACATGCAACAATGTTTGAAGTTAAATATCCAGTCAAGAACCCAGAGAACTTATTTAAACAGAAATTACTAATGCATTGTTATTGTGAAGAGACGACACAGTGTTATTGTGTGTGTACATTCTTGCTTGTTAGTTGCACGATTATGTAACGGCTATAAGGCTCACATATTTAGAACATATACTGGTACTGATAATGAGATTTTAATGCAACATTTTGGTTTACTTGAAAATACATTTTGGATTTAAAGTACATTCTGTGAGATACCAGATGAGACAGTGGTTAGTTTAGGTGACAGCTACGCGATTTTATCACGATGCTACTAATGAGTGACAATTTACAATGTTGCTTTTGCTCTGTATCTGTTTTATATCTGCACAGTTTTTCTGAATTCTTCTGGAAAGTGGAACATGTTTTAGTAGTAACTTTTGTGGTATAGCTACAAGGAGACAGCCTTTTCCGTAGCACAACAATACGTTACAGCACAGTGCTTTCTTCATCACGGCAATAAGCGTAATAACTAAGATACCTATACGCAAAGCATTTCACTTTCGTTTATCATGAGGTAAGTACATTGACTTCTGCAGAACTTAGCTTTCGGAGGACGATAACTACTACACTTCCACAGAGATAATCTTACAACAAGACGCACAGTTTAGCGCTACAGTACACGTATTTGAGTGATTAATTTTGTACTTAAAACATTTATTTTTAAAGATATTTGAAGTTCAATGATACGAAGGTTTTCCGTGATACATTTCATTCCATTGCTGTAATCTGTAACACCTGAGGGTATAATTACATTAATCCTCAGTGGAGTACACGCTTACTTTGTGTACCATGTGTTTGGCAAGCACAAGTAGCCCTAGCTAATATGGTATTTGCTTATACAACTTTATACATCGGTACCATATTTCTCTAACACAAAAATTACACAGCTATCTGATCATTTAACTGAGAGATAAACATTTTTTTTACTACATCAGTGACACATGTTTACGCAATTACACAGTTGGGTAACTTCACACTTATGAAACTGTATTTTGTCTGTACTTTGTGAACTGTTCATATTTTTTTGGATCCATTGTGATACAATGAGAGCTTTGAATGTCGTATTTGGTATGGGATCATGATTTTTAAAGTACGTTTGAGGTAGATGACACTATTGAAATGAGCAGAGAATTTTCTTTAGGTTTTGACATTATTGTAGAAAGCTACAACGTTTTTGAGATTTGACTGAGGTGTTATGATGTTATTTTTACGATGACGATGTGTATTATGCTGTTGAGGTATGTTTATGATCAATAAGATGATGCTACCGTATATGAGGAATTTGATTATGCTACGTATTTATTATCATGAAATTTTGCAGAAGTGTTGACGAATATGTATATGAATAATGAGTAGTGGTTAGGGACTCTGATTTGTGGAAAAGGATGTTGGAAACCAAGAATCGTACTTTAAGAGATATGAAATGTGTGTAAATGCGCGAATGTATCACAATGCTGACGAAAACTTTTTGAACACTGTTATATTTATAGGATTTTGTTTCTACACATTGGCAACGCAAATTCTCGACCTTTGAAATTTTTTATACGAGACTGTCACTGTAATGCAAACTGGTGTTGTAAATATTTCGGTAAGAAAGTTAAGTGAGTACCTTCACGTAATGCGTCGTAGGCACCAAGCTGCGCGACAGTCGCCTGGAAAAAAGCCATTAGTGTGTGCCTTTCAGAGGCACAGGTGGAAAAAAAGGGGCCATTATCCTCGCTATTGACATTCCTTTGTAGAAAGTATCGCAAATACGACACGCTCAAACTTGAAAACATGTGATTACACTTTGGAGCTCTTAATTTATGATATTTACTGAAATTCCTAATGAAAAGACGAGAAATATTTTTATGTCTATACACCTGAATATAACTACTGTCTTTCTAGTTGAGAGATTTTTTTACTACCTTATGAAATGCCATATGGCTAATGAATGATGTTCCATGCCTTCGTTTGTACATATTTGCTCATTTTCTTTAACATCTAGTTTCTAGCTGCACTGCAGCATTGGTTATTATAAAATTTAATAGATGTACTAATATCACTATTTTCTGTCTACAGACCCAGTAAAGAATACGTTTATGATATACTTTCTTAGAAAAGAGAGCACAAATAGACATTTCCCTTCACAGGAATTGCATAAATAATTTTTGTAATGACTTGGTAACTTTCTTGCAGAGTAAGTTTTTGTGATGCATCACTCTAGTGTTAAGATGTGACATAGGTATTAAACATGGCCATTTTTACTGTAATATTTTTTCTGCTTGAGCTTTGTAATGTTTAGGTATAAGTTATTTCATTTGCTGCTGCTGTTTGCCAGGCATAGTGTTACCGAATTTGACTTTGTATTACTCTGTTAACCCTGTTTTACTAGTGATTTATTTTTATTGTTTGCTGCACATTGACTTATGTTAGTTGTAATATTGCAATTGCTCTGGTAATTTATTTTAGTGCTGCTTGCTGCGTTCTCGCTTCCCACGCCCGGGTTCCCGGGTTCGATTCCCGGTGGGGTCAGGGATTTTCTCTGCCTCGTGATGGCTGGGTGTTGTGTGCTGTCCTTAGGTTAGTTAGGTTTAAGTAGTTCTCAGTTCTAGGGGACTTATGACCACAGCAGTTGAGTCCCATAGTGCTCAGAGCCATTTTGAACCATTTTTGCTGCTTGCTTTGCCAATTTGAATTTTTTGTCATTGCTGTTTGTGTTAATTGTTTTGTGCTGCTGCATTGCCTTGTCCCTTAGTTTAGCATCTGAGCTCAGTAGATTTAAGTTAGCTTAAGATGGGGTAGGCCATATAAGAGAACAAGTTGTGATGAATTGGAAGAAATGCATTGAGAAGCTATAAGAAAATTATTTGGCCAAAACAGTATTTTGAAAGAGGATATGAACCAAAAAAGTAGGGTTTAGGGACAACAGGTTTAGGTAGGATTTTCTTGGAAATAAATGATGAGGTAAATGGAAAATAAATAATGAGGTAAGAAATGTGTGAACATATAAATACAGAAAGCATGCTTGGATAGAATTTTTTTGGTGGAAACAAATGTTGAAATAAGAGGAAAGATATATGGAATGAAGTTTTGGGGTGGACTGCAATACCAAATGTTACCCTGAAAACGGACCCTGTCTTTCCTTTCGTATTATTCCGCTATGTGTTTATGTATCCTTGTGTATTTGTCTTTTTCCTGTCTTTATGTGTTTAGCTAATAAGACTTATGTTGTAGAATTTTTCAAATACTATGTTATTTTCTTTGTAAAGATGTTTATACATTATTTATTCTGTTCTGTTTTAATGCTCATGTGTGAAGTTGATGTTTCGAAAGTTATTCTGATCTTTTATGTATGTACTCATGTCATAATTCCTGTAACACTGATGTATATGTTATTTCGATTCTTTTGTAAAGCCTGTACTACAAATGTTATCTGTACTGTTATGTTCTTTAATGATGTATTTTGTACCTTTGTAATTGTATTCTCATATTATGAAATTGTAATTGACACCAGTTCATCGTATTATTAACTTGCAAGTTCCATTTCAGTGCACACGTTTCTGTTTGTCATACTATATGGACAATATGTGAGAGGTAGGGACTGTTAGTGTTTGGACGTGTGTTAATAATTCAGTAAGGGACTGGATAACAGCATTGCTGGTTCTAAGGACAATTCCAGAAAGTTTGTAAGTGCACAAGTGGTGGTTATGGACTTGCTATAATACCCGCAAGACTCTTCAGTGGTGATTGTGCACCTGCACAGTCACAACAGATGGCTGCTGGCCATCTCTACAAGGACTACAGTGGGTCTGCATCTTTGATGACCCACCAATACCATTATTTCTACAAGGACTACAGTGGGTCTACACCTTTGCTGACTCACCAGTACCATTATTTCTACAAGGCCTACAGTGGGTCAGCACTTCTGGTGGCCCACCAATACCACAATCTCTTCCTGGACTACAGTGGGTCTACTCAGTGATGACCTACCTACCAATATTCTTCAAAACTTCGAATGACTCTGCTGTGGGTTTGCTCTGTTGTGGCCCATTACCTGTCTGCATGTCAAGAGTCAGCACTGTCCTTCCATTGGAAGGACAACACTACTTCTTCTGACAGCATGGAAATCCATACTTCCCTGCGCATTTTCTTTTACTGCTCAGACTTTGAGAAAAACACTGCAATTTTACTGTGATGAATGATCAGGACTGTCTTTATGGACTGTGAGAAAATTTTAGCTTTTGACCAACATTGTATCAATAAGTGTGTGCATTTGATATCTTTGTTATTGTAATTATGAAAAATTTTATCAAATCATTATTGGTCACTGCCCAAAACAATTTGTAAAATTATTTTGTGGAGAGCATGGGCGCCATGTAAGTAGGCTGTTTAGGTTTTTATCTTGGGAACGCCTCGTAGCGCTCTGTATGAAAATCACTGGCTGTGCTGTGTGCAGTCTGTGGTTGGTTTGCATTGTTGTTTGCCATTGTAGTGTTGGGCAGATGGATGTGAACAGCGTGTAGCGTTGAGCAGTTGGAGGTGAGCGGCCAGCAGTGGTGGATGTGGGGAGAGAGATGGTGGAGTTATGAAATTTGTAAGACTGGATGTCATGAACAGCTATATATATTATGACTTTTGAACACTATTGAGGTAAATACATTGTTTGTTCTCTATCAAAATCTTTCATTTGCTAACTATGCCTATCAGTAGTTAGTGCCTTCTGTAGTTTGAATCTTTTATTTAGCTGCAGTAGTGGCGCTCGCTGTATTGCAGTAGTTCGAGTAACGAAGATTTTTGTGAGGTAAGTGATTTGTGAAAGGTATAGGTTAATGTTAGTCAGGACCATTTTTTTGTAGGGATTTTTGAAAGTCAGATTGCGTTGCGCTAAAAAAATATTGTGTGTCAGTTTAAGCACAGTCATGTATAATTCTTCTAAGGGGACGTTTCAATCAGTCCCCTATAACTTAGAACTACTTAAAATGGTACTAAATAAAGATAGTGTGGTGGTCTCGTCGCTCTTCATTTGGCATCAAATTGAGTAATCTGATTTAATGAACAAAGTACTCCATTCACGAGCTGCTAATGATATCATCTGACTGCAGATATCATTGTGCGGGCATTACATTATTCTGTAGTGAATGGCTTGGCAAATATTACGGTCAGCTACGCAGCTGAAATGGCTCACTACACAGGTACTCTATGTGGCGCTTGATTAAGTGATCAGCTCTCTGCAATCCTGCTTCTGCTGTCCGTAAATACTTGTGTAATGTATTTCGTTATTTTATTAAATATGAGCTGCATTGTGACTCGCATGTATATGACATAGGTTAGCGCCATCACAAAGTAGTGACTAAGGAATTGTCACGTTACATTGATGGCAAGGCAAATGTACTAAAGTCACCTGTATTGCTTCTAAAAACAATTGTACTTAAATATCGAATGGCAACGTCCATACTATCACAGGGCGTTGAAATACAGCAACGGCGGCAGATGAAATTTTGGGTCCGACCGGGGTTCAAATGTGGACCTGCTGTTTACTAGACAGACGCACTGACCATTGCACTATCTCTTTTTTAACGCTTAACTTGTTTTGCCTTCCTCGCTTAGCTTCTCTGCTTTACTCTTATTATTATTATTAAGTCGATCCTGATTTTTATTACTTTTTTGCCAGTTCTCTGCCACTTTTTTTCCGATTCAGCTTCTTACTTTTTTTATAAGCCAGACGTCTTAACCACTTTTTTCATTTTCCGTTCTTGCTAACATAAAGGAGATAAATATTTCTTCTTAATATTAATTAAAGGATATTAATCTTCCTCGTGAGATTTGAGAGACAAGTGTATTAAATGGAAATCAACGTGAAGTCTCTCAGCTTCATAATGCATACGTAAAATCTTGTATCGCCTTGAAGTTAACACATTTTTAGAATACAAAACTTCTCTTCTTGTCACATAAGGGTATTAAAAAATAAACTAAAAGAACTTTTTGTCTAATTTCTTCATGAGGATTTAGTCTTGCTCTTCTTGCCACGGACTTTATTTCTTTTCTGCAATGTCTCGTGAAAGGATCTAAGAAATTTACGTTCCAGTTATTTGCAATGTTGCAAGGCTATCATCTCTGAAGTCCATAACAATCTTTATGTCTTACTGTTCTCTGTAGCATTATGTTCCATGATTCTAGTTAAGTAGCATGCGTAATTTTTTTGTAGTCTTTTGTCCTCATGAGATGATGGTGCTGAGTCGTTATGTACACCAAATAATCTTCTTTGCTTTTATTTTCTTCCTTCAAGATATAATGTAGCGTGTGCCCTTTTACTCAATTAACAGTGGTTCTTTTCGTATCAGGATATGGCACTGCGTCTGGGGTCTGCGGCGGTGAAGATGGTGGGATATGTTTTGTTGACGGCTGCTAACTTCTGCTTAACCATATGACAAACTTCTCTAACTCTTTCACACACAAATCGGTGTTCTTCAGTATCAAGAAGGTTGCATGATGCGCACATAGTCGAATTTTTTAGATTTATAGCATGCATTTCGGAATTAGTTGATATTTTCCTGTTGACTGCGTTATACCAAGTTGCTTTCACCTTGGAGGGTAAGTTCTGATCATGGACCTTTTTCGAAATTACAGACCAGTCGTTGTTAGGGTATATTCTTTCAATAATATATCCTTCCTTAGCTTCCACCAAATATATATAGATGTCCTCTACTTTCGTCAATTGCTGTTCTGAGAGCATCGATGAGACATAACAGTATGCAACGAGAAAAGTTTTTAGGTAACAAAGACCAGCTGGTGTAAGCTGCACATCTATTGGCGGCTGCTTGCTTGCAGGAGCAATTTCATTCAGTAAGTGGGCCGTGAAGTTGTCCGGCAGCTGTTGCCATTGCTTGTGCATTCGACACACATATAACGTTCGTGACTTGTAACAGATATCAACGAGGTTTAAGCCTCCTTTCCTTGTGGAGAGTGTTAGCGTATCCAATTTCACTTTGAAAATGTTGCCTTGGCTTACAAAGCTTTCTATCGCGGACAGAAATCTTCTGGCTCTTTCTAATGGCATCGGCAAAGCTTGTGCAACATAGTTAACCTAGGATGTTATCTGTACAATTACTGGAGTGGTTTTCTGTATCTCGTCCAGTTGTCTGATACTGTTCCCCTGTACAGATGCTCGTATGCTTGCAAGTAGTTTTTTGTAATTGATGGCAATGGTATGTTGGATGTTGCTCCTAAATTCAATACCCAAACATTTCAATTTGCATGCTTCCGTCAACTGTCTCTGATTTTGCATGCGTATTCCTCTGCCTACGTTCGTGATACCTGATTTCCTTTTGTTTAGTTTGGCGCCAGAAGCAAGTTCATATGTGAGCACAATCTTAAGAGCTTTCACCACTTCAATTATGACCAGGACGCCCACATCATCTGCTTAGGCGTTGCACACTGTTTCCTTGCCGTTTGTATGCAATCCTTGTAGATTTTCTACTTCTTCTGTGCCAATTTTGCCTGATACGTTCCTAACAAGATCTCGCAGCGCCTCGTCGTGGGCAGGTTTGCCGGACATTATATCTGAGATATATTTATGAAACGCATCTTGAATTTCACTCTGCTTTGTGAGACTGGTTACATCAGATAACTTCTGTCGATATTTTTCTGTTTCCTCTCTTATTCTCAATCATTACACGGAACATTGCTGTTTTTCTCCCTTCTACAATGTTTTACATCCTCGTTCTGATTTTAAAATCTTCTGACTGTCGCCGCTTCGGTGCTAAAAGTTTTGCTTCAATTTTCTGAATCCGTGTATAGTTCTCCAATAATCGTGTGTCCAGGGTGTACAGGTCTCTAAGGCAGCTAAAATTAAACTCCGTCGTCTGTTTAATCCAGAAGCTTTCCTGTCGTCAGTAGTCATCAACATTCTTCTTATTTCAGGTTTCGCACATGTAGCCAACAAGCTATGGTAGAATTATATAGCGGGAAACGTTTTTCGCATTCTTTCCACACATTAGTAAATGTCACGTGACAATCCTCATTTTGTAGATGTGTAATGTTGAGTTTCTATAAGCCCCTCGCTCGTTAAGTCTCTTGGTTTTCTACATTTATTGTCGTGATGTACGTGGAGTGCTTAGAAAACATAGTGGGCCTGACCTCAGACTGGAGTACATGATTCTTTAGGTTGGACGATATGTAAATCCTCTAAAGCCTGTTTGCTGAGTGACTGGTAAAATATGTGAAACCGGGCTGTGGCCATGGGTATGTTCCCTGGTATCGGTTAACTGCAATTGGTGGATTATTCTTTCCAGTTCTAAGGACCTATCAAAATTCAGCATGTGGTCTATCCGACTAAGAACAGAATCAAACTCTGCAGCTAGTGTTATACAGGGTTAAAAGAATTTAAACCGACAAACTCTGTGAGATTGTAGGGGACATCAAAACAAATATTTTTCCCTAATGTCATTTTTCCTATGAGGATTATTTAAACAGGTGGAGGCCGTATTACGCTCTTCAGTTGTTAGATGGCGTATTACTCTCTTCAGTTATAGGCAACTGCTGTGTACCAGTGTAGTAGTCCATTGTCTCTGTTTACTAATGGAGCGATACACCTGGAGTGAGTACACTGATATGGTTGGTGCGTACTACGTAGAGCACCACAACGGACGTGTTCCACAGCGGGTGTATCAACAACAATATCTTAATCACCGTATCCCGCATCATATGACTTTTGCTGCTGTGTACCAACGTCTGCGTGAGACCGTGTCAAAAATAGCAGATTACCTGGACAAGGACGTTGTCGCACGGTAAGAACTCTGCAATTTGAGGAAGCTGTCTTGCAGCATGTGGAGCGGGATCCTTCAATCAGCATTCGTTCAATTGCACGTAACATGGGGACGAATCAGACCCATGTAAGAATAGTCCTTCGAGAGCAGTTGTTACGTCCATTTCACTTACAGCGTTTCCACAACCTGGAACCAGTTGATTATCCACCCAGATCACAATTTTCGCAGTGGTACCTGGAACAGTGTGAAATGCATCCTACATCCCCATCCTCTGTGTTGTTTACCGATGAAGCAACGTTCGGGCGTGATGGAGTCTTCAACATGCACAATTCGCATGTTTGGAGTGAGGAAAACCCACATGTCACAGTTACTGGCGCTCGGCCACTCTGGCCGGCTCCTGGAGAGTAGCAGCACCAGGAACAATTCAGGATAATCCTGGGGCTTTTACCAGTGTCAGACAGAACATGATCCGACGGCGTAACTTTCGTTTACGTGTCAATGGAGGCATTTTTTAAAAATCTACTGTAATTGAACTTGGGTTGTGTTAATACACTCCTGGAAATGGAAAAAAGAACACATTGACACTGTTGTGTCAGACCCACCATACTTGCTCCGGACACTGCGAGAGGGCTGTACAAGCAATGATCACACGCACGGCACAGCGGACATACCAGGAACCGCGGTGTTGGCCGTCGAATGGCGCTAGCTGCGCAGCATTTGTGCACCGCCGCCGTCAGTGTCAGCCAGTTTGCCGTGGCATACGGAGCTCCATCGCAGTCTTTAACACTGGTAGCATGCCGCGACAGCGTAGACGTGAACCGTATGTGCAGTTGACGGACTTTGAGCGAGGGCGTATAGTGGGCATGCGGGAGGCCGGGTGGACGTACCGCCGAATTGCTCAACACGTGGGGCGTGAGGTCTCCACAGTACATCGATGTTGTCGCCAGTGGTCGGCGGAAGGTGCACGTGCCCGTCGACCTGGGACCGGACCGCAGCGACGCACGGATGCACGCCAAGACCGTAGGATCCTACGCAGTGCCGTAGGGGACCGCACCGCCACTTCCCAGCAAATTAGGGACACTGTTGCTCCTGGGGTATCGGCGAGGACCATTCGCAACCGTCTCCATGAAGCTGGGCTACGGTCCCGCACACCGTTAGGCCGTCTTCCGCTCACGCCCCAACATCGTGCAGCCCGCCTCCAGTGGTGTCGTGACAGGCGTGAATGGAGGTACGAATGGAGACGTGTCGTCTTCAGCGATAAGAGTCGCTTCTGCCTTGGTGCCAATGATGGTCGTATGCGTGTTTGGCGCCGTGCAGTTGAGCGTCACAATCAGGACTGCATACGACCGAGGCACACAGGGCCCAGGGCCAACACCCGGCATCATGGTGTGGGGAGCGATCTCCTACACTGGCCGTACACCACTGGTGATCGTCGAGGGGACACTGAATAGTGCACGGTACATCCAAACCGTCATCGAACCCATCGTTCTACCATTCCTAGACCGGCAAGGGAACTTGCTGTTCCAACAGGACAATGCACGTCCGCATGTATCCCGTGCCACCCACCGTGCTCTAGAAGGTGTAAGTCAACTACCCTGGCCAGCAAGATCTCCGGATCTGTCCCCCATTGAGCATGTTTGGGACTGGATGAAGCGTCGTCTCACGCGGTCTGCACGTCCAGCACGAACGCTGGTCCAACTGAGGCGCCAGGTGGAAATGGCATGGCAAGCCGTTCCACGGGACTACATCCAGCATCTCTACGATCGTCTCCATGGGAGAATAGCAGCCTGCATTGCTGCGAAAGGTGGATATACACTGTACTAGTGCCGACATTGTGCATGCTCTGTTGCCTGTGTCTATGTGCCTGTGGTTCTGTCAGTGTGATCATGTGATGTATCTGACCCCAGGAATGTGTCAATAAAGTTTCCCTTTCCAAGAGTGTATGTTTGCTGATGACACTAGTTTATTAGTAAAGGATGTTGTGTGCAACATTGGCTTGGTTTCAAATAATGCAGTTCATGACGTAAGTTCAAGGTTTGTAGAAAATAAACTAACGCTAAATCACAGTAAGAATCAGTTGCTATAGTTTCTAACACACAATTCAATAAAACCTGACGTTTTAATTACACAGAAAAGGCATATTATTAGTGAAACTGAACAGTTCAAATTACTAGGTGTTCAGGTAGATAGTAAACGGTCGTGGAAAGCCCACGTTCAGGATCTTGTTCAAAGACTTAATGCTGCCATTTTTACTATTCGTAGAGTATATGAAGTGAGTGATCGTTCGACGCTTGCTTATTTTCATTCGCTTGGGGTGGGAGGGTGGGGGTATGGTATTACATTTTGGGCGAACTGTTCCCATTTTAAAAGGATAATTTTGGCTCAGAAACTGGCGGTTTGGGCAACAAGTGGTGTAAGTTCACGATTCTTTGTTCACCCCTGTTCACCAATCTGAGAATTTTGACACTGGCCTCTCAATGTATATATTCCTTGCTCCCATTTCGTGTTAACAATATTCGCTTATTCCCAAGAATAAGTAGCTTTCACTAAGTTAATACTGGGCAGAAATCAAATTCGCATTTGGATCGGACTTCCTTAGCTCTTGTGCAAAAGGTGTGCAGTATACTGCTGCATCCATTTTCAATAACTTACCAATCGACTCCCAAAATCTTAGCAGTAATCCACGCGCTTTCCAATCGAAACTGAAGAGTTTCCTCTTGGGTCACTCCTTGTATTCTGTCGAGGAGTTCCTTGAAAAATTAAGCTGATTCCTGATGAATTGTTGATTGTGTTTACTTAAACTTATGGACTGACTTTTTTGGGGTTCATAAACGTTTTAATTTTATCTGTTATTATTTTTATCTTGTATTTCATGCACTGACACGTTCCATGACCTTTGAGATTGCCTCCTCAATTTGATCCTGCGAAACTAGACGTGTAAATAAAAAATTAAAAAGAATGCAGGAGATAGGGCATCAAGCATTAGAACCAGAATTTAAAAGAGCTTAGAGGACTTATTGCCAAATAAGGTAGAAGTGATAGATAAAATTCCATAAGAATTTCTAACAATTTGTGCAAATGGCAACAAAACGAATATTCATGTTGTTGCGTAGAATGTATGCGTCTGACGACATACCTTCTGACTTTCGGTTAAATACCATCAACACAACACCGAAGAGTCTAAGAGTTGAGAAATGCGAGACTTATTGCACAATGTGCTTAACAGCTCTTGCATCCAAGTTGCTGACAAGAACAGTGTACAGAAGAATGGAAAAGATGATCTCTTCGATGACGAGAAGTTTGGCTTTAGGAAAGGTAAAAGCACGAGAAAGGCCGTTCTAATGTCACCATTTATAATGAAAGCAAAAGTAACGAAAAACGAAGACACCTTCGGAGGATTTGTCGGCCTGCAATAAGCGTTCAGCAATGTAAAATGGTGCAAGATGTTCGAAATTCTGAAAAATAGGGGTAAGCTATAGGGAGAGACGGGTAATATACAATATGTAAAAAAAGCCGTGAAGGAATTATATGATTGA
Source organism: Schistocerca piceifrons (assembly GCF_021461385.2). Lineage (NCBI taxonomy): Eukaryota > Metazoa > Arthropoda > Insecta > Orthoptera > Acrididae > Schistocerca > Schistocerca piceifrons. The sequence goes on from NC_060138.1 coordinate 238,762,800, forward strand.
GAGATCAAGAACGAACTACTCGGATTAAAATGGTTGTAAGACAGGGATGTCGTCTTCCGCCGTTATTATTTAATCTCTACGTCGAACTAACAACGATGTAAATAAAAAAGGTTTCAGAAGTAGTATAGAATTGAAAGTGAAAGGATTTCAAAGACCCGATTCACTGATAAGTTAGCCTTTTCCTTTTTTTTAGAGTAATCAGCCTTCAGACTGGATTGCTGCGGCCTGCCACGAATTCCTCCACCGCCTTCATTTCAGAGTAGTACTTACAACCGACGTCCGCACTTATTTGTTGGGTATACTTCAGTCTCTGTCTCCCTCTACAGTTTTCGCCCTCTACAGCTACTTCTACTACTATGAAAGTTATTCCCTGGTATCTTAACAGATACCCTGTAATCCTGTCCCTTCTCCTTTTCAGATTTTTTCCACATATTTCTCTCCTCTCCGCATCCGCGCAGAAACTCTGCCCTTCCTTCCTGTTCATAACGAATCGTACTCCCGTTATACCATTTTCTGCTGTTGTTGATATTACCCTGTACTCATCTGTCCAGATATCCTTCTTTTCTTTTCATTTCACTTCACTGACCCCCACTATATCTAGATTGCTTATTTGCATTTCCCTTTTCAGAATTCCTAGCTTCCCTACTAGGTTCAAGTTTCTGTCATTCCACGCCTCGACTCTTAGGAGGTTATCCTTTCGTTGGTTGTTCAATATCTCTCGTGGTCACCTCCCCTTTGGCAGTTCCCTTCGAGAGATCCGAATGGGTGACAATTACGGAATTTTTTGGCACTGGAAGGATCATCATAACACTTTTACCAGTACAGGCCACATGTCCTGTAGATAAACGCTATGTGTCTTTAATGCGGTGGTTTCCATTGCCTTCTGCATCCTCATACCGTCGATAATTGCTTATTCTTCCGCCTATATGGGTAGTTTCCCATCCGAAATCCAAGAGAGTGCCCTGAACCTCTGTCCGCTCCTCTGCCCTCTTTGACCAGGCTGTCGGCAGAATGAGGGTGACGTCTTACGCCGGAAGTTTTCGGCCACAATTTCTGATGATTGTTATCAAATATTTGAACGGTGTCGGTTTTCTAACTCGGGGCCGAAGACGTTTTGATTACTAATCGAAGATACTACCCACAGACAACGGGTTCATGGTATATCATGTTTAAACGGAACAGTAGTAAGTAAAATCTACCATGAACTACGAGTCCAGAGATCCTTTAATTCTACTCGACGTTCATTTCGTGAATTGACGACACCTTAGGCCAGGTCTAGATAATGCAACCTGCCGAGCAGCTTTTTTGCGGTTGAGGTATTTGCATCAGCGATTACCAACCGGCAGCGCCGTCGCCATGGCCTCTGATAGAGCATACACGTGGTAGCGACTTCTGATCCACTGAGTAAGCAACTGCCGCATCTTGCAGTGCAGAGAGCTAGAGAAATAAAACAACATAGAGTAAAAGAGTCATTCGAAAAAATCAATGGTCAAAAGACGCGAAATATTTCTTTTACATAACGTACTGTGGGGGGAATGAAAGGCACGTGGTAGCTCGTTGCTATACCAGACCCGAACACTGGGGCGAGGCAGATAGTGCAGAAACTGATACGTACAAAAGAGCGATGTGTCGTTATCCGACCTCGTGGCTATGACCTTGTACATCTTCCGCGAGCTTCAGTGCAGTGAAGAGAAAATAAACGGGCAAAGCACCTGATTAAGTAAAGTTCCATTGTACTTGACTCTGAAAAAATTTTACAAGTGGTCTTCAATAAGTAATGCAACACATTTCTTCCTCGGGCAGTTTCGGTTGGAAAAAAAAAGCAGAATTAGCTGTGGGACATAGTAGAATATTCCTGATTCACCCAGTACAGGTTCATAAACTTCCGATATGTGGTGGCTCTATATGTAGCCTTCAAAATGGCGTCTGTCGCAAAGGCACATTCGAAACAGAGAGCTGTCATTGAGTTTCTTCCATCAACGTGAGTGATCATCGTTATTTTAGGTAGATGTATTACACCTATACCATAAAAATATAATATATCATTGCTGTGAGCGTAGTGTCTCTAGTGAAGTGCAACTAGAATGGAGATATATCGCGATTCAATCCCTGTATCAGTGTCAGAACATTATTCAACATGTGACATGTGAGAGATATGGGTAAGAATCCTTAAATATAGAACATATGACGTGTGATTGACATCCTTGTAACATTCTTGTACCGTGTCGCTGACAGTTATTAATCTGCATCCTGCCAAACAAAGTAAGCCTGGATACTTTATTTGGACGACACTTTTGCTTACACTGTGGAGGAGGGTTAAGATGCTGGGAAGAAACACATTATCCATGGATCAAACATGCTGTATGGCTTTCTGAGCGCCTGTCTGTAATTGGTGTAATAGAAAAACATTTCACGTATAATATTTGCCGGAACAGAGATGTGAAAGCTACCAGGAGACATGGGCTTAATATTGAAAAGTATCCCTATCCTCATTATGCTACTGTGAGAGTTTCCAGCACTACTCACTTGCGTGAAACCTGCTTTCAGGAAGAGGTGCTAGTAATGTTCATCCCATGTAGGCACGTTTTTGTGATAAATGTTGACCTCAAATTTCTTTATGTGCTGTTTGCCAAAGACCTATTTCAGCTACAGTTAGAGAATTTTGTATGAATAACCATTATTTTATTATAATGTTGTCAAGAAATGAGCATATGTACCCATGAAGACATACTGATAAACATCTTAATGATAGGTGACACTCTGTGAAGTGCTGTCATCAAAGTTTCCATGCATACAAATGGGATGGTTCTCCATGAATGTTAAATTAAAATGAGATGTGACTCCATATTATTATTACAGTCCGACCGACCCTCCTCCTAGATTACATTACATTCATGAGATGATGTAGAGCGACTTTTATTTTCTATTACACTGGAAGATGGTGTATATTTGGTATGTAGACTGACAGCCGAAGTGTCACCAGAGAGATGGTACATCACCTCTTCTTTTTTCATAAGTGTTCATATTTATTGCTTCATCACAAGCCCAGACTCATGTTGGAAACTGATTGCACAATTGCCTTAGCTTTCCAATCCATGGGTCGGTGAAGACATTCTGTAGTTAGGAGTCTCTAATGCATTTTTTTTTTTTTGCTTCAGGATAGATGTGTATCATGTTATCATGTATTGATTAAATTAGCATGCTACGACTACAACAGTGACAAACTACTATTTTTCCCTATACGTCTCACGTTTCAAGTATACTGGGAATCCAAAATAAACTCTCAAGTCTTGTGCATGGAATACACGTTATAAAAATTTCAGAGACATGTAAATTTTTACCGGCAGGTATTGCAGCACATTGCTCTGATCCTAGCTCTCTCTCCCTCTACACTCATGTGATTAGTAGACATAAAATCATCGTTAAAGAAGCATTAGTTATCGAACCTAACTCAGAGAGCTACTGTCTACAGAATTTGATTGATGTAAATAAGATAGTTGAATTTTTTATACATCAGTAAAACCATAGATCGAGTGTTGTAATTCATCATACTTAGAAAATAGTAGTGATGGTTGTTTCACCACTTCACTGCCTGGTTCCTCTATAACGCCTGCATCGACCACACATACGTGTCCAGATTACTTTGGAATCTGAATAAACCATCACTCTCGACGTGTCCACCACTGTGTATTATGTGGTGGGAGAGGAGGAAACGGTACTGATGTCACATAAGGTATGCAGCTTACTGTCTTGTGAACCCACTTAGGTAATTCATCTTCATACCTTTCTGCTGCACAGCAGTCATTTATTGTACTTTATTCCTTCTTATACATTTCCTAATTGTAGGTTAATCTGAATAAATTAACCTTCGCTTTTATATTTTCATGTCCTTCCAGTCTTGATTAAGGTGAATGAGAATACAGTCCTCTGATGCTTGCAGAAAATACACCTGGATTTACACAGGATCAAATTCATGACCTCTTCATTAATTTTTTTTTACCTCACTAGTTATATTCACGACTGCCCCCCACCCCAAAAAAATGTGTGGTACAGTGACAAGAACAATTTGTATAGAACCTGAAAGCTAGATGAAATAAAATCTGAATTCAACATTTCTTCGATTACTTAAACTGTTTGCCAGCATGAATAATGTAACTATGTATGACTTGTAGCACATCAGATCCTACAAAACCATTATATTCTCATACAAGATGAGAGACTATTATTAGATACATTTACCATCACATTATTTAAAATGCAAATTGTTTTAACACAGTTAAGTAGTAGGAATTTAGATTTCTTTAAGACAATATAAGAATTTCGAATTTTCAGAATTTATTTCAAATTTTAAACTTCACAGTAAAAGATTCAGTGTCTACGTTTCTTAGTTGAACTTGGAATTTCAACATCTAAAACTTCAGCTGCTTATTTTCCCAGTTCTATACTCATTCTTCTTATTACCTTTGACTTCTTTTATTTCTTGAACTGTTCTTTTTTTAACCTGGTCCACTTCATTTTCATCAGATTCCTTCTTTTGTAAGGCTTTTACATTTTTTTTATATTCATCATGCCTCGTATCATTATTTTCTTAAAGTCCACATTCAATTGTTTCTCACTATTAAGTAAACCACCCAACAATAATATTGCATTTTAAACACTTCTTTCTGCAAGAACTGAATTTTCTTCTAAGTTACCAATTAAATCTTGTTTGTTAACAGAAACGCCTCTTTTAACTGCAGGCCTTCCATGAAACATGCATAACTGCTTCTACATGAACGTGATGTATTGCTTCAGTGCAACTGCCACTAGAGAGTTTCTCAAAACGGTGCTCTGCATAACCTCAGGAGATAATCATGAGCCATCTTTGACTAACTTCAGTTTCGAAGAACTTGTCTCAGCAGTTTTTAGATACATTGCAAAATACCTGTGCACTCATTTCTGTTTATTTCTTGGTAGTAGCAGTGGCACCAGATCTGATATATGCATCCACGCTTGTTTTATGAATACAGTCTTTCGTAACACCAACAGTAAGTAATTTTCTAAGATTTCTCATGTACTTCATAACAGTCTTCTTTATGAACTGAGAAGCAGTGCTATACACTAAACTGAACAAATCTTTGTACAAAAGGGGGGTGAGAGAGTCGTTTGACTGGTAGTTAACAACTCCTCAAGTTCAATTTATAATGATAAAATCAACTCAAGTACAGCATAAAGGAATTGGTCTTCTAATTGAGTTAATTTTTTTTTAAGTTCCTACATTCTTGTGGTCATTTATGTAATTCAGCAATATGCTACCTGAAATATGGAATAAGTTCAAGTGCTCTCTCCATGACTTCAGTATTTCCAAACCATCCTATAGAACAAAATCGGGGAGAGAACTTTGAAAATGCAGTGATGTTTGAGAAGGTTGTCATCCTTGAAGGAAGAATCCGTCATAAATTAGGATATCACTCTAAGAAACTCATGGCCATTCCAACCACATTTATTATGATCAATGTTCAAAGCTCAATTCACTACAAGAAATGAGAAGGTGCTACAATAAATCGGTAGGTTACCTTCTTCACTGTTTAGAAATGCTTGCACATCAAGCAACATCTTCTTAGGTGAAAAATCAAGTACCATTCAGTCTCTCCAGAAAACTTGACTACAACTCAGAACATGTAGCAGAATTAAAAAAGCATAGGTGTTTAATATCTTGTAGATACAGACTGACTTTATTCATCCAGAAATAAACCACAAAATCCAGCTGTCCGTTTTGGACAACGCTGTTTAAATTTTCATGATATGGCACACAATATAATCCAACTTCACTGACTGTACTAGTAGCTAGGAGTTCCAGGAAATGAGGGTCCTGTCCACAAGTAATTATATATGGCAATTTATCCTTGTTTAATTGAATATTTTTGGCAATCATGCTGTCAGAAAACATGACTTGCAATAGTTCCCTTGTATTTACAGAACTTCTTATTGAAGAATGAGACATTAACATATTCAAGGTCTAGATAATTTAAGATTTTACCATAATTAAGATGATGTTTTAATGAGTTTGTTCTGGAACGCCTCCAACTAAAGTTCTAGAGGCTTTAGCAGGAGTAGATGATGATAACTGATTGTTGCCATTCAATTTCTGCTCAAAAGAAACTTGTGACTATGGTGGCACTGCTTTTACTACAGCAAAAGGCAACTTGTTTTGTCGTGATAAACTAATAAATGAACTAGTGTTGAATGTCTATTTCCTCTTTCATGCGTGTTTACACATGAAATGAGACTGGCATTACAATCGGAGTTTGCATAAGATATACCTTGATTTACTTTTATTCCTTTCTACCGATTGAGGACACACATTTCACAACTTTGAATCATCATGCCGCAGCTGTTTGTTATTGAAAGTGCACTTCCTAGGTATTCAACAACAATATTACGAAAAGGACAGACTGATATTCACCATACAGTGGAAATGTTGAAAAGCAGATGGGCACAGCAAAAGGATTGCTAAACCAGTGAGCATTCGGCCAGAAAGCCTTGTTCTGAATTAGGCAACACACACACACACACACACACACACACACACACACACACACACACACACATTCACACGAATGAAACACTCACGTATGACCATTGTCTCTGGTTGCCAAGGACAGAGTGCAGCTTCCAGAGACAGTGGTCATGTGTGTCAGATAGCATGTGTGTGACTCTGGCCTCGACAGCCAAAGACAGTGGTCATGTGTGTGAGGGTTGTATTTGCGTCACTGTGTGTGTGTGTGTGTGTGTGTGTGTGTCGGTTTTGTCTGACTCAGAAGAAGCCTTTTTGGCAGAAAGTTTACTTGTTTAGCAGTCTTTTTGTTATACCTATCTGCGACTCAACATTTCCCCTATAATGTGAGTAGCAATACATCCTTTTCACAATACTGTCACTACTTCAGTTTTCAGTACCTGAAACTAAAAATAAGGCCGTTAACAACAGATTCCTACAAGAATATATCAGAGAAACCTACTAATTACACTGCATACAGATGATCAATGAGCGATTATATGAGGGGGTGGTGGAACTGAGGTTCGACCTTTCATCACTTAAGCATGGACCAATGAACACGACCAAAAATTCCATTTTAATTGAAAGAGGTAAACATTTCTCTGGAATAAATAAACAACACTCTCTTCATGTTGCAATGTTAGTGGATGCCTAGCTTAAGTACGAGATTTCGTATTTATGCGACTTTTCGTCTCTGAGCTAAGGTGTTCTCCCTGAAGCCCTCATTACACTGAGACGATCATAAGAGAAAGCAAGCAAATGCCCATTCACGCGAACTGTGTGAGAGTATTCGCTAGCGTGCACCATTCATATTTGTACCCATTTAGACGGGAGTAAACGGAAGAGAATAAGAGGTAACCGAGCAGCCATGGTGTGTTTGGAGTTTTCTCGTATTTCTGCTTGAGTAATACGTGCCCACATAAAAGAAATGTAGGAGAAGCAGATGCCAGACGGATTCACAGGAAGAGAAATCAGCTATCATATGGAAATATATATACAGTCATTTTTCCCTCGCTCTATTTGCGGTGGAACAGTAAAGGAGAGGACTAGAAGTGGTAGCAGGTACCCTCCGGCACTCGCTGTACGGTGGATTGCGGAGTATCTATGCAGAATGAGATTTAGTAGAACCTTAAGGGACCATAAATCATCCACTAAAGATATAGCTTACAAGGGGCTTGTTTGACCAATCCTTGAGTCTTATTCATCAGTCTAGGGTCCATACAAGGTGGGACTGATAGAAGAGAGACGAGAAGAGCCAACGAAGAGTGGCGCATTTAATCACGGAATCATTTAGTCAGCTTGAGCTATATAGGCAACGAGAATGATTATGTCATTATGAATTTTTAATTTTAATTAGCATTACAGTGACTTACTCGTAGCTGTTTACGAATCTTGTGCTTTTCACTCCATTCCCAACTGATGCTGGCATGTAACCAGTTGGACGTTTGCATAGTTAATGATGAATTTCATATGCATTACATACTCATGTGTACTTATTCTGTTCTGTTAGTGAAATATTGTTTTTGAAACATTATTATTAATCTTCTTCTAATAAAAGTGATATTGCCATTGCCATTATTGTCAATTTCGATATTTTCTATGAGAAAAGGATATATATATATATATATATATATATATATATATATATATATATAAGTACACTCATATATGAATTCTGGTAATGTGAATACTAAAACAACTCGATAAATTTTCAAAATACTGTCAAAATAGTACAGACATAAAGTAAAACACAGTATTTCTATATCACAACTTCATAACTAGTCCTGTTTGTCAAACATATTAGTTTTTAAATTTCTATTGAAGGTTCTACTTGTCAATGAAATTGTTTTCTTGATGTCAGGTTTTGATTTTGCAAGCACTTTAAATTTCCGGTTGCTCATTCAACGTCCAATAGGGAAATGCTTATGAATCAAAACTGCTTATAGCATTCATTTCGCTCGCAGTAAATTAATATTATTATGCTACATGTATTTTGCAACGCGTTGAAATACCGTGTCACATGAAGCAATAAAACTTAAAAACAAATTCAGCAGTCAGCAGCTGTTGGAAGGTTATGACCTCTATTGATTTGTCAATGTTCATTGCCACTGGTACAGTGTACTACTATCTGATGTTGACTATATTGTTGTCTTCTGAACTGCACTGTCGCTATCTATGTTTTGTTTCGCAGTTTACATTGTTTTTTATTATTTAACATGACAATACCAACAGTGAAATCAATTTCAATACCACAAGGTATTTAACTGACGATTACATTCGACGTGCATATTGCTGCTTTCGTGTAAAAATTTTTGTTAAATGCGCTACTTACTTACAGTACATGGAGGTGGAGCGTGTTACAACCGCCCCCCCCCCCCTTTAGAACTCACACACATACACTTCCCATCTTCCCTAGACAAACACTGTAGCCATCCCTACTACCTACACTTGACAGGTGCCTATGTACAGTCTGCAAGACTACTAATATGGCTTGGGAAATGTTTTGTCTAGCGAGAAATCTGATCGTCATCAACGCCTTCAAATCGACATTGAAATTGCAAAAGGTTTATATTAATCATTAAAAACCTATAAGTAGACGTCTTTCCAGAAATGAGGCAGATTAAGAGAAGTGGGACTGGACAAGAATTAAAGAAACAGCTCTTCTAACTGATATTCCTCCAGCAACACATGAGATGGCAGCACTGTCATGGGCAGATCTATGCCATTACGTCTAGGTGGATACAGTGTATACAGCTCAACAAAACCACACCTCCAAATATCTCCATCCTCACCTACCACTCCAGGTTGCCAACTATAGTAGCAGAGGCTTTGCTAATATGGCTAGCACAGATGGACATGCAAGTCCTCTACAGATCATAAAGAATTTTCAGGTTTCCGGTGAACTTTTATACATAAAATGTAATTCAAAACTATGTTTACAAACTGATGTGGCACATTGTTCATACAACATGGATCAGTAATGACGTAGGAAACATGGATCACAAACACCATCTGCGGATACTAAATGGCGTTACAGTTTACTCACATGCTACAAACGGACACCCACTAAAGGAGATGCTCAAAGCTTTCTCCTGATGCATCGAGACATGCTTCATACCAAGTGTGAGATGAACGGCGCTCCATCTCAAAGGTACCTGGTGTTTCCCGTAGGCATCCTGTTGCCACAACAATCCTGTCCACTAGATACTCTTGTGACATAACAGGTGTTTCATACACAAGGCCTTTCAGGGGACAGATTGGGTCATCGTGGCGGCCATGCGACTGGCCCACCACGACCAGTCCAGCAGATTTTAGCACCGCAAAAACCCATGGTAGACAGATAAGTGTGACTAACTGATAAATTCAGACAATAGGCGTGGAAAAATTGGTTGTGTAACAAAAATCAAAAGACCCTGGAAGATCTCAAAGATACCAGGAAAACAGTCACAAAAGCAATACGAACAGTCCATAAACAACACGAAGACAAAAAACTGAGAGACCTAGAAGATGATTTCAAGAAAAATTTCTATAGGGTATTCAAACAAAAATTAACAAAGTACTGTCCTCCATCACTCCAATTCAAAAATGAGCATTGGGAAATTGCCCATACCAACACCGAAAACTGTGAAATTCTTAAAAAATACTTTTCTAAAATACTGAATTGTGGAAAGCCTGCAGAAAATTTAAGTTCCGTCATACACAACGAAACCCAGACTCAAAGCCACCAAGTTTACAGGAGATTAAAGAAATAATTCAGTCACTGAAAAGTAACAAAGCATGAGGCAAAGACTAAAGCATCCCAGAATTATATAAAAATGCAGAAGAAACTCTTATTGGAAAACTCAAAGAAATTATAGATGAAATCTGGAAAACTGAAAAAATTCCCACAGATTGGAAGACATTAATCATAAATCCTCTGTACAAAAAGGGAAGTAAACCAGACCCCAACAACTTTCGTGGAATCTCTTCATTGTCAAAAACGTACAAAATTATATCTAAAGCCTTACTAAACCGAGCAGAACCTCAGCTGGATTCAAAACTAGGCGAATACCAAGGTGGATTCAGGAAAGGTCGATCAAGCGTAGAACAAATCCTTAACTTGAAAAACTCGATCAAATATTTGCATAGCACTTCAAACGAAAGTTATGTCATCACGTTTGTCGAATTTTAAAAAGCATATGGCAATATCGGGTGAGGATCCCTTTTTGAAGTGTTAGCAGAATTTGGACTAGATCAAAAGACAACAAACATCATAAAAGAAACACTCACGGAGACCAAATCCAAAGTAAAATTTATGGGAGAATTGCGCCAGAATTTGAAATAGACACAGGAGTACGACAAGGGGATGGACTGTACCCAGTGCTCTTGAATTGCGCTCTTGAAAAAGTTGTTCGAGAGTGGAGAAAAGCACACAGACTGGGACCAAAACGTAAGGGCATAGAATTAGACTGTTTAGCATTTGCTGACGACATGGCACTGATCGCCGAAGACATTACCGATGCACAGAAACAGCTGGAATCATTACGTGAGCAGGCAGCAAAAATAGGATTAGAAATTTCAATTGAAAAAATAAAATTTTGACTGACATCATAGGTGCACATTCTCATCTCAAAACTGGTAATAGCTACATGTCTCGAGTAAAGGAATTTAAATATTTAGGTGAATGGATTAGAGAAAAGTGTAATGAAGAGAAAACTGTCAGATCAAGTGTCTAGAAAATGGAGACGGCGTTTTAGTTAGCAAAAAACGTTTGCAACAAAAAGAGTCTCTCGTTGAACTGCAAAATACGACACTACACAACAGTAACTAAAACCGAAGCTCTCTACGCATTTGAGACACTAAATCTTCAACACAGAAGGGGATCTCCAAAATAACAGACACAATGCGCATGAGAAGAATCCAATTCATGGGGCATTTAGAAAGAATGGATTCAAACAGGTTAACGCACAAAATCCGTACATTTTTAAAGAACAAAACTACAACACCGAACTGGTGCAAACAGATGGAAAAAGACCTGAGAGAATTAGGGTGTCCAAATCTACATGACAGAAATGAAATCAGAAAAACCACAAACACAAGCGGTTTTGAGGAAGAAGAGAGAAAAACTAACCAACATACGTGGTCTGCGCAACGAAAACTATCCCATTCGTTGCGCATGAAAGAATACTGGGCGAAAACGAAGGCCAAAAAAATGTAGATTACGCATAGTCCTAAGTGATCCATCCGCGAAGATGACGAAACGAAAACATGTAGCTAGTATAATTTTCATTTACTCTTGATGACTATAATAAGAAGTTGAGTTTTAAGGGACGGTTTCCACAGCTTTAAGAAGAAAAACTAATTAAGAACGGTCTCTGCTGCCTCAAAAGCCCAAAAACTAAGAGACACGAAAGCATTCTTTCCTTGGTAGTGTTCCACAACAATGATATGAAGGAACAAATATTACACTGACATCATCACAGCCAACAAGAGAAGAAAGCCAAGAAGGCAACGGAAACGAAACGAGTCAACTGGACCTTTCGGCATCATAGGAAGAAGGTGTGGCAGAAACAAGTACAACAAAAAAGGGGGGAGTGGAACGTCTGCGGCAACGAACGATGACCGTTGTACCAGCGTGGAAAAGAAGATGTCGTAAATTTCATTGTAATAATGATGCAACATTAGAAATGTGAAAAAAGGGATGAAATGAGGCAAAAGTTAATAAAAACGTATGTAGAACACAAAGATGATAATACTGACTTATTTTTCCGTTATATCAGCCCACTTATAAGGAATTCACCTCCGGTTTATAATGGAGAAGCCAAAACAAAAACCGAGCGAGGTGGTACAGTGGTTAGCACACTAGACTCGCATTCGGGAGGACGACTGTTCAATCCCCCGTCCGGCCATCCTGATTTAGGTTTTCCGTGACTTTTCTAAATCAATCCAGGCCAAATGCCGGGATGGTTCCTTCGAAAGGGCACTGCCGACTTCCTTCGCCGTCCTTCCCTAATCCGACGAGGTCGATGACCTCGCTGTTTGGTCTCCTCCCCAAACAACCCAACCCAAAAGAAAAATTAGTAATACCGATTCTGATTGTGAAATAATGGCTGCACAGTGAAACACACATCAGCCAAATGATACCAGCAGCCCTTCAACCTCCACACCTTTCTCACCAAGTCTTGTAATTGCAGCACAACATAATGATGTATAAAATTCTGTGGATATACCTCAGCGTCAAATATAATTTTTCTTCTGCACTTACTGCATTTCTATCGCGTTGTGGTTTTATGTCACGAATAATAAAACTGAGCACGAAATGAAACTGTCTTTGGATTAAACGACAATATCTCCTGAATATAATTTAACCAGTTATTTTTTGCTCAGTGCTGTGTGACTATATTCTGCAGTTCTACTTTTTTGTAAACGCATTACCAGCGTCCCTCTTTCCTTGGAATGTAATAAGAAAATGCCATCATCTTCTTCGTCCAATAACCGCGATGCAGTTACCAGACGTCTCGCCTCGCTTACAAGAGACACCATTGCTTGTCTGTCGCTCCGTTCCACAACACATCGACTGCAGACGGCAGCGGTGTTTGCCGTCCGCAGTTGCAGTCGGCCGCTGTAGCCGCGTTCGGAATCACACCGTAAGGCCTTCAGCCAAAGAAATAGACAAAGGACTGTGGCAGACATGTTAAAAATTAAAAATATCCTTCCCTGTTGAGGACTTCATAGTGTCTCAATCAAAAAATATTTAATAATGCTATGGTTTACGAAAAAGTAAATTATATTTCTTGTCTCCGCCAGAGATGAAGCCCAGTTAATCTCTGCCACGGTTTTGCTTACTGACTCTGGGCTCAGAGAGGAAGACAATATAAATTTTACTAGTGCTCCAGGTACTGGTGTGGCAAATAGTTAATATTTCCCCTGAGTTATTAAGATTGAAGATAATAAATAATATTCTTGTGAGCATTACGATAAGCAACAATCACATTATTTTATTCTCCGTGACGTTACTGCCAACGGAAATTTACCTTACTGTGTAATATTTGCTACTGGTTATAGTGAAGAGTGAAATGCGCTACAAATAATGTCATCGTAGTATGCTATCCCTTACAAAATAACTCTTGCTAATACACTTTTATTTCTGTGAGTAGCGATTTACTTTACATTTCTCATTTTGTCAGAGAATATTTTCAGTTTACAGGAGAACCCCTCTAATCCGTCACCTTCGGGACCGGGACCATGGTCGGAACGAAAAACCGGTCGGATTATCCGAAAAATCTAATATTTATTGCAAAAAAGTATAAGAAGACATTCAGTACAAAAAATTAAACGATTTATGAACTAAAAGATGTCTACAGTAATATAAAAAGATGTTTTTTACACAGTGTTAAACAATGTATTAACTAAAAAACGTCTACACACACTATAATATGTATTGGTTTTAAAAGGAAAAACGACAAACAAATTGCAGTACTGTACTGTACTTAATAACGTATAAACGATATATACCGTAAACTAAAAAATGTTTATAGCACTGTATATAAAAAAGAAATTCTTCACGAAGAAATAAACAACTGTATGTATAAATTGAGAAATGATTATCCTGCATGCATTGTTTTTACAGTAAAAATGAAAACAAATTACTTGGAAATAAAAGTCAGTGGTACATTTTTGTTTAGCAGATGTTATTCTAGATTCAGCTGCAGTGTCTCTCCATTTTTTTTATCCACAAAACGTCTATTGAAGATGAAGTTGGATTCTGCTCGATGTATTGAAGGACGATGTCAAAAGCGTTTTCTTGCATCGGTGTGTGAAATCCGGGTGGGGGGTACGTCTTCGCCGTCCGACTCCTCATCCACAGTTTCCTGGCTAACAGTGGTAACAATCTGGTCGTCTTTGAGCTCTTCAAAAGTGTCACAGTCTTTGTCACATTCGTTGATCCACTCTTCAGCTTCATTGGCAGGGACGTTCGACTCCAGAGTTTGTAGATCTTTAACGATTTCCAGTGCGTCGTTGTTTTCCTCATCTTAGGTATGCTCATTTTCAGTCATAACTTGTGGCCAAAGTGTGTCAGGTTTCAGTTCATCTCATGCTGCAGCGATTGTGTAGATAGCAGCTTTGATGTTCACGGATTTCATTGCCTCAGATAAGTTATGACCTCCAGATTTTACCAAGATTGAGCTGATATACTTTCTGCGATATTGCCTTTTTAACTATTCGATAACGCCCTGATCCATTGGTTGAGATCACATTGGGAGGCAGAAAGAGAGCTTTTATGTCCCCTTTCACCAAATCTTCCTCAGATGAATGTGATGGTGCGTTATCCAACAGCAGTAGAACATGAACAGGCATATTTTTTTGCTTCAAGTCTTTTTCGACCGATGGCACAAACTCGTCGAAAAAACAGGATTTAAAAAGGTTGCTGTCCACCCAAGCAGATTTTTGATTGCGGCAATAAACCGGCAAGGAAGATAAGTTTATATTTTTGAATGCCCTTGGCTTCTTAGATTTGCCAATGACGAACAAGGGGAGCTTGTGGGTACCATCTGCATTACTACACGGAATGACTGTTATTCTATCTCTTGTAAGTTTCGTTCCTACCACGGATTCATTTGACGCTGCGAGCGTTTTTGTCGGCAACATTTTAAAGTTCAGCCCTGTCTCGTCGATGTTATACACTTGGCAGGGTAACAGTTCATTTTCTTCTACAATTTCTTGAAACTTAGCAGAAAAATCCCTTAGCAGCTGCAGCATCGGCAGATAGTTTTTCACCGGAAATAGAAACAAATCGGACACCATGACGAGTTTTCCAACGATCAATCCAGCCTTCACTGGCAGCAAATCTACTTTCGGCTTCCAGTTTTCTTCTGCAAAACTATCGCTTTTTCTTTGAGAATTGGCCAGGATATTGGAGATCCTTTCATTCTTTCTTGACAAAACTACATCCACAATGAGTTTTCAAGCAGTTCAAGTATACGCTTTTTTAATGTTTTGCGATTCTTCAGAGTGTTTACACCGTCAATCGTAACTGTATAGGATTCAATGTCTTCCCGATTCTTCCTCCAATCCTTAATTGAAGTAACACCTACATTCAGTTCCTTTGCAATTTTTTGGAGCGATTCTCCTTTGTCCAGTCTTTGAAGCACTGCTAATTTTTCATTTAGTGAAATAGTTACATGTTTACGTTAGGATCGAGACATGTTGAAAAACAGACAGCTATACACACAATGAATCTAAAGTTGTAAGTACTGTAGAGAACACGGAATAAATCAAACAACGACGTTTTTTAATCCCAACAATGGATAAAACTCCGTAATAACGTACAGTATAACAACGTGCACAGCGATAGACACCGCAACAATGGCCCGACACGCGTCCAGTCAGTGACAAGTCGGCACAGGCTCGCGAGCCTGAGCATGGTCGGACTAACCGGAGTGACGGACCATCCAAGGTCGGATTAGAGGGGTTCTACTGTATAACGTATTCAGGTAATAGGATCTAACAGCAGAAGGTAGAAATATTATACCATCGCTACACCATTGCCATTTGCATTATGTTTGGTGCGGCTTGCTATTCTGTAGAGCCATGTATTGGGCGTTGAGATTTTATTTTCATTTCTTACTTCACTGAGGTTAATATTATGTGCGTCATTACGATTGTTTGCTGTGTAATACTGAACACTCTCAGAAGAGAGTACCTCAAACACTATTCGGTGGAAAGTTCGTCGTTGGTCTCCCGAACGAGGAATTCCCGTGTGAAACCAGTCGAGAGAAATGAATTGCGTGTTATGTGCTCACACCATCAACAACTTTTATTGATGATAGTCCCTGTCACTCTGTTGTTGTTGGCAAGATGCCCGCCATGGAAAAGTAAAGTAGGAGACTATTGATTAGCATCAACTGAACAATCTCAGAGTAAGTGATTATATTAAGAAAGTTGAGTTTATCGAACTAACAGGTATCACTCTATAAACCACGATTCCACGTTTCTTGTTACCAATATTAGTTTATTCCCAAGAATAAGCAGCTTTCACTCGGTTAATACTCGGCAGAAATCAAACCTCCAGTTGGATCGGACTTCCTTAACTCTTGTGCAAAAAGATGTGCAGTATACTGCTGCATCCATTTTCAATAAACTGCCAGTCGAATTCAAAAATCTTAGCAGTAATCCACGCGGTTTCAAATGGAAACTGAAGAGTTTCCTCATGGGTCACTCATTCTATTCAGTCGAGGAGTTTCTTGAAAAATTGAGCTGATTCTTATTGTATTGCTGATAGCGTTTGCTTAAACTTATGGATTGACTTTTTTTTTCAGGATAATGAACATTTATTTTTATCTGTTATTACTTTTACATTGTAAGTTTATGTACTGACACGTTCCATGATCTTGGAGATTTGCTCCTCAGTTTGGTCCTACTGAACTTGACGTGTAAATAAAATAAATAAATGGGTAAGAAATCAATGAGATTGAAGAAACGTATGTGCTTACACTCATTACGCTGCCTTCCTAACAAAGCTGACTTGGGCCCTGTTAAAACGTAAGTTGGCAGCCACGAAGTTGATAAAAGCCTGCCTATTCAGTCAAGATTGATAAAAATATGATATTGCGTTGTACATCTCAAGCATTAGCTGAATCTACTTCCGCACCTCTTTTGTGATGGCAATGGATGATTGGAAGTAACATAGTAATAATTTTATATTATTGCTGCCACCTTACGTCTTAACATGCCCCAAACGAATTGTATTAGGATGAAATGGCAGCAATAATATAAAATTATTCTGTAGTCTAAGTACCCATTAATGAATTTACGAGGAAAAAAGGCATTAATCATACTCATTGTGTCATGGGTAAAATCTTGACAAAATGAAGCTATTTAATAAAATTCAGCAGAGGAATGATGGCTCTGTCAAATAATGATAATTACCATCTGACTTCCAAACATCCATTGCCACCAGAAGAAAGGTGCACAAGAAGATTCAGCTGAAAATAAAGCAATATCATATTTTTATAAAACTTCACTGAATACAAAGACTACTATTAACGTCGAAATAGAGATCAGGGTCACTTAAGGCACTCATTATTTACCAGAAAAATAGATTTCTCTTACTTTTTGTATTATTTTGACATTAATACTGTAATATGGATATTTTTCCCTCTTCCACACCTACCAGATTCCTCATCTTGTGTGAGACGCATATTTTTCGTTTCTAAATGAGTAGATATCTTGGTCAGAAAATGTCATAATGTGTTAATCACAAACCTAGCGATCTATTTTAGTAATGAATCCAAATGGGTCACCGCTTAGGCTATGATGTCACGTTTTACTCAAAGTATCTCTGATTTGAATGAAATGAAAATATGAATAATTCTTAAATTTTGTTTGCCTAATGTTTTCACCTATATTCAATAAGAAGAAAAGTTTCCCGCACGTCAAAAATTCTGAGACGATACCAAAAAACACATCTTCTTAAATTTTCTACATATTTTTGATAAAATCTCCTCGGGTTATCAGCCGAATAGTTGCGTCGTCTTCTCGTAACCTTTCGACGAGTTTCCAACTCTTTGGACACAGATGTCGGTTTGGAAAGTCATTGGACCGTTGCGACAAGACGACGCCAGACTCAGTTGATAACCCGAAATGATTTCATCAGTGAAATCTGCCGAGAGACCCTGTATTCCAATTGAAACGTCCCCTTTGAAAATTAATACAAGACTGTGCTTAAACTGACACAAAATATTTTTTAGCGCAACGCAATCTGACTTTCAAAAATCCCCAAAAAAGAATGGCCCTGACTAACATTAACCTATACCTTTCACAAATCACTTACCTCACAAAAATCTTCGTTACTCGAACTACTGCAGTACAGCGAGCGCCACTACTGCCAGCTAAATAAAAGATTCAAACTATGGAAGGCACTAACTACTGATAGGCATAGTTAGCAAATGAAAGATTTTAATAGATTTTAATAGTCATAATATATATAGCAGTTCATGACAAATTTCAAAACTCCGCCATCTCTCTCCCCACATCCACCACTGCTGGCGGCTCACCTCCAACTGCGCAACGCTACGCGCTGTTAACATCCAGCTGCTGCTGCCCAACACTACAATGGCAGACAACAATGCAAACTAGCCACAGACTGCACACAGCACAGCCAGTGATTTTCATACAGAGCGCTACGTAACGTTGCCAATAAGAAAACATAAACAGCCTACTTACACAATGTCCGTATAACGTCTTAAAAATTTGTAACTGCTAATGAAACAAAAGTGAAAACTTAGTACAGCCCTTCCAGAACAGGCTGGAAGTTTCGTGTTTACACAATGACTATTCATCAAGTTTGAGCGAGTTGAGTGAAATGTCAGAGTACGCATGTGTTCTTTGCAGGATGTAGCACCTGTCATCAGCGCATCAAGATACTCCTGCACAAGGGTCAATCCAGAAGTGATTTCGAACAGGGAAAAGCAAAGCGTGAGCTGCTTCTTCACAACACCTCATTTTCTTCTCTGCATTGAACCAGGTACGTTGTAACTGAGTGTCATTATCCCTGGCACTTTTGCTTTTCCTTTGCGATTTTCGTGGTTTATTTAGTCAAAATGCGTTGTCATTATCTTCAGACAATCAAATGTTGTTGATTCTCAAACGAGTAAATTACAGAATCACTTCTGTATTATTTATTGGCATTATTGGAGCTTCACGGTCAGCAGATATGTATTTATCAGCGACTCAGGGCACAATGGACTACAAAATTTACTACCAACGCATTATACACTAAAAGCAGTAGATGAGTTTTGATGTTTAGACAGCAAAGTAACTGAAGATGTCTGAAGTAAAGAGGATATGAAAAGAAGATTGGCTGTAGCAAAAGGCATTTCTTTAAAAAGATCACTTGCTATCATCGAAAGTAAATATAAATGTTATGTTGTGTAATTGATCTTTTAAGGAAAAAGAAAAAAATCTGTATGGAATAAATATTCCGAGTAGAGGCAACAAATCAGTTTATATACATGTAACAGGCTTAAGAGACAGTATCTCATATAATTTTTGTTTGTAAAACAAAAGATAAAAACTTTCTATTTGTATCCTTCTATTCTGCGTGTTACAGTTTTGAGAGGAACGTCATACTGTGATCTACCAGAAGCTGTACAATTATTTAATTGATAAATTAAGTCATAAAATGTATCGGTGTTTTATTTAAAATGAAACTATACCGAACATAATTGCTTCTGTCATAAGGAATTTGTATTTGTGTACTAATACTTCGTAGCAATCAGCGCGAAGATAACTGACGAAGGATAATGACTGTTAACTAACATTTTACTAGCGGTCTCATTCTATAATACGGGTCATTTCAGACCAGCAAACTGTATCTTTTAAATATCGAAATCTGATTTTTTTGTCCGACGACCGTAGGTTACAAAATAACATTTTAATTATTTTAAATACGAGAGCTATTATCCCTTCTAGGCTTTGCAAAAATCACTAAAACGAAAGTCACTACGAGAGTGAAGTAAAGTTACAGTAACATTAAAACTGAAATTTTATTTGGGAGACAGCAACTCTAACCTGTAATACGAATATTTATCTCATTTCACGAATAATCCCTTTGATGAACTTTTCTGAAGGTATTTGTCTGGTGTAATCTTGTATTAATGTGAAACGAGCAGTGCAAATGAAAAACAGAAGATTTATGAATGGTTCGAATAATCAGATAAGAGACAGTGGGACGAATTGGAGAGAAAAGAAATTCCTGTCAGAATTTAACTACAGAACTACCGTGAGGCATCAAGAAATAGTTATGTAACGGAAGGAAGTGTGGAAGATAAAAATCGGAGATTGAGGCCAAAGCTTATACATACTAAGCAGGTTAAAATTGATATAGGTTGCTGCATTTATGCAGAAATGAAGACGCTTAGACAACATAGACTAGCTTGGAGAATTACAAAAAATCAGACTGCAGATTGATGATAACAACAACAACAGTTACAATGGAAAGGAAACGAGCGGAGAGAATGAGCACTTTACATGATTAAATTTGGGTTTCTCGAAGGAAAAACTTTATTTTTGGTTGGTCACATATTTCACGCTTGCAGCTATACAGCATTTTTTACTATTTGCGTATATGTAACTTATTGTGTTTATTTTCGGTAGTCTGCATCTCGTTCACATGCAGCCAACTGCTGACATACTTATCGTAGTCAATTGTGGCTCTGGCCGACATTAGCACTTTGTAATTCTTTCGAAGAGCTAAGGGTTACATCGGGTTCATAGAAAATTATACGAGTGTCCTTTCTGCCAATGAGACAATTTTTTTCCATTAAATATTCGTACTCTCCTTTGGGTACATAATTACTTTAGCAAAGAAAGGAAATGAAAGAGTACGAGAGCAAATTATTGGTTCATCGCACTTTTCAGATGAAGACAGTACTAGACAGAAGAGAACTGAATACTCGATAATAGGTGCTATGGCTCATTATCGAACGTACTACCGTCATCAACTAACGTAGAGATGTACTGAGAAAGGAAACTTAACATGTTCCGCTGACTGCATGAAAGTGCATCGAAACTGGTAAACGTTCTGAAAATTTATTGTAAACCTTTTAAAACTGTCCATGAAGTGTTAGAAATATACTGTACATTGTTAAGAAGGTATCATAAACGGTTCTGACTTTGTAATTTAACTAACGGGTGTGGTCGTAGCTGTAGGAAATGGTAAAATGCCGGGCTACCATTAGTTCACTCATGTTTGGAAAAAAAAAAAAAAAAAAAAAAAGAAACATATCTTGCCCAAACCTTTTTCTTAAAAAGAAAACTATTAAACATTGTAGCGAGTGGCAGTAGTACTGCGATGTTAACTTTAAGCTCAGGAGAATTACAGCCACATCAGTTAAAAGTTTCATGCTGGGTTACTTAATATTAAAATTTAAATCCCCACAGCTATCTTAAAAATGCGTATTGTAGAACGTTAAAATTTATAATGATAAATTGACATCAAATCACATTCCAAAACTATCTGCAGATAAGATCAATACAGAAACAAAGCCTGCACAATAATCATTACAGTGGGACTCCCCACCCCTCTTTTACACACATCAGTTTCACCTGGGGCACAGTTTAAGATAAACTTCAGCACTATATAGAAGTACCGGACTATTTGAAAACAAGCTTATGCGCAGTGCATTTTCTGATGAAGGTCAAATGAGAAGACGTGAATTGTTCGATTATCATGGTGACTGTATAAGTTGAAGAATTATCTGCAGCATTCGAATTCATCCATAGGTACCTCAGTGGACTTACAGTGCCATAAGCTTGAAACGTATTTTATTTCACACTTGAATCCTTCATACATTTCTTGGTGATACATCATACACATCATTTAATCGGCATCAGCGACTGTGTAGTGACGGCTGTACAGATCTTCCACGTTTGCTTTGAGCGACAATCTCTTCTAGACAATAGGTACAGAATCTGAAAGCGTAGACATCGTTCAGTGTCGACACGTCTGTGAATATCAGTACTGTGCGACAAGCAAACACTTGAATCCAGAACACGTGGTTCTTTTCTAAGAAACGGCCCTCAATTCCAAAGACGACCTGCCATCACTCCAGGTCTTGAACAGACATTTTCTGACACAAACACGGGTCTGACGTCAACACCGGCTTTGTTCGACGCTTTCCTCGTGCTACCACTAACCCAAAACATCTTCATCGACCCGCACGTGTTACCTTGCGGACCACGTTCACACAATAGCTTACTCTCTGGCAAAGAGAATCTATACCACCACCGACTTCACCAGGGGGGCATGAAGACGGGAAAATAGAGAATAACTTTCGGGAGGGCTTAGTGCGTGGTACACAAATAAATAGTAATAAGAAGTACGTAAAATTAAATAGGGGATTCAAACCATTTTGCAATGTTAACAGTTATGTACATCCTTTCGAAGTAGACTGTCTGTTTAATGAACCATTGTGCTTGACAAGACCATTTCTTTCGCCCCACTGGAACTCAGTGTGGAACTGTACGGTAAATGATTGAAAACTGTACATGGTCACACTTATGCCGCCACGTATGGTAGTGAATGAAAATCTGAAATGTTTCTCACCATGAATGGGTCGCAATGGCGGAAGACGTTTATCAAAGTACACCAGAAATGAATGAAAGCTAACTATTCTTGTGTCGTTGTAGAGTCAATTTGGACGAAATTTTTCCGTATACTTGTCAGGTTTGCTGTATTATTCATATTATTTATTTATTACCAGCTGAGTCCTCGGAATTGGCCTGGTACGCATTTTTTCCGATCTTCTGTTAGTCCCTATCTTCCTCGTCTCTATAAGTAGATCCCCTCCTTCCCCCTCTATCCCCTGCAAACACTTTGTCAGGGCCTACCACAGAATGACAAACGTCATGCGGACATGTGTGTCGGCCGCGGTCATGCCAAGGCTCTGCCTGTCTCAGCTTTGCTCGTTCCTTCCCCGAAATACATGGTACAGCGCGGCATTTCAGTTAGCACTGCAGTGCAGAACGTTTTGGCCTGCACGACTCTCTTCCATTCGACAGAATCGTTAGTGTCAACGCTTAACATTCGCTATTTGTTCGTAGCATGTTAGACTCCACAGGTCCAATGTCTGTTTCCACAAGAAAGGTGGCCAAGCAATTTGTCGTTATAAACCTTTAAACCGATTGTTAATAAAAGAAGAGAGAAATGAGGGTTCTCAGTTTCTATTACACAGTTGCATAATCGACGTGTACTCCTACTCTACTGTGAAACGACATTACAACACCAATCACAACGAATTCTGAGACTTATTTGACATGAAATAGCAAAAAATTACAACGATTGACAGAGGGGAATCATTCAAGTAGCACTTTGTACAAAATTTACAAGCAAGGAGGACATGTAAAGAAGTTGAATTGAATTCCTGAATGTCGCGCGCGATGTTCTGCTGTGTGCTGCAGCAGCCTTCGATGGATTGAAGAGTCTGGAGACTTAACACATTACTGCGAAGTACGTTAATTAAAACAAGTGCATGCCTGTGATTTTATCCTTGCTCAAATGGAAACAGATGAATCTTTCGTTTCAAATATTGTGTTTAGTAATGAAGCAACTTTCCACACTAACGGGAAAGTCAACCGTCACAATGTCTGTATATGGGGCACTGAGAATCCGCGGGAAACAACTCAGTATGAACCTGACTCGCCTAAGGTGAACGTTTTCTGTGCCATTTCAGCCAATAAAGTTTTTGGTCCCTTTTTCTTCGAAGGTGCTACTGTAACTGGACTACAGTATCTGGAGATGTTAGAGAATTGGCTGGTCCCTCAGCTCGAACAGGAAGCACAACAATTCATATTTCAGCAGGATGGAGCGCCACCACATTGGCACTTATCTGTCCGTAACTACCTGAACCTCAACTACCCGAGGCGATGGATCGGCCGCCAGGCAGCCCGTGATAGAGCACTTCATCACTGGCCTCCAAGAAGCCCTCATCTTACCCCCTGCGATTTTTTCTTATGGGGGTATGTTAAGGATATGGTGTTTCGGCCACCTCTCCCAGCCACCATTGATGACTTGAAATGAGAAATAACAGCAGCTATCCAAACTGTTACGCCTGATATGCTACAGAGAGTGTGGAACGAGTTGGAGTATCGGGTTGATATTGCTCGAGTGTCTGGAGGGGGCCATATTGAACATCTCTGAACTTGTTTTTGAGTGGAAAAAACCTTTTTAAATACTCTTTGTAATGATGTATAACAGAAGGTTACATTATGTTTCTTTCATTAAATACACATTTTTAAAGTTGTGGTATTCTTTTTGAATCACCCTGTATTATGTCTTCAGCGTGCCGAAAACAATTAAGTAATACTGAAAGTGTATTTCATTTGATATGCGTTTTTGACAATGCGTCCGCCATTTCCTCCTCCTCCCCTCTTCCCACTCAGTATGCTTGACCTCGTGGTGGAGGAATTGCGCAGTCTCACTGAGCGTTATGGCACATGGGCCGAGGCATGGCTCATGATCCGAATTCCTGGCACTCCTCCTCTAAGTCCATCTCCTCCTCTCCCCTCTCTCTTTCATCCTCCTCTTCCTCCACTGTATGTCCATCTCCTACCCCCTCTCTCTGTTTGTCACAAAGTGATGTACTTCGGGCAAGTGAGAGACTGTTTGTTTACTCTTAGGACAATGTATCTTTGACATGTTGTATTGTATGTTCTGTGACTATGTAATAAAGTGTTGTTAGACTGGTAATCGCTGCTCTACTGCGATTCACGACATAAAAATTTGGTGCCGAAACCCGGGACTTTGCCCGAGGCAATTTCCACGATTGCCGTAGTGAACCACGAATTCTGGACGCACGTCACGCGGTAATACTACGAGGTGGCTCACTGCAGCGATTTGTCACACCACGCAACAAGCTCTTCGGCGACAACCGCCTGCATACACAGCTAAGTTCAATTGAATTATCACGCAACATGTTTTGTAGTGCCAATTGTAAAGGAAACTGAGTACATTATTGCCGCTGTGTACTGCTATTGTAGCTGTTCGATTAGCGCTTTAACGAATTATTAGATCCTACGCTACGCCTGTACATTTTTTATGAATAGTGCTGCCATCTAGCGACCATCAATTGAACTACTTTGACTAGCGATCCAAAGATAACGCCTTACTAGGACGAGCTGATCGCTAGCCGACACTTTTTTAAACTTTCGCGTAAGCCGACGGAGTGGACATGACAGACCACAAACCAGAAGCACAGTCACAGTCTCTAAAGAGAAAACGTATGAGAAAAAGAGCAAACATTACGCTACTCGTAGCGGAAGCTGCAAGATCGTCGGACACACCCCAGAGGAACTTAATACAACATTCATTGAATGCCAGCGACGTATTCAAGCTCTCCGGCCACTTGGGGAAGACGTAAACGGATACGGCCGAGTCTTCGCGCCGAAAATTTTACGCGCTTTTCCGGATGACATATGCCGCCGCTGGATAATTCACGCCAAGCGTACAGGAATATCCGAAGGGGACATTTTGCAACTGATGGAGTTTATGAACGAGGAAGTCGACGGGGCGCTTACCATGCAGAAGATACGCGGTGAATTTTCCAGCACTTCTAGTAACCTTCCCACAGCGTCCATACTTCACGTACACGCGAAATCTAAAAGATCGACTCCGAAGGATACCAGCGTAAAGGAACCACTCTGCGTCTTTTGCGAATCTTGCGGTCATTGGGCGCAAGACTGTAAGAAGATCGTACGCGTTAATGATCGAATAGATAAATTGAAACTAGCAAACAGATGCTTTCTTTGTCTTCAACGTGGGCACAAAGTGTCAAACTGCAAAAAGAAATAAAAGGCTCGGTGTGTTAACTGAAAAAAAACTGCATCAAAGTCCATTTGTGAGGAACGAAAGGATATTAGGGGTCCTGCGTGTCAGACACGTGTTACTTCCGTGGGAGAGGTATCTGTCGTTCCCCACGGATACAAGTACCTTCAGACAGCTCAAGTATGCGTCTCAGGACCTACAGGATTGAGCAGGACAACGCGATGTCTACTGGACGCAGGTAGTCAGTCCAGCTTCATAGCAAAATCGCTGATTGATGATATGAAACTGCAAGCAGTAGACCGACAAGAACTAACCGTTTGTTCCTTTGAATCAAACCCTGCACGCCCACGCCACCGCAGGCTTGTTTAGTTTAATATGAAGGGGCTTGGCAGAATTCTTCAGTGCCACTTACTGCCTTCGGAAGTAATCACGTTATTTCTCACCAGCCTTCGGTTCCACAACATATAAAGAGCTTACCAGATGCCCGTACGATTACGATAGTAGACCCGAAAACCGATTCAACAGAAGATCTTCCCGTGGAGATTCTTGTAGGAGGCGATTTTTATTGGAAGATAGTGAAGCACAATTCACCCATACGCATCTCTGAAGCCTTAGTGTTAGTTCCTTCTCTGTTTGGCTGGATACTTAGTGGTAACAAGTCAAAAGCCTGTGTGCACGCAACCGTGGTAAATTTTGCTCAGACTGGCCGATCTCATCTGCATTCGGACAATGATTTCAGACGCTTTTGGGACTTGGAAACTATAAGGATTACTGCCGATCAGGATCTACCTCTGAACAACAAGGATACGAAACTTCTTGAAGAGTTTAGAGCATCTTTCTTTATAAAGGATCATCGAGCAGTGGTTACACATCCCAAAAGGCAACATACAGTGCTTTCGAGTAACAGACCTATCGCGGGAAAACGATTCAAGCACCGTAGGGAAAGATTTCAACGTCAAGAGACCTTTAAGCAAATGTATTTCGATATTATGCTAGACTACATTACGAAGGGGCAAGTAGAGGTCGCTCCCACCCCACTCTCAGGAAAGGAGATATTTTATCTCCCTCATCATGCAGTGAGGAAGAATAAATACGGAACCACTAAGTGTAGAATAGTCTTTGACGCTTCATCTCACGAAAACAATGCTCCTTCTCTGAATGAGGTATTAGAAATAGGACCGAACCTATTACCAGAGATTCTGGAAATTTTACTGCGTTTCAGACTATATTCTACGGCTATCGTCGCGGACAGCACACTAGATATCCTTCAATTAAACTTGAACGAAAAGGAAAAAGACTTGACCAGATTTTTGTGGTTCAAACTTAGCCAGGATCAAACAGGAAATCTTCAAAAGACGGACGAACTAACAGAATACCGTTTTAACAGACTCCCATTCGGCCTGACCTGCAGCCCATTTTTACTTTCTGCAACACCAAGAGAACTTGCCGACATGTGTATGACAGCATTTTCCACCGCAGCGCCACTTATAAACAAGACTGCATACATGAACGACTTTGTGATCTCAGTAGAAGGTGATAATTTGGTGGTAACTATATACTACGGACTTGTAACCCTAATGAAGTTGGTCAGTCTCCCCTTATCAAAATGGGCTACCAACTGTGAACAACTCCACACTATCTGGAGGGCAGAAGGGCGAGAACTCCACACCCAGACTCAAGTTTTAGGCGTAGACTAGAACACCGCAGGTGACTATTTCTGTATCGATCCTATTGAAATCATCAGAAGGTCGTCAGAAGAGGCAGCCACTAAACGACTCCTTTTACGGCTAAATTCTATGACCCACTAAGACTGTTTTCCCCTGTTTCTCTTGTTGGGAAATAGCTATTTCAGGACACATGGTGCCGTGACCAGGATTCGAACCTGGGTTATTGCGGCCACAACGCAATGTCCTAACCAATATGTAATAAAGTGTTGTTAGACTGCTAATCGCTGCTCTACTGTGATTCACGACACTGTTCATCTCCTCTTCACCCCTTTCTATGTGTATCTCTTCTTCTTTCCTCTCTCTGTACTTTTTCTCCTCTTCACTTTATATCCATTTCTGCCTCCTGCACATCGTCCTCCCCACGATCATTTCCTCCTTGCCCCTCTCTGTCTATCCATCTCCTCCTCTCCCTTTCTCTCTCGCTCCATGTTATCATCCGTACGCCAATGGGAGGTTTCACTGCATGAACAGCATTAATGCAATAAAGTGATAAACATTTTTCCTTTCATTTTTTATGAAGGGTGTGAGCGACAAAAGTCTCTTGTAGGTCTGAAATTGTGTGTAAAGCTTGTTGCAATTCATTAAGTGCTCTCATCCTGAAATATTGGATGAATATAGTCTGAGTATGCTACTTTCTCACCCTTTCTCCGTCTCTTCGAGAGGTAGGCGGTTCTTACCCATACAGTGGTTCTTTCGAGACATTAAGGAGGACAGTAAGAGACGTGAGTACCAAGTTCGAATGGAATCGAACCAGTGGTTTCGGAGAAGGTGTGCAACGTACATGCATCCACTTTTATAATATGCGTGAATCTGTTACGGCCGCAGTGCCGGTCGCCTACAGTCCAACAGAATGATATTTCCACAGAGATACAGAAAGTTTTATTCGCTTCCTGATTTGTAAAGTAGTTTAAAATAACTGGTGAAAATAAATGTGAATTAGAGTATGAAAAGCTAGACTAACCTTCAAACCATGGCACTACATTTGTTAATCCCTTACATTACCGTCGCAGCAGGTGACTTACTGCCAGCTCCATATCTCAACAACTGGAGCATCTCAGGGTTAAGGCAGCTGTAGCCCTCGGCAAACTTGTATTGCTGAATTCTACAGCAGTGACCTACGGGAGTATTGTTTTTGGCTATAAGAGTTGCCGGTAGCTAAGGACAACAAGAAAAATCCCTGAAACCAGAGTTCCAGAAAACCCATACCATCCCTAAACCGTTCCTTACCAAACACGAG
The DNA here is from genome assembly GCF_021461385.2 of Schistocerca piceifrons. Classification (NCBI taxonomy): domain Eukaryota; kingdom Metazoa; phylum Arthropoda; class Insecta; order Orthoptera; family Acrididae; genus Schistocerca; species Schistocerca piceifrons. The sequence continues at coordinate 238,791,602 of NC_060138.1, forward strand.
TCGGCCTTGAGCTGCAGCACAGGTGATCATCCCGTTGTCGTGACACGGAAGTGCGGCTCTCGCTGACTCACAGAGCAGAGCGGATGACCTCTGCTGGCGGCGGACTCTGGGGTCGGCGGCGGCGGCCGAAGCCATCGATCGAAACCCAGCCAGCTTCCCCCGCCCCCAGCACACGTGTTGCTCGCTGAGCGGAGCTGCCTCTTCCTGAGTCGGCCGCGCTAAGACTGCCACAGGCATTACTCACAGGCACATTCACTATTGCTTACTAATTATTAGAGTGATAAATCCAAAATTATCCTGTAATAAGGAGTATAGCACATGGTGCTGACACTATCTACATTTTCACAGAGGATTCAAGATCCACAAAGTATTACGCTGAGTGATAAGCTGCACAGTACAAAATGAGATCGTAGGTATGCACTCAGAAGTGACATGAAGCATCGTGTCACATAAGTCAGATCATGACGTCTTATTCACTGATGTACTTATTAATTCTCTTCATTTTTATTTTATGTTACTTCAAATCGTTCAAATGGCTCTGAGCACTATGGGACTTAACTTCTGAGGTCATCAGTCCCCTAGAACTTAGGTCTACTTAAACCTAACTAACCTAAGGACATCACACACATCCATGCCCGAGGCAGGATTCGAACCTGCGACCGTAGCAGTCGCGCGGTTCCAGACTGTAGCAGCCGCTCCGGCCGGCTACGTTACTTCCTCCGCACATACACTTACGTTTCTTTCTCTTAGAATCGCCAGCAGAGGAAGGGAGGAAGGGAGCTTTATATGTTTCAGTGAATGTGTAACACCGTCACACCACAGTAGATTAAACCACAATGACCGTGTGATTGTAAGCATGACAGTTCAGAAAGACGCCATCCAGATGAGACGGGAACACTTACATTACATGCCTAAAATGACAATCTACTCTAATCTGCACTTAAGATAAAATGACGTCATAATTTAAACAAATGAATATGAAACCGTAGAAATCCTCACTAATGGACAAAAAGTAAACAAATGCGTATGAAACGGTAGAAATCATCGCTAATGGACAAAACGCAAAACAAGAAAAAAAAATAATTATTAAAAACTAGGCTGTCGCCCATCCACTAAGCACAGTACTACAGCGTATCAAATTAATTACTGAAACACTGATCTCAGAGTTTAGACGAATTACGTAAGTCCTTCGACAACACATAGCGAAAATTTCCGCAATTCGTTCAAAACGAACTTTAATTCAAAGATATTGCCAGATTTTGAAGAAATTCTATAATCGCGCCTTGCAGCAGTGACAGCAACAGCTACTACCACCTGATGATGTGTTGTCCTAATCATCATCGTTTCATCCCCATCGACGCGCAAGTCGCCGAAGTGGCGTCAAATCGAAAGACTTGCACCAGGCAAGCGGTCTACCCGACGGGAGGCCCTCGTCACACGCCATTATTATTATTATTACGAGTATTATCGATGAAACATTGTGCGAGTTGCACAACACGATCCAGTGGCATACACGAGAAGCGTATTAGCAATTCTATAGTAGATTTTCCGAAAGACAGTGCCTGAGAGTTACAGACGGCATGGCACTGTTGCTTTGCGGTTCTGCCTCAACAAAGCACATAAACGTATTTTGTAAACGTATCTTTGGCAAAGCGCCAATATTTTCGGAACCCTATAGACGGCTACTGGTTTCACTTGCAATCGTTTGCGCTTCGCAGTTGAAAGTAACTGCGGTATCAGGTGCCAGTGCACTTCTTTGGCCGACTATCCCGTAGCATATAACATGAACTGCAGCTACTGTGACTCAAAGAGTATACTCGTATGCACTGCAGTACAAATGTGTCGCTCCACAAGTCTGTACAGTCTGAAGTTACTGAAACTATTATAACCACTGTCCTGAATGATACAAGAAAAAATTTTCAGTCAAAACCGTGTTTCATTGCAAAGGAACAACAAGTTCGCTTTACATAAACAAAAATACGTTACACTGCACTATAACTCCAAAACTGATTAATGACGAGAAAAGAAATTACATTAACTTATTGGCTCCGATAATTATTCAGATTTAAGACTAAATGTCCCTAGTAAACAGCAACCGCTAAGCCAACTCAGTGATATTGTTACTTACAACCACACAACCTTATTACTGTTATTTAACCATCACTGGCACTGAGACTGCCTTTTTCATCGTTAACAATTTAAAAGATATTTCTTAGACATTGTGAACAATCCGATTACCGTCGCATCGGATGGCAATCATGTTCAACAGTCCTTCCGGCTCTCCATGTGGAGTACGGCGTACGGCCTGCACCGATGCCTGAACTCCGTAGCTAGGAAAGAAATACAGCAACCAGCCAGTTGTTATATCACTTTATTTATGCCAATACGCGTCTCAGACATTGAAGCATCTTCGACTGGCATGTTATAAGTATACACTGAGGTCACGAAAGTCATGTGATACCCCTTATTATTGTGTCGGAAATCCTTTCCCTGGCATACTGCAGCAACTCTGCGTGGTATGGACTCAGGTCGCAGCAAGTCCCCTGCAGAAATATTGAGCCATGGTGCCTCTATAGCTGTAGATAATCGCGAATGTGTTGTCGATGCAGTACTTTGTGCACGAACTGACTTTCCGATTATGCCCATTAAATGATCGAAGTGATTGATCGCGAGAGATTTGGGTGGTCAAATCATTCGCTGAAACTGTCCAGAATGTTCTCCAAACAAATCGCGAACAACTGTGGTACGTTGACATGGCGCATTATCATCCATAGACAATGAATTCCGTGAATGGCTGCAAGTGGTCTCCAAGTAGCCGAACGTAACCATTTCCTGTTCAAAATAAAAAAAAAAATGTTCAAATGTATGTGATATCTTATGGGACTTAACTGCTAAGGTCATCAGTCCCTAAGCTTACACACTACTTAACCTAAATTATCCTAAGGACAAACACACACACACCAATGCCCGAGGGAGGACTCGAACCTCCGCCGGGACCAGCCGCACATTCCATGACTGCAGTGCCGGAGACCGCTCGGCTAATGCCGCGCGGCTAACCATTTCCTGTCACTGAACGAACGCAGCCCACACCATTATGGAGTCGTCACCAGCTTGCAGACTTCCTTGTTCACAACATAAGACCATAGCTTCATCTAGTCTGGTGACACTCGAACTTGCCGTCAGCTCTTACCAACAGAAATCGGAACTAATGTGACCAGGCGACTGTTTTCCAGTAGTCTAAAGTCCAGACCATGAGAAAAAGAGTGGATAATCAACGAAAGGATAAAGTTCCACGAGTCGGGGCGTGGAATGTCAGAAGTTTCAATGTGGTAGGGAAGTTGGAAAATCTGAAAAGGGAAATGCAAAGGCTCAATCTTGAAATAACGAGGATCAGTGAGGTGAAATGGAAAGAAGACAAGGATTTATGGTCGATGAATGTAGGGTAATATCAACAGCAGCAGAAAATGTTATAACGAAAGTAGGATTCATTATAAATAGAAAGGTGGGGCAGACAGTGTGTTACTGTGAAGAGTTCTGTGATAGAGCTGTTCTTATCAGAATCGACAGCAAACCACGATAGACAACTATAGTTGTGTTTCGTGCTTATCCTTATTCAGTAGTACAAAATTACACTGAAGTATCAATTTTTTCAATAAACACCTAATCCTATTTACATTACCTACATTTAGTGCTCCCAAATTTCCTTCCCCTGTTTATCTGTATGAATGAGTGAGAGAGTATTTATGTTGAATTTGTCTTTTATACGGCAACAGTACAGCATCTTTCTGCCTGCTGTGGTAGCAACAGTCAAAAGTAGCTTTCTCGGTCAAGACAAATACACTCCTGGAAATTGAAATAAGAACACCGTGAATTCATTGTCCCAGGAAGGGGAAACTTTATTGACACATTCCTGGGGTCAGATACATCACATGATCACACTGATAGAACCACAGGCACATAGACACAGGAAACAGAGCATGCACAATGTCGGCACCAGTACCGTGTATATCCACCTTTCGCAACAATGCAGGCTGCTATTCTCCCATGGAGACGATCGTAGAGATGCTGGATGTAGTCCTGTGGAACGGCTTGCCATGCCATTTCCACCTGGCGCCTCAGTTGGACCAGCGTTCGTGCTGGACGTGCAGACCGCGTGAGACGACGCTTCATCCAGTCCCAAACATGCTCAATGGGGGACAGATCCGGAGATCTTGCTGGCCAGGGTAGTTGACTTACACCTTCTAGAGCACGTTGGGTTGCACGGGATACATGCGGACGTGCATTGTCCTGTTGGAACAGCAAGTTCCCTTGCCGGTCTAGGAATGGTAGAACGATGGGTTCGATGACGGTTTGGATGTACCGTGCACTATTCAGTGTCCCCTCGACAATCACCAGTGGTGTACGGCCAGTGTAGGAGATCGCTCCCCACACCATGATGCCGGGTGTTGGCCCTGTGTGCCTCGGTCGTATGCAGTCCTGATTGTGGCGCTCACCTGCACGGCGCCAAACACGCATACCACCATCATTGGCACCAAGGCAGAAGCGACTCTCATCGCTGAAGACGACACGTTCCATTCGTCCCTCCATTCACGCCTGTCGCGACACCACTGGAGGCGGGCTGCACGATGTTGGGGCGTGAGCGGAAGACGGCCTAACGGTGTGCGGGACCGTAGCCCAGCTTCATGGAGACGGTTGCGAATGGTCCTCGCCGATACCCCAGGAGCAACAGTGTCCCTAATTTGCTGGGAAGTGGCGGTGCGGTCCCCTACGGCACTGCGTAGGATCCTACGGTCTTGGCGTGCATCCGTGCGTCGCTGCGGTCCGGTCCCAGGTCGACGGGCACGTGCACCTTCCGCCGACCACTGGCGACAACATCGATGTACTGTGGAGACCTCACGCCCCACGTGTTGAGCAATTCGGCGGTACGTCCACCCGGCCTCCCGCATGCCCACTATACGCCCTCGCTCAAAGTCCGTCAACTGCACATACGGTTCACGTCCACGCTGTCGCGGCATGCTACCAGTGTTAAAGACTGCGATGGAGCTCCGTATGCCACGGTAAACTGGCTGACACTGACGGCGGCGGTGCACAAATGCTGCGCAGCTAGCGCCATTCGACGGCCAACACCGCGGTTCCTGGTGTGTCCGCTGTGCCGTGCGTGTGATCATTGCTTGTACAGCCCTCTCGCAGTGTCCGGAGCAAGTATGGAGGGTCTGACACACCGGTGTCAATGTGTTCTTTTTTCCATTTCCAGGAGTGTAGATTTGTACCCTTTCGACAGATGCTGGTGGTGGAAAGGACCCCTCTGGTATCTTCCAACTACCTGGTGGAAGTTCGTTGCAGGGAGAGCGAGCTCTTGGCACCTTGGGTGAATAAATGTGGTGGTCTTAAGAGCAACTTGGTGAGTGTGTTAATGTGTGATATTGTATAGCTACTCTCATGAACACATTTATTTGCTAGTCATTTTTAAAGTTCTGAAGTGGAATTCTTATATTTTTCAGGGTGTAATCACGAGTATATTTTCTGTATTTAGTAAGTTTTCCGGTCCTTGCTTTGTGGTGTAGAAAGTTTGTTACTCCAGCATAGGCTGAAAATTCAGTTCCTGATTTCTCTTTCAACTGAGATGTATATGTGAACTTTTCTCGTGTGTGTGTGTGTGTGTGTGTGTGTGTGTTTTATTTTTCTATTTTTTATTTCTTTTCAGTTTTAACATTGTGTAGCTTTGTTTATACAAGTGGTGGTGATGTTGCCGTGTTTAATTTCAGTACCATCTTGAATAAACTTTACTCTCAATTCCGTGAGATATTTTGTTGCTGCTTCTATCCATACGGTTTGCGTTTCTGTTCTTGAGGTTATCATAGGTTTTAGTAACTTTGCTTTGTTGATGAGTATTCACAGCATTTGCGGATGTTTCACGCCAGGGTACCTTAGTGTAAGGTGTAAGGTGATGCAGATAAATTTACTTGTTGGAAAGAATTCCAAGTATTCGTATTCACAATAAACAAATCATAGCGACTGAGTTGAACTCTTGAGCCTTTCACTTACTGTGACGGGCTAAATTCTTTTATCTGTATCTTTTGTAAGTGAATCGCGTATGGTTGTGTGAACTTTTCCCTTGTGTGGCTAAGATTTCTTTTTCATTTATCACCGCAACATATCTCAGCACTCAGTATTATAATATAAGTGACTTCAAATGGTTCAAATGGCTCTGAGCACTGTGGGACTTAACATCTATGGTCATCAGTCCCCTAGAACTTAGAACTACTTAAATCTAACTAACCTAAGGACATCACACAACACCCAGTCATCACGAGGCAGAGAATATAAGTGACTTAATTAATAAAATAACACGCAACGAAAGATCATAGTCATGAATTTTTAATATGATGTTTTACTTTAATAAACTGTGCTAAACTTTCATGACTGTTTCTCAGAGAAACCACTTTCCTTTTGTAAGATTATTTTTAATATATTCCCCCTGAAGTTCCTGGAGCGCAAACGGCAGATCTTATATCTGTAGACTTTTTCCTGAGTACCTTATTTTTTTATTGAGGCTTAAGCGTCGGCTTGCTCTGAATTACTGGAATTTAGCTTCGTGCTTGAAATATTCCTCTAAGTTCATTCCATGCATTCACTTAGTCCTTTTTATTAATATTAACATGTTAGTTATGCTTATCGATTGAGTGATTAATTCAGTTCTTATATAAAATTTTCCCAATTTTAACTAAATTGGGTGGCGACCCTGTAAAATACTGTGGCTCACGAAACTTACAGTAGACTGCTGAGTTCCAGAGTGACTAACTTCCCCACGTTTCTGTTTGCAAACAACTTTACAGATAACAATTCCCCCACTAATAACCGTTTACTGGTTCATTTCTACCTTCGGATTGTAGAACACACTTGTGATTCAATGCTAACATCCGTTTCCATAACAACTGACTGTCATGCAGGACGAAATATGCGCTAATAGCACTTGTCTTAAAGCACATGGATAGACTACCCTACAGCTTTAGATACAGGACAATGACTGGATGAAAATTTAATAACAGATGGTGTGTAGTAACTAATGCTACATGTATGTTCAGTCATTTATACGGATTTCGGCTATGCACAAGGGAAGGAAATTGGAATCATTAGTGCTTATATCAGTGACTGAAGATTTGCATGTAACAAATGTAGTATCAGAATTTTTATAGATTACTCAGTGTTACCAGGAAAAATTTGCAATATACAATGGAATCTATGCAGGATACCAACATGATGTTGATTATGTGATTTGAGTGCAGAGAGATTCAAAGCGAAAAATTTCACTAAAAGTAAGAACGTAGTATCGTTGTTTTTCTGTATTCGTAGGCTAGTTAATAAAAATTATATTAGTCGTCACACTTTTATTAGTGAGCAAGAATACACGCATCTGTAAAATGCAACGAATGCTCAGAGACAGGGAACGTAATTAGTAGGGACACCTCATTAGTATGATAACGGAACGCTGCAATTAGCGTACAAAGATCAATACAGATCATTAGTACGCTATTAATTTTAGGCCCAATTGAAGGGAGACATTGACCGGATACTCAGGACAGTAGAAACAATTTCAGGCATCCTTGTTAGTCGTAAGAGCGTAACAAAACGGCGTAGATATGTCAATAACAGGCATATCGAAAACCTCACGAATACCTGTTTAGAAAATTCGAGATTCGGTTTTTCTGCCGTAAAGCTATAGAAAACTTCAAGAAACACACTAAGCAATCGTTTTTATATAATTTTCCTTGTGCCAGCACGTCTTTCACGTTTTTCATCCGTTTTTCAGTTGGCGAAATTAACTTGTATCTTCATTATTATTTTAACGTCACATCCATTTTTAGCGCTGCAAAACAAAAATCCCTTAAGGTAGCACGATGCTCGTGTCTCATTATCAATTGCGTCAGTTAAGTATTTTGCACCGTTTAACTCGTTGCTTCGCGTTTACACACATAAAATACACACTTTTAAATTCACTGATACACCAATGTATTACTTAACAAATGGCAGCGGCAAAGCACATAGTTCAGTCAGCCTAAACTTAATAATGATAATGATATAGTGAGGTGACAAAATTAATGAGACAGCGATATTCTCAAACACAAATGGCGGCAGTATCACGCACACAAGGTAGAAACGGGAAGCAAATTCGCAGAGCTGGTATTTGTACTCAGGTAATTCATGTGAGAAGGTTTCGGAAGTGACTGTGGCCTTGCGACGGCGATTAAAACTTTGAACGCAGAATGGTTCTTGGAGTTAGATCCATGGGACATTACATTTCGAAAATCGTTGGGGTCTCAGAATTCCGATACCCACAGTCAAAAGTGTGCCGAGAATACCAAATTTCAGCCATTACCTCTCACCACGGGCAAGGCAGTGGACGATGGCCTTCACTTAACGACGAAGAGCAACTACGTTTACGTATAGTTGTCAGTGCTAACAGACAAACAACTCCTCATGAAGTAACCACAGAAATCAGTGTGAAACATGCAACGAAATTATCCGTTAGAACAAGGGGCAACATTTTACGATAATGGCCTACAGCAGCAGATGACCGACGTAAGAGCCTTTGCTAACAGCACGACATGACCTGCAGCGCCTCTACTGAGCTTGCGATCATATCGACCGGACCCTTTTCCTTTTTTTGAATAATCGATCTTCTAATTTGATGCAGCCTCCCACTCCCACAAATTCCCATCCTGTGCCAACCTCTTCACCTCAGAACAGCACTTGCAACATACAAAATCAATTATTTGCTGGATGTTTTCCAATCTCTATCTTTCTCTAGAGTTTATGCCCTCTACAGCTCCATCTAGTAACATTCCCTGATGTCTTAACATATGTCCTGTCATCCTGTCCCTTCTCCTTGTCAGTGATTTCCACATATTACTACCTTCCTCTACGATTCAGCGAAGAAGCTCCTCATTTCATACTTTAACAGACCAGCTAATTTTCAGCATCCGTTAGCACCACACCCCATATTCTTAGATTCCCTTCTGTTCCAGTTTTCCCTCAGTCTATGTTTCAGTATCATACAATGCTGTGGTCAACACGTACATTCTCAGAAATTTCTTCTGCAAATTAAAGCCTGTGTTTGATACCAGTAGAGTTCTCTTGGACAGAAATGCCCCTTTTGCCAGAGCCTCCTTTTGAAGTCCTCCTTGCTCCATCCATCATTGGTTATTTTGCTGCTTAGGTAGCAGAATTCCTTAACTTCATCTACTTCGTGACCATCAATCCTGATATTAAGTTTCTCGCTGTTCTCATTTCTGCTCCTTATCATTAGTTTCGTGTTTCCTCGAAATCCTCTGTGTCTATATTCTGTATTCATTACACTGTTCATTCCATTTAGCTGATCATGTAATTCCTTTTCACTTTCACTCAGGGTAACAATGGCATCTGCGAAACGTATCATCGAGGTCGTTTCTCATTGAATTTTAATTCCACTCCTTAACGTTACTTTTATCCCCATCATTGCTTCTTGGGCCTGTAGATTGAACATTAGGGGCGAAAGACTACATTTTACACCCTTTTTAATCTCAGGACTTCATTCTTGTCCATCCACTCTTATTATCTCCCCTTGGCTCATGTACGTATTATATACTACCCGTCAGCAGAGTACAGTCAGTGTGTCACCATTGTGACACACGCATAACAGTCAAATCGCTATGAAACCTAACGACATAAGAGACTGGAGAAACCACATTTTGCCCCATGTTTCTGGCACAGATGTCAAGATTACAAAAATGAGCGCACAGTTCATGAACTGATATCACAAAAAGATTAATGAGGGAATGTAGTGGGCCTGACTGCATTCCAGTATAGTCTGCACTGTTGCCATACCTCCATACATAAAAACAATTTGTCACACTGATTGTAATCTCCATCCCCTTCCACCTTCCTCATCGTTCTAGACCATTTGAGCGAGATTTAAATCTAGGAAAATGTAAAGGATCATTACCCTATTGGTCAGGAAAGTTTGTGCAGCCTGCATGATTGCCTGACAACTCAGATACGTTTAGGATGTAATTTATGAGTCAGTTATCATAATGGTTATAATTTATGATCTTTATGTAAATAAACTAGCCACCTGTGCTCTTATTAATTATTTATTCAAGTCTAGTTTATAACCCACTTTGGTCTAATTACCATATTGTATGACACAAAAAAGATGTTACAGTGATACACAGGTGATTCATCATTATCTTTCTTACTTGATTTTTTGAGACATTGACCCACCACGAATTACTATCCTGCGCCAACCTTTTCGCCTCAGAGTAGCACCTGCAACCTACGTCCTCAGTTATTTGGGGGAAGTAATTCAATCTCTGTTTTCTTCTGTAGTTTTTAGCATCTACAGCTCCCTCTATTACCATATGATGTCATATTTAAACAGTGTCATAACATCTAGTGACTTATTATTGTCAGTGTTTCCCATATATTGAAGTATGATAAAGTATAGTCATAAGTGGGAAAAGGTCAAACATTTTCGGCGCATTATTTCCTTCTAGTTTAGTACAAGGGTGAGGTCAAAAGAGGCAGCTCTGAACGTTTGTATTGTGTGGGGAAAGCGTTTTTGGGCAAAAGATGTCAGAAAAAGACATTTCTGCTACAAGAAACATTGTTCTGGCTGGAATGATTTTGCACATTAAGGAAGCCTCGATAACAGGCACATGTGATGGAATGAGACCATGTAACCCTTGTGGCTGCACGATGTTGGGGCGTGAGCGGAAGACGGCCTAACGGTGTGCGGGACCGTAGCCCAGCTTCATGGAGACGGTTGCGAATGGTCCTCGCCGATACTCCAGGAGCAACAGTGTCCCTAATTTGCTGGGAAGTGGCGGTGCGGTCCCCTACGGCACTGCGTAGGATCCTACTGTCTTGGCGTGCATCCGTGGTCGCTGCGGTCCTGTCCCAGGTCGACGGGCACGTGCACCTTCCGCCGACCACTGGCGACAACATCGATGTACTGTGGAGACCTCACGCCCCACGTGTTGAGCGATTCGGCGGTACGTCCACCCGACCTCCCGCATGCCCACTATACGCCCTCGCTCAAAGTCCGTCAACTGCACATACGGTTCACGTCCACGCTGTCGCGGTATGCTACCAGTGTTAAAGACTGCGATGGAGCTCCGTATGCCACGGCAAACTGGCTGACACTGACGGCGGCGGTGCACAAATGCTGCGCAGCTAGCGCCATTCGACGGCCAACACCGCGGTTCCTGGTGTGTCCGCTGTGCCGTGCGTGTGATCATTGCTTGTACAGCCCTCTCGCAGTGTCCGGAGCAAGTATGGTGGGTCTGACACACCGGTGTCAATGTGTTCTTTTTTCCATTTCCAGGAGTGTATTTAGCAACAATGTAACCGACGTGTTACTTTCTGGATGACGCAGAATTAACCTACAAAATTCGCTTCATACATCGTATCATTTCCATTAAATGAACTGTGTGATTTTCACTTAACAGTACGGTTAGAAATACAATTGTTAATTTATGGGTTTTAGTCGAGGGGACGTGGAAATTGGAGATAATCTCGTCTTTTAAGTTGCGAGCTTATGCAACCTAGCAATCTGTGCAGTAATAAGAGAGAGCACAACGCTACAGTGAGGTAAAGTTGTTACCCGTAAAGTGGGGCTGTTTTGATTCCTAGTTCCATGCTCAGTAAAGAATACACTTTTAGCCATTCCGTGACAGAGCTACAAGCAGTCAGATCGAAAATCTTTAAGTGAATTTCATTGATTTTTAATCATGAAACGTAATATTTCCATACTAAATCATTGTGACACAGGACAGCAAATAAACACAGACAGTTTCAAATCCAGAATGAGTAATACTTTACCATTTCATGCTGATGTATACACGCTCCTGTTACAGGTGCTTAATGTTTCCTTAAAATAGACTTTCGTCGTAAGGATATCATGGTAAACTGAATTTCAATTAATAGCGATGTCCATTATCTTATTGAATACACAGTAAACATTTGAGAGAAGTTAGTAATCAACAGTATTTTCTGTCGCATAATCGTAAAGATTCTGAGACCGCTCAGGTAGTTTACAGATTCCACGATTATAAAAACCTACTGGATCTGAGTTAAGGACGTCGTCAAATCAGCATTGAAGTGCGTTTCCGTCCTGTGAGGGATATCCATAACTGTTTTTGGGTGATATGGTCGGATAGTAGGCATTTGATGGATAAGATCAGAAGAAATGTCATATGGCTGTCATAGAGGCTTCCTGAATGTGCAGAATAATTCCTGCCAGAAGGATGTTTCCTGAATGAGAAATATCTTTCTCTGACGCGTTTTGCCCAATAGCACTCGCCCCACACAGTATAAAGTTTCAGAGGTAACTCTGTTGCCTTCACCCTTCTACTAAACCCGAAGGAAATAATATGTCGAAAATGTTAGACCTTTTCCCACTTGTGACTACGTTTTATCATACTTGAACCACGTCCAAAAGTTGCGGGCATGCAAAGTTCAAATCATGACTGTAAGATACCGACAATTGGTAAATAGATTCAGCGACACGCCACGTTAACGTCTCTGGAGGCATCTGAAGATGGCAGCGGACTGCGTATGGATGGTAGCTGGTAGCTGCACTGGAGCGAGGAAACTCTTGCGCGTAAACTGTTGTAATCTTAACGCAGGCCGACAACTGTCTGGCGGAGAAGTTTCTGGAACTTCTTGCTGTTGCAGGTGGATTTAGAGGTGAAACGAATTATGTTTGAGGTTCCATGAGAGTCACAACTTCAACAGATATCCGACATGCGATTTGAAGAATATAGTCAATGGAGTGGACTCGAATGCGCAAATTTACGTTTACAGAGCACGAAGCGTATCACTACACCAATAGCAGATACATCTCCATACGCTTTCGCATCCTATTGTTTTTCAAAATCCTGATGCGGCCGGACTTAGAATTCTGAAGAGTGGCCGGGAATATTGGCCACCGTAAGTCAGCAACTCGGATTTCGTCTCTGAGGAGACTGGCCAGCGAGAAGGTTTTATGACTAATACTGTACTTTCTTGTCATCGCGTTGTAATATCTTAAGTGGTTTCCATTTAAGATGTTACTCTGGGTACGTAAAATTCAGTGTTTAAACCACGTATTTGACATTGGCCGCCTAAGCTAAGATAGCTCTGTAGTAGCACATTCCCAGCAATCTACATTAAGAAATATAGACGTAATGATAGAAGGTACACCGCAGCAGTGACATTTGGCTTATTGATAACACGCTCGATATTCAACGCCCTGTATGAAATAAAAGTCAGTTCTGATCTAGCTGGAGAAACACTGTTGTTTGTAAGTCTTTTTGTCGCTTTCTTTGTTCGATCTACAAACGACCAGAACAAAAATCAGAGACTAAATCATAAGACAAGCTCAGCATCATAAGCCATCTCACAGCTTCCATTCAATACATTGTAGGACAGATCAGAAATATATGTTTTGGAAATACTTACTTACTTCACAAGACAGGCTCTGGAAAGGCGCCAAGGGACCATTAACGACAGTAATTTTTCTGTTGTTTATGAGACATCACTTCAGGCAAACATTACGGAAGAAATGTTTATACTGAGGTAAACATGGAGGTGAAAAACATTTTGAGTAGCAGAATTGCACGGTTTTCATCTCTTTCTTTCTGTATCTGCTTCTGAACAGATACATTTTCCTTGTAAATTTACATTTTGATTAGTGTTTCATGAACTTGAATCAGTTCACAACTATAAGTGAAAAAAAAACAGTTTTTATTCATTGCATAAAACTTTCATCGTAAGATATATACCATAAGTCTATAATTCAACTGCATTTTCTGGTACATTTCAATCATGGTGATAGAATATATGCTACAAAGATTCTCAAGACGAGCAATTATCACATCAGAAACTCCGCTGTCACTGTGTCGAAATTTCATGACACTTCCGTTAGCAGCTATTACGTTAACACATTCTCTCACGCACAGCATTTCCAAAACAAATAGGTCTGGTAAAACCTGACAGAATACTTACAGTGTTACTTTCTGTTAGCTTATGTTCTTCATAACTCCGTTCATGGAATTCTAAGTCAGATGGACTGTTTGCATTTCCATCGAAGAAGCTATACGCCGCTCTCATTCGCTATACCATTTCTTTACCGTGGAAGGTATGGATCACAGACCATGTCATATCATTTCGTAAGCGTATCGTTCGTTATGATGAAATGGCGTACTGCCTAACGCCATCAGTTTCTAATCTGCAGGCAGAAGCTCGGAATCCTGTCACTTCAATGAATGTTAATTGGTGGTAAGAGTTGCTAGTTTAGGAGGTCGACGACAATTATTAAGTATTTACAGTTTTAAAGTATCATGTCTACACCGCAGGTTTCGCACCACTTTTTCTCTTTATGTATTGTGATTTCTGCTTGGCATTAAAAGAAAATGATACCCTTTTGTGCTTTCTTTTGTATTGGAGTCCTGCCTGCGTCTAAGTAGAGAGAACACAAATTAATGTGATGCTTTTTCTAGACGTACAGTAACTAAATACTTTCTCTTTGACGCATTCGTCGGCGGTGACTTCATGTCCCATGTGACAAAAATATTAGTTTTATGTGCGTCTAAGTCTATTTGATCACAGGTCGTAAAGTAAATTAAAATAAAGAGTCTATTGAACGACTGAAAAGAGTGAAATTGACAGCGTAATTATTACGTATAATCTGCTCCTGTTTTCTTTAAAAAAAAGTAAAAAAAGAGAGGCAAACGAATTTTCAAGGTTTTCGAGGGAGAATTAAACATTCATTTGTCATAAATAATTTCTCCCTAGCAACACAATTACTCAGTACCGCATATAGTTTCCGTCCTCATCTACAACTGCTTTTAGCCGCCAGGGAATAGAGACAAAAAGTTTCCTGATGAATCTGTTATTCTTTGACAACTCTTTTCTTGCGTCATGAACTGCTGCGGACAGCACTATCTTGGTTGTCGGTGCCGGGCTTCTACACCTAATAATTTTCCCTATCTCTGGCCATTCTTGCTCTATGCGTCCGAGCACCTTTGCGAGCCCAGTCCAATAGCTCAAAGTCTCCGTTCTTTTGAAACCAGTGTCTTACCCAGTTCGCTGTATACAGGGTGGTCCATTGATAGTGGCCGGGCCAAATATCTCACGCAATAAGCCTCAAACGAAAAAACTACAAAGAACGTAACTCATCTAGCTTGAAGGGGGAAACCATATGGCACTATGGTTGGCCCGCTAAATGGCTCTGCCATAGGTCCAACTGATATCAACTGCGTTTTTTGTGTAAATAGGGACCCGCCTTGTTTATTACATATTCGTGTAGTACGTAATGAAATATGAATGTTTTAGCTGGACCACTTTTTTCGCTTTGTGATAGATGGCGCTGTAATATTCACAAACATGTTTTTGTTGTTGTGGTCTTCAGTCCTGAGACTGGTTTGATGCAGCTCTCCATGCTACTCTATCCTGTGCAAGCTTCTTCATCTCCCAGTACTTACTGCAACCTACATCCTTCTGAATCTGCTTAGTATATTCATCTCATGGTCTCCCTCTACGATTTTTACCCTCCGCGCTGCCCTCCAATGCAAAATTTGTGATTCCTTGATGCCTCAAAACATGTCCTACCAACCGATCCCTTCTTCTAGTCAAGTTGTGCCACAAACTTCTCTTCTCCCCAATCCTATTCAATACCTCCTCATTAGTTACATGATCTACCCACCTTATCTTCAGCATTCTTCTGTAGCACCACATTTCGAAAGCTTCTATTCTCTTCTTGTCCAAACTAGTTATCGTCCATGTTTCACTTTCATACATGGCTACACTCCATACAAATAATTTCAGAAACGACTTCCTGACACTTAAATCTATACTCGATGTTAACAAATTTCTCTTCTTCAGAAACGATTTCCTTGCCATTTCCAGTCTACATTTTATATCCTCTCTACTTCGACCATCATCAGTTACCTTACTCCCTAAATAGCAAAACTCCTTTACTACTTTAAGTGTCTCATTTCCTAATCTAATTTCCTCAGCATCACCCGATTTAATTTGACTACATTCCATTATCCTCGTTTTGCTTTTGTTGATGTTCGTCTTAAATACTCCTTTCAAGACACTGTCCATTCCGTTGAACAGCTCTTCCAAGTCCTTTGCTGTCTCTGACAGAATTACAATGTCATCGGCGAACCTCAAAGTTTTTACTTCTTCTCCATGAATTTTAATACCTACTCCGAATTTTTCTTTTGTTTCCTTTACTGCTTGCTCAATATACAGATTGAATAACATCTGGGAGAGGCTACAACCCTGTCTCACTCCTTTCCCAACCACTGCTTCCCTTTCATGCCCCTCGATTCTTATAACTGCACATCTGATTGCTGTACAAATTGTAAATAGCCTTTCGCTCCCTGTATTTTACCCCTGCCACCTTCAGAATTTGAAAGAGAGTATTCCAGTTAACATTGTCAAAAGCTTTCTCTAAGTCTACAAATGTTAGAAAGGTAGGTTTGCCTTTTCTTAATCTTTCTTCTAAGATAAGTCGTAAGGTTAGTACCGCCTCACGTGTTCCAACATTTCTACGGAATCCAAACTGATCTTCCCCGAGGTCCGCTTCTACCAGTTTTTCCATTCGTCTGTAAAGAATTCACGTTAGTATTTTGCGGCTGTCGAACTCGGATACTTGATCAAACGATGTTCGCTGTTGTCTACGAGGCATAACTGATCGTCTTGTGAAACAACCACAAGGTAAACACACGTGCCGAACGTACACTCGTCGAAATCGCCAAGCCTTAAATGGCGCTATGAGGTGGCGCCACAGGCGCGCGTGATGTGCGTCTGTGCTGAAATTCTAATCAGTAGCATATCTCATCGCTGCAAACCCATGGTGTAAATTTCACTTGATTCGGATGCTTCCTTCAGGGTGTTGCATTTACGGTGGCCAGCAGTGTAATTGAAGTCTGGCCCGCATCTGGCTGTAACTTGTGCTAACTAACTGTAAATAACTTTCCCTATCCGAAAGTGTGGTGCCGCTACATTGTTCCCCTCTTTGGATAGACCCAGTCTCCGGGTCGACCCTTAAGTAGCTCTTATCTTGTTTGGGTCGGCACCTATGGCATATTTCTTTACTACTAGAAAACTTAAATGTGGTCTAGTGCTCTCTTAAAACAATGACATGAAACCAAGCGTAAAATTTCTTTACTGGACGACTACTGCTCGATCAACCCCTTACCTACTCGTCTCACATCCTCAGTATCCAATCCACTGGGACTTAAACTACCTTTGGTTCCCTTTTAGAATTAACTGTCCGCCTGATCAGAAAGAAAGCAACACATAACAAAGTTAAGGCTGTGATGAGACTTGGTACAGAAGTGGCCAAAATGATCGTTATTTACCGTTGCCTGAGCGACATGTTGCGCAAGCTGTTCGGCTGATATGCGGCCCTCTTGCTCTAAAATGAACTGGTTTATCGATCGGTCAGATTCTGTCTTGCCAAAACTCTAAAGTGGTTTCTGGCCAGTACAGGGGTGGCTGCGTGACATTCAATAGCATGACTCCTGAAACTTACACTGGCAGGTGGAAGGTTGGTCCTATTATGTTACACTTAGTACCATTGATAAAAATTCCGTTCCCCTCGAGCTCACAAATACAGCCCGCTCAAAACAACTTGCTACTACTACAAAATTCTCGTAGGTGGAGAAAATCCAATGCATACCGACCAGCTTCAAAGCTCAATTTTGGCTCCACGAAATCACTTGGACAGTCTATTCCTTCCCCCCTGGCTAAAAGTAACTGTACTGTGCATGTGTCCCATAATTGTAGCTTCACAGATTTTCCTCCAACATTCACTATTTTTTATCCAAACTCAACACCGACTGTGTGACTACTTTCATCCTTAAATTTACATTATATGAACTGGTGCAATAAACATGACTTTCCTGACCCAGCACTGTCGATAACTAAAAATTGAAACAGGAAATCGTACGACTCTGATATAGTTCAACAGATATTTATTATGGCATTGCCACAAAATTTACTCCAACTCATTTATTTCTCCAGAACTGCGTTTGATATCTCCTCCAACAACACTCCACATACGTCAGACGCTACACTTCTCTTTCCAGTGACCTGAGGATAGGGATCACCATCACCCTTCCTCCCTCTTCAAAAGGACTGCTGTCTGCAGCAGACTATATTCGAAAATACATAAAACATATGAAAATACAATGCATAATTACTCTATGCATACCCAATGATGTATGGCACGAAAACAAAAAAATTACAAATACTCTACTACGTTCTGGATCGCAAAGCATACGGTACTTCATGCTGTACTCTATCTTCCTGGTTTTCTCTACGCTGAACACCTCTCTTCACTCTCCCTTTCTGCTTCGTTCTTTCCTGTAACACACCTGGAGTCACATCCAGACAACCCTTAAATGGCTGTAACCACCCAATGGGTACTATCGTCGTTCTAGTTGGCAGCTGAAGCTTAACATTAATGTGAGATCTGGTTTCAACAACTTGGTGTGGCCCTTGATACCTCGTGAGGAACTTCTTCGTTTTCCCTTTTTGCATATAGGGGCTGGACAGCAATACCCATTGCCCCTCTCTATACTGTGGTTGTAAGACGTGTATATTTCTCCAAACCACAATTTATGAAAGATGTTTATATTTTAATAATAGGATTAAGTAGTAATTAATTAATTAATATTTGCCGCAGTGGCCGAGCGGTTCTAGGCGCGTCAGTCTGGAACCGCACGACCGCTACGGTCGCAGGTTCGAATCCTGCCTCGGGTGTGGATGTGTGTGGTGTCCTTAGGTTAGTTAGGTTTAAGTGGTTCTAAGTTCTAGAGGACTGATGACCTTAGATGTTAAGTCTCATAGTACTCAGAGCCATTTGAACCATTTTGCACCAAAGTATTGTTGATATATTTTTAAAAAAGGGCGGGAGAAACCGCGTACGGATACATTTTAAGAAAAGAGCGGGAAAGACCGCACATTGATACATTTTGTAATGGTAGCAGGGATTGTCTGCACCAGAAAGCATTGTTGGCAGGAGATACCGCACTTTAGCGTTCGTAGGAAGTCAGTAGTAACCGAGATGTGAAGCGAGTTGGTATTAGGTCTGAAGCGAGAGGTCGAGAAGAGTAGTCTGCCTGCCAGCCACCAGTTATGATTTACAAGAAATTATAAACGGATGTACAGAGACATCAACTAACTATTATCATAAGAGGAACTAATATTATTGAATTATTTTCTTTGCGAAACTCAAGACTACTGAAGGTATGTTGGCGCAATGCTAGTTGTAAGATTATTGTAAAAAGTAAGTCCCATTTGAACGTTTGTAAAACCATTTGATTACCAACAGTAAATATTTGAAGCGTTTTCAGAATATAATTAATTTTTGCTAGCAGTGTTGCATTACTGATTATAATCCATCCCAAAAACCATCAATGTAAAACTTTGCAAAAATTTTATTGTTGTCAAGTAAAAGTGTAACATGAATTATGTAACTTCAGTCAAATTAATTAGAGAAGAACGTCAGCTTTGCTATTAAAGAATAACGTCAGCTTTGGTAATAAATACAGCCACTTATTATGAGAGCCCACCTGCAGTTAACAGAGTATAGTAAACCAGAGTAAGTATATTCACGTCGCAGTTCGATGTAGCAGTCAGATGGCGATCTAGTAACAGTAAAAAAGGTAAGGAACAGTTTTGGGTTATTGCAGATAACGACTGAGGGCCACACGACGACGACACATTCTACGTTTCGTCGAAATAATCCGAAAATCACTTTTAAAAAGCAGCAATTAAATTTTTATGCGAAGATAGAGAAAGAGAATAATTTTCAAATGGAAGATTTCATTTGTTATTACTAAGCAAGAGAGAGAAATCCTAAGGGAAGGTTACATAGGTTATTGTAAAAGGGAAGGTTATAATTAACGAAAGAGGTATAAAGGAGACGGGAAGGTTTCACGGTAAAGTTCCTCTCCGCTTTACTGCGTCTTCTTGCCTTTCCAAAGCCTTTGTATTCGCCTGTTGTACCCGTTTCCAATCATCCTCAGATACCTTGCCAGAAAATGGAATAATCAAACTCTCAGCAGCTGGATCAATCTCCTGCAGTGGCATCCTAGGCAACAACAACTAATCCGACGCGGTTTCCCGCTACATTCTAAATATTAATTCACTTCTCAACTGCATACTGTCAGCTGTGAATTGCTACCTTTTCCATCAAAATCCGAACCGCTTCTGGTTCCGACACACCTCGCGTCCCTGACTCTGCCACTGTGTTGTTTTCGTTCCCAGTTAGTCCCGAAACAAAACATTTGAGAGAATAACCCAACTCCCTACACCTCAGTCTCATCATACTCGGTAACATCATAGTCAAACCAATACAAAAGTAATTAAATACCACGAAAACATAATAAATCTTACTGCCTCAAATGCAATAACATTTAATATGGCAACAAAAAATACTATGCCCACGTAACACATCTAAAATGTGGCTTGCCAGGAGCCATACTCGAAAAAAAAGGGAGTATGAAAACGTCCAATACTCAAAAGAAAACTGGTCAAAACTCACCACATCTTGTGACCGCAAAACAGGTGGTGGGCTTGAAAGTCATACTGTACAGACGATGTCCACTATTCTGACACCAAATGTAGTGGATGGTGCCAGGAGGTGCCGTATTAGAACTCGGAGAGAACTTTCCAAGTGATTTATTGTTCCGACTACAGTGCCCTCATACACCTCGGTCTGCGTCACAGGGCCCGGCAATGCTAAGGCCACTAAACCAGCGACCCAGTACAATGTAATGCTGTGTGTCGGCCTTGTAGGTTCGCGTCGTCAGGGCTGCGCCTGCAGCCAGCTCAGCTGTAGCTGAGATCGCGGCGACCGCAAGCGCCTGCGATCTGGCGTCAGAATCTGCGGCCTTCGCCTCGGGATGCCTCCAGCGTGTGTTGTATCCAGGATGACTACCCACGGTAGAGAGCTGTGGAGTGGACCGACGCTGGCTGGCTGGCTACGGGCCTCGCATCTGCCTCAGAGGGTCGAACCAACGGCCTGCCGTGGACTGGAACGCTGGGGCCCCATCTGCTGCTATGTGTAGCTGGTGGTGCGACATGCCCCGCCGTCCAGGAGAGCTGTCACACTTGAATTAATCTCCTTAGGAAACGGCAACTATTTACACTTGGCTCTGCAACCCTGTTTTGCCAAGCCCACTGCTTCGTGTCACGTACGCATAACACTTAGGTTGGCCAGTGGTCTCCTTCCGCCTGTGACTTGCTCCATGAAAACTGCTGCCCTCTCCAGCAGTTCTAGGTCCCTATCGCCTGTATTTGCCTTCGCAACTGCTGGTATGCATAACTCACTGCAGTCCGGCCCACACTTGTGCTCAGAATATCGCACCAAACAACTTTCCCTATCCTAAATGGTGGTGCTCCTACACTTATATTTCCATTTATTCTTTCTTATTTCCTTGTACATCCTTCCACTATTCCTAGAAATCTCATTTCTTGAGCCAGCATTGTACTTTCTTGATTCTTGTTGCTACCCACGCTTCACTTCCATATGGAAGGGTTGATACTGCTATTGTTTTATAAAATTTCACCCGGGTTTCTTACATGGCTTTACTCTGCAAATTTTTTACTATTGTTCTGCATATGGAAGTAAATTTATTCTAATTTTGGTTAATGTCTCGACTCTATTCGTAAGCGAAGTCGCATTCTAGATATTTAAAATGTTCTCCTTGTTCCAAGATTTTATTTTTTTCAGTCTTCTTCTTTTTTTTCTGAGATTTTCCTGATGGTCTGTCCTGAAATGCCATCCGTTTAGTTTTTGTCTACTGACAATGTTAGGTTGTAATATGAGGCTATTTGGAGCAGCTTATAGACTCCCGTCATCTTAAGGTCATCTACATTCTCTGTAATCAGATTTAGGTCATCTGCATACAGTAAGTTTACTGTCTTGATCTTAAAGAACTCCAGATATGTTCAACAGTTTTCATTTCCTGATAACTTCATGTGTATGTATAATGGAGAGCGCTGTCGAAATTCGACATCCTTGTTGTACCTCTTTGTTTGTGTTCATTGTTTTTTTTTTGTCATAGTTCACATATCTACAAAAATCTGGGTATTTGTGTATAGACACTTAACAGCATTGATGTGGTGAGAGGGGTAACCTCCGTCAGCCATGATGGTCCACAGCGTTTCTCTATTCACATAATGGAATGATTTCCAAATCTCCATAAAAGCAAGCTGCTTTTCCCTATTAAACTCTGGTCTCATTTCTATGAGTGCAGCGTAAAAAAGTGGTCAATTACAGATTCAGACAATTTCTGCGATTTATGCAAGCCAGAGTGCGTTGCATTACGATGATGATGACAAGTGGGAGAGGATGAAGCCAGTTGCCAGCACAAAGTCTATTGCTCCTCTCAAATAGCCCAAAGGAACCCCCAATCTTAACATCCCCGTCTGTCGATGGGATCACCGTCAATAGTGTCACTTGCCCACATCATGAGATTCTGCAGAGTCTCTCGTGCAATGGCTGGGGATCATGAACTTCTCGTCACCATCTCTCTCCCTCTCTCTACATCCCCCTCCACCCTGACGGCCAAATACGTACAGCGCAAATTTCATCCACCACTACGATTCGAATCAGCTTATTGCCCAGTTGAGCGCCATGGCACAGACATGCATTTTTTCTCTTCATGCTTTAATTGATCGATTCTTACCCCCCGCCCCATCCCACCCCCCTCCGCGCTTTCTCCTTTTTTTGTTTAAAGAAAGTTTTCAGGGGTAGTAGGGCGAGGTGGTTGGGGATCGCAACACGAGGCCTGTTTATGACGTGCCAGTCGCCCATGACGACCACTGGCTTAAGTTAGGAAATGTATAGAACAGATCTAGAATCGGAAAGATCAAACTATTTACTTGTTTTTGTTGTTTTATTTATTTATTTATTTATCTACCGTCTATGCTGTGCTCAATAAGGGTAGACTTCCCTAATGGTTGAAGACATGACAACAAATAGAGACAGAAAAGGAGGAATAAAGGAGAAAACAAAAGAACGGCATGGTGGGAGGCATAACATGCACTTCTTCAAGTGCATCTCCCACTCACTGGCCGGGACTAGACCGATATGCCATACCGTTCCAAAAAGGGCATGAGGGGTCTGCAATGTCCAATGTCTGGTATGACTCAAGGGGGGGTGCCACAAATTACACTGTCTGATTAAGTGCCAAACTGACGGCGGTAGTATGTCGTTCTTCCAAGAGCGGTGCCAGCATGCGAAATATGGTAAGTGTTGTGGCTTGGCAAGACAGCCAAGTCACAATGAGAGGAAGCCGAAAGGCACGCGTTAAGCTCACGCAGATTGGCGTGAGGTCTGGAACAGGACAATGTCTTGAGAATTGCAA
The DNA here is from genome assembly GCF_021461385.2 of Schistocerca piceifrons. NCBI lineage: Eukaryota > Metazoa > Arthropoda > Insecta > Orthoptera > Acrididae > Schistocerca > Schistocerca piceifrons. The sequence continues at coordinate 238,815,016 of NC_060138.1, forward strand.
ATAAAGTACGTAGTTGATGTAATACTTAACTTTAATCCACAATTATAGAACATCTCTCTTGACGATACATGTTATAACCACAATATAAAATAATATCCAATGCTATGGCGCCTTGCTAGGTCGTAGCAAATGTAGCTGAAGGCTATGCTAACTATCGTCTCGGCAAATGAGAGCGTTATTGTCAGTGATCCATCTCTGGCTAAGTCGGCTGTACAACTGGGGCGAGTGCCAGTACGTCTCTCTAGACCTGCCGTGTGGTGGCGCTCGGTCTGCTATCACTGACAGTCGCGACACGCGGGTCCGACGTATACTAATGGACCGCGGCCGATTTAAAGGCTACCACCTAGCAAGTGTGGTGTTTGGCGGTGACACCACAGTAAGAAAAGTCAATCTTGAAGTGTTCCCATCCCTGAAGAGGTAAGCATTCGTCAGGTCCTTGAACCATATTATAGGATGGTGCTCGATTCCTTCCTCCAGAAGGGGAAGGAATTCCGTACTGACCGTCACTGGTGGGGGTGTAGGTAACATGTCATTATCCATTGCACGAGCTCCCAGATACCATGCACCGGCGGACATGTGAGAGGGTGCCCATCAGTGTCCTCACTGTATCACTGAGTACATAGAAGTTAGTTTTCCAGCCCAAAACATTGTGTCGGATATTTACCACTTATGATGTAGTACCACACGGCTTGTGCATCGGATGTAAGGAAATTTGCATTGATGTTCTCGAAAAATGTTGTCCAACGGATATCTGGCTGGAGATTCTTCAATATGTTGCCAGAGGAGAATTGTGAGAACCACTTTTTTAAACTCTTTCGATCACGCTGCACACATGGTCACAAGGGAATTACGTATGTAACTGAGTTTGACGAATTAGGTCAATATGTGGGAAGGTGTTGGGCAAATGTGGGCGGAATTGACTGACGAGACAGGGTAGGCTGGCGTAAGAACCTCCAAGGGGTTGCGTGTAACGGATGTGCCTACGCCAACACTTTGTCACATGTAGTTAGGTGCAAATTGAATCTGATGGTTTTAACTTGTACGAGACCGAGTCCTCCTGTGGAAGTACAGGTGTCGTGGAATAATCCAAATATCTCCTGAAATCTTCGTCCTCGGGCATTGTCAGAGAGGTGACTTGGGCAATGCATCATCTTGGCCGCGACAGATTTTGACGTGGCCGCTCGCCGGAGTGGATGCAGGCTGTGGTGCAGATTGTGTTACATGTCGGCTCCTATCATCTGAAGCAAACGACGGTAGGCACAACACCCCTTATTATGGGTATGTCTAGTAAAGGTGACATTCAGGTAATGGAGTTTGCCTACTGTGGGTAGTGGCAATGTCCATCTTGAAAGCAACATCCAATGTTCATAATAACTGATTTGGCCACACTAAGGATGTTTCCAGTGGGTCTTCCACACTGTCTAACCCATGCTATGGCGCTGTATATTTCCATAGGTGTACGTGCGAGGAGCACGAGGTCGTCTGCATATACCTGGCAATATAAGGTATGGCTGCGTAATAATTCGGCTATGGTGGCGGGCGAAAAGAAACAGTTTGTGCGGAAAAAGAAATGCTTCAAAAGTTACAGGTCGCAGTTTTCTGTATTTGCTTTCAACCATCTACTTCACCAGTTCTGTAAAGTGAAGAAGGACGTGGGACTTCTGCAGCAAATGGTATTGAACTTTGGCCTGTTCAGAGAAGCACACCAAGATCTACTTTCACTTCATTTAGGAGCAAATGTTCACTGAAAACGTCGCGCTTGTTTTCATTCTTGTTTCGCACGACCTAACCGCACTGCTTTGACTGAGATTACTCGCTAATTAAATGATCACCCCAGCTGAAATTATCCCCGCCTGTAGGTCCTGAATCGTCCCTCATTGCGACGCGGCGGGAGCAGACGACAAAGGCAAGCGCCTGTGCATACATTGCCTTCTGCCGAGTGACGAGCGTCCAAACAGGTGACGGGGCTCGGGAATTAATTAATCTGCCCGCTGCACGGCGCGCCGCCTTCGACTGGAACGAGGTGATGGAACCAACCCCTCATCTGCTGCTCTGCTCTCCTCTGCTATCGCTCGTTTCCAGCTGCCAACTGACAGCTGGCTACAGTCGATGAAACGCTCCGGAAAACCACCCGCTTCCTCACAATGGCGCTGGGTCAGTCAGGTTGAATATTTCGTACGTTGTGCACCAGCAGAGCTCTGATTAAGTTCCCTGTCTACATAACATGAGTTCCCTGTCTATATAACAGACACGGTGCCCTTTGCGTCACACAGGAGCTACTCCTGTGGAAACTGGAAAATGAACGCCACAGAGTGTCACGCTCTCTCTCTCTCTCTCTCTCTCTCTCTCTCTCTCTCTCTCTCTCTCTATATATATATATATATATATATATATATATATATATATATATATATATATGTGTGTGTGTGTGTGTGTTCGTATGTGAACTAGGCAACTTGGACCATATATAGAGATAACTGTTACAGTACAGTACTGATGGTAACTAAAAGAAATATGCGATAACGGGAACACTTTATTCACAGGCAGTAATTATACTGAAGTCACCGTCATTTATGGTGGTCCCCTGGACATTAGAAAATGCGGGATATGGTCCTCAATACAGAGTGTGATGAACACAGACGACAAAGCACGCTTTGCAACTGGTCACCATGTTGGCCACAAGGTTGCTAAGCAGTTCTTTTCGTTCCTCCGCCAGCGCTGTTGACAACCCAACGCATCCCGTATGCGCTGCATGGGATTTATGTCGGGAGAACGGAAGGCCAGTCCATTCCCCGGATTTCCTCTCATTGCAAGAGCTCCTCCAATTGCGCTCTTCGGTGTGCTCGCGCATTGTCATCCAAAAGAATAAAGCCAGGACCGAACACACTCCTCAACAGATGTTAACGGATACCGTTTTCACTGTGACAATAACAATACTCGGTGAGCGAATCGAGTTCAAATATTTGGAGGTGCATACGCTCATGCTACATTATGACTCTCCACGGCATAACCGCCAAAACGACTTCAGACAACGTTCCTAGATGCGTTACGTGCTTCGTCCAGCATCTCAATTCTAGTCCTACCCGGCGTTGGCGAACTTGGAGGTGTACATTGCCGCTCTTTAGCCTGAACACTAATAAAATATACGAACATAGTTTGTAAAAAAAATTAAAATTTCTACATGTTTTTAAAATTAATCAAAGAGTTAGTTGTAAAATGATGACATCTATATTGCAATAGAGTTAAATTTCAGTAATCGTAAAACCAGATCACTTGTAGTGATACTAGGTGCGATACTGGTGCAATGTTAGCTACTTACAGGTATATGCATAAACTGTTAATGACGTGAATGAGGGAAATGCCAAACGAACATCTTGGCTGCTAGGCGTGTCCTAGAGGTGGATTTTCCAAAATAACAGCTTCCTGTGAAAGGAAGTGAGAGCCGGGCCGTGAACTTCTACCTCGTCGAAGAAAACAAAGACAGTCTCTCGCCCTCACCAGGAAACACAACAGCGCCAGGTTCTTCGTTAGTTAATGGAGCTTAGAAAGTCTACATTACCAGTTGCTCTGGGAGCCTGAAAGGAGCCAGTCCAGCAGATTATCTGAAGCGAACGACCGAAAAAAGGCCAATAGTTTTCGGTGTGGAACAAGAGCTCATTTCTAAACGGGCAGTGTTGAGACGTGCCGTGCAACCCTCTCCATGAAGGATTAGTCGGTCCTGACGCCAGATCCGTGCGTCACTAAGATCGCTATCGCCTCAACAAAGCACACGTGCGCTACGCAGGTAAACTCTTCATCAGTTTCACCACTCAGGTGCGGCTGTTCCTTTGATTTCAGTTGACGCTCAACGGAAGGCTGTTCATGCTTCACACCATAGCCTGTTGGTAAAACTATTCATTTTATAAATTCTTTCGCATGACCAGCCAAAATAATAGATTCTATTATTATAGCACCACTCACGTCTGGAATCGAACTACGGTAACAATACTGCTACCCATTCCCGCAAGTAATATCGAATCGGTGCCATTCGATTCAGGGTACTTCTACGCAAATTAACGAGTATCGTTGCAATTTATGAAGTTCCCTTTAACAGTGATATGAAGTATATCGGTCCGCCAGCCGGTGAGCTGAGCGGTTCTAGGCGCCTCAGTCTGGAACCGCGTGACCGCTACGGTCGCAGGTTCGAATTCTGCCTCGGGCATGGATGTGTGTGATGACCTTAGGTTAGTTGGGTTTAAGTAGTTCTAAGTTCTAGGGGACTGATGACCTCAGATGTTAAGTCCCATAGTGCTCAGCGCCATTTTATATCGGTCCAAATTTATTGCCCGTTAGTGTCTACCATTACTACAGCAGTATTTGTAGTAAGCAATCAAGAAGAAACGATAAATATTTGAAAGTTTTTACTTAACCAATAATTGATGTCACTCTCCAGGAATGTCGGTGCCTGATAAACCTCGTAAAAAAAAAAAGTCCTAGGTTTTTTAACAGCATAAGTTAAAATACTCTGTTGAATTTTCAAATTTTCACACATCAGCTATTTGTTCTTTAATAAGAATACACTCAGAAGAACTCATTACATCCAGTAAGTTCACAGTTTTGTTAGTTGTCCTTCATAGATAATTAGCAAAGAGTTTCGTCCACTACTCATCAGTACTGCCAGATTACAACTAGCGTTTACTAGTTTGATACCGCCCGCCGCGAATTCTTCTCTTGTGACAACGTCTTCATCTCAGAGTGGCACTTGCAGTCTATATTCTCAATTTTCTGAATGTATTCCAATCTCTTTCTTCTCATACATTTTTTACCCTCTAAAGCTCCATCTATCTCCATGTGAAATGTCTTAACAGATGTACTACCATCCAGTCCATTCATCTTGTCAGTCTTCTCCGTATAGCAGGCCGCTGTGAATCATAAAAGAAGATTGTATACATGGAAGAACCCTGGAGATACTAAAAGGCATCAGATAGGTTATATAATGGTAAGACAGAGATTTAGGAACCAGGTTTTAAATTGTAAGACATTTCCAGGGGCAGATGTGGACCCTGACTACAATCTATTGGTTATGAGCTGTAGATTAAAACTGAAGAAACTGCAAAAAGGTGGGAATTTAAGGAGATGGGACCTGGATAAACTGAAAGAACCAGAGATTGTACAGAGTTTCAGGGAGATCATAAGGGAACAATTGACAGGAATGGGGGAAAGAAATACAGTAGAAGAAGAATGGGTAGTTTTGAGGGATGAAGTAGTGAAGGCAGCAGAGGATCAAGTAGGTAAAAAGACGAGGGCTAATAGAAATCCTTGGGTAACAGAAGAAATATTGAATTTAATTGATGAAAGGAGAAAATATAAAAATGCAGTAAATGAAGCACGCAAAAAGGAGTACAAACATCTCAAAAATGAGATCGACAGGAAGTGCAAAATGCCTAAGCAGGGATGGATAGAGGAAAAATGTAAGGATGTAGAGACTTATCTCACTAGAGGTAAGATATATACTGCCTACAGGAAAATTAAAGAGACCTTTGGAGATAAGAGAACGACATGTATGAATTTCAAGAGCTCAGATGGAAATCCAGTTCTAAGCAAAGAAGGGAAAGCAGAAAGGTGGAAGGAGTATATAGAGGGTCTATACAAGGGCGATGTACTTGAGGACAATATTATGAAAATGGAAGAGGATGTAGATGAAGATGAAATGGGAGATACGATACTGCGTGAAGAATTTGACAGAGCACTGAAAGACCTGAGTCGAAACAAGGCCCCCGGAGTAGACAACATTCCATTGGAACTTCTGACGGCCCTGGGAGAGCCAGTCCTGATAAAACTCTACCATCTGGTGAGCAATACGTATGAAACAGGCGAAATACCCTCAGACTTCAAGAAGAATATAATAATTCTAATCCCAAAGAAAGCAGGTGTTGACAGATGTGAAAATTACCGAACTATCAGTATAATAAGTCACAGCTGCAAAATACTAACACGAATTCTTTACAGACGAATGGAAAAACTAGTAGAAGCCAACCTCTGGGAAGATCAGTTTGGATTCCGTAGAAACACTGGAACACGTGAGGCAATACTGACCTTACGACTTATCTTAGAAGAAAGATTAAGGAAGGGCAAACCTACGTTTCTAGCATTTGTAGACTTAGAGAAAGCTTTTGACAATGTTGACTGGAATACTCTCTTTCAAATTCTAAAGGTGGCAGGGGTAAAATACAGGGAGCGAAAGGCTATTTACAATTTGTACAGAAACCAGATGGCAGTTATAAGAGTCGAGGGACATGAAAGGGAAGCAGTGGTTGGGTAGGGAGTAAGACAGGGTTGTAGCCTCTCCCCGATGTTGTTCAATCTGTATATTGAGCAAGCTGTAAAGGAAACAAAAGAAAAATTCGGAGTAGGTATTAAAATCCATGGAGCAGAAATAAAAACTTTGAGGTTCGCCGATGACATTGTAATTCTGGCAGAGACAGCAAAGGACTTGGAAGAGCAGTTGAACGGAATGGACAGTGTCTTGAAAGGAGGATATAAGATGAACATCAACAAAAGCAAAACGAGGATAATGGAATGTAGTCGAATTAAGTCCGGTGATGTTGAGGGTATTAAATTAGGAAATGAGACACTTAAAGTAGTAAAGGAGTTTTGCTATTTGGGAGCAAATTAACTGATGATGGTCGAAGTAGAGACGATATAAAATGTAGACTGGCAATGGAAAGGAAAGCGTTTCTGAAGAAGAGAAATTTGTTAACACCGAGTATAGATTTAAGTGTCAGGAAGTCGTTTCTGAAAGTATTTGTATGGAGTGTAGCCATGTATGTATGTGAAACATGGACGATAAATAGTTTGGACAAGAAGAGAATAGAAGCTTTCGAAATGTGGTGCTTTAGAGGAATGCTGAAGATTAGATGGGTAGGTCACATAACTAATGAGGAGGTATTGAATAGGATTGGGGAGAAGAGAAGTTTGTGGCACAACTTGACCAGAAGAAGGGATCGGTTGGTAGGACATGTTCTGAGGCATCAAGGGATCACCAATTTAGTATTGGAGGCAGCGTGGAGGGTAAAAATCGTAGAGGGACACCAAGAGGTGAATACATTAAGCAGATTCAGAAGGATGTAGGTTGCAGTAGGTACTGGGGATGAAGAAGCTTGCACAGGATAGAGTAGCATGGAGAGCTGCATCAAACCAGTCTCAGGACTGGAGACCACAACAACAACAATATTACTTTCCTCTCCGATTCTGCGCAGAACCTCCTCATCATTTACGTTATCAGTCCACATCTAACATTCGTCTGTAGCATCACATCTCAAATGTTTCGATTCTCTTCTGTTCCGATTTTTTCACAGTCCATGTTTCACTACCATTAAATGCTGTGCTCCAAACGTACGTTCTCACCGATTTCTTCCACAAATTAAGGCGTATGCTTTGACTTTTGGCCAGGAGTGCACATTTTGCCAGTGCTAGTCTACTTTCGATGTCTGCCTGACTCCACCCGTCATGGGTTTTTTCATCCCTAGATAGCGGCATTCCTCAAATTCATCTACTTCGTGACCGTCGATCCTGGTGTTAAGATTCTAGCTCTTCCTATTTCTTCTACTTCTCATTACTTTCGTCTTTCTTCGATTTACTCGCAGTCCACATTCTGTACTTATTAGACTGTTCATTACATTCATTAGATTCTGTATTTCTTCTTCACTTTCACTGAGGATACAATGTCATCACCAAATCTTATCATGGATATCCTTTCACCTTGAGTTTTAATTCCACTCTTGAAACTTTGTTTGATTCCCATCATTGCTTCTTCGATGTTGAACAGTAGGGGCAAAACACTGCAGCCCTGTCTTAAGGCCTTTTCAGTACAACCACTTCGTTCTTCCTCTTCCACTCTTATCATACCCTCTTGGCTCTAGCACATGTTGTATGTTACCTGTCTCTCCCCATATTTTCCTTAGAATTTCGAACATGTTGCACCATTTGACATTGTCGAACGCTTTTTCCACGTCGGAAGATCCTGTAAACGTATCGTGACATTTCTTTATTCTTGCTTCGATTATCAACCGCAACGTCAGATCTGCCTATCTGGTGCCTTTGCCTTTTCCAAAGCCAAATTGACACATCCTTAATTTTGTTTTCCATTTTATTATATACTGTTCTTGTCAGTAACCTGGGTGTATGAGCTGTTAAACTAAGCTGTTAATTTTCGCACATGTCAGCTCTTTCCGTCTTCGGTGTTGTGTGGATGATATTTTACAAAATTGAGATGGTATATCGCTAGACTCATACCTTTTACACAGCAGCATGAAAAGTCGTTTTGTTGCCACTTGCCCCTGTGATTTTAAGAATCTGATGGAATGTTATTTATGCTTTCTGCCTTATTTCATCTAAGTATTCCAAACGTCTTTTAAATTCTGATTCTAATACTGGATTCCCTAGCTCTCCTATATCAAGTTCTGTTTTTTCTTCTATCACACCAGACAAGTCTTCCCGCTCACAGAGGCCTGCAATGTACCTTTTCCATCTAGTCGCTCTCTCATCGGCATGTAACAGTGGAATTCCGTTACACTCTTAAAGTTACAACTCTGGCTTTTAATTTCACCAGATGTTCTTTTGACTTCTCTGTATGGTAAATCAGTCCTTTAGACAATCATTTCTTTTTCGGTTTCTTCGTATTTTCCATGGAGTCATTTCGTCTTAGCTCCTTGCACTTCCTATTTATTTTATTCCTGACCGACTTGTATTTCTGAGTTCTTGAAGTTTCCTGAACATTTTGGTACTTCTTTCTCTCTTCGATCAACTGAGTCTTCCCTCTGTTGCCCACGGTTTCTTCGCACCAGATCTACAAAGTGTCTTAATTACGCATTGTTCGAAAGGCGTCTACAAAATTCGGTGAATCGAATTTATAATTCATAGATCTCCGGATTTTAATATTTGACATTCGTCCAAAATATTATTTCAGTGAAGATGCTCTGCTCCGATGGTACTAAATTAAGTTCCTTCTTATGGTCCGACATGGCACCCACGTCGATGAATCTGGTTGTCATGTTGATAAAAGTACGTTCTGTTGTTTCACTATGTGCTCCATGATAGAGCTCTTGAAGCCGACGGAATAATCCTTCCTGCCTCTGCTACAACATCCGTTGTGCTACTTTGGCCGGCTGCAGCCAGTCCTATTCCAAAGCAGAAAGATTCCGTCAGTCATGGATGAACCGCAGTTAACTCACAGCCATTTGTATCTAACTGTTTTTTCGTGCGTTGTATTCTCTCTAGCAGCAGGGCGAAGCTGGCACTTGGAAATTTCTCCTGGCGGAGCTTTGGTTATATGCTAGCGCATTACTGCGGAATGCGATTCATCTTCTATTCACAGGAGCGTCGTATGAAAGTTAGAGTGCTTACTTAACACGCAGTTTCTGCCAGGCGTTAAATAATGAGCGACGTTTCCTCTCCTAGAAGTGTTATCAGACGATGCGACTAAGGAAAGAAAACACAAACAGACAGAGATCAGAAGGGCATGGATGGCGTTAACGACATGACATCAATACAGCTGCGCTGTTGGACTGAAGAAAAACAGGCGGGAAATGGAGAGTTGGAGGCTACGCTGATGTGACAGGAAAATCGTTAACGTCCTCTTGAGTGCAGCTAGGGGGTAAGATATGGAGAAATCGTTAACGTCCTCTTGGATGCAGTTTGCGGGTAAGATATGGAGAATGAGAAGGAGAGAGATTTAGTTTTATGGATGACTTTAGCAAGAAAGTTGGACGTATCAAATGTTGTATTGCAAATGCGTTAAGATGATAGGTGTTACATAAGCGAGGAAACGTTTTGCGAACACCAGTGACTAATAAAAGTATAAGGAAACGAAGCGTGTGAAAATCTCGTCGCCTATTCCGCGGTATCCACCCTGACTGAAAATAGGCGTAACTGGTCTGATACAACAATGCAAAGTTACACAAGTTGATGGATCCGTGCACTTTCTTGGGGGGAATGTGCACGTTTATTCTCACGGAGCAAAAGTAGTTCACACAGTCAGACAAACGGATGGGAAGTCCGTGGAACGGCCTGGTCGCTGCATGCTATCAAAAACGGTTTCCTAAGCTTATCCGCAGCATGCAGGTACACTGTCTTATACGGAGTCCAACATACATACATCGTCACCAATGTCCAGCGCCCTTGCGGCTTTCTAGCCAGCTATGGAAACTTCCGATCAGCCTCAAACTGCCGCTTCCGTCCGGCGGTTTCTGTTTACATCGGTCTTGATTCAAATGGTTCAAATGGCTCTGAGCACTATGGGACTTAACTGCTGTGGTCATCGGTACCCTAGAACTTAGGACTACTTAAACCTAACTAACCTAAGGACATCACACACATCCATGCCCGAGGCAGTATTCGAACCTGCGACCGTAGCTGTCGCGCGGTTCCAGACTGTAGCGCCTAGAACCGCTCGGCCGCTTAGGCCGGCTTATATCGGTCTCTCCTGTACCAGGTGACAAGGAATGTGATACGAGTGGTGCGCCGTCTGTTGGTGCCATCTCAGAGTAATTCCTTCCAAGTATCGATAAATCTACCACAGAGATGATTACCTCTGGCTAGGATCCTACTGCCGGGAGATTTTGGGCTGTAGGCGTCTGAGCCACCACTATTTTAACAGGATATAAGACACGTGCCTTACGCAAACATTCGTGTTTGGCTAGAGTAGTCGGGAGTTTTCACTATTTGTGCTGTGTTCAACTACATCACAGGAATAAAGAACCGACAGGGCTGAAGACTGAACTAAATTCGTGCAACCAATCTTCTGTTATGCCAATGCTCCCGGGTGTATACTGCGAAAAAATTTCTCAACTGCTTCCAAATCCTTGAGTGCTATGTACTCCGCCGTGCCTTCCGTGAATATCATCGGCCACTAAGTTCCTCAATTAAATTACTAATTTCGTCTCTCTTCCCCCTCACTGAACACCTTCGGATATCCTACATGTGGTATCGTCCAAACATCGTAATTTCGTGTAAGACTTTGACTCCTCATCATTCGCTGTTACTTCCTATTTTCCATTATTCCTTCATCTTCGGATTTTGACATTTTTCTCTTCTGGTATTTTATTCTTAAACCTGCTTCTTTCTATTATTCCTGATTATCTAATATTATTTCCTTCTACTTTTCGTTCCCATTCTGTTGCTGACATCTTTTTCTAAAAATTAATGAATATTTGTTCTGGTATGTCGTTTTCATTCATTCCGTAGAATTTCCTAAAGAAGGTGAAACTTTGCTTCTTGATTACTTTGAGTTTCTCTACGTACCTTGGTAGATGCTCAAAATATTTCCTTTTTCCATCCACGCTTAGTTCGTAGAGGAGAGTGTTATACGTTGAAACACTTTTCAGACTTTCACCGCGAGCCAGCCCTGTGATAAACGTGGACATAGTTTCTTGCTCCACTTTCAATTGGTGCTATTGGTTCCTTGTGTGCTTCAATAGTTTTCTGAAATTACAAAACATACTCTCCGAAAGTCAGGTTTTCCCAGACATGAAAAAATGTTCCTAAGTACTACATCGCCTTGTGCCTTGGAACAAATATTCTGCTTGCATACAGAGGCATCGAGGAAATGATATCAGTACTGCATTTACTTGACTATGTGTTACAGTTTTAATAAATTACACATTTCTCATCAGTAAGGGACATAAAATGAACCAGAAGTATTATCGAAAGGAAGTTATAAGTTAAATACAATTTTAAGTATAAGAAATTCAAAATTAACAGAAATTTTAAATGCCAAGTAAGGTAAAATAGCTAATAAATTTAATAAACTCAGTCCATTTACAACTTTCACTTGTCCCGTCGTAAAAGACTTTTCCGACTGTAGATACAGAATGGCGAACAACTAACGAAGTGTTGCTTCACCGTTCACTTGTCATATAACTAGTTTCAAAAATAAGTAGAATTTTACTTACTACAGAATTCCATAATTCAGAATTGGCAGTTCCTTCCAAGTAGATTCAATGAATCACACACCACTTAAATGTGTGAGACCTCGACAGCTTTGCAAGTGCTGTACAGAACGTAGCCTCAATTCTCACGACAGCAAGAAGATCAGTAGCAAGTCTCGGAAAGTGCTTATGGCGGTCTCTGGTGCACATTCGTCCATGTCATCCTTACACTGAAGAGCCAAAGAAACTTGTACACCTGCCTAACATCGTGTAGGACCTCCACGAGCATACAGAAGTGCCGCAACACGACATGGCATGGAGTCGATTAATAAGTAGTGCTGGAGGGAATTGACACCATAAATCCTGAAGGACTGTCCATAAATCCGTAAGAGTACGAGGGGGTGGAGATTTCTTCTGAACAGCACCTTTCAAGGCATCCCATATATGCTCAATAACGATCATGCCTCGGGAGTTTGGTGACCAGCAGAGCTGTTTAAACTGAGAAGAGTGCTCCTAGAGCTACTCTGTAGCGATTCTGGACGAGTGAGGTGTCACATTGTTCTACTGGGATTGCCCAAGTCTGTCAGAATGCATAATCGACATGAATGGATGCAGGTGATCAGACACGATTGTACATACGTGTCACCTGTCAGAATCGTATCTAGACATACCAAGGGTCCCATATCCAGCTGCACATGCCCCACACCAATACAGAGCCTCCACCAGTTGACATGCAGGGTCCAGGGACTCATGAGGTAGTCTCCACACCCATACACGTCCATCCACTCGATACAATTTGAAAAGAGACTCGTCCGACCAGGCAACGTGTTTCCAGTCATCAACAGTGCAATGTCGGAGTTGACGGGCCCAGACGAGGCGTATAGCTGTGTGTCATGCAGTCGTCAAAGGTACACGAGAGGACTTTCGGCTCTGAAAGCCCATATCGATGATATTTCGTTGAATGGTTCGCATGCTGACACTTTTCGATAGCCCAGCACTTAAATCTGCAGAAATTTACGGAAGGGTTGCAATTCGGTCGTCGTTGGTCCCGTTCTCGCAGGACCCTTCTCAAAGAGGAGGGAGAGAGGAAACCGAGATTGGAGGTAGATGGAGAAGGGGGGTAGGAAGGGGGAAAGAGGTGGAATCAGTGGCATGCCAAGGAGCAGGAGATGAGGAGGGAGAGCAAGGAATGGGAAAGGAGAAGTGAGAAAGACAGGGGGGGGGAGGAGGTAGTAAACAGCTGAGGGCAGGGGAGGGGAAAAAGAGGGAGAGGAATAGGGGAAGAGGGGGGTCAGAATTGGAAGGAAGGATAAATATTGGGGCGAAGCATATAATCTGGGATGGGGAGGTTGTGAAAGTCCTATTAGGAGAGGATGGGGAGGGTATGGAGATGGAGAGAGGAGGGGACACATCACTAAAGGCGTTTCAGCAGGTGGAGAGTGGAGAGAAATGTAGATACCAGATGGTGAAGGGGATCCATGTAGCAGTTGGTGTAGAGGATACGGATCTGTTCAAGGAAGGTGGAGACGTGGGAAGGGGATGAGGTCATATATCATCTTCATGGGGGATGGGAGACAGATACAGAAAACGAGGTGGAGTGCATGGCATTCAATGATTTGGAGGGATTCATAGAATTTAGGATGGGCGAAGATCCAGTGACACTGACGTAACAAAGGATGGGACGGATTAAGTATTTGTACAAATGAAGGACGGTGGAAGGGTGCAATCCCCATTTATGGACGGACAGGAGTTTCGGGAGATGGAGTCTACTGTGGGCTTTAGGTTAGATGGTAAGGAGAAGGGGAATCCAGAGGAGGTGACAGTCATGGGTGAGGCCAAGGCATTTCAAAGTGGGATAAGAGACTGCTAATTCACGGTGTCGGCTTTGTATCAAAATTGGCGCGGAAACGCATACCCAATGGCGACTGTCCCAGGAGCGTTCTCTACCGAAATCCGCTATCCCATCAGCAGAGCGGAGTTGCATGCTTAACGGTGACACTACACGTACATCCTGTGTCGGAATGCGCGCTCGTGCCAGTAAAAACAAACGTCAGATGTCGATAGGCGTGTTATTATGAATGAGATGTTTCTCTCAGAAGAATTAAAGAGATCGTCATGTCCCAAGCCTTGTACAGTTGAAAGTCGCCTTCACTATTTATAAGATTTTGTGCTAGGCGTATTTCCACAGATTCTCTAACTAGTGAATTCCGAAAGGATCTCGACTGTGCCAGATTTTTGTGACAGAATAATCCATAGAGTGTCCTCTGGTAATACAATGCTCAGCTACAGTCGTTTTACTGGGCTTCGAAAGGCGAGTGTGGTACTCATGTTCAACGCATCTTTCATGTGTTGCGCCTATCGTTTGACCTATGTAAGCTTTGCCACACTGGCAGGGAATTTTCTAAATTCCAGCCTTCTGCAGACCCATATCTTCCTTTACCGAACCGAGGAGGGTACTAATCTTCGCCTGTGGCAGTAAAATTATTTTAACTTGATGTTCACTGAGGTTCCTGCCCGCTTTAGGCGAATAGTTGCGACGTATGGAAGGAACGCCCTGGACTTGAACAGCTCGTTATCTTCTTGACGTTGTGGGTGGTCACGTCTCTTCCTTCTCAGTTCTGTACTAATCTGACGTGGAGAGTAGCTGTTATCTCTGAACACCGACCGTAGATGTTCTACCTCCTTTGTTCTAGCTCCTTTGTAAGGCTGTCTTCAACAGAAACAACATGAGTCCCATGCACCAACGTTCTCAGGAAACCGGTAGTTTGAGAAGGATGATGACAGATCGACGCTTGCAGATGTCCGTATGTGTGGGCTTACGTTAGACAGAATGTCCTAATGACCCATCGGTTCTCCTAGTAAACAAAACGGTAAGCAACCATCATTCTCTGTTTCCATCGTAAACTGGATGACCTCGTGGATTTAGATGCTGCAAGAACGGTGATAGTTCTTCTTCATCATGGGGCCACACTACAAAAAATCATCTACATATCACCATAAGAATCTCGGTTTAAGTTCTGCCGAATCAAGTGTCCTTTCCTCAATGTCTTCGACAATAACGTTTGCTACCATAGGGGAAGGAGGACTGCCAGGGTCACCTTAAGATGGCTAGACGATCGCCAGGAAAAGTATCGTGGTAAGAAGTCAGCATGATCCGGCTGAAATCCCGTAACTCATAGAATATTCAGTATTCATTCCTGACTGCATATTTGAAGCACAGATCTCAATTTCATTTATATGAGACTCGGAGTGACTGGAATATTATGTTTTCTGTGTTATTTCTCTCTTTTTTCCAATTACAAATATTTCGCTGCTGTCTCCTTTGCGCTGCTTGATACATGCCCCTAAGAACTGCAACATCAGTGGGTTTACACAGGTTATAGAGCCACTACAGGAGCCCCAACTCACAAAAGGATAGAGGGTGGGCCCAAGTGACGTAAAATATTGTTGTTGCTGGCCATAACAGAAGTGGCAGTGACGTTGGTAACAAACTTTCTTAATGGAAAATCTAGAAGAATTCATACCTAGCGATTGGGTGAAAGTGAGGAATCCAAATATAGACAGAGGCGCGCTGGAGGTGCGGAGGGACTCGCCAGACTGGCCGAAGCTTGTTAAGTTCCAGTGGATTGGTGGATCCCCTACAGGATGGGAGAAATAATTAAACACCATCTTTTATATTCAGAGAGATCCACTGTCAGATCGTCGGGGCGCCGACTCCTTGTCGCTCCTGACCAGCCTCGGTAAGCTCCGACATGTCTGTTTTTTCTCAATTGGAGTACTGCTCTCAAGTTTATACTTAATGTGCTTCTAGTGTTCATTATTTCTGTTAGCACCCACTCTCTGCGGCCTCAGACATTGACTTCTGTTGTGCAACCAATTGCCGCCTTTGCTTTCTCTAATGTTTAGAATTAGTCTTCAATGTAGTACTGTAGTTAGTGAGATCGCAGATAAACAGTGTTAATCAGGCTCCTGAATTCCATGAATCTCTTTCAGCAACCGTCTTGTTGAGTCCTAGAATCAGCGCAATGAACATCAGGGTCATACACGCCTTCGTCAACCGGAATAGTCGGCAATTGCTGAACACTGCCTGAATACAGGACATCGTATGATTTATGAAAAGACGGAAGTTTTATCCCCGGCATCATCTTTCTGGGACTGCGTCATTAAGGAAGCAATACATGTCCGTACAGCCTATAATCTCATCAACAAGGATACGGGATTCCAACTGAGCACAACGTAAGGTGTCAGGCAAATCCAACACCTTCCATGAAAACCCTGATATGACAGCAAATCCTGCAGTATGTCACATAGCTCCAAATAAATCCTGACATTAAATTAACCAAAGTAATACGATCAACGAGTGAGCAAATGGAATACCACAGACTAACACAAGAAAGCTTAAATGCGTGTCATACCTTCGCACCGTGAAACAGACGCAGTTCCGAGGGGAGAAACGAGAACAGAAGCCGAGAGCAGAATCGTGTAGGCTAGGAGGCCCTATGATAAGGGACGGACACCCACGTCGTCAGCCGACCATCAAAACCACCCCCCAGCCCACGTTAAAAGATGGAGCCCTCCAGAAGAACAGTATATATCTTACGATAACACTAAAAGGGCCACACCAGCTGCAAGTTTTAGCGTCAGACTTTTCCGCGCCTCTGTTACGTTAGAAACATTGCCCCACCACGAAAAGTATAACGTTTCTCATTGGATAGACAGAATTTTTGTAGGTGGAGCTTAAGGTTAACACTGAGACCCTGACTGGTCAGATGAAAACACAGCCAGATAGTTTTTTTTAAACCAACTTCGGTAAATTGTTGTAAGGAGAAGTTAGGAGAGAGTTGCTTCCGAGACGGCGAGGTGCGTGAAGCTGTGCCGTCCGCCGTCCCCTGGCGAACACTGACAAGGTAATGAACGCATGCGATGCCGCATTTTTGAGCGCATAAGGTTTCACTCAGAACTGCAGAAGTCTCATCTGTTACATCCCCTTTTTA
Organism: Schistocerca piceifrons; assembly: GCF_021461385.2. Taxonomy (NCBI): domain Eukaryota; kingdom Metazoa; phylum Arthropoda; class Insecta; order Orthoptera; family Acrididae; genus Schistocerca; species Schistocerca piceifrons. Next base: position 238,831,916 of record NC_060138.1, read on the forward strand.
CGTAATACTAGTGTCGATCGTCAATTAAATCTCATGGTGTTCACATTTGCTATTTGAAGTAACAATCTGAAACGCAATGATTTTTTTGTTATATAATTATTGAGAAGCCACATCAGCCACTGTAATTTACGACAAGTTAGATAAGTAATTAAAGGTAATTGAGGGTCACTGTAGACCATTTTGATAGTTTTCTCTTTTATGAAACTTAACTTAAATCTAGATTATAGATGTGATATGGCATAGGTCATCCTTCGATCCATTGTAGAACTTGGAAACCCATTCAGGGTATATTCGCTCAGATTTTTGTTGAACGCAGTTGGTTTTTATCATCCTGCAGTAAAATATTTTCTTTTATCAATAGTGCAATTTATAAACAACGTTTTGTGAGTAGAATAAAATTTCCAATGGTAAACTTAACTGTTTTTTCGACGTTATTTTACCAGCTAACTAAAAATAGGAAAGCCTTGAACCCCTTCCACTAAATTTAGCTAGTATGAAGATTCTTTTACAGGGAGTGCAGTGGACCTGACGCTGAAATCATTAAGTATTTGTTTATATCATCGCTAGTCTCACTGAACTCTTCTGAACTCTACATGTCATGTGTGGTCTGGCGTCTCCTTACCAGCAACAGGTCCCAGGTTCAAACTAGTCAATTCCCTAAAAAACACGCTCAAAGCGTCGTTGCGCGAAAGTGGTAGGGAGACACGACTTAGAACAAACAGACACCACCCAGAATGTTAGAACTGCCTGAATACAGGACATCGTATGATTCATGAAAAGACGGAAGTTTTATCCCCGGCATCATCTTTCTGGGACTGCGTCATTAAGGAAGCAATACATGTCCGTACAACCTATAATCTCATCAACAAGGATACGGGATTACAACTGAGCACAGCATTGAACCCTGCATTGGCAGGTATTAAATTACGACACGAAAATCAAGATTCTTCGATAACAGTCCCGTCATAACAATGGTCTTGTACGGCCGTTGGCGAGAAACGTCTGGCTGCACTGTTGACAAACGCAGCAGATAGCGCACTTGCGGGAGAGCTGCTCTGCAATTTTCGGCAGAGGGAGTTTGAATAGAGCAAATCACTGCGCATGCGCGATTTCTGCGGCTGCACTTTCTTCGCGCGCGTGTTCTAAAAACGGGGCGTCGGTGTGCGGATATCGTCAGTCGTACCTAGCCACGAGCAAGGTTGAACCACCTGAAGGTGTCCTACAGTTGCTCCGAGGAAATATTGTGGAATTTGCACTACGTGATCCGGCGGCAAACCCGTGAAGACTATTTACAGCACATCCGCCGGGAAAGCTTGAAGAGTCACATTGTTTGTTTTGTTTGTGTGTACTCGTATTTTATTTTGTCTAGAAAATAGAAAACCTCCATAATGAATTCTGCATTGCCTATTAATAAACTGAAAAATCGTTGCTTGTTGCTTAACTCTTAAATTGTGTTCTGACAATTTGCATAATTGATGATTTCACACAAACTAGCTTTCACCATTCGGCAAAACAAGATGACGCTGTTACGCTGCTATGTCAACTACGAACACACTTCCGTTTGACAGTGAAGTTACGCTTGTGTTACTTTGGGTCCCACTTTCAATCGAGTTTAATGAATTAGCAGAATCATGGTACTGTTGAATCATGTCTGTAACACTACGTATTTTCCACAATTAGCTTTGATATACGTTACTTGTGCAGAGAGAACAAACACATAGCATGCTACCCTGAGATTAAGACACAACCTCTATATGATTAGGAAAGGTCAACTAGCTGTAAGGACGTGGTCTTCCATACGATAGAGAAACAGGACTGTATACGTGGAGTAAGTGATAACTCTTTTCAATAGAGTTTGTCACAAGGAGGCTGACGTTCTTTGCTATGCACAGAAACATATTAATAATGAACAGACGATAGCTTCCAGCTTGTTATCTGTCAGTCTAACAGACGCTGTTATGTTATACGGCAGAGCTACTGAAGCAAGGCAGTCTCAGTGAGGAGCTTGTGCCAGGATCGGAAAATTGGTATGGTGTCGTCCGAGTAACGAGGCACCGGCAAGGGAAGCAAGGTACACTGCAGACGACCAAGTCTGGTTGCAGAAGTAGGGCGTAACCAGCAGCGTGTGTATCATTGGGGACGTCTCTCTGCTGCGACATTTCCGGCAATCGCGCCCTCCACACACGACCTCAGCTCCTCAGTCACCTGCCGCTGTGTTGCTACCACAACTATGACAGTCTACAGTCTGGACCAGTAGTTCCCATCCTGAAGGTAATTTTCGCATTAAGGGGTAAAATGAAACTTTCTGAGGGGTAAAAAGCAAACGAATCGATTCTGTGCCAGTCACGAAACTAAATAATTTTCAAAATATTACTATTATTATTACAATTTTGTAAGACTCTAAAACTGATTGTATAAGTTATCAATATTTACATTTTCTCAGTAGCATTAACGCAGTAGAGTTACAGGTTCCTCACGCAGTCCACCCACTACAGACATATGTTGTGCTTTGTCCCGTACATCACTGATGATGTAAGTGAGACACACACGTAACAAATGATAAATATCTCGAGAAAATGTCTTCTACAAGTTATAGATAGTAAGTGCAGTAATCCAGAAATTGCTTCATTACTCGCTTGAAACGGACAAGTGAATTAATTGACAGCGCGACACAGCAGTAACTACATAAGAGATACTACAGTGCTGAATACAGTTGTGTAGTATCATTATTATTAATATTAGAGTGGTTAGCCACAAAGCATTAACAGCCAGACGTCGTCGAATTTCTGGCAGTTCAGAAGTAAGGAGTGCAGCCATGAACTGATTTACAAACAATAAGTACAGTGCACACATCTGAACATGTTTGATTTTATATGAGGCAGCAGCGTGCAGGCAAGGCAGCTGACGCGGTGGAGAGGAGTAATGCATAGGAAGTATGTTTCGTAACGATTGTGTGCCCTCACTGTGGATAGTTAACTTTCTTTTCTAAGGAGTGGTGGGTAGCACTTGCGATGCACCACGGATTCTTCGGCCATTCATTAAAACACACACATACACACACACACACAAAATATCATTCATCTTTCATCATTTTAAAAAATAAAAGTGTTCCAAGAAAAGTACTTCATTCAACTGTTTAGTAATGAGCTGAAGTTGGTGATAACGTGAGAGAGGTCTGGGCAACAGATAACACGGAGGGGGGGGGGGGGGGGGGGAGGAATGGAGGAATGGGGGACAGCAGGGCTGGGGTCCAGCTAAGGTAAGGTCTGATTGTACTGAGGGGTAATGGTTTAATAAAGGTTGGGAGCCACTGGTCTACACCATATCCATCATCCACTTCAGTCATTATGGTTTCTCCCCTGCTTCAAACGATTGGATAATTTCCAAACATTTTAGCGTCAAACGCACAGTACGCCTCCTTTTAACCCTTGCAGGTAACATAATCCTAAACTTAAATCTTACAGTTCTCCAGAAAGGTTCAAAATCATGAAATGTTCAATTTTTAGTTTCTTTTTTTTTTTTCATTTTAAAAACATACAGACTATCCCCTTTCAATTGATATACGAGGGTTGACTGAAAAGTAATGCCTCCATCGTCGTAACACTTCAACAGTTGGCAGCATTGACATACGGTAGGTACTGGCTTTTTCCGTAGCCTCTTCTCTACAGCTCCAGTTGGCGGGAAGCCTTAGCATTGAACGGTTGTGTTGTTACGGTGTAAAGAATGGAACCCTATGCAGACGGTCGATCAATACGATTTAAGCAACGTGCAGTCATTCAATTCTTGACAACAGAAGGTGTCACCCCAAAGGAGATTCGTCAGAGAATGAAAGCAGTTTATGGTGTTTGTGTTGATGCGAGTGCTGTGCGTCGTTGGACGAGTAAGTTTAAAGATGACGAATCGGGAACATCTGACCGGCGTGACAAAGAGTTGGACCTCCTGTGACACGATTGACTCAGGACGATCGTCGTGTCACGCAGAGAAAAATTGCAAGCACAATCGGCATTCCACAAGAACGTGTCGGTCCCATTATTGCTTCACGTGCACCGCACTTCACGTGCCACCACAGCAGAACCTCAGAGACTGAATCTCACCACCGTACGGCATCCTCCATACAGTCCAGATTTAGCACCGTCTAACTTCCATCTGTTCCCCATAATAAAAGTCGATCTTGGAAGACATCATTATGTTTGTGATGAAGACGTTGAAAAAACTGTGAGACTGTGCTTGCGGAAACAGAGTGTCGACTTCTTCCGTGACGGCTTCAGAATACTTCTTCATCGTTGGCAGATATGTATCCAATTGGCTGATGATTATGTGGAAAAGTGAATATTGATAATTAAGATCACATTCTATGGATTATTTCTGCGTTTGATTTATTAAAATATTCCCATCCTAACTCAATTAACGAAGGTGGAGGCATTACTTTTCGTTCAACCCTCGTATAATTTATTAATTTATAAATCCACAACTATTTTTAAAAAATTTTGAAATATGTTTCGCATGTGCGTGACCCACTGTGGCGCTGTTAAACTAGTGGCAAACGTCGTACTTACGAATCTACGTTCTCATCATGTATACTTTACTGATGTGAGAGAAAATAAGTGCTAAAAAATAAGTATTGAGGCTAACTTGTGGTAGTTCGTATATCGTTCCCTCGATTGTCGAGAACTTCATGTTTATTTACTCTTTTGTAATCCTGAAAATATGCATAGTGAATTCTGCTCATTGGGGTCTTTGTTTTATTGAAGGATAATCATGGATAAACGTAAAGTGACTAGAAACCCTCTGAAGGCTTTTAAGAAAAGGAGAAATGTTGCAAAACCGAAGGTAGGTGTTGTTACCGTAAACAATAAAGACAATAACTAAGTATGTGAACCTAATCTTGCTGGTACACTTGCCCACTGCAATGAAGGGAGAAGATTGATGAACTTTTCTTTCATACTTTTTCAACAGGTCCAAGCCCCCATCATTACTTGTGTCACAAAGGAGAAAACAGTTAGCGTAGGTACAACAAGGGATTACTAACTGGTAAAGTGTACACTCATAGACATAGACTGCCTGATGCCGTAATGGAGGTAATAAAACCTATTTTCATTTGAAAAACTCAAAACCCAATAAAAGTGTAAACTGTGTAGTAATGTCAAGATCCTACAAGATTGTGTGTGTTGGAATAGAAATACTTTACTTTGTTGTGTATGATGCTGTTGCTACTTTCATTTATGGCAACGGTGTAAGGTGCGAAGTACTTCGAAATATGTGAATGAAGGCAGGTATCAACATGGTACAAATGATACTTGCTTCAGGCTGCTGACAGGGCTGTAAATAGCCTTGAAATACAAGCCAGAGTAGACAGAAGGAGGACAAAGAGGAAGCTGGAGGAGGAGCTTGCAGAAGATGAAGAAACCCACATTACGGACCTTGGAATGCACTGAAGAGGTGATTCAAATTTTCTCTCTCAGTCCCCAAAAGTCTTCTTTTTTCGTACAAATTACATTTTTTCTCAGGATCTCCGAAACCAATTTGCTTCAAATTTTCAGTAAATGTTAAACAGTCCCCTTCTACGCAACTTAACTCAGCCTTTTTCCTAAAACCCGTACATTGTTGAATTTATAAACAAAAATGGCACAAAAAAGTAGCGAATTTCCATTACAATAGAAAAATTTTGTCTCTAACCACTGAGTTCAAATTTAGTCAATTGCCAATAAATAACTTGTAAAAATTTCAACTTCCAAGCTCCAACACTTTCGAGAAAAATATGAAGTTTACGAGCGCTATTTTTACATTGGAAAGATGGGGCTTGCCGGGGCTCCCTAATGATAAAAAAGTCATACGAAGTCAACTATCCTATTACGGTTGCGACAGAACAGATGTCGTTGTCTCATCTTCGGTAGCACCACTCTTGATCACCGCAAGGCTGAAAATCTAATTGAGTGTGGGGTGGTGTTTCTTCATTGATGTACACACCACCATATTTTAGTGGACATAAATGCACGCACTTCATCAGACGCGGAGTTCACTTATGAAGCGCGACTACCATGTTTTACACAAGCAAAAATTACCGTGGTTATGCAACATCAGAACCGTAACCGCTGAACAGTCACTGTAGAGTAGCGAAGCTGAATGTTTAACTGTGGCACAAAAACATGTTTTTATTTATACGAGAATATTAAGTTTAAATTAAACGCTGTACTTAAATCATCAGTGGAGACCACACTTAGATTTCACTGAATTCTTAACACAATTTAGTGAGTTCAACAATAGTTCGCGTAGATGGTAGCAATGTTTAACATTCTTGGTAACTGTAACAAAATTTATTCCTAACAAAATTAATGTAGGTTTCAGATGCAGTTAAGCCTACTTACATATTAAAATTGTTGAGTTTCGCGTGTCTTGGTGCTTTGTTTCAGTTACAGAATGTACGTAAATAGTGCGTGACACAACAGTGAGAGCGCGTCGGGCCACATTTTGCTCGTCTACTTTCAACCCACGGACTGGCAATTTCATTACCGGTTTCACAGCATAATAACTGTTTAACTATATGAAATAAAATCGTCATAACTTCCGAACAATTTGCATTGGGACGTTCAAACTGCACGGTTGGCCGCGGGGTATGATGGGAATTAGAATGCGAATGCGCACGTGGCTTGTTGTTGTCGGCCATTTGCACGTGAAAATGTCACGGTACGGCGTTCCCTAGCGTATCGCGCTTGTGAAGGCCTACTACGCTCGCAATAACAACCCACGTGCGGCTCAAGGAAAGCTTGCGACCGAGTTCAAGATGAATGCAACGGATCCTTATGTGTTAATAATCAATAATTTGATTCGCAAGTTTGAGAGAACGGCTAGTGTTCATGATGACAATGTTGGCAATTTCGGTCGCCCAAAATGGATGAAAAACCCGGAAAGATCGAGACGACACCCGCTGTGTTTTAAAATCGATCAGATGACCCGCACAGCAGATGGGAAAAACTGGGAGACACTACGACTAATTGTTGTTGAAGACCTACATCTCTTCCCATGCAAAATTCAAACCCATCAACCATTAAGCTTCAGGGCCATGGTACAGCGATTGTGATTCGCCAACACTATTGTCCACAGAATTGACGAACATGATTTTGATGTGAATATGGTGTGGTTTAGCGACGAAGCCCACTTGCATTTGGATGGTTCATCAATAAGCACAACTGGTGCATTTTGGAGTCTGAGAACCCGCATTTCGCGCTCGAAAATCCTCTTCACCCTCAACTGGTGAGCCATGTCAAGTCATGGAATAATGGGTGCGATATTTCTTGATGGTATGGTGACAACCAAATGGTACGTGAAGGTTTTGGAAGGTGATTTCATCCCCATTATCCAAAGTGACCCTGAGTTCGACACTATGTGGTTCATGCAAAACGGAGATCGACCCCCTTGGAGCAGGAGAGTGTTTGATGTCCTGGTGGAGCTCTTTGGGGGCCGCATTCTGGCTCTGCGGTACCCAGAGCCACTGGCATGGGCCTCGATTAGCAGCCATATTTTCTGGATCTGAACACAAGCGACACCTGTTTGTGAGGCTGTACTAAATACAAGATGTACAGCAATAACCCCAAAACTATTGTTGAGCTGAATACAGCCTTTCAGGAGGTCATCTACAGTGTCAATGTTCCAACACTTCAGTGAGTCAAGCAGAATATTGCTATTCGTCTGCGCCACAACGTCACCAATGAAGGCAGGCATATCAAACATGTCATAAACTAAATCCGAATACCTGTAGCAACATTTAAATGTTGTACAAAGTGTGTAACTAATTTACGTTTTTTTCTCCATATAATTGTCACCCTGTATAAAGACTGCTGTATGAACCAAATGTTATTTTCAGAAGTACATGAAGCTTATGAAAATGGCTAGGATGAATTTTACTATGTTTGATACACCTCAAAAATCAATGAAATATCCGGTTTCAAAAAACATAGCTAGTTAGAAATTTGGAAAACAAATGGTCATAGTTTTTCTTCTGCAATATGAATGCCCTCGAATACATGAATGAGCGTCGTACTGCACGTGATTGTGAATTACATAAAACTAATAACCCACCACCAGCCGTTGTATTTTATTTTAACTGCCTGCCTCTTCCAATCAGCTTCTCAGAATGCTGGCGCCAGCTTTCCTCGCAACAATACTCTTCTTGCCGCCTGACCCTCCCGATCCCTTTGTTGCGGCTAGTACCCATTAAAAACATTAAACTCGAAATTTTGAGGAAAGACATTCCGCTTTGAGTAAGGAAGAAATAACAAGTGCTGACACGATTCTGATAACCAAGTTGAGGAAGGATAAAATTACAAAATGAAGAAAATAAAGTTTATTGATATCTAAAAAATAACAAAGAAAAACACAAAAAAATACAGTAAAAAATTTACCTGGTCCAGGGAGAGTAGCAAGAGGTTCCATACCTCCGATTTATATTTTCAAAACTCTTCCATGTAAAAAATAGTAGATGAAATTCTAGGATACAATAACACGAAAATCGGAAAACTACACCCAAAATATGCGCGGACAGAGATTGAACCCGTTCAATCACACATGAACCAATGGCCACTATTGGTATTCTTATTGAAGTCGGCTTAAAAAAGAGACGAATGACAAATGTGGAAGACTTATGGACAGTTGGCGTAGCTATTGTGAGGAGGGGAGGTAGGGTCTTTCATGTCCGGGCCGCCACTTGCAGAGTGGCGTCAATTGGTCTCCACGACAAACAAGATTTCCCGGAAATTATAATTATTATTAGAGTAAATTCAATATAGTACGTTACTGTGTGTGTTTATGGAGGGGAGGGGGCGCCAATAAAGTGTTGTGCCACAGGCAATAGTTATATTCACTACGCTCCTGGTTATGGGAAAAGGATGGGACAGGAACGACACTTCTGAGACCGGACATGAGTTCCCAAAGGTGTCTAGAAATTTTGAGGAGCCTTTGACGTAGAAATTGGATATTTGTGATAAGGTCTTAAGGTACCAACTGCTGAGATCATCGGTCCCTAATCCCACACACTACCTAACCTATGGGCAACACACACAGCCATGCCAGAGGGAGGAGTCGAACCTCACGGACCGTGAGAAGGCGCCTCGGACTGCGTGGCTAAACCGCGCGGCTCTTTGACTTGGTGATACCACAACCCTACATGATAAACTGGCCCCCATATCATGTATTTTTCACAGATTTATTCTAAAAATTACCAAAAATGAATAAACCACGTTATTTAATACATTTAATAAGATAACACCAATAAGAGAAGCAAAACAACGTGTTTCTCTATGTGAAATGCGTGATCGCTCATGCGACAGACCATGGCACGACCGGTTGAAGGTTAATCAGTGCATTAATTAATCAGTGCTGTGTCTCAGATGCTACAGAAGGAATAAGACGACGAAAGAATGTAGTGAAAGCTCGGAACACGTCAATGGTTATGACGAAATCTGCAATCAGAAATGGAATCAGCGAGGGACTTTGATGTTAATTATTGTGAATCGTATTTACATTTCGGTAATTTAACGTTTTTTTTCTGGAAAGAAGGAATACTTTACTTTAAAATAGTGTAGGTCAGTTTTTGGAATATGCTGGTTGTCTCGTGCTCTTTTCCGTGAAGCGATCTATTGTGCTAAGTGTAGTTATATATAGCTTTTAATTAACACTACAATACTGAAAACTGATTGTAGAAATGGTATATACAAGAAAACTTGAAATAATGATCTGAGTAATAAATTAAAATGAAATTGAGCCTAAATAGGATTATGAGAATTTTTTTAGGGAAATATTACCTACCAGTAGGTATATATATATTTGAAGTAAGATAAAAATGAGCGAAAAACTGTTTATATTTTTGGGAGAAGAATAACGTAACAGATAGGGTGAATCCATTTGCTTTGTCACATCCTTTAGTTTTCTCTGTGACAATGTAGAGCTAGAATATATACCACTGTAAGTTTTCTTTTTCCCACAGTCACAAATTTTTTTCCATCGTCCACATTGACTGTATTCTCATCGATAATTTATTTCACCCTAACTGCCAAGTGCTTGCCCATGTACTCGTGATTCTACAACGTTACCCCATATGTTTGGCAGAATAGCATTGCATCCAATATACGATTAGATTTTTAAAATTACGAGGATATGCATAAGCACTTGCAAGGCACGTCGTTGGAATCAACTGACTGTTTGAAATAAATGACTGTGATCATGATACAACTAAGGTGGGCTTAGCACTGTCCTTCCGCAGCAGCTTTCTGCGCTCTTATGTCTGTATAAATACCAGTCATTCAGCCAGTTGTCCCACAGAAACTTGCACAGATTTTTTCCGTCTTATAAAGCATCATTCATACTACCTAAGTGATGAATACAATGTCCTACTAGTGAACGTTGCTGAATACTGCTGACACGAGCTTCAACAACCTAATGGTTGCTTGAAACGTCACAGCGACGACACAGCACTCGTTGAAGTAACAACCGATAGGAAAATGTCTGTATGTCAACACCAAGCATTTACCAGTGGTAAATCATCCCGTCGACAATGTCAGATTCAACACTTTACTTAAAAAGATAAGGAACATCATACCATTTTTCTATTTCATCCACGAAATAGTTGAATCACGTCTCATTCATATTTAATGCGATTACGAACAGAGCGCCAAGATGTGATGACGTTGTGTAGACACAAGTTTCCTTGAAATTGGACAGCGTAAAAGAATGATCAAATGAATTCAGAAAGTGTAGTAAAATAACTCATGAAGATAGCACAGATATGACGTACAGATTCAACTTCTCCTTTGTGAACGAGAAGTTCCTCGTTAAGCAAAGTTGACACAGTGAACATGCATGAATTGAAGCTCGACGATTTCTGTATCTCTTAGCTTATAGGAACTCGATCGTTGGAGCATTGCAACACAAAGTTGTTTAGTGCGACAATAGTTCACTTTTGAGGTCATTGCCATTGAAAGTTTGGCCATTATCATTTTATGAGATTGGAAAAACTCACCCATTTCTAAATCTCGCTTGTTCCATGGTAAAGAGATCTTCCACACCAAGACACAAGATGGTACACTAGTCACGAAGTATACCTTAACCTTCCTTACGTACCACGAAACATCATTTGTTCCTGAATACACAATCCTCCATATACAACACTCTCCCTTTCTGTGGGCTGGCAAGTAACACCCAGAATGCTGAACCAGTGCATTCATTTCGTTATTTGTAATTGGTCATTTCGCAATGTGACCTTTATCAAATAATATTTTAGAAATTCATTAAATCAATGAATCAAGCATTTCAAATACAATAACCTGCAAAGGATCAGTGTCTCCTAGGGTAAGAGGAGACTCCCAACTGCGTAAAAATGTCCTGGAATTACGCACTATTCGGTCATGTCTGATAATTAATGTTGAGCCCATGCAGAACCCTCAGGACATATTGAGAGACATTACAATTCTTCAGACGAGTAAAGCTCGTGCCCTGGAGTCCAGGTTTCCGCTTTGAGCTCAGTTTATTCCAACGACGTGCCTAGTGCTTAGACATATCCTCGTAATTTTAAAAATCTCATTGTTTGATTTTAGTGTTTTGTAATTTGTAATAATGTATTTTCAGTACTCCGATACAGAAACGTCTTACATGCAATTTTAGTGACTTTGTGTGTTGCTTTTGCACGTCTGGCACATATAGTATTTAACTGACATTTAATACAGTAAATGAGTGTACGCTAATCTGATTTACAACAACTTAATATGGTTCTGGTACCCTCTAACTATACACTGTCCATGTATGTAGTCGTCACCTCAGCAGACCTCCCATCTTAGGTAAATAAGAGGGAAACTTTTTTATAGGTCACGTACGTCACGAAATTAAGACGACAGTGAAAATCCCATAAAGCTTTGCGCAGGTGTGTTGCGCAGTGTCTCTAGTATGTCCGTCGATCGCGTAACGCATTCTTCAGTTCCGAGAGCACCTTAAACTCCTAGATCTATAACGCCTCCTGCCCATCGTGTAGTGTCTGTCTCTTCTTGCTGCGACAATCCACCTGATGACTGTCATGCATGATACCAAAGTGTGGCAGTAGTGCACTGTATTTGAACCAGTACGTAGAGACGACGAGCCAGACGGTGAGTTTCAGGAAGCGAGTGTCAGCTGATGGATGAGTGGGTCAAGCGATTCGAGGAAATCGTTTACGAAGGGCAGTTCAGAACAAGTGAAGGGGTATGTTATCATCAGACATTGTCCTTATACAGGACATTTCTTGGCCGCACACCGCAGCTGCGACAAAACCGCACCTGCAGCGTTTTGGATGGAAAGCGCTTGATCACTCCCGCTCCCTCTGATTTTCTGCTCTCTATTCACTTGGACAATGTAGCTATGAGGACAGCATTTTGGCACGGACAACGAGCAGCAAACTAGCACAGTATCTGGCGGAAAGCACAAGCTGCTGCCATATGTTTGGAGGGTATCGGAATTTTGGTACAACTATACGACAAATATCTAACAAAGCAGGAGCGCTGACTGTATAAGAACAAGTAGCAAGGTGTAGCTAAATGCTGCAAATAAAACATTTTTGATTTCACTGTGGTATCCATTTCGGGACCAATTATATGCTTCTAAGGACCGGGTACTCGTCATTATGCCCCCTGAGGAAAACTTGTTCATAAAGTTGGAGAATGCTCATCAACAGGAGCGATGCCCATTTGTAGTGTACGCCGACTCTGAATGCCTCCTCGCTCCAGTGACAGGCTGTGAAGGTGAACCTACAGCTTCACATACCACCTTTACAGAAAAACACGTACCATGTGTGGCAGAGAACCGCATTGTATCGTCCTATGATTCGAGTCTTAACGGCTACAAATCTTATTTTGGGGATTATCTGCGGTATGGCTGCTGACTCTGCTCAAACAACATTAATGGGGAGTTGATAAGCTTTGCAGCGACAACGTTCTAATGAACAAATCGATGGACAATGAAGATTTTTGCAATAACGTGGTTCTATCATACTTGAGGGCTGCCGTTAGACAGAAATTCAGAAAGTTCTCGTAGGGACAACTGACATCTCATAGGGAAGTTGTAAGGAGTGTGTCAGAACTCTCAGTGACAAAACAGTATATCTTTCTTAACGCTATCCTTTCATTGTGTAAGCACTCAGGTATCAGTAGTAACAATCTGAGGGCGACACATTGTAGCGCGATTCTGAGCATTGTAGGGAGACGAGGTCTGTCTGCGAGAGTGGAAGAAGTAGTGGCGTTTGAGAGCTAGGAGACAGAAGACATGTCACGCTGCCCTCACGTCGGTGATGGTAGATCTTACCACACTCAACGCCTGATTTAATTTATGTAGCTAGGAGGGATTTAGATGTCTTAAATACCCTTGAGGATGGAATTCAAGGTATAATTTGCAAGCGTAGCACAAAAGCAATTGCAGGGTTAGGCTAGTGATTGTTAGAGTTTGCAATAATCCCATGTTTTACTTGTCAGTGAAAGAAGCTTCCTTACCCTCCAAATAATAATTATTATTCTCCATATCTAAATAATATGCTGTGGTTTCTAAATGTTAATGTAACTTGGAAATTAAAATAATTTGTTAATCTGGAACTCAATCATTATTCACACATATGTCATTTATCATTGTCATTATTTATACCTGTTAATGATGGTTCTGAAGTTTTAAATAAACTTACTTAATGAAATCCCTCCTCAAAAGTTATTTAATAGTTATCAGGATCCAAGAAAACTCCTTGTTATTAAATTCATTATTAGTAACAATAAGCTTTAGCAGCTGTTGCTGCATGCTGCTGCGCAGTGCTGTAAGCCACAGGGAAAAAGACAATCATCTGAAGAGGTGAGTACAAAACGTAGGGCCAAAACAGAGACACATACACGACAATGTGTCATGTACTCTAGTCCAGTAAATTCCGTTGCGCAAGTCAGATTCTGTATCACTTGGAAATTCTTGTTTAAAGACGCAGTCAGTCAGCTTATCCAAATATTAGTTTTAAGTTTTTCTTGTGACGATCTTTTGAAGGCTTAAATGACACTGAAAGTGACGCTCATGCTACATGCACACAGCATTATGCAGATTAGATTCCGTTCACTGATAGCTCAGGTTGCTTATGGAGACCAGTGTCTCAGACGAACATAAGCAATTTTGGCTGTAGCTACGTTACATATTTGTTGCATATAAATTTCATATATCGTGGCTGAATATACGTTACATATGGCGAACCCTGTTGCTAGCGACAGCATTGGAAATTATAAAAACTTAGCCAGATCAACATTACACACACAGTGGTTACAGCTGATAGCTCAGGTTGCTTATGGAGACCAGTGTCTCAGACGAACATAAGCAATTTTGGCTGTAGCTACGTTACATATTTGTTGCATATAAATTTCATATATCGTGGCTGAATATACGTTACATATGGCGAACCCTGTTGCTAGCGACAGCATTGGAAATTATAAAAACTTAGCCAGATCAACATTACACACACAGTGGTTACAGCTGATAGCTCAGGTTGCTTATGGAGACCAGTGTCTCAGACGAACATAAGCAATTTTGGCTGTAGCTACGTTACATATTTGTTGCATATAAATTTCATATATCGTGGCTGAATATACGTTACATATGGCGAACCCTGTTGCTAGCGACAGCATTGGAAATTATAAAAACTTAGCCAGATCAACATTACACACACAGTGGTTACAGCTGCGCTACCTTGTTACTAGTTAATATGTAGCCTACTTTGTTTTTCAGCAATAATTGTGTATTATGTCAGTCTATGTTAATTATACGAATTTCGTGTGACATATTTCACGATTCATTGTCGAGGACTAACAGTTACGAACATCATTTTTTTTTTCTGTGTGACATGACTGATCCTAAGTGACTGGCAATTTAGCTTGTGTTAGTCGAAATCATTATCTCTGTTTCGTAAGTGATTTTATAAAGAGATAGATTTGCTAGTGAGACATTATTTTCTGTCATTATTTTCTAAAGAGATAGATTTGTTGGTGAGACATTATTTACTGTCTTACTTTTCAGATTATTACTAACGATGGCTGACCACATGAGATCCACCATTTGCATGAGGGACCTAAGGGATCTTCCAAATGCAGACACCACTAATGACGAATTATCTCTTCAGAACATTCCCAGCCTTCAGAGACTGAAGAGGAAAATGTTCACCAAGGTAATGAGACACAAGTTTCTGTTGCCTCATTACAAGGGTCAAACAATGAAACGGATGACCTTAGTGGCAATGCAGAAAACACTGTAGAATTACCAAACAGTGTAGTACAACAGCACAGTGACACATCATGACAAATCTTTTCAGAGACAGTAAATTCAGGTTCCATAAGTCGTTCTGAGGTACAAGCAACCTGTCAGATGGCTTCACATAACAGCGATGTTCAATTTATTACGAATGACTCACTGAAAACCCTGTTATAAACTATGTTTAACTAGTTCCAATAGGATACACAAATGTCCCAACAACTCATGCTTATAAAATCCCAACAGGACACACAAACAATGGAAGAACGCTTGAAAACTCAAATCACGATGTCGCAAACTGAAAACAGAACAATTATGAATGAATTGACGAAAACACTGCATGAAAAATTACTTTCGAACATAAAATTAACACCATTGAGACTGTGCAATCTCAACAAACAGAACGAATCTCAAGGATTGAGGCAGGTTTACAAAATCCCAAACAGGATGTGTTAATTGCCGTTAAAGCAGCAATACCCAGAACTTTGATCACGGATCTCAAATGCCTGTAAAATTGCAGAAATTAGCACCAAAACAGACTCTGTAAAAGAAATAGTTCATTGTATTTTAGAGTAGTTAGGCACAACTTCTCATAGAACTGAAGACCTAAAGACAAAAGTTACAGGCTTGTCCAACAATGTAGACACAAGCTCTGACGTCACTGCACCTGTACAGTTCTCCCAAACAGAAGAGTATTTTGAAATGAAATGGGTAAGGGAAGGGTAACCGGTCATGAACGCGAAAGTAAAAGATAGATTAAATTCTATAGAACGAAAAATTCTTAACGCTGAAAAAGTACCAACTCCTATTAGAGCCTAACATATTGTCAAATTACACAACAATGGGATTGCGTCAGAGGTTACATACTCGTCGACCATACTGGCGACGGCGTTAGACGACAGCCTCATTCAGAGCGCATTTGCACGAGTGTCCATCAACCTGAATACAACAATATGCAATAACCAGAACAATCGATGTGATTCTTTCTCCACAATTTTGAATGAAGAAGGAACGATAGGATCGATTACAAACACTTTCTTTACGTACGAAAATTTAAAACATTTCGTAAAGCTAGCAAAGTAATAAACGCAAGGGCCTGACTCGATCAATTCCAAAAATCTTTACCCCCTGAATGCCAGATTGAAAACAAGTTGGAATTGATGTGCTCTTATTTGGAAAATGAGCCGGCTTCTAAAATGCGTTCAATAGCGCAACAGTGTCGATCACTGGCAGAACTTCAGCACATCTTTTTGACGGCACACTGGTCTCCCACAACGCATTCACCCGTAAAAACCAGCATATTAAACCGAAAAACCGTTCGAAAGATCGGAATTTACCACCCCAAGATTGTATTTTGAGGACATGGTGCGTAGAAACCAGTATTTAGGCAATTCGCGCAGTCCAGTAGAACTTATCACTATTTGCATAACAAAATTACACATTTACATGAAACATGGTTTTGTAGCTAGTAGATGCAAAGACGATACTGATGAATTCACAGGTCTATTGCAAGAACTAGAAGATGATGCCGACAATTGCCTCACTAGGCAGGGCTCTATTAATAGTAGTACAAATAATAGGCAAATGCAAGCCTCTGTGAACCAGTACGGTAATAATAGCCACTCAAATGACTATTATAATTACGAAAATCGTGCATACCAACATGACTACTCGCATCACTATGCAAAGAACCCACGGCTCATGCAGAACAATAAGCGTATGCGAGGTTTTAACAGTAGTCCTAACAACTGCAACAATTACGACCAAAAAATTCATCAGCAAACACATTATGATCAAGGTAGTGTGCCCAATCAACAATTCAATGGAACTCTGCTAATTTCCAAAAACACAGACGCAATGGAAATTTCGAGAATGGACACTTTAATAGTAACAAAAATTTTAGAAACAAGAGTAATAGAAGAAATAATTATTATAATAGTGACAGTTTCCAGGGAAACAATGCTCCCCAGAACATGCATTATAATAATGCAATTCAGTATAGTTTTGACAATGGTGGTAACCATCCACCAGATAGCTACAAAAATCAATATGACTTTCCATCTAATAATCATGGCAACGGAAATCAAGGTCGGGCAATATCTACTCAGAGTAATAGTCATAATAATTCTGCTCTCAATTTTCGAAGAAGACAACCGCAACCGTTAGCAACAAACTGGCAACCCAACGATGATATAAAGCAGCGAAATCAGCGTGAGTTTGTTGAAAGAAGGTCACCAGATCCTCTAAATAATTCCCGTGAAACAGCACTGTGATTAGCGCAGCCAGTAGCAAAATCACATTATAGTAGAAACGAAAATGATACTACAACACTAAACTTTGTACAGTTAGAAGATCCAAGGGATTTTCTATTAGAGGAAAAGGAAGATAATAGTAACAATATTGTCCATCTAATTATATCAGTTTCAGCTGTCGATACCAAATTTTCAGCAGTTTTAGACTTAGGCAGTACACTTTCCGTTGTAAGTCATGTCATGTTTAGTCAATGTAAAATCCGTCCAGTACTTCCCTTGCAAAAGAGACAAATTAAGGTACCATTTTCGGGAAGTGTGTGGATGTGAAGCAACAAACGATCATAGATATAAAGTGTCAGGGCCATAGTCTCTCAGAAAACTTCGTCATTGAGCCCCACCTGTCCACTCAAATGAGCTTAGGAGTAGACATTTTAAATGCACGTAAAGCGGTGTTAAACTTCAACGAAGGAGAAGTAGAACTAGAAATACAGGTTAAACTTGTTTGTCTACAATTTCAGAAATTAATCTTTCCTCAAGAGCAAGTTCATATTTGTCTATGTTATCTAAGAGAACAAAATCTGAACATCTCACAGATTAGCGTGTGTGGCGAATTAAATTTAGAGTATCACTCTTGGCAGAACACTAATAAGGCCATATATATAGATCGTATAATCATGGTAGAAAGCGCACAACAGTGCCCAGAGGATGACAAAGAAGACCTTGTAAACATATTGCATAATCATGCTGAAGTCTTCACCTATCACCCTGGCACCATTAAAAGCTTTAATTATAAGTTCGAGGACGAACCTCACCATAAATTTAGAGAGCCACCATATATCATCCCTGCACTCTATAGAGAAAAGGTTAAAGCTGAAATTCAAACCATGCTACAACAGAGAATCATTGAGCGAGCAGTAAGCTCCTACAATAGTCCATTACACATGGTTAAGAAGAAAGGTGGCTCCATCTTTTGGTCTTGGATTCGAGACAAAATAATACCATTATAGTACCAGAATCTATTGAGAAACTCCTCCAAAATTTCGATGGAGTACAGGTCCTGTCTTCAGTTGATCTCCAATCAAATTGACCAACTGAACTTCATCCAGAATGCTGACAATACATGGCATGTTTCGGTACATGTTACCAATTCTGCAAGCTACCCTTTGGGCTCAACATTTCTACGGCAGCGTTTATTCGTGGGCTAAATACTATTCTCCCTGGTTATTTGAAAAAGCATATTACAGCCCATGTCAATGACGTTCTTAAAATAGAAAAATCCTGATCTGCCGCAGATCTCTCTTGACGCAAGCAGTACTGTAAATGTAGAGAAATTCGCATTTGGAAAATCTGAGGTGAAATTTTTAGGTGATGTCACTTCATCAACAGGCACAGAACTGGGTCCTGACAAATTGGAATGCATAAGCTTGATCTCTTCACCAATTAATAAGCGAGAAATTTGCATTTTCCTCGTAATAATCAATTTTTATCGTAGATTTCTGAACTGAAAAATTATCACAACGCCAAGATTGTATGCTGTCGCAGGGGAAAACGCCAGTGGAAATGGGATGAGCAGGCTGGAATGGAATTCCAATGCTTTAAGCTGAAATATTAGGTCATCCACACTTATTGAAAGATTTTTGCTTGTCCACAGACTCTTCCAAGGTTGGATTTGGGGCTCACCTGTTTCAAGAGATGGAAGAAAATGGTGTTAGTGTACAAAGAAGTATTGCCTTCGGTAGTCGCGTTCTGACAAAGTCAGAACGAACTACTTAACAACAGAACTGGAGCTATTAGCCACTCTTGGGCTTTTACGAAATTCCGTTATTTTCTATATGGTAAAAACACGAAGGTCTATACAGATCATCGTGGATTGCAGTTTCTAATGTCTTCGAAACTGACAAAAGAGCGCTTAAGACTCTGGGCTCTATTTCTTTAAGAATTTCAAATGACCATTATCCAACTCCCTGGTGAGCAGAATATTGTGGGAGATACACTGTCTCGTGCACCCACTGGACTATCTAGAAATAACAAGGAAGTTCAACATGACAATAATTTCAGTCTTCTTTACATAAAGAAAGCCATGTCTGACAGTTTCGCTTCGTCATCATTACAGAACATTTAGAAAGAGCAGGATAAGGACACAGTATGGAACGACACAAAGGAGAAGTGTCAAGACAAAGCTACAAGAAATTAGGCATTATTACCTGGTCAGGAACAATAATCTTTTTAAACATATCTCTGGTAGCCATTCTTTTTGGGTTGTATGTATACCAGATGAGCTAGTGAACAAACTCGTCTGGTACATTCACCTTTATTATGCACATTATAGTGTACCAAGTGCTTCCATTAAATTTCGAGCAACATGCTATTTTAATGATATGGGGAAGGGAATATAAAATGTCCTCAGCAGATCTAAGCTTTGTCAGAAAGCAATGCCACCCACTGTGTCACCTCAAGCCTCACTGTTTCCTATTATCCCTGTAAAACTGAGGTATTTAGCAGCAGTTGATTTATTATGACCTCTTGTAAGGGTATGCTTACATTATTGTAGCAGTTGAAATGACATCAAAACACATTTCTCTCACTCCCGTGAGAAAAGCTACCGCAAGGACAGTTGCTGCAGCTCTCTTAAAAAATTTGCTAACAGAAGTAGGCCACATCGATAAAGTTATATCCGATAAAGGCTACAAGTTCCGTTCACATACTTGGGTACGCAAGCTACGTCGACAGAAAATAAAACCTGTATTGGCCAGGATCTAATCTGGTAGAACGTGGTATGAAAGAGTTCAACAAATTGTGCAGACTGTACTGTCACAGTAAACACAGTTCATGGGACACACATATTAATAAATGAATTACCACATGACTCCACGTCATTGCCTCCCATCCTAGTTCTCAAAAATGACAGCCACCGGATAGGATCATTGAAATGGTACCCTTTCTGGTAACAAGGAAGTTAAGGCACAGAGAACTTGTAAATGTTGCATTCCACTGAATAAGAGAGACGGCAGAACGAGGAATTACATCTCTGTCTAAAAGGATCAGAGCAATAAAACTTGCAATTAATCAGAAGTTATTGGTTAAGAGCAGCTGTCTCGCCAATAAAGGTAAGAGTCTTAGTAAGAAAGTTTTCCTGATGTACAATGGGCCATAGGATTCGTCGCATTGTGCATGGCAATGTGGTTTTAGTGGAAACTTTACGTACTCACAAGAGTAAAGGCCCACAACATAAAGCCATTCATGAATAAGCTACGTATTTAAGTGTTTTCTTATATGTATATTTCCTGTATTATGTGTTAGTTTTAAGATGTATTTTCTTCATTAAGTTAGCAACAAGGGTCCACTCAAGTTAAGAAACTACGACGCCACAATAAGCTTTCGAGAGACAGCAAGGCGTGACAGAAACATTTTTTTTTTTTTTTTACTTTTAGTTTAACGCAACTGGCCACAAGGTAGGTCAAGGTCAAAGACGTTAGCGGAAGTTCGTCGCCCAGCCTACCAGTTCACCTTTTTTGTGTGTAACTCCAGCCGATGGGTCGTAAATACGTCATACCCCTTGCTGAAGCGTTCCTTTTAAAAGAGAAACAGATTTACAGATTTACTGACTTGTGAAAGGTAGTGGCCGCTGTTGTCTCTTCGGAAAAAATTCCTTCGTACTTCCATTTATAAATAATAAACGATGCTCATTGTTGTAAGATTAGATTCATAGAAGTTTACTAGGTAAAGAAATGATTATTCTCACAGATTACGATGAAACATGTTATGCATAGAAACTTCCACTTGCTAAAGCATAAAGTTAATTTTCAGAACACTCCAGAACTTGGTGCATTATGCCATTTATCGATTGTATGAGCTGCCATTAGGAATAGATGCGGAAAGCACAATTAACACAACAAGATGACACCACTCACAGAAAAGGTTTTCAGTTAAGTAATACAAGAAGATTCAAAGGAACTCCTCCATATTAATGTAAGAAACTGAAGGTAAGATGCGCTGAGGGTCCATTGTAGACGCGTCCAACACTAAATATTTTGTAAGGTCTGTGGAAGACATTCGATTATTATACTATTAATAAATCGACATTGCTACGATATTCTAGGTTAAGGAAACTTTTCAAAGGAGTCAACGGAGCCTCATAGTTCCGGATATAGCTGAAAAAAACAAGTGCAGAAATGCTAACAATGCAAATTATGGAGAAAGGTAAAAGTAAAATCGTGGAACAAGGTAACATTCAGGTTTGTATAATATAGTTTTTCACTGTCACAAGCAAACATTAACAAATACAGAGCTGAAAAATTTATAATGCATATACAAAGGATGCCAAAGATCTATATATTGACCAGCAAGGAGAACAACTAACGCTGGTCCAGAAATTTAAATACCTAGGCTCTTACATGCAAAGTGATCGAGGACTGGAGGCTGAAATACAGCACAGGATAAACAGTGGATGGATGAACTGGAGGGAACTGAGCGGAGTACTCTGTGTTAAGAAGGCTAGCTGCAGAATGATAGGCAAGGTTTACAAGTCTGTGGTGAGGCCTGCGATGCTGTTAGTGCAGAAACTTGGCCAATTACGCCCAAGAGAGAATGATGGAAATGGCAGAAATTAGAATTTTAAGGTGGATGAGTAGGGTGAGACAAAAGGATAGACTAAGCAATGAGTACATCAGGGGAACAGTGAAAGTGGGGCCCACAGGGAAGAAGATCCAAGAAAGTAAGCTAAGATGGTATGGACATGTGCGGAGAAGAGGGAGTACTACGTGGGGAGAAGAGTTGAAGAACTAGAAATCGAAGGATGAAGGAGAAGAGGAAGACCGGAACTGAGATGGAAAGACAAGGTAGAAGGGGACCTACGGGAGAAAAGGTGGCTCAGAGAAGAAGCACTGGATAGGCATTTATGGAAGATTTGGATCCAGCAAAGCAATGCCGACCCCACATGACGTGGGAAATGGCTGAGATGATGATGATGATATGTACATCACTAATCAAGTGTTTTCAGATAATAATTGAAATCAAAAAAGGAACGAAAGAACCAGAGATAGAAGTAAATCATACTAAAATGAAAGCAAGCAAACCGGAAAGAGTTATTTTAAAAAATATGTATAAAATATTTCATGTACTAAGAATCTTTTTGCAGGTATCTGAGGAAACTGAACTTGGCAGCCAATTCTGAAAGAAGAAAACTTATTACTTGTTAGCTTAGACAGTAACGAATTTCTTCCTTTAGAAACCGAAATGATGACACTAAATGCCAGCACCAATTGCAACATAAATCCATGAATGTGAAAATAAAAATTTTATGTTACATTTATATTACTGTTAGTATCAGAAACAGTCAACTTTTTTCAGATGAAAAGACAAGAGAGAATATATGTTGAACAGTATTCCATAGTGAATACAACAATGAAAAAGATAACTATACCAATCCCCTTTACTACAGTCCATATCCTGTAGAAAGATGTATCCAGTTTATGTGTAGTATAGATCGCTGGGTGATTTTTGGTAGTGAGGGTGATGGTAGGATAGTACCTCCATTCCCCAACAAAAGTACACTTCTGGTCATAAAATAATTGTTAAGAATTGTAATCAATATGTGCCAGATACTGCCTGTGCAGACCAATAATTTTTTTAGCATTCTTGGGTATAGCTGCCTCAAGCAGCATGTCCTACGACCATATACATACAAAGCAGTTGTTATGCAATATAATATTTTTTGCGTCATTTTGTGAATGACACTGCAATGAGCTAGGCACTTCTTAGGCAATATAATTATTTGTGCCATTTTTATGTATAGCACTATGTAATGCAACACACTTTGGCGTTTATATTATAAGGAAACACTGCCTGTGCAGAATTACTTAACATTTTATGTGTTAACTTCATTAATCTTCATGAGCAGATATCTTAATTAGTAACTGCACAGTTCTCATAATGACAAACATATGAGTTCTATGTACAATAATTTTAGATTCATGTTGATATATTTGTGTCTCATATGAAGCAATTTAAAAACTTTTATTCATATCAACTGCATGTGCGGTTATTTACTTAACTATCTTCATTTACGTTTACAGAAATATGTAAAAAGTTTTGTAAAGTTGTTGCAATAAGTATTTTCTTTCCATAGAGCACCAAGTAACTAAGATCTGCCAGGTCACAGTTGTCCAGTTGCGGTACTGGCAAGCAAATTTTATCCTTTGTCGCCGACGAACAACAGTTAGCATGTCTGCATGTGTTGGGTGCCTGCCACAGTGACCCAAACAGAGCAACGTTCGCTGAAAAGTCGTTGAGAAGACATTTTTGATTCATCCGGATGGCCAGTTGCTCAATAATCACACGCCCATTTGCCCCTATAAATCTCCGCAGCTATCATTCAGCCCTTCCACCTATGGCCCCTGGTGCATCACAGTTACCTTGGCGCCAGTTTTCGACAGCGACACTTTCCTATGCACGGTGTGCTTTACCCAGGAGGGCATGCAAATAGTTAACAAACTTGGCCTTTTCAAAAATGCTTCCACCCATTGATTCGAAAGCCAATGACCACGTCCTTTAGGAAGTCAGATAAATCGCTCCGTTTCCGCATTATGACGACTCAGCGTTGTTTTTCGCGTCCCCCCAACATGCTTTATGTACGCTACACCGTTTGTGCTACATCCTCCAATTTGTGAGTGGTTAATGCACGTTCACGTTGGACATGGGCAGTGATAGTATTAATGTGACTGGACCATTCATATAAGCTCCGCAACTACGTGGGCCACAAATCGAGGAATCCAGTGACGTAACAGACTTCGACAGACAGTTTGCTATGATCTGTTGCTTGGGAACGAGCATCATGGAAACGTCGAAGGTGGTCGACTATTTGCGTGATACTTTCATGAGCTTTTACTGAAAGTGGTTTTATGATGGCGAAACCACGAAGTCTCATGAAGGTCTGAGCCCGACTAGCTCTGTAAAGCAGCTTGGGCTGT
Source organism: Schistocerca piceifrons (assembly GCF_021461385.2). Lineage (NCBI taxonomy): Eukaryota > Metazoa > Arthropoda > Insecta > Orthoptera > Acrididae > Schistocerca > Schistocerca piceifrons. The sequence continues at coordinate 238,856,415 of NC_060138.1, forward strand.
CATCTGTAGCGCATCCGACGACAGGATAGTATGCTGGCTAAGGCACAAGTGTTTTGGAATACAACTGTCAGTGCATATTGTTGATCATCGTACTCCGCAGCAGACGACCTCTACGAGTTTTCGTGTAGACCAAATGACGTTGTCAATTAAAATCGCAGTGGGCGCGGAATAGATCGTGCATCAATCGACGTGGATCAATGGAAATATGTCACCAGGTCAGATGAGTCTTGTTTTCTGTTAAACTGTGTTCTTTGTCGTATCAGGATATGCTATCACGGGCGATCAAAAAGTTTCCTTTTGTGGTCTTTGCTGCAGCGTGTATGCAACATAGGGTGACTCCAATGCAGTTATTTAAGCATCGACATGTATGCAAGGGATTAGTGTAGCACTCGTGTCTTTATGAGTTGCGTGACATAAACGCAGATACGTGAACCATGGTGACGTTATTACTAAACGCTTCCAAACAACAGAAACGTGCTATTATTCTTATACAACGGAATACTGAGGCATTTGTATCTCCCGGACACTCGTGTAGACAAAGCGAAAACGTGGACGATGGACTCGTCGTTACTAAGCGCTTCCAAACAGGAGCGACGTGCTGTTATTCTTTTCTTGGCTCCCATAGAACAACGCCGGTAGACATCCATCAGAGAATGAAAACGTGTACGGGGCAGCATGTCTGTCGGAAACCACCGCTGTGGAAAAGTGTACAAAATTCCTTGTTGGTCGCGATTCGATTCAAGATGCCGGACGATCTGGGACGCCAGCCTCGACTGGGAGAGTCTAGTTGGAAACTCTCAAGCTTCAGCCGTATAATTCTAATGTCGCACCATACGAATACCACGATTTCGGTCCCTTAAAAAAAGCCTTGAATGGTCCACGGCTTCTGTCAGACGAGGATGTGCAGTAGGTAGTTACCAATTTCTTCAAGCAGCAGGACACAGTGCATTTATTACCATATAGGTATCTCCAGTCTGGTGCTTCAGTGGGATTACGGCGATTTTGTCTGACTGGCATGCTGACTCAGGAATGCACGTTGTTAGAATGGAAACTTTTTGATTGTACTTCATATAATCCAGCAGTGGTTCAAATGGCTCTGAGCGCTATGGGACTTAACATCTTAGATCATCAGTCCCCTAGAACTTAGAACTACTTAAACCTAACTAATCTAAGGACATCACACACATCCATGCCCGAGGCAGGATTGGAACCTGCGACCGTAGCAGTCCCGCGGTTTCGGACTGCAGTGCCTAGAACCGCGAGACCACCGCGGCCGGCATATAATCCAGCAGAATGGCTGCTAGAAACATGAACCATTTCATGGACACAGGTTGGTGAGCGCAGTATTATGCTATGGGAGATATTCATTTGGGATTGTGTGGGACCTGTGCTGGTAACTGAAAACAGCATGACAGCTGGTGGCTACGTTACTTTAAGGAAATCTGAGTCTCATCAAGCTCGATGCCCACGAAAACGGCGATAATACCTTTCAGCAGGATAACTATCCGTGTCACAAGGCCGGAATCGTTTTATCGTGGTTTGGGGGACCATGAAAGCGAACTCACGTTGCGTCTTAACCATCAAATACACCAGACCTGAATCAGGCGGAACAATCTGAGACACTATCTGATGACTGCTCCACACTCACAAGCCAGCGGTCCGTAATACACGGGAATATGGAGCCGTATACCAGCAGAAATCAACCAATGACATTTTGAATCCATTCTACGCAAGTCGTCGCTATTTCAATGGCGGAGCAACGAGCTGCTAAGCAGGTGGTCATACTTATTCAGCTCCTTAATATATACTGCTGAATATCATGTCCTGTATGTTATAACGTCCACTCCTGGAACTGTGTGGCGGCTAATTTATACTCCAATTGGTTGTTCCTCAAGTAGTGAGTTTCGTATTTGTTAAAAATGGTCCAGCTGGCTGTTTCAGCAGAATCGTTTATGAGGAAATATCCCTTTCACTTGCTGAGTAATTCTACTATCGTTCGATGATTCAGAATGCTAATATTTGCAACACATATTCTAATCTCAACGATAGATTCGCAAGTACGATGGAACCTTAATCGTTTTCTACCCGTTTGGCATCTGGCGGACACGGTTTCGTGCATCATGAGAAACCGAGTAATGTAGCCTGTTATTGAATTACAGACCGACATAAATTCAGCACTCAGATTTGATTATCTGTAACGAACTTCCTTGTAACTTATTCCCAAACTGCTACACTGCATGTTCAGGGAAAATGCGGTAGTTTGCCGTTCATTCGGCACTTTTATTTCTACCCGTTATATTTTTCTCTTAATATATCGCACCATTTACCAATGCATCTTCAAGAGTGTCCATTACGGAATGTTTTTTGGGGAATGGCAGCCCATTCTGCACGGAGTGCTGCACTGAGGAGAGGTATCTATGTCGGTCGGTGAGGCCTGGCACTAAGTGGGTGCTCCGAAACATCCAGAAGGTGTTCTACAGGATTCAAGTCAGGACTCTGTGCAGGCCAGTCAATTACAGGAATGTTATTGTCGTGTAACCACTCCACCACAGGCAGTGCATTATCAACAGGTGCTCGATCGCGTTGAAAGATGCAATCGCTATGACCGAATTGCTCTTCAACAGTGGGAAGCAAAAAGGTGCTTAAATCAAAAATGTAGTCCTGTGCTATTACAGACCAATGCAAAATATTTCTGGGTGCAAGCCCCCTACATGAAAAACATCACCACACCATTACACCACAGACTCCGAATTTTACTGGTGGTACTACACACGTTGGTAGATGACGTTCACCGGGCATTCGCCATACCCACACCGTGCCAACGGATCGTCACATTCTGTATCGTGATTTGTCACTCCACACAATGTTTTCCCACTGTTCAATAGTCCAATGTTTACGCTCCTTACACCAAACGAGGGGTCGTTTGGCATTTACTGGCATGATGTGAGGCTTATTAGCAGTCGCTCGACCATGAAAACCAAATTTTCTCACCTCCCACCTAACTGTCAGAGTACCGGTGGTGGATTCCGATGCATTTTGGAATTCCTGTTTGATAGTGTGGATAAATGTCGGCCTATGACACGTTACGACCCTCTTCAACTGTCGGAGGTCTCTGTCACAACCGCGCGGAGTGGCCGCGCGGTTAGAGGAGCGATGTCACTAATCGTGCGGCCCCTACCGCCAGTAGTTCGAATCCTACCTCGGGCATGGATGTGAGTGTTGTCCTTAGTGTTATGTTAGTTTAAGTAGTGTGTCAGTCTAGGTACCGATGACCTCAGCAGTTTGGTCCCTTAGGAAATCACACACATTTGAACATCTCTGTCGGTCGACAGACGAGATCGGCCAGTAGGTTTTTGTAACGTATGTGTCCCTTCACGTTTCCACTTTAATATCAATTCGGAAACAGCGGAGTTAGGGACGTTCAGGAGTGTGGAAATCACGCGTACAGACGTATGACACAAGCGACACCCAACCACCTGACCTCGTTCGAAGTCGATGAGTTCCGCGGAGCGCCCCATTCTGCTCTCTCATGATGTCTAATGACTACTGAGGTCGCTGATATGGAGTACCTGGCACTAGGTGGCAGTACAATATACCTAATATGAAGAAGGTATGTTTTTGAAGGTGACCGGATACTTTTGATCACATTGTGTAAATAGCTTTCTCTATAAGTTTCCATGGTCAGACAACCTAGGCCGATGTACGCTTCTTCGATGACTGCTGTTTGTTACATGTCAAATGGATTGATTTCTCACATTACTGTGATGTTACATTAAGATACGATTTTTTTCCCCTGAGATCTTTAACGGATTCTTGGTATTCAGGATCAGTGGTTACTCATCCTCCTTGTAGAGATGGACGCTATAAGTAGAAACCTAACACTAGTTGAATTTGGTTCACTGCATTTACGTATCAGTACTTGCTGTACAATATTCATATAATAGCTATGTAAGCCCATTATCTTAGTTCCACAGGTTTAAGGGAGTTGGTCGCACGAGCGCGCACGCGACTTTGTGTGTGTGTGTGTGTGTGTGTGTGTGTGTGTGTGTGTGTGTGTGTGTGTATGTGTGTGTGTGTGTGTGTGTGTGTGTGAGAGAGAGAGAGAGAGAGAGAGAGAGAGAGAGACTATTTCCATTACGTCTCTATTAGACTTTACGACTCAAACAGGGTTTCAAAATTGTTTTCTGTGGCGGAAGAATTATAGCTTTTGTATACTTGTAGCTTGGACGTTTCGAGGCTTATCTGTTACTCTCTATTACAACACACGGCTCTCATGATAAAGCTCCTCTTCGGTATGTAAACGGTTTTTTACACTGCTGTATTGTGCAGCGAATCGAGGGCTACTGCTGTTTAGAACGATTAGTACACCGCAGCTTTTTTTGACACTATTACCGTTTATTTTGCTGTAGAGCAGCAGATAAACAGAACTATGAGCAATATGCCTTTTAGTCTTGAAGCAATATCAGAACTGTTCATATATCCCATTCGTATACCGAAGGTACCTCCCCACTGGTTTCCGGCAGTGTGACCAAACGGTGGCATTAATTGTCGATTATGCGATAAGGCATTTCAGCTTAAGAGAAAAATCTGGCCACATAATCTGCATAAAAGTTCTTTGCATAAAACAGTCACCGATATCTGCATCCTTCAGTTGGTTAATTCAGTACAATTTCTCAGTGATATTAAATAACACAATGAACTGTCCATTAGCAGTGCAAAGTATTACCTCTGTTACTTAAAAATTCAAGTCGCTTATTTTTACTAAACTATAGAAAATGTTGTTCCTGTTTCCAATAGAGTTGAAACGTTTGCACGAACGGAAAATGTCATTGTGACACTAACACTTGCCACTACTGGGTTTGTCACCAAAGGGTTTGAATATAGTAATCATTACGGTATAGACATTAACAGGGCGGTAGATCAAATATGTGACCTTTAGAATGATAGTCAGGTATGTTAAAGACGACCGGGTTATGGTGGTTCATGGAAATTTAGTTAGCCAGTCTATGGCGACTGCTAATGTGCGGTTACTCTGTCCTAAGTTTTCGCATCTCTCTGTCCCTTTGTCGGTAGAGCGGCCAAACAAGGACAGCGTGGGTTGTTTGTCGCGCGTGACAAACACCGCAGCGCTGCAGGGTGGCGACACGTGGATGCGAGCCCGCCCACTGCTCCCTCTTCGCCGCCCCTTCCCCCACCATCCACCCACACCCGCTTGTCACACTCGTTGTTTGTCAGCCGTGTCTAGCAGATCGTTCGCTGGTCTTTAAAAGAGGGAGGTAACATTTCCGTGCGTGTACCAGCCAAGTAGCTGTGGGCACGTAATACTTCATGCCAAATGTCAATACCGAAAGGACAGAGATAAGTAAAAACAGAATATTGTCACTATCCCAGCATCATAATACCCAGTATTGGAGGCATACTAAAGAATATTTCCTTTGTACTTCTGGTGCTTGACTGGAATACTCTCTTTCAAATTATGAAGCTGGCAGGGGTAAAATACAGGGAGCGAAAGGCTATTTACAATTTGTACAGAAACCAGATGGCAGTTATAAGAGTCGAGGGACATGAAAGTGAAGCAGTGGTTGGGAAGGGAGTGAGACAGGGTTGTAGCCTCTCCCTTATGCTATTCAATCTGTATATTCGGCAAGCAGTAAAGGAAACAAAAGAGAAGTTCGGAGTAGGCATTAAAATCCATGGAGAAGAAATAAAAACTTTGAGGTTCGCCGATGACATTGTAATTCTGTCAGAGACAGCAAAGGACTTGCTAGAGCAGTTGAACGGAATGGACAGTGTCTTGAAGGGAGGAGATAAGATGAATATCAACAAAAGCAAAGCAAGGATAATGGGATGTAGTCGAATTAAGTCGGGTGATGCTGAGGGAATTTGATTAGGAAATGTGTCACTTAAAGTAGTAAAGGAGTTTTGCTATTTGGGGAGCAAAATAACTGATGATGGTCGAAGTAGAGAGGATATAAAATGTAGACTGGCAATGGCAAGGACAGCGTTTCTGAAGAAGAGAAATTTGTTAACATTGAGAATTGATTTAAGTGACAGGAAGTCGTTTCTGAAAGTATTTGTATGGAATGTAGCCATGTATGGAAGTGAAACATGGACGATGTATAGTTTGGACAAATAGAGAATAGAAGCTTTCGAAATGTGGTGCTACAGAAGAATGCTGAAGATTAACTCACATAACTAATGAGAAGGTATTGAATAGAATTGGGGAGAAGACGAGTTTGTGGCACAACTTGACTAGAAGAAGGGATCGGTTGGTAGGACATGTTCTGAGACATCAAGGGATCACCAATTTAGTTCTGGAGGGCAGCATGGAGGGTAAAAATCGTAGAATGAATACACTAAGCAGATTCAGAAGGATGTAGGCTGCAGTAGGTATCGGGAGATGAAGAAGCCTGCACAGGATAGAGTAGAATGGAGAGCTGCATCAAAGCAGTCTCAGGACTGAAGACCAGAACAACAACAAACAAATTCAGGTGCTGTTAGTCATATGTCTAACACTGGTGGTCAACTAATAAATCGATAGTGGTTAATTTAAAACTCATTTCTGGTTTTTACTCCTAACGGGGTTTCATTCCCCCCCCCCCCCCACCCCCACCCCCCCCGCCTCCTTTTCCCCACACTACTTGTTGGTCTCGATGCATAAATACCTCGTAAAACGTCAGATCCTTTCAGCCACAGAAACGGAAAGGCTTGACAAAATAATCTTAGAAAAGGAACTGAAATTTCCATTTCCAGAAGTTAGGTGTATATCACAGATTGGGACCAGTGATGACTGAAAATAATGTGCACATCATCTGAGCTTCTCACAAGACACATATCACAGGAGCAGAGACACTCAGACGAAACGTTTCCCACTCGTCACCCGTAACCAAGCGGTGCCGAGAGCGCCTAAATCCCGTGCGCTTACAGCAAGACGAAACTGCGTCCGCAGCTGAATTCAGTGGATCAGACTGACGGCGTGCACAGTCCAGCTCCGGTGGCGGTGGTGGTGACGGCACGAGGTGGCCGCCTGAAGGAAACAGGATTCCTCTCGACCTGCAGTAGGTTATATTGTCATCTTCATACCTCCCGAGGTGGCCGATTTTCGTCGTCGGCTGTCATGCAGTTTATTGAATATCTTGGCAATGTGTCTCGAAGCATATACACAAATATGAAGTAGTATTACGAATATAAGCTCCATGCAAGAGGGTCCAAGACGGATGTGGAAGAAACGCGCTTAATAACTTTGATTTCCGAAACAACAAATTTACAAACGGTGAGATGTAGCAAGATGTCAGTGTAAGCACGTAAGTCCATGGACATAGGCCTGTAGTGACCGCTACACTGTTCAAGCAGCCTGTTTCACACTTTTCATAAAACAACGTCCATTGTGTGTACTTTGTTTAGTGATTCAGTGTTGTACTCAATGATGCAGAAAATTTCTGAAAGGAAGGGAGAATCGTGAAATTGGTTACAACGTACTCAGTCATGAAGAAAGAAGCTGACTCGAACCAGAGAATTAATTTGGTAAATGTCCAGATTGGTGTTTCTGGAGCTGCATGTCTACTAGCAACCATTTTCAGACACGTAAAGAACGAGGATAAGGAATCTGAGGAATTTATAACGCCGAACAAGAAACATTATAAGGAGACGATGATAACTCAAACTGACGAATTCGTTAACTGTAGTGATACATTTGTTTTCATAAAATAATGGAGAACGACGAACAGTGACAACAGTGTTTCTAGTCTTAATTGGTGGGGGGGGGGGGGGGGGTTAATTTTTTGGGTGCCAGCGCAGTAAATGATTTTACATATGTCGGCCCGAAACTGGCAGTAGAGGCATTATTATGAACATAATTCACTGGATTGTAGACAAGCTGAGTTGCCGCAAATAAACAGGGACTAGTTGTTTTTTGGTGCATTTATTCCAAATCATATGTTGCTGTGTCTGACCGTCATCAGATATCCATTTCTCAGCAAAAATAACTTTGACAGCTTGCTCCTTATTCGTACATTCACGAACTAAAATGTTATATATGATTTAAACTTGGAGGATGTGAATGTTGGCCGTGCGAAGGACCAGCATTTACATTCTCCAAGCTTGACTTAAATGTCAAACTTTTTGGTTCATGAATGTACGAGCAAGGCCTCCCAGCTAGCCACGCGATGTAACGCGCTGCTTCCCGAGCGGGAATCCGTCTGGCGGATTAGTGTCGAGGTCCTGCGTGCTGGTCTACCTGCGGATGGTTTTTAAGGCGGTTTTCCATCTACTTCGGTGAATGCAGGCTCGTTCCCCTTATTCCGGCTCAGTTACACGGTGTCGGCGATTCCTCTGCAAACACTGTTTCCACGTACGCATATACCATAATCACTCTACCACGCAAAAATTTGTGGTTACACTTGTCTCGTATGAGACGTTCCCGGGTGGTTCACCGCGGGCCGAACCGCACAACCACCCTGGGTTCAGTGTGGGGCAGCGGTGGGGTGGGTGGACTGCTATTGTGAGGTTGTGAACCACTAAGGGCTACAGCGGGACGAAGCCTCTCCATCGTTTCTAGGTCCCCAGTTTCACAATTGCATAATACAAGGAACAACCTGTTAGAAGGGCAGAGCCTGAAACATGTCATTCAGAACAAATGCATCAAAAAACATTTAGTACTTATTTGTTTGCAAGTACTCAGCTTCTCTAAGATCCAGTGAATTATATCAGTGAACGGTGATTTATTTACTTTCTTACTTATTGCTTATTTAGCCTGACCAAATTAGAGCCTTAATCCCTCTCTTACATCTGACCAGGCACAACACATACCAAACATGTTACAAAACTTTTACAGCAGTAATAAGTAATAACAAGAACAACACTGATAACAGTAATATAAATAGATATTAATAACAACAACAATAATAATGGCATTTACAGTGGTATGGATTAGCTCCGTACATTTGAAGCCAGTTTAGTATTATTATAAGCGTAATGAATAAAGGAAGAGGAGATCATTGATATGACATTGACAGTGTATCAGACGTCCATTAATTTGTCACAAAGAGTTCTTCGTTCTAGGACGACAAAGAAAATGGATCACTTATAGCAGTTTCAAAATGAAAAGCGAGCAATCATTGAGCTCGTGGTTACAACGTATTCGTGCAAAATTCACTATTAATATTTAAGTCTGGGACGAAATCGTCTGATTATCATAGTAATATAAATTTTGGAAACTTCCAGAAGTGCCTCAGTAGCAAATTAATCCCCAGCCTCCTGCCAAACTCGACGTTAGTGATTGACAGTGCTTTGTAACTTAATAGTAAACCTAAGCCAGAAAAAGGAAATGTTTACCTGTCTTTCACGAAGAGTTATTCCCTCTCATGCTAGTATACATATCGCAGAACTTACTAAAAACATCACAGGAAAGACATTCAAAACTGCTGCTTTCCTCACACAATGTGGGTATTCAGTACTTATATTACTTCCTTGACAACAATATTTAAACGCAGTTTCACTCATATGGCCCACAGCAAAGAAAAATTTACGGAACAGGTATGTTAATACTTATTCTAGATGTGCAATTACAATCGTGGTAGACAAGTTATATATTAGATAAAGATGAGTGAGCTTCGTGTACTGTAAAGCATGAAAACGTGACGAGGAGTATCTTCTACTGAAATTTACTCGAACAAGTCGCCGACTTCATTTTATACACACCGTGGTCTAGGGGTAGCGTCTTTGATTCATAATCAAAACGTCTTCGGGCCCGGGTTCGATCCCCGCCACTGCCTAAACTATGATAAATAATCAGCATTGGCGGCCGAAGACTTCCGGCATAAGAAGTCAGCCTCATTCTGCCAACGGCCTTGTCAAAGAGGGCGGAGGAGCGGATAGAGGTTCAGAGCACTCTCTTGTCCTAGGGGTGGGAAATTGCCCCTAAAGGCGGAAGAATCAGCAATGATAAACGACATGAGGATGCAGAAGGCAATGGAAACCACTGCATTAAAGACACGTAACGTGCATCCACAGGACATGTGGCCTGTAATTGAAGAAGTGTCATGATGATCCCTCCATTGCCAAAAGATTCCGGAATAGTTCCCCATTCGGATCTCCAGGAGGGGACTGCCAAGGGGGAGGTTACCATGAGAAAAAGATTGAATAATCAACGGAAGGATAACGTTCTACGAGTCGGGGCGTGGAATGTCAGAAGCTTGATCGTGGTAGGGAAATTAGAAAATCTGAAAAGGGAAATGAAAAGGCTCAATCTAGATATAGTAGGGGTCAGTGAAGTGAAGTGGAAGCCAGACAAGGTTTTCTGGTCAGATGAGTATCGTGTAATATCAACAGCAGCAGGAAATAGTATAACAGGTGTAGGATTCGTTATGAATAGGAAGGTATGGCAGAGGGTGTGTTACTGTGAACAGTTCAGTGACCGGGTTGTTCTAATCAGAATCTACAGCAGACCCACACCGACAACGATAGTTCAGGTATACATGCCGACGTCGCAAGCTGAAGATGAACAGATAGAGAAAGTGTATGAGGATATTGAAAGGGTAATGCAGTATGTAAAGGGGGACGAAAATCTAATAGTCATGGGCGACTGGAATGAAGTTGTAGGGGACGGAGTAGAAGAAAAGGTTACAGGAGAATATGGGCTTGGGACGAGGAATGAAAGAGGAGAAAGACTAATTGAGTTCTGTAACAAGTTTCAGCTAGTAATAGCGAATACCCTGTTCAAGAATCACAAGAGGAGGATGTATACTTGGAAAAGGCCGGGAGATACGGGAAGATTTCAATTAGATTACATCATGCTCAGACAGAGATTCCGAAATCAGATACTGGACTGTAAGGCGTACCCAGGAGCAAATGTAGACTCAGATCACAATATAGTAGTGATGAAGAGTTGGCTGAAGTTCAAGACATTAGTCAGGAAGAATCAATACGCAAAGAAGTGGGATACGGAAGTACTATTGAATGACGAGATACGTTTGAAGTTCTCGCAATAGATACAGCAATAAGGAATAGCGCAGTAGGCAGTACAGTTGAAGAGGAATGGACATCTCTAAAAAGGGCCATCACAGAAGTTGGAAAGGAAAACACAGGTACAAAGAAGGTAGCTGCGAAGAAACCATGGGTAACAGAAGAAATACTTCAGTTGATTAATGATAGGAGGAAGTACAAACATGTTCCGTGAAAATCAGGAATACAGAAATACAAGTCGCTGAGGAATGAAATAAATAGGAAGTGCACGGAAGCTAAGACGAAATGGCTGCAGGAAAAATGTGAAGACATCGAAAAAGATATGATTGTCGGAAGGACAGACTCAGCATACGGGAAAGTCATTACAACCTTTGGTGACATTAAAAGCAACGATGGTAACATTAAGAGTGCAACGGGAATTCCACTGTTAAATGCAGAGGAGAGAGCAGATGGGTGGAAAGAATACATTGAAAACCTCTATGAGGGTGAAGATTTGTCTGATGTGATAGAGAAGAAACAGGAGTCGATTTAGAAGAGATAGGGGATTCAGTATTAGAATCGGAATTTAAAAGAGCTTTGGAGGACTTACGGTCAAATAAGGCAGAAGGGATAGATAACATTCCATCAGAATTTCTAAAATCATTGGGGGAAGTGGCAACAAAACGACTATTCACGTTAGTGTGTAGAATATATGAGTCTGGCGACATACCATCTGACTTTCGGGAAAGCAGCATCCACACAATTCCGAAGACGGCAAGAGCTGACAAGTGCGAGAATTATCGCACAATCAGCTTAACAGCTCATCCATCGAAACTGCTTACAAGAATAATATACAGAAGAATGGAAAAGGAAATTGAGAATGCGCTAGGTGACGATCAGTTTGGCTTTAGGAAAAGTAAAGGGACGAGAGAGGCAATTCTGACGTTACGGCTAATAATGGAAGCAAGGCTAAAGAAAAATCAAGACACTTTCATAGGATTTGTCGACCTGGAAAAAGCGTTCGACAATATAAAATGGTGCAAGCTGTTCGAGATTCTGAAAAAAGTAGGGGAAGATGCAGGGAGAGACGGGTCATATACAACATGTACAACAACCAAGAGGGAATAATAAGAGTGGACGATCAAGAACGAAGTGCTCGTATTAAGAAGGGTGTAAGACAAGGCTGTAGCCTTTCGCCCCTACTCTTCAATCTGTACATCGAGGAAGCAATGATGGAAATAAAAGAAAGGTTCAGGAGTGGAATTAAAATACAAGGTGAGAGGATATCAATGATACGACTTTGCTATCCTGAGTGAAAGTGAAGAAGAATTAAATGATCTGCTGAACGGAATGAACAGTCTAATGAGTACACAGTATGGTTTGAGAGTAAATCGGAGAAAGACGTAGGTAATGAGAAGTAGTAGAAATGAGAACAGCGAGAAACTTAACATCAGGATTGATGGTCACGGAGTCAATGAAGTTAAGGAATTCTGCTACCTAGGCAGTAAAATAACCAATGACGGACGGAGCAAGGAGGTCATCAAAAGCCGACTCGCTATGGCAAAAAAGGCATTTCTGGCCAAGAGAAGTCTACTAATATCAAATACCGGCCCTAATTTGAGGAAGAAATTTCTGAGGATGTACGTCTGGAATACAGCATTGTATGGTAGTGAAACATGGACTGTGGGAAAACCGGAACAGAAGAGAATCGAAGCATTTGAGATGTTGTGCTATAGACGAATGTTGAAAATTAGGTGGACTGATAAGGTAAGGACTGAGGAGGCTCTATGCAGACTCGGAGAGGAAAGGAATATGTGGAAAACACTGATAAGGAGAAGGGACAGGATGATAGGACGTCTGCTAAGACATGAGGGAATGACTTCCCTGGTACTAGAGGGAGCTGTAGAGGGCAAAAACTGTAGAGGAAGACAGAGATTGGAATACGTCAAGCAAATAATTGAGGACGTAGGTTGCAAGTGGCAAGTGCTACTCTGAGATGAAGAGGTTAGCACAGGAAAGGAATTCGTGGCGGGCCGCATCAAACTAGTCAGTAGGCTGATGACAAAAAAAAAAAAAATAAAAATAAAATAAAATAAAATAAAATAAATAGATAATTAAGTTTTTACGTAATCCAGGCTTTCGTATTTTTCGACTGGGGCACATTTTTCCAAAACAGAATTAAAACTATTTCCAATCCCTTGGTTCTGACCAAGGTTTGTGGGAGGTTTCCCCTGGCTGCAAGGCAAATGCTGGGCTGGACCTGGTAACTATCTTCCAAAAGTTCCCAATCGGAACTCGTCCCCATCCACTGCCCGCTAGCCTGGTACTTTGCTGCAAAGCCCACGACTCTCCCAACCCACTCTGGCTTTAGCGGCAAGGAATAGAAATGTTATGGACAGTCATTTTCCTTTGGTTAGATACCGTGAATGCGACAGAAAAAAGAATCGCAATGTACAGTGGCTTGCGAAACATACAAGCCGCTGAAATATTACAGAATTACGTGATTCAAATTCCATGGAAGTGACAGCAGATCAGTTCTTGTACATTCTTAATTACATTTTCTGAATATATAAGTCTGTGCGTGTGGAACCACAAGTCCTAAAACACAAACGAATGCATATACATACATTTAAACTCAAGTAGTCTGAGATCGGAGGGGTGTAAAACCTAGAAGTTATGTTAAGAATATGGTGGTTAATTTGGAAGTAGACATCTCGGATGTAGTTCGCAATTTTCAAATGGGAAGAGGATTTACAGAAGACAAACCACGGTGCCTTTCATCTGAGCGTATCTTTAGCTGTTCATTCATTATAAGTGATTTTCCTTTCTTACAGGTGAAAGCTAGTAGAATTAACACAAGTAAATTAATGGAGATCGTCTTGATACTAGGAGAGAGAATCACGCCTGTTATCGCAGAGAATTTCAGCCAACGCTGCCCAGACAGATCGCCTATTTCCCAAAGTTCGATGAAGAAACTCCCGAAGTTCCATGAAACTGGCGATGTCGCAAACTAACCGGAAGCTTGGCGAACAGAAACATCTATAACTGTTCTGGCATCGTCCAATAAGAGTGCAGCACTTCGTAGGAAACTGGGAAACTGGGGTCAGCTGTACTCAATGACAGTTCTGGTCACACATAAACAACAGCCTTACAAAATTGAAAATGTCTTTAATACCTCTCGGAAGACGATCCATATCGTTGAGTTCAGTTTGCAGAATGAGTCTCATGGAATCAGGACGAAAATTGTTTTTCCCCTGTGACTGTTTACGGATGACGCAAATTTCTGTGAGGACGGAGAGGTGGTTAAACAGAATCATGGATACTGATCAGATGTCAATCCTCACTGGATGGATCCGTCGAAGGGCATCGAAATTGATCGTTTGGCGTGCAATATGGAATATTCATGTACTTAGGCCCTTCTTCATGAAGGGTACATTGACAGCAGCCCGTTATTTGCAATTATCAACTGATTTGCTGTGTCACTGCTGACTGAAGATGAGACATTTCCATCTTTGTTTGAGCACTATGGGTTATGTGGATATGTATTTTCCCCGGAGTTGTATAGGTCGTAGAGGGTGGTTAGAGTGTCCCATACATTCCTCAGATTAAAGAGCAGTAGCTTTATGTGTGGACATGTGACAGCAGTTGTGTTCAGTACACTTGAGGGCGCCGATTGTTGATGCTTGTGCTCGCATTACAGTGTAAGTGTTGGTTAAATTCGATGAAGAATGGGTGAAGCGGATGACAATGGATACAGAATCAGCTCAAGGCCGAATAGACTGTGTGCTATCTCCAGCATTTGATTTTTTCTGTACAAAACGTGATGCAACTTGAGACTGAATAAAGCTATGACAAATGAAGGTGTTTACCTTGTGTTATAATCTATATGTTTCATGTTCCACGTGTACCTCTTTCTGTTCGAAAGTTGTGAGTTACATCTAAAATAGCGGCTTTCAAAACGTACTCTATGGTGACAAAGTAGCCACACAGGATTTTCCCCTCTCCATTTTTAAACTACTTCACTCTAAATTTCAGCTTATCTGACTGCTTTTGGTTTGGCCCACACTGTGTATTAGACTTGTTTCTCCTACTAGCTGAGATTATGAGGACAAGGCCAGCTCAAACACAGTATGTTAGTGTGGGTTGCCTACATCAGGGGTAAGTATGCACTAAGGGAAAGCCCAGTGTTCTCTTTTGACTGACAGGTCATCAACTTATTGTATTGATTCCTTAACCTATTGTTCCTCAACACTCCCCTCCCTCACCTCCTCACAACCCCTGAGCAAACCTCCAACCCATCTCCCTCCCCCTCGTTGATACAGGTACACATTCAGGTCTGAGTTATTCGAATAGCACCCTCTCACTCTTAACAATTTGGCTGACAACTTAATTAAACTGTTTACTTAATTAATCCCTCGCCCTCCCCTCTCCCCCTACCTGGAAACTGACAGCTCTGTGGTAGAGAATAAATTCAAAGGTGTATCATTTATTTAAAAAAAATTCAGACTGCAGGTTTCGCATTTCTCTTACCCATCATTCTCTGCCGTTTGTGAACATGCATGTCTTTTAAAAAGTAATTAAATCGATGGGTTTTTTTTTTTCATTCCGATCGCACAAGGAATACCGTCATGCAACACTGATCACAAGTAATTATCCTGTTCAAAATCTTTCGATTGCAAAGCATGTGCCATCCACTGGACTAAACAGACAACACCCACACAGGCTGCCAGGAGTTGGGGTGCACTGGCAGCACCTGCAAAGTGATGACGTGGCCGTCAGATGCCGAGCCACACACAGGTGTTTGTTCAGGTCTCGTGACTGACAGACAGGATGTGACACTAATCCTCAAACAAAAGCATCAGGCTGCAGCACCTCTTTCATAATTGACAACTGAGAAATTCCCGTCGAAAAAAGGGCTCCTTATTTCCTCTGCTATTGCCTACCAATGCCAGGCATGCACATGTCATTAACCATGGTCAGGCCAAAGCGCAAACAACAGAACTTTTATCCCGTAAATCCTGTGGGGAATACCGATGAACGCAAGGACTCCTTCCTTGGCAAATGGATAACTGGGAATCTATCCAGAAATACTGCTGAAGTTAGTAAATAATTAATATCGAGTCATGCGATCGTGATGAATGTGGGATGTCGAAATAATGCATTGCCCAGCCTACAGACATGTTCACAAAATATTGCAGTGCTCCTATCTACAGACACGCTCACTTTAAATCAAATTGTCAAAATAGTGCAAACACATTCACAATACTTAAATATCGGAAATAATGCGGTGCAGAAGCACATATTGCATGTAAAAAGATTTTAGAAATATCGTTAAGAAATTCGACCACGACGTATCAGCTATCTGTTCCCTGCAGAGATTCAAGGCAGAATAATAACCAGCTGTGGTGGGCATGCATGTCTGTCCAACAGGCAAAGCGCGTCTGGACGCTCATGCCTGGAGAGGGCTGTAATTTGTTTACCTGTCCACTGTGGCTGGTGTGTTGACATGTCGCCTTTGTACCAAAGGTCCACCGCCGGCCTAATTGCAAAGCGTGATGTCTTCCTAGCGACCCACACACGCAGGCGCAGCTAAAAGGTTGTCAGTGTTATACTGGCGTCTCATGTCTACATGAAGGACGGCCAAGACCACTCTCGACACGCTATAGAAATTTTTTGCACTGCTTTCAGAAACTGCTTACGAAAATACCTCAGAAGAACACAGGCCGCGTTCTTTCGAGCGATTCTAACGAGACAGCACATCCATTACATATCAAATATACTCATAAATCGTAAAGTGCCACAGATATAGTTAATGATCGCTTTTGGTGTAGGAGCTTTCGTGATGTCTCAGCTTGGCTGTGTGGAAATTCTTGTCCTAACAGGATTGCCTGTTCAAAACTTGGATCAGCATACGTTATTAACGCCCGGGGCACCTGCCTTTGAGGGACAAGAGCATGGAACAGCTAAAAGATTGTCACTGTTATGCAGAAGCCTCAAGTCGTTGCAGCTGACAGCCAAATCTCCCTGTGGACAGAAGCATACTATAGAAATCTTTTGCACAGCTTTCAGAAACTTTTTACGAAAAAATCCCAGAATAACACTGAATGCATTATACATGATGGTCCTAACAAGACACGTTGCCCGTCATGTGCTATCCTTCCTGGTAATCATGACGTACTGCTTTCAACAATCGTGTCAGAAATCGCAGACATTCGCTCTTGTTCTCACCGCTAAAGGCCTCCATCATGTCTCTGCAAGCTTGAGGAAACATCATTAATCATAAAAGCATTCTAAGCATTCTTCTTGTTTCGACGGACAGCATCCTGCAAGAATATCTGCTTGAACCTCTGAACACTCACAAAAAGTAGATATCACGTTACTCTCAGAAATTTACTTAGACACGTTTCCCCCCATCTTGGCTGAACCAGTCTGTAGAAGCCCCTACGCCCCACACATAGAATGTATTGTGAACGAATAGAGCATTCTGACTGGCTCTTACTGAAATACCATGCCAAATTGCTGCTGATGCCAGTAAGTGGGCACCGTCCACCATTTTTTTTTTTTTTTTTTTTGCAGACAGATAAATTACGAGCCTTTCAGCAGCAAAACTAATTTGGACAGCTTGAAAAAAGCACACAGCAGCCATATTCCATGAGGAGTTAAAGCCTACAAAAATGGTCAGCAGATAGTGACATACATAAAGACACTTCTTCAATTAAAGTGCTCTGCCATTGTCGAGCAAAGCTAGAATTCTTTTTGTGTGAAGCCCGCCAAACTAATGATGCTGCCGGTGTGAGAGCACTGTCCGCATTTTCTTCAGTTGAGACATTCAGCGCCAAAACGTTTTGTACAGAACGCCATATCACACTCTCAGTTAAACGCAGCAAAAGTGACCTACAAATCATGAAATAAAGTAAGACACTTCCTGGACTAAACTGTTCTGCCACTGACGACAAAACTCAATATTTCAGCGTGAAACAGATCTTCAATCCGGCTATATATACCACATGCCATATCGATATAGAAAACGCACAATTCGTATCCTGCACCAAACAAAATCGTCACATCCGCATCCTGCATATGGCTGTCAACTATCAGACACTCGTACATATACTGTGAAGGCAGACAGCACAGGCACATGCACTGTATACAGTCCTCGCAGCACGAGATATGTCCCACGAGCTCGCTAGGCCATCCACCACAGCTGACGGACAGCAGACATTTGCCCCCGCACACACACTGTCTTGGCGCATGACCTGGGCGCACTCCGTGGACCGAGGCCAATGTGAACTATTGTACCTAGGCTGGGTCGGTACCCTCGGCACAAAGGCGTTACGGTCTCTGGCTCTGACCTGCTTGCTTGCTCGCCTTCGACACCCATATCCTGACTTTGGGATTACAAAAACATATGTATTTTTACTTGTTTTATCACAATATCATACCATTTACGCGATACTCCCCGATAACAGGCACATAGCAATATCGCTTGCATAGCGGCATCGCTTGTTCAGTATAGTTATGTAGATATAGACTGGATATTATTTTTCTAGAAACCTGAAACTTCAGTGAGATGGAACAAGGTGGAACATGCTGGAAACCACTGAGAACTAGAAACTTATTTCGACTGCGAAGATCTTTAGGTGAAAACCCTAAAGAAATTCAGGAAACTGATAATACCGCTTCCGAATATCGATGTCGGTAATATAACAGATTCCAAATCTCCTTTATAATTTTGTCTGAGAACCAGCGAAACTATTTTCCACGCGTCATTCACCTGCTATGTGTACACAACACACACCACAATCGATGTTCTCTCAACCAAATGAAGATGGTAAATGTGCAGAAAGAGTCAATCGGATAATTTACTAGGAGGGAATGAGGGAATAATGGTCCAGCGCAAACACACGTCCAAATTCAATTCCAAACTCAATCTTCTGAAATTCCCACGGAGAACACCCAAGCGATGACGAAGGCTGTCCATCACATGCTATTAGTTCACCATTTAGCCGTCTAGACGGCGACACAGTTTGGTCAACTACATTCCTGTACTCCAGCCAGCATTTCCATTCGGACTGCTCCCTATGTAAGCCAGAAGCTTCGATGATCCCCGCCACAGGCCACAGCCGCCACTTACTTCTCGCACACCAGGCAGAATCGTCCTAAGAAACTAGTCACATATATTCTATCACTGTATTTACGATAAATTTTACGATAGCGGTCTCAACTGGACGATTTCGTCAATGAGATAAGTATCGTAAATACCCCATGATGACGGCTGTGGCTCCAGAAATAGAAATATCTGAACCATTCTGATGACTGGACAAGTAAAAAATCTTTCATTCCTTTTGCGGCCTTCGCAATTTTCCACGTCAAATCCGTAGCTTTCATACGATAAATTTCTTTTACACATGCTGGAACACACACATACTTTATAAGCCTGCTGCTCAAGGCGAATCTATCGCGCATCGCCTACTAATAACTATAATACTTCAACAATAAAAGAATGCTGGTGATACGAAAGAACATCGAGCGGAAATCAGCGATGGGTGGAAATGTCTCACAAGTTTTTCTTGCGAATGGTGGCAGTGTGTCTTAGAAAGAGACGCATAATCGTCATACACGGCGCCAGATGTTAAAAACACGATCTCAACGGTCATGCTACAATCACAATCGGTATTGGTTCTACCGGCGCACACAGTTATCGCTAACGATACCAGTTTTAAAAATTATACTAATCTTAGAAATCGAGATATCGCGTTACCTCCGAAAGCAGTGATTTTTTTTACAGAAATATCACGACTTTGAATATAGACGGTGATTGCCACATCGTGTATTAACAGACTGACAGTGCGGTTACACGTCGCCAGTGGTGTGAACTCGTAACAAAATCACCGAATTTAGAAAGTTATTAGGCTAAGGAATGTAGTATGAAGCTGGTATTTGCAACTCCCTCAATCCACCGCTAGATATTTCTCCAGTATTTGTAATACATTCTGTCAGAATGCCTTGTCAGAGGACCCCTGATATATCCACTGGGTTATAGGTGATGGTTGATTGAGAATGATCATGGTCAGTGCATCATGTGCTGATTGATGTCATAAGAAATGTACATTGGCTCTCCAGACCTCCAGTGTTACGCTTCCAGTAGAAATTCTGTCTGCAATTTGCAATCAAGTCTTTCCATTCATCTACATACCAGCATTGGATCCTATGAAGCAGCCTTTTTATGATTACAGCCAATAGTAAGTCATATTCGTGGCACTCTCAGATCTCGAAGCTAGCCACCTTTTTCGAACCTATGGGTTACAGTAGAATTCCAAAGTGGTTTCAGATACTCCCTATACATCTTGTAACTGTTTCTCAGATCCTCCCCTGCCATCCCTCCAACTTTGTGCATGTGATCATTTCAATTTAAGTCGGTACTGAGCAGAAGTTAGAGAGAACTATATCTACATCATCCGGCAACCTATGTAGAAACAGAGTGCGATAGGTTAATGTGACAGGACTACGTTTTGACCACTTGGTGGATATGGGAATATGTTGTCGTAGCTCCGCGATCCGTGTATGATGTGAATGGTCTGCAACAAACTAAGCCTGCTCCTGCAACGTAAGGTAGTCTAAAAGATAGCACAAACAGTTACAGTGGTGCTTCTTATTGGAAAAATTAGGAAGACTCAGCATCATACAAGTACAGCACTGTGAGGCAGATCTCCCTCCCTCAGGGTCCATTCACGTCTATCAATCCCAATATTATATCATTCTTATTCTGTACCATCCAAAAGAGAAAAATTACGAAATATAAAAGCTCCACTAACTTTATCTGGTACAGGACTCGAAAAGATTTTTAATCCATCTCTCTTTTCTGATAAATTAAAAACAAATACTGTCTGTGCGCCAGCATTGAGCACATGCAGCGATCATATTACATACAGAGGCATTGATCAATTGCAGCAAGCGGCCTGTGATTGTTCTCGCTTGCACTGGCTACTGCAAAGTTTCATCGCCAGTACTGACAAGGACTATATCCCACAGGCTATCAGTTGAAAGAGAGAGTCCCTATTTTGTTGATTGGAACATAGTTTTTTGTCTGCTGTAACATGCTATATACACAGCCATAACATTTTGTTTCTCCTGCCTTGACTTCGAGGTCGGTGTCAGACACTAAACTGACATTAACACGTTTTGATCCATTGCCACTTACAGCAAACTAGACATCACATGGTGTAAATCATGCTGTGGCTGCTGGTAGCATAACACACATGCTCTGGATGATTTTAAATAAAAGACAGTCGCAGCATATGGAAACTGGAAGAGTTTAGCAGCCTTGTGGAGCGTTTATAAACTACTGTCCTAAGGTGATTGACAGCCTCTACATTTTTCATCTTTCACAGTCACGGAATAGCTGACGGCTCAGTGTCCTGTTTCGATTGACTCCTTGTATTGAAGTCACGCACATGATCACTGTTTCGGTGCTAGCCACCCTCAGAAGGTGTTATCCCTCCACCACGACCCTTTCTGCATCTCAGACAAGCGATGTCACTCAATCATTATATGGTAACCAACAGCATATCGGTGAAAGATTGGGATGGGGAAGACACCACTGATGTACTGTAAGAATAAGCATCACAGTTCATGGCGCAAACAATTTTAGCAATTTTACCGTAATTTCAACACCCGGAAATGATGCGCCAGCAAGTTTCCCAATTTCAATATCACCGCTAAACCGCCCTTCATCTACTATGCGAGTGCCATTGCAGATGCAGATAGATGACTGTGTAGTATGTCCAATCATTGTTATTCCTTGAACATAAACATCGAAGTTTACCAGACAACGACATTGAGCCGTGTATCGACTCGTGCTACACCTTGTGTTTAGATTGCATTGGTTTTCTTTTCTTCCCCTGACATGTTTGATTGATATGTTGTTTGTCATTAAGTGGCTGCTTGGTTGTCTTTTCCCTCTGCTATCGATATCTGCGTTTTTGCTTCTGGGTAACTGCTATGGAGGAAGTGAGATCTTTGACCGGCTGTAACCTCGTGTGGTGGCGCGGAAGTAGGGCGTTGCGCGCAGAGAGTGTGGTGGACACGGGAGGGCAGTGTGGCTCTCCAGCGAAGCAGGCGTGGTCGGTTGTACCGAGTCGCCACGTGATGTATGTCGGTTGTGTGTAACGAGCGGGTCGAGTTGACGGAAGAGCTCCCCACGTGTTGGTTGTACACAAAATCGCCCCGCGAGTAGTTGCTGTTCATTTCGCCTTGGTGGGACGTTTACAAGCTTCTTTAAATCCTCCGTTTCAGCACTGGATCTAAAAGGAGACACTTAACATGAAGGAGCGGTCACTACCGGTCAACGTAGCAGAGAAGACGTGAACTCCGGTGACAGAGCGTGTTGCCCTGTGACCGTGGCGTGTTGGGTACGCTGGCGCCGCGTGCGCGGTCGGGTGTGTGGATCCTTGCCATCGGAGGTCGTGTACTGCCTGTTCCTGCATAATTACAAGTTAAGTTCGTGGAAGGTTTAATCATTAAGCAATAATTCTGTGTAACCAGCGTCTCTTCTGACTTGTGGCCTCCGGCGACCGGGTTTCCTGTCCCTGGCACCGGTGTAATTGAAGACAGTGATCTTTCCTCCTCCTCTCGTACTGTATGATGGGAGGTGTAGTTTTGGGCAGTTTAATTGTTTCGCTATTCTGTCGTGGGTTATGAGTAAATTCATGCTTCTTGTTGATTGATGATGTGGTCGCTCATTCAGGACTGTGTGGTGTAATGTTTCATTGCACGAAGTTAGCTCTAATTCTGTCAGCATGTTAAGCCATCTTGTAACAAGTTTTCGCTGGCTAAAAGCCGGTGCAGTGACCAGCCTGAGAGTGGCAATTGTGTTTACGGGCGTATTTAAATTGTTCACTATTCTGTCTAACCTGAGCATCCCTGAGTGGGTGATTTGTGGCCGCCTTACACGGTCCGTCATGTCTGTTATGTTCTAATGATATTCCAGGACACTATTGTTTAAAATTTTTTTAATTTCCTCCAAGTTTTTAAATTCCCTTTATTGCCATTAATCGTGTGCTTGCTGAGACCTGTTAAATTTTTTTTCTTAATGGCGGTGTTCGTAGGTTCACTACCTCACCGTACCTTATTAACAAAGTTCTGTATTTACTCTAATAGCCTGTTTACTAATGTTCTTTACATTTTTTACATTGTTGTATTGCTACAAATTACTTTGATTGGCGTTAGCGGCTTGTTTTAAAAGGTTATTTATTGCCGTACTGCTAGTTTCTGTAAGATACGAATAAAACATTTGTGAAAATCTCAACTCGACAGTAAACTACTAGAAATTTGGCCCCGTTTCCTTGTGGTATGGCATGTAGTGACCGTAGCCACTGTGTGTGTGATATTAGCACTTCTCTATCCTCGTTTCCGACTTAAATTGAAACGATGACATGCACAAAAATGGAGGGATGGCAGGGCAGCGTCTGAGGAGCAGTTACAAGATGTATAGAGAGTATCTAAAACCACATTAGAGTTTTACTGTAAGAAATAGGTTCGAAAAACGTGACTCTGTTCGAGACTTGACACTTGTCCATAAGACCCAAAACAGGTATGTGGTTGAATGGAAAGACTTGATTCACAATCGCAGTCAGCATTTCTGCTGCAAAGTGGAACACTGGAGATATGAAAAGGCAGTGTACATTTCTTATGACATCAATCAGCACAATATCTAATGTATGTGATCATTCTCAATCACCCATCGCCTATAGCCCAATGGATATGTTGCAGAGCCTCTGACGTGGCATTTAGACAGAATGATTTACAATACTGGAGAAATATCTAGCGGCGGCGTGAGGGAGTTGCAAATACCGGCTTCATTCCACGTTCCTTAGCCGAATCACTTTCTGAATTCGGTGATTTTGTTACGAGTTTACACAACTGGCGACGTGTAATACTACTGTCGGTCTGTTAATACACACTCTGGCGATCACCATCTATATTCAGTGTCGCGGTGTTTAAGTGGAAATACCACTTCATTAGGAGGTAAGGCTGTACCTCGATTGATAGTCCTTACATAGTTTTTAAAATGGATTTCGTTAGCGCTACTTGTGTGTGCTGGTAAAACCAACACCGATTGTGACAGTAACTTGGCCTTTGCGATCGTGTTTTTAACATCTCACGGTTTGTATTACGATTACACCTCTCTTTATAAGACACACTGCTAACACTCCCAAGAAGAACTTAAGAGAAATAAACACCCGTCTCTGTGTTTCGCTCAGTATTGTTTCGCATCGCCAGCATTTAGTTATTGGGAAAGTATTATACTTCGTAGTGCAGGATGCGTCATAGACTCGCCTTGAGCAGCAAGGTAGAAGGTATGTACACTATGTGGTCAAAGGTATCCAAACACCAGGCTGAAAATCACTTATAAGTTCATGGTGCCCTATATCGCTAATGCTGGAATTGAATATGGTGTTGGGCTACCGTTAGTCTTGATGACAGCTTCAACTCTCGCAGACATACGTTCAATCAGGGGCTGGAAGCTTTCTTGGGGAATGGCAGCCCATTCTTCACGGAGTGCTGCACTGAGGTGAGGTATCGATGTCGCTCGGTTAGACATGGCACAAAGTCGGCGTTCCAAAAACTCATAAATGTGTTCTGTAGGATTCAGATCAGCACTCTGTGCAGGCCAGTCCATTACAGGGATGTTACTGTCGTGTAACCATTCCACCACAGACTGTGTTTTATGAACAGGTGCACGATCTTATTTAAGGTGTAGTTGCCAGCCTGGAATAGGTCTTCAGCAATGGGAAGCACGAAGGTGCTGAAACGTCCCCCTAGAAAAATTATACATGACTGTGCTTAAACTGACACACAATATTTGTTGCGCAACGCTATCTGACTTTCAATAATCGCTACAAAAGAATGGCCCTGACTAACATTAACCTATACCTTTCACAAATCACTTACCTCACAAAAATCTTTCGTTACTTGAACTACTGCAATACAGCGAGCGCCACTACTGCCAGCTAAATAAAAGATTCTAACTACTTAAGTCCCCAACTACTGATAGGCATAGTTAGCTAATGAAAGATTTTGATAGAGAACAAACAATGTATTTACCTTAATAGTGTTCATAGTCATATTATATATAACAGTTCATGACATCCATTCTTACAAATGTACTGTTTCTGATGGACACACGTCCAGATCATCCGTTCTCAAAATTCCGCCATTTCTCTCCCCACATCCATCACTGCTGGCGGCTCACCTCCAACTGCGCAACGCTACGCGCTGTTAACAGCCGACAGCCCAACACTACAATAGCGACTATTGCAACAATGCCACCCAGCCACAGACTGCACACAGCACAGCCACAGATTTTCATACACAGCGCTACGAGGCGTTACCAATATAAAAACGTGAACAGTCTACTTACATAGCCCCCATGCTCCCCACAAAAAAATTTTCAAGTTGTTTTGGGCAGTGGCCAATACAGATTTGAAAAAATTTTTCATAATTCCAATAACAAAGATATCAAATGCACACACTTATTGATATAATGTTGGTCAAAAGCTAAAATTTTCTTACAGTCCGTAAAGACAGTCCTGATCATTCATCACAGTAGTAATTACAGTTTTTTTCACAAAGTCTCATTAGTAAAAGAAAATGCACATGGAAGTAGTGGATTTCCATGCAGTCTTGAAGAAGTAGTGTTGTCCTTCCAACGGAAAGACAATGCTGACTCTTGACATGCAGACAGGTAATAGGCCACAACAGAGCAAACCCACCGCAGAGTCAGTCGAAGTTTTTAAGAATATTGGTAGATAGGTCGTCACAGAGCAGACCCACTGTAGTCCTGGTAGAAATTACGGCAGTGGTGGGCCACCAGAGGTGCAGACCCACTGCAGTCCTTGTAGAAATAATGGTATTAGTGGGTCATGAAAGATGCAGCCCCACTGTAATCCTCGTAGAGATGGCTAGCAGCCATCCGTTGCGACTGTGCAGGTGCACAATCACCATTGAAGAGTCTTGCGGAGAATATAGCAAGTCCATAAACCACCACTTGTGCACTCACAAAAAGTTTTTTTTGAAATGTCCTTAGAACCAGCAATGCTGTTATCCAGTCCCTTGTTGAATTATTAACACACGTGCAAACACTATCAGTCCCTACTTCTCACATATTGTCCATATACTATGACCAACAGAAACGAGTGCAGTGAAATGTAACTTACAAGTTACTTAATTTGATGAATTGGTGTCAATTACAATTTTATAACATAAGAATACAATCACAAAGGTACAGAAAACATCATTAAAAACATAATACAGATAACATTTGTACTAATACAGGCTTTACAAAAGAATAGAAATAAACATATACATCAGTGTTACAGGAATTATGACATAAGTAAATATATAAAATAATGAGAATAGTTTTCTAAACATTAATTTCACACATGAGCATTGAAACAGAACAGAATTAATAATGTCTAAACATCTTTACAAAGTAAATAACATATTATTAATGCAGATTATATTTGAGGATAACAGTATTCCTCATCATAGTGAATGTAGCTTAGTACTAGAAAAATTCTACAACATAAATCTAATTAGCTAAAGACATAAAAACAGGAAAAACACAAATACACAAGAGTACACAAACACATAAGAGAGTAACACAGGAGGAAAGGACAGGGTTTGTTTTCAGTGTAACATTTGGTACTGCAGTCCAACCCAAAACGTCATTCCATACATCTTTAGTCTTATTTCAACATTTGTTTCCACCAAAAAAATCCTATCCAAGTATATTTTCTGTATTTATATTTTCACGTATTTCTTACCTCATTATTTATTTTCCATTATCTTACCTCATCATTTATTTCCAAGAAAATCCTACCTAAACCTGTTACCCTACTTTTTGGTTCATATCCTCATTCAAAATACTTTTCTGGCCAAACCATTTTCTTATGGCTTCTCAATGCATTTCTTCCAATTCATCACAACTCGTTCTCTCATATAGTCTACCCCATCTTAAGCTAACTTAAATCTACTGAGCTCAGATGCTAAACTAAGGGACGAGGCAATGCAGCAGAACAAAACAATTAACACATACAGAAATGACAAAAGAAAGTGGAAATTGGCAAAACAAGCAGCAGTAAATGTAATAACTTATGTCTGAACATGACAAACCCACAAGCAGAAAAAATAGTACACTAAAGACTACAATGCAGATAAGGTAAATGTCCATTCACTTCTTAATGTCTATGTAATTAAAGTGGTGCACCACAAAAACTTACTCTACAAAAAATTACCTAGTACTTGAAAAGAAAATAATATGTGAAGTTACTGTTATTAGTCCCTTCTTGTTGTTCTTTCCTTTCCAAGTACTCCTTTTTCGAAGATTGTGGATCATAAAATTATTATTTAATAGATCTGTTGACAGAAAGTGTTCACATTAGCAAATGCATTTAATTTTATTTTACAAAAACCAAAGCTGCAACATAGCTAGAAGCCAGATATCAAATGAAATAAACAACTATGTACAAAGTAAAGCATAAAAATATCATTCAATAGTCATGTGACATTTCATAAGTTAGTAGAAACTACTGATAGGCATAGTTAGCAAATGAAAGATTTTGATAGAGAACAAACAATGTATTTACCATAATAGTGTTCAAAAGTCATAATATATATAGCAGTTCATGACATCCATTCTTGCAAATGTACTGTTTCTGATGGACACACGTCCAGATCATCCGTTCTCAAAATTCCGCCATTTCTCTCCCCACATCCACCACTGCTGGCGGCTCACCTCCAACTGCGCAACGCTACGTGCTGTTAACAGCCAACAGCCCAACACTACAATAGCGACTATTGCAACAATGCCACCCAGCCACAGACTGCACACAGCACAGCCAGTGATTTTCATACAGAGCGCTACGTGGCGTTACCAATATAAAAACCTAAACAGCCTACTTACAGTGCTTAAACCATCAAGCTAGGCCTGTGTGTGATAATGCCACGCAAAACAACGAGAAGTACAAGCCTGCTCCATGGTAAACACGACCACACCGTAATACCACAGCCTCCAAATTTTACTGTTGGCACTACAAACGCTGGTAGATGACGATCACCAGGCATTCGCCATACCCACACGCTGCCATCGAATCACCACATTGTGTACCATGATTCGTCACTCCACACAACATTTTTCCACCGTTCAATCGCCCAATGTTTACGCTCCTTACATGAAGCGAGTCGTCGTTTGGCATTTACTGCCTTGATTTGTGGCTTATGAGCAGCCGCTCGATCATGTAACCCAAGTTCTTTCACCTCCCGCCTAACTGTCATAATACTTGTAGTGTATCTCGATGCAGTCTGGAATTACCAGGTGATGGTCTGGACAGATGTCTGCCTATTACACATTACGACCCTCTTCGACTGTCGGCGGTCTCTGTCAGTCAATAGACGAGATCAGCCTGTAGGCTTTCGTGCCGTATGTGTCCCTTCACGTTTACACTCCATTATCAAATCGGGAACAGCGGAACTAGGGATGTTTAGTGGTGTAGTAATCTCGCGTACAAACGTATGACACAAGTGACATCCAATCACCTGACATCGGCCGAAGTCCGTAAGTTCCGCGGAGCCCTCCATTCTGCTCTCTCACGATGTCTAATGACTACTGAGATCGTTGATATGGAGTACCTGGCAGTAGGTGGCAGCGCAATGCTCCAAATAAGAAAAACGCATGTTTCTGGGGGAGTCCGGATAATTATGATCACATATGCACGTTTTCCGGCATGTGCAAAGAAAATGACTATGTCCTGGAAGGTATGGATTTGAAGTAGAAATCTGCGATAGCGACAAAGGGAATCAAAGGTATTTTTACTTGTCCAGACATCAGAATGGTACAGATATTTCTATTTATGGAGCCACAGCCATCGGCAGGCGGTATTTCCCATACTTCGCTCTTTGTCGAACTTATCCAATTGAGAGCACTATCGTAATATTTAATTGTAAGTACAGTGATAAAATATATGTGGCTGGTTTTCTAGGTCGATTCTGCCTGGTGTGCGAGGAGAATGTGGCAGCTGTGGCCCATGTCGATAACGTCGGGGTCACTAATTTGTCGGTGGTGCCTAACACAGGTAAACAAGCACACACAAATAAGAACTTAAAACTTCTTTATTATAACATTTTATAAGACGTGAATCGGCGTGTAGCTTAGGCAACGATACATTTTACAACTCTCAAAAACAACAGAATCTTCTTTTGTCTCGTATGATATCAAACAACATATAGTTCTGAAGCCAACTTTATCGATGTCGAAATACTCGCCAACACACCAAAACACTATGTGGAAGAGCAATCTGCTCTCACAGATGCTTACTGCTTACGGCAGGAGCAATCTGAATGGAAAGTCTGGTAACTGACCTGACTGTGTAGTCCTCTAGGTGGCTGAATAGTGAACTAATACTCCGTAGGTGTTGGTCAGCCTTCATCATTGAGTGTGTTCTCCATGTAAATTTCAGAAGATTCAATATGGACGTGTGTTGACGTTGGATCTTTATTCCCTCTCATGTAAATTGTACGGTTGACTGCTTCTGCACATTTCCCGTCGTTATTTGGTTGAGAGAACATACATTCAGGTGGTTGTTGTGTGCATGCCGCAAGTGAAAAACGGATGGAAGACACTTTTGCTGATTCTCTAGACATGAGAAACATCTTAATTGACTTTCCAAATTATAAGGATGATTTGGAATCTGTTATATCGCCGACTTCGTTATTCATGAGTTCAATTATCAGTTTCCTCAGTCCGCAGCTCGTGGTCGTGCGGTAGCGTTCTCACTTCCTGCGCCCGGGTTCCCGGGTTCGATTCCCGGTGGGGTCAGGAATTTTCTCTTCCTCGTGATGACTGGGTGTTGTGCGCTGCCCTTACGTTAGTTAGGTTTAAGTAGTACTAAGTTCTAGGGGACTAATGTCCATAGATGTTAAGTCCCATAGCGCTCAGATCCATTTGAACCATTTTTGAACCAGTTTCCTCTATTTCTTCGAGTTTTCACGTAAATATCTTCGCAGACCAGATAAGCATCTAGTTCTCAGTGGTTTACAGCAAGTTCCACCTCCCTTCATCTCGCTAAAGTTTCTGGTTTCTAGAGAAATTATTTCCAATCTATATCTTCGGAATTATACTGGCAAGCGATACGGCTATGCAAACGATATTCCTATGTGCTTGATATCGAAAAGATCGCGTAAATGGTATGATGTTGTGGTAAACCATGTGAAAATACAAACGTTCTTGTAATCCCAAAGTCTGGAGATGTGTGTAGAAAGCAAGCAAGATAGCCAGATACAGTAACGCCCTTCTGCCGATGGAACCGACTCAGCATTTCTACAACAGTTCAGAGAGTGAACTCGTTCCACCAAAGGCGCCCAGGTCATGCGTCAAGCCAGTCTTTGTGCTGGGCCAATCTCTTCTGACCGTCAGCCCTAATGAGCTAGTGGGACGTACAGCGTGCTGCGAGGACTGTATACAGTGCATGTGCTTATGCTGTCTCCTTTCACGTTATATGTACTAGTGTCTCATGGGCGATAGCTATATATGGGAAGCATATGTGACGATTCTGTGTGGTGCAGGATACGAATTGTGCGTTTACTATATCGATGTGGTATGTGGTGATATATAGCCGGTTTCACACTGAAATATTGAAAGTTTCTTCATCAGTGGCAGAGCAGTGTAACTGAGGAAGTGTCTTACTCTGTTTCATGTTTTGTAGTTCACTTTCGCTGCGTTTAACTGTGAGTGCGATATGGCGTTCTGTACAAAAAATTGTTGGCGCTGAATGTCCCGTCTGCAGAAAATGGACAGGGCTCCCACACCGGCAGCATCAGTAGTTTGGTAGGCTTCAGACCGAAAAAATTCAAGCTTTGCTCAACAGTAGCTGAACACTGTAATTGAGGAAGTGTCTTTCTGTGTTTCACGATCCGTACACCAGGGTTTAACTGTTAGTATAATATGCCTACTGTGCTTTTTTTTCGATCTGTACAAAATACTTTTGCTGCAGAAACATTCTGGAAACATCCCCCAGGCTGTGGCTAAGCCATGTCTCCGCAATATCCTTTCTTTCAGGAGTGCTAGTTCTGCAAGGTTCGCAGGAGAGCTTCTGTAAAGTTTGGAAGGTAGGAGACGAGGTACTGGCAGAAGTAAAGCTGTGAGTACCGGGCATGAGTCGTGCTTCGGTAGCTCAGTTGGTAGAGCACTTGCCCGCGAAAGGCAAAGGTCCCGAGTTCGGGTCTCGGTCGGGCACACAGTTTTAATCTGCCAGGAAGTTTCATGTCAGCGCACACTCCGCTGCAGAGTGAAAATCTCATTCATATTTCGACAGTTTACATACATCAGACCTAAAAGTGTACCTGTATAAGAGAGGGATAGGTGGGTTGGAGGTTTCCTGAGAGGTCTGGGGGGGATGGGGAGGGGGAGAGGTGGTTGATAAGTAAATTAAGGACCTGCCGTTCAAGAGGAAGGATTATCCCCAGGGGATCTTAATCCTCTTACCAACACAATAAGTTAATGACATGTCAATCAAAAGAGAACAATAGGTTCTCCCCTGTGTGCAAAAGTGACCCTGATGTAGGCAGCTCGCGTTAACAAATTTTCTTTTTGTTGGCCTTGTCCCCTACTGCTGAGCTGCTTTAGACTTTTCGCTACAGTTTCTCATCACACAAAGAAGCCTGTGAATATTCTTACTATTTTTATATTTTTACTATACCCTACTGTCCCAAGCTAATTCTGATTCCAAGTACTTTAGTAATGTTCCAATAGCCGCAGTAGGGCCAATAGAAATGTTTTATAAACTATTTTCAAGCAATTTACAGCTACCCTGTACAAAACAGTGAACTTCAGCATTTCACCCACTTTACTGACAATTCAGCATCTACGACTGACCATACTATATGCTGACTTTGGTCATAACGCATTTGACATTTATTGTTTAATGAATGCGTTCTCTATATGTTGCTGTGCACTACCATTCTTTGGCGAACAGCAGCTATGTAACTTCAGCTTGCGTTACCCATCTTCCATTATGTTACCGCCTCCAATTTTATTTTTCTCTCGTTATTCAGTGGATTTCGCATCATGCATATCTCTCCACTGCTTTATGAGCATCTCTGACATTCTGAAGGTTTCTGCACTGAAAGTTTCAGTTTCACTCTCATATGTCCAAATGACTACTAAATGTCCTTTTTTGGAAACCACATTCACCAAAAGCACCCAATGGCAAGTTTACTCTCGCATGCCAAACTAGTTTTTAAAAGACAACAAAATTCCTTTTTCCGATACACTTATCACTTCGTTTTGCAAACTGTATTTTGTTTAGTTTACCAAAGGCACTCCAGGTTAATTACAGCTGTTACAGGGGGAGCGAAGTTGTGATTCACACCTGGATAGCACATGCGTTATGTGCATTACCCACAGAAGGGAATGATCTGGGTCGTTGTGATGATACAGAAAACAACTTTAAGCTGCCAGGAATTTTAAAAATATAGTTGTTCCGAACACTGTTAATGCTTTATCATCACTTCCATTATCTACCTTGAACTTTATTAAGTTTAGCGGTACTGCAGAATTAAATCAGTATGTTATCTGCGTATTTGTTTCATCTTTGTAACAAACTGTGCAATAGCGGCAGTATTATCGTCCCGTTCATGGATATATGCGTGCGATTGGTTTAATCCCAGTAAGCAGTTATTCGAATGCGTGAATGAGCCGTAGCGGAAAGTGTCCTTCACCGTTGATTATATAACTAAGACACTATGGTATCAGGTACAGTAGACATAACTAAATATCTGATCCACGTCTACTAAAAGTAAATTCCTTTCTTAAGACCACAGATGAGTAACAAACATAACTTTTTCTGATACTAAAATGTAGACTTTCACGGCCGGAAATATCATGTCCGTTGTAATTATCCGGGCTGTTATGCCGTGGTCGGTTGATGAAATCTGTGGTGATTCCCAACGTTTCGTCTCCGACTGCGGGAGACATCTTCAAGGGGGTCCGTAGCTTGATGGAAGGTCCAACACACACACTGGCTCGCTACTGACTGCCGCTAAATTCCGTGTCCGCGCGCCCCCGCGCCGCGGCGTGACGTCACGTGTTTTGAAAACGTCAGTCCAATTGGCCGCTGTCCGTTGCCGTCGATCGCCGTTGCCATCACCCAGTAGTGGACGGGTGGCACACATCTTCTTTCACACCGGCATCCATATACCGTTTAATTTGACGCCCTCCTCCTTTCGGTTGAAATTATTTGGGTGTTTAGCGATTTCGATTGCCTCCCTGTAGAGCCTTTCGTAATATCCGCTCGTGGCCGCTAGTACTTGCGTCTCCTCGAAACGAATATTGTGGTTCCCTGGCTGGAAAGCATGCTCCGCAACAGCTGATCGTTCCGTTTCTCCTCTTCTACAATTTCCCTTGTGCTCTTCAAAACGTTTAGACACATTCTTTTAGTGGTACCCACATAAACATCACCACAGCTGCATGGGATCCTATACACTCCTGATTTTTCCAATGGCTTGCGAGCGTCCTTGGCAGGCTTAAGGTATTCCTGTATCTTCCTGGTGGGCTTGTAAATTACGGTAATATTCCGCTTCGTCAAGATCCTCCCTATTCTTTCCGTTACATTTTTAACAAACGGCAGGAAAACCTTAGATTTTGCAGCAGCCTGTACGTCAGTATGATTTCTGCGTGGCTGCCTCAACGCACGTTTGAATATCCGTTCGTCGTTAGTGCATTGTGGAGATGTTCCATCTCAGCGTCGAGCAACTCAGGTTCACAAATATTTCTAGCTCTGTCCGCTAACGTCTTGATAACACCCCGCTTCTGTTGTGGTTGATGGTTCGAATCCCGGTGCAAATAACGGTCCGTGTGCGTGGGTTTGCGGTACACTGAGTGGCCCAAACTACCATTTTCGTTTCTAAAAACAACCACATCGAGGAAATGTAATTTGCCGTCTACCTCCTCCTCCATTGTAAACTGAATTCTCGATTTTATACTGTTCAGATGTTCGTGGAACCGGCTTAGTTCCTCCTACCATGTCTCCACACCACGAACGTGTCATCCACGTATCGGAACCATACATTTGGTTTCTTGCTGGCAGTACCTAAGGCCTGTTCTTCGAATTTCTCCATAAAGACGTTTGCAATTACGGGACTTAGGGGACTTCCCATAGCCACGCCATCCGTTTGCTCATAAAACTGTTCATTCCACTTTAAGTATGTGGTCGTCAAACAACACTTAAACAGTTCTAAAATATCGGCAGGAAAAATTCGATCCAGCTGTTCCAATACATCATTAAGTGGAACCATGGTAAACAGCGATACCACATCGAAGTTGACCAATATGTTCTCCGGCTGGACCACTATGCCATTCAATCTGCTGATGAAATGTGTCGAATTCTTTATATAAGAGTCCAAACGACCCACATGTGGTTTTAACAGCATAGTCAAAAACTTGGCTAACTAGTCGGTGGGCGAACCAATGGCACTTAGTATCGGTCTTAAAGGCACATTTTCTTTATGAATTTTGGGCAATCCATAAAGCCTCGGTGGTAGCGCAACCGAATTGCAGAGACCTTTCTGTACACTCTCTTCAATGTGGCCGACTATCAGAGAAAAATTACTGATCTGCTGGATCCGCAGGCATATAGGAAGCTGAATAAGGACCCCACTAACAACGTTCTTAGAACTGTGTCGCGGTTAATAAAAAAGTCCTCCATCATGTGACCAGAGGTCAGTGAAATGCACCTTGCAGGTCTCCAG
Source organism: Schistocerca piceifrons (assembly GCF_021461385.2). Classification (NCBI taxonomy): domain Eukaryota; kingdom Metazoa; phylum Arthropoda; class Insecta; order Orthoptera; family Acrididae; genus Schistocerca; species Schistocerca piceifrons. The sequence continues at coordinate 238,891,161 of NC_060138.1, forward strand.
ACGAATAAACCATGTCTGTTCAGTCGTCTGGAGACTGTGTGTCTGGAGACAACTGTTCCAGTGGCTATGGTTAGGTGCCGAGCAAGGCTACCTGCAGTACTCCGTGGCCGTCTGCGGGCTCTGATGGTGAGATATCGGTCTTCTTGCGGTGTTGTACACTGTGGACGTCCTGTACTGTAGCGCCCGGACACGTTTTCTGTCCGTTGGAATTGTTGCCATAATCTTCAAATTTTGTGGGCGCATGCTATGACCTTCTGTGTTTGACCAGCCTCCAGTCGCCCTAATATTCTACCCCTCATAACGTCATCAATATGCATTCTTTAAGCCATTTTCAACACACAGTCACCATTAGCACGTCTGAAAACGTCTGCACACTTACTCCCTGCACCGTAGTCTGACATGCACCAAAACATCTCTGCGTATGTGGACTGCTGCCAGCGCCCCTGCGCGACGACCGCAGGTCAAATGCGCTTCATGGTGAGCATCTTCTTCAAGGGTCGGCCATTCACCCCCTGATTGTGGTGGAGTATCAGCAGCTGGGCTCCTCTGCCTCCCCTACTCTTTCATACGTTATCTTCTAGAGAAATCTTCGGTTGTAGCTAGTGTCTTCTCGGTTGCCCTTATCAGGTTTTTTGCGTCGTTGCTGGCTGAGTCAGCCAGCAGCTTTGGGCCTTCTGCAAGGCCCAGTCTTCTATTCTCCCGGCGCGGACGGCGTAGGGAGCGTCTTAGGTGGTCGTCTGAGCTGTGGACGCTGCCACTAGGGATGCCTGGTGCCACAGCCCAATGTGACGTCTCGACAAACGAAACACGGATCGCTCCTGTACATTATTTACTGAGATAAGCGCCCGATTGGGGCGATAAGGGGGAGAGGGGCTCCAAAGGAAACCATGTGCAATATGTGTATGCCGTAATTAGCAGCAAAACTTACGTCCTGGAAGTGTACGATAACACTCACAAAACAAGTAAATAAATAAACCAAAAAATGTCCAATAAGAATGTAGCCGCAAATGGGTTGTTGGAAAGTTACGGATGCCTAGTTACAAGTCGCCATAGACTTTAGTATTAAATATTGTGCTAGTTAGTATAAATTTATTGCTCTTTAAAATTGAACCCATCATCTAATTTGATTCAGATTTCGCCCAAAGCCTACCTTTTCAAGTAATGCAATACCACTTCGCCGCGAGGGGTAACCGTGCGATCTTAGGCGTCTTGTCACGATTCGCACGGCTCCGCCCCCCCATCGGAGGTTCGATTCCTCCCTCGGGCATGGGTGTGCGTCTTGTCGTTAGCGTAGGTTAGTTTATGTCAGACAAAGTAGTGCGCAAGACTAGGGACCGATGACCTCAGTAGTTTGGTCCCATAGTTCTTACCACAAATCTAATCTAATACTACTACAACAGAACACGTGCAGTCGACCTCACAGGGTACTACACGACATTAGGCAGGCCTACCGGTTTCTTTGCCTCTTCAGTATACAACAACTCTTTTACTACTAAAGGCTTTTTAAGATTTCAGGAATAAATTGAAGGGATACGAATTGTTTCTTCCCGTTATAAGATTTAGAAATCTATTTCTGTAACAGAAAAACGTATGTGTAGTACTAATTTTCAAATCAAAACAAAAAATATCACTTTCATGAATACTAGATTTAAATTATTTAAAAAAAAAATTACCAAGCGGGCCAACTAAATGCACCCTAAAACTTATGCTAAGGCTGGCCGCTCATGTGGGTTTCCGAATGATATGTCACTTCTGCTGGAAAATGTTCTCGAACCGCTCCAGCAATATTAACAAGGATACATTTTTGTACTTGTTCCTTTCTTATTCGCAGGTGTTCAAATGTATAAATTTATTTGCTTTTTTCCCTTTTTTTCCACTGGATACATCGTTTCGCAGATTTACATACACCACGATGGTTAGCATCACAGCTCATAGATGCCTCTGTCCACCAACAGCAAATGCCGGGTACATGACAGCTAGTATACATTAACATTTTTTTTAGTGCACATACATTCTTCCGAGGTCAATAGATTTTCGTAGGAGGAATATTCGTAAAACTACCATAGCTGTACAGTAGGTAAAAAGCACAAAAATTGTAGAAGATTGTTGCAATGTTTATCTATCATTGAGACAAAAATATACAGTGGCTTTAGCTAAGCGAAGATGTCTGGATGTTATCCATTTCATACAGAGTGTGCCAGGAGGCCGGCCGGAGTGGCCGAGCGGTTCTAGGCGCTACAGTCTGAAACCGCGCGACCGCTACGGTCGCAGGTTCGAATCCTGCCTCGGGCATCGATGTGTGTGATGTCCTTAGGTTAGTTAGGTTTAAGTAGTTCTAAGTTCTAGGGGACTGATGACCACAGCAGTTAAGTCCCATAGTGCTCAGAGCCATTTGAACCATCTTTGTCCCAGGACGAAAGGTCAGTATTCAACTATATTACAGGAACACTCATTTGAAGTAAAAAATTTCACACGACCATTTGCCATACTCCGAATGTTTTCCGATATAAAACACAATTAAAGTCACTTTTGTATTTCTTGAATAATGCGACAACCGTAACCTTGGGCAAAAAAGAAATTCCTACAAAAACATCCCCATTTTTTCTCTAAGACTAATAATTAGCGCGAAGAAAGAGACAGAGAATAATGAGAAACTTTAGTGACGCATATGCTCTGTACCTTGGGTAATTTTTGTAAGTATATTAGTGATAGTTTCCCGACTTGATACACCACATCTGTCCCGTATCATTGCGTTCGTTGTAAACAATGACAATATACTGAGTGATACAGAAAAAATATTGCAATATACATTAAATGTGTTTTAGTTAGTAAACCATTCGGAGCAGGGAATTTGTCCTTACGAAATTTTTTTCTGCAAATGATCGTTCGTATCATATCCCTGAGCAGTAACCATTCCTCTTGGTACATCCTGTATAACGCGACTAACTGTAATCGTGAATCATTAAAATAATGTATACTCGAAAACAACTACATCTTTCTACTTGGGTTTCATGGAGATCATGAGTTACCTTTCTCCAAATTGAGATATAGTTATTGGACTTTGCACCAGGATTATATGTTGTATAGATCTGATTGAATATCAGTGCATTTTGGCATTCGATAGCACAGCCCGGTAGGGAACTGTGTCATCTGCAAGAAGCTTTCTGCCATGTGTAGGCGCTACGTCTTTAATGCGCAGCTTGAACGACAATCGAAACCCCGTCTGTTTATTCCAAAACAACGAATTCTATTAAACAAACCTCGGTAGGCCTACGTACTGAATAGAAAGCTTGTCCGAATTCTAGAAGCATTGAATGAGTTTGGTTATCATTATTCACAAAAATCACAATATCGAACGTAAGAGTACTTTGGAGCTTGGTAATTAATAGTGCTACCGATAGCACTGTGTACAGTTAGGGCTTTCGTGTTGTACATCTGACTGTAATTAGAATCAGGATTTTTTTTGCCTTCTCCGACTTGAAGCTGGTTGTTTGCCGCCCTTGGTCTAGTGGCTCTAGTTGGAGAAGGCACTTGCATAATACCCATTGTCTGGCACGAACAAAAGGAAGAGGAAACAGGGGGTGGGATGGGACTCTTCGATGAGGAACAATTCGCGGCTGGGTTTTGTTAAAGATCTCTAAGGAGCCAAAGCGTTTTGAAAGTAGATGGGAAGTGACGTTGATGCTACACTCGTTTAAAAAGGGTTTAAAAAAATACGCACTGTTCAAATTGGCGCCGTCACCGAAATCTGTACCCCATCACAAATGACAGTACTAGTAACCTGATTCTCGCACAATCCAAAGATAGCATAGTAAACTTCTTTTATGCCTGACAAAACTTCATTTCTACCTGGTACGAGAGGTAAGGAAATAGAGCTCTATTTCAAACAGTATACGTTGTGCATACGAATGTATTCCACGTAGGAACGCAAACAGTATCTCCACAGCACAATATTTATAGAACAGGTATTCCCTTAACAGCAATTTGTCTGGTATAATACAAAAGCAGGCCTCAGTCTCTGTTCCAAGTTTTTTATGTTTTTTGTGGTCAACTTAAGATTCATCGATATGTATAACTGACAGTCAATGGAAACGAGAAGGATAGCAAAAAATGTAAGTAGACTTTTTATTTTTTAGTAAGTAATCGTCGTAACTATTCATAAATTAGTGCCACTAGCGGACAAGATGATCAACGCCGTCATGGAAAAATGTTTGCAGTTTCTTACAGGGCTTTAACCGTAGTCGTTTTCAAGGCCATTTCGAATGCACACTGGGTAACCCTCACCCACCTTCCATACAGTCCTGATCTCTCCCCCATACGATTACCAAATTTTTGGAGGCCTAGAAAGACATTCGTGGTCGTCTATTTGTTTCAGAGGAAGAGGGGTACAATCACGATACCGACGGCAATCGGAAACGTTTTTGCATGAAGGCGTTGATGGACTTGTCTCATGAAGAGATAAATGTATTAATAGTTACGACAGTCGTTTTTGAAATACTGAAGAGTTTACTCTCTTTTTTTCCATCTGCCTCGTTTTCATTTGACTGCTCATGGTGGTGCAGTTACTTGTCATACCTAATCCTTGAAGAAGTACCAACATTACTACTGTGGATGAAGACCATATATCATTCATACTGTTATTTTTCGGGCAACAAACATTTCTAAGTATTGGGTTAACTCAGAACATTATTCCACAAGACATCACTGTGTGTAAATCCACAAAATATATGAAGTTGATTTATTTCGAAACTAAGTAATTAAATGAAGAGAAAAAGTCGCTGAATTTAATTGTTGGAGAAGCTCACTAATATATTGCTTCCAGACATCCTTTCAAGCTTTCAGCAATATGTACATCCAAAAACTAGGAGCATTCTCTAGCCTACTTACTCGCTGCTTTGCGTCAGGGACGTGTCCCAAAATTTAACACCACAGACACTAAAATTTTCAACTTTCCTGGGAAACCAAACTAAGATATGTAAATATAATTGTTCTACTTAAATGTGAGACTACTCTTGAATACATTACTTTTTCGAGTATTTTCCCAAAAGTGTATTGGAAAGAAAAGTGGGTGACAGCTACTTAAGTCTTTCTTTTTCTTCCTTATACAGTGTTTAACCTGCTACAGATTTTAACCTGTCTGGAGAAACTCCCTCTGCCAGTAATGGATTTCGTACACCGCTGAGTACTTTACTTATTAAGCTAGAACAACTTTTCAGAACTCCATTTGAAATTCCATCAAGATCATGTAAGCTTCTATTTCTCTGAATTTTTATTCAAAGAAGATGCACCCATAGAGATACATGTTTAATATGATAAGCAATAAGTATGTGTTTTTTTTCGTGTAAAACGTTACTCTACACCTACTTATGTGGAAAGTCAAATGGCAAATATTTATGATACTATCACTTTAATGCGTTTTTAATGCGGAATGTCACTCTCAAGTGAACATTACATTCTCCCTTCGCAAGTGTTTAGAACAAATAAGTAAAAAACAAGGTAATGGCAACATACTGTTAAGTCAGAAGATACCCTACCGTGTGGGGTTAGTATAATACATGGATGTCCGTGGTATTAGTTTTAGCAGAGCGACTGCGACATTTTCAACAGTAATTAGAAATTTGCAATTTTGTAATATAAAATAAATATGTTAGTGCTCCATTTAACAATTATCTACTTGGCAAATTATCGAAGTTCATTTCTATGAGATATGGTGCCAATATGAACCAACCATTTCTCCTACATTGAAACAATATTAGTGAAAGATCCCGTTTAGTGGTCTGTAGAAACAAGATGACAGAATATATGATAAATGGTTTTTGAGAAAAGTAAATCTTCAGTATATGTACAATGATGAACTGGATAAATATATGGACGACACATATACACTCATCATTAGATATGTGTCTTCACAGACACTCCATTGGATTTTTGCTATATGGCTTTAGCAGACAACAAAAAAATGTGTAGAAACCTTAGATGGTAATTAATCGGTCTAAGAAGGGCAAAGGATCGATAGATACATGCATCTGAATATAGGCAATGTAACAATTCACAAATAGGAGTAATTAGTCGGGGCGATGATAGTCTCAAGTATCATTCCGATAAGGCACTCCTCGGCACTTTCTGCAATGCCCGGAGACCTCTCCGTCTCACCTTAATTTTGCTGTCACTTGTGAATTTCATCTATTTTAATTAACTGCTCTTCTTCACAATTATAATATCAAGTTTGTCAGCGAGAAGGAATCTCGAAACCGTTGAAGCCACTTAAAGTACTGACAAACTAAATGCTGCAGATAACGCTAACTAAATGATTGCAGGCTAAATGCTCCAGATAGTGGAGAGATGAATTCTTTCCAGGAGAAATAGTGTACACGCACCTTACTAAGAAAACGTCTACAGCCTACTGTTACGAAGGATGGATAAATTCTAATTTTAGAAACTAATTTATTTTCTGTGCATCGAAAACAGTACATTTCAACTGTGAAAAATTAGGAAAATTCTTAGGAAAGAGATATGGTCCAAAATTTACCCATAGGTTCGACAAAGAAACGGACCATCAAGTCCAAATTTGAAATATGACGTTGGCATTGCACGGAAACTTAGATTAGTTCACCTTTTGAATGGTGAGTCGTGGGCTCCCCAATGAAGAAATGCACAATGACGAGAGAAGATGAACGAAAAATACTAAAATACTAAATGACGATTCTCACTAGTGACATTTAATGGTTAGTCGTCTTTTACTTTAAAAGCGTGTTTCATATATAGCCGTCAATGTATATCTACCATAGTTTTGGGAGTCGGTTAGTCTTTCGTTCGTTACAAAGTTTTTTTTTCCCAAAGTTGCTTTCAACAATCACATAATATTAATCCTGATGAGTTTAGAATTACACTGAACAAATCGATAGCGATTTGGTGATTTATTTACAATTACGATGACCACTGCATCGGAAATTTATGTCGTCTCAGCTCCAGATATGTAACTGCTACATCATTGTAAAGTTATTGTAGGAAAGATTTTTGTCTTCAACAGTTCTGCCGCAAATATACAGTGGTATTATCACAACTATATCCGACGTTTACATAAATAAATTTGTAATTTATGTGAGTGTACACGTGAAACATTTTCCTCGCTAGAGGTAGATCAGTGCTACGTTGAGTGGTAGACCGTTGCAGAACAGTTTTATGGTTGTCTGAGTCATTAGAAGAGAACTGCTTGCGCAAGTACAGATGAGAATCTCCATCAGTTGTAACGTTTACGGAAAACTAATGGACTGCAAGTAAACATTGCGTAGACCTATTTGAATAGCGTTATCACATTTAGCTGTGTTCTAAACAGACCCTGTAGTTTACATGCGCAGAGAGTAAACGAAGCTACATCAACATTTCAGAAATTTTATTCGAGGACGCTCTCACGGCTGACATTGTTTACACGAATAACCTTTACTGCTGCGTTAACATTTTACGTAATTTATTTTCTCTTTCTGAACCAAGCATAGCACTGCTATGACGCAATTTTTCCCTTTCTTTGCATTCTGCATTGACACGATATACACGTATCGCATTCATTAGAAACTAATCTTTTGTTTAAAGAACGTGTTTCACATTCTTCGTTTTCCTTTCATCATAAATTAACGTTCGTATTTATAGAATCCTCTGAATTCATTATCCATAATACACTGGCTACAATCGATTGTACACGTAAATTTCGACGTACATCAATCTCAAAGGAGACGAGTGGGCTTCTTTCGGTAATATACACTCAGAGGTCAAGTAAAGTTTTAAACTCTGTGCTGAAAAGATAGGTATCTCAATATGTAAAAGTTTGTTTTATTATAGCTTGCAGAATTTGAAGGACTAGATGTAAAGCTAGATGGCACCTCAAACGAAAATTATGGATTCCATTGTCCCCCACGTACAGATCGCTACTCACGAAAAGAATCTAATACGATAAGCTTCTTACCATTCATTTGATTATTCCGCTCGTTGGAAGACAACCAGTTATATTTTGTTTGGCTAATGTGTCCAACCACTTTACACTGGGCTGCAGTAAATGGGCTGTATTCAAAAATAGCAAATCGCTAATCGGAAAAACATTAAAGGCCTCACGCCACTACAGCGTTCACGGATGTAGTATGTAATTCGTTACTTACGCATAATAGGTATTCTAGTTGGCATATATCAATTACGAGACAGTATATAGAACACGAAGGACAGATAGTTTTAAAATAATGAAAGCTGGATAGTAAATCAAAGATTCATCTAATGTGAGATGATCTTATAGTACAAGATAATTCGGAATTGTTATTAAACAGTGGAACATTCTCCTGTAGATACGTATACAGGTAAAAAATTATCCATGGTGGCTTTCTTTGGAAAATCATACCACTGCGGCAATAAACGAGGTAACTAGGCCCTCGAGTGGTCGCGTATATTGAGTTTACGAATGGCGCAAGTAACGCTGCCATCATGTCCAATCTTCCGTGTCCATCGCACTTTGCATAAGACACAGACTTTTTGATGCAAGATCTAGTCACACCTCAGCCCGTCTGGAATGCTGTGATGTGAGCAGCCCTGTAAAATCATTTTGTTTAACGAAAGATGTGATTTAACTATTATCTACATCGATTATGATACGTTTCTGTTTATTCCACAATCATGAAAAAATTCATACATTACAACAAATGATACGCTTGGTTCTCTTCGCATGGATACAGAATTATACCAGCCTTAATACTCATACTAAACGGTTATACAACACCAGTCCGGATGTTACCACAAAAATACATCCGCTTGTGAGGAGAAGCAAATTGCGAACCGTTTTAAATATGGCTGCTATAGCAAACGCGCTTTTTACAGTGTTCATTGCTTCACAGTAGCTGTTGTTTCATTTCAGTCGAAGACTCCACGCATAAAGAAATTTGGTCTTCTTCACACGCAAAAATATTGGGAGATCGAGTGGGGCGACACGGCGTTATATTATGTTTGTGCACATGTCGCAAGCTCTATCCCTTCACTTGTCCGGAATGTTACATGTTGCGACTTCATATTTTACATCCCGAGTAGGCAGCGGCTCTAGCACAGTAGCTAGACTAATGGATGAGTTTCAGGAGCTTAGAGAGCTCCTTGGCTTTTTAGAGCTGTACTATCCGCAGTATTTTCGTCAACTGTTGAAGTGTGCGGCGACAATAATTCACAGAGTGAAGTCTACGCCGACATTGGTAATTAAAAAGTGTCATTGGTTTATAGTACCGGGAAATCGACAGTCTTGTGTATTCTACGCAGAAACTATTCCGTTATTTCCACGATGTATAGTCACAGATAACAGTCTGGAGGAAAGCATCTTCTTGCTGTAAAGTCTGGCCATTCCTAGAGAAGTTGAACTCATAATGTTAACATGAATATGATCATTGGTTTCACTATCAAATCAGTGAAGTGTACCGTTGCCACTTCACCGATTGATAACTTCATACACCGTTGGACAAATGCAGGACGCAACTGGAAATAGTTGCTCATTACCATCGCAGAGTAGAGTCGTCACAGTCTGCTTTAATCCTAGTAGCTAAATTACCTGCAAAAACTGACGTAACTCGTGACCCTGCAGTCTAAATCGTCTAAAATAGGCACGATTTGCTAATTTTGGTAAAATATAAGTTGAAGAACTAGAATGGAGATAAAAATAACAGGTTTCATCCTTTCGACAATAAAAGTAGGCTACGCCAAAGAATTTTGAACTAATTTATCCAGTAATAACACACAAATAATTGAAATAGTGACCGTACGAACCTGCATAACCAGTTGAAATGCAAATAACATAAAAAATACCCTCATGAAACATAACAAACAGTTGCAGTATGGATTGCGTATGACCTTTTACTGCCTAGTGATAATCTTTGAATAAATTTGCTTTATTCCCATATGGCTGACAACGTTAATCTATGCAGTGAAACTTCTTTACCAAAGGGCAGATTCGGTATTACGAAAGGTACTAATAGCTACTGACACTTAACCTCACCAGCTGCTATGGAATGCGCAACACATTATGAGATCTTCCATGAAGATTCTTAACCCCATATCCTCTATCATGAATCAACTTGTAAGTGTTTTATGCAATCATGTTTGCAGACAACAATAATTACTTTGGTTCTATATTTAGATAGTTTCTACCAACAAGTTTCCTAGTCCTACGATTTACAATATATTCTGTAGAGACACTTTTTTCTTTCGTGACTTATTTTACGTCAACAATTAATATTTTCTCTGGCGATAAAAGGAAAATTGCGTAATGTATAAGCTTCAATACTGATTACTCATGTTTTTTTTTTCGATTTGCTACATTCTCTTGTCACTTCGTTATCCATTCTCGTCCTAGCCTTTGGCAGTATAGATGTACGTAATTATCTAATTTATTTGGGATAACAATAAGTACAATCAGAGATACATAATGCAATGCACATATTCATTTTCGAACACTAACGCCATATTTTTAACAGCCCATCTAATCGTCGATGAGTTTATTATTACAACAACAGAACGCGATTCAGGCTAAGATATCAGAGTTGTCACCTAAGTATGTCGCATTTTGTAAAGAATAATCTGATAAAATAGCTTCGTTTAAGTTTCTGCATGCTCGTATATCTGAAAAGGTACGGAAATTATCAGATGACATTGGTCAAAAAATGCATTGTCTCATCTATCGGGAGCTATTGGACAGAATTGCACTGCTACGGTCGCAGGTTCGATTCCTGCCTCGGGCATGGATGTGTGTGATGTCCTTAGGTTAGTTAGGTTTAAGTAGTTCTAAGTTCTAGGGGACTGATGAAAACAGTAGTTAAGTCCCATAGTGCTCAGAGCCATTTTTGACAGAATTGCCGCTTAGCTGCTAAACAAGGTAGGTTATGGAACATCCAGAATCCGACAGCAAATTACTGAAAGAGTAATTTACTTGTTGGGATGCAGCGAAAGAGGAGCTGATTCCTCAACTGGCACAAGCGAAGATTCACAAAGAGATGAATATCAGCAGAATTAATGGAGGGAGATAACGCACCTAACACTTAGGTGCACAGTCATTGTCGAGAGATGACAGAAAAACTAAAACCCAATTTGTCACTGTGGCGTAGTGCCGTGCATGAACAATCGGATGAAACAAAAAGGAAGTTTTTTGATGTGACGGATTTAGTCAATGATAAAAAATCAGTGAACAGGGCTCTGAAAAAGACTTCGCTCAGGATGGAAAACAAAGTAAAGTGCCTCGTATGCAACATGAAGTCCCAGCTCCTGCACAGCATAATATCCTATATGACATGAGGGCTGAGCGATGCTTGAAGAGTCTAATGATGGAACAAGGGCTTGTTTTGCATAAACAGTTCCAAGTACTCATGCATGACAAAATTACCGTTCACCGAGATGTCTTCATAAATGCATTTCATAGTCTTATTCCTAGATCACGGTTCAAGACTCAAAAGACCATTTGCAACTGGCGTTGATCAGGGTGACGCAGCTTTTTAGGCAACTGAAACGTCTGAGTGCTGTCGGACTTATCATGAATTAGAAAAGGCATCTTAGTAAAACGTTTGTAGGTTGAGAAAGGAAGTGTTCAATCCAGAACTTTTCTAGTCCTATCAAGGACGTGTAGGGAAATACTTTGGGAAGCATCCAGGCGAAATAAGATACTGGGACAACCCAGTGTGGCTGTGTAATGTTGTGTGAATGTTAATAATAGAGTTGACTTCCTCGATTAGGGGAACATTATAAAAAATATGTATTCTAACACCGCAGAACAGACTTGATATATGAAGATCCCAAGGAATTTTCACAGAATGAAAATTACCACAAAATGTATATGAAAAATAATAATGCAGAATAAGTTCAAAGTAATTCCAGTGCCTGACAGGATGAGGGACAGTGTGCGGGTTCCAGTAACAACGCGAACTGTAACAATAGTAGGAATAATAAGACTTGACAAGAGATTCAATCCAGAGCAACATGACAACAATAGACAGTGGCAACAGACATTATCGGATTACAATGTGAACTAGAATTGGAATAGAATGAGTGTTGAAAGCATGGGTATGCACATGTGAATCAAACGTCAAGTTCCGACAGGAAAACTAAACCTTATCCCGTTGAGTCTTAATCATATAGTCGATGAATGTGATAGATGTTAAGTACAAGAAATCAAGCTTATCTGGTTTGATAAAAGATTCAACACAAGAAAAGACGTAGAAGCTAACACCAGTAAATGTAAGAATACACGTAACACAGTGTGGCAGTTAGTTTTAAGGGCTCATGTAGATTATATTCTTGCTACGATTACAACAGACACGGGCACTGCAGCAAGTGTATCAACTGCTGAACTTTATAGTAGAATGATGGAAAAACTGATGTACCCATTCTGCCGCTGACTAATTGTCGATTACAGGGCGCTATTGTCACCAGGTGCGAAATACGAGGCGTGTTTTTTAAGTAACTCCCGTTTTGAAATTAAAAAAAAGACGTGCTAAGATATCTCATTAATTTTTTGTTTACATGAAAGCCTGTGCCCTAATTTACCTTTCTACATAATTTCCGTCAATATTGAGGCCCTTGTCATAACGTTGTACCAGTTTTTGAATACCTTCCTCATAGAAATCTGCCGCCCGACTTGTTAACCACTGTATCACCACTGTTTTGACTTCGTCATCGTCTTGAAGACGCTGACCGCCTAGGTGTTTCTTCAAGTGCAGGAACAGATGGTAGTCACTGGGCGCAAGATCGGGGCTGTACGGAGGATGATCTAGAGTTTCCCGTAGAGAAGATGTGATGAGATCTTTTTGTCTAATTCGCCATATGCGAACGGGCTCAACTTCCATGGACTGTTGCTTTGATTCTGGTGTGACGTGGATCACCCATGTTTCATCGCAAGTAACAATTTGGCTTAAGAAATCATCACCGTCGTTGTGGTACCTCTCAAGGAAAGTCAATGCACTGTCTAAACGTTTGGTTTTGCGCACAGCCGTCACCATTTTCGGTACCCAACGTGCGCACAATTTTCGGTAATTCAAGTGCTCGGTCACAATGCGATACAAAACACTACGAGAAACATAAGGAAAAGTCATCGCGCGAGAAGGAAATCGTAAATCGTAAATCGTCTGTTTTCTCTTACCTTATTGCCCACTTTGTTGTTCATCATGCACATTTGTGCGGCCATCTTTAAATGCTGTCGCCCACTTTCTTACCATCCCATCACTCATAATGTTTTCTCCGTGAACTGCACAGATCTCACGATGAATATCGATCGCTTTTAGGCCATTAGTACTAAGAAATCTTACAACAGCCTATACTTCACAGTCGGCGGGACTCACGATTATCGGAGGCATCTTAAACACTCATTACACAACGGAAACAAGGAAGTATCAGACTGTAATGGCGTCAGTGCGTAGATTAAGGTACAGGCTTTCATGTAAAAATAAAATTATTGAGATATCTTAGCAGGTCTTTTTTTTCAATCTCAAAACTTACTTACAAAAAACGCCTCGTATAATACGAGAAGTTCACCTGCCCTTAAAGTTAGGGAATGGAGAGCAATATTAGGCACTTACCTGTTAGTGAATTCCTTAGTGGTGGACTGCATAATGGAAAACCATTTTCTGTGTCAGATGCAAGCTGTGACTCATCTCCCAATGGGTATTTCCACGCTAATAACCGATGGCGTGGAAGTAGTTTCTGAAATGATTAAAATTTGGTTTGGCCATGGAAATTACTGCCAGCACATACAAATGGAATCCATATTTAGAAAGAATCGTGAACCATGCGTGCAGAAAACCCGAGACTGACAGTAACATTCATATAAAATAACAAATGAAATAAAGATGTTGGAGTAGACTTATTTATGTGAACTACAATCAGAAGTCATTACGAGTGCTTTGTTAAATTACGTCAATGTTTTTTAAGAGAGACTGGGCGTTATTAATGGGTGTAAATGTCATATGAATGTAAAGTTACGTGAACCACTTTATTACCGTCATATCCCATTCCTTGAGCAAAAATAAAACCTTCGTATGCTCGGAAGGATTTGAAAAACTTTTAAGAAGTTCATGTTGATGAGAGTGTTAGAGATTTAGCACAGGTATTTATTTGTATTTCTAAGTATGTTCAGCAACATTATTCCAAAGGAGTGAGGAATAACCATATCCTTACCTCACTAAGGGAACAAGTGATACGCTTGGATAAAAGTTAGAAGGAATTATAATGAAATGAACACCCATAGCGGCATACGGTCGTTGATATAAGTCAACAGGGACAGTTGAAAATGTATGCCCCAACCGGGACTCGAAACGGGGATCTCCTGCTTACGTGGTAGACGCTCTATCCATCTTCATTTTCTTGTTAATTTATAACTTCATTAACTGATCATAAAATACATAAAACTAGAAACACTTGCAGTCATAACAAATAAAAAATTTTCCGAGCGTAAAGAGAATTTCATGAAGTTTCGGGATTCTAGACACTATCCCGATCGTAGATGAATTAGATCTACGAAAAAATCATTTATTTACGAAATTAAAGCATGAATTGAAAATTCCTTTAAACTTTACGTGCACCTTTGCATCATATGGTCCGAGTAAACACCCTCGTCTGTTCCTTTAAGTATTTACACAGACCTTGACAGTTCAAATGGTTCAAATGGCTCTGAGCACTATGGGACTTAACACCGGAGGTCATCAGTCCCCTAGAACTTAGAACTACTTAAACCTAACTAACCTAAGCATATCACACACATCCATGCCCGAGGCAGTATTACAACCTGCGACCGTAGCAGCAGCGCGGTTCTGGACTGAAGCGCCTAGAACCACTCGGTCACAGGGGCTGGCCCATAGCCCCCTCCACCCTGCTATGTCACCAGCACGTTTTCCCAGTCTGTGTGGTGGTGCTGTTATGTACCTACCTAGCTGAGCCCCCTGACAAAACTGGGATCACACTACTGATACCTGAGTTGTTCCCTCCCTGTGATTGCCAAGGAGTGGTAGTGTGCCTTTTTGGTGCGTAGGAACTCCCAGCACTGACCGCTGTGCCAGGTGTCTCTTGCTCTGACTGGCTGGTGCCCATGGAGAGACGGCCAATTGGAGTGGTTGGTATCATGGCGGATGCTTGGCGCATGAAGCGTGTTAGGCCGCAAAAATATGGCCATTCCCAAACAGCCATCTCTTTGAATGGTGAGTGATCATTGAATGCTGCTTTGTATGACCTGGCAGCCTTCCCTTTCCCGGTTATACCATGGGAGGAGGGCGAGGCTCGCTGTCCTTGGATGACACACTTTGACCACTACCTCGTCTGTACTAGAACAGATGTGAACACATTCAATGCCACAAAGCTCTTGTTTTTTGTGGAGAATATTGAGGACAAGTCTGGTGAAGTGGAGTCTCTCAGTAAGATGCCGTGAGGCTCCCTGTTGATCAAACCTTCTCCTGCGCCCAGTCCGCAGCTGTTCGTGGTTTTAATCATCTTGACAACCTCGCAGTGTCTATTACCGCTCACCAGTCTCTTAATACAGTCCAGAAATTGGTTTCCCATAGCGACTTCATCCTTCAAACTGACGAGGAACTCCAGGATAACCTGGAGCAATGCAGCGTACATTTTGTTCAACGCGTGCACAAGGGTTGCAAAGACATCTGTACTGATACTAATGTCTACATTCTGACTTTAGACGGGGTACCCTCCCAGAGAAAGAAGTTATTTGCTACAAGTGTGACACGAAACTGTACGACTCATCAGCCATGAGTTGCTTTCAGTGCTTGCATCTTGGGCATTGTGTTCCAGCAGTGCAGCGGACCTTCTGTGTGGTGACTGTGGGAACCCTGTACATTAGAGAAGCCACTTGATTACGCCACCTGTGTCTGTCAGTTGTCATGACCGCAACTTCACTCACTCGCTGGCTAGCCCAGCTTAGAAAAGAGAAAAGAAGATCGAAGAGTAAAAGTCCCTAGATCGCCCGTCTTATGCTGAGGCTCACTAGAAATGTGAGGGACTCCATCCAGTGTCAATTTTTCAACTCTTACCTCTGCTACGTTCTTTCCCCCTTCTTACACGAACCACATCCCTCTGTCCCTTCCCTCTTCCCTGCAGTTCCCACGATCTTCCCTGTGGGAGCTTTACGCCCACCCAAGCTGAAGAACTGCCCCATTCTTTGGCATTTGTTGTTGATGACCCCCCCCCCCCCTGCTGGGACCCCTCTCCCCAAAAGCTCTCAGACTGGAAGACTACTACCACAACTCGGTTACAAGATGCACCCCAAGTTCGTCCACTCTCGTTTGGTTCCAGATCTTGCACACACTTGTACTCCCTCATACCCTGCCCCCATCCACTTCTGAAAAAGAATAAGAAGGAAAGTCGCAAGAAAAGGACCCCCCCCCCCTCACCTGCTGCCCTTAAAGGTGTCATCTCCCCCTCGCATCCAAAGTCTGACATCTTATTTATGGCCGACCAGCCTTTCAAGTTGTAGCACTGTGCCGTTTCTTGGGACTTTTTTTGATAATGGGCTCACAAGGCTGCTCCATATTCCCACCTAAAGATTACATGCATATGGAAACTTAATGCTCTCAGTCTACTGGGTCACACATCTTGAAGTGCAGACTGTGACACTTGTCTCCAACTTTACCATGCAATGATCTTGGCCATGCTCGATGGA
Source organism: Schistocerca piceifrons (assembly GCF_021461385.2). Lineage (NCBI taxonomy): Eukaryota > Metazoa > Arthropoda > Insecta > Orthoptera > Acrididae > Schistocerca > Schistocerca piceifrons. Next base: position 238,907,824 of record NC_060138.1, read on the forward strand.
GTCAGATTTATGGGTCAGCAGCTTCTTCCACTCTGCAAATACTTGACCGTGTTCACTATTTTGGGGTAAATCTGGCTACTGGTGCCTTTGGCACTAGTCATATTGACAGTCCCTTCGCAGAGGTAAGGATTCTCCCTCTACAAATATGAGAGAGCCTATTTCTGGTTTCTTGTGCAATCGTTATTCGCCAGTTCAGAAGCAGATATGTATCCCCATTCCCTTTTATTATTCCAGCTGCAGATATGTGGATCTTCGTGAAATTTCTCTTTTCCCAAAAGTGGAATAACATCAGGTGCGCTACTGCTCACAGTAATAAACTATGCACAATCGAGGACCCTACTGCAATTAGCACTCTTCCTTCTGCTCCTCTCGGAAGGAGTCCATGTACCCTGTCCTCTTTGCAAACGAGGGCTGTCTCCTTCCTGATAACTGCCCATGGTTGGGCTAGCCATTTGGATTGAGTATCACTTCTCTTTGTTGGGATCTCCATCTCCACTCAGATCTCCATCTCCACTCATTGGAATGCGCCTGTGTATTTCCTCCCACACCCTCTTGGATAGTGCCTAGATCACGGATTGGGACCGACCTATTCCAGGGTCCTAAGGCCTCTGTCGTTCCTACAGTTTTCTAACGTGTTGTACATGCTATGCTTGCAGTGTTTCAGAGTACCACCTTCTTCTACACAGATGGTTCTAAGAGTCTAGATAAGGTGGGATATGCTGTCACTTCTTCTACCGGCTTAGAACACCATTTATTGCCGGGATCAAGTGGTACGTTCACAGCGGAGTTCCCAGCCATACACAGAGCTTTCCATTTTGTTTCTCAGGCCTCCCTCCACAGCGTTCCAATTTATGATGACTCAATGAGCAACCTACAGGCTATCGATCGATGCTACTCTCGTCTCTGCTATCCATGACGTTCTCTCTGTCCTTAGCTGTGACGCCTGCTCAGTTGTCTTTCTCTGGGTCTGAAGTCATGTGGTTTTCCCAGAGAGTGAACTGGCTGATCGTTTGGCTAGACAACTAGATATTTACCCCCAATTCCCTTTTATTACTTCAGCAGCAGATACGCGGATCTACGTCAACTCGTTCTTTTCCCAATAGTGGAAAGACGTCTGGTGTGTTACTGCTCACAGTAATAAACTCTGACAATCAAGGAATCTACTGCAATTTAGCACTCTCCCTTCCACTCCTCTCGGAACGGGTCAACTGTCTTATGCCGTCTACACTTTGCTCTTTTGCGTAACGAATCAGCCCCACAATGTGGTTCTGGAGCTATATTGATGGTATCCCATATATTGGTGGAATGATCCCTTCTTTTGGCCCTTCGTACTAGGTATAGTCTTCCAGATTCTTTAAATTTTATATAGGCAGAGGAGTCACGGATGGTTGAACTGGCACTTAGTTCACTCTGTGAAACTGGTTGTTATTTTCAGATATAAGGTTTTGCATTACTCCTGGAGCAAGGGCGGGATGGTTGTGATTGTGGCCTCTCCTCATATTTTCTCGTCTGGGACCCATTACCATTCCTCCTTGCAAACACCGCTCTTTTATCCCTTTGTTCTCCCAATTTTTACATTTGGAATACCCTTTTATACCTTCTACTGTATGTTTCTTAATTTCTTCGTTTTATGGTTTCATTCATCTCCACTTTTAGCGGATCCTCTCTCTTCCGTGTGTAACTTCGGAATCGAGAGACTGATAACCTCGCCGTCTAGTTCCATACCCTCCTCAATGAATCAGTCAGTCAGTTTGTTGGTACCATCACTGTAGAACGTTTCACATTGTTGACGGAGCCACAACCTCACATCTGCTTGCCCTGCTTCATCGGTATCAAAGCGAAGTTCTCGAAATTGTTTGTTAAGCTTTGTAAACATGAAAATCGAATGGGGTCAAGTTGAGACTGTATGGAGAATGGTCGATGCCAGTGAACCCAAGGTGTCGGATTTTTGCAAATAATACGGCACTCGTGTGTGGTCTGGCATTGTCATGCTGAAGGAGAGGGTGTTCCAAGTGTGTACGAGTTCTTCGAAGTCGTCCTTTCAGTTTTCTGAGGGTCGCACAGTACATTTCAGAGTTTATGAGGGTGCCTTTAAACATGAATTCCTAATACACACAATATTAAACATTCTATAAGGCTGTAAATATGACCTCGCCTGTTGACAGCATGATCTCGAAAATTTTTGTTGTTGATGATCGTTTGTGGTGGAACTCCATTGAGGCTCTCTAGTTTTGGGGTCGAAATGGTGAACTCAGCTTTCATCAGTTGTCGCAATTTTGTTAAGGAATCCATCAACCTCACGCTAAAAAAAGAAGACAAATTGTTGACAGCTGCTCCTCTCATATCCGGAGTGTCAATTCGAGGGAACTTTACAGAGACTCTCCTGCGAACCTTGCAGAAATAGCACTCCTGTAAGGTAGGAGACGAGGTACTGGCAGAAGTGGAGCCGTGAGGACGGGGCGTGAATCGTGCTTGGGTAGTTCAGATGGTAGAGCACTTGCCCGCGAGAAGCAAAGGTCCCGAGTTCGAGTGTCGGTCCATCACACAGTTTTAATTTGCCAGGAAGTTTCATATCATCGCACACTCTGCTGCAGAGTGAAAATCTCATTCTGGAAACAGTATCGTCTTTATAAAAACGCGAACGATCCAGTGAGCGACCAGGGCCAGAAGGAGCATGTAAAAAAACCAACGTAAGATTAAAAAGTTGACAACCTATGCCCCTGCCAGAATCCAACATTTCCACCTTAACAGCAGTAACGCCTTTGCGAAAAAATAAGGCGGTCCCCGTAGAAAATTCTGGTGCTACATTCACACGAAAACCAGGTAAGGGAAAACGCCTATATAACACCTCCTGTAAGAAGAATATGTCCGCACATGAATTATAAATGAACTGGTGCACCGAAGCCAATCGCAATTCTGATTCCACAAGATTAAAAGTCAACGAAAGAAATGTGTAGGCTTGGGTCATTGATCACACCGATATTTGGCTGTAAGGGAAGTGTCCGAGCAGAATTAGATACACAGTTGAGAGTCAAGATCTATTGCGGAATCCACAGAGGAATCGGAGGACCAGGACCCCCTTTATCGCAACCTTTTTTCTTAGATTTCTTACGTGCCACCTTACGGTCAGGTTGTATACGCTGTTTCTGTCAGCTACGTGGTATGGCGGTCTCTGCAGACGAAGGTGTGGGAGGGGTTATAGACACAGCTTCCTGCCCCTCAGAACAAGGATCATGTAATGCAGTTCCAGTCACTAAAACGGAAGCATGCCGTGGAACAGCCAATGCAACAGGTGATACTTGGTAATGTTACTCTCCTCGGGAGTTGCTGCAAGCGGCAAATTCAGGAAACCTTCGGGGGCTGAAGACGAAAGAGCAGAAGGACATCGCATCGTCTCTGACTGTAACGGAGGACACTAAGGCGAAGGGGGGGACTCCGCTCCCTCTCCACGCACAGGCAGCTCAGAAGGAGCCACGTCGAGAGCAGGAGGGATGCTGGAGACAGATTCTTCGCCACTCACCGTACTACGGACGAGAGGTATCGTAGCATCGAAAGGAGCAGGGGACACAATCCATGTGTAGGAGGTTGACGCAGAAGGCACAGCCAAATCCTCACCGTCACCATCTTGAGTGCGACGGCGCTAGTTTGTCACTGTTAGAGGTTCTGCCCTGGAGGCAATAGGATTCTAAACCTGTAGCGCAGGTAAGAGCGGAAATTTACTTGCATGATTTCCAGAATTGACTTTTTGTTCAATATGATCTGAAGCAGAAGTAGGTCCGACGGCGGGAGAGGAAGAAACAAGATCAGCAACCGTCAATTTGCGACGCTGCATTAATGATGGCTCTGATACAAAAAAAAAAAAAAAAAAAACTCCGTGGGCAATTAGACCGAACGTGACCACTTTCATTACATAGGAAGCAGGTTCCCTCTTGACCAGTACACATGACACGAACGAGGTAACCACACACTTGCAAATGTGATGGAATATTGCGTTTGACAGGCATTTTGACGAAATCAACTCCTCTATAACACTTTAATCTGTGTTGAGTAGACCAGCGTAACGACGGACGTTTTTCACGTTACCATAAGAAATCAATATGTCCTTTAGAAAGTTATCATCTACTTCCGGCGGGAGGCTGAACACTAAAATATTGATACAGTCAATTTCAGCATCTTCGAGTAACACCATGCTAACGGAAATATCGTGATGCCTGAACGGAACTTGAGAACTATGTCGGGACAGTAATCTTTCAACGTGAAGGGGATCTATAAATTTCATGTGAAACACATACTCGTCCGCATCAATGAACGTGAAATGTATCGACAAGCCAATCGTCGATTTCTAGAGACCCGGGCTGCACGTGCCGCGTTGTTTTGTCGAAAGTAAAGCTCACAGTACCTTTTCGCGGAATGTACGTGAAAACCACGGTAGCCATAGCCGAGCGGCCGACAAGTAGACGAACACCAGGCAGCCAATAAGGTGGAGCGGAGGCGCTACGAGTCACTCGTCAGGTAGGACAACACTAACGAGGGAAACTACACACAAGCGACGTTGCGGAAAGTGAAATAAACAAGAACCTTCCCGCTCGGCGCTCGAAGCCAAACTGGCATCTCGAGATCACAGGTTGAATCGGCTATGTTCATCTAATAGCTTCTCCACCATTAATTTCAATACGAAATTAGCATACACGCCCTCAACTTTAATAACGAAGCTCCTCGGGCTGGGGAATAATTCCTTCCATGCTGCTGCTCTGGGCTTCGTCACTACACCTGGCCCTTGCCCCATCGGCCTAAGGTTCTCGGCGCTACAGTCTGGAAGCGCGCGACCTCTACGGTCGCAAGTTCGAATCCTGCCTCGGGCATGGATGTGTGTGATGCCCTTAGGTTAGTTAGGTTTAAGTAGTTCTAAGTTCTATGGGACCTCTGAAGTTAAGTCCCATAGTGCTCAGAGCCATTTGAATCCCTAGAACTTAGAACTACTTAAACCTAACTAACCTAAGGACATCACACACACACATGCCCGAGGCAGCATTCTAACCTGCGACCGTAGCGGTCGCGCGGTTCCAGACTGAAGCGCCTAGAACCGCTCGGCCACACCGGCCGGCTAATCATTGCAATTGTGAAGCGTAATCATGTGATCGTTGAAGGAAACGAAGTTCTGACGTGCTGAATAAAGTTTAATGCTGCAGTCTAAATCACTAAAGGCAGCCGGCCGGAGTGGCCGAGCGGTTCTAGGCGTTACAGTCTGGAACCGCGTGACCGCTACGGTCGCAGCTTCGAATCCTGCCTCGGGCATGGATGTGTGTGATGTCCTTAGGTTAGTTAGGTTTAAGTAGTTCTAGTTCTAGGGGGCTGAACTAAAGGCAGTTTAAAATTGTTTATAATTGTTACTGAAGCAAAAATTTGATAATCACTACTGAAACGGAAGCACAGATTTAAAATGAAAACTTCAGCGTGGAACAGTGTAATTTAGTATTTCAGTCCACGTAGTTTTCAACATTTGGCCGTAGCATCACATCTCAAATGCTTCGATTCTCTTCTGTTCCAGTTTTCCCACAGTCCATGTTTCACTACCATACAATTCTGTACTCCACACGTATATTCTCAGAAATTTCTTCCTCAAATTAAGCCCGATATTTGATATTAGTAGACTTCTCTTGGCCAGGAATTCCTTTTTTGCCATCGCTGTCCGTTATTGGTTATTTTACTGCCTAGGTCGCAGAATTCTGTAACTTCATCTACTTTGTGACCATCAATTCTGATGTTAAGTTTCCCGCTTTTCTCACTTCCACTACTTCCCATTACCTTCGTCTTTCTTCGATTTACTTTTATTCCATACTGTGTACTCACTGGACTGTTCATTCCGTTCAGCAGATCATGTAATTCTTCTTCACTTTCACTCAGGATGGCAGTGTGATCAGCGAATCCTATCATTCATATCCTTTAACTTTGAGTTTTAATTCCACTCCTGAATCTTTCTTTTATTTACGTTATTGCTTCCTCGATGTACATATTTAACAGTAGGGCCGAAAGACTACATACTTGTCTTACACCCTTTGTAATACGAGCACTTCGCTCTTGGTCATCCACTGTCATTCTTCCCTCTTGGCTGTTGTACATATTGTATATGATCCGTCTCTCCCTACAGCATATCCATACTTTTTTCAGAATTTCGAACATCTTGCATCATTTTACATTTTCGAATGCTTTTTCCAGGTCGACGAATCCTATGAACGTGTCTTGATTTTTCTTCATTCTTGCTTCCATTATTAACCGCAACGTCAGAATTGCCTCTCTCTTTACTGCCCTAAAGCCAACTGATCTTCATCTAGCGCATCCTCAATTTTTTTTCCATTCTCCTGTATACTATTCTTGTAAGCAACTTGGATGTATGAGCTGCTAAGCGGCTTGTGCGATAATTCTCGCACTTGTCAGCTCTTGCCCTCTTCGGAACTGAGTGAATGATGTTTTTCCGAAAGTCAGATGGTATGTCGCCATAGTCATACATTCTACACGCCAACGTGAACAGTTGTTTTGTTGCGACTCCCCACAATGATTTTCGCAATTCTGATGGTATGCTATCAATCCCTTCTGCCTTATTTGACCTTAAGTCCTCCAAAATTCTTTTAAATTCTGATTCTAATAATGGATCCTCTATCTCTTCTAAATCGACTCCTGTTTCTTCTTCTATCACATCAGACAAATCTTCCCCCTCATAGAGGCTTTCAATGTATTCTTTCCACCTACCCGCTCTCCTCTCTGCATTTAACAGTGGAATTCCCGTTGCACCCTTAACATTACCACCCTTTCTTTTAATGTCATCGAAGTTTGTTTTGATTTTCCTGTTTTCTGAGTCTTTAATTCCGCCTATCATTTCTTTTTCGATTGTTTCACATTTTTCCTGCAGCCATTTAGTCTTAGCTTCGCTTCGATTCCTATTTATTTCATTCCTCAGCGACTTGAATTTCTGTATTCGTGCGTTGCCAAGAACATTAATGTAATTCCTCCTTTCATCAATCGACTGAAATATTTCTTCTGTTGCCCATCATTTCTTCGGAGTTACTTTCTTTGTACCTATGTTTTCCTTCCCAACTTGTGTGATTCCCTTTTTAGAGATGTCCATTCCTCTTCAATTGCCTACTGAGCTATTCCTTATCGCTGTATCCATAGCCTTCAAGCGTATATCGTCATTCCTTAGTACACACATAACCCCGGTTTCCAGAACTCCTGAAGATAGACGTTGACTGTGGGTATATTATCACAGACACAGTCCCTTTGACTGTTCAGAGATGTCACTAAACCTGCCATAAGACCTAAACAAATATGCATGATCAGCGCCTATTAGACGCATGGGATCCAACAGGCGACCAGTTCCAGTCATTCCACTAGGAAGGAGGTACACGGTTCGTGTTGTGTGTTGTTCAACCGTGCCTAGACGGTCAATACCCCGGTCGATCGCGTCCCCATTGTTTGTGCCTGGAAGGGCTCTCAACAAAAGAAGTGTCCAGGCGTCTCCGAGTGAATCAAAGCGATGTTGTTCGGACATGGAGGAGATACAGAGGCACAGGAACTGTCGATGACATGCCTCTCTCAGGCCACCCAGGTGCTACTACTGCAGTGGATGACCGCTACCTATGGATTATGGATCGGAGGAGTCCTGACAGCAAAGCCATCATGTTGAATAATGCTTTTCGTGGAGCCACAGGACGTCGTGTTACGACTCAAACTGTGCGCAACAGGCTGCATGATGCGGAGCTTCACTTCCGATGTCCATGGCGAGGTATTCTTAGCAACTATGATACCATGCAGCGCGCTACGGATGAGCCCAACAACATGCCGAATGGACCGCTCAGGTTTGGCATCACGTTCTCTTCACCGATGAGTGTCGCATATGCCATCAACCATACAATCGTCAGAGACGTGTTTGGAGGCAACCTGGTCAGGCTGAACGCCTTAGACACACTGTCCAGTGAGTGTGGCAAAGTGAAGTTTCCCTGCTGTTTTGGGGTGGCATTATGTGATGCCGACGTTCGCCGCTGGTGGTCGTGGAAGGCACCGTAAAGACTGTACAATACGTGAAGCCATCTTCCGACCGATAGGGTAACAATATCGGCAGCATATTGGCGTGGCATCCATCTTCATGGAGGACAATTCGCGCCCCCATCGTGTACATCTTGTGAATGACTTCCTTCAGGATAACGACATCGCTAGACTAGAGTTTTCAGCACGTTCTCCAGACATGAACCCTATCGAACATGCTTGGGGTAAATTGAAAATCGCTGTTTATGGACGGCGTGACCCACCAACCACTCTGAGGGATCCAAGCTGAATCGCCGTTGGGGAGTGGGACAATCTGGACCAACAGTGACTTGACGAACTTGTGGATAGTGTGCCACGACGAATACAGGCATGCATCAATGCAAGACGACGTGCTACTGGGCATTAGAGATACCAGTGTGTACAGCAATCTGGACCACCACCTCTGAAGATATGCATTGTGTGATTTTTATGAGTAATAAAAATGATGTTTATGTTGATCTCTACTCCAGTTCTCTGTACAGGTTACGAAACTCTCGGAAACGAGATGATGCAAAACTTTTTTGATGGGTGTATTTCCGTATACAATTCTTTGCGTATTGATTCTCCGTGACTGATATCTTAAACTTCAGCCTGCTCTTCATCACTACTGTATTGTGATCTGAGTCTATATACGCTTCTGGGTAGGCCTTGTAATCCAGTATCGGATTTCGGAATCTCTGTCTGACCACAATGTAATCTACCTGAAATCTTCCCGTATCACCTGATCTTCTCCAAGTATACCTCATCCTCTTGTGACTCTTGAATAGGATATTCGCTATTACTAACTGAAACTTGTTACAGAACTCAATTTGTCTTTCTCCTCTCTCATTCCTTGACCCAAGCCCATATTCTCCTGTAGCGTTTTCTTCTACTCCATCCCCTACAACTGCATTCCAGTTCCCCAAGACTATTAGATTTTCAACACCCTTTGCATACTGTATTACCCTTGCAACATCCTCATACACTTTATGTCTTCATCTTCAACTTGCGACGACGGCATGTATAACTGAACTATCATTGTCGGTGTTCGTTTGCGGCCGATTGTGATCTGAATCACCCTGTCACTGACTGTTCACAGTAACACACTCTCTCTCCTACCTTCCTATTCATAACGAATCCTACTCCTGTTATAAAATTTTCTGCTGCTGTTGATATTACCCTATACTCTTCTGAGCAGAAATCGTTGTCTTCTTTCCGCTTCACTTCACTGACTCCTATTATATCTTGAGCCTTTGCATTTCCCTTTTCCGATTTTCTCGTTTCCCTACCACGTTCAAGCTTCTGACATTCAACGCCTCGACTCGTAGAATGTTATTATTCCGCCGATTATTCAGTTTTTTTCTCATGGTAGCCTCCACCATGGCAGTCCCCTCCCGGAAATCCGAATGGGGGACTATTCCGAAATCTTTTGCCAATGGAGAAATCATCATGACACTTCTTCAATTACAGGCCACATGTCCTGTGGCTACACGTTACGTGTCTTTAATGCAGTGGTCTCTTTTGCCTTCTTCGTTGTCGAGCCGTTGATCATTGCTGATTCGTCCGCCTTTGGGGGCAGTTTCCCACCCCTAGACAAGAGGGTGCCCTAAACCTCTGTCCGCTACTCCGCGCTCTTTGACAAGACCGTTGGCAGAATGAGGGTGACTTATTATGCTGGAAGTCTTCAGCTGCCAATGCTGATTATTAATAAAAATTTAAGGATGGATAATTTTATTAAAATGTACAGAATGTGGAGCTCCACACGAAATTACCCTGGTGTTGTATCGGAATTTACCTTAGCGAAGTAAAACCTGTTTTCTTTATTCATAGATCTTCCTCATAATTAGGCTGTTGATTAGGTTGATTACAAATAATTTTGATTGCAAAATGTGGCATATAGCTGCGAAATTATGTGATAAAGTATGTCAGGATTGTTTGTGGAATTAAGTGGAAAGTAGTAAAAGAAAGGACATCAGTTTTGTCTGATCGTTCGGGTCATACAACTTATCTCCAACCCCGCCACTTTTCTGCTGAAACATACGCAAATTTGAGCATAGCATAAAAACTGAGGGGACAAGGTAATGGTAGGGTTTAATGACAGAATCGACACAAATATATAAACATAACAAGATATAATCAGCAGTCACCCCCATGAACCATGGACCTTTCCGTTGGTGAGGAGGCTTGCGTGCCTCAGCGATACAGAAGGCCGTACCGTAGGTGCAACCACAACGGAGGGGTATCTGTTGAGAGGCCAGACAAACATGTGGTTCCTGAAGAGGGGCAGCAGCCTTTTCAGTAGTTGCAGGGGAAACAGTCTGGATGATTGACTGACCTGGCCTTGTAACATTAACCAAAACGGCCTTGCTGTGCTGGTACTGCAAACGGCTGAAAGCATGTGGAAACTACAGCCGTAATTTTTACCGAGGACATGCAGTTTTACTGTATGATTAAATGATGATGGCGTCCTCTTGGGTAAAATATTCCGGAGGTAAAACAGTCCCCCATTCGGATCTCCGGGCGGGGACTACTCAGGAGGTCGTCATTATCAGGAGAAAGAAAACTGGCGTTCTACGGATCGGAGCGTGGAATGTCAGATCCCTTAATCGGGCAGGTAGGTTAGAAAATTTAAAAATGGAAATGGATAGGTTAAAGTTAGATATAGTGGGAATTAGTGAAGTTCGGTGGCAGGAGGAACAAGACTTTTGGTCAGGTGATTACAGGGTCATAAATACAAAATCAAATAGGGGTAATGCAGGAGTAGGTTTAATAATGAATAAAATAATAGGAGTGCGGGTTAGCTACTACAAACAGCATACTGAACGCATTATTGTGGCCAAGCTAGACACAAAGCCCATGCCTACTACAGTAGTACAAGTTTATATGCCAACTAGCTCTGCAGATGATAAAGAAATAGATGAAATGTATGACAAGATAAAAGAAATTATTCAGGTGTGAAGGAAGACGATAATTTAATAGTCATGGGTGATTGGAATTCGTCAGTAGGAAAAGGGAGAGAAGGAAACATAGTAGGTGAATATGGATTGGGGGGAAGAAATGAAAGAGGAAGCCGCTTGTAGAATTTTGCACAGAGCATAACTTAATCATAGCTAACACTTGGTTCAAGAATCATAAAAGAAGGTTGTATGCCTGGAAGCATCCTGGAGATACTAAAAGGTATCAGATAGATTATATAATGGTAAGACAGAGATTTAGGAACCAGGTTTTAAATTGTAAGACATTTCCAGGGGCAGATGTGGATTCTGACCACAATCTATTGGTTATAAACTGCAGATTGAAACTGAAGAAACTGCAAAAAGGTGGGAATTTAAGGAGATGGGACCTGGATAAACTGAAAGAACCAGAGAATGTACAGAGTTTCAGGGAGAGCATAAGGGAACAATTGACAGGAATGGGGGAAAGAAATACAGTAGAAGAAGAATGGGTAGCTCTGAGAGATGAAGTAGTGAAGGCAGCAGACGATCAAGTAGGTAAAAAGACGAGGGGTAGTAGAAATCCTTGGGTAACAGAAGAAATATTGAATTTAATTGATGAAAGGAGAAAATATAAAAATGCAGTAAATGAAGCAGGCAAAAAGGAATACAAACCTCTCAAAAATGAGATCGACAGGAAGTGCAAAATGGCTATGCAGGGATGGCTAGAGGACAAATGTAAGGATGTAGAGGCTTGTCTCACTAGGGGTAAGATAGATACTGCTTACAGGAAAATTAAAGAGACCTTTGGAGAGAAGAGTACCACTTGTATGAATATCAAGAGCTCAGATGGCAACCCAGTTCTAAGCAAAGAAGGGAAGGCAGAAAGGTGGAAGGAGTATGTAGAGGGTTTATGCAAGGGCGATGTACTTGAGGACAATATTATGGAAATGGAAGAGGTTGTAGATGAAGACGAAATGGGAGATAAGATACTGCGTGAAGAGTTTGACAGAGCACTGAAAGACCTGAATCGAAACAAGGCCCCGGGAGTAGACAACATTCCATTACAACTACTGATGGCCTTGAGAGAGCCAGTCATGACAAAACTCTACCATCTGGTGAGCAAGATGTATGAGACAGGCGAAATACCCTCAGACTTCAAGAAGAATATAATAATTCCAATCCCAAAGAAAGCAGGTGTTGACAGATGTGAAAATTACCGAAGTATCAGCTTAATAAGTCACAGCTGCAAAATACTAACACGAATTCTTTACAGACGAATGGAAAAACTAGTAGAAGCCAACCTCGGGGAAGATCAGTTTGGATTCCGTAGAAATGTTGGAACACGTGAGGCAATACTAACCTTACGACTTATCTTAGAAGAAAGATTAAGAAAAGGCAAACCTACGTTTCTAGCATTTGTAGACTTAGAGAAAGCTTTTGACAATGTTAACTGGAATGCTCTCTTTCAAATTGTGAAGGTGGCAGGTATAAAATACAGGGAGCGAAAGGCTATTTACAATTTGTACAGAAATCAGATGGCAGTTATAAGAGTCGAGGGGCATGAAAGGGAAGCAGTGGCTGGGAAAGGAGTGAGACAGGGTTGTAGCCTCTCCCCGATGTTATTCTATCTGTATATTGAGCAAGCAGTAAAGGAAACAAAAGAAAAATTCGGAGTAGGTATTAAAATTCATGGAGAAGAAGTAAAAACTTTGAGGTCGCCGATGACATTGTAATTCTGTCAGAGACAGCAAAGGACTTGGAAGAGCAGTTGAACGGAATGGACAGTGTCTTGAAAGGAGGATATAAGACGAACATCAACAAAAGAAAAACGAGGATAATGGTATGTAGTCAAATTAAATCGGGTGATGCTGAGGGAATTAGATTAGGAAATGAGACACTTAAAGTAGTAAAGGAGTTTTGCTATTTGGGGAGCAAAATAACTGATGATGGTCGAAGTAGAGAGGATATAAAATGTAGACTGGCAATGGCAAGGAAAGCGTTTCTGAAGAAGAGAAATTTGTTAACATTGAGTATAGATTTAAGTGTCAGGAAGTCGTTTCTGAAAGTATTTGTATGCAGTGTAGCCATGTATGGAAGTGAAACATGGAGATAAATAGTTTAGACAAGAAGAGAATAGAAGCTTTCGAAATGTGGTGCTACAGAAGAATGCTGAAGATAAGGTGGGTAGATCACGTAACTAATGAGAAGGTATTGAATAGGATTGGGGAGAAGAGAAGTTTTTGGCACAACTTGACTAGAAGAAGGGATCGGTTGGTAGGACATGTTTTGAGGCATCAAGGGATCACAAATTTAGCATTGGACGGCAGCATGGAGGGTAAAAATCGTAGAGGGGGACCAAGAGATGAATACACTAAGCAGATTCAGAAGAATGTAAGTTGCAGTAGGTACTAGGAGATGAAGAAGCTTGCACAGGATAGGGTAGCATGGAGAGCTGCATCAAACCAGTCTCAAGACTAAAGACCACAACAACAACAACATAATCAGCAGCCAGAAACTGGTGGCACATCTTAGGTCTGCAGAGATCAAGATGTTCCAAAGAGGAAATATTACTACAGGAAGAAGATAAGAGCAGCGCTCCTCCATTTATTCTCAGTGGAAGGGGTATAGAGTGGGCCTGTATGCAAAGGGGATGGATTTGAGAGTAATTTTATTGAAATAGAAGAGGACGCTGATGAAAATAAGATTCGAGACTGCATACTGCGAGATGAATCTGACAGAGAGCTAAAAGACCTAATTGGGCACATTGCTCCTGGAGTAGAAGACATTCCACCAGATATACTGACAGCCTTGGGAGGCCCAGAAACGGGAGAAATTTTTCATCCGGTGCCGAAGATTTGTGATATAGGCGAAATACCCTTAGACTCCAAGAATAATATAATAATTCCAATTCCAAAGAAGACACGTGCAGACAGTAAATATTGCCGAACTATCAGCTTAATAAATCATAGATGCTAAATGCAGACAGATATTCCCTACAGAAGAATTGAAAAACTGGCAGAAGTCTACCTCGGGAAAGATCGGGTTGGATTCCGGAAAAGAGTAGGAATACGTGAGGTAATTGAAGAACACAACAACAGTATCCTCTTCTTCTTGCATATTATTATATTGATATTTATGACGGTAAAAGATAAGGCAACGGAAGAACTAATAATATGAAATACTGGATGTTTCTTGAGTGCTTGGAACTTTCGTGTCAATAGGATAGAGTACAAGCAAGTAACTGTGGTGAGGTTGTGTGCTAATTTTCAGAAAATCACCTTCATATTTACGATTAGAAAAGAAACACACACTGTAAGATAAGAGATGAAATAAATTGATGGATTAATGTTTGTCTTAGAAAACATTACAAGTATGGTGATTTCTCGAAAGACATTCAGGATTAGTGCTCAGGTGACAAATATGTTATGATAAAAGAATTGGTTTTTATTTTACAGCAAGTGATGAGAGCTCAAATGTTAGTCTGACATTCTTACTTCATTTATTGTTTGAGCTCTCTGTTCCTCACTATCTGAGAGCAGCTCATGGGAAAAAAGAACCAAGGAGAAAAACCGTCTGCAGTGAGGGATGTCAACACGTATTCTATACGGCTTGTGAACTTACCTGAAAGTGTTTGCTTAGGGACATGTTTATCAGTTATGCCTAAGGTCTATGCAGAATCTCAGCTTTTGACGTACTTTTCACTATTTAGACATATAAATGGTCTAAATATGGAGTGTTCAAAATCGCAATTATTTTCACATATAAATGGTTTAATGAAGTGATCAAGTCCTTAAGTTTGCTTAACATAGAATTAAAATGTGAAAGTATCGATATTAAGGGACAATTTGTTGAAAGTAATTGTCGAGGTTTGAACAAAGGCTATTGCGTTGTTGTGAAGCAACGAGCGACTGATGCGGGAGTCTAGGGTCGCCAGGCGACAACAAGTCGATGGCGCTGTGACAAATAGGGGTTGGGGGGCGTGGTGAGGAACTGCCACCGTGAACGACAGCTGCCAGTCTCTGCTTATGTCAGTTGGCTCGGTGTTCTTCAAACCACTCGTCAAGTGACTGATGAAAGAAGCGTAGCAGCAGTATCAGTTTCACACTAAGGCATGACATGCTTAGCAGCCCTTTGATGAAGTTGGTAACCTGTTTTCTGGGTTCAACAGATAATATATTTACAAACTCGACGTTCTTTCATGGGTATTCAAAATATGAAACATTTCATTGCCTAGAGGTCACCTGAATGCTCACGAATGGCAACAAGCAAATGTCAGCTTAGTGTAACGGGGCGTGATCCACATTTAATGGATTTACACACAACTTTGTTAACAAGATAAACGTCAACAATAATCTCTAACACGACATTATTGAATCCTACCGTTCGAACCGGAAGTTAGTTTGTGACTGCAGTTTGTAGAGGTACCTTGTGTTCTTTTTAGTGCGAGCGTTTCCCGCCAACTGCATGGTATGCCAACTGCACGGTATGCAGAATACGAGGTGTGTCCTTCGACCCACCACTCAATCCCACGTCTCTTCTTCAGAGGTAAATAGACAGCCACTGTACACTTTCAAACGTGTGCTTGCACGTACGGTCTGGCATCTTCCACTCGGCTGATCATCCTACGTACAACACATAATCATTTCGAATTTTACGTGAGAAAACCTCAGGTTCAGACACAGTTCTGAGCTTAATGCTTTACTTAGGAACATACACAAAGTATCTTTCTTTAGTCGTCCCACGGATGGCAAAAATTTTTCTTAATCGTAGTCGGGTCAAGATATATTTTCAGTATTTTATCTACATCCCAGAAAATACAGGGTCTCCTGTTTCACATTCGTAAGAAACTTTTTTCTTGTTTAACCGTTTTTGGCCGTAATTCTCATATGGAACTCAGTGACCTGATAGAAATAATTTCAGGTACTTTTTTCTGTACGTAGAGTTCTAAATGTACCAATTCCAATACTTAAGATACCGTTGTTTTATGCTCGCACGCAATAAATCATCACTTATCCCAACTCGGATCTGATGTGACCGGCAAACCAGAAGATAGAAAAAAAAACTTACGACTCAAAATTAAGGTGATATATTCATTGAGTAATTCATAGCTCGTATTACATCAAGTGCTATGACGTTGTGCCCCCAATATACTGTGAAACTTACATCCTTTCACTACAACTGCTAATAAAAATCGTTTGCTTCTCTTATTCGCTAAGTACAATATTACGTGGCACACTTCTTACTTAACGGTATGTTAGAATATTTCTTGCAAACAGCAGCTTGGCTTAGTACTATTGTTACTGGGTTTTTATTATTTTCTGTATTAGACATTACAGCAAAACTAGCGGCCTTCAAAGAAAAGAAAAGCATCTGTATGAATATAAACAGCTAAAACGGAAAACCAATCCTAAGCAAAGAAAGGCGTGTGTGTGTGTGTGTGTGTGTGTGTGTGTGTGTGTGTGTGTGTGTGTGTGTGAGTGTGTGTGTGAAGAAATCTGTCGCGAGTTGCAAATACTTCCCACAACTCCTTCTCAGATAAGAAAACTAAATATTCATAGTGAGGGTAGGTACTTGTACCAAAATATACTTCCCCTGCATTACTCTTCTCCGTTTTGGCGCTTGCTTGACCTACGCACTGCAATCTCAGTTAAAGTCAACCAAGTTAAAATGTGTGCACCATACTTAAGTCACTTGGCTACTGCACTCCATACTTCTGAACTGGCATAAAAAGGGAGATTTCAGGCTGTTAGTGCTTTGTGTCTGACCACAGCCACCAATAGTAACGTTAATGTCCTGTAATAATAATAATAATAATAATAATAATAATGACAATAATTTTGTGTGTAACACTATATTAGGCCTTATGTAGTTACTGCTGTGTCGTGTTGTCAAATAATTAATTCATTCGTTTCGAAGCGAGTAATGAAACAATTGCCGGCCGGGATGGCCGAGCGGTTCTAGGCGCTACTGGATGTGTGTGAAGTCCTTAGGTTAGTTACGTTGAAGTAGTTCTAAGTTCTAGGGGACTGATTACCTCAGATGTTAAGTCCCATAGTGCTCAGAGCCATTTGAACCATTTGAATAAAACAATTTCTGGGCTACTGAAGGTAGTATCTACAACATGAAGAAGACATTCTCTTGAGATATTTAGAATTTGTTAGGTATATGTCTCACTTTTATCATCAGCGATATACGGGAGAAAGCAAAACATACGTTTGTATGGGATGAATTATGTAAGGAACCTGTAACCTCCACCGCACTAAGCAATTATTGATAACTTATATAATCAGAACTAGAGTCTTACAAAATTATAATAGCTAACATCTGTTGAAAATAAATCAATTTGTTGACTGAAACAGAATCGAATTGTTTAGTTTTCACTCCTGAGAAAATTACATTCTACGCCTTAGCAATTAATTACACCCAGTTGGGAACCACTGGTGTAGAGGGTCTATCCAATGGAGATCAACTTGAAGCAATATTACAGAAAGGGAATTAGATATAGATGAAGATGAGATACGAGATATGGTACTGCGAGATTTGAAGGATCTAAGTGGAAACATGGCCGAAGGGTAGACGATATTTCGTCAGAACCACTGTTAGCCTTGGGAGAACCACTCATGACAGAACTTTTTTCTGGTGTGCAACATATATGAGACAGGCGAAATAGAATCAGGCTTCAAGAAGGATGTAATAATTCCAGTTCCAAAGAAAGTAGTTGCTGGCAGATGTGAAAATTACCGAACTAACAGCGTAATAAGTCGTGGCTGCAAAATACTGACACAAATCCTTCACAGAAGAATGGGAAATCTAGTGAAAGCCGACACTGTGGGAGATCTGTTTTGATTCGGAAGAATTGCAGGAAGACACGAAGCAGTACTTACCCTATGATATATCTTTGAAGATACGTTAAGGAAAGACAGACCAACATTTATAGCATTTGTAGAATTAGAAAAAGCTCTTGACGATGTTGACTGGAATACTCTCTTTGAAATTCCGAAGGTAGCAAGCTCACAATACAGGGAGCGAAAGGCCGTTTAAAACTTGTGTAGAAACCAGACGGCAGTTATAAGAGTCGAGGGGTAAGAAAGGGAAGCGGTGGTTGAAAAGGGAATGAGGTAGTTTGCAGTCTACGAGTATCTCCGATGTTATTCAATCTGTGTAACGAAAAGCAGTGACAAAAATTGGAGTAGGAATTAAAGTACAGAGAGAAGAAGTAAAAACTTTAACGTTTGCCGAAGACATTGTAATTGTGTCAGAGATGCCAAAGGACTTGGAAGAGCAGTAGGACAGAATTGATAGTAGCTTGAAAGCAAAATATAAGGTTAACATCAACAAAAGCAAAACTAGGATAATGGAACGTCGTCGAATAATATCAGGGGATGCTAATGGACTTAGATTAGGAACACTTTAAGTGGTAGATGAGTTTGGCTCTTTGGGCAGCAAAATAACTGATCATCTCTGAAGTAGAGAGGATATAAAATGTAGACTGACAGTTACAATAAAGCATATCTGAAGAAGAGGAATTTGTTAACATCGAATATAGGTTTAAGTGTAAAGAAGTCTTTCTGAAGGTATCTGTATGGAGTGTTACTGTGTATGGAAGTGAAACATAGACGATAAATAATGTAAAAAAAAAAGAAAAACTAAGATTTCGAAATGTTGTGCTACAGAAGAATATTGAAGATTACATTGGTTGATCACATAACTAATGAGGTAGTAGTGAACAGAATTGGGAAGACAAGAAATCTGAGGCAGAACTTGACCAAAAGAAGAGATCGTTTGATTGGGCACATTCTGCTGAGACAACAACGGATCACCAATTTAGTAAGAAACGAAGTTTGTGTGCGTGTGCCGGGAGGGGGCGGTTGGTTATTGTAGAGGGAGACAAAGAGATGAATACAATAAGCAGGTTCAGAAGCATGTAGATTGCAGTAGTTATTCAGAGACGAAGAGGCTCGCACAGGACCGAGTATCGTGGAGCGCTGCATCAAACAAGTCTTCAGACTGAAGACCACAGCACGTATTATACATTGTAAGTGGATTATTTAGTCCCACTACTTAAATGCGTATAGAAGATACACAACCCCATAGGATGTCACTAACGCACGGTTTTGCATTTAAGGTAATCACTATTGGTCACATCACTGGATAACGCCAAACCGGCGTTTCTGGTTCTCACTAGTAAATCACACAGCAAAACAGTTTCCCACAGGAGCTTTGAAACAAATGCCACTTCCCATTTAGCATGTATGTAACTACTTACAAATAATATCTACATGGTGAACAGACTGTCCATCCTCTAGCCAAATATCCATATCTTTAAAGGTACTAGGCAAATTAGGATTCTATGTAATCAGTTGTGAATTATTTACATTCAGCTTAACTGGGTTAATAAACTTCTAATAACACTCACTGTTATGTACAGCAGACAGGAATATCGTAAGAAGTCAGTGTTGATGCACTTGCAGTGAGCCATGTTTGTTGTGTTCAAACAGTAAACACGACTTATGGTTTTAAATATACATAGATTATAAGAAATATAAATAAAATAAGTAATAATAAGCAAATTATTTACAAATGAAGTACTATGTACTATATACAAAGCCTATATTGCACAATTTTCTTTAAATCGTTCTGGTGGTATAATCATTTAAATTTCGTGCTTCACGATCTTTCTTGTAGGACACAGGATAGAATAGAATGCATGGCAATATGTTTTGTTGGAGACCACCTCTACATGATATTGCTACTTCACCCCAGGTTTAATGGATAAAATTTAGCTTAATACATCATCACGCTTGCTAACTCGGGTCTCTGCTCCTCTGACAAACGTCCAGATTGTCTCTTTCTCGTGTAGAAGAAAAAAAAGCCGGTGCGGCATTAGCATTATCAGGGTCAATGTGTGTGTACATTACGTGAATTCGTATGATTTTTGCTTTAAATCCCTAACAGAACTGTACTGTGACGTGCCTTTGTTTCAATTAAATTTAAGATGTCCTCTCTACCATTGACTTGGAAGGTCTATCCTTGCATTCCTTCCTCGCAAGAGCTGCATTCACCATAAGCAACTGATTGTTAATCCCTTACCCGCGAGAAACGAGCAACTAATGGATCTGTTCCGGAATTTAACATCAGTCTGGACTTGCTTACCTACCCTCTAGCTTCTGGTACCAGTAGCGCCAGGTACGAAACAATCTTTAGTGGTAAATTAGGTACTTTCATAGTATCATAGTACCCCAACATGTATAGTTGGGAAATTATGTCCCCTTCCTGTTCTGCCACAGTCTTCAGGTAGCACGGTGATGTCGCATGTGTTCGTCTGTAGTTTTGGCGCTTCGTTTGTTATCAAGGTGTGCTTATCAGTCACGGGGTGATTCTCAGATCGTGGCCAATTCAGAGAAGTTTCCGTATTCCTTGTGTGTCTGTTGTCAGAATTAAGGTTTGCGGCAGTGGCCTATTTGGCGGAAGTGTTGCATTGGTCACCTGGCTATTATCGTAATCATAAATTCTATGTGGTGGCTGATTTCAGTTATTTTGGTGTAACTGGTTACCGAATTTAGAGTGTCACTGGTTCTGTAGCACCCATTGCGGTTTGCATGGTATCCCGGGTTAAGCCCAGTGGTGTTGTTCCTCTGTCGACCGTAACACGGTGACGAGTTCTGTGTGTTTACATGACTGTTCTGATTTGGCGTCGCGGTATGTGGCGCCGTACCATTGTCAGGACGTCCGTTCGCGCACCTGTGATGATTGGTGTGCGAGCCTGAACTAACGGGCTGCACTTCACCCCTGCCGTTTGCAGATAAAAAATATTCGTAGATTACGACGATGGAATATAGGACCGAGAGGAAGGAACTACAATTATCGTCTTGTTTCGTGATTTGCTTCTCCTGTATTTTAACTGACTGTTCTGCATTTAAAATTCGCAGCACATCTTTATGCGTGACAGTATTACCTCAGTATCTTGTAGCTCTAGAAGGACTGGATTGTAAGCTTCGGGATAAAAACGTACTTCCACAGACGTTCCTGGGCAGATCCTGTCCAAACCATGGACCGCAAGCCTGCACAAAATTCGTCATATCTGGTACAGCATCAGTTGGCCAAAGGGGCACTTCGCCCCGAATATACAGGGCGGTCCATTCATAGTAACCGTGCCAAAAATCTCACGAAATAAGCATAAAACGAAAAAAACTACAAAGAACGAAACTCGTATAGCTTGAAGGGGGAAAGCCCCCAGGGGCTCAGCGTTCATTTGCTGAGTACGGGCTTGGCGATCCCGGGGTCCTGAGCTGGGGACTGGTCAGCGCCGCCAGTCTCCTGTCACCGTAACCCCCGGACATGCTTCAGCGACCACCGTATGGTGCGGCGGTGGAATGTTGTGTGCTGCGGGGAATGGTAATCTTGGCTTGACCGCCTGGATTGCGAGGAAGGTAAACCTCTATAAAAACCCCTCAATCTTACGGTGTGCTGCGCGCCTATAAGATGCATGGCTGTTGGGGTGGAACAGTCGCAAGCGGGCAACCTCTGGGGCACCTGCCGCACCCCAGTTGTATACGGCTTACTCAGGCACGCGGGGCTCTGTCTGAGCGGACTTTTAGTTCCCTAGCTGCTAGTGGGAGAGCAATGGACCCTTCGACCTCTACATTTCCCCCTACCAGTGGATTGGGTGGGCCACTGGTAGGAAAACACACCCCATCGAAAAAGCGACTTCGTGCTGCGAGTCCTCCAGCTCCTGGTGTTGCTAGAGATTTATCAGACTGTCGTAACAGAGCACATGCTGAAAATCAGAATGTGTTTTTCATTATTAAACGGAAGGAGGGTAGCTTTGAGAGGGTTTCTCCCTTTTACATCCACAAGGTTCTTGAGGGAATTGCAGGTACACTGAAATCTGTTAAGCGACTGCGCAATGGTACTCTCTTAGTTGAGACTTCTAGTTCCCGTCAAGTCGCTTCTCTTCGGAAAGCACCCAGTCTCGGAGAGTACGCTATCGAGACCGAGCTCCACTCCACACTCAACTATAGTAAGGGTGTTGTGACATGTAGGGACTTGGTGGATATCTCCACTGACGAGTTGAAATCTGAGTGGGCTGACGAAGGTATTGTTGACGTGCAGAATATTATGAAGCGAGTCGATGGGGACCTAGTAAAATCCGACTCGTTTATTCTCACGTTCAGTTGCCCGCGACTTCCAGAGCATGTTAAAGCGGGGTTCTTACGTTTACCAGTACGGCCATATTTCCCCAACCCAATGCGCTGCTTTAAATGTCAGCGCTTTGGGCATACTACATTGGGGTGCAATGGGATAGCCACTTGTGGTAAATGTAGTCAGCCTGCCCATGAAGGAGCCGATTGAACATCGCCTGTGAAGTGCGTGAATTGCTTTGGGAGTCACCCTGTCTGGGGCCGGGTCTGCTCCATCTATCTCGAGGAACGGATGATACAGGAGATCAAAACATCTAAGCGCATCCCCTATGGTGAGGCCAAGAAGCTCTTTAAGGCCATGCAACCTCCTGTGTTTACTACATCTTTCGCTTCCGCCCTGAAAAAACCAGTACAAATGGCCACTGTTGCTACGCAAACGGAGGTTGCTAGTGTTAGCACTAATACCTGCGTTTGTGCTGCTGCGGTTGTTTTGCAACCTGCAGCTCTCCCCGCAACGTCGGACAAGGCCGTGGTTGCTGACATTGGGGTACTTCCTGCCTCTTCCCCTATGGCGCCTTCTGCCCAGGCGAGTAAAGCTCCAACTGCTGACAAGGCTCTGCATTCTAAGCCCCCTAAGACAAAGACGCCGAAGGTGAAGATTTTGCCACCTGCGGAGACTGGTCAGGGTCGGTCCGATGACGAGGCCATCGTACTGTCTGACATCTCCCGTGGGTCGTCATCGGAGCTGATGGACATTGATGTCGACCGGGGGCGCTCTTCTCACCCCAGAACTAAATCTCCGGCCAGTACGGGCTCTCCTCCAAAACACAGAGGCAGGGTGAAAGTTCAGCCACCCTGATCACTGGCTCCCATATTACAGTGGAACCTGAATGGGTTCAGGACGCATGTGGCCGAACTACAACTCCTTGTACGTGAGTTCCCTTTGCGCTTATGTCTCCAAGAGACACATTTTCGGGCCACTGATGCTCCTTCTTTACAGGGCTATACCATCTATCGGAAAGATGATCTGACGGGGGAAAGGGCAAAGGGTGGTGTTGCGGTTTTTGTCCGTGACATGCACCCTTCATCTGAGCTCCCTCTCGTTACAGACTTGCAAGCAGTTTCAGTTGACCTTCTTGTGGGTCGGAGGCTCACAGTCTGTTCACTTTACTTACCCCCTCAGGATGCGATAGACTCTGAGGCTCTCACAGACCTTATTAGCCAACTTCCCCGCCCATTTCTTCTTCTGGGGGACTTCAATGCTCATAATGTCTTATGGGGCTCTTCGACTACTTGCCCCAGGGGTCGCATTCTGGAAAGCCTCATGATGTCTGAAGAACTGTGCAACCTCAACTCTGGTGCTCCCACTCATTTCCGTACTGCTTCTGGGTCGTCATCAGCTATTGACCTTTCCTTTTGCTCTCCAGCACTCGTGGATTCTGCTCTGTGGGAGGTTGCTGCTGACCACCATTCTAGTGACCACTTTCCCCTTTGGATTCGCCTCCTGGATGAGGCTACGGCATTTCCGGTACCGCCCCGGTGGCACCTCTGCAGGGCTGACTGGACACTTTTCAGCCAACTGACTGTTTTGGAACACCGTGCCAGCGTCCACGAATGGGTAGACCATGCTACAGCCGTGATCTCCCATGCTGCTGAATTGTCAATCCCACGGTCATCCGGTCATCCCAAGAGGCGTCCTGTCCCTTGGTGGACCACTGAGTGCCGCTCAGCTATCCGATCCCGCCGTGCAGCTCTGCCCCGCTTCAAGTGCCGTCCCTCAGCTGACAATCTTGCGGCCTTTCGGGTGGCAAGGGCCAAGGCGCGGCGAGTGGTTAAAGAGAGCAAACGACGGTCATGGCAATCGTTCTTGAACTCCATCTCCCGCTCCACTAGTTCTACGAAAGTATGGGAAGCCATCAGGAGGATTTCCGGGAAACTCGGCCAGCTACCTGTCACGGCATTGCTGCATCAGGGAAGTCTCCTCACGGCGCCGAGAGACATTGCCCAGACACTGGCCATGCATTTTGCGGAATCTACCGCCACTATTAACTGTGATCCAGATTTCTGCCGCTACCGCACTGCCATCGAGAGGGGTCACTTGGACTTCCGGTCTCCTAATTCTGAACCCTACAACTGCCCCTTCACAATGTGGGAACTGGATTCGGCGCTGTCTGTGGCTCATGATACTGCGCCTGGTCATGATCAAATCCGGTATAGCACGCTGCAGCACTTGTTACTGCCTTCCAAGGAAGTTCTCCTGAATTGTTTTAATATGATATGGTTTTCCGGCACGTACCCTGACTCGTGGAGGGAGGCGATTTTGATACCCCTCCTCAAACCAGGGAAGGACCGAACGCATCCCAGTAGTTATCGAAGTATCGCCTTGACGAGCTGTGTCGGGAAGACGTTGGAACGCATGGTCAATCGTCGCCTGGTTTGGCTGCTCGAGACCAGGCAGCTCCTTAGCCCCTCTCAGTGTAGCTTTCGGAGATGTCGTTCCACTATAGACAACTTGACCCTGCTTGAGGCGGCCATCCAGCAGGCCTTCCTGCGTAACCAGCATTGTCTAGGTGTCTTCTTTGACATTCATAAGGCGTATGACACTACTTGGCGCCGCCATATCCTCAATCAACTCCATGAGTGGGGCTTTCGTGGCCGTCTCCCCATCTTCATTCGGTCCTTTCTTTCCCACCGCCTCTTTCGCTATAGGGTTGGTAATGTGCTATCTGATTTGTATGTGCAGGAGAATGGTGTTCCTCAGGGAAGCGTTTTAAGTGTCACCCTCCTTGCCGTCGCCATTAACAGTATCACGTCCACTATCCGGAGTCCTGCCCAATGTTCCTTGTTTGTGGACGATTTTGCTGTTTTCTGTTCTTCCTCCAGTCTTGTCACTGCTAGTCGGCAGTTGCAGCTTACGATACAGCGATTAGAGGCATGGACTGCCAAGACGGGTTTTACCTTTTCTGCAGACAAATGTGTGTGTGTTCATTTTAATCGTTCTCGACATCTTTTTACCTCCCCTGAATTGCGTCTGAGGGACACCTTTCTTCCTTTTAGCGACACTGTGCGGTTCATGGGCCTCACTTTTGATTCAAAGTTGTCGTGGTTGCCTCACCTTAAAGACCTCAAGGTGCGGGCCCTGAAGGCACTGAATATTTTGAAGTGTCTGAGCCATCGGTCCTGGGGAGCAGATCGGGCGCGTCTGCTGCAGTTTTATAGGGCTTTCGTCCGATCGCGTCTTGACTATGGTTGCACCGTGTATGGGTCAGCAAGGCCTTCGTATCTGAAGATTCTTGACGCAGTACACCATGAGGGTATCAGGCTGGCCACTGGTGCCTTCCGTACCAGTCCCATCCCCAGCCTGTGTGCTGAGGCATGGGAACCGCCGCTCGCCATCCGGCTGAAACTCCTCATCGTGCGACGGGTGTGTCAATTCCTTGCCTGTCCTACCTCCCCTGCGTACCCTACCGTTGCCCGACCGCCTATGGAACGTCTCTTTTCCAGTCGTCCCAGGGCAACGAGACCATTTGGGATTCGTGCCGAGCATTTGCTTGAGTCCCTTGGTGTGGAGCGTGTGGCCCCCCAACGACAAGGTTTTCCTCGCCTGCCTCCCTGGTTGCTCCAGAGGCCCAGCGTCCTTTTAGACTTGTCGGAGTACTGGAGGAGCTGCACTCCTGCGTTTGTTTTTACCTCCTTATTTTATGATATTTTAAACCAGCATCCCGACCATGTACCAGTATTTACGGATGGCTCTAAACAGGGGGACTCTGTTGGTTGTGCTGTTGTTTTCCCTGATCGACTCGTCAAGTTACGGCTTCCTGCGGCGTTTACCATCTTTGATGCCGAATTGTTTGCGATCTTGCGGGCATTGGAGCAGATGAGATGTGTCCCCAGTCGTAAGTTCCTCATCTGTTCTGACTCCCTGAGTGCCCTTCAGACCATGCAACACTTGTACCCAGCGGATACAGTCGTCCAGAACATCCTTGATGCCCTACTCCACCTGCAGCGGCAGGGGAAGGAGGTTTCCTTCTGCTGGGTGCCGGGGCACGTGGGTATTAGGGGAAACGAGCTGGCGGATGTGGCTGCCAAAGATGCATGTTCTCTCCCTCACGTTGTTGAATGTGCCGTCCCCCTCCATGCTGTTACCTCCCTCCTGCGTTTTCGCGTTATGCGTCAGTGGGAAGAGGAGTGGCTGGCAGTCGGTCAAAATAAGCTGCGTCTGGTCAAGGCCACCACGCGGCCATGGCGTACGTCCTACCAGTCATGCAGGCGGAATGAGGTTCTCCTCACTCGCCTCCGCATCGGGCACAGTCCCTTCACACATGGTTTTTTACTCCGGCGGGAGGATCCCCCAATCTGCAGTGCTTGTGGCGTCCAGATTACTGTCCGCCACATTTTACTTGACTGTCTTTTATTCTCTGACCAGAGGGCGGTGTTTTCTTTGCCACCGGATTTGCCCTCTATTTTGAAAGACGACGCATCGTCTGTGGTTAAGGTTTTACGGTTTTGTGTCCTGTCGAATTTGTTGCCACGGATTTTAGGGAGAGGGTTTTAATGTGCTGCTGGATGACTGGCTCACCCAGATTTTAGGTAAGAGGTCCGCCAGTCACGAATACCTCCTTGTTTCCCTTCGGTTTCTGTCCTCCCTTCCTTGTGTTTCCTTTCCTTTTTTAGTGCACTCCTCCTCCTCTTGTTTTGCCTCTGTATGTGAGGATTTGGAACTGCGTCAGGTCTGTGTCTTTTAGCTGTTCCCCTTGTTCGCTGTTCGTCTTAGTCCCTTCACTGCATGTGTTCCTGTTTTTATGCGTTTGGGCGCTGATGACCCCGCTGTTAAGCGCCCGTAAATCTCAAACACACACACACACACACACTTGAAGGGGGAAACCTGATGGTGCCATAGCTGGCCCGCTAGATGGAGCTGCCATAGGTCAAACGGATATCAACTGGTTTTTTAAAAATAGGAACCCCCATTTTTATTACATATTCGTGGGGTACGTAAAGAAATATGAATGTTTCAGTTGGACCACTTTTTTCGTTTTGTGATAAATGGCTTTGTAATAGTCACAGACGTATAAGTACGTGATATTACCTAACATTCCTCCAGTGCGGACGGTATTTGCTTTGTGATACATTAAATGGACCGTTTGCCAATTGCGGAAATGGTCGATATCGGGTTGATGTATAGCTATTGTGATCAAAATGCCCAACGGGCGTGTGTTATGTAAGCTGCTCGGTATCCTGGACGGCATCATCCAAGTGTCCGGACCGTTCCCGGATAGTTACGTAATTTAAAGAAACAGGAACTGTTCAGCCACATGTGAAACGTCTACCACGACCTGCAACAACTGATGATGCCCAAGTAGGTTTTTTAGCTGCTGTCGCGGCTAATCCGCTCATCAGCAGCAGACAAATTGCTCGAGAATCGGGAATCTCAAAAACGTCGGTGTTTTTTGAATGCTACATCAACATCCATTGTACCCGTACCATATTTCTATGCACCAGGAATCGCATGGCGACGACTTTGACGTCGTGTAGAGTTCTGCCACTGGGCACAAGGGAAATTAAGGGACGATGACAGATTTTTTGTAAGCGTTCTATTTAGCGACGAAGCGTCATTCACCAACAGCGGTAACGTAAACCAGCATAATATGCCCTATGGGGCAACGAAAATCCACGATGGCTGCGACAAGTGGAGCATAAGCGACTTTGGCGGTTTATTATATGGTGCGGAATTATGGGAGGAAGGATAATTGGCCCCCATTGTATCGATGGCAATCTAAATGGTGGAATGTATGCTGATTTCCTACGTAGTGTTCTACCGATGTTACTACAGGATGTTTCACTGCATGACAGAATGGCGATGTACTTCGAACATGATGTATGTCCGGCACATAGATCGCGTGCGATTGAAGCGGTATTGAATATCATATTTCATGAGAGATGGATTGGTCGTCGAAGCACCATACCATGGCCCGCATGTTCACCGGATCTGAAGTCCCCGGATTTCTTTCTGTGGGGAAAGTTGAAGGATATTTGCTATTGTGATCCACCAACAACGCCTGAGAACATGTGTCGGCGCATTGTCAATGCATGTGCGAACATTTCGGAAGGCGAACTACTCTCTGTTGAGAGGAAAGTCGGTACACGTATTGCCAAATGCATTGAGGTTGGCGGACATCATTTTGAGCATTTATTGCATTAATGTGGTATTTACAGGTAATCACGCTGTAACAGCATGCGTTCTCAGAAACGATAAGTTCACAAAGGTACATGTACCACATTGGAACAACCGAAATAAAATGTTCAAACGTACCTATGTTCTGCATTTTAATTTGAAAAACCTAACTATTGCCATCTGTTCGTCAAAAATTGTGAGCCATATGTTTGTGACTATAGCAGTGCCATGTATCACAAAGCGAAAAAAGTGGTTCAACTAAAACATTCATATTTCTTTACGTACTACACGAATATGTAATAAAAAATGGGGTTCCTATTTTTAAAAACGCAGTAGATACCCGTTTGACCTATGGCAGCGCCATCTAGCGGGCCAACCATAGCGCCATCTGGTTTCCCCCTTCAATCTATACAAGGTTCGTTCCTTGTAGTTTTATCGTTTGACGCTTATTTCGTGAGATTTTGCTCGGTCACGATCAATGGACAACCCTGTGACAAACTGAATTTTCTGCCTTTCATCCCAAGATCTACGCAGGACACATTTAAAGGTTTTTATGAAGAGAACGAGATGTGGGGATTTCGTTTCAGGCAAATATACCATGACTGTCACTGCTTCAGTAACCTTTTCTCTAAGAGTATCGCGACTACGGTGAGTGCTTTCCCCAACGATTGATTCATAATTTAAGAGTGGGGACTAAATGGTCCTGCTTCATTACGATATGTTTACTGGTAAGAATTACCAGACACAAACATTTTCTGAATGCAAGCTGCTGCGGGCACAGTGCTATGCCGTAGTGCCCCATTTGCCGTAACCATCTGGTGCAAGTTAGTGACTTGAACAGACACATAATCGGACACCTCAGGAATGTCACGATTCAACACACATTTTATACATGCTAACTCAATTTGAGTGGTTTCACCCGCAGCACATGATTAGAGTGTTGCTTCAGCATTAACTCACTGTAAGCATCTCTCCATTTGGTATTTCACTTTTCATTAACGTGTTTACTTTTTCCTTCCAACCACTTGGCGAATTCGTTGGAAAATATTTGGCTTTGAGCATCCAAGCACTCGTATACAACTCTCTCAGAGTCAACGACTAAGCTCTCAACTCCTCGAAACAGCTGCTGTACAATGGTTTCTGTTGTAGATTGCACTGTCTGCACAGTAAGTTCATCGTTCGTTAACTTCCTTGCTGCTACCAACATGCCTTCGTAACTTTTCTTTAGTTCTGAAATTTTAGTACCAATGCTTGACAAATCTGTATCAATTCGTGTGGCTAATTCCTCATCTCGCTCCGGATGCGTCGTATTAATTTTGAGACAAATTGTAAGTCATGTCTGAACATTCATGTGGCCGTTGATGTTATTAATTTGTGTGGAAACTTGCATGGACGGTCCTTGGTCACACTTATTCATCATCACTGCAATTTTCTCAACCAACATTGTGAATAGATCTGTATTTTCACTCGTTTCAGGAATTTCCTCACTCAATACTGCTCGTGCTTTGAACTCTATTTCAGAAAATGGGTTCATTTCCTCCGTTGGCAGATCGGCATTAATACCACCGTCGACATCAGGTTCAACTTCGATTTGATTTACGGAATCCATCGGTACTGCTTTTCCCATTTTGGTCATACTACAGAATAATCAATGTCATTTGAAATTTATTTATTTCATGATACATAAATGTTATACTACGTTCGGTAAAAATTGATTCTAAATGTTGTTAAAGAAGACTCGCGATACATTTTAAAACAGTGGAAAATCAGCTAGAGTTCATTTTATGTGTGCGCTACCTACAGGGTGTTTAAAAAATGACCGGTATATTTGAAACGGCAATAAAAACTAAACGAACAGCGATAGAAATACACCGTTTGTTGCAATATGCTTGGGACAACAGTACATTTTCAGGCGGACAAACTTTCGAAATTACAGTAGTTACAATTTTCAACAACAGATGGCGCTGCACGTGATGTGAAAGATATAGAAGACAACGCAGTCTGTGGGTGCGCCATTCTGTACATCGTCTTTCTGCTGTAAGCGTGTGCTGTTCACAACGTGCAAGTGTGCTGTAGACAACATGGTTTATTCCTTAGAACAGAGGATTTTTCTGGTGTTGGAATTCCACCGCCTAGAACACAGTGTTGTTGCAACAAGACGAAGTTTTCAACGGAGGTTTAATGTAACCAAAGGACCGAAAAGCGATACAATAAAGGATCTGTTTGAAAAATTTCAACGGACTGGGAACGTGACGGATGAACGTGCTGGAAAGGTAGGTCGACCGCGTACGGCAACCACAGAGGGCAATGCGCAGCTAGTGCAGCAGGTGATCCAGCAGCGGCCTCGGGTTTCCGTTCGCCATGTTGCAGCTGCGGTCCAAATGACGCCAACGTCCACGTATCGTCTCATGCGCCAGAGTTTACACCTCTATCCATACAAAATTCAAACGCGGCAACCCGTCAGCGCCGCTACCATTGCTGCACGAGAGACATTCGCTAACGATATAGTGCACAGGATTGATGACGGCGATATGCATGTGGGCAGCATTTGGTTTACTGACGAAGCTTATTTTTACCTGGATGGCTTCGTCAATAAACAGAACTGGCGCATATGGGGAACCGAAAAGCCCCATATTGCAGTCCCATCGTCCCTGCATCCTCAAAAAGTACTGGTCTGGGCCGCCATTTCTTCCAAAGGAATCATTGGCCCATTTTTCAGATCCGAAACGATTACTGCATCACGCTATCTGGACATTCTTCATGAATTTGTGGTGGTACAAACTGCCTTAGACGACACTGCGAACACCTCGTGGTTTATGCAAGATGGTGCCCGGCCACATCGCACGGCTGACGTCTTTAATTACCTGAATGAATATTTCCATGATCTTGTGATTGCTTTGGGCTATCCGAAACATACAGGAGGCGGCGTGGATTGGCCTCCCTATTCGCCAGACATGAACCCCTGTGGACTTCTTTCTGTGGGGACACTTGAAAGACCAGGTGCACCGCCAGAATCAGGAAACAATTGAACAGCTGAAGCAGTACATCTCATCTGCATGTGAAGCCATTCCGCCAGACACGTTGTCAAAGGTTTCGGGTAATTTCATTCAGAGACTACGCCATATTATTGCTACGCATGGTGGATATGTGGAAAATATCGTACTATAGAGTTTCCCAGACCGCAGCGCCATCAGTTGTTGAAAATTGTAACTACTGTAATTTCGAAAGTTTGTCTGCCTGAAAATGTACTGTTGTCCCAAGCATATTGCAACAAACGGTGTATTTCTATCGCTGCTCGTTTAGTTTTTATTGCCGTTTCAAATATACCGGTCATTTTTGAAACACCCTGTAAAAGTTGTAGTCTGGTCACGATCGTTCGCAACAATGCAATTAACAAATTTAACATCTTTCAAAACAGAATTTATACCAATTTAACCTTGTATTGTATTGTGTTGTATGGAACTGGGAGCTTAGAAACGACTGAGAGGCTTCACCCCGCTGTAGCCCACAGTGGTACTCAACCCCACAACAGGCTACAGCAGTCCACTCACCCCACCGCCGTCCCATACCGAACTCAGTGTTGTAATTTCACCTTACTTATGAATTACTCAATGGTATATTTTGAAGAAAGGAAAGGTTTGTGACTCGCGAAATGTCAGCAATAGAAAGGGGTATCCCTTACCATCAGATTTTCTTATGTGATGTATTATAGCTTCCTGGTAGCAAACAGTAAAACTATTTCTTTAAATATTTTCGTCCTGTACTCTTAATAGAAGTTTAGTTCCATCGCTCTTTCTTCAGATATTAAGACTTACTGTTCCAAAGTAACATGTCAAACATCAAACAAAAGAGACACAAGGAGTAACCCGAAACAATAATGGAATTTACAAACTATTCTTCGTGGTCCCTCATGGTGCGCCAGATACGAGGTTAAAGGTTTCTCAAAAGCCTGGTGATAATTTAATAATATGCAAATTGTGCAACTCAGAACAACGGAACGACCCTGACACGGAGGCAACGTACACTGAGGGTTTTATTAAGTTGCACACGGTCTGGTGCACCACAGTTAATTTCTCTGGTTTTATGTCACAGTTTACCTTAGAGAGGTTCAACCTCACGTTCTTTACTCATAGACCTGCTTGGTTTTAGGCCACTGAATAGGTTGGCTGTCATCATTGTTCAGATACAGAAACTGATCAAACCTGCGTAACTCTGATAGCAGAATGGTGCATACAGCAGAGAAATGCCTGAATAACATATCTCATGAGAGGTGAGCACGTACTTGAAAAGTAGCCAGTGAAATGTCGTCAAATATGTCAGATGTTCGTGCCCGAGCAAGTCTCTATCCCCATCTGCTTATTGCTGAAACATATGTACATTACATCGTAAATTGCATAAATGCTGATGAGACCAGGTAGTGGTTTAAATTAATGATGGAATCAACACAAAGATACAGATGTAGATAACATTTACACAGAAAATTGGATTGGTAACGCACTTGCGGGCTTTCAAAAATACACTCCTGGAAATGGAAAAAAGAACACATTGACACCGGTGTGTCAGACCCACCATACTTGCTCCGGACACTGCGAGAGGGCTGTACAAGCAATGATCACACGCACGGCACAGCGGACACACCAGGAACCGCGGTGTTGGCCGTCGAATGGCGCTAGCTGCGCAGCATTTGTGCACCGCCGCCGCCAGTGTCAGCCAGTTTGCCGTGGCATACGGAGCTCCATCGCAGTCTTTAACACTGGTAGCATGCCGCGACAGCGTGGACGTGAACCGTATGTGCAGTTGACGGACTTTGAGCGAGGGCGTATAGTGGGCATGGGGGAGGCCGGGTGGACGTACCGCCGAATTGCTCAACACGTGGGGCGTGAGGTCTCGACAGTACATCGATGTTGTCGCCAGTGGTCGGCTGAAGGTGCACGTGCCCGTCGACCTGGGACCAGACCGCAGCGACGCACGGATGCACGCCAAGACCGTAGGATCCTACACAGTGCCGTAGGGGACCGCACCGCCACTTCCCAGCAAATTAGGGACACTGTTGCTCCTGGTGTCGCGACAGGCGTGAATGGAGGGACGAATGGAGACGTGTCGTCTTCAGCGATGAGAGTCGCTTCTGCCTTGGTGCCAATGATGGTCGTATGCGTGTTTGGCGCCGTGCAGGTGAGCGCCACAATCAGGACTGCATACGTCCGAGGCACACAGGGCCAACACCCGGCATCATGGTGTGGGGAGCGATCTCCTACACTGGCCGTACACCACTGGTGATCGTCGAGGGGACACTGAATAGTGCACAGTACATCCAAACCGTCATCGAACCCATCGTTCTACCATTCCTAGACCGGCAAGGAAACTTGCTGTTCCAACAGGACAATGCACGTCCGCATGTATCCCGTGCCACCCAACGTGCTCTAGAAGGTGTAAGTCAACTACCCTGGCCAGCAAGATCTCCGGATCTGTCCCCCATTGAGCATGTTTGGGACTGGATGAAGCGTCGTCTCACGCGGTCTGCACGTCCAGCACGAACGCTGGTCCAACTGAGGCGCCAGGTGGAAATGGCATGGCAAGCCGTTCCACAGGACTACATCCAGCATCTCTACGATCGTCTCCATGGGAGAATAGCAGCCTGCATAGCTGCGAAAGGTGGATATACACTGTACTAGTGCCGACATTGTGCATGCTCTGTTGCCTGTGTCTATGTGCCTGTGGTTCTGTCAGTGTGATCATGTGATGTATCTGACCCCAGGAATGTGTCAATAAAGTTCCCCTTCCTGGGACAATGAATTCACGGTGTTCTTGTTTCAATTTCCAGGAGTGTAATATAAATGAATGAAATGAGGTGGCCCTCAACTACGTTCCCTCTGACTCAGAGTTGATTGCCACATTAAAGGCCAAATACTGCTGAGTATACAGTATACAGTAAGAATTCACACATGAATTGAACGGTTGAAGGTTTCTATCACTCGGCAATTGCGAATTATGAATGTAACATACAAATTAATAAATGAAAGACTGCAATTAAATAAAATCTGTAGGTAGTATCTTAACGATTTTAAATTATGAGTACGACAGTAGAAGTACTTTTGAGAATGAAGTGTATTTGCGCAAGACTCTTATTGGTGTCGATGGTCCAGCAATTAAATAAAATTTAAGTTGAATAACAGGGAAATAACAGATACCTACTTCACGTACTTAGTTATTAACAACGACATAGCTCGCAAGATATTCACTTCTAAACGCATACTACGACTTCACTGCAGAAGCCACGGAATTCACACAAGAGCACAGGTCAGCACTCCGAAATATTTTTATTCTCCGCGACCACGAGCAAGCTGCCCCACTGTCCAAGTATTTCCCCTGACTGCTGCGTCCAGCACTTTTCGTCCTGTGCCGTAATCTCTCTCGCGCCACACACTGGCTTGTCCTCTCCAGAAACGATGCTCAACCCCAACCTCCACACATCTCTGTTAGTAACCAGCGTTGTGATTGGCTAGAGCGCTCCCTCCATGCCTCCAAGCCAACATGCACTCACAAACATAATGAAACATATTCTACATACTGGATTTACATTTAAATACTTGAAATTAAATAAATACTCTTACGGCTGGACCATAAACACGCTCTAACACACATTATTAAATCTATAAGCAATTAAATAAACATATATCAAAAGAAAAGAGGCAAAAGGTAGGCCAGTAGCCTGATGTCTCTGTGCTTTCTAAAATGCAGTAAATATTTAACCAATTTCTTCATGAATAGTACATATCGGATATAAACAAAGACATAAATGAATAAACATATTTATCGGCATGCTGCTACCGTTTTTTCGTGTAACTGTGGAGTACTTATGGCCTGAGGCGATCGATAGTAACTGGCCACTTTGACCTCCAATAACTCATGCACTATTCAAGTTACTTGCCTGTAATTCATACCAATTTAGGTTTACACTAATAGCTTTTTAAAAACACACAGAGGCACTTAGATTTTAGAATTTCGTTTCTGGGTGTTGGTTGGTTCAAATGGCTCTGAGCACTATGGGACTCAACTTCTGAGGTCATTAGTCCCCTAGAACTTAGAACTAGTTAAACCAAACTAACCTAAGGACATCACAGAGATTCACGCCCGAGGCAGGGTTCGAACCTGCGACCGTAGCGGTCTCGCGGTTCCAGACTGCAGCGCCTAGAACCGCACGGCCACTTCGGCTGGGTGTTACTTCTATAATTTACCATCAGATACTGAACTTTAAGCTAATAATGATATTGAAAATCTGATTACACCATCAAAATCGCCGTGGAATTAATAGTAACGTACATGTTTCTTTTTGGGGTATCATGATTCATCTGACTACTATTAATTTCTATACGAACTGTGAAATGTCTGCCATTAAGGTTTCACAAATTCCACCATCTTTGGCACTCCCAGCGTGTCTCCTTCATCAACACAGCATCACCATGGAATTCCCGGCCACGCAGCTGGACCGTTGGGCGGCATCACGTGGTTGCTAAGCTAACGTTCGGCACCACGTGGCTGTTGCCGGGCAGCGACCTGCCGAGAGGTCCCAGCTTGGCCCATACCAACTCCGAACTTAGAATATATTCAGGGCGCCACAATTCGCCCGTTAACTCACTCACCTTAGGTCTGAACAGCTCAAGAGGGTCCGAACAAGAGATAATTGTATAGGAGTAAGATAAAAGAGCAGCACTATTTCATTTATTCTCAGAGCCTTTCCATTCACAACCATTACGCACTGTGCAAGTTTTGCTATACTAAATCCAGTCTTCACAATGATGTTTACCGTAAACTGTTCTTACAAATGGGTCATTCTTTTCTTGTTATACACCATTATATCATGAATTATGAGAGTAAAAATAATGACAGGAGAGTAATTTATGAGGTGAAACATTTTAAGTGAATGTAAGAAGAGAAACATCGTAGCAAAATGTGCTTGATTAGGCTCATATTTACGTTCTGATAGTATTTTTTAAACAATCAAAGTGGTAGATCAGAGAAAACGAGTACCATCTACCGGGGATATGTAAGTAATTCTTTTTGTGTCACTTGTATTTATGTGCTAGACGAATCACGATTGCGATGCCGTGTGATGCGGAAGTCTATTGCCTGTTAATTACATTTATTAGAGATTTACTAGTACCTTATAATTTTATGCCTAAAGAAAACGAGTGTAAAGTGAATCTGCTAAGAAAGCGGATAGCAGCATAGTGCTATAGACAGAGTACACGTATGCTGCAGATCCTACAACAGATTTCCAAGCTTGTTTTTTTAGTTAATAATTTAATACAGATTTTGATGTCTGGTAGTGTAATATTCCATACTCTCTTATTACATGAATAATAACTTCGGCTTGAATTGCATTTAGATTGTAAATAAGCGACTCCAGTTTCAACAACAAATTCAGACTCCGCTGAAAAAGTTGAGAAGTCAACCGTCCATAATCAGTAGGCCTATCAGACAAAACCACCAGGAGCACTGATGATGCTCATCCTCGTTAGAAAGGAATCGTCGCCCCTCTAAAGCCTTTTTATGGGGCTAAAGGCGTGAAATCTCATGGCGAGGGATGTGGGCTATGGGACGGGTGCTTGAGTGTTTCCCATTTGAATTGGCGTTATATCTGCTTTCCTACATTTATGTTATGTGGATGTGCCTTGTCATGAATCTGCAGCATGGAATTGCCCACAATTAAAGAACGGTTCTTTTCAGCATACATGCAGTCCCATGCACGTTAGTCATTCCCCATTGTATACCTACGAGTGTGTGCCACTTTGCAGCAAAAGAAGGAATAACAGCACATTGGTCGTGTTTGGACAGATTTGGTAACAACATCGCAAAATTTTATTGGTTGGCGACCCCATAGAGTCCTGTGTGCACAAAGACCATATACGTGAAATTAGAAGGAAGGTCAGCGTTGGCCGTAATTTTGATGGCTTATTGAGAGCTAAATCGATTTTCAATCACATGGTGATCATCTTCAGTGCTGTAGTGTACAAATTAAACTCATAGGCACTGGTGTCAAGTTATTATCAGTAACCAAAGTTATGAAGCGATCATGACAGCACACTACTGCACTGAAGATGATCACTAGGTGATTGAAAATCGATTTAGCTCTCAATAAACCGTCAAAATTACGGACAACGCTGACCTTCCTTCTAACATCGCAAAAGCTTACGTTTTCATAATTACTGCACATGCGTCGCAGAGTTACGAATGCCACGCTAATCTTTTGGCTATAAGTTGATGCGTATACACCCATCTTCAAGCTGAAACTTTTTGATCGCCCTTATGTAACTTGGACGTGTGTACGATGCTTTGAATGTTTTTACACATATAGTAATTTTATCTATTTGATATACGCTGTTTGCTCTTATTCTTTAGCGAGAATCTTCCTGGTTGATGTTTTCACTTCCTGAAGACTATGAGGATTATCTTCTCCATACCTTACGGTAATTAGCTGTTTCGCAATACTTTTCGTTAAATCAAGCATAGTTTGTTATTGATTACCATGCGCAGCGTAGTGAAGAATAAACGCATTGACTTCACTGATGTCCAGAATGCGTAACATGATAGACACCGGCCATCTTCTACTTGTGCGTCCACTATCCTAAGTTATACCAAGACTGTCAACCCTAGATTTCTTCTTGTTGTCTTATCTTGGTGGGGTTGGGGAGGGGGGTGAAAGTTCGGATGCAATTTCCCATTAATTCGTTTTTACCAACTCAATGTATGTCAATTCCTTTTGCATCAGGAAGTCCATCAGTTCAACTGTTCACCATTTCAACCAGTTATCTACAGCCGTGAAAGGAAGAATACAACCTCAGCACTGCTGGAGTTGGTTTCTGTAGCTATCTTTCCCACCATGAAAAAAAAAAATGAAATTAAGGTATGGCAATGATGTCCGAAAGTGCATACAAAGGGAAGCTCTGCAACTGAGTTGCATGACGTTTCAGCTGCATTCACATTGGGCAGCTTGGGTGTCAATGATGATGAAGTGCCGGCCGGTGTGGCCGTGCGGTTCTGGGAGCTTCAGTCTGGAACCGCGTGACCGCTACGGTCGCAGGTTCGAATCCTGCCTCGGGCATGGATGTGTGTGATGTCCTTAGGTCAGTTAGGTAGAAGTAGTTCTAAGTTCTAGGGGACTGATGACCACCGACGTTAAGTCCCATAGTGCTCAGAGCCATTTGAACCATTCGATGATGAAGTGATGATCAGGCCAACACAACACCCAGTCCTCGAGCGGAGAAAATGTCTGACCCGGTTGGAAATTGAACCTGGGCCCCAGCATGATAGTCAAACGCGCTGACCTCTCAATTAGGGGGGCAGACCCTGTGGTCAAAGTGTTATACCTTCAGAGTCCGTTTCGCAATATATATATCCCTATAATATGTAGTTATTTATGGCATCAGCTAAGACCAGAACTGTGGTGTCACCGCCAGACACCACACTTGCTAGGTGGTAGCTTTTAAATCGGCCGCGGTCCATTAGTATACGTCGGACCCGCGTGTCGCCACTATCAGTGATTGCAGACCGAGCGCCACCACACGGCAGGTCTAGAGAGACTTACTAGCAATCGCCCCAGTTGTACAGCCGACGTTGCTAGCCATGGTTCACTGAGAATTACGCTCTCATTTGCCGAGACGATAGTTAGCATAGCCTTCAGCTAAGTCAATTGCTACGACCTAGCAAGGCGCCAATTATCCTTTGCTATGTATCTAATGACGCATATACTGTATCAACAAGACCAATGTTCACCAATTGTGGATTAAAGTTAAGTATTCCAGCAGCTACGTACTTTTCTTTATAGCATTCATTACGTAACCTGTTTCAGACCTCACGCCAGCCTGCGTGAGTTTAAGTGCGTGCCTTTCGGTTACCCGTCACTGTGGACTGGCTGTCTTGTCAGTCCACAACAATAACTTTCAGTCCATACTTGTATGGTTTATTGGGTATACAAATACGACTTAAAAATTTACATCTGCTACTAATATTTATAACCTCCTCATCTACATAAGCCAAAGAACCAATACTTTTGATCTAACTGGCAGTTAGTTACAAATTTGTTGACTGCTTCCGATATCGATGCTGTAGGATCATCATTATTTCTTTCATCTAGTGTATTTGTATCATAAAATCTCAAGCTCCAGAGTATTATGCAAAAGCAATTCGCGTTGAAGACGCATTGGAATTGAAAGCTACCACTTCCATCTGTTGCAGATAATGATGTGATATTTTCGTGGTTTGACCGAAAAGCAGTAGCATAAAGCAATAAGCCAAGGAAATACCACATTTCCGTCATATTTAACTCACACAGATATTAGTTTTGGTTCTCTTTGTAGTTTCTTCCCATTCCGGCCAATTTCTCGTTAGTGTATTTCACAACTCACTGCAAAATATTCATGGAAAATAAGCAGGACCAAGTTTCCTTTTCAGTCATGGACGGCTTCCTAAATTGTTGTCAAGTCCAGGTTATTCAATCATTATATTGCGTTGTGGCGTTCTAGAACAGGAGTCAGCAAGGACATCCTTGGACCATTAGAAACCATGAAATTACAATGAAATCCAGACCATTAGCTGCTTACAGGCATTGATAAATATCAACAGGGTCATTGAAAAATGTGTGCCCCGACCGGGAATCGAGCCCGGGATTTGCTGCTTACACAGCAGACGCTCTAACCGCCTTTATTATTATTTTTTAATCTCACTTTGTTCGTAGCTGAGCGTTCTATTTGTTCGGGGCGCCGCGCGGGATTAGCCGAGCGGTCTAGGGCGCTGCAGTCATGCACTGTGCTACTGGTCCCGGCGGAGGTTCGAGTCCTCCCTCGGGCATAGGTGTGTGTTTGTCCTTAGGATAATTTAGGTTATGTAGTGTGTAAGCTTAGGGACTGATGACCTCAGCAGTTAACTCCCATAAGATTTCACACACACATTTTGTTCGGGGCGGACGTCCTATGACGCTTGTTGAAATTCATCGTTAACACATTAACTCAGTTTTTTCTACTACATATGGAAGCTAACCCTCTGACCGAACACGCTGAGCTACCGTGCCGACAAATGAGCCACCGTCGACACAGAGGATAGTGCGACTGCAGGGACATCTCTGTCATGCTCCCCGTGAGGCCCACACTTACAACTTACTGTCCACACACTACATTTGTAGCGCCCCTACCCACTATACTCATTACTCGCGGCACGCAGTCTAGCGATTCACGTAAGAGTTCGGGCAATGTAAGTGCATCCGCACTGAAGAAGATCATTGGCGGGCAAGTCTTATTTACATATGAAGATGGTATCGGACATGTCCGACAGAACAGATGCCATCAGTGATCTTGCAGCTCTCGAAGGATGAAATTACAATGAAGTCCATACCATTAGCTGCTTACAGGCGTTGATAAATATCCACGGGGACAGTAACGTCCAAAGATTGTTTTAGGACTGCTGTTGTATGGAAGACAGGAGACTACAGACGACTCCTTCTGTTCCTATTACTACGGTGTGTTAGACGATCGCTTTTTCCCAACTGTCCCATATTGTTTGTAAAATCCATAAGAAAGGATCAAATCTAGTGGAATAAATTACTTCCCACTGGATTAAATGTAAGTCAGTAGCAGTGCTTGCCAATACTTAACTACTGAGATTGCATGTCCCTATTTTGATTTGAATGCATAGCTAAGTAAGAATCCACTGTGAAGCCAGATTGGACTCTTCGGAGGACGGGGGATGAGCAATAGGGCCATAAACTGTAGGGAATGAGTCTCCTCCCCCCCTCCCTCCCCTGGCCCCATTTGCAGAATAGCCTCTCGCCCCATGTGAAGGGTCCCGCCAGGCTGTTTAGTGAAAGGAGACCGACACTACAAAG
This sequence comes from Schistocerca piceifrons, assembly GCF_021461385.2. Classification (NCBI taxonomy): domain Eukaryota; kingdom Metazoa; phylum Arthropoda; class Insecta; order Orthoptera; family Acrididae; genus Schistocerca; species Schistocerca piceifrons. The sequence goes on from NC_060138.1 coordinate 238,949,011, forward strand.
TCATACAATGCAGATTACGTCTCCAGGATGTGTGGGGACAACAGAGGCTGTTTTTAGCAATTAGTACGGCCACAGGATGCAAGTCATTTAACTGCAGAATCCCATAAAACTACTATTGTGTTGAGAAACTCGAGCTGTCAAAATTTGCCTATAGACGCAAACTGTTAAAATAATGTTTTACAATTATAAAATTGAGTGGGAGCAGCAAGTATAACGTCCATTGAAGATCGTGGGACGCCGATACTGGGCTCATGTGCCCCAAAACCAAACTTCATAAGACCATTTAAAAATGGCTAACATTGCTTCATGTAAATGTCTTAGAAATGATAATGAAGAGTGGGTTTGCGACTACAGATTGACCAGTGCATTAAAGTAGGCGGAGAGTGGGAGTAGGCTGGACACAATTTTTAGTGTCAACACTCTAACATGTTTTTTGGTTTTTTGCTAGTAAATCACCTGCAATGCGAGTAAGGGAGGGAGACTAGTATCGTGTAAGATAACTTTTTACCGGCTGGCACTCACAAAACTTTGCAGTTTGCAGCCATTAGAAACTGCACAGAGCGAAAAACACTGAGCATACTTTTCCTTATCAGAAGTATGCTGCAGAGACTTACTTTTTACTTAGGGGTCTTGAAGGACAGGCTCATATCTAGACTTATCCAGGATCGCCTGGGACGAGAGCTCTCATCCGGTTTAACTGAGTTTAAACGCTGGCAAAAAGGGGTTGCTGGATTAGAGCCAATGACTCATCATGTCAGTCGCCACTTGCTGATTATGAGAAAGGCGACATCGACCCGTAACAGCAAGGGGAAGAACGAATAATTTGTAACGACATTAAATAATTTCAATTTAATTATGAAGATCTGTCTGCAGGCAGAGGCTCAACTTAATTTCAACTCTGGCTATAGATATGCACACGCATATACTTGTGTTTTGCTGTGTGTCTCCATGTACTCGTACTAAACTTCAGCAGTCATGATACGACTTCCGAGAATGTAAATGTTTTGTCCAGATGCACGTTCACTTGAATCATATTCCACATCCGCTATCCACATTGCTAAGGCGTTAGTCTACTTACTTTATTGTTCATTCCATTTGTTTATTGTGAATTTAATTACGCATGTGCTCTAACAGACTGAGTACATTGAGATCTCTGTCTAATTTCGTTCTCGGATGGATGCCTTTCTCATTGTTTTGAGGTTGATATTAATGATTACCCCACCCACGCCGTCACTATAGGACGTATATTTACAGAACCAAATAAAAGAAATATTCTCAAATACAATTAATATCGTTTACCATTTTATGTGGATGTTCTTTATTGTCGCTGTTTCTAAGAAGAAAGATGGAAAGCTGTACAACATCTTATCATACATTTCACTCTTGTATACTTTTTAAAGAATCGTAACAAAAGTGTTCGTTGGTGTTAACTATTTGATATTTTTACGTTAAGAGCAATGTGGATAGCACATCCTCATTGCGCTTCCACAAACAGTAAAATATTAAACTTCCAAGGTTATATTTTACATTCATAATTTCACATAAATAAACCTATAGACCATTTCTTTCGGTGAAGAAACATAATCGGTCTGATTCTTCTCCCCGTTATTCAAAGATGAATGTGGCTGTTGCATTTTCCGCCGGAGTAACAAATTTCCCAACCGAATAGCAACACCATTTGCATCAAGCTTGTTCCTTCTTTGGCTTCGATACAGTTTTCACTGCAGGAAGATGATCGCAATAAAAATTTAATTTTTAAGTGTTGTGTCCACGATAGGTCTTTTCATTCTTTTTCCTTTCTATTCCCTAATGCAAGCCCTTTACTCATGCCATACGTATTATTTTGTAATATTAAATCTTTATTTTACAATCACTGAAGAGCCAAGGAAATTGGTACACCTGCCTAATGTCGTGTAGGGCACCCGCGAGCACGCAGAAGTGCCGCAACACGACGTTGCATGGACTTGACAAATGTCTGAAATAGTGCTTTCAGGCAACAACCACCTGAATCTTGCAGAGATGTCCGTAAGAGTACGACGGAGTAGAGATCTCTTCTGGACAACACGTTCCAAGGCATCCCACAAATGCTCAGTAATGTTCTTGTCTGCGGAGCTTGATGGTCAGCAAGTGTTCCTGGGGCCACTCTGTAGCAATCCTTGTTGTGTGGGGTGTCACACTGTGCTGCTTGAATTGCTCAAGTCCGTCGGAATGTACATTAGACATGGATAGATGCAAGTGATCATACGGTATGCTTAAGTACGTGTCACCTCTCAGAGCCGTATCTAGACGTATCATGCATGAGTCTCGTATCACTCCAACTGCGCGCGCTCTACACCATTATGGAGCCTCTACCAGCCTGATAGCCCCTGATGACATGCAGGGTTCATGGATTCATGAGATTGTCTCCATACCCATACACGCCCGTCTGCTCAATATAATTTGAAACGAGACTCTTCTGACCAAGCAACATGTTTCCAGTCATCAACAGGCAACGTGTTTCCAGTCATCAACAGTCCAATGTCGGTGTTGACGGATCCAGGCGAGGAGTAAAACTTTGTGTCGTTCAGTCACATACGGTACACGAGTGGTTCTTTGGCTCCGAAAGCAGATATCTATGATTTCTCGTAAAATGGCTTATACGCTGAAACTTGTTGATCACCCAACGTTGAAGTCTGCAGCAATTTGGGGAAGAGTTGCACTTCTGTCACGTTGAACGATTCTCTTCAGTCTTTGTTGGTCCCATTCTTGCAGGATTTTTCTCCGGCCCTAGCGACGCCGGAGATTTGTTGTTTTACCGGATTCCTGGTATTCACGGCCCACTTGTGAAATTGTCGTAAGGGGAAGTCCCCACTTCACTGCTTCCTCGGAGATACTGTGTCCCATCGATCTTGGTAACCTGTCATTGTAACAGCACTGCACCAGACACTTGTTGTGTTGTATAGTCGTTGCCGACCGCAGCGCCGTATTCTGCCTGTTTACATATATATGTATTTCAGTAAGCACGCCTATACCAGTCTCTTTGGTGCCTCAGTGTATATTACAAATAATGTAGTGATATTTTGGTCTGTACCGAATGTTAAAAATCCGGCTTTCTCATCAGCCCTACACGTCTGTCTGCACGTTGATCGATCCCGTTGCAGAGGAGCCCATGTTACAACGAGTGACAACAATCCAACTGCGTGTACAACATAAGTGATCCGTGAATCTCGTATTAGTCACGTCTCTTTGTAGGATATTTTACAGAACTATCGATTTCACCTACCAAGATAGATTTCCGTCTACAGACTTCACATTGCTTGTATTTCGCTCACGTGATTAGTACCATACGTATATTAGTGGCTTCTGATACGGCCACGGAGGCTACAAGGTCCAAACTAGGTCAAACTTATATAAGACTCAGACGTGATGAAGTAAGAACTCCCATGGTGCGGTTATCTCTGCCCAGTTTCAACAGTTGTGTGGATAAGTATTATTTACGATTATATGGGCCGCTGGTGCATGCTCTCTCGCTTCACGAATAGGGTAGCGTAATTTGCCTTGAGAGACCTTGTACTACGCTGTGGGAGGGTGCGCCGCTAACAGTACACTACCCCACGTGGCTCATGCATGAGGGGACCTTAGCAACCTATTGTCGATAAGTACCTGGATTTTTTGATGTTGAATTGTATGTGAAACTCCAGTGTATGTATTCGTGTTCTACCCACAACCCATTGGCCTTTAATATGAGCACATTAAAAGTGTGCTATACAGTAATTTGATTGACGCCCTCAGTGACCTATCTCAAGTTATTTGTAACGCTCATACGATCGTTCGACAGATTTCGGGTTCACCGAACGCCTTTACCAGTTGATGTGAGGTTCGTACCAACCAGATTGACAGTAGACTGCATTTCTGTCCATGGTGGACTGTTTGACCCCGTTCTGTCATATGGCCAATTATCGATCTGCAATACCGTTACAGGCAAATCACTACCATCACTATGAGTTACATATGATAATAGGAATATCTCGTTTGGTTTGATTTTAACAATCACTTCTCAGTGTTTGTTACAAATAGATCCAGATCGACAAAAACCTTCCACAAAAAAAAGTACGCATAATTCCAACCTGCCGGCAATCATTGTCCCTCGCTATATTTGCAAGTGGAAAGGGAAAGGCAGTGAATAACTAATGGGCAAAGGACAGTGGCTTTCAAAGTATCTATGTAGTATAGAACCATACTGCTTGCATTACGACAGGCATACATTCCTATTATGATCTCTTGATTAACAACATGCTGCACCCTGTTTGGAACGCTATACAACACCGATTGGTCGTGGGGTATAGGCTTCCGGAGGTGCATGGCACCAGGTATCTACGTACGAGTCACGTACTTACTACAAATTTCGAGTAGGTATTTTGTGGTATGGAGACAGCGACAACCGCTTTGCACATGCGTTCTATTAGGGGACAAATCAGACGAGTTTGGTCACAGAGACATCAACGTGTCCACTAAATTCCTACTCAACTAACGATAGCAACATTCTGGCCTTGTGAAATGGACAGTTACCCAGTTGGAAGATGCCATCAGTGACTGGGAAGACATCAGGTAATGCAGGTCATCCTCGAAAGTGACAATGTAGTACACAGATATCATATTGAGTCTGATAACTACTGCACGTCCCATTGTAGCCTAAGTATATGCCCTCCATTGCATAATACGACTCCTACCAAGCCGCGGTGAAATTTTCGAGGAACCTTTCACCTGGGTGACAGTGTATCCAGACAAGATCGTCACAAGAAACACGATTTATCAGGTGACACGTTTACACTGATGCACGGTCCATTTTTATGGATCCTGTGGCCACTGCCACGATAATTGACAATTTCCTTGCGTCAACATAAGCACACTTAGGCGTCTTCTACCAATCAGCGCCAGATTCAACACTACGCACTGAAGAATGTAATCTGAAAGTCTTGTGCCGGCACTAGAATTATATACGCCATAACTCTCACAGGACGCAACCTATATTGATGTAGGATAGGAAACTTCCGTAACCTACTTTTTATGACGAGCTATAAACGTCCAACATATTGTTACCTAGCTGCGGTTTGACAATCCTTCAATCATTGTCCCTGGATATTACAACAGCAGCACACGCACGTCCAATCAACCTTACCCTTTCTGAGATGCTGCTACCAAACACCGAGCCATAAGATCTCTCCTTACTCAACGTGGGTTATTATATGTCACTGAATCCCAATTTTTGGCCCGCATCGTCGCTGGAGTGATTCCCCATTTGTCTCTGCTCCGATTACCGTGTCACTTGGCAGCAGAAACGCCAAGTACCATTCAATCTCGCGCTGTGCATTGGTCATATTTTGACTCGTCAGCGTATATTTTCATTAGGAACCTTTCCCGATAAACTTGAGCAGCAACGACTTACGAACTACTCTCATTGCGTGCTAAGAGCATGAATCCGAAAGACAAAGTTTCATATTCGATTCCTGGGTCAGCACAAAGTTTTATATGTCAGGAAGTTGTCATTTTTATCTTACTCGATACTCCGTTGTCTTCCTATCGCAAACTGTACGAGTTAGCGTGTATAGTGTACTACACTGAAGAGCCAGAGAAAGTGGTGCACCTGCCCAGTATCATGTAGGGCCCCAGCGAGCACGCAAAAGTGCCGCAAAGCGACGTGGCATGGACCGACTAATGTCTGAAGTAGTGCTGGTGGAAACAGGCACCCTGAATCTGCAGGGCTGTCCATAAATCCGTAAGAGCACGAGGGGTGGAGATCTTAACAACACGTAGCAAGGCATCCCAAATAAGCTCAATAATATTCATATCTGGGGAGTTCGGTGGCCAGCGCAAGTGTCTGAACTCAGAAGAGTGTTCTTGGGGCGAATCTCCAGCAATTCTGGACGTGTGGGCTTTCACGTTGTTCTGCTCGAATTGCCCAAGTCCATTGGAACGCACAGTGGACATGAATGGATGCAGGTGATCAGACAGGATGCTTAATGTACCTGTCACATATCAGAGTCCCGTATCACAAACCTACTGCACACGCCTTACACCATTACAAAGCGTCCACAAGCTAGAACAAACCCCTACTGACATGCAGGGTCCATGGATTCATGAGGTTGTCTCCATAACCGTACACGTCCATCCTCTCGAAACAATTTGTATCGAGATTCGTTCGAACGCTCAACATGTTTCCAGTCACCAACATACCAATGTCGGTATTGACGTTCATTCATGAACGGAACACTAGCGGTCCTTCGACTCCGAAAGCCCATATGAGGATGATGTTTCGTTGAATATTTTGCACGCTGACACTTACTCATGGCCCAGCATTGAAATCTGCAGCAATTTTCGGAAGGGTTGCACTTTTGTCACATTGAACGGTTCTCTTCATCGGCGTTGGTCCCTTGCAGGATATTTTTGCGTTTACAGCGATGTCCTCCGACATACGCCGACTATAACACGACTTTCAAACCTACTTAAGTCTTGATAAATTGCCGTTGTAGCAGCAGTAACCGATATAACAACTGCGCCAAACACTTGTTGTCTTATAAAGGCGCTGCCTACCGCAGCGCCGTATTCTGCCTGTTTACACATCTCTGTATTTGAGTAGGCATGCCTATACCAGTTTCTTTGGCGATTCAGTGTATATGATTAGTATGCTGTAACTGTGGAGGGGTCGACAAACCCTTCTGGACGTCAGAACGAGCTGCACCGTGCAACCTTACCGAAAATCAGCTGACTCCCGTAGAATCATGTGAATTTAATTAGAGGTGTTGTCCGATGGATAACTTTTTGAATTTAGTATGTTAAAGAGGGTGGTTCTAGCATGCAGGAAACGTGATAGGCGGGCTCAGAACTGGATAAAATAGAGAATTGTATCAAACTACTGAATGAAGCAGTGGTCATCATTAAAGCTTATTTACAACCCTTTGTTGTGTATTTCAAGTTTTATACGAGCACCAAGGACATTGAATCATTGCGTTCATCGACTGTTAATACTAGTTTACAATGGATAAGGAAGAGTAGTGAAATGGATGTGAATATGTTAAGGCTAACATATCATTCGGATAGAAATTACGTTCACAGAAATCGCATAGTGATTGCCAAACATTAATCACAGGTTCAGAGGTTGGAAGGAGATATTAAAGAAGTAATCATGCACGCTCCCACTATTTTGATTGAGCACATGTTAAGTTCGAGATTGTTCACGATGATACTTGAATTAAAAACATAAAAATCCTAACAAAAATTAGAAAACTCCACATACATCGGATCGTTTGCTCTCACAGAAGGCTTCTCAAACTCAGAGATCAAAACCAAAGTCCTTCTCTCGGATTAAGTGTCCTGTGGTTTGACTCGGGTAGAATAAAGCTGCATTGAGTAATCCCAGCCAGAAGTACGAGTTTTAACTGTGCTATATTTTGAGCATCAATTGCACTGATTCTTCCAAGTGCTGAGCTATCAGGTACATTCTAATAATACACGAATCTCCCTCCCATACTCATTTTAAACATAATTGACCAGTTGTGTGTGTTTTTAATATTGGAGTTCAGAAACAAGCAGCTTCTGACTCCCATAATCCATATTATCTCACATCTTAGGCAAACAGATCGTCTCAGTGTAGTTTCAGTTCCCCTGCAACAGATTTTATTTGTAATAGTCCATAGTAACAAGCTAATTTTCCTAACAGCGCCAGCAGCAAGACAATTACTTTGGCGCCAGTCCGATGACTCCGGTCTGGTGTACCGTAAACTGTACCCAGAAAATGTCGAAGACAGGTCCACTAATCACCCCATCCCGACTGCGCGTCTAGCCCAGTTGGTAGAAGACGCTAGAGCCCGCGACAGAGTGCCCTAATCGTCAATGCATTCAGGTAGTGTCTGCCACTCACCAGTGTCCACATACAGTCTGAGACGTCAGCGAGGAGATTGGCTGGCGGGTCGGCGGATCGGTCAGATTGTACATGGGAGCTTTTACGTGGTGTGCTGACTCTCGAACAAAAACAGTAATCCATAAATATTTATAACTAGAAATGATAATAGTTCTTTTTATTCCTATTGGGACAAATGATAACTTATATTTATTTTTAATTTACTTATGACTATACTTATACTTTCGGAGTTGAAATAGTCCCCCATTCGGATCTCCAGGCGGGGACTACACAGGAGGACGTTGTTATCAGGAGAAAGAAAACCGGCGTCCTACGGATCGGAGCGTGGAATGTCAGATCCCTCAATCGGGCAAGTAGGTTACAAAATTTAAGAAGGGAAATGGATAGGTTAAAGTTAGATATAGTGGGACTTAGTGAAGTTTGGTGGCAGGAGGAACAAGACTTCTGGTCAGGTGAATACAGGGTTATAAATACAAAATCAAATAGGGGTAATGCAGGAGTAGGTTAAATAATGAATAGGAAAATAGGAATGTTGGTGAGCTACTACAAACAGCATAGTGAACGCATTATTGTGGCCAAGATAGATACGAAGCTCACGCCTACTACAATAGTACAAGTTTATATGCCAATTAGCTCCGCAGATGATGAAGAGATTGACTAAATGGATGATGAGATAAAAGAAATTATTCAGATAGTCAAGGGAGACGAAATTTTAATAGTCATGTATGACTGGAACTCCACGGTAGGAAAAGGAAGAGAAGGAGACGTAGTAGGTGAATATGGAATGGGGTAAGGAATGACAGAGGAAGCCGCCTGGTAGAATTTTGCACAGAGCATGGCTTAATCACAGATGACTCTTGGTTAAGGAATCACTAAAGAAGGTTGTATACATGAAAGAAGCTGGAGATACTGGAAGGTATCAGATAGATTATATAATGGTAAGACAGAGATTCAGGAACCAGGTTTTAAAGTGTAAGACATTTCCAGGGGCAGATGTGGACTCTGACCACAATCTATTGGTTATGAACTGTAAATCAAAACTGAAGAAACTGCAAAAAGGTGGGAAATTGAGGAGATGGGACTTAGATAAACTGAAAGAACCAGAGGTTGTACAGAGTTTCAGGGAGAGCATAGGGGAACAATTGACAGGAATGGGGGAAAGAAATACAGTAGAAGAATAATGGGTAGCTTCGAGAGAAGAAATAGTGAAGGTAGCAGAGGACCAAGTAAAAAGACGAGGGCTAATAGATATCCTTGAGTAACAGAAGATATATCGATTTTAATTTATGAAAGGAGGAAATACAAAAATCCAGTAAATGAAGCAGGCAGAAAGGAATACAAACGTCTCACAAATGAGATCGACAGGAAGTGCAAAATGGCTAAGCAGGGATGGCTAGAGGACAAATGTAAGGATGTAGAGGCGCATATCACTAGGAGTAAGATAGATACTGCCTACAGGAAAATTAAAGAGACCATTGGAGAAAAGAGAACGACTTGCATGAATGTCAAGAGCTCAGATGGAAACCCAGTACTAAGCAAAGAAGATAAGGAGAAAGGTGGAAGGGGTAAATAGAGGGCCTATACAAGGGCGATATTCTTGAGGACAATATTATAGAAATGGGTGAGAATGTAGATGAAGATAAAATTGGAAATATGATCCGCGTGAATAGTTTGACAGAGCACTGAAAGACCTAAGTCGAAACAAGCCCGGGAGTAGACAACATCCTATTAGAACTAATGATAGCCTTGGGAGAGCCAGGCCTAACAAAACTCTACCATCTAGTGAGCAAGACGGATGAGACCGGCGAAATACCTTCAGACTTCAAGAAAAATATAGTAATTCCAAGCCCAAAGAAAGCAGGGGTTGACAGATGTGAAAATTACTGAAATATCAGTTTAATAAGCCACGGCTACAAAATACTAACACGAATTCTTTACAGACGAATGGAAAAACTGGTAGAAGCCGACCTCGGGGAAGATTAGTTTGGATTCCATAGAAATATTGGAACACGTGAGGCAATACTGCCCTTACGACTTATCTTAGAAAATAGATTAAAGAAAGACAAACCTTGGTTTCTAGTATTTGTAGACTTAGAGAAAGCTTTTGACAGTGTTGACTGGAATACTCTCTTTCAAATTCTGAGGGTGGCAGGGGTAAAATACAGGGAGCGAAAGACTATTTACAATTTGTACAGAAACCAGATGGCAGTTATAAGAGTTCAGGGGCATGAAAGGGAAGCAATGGTTGGGAAGGGAGTGAGACAGGGTTGTGGCCTATCCCCGATGTTATTCAATCTGTATATTGAGCAAGCAGTAAAGGAAACAAAAGAAATATTTGGAGCAGTAATTAAAATCCATGGAGAAGAAATAAAAACTTTGAGGTTCGCCGACAACATTGTAATTCTGTCAGAGACAGCAAAGGACCTAGAAGAACAGCTGAACGGAATGGACAGTGTCGTGAAAGGAGGATATAAGATGAACATCAACAAAATCAAAACCAGGATAATGGAATGTAGTCGAATTAAATCGGGAGATGCTGCCGGAATTAGATTAGGAAATGAGACACTTTAAGTAGTAAATGAGTTTTGCTATTTGGGGAGCAAAATAACTGATGATGGTTGCAGTAGAGAGGACATAAAATGTAGACTGGCAATGGCAAGGAAAGCGTTTCTGAAGAAGAGAAATTTGTTAACATCGAGTATAGGTATAAGTGTCAGGAAGTCGTTTCTGAAAGTATTTGTATGGAGTGTAGCCATGTATGGAAGTGAAAAGTGGACGATAAATAGTTTAGACAAGAACAGGATAGAAGCTTTCGAAATGTGGAGCTACAGAAGATTGCTGAAGATTAGATGGGTAGATCACAGAACTAATGAGGAGGTATTGAATAGAATTGAAGAGAAGAGAAATTTGTGGCACAACTTGTCTAGAAGAAGGGATCGGCTGGTAGGGCATATTCTGAGGCATCAAGGGATCACCAATTTAGTATTGGAGGGCACCGTGGAGGGTAAAAAACGTAGATGGAGACCAAGAGATGAAAGCACTAAACAGATTCAGATGGAAGTAGGATGCAGTAGGTACTGGGAGATGAAGAAGCTTGCACAGGATAGGGTAGCACAGAGAGCTGCATCAAACCAGTCTCTGGACTGAAGACCACAACAACAACACGACTAGATCTTCAGAAAATACAATGGAAAACATTGAAACCGAAATAATCACGGATTTTAAAAACTGTATCCCCTCTACTCTAGAAAGCTTACTTTAAAATAAAATATGGTTTTTACTTGTGCGTCAGCATATGTACATGTACTACGCATAAGAAGCGTTATCAACATAACGAAAACGCCATTTCGCATGTATGCATGGTGAACTGGAACTTCACCAACAAAGTTACAGAGGTTGCCAGGAATATTTTCCGAATATTTTGGTGTAAGGGACCCCTGGCCTCCAATGGTTCGTTATGGAGTAATTACATTTCATTTGATTTCTAACACCTGTATCGTTATTACGCTGAAAAGATCCCCACAGCAGTGAAAATTTCGACGGTATGCGTTGTGTGTCTTGTTTAGAAACAAACTAAACCTTTCATTCACTTTACTTACTGTTAACAGCAGTAATCCCTACTTTACTCCTCGTCCGCAAGCTTGCATTCAGTACTGCGCTGTCCAGTCTCGGCTTGGTTTTTCCAGAATTTTAGTTGTACGTTAACAGAGATACACAACAGTACGGATAGGTTTACTGATGAAAATTCGACCGATAAGCATCTAGTCTATAGGTTTGTCGAATGGAAAAAGAGCATGGCAGTTCCCACAGCAACGGCAATCCCGTAACAGCAGTTTTATACCTGCTCACAGGCGTCCACGAATACCCTGATCGTTTTTGTTATTACGTTATGGAGATTGCATATTGCCTTTTTCACTTTTGTTCGCGTATTTTCACAGAAACAAATATAATTCTCGAAACGAAGCCTATTAAATCGTAATTAAATTTTTATTTTTTAACGAGCCACCAGCGAGCGCGAGTTATAAATACACAGAACGCATCCATGAGTAAACTCTGAAATATTGTCGGTGGAATCAGGGTTCATAATGTACAGATTCTAATCCCATTCCTAGCGCTACAGTTTATCATTCTCTGTATAAATGTGACTTAGAAATATGAAAATAGTTTACTATATAGCAATAGTTCTACATCATAATTCTACGTCTTCCTCCAAACTGTGCACACAACTGTGAACTTACGGTAGAGGGTAACAGCCATTTACCATTTACTAAGCTTTCTTACCGTTCCTTTCATGTATGGAGGGCAAGAAAGAATGCATAAACGCATCGGTGGGTGACATTATTGGTCTAAACTGTCCTCGCTCTCCATACGGGAGCGATACATAGGAGGTCGTAGTATATTCCTAGAGTCATCATTGAATGCTGGTTCTTGAAACTTAGCACCAGGCTTTCTCCAGCATCTTCAAGCATTTGCCAGTTCAGTTTCATATCCATGACCATGACCCACTGGTCACTAACCTGTGACCATTCTTTCTGCCTTTCCCCTTTTCGTTGATAAGCCCTGTTAGCGCAATTTTGTTCGGATCCTATTACACTTGAGTAGGTCGCACGAGTGTTTTGTAAGCAGTCTCCTTTCTGTACTGGTTGCATTTCCCTAGCGTCCTACCGATGAACCGAAATCTGCCCTCAGCTTTGCCTGCAATTAAGCCTATGTAATCGTGCCATATCGTCCCTGTGAGGTGTTGCGCCCAGGTATTCAGGCATTCTTGTGAGTTCAGCGATTGTAGTTGTGTTAGTTTTAAGGTTTACTTCTGATACGCTTCTTGCATATAGATGTGACCTGTGCTTTCTTCTACCTGCTGGACATTGTTTTTTGTTAAAGTGGTCTATGATAGATTGTGGTTAAAATCGGGATTAGACAGAAATATGGTAAAGAATCTGATAGGGATTCCATGAGCGGCTGAAATTTTATATGAGTAGTTTCGGTTGTTTCTCAACACCACTGAAAATTTTATCAATACCTCTTCTCCTTGTAGTAGTACAAGAACTATGCAAGAGCAGTGCTCCTGAATAATTCTGCTTCATTATCGTTATTGCTATGTGGCAGACACATGCTCATTACGAAACTGTATGCTAAGTAAGATATACTAAAATACAGTGTATTCGCCACAATTTACGTAATACAAGAGAAAAATTTCGTAAGGTGGCAGACCATAATTATCTTTCATATTACGACAGAGTGTGCATGCTAATATAATCCGCGTACTACTATAATTAAATAACCCACAGCCCAAAAAAACGGAAAGTTCCACAGGTGACGAAGTAGGAGTAAGCCACTGGATTACAGATCCATGTCAGGAACGACGATTTGCTGTAGGGTTCTGGAATATAATAAATTACCTCCAAGAAAAACGAACCACATATTCAGCACGGATTCTGTATACTCGTTCTTGTGGAGCACAACTAAGTCTTTATTTCCATGAAATAATGGGTGCTATCGGCAGGGAATCTCAAATTGATTCCATAGATTTCTAGACTAACAGAAGACTTTCATTATACTGTTCTTCAGAAACGACTTGTAATCAAATAGCATGCCTATGGAATATCGTCTCACTTGTGCGATTCGATTCGTGATGTCACAATTCATAGTAAGTGACAGGAATCATCGAGTAAATCTGAAGTGATGTCTAGCATGGAGGGAACTGTTACAGACCCTCTGCTGTTCCTAATCCATGTAAATGGTTTAGAAGACAATCTAAACGGCCTTCTTAGATTGTTTGCAGATGACGTTGTCATTAATCGTCTCGTACTCTCATAAGAATATCAAAACCAATTGTAAAACGATTTAAACAAAATATCGACATGGTTCGAGAAGGGCCAATTCTGAGCCTGAATTATGAAAATGTTTATGTCATCCACTTCAGTAGTAAAAGGAGTACATTAAATTTCGAATACACGATAAATTACACAAATCCAATACCTATCAATTCAACTAAGTGTCTAGCATAAGTTAACTGTTACGATTACATATATAATGTTGTGCAGAACGTAAACCAAAGTCTGCGTTTTATTGGCAGAGCAGAAGACGTAACCAATCTACGCTTGTCCGTCCTCTGCTATTGTTGTGAGGTATGTATTCCTTCACTGATAGGATTTGCGTAGGGCTTCGAAATACTCAGACAAACGGAAGCTCACTTTGCATTGCAGCGAAATGGGGGAGAGTGTCACGGACATGATAAGCGAATTAGGATGGCAACCATAAAAACAAAGGCAGTCTTCGTTGTCACGAGATCTTTTCACGAAATTACACTTCCAAAGCTCTCCCCTGAATGTTTTGTTGAAGCCTACCTACGCCGGGAGAAATGATCAACGTAATAAAATAAGAGAAATCGGAAATCCAACGAAATGGCTTAAATGTTCGTCTTTCCCGGGTGCTGTTCGAGATTGGAACGATAGAGAAATAATGTGAAAGTTGGTCGATGAACCTGCTGCCAGGCACCTAAGTATGAATTACAGAGTAGTCATCATGATGTAGAAGGAGGTATGTAACGTAAAATGTCAGGTAGGCTGCGACGTAATGAACAGTATATGGTTGGGTGCAAATTTCACTGGGTGCAGTTTTATTTGCGGATCTCACACTCTTAAAAACAAGAGTGCCAGGTGGTCTCCTGCCTCATTGCACTTCAGACATTTTTATCTTCGTATTGCTTCGGGAATTGTGTTTTCCAGAATACTGACTTACTGCTGAGGGATGGGTGCCTTAAAAGAGGGCTCTCACATTGTTTGCTAGCAGTGCTTCTCCTCGGCGCCTGTGGCCTGTCCATGTAGGCAACATGATACACTGTCTTTTCGTCGTTTAGGACAGAACACAGACTGCTCGCCCCTGGAGGAGTTCAGCCGACATTCCGTATACGGTCCTAAATTTTGTGCCTGGCTTTCGTCCTTGCTTTGTGGTGTTTGGCCTTTGAGAAGGTCTACACTCCCTCTTTATGGTCGGACCGTGGGTATATCCCCTGCTCAGCTGGCCTCTGTCTAATCTATGCTCAGTAAGACTTCGAACTATATTTCAATATCCCTCCAGAAGAATAATTTAATATGGAAACGTAATCAGCGCTGTTAAGCTCCAACAAAATCTTTAATTTCACTACCCTGGGGTTAATTTAGGCTTACTAGACCTGTTAATTATTTGACGTTAATGGTGGGACATGACAGTTTTGCCAAGAACGAATGTATAACAGAGGTGTCTATAAATATTAGTGCAATATCCATTGTAATTTCGGATAATTCTCATTTCCGTAGCAAGAAACTGATTTAAATTATTGTTCGCCATTCATTTTGTGAGGTGGCGCAAACTTGACTCTCTTTGACATGAGATGGGATTCTTAGATGGCAAACAAGTTACGCGTTGTGAATATTTTAAAATACATTGAAAATAACAGTTAGGCGAGCACCAGTGAACAGTTCCATAGTACACGTAACCCAGCCTTATGAAAAATCACATAATGTGTTCTTGGAGGCCAGCATCTCGTGGTCGTGCGGTAGCGTTCTCGCTTCCCGTTCCCGGGTTCGATTCCCGGCGGGGTCAGGGATTTTCTCTGCCTCGTGATGGCTGGGTGTTGTGTGCTGTCCTTAGGTTACTTAGGTTTAAGTAGTTCTAAGTTCTAGGGGACTGATGACCATAGATGTTAAGTCCCATAGTGCTCAGAGCCATTTGAACCATTTTGTTCTTGAAGGATACTGAATGACAGTCTCCAATAATGAAAGTAAATGCATATACATCCATAACTTGAAAAAATGAGAATGTTTCTGTTCCGCGTGTACAAAATACAGGTCGATTTAAAGGGTTGTGCACAAACTGATAGGGCTGATGAAGGAGTCGAAAGACAACTTTGTCACAGGAATTTATGGTCTTGGAAGTAATCTTGAAGCAGTGAAAACTTTAGACTGTCAAGAACAGCAACACAATTAATACACACAGGTCATGACCTCAGCAAAGATAGTGTGCTTCTGTGTAAGTATAACTCTTTGACAGTGAAGCTCGTTCCGTCGATTCTCACACCGTTAAGGTCTATTGTATCAGCTGCTGCGTACTTCCGTGTGTTTATCATTCTTACGCTGTGAAACACGTGGGTTGTTTACATTACAGTACCGCTGTGGAATGACAGTGCACACTGCGGCGTTATTGAAAGTGAACGCAATGTGCTTTGAGACATGATATGGTACACGTGTGCAGAACAGTGAGACATGCATTTCATAGGCCACTGGAAACGCACACGAAGATAAAGGCCTGTACTGCGTTCAGTATCCTAACAGACGTCAACGACACCCTTGGTCGTTTTAGATCGTTTACCGCCGGCTCGAGCAGACCGGTGCGAGCAGACACGTGCATTACGCACAGCACATCATTCCGAACGCACATGGACTACTGTAACAGCCGGTTTAAAACAGGAGGTACTTCCCACTGTACCACATATTAGGGAGTCTCTCCACTTCATTCACTTATGCAACGCGAAAAGAATGCTTTCTTAAGGCCTTGTGTACATACTGTAACTACGCTACTCTCCGCTATCATTAAAGGAACAGTAAAAAAGCGGTTGTAGTACACTGCAAGATTCGCCACTTAAAGCATAATCTTGAAAGTTTGTAAGTAGACTCTCGCAAGCGTCTGACAGCCAGGTTTTTCAGAACAGTGATGCTCTGTCATGGATCGAACAAATATGTGACCCAAAACGCAAAGGAATTAATGAAATTAGCTGCCAGTGAACATAGTTCCAATCAACGGGGAACGTTGAAAATTTTTGCCGGGCCGGGATTCGAGCTTTGGCCTTCTGCTTCCTACGTAGATGCGCCATCCGGATACAGTGGTCATCGCAACTGCACGGACTACCCTAGCACGCTTCCCGTCACACCCAAATTATTCACAAAATACTGTTCTTTCGAACACGTCCGAAAGAACAGACGCAACAAATATAAAGCATGTCACCATATGTTGTGTCCTTCCTTGTGTGTGTCCGATGCCGTAAGAAGCGAACATCTTGATATTCTTTAAATGGATGTGCGAGTCTGCTTGGCGTCTTTACTTATTTCTTTTATAAAATTCTTTTATCCTTTAGCGCCGTAGCCATATGTTTAATTCTAGTACCTTCAATAGCAAAAGAACTGTGTTTCACGGTTTTATTTACATTTTCCTTTTATCGCAATGAAATCTTAATATATTTTGTATTGAATTTACCAGAAACTTAATACTCATTTGGTCAAGGGCTAAATTTACCTACTGATGCACTCTAGAGAATTCAACTGCTATAAATCTAACAACTGGAGATACGTCTAGCTGTGGCATAGAGGCGTTGACGGAATTATCAATACCATTGTATGGGAGCCCAGAATAGACAGTTCCAATTGTGTGACAGGTATATATATTGGAACTGCATTTACAGAGAGTCTGTGTGGATATTAAACCTCATAAATGTACAAAAAGAACAGTTTTATGTTTTGCACTGATTTATAAACGAGTATACTGTACGACGGTTCAAACGTGACGTGTCGAACAACTCATTTAGATCAATAGATGCCAAACACTTCGATCTAAAAATCATGTTTTGTCACGTGTCATAAAATACTGTTTCAATCATGGACTTAATGACGAAAATCTTCCTCAGACCTTAAATCTTTGTTACGGACCGTGAGAGAAACATTTACCTATGGACGCCAGATTAATATTAATAGAAAAATGATGGTTTGAGACATACGTCAGTAAGTCAGTAGGATGAATATAATCCACGAAAGGCTAGGAGTCGCGAACCAGTGTTGACCTAGCCCACAACTGTAATCTTTCGCCATGTTCCATTACAGTGTACATGCAGTCTGAACAGCTTGATGGGATACTTTGAGATGGTAAACTTACATTGCGGTCATTCTCACTGACGTTCTTCTTGGCACCTATTGAACTATCCTCGAATTTCATGACAACTGTATATCGACTGATTTGGTACAGTCTGTAGTGAGCATGGTTGTTCCTCAGATAAGACTCCATATTCGACTGCTGCTCTCTGCGGAGTGTGAATCCAGAACCTCTACAAAGAATGATGAAAGGCACGCAGGGCATTATACATAATTTTAGACATATTAAAGTCGGTTTTTAGTGCGTAACTGCAAATTTGCTCTATTAAATTCCTATGTTTGTTGTTGATGTTTCTCTACATGAAACTTAAACACCTACAGTATCAGCAACTCCAATTTAATTCAAGTCTGCAGCGACTGTTTTCCGTGAAATGCAATCTCCTAGATTGCCTCGTCTTTCACTCACCTGACGAAAATTCATAGAATTTATGGTACTGACGATGTTCTCACAACACCGCTACAGGCTGAATCACTGTCTTTCTTGTCAGGAACAGATTAGATGAAAACCACCTTGTGATGGTCGTTTCGGCGAATCGAGTCGAAGGGGCTACCTGCCAGCCAATTGCGGCACTGCTCGAGCGTCAAGCGCTCACTGGGGCACTGGACCCAACGCTCTCTCTGTCACAGAAGGAACCCAGTCCTCCCGTCAAAGCATGTAGTAAGATACCTACCTCTGGTCGAAAGTATAACACATTTTTCTTTTGTAAGTAATAAGGGTTACCCTGCTGTTGCTCAAATGTGAATTAGTCGCTGTTGTATCAGTTCCTTCAGCGTTATACAGTTTGCATCACGAGGAAACGAACTCTCAAGTTTTGCTTTATAAGAAGCTAATTAATGTACTGCATTCTTAAAATTTTACCAGCTTTGAAGTTTGCTACGTTTTGCTTTATGAATTTTAAGTCCCGACGAGACCTTTTTTTCTTCTGGTTTCTTAGGAATTGATTGCAGTTTTGGTGTTGAGTTCAGTTTGCTACAGTACCTCAAGAAATCTGCATATATCTGGGCAGTAGGAGCAGAACTACGTACTGTGCATGCTGTTGAGGCTTTCGCAAGCATTGGTGGTTTCTGTCTATTGCAACTTATTTCTGCCAACATGAGTGGAGGTGAGAGTGCGTTTTGGTCGATATAAGCATCTACTAACTAGTCTGGGAGTAACGTCCTTTACGAGTAATCTAAACATCCTCGGTCCCGGGATCGAACTTCGCTATGTCTTAAATTGTGAATAAAAATCACCAGCATTGCAGTCTAAGACTTCCGATATAATAAATCACCCAAGCGATTCCAAAGGTCTTGTCAAAGAGGTCGGAGGAGCGGGCAAAGTTCAGGGCACTCTCTTGCTCTTGGGGTGTGAAACTGCCCTTGACGGTGAAAAGATGAGCATTTATTAATGGCATGAGGGTGCAGAAGCCAAAGGAAACCACTGTAGGTGTTTCCACGGCACTTGTCATCTGTAACTGAGCAAGTGCCATAATGATCTCCGCATTGGCTAAAGATTCCGCACTACTCCCCCATTCGGATCCCCGGGAGGGACTGATGAGGAAGAGGTTGAGTAACCAACAAAAGAGTAGCATTCTATGACTCGGTGCATGAAGTGTAAGACAATTGGACGTGGTATGGAAGTTGGAAAATCTGAAAAGTGGGAGTCAATGAAGTGAAATGGAGAGAAGCAGAAGACTCCTGGACAGACGAGTATAGGGTAAAATCAACAGCTGCAGAAAATGGTATGAGTAGGATTCGTTACAAATAACACGCTATGGCAGAGAGTCAGTTAAGTGAGTTAAAGTGAATGGTTCAGTGATAGGGATGTTCTCATCAGAATCGACAGCAAAACAACACCAATAACAGCAGTTCAGGTATAAACGACGAGGTCGTCAGCAGAAGATAAATGTACAGAAAGTGTATGAGGATGCTAAAAGGGTAGTTCAGTGTGGAAAGGGAGATGAGAACCTAATAATAATGAAGGATTGAAACGTGGAAGGAGTACGAGAAAGCGTCGTGGGAGAATGTGCGCTTGGTGGTAAGAATGTGAGAGGAGCTCGGCAAAAATTTCAGTTAGTAGCTAACTGAGAATATTCTACTCTAGGATCGGTTATAGTATATTTAGAAAAGGTCGAGAGATACGGGAAGATTTCAGTTACATTATATCACGGTCAGGCTAATATTTCGAAATCATGGGGCAGAGATTCCTAAATCAGATACTGAATTATAATGCATACCCAAGAGCAGATATAGACCCATATCACAATTTAGTAACGGTGAAGAGTAGGCTAAAGTTAAGAGACTAGTCAGGTAGAATCATTGCGCAGAGCAGTGAGATACGGAAGTACTAAGCAAGGAAGCATGTACAGAGTGATCAAAAACTCAGTATAAATTTGAATACTTAATAAACCACGGAATAATGTAAATAGAGAGGTAAAATTTGACACTCATGCTTGGAATGACATGGAGTTTTATTAGAACTACCAAAATTCACAAAATGTCCAACAGATGGCGCTGGGCAGAAAAAAGGCCAGTTACTGCTACCGTGACGGGTGAGAGGTACGCCGATATGTTACAGAATCGCATCATCCCAAGCCTGGCTGATAAACACCTGCTGGAACGTACGATGTTTATGCAGGATGGCGCTCCACCCGATAGTGCGTGAAAGATCTCTAGCGCGCGTCGGTTGGTGATGATCATGTGCTCAGCCGCCACTTTCGTCATGCTTGGCCTCCCAGGTCCCCAGACCTCAGTCTGTGCGATTATTGGCTTTGTGGTTACCTGAAGTCGCAAGTGTATCGTGATCGACCGACATCTCTAGGGATGCTGAAAGACAACGTCCGACGTCAATGCCTCACCATAACTCGGGGCATGCTTTACAGTGGTGTTCACAACATTATTCCTCGACTACAGCTATTGTTGAGGATTGATGGTGGACATATTGAGCATTTCCTGTAAAGAACATCATCTTTGCTTTGTCTTACTTTGTTATGCTAATTATTGATATTCTGATCAGATGAAGCGCCATCTGTCGGACATTTTTGAACTTTTGTATTTTTTCTTTCTAATAAAACCTCATGTCATTCCAAGCATGTGCGTCAATTTGTACCTCTCTATCTACATTATTCCGTGATTTATTCAGTTTTCAAATGTATACTGACTTTTTGATCATCCGGAACTAGATGTTCTCTGAAGCAATAAATACTTCGACTGGATAGCTCAATAGGAAGTTCGGTTGAAGAGGAATAGGCAGTCACAGAATTAGGAAACAGATGTAGTTACAAGGAGGGTACATGCGAAAAAACCATGGATAACAGAAGAAACAGTTACATATGTTTTTGAGTGGGGCCCAACTTTAGCAAAACGGAATTTTATTTTTTGTCCCAGACATGTTTCGCTGCAGGTGCAGCATCATCAGTGGGTTTTTTATTATTACAGCTTCTTACCACATGGTGTCGTTTTCCTGTTGTATGAAGTTTTTACAGTGACTGATTTTCTTTACAGTTTGTCACCTACAAGGTTGCTTTTTCATCGTCTTCTTCATTGTCAAGTTCTTTGTAATTAGTTGTCACTGTCACTGTCACTGTTTACCAGCTAAATACAATTTTGTTTTTTGTCCCAGACATGTTTCATTGCAGTTGTAACATCATCAGTGGGTGTTTTATTGTTACGGCTTCTTACCACATGGTGTGGTTTTCCTCATGTATTACGTTTTTACAGTGACTGTTTTTCTTTACAGTTTGTCGCCTGCAAGGTTTCTTTTTTCGTCATCTTCTCCATTGTCAAGTTCTATGCATTGAATTGTCACTGTCACTGTCAGTGTTTGCCAGCTGGTAAACAGTGACAGTGACAGTGGCAGCGGCAACTCAATGCATAGAACTTGACAATGCAGGCAATAACACCCAAGGCCAGTAGTGTCTAGAACCCGTAAACCGCAATTTAAAGGATGAGATTAGTTGCTATTTCCACGTGCAACGGCTTTCCTCGGCTGAAAACCGTAAATTTGCAATCTTCTGTTACACCTCAAGCGATATTAACTCAGATTATTCAATGGCAATGACAGGAAAAATCAAGTGATCTTTGAGGCTTAATTCTGTGCACACCAGGAAGTAACTCGTCGATAACAGTGTTGCCAAACATACCTTGCCTTGTTGCCAAATCTCAGTTACAAGACCGGCAGGAAGAAGTCGAACCTATGTGATCCTACAGCGAACTGGGAAGTGACCATAGCTGGCGGGTCAAAGACGCGGCTGCTACGGCCTGGAAGACGTAATGCGTCTGATTCGCATTTCTGTAACTAGGTTTAGAGACTGGAGCGTGGTTACTAATAATACTCAGATCTGACTGCTAATTAAGCATCATAAATCAGTAACTCTCATAGTTGTTTTTATATTTCTTTCGTAACTGTACTCAAAACTAAGAAACTCATTCACGGACGTTTTTTTGCCTCACCGATAGTCGAGCACAACCAACAAATAAAAATAAAAATAGAATGTGTATGTGTGAGAGAGCGAGAGAGAGAGAGACAGAGAGAGAGAAGAGAGCGAGTGGGAGAGAGAGAGATAAAAATAAAAAAGGGTGAGAGAGAGAGAGTAAAAAATTGTTGTGTAGAAATTGAATACTGGTATGTAAAGAAATCTTTCAGTAAAATGACACGTTCCACATCATTACGAAATGTCGTATTCATGATCTATGGAACAAGTATTAATCTAATCTAATCATATCATATTGCCGACTAGCCATGAAGAGTCATGAATTACCGAAATATCCGCCAATATCAGTAACCAAATCTAAACTTGAAAATAAAAGACGTCAGTTTTTGTAATAAACCGGGACTCTTATCAAGTCCCTTTCATCCCTGTTAACAAACCACGAAAGATGTCTGATATACCTCAATTCAGAAGTAACAAAGTGTGTGTGCATTTCAAGATGTAGCGCATGATGTGAAGTTCTGTGACGGAGATACGAACCCCACACATAATCGGATTGTTAACTAAGTAAAATCAAATGTTACGTATCGGTTGTTCCTACCAGCTGCTAGGTGTTCGAATCTAAAATAAGGACACAAATTTTTGTGCCTGAGCGACAATCGAACCGCACTCCTGTCGTTCTTCTTTATCGTAAGTATCAATTGCTTACTCACCAACAGTAAAATGAGTGCGAGTTTGACCAGAAATTGTTGGCAACACATGAACGGACATTTAAAATGCACGTTAATATTCACTAACAGGCCGGTGTGCACGTGATAGGGCTTGAAATGAAATTATGAATATTTTTGTACTGGATCAGGATTCGGACCCACATACTTACCTTTGGAGGAGACCTAGAGACGACTGCAGTCTTGGGAAAAGGAGCGAATTGATTGAACTATACTGTTCCGAGAGATTCAGATCCTCGAAAGAGGAGATAACGAGTTCAAATCACAGTCCAGCACCAAATTATTCAACGTCTGTAGTTCAAACAAGTACAAGTAAAATAAGAGCCCTGTTCCTTTAAATGGCTATCAGTTCATCAAATAAAATAAAATTTTATAATGTAAGTAAGTTTACTGGCGACAGTATTTCTGTTTAGAATGACCTCCAACTATGTCATTTCCCAACGTAAACCGGCTCTGCCCAGTTCGGAATGAAGGAGCGTGATGTTTAATGCCGATTCTGGATTATAACATATTTCTCTTGAGGTTATCACAGGTAAAGTAAATCTGTTTGTGCCTCTTAAAAGTAAATGCCTGAACCCACGCACTGCACTTGTGATAGTTCGTTCCACCAGAGCATGGTGGCCATATTTCCCAGCCCCAGGAGTGTGCTGTAACGGATGATGTGCTTCGCTTACAAAATTAGTCACGGTAGAAAAAATGCGAGTCTATTGAATGGTTAAGTAGAAGCAAGCTTCTGACGTGGAGATTATGCTATTCTCATGTCAGCAGGATGTAAAGACTCTTCTAGGCATCATAGCCTCGATGTGAAACCATTTTGAAATTTTCACTAATTCAGCAAATTTCTTAGTTTGAGAAAATCCACTGTGAAGTGTGAAGAGTTAATGCCTTTTGGTTACTATAAAAATATTTGACCAAGAACAGGTTCTTTCCCTGTCTACAGAATCCTTTTCATGTTAATATCAAACATCAGCAATTACTCGTAGGTCACATTAAAACTAAAGTAATTGATGAAGACGTTACTTGATAGCAAAAACACGCTGCCTTTCTTCATTTACTTGCGCCTAGAAATGGCTGTCGAATACTGCCAAAGCAAAAGCAAAGGGATCTTACTGCCTTCCGATATACGTCGCTGTCAGTTCTTCCATATGATTTGGTCGACGTGACCTGTTTCAAGTTGGGTATAACAGAGAATGTTTTAGAAAATCAATTGTTTTCCTTTGCAGTAAACAGAAATATTATCATTCTAATCCATCCAAGTCCAAAATTTTGCGCAATATTAGTTCAAATTTAATATTCGCTTCTATAATGTAGGAAAGTATTTCACAGTTGCAGAACCCGCATCCGACTCATTGACCTTACACTTAGTCGCTGACCATAAATTGTAGCTCCGAGTGACACCAATTTAAGTAACCGAATGTAGTGAAGACTGTTTGCCAGTGCTCCTTCTCGCCGGAATATATGCAATTCACTCATTGGGCTCCGTAAGTACACTGTAACAGTCATTTCTGTGTGTATGCAATGCATACGGATTGTAGAATTTAGTGGTTTCTCTCTCTTCCACTTCTTTATAGAATATGCCTGACCTAAACGGGCCCTTGATCATTACAGGCCCTGGGCCGTGCAACATCATATTGACAACAGTAATGTGCTTATACTGACAACCTCACTGTTCGTTTTACCTGATTTTGTAATCATTTAAATAAAACAACATGACCTTCCAGTGGGAGACATTTCGTCCCATTTTTCCTTCTGTGAAATTTGTCAGTAAGCTTTTTGCCTTCCAACCAGCGGAATGCGGCCGGTAAACGATTCACAAACCACGATTTAGTGCCGTTAAGACGATTTCTTCACACATTGACGTAGCTGAAGGAATTTAGTTTCTTTTTAAATCGTCTTATGCAGCAATGTTCACAGATATCCCAAATAGGAAAAGCTCTTTATCCAGGTACGAAGGTTGTGAAACAAACTTCCCACAGTTTCTGTCAGGTTGATCCTTCCGTCTGATAGCACTGCGTAAGTATTTTTTCTAAGAGGTATCACAAGTAGTGTTCCTGTAGCTGCGTGAATCATTGGTTGAAAACGCGTTTAACACCAATGGGTACAGTACTGCTAAATATTCAAAATGATTATCAATCTAAGTCTGCGTTCATCCACAAACTTAGGAGTATTTGTAATACTGAAGCTAGACTGTGTATCCCTGTCAATCTTGAGTGGGCATTGGAACGCGTTAACACACACGTAGACGAGGGTAATCCCAAAGGTAAGGTCTTACGGGACACGCAAGTGCCAATGCAGGCACAAACGAGAGATCCTAATTTTAATGCCAAGCAGAAACCACAGTGCTTGATGCATGGGGGCAAGGTGATAAGCAGCAAGACTACGAATACGAAGGTCTCAAGTTCGATCCCTCGTCAGTCCCACGATTTTAATGTGCCATTTTACACTTATTTCCCCTCGGGCAGTGTTTTTTGATGTGAAAAATGCCGAGTTGCACTGTGGTCCGAAAGCCACGTTAAACTGTAGGTTCCCCTATTGACTGGGTAGGTAAGTCAACTCAAAGGTCGGAGGAAAACAACGGCATACCACCTCCAACAAGACCGTGCCTATTAAAGCACTGTGGTGTTCAAACCACTCTTCCGACTGATGACTGCTTTACTTTCTGTGGGTTCCAAAATTAATGATCTTCGGGTTATTAACAATTTTGTGTTTTCATGCTGTAGCTTTGATACCAGTAAACGTAAGTAACCGGCCGAGCACTGTCACCGTCCGAGTTGTCAAGGTGGTAGGCGACGATGCTGTCGACCCCAGTTACAATCTTGGTCATGGCTATGTTTCAGTCGAATACCTCTATGTGCCTTTCTGCGTATTTCAAGATATACTTTTATACACATCGTACGCATCCAAATTGATATCTGATAGAGCTGTATTTAGCAACATGAATCAGATATGTTTTCCTTGCAATGTATCGGGCAACACGTCAGTGCAGCGAGATTTCTGTGTGTGTTGCGCATGGTGCAAGGAATATTTGTGTTTTGCTTGCTTCTGTGATAGGTTTCACCCCACTGAATGCGCGCAAGCTCACGATTAGTCTGTCAATAACTGGAATTACGCAATAATACACTTAAAAGTTGTATTTTTGCACTATGGTTCAAATGAGTCTGAGCACTATGGGACTAAACATCTATGGTCATCAGTCCCCTAGAACTTAGAACTACTTAAATCTAACTAACCTAAGGACATCACACAACACCCAGCCATCACGAGGCAGAGAAAATCCCTGACCCCGCCGGGAATCGAACCCGGGAACCCGGGCGTGTGAAGCGAGAAGGCTACCGCAAGACCACGAGCTGCGGTTTTGCACTATGTACCCCGATGAAAATAACTGTAAACAGGTTATATGCCTACTTGCTTATTAATCGCGCTTCTCGATGCTTTCCTCGAAAAATAAAAAGAAAAAGGAAAAGAGAGAGAGAGACAGAGAGAGAAAACAGAAATGTATTTCAAATATCAGCTCAGTGACGCCATGTTCGTCTCGTGATGTGTAGCAAGGATAGTTATTAGGTAATATCCCGTTGTACTAGCGATATGTATGGCTACAGGGTTCTTTCTTTTCTCTCTGCAAACAACCAGAATAGAATTCAGTAACAACGTGGCTAGAACACCTGCGCAGTGCGCCAATTAAAGATTCAGCCTTTCTTGGTTATTTTGTTAATCGTCTGCAATGCAGTAAACGTCCTTGATTATTGCTTTGTTATTACTACCATTGTTATTGTTACTGGTCACCCCACAACAGCTTTCCTATCACTCATTGCCGGCGATGCACGTAACGAATGGATCAGGATGAATGGAATGTGGGATGTTTCGTCACGGAGAATATACACATTTATCTCGGCGTCTTGTGTTCAGGGTAATGTGAAAATCTCAATAAGAGAAGAAGACAACGGGATGCCGGTGATGCAGGCAATAACACCCAACTATTTCTGTCGACTTAACACCATGATGACAGACAAATTGGCGTCTCACCGTATTTTGATTATAATTCGTTGGCCTTCGTGCGACCTCATTTTAATACCTGGTGGGAGCAGGCATAATATTTTGCTTTTTGAACACCGATCAATAACACACGAAGATAGTAGATGGAAGGATACAAAGAAACAATCAGACTCATGGGTGTGGATACAGTTCATCTTAGATGACTAAGCAAGAGGGAAACATTACGAAAGCAATGAATACGCTGGTTAGTATACATTGTTTGTATAGATCTGAAGACGAAAAAGCGCAGATCTGCACAGTGCCCGCATCTGCACTTTAGTTTCTGTCTTAATGGGCATAATTTTTAACTTCTTCTCTTCTGAATTTTAACGTGAATTGATAATTATGTGGTACAGAATAATCAGTTCACTGTGTTTCTTACAGCTTCCATTCTCACCAACATTTTTCTGCATTCTCGTGCAATTCATGAAATTCTACTTGTATGATCACAAGACTGCACATAGATGCAATAGATTTCGAGGTGCAAAGTGTTTGCAATCTTACTTTTCGTGACAGGTGGGCAAAGTTGATTTCCAAAGACTTTTTATTGTAATGAAATAATCTTTTGTTGCAAAGTAACAAGGTAAGTGTTTTATTCGTATATATTTTGTGGGAAACTGCAATCGTGATGGAACATCACACACCTGAATGTTTGACACAACTGGTAGGAGAAAACGCTGCATATTAACCAAACCCCGCGCCTCCTCTCCGTACCCTCCTATGACACGAGAATGGGATTCTCCTCCTACAACGCTACAGAGCTGTTTGCAGCACAGCTGAGAATTGGCAACATCGTCACAAATATTTGGCAACACTGTGACAGTGCAATCACTTCCGCTTATGGTACTGAATTGACTCGCTAAATTCATTGATATTCCCTTTCCATTTGAATGACTCGTGCTACATAATCCTCATGTAAAGTAAAACACTGTGACAGAAAATTCAAATTTTTTGCTAAAGAAATGCTCTTCTTCACATAAGTGACAACTTTTATTACCTTTCGGCGATGCGTTATGAGGCTGAGTGACCAATACCATGATGTAAGTGGCGTACTGGCGGCGAGGTATGTGTAGCTCAGTGGTATCGCCTGTGACTTGTGTTGCAATGGTTCAAACAGTCGTCAGTTAGGGGCCAGCGTATGCGAGCTTCTTTTGTGGTTTAATTTTATGGAGCTGCGAATTTCCAGAAAAAATTCTGTAACGAAATCAGAAGAAAACATTCACACATCTAATCCTCTTGGCAGCTCGACTCAGTAAGTTGTGTTAATGGACATAGATCTTGGCTTTCTGACTGCCAACCAGCTTCACAATACAATTGTCTCTGAAGAAATTCTAATCTACCGACAAGGATATGAAATTCAATATTGTTCTTCACTTAAGACTCATATGCCAGGGTGATAAGCATGAAGTAAATGAATTGATAAGCAAATCGCAAAAAAATACTGACAGCTCGTAGTGCAATGGTGAAAAACTTACAATGCTGCACAACAGGTAACGCTGCTGAGAAGCAAATTTTGGGTTTCTAGGAATACATAACTTTATTTATGAAATGCTACGTTTGCATACCTGTTGAGCATAACACAGCATAACAATAATTACACACATACCCAATCGAAATCTAAGTGAGTAGTATTTTACTATTTCGTGCCGGTAGAGGCACGCTTGTGTACGGATACTCAGTTTTATTAAAACAGACTTTCGTCATAAGGTTATAGTGGGTAGTTTTATTTCATTTCTTATAATTCAGTGCACAATTTTCATAAGGTATCTTTTATTGTTGTTAAAACACTTCTAAACATGAGAGAGAAATTAATCATCAACGATATATGCGAATTCTCTGATGTTATCTATAACAGTCTGACAATGCACATGCAGTTTATTGATTACATGCATGTAGAAAACTTGTTCTGAGTTAAAGCTGTCAAATAAGGTTTGAAGAAGAATAAAATGCCACTACCAGACGACAGCTAATGTAGAAAATACTTTTCTGACTATTTTGGCATGATGCGCTCTCCCCATACATAATACAAACGCTTCGAAACGCATCTGCTGCCTGGCCGTCTATTAAACCTGAAAAGAACAAAATGTCGCAGAGGTTAGCTCTTTTTCCACATGCAACTATGTTGGGTTGAAGTGAAGGGAATTATGTTCAAAGTATAATTAAATTGATAACTTCAGCAAACAGCAGAATTGGGTTTTAAAAACTTTAGCAGCGAATGTAATAGGACTTGCGACGTCTTATGTACAATGCGAGACGCTTACCGTTACGCGGCTAGCTGACACATGGCTACAACACCTCCCGAAGTCGACAACAGTTCCTCCACAACTTCTGCATTCCACAGTGCTGTGAGATAAGGCATATGGCCGGATCTAGACTTCTGAGAGACAGACAGTTGCAGCTTTTCTTTTGCGCTGCATGACGGTTTCAACAAACAGATAGCGCAGTAGAGTAGCTCAAATGGAAAGGAACACTTCCTATTTAAATTTCTGCATCCTATTCTGTCGGCAGTTCTGTGTAGGTGGCAGTTACGTTATTTTATTACGGTGATTACAAAATAGAGTCGAATGTATGCACTGGATAGCCAAGACAGCTAGTTCATGGCGATTCAGTCAACCAACTAAATGAATATACTGAACATGCTTCAAATCACTACAGGGAGCCTGTGTGTCAGAATTCTTATCGAGTGTGCCGCATCGGTGTTATGATAGGAAAATGGGTCTTTGAGCAGATGATTTGGTGGTCTGTTGGATTGATGATAGGCTCATATACTGAAGGTCTGGGTTCGATTCCAACTTCTGCCGATGCTTTTCGATAGGTAGAGACAGATTCTATTAGCTTTTGGCTACGCCAAGTGAAGAAGGTATAATGGCATTGTGGTCTGAAATTCACATTAAACATTATATTCCTTCTTTACCAAGTAGACGTTAGGTTGAACCACAGTAAAGTCAGGAGCGGCGACATGTAGAAACTATCAGCAGTATCCTTTCTTATACTAGTTATTTATTTCTAGTGACGTAACGAGCCCTATGTAGGCTCACAGGACACTTATTCCATCTTTTATTTTAGCTTCTGTATGCTGCTAAAATTGGTTCTGACCTGGGAATGCAACTCAGACCTCCCTAAACGCGGAATTTGATCCCTTCGTGACAATACAGCTCGACTACAATTTGTTGTCTGTCCAAAACTGCAGCTTCCTCAACATATCCACACATTGCGCATGAATGAGTTAGAATTGTGGCCCGGCACTAAGGTTTTCATTATGAATTATCAAACTCTAGCATGAGAACACCTATCTGCTGGTGGATAATAATTTTGATTTTTTTATTCGTTTTCATTCGTTGTCAACACTAACGATATCTGACATTATTGAGTCCCAGGGAGACATATAACTATTTGCGAGATCACTGTAAGTTCAAGGATGTTATTCCGAGCTGCTGGTGGAGAAAAATTCGGTTGCTAACGTCTGTTTGTGTGTAGTCAACAACGATATGTGTTGGGTTCGATTCCCAGTCACCTCTGAACTCTTTGTCATATTATTTCTAGTTCAAACATGCTCAGATGTCGTTGTTGGTGTAACAAACCCACATTTAACGTTCATTTTCTCTAGAGTATAACAGCGGTAGGTACCGGGTTGGAGTTGTGGGAAGGTAAAATTAATGTTTCGTCTCGTCATTTCAGCTAAAACATCTAGCTACTGCCGAGAAAATCCGATATGTCACAGTTGATTGTGCTTCGATAACAATCCGATTAGGTTCTGGATTCGAATACCTGTCCAACACAAAGCTTTACCTCACGGCATTTCAAGTAAGTTACTTGTAAAGAAGCAATATTTAACATCTCTCGTGGTTCGTTAACAGGGACAATAGATGCTGGATAGGAATTCGCGCCAGTTAAAAATATTTATGTTATGTAATTTAAAGTTGATATTTGCTAACTGATACTGTCTAAAATCAAGGTATATCACTCTCTGTATGCCTAGTCAGGAATGACTGTTAGTTTCCCTCAGTCACGAAATCTTACTCTGCATGACCTGGGCTTGAATCCATATGCAGAATGAGACTGTTCGTAGTGTCATATGAAGTTCATACATATTCTCAACTAGCTGCTCGTGAATAACTTAAATTTTTAATGTCATTTTGTGTTAGATAACAAGTACGGTATCTTACTTTGAAGAGTAAATCATGAATACGACGAACGTACTACGTGCATTACCTATCTGACGTAATAATGAGAGTGGTAACGTTTCAGGTATGTCATTTATTGCAATAAAAGTGAGCTTACAAGCCTTAAGGACAGTCTTATCTGCGATAAGGTGTTCCCTAATATTTGTAGTATCGTGGCATTACTTTACGTCTTGAGATATTGCGATACAGAACAGTGTTTTCTATTGGTGACTTGTTGGAGCCATTTTCAATAGTGAAACGACTGTACGAAGGAGCGATTAGAGGACCTGCTAGACAGCTGCGTTATGTGGGTGCATGCAAATCAGGCGAAATGCAATTCAGGTCGTTCGCATACTTTTAAGTATGACTGTACAATATGTACAAGAAGAAAGTGGGAACAATCAGACTGAAAGGCCAAGAACTAAGTGCTCAGATTGAAAACTGTGTGAGGGCGCCATGTCGTCTTTCGCCCTTACAGTTAAATCAGTACATCGAAGAAGCAATGAGGGAATTAAAAGAAAGCCTCAAGAGTGGAGTTATAATTGAAGGTCAAAGGGTATTAATGATACCATTCGCTAATGACATCCCTATCCTCAGTGAAAGAGAAGAGGAATTACAGGATCTGGTGAATGCCACGAACAGTCTAACGATTAAAAAATGTGGACGGAAAGTAGATCGCAGAAAGTAATGAGAAATGCCAGAATTGAGATCAGCGAGAAACTTAACGTCAGTATTGGTGATCACGAAGTAGATGAAGCTAAGGCTTCCACTACCTAGGCACCAAAGTAAACGATAATGGACATAAGCAGCAGACTAGCACCTGCTAAACGTGCGTTCCTGGCTAAAAGGACTCTACTAGTATCAAACATAGGTTTTAATTTGAGGAAGAAATTTCTGAGAACGTTCATTTGGAGCATAGAACTGTATGGTAGTGGAGCATGGATTGTGGGCAAACCGGAACAGATGAGTCAAAGCATTTGAGATGTGGTGTTACGGAAGAATACTGAAAATTAGGTTGACTGATGTAAGGAATGAGAAAGTTCTACGCAGAATTGGCGAGGAGAGGAATTTATGGAAAACACTGACAATAAGAAGGGACAGTATGTTACGACATCTGCTAAGACACCAGAGAATAAGTTCTATGGTACCAAATGGAGCTGTAGAAGGTAACAACTGTAGAGTAAGACAGAGAATGGATTACATCCATACATCCAATAAATAAAGTAGGATGTATGCTGCAATTGCTACTCTAACATGAAGAGGTTCGCACAGGAGATGAATTCGTGACGGACCGCCTCAAACCAGTTGGAAGAATGGCTCACAAACAATAGAAAAAAAATTGATAATCGCAGAACTTTTGTAGGTTCTGACACACAGGCATCCCCAACAGAACTGTCACCAACTACATCAAGACCCAACATTGCAAAGCAAAAATATATGACAGAAACTTGCCGATTTCGTTTCTGGAATAGCAGTTACGTGCACGTAGAGAAGTTTCTAATTTACAACCTTTGATTTTTACTTTATTGCATTCTTCACTTCCCGCTTTCATTATGCTTCCTTCAAACTCTGAAAACAATGTTGACGGAGATAATTTCATACACAGATTATCGCATTTATCACGAACTATAGAAAAACATGTTCTAATAAAGAGAAGTTTTCTTAGCATTCAACAAAGAAAAGCAAATGGAATATAATGTCCCGAATAGATTGTAAATCGCTAACAAACTTTGTGCAGTACTTGAAAATTCTATTAACATATGTTGTATCATCATGATAAAGTATTTTGATGTTTCCAAC
This sequence comes from Schistocerca piceifrons, assembly GCF_021461385.2. Classification (NCBI taxonomy): domain Eukaryota; kingdom Metazoa; phylum Arthropoda; class Insecta; order Orthoptera; family Acrididae; genus Schistocerca; species Schistocerca piceifrons. Next base: position 238,981,939 of record NC_060138.1, read on the forward strand.
TTCACAGAGTGTTACAACATTCTTGTGAGCTTCATTATGTAACATCATATCCACTCCCTGTGCAGTTTCCATGTGTAAAGTTTTCAGAACAACATGAACCTCCTGAATAGCTGCAGGTAATTTCAGTATAATTTTCCACCTAGCTCTGTAAATGGATTTATGAAAGCTGTCGACATCTTTAATGGTTATCTCTTCCGTGTGTTTCCCTTTCAGCTGATTATATAAAAGTTTTTATGGTTCCCAGAATGAGATTTTTACTCTGCAGCGGAGTGTGTGCTGATATTAAAATTCCTGGCAGATTAAAACTGTGAGCCGGACCGAGACTCGAACTCGGGACCTTTGCCTTTCGTGGGCAAGTGCTCCACCAAATTTCATTGTGGAAACATCCCCCGGCCTGTGGCTAAGCCATGTCTCCGCAATATCTTTTCTTCCAGGAGTATTAGTTCTGCTAGGTTCGCAGGAGAGCTTCTGTGCAGTACAGAAAGTAGGACACGAAGTACTGGCGGAAGTAAAGTTATGAGGACGGGGCGTGAGTCGTGTTTGGGTAGCTAGGATGGTGGAGCACTTGCCCGCGAAAGGCAAAGATCCGGAGTTCGAGTCTCGGTCCGGCACACGGTTTTAATCTGCCAGGAAGTTTCATATCAGAGCACACTCCGCTGCAGAGCGAAAATCTCATTCTACAAACATCCCCCGGGCTGTGGCTAAGCCATGTCTCCGCATTCCCTTTCTTCCAGGAGTGCTAGTTCTCCATGGTTCGCAGGAGAGCTTCTGTGCAGTTTGGAAATTAGGAGACGAGGTACTGGCGGAAGTAAAGCTGTGAGGACGGGGCGTGAGTCGTTTTTGGGTAGCTCAGATGGTAGAGCACATGCCCGCGAAAGGCGAAGGTCCCGAGTTCGAGTTCCGGTCCGGCATACAGTTTTAATCTGCCAAGAAGTCTCTAACACATATATTCTGCAGCTTACCTTTTCATATAGCAAACTATTTTCTGCCTCTAACTTCTATCACCAAATATTTCTGCATAGTAGTGGTCGTATTGACTCTCGAGCACTTCAGTAAATTCAGTAGAGGCAGTTTTAATAAAGCCTTTGCAGCTCTTAGTTCTGCAAGCCCATCGCCATACACCACATTTTAACAGTTTTTGGAATACGAAAGCTTAACCTTTCTGAACTAGCATTTCCTTCCCCGTTCTACTCATAGTAACTGCAACAACGTAAGAAGACATGTTCACTATGATGCGGTTTACTGTAGACAGAAACCTGAGTGCATAAACTATCACCCCGAGAAGGCACGGAGGGGTGTGGGCTTAACTTGTTTGCTAGGCATGGATCCCGCAACCTGCCAAGGCAGTCGGATTACGCGGAACTTGTGTCCTCCGCCCGCTGGCTGTGCCGCCTGCTCGGCATGTACCAGCTAGGCCCTTCCAGCATGGCTGGCTGCACGTAGTCACCACTGCTCACTCGCTGCTGCGAATCATCGAAAAGTTATTTTAATCGGAGTGTACAGCAATTATGGCTGAAACTGGGTCAAAATGTTCCTCGGAGTCTGAGTGCTAGGCAAAGTGGCTACGTGTCCCCATGGTCCCATTCTACGCTACTGGCCATTAAAATTGCTACACCGCGAAGATGACGTGTTACAGAGGCGAAATTTAACCGACGGGAAGAAGATGCTATGTTAGGCAAATGATTAGCTTTTCAGAGCATTCATACAAGTTTGGCGCCGGTGGCGACACCTACAACGTGCTGACATGGGGAAAGTTTCGAACCAATTTCTCATACACAAACAGCAGTTGACCGGCGTTGCCTGGTGAAACGTTGTTGTGACGCCTCTTGTAAGGAGGAGAAATGCGTACCATCACGTTTCCGACTTTGATAAAGGTCGGATTGTAGCCTATCGCGATTGTGGTTTATCGTATCGCGACATTGCTGATCGCGTTGGTCAAGATCCAATGACTGTTAGCAGAATATGGAATCGGTGGGTTGAGGAGGGTAATACGGACCGCCGTGCTGGATCCCAACGGCCTCGTATCACTAGCAGTCGAGATGATAGGCATCTTATCCGCATGGCTGTAACGGATCGTGCAGTCACGTCTCGATCCTTGAGGCAACACATGGGGACGTTTGCAAGACAACAACCATCTGCACGAACAGTTCGATGACATTTGCAGCAGCATGGACTATCAGCTCGGAGACCATGGCTGCCGTTACCCATTAAGCTGCATCATAGACAGGAGCACCTGCGATGGCCTACTCAACGACGAACCTGGGTGCACGAATGGCAAAACGTCATTTTTTCGGATGAATCCAGGGTCTATTAACAGCATCATGATGGTCGCATCCGTGTTTGGCAACATCGCGGTGAACGCGCATTGGAGGCGTGCATTCGTCATCGCCATACTGGCCATCACCCAGCGTGATGGTATGGTGTGCCATTGGTTACACGTCTCGGTCACCTCTGGTTCGCACTGACCGCACTTTGAACAGTGCACGTTAAATTTCAGATGTGTTACGACCCGTTGCTCTACCCTTCATTCGATCCCTGCAAAACCCTACATTTCACAGGATAATGCACGACCGCATGTTGCTGGTCCTGTACAGGCCTTTCTGGGTACAGAAAATGTTCGACTGCTGCCCTGGCCAGCACATTCTCCAGATCTCTCACCAATTGAAAACGTCTGGTCAATGGTGGCCGAGCAACTGGCTCGTCAGAATACGCCAGTCGCTACTCTTGATGAACTGTGGTATCATGTTGAAGCTGCATGGGCAGCTGTACCTGTACACGCCAGCCAAGCTCTGTTTGACTCAATGCCCAGGTGTATCAAGGCCGTTATTACGGCCAGAGGTGGTTGTTCAGGGTACTGATTTCTCACGATCTGTGCACCGAAATTGCGTGAAAATGTAATCACATGTCGGTTGTAGTATAATAAATTTGTCCAATGAATACCCGTGTATCATCTGCATTTTTTTGTTGGTGTAGCAATTTTAACGGCCAGTAGTGTATAATCTCTTTCACGAGTCCAGTGCGCTTGTTGATAAATACGGAGAACATCTTTTATAAGAATTTATTGTATACTTCGAGGAGGAGGTACAGCAGAACAGCCGCAGTACAAATCTTTTATGGGGAAATCGTTACGTCCACAGACATTTTGTCAATGTTTTTCCTAGTTTCTTTTACATTATTCTGCCTCAGGCTTCAATCGTTTTTGTCGAAAGTACTACAGCCCATTGGCATGAATCCTTTTCTTTCATACTTATAATCATTTTAAACATTTCTTCTGTCATTACTTCCGAAAGTTATTATCTCGATTATTTTTTAACATTTTCTCTTGTTCATGTCTTGAACAGTACAAGAAGTTATGGAATATTTTCACATTTTTCTTTCGTTAACTATTCATCTCCTAAGCGATTAAATTAGGCGTCTTCCCAATATGGGCTGTTTCTAAAAGTACTTTACAACTTTGAAAACTCATATTGATTTATTCATTCAACCTAAAGACATAGTTTTGGTATCATTTTATAGCAAAATACATCACTTATGTACCGTATACGTACATAAGGACGTTAAAAGTGACTTCGACTGATTATGTGACACACATTCCACCTGATTCCTTGCCAGAGTCAGTGCCACATGTCAGAGGTGACTTGTTCAATTGTTAGGTGGACTGTAGCTTTAAGCTCTGACAGAGATACGGGTAAGAGTGGGAAAAACAAGGTACCCTTGATGATTTCACCCCCCCCCCCCCCCATGCCCCAAAAAATCAAGAGCTGTCAGTTACATTGAACTTGCGGGGCCATGCAACTGGCGCATCCCGGCCCGTTCACTGATGTGCAAAGCTGGCGTGTTGGTAATCGCTGACGTCTTACCAAACAGTTAAAACTTGATATATTTTCTTACAAGATGACACCGGGACTAACTCTGCACGTCGTATGAATAAGTTTGTACGAATCTTCAAAGACATGCAGTTCTTCTGGAGACACACTATATCGGTTTACTATGTCTCCTTATTAATTTAATCTTCACGTTTCCAAAGGTTTGTTTCACTAATTTTTGTTTTATATTATCATATTCCATCGCAGACATTTCTGAGTAGTTTTGTTTAATCCTGTATTCTATCCCTGTTCCTATTATCTTCCATTCGATACACATGCTTTCTGTTTACTACTTGCATTGTTTCCACTTAAAATTTTAAGGGCGCCAGATAAAATATTGGCTGTTTACTGCGCTGTCTCGATGCAGCTGTCAGGAATTTGCAGAAATGTGTGTTTACCATCAGTTTTACAGCTTTATTATTTATTTCCCACCACCTTCGGTCGTAGAGGTCATCCTCACAGCAAAGAGAAAAGCTGGACTTTAGATGAATATACAGTATAGTTCAGGTTTCCCCTCAGGGGACATCACGCTATACCGTGTAATATCGTCCCTAGTCTTGAGAATGGCCTGAATTCGGTGATGTTGAGTGTTTACAACCACCTACAGTTATGTCATAGCGAAATGAAACCAATTATTGTGATTAGATCCTGCAGAGCTACCAAACTGTGGTGAAATTGACATACCTTTTGAAACTTCTTTATTTAAATGAGTGTGTCTGTACTCAAATTGCAGAATGACTGAGAAAATGAAACTTCTGCGCTATTTGATTCTGAAACAGCTGAGTGAAACTTAACGTACTGAGCCTACTTTCTCTTTACGTTTTCTTATCATGTCAACACTGACCCACAATATTCTAGCGCAACGCAATCTGCCTGCTCAAAAAAATTGCAACCTGACTTCAAATAATTATTTCAAAAAATGGTCCTGGCTAAAAAGAAATCTTAACCATAACCATACATTTCATTAAGCACTTACCTCACAAAAATCTTCCTTACGGGAGCTACTGTAATACAGCAAGCATCAATACTGCCAGCTAAACAAAAGATTCTAACTACTAATAGGCATGTGGTTAGCAAAGGAAAGATTTTGTTGCAAACGAAATAATGTATTTTTTACCTCAATAATGTAATATCTAGTTCAAACACGTATATAAATCGTCATTGACATCTAGTACAAAGGTATATAATCATTTATAATATTCAATCTCCAAGTCGAACATGTACAGATCGTTAGCCTACGCTAGCCCTTGAGACCTCTACCCTCCATCAATGCTAACTTCTCACATCTAACATCCATCACTGCTGGCTGTTCACCTCCAACTGCCCAACAGTACTGGCGATTAACTTCCAACACCGAGTCCGACCAGCCACAGAGTCTCTTACAAAGAAAGTGCAGTCAGAGATCCAATGCAAAGATCTACACGGCGCTCCCAACACAGAAGCAGCCCACGTACATAGATTCCCTGTTCCCCACAAAAAATTATACTTATTATTTTGGGCAGTGGCCAGGATCAACTTGTTAAAATATTTTATATTAACAATATCAAATAAATCAAATGCACACCATTATTAATGCATTGTTGGCCAAAGTCAAAATTGTCCACACGGTCCCTAAAGACAGTCCTAATCATTTATCAGAATGGTAGTCCATGGCAGTTTTATGCACAAAATCTGAGCAGTAGTGGATCACCATACAGCCTTGAAGAAGTGTTGTCCTCCCAACTGAAACACAGTGCTCACTCTTGACATGAATATTGGTAATGGGTCACAACAGAGCAAACCCACAGCAGAGTCAGTCGAAGTCTAAAAGAATATTGGTGGAATTAGTAGATCACCACAGAGCAGACCCACAGTATTTCTTGTAAAGATTATGGTAGTAATAGGCCACCAAGGGTGCAGACCCACTGTAGTCCTTGTAGAAATGGCCAGCAGCCATCCATTGCGTCTGTGTGGGTGCACAATCACAATTGAAGAGCCTTGCGGATAATAAAACAAGTCCATAAACCACCACTGGTGCACTCACAAATTTTTTTTCTCTGTAATGTCCTTAGTACCAGTAATGCTGTTAAGCAGTCCCTTGCTGAATTATCAACACTCGTCCAAACACTAACACAGTCATTTAGCCTCTGAGATTTTACACATACAGTATGACCAACAGAAGCGTGTGCACTAAAATGAATCCCTACTATTTACTTACTTTGAAGAACTGGTGTCTATACAATTTACAATTTATTGTATAAGAATACAATTACAAAAGTACAGAAAACATCAATAAAGAACATGATAATACAGATAACGTTTATAGTAATACAGGCTTTACAAAGGAATAGAAATAAGCTTATCCATGAGTATTCCAAAAGTTGTGACATAAGTAAATAAATGAAAAATGAGAATATCCGTTGAAGCATTAACTTGACACACGAGAACTGAAAGAAGACAGAACAGAATAAATAATGTCTAAACATCTTTCCAAAGTAAAAAATGTTTCAGATTTGAGGATAACAGTATTCCTCATCATAATAAATGCAGCTTAGTACTAGCAGAAAAAAATTCAGTTAATCTTATCAGGTAAATACACAAAGACAGGAAGAACACAGATACACTAGTGTATACATAAACATATAGCGAAATAACACAAAAGGAAAGGATAGGGTTTGTTTTCAGTGTAACATTTGGTACTACAGGACTTGTGATACTTCATTTCCAATCAAAACTTCGTTTTTCCAAGGATCTGTTCTTCTTATTTCAACATTTGTTCCCACGAAGAAAAATCCTATCTATGCATGCTTTCTGTATTTACTTTCACATATTTCTTACCTCATCTATTATTTTCCATTATCTTACCTCATCATTTATTTCCAAGAAAATCCTACCTAATCCTGTTGTCCCCAACCGTGCTTATCATTTCATTTTATCTTCCAAAATAACTATTCCTCAATATACAATACTCTTTGGGCCAACTTTTTTCATAGCTTCTCAATTTCAATTCTTCCCAATTCATCACAACTCATTCTCTTACGTAGCCTACCCCCTCTTAAGCTAACTTAAATCTACTGACTCAGATACATAAACTAGAGAATGAGGTAATTCAGCAGCACAAAACAGTTAACACAAACAGCAATGACAAAAAATGCAAATTGGCAAAGCAAGCAGCAGTATATCTAAATTAGCAGAGCAAATGGAACCTGACAACTAATATACGGCAATATGCAGCAAACAAGAAAAATAAACCGTTGGTATAACTGGATTATAAGAGTGGTAAAAAGTAATCTTCAGTAGGCCAATGCCTGGCAAATAGCAGCAGCAAATGCAATAACTTATACCTAAACATGACAAAGCACAAGTAGAAAAAACATTACAGTAAGGATAGCAATGCAGGTAAGGGAATGTCTATTTACATCTTAATGCCAATGTCACATACTAACACTAAAGTGATGCACCATATTCTACCAAAAAATTACCAAGCCCCTGAAAAGGAAATTATGTATACAGTTCCTGTTATCAATCAGATCTCCTTCTTATGCTTCTTTTGTTTCCTAGTGCTCCTTTTTTTAAGAATGTAAATCATAAAATTATTATTTAATAGATCTGTAGACAGAAAGTGTGTACATTAGTATATGTATTAAATTTTAGTTTATAAAACCAATGCTACAGCGTAACTAGAAACTAGTTATCAAATAAAAGACACAAATATGTACAAGGCAATGCATGAAAATGTCATTCAATAGCCATATCGCATTTCATAAGTCAGTAAAAGTTCTCTCAAGTCTCATAGAAAGACATTCGTCACAATCAGGTATGTATACTTAAAAATATCTCTCATCAGCTCATAAGCATTTCAGTAAAAAGCACAAAGTACGACCTCCAAGTAATACCGTGTCTTGTTTGTGATGCGTTCTTCAAAGAAATGTCAATAACGAGGTCAACAACATTTCTTTTCTTCAACCATTTGAGAGATTGCGAAAGTGTGGGTAGCTTCAAAGCGCCTAAAGCAGCACAAGGAAAGTTAAAAGTCCGCACAACATTAAGTATACTTCAAAGCAAGTAGCGTGCAACCCAGAGCAGCGTTACATCAAGGTCACATACACACTTTAACGAAAGATTTACGACAGTAGTCTCCACTACAATGATGGCAATAAAAAATTTCACAGGTTGAAAATTTACGTTACAAGTGTTTAGAAACGAAATCTCTTGCATAATAGTGCCAAAAAATTTCTGTCGACATTGTGGTACTCACATTCACATATATATTCACATCTCATAACTCTTCAAGTACGATTCTATCATAACATTTTATAACTAATCAATCACATCTCAAAATCGTCGTAGCTTCCTTCAATAATCTCAAAACCTCTAAAAAAAATTCTCTCTGCTCACATCTATAGAATCATCTACCACAAACGTACTTCATAAATCATGATCCTATAGAAATACATCACTCAAATCTCTCGTAATATCACAGTGGTTCCTAAAGTAAATGTTAAAAGTTCCCAAATTGCACACAAAGTACAATTTTACAAGTTTGAAGTAATCTAACTGCGTAATTCCGTAAATATGTGTCACTGACGTAGTAAAAAAAAAAAAAAAAAATATTTGTCTCTAGCCGGCCGAAGTGGCCGTGTGGTTCTAGGCGCTGCAGTCTGGAACCACAAGACCGCTACGGTCGCAGGTTCGAATCCTGCCTCGGGCATGGATGTGTGTGATGTCTTTAGGTTAGTTAGGTTTAACTAGTTCTAAGTTCTAGGGTACTAATGACCTCAGAAGTTGAGTCCCATTGTGCTCAGAGCCATTTGAGCCATATTTGTCTCTCTCAGCTAAATGATCAGATAGCTGTGTAATTCTGTGTTAGAGAAATATAGTACCGATGTGTTAAGTTGTATAAGCAAATACCGTATTACCTAGGGCTCCTTGCACTTGCCACAGGCATCGTACACAAAGTAAACGTGTACCTCTTGAGGGTTGATGTAATTATACCCTCAGGTGTTACAGATAACAACAACTGAATTAAATGTATCACCGAAAACCTTCCTTGTATCATAGTAGTTCTAAAATATTTCTAAAAATATACCAAGTACGAAAAATAATCACTCAAATGCGTGTCACGTTGCGCTAAACTCTGTGTCTTGCCGTAAGATAATTTCTGTCATTGGCTAACGGTAAAAATGTGCCAGGTATCGTAGTTATCGTCGTTCATAACCAAAGTTCTCCAGGAGTCAATGTACTTACCTTATCATATACAAAACTAAAAATGCTCGGCGTATAGATGTCGTAGTTATTACGTACATTACCGTGACCAAGGAAGTACTGCACTGTAACGTAATGTTGTGTTATGAAAAATACCTATCTCATTGCAGCTATATCACAAGAATCATTACCGAAATATGTTTTAGTTTTCAGACAAACTCAGAAAAACTGTGCAGGCATAAAACAAATACAGCGAAAAAAATAATAATGAATACTGTGTCACTCATTAGTAGCGTCGTAGTATAATCGTGTAGCCGTCAAAGAAACCAAATTCTGTGTCGACTGTATCCTCTCTGAAAGTACTTTAAATACAATATGTCTTTTCAACTAAGTCAAAATGTTGCAGTAAAACTTCATTATCAGTATATGTTCCAAGAATGTGGACTTTACAATCGCGACGTAATCGTGCAACTAACAAGCAAATTGTGCACACACTGAGACTGTGTCGTCTCTTCCCTGTAAAAATGCACTCGTAAAATTACTGTTTTTATAAGTTCCATAGGTTGTTGACTGGATACTTGACTTCAAAAAACTGTTGCATGTTAACAGTTTCTAAGTGTGACAAAGCGTAATAGTAACGTGAAGTAAAAAAAAATTATAGCAAAGACTAAGTCAGAAAGCAAATTATCTCTCAATAAACGGTTTTAGATGAGAAATGTGGTGTAGTCCTTTACTTTTCTTAGTATGCAGAGTTTCAACTTCAACACAATTATCAAGCAGTATACGTCGGATTCTTTAAGGTCCATTGTAAAACAGAAAGAATTTGTGGCTCAAATGTTTCTTCTTATGTGACAACGAATGGGCTTTAATAAGAACTTTGTGACCAATATGTAGTTCCTTTGCATTTGTCTTACTGTGTAATTTGGTCTGCAGCAGAATTTATATTTTTAATAGCCAAATCAATTATGTCTTTATGTCGAAGTTTACGACTATTTGGGAAAGGAACAAGCTCTCTAATTTGGTTCGGTGGTTCCTCAGTCTTCAGTGCAAGAATGGGTGGTAAAGCAGTGGAGTCATGACGCATTTCATTCAGCACGTTTAGAAATAAATGTAAGGACCTTTTCGTGTGACAATAAAGTCTGCAAAGCTTATTGAGTTCTTTCATAATCCGTTCAGATGGGTTACAATGCGGTGAGTACAAAGGAGTAACAACAGGTTTGATTTTACGATTACGAAACATCCGTGATCAAACAGCAGTATGAATTGCGGTCCGTTATCTGAAATAACTTTAGCAACGTGTCCAACTTCACAAAAGAAATTTTTAACAAAGGCGTTGGATAGAGATCGTCCAGTGGCTTTGCGTAACGGTGTGAAAGAAAGGAATTTTGAAGTAAGTTCAACAGCGACTAGAACGTACGAAAATCTTTTCGATGTTTTGACAAGGGGTCCCAGAAGATAAACAGCACCAAATTTTTTTAAAAATCTAGCAGGAATGATAGGAAACAATGGAGCGCCATGTGAGATGGTAGTTGTTTTAGCTTTTTGAAAAAATCTACTAATAGACAAGACTCTTTGAATTATATTTTCCACATGGTTAAAATAACAAGTCGTTCGAAGAATATGATAGCATTTTGGTGGACCAAAGTGTGCGTAGCTGAAATGAATGAATGGAACAGATGAGCTTATTAACAAAATCCTAAGAAATACAAAGTTTCCATAACTTATCATCAACAGTGCAACGTTTGAAGAGTATGTTGTTTCAAACCAGAAAATAATGAAGAATCTGCGTGTGTGTCTTTTCATAACATTTACTTTTGATATATTTCCAAATCGGCTTTTTGTTTCGTTCATAAGCAATGCCCTTTAAAGGTGCTGCGAAGAAGTTTTCTACGACTAGTTTTTTAATGTAAAGAACACTGAAATTTTTCTCTATGTTAGTTTCTCTGTTGCTTTTCTCAAGGGCAGCTGGTGCACGTGACAGTGCGTCCGCAACAATGTTTGCCTTTTCAGGAATGTAGACTATGGTTAAGCGGAATCACTATAAACTTTTACATGTTCGCGAGAAAGAAAGAAACTAAATTTGTCACATGTCCAAACGATAGCTAAATCTTCTAACTCAGTCAAGGAATAATTTTTTCAGATTTTGTATGCACGCGGATAGCAAAAGCGATGGTTTTCTTAACAATGGTGTCATTTTCTGTGGCTTCTTGAACTAAATGGGCACCAAGAACAATTTTAGAGGAATCCGTGCTAAAGCAGAAACCTTGTGACAGATCTGGGTGAGCTAGTAATGGCGCGTTAAGTAGCGCTTCTTTCAAAGAACTGAATTCCAACTGTGCCTGTTCGTCCCAATTCCAAATAGTATTTTTCCCAGTGAGAGAACAAAGTTTTGGTGTTACTAGAGTTTGCATATTCAGAAAACGACAGTAAAAATTCACAAGACCTAGAAAGCTGCGGACTTGTTTTTATGTACATGGGGCTGGAATGTCTCTGATTGCTTCTTCAGACGAAATAATGTGTCCCAAAAAACTTCACCTTTGCCCATCCGAATTCAGACTTTTCCAAGTTGATATGATTCCAGATTCTGCAAAAATACGTAACACATTGTTGAGGATCCGATTATGTTGTTCCCAAGAAACTTCGGTTATTGGAATATCGTCCACGCATGAGGTGATGTGACGTTTAAAGAACTCGGGTAATAAGGAATTTAGCCCACGAATGAATGCTGCCAAAGAAATGTTCAAACCAAAAGGAAGTTTCCGAACCTGATAACAAACGCCGAAACAAAGAAAAGCTGTATATTTTCTACACTCTGGATGAAATTCAATCTGTTAGAAGCTGGATCTAAGATCAACAGAAGACAACAGTTTTACACCATTGAAATTTTGAAGTTCTTCCAACGTTTGTGGCCTGTCTGTTACAGGAATGATGATGATATTTATTTGTCTCGAATCTAAGACAAGCCTGATAGATCCGTTTTTCTTCTTAACAACATGTAAAGGATTGTTGTATGAGCTTACCGCTGGTTCAATAATGCCCTCGTCCAGCATAGATTTTATTTCCGTTCGAACACGGTCCCTATAATGTGACAGGATTACATATGGTCTGACGCAAAATTTGGTGTGCTCCCGAACACGAAATTGGTATTGAAATACTTTAATTGTTCGTGTTTTGTGAGTAATAACTGTGGAATGTGCTTGTAAAATGTCAAAAAATTCCTGCCTATCACTGTCATTACAGTTCTCAATTGTCTGAATTTTATTCCAAATTAAATCTTTGTATCTAATACATCATCAATATCATACAAAATGGCTCTGAGCACTATGGGACTTAACTTCTAAGGTCATCAGTCCCCTAGAACTTAGAACTACGTAAACCTAACTAACCCAAGGACATCACACACTTCCGTGCCAAAGGCAGGATTCGAACCTGCGACCGTAGCGGTCGCGCGGTTCCAGACTGTAGCGCGTAGAACCACTCGGCCACCCCAGCCGGCCGGCATCAATATCATACCTGTCAATACTTGCAAAGTGATTATTAGTGTCAAGTTTCGTCGAAAGTTCCAAACTATGGCCCAACAAGATGTAAAGCTGATTAATTTCCTCGTCATGGTTTGAAAGCCATTCTTCAAATTTCAAAGCTCTTCACTTACTATCTTTCTCTAAACTTATTTCAGCATCGTGAAAATTTAAAACTGCTTGATATGCATTCAAAAAGTCTACACACAATATAATTTCCGTTGACAATAATGGAACAATAAGAAAATTCATAGTAAATCTGTGGCTTTGACAAAAGAACTCTAAGTTGGTCTGTTGGCATACATCTACACATTTTCCAAAAAATTGCAACTTGTAATTTAATCTTACGTACAGGAAGTGTGGGGCTATTGCTCAATTCGTTGCATTTACTGAAAGCTGTTTCACTAATTATTGAAATAGGACTGCCAGAGTCAAGTACAGCCATAAATTTTATGTCATTTGCTATGATGTGAATTACAGGATATGCAATATTGTTCTATCTTACGTCATGTTCCTGGAGTAAGATGTCCCTAATTTCTTCCATTTTCACATAATTAAAAGTCACGACAGCTACGTCGTCAGCTTCATAATTACGTTTTGTGGCTGTCAGTGGTGCGAGTCATTGTCTATTATCTCTTTGCTGTCGCACATCGTTACTGGGATTTGGAGGTTTAACTTCTACAATTTCAACTTGTCGAGAGAGCCCTGCCCTGTTTGAATTCCGCCAGTTCTGATTAAATTCAGGTCTGTCGTCATGATTATGTCGCCTGTCGTCATGTCGGTAGCTTCTGTAGTTTCTTTCCTCTCGGTTAATTGGTGGAGAATTTCTCCCGGAATCGTAACTGCGAGGTGGACCGTTGCGTCTGAAGTTATTCTGTCTCCCTTGATAATAATTATTCTGGTTCCCATATTGCCTGTTTCTACGATTGTCTCTGTCATAATCATTACCACAAAGAGGTAATCTTTTTCTGTAGCTGTTGTCATTTTGCCAACGGTTATCGTACGGGTGGTGTCTATTTTGGTTACGATTTGCGTTATAAAAGTAGTCTTGTCGTGCCCGGTTATTATTTTTGTCGTCACGGAATTGTGACAGATGTCACCTGTAATTGGTGTTTTCCTGTTTCCGCATCCCGTGACAGTCTGTGTCGATTTCCAATTCTTGTAAAAGTCCCTGAAAAGCTTGGATCTCATCTTTGCAACGTCCTGCCAAAATAAATGTCCAAGCAATTTAAGTAAGCAAATGTGGATAAGGTCTGAGGGGATGTACGGGTTTGACAAATACTGACTTTTGTGCAATATATCTTCAAAATATTTTACGGGGCTGGAAAACTCAGACTGTTCAAAATGTTTCATCATTATATTGCTGTGTATTACTCTATCTTGAGTAGCCTGTCACCCATATGCGGAAAGGAAGGCGTGATAGAAATCACTGTGACAGTCGCAAATGTCCGATCGCATTCTTACTGCTGGTTCATTTTCTAGATAACCACACATTAATTCCAATCCGTGCTCTAATGACTAATTGGGAGGAAAACAATGAGCAAACTGATGAAGCCAAGTTTGTGAATGTATATCATTACCGGAATTTTTGAATGTTTTAAATTTACGCATTGTGATGAAGAGCTTACAGTCAAAATCCTCGTATCGGCGAGTTGCTAATCGGTCATTGTTACGTCGTGTCGGTGGTTTCATCTCAAGATTCGGTGCACCTTGCCAATTCTCTCCAAATTTCCAAAATGCCCTGTGTTATTACTTTGTAGTTTTTCCGTATTTCTAAATGACTCTTACCGTGTCAGAGCTCGAATGCCCTCTGAAATATGTAATTCTTGTATTACCTACGGCAACTGATTTTGTACTTCCCGCAATTCTCTTTCGTACTTTGTATTGATTTGAATCTGATTTTGTATGAATTTGCTAATTTGTTCGAACTCTTCTGTGTCGGTAAAGGCTACCGGTCTCGCATCATTCAGATCATCATCTACCTTCTCAGATAATTTAGTTAGTTAGTCCGAAAGTTCGACTACTTTTTCCGATAATGTACTGATTTCCTCTGAATGTTTCTCTGAACCAAGTTTCAGAGTGTCTATTTGTGTCGAAATCGTATCTACTATGTCCTTTAGGTTTTCCTGATTCTGTACAAGTTGCGTGACCGCATCGGTAGACGCAACTGAATCAATTTTAGCCTGCAAGGTGTCGTGACTTTCGTGAACAATAGTCTGCAGTTGTTTCATGTCTGCTTCATGATTCTGGAAAGTGTTTTCATGTGGCGAAAAAATAGGCTGAAAGTGCTCACAAATTTGCGTTTCTACGTCTTTACGAACTTTTTGACATTTAGATTCGATTTTACGTAACTCAGCAGTTGAACCTTCACGTGTTTGTTCAAGCGTTGTGTCTAACTTTTGAAACTTTTCTCCCATTTGTTGCATTAATTGTAATAACAATATATTAGTGTCTGGGACATGTTCCTTTGTGCTTTTCGGTAGAGCATTTGTCCCGGCAACATTGCACTTTAAAAGCAGTGTGTGTGTCTTGAATTAAATGAGAAAAGGGTAAGTACTGAAAACCTGAATCTACGATATTTGCAAGATTTAGTTCTGTCATTTTGCATTCCTGAGGCGAGCTATTGCCGACCGATCGATCGACAATACTTCCCTGTTCACTAACTGTTCCACTATCTACACCGTTATTTACTGCCTGGTCCATTTCCCTACGCACAATTACCAAGTTATTTTGGACATTTGTCACTTCATTACTAAGTGGTGCTAACACGCTACTCTCTTCTTCACTGTTACTTCTGAATTTACTTTGGAGTCTGGTGTTGCGCTTTTCACACGCCATTGTTATCACAGAATTTTACACGATAACACAGAAAAATATAATTTGAAAAACAAAAATAAAAAAAATTAAAAACAACATTGAAAGTAACATCTAATTAATTACAAACGCTACTGCGAAATATTTGGTGCAACTCCACATGCATGCCATAACTGCTTTGCTCATTACAATATGGTACAACAATGAAAAACTACAATTACAAAGGAAATTTTCTATAGAATTACGCGCTAGCAGTAACAATAATTTCTAATCATGCACTAATTATTGAAACTACCAGAAATAACAGATGCTTCCAGTTAGGTATCTTCGGCTAAAGTCGACAGATGAATCTTCTTTATTTAAATGAGTGTGTCTGTACTTAAATTGCAGAATGACTGAGAAAATGAAACTTCTACGTTATGTGGTTCTGAAACAACTGAGTAAAACTGAACGTACTGAGCCTATTTCCTCTTTCCTTTTTTGTCATGTCAACACTGACCCACTAATAGTCTAGCGCAACTCAATGTGACTGCTCAAAAAAATTACGACCTGGTTTTAAATAGTTAATTCAAAACAATGGCCCTTCCTAAAAAGAAATCTTAACAATAACATATACATTTCATTAAGCACTTACCTAACAAAAATCTTTTATGTAATCTACTGTAATACAGCGATCATCAATACTGCCAGCTAAATAAAAGATTTTAACTAATAAAGCCACTAACTACTAATAGGCATGTGGTTAGCAAAGGAAAGATTTTGTTGCAAACCAAATAATGAATTTTTAACCTTTGACATCCAATTCAAACACGTATATAAATCGTCGTTGATATCTAGTGTAAAGATACATAATAATGAATAATATTCAAGTCGAACATGTACAGATCGTTAGCCTACCACTTCAGACCTCTACCCTCCATCACTGCTGGCTGTTTACCTCCAACTGCCCAACAGTACCTCCATCACTGCTGGCGACCAACTTCCAACTGCCTAACAGTACCGGCGATTAAGTTCCAATAACGAGTCCGACCAGCCACAGAGTCTCTTACAAAGAAAGCGCAGTCAGAAACACAGTGCAAAGCGCCTTACAGCGCTGCCAACACAGAAGCAGCCCAATTACACTTTCACCTGCTGTTCTACATAATTCTTAATACCTGAACATTCGTCATATCTGGAAAGTAGTGCAGCCAGGTGATCACGACTGAGTCATCTTGGAAGACTGGACTGCCCCCATCCTGCTGCGTTTGGGACTATGTATCGGAGTTGAATGGTGTAACAAATAGCGAGTCACACCTTATTATGTAAGAAGTAAGGGCATATACGCACTTTTTCACTTACATATGAAATATGGACAAATATTTTAATATCGAAAAGTGTGGTAAGTGCTCAAAAATTAGTTAAACTTCCTGATATGTTATGGTCACACACGATACCTGCATTTACACTTATGGAGTAGTCGAAATGTGATGTAAGCACTAGATGAAAGTGTCTGGATGGGACACTTGAATACTTCCCTAGAAAGATACAAGAAAGAGTCCTCTATTAGAATCACGGCAGTCTCTGCCTCCGCCTCCGCCTCCGCCTTCACCTCCAAGTTCACCTTGATCTTCGCTAAAGACTGAGAGAGAGAGAGAGAGAGAGAGAGAGCTCGTGGTAGACCCCTTGGAGAAAAATAGTATGGATTTTGTTATTTATACAGACGGAGGTGCAGAAATGGTGCCACAGATATACTTAGAGAAATAAAATCATTATACAGAAAGGGTAATCGATCAAGAGGAGACGTAACGAGTAGATATTGGAGAGGAGTGAACTACGTCTGCCTTAATAGTGGAAAGATTTTGCGTTATAGAGAGACATGACGAAACTGTTATGCTCCCAGCACTTCTGTGTGTATGAGGAAACTGCAGTGATATTTTATTCTGAATGCTGTGGCATTCTTCACTAAGTATATGCTAGTTACAAGTCATATGTGTTTAGAATCGTAAAAACAGATTAAATCATTGGAAATTTGCTGATAGAGAGTAAATATAGGTTTTATGGACAACATAAATAGCATAATTTTTCTCTACTTGATTTAGATTAGCGCCTAATACTACTGACTGATGATTGTCTAATTTTTAAACCCATTAATCATACATGAACCTTTGTCTATAGTTTTCTCCGATAGTATCACGCATGGTAAATTTACTGCTTTCAACACATGTAACATTTTCTGTTTCTGTGGAGAGTGAATGCACTTTGGCCATGGATGGTCTACGATTCCATCAGCGCATCTATAGCTTTGTGTCTCTGTTATAGTAATTCAGTTCGAGCTGAATCGCAAGGGTCACCCTATAGTTCCATCTGTCATCCTGCGACCATCTGTCGCGATCGTCTGTGAAACATTTTATGGTCATACGTTATTATGTAAATAACAGTTATCTTATTGCTGTAAAGTAGTCAGGATATCTTTAAAGTGAATTGCATTCCATTAGTAAGCCATCATGCTTACAGAAAGTAAAATCGCATCCACCCAAGCCCCGGTCTTGGAGTATTCATGTTGCAGCACACGTATAAAGCTGTGATTACATTCACACTTAGAGGATACAATCGAAGGTGCTGCCATCTTGAGCTTTTCACCAGATGTATTACACGATCGCTCAACTGAATCCTGTTTGACTTGTGAGGTACCTATTGCAAAATATTATCCACCTGTCCATAATTTGTAGTAATTTACAATGGAAATCAATTACGCAAATTCGTGCTGCTGTTGTCTACTTGTACAAAAATAATAATGTGAAGCAGGGAGAGATTAATGCTTAACGTCCCATAGACAACTATGTCAATAAAGACGGAGCACAAGCTCAGAGTAGGGAATGCCTGAAGCGATTTCGGGAAATCATGGAAAACTTAATTCATAATGGTCTGGCGCTGGTTTGAACCGGTAAATAACGTATTTTAAGCCATTTAATACTACTACAGAGGGTGCATAAGCACTGGACTGAGAACCCAAGTCCAGATTATGTGCATCCTTTTATCAAAATACAAATCTTAGTTCTAGTTAAAACAATATCAAAGTCATCAGCATATTATGAGGACCTTAGCATTGCATCATAACATTATTCCAAATGGTTGTTGGACTTGGGAACAGCATCACACATTTTTTATAAATATCTGGGCTGATAGTTCCAAAGGTATGTGCTAGGGTCTGATCAGGGTAGATCCAGAAAATAAAGTCGATAGTTGCCAACCGCAAGGTGGAATGAGTATAATATCTTTGAGTAGGAGGATCTTTGATAGTTAAGAGAGCCGGGCGCGTGCAGTAAAAAACAGAGTAGTCGCAGCTAGGTGCCCAGAGGAAGCAGATGTGCGGTGAAAGCTTTAAGGTGGATTCTCGCTGCGCAGTTTACACTGAGCAAACTTTAACACGTTAATGGGGTAAGCTATATAATGATTTCAAAATGGTTTTTGTTAGATAATGTTCAGAGTTAGGATGCAATATATATGTGCAATTCATGGTTTGAAATCGATTTTGGTATAACTAAAGTTATCAGAGCAAATTTATTTCAAATAAATAATTTTATGCCATTGCACAATTACCAAGGTCTCATGCAGAAAGCATTTTGTAAAATTCTTTTTGTAACAGTGATTCTTGCGACAAAAGTGTTGGAAATGATAGTTTTTGTGTATGACTTAAATTTTTAACAATATAAATATATTGACATCAACATTGTGTTTAAATCTAACAGCCTGAATCATAATCCACATCCTTTGCTTATACTGAATATGAAAATGAGTAGTACAGTAAAGTTACCCACCAATGAAAGAATGTAAAGAAAATGAGGCCTCTATGCAATATATATGTGCAGTTCATGGTTTGAAATAGATTTTGGTATACCTAAAGTTATCACTGCAAAGTTATTTCAAATAAATAATTTTATGCCATTGCACAACTGCCATTATTCAAGTCAAGATATAATTTCATTAAGTAAACATCAGAGCCAAAAGTTAATTTTTCAGCACCATCTTAATGCCATTGCACGAACGGCATTATTCTCTTAAACTTGATTGCTGAGTTAAATACATATTTCATTACTGGCAAAAATGGAGGAGTCCAAGAAACAAGTTCACAAACACAGTCATAAGTAGGTTTGTTGAATAATTAATTTGGAACAATTTTATCTTGGATACTTTCACTAATAAAAAGGGAAACAATTTTAGGTTAGATATTTTCACTTCTAAAGACAATTTTATCCATGATACTTTCGGGTTTAATAGCTATACACGATAAGCATGCATTTTAGGTAAACATTTAGCACTATACTTGTTGCTTGTCGTTGCTGGGATGCCCCCCCCCTCGCCCCCCCCCCCCCCTCCGGAAGGAACCATTGGTCATGGGGGGTATTCAAGTCTTGACATACGCAATATAGCCCAAGTTCAATCACTTTTTGAAGATCGTGTTACTGGGAATGTTGGCATCATGGCCTTTTTTTTGCTGCTAGAGTTAATAATTTCCATTAATAAAAATCATGCTATACTCTGTATGTCTATAGTTTTAATTTTTTTACTTGGAAATCAATTACATGAGCTGCCAAAAGGAGGTGCTGACAGTTCTATGATGGCCTATACGTAGCTTAGAAGGCTATTTGTCGGAAGCAAACCAGTATGTGATATAGTACCTTCAAAGAGGTTTGTCTGGATACTCTTAAGAGTATGAAAAATTCTAGTGACCATAAATATGAATTATGCTCTCACATAGTTCTTGCAGATGTATTATTGTCCCATCAGACAGTGCTAATGTCAATATAGCGTTGTCAATACATACGTAAGATTGACCCTCGGATCTGCAACTGTTTGCCACGTACATGACATGTTTAGGATTTTCGTGGTGTGTTACTACAAAATATAGGATCTGATCGATAGTGTGGGACGTTTACTATGTTGGATTAATGAATTGGTACTAAAAGTATTTTGAGAACTACTTCCACAGAAGTCTATTTTACTGACATTCCAGCTCTTCCACACATATAATTCTGAAGAAATATTAGACTCATATTCAATGGATTGGAAATAGCAGCCAACCAGTTACAAAACAGAGTTTCGTTACACCTTGACCATAGTTTCGACAGTTTTAAGACTGTCTTCTTCGGAAAATACTGTACGCAAATCACATGCTATCTATATCCAGTGTAAGAGTCGTTGACTCTTGACTAATACATGTTCATGTCATCCTCTTAATCACCATTTAAAATATCTAGCTATCTAGTGTGGAGCTTTGTCTTTGGATTTCTTAAACATACAACACATTTGACAGTCGATTCAACATCATGTGGTTTTCCACTTGAAATATTTGTATATGGAAATGGAAATGAGCATTTCGCGTCATTGGCCGGGAGGCTCCTTGCGGGGCAGGTACAGCCGCCTTGATGCAGGTCTTATTACATTCGACGCCACATTGGGCGACCTGAGCACCGGAGGGGGATGAAATGAAGATAAAGACGACACAGCATCCTGTCCCTGAGCGGAGAAAATCTCCGACCCAGCTGGGAATCGAACCTGGGCCCATAGGACAGCAATCCGTCACGCTGACCACTCAGCTATCGGGGCGGACAGATTTGTATATACATGATATTCACAAATTTTTAAACTGGCAGGCTACACGTTGTTGAACCCTTTGTCAAATGTGTGGTATTTAAAAAAAAAATAAGACCAAACTTACTGTAGAGAGCTACTATTTTTAAATTATATATTTTAAATTGCGATTTGACAAGCACATGTATCAACCAGAGTCAACGACTCTTACACTATATGTAGATAATATGTGACCCTAGGTGTAATACCTTCGGAAGAAAGTTTTAAAACTGCCGGAACAGTGGTCAAGATGTAATAAACCTGTAATCTGCAAGTGGTCGGTTGTTGGTTACAGGCCACTGAAGCTCTTGCATGCACAGTTGATGAAGCGCATCGATGTTCAGGATTTTAGACTGAGGTTCTTGTGTTTTTAAATGCTTATTCGAACACGGGGTCGCTTATTTCTCGTAAGAGCATAACGTGAACATGTCGTCTCCCATCCTAAAAAGCATACACTCGGTATGGTACCTCGTGCTATTCTCAAGAAACGGAGCTAGAGAGGAGCAGGATCCCTAATTTCTCTTATTTTACGCAAAGTGTACTCTGCCTTTAATTTCACTTCTCGATAGCATTTTAACAAAAAGAACATAGTCCAGTTTAAGCTCGTGTAATACTAGCGTGCTGATTGAAGTTACTCTTACCAAGTCTAGCATTACGTCATTGTTTTTCTGGGAAAAAGTCTTCTAGTTAGTAAATTGTGTTAATAAGCGACAAAAACTCCACTGTTACGAAGTGTGGACCGCTGACTTATAAAACCATATTACAGGATTTGCTCATCAGCCTGAGGGCCCTACCAGATTGCGTTAATAGGTGTGAAATATAATTAAAGTGCACCTGTCTTTAACGTATGCTCTCTAAAGAATTTATCCAGCAGACTCCTATAAGAGGAATAGATTACATGCGTAGCTTATGAGCATTCTTTTACAAACGAGCTGTCACATTTACCGTTAGAACATAGTGAGAAAATGGTTTAGTAATATTCTTTCTACAGAATTCTCCTCTCTCAGAAGGAGCATGCACTGAACGTGAGTTGAATGTTACTTGGTCTACGATTCATCATCGAGGACAATATCGTGGACGGGATGTAGTTGGAGCTCTAACCATTTATTGGAAACGGAAGAAAGGTGAATTCATCGACGCCCAGTACTATACATCTTTTGATATTATTATGCTGAGTGCAAGTAGGATGTTGGGTGCGTTTATGTTACTAAATAATGCTCTATGGCTAAATCCAGCAGCTCACAGATTTTATATTCATATGGTTTCCTATAGCTGCTTCGCATTTCGACTGATGCAAGCTGGTAGTCTTATCAACAGCTTCCTGCAATTACAGATGCCGCTGTTAGAGCGTGGCATGCTGCCAGATGTCATTTCGTAATGACTGCGTTGCGAGCACAGCCTTCTGAACATAGTGACCGTGGAGCACAGTCTTCTGAACATAGTGACCGTGGGCTGGCGTAAAGCAACTGCTTGGTCGTTGCTGCTTGCATCATTCACCGCCGACGATATCCTTCATTTAATAGTTTACGTACGCTGTTTATCCCGCGGTTACTTGCAGCCAGTGATACGGCTGTTCCAGGGTCAGGTGGCTACATATACAGATAAGTAATGGAGGTCCAGGGTCCACTCACTGTTCCGAGGTCTCGCTGCAAGCTCGCAGTGATGACGCCGGCGCCACGGCCCCTGGTTCGGTAACGCTGACTGAGACATTCAGCATCTCGTCGTAAGCATGGTGATTTTTGTGCTACTACGAGATATGTGCAGCTTCTTTATCCCAGCAGCCATTATGTGTGTTTCGGTAGCACTTGTAATGACGTTGATGCTATGTTAATTGGTGTTTGGTACATCAGTTTATCGTCATTTGATATGCGAACTCTACTCCTCCATAAACTTCTTTTTTTTTCATATTTTGAGTAGGGCTTTTTGACCTCTGTATGTATGAACAGTTGACTTTTGCTGCGCTATGGCGAATGTTCAGTCTCACTTCGGTTTGGCGAGAACGTATATACTTCAGATTATCTGTAAATATATCTGCAATTCTTATAGTGGCGTCAGATCACTAATATTGCGAGACTTCTTATTCTGCCTTAAAGCATAGGCGGTCCTCGCGCATATTCAGCTATCTTGGAGGATTGCCTTTACGAATCTTATATCGTAGCCACAAACTAATAATTTTATACAGATTTATACAGATTACGCGTGTTGATGCCACCTAGGTTTACTCCCAGCTGAAAATGGGTTCACAAACACATAAGCGCAAGATTTAGAAGCATGATGTTTCGAAGAAGTCCTAGGTTTCTCATTGGTCTAAGGAGGAAGGGGCATGGGGAATGGATTGCTTACTGCTTGAGCTGTCAGTAACACCAGCCAGTAATGGCCTCCATAGCATTCCAGTGGTGAATGTGTATGTGTCTTTGAACTACGAATGGTGAGCCGCCAGGCATCTGAGTCGTTTGATGCAGCCCGCCACGAATTCTTCTCCTGTGCCAACCTTTTCACTTCAGGGTAGCGATTGCAACCTACATCCTCAATACTATTTGCTGGAACTGTTCCAATCTGTGTCTTCCTCTACAGATTTTTCTCCTCTACAGCTCCCTCTAGAACCACGGAGCTTATTCCTTGACGTCTTAACACATGTCCAATCATCCTGTTCCTTCTTTTTGTCAGTGTTTTCCATCTGCTTCTTTCCTCACCGATTCTGCGGAGAACTCCTCATTCGTTCTGTTATAAATCCACTAAACTTTCAACATTCATCTGTAGCACCACAACCCAAATGCTTTGATTCTTTTCCTGTCTTCCCACAGTTCCAGTTCCACTGTCGTCTATAATTTGCGCTTCAAATGAACATTCCCAGAAATTTCTTCCTTAAATTAAGGCCTGTTTTTCATACCAGTAGACTTCTCTTGACCAGAAATTTCCTCTTTGAATGTGATAGTCTTCTTTTTCTGTCTTCCTTCCTTCATCCGTCTGCGTAATTTTGCTTGCATGGTAGCAGAATTGTAAGGACTCAGGCAAAAAAAAAATGGTTCAAATGGCTCTGAGCGCTATGGGACTTAACATCTATGGTCATCAGTCTCCTAGAACTTAGAACTACTTAAATCTAACTAACCTACGGACATCACACAACACCCAGTCATCACGAGGCAGAGAAAATCCCTGACCCCGCCGGGAATCGAACCCGGGAACCCGGGCGCGGGAAGCGAGAACGCTACTGCACGACCACCAGCTGCGGACAGGAGTCAGGCAAATCCAACACCTTCCATGAAAACCCTGACATGATAAACAAATCCAGTAGTATGTCACATAGCTCCGAATAAATCGTGACATTAAATTAACCTAAGTAATACGAGTAACGAGTGAGCAAATGGAATACCACAGACTAACACAAGAATGTCTAAATGCATGTCATACCTTTCCACCGTGAGACAGACGCAGTTCCGAGGGGAGAAACGAGAACAGAGATCGAGAGCAGAACCGTGTTAAGCTTAAGGCCCTACGATAAGGGATGGACACCCACGTCGCCAGCTAACCGCTAGGACCACCCCCCAGCCCATGTTAAAAGCTACAGCCCTCCAGAAGAACAGTATAGATCTTACGATAACACAAAAAGGGCTACCCCAGCCGCAAGTTTTAGCGTGATACTTTTTCGCGTCTCTGTTACGTTGCAAACTTTAAAAACATTGCCCCACCACGAAAAGTATAACGTTTCTCATTGGATAGACAGAATTTTTGAAGGCGGAGCTTAAGGTTAACATTGAGACCCTGATTGATCAGATGAAAACACAGCCAGATAGTTTTTTTAAACCAACTTCGGTAAATTGTAGTAAGGAGAAGTTAGGAGGCAGTTGCTTCCGAGCCGGCGAGGTGAGTGGAGCTGTGCTGCCCGCCACCCCCTGACGAACACCGACAAGGTAATGAACCCATGCGATGCTGCATAACAGCACATAAAACTTCATTCAGAACTGCAGAAGTCTCATCTGTTACACCCCCTTTTTGCGTAATACTAGTGTCGATCATCAATTAAAGCTCACATTTGCCACTTGAAGAAAAAATCTGAAACGCGATGATTTTTCTGTTATATAATTATTGAGAAGCCACATCAGCCACTGTAATTTACGACAAGTTAGATAACTAATTAAAGATAATTGAGGGTCACTGTAGACCATTTTGATAGTTTTCTCTCTTGTGAAACTTAATTTAAACCTAGATTATAGATGTGATATGGCATAGGTCATCCTTCGGTCCATTGTAGAACTTGGAAACCCACTCAGGGAATATTCGTGCTCATTTTTGTTGAATGCAGTTGGTTTTTATCATCCTGTTTTAAAACATTTCCTTTTCTCAATAGTGCAATGTACAAACAATGTTTTGTGAGTAGAATAAAATTTCCAATGGTAAACTTAACTGCTTTTTCGACGTAATTTTACCAGCTAACTAAACATAGGAAAGCCTTGAACCCCTTCCACTAAATTTAGTTAGTATTAAGATTCTTTTACAGGGAGTGCAGTGGAGCTGACGCTGAAATCATTAAGTATTTGGTTATATCATCGCTAGTCTCACTGAACTCTTCTGAACTCTAGATGTCATGTGTGGTCTGGCGTCTCCTTGCCAGCAACAGGTCCCAGGTTCAAACTAGTCAATTCCCTAAAAAATACGCTCAGAGCGTCGTTGCGCGAAAGTGGTAGGGAGACACGATATAGAATAAACAGACACCACGCAGAATGTTAGAGAATTCATAAACTTCGTCTTCTTCATGACCACAAGTTTTGATGTGCACTGGCGCGTTATTCTTATTTCTGCCACTTCTCATTACTTCTGTCATTCTCCGGTTTAGTACAAGCACATATTCTGTTCTCATTAGAATGTTCACGGTCCTGCAGTTCTCCTTCACTTCATGATTGATATCCTTGAATTTTAAACTCACTCTTTAACCTTTCCTTCATTTCTGTTACTGCTTCTTCGAAGTATAGATTCAACACTATGGGCAAGAAGCTACTTTCCTGTCCTATACCCCATTTAATTGGAGTACTTCGTTCTTAGTCTTCGAATCTTATTGTTTCACTTGTTTCACCTAAGTTCCTGTACGTATTGTATATTGCCGGTCTTTCCTGTAGCTTATCATTAATTTCCTTAGAATTTCAATTGCCTTGCACCATTTTACATGGTCGAACGATTTATCCAGGTCGACGAATCCTATGATCGTGTCTTGATTACTGTTCAGTCTTGTTTACATTTTCAGCTGCAACGACAGAACTGAGTCTGTGGGGCGTCTTAACCTTTCCTAAAGCCAAACTGATCGTCATCCATCGTTTCTTTTCCGTCCTTCTGTATATTACTCTTATCAGCAACTTGGTTTGCATAAACTGTTAAACAGACTGTCCGATAATTCTTACACTTGGGAGCTGTTACTATCTTCATAATCGTGTGTGATGTTTTTTTAGAAAGTCTCATGGTATATCAGTGGGTCATACATTCTACTGATCACGGATAATAGTCTTATTGTAGCCAATTTTAGAAATTCTGACGCAATGTTATCCATCGCTTCTGCATTATTTGTTCTTAAATCAGCAGAAGCTCTTTTCAATTTTGATTCTAATACGGGATGTAACTCTTTCCTATCGAATCTTGTTTCTTCTTCCGTCACGACTTTGGACAATTTCTCGCCCTCATGGAGGCCTACAATGTACTCTTTCCATCTAACCGCTCTCTCCTCTGCCTTTAACAGTGGAATTACCATTACAATCTTAATTCTACAGGTTTTAATTTCACTGAAGATTGTTTTGACTTTTCTATATGCTGTGTCAGACCTTTTGACAGTCATTTGTTTTTCAGTTTCTTCACATTTTTCATGCAGCCACTTCGTCTTAGCTTTCCTGCACCTCTGATGTATTTCATTCACTAAATGATTTATGCGTCTCAATTTTTGAATTTCCTTGAACGTTTTTCTGTATTTCCTTCTTTCATTGATCTATTGAAATATTTTTCTTCTTCTTTGTGCACTGATTGATCTTGACTAATCTCTTGAACTTCAGTCAACTCTTCATCACTACTTGATTGTAATCTTAGTCTATATCTGCCCCTGGATACATCTCACAATCCAGTATCAGATTTCGAAATTTCTGCCTAACCACTATTTAACACAGCTGAAATCTTCCCGTATCTCCCGGCCTTTCCCTAGTATACCTCCTGCTCTTGTGATCCTCTGTAAGCTTTCTATTAAAATATTGTCTCTCTGTGACAAAGCTGAATATACTGATTTCAGAAACTTTCTCCTTTTGTACCATGTGTTCTAGGTATCGTATTAAGTTGCTGAGCAAAACCGAGTGTTGGTTGCCCCTGTGTAGCGCTCATGAACAGTGTCGTGAAACAAACTGTTAAACTTCGAGGACAGCAAAATTTGAAATAAAATAATGGCTCCAAGTACATGGCAAAGGAAGCAAATTGTGTGCTCAACTAGATAACTAAAACTCAGTATCGAAATACATTATGAACGTTGCATGATTTGAAGTGCAATGTTTGACTTGGAAAACCCACAAAAAGAAATTATTGCCGTACTCTTAAGAAACAAACTCTTTGAAATTAGCGGTACCATTCAGGGAAAAGCAGTTTACTTGCTAGAACGGTATCTGCCAATCCCGACTATACACTGCTCAAGAACGCAAGGTGATATCTGCCCTGAAATAACAGTGGTTTACCTCTTGCTCAGCATGCTGTTTTTATGTGTGGAGTACTGACGATCTCGGAAGTAAACAGAAATCAGCAGATGACACAGCTAAAGGTCAAGAATCTACTCTTTTTTTTTTTCTCGGAATCAATCTGTTCCTGCATGTGGCGTATGATGCAATGCACAAACGACAGGATTTTTAAGGCTTTATATAAATCATGGAGGTGATATCAAATTCTGATTATTGACAAAAGGACTTCACAAGATAACAAAACTATAACAATTACAAAATTTTATCAATACAAAGAAACTACATATATTTGGAACAATTTTCAAATCTTCTACATCAATATAAAGAACAAGGAAGTATTGTAAATGAGTTATCATCTCCATAACAAAGTCTTGCAGGTAGTTTCTCCCAGATACACAGAAAACAGGTCTCATTCTCTGGAAAACTCAACTTCTCATTAATATGTCTCAAATAAGAATGTCACAGCGCTTCACAACTGATTAACAAGTCAACCACGGATAATATTAAACACAGTCAAGGATGTTACTCACTACATATGCAGTGCGTTCATTCATCTCTGCCCCAATACAGTTAAGATGAATTATTTACAGTAGCAGGAAACATATGAGAACCTTACGTCTTGAACAAGGTATTCACTTTTACAATCTAAACTTTTTTGCAGAAGTCAATCTTTCTTTTTTTCCATTCCCACTACCAAGCTCGTATTCTTCCGTAACCCATACTTCCACTCCTTCCCCTACAACCGCGTTCCAGTTCCCCAAGATTATTGGATTTTCATCTCCATTTACATACTGAATTACCCATCAATATCCCCATATATTTCCTCCACTTCTTCATCTTCTGCTTGCGACGTCGCAGGATGTGAACTATTGCTGTCGATGTTGTTCACGATTCTAGTGAGAATCACTGAATAGTTCACAGTAACTCACTCTGCGCCACACCATGTAATTCATAACGAATCGTATCCCTGCTATACTATTCGCTGCTGCTGGTGATATAGCTCTATACTCGTCTGACCAGAAATACTTGTCTTGTTTCAATTTCACTTCACCGACCCCTACTGTATCGTCTGAGAATCACTGAAATGTTCACAGTAACTCACTCTGCGCCACACCATGCAATTCATAACGAATAGTATCCCTGCTATACTATTCGCTGCTGCTGGTGATATAGCTCTATACTCGTCTGGCCAGAAATACTTGTCTTGTTTCAATTTCACTTCACCGACCCCTACTGTATCGTCTGGTCGTCTGTGTATCCCCCGTCAGATTTTCTAGCTTCCTTACTATGATTAAACTTATGATATCCCTCGACCCAACTCATATAAAGTCACTCTTTCGTTGGTTAATCAGTTTCTTTTCTAATAGTCATGTCCACTGGGCAGTCCATCCCGGAAATCCGAGGGGGGGACTAGTCCGGAATGTTTTTCCAACGGAGAGATCACCGTGATACGTTCCCAATTACAAACCACATGTCCTGTTGTTAAACATTAGGTGTTTTTAATGCTTTGATTTTCAATCATTTCTGCATTCTCATGCCGATAATCAATGGCAATTCTTCCGTCTTTTAGCGCTATTTACCGATCCGAAAGGCAAGATAATGCTCTGAACCGGCGTCCGCTCCTCCGCCCTCTTTGACAAGGTCGTTAGCAGAACGAGCGTGAGTTCTTCTGCCGGAAGTTTTCGGCACCCTTTGCTGAATATTTGTATTCAAAATTTAAGCCGTGATGGCTTTGAACCTTGGAACCATGACGTTTTGATTAGCAGTCGATGGAGATACCTCTTGAGCGTGGGTGAGTGCTATTTACACCTCCATTTACGCAGCTTCCTTCACCAGGCCTAGTGTAGTTGGTGCGGCTTAATGACGGGCTTGTGGAAGTCGAACCGTGCCAAGGCGCCCCAGACCGCACTGCTACCCTGCACAGCCCGCAGATATTAAAATAATGCAGAGATAAAACTTATTCCCAGGGAACCCTAACGCAACGAATTTGTTACTTCTTCAGCACCCTTTTACACCATTCCTGTTTATTCGCCGAAGAATGACAGAGAAAATATTTAGATATAACCCGTATTTGTTTATACGTCGTCATTCGTTCTTCAATAACATCAGTTTATCAAGCGTCAGAAACAAGTTACAGCAGGGACGATAATTTGACATTTATTAGAGATTAAATGATGAAAACCCGCAATTGAATTACGGTGTGCAATATTTCAAAATTAAATTCATATTTGTGTCAGTAACATTTCATCGCTAAATTAACAAAATTATCAGCGATGATAAAGAATAACGTCGTTTTTCATATGTGCAACACACGTAAACTCGTTTTTGTATAAAATTAATACAAGAATGAATGGAAGTAAAATGGACACATTCGGTTTTGCTCTGTTAAAACAACATCCTCAGGTGAAGTACACTGGAAGGAAGGATCGCCAGATAATTCACATGATCAAAGCAGGATAGGAATCTTTTACAGCTTTTTTTAATTTTTAAGCTTTTTGAGAATTTTTAAGAATGTTTTTCAAACTTTTTATACAGTCTTTCTAAAGTATTTATGCTGGAGGAAAAAATCGAAGTTAAAACTTAGTTATAGAAGTGTCACATTAGCGCACCAAGACTCCCCACCACCTCCCTCAAAGTTCGTAGTCCGAAATCAAATACTTGAAGAGGTGAAGTTTTTAAAATAAATAACGTTGGCACCAGGGCGAATAGTGCGGTGGCACAAACAAGGAAAGATCAAAACTGGAGCCTCCAACGAGTTACATAACCAACCTCCCTCCAACCCAGCCCCCAGAAGCTTTACCCCCTTTCTCTCGCCCTCACACCATTATGGATGAAGGCCAAGACTATAATTCTGACTGAGCAAGCCGTAAAGTGTATCAGTGCGGAATCCATGAAATGGAGGCCACTACATGAAAACCACAACATACTGACATAATTACTGACATAATAAAAACATTTTATCAGGCTCGCTATATCAAATGAAAGGACACCCAACCACGAAAGAAACTCAGGATAATATGATACCAAAGAACTAAGATAACTTGATGCTACATAAAACGAGAATCTACCAATACACTGTGGTGGTTGTAAGTGTATAATACAAGATTGAAGCCCTCTTAGTCCTTTCCTATCTCCCTGTTTTAAATTTATCTCATGTTAGATGTCCTTTCACTTGATATAGTCTGCAGGATGAAAAATGTTTACTGTCACAATAACTACGTTTCCAAACTGTTTTCTAAGGAATATGATAATACAATTATTATATACCTCAACTCAGGACTTAGCTGTCACAACTTTTGGAGTAGTTCATTGTTTTTTTTTACAGAAATAGTAAAGCACACGTAGTCGGTGCGAGCGTCAACACCGTACCCCAACGCACTACATTGCGAAGTGTATGTACTCAGAACCCGTGACATTACATTACAGTCTCGTGTTACGGCAGTTTGCTTGAAAATGAAAGTTGTGCCCGAAACTGTTGCACATGGTGGAACAATGAAAAAGAATAATGAAGCCGAAGTGAAACAATTCGGCTGTGACTCCATACAATAGAGCCAATAAAAGACGGAATGCATTATCCCTTAGTCGGTGCAACACAACATAGAATGTAAGAAGGTTTGTTCTTATATTTCACGACTGTAACGCCAACGAGAATGCAACGTGATTCTTCCAGCAAATTTCGTAGGTTCAGCAAACGACTGAATTTATTTCACGGGATTAATTCTTTCAGTTAACCGATTTTCGGCTTACAGGGCCATTATCAGAACTTTAATCTTTTAATACACAATATGTGCTTTTTATTCATAATTCTGTTGTTCTGCAGAGTAGTGATGGAAGAAACCTTTAAAACGAATTTGTTCAAGTACAAAAAAGAAAAAAAGAATCTTTCACTTATGGGTGTGGTATATTTTAATGGCACAACAAAATGAACCATTATGAGACGTATAGCCACTAAAAAATAAGTTACTGCAGACAAAGTACTTTTAAGACGAAGTCCTTATTATGATACCGACATTACGAAGACGTGAATATGGCTCTGAGATTTCGTTACAATCGCTCTGGCTGTAGTTCTCAAGAAACCCACTTGGTGTTCATCTGTGATACAGGCAGTATTCAAAGTGCCAGCAATCAATTCGTCTTTTGTCTTCACTCGTGTTTTGGATACATAGCGCCTCGTCCATTTGTCAGATCCCATCAACCTTAAGGGGCATGATGCTGTCACTTAATAGCGTCGTTCCTAGGGAAAGTTTTGTATTGTAACACCTACGTATTTGTATTCGATTGGCTACACACTTCCGTATTTTTGGAAAAATACTGAAATTGTATAGGATGTAACTTTTTTATTCATTTTATAATTGCAAGTAAGCTCAAAACTTGTAAATTGCGAAGTATAAATACATACAAAGTTAGAAACAAAAAAGCTCGTCATGAAAGCTACGTAATAATAATTAAATAAGAGGGAGATCTGTCAAATTAAATCAAGTAACAAATTCACCACCTTAGCTATTGACGATTATACAGACAAGATGAAAGTGGCAGTTATTCGTCCACTTTACTGATGAAACAAAGATACTGCTCATGCTAGGGAAAGACAGAAAACGAAATCTCAAGTGGAACGAGCCATCTGTTAAATAGTAGAGGACAATTTTAATTAAACTGTAATAGGAACGTGATAAAACGTGCTGAATTAAACAACATTATTTCCCAATGTCTTTTCACGTCTGCGCGACTGTACAATGATAATTAAATCCAATTGGAAACAGTACAGGAACGCTGAAAACTGAAACTTATATTGCGTTAACAGTTAACATAGCATTTGGAATACTCACGAAACCAGGGAGAAAATATTACAGTCGTTCAAAGACTTCTGTACATGTTTGTATATTTCGAGAGACCAATGAGAAAACATGTCATTAATAATAAAAGTAACTAAATTCCGTTAGTAATGCTCTGGAAGAGTGTAAAGGCGCTTTAGCCATGGAGGAGTTAAAGGAGGCAAAGTACTGCAAAAGAATCTTACAAATTGCTTATTGAATATCTACAGAGGAACATAATTCCTCAAACATCGAATAACTCAGTCATTATTCTCTTTCACAGAGTGGAAACTGGCAAAACACAGAACTTCAGGTCACTCTACGAACTGTTCATGATATCTACTAACTGTATCATAAACTGCATAGAAATAAAAAAAATAATTCAGACTAAAGATTCAAGTTGGATTATAACTGAACGCAATAGAAGATTAGCAAGTCGTGAAAAAAATATAGAACATAATCAACACTAATAATACAGAATGAGATTTTCACTCTGCAGCGGAGTATGCGCTGATATGAAACATCCTGGTAGATTAAAACTGTGTGCCCGACCGAGACTCGAACTCGGGACCTTTGCCTTTCGCGGGCAAGTGCTCTACCAACTGAGCTACCGAAGCACGACTCACGCCCGGTACTCACAGCTTTACTTCTGCCAGTATCTCGTCACCTACCTTCCAAACTTTACAGAAGCTCTCCTGCGAACCTTGCAGAACTAGCACTCCTGAAACAAAGGATATTGCGGAGACATGGCTTAGCCACAGCCTGGGGGATGTTTCAAGAATGAGATTTTCACTCTGCAGCGGAGTGTGCGCTGATATGAAACTTCCTGGCAGATTAAAACGTGTACCCGACTAAGACTCGAACTCGGGACCTTTGCCTTTCGCGGGCAAGTGCTCTACCAACTGAGCTACCGAAGCACGACTCACGCCCGGTACTCACAGCTTTACTTCTGCCAGTACCTCGTCTCCTACCTTCCAAACTTTACAGAAGCTCTCCTGCGAACCTTGCAGAACTAGCACTCCTGAAACAAAGGATATTGCGGAGACATGGCTTAGCCACAGCCTGGGGGATGTTTCAAGAATGAGATTTTCACTCTGCAGCGGAGTGTGCGCTGATATGAAACTTCCTGGCAGATTAAAACGTGTGCCCGACTGAGACTCGAACTCGGGACCTTTGCCTTTCGCGGGCAAGTGCTCTACCAACTGAGCTACCGAAGCACGACTCACGCCCGGTACTCACAGCTTTACTTCTGCCAGTACCTCGTCTCCTACCTTCCAAACTTTACAGAAGCTATACTGCGAACCTTGCAGAACTAGCACTCCTGAAAGAAAGGATATTGCGGAGACAATTTTCCTCTTACGACATTTTAAAAACCACAAAATGTCTGTGTTAGGCTGAAGCACGTGTCGAATCAGATGAATCCGCAGAGACATCAAGATTTTATTAGCTTTGTTTGCTCTTCATCCGCTGATTTACCCACCTGACCCAGAATGTTTTTGCGGTATAACGATTGGTCACTGGACTCCACATGTCGCAGCGTAGCGTATAAACATTTGCACAGTGGGTCGAGTATGTGCGGATGGATTTTTGGAAACGCAGTGCCATTAGGTAAGTCTGTGTTGCAATCCATTCTTTCACCTCTATGAGTGTCCCACTTCCGGTGCAGGCAGTTGGTTCCATTATACATTGTAGCTTAGGGCTTGTAATTTAATTTCTCCCCATGCAAACTCATGTGTTATATTCTTATTAGCACCAAATACACTAAATCCTGTTAATATCGAACACTAGAGGATTGAATGTGTTCCAATATGTTTCTCAAGGACTGTTAGTACAGATTTTGTTGAAACTGAGTATAAAGCGATTTGAAAATATGCTAATGCCATCCAAAATGACATTGTAGATTAACTATTACCTGTCACACGCTGCTTTGCCCGCCTATCAGTAGTTTTGTTACGGTAAGTGATGGTGAGTAAGTAAGCTAGTAATTTTACGAGATGTCTGTACGATGTAGAGACGTATGTACAAAAAGTCTATGCAGTTCCAGTATGTAGATACATAATGAATGCGTTTGTTATTATTTTGTATGTTGATTCTGAAATGGTCCACGAAAACGAATCGCGGTGTAAGTAGAGGAATAAATTGCAACCAAGACTGTTTTTAATTCAAGTAATCTTAATATATTATTGAGGCCCAGTGTCCTCCAGTATTTTAAGTGTGCATTCATTACAACAATTATGTAAAGTTACAGGAGTCTCTATCAGAATTCATGGAGCGTACGCGACTGAAACTACATTCGATCAACACAGCATTACCGTCACTCTCATATGAATTTATAGTTTCAAGCTGCCACCACAATGTTTCTGTACTGTGCGGCGTATGAGTAATGCTCTGTGCCACGGGGCAGCACAACTACAACGCAGTTTTGGATCTGTTGGCAATAAGTAATACGATATTATCCGAAAAAACAAAATACAGCCAGCTGCGACCAAAAGGTCCTTCGTGACGGTGTAGCCACAACACTGAGGCAGTAAACGACTAGATGACCCACAGTGTCCGAATACTGACATGTATTGAAATTACGACGTATTGTACGGTATAAGCTTTGCTGAGTACTTTTACCGTCAAAGTCTATATAGGTTGTCACAATTAAAATAAACTTTCGACAACAAAGGAGAGATAAGAGACTAGCTTCTCGGGGCCAGTAAGGAATTCTAAATTGAATAAGCAGTCAAAACATGAGATTTTATATCACTAAACCTATTCTCTTCAGATTTGGTGGTAGTTTACAGATACTTAATCTGGGTAACTGAGGAAGAGAAACATATAACTTCAACACATCTCAAGTACCATTGTTTAGTATAATATAGTACTATCTAAGTGTCGTGCAGGTGAACCTCCACAAAGAATGACAGAAGTCAATTGAGTAAATCCGAAATAAAGGTACTGAATATCGATAATAAGGAAATAAAAAATACAGTTTGTATTGATTCAGCTGTGACTTCTTGCTGAAGTAACGTACATTGTATAAACTGAAAGAACCAGGTTTCGCCTCATTTCACAACACTTTATTATTTTTCTATCACCTAGGTTTCATGTTATAAGCGTTTTTCTAGTACACAACTAATACAACAAGTAAATGTAGACACATGTCACCTTCTTAATCTCTCATTTCTTGACTTAAAATACGAAAGTTATAAGTGGCAACTATTTTGACACAATCAAATTTATATTGTACAACCTTGTAGCATTCATTGTGCATTGCAATAACTACGAATAAATTAATACTGGAATACAATTATGCCATGAATGAAGAAGCTCATTTCGATCTTTCACTCCTTTTAGGCAATGTTGCAGCTTATGCATAGTAGAAGGACAATGGTAATTCATTCATAAAACGGTAATCACACAAATACTTATTTTTATGCACACAATTGTACACCAATGTAAATTTATTTGTAGTTATTGTAATGCTGTACAATGAATGTCCCAAGGCTGTACAACGCAAATGTAGAGTAACTATATTAAAGTTGTCATCAGATATATCTTTTATAGTTTAAATTGGAAAACCATAAATTAGTAAGAGTCCCAGTGTCTTGGAAAGGATGAAAAAAATCAGCCAGTTGGTTGAGTAACAGAGTTTTATTAGAACCCCTAACATATGTTTCATCAGTTATAAAGTTATCCTCTTCGGAATGGTATTGTAAGACGCGTTACAAATTACTTTGAAAAGATATCTCAGAAAAAAGCCGTTTGGCTAACGTGCCCTTTCAACACAGTATCAAGATAGTCTTTCAATTTTCTGAAGAAGAAGATAATTTCATAACTATGGAAACCTAGGCATGTGTTACGTAACTGGTTAGCTGTTCCTTCCCCCCCCCCCCTCCTTCCCCCCTTTCCGAGGCTATCACTTGACAGTGTCGCTTTACAATCACCTTCTAGACTGTAGAAGACATATGCATATTTTTGCTTGGTTGCCATCTTCGGAATCAGAATGGACTTTTAACCTGAAATGTAGGTGGTGTAAAATAATGTTATGAAAAAGCCAAAATATGTTTCAATTAACTAACGCAAAGCAAAAAATGTGTAACCCACAAATCGAAAACAAAATAGTAAAATTTACTAGCTACGTTATAAAACTAGATTTGCATCCAGTTTAATCAACCACCTAATAGTCATAAAGAAACAACATCAAAAAAGCAGTAATGGCCCAGAGTTCCTTCTTAAACTAATCAGTGTATTTACAATTGCTTCCCATATATCTCAAAATGAAAGTGTCTTTTACCAGGATCGACTTACTACCACAAGACTTCTTCTTTTCAAGCGATAATCATTCAAAAACTTAGAGTTGTTCTGTGATCAGTAGGTAGAAGAATGTCGGATTTATTAGAAAGCACAGGTATATGAACACATGTATCAGTGGGTGGCCTATGACTGCACTGGGCACCAAGTGAAAGCTGGACAGAAGTTTTTCCTTAGTTGCATTCCAAGAGATAATAGAAGAGTGAGGCAACGATCTAGTGAAAAACGGGTTCAAGAACTACATGGTCACGTATGGCTGAAGACCGAAATTCATGAAAAATCTAGAGGACCTATCAATTCCCATGATATGTATATCAAATGTTGATCCGGGCAAACTTTTCACTCCTTTTTAAGGATATCCAAATTCTTACGACTCATTCTGTCTCTCATGTTATGGCTTGACAACAGCAAACTACGCACTTAGCAACAGTTTTCAATCTGATGACACATGCGTAGAAATCTACTAGTCGCATGGAGGAGAGTAGAACACCGCTGTCAACTTTCCGTCTAGTGCAGGATGTGGGATGCCTATAAACACCTTATGTTTCTGGTATAATACTCCGTGTGTATCTGGTATTTACCGTAGTCAGGTCGTCTTCTGTGCTTTAGTCTTATATCCCTAAAAGATGAATACGTCATGCTAGACAGATCGTCATTCAGTGTGTGCCACAAAATTGGTCATCCACATTGCTGTTTCTGCCATTAGGACGGAAAAAATTTGGGGGCGGCAAAGGGCGAAAAAATTAATTTCAAACCGAACAGCAAAAAAAAAAAAAAAAAAAATAGCAAATGAGGAGAAAAAAGGAAAAATCGGAAAAATTAAAACATAGAATTGTTTTCATTACTGAGGCATGCGTGGCTCGTATTCAGGCTGTATATTGCTTGACACCTTGTCTCTGCGGTACTGCCGTCCCGTTTCTTATTTGATTTACTGGCGTCACTAAGTTTCTGGCTTCACTGTCCGTGAGTGGCAGCAGCAACGCTAATCGATAAGAGCACTGTCGTACTGTCTATGGAGCGACCGCTAGTATTTCCAGGTCGTCGTGTGTCGGGCAGTTCAGTCAGGAATGGAGCAGCAGTGGGGTGCGGACAGGCATGACTTGCCCAACTGTTGCCGACACATATAAATTGAGTGGGGACGACCTCGGTTGGTCGTTCGGTCGGTCGTCTAATCGGACGACGTGAATTTGGTCGCTTCTGGGTTGTCAGTGTGTGTCGACTTGTGATTCGTCCTTGTTGTTCCACAGAGACCGTTTTAGTATTGTTTGAATTGTTTGTGGAAGCGTTTCGTGGAATCATGTGTAGCTTGTGTGGTTTGACTGAGCAGATACTTTATGTGGTGTCACCGCCAGACACCACACGTGCTAGTTGGTAGCTTAAATCGGCCGCGGTCCATTTAGTACATGTCGGACCCGCGTGTCGCCACTGTGTGATCGCAGACCGAGCGCCACCACAAGGCAGGTCTCGAGATACGATAGAGCACTCGACCCCAGTTGTACGACGACTGCTAGCGACTACACTGCCGAAGCCTTTCTCTCAGTTGCCGAGAGACAGTTAGAATAGCCTTCAGCTAAGTCCATGGCTACGACCTAGCAAGGCGCCATTAGCCTTACATAGTTTGATAGTGATCGTATGAAATGTCTCATCAAGAACGTTGTATTCACAACAAGGATAAATAAAAGTTAAGTATTCGAGAAGCTGCATACTTTTCTTATTAGCATTCAATACTTATCCTGTTCCAGAATTCACGCCCGTCTGCGTTAGACAGCGTGCATTTCGGCCTCCTCTATCTACAAGGTGTTGGCACATTCACCAACACATCACTTTAATGCTGTCTGCATGTTGCAGGCAGTGGGTCTGTTGGGACAGAGCAGGAAGTCTCCATGGCACGAAGTCCGACCGGGGCCGCTGGCAGCGTGCATGTGCGGTCGGATTTGTGAGGCGCTAGCTGCGAGATGTAGAAAGTTCGTCGCCCACCGAACCTGGATACTGAAGTTGAGTGATCAATTAACTTGTCATGAAACCTCAACTGCTGTGGCACCTCTTCTTTCGTTGGTGGTTGTTTCTTCCCGGGCCCTTCCCGCAAGCAGCGATGTATGGTGTGTTGGAGTCGGCGAAATTTTGCAGCCGTGTTCCTGTATGGTGTTTAGCTATTGAATTGCTTGTTACTTACTAGTGAAGTGCACTGGCGGTATTTTTCTGCTTTGTGGCCGTTAAAGTTCCAGTTGCGTGCCCTGGCCGTTAGTGTAGTTTTCCGGCAGTGTGTTTTTCCATGCCATGTTGATGCTGTTTGGCATGGCATGTAGTTCGAGAACATTGGTGTTGTTCATATTTTTGAGTAGTAATTGTGTCTTGACTGTATTTAGAAGCCCATTTTCAAGACATAATGCTGCTGGTATCTTTGTCCTCACTGATATTTTCTGTTGTCATGCCACTGGTCGGTTGGAAGGGAATTATGTTGTTGGTCGGCCCTTCAGCCGTCCCTGGGTCGGGTTGCCATCCGATTACTTAGTCTTACTCTTGGCTACCTGTCTCACCTAAACTTACGTTAGAGTTACCTCCTCATCCCGACCCCTGGAACACTTCTGAGCACTATTGTTCTGTTGTTTTCAGATTGTGAGTTTTAGTCTCAGCTAATGTGCGAGGCCTTCGGCTGTCTATTAATTTAGTTTGCTTCAATTTTAAAATAAGGTCTTCAGCCGACTTAAACTAAGGTTTCAAGATTGATTTTTTAAAACTTATTTTTAAAAAAGAAGATTTTGCTCTGTTTGAAATCTTTGTTATTCAGTCTTTAAGCCTCTAGTTCTTCTATATTCAGTATGTGGCCTTCAGCCGAACCTTTACGTTAAATGTTATACGATAAGGCCATTAGCCATCTTAAATTAAAGCTTTCTTCGCTATCTTAAATTCTTGTTATCCATGACTTAAGCCTTGAGTTGTTCTATGTCAGTATGTGGCCTTCGACCAAACTTTTACGTGAAATATTTTAAGGTAAGACCTTCAGCTGTCTCTAATTAAAATTTGAAAATTCAATTGTTTAAAACCTTTTAAAATCTTCTTCTGTATCTGAAATTCTTGTTATCCAAGCCTTAAGACCTCAGTTCTTCTGTGTCCAGTGTGTGGTCTTCATCCGAGTATTTAGGTAAAAATAAATTTTTAAGTAAGGCCTTCAACCGTGTGTATTCCTTAAAACAATTGTAATAACTTGTGTTTGGACTTTCATTCATATTGATTTGAATCCTTTTAAGGGCATGTGTGATGAAGTGTTTTTAGGAAAATGGAGTTGTGCGTTTTGTCCAACTGACAGTAACTGATTTTGGCCCTTTCCACAACCATGACCTGATCCGCTCTGTCCAGATTTCGATAACCATAGGGATCAGTTACCTAATAATCCTCCATCTTACTCAAAACTAAAGCATCCATTACTGAATACGAAACGGAAACAAACATGATCTTAATTCATCTTTGTCGAGTACTAAAGCCGGGGTATGTGCGCTGGGTTGCTATTATATCGCGACCTTATACCGTGCTTCCCTTAGTTCGTCGTTTTGTTTTTGTCGCTGCAGATCATTTGTCATGCGTCAGTTGTACTGAGTGCTTCTGCTGATATTTTTAGTTCTACAATTATTTACTGTGGTGCAAGAGATCACGTATACGTAGGCTAGGGTTTTTACTGCTATTCAGCACATCTAAATGGCGTAAAAGGTACATGCATTTCATCGTACCCATACATAAAAATGAGTCTGCCTTTGAGTGTCAGAGACTCCTAGCACGAAACAAAACTGCTTTGTCTTTTCCCAAATTAGCTGTCCTTTTCTTAACAGTTGATACATACGCAAGTAATACCCAGGAAGAGAGTGTCATGACTTACTTGCCGACGAGACGTAATTTTAGAAATTGTGTGCCTTGTGCTTGCAAGCTGTTGTCTCAATGTAATTTACACATTAGTGCATACTGCAATCTCTGTGTTGCATTTTGCACTTTGCCGACGTCAAAACTTTACTGTACAGAATAAGGAACATTCCAAGTGCAGTAACTTTGCTTGAAGAAACAGTTTAATGAAAACAATGTACTTAATTGTTTTTTGCTTAGGTGTTAACTATCACCTTGAGCAACTCATTGGACTAAGCAGTCGGCCATCCTTAATTTACGGCCACTGAACCCAGCGGAGGGAAAGGGCCACTGTCTTCAGACAGACACTACATGCACTCCTCAGCGGAATTCTAACCCGATCGGATGATCAGAAGCCTGTCGCTTGGACCATTGCACTACCGGGGCGGCTAATACGGATTGTAGAACTTGGAACAGAAAATACAAACAAGGCATCATTTATTCATTTAATGTCAAGAAGGCGCATGCCGAGGAAGATTAGATTTACTCCGCATTCAAAAAATATTTTAATTGCAACAGAAATGAAATAATATCTCTATTACCAGATGAACTAGCTTGATGCTTCGTCATATCTACATCTATCTACATCTACATTGATACTCCGCAAGCCACCCAACGGTGTGTGGCGGAGGGCACTTTACATGCCACTGTCATTACCTCCCTTTCCTGTTCCAGTCGCGTATGGTTCGCGGGAAGAACGACTGTCTGAAAGCCTCCGTGCGCGCTCTAATCTCTCTAATTTTACATTCGTGATCTCCTCGGGAGGTATAAGTATGGGGAAGCAATATATTCGATACCTCATCCAGAAACGCACCCTCTCGAAACCTGGCGAGCAAGCTACACCGCGATGCAGAGCGCCTCTCTTGCAGAGTCTGCCTCTTGAGTTTATTAAATATCTCCGTAACGCTATCACGGTTACCAAATAACCCTGTGACGAAACGTGCCGCTCTTCTTTGGATCTTCTCTATCTCCTCCGTCAGACCGATCTGGTACGGATCCCACACTGATGAGCAATACTCAAGTATGGGTCGAACGAGTGTTTTGTAAGCCACCTCCTTTGTTGATGGACTACATTTTCTAAGCACTCTCCCAATGAATCTCAACCTGGTACCCGCCTTACCAACAATTAATT
This sequence comes from Schistocerca piceifrons, assembly GCF_021461385.2. Taxonomy (NCBI): domain Eukaryota; kingdom Metazoa; phylum Arthropoda; class Insecta; order Orthoptera; family Acrididae; genus Schistocerca; species Schistocerca piceifrons. Next base: position 239,023,759 of record NC_060138.1, read on the forward strand.
TTATATGATCATTCCACTTCAAATCGTTCCGCACGCATACTCCCAGATATTTTACAGAAGTAACTGCTACCGGTGTTTGTTCCGCTATCATATAATCATACAATAAAGGATCCTTCTTTCTAAGTATTCGCAATACATTACATTTGTCTATGTTAAGGGTCAGTTGCCACTCCCTGCACCAAGTGCCTATCCGCTGCAGATCTTCCTGCATTTCGCTACAATTTTCTAATGCTGCAACTTCTCTGTATACTACAGCATCATCCGCGAAAAGCCGCATGGAACTTCCGACACTATCTACTAAGTCATTTACATATATTGTGAAAAGCAATGGTCCCATAACACTCCCCTGTGGCACGCCAGATGTTACTTTAACGTCTGTAGACGTCTCTCCATTGATAACAACATGCTGTGTTCTGTTTGCTAAAAACTCTTCAATCCAGCCACACAGCTGGTCTGATATTCCGTAGGCTCTTACTTTGTTTATCAGGCGACAGTGCGGAACTGTATCGAACGCCTTCCGGAAGTCAAGAAAAATAGCATCTACCTGGGAGGCTGTATCTAATATTTTCTGGGTCTCATGAACAAATAAGGCGAGTTGGGTCTCACACGATAGCTGTTTCCGGAATCCATGTTGATTCCTACATAGTGGATTCTGGGTTTCCAGAAATGACATGATACGCGAGCAAAAAACATGTTCTAAAATTCTATAACAGATCGACGTAAGAGATATAGGTCTATAGTTTTGCGCATCTGCTCGACGACCCTTCTTGAAGACTGGGACTATCTGCGCTCTTTTCCAATCATTTGGAACCCTCCGTTCCTCTAGAGACTTGCGGTACACGGCTGTTAGAAGGGGGGCAAGTTCTTTCGCGTACTCTGTGTAGAATCGAATTGGTATCCCGTCAGGTCCAGTGGACTTCCCTCTATTGATTCCAGTTGCTTTTCTATTCCTTGGACACTTATTTCGATGTCAGCCATTTTTTCGTTTGTGCGAGGATTTAGAGAAGGAACTGCAGTGCGGTCTTCCCCTGTGAAACAGCTTTGGAAAAAGGTGTTTAGTATTTCAGCTTTACGCGAGTCATCCTCTGTTTCAATGCCATCATCATCCCGTAGTGTCTGGATATGCTGTTTCGAGCCACTTACTGATTTAACGTAAGACCAGAACTTCCTAGGATTTTCTGTCAAGTCGGTACATAGAATTTTACTTTCGAATTCAATGAACGCTTCACGCATAGCCCTCCTTACGCTAACTTTGACATCGTTTAGCTTCTGTTTGTCTGAGAGGTTTTGGCTGCGTTTAAACTTGGAGTGGAACTCTCTTTGCTTTCGCAGTAGTTTCCGAACTTTGTTGTTGTACCACGGCGGGTTTTTCCCGTCCCTCACAGTTTTACTCGGCACGTACCTGTCTAAAACGCATTTTACGATTGCCTTGAACTTTTTCCATAAACACTCAGCATTGTCAGTGTCGGAACAGAAATTTTCGTTTTGATCTGTTAGGTAGTCTGAAATCTGCCTTCTATTACTCTTGCTAAACAGATAAACCTTCCTCCCTTTTTTTATATTCCTATTAACTTCCATATTCAGGGATGCTGCAACGGCCTTATGATCACTGATTCCCTGTTCTGTACATACAGAGTCGAAAAGTTCGGGTCTGTTTGTTATCAGTAGGTCCAAGATGTTATTTCCACGAGTCGGTTCTCTGTTTAATTGCTCGAGGTAATTTTCGGATAGTGCACTCAGTATAATGTCACTCGATGCTCTGTCCCTACCACCCGTCCTAAACATCTCCCATCACTAAGGCATAATTTCGAAATTCATAGAAAAATTCATTCTTACCAGTAAATTCAACTTTCTTGCAATGAAATAAAATAAGTAATTGTTGCCAAATTTGGCAACATTGATATATTCAACTACCTTTTCGCTTAAAATACTCATCACATACTTTCGATTTCAGTTATTTCGGGAAACTTCATAACCTGAGGACAAAAAGTAAGAAAGTGAGGTCATTTGTTGTACTCAATCAGTTTTAAAGGAATTGAGGACATAGCTAAAAAATTGAGGACTGTCCCCAGAAATTAGTTTAATAATTAAAAGAATAATGGGGGATTGGCAGTTGGATGTTGACGGTGGTGCCGGAGAAGGGGTTAGAGGCATCGTGGAGGCCGGTGGCAGTAAAAAAGAGTGGGCGTCATTTTTCGGTTCTCGTCTAGAGCGGCAAAACACTGGTTGTCCATTACGTATTATACATCTTCTCACAACAAAATAGTTTCACTCAACTGATTTTGAGCTGTATGAACGATGAAAGTAGTGTAACAGTATAACTGGAAGTGCCCTCTTTCCCGCCGCGACTCTGGCCCTGCGCATTAGTACCCCCGATACCCCTAAGAGGACGTCCATTAATTACGTGAGGGTTTTTCTATGCTTACCCCGTAGACGTGTAAAAATACGTAAATCGAAAATTATTTGTTTTAAAAATTGATAAAAACACCTTAATAAAAATGTTTTAGTTAAAGTTTATTTATAGTGTTTTCAACATCTGATTAAAACACATTTTAAGCATTCCAACCACGAGCAGTATTTAGACTGACAGAAGGAGAGAGACTGGCAAAAAAGACTCAAAGAAAATAGGACTAACAATTTTGACGGATGCCTAAGAAATTGTATTGTATACATTAAACGCCAATGTACCTTTGCAGATGAAATACAACATTGTTAGAACCTTCCGTTGAACATATTATTACGTGACATTCGACTCTTTTGATCTGTATGATCACTAAGGGTGTTCTTGTCAATGAACTTCAGCTTAGTTTCCTTCCACAAACATTTAACTTCTTGCTTTCACGTGTTTCGATTTGACGGCATATCTCTTAACATGCCCGCTCTAATAGTTTTGATACAAATTTATATTGAATACATTAGTATTGAGTATGCTCGGAACTGATTTTACAAAACTAAAGTTAGCTGTTGTAATAATTATATTCTCTTCAAATGGCTCTGAGCACTATGGGACTTAACTTCTGAGGTCATCAGTCCCCTATAACTTAGAACTACTTAAACCTAACTAACCTAAGGACATCAAACACATCCATGCCCGAGGCAGGATTCGAACCTGCGATCGTAGCGGTCGCGCGGTTCCAGACTGTAGCGCCTAGAACCGCTCGGCCACTCCGGCCGGCAATATTCTCCTAATTAAAACTTTATCTGAGATCATTGCCGCCCTCGCCCCTTTATCACTAAGAATCGGTGGGACTGTTTCCCCACCCCCATTCTGCCACTCACATAATTAATGGAAGTTTCCTAACACAATGTCAGTGTTGGGTAAGTTCTTCCACCTTACTGTGCCTGAAAAAGTAATCTCAATATCCTGTCCGTTCGCGAATAATGAAAAATAGGTTATAATTCGCTCACAAACTTTCGTAAAACCTTGAAATTGATTTGTAGTTGAGGTGCTGTTGTTCTACAAAAGTGTCGTCCTTCCCTTTCACGGCAACAACGATTTCAAGGTTGTGTGCTATCACTGATTTATGTACAAAGGGATGCCTACAAGCTGTCCAATACGCACCAAATGTTTCAAAATGTGAACGGAGATGGTGTCACTTGCAACAGCTGTGTATAGCGGCGAGTGAATACGTTTACGGCAGGCGAAACCGGCAGCTAATTGAAACAGGCTACTAGAAGTATCATCAAAGTCCATCGCTGACACGAAAGGTGACCGAGCGGATGAAATAATTCGCAGGGATGAGCTAGCTGTAGAACAGTACTACGCAGATTATGTCAAACAGAAGATGAGGAAGTAAAGTGTACGCGAAATTGGTACACAAGCAGTTCACACTCGGTTTGATAGAGTGCAGGTGCAAGTGCGTCAAAACAGATCTGAACTGATAGCCGGGGCATCGGCGAATATGTGCGCTCTGGTAACGAAGCCTCAGACAGCCTAATGGAGTCGCTCTCCGCTACAAAAATCAGCAATCACTTCACAATATCAAGGTGAGAGTTTTTTGACTTGACAACAGCACAATTGTCGATTTTTCCTACCGTTAACTGTTTAGTCCCCCTTAAACATCCCAACAACCACCACCACCTACCGTTAACTGCGAATGACGTGTACGGCAACACAGCTTGAGAAGTCATTAGGTAGGTGAGACCTCACCACAATGTGAAAATGAAACAAAATCGTCACGGCAGTGATCGACACGACGCCTCATTGGGGACATGTAAGTTGATCATCAAATCGCAGCGTTTCTCCGTTGCTCATTCACCACACTGTACAGAATATGCACTCTCACATCTGTTTGATCCAACGACGAGAAATCAACGAGTTAAATGAAACGACGAAGCGAACAAGGAAAAAATTGTTTCAGAGCAAACAGATACCTCATTGTTTTCAAAGACGATTAGAAAAGTCAACGATGGAGCAAATGTATTTCATATAATGGAAGCTTCGACGAGGAACAACTTATTATTAAGGAAGAATCCTTCCAAGCAATGTGTAATGTAAATGATGTGCACATTTTATAAAGCCTTAATGATCACTGTTCAATTCCATTCTACCTAGTTTTGTGTGTCCCGCTGCGATTTCATCTGCTGTGGCAGTCATTTCATCTCAGCTTAATACCTACAACTAACGACCTCAATTATGTGTTTTGTATATTCCAATCTTTGTCTCCCTCTACAGCTGTTGTCTCGAGAGTCTTAAATGTCCTAACACGTGTCTTGTCAACTTGTTGCTTCTTGTGGGCAGAGTTGTCCAGGTATTCATTTTCGCGCCGACTGAATATGTTATCAGTCCCTGTAATTTCGAAAAGTCGTCTGTAACACAGATCTCAATTGCTTTGATTCTCTTCTCTTACGATTTTTCCACATTCGTGGATCACTTCCACCCATTGCTGCTACTCAGATATAGATTCTCAGAATTTTATTTTCAAAATAAGGCCAACGCTAAATATTAGACGGTTCCTGTCTCTACCTATGTTTGCTTCTAACGTCACCTTTCCTTGCTCCGTCTTTCATTATTTTGCTACAACGTAGTCCTCAGCTTTTTTAAAAAAACTAATTATCGCTAATCTCGTTTCTGCTACTCCTAAATACTTCGGTCTTTCTTCAGTTTTCTGTGCTCAGTAGACTGTTCATCACATTCGGTATTGCTCTATGCTGCAACAGAGACTAGTTTCATCATCAACTATTCTTATCAATGGTATTGTTTCACTATTGTTGCTTCTTCAACTTCCTTTCTCTTAGTTCGTCAACATACTGTGTATTACGCGTGTTTGTCTACAGATTACATTAATTTATTTGAGGATATCAAGTGTCTTGCACCATTTTACGTTTCCAAGTCAACAGATACCATTAAAGTGTATTATACTTTTTAAGTCTTGTTCGAATAATTAAGCAAATTGTTGTAAATGTTATTAACTTGTTGCAAATTATATTCTCAAGTAATTACAAACTGGGAAATCATCAATACGTCCCGATGCATTATGTTTAGTGACTTGTCGAAAGCAGCGTCCCGTGTACGCTTTTCGTAAGCCCGTAAGCGCATTGAAGAACTTAGCGGTGGGCTAATGAAGTACGTGTTCGCGCTATTGTTCCAACACAGGCACGCTGCCCTGGGTCGACGTTACGGTCGCTGGCATTCTATAGCGGTGAGCGAGTATTTTTCCCTTTTTTGAGACCGCTTTATGGTTCGCTTTCACTGCAGGTAGGTGAGGCTTACAGGTGTATGCGTGGAGCGTGGAGTACTGAAAAAAGAGAGTAATAAAGGCGGAAAAAATGGAAGCGAGCAGTGTGTCGGCGAAACTCGGGCAGCGGGGAAGTTTTGTGTCAGCAGCCGCTGTGTTGGTGAAAGCAGTATGTATGATACTTTACTGCACTCTAGAAATATCATGGTCGTAGCTGCCTTAAGACAGACGGATGAGATTTTTGACTAATTCTTAAAATAACTATGATTTCAAATAATTCCAGAGAGCAAACCATCTTGTACGTCATATGTTGTACTTCATACATTCCACAGAATTTCACGTTTTGTTACATTCATATTAAATTTTCTCTTCCCTTAGAATTCACCAGGTCAACTTACGCTTCAGTCCATATGGTTGTCCTTCTGGGAGTTCCACATCTCAATTTAAATGCAGCCATCTTACACTTGCCAATTAGTTTTTCAGCTGCGTACCTAACTCGGTAAAACTGAACCCATATAAGATTACTTTACTGTCCTTCTGTCTGTTTGCCAGACTGTTGAAAAATCTTTTCCTCAAGAACGAGTAGACATATAAAGTGGAAAATTATGTCACGTACTAAGGTCTGTGGTTACTTGAAGGTGTTAAAAACTAAAGCTTCCAAGTCTATGTAGTCGAAAGATATGCCCATCAATGTCACATATTTTGATACTCGCAAACTCACGCATCGAAACCTATAGGGTACTTTCCGTTGACCTAGAATCACGAAATTTGGCGATAAGTAAGGTTTACCCTACAAGTAGTGGAAAATTTACTAAAATTGTTAATTTGTAATTATATCACATGAAAAAAATATTTTTTGTCACTGCTGGAAAAGTTTCATCGGTTAATCAAAGTATTTCGATTATCGTGGTGAAAATACAAAGTTTCGTATTTAATATTTTGTTCGTTTGCAGGTACATGTCTGCCATCCAAGTACATATCAAAATCTCTACGTGTAGACTGTAGAAATGTACTTGCCAACGAACTAGATATTAATTGTGTAACATTATATTTTCCCTTGCTTAGTACTCTCTTTTCTCGAATAGGAGAACACGACTTAAACTGCTGCTCCTTTAATATCGGATCCGAATTATTGACTATTTATCCACATCTTAATCATGAAGAAATATTGTAGGTTCTTCTTCTTCTTTCTCATGAGTGTTTTTGAAGAAAATGTAGCAATTTCATTTTATAACATTCCCTTGCTTTCTCTTACTTTCCATCTCTTATTCCTTCATCCATATGTTGCCATTATTTTTCTCTCTTAAGCCCATTTTGCATCTGCTTTCTTTTCCTGCCAGTGTAGGAATCCTTGTGGTCTTGCAATCAACGACTGTGCCTCCTTTATTTTCTTCTCTAATGTATTCTCTCCTGTGTCAATCTTGACATCTTGAACTTGTTGGCTTCTTTTGCCGAAGAACTTTGTCTAATCCGTTTTAAGGAAATGAGTAAATAATATAAGCCTCGTCTATCGCCTTCTTCATTTTTATCTCGTTATTGTTACGCTGTTTTAGTAAGCAACTTTTATTAATAAGGAGTAAGTAGTCTTTAACGATATGTTAGGCTACATGGGACACTGCAGCTGCAATATGTTTGTCAACGAAGTGTCCATAAGATTAAACATGCAGGACAGCGTTGAATAGATCCAGTATTCTTCTTTTCTCGTTTCTACATGGCGACAAAGAATGATCGAAGTCATTAACTGTAAATGGCATTTTACATATTAAGTAATTGTGGGCAATGTGATAATTTATAAAAGACGTGGTCACAGTCTTTCTAAATTCGTGGGGGAGAATGATTTATTGGAAATAGATTATGATGTACTTCATGCAAATGAAAGCAATGGACATGTGTTGTTGTTACCTGCAGGTATTTCCTCACTCATTGTCTTAGAAGATACCTGGTTATACCTTTAGAGTAAAGCCCGCTCGAGTACTGTGCCAGGTTTTAGCAGTCACTTGAACATGACGATCAGCAGCTGCCGCCCAAACACGAGCTGTACACATTACAATTCAGCAGTAGAAAATGCTTGCCTGTGGCAACATTGGTCATGTACCGGGAGTCGTGAGTAGGCAATAAATAGTCTGGAACATCGTCCGCTATCTATGCAAATTCCTGGACATTCGTAACTGTTATGCAAAACACCTCTGCTGTGAACTCTTGCACAAGGCGGAAATTTCAAGTCGCGCTTTGCTGCAGGACGATGATAAGGCCGTAGAAATAAATTGTAATATTTCGTGTATTTCGAGACAGCGGAATAAGTTAGATAGCTTTTAGGACGTAACACAAAAGGTAAAGGTGGAGGATGCGTAACAGTTTTTTGACGAACCGGCTGTATGTGTGGCACAAACCGCACTGCGATATACGAACAGAGACTGATGCGACACGCGGCATTGAGATGTACTACAATAGGCAAGCGATACATACGTTTAATGTGAAACTTAAGTTTAGGTCTAAATATACGTAATCACACAGAATTCATGAATGACATTACCTCTATTATCGGAGCTAATTCTATAAGCACAATATGAGGAAAGCAGCTCGAACAGATGTTACATTTTTCTGAAAGATGTGATGGCTGACAGCCTTTCTCGATATTCTTTTGCAAATGCGTGTAGTTCCACAAGTCCATATGACGGAGGAAGAGTTAAATGCCATGACAGATTTTGGTACAATGGTGCTTCTTGGACAGCTGAGAGTCTACCTGCTTACAACGGATTTCAGTTCCAAGTGTAATTACTCGACCTTGATGAAACTTGGCGCATGTGTAGAGGCGGCAAAATAATACAATAAACATTTCTTTATTTGCGCCCAATTTCACTTTTAATGGATAGAGGGAATTTCTACAAAACGGTGGTGTATGAAAATGTTTTTCGTATAAAAGTTGAAATGTAGTTAACGTTCTTACAAACAGTGTAATCAACTTTTGTAATAATCTGAAATTTTCCAGATTATCCCACTCTCATTAACTAATTTTGAAAAATGGAAACTTTTGTTACAACATACATTAAAGAAATTTCAAGCTCCATACATCCGGGTGTAATAAAGCTGGTTTCCGAAATACCATTTTGTAGTCTAAGCTGTACACAGTGCACTGTCAGAGTATTTTCAACATAGCAAATTAAAATATATATTCATTAATTATTTTTCTAATTATTTATTTTACTTATTATTGTTTCATGTATTAAATTGTAATTTTTAGTTTTAAATTTGTTATCTTTTTTGTATTGTTTCTTTTTCAGTTTCACATGCCCGTATTTTTTTAATTGGAAATAATAAGCGAAAATCTGTAAATAAATGCGTGAAACATAACATTTTTATACCATGCGCATAAAATGAACTAAACGTCTTCACGTAATATACATATGGACAATATAACATGAACCAAAATACAGAAGTGTTTCAGATTGTCGTGGGTAATCCTCTAAATATACTGATTTGTATCAGGAAGAGAACTTATTATATACTACTGACCGAAGCTTGATCATATTGTTTCTCAAGTGTAGGTTGACATCCGAATCATTCAGCAGAACTAGATCTGAAAATCTTCTCACATGCTCTTCCACCACCGAATACCTTATACGGCCCACTGCTGTATCAATCCCGTCGACTCTTTTGGGATTACGAGATTAACAAGTACCTTCTCCTTAGGTGCGATCCTCTAAACGGTTCTTTCATATTGACCATCCCAAGAATCCAACAATACTACAGATTTTTCTCCCTCGCTGAGAAAGAAAACATGCTTGAAATATATTTTGAACTGATCCATTGTTTATTTACCAGATTTAGATGCGATCACAAAAACATTTAGGCTTCAAAAAGAGCGTCTCGAATTATCGGTCCAATAGAGTATAATAGTCAACGTATGTATACACTACTGGCCATTAAAATTGCTACGCCACGAAAATGACGTGCTAAAGACGTGAAATTTAACCGACAGGAAGAAGATGCTGTGATATGCAAATGATTAGCTTTTCAGAGCATTCACACAAGGTTCGCGCCAGTGACGACACCTACAACGTGCTAACATGAGGAAAGTTTCCAACCGATTTATTATACACAAATAGTAGTTGACCGGCGTTTCCAGGTGAAAAGTTGTTGTGATGCAAGGAGGAGAAATGCGTACCGTCATGTTTCCGACTTTGATAAAGGTCAGATTGTAGCCTATCGGGATTGCGGTTTATCGTATCGCGACATTGCTGCTCGCGTTGGTCGAGATCCTATGACTGTTAGCATAATATGGAATCGGTGGGTTCAGGAGGATAATACGAAATGCCGTACTGGATCCAAACGGCCTCGTAAAACCTACATTTCAGCAGGATAATGCACGACCGCATGTTGCAGGTTCTGTACGGGCCTTTCTGGATACAAAAAATGTTAGACTGCTGCCCTGGCCAGCACATTCTCCAGATCTCTTACCAGTTTAAAACGTCTGGTCAATGGTGGCCGAACAACTGGCTCGTCACAATCCTCTAGTCACTACTCGTGATGAACTGTGGTATCGTGTTGAAGCTGCATGGGCAGCTGTACCTGTACACACCATCCAAGCTCTGTTTCACTCAATGCCCACGCGTATCAAAGCCGTTATTACGGCCAGAGGTGGTTGTTCAGGATCTATGCACCCAAACTGCGTGAAAATGTAAAAATGTAATTACATATCAGTTGTAGTATAATATATTTGTCCAATGAATGGTCGTTAATCGTCTGCATTTTTTCTTGGTGTAGCAATTTTAGTGGTCAGTAGTGTAGGTTGAACAGTTTGACACTTCTGCAGTCAGCTGTTCCTAATACCGTTGGAAAATGGCAGGTGCGGGAGCACTGCCAAAGAGCAAACACACATATTTAAACAAGCCCAAATGAGTATTTACTACACACACTTTTTGAGATTCTTCATCGAGCGGTATTTGAAGATATGCCTCGCGCAACTGAATTTTTGAAAAATAGCCCCCAGCCTCTAATCTGTCTGGGCGTGGCAATGAATAAGTATCAATCACAGTTAGAGCGTTGACTGTCGACTTATAATCAACATAGAGGCGAATGTGACCTGAAGGTTTGGGGAGCAAAACGAGTGGACTTGCCCATTGACTAGCTGATATAGGTTCAATAACTCCGCTATCCCGCAATTCTTTAAGTTCAACAGCGACGTTGGCCCATAATGCAAAAGGACCAGTTCTGGCGCAGCAAAATTTCAGCTGAGAATTGTCTTTCATAGTAATAAGGGGGCAACAAAATTGAAATTGGTATTGCAATGTGCGCGAAATGCAGATTCCGATTAGAGTTCCACTCAAACACATAGTTTTAAACACAATTTTTGAGAACATTTCTCGTTAATAACAGAGATCTGGCAAAAAATACTTTAAATATGAACACAAATAATCGTGACTGCAGTTGACGCTCTCGGAGTTATAACAGCCGCTCCATTTACAGCCACAGCACACCATCATTTAATCAGCTCTCAAGATCGTCAAAACCGGTTGAAAACGGTTAGCACAACATAATATTTTTGCGGTCGTGATTGTTTGTGCACATTTTTAAAAGAGAGTTTAATTTGTCACAAAGTTCATTAGACTTAATGCGTCCATCTTCTCCATTTCATTGCAGAATAACGCGATGCGGCCTCCACCACATGGCAGGATTGCGCTACCCATTTATCACGTTTAAATGTACGTAACTACACTGAAGCGCCAAAGAAACTGGTGTAGGCACGCATATTCAAACACAGAGATACGTAAACAGGCAGAATACAGCGCTGCGGTCGGCAACGCCTATATAAGACAAGTTTCTGGTACAGTTATTAGATCGGTTACTGCTACTACAATGACAAGTTTTCTAGTTTTAAATGAGTTTGAACGTGATGTTACAGTCGGCACTCGAGCGATGGGACACAGCACCTACGAGGTAGCAATGACGTGGGCATTTTCCCGTTCGCCCATTTCAGGAGTGGACCATGAATACAAGGAATCCGGTAAAACATCAACTCTCCTACATCACTGCGGCCGGAAAAAGGTCCTGCAAGAACGGGGCCATGACGACTGAAGAGAATCGTCCAACGTGATAGAAGTGCAACCCTTCCGCAAATTTCTGCAGATTTAAGTGCTGAGACATCAACAGATTTCAGCGTGCAACCCACTCAAAAAGCATCATCATATGGGATTTCGGAGCCGAAGACCCTCTCGTGTACTCTTGATCACTGCAGGACTCAAATCTTTATGCATCGCCCGTCAACGGTGACATTGAACTGTTGTTGACTTGAAACATGTTGCCTGGACGGACGAGTCTCGTTTCAGATTGTGTCGAGCGGATGGTCGTGTACTGGTACGGAGACAACCTCGCGAATCCATGGACCCTACGTGTCAGCAGAGAACTGTCCAAGCTGGCTGAGACTCTGCAGTGGTATGGAGCGTGTGCAGTTGGAGTGATACGGGATCCCTGGCACGTCTAGATACCACTCCAACAGGTGACACGTACGAGAGCATCCTGTCTGATCCTCTGCATCCATTCACATCCGTTGCGCATTCCAGCAGGACAATGCGAGACACTTCCAGGGTTGCTACAGAGTGGCTCCAGGAACATTCGTATGAGTTTAAACACTTCCGCTGTCCACCAGGCTATCCAGACATGAACATTATTGACCATATCTGGGATGTCTTGCAAAGTGCTATTAAATCACCACCCCTCGAACTCTTACGGATTTATGGACAGCCCTGCAGGATTCATGGGGTCAATTCTCTCTAGCACTACTTCAGACATCAGGCGAGTCAATGCCACTTTGTGTTGATGCACTTCTGCGTGCTCGTGGGGGCCCTACACGATGTCAGTTACGTGTACCAGTTTCTTTCGCTGCTCAGTGTATGAGACAAATAAATATGAAAGAGAGTGGCTAAGATTCTGTCTACAAAATAAATGAATTTTTGTAACTATATTACTTGTTATAAATAAAACATGTCGATCAAATAATTACGTAACATGAAAAACGTTCCTTTTTCCAAATTTTATAGCTTTCTAGGTAGTGTTACTGTTAACGAAAGAAGACAATTGCTGTCGTAGGGACCTTTAAGCTAAATTTCAAACTTACGCGTACTAATGGAAAACAATTCCGGGATTTCGAAAAAGTGGTTCTTTAATTATGTTTCACTGTGTGGTTTCAAATTCCAAAAAAAATGGCTCTGAGCACTATGGGACTCAACTGCTGAGGTCATTAGTCCCCTAGAACTTAGAACTAGTTAAACCTAACTAACCTAAGGACATCACAAACATCCATGCCCGAGGCAGGATTCGAATCTGCGACAGTAGCGGTCTTGCGGTTCCAGACTGCAGCGCCTTTAACCGCACGGCCACTTCGGCCGGCTTCAAATTCCATGTATCAAAATGGTTCAAATGGCTCGGAGCACTATGGGACTTCACTTCTGAGGTCATCAGTCCCCTATTACTTAGAACTACTTAACCCTAACTAACCTAAGGACACCACACACACATCCATGTCCTAAGCAGGATTTGAATCTGGGACAGTAGCGGCCCAGACTGTAGTGCCTAAAACCGCTAAGCCACCCCGGCCGGCTGCATGAATCATTTGCACAACAAATCGTAATGATAAGGAACGAGTCATTCTACATTCGCGTCACAGATTGATTCGTAAATAGACTGACCATTTACAAACGCGTCATATCACAGCAGGTCAGCTGCTATTTTTTCCAAAAAATAATGTTCAAATGTGTGTGAAATCCTATGGGACTTAGCTGCTAAGGTCATCAGTCCCTAAGCTTACACATTACGTAACCTAAATTATCCCAAGGACAAACACACACACGCATGCCCGAGGGAGGACTCGAACCTCCGTCGGGATCAGCCGCACAGTCCATGACTGAAGCGCCTAAGACCGCTCGGCTAATCCCGCGCTGCTATACAATTTACAACTAAAGTTGTAGTTTGCTGTTCGTGATATCACAATATTTAATTCCAGCAGACAACAAACTATGCAGCTGACAGCAGTCAGCTGCGGGATTGTCAGATTTCATAGTGCAAACGGAAGAACATCTTTCTGACAGCGAAATAAGCGAAATATTCACCATATCGACCAACATGGGGCACAATGCTTCAGACAAGTGTTCTTATAAGTTTAGTCAGTACATTTGTGAAAATTGAAATCGTATTGACTTTAGTTGCCTGAATAGAGAGCATACGTTTTACTACAGATACCATAAGAACTGTTTCAATTGAGTCAACAGACAGCCAGGTTTTAACAGCATCTAATGTTTTTGGCGTGGTCTATATACACAGACGCTTAGTCCCGTAGGTATACAACCGTCAGATGTGGTGCATGTGGCGTCTGTACGTCAGAGCAGGATTTCCACCTCCAGCTCACTGTTCTTGTAGTCTGCTGGGCGCTCGTCACTGGTTATCTGCTCCCTGTTTCTATCTCGCTGAATACGGTACCTGTTTGCTTTCAGATGGCGGCCATGCCTGTTTGCTCAATGTCCGGCAGAATCCCAGGCCTTAGGTACTATGTTAATATTACACCCACCAATAAAAGTAGCAGAAAAGAAACACCAAAATGGGAAACCAAAGAATAGTAAAGCACCACGCTCTTTTCAGCCTGGTATTTGTTTTTTCAGATCGATAATTCTGGAGAAAAAATCTTGAAACCTAATTTTTTTTTAATTTCTCAATGTTATACCGCCGAGCTGGCTAATTTCTGGAGGTGGAATAGCAAACTATTGTCTGTGGCAATTTCAATATCAACTAAATATATCTTATTCATATGAAAAACAGGAAAAAACGACTAAACACACAGATAGGCTACACACAGCTACACAATGGAAATCAATGTGAGCATGTGTAGCACTGCGGTAGATTTTCTGAACATTAGTTTGGCACTAGGAACGTTAGCACCTTCTCGTCCTAATCTGTGTAAGACTTCAAAAGTACTTAAGAAGAGAAGTAATTCGGTGCGGTATGAGGAGCACAAGTTTCTAGATGTGAAGTACATTTGCTTGCAAGCACTATAGTCGCAACGGCTCACCCACGTCAGCCGAACTGTGCAATGATACAAAAAAATCAAAAATATTCAGTTTCGTTTTTGTCCCTGATCATTAGAAACAGAAGTTGTATTCCCCAACTACTGTTCAGTAATATGCAGGTCATAAGAATTGCTATCCAGTGTGGCATAGAAAGTCTTTACTATCACTTGCTCGGTTTGTACACCGAACCACAGGGAAAGGAACACTCCTTCCTATCAGTCCACGCTAGACTGAGTTCAAGAAGTGAACGAAGCACTAACAAGTTCCTGACTTAATGAAATTGGTGTACCAACACAACAGTTTCAAATCAGTCACTGCCCAAGACCAGAAACAAAAAATGGTTCAAACGGCTATGAGCACTATGGGACTTAACTTCTGAGGTCATCAGTCCTCTAGAACTTAGAGCTACTTAATCCTAACCAACCTATGGACGTCACACACATCCATGCCCGAGGCAGGATTCGAACCTGCGACCGTAGCGGTCGCGCGGTTCCAGACTGAAGCGCCTAGAACCTCTCGGCCACACCGGCCAGCAGACCAGAAACAAACTAAACTAACTGCGCCGTGCAGTGGCCCGTTGCGAAGTATAGCAAAGAGTGTGCCGTATTGCAAGACCGCACCTCAGGCTCAGCACCAGACGCCTTTATATGGCGCCATGTGACACCGATATATTGGTGGTGACTCCCCTTACGCTGGTGGCCTGCAACCGCCTCACACAGCCTTAGTACCTCTGACATGTCCATATCCATGATATAGTGGGAAATTCGAATCACTGACGAATATAAAATAAAAAAAACACATGTACAAAATTATAGTGTGTTTAGAGGATATATTACAAATTTTTTATGTGACAAAAATGTCACACACGAGCGTTTCGCTTCACAAAGCGTTTGATGCTTGGGATTTTCAGAGGCGCTGTTCAAACTGAAGTGTGATCAGTACTGTTTATGAGATGTTACTAAAGAGTCATGTGTTCCACCATCAACAAAGATTTTTCGTACACGTTAAATAGTAATTAAAGCGTCAATGGTTATCTGGAAAGTACTTGCAAACAGAAACTGGGGTGAAGCTAGACTGTGTGGAACTCTGCAGTCTAATGTAAGTTTCGTGTGAAACAAAATTTTGCTAGTCGCTACTCAATGTAATTAAAACTGGGAAAATAACAGAACTGCCAAGCATAGCAAACGTGTTAATATTAATAACAAGATCCAACTGAATACATGGAATGGGTGTATAGCAACAATTTAAGAACGAACGTTAACTCAAATAATTCAGAGCAAGCAGGAGCTAAAGCCCCAACAAAAAGAATACAATAATCAGACAAAAGTCTACAAACATATGACTTTTTTTCGCTAGGTGGAATGCATTAAAAATAATCTTACAAAATTGGAGTGATTTGTCTGAGAAACAATTTGAAATGTCAGTGAAATTGACCGGTAATTATGTGCATACGATTTTCAACCCTATCTAAAGACTGCGACGACCTAGACGTTCTTCCAGTCCCGTGGAAGAACTTTCCGCTGTTCCAATGATCTCCGACAGATGATGGATAAGAATGGTGCTATATTTGTAGCATAGTCAACATAAAATCTTACGGGGATACCGTCTGGGCCAGATGCCTTCCTGGCGTCTAAAGATCTTAACTGTTTTACAATCCCAGATACACTAAACACTATGTCAGCCATCCTTGCGTTTGTTCGATAACTGAAATAGGGAATTGTGCTGCAGTCCTCTACCGTAAACGAGTTTTTTAAAGCTGGGTTTAGAATTTCAGCCTTCTGTTTATCATCATCAGCTACATTACCCGTACTGTCAGCAAGAGATGGTACTGGATCATTTGTAGCGTTCATAGATTTTACGTACGACCAAAATTTTTTGGGGTTGTTTCTAGAATCTGCAGATAAAATATTGCTTTCAAATTCGTTAAAAGAATCTCTTTGTCCTTCTGACAGCTGCTTTCATTTCGCAATGATTTCAAAGTCACATTCCTCCTCGGGGAAGATTATATCACTTCGGCTGATTAATGTAAAATAAAATGGTGACTCGTAGGTCAATAGCGTTGAACGTTGTTTGTAAACTAAGCGGAAATAAGTGTCTGATGCAACAAAATCTAGGAAATGAAAGGGTGAAACAAGGTACCACGTTCGGCTGCGGGACATGAAAAGATTTGGGAAGGCACACAATATTAAACGAATGTGACGGGGAATCTTTAACGCTTGTGTTACAAAGAGAACATGCATATAGGCATTCCCCCAACATATGGGTTCGCTTGCACTGGGATGGAAGGAAATGAGAGGACACAGATCACGGACGGAGCGTAAAGCACACAGTAGGATTTCCCGGAATTCCGTGTGTTTGACATGCGACGGATCATGCCGTAGACAGCGCCCAAAAAAAGCTATACACACCAAATACGGTTCTCGTTTTCAGTGAAAGAACTAGGTAGTAAAACATGAGGATGCACTAGAAACTATCATCAACTGTCAGTGAACAATTATAAACAAAATGAAAGAAATTAAATACGTTAATAACGTATAGAACAGTGTGTGGAAAGTATGTTCGAAGTGGTACGTGCAGAAGATTACATGGAATTACAAATGTGTATTTTGCAGCGGGTGTTGGATGTTGTTTCCTACAAACATGTTCAGTACCTAAAGTAAGTTAACTGACCACACAGAGGATTAGTCATTACAAGGAATGAAGCTCGAGGATTTTGTTTTGCATCAGTTATATTCTTACACTAGCTCGGATACTGGTAATACAGATTTCATAATTGATTTTATACGCTTGAAATTACAGTTAAATGTACTCGAGAACAGAGGTTTTTGGTTTCTTTGGCTTATGTCTTATTTTGCATAAAGAAAACTGAATGTGCATTACCGCTGGATTTTGAGTTGGCTATCAGTATAAACCAGGCCTGTTAATCCAGGGATACGAGAACCACCTATGCTCCCACGAACTTCATTTGCGACGTTTGAGAGTTCACCGTCCTCAATTTAATGTAGTTAAGCGGTATCGTCCTATCGAAAAACTGCTGTCCATTCACGAGCAAGCAGTATTCGCACATATTTTTTGTCGGTCAGCGTAATGTGGAGAAGGAAAGGTTATTCATTTAAAGACACTGCAATACCCGCAAGGATATTGCTAAGCCGTTTTCATCAGAAATGAGGGGATTTTCACTCGTGGTACCGTAAAAAGAGCGTTTTGCTTATTTAATTTACTGACATTTCCGTCACTCGTTGACAGAATTTTACAATAATATTAAAAATGCAGTGCATTGCTGAAGCTCTATACAGCATTATTTACTTGATCACGAGCTGGATTTCGGCTTCTCAGGACAACGTCAAGTGATGAATCACGACACGGTGAGACACAGAGTGTTCACAACGAAAGGAGTTACTTTTTATGCTACGCAGAGACCGTTATTTTGAAAAAGAACAAAAGTATTGCTTTTGCGTTAGGCATTATCTGTACACTTGACAAAAGATAACAAACGGATTTACTATTGTAATGTAACACCTGCAGAACTGGAACTTCATTGAGCACAGAGAAAAAACAAAATTTTGTTTCATTATCTAAAGTCATTCTGACATTGTATGTGGCAGATGCATATTAATTTGCAGTTTTTCCGACAGTATCGTCTTTCTGTTTTTGGTATCAGTATAAAGATCGCTGCAATCTATATCTTATGTGTGAATTTCTGTTAAAACTTACTCCGCAAAAGTTCACTCTGTCTCTCAAAATCTTAATCTTTTGTTATACTCCAATAATCTAATTTCCAGAGCCTTTTCTGGATGACCAATATATACCCTTACAACGTGCCCACAGGTGATTTTTTACACGCCACTCTGCAAAAACTTTCTAAATCCAAGATCGTACAGATATTTCTTTTTTCACAAATAACCAGTCGCGACGGATATTGCTATCATGTTCAGGTCTTCAGAAGGTGACAACAAAGGCCATCAAAGTCAGTTGTTTGTAACAAAAAAAAAAAAAAATTATGCGACCGTGGCTACTGGAAGCTTTTACCAAGCAAAACAGATCCCTTCTTGTAATGCCGCAGCATGAGAAAATTCAAATATCACTGTGGCGAAAGGATTTCATTTTGTCTTTACTGTTCAATAATAATTTTGCTTTGTTGTTGTTAGTGTAAAACGTTGGTCCTTTATTGCGGAAATTTTTCAATTCTCTCAAAAACTTTAGTATACGCGGTAGTATACAATTTTTTGTAACAACTGTCAGTTTAGTTTCGAGTAGCATACGGAAGTAGAGTAATTTTATACGTCTTCCTTTCTCGTGGAAAGTGATAAGTATTACCGTAATTCCGTTTGAAAGGCAGTTTCGAATGATGGAACTGGTTACCTGGAGAAAAAGGAACGTATTTCAGATTGTTCTCGTTGAGAGGTAACAGGTAAGTTACACAATTAACACCATATTAGGACGGTAAGAAGCAAATAAACCATAAGGTGACATTTTTCATTTACTCTGAACTTACCGGGCGTCGCATTTCAACAGGCGACATGAATGTGCTGAGAAACGATTCTACCAGTTTCGAAAAAGATCCATACAGCGCATTAGACTTTTTTCTGAAACATTCCTTTCAAAATAACAGCAACGTACTTAGCAGTAGAGCATAAAATTAGTACGACAATATTAAAATTTTTTTTTGCAAATAAATTTTTGCTTTTTCCATAACATTTCTATCTAATAATCGACCGTCACTATATATTACACTATTAATACATCGTATCGAAGTTGATTTACTGACCATAGGCAAATAAGAGATAGAATGGACAGTCAAAATAAAGGGCGGAATTACCTCAGGTTAAATGAATTCATGGCCTGCACACCACACATCTACATCTACACAATTACTCTCCAATCCACAATTAAATGCGTGGCAAAGGATTCATGGAACGACTTTCAAGCTATTTCTCTACTGTTCCACTCTCGAAAAGCGCTCTGGAAAAATGAACATTTAAATCTTTCCGTGGGGAGCTTTTATTTCTCTTATTTTATTATGATGTTAATACCTCTCAAAGTAAGATGGTGTCCAAGGTATATTTTGACACTCTGAGCAGAAAGTAAGTGATTTAAATTCCATTAGCAGATCCGGTAGCGGCGAAAAACACTTTTGTTTTAATGACTATCACCCCAATTCATGTATCATATCCGTGGCACCGTCTCCCCCATTTAGTGCTAATACAAAACGAGCTTCCCTTCTTTCTACTTTTTCGACGTTCCCCGTCAGTCAGCTTTGATACCGACAGCACACAGCAGAGCAGTACTCCGGAAGAGGGCGGACAAGCGTAGTGTAAGCAATTTGCTTAGTAAAAGTGTTACGTTTTCTAAGTGTTCTGCCAATAAATCGCGGTCCTCATTTTGCTTTCCACAAAGCATTATTCATGTGGTCGTTCCAACGTAACTTATTGGTAATTGTAATTCCTAAATATTGTTTGAATCCATAGCCCTTACATTTGTGTAATTTACTGTGAAATGAAAAATTTTGTGGAATCCCATGTGGATGACTTTCCCCGTTTCATTATTTAGACCCAATTGCCACTTTAATCGCCATACAGATATCTTGTGTAAATCATTTGGCAATTCGTTTTGATCATCGGATGACGTTTACAAGACGGTAGACGACAGAATCATCTGCAAACAATCTTACAAGGGGAGGCCACGACGCTTGGAACGCGGATTTACTGTAAACTTCGTACACTCGTAGTACTCCATGAGGACAACAAAATGTGTAAGCAGTAGCGCGTACTTCTCAAGCGTTACTGAGATAATCGCAAGATAATTTCGGTCGTGAAATATATATATATGTGCGTGGCCACTTTAACCATAAAGCCGCTGCAGCCGAGTGGTGCCGGCACGGTGGCTCAGGGTGTTGGGTCAGAGCATTAGCTTCCTCTTCTGATAAAAAAACTGAGCGAACAGATGACAAACAAACCGAACAGGTGTCATCGGACGTCCGCCGTTAACAAATTCAGCGAACAATCTAGAACCTTTTTTTTTTTAAGTGGTTGGCATTCAAGCCGCTGGATCGCTGGATCGAGTTCCGTTTGGCAGTTTTTTTTAATTTTCAACACACTCATTTTCTTTACTATTTATATTACAGTTCATATAATTGGAAAAATACGTTTAATCGGATGAACTTTTATTAAATTTGCATCGTTATTTGGCAGTCTACTAATTTTTATTATTACAAATAATATAAGACTCATAATGTAAGACATCAAGGTCTCCTGACCTTCATTGCTTACATTTTCTGCCCCACAATCACATTCCGCACATCAAGGCGCTTCATTCAAACCCGAACTCGATAAGATAAAGTCAATGTTGTATGAATTCATGTAAACGGTATACAAATAACAAGTGTGCGCCGGTGTTGAAATACTAGAGGCTGGCGTACACACATACATTCCAGACACGACGATCACAGGAGCTTCTAGTTCGAGAGAGGCAGACCACACACCGGGAGGCCGGTCCCTTCAGAGGACGAGTCAACCTCGGCCGCCCGTGGAGCAGACAGCGTGTGCCCGAGTGAAAGGGGGAACGACCCCGTGTTCGGCTTAAAAGCAAATTCTGCTACATTGTGTGGGAGCGTCCAACCTATGCATTCTTTACATATAGCATGCAGTTTCAGAGTTTTTCACAGGGAGACACCAAACGCCAAACGCCAATACTACAGAATTCTGGACTGGTCGCCTTAAACGAAACGTCATTCTCCCATTTTAGAAGAGCAATGCTGATTGGCAGACGATATTTCCGACGCCTTGAGCTGAAGGAGTAATGGAAGACACTGAAATATATACCCCTTCACGTATGGCGTGGGGAGGCGCCATTCTGTTGTCGCTCTTGGAGCGAGGACAAGTCTCTCCTCAGTACTTCACTGGGAGAGCACCTCTGTCGAGAGCGAATCGAAGTGCCACTCTATATTGAGTCCTTGCAATTCAGCATTGTTCACTGTGTTGGCCGACACACTTATTGTGTGGTGTGAACGGACAGAGTTATAGTTAAACGCCTGTGAGCGAATTTTTGAGTGGCATCGTGGTGGACTGGTTATCTGACCGGTGTACCACGCCAATAGTTAGACTAGGGGCGAATAGGAATCCTTGACTTCATAAAGGCGTAGGGAGAGTTTGATTGGCGAAGGTCAATCCAGATAGAACGAGAGTTATCTTATTTGTCAGCAGCGAGCGGCGCAGACAGCAGTCATCGCAGCTTATGGTCTTGTGCGCTACAGCTATTGTGAGGCCCACATTTCCTCCACAGCAGTACACTTTACTGCATTTCACACGCGATAGCCTCGACCGTACCTAGCAAACATTCTAAATGATAATTATTCAAGTTGAGTAGGCGCGCCTCTCAGCCATTATGCCAAGTCAATAACAGTCTTAAACTTTGTATAGAAATTTCATTAGCGAATCCTATCCTTGAGAGGTAACTTCACATTTCAAAAAGAACCAGGATATAACTTGTTCAATTCATAACTAAAAGTGTCATTGTGATTTCTCAGAATTTTTGCAAAATAAATAATAATTTTCGTTAGCTTCATGTTTTTCTTACACTAACTAGCACTACTTCAGTACCCAAGTATCCTACTAGTTACGTAAGAAATTTTGGGAATTTTGTGACATTTCCTTACAGCGGACGACTCCAGAAGGTATTTATTGCTGAAAGTTTTTCAGCCATTTCTCTTTAGAACGTTAGGAGCATCTGTCTGACTTCTGTCGTAGTGTGGGGGTGGAAATTGCATTTTGCAGGAGCCACAGGGTAAAGAGTACATCTCAGATAAATCCGCTGCGCAGAAAAAGCGAATAGCAGAACAATCCCACGATCACAATAGCTATCGGCTAGTAAACGACCAAACGCATAAAGTAATACTCAAAAAGTATGCCTGTCCGTGACTTCAAAACTGTTCGTATTCAATCTAAAGAGAACGAGAAGTTGCTTCTCGGAAGACGCTATTAAAATACTCTCGATATTGCATAACCAATTATCAGCGCCACTTTTTAAGGAAATACTGTGTTATGCATGGTTTGCTTCCAAACTATCGTCTGAAAGAGAGGTTTTTGAAGATGTTAACTAGGTTTGTTTTGCATGAAAACGTCAAAAGACCATGCGTATGCGGAAACATAGCATTTGTTCAATGCAGCTGGTGCCGTTTTACTTTGTTTTCCATGTTTTTATGAAAAATACCATCCTGCAACTTGTAATGTCGAAAGCGACGTTTAATTGCACATCTTTCGAAAGCCGTCTGTGCTGGTCAAAGTCGTTTCGGGCTCATTCCAAGTACAAGGGATTTCTCAAATTATGGACAAGAATACATTTTCAGTATCACTTTATGCGTTTGGTCGTTTACGATAGTTATGAATATTAGATTATTTGTGATAATAAAAATTAGTAGACTGCCAAATAATATTGTAAATTTAATACAAGTTCATCCGATTACATGAATTTTCCCCATTATGACTGTGTCGAAAATAAAAAAAAGAACTGACCAACGGAACTCGATCCAGCGATCCAGCGGCTGAACGCCAAACACTTTTATTTTTTTTTTTTTAATTTGATCTATATTGTTTGTTCAATTTGATCAGGGCGGACGCCCGATGACACCCGTTTGGTTTTTTCGATGATCCGTTTGTTCGTTTTTTTTTTTTTGCTTTTCTTTAGATTGTTTAATTAATTTATAGGACAGATAGCGACTTCTTTCGATTAATTTTACCCTTTGGTGCTGCAGCTATGAAATTTCCCATGACTAAAATTCAGTTTTACATCAAATGTCAATGACGTATCACACACTGTCTTTAGTAGGGCGAGTGCTGTACCTTGTAACACATGATGTTTCGTGCTCAGTACCTCAATCTCGTGACAGATTTTAGAATCACATGAAGTAACGTATACCAGAGACCGCCACGATCAGTTTCCTGCAGTTTTCACTGTGTTTGTTGATGCGAGACATGCGTTTGTGTTTTGTGCAGCGTCTGTAAATATGACAAGCACTTCACATCTATGTGCTGCATGATATATTAACGTTGCTTGAAGGCTACTGTTAATTTTTCAGTTACTATTACTGGGAGTAAAAATGTGTATATTTGCAAAACTGTTACGTGATGTCTGGACGGTAAACCTACAGTCGTGCACCATCTTGTAACTTGAAGCCGAAGACTGATATAAGAAAATTGAAATTTTTCTTAGTTGCCAATAGCGGCTATTTCACAACGTTTTTGACTTGTAACATGTTCTTGATAACAGTTCCGCTTAGTGTGATTTAATTTACTGATTATTGCTCAGTAGTAGAGTAATAACATAGCACATAGTCCATTAAAGACTGTATTGACAAATACTTTCTAGACTGCAGCACCTTTAAGTTTTAATAAAGTATTTGTTCCTTCGTACATGACCACGAACATAATGTAGCACGGAATAGTATTTCACATTTGCAGACACCCTATTTCTAAGCTGCAGCCTTTATAAATTCAGAAAAAGACAGCAGCACACGTGAAGTGAACGATATCATTTCAAAATGCAATAAATAAATATATTAAGTCAGGAAAGGGTTCCAAATCGAGAGTCATTTGCTACGGCAATTTTTTGCGGTCCTGGGATTCTATTGAAATAGCACATACACAATGACACTTCAGTAGATTAGCACTTCTCAAGTACCTAAATAACGATTCTTCTTCTATTTGAACAAAGGATTTAAATTTACAAGTACTCAGCATGATAAAATATATATCTTCTACGTCAGAGCAAGATCAGGACTGATGACTGTCGTTAATAGAAGTGGAGTTGAGCTGCCTCATGGCAGAATCTTAAACGGAACGGTGAGTATTATTGATTTCTAAATATCATCTTTTATTTGGTTGGTGTCAGCCAAAATAAATCATAAGTAATTTTATACGTTCATTCTGTTTCTCACATTCGTTTTCGTTTTTGCCGCAATAGACAATCACTCTAATACGTTTTGGTAAATGGAACCGAAACTCTGGAAATCCTTCCTATAATAATGGATTAATGCAAACAAATTTTCCCAGATACGTCAGATTTTTTCGCAAAATTGTTTTCACGGTGTTGTCTTCCTGAAAACGAAGAAATTGGACTTATGTTTCGCTACCTGAAACTACTTCAGTCTCTGAAACGCTATTGAAATCCACCAACTCACTAATTACGTTTCAAACTCAGGAACATTGCTGAAATAGCGGTTCTTACTGATGAAAAGTGACGACGACTATAACTACATGGAACCGAAAGAAATAAACTGAAGAGGTTGATGAGATATCGGTTAACTGAACAGAATTTTCAAACCGAAGCTTACGAAAGAAAAGTTTACAAGCACAAAGCATTTCCGGCTTTTTAATTACAGCAATGCATGGACTTTAAATGTGGAATCTATGCAAAACTGAAGTTTGTTGGCGATTGATAGATAGATGTGTGATATATGACGCAAGAAACTAAAAAAATATCTCAGGACACAAATTGTAGAAACGAAAAGACCAACATGATGACCTACTGCAGGACGAGTGGTTACTGTAGAATAGTAAATGTATATCATTATGGAGGAGCAGAAGTCCTGCATAGAGGTGAAGACTGTAGTGCGTAGATAGAAGCGGCCTTTGTCAGTACTGGCTGACAGTTAACCGGTGAATATGACATAATGAACACATTGCCTGACTATAAATGTGAAGCACCCAGAGGAGATGATGAGATGTCAAGATAACTTCGTACAAGTACGCAGTAGGAAAGGGGGAAGTAGTACATCTGCAGTTCTCTGTTACAGGTAGCACTACAATGTGACTGAATTGGTGTTGTTTTTGTTAAATTTTATTATCAGGCCTGGAAATGTTCATAACAGGCGTGTCATGATGTGTGACTTCAGGTCACGACTGTTACTGACAGAGGGAACCCTTAAGACGCAACGAACAGTAGATTGCGGATGAATTGTGTCCTCTTGCGGCAGTGGCGTGATGCCATTTTTCGACACTGAAACGTTCATCCACACTTTCCACATATCTCTGTGGACATTAAGCTTGAGTGATCGCTGTGATTATGCTGAGACGGGGCAAACGCCGGTGAGACAGCGTTATCGGCACTTGATAGACTTTGAAATTGATCTAAGTAAGTATTAAATTTGTTTGGCCGGTATAATTACGCAGTATCCAGATTTGTGGGGCATTCTGATGTGACAGTGGCCCAAAGTCGGACTGTATGGGAACGTGAGGGCAGGTGTACTTGTCGTTAACGTTCCAGTCTTCTGACCAGCATAAGCGAGGACCACCTTACTGTACACCAAGCACATCGTAACACATTCATATATTTGCCTGTCATCTCAGAAGAAGTAATGCACTCCTTGAAACATTGTGTGTCATCCCACACCACTGGTCAAAGTCTAGCAACAGTCGAACTACGAAATTACCATCCCATGTGTATTGTTGTGGTCTTCAGTCTTGAGACTGGTTTAACGCAGCTCTCCATGCTACCCTATCCTGTGCGAGCTGTTTCATCTCCCAGTACGTACTGCAGCCGACATCCTTCTGGATCTGCTTAGTGTATTCATCTCTTGGTCTCCCTCTACGATATTTACCCTCCACGCTGGTGATCCCTTGATGCCTCAGAACACGTCCTACCAACCGATCCCTTCTTCTAGGCAAGTTGTGCCACAAACTCCTCCCCAGTTCTATTCAGTACCTCCTCATTAGTTATGTGATCTACCCATGTAATCTTCAGCATTTTTCTGTAGCACCACATTTCGAAAGCTTCTATTCTCTTCTTGTATAAACTATTTATCGTCCATGTTTCACTTCCACACATAGCCACACTCCATACAAATACTTTCAGAAACGACTTCCTGACACTTAAATCAATACTCGATGTTAACAAATTTCTCTTCTTCAGAAATGCTTTCCTTGTCATTGCCAGTCTACATTTTATATCCTCTCTACTTCGACCATCATCAGTTATTTTGCTCCCCAAATAGCAAAACTCCTTTACTACTTTAAGTATCTCATTTCCTAATCTAATTCCCTCAGCATCACCCGACTTAATTCAACTACATTCCATTATCCTCGTTTTGCTTTTGTTGATGTTAATCTTATACCGTCCTTTCAAGACACTGTCCATTCCGTTTAACTGCTCTTCCAAGTCCTTTGCTGTTTCTGACAGAATTACAATGTCATCAAAGTTTTTATTTCTTCTCCATGGATTTTAATGCCTACTCCGAACTTTTCTTTTGTTTCCTTTACTGCTTGCTCATTATACAGATTGAATAGCATCGGGGAGAGGCTACAACCCTGTCTCACTCCCTTCCCAACCACTGCATCCCTTTCATGTCCCTCGACTCTTACAGCTGTCATCTGCTTTCTCTACAAATTGTAAATAGCCTTTCGCTCTCTGTATTTTCCCCTGGCACATTCAGAATTTGAAAGAGAGTATTCCAGTCTACATTGTCAAAAGCTTTCTCTAAGTCTACAAATGCTAGAAACGTGGGTTTGCCTTTCGGAAACTGGAAAAACCGTAACACAAACGGCTGGGGCGGTGAGGTGTCGTGACTATGAGGCATGGATTGCTGATAAATAGTGTTTATGCGTTGTCCAATAGTCAGCGCGTGTGACAGCAACCTTGGGAGAGGTTCTATTCGCCGAATGTTTTGGAGAGACACAGTTGCGTTATTCCTCGTGTCATTATGTGTGACTTCAGGTCAGGTCTGTTAGGGACAGGGGGAAGCCTTAAGACACAACAAACTGTACATCGCAGGCGTATTACATCCTCGCGCGGCAGTGTCGCGATGCCATGTTTCGACATTGTAACGTTCACCCACACTTTCCACATATCTCTGTGAACAATAAGCGTGATTCATACGTATTCTTTGCCCCAGAAAGGCCTCCTTTTCTGCCCTGACAGAATGTGTTGGGGCCAGCTGGGACTTCATTTCCGATCCCAGTGCCAGTGTGCAGGATATTAAGAAGCAGTTACAGCAGTTGTGGGCCAGTTTTCCTCCGCAGAGGTTACAGAGCCCTTCCGACCTCTTCTAATTGAATCAATACCTGCTTACGGACCAGAGGCGCTGCAACTTTATACTGGTAAGTGGGCTCACACCCGAAAGATCTTTCTAAGTTTGACTTGTTTTTGTAATGACGTAAATAACGTCACATACGCTCTCAACTAATGAACTTTTATTTTGTTTCCTCTCCCTTCTGGGAGCTTCACTTGTTTCGTGAGGCAGAGTTCTTGGTAGTCTAACGAAACAGTGATTGTAGATATTAATTTGTTCGTTAATTTGGTGTTTTAACTAAGCCATAAACGATCTCTGTTTTCAGCAATAAGAAAATTTCACCTTTCTTCCAAGATCGGAGTTTCCCTTAGGTTGCACGATTGATCTCCGACGACGACTACATATTTCTCAATATTTCTCAAAAGAGAAATTATAAAATCCTAGTAAAATATTCTGAACCTCGTGTATCACTTGAAATGTGGTTTAATTTCGTTTTTAGATGTAACAATATATTTGAGAACAAGTTCTTTTGCGATAAATTCTATATAAAACATTTGAAAACCAGGTCAATTCTTATGAAGAATTTATTACGGTTTTGTTTCTGAAAACCATTACATGTCCTCATTACAAAAATGTATTATAAATTTTGTCGTACAACTGCTGTACTCATTTTCCATGGTAACGTATTTCACCAAACATTTTACGCTCTCAACATGAACGAGTCTACAACCGTGTCAATAGCACTATTCGATTCTCGGCGCTTCAGTCTGGAACCGTGCGACTGCTACGGTCGCAAGTTCGAGTCCTGCCTCGGGCATGGATGTGTGTGATGTACTTAGGTTAGTTTAGTTTAAGTAGTTCTAAGTTCTAGGGGACTGATAACCTCAGATGCTAAGTCCCATAGTGCTCAGAGCCATTTTTGAACAGCACCATTACGCTATTCAACAAAGACAAAGTAGAATTTCTTAAAAAAGTAGTTTTCTAGTGAGAGACATGTCGAGAGTATGTAAAAGAAGATCGAAATATTGGTTAATAATCTTCAACTCATTTTTTAAAACTGCTAATGCTGTTTTAGTTAAAGTTCGTAATAATGGATAAGTACCCCCGCAATATGCTGTGACTATGAGCTACGATCTTCACCATCACTACCTTCCCTAGACATTGTGCTCATGATTTCCACACCTGTAACCTTTGCTGGTTCACTAGCTATTACTCAAAAACTGTCATACTTTACTCCTCGGTTTCTAGCTCTCACACAAGTGATGAGGAATTGACACAACTGAAACAAGTAACACTACCAAGAGTAATATGACATTCTTTCCCAAAAATGTTGTGCAACTCAGACTCAGTCAGTATTACCATCTATGTTTGCTACAACTGTCGCCTAATCCTATTTGGTATTGTGATGAACCCATACAGTTGCTGCAGGCAAGCTAGCCAACACATAACAGCAACTCCTTTGGTGGGAGGGAGTTCTCTGCCTGCAATATTTATACGTGTGTCGCAAAGCGTATTTGATGAATACAGCAATGAGGTTGCAGAAATAGAGGAAACAGAAAACAACAAACTTTATGGAACCTTGTAACATACACTAAGATAAAGTGATTTTTTACTCTAATATGACCCAAAGATTTTGTGATAGTTAAACCTATGTGCCGTAGCTAGACTCGGACACAGATTGCTGCTCTTAGAGCACAAGGCGCCAACCGAGCACATCCCACTGAGCGATTCAAAGATTGAACTTTGCTTGTCGATCTCCTGCGTACATCATGGATAAGTAATTCCGGTTCTACAAACAGTTTTACCTCGTCGAGAATGTATGTATAGGATAGATCTTTCCATGCGAAAAATTAAAGTGGGCGCTTTCCGTACTGTACGTTAAATACTTATTTTTAACTGAACACCGGGCCAGCGAGTTACAAGTGAATGATGTTGGTTGGAAAGAAAGAAAATCACCAGCACTATATTCGTAAAGTTCACTGATTTGTATTTACGGGTACATTGTCCCAAAAATTGTAGCACATAAGCAGCCATATACAGTGTGATTATAACTAAAGTTAATCTTTCAAAACGCTGTAGAAATAACGACACTAGCCATAATGACGGGAAATTGCAACGGACAAGGGGAAAAACGTATGGCAGGAGAAAAAAATAGAGTGAAAATTGATCAATAGATGGCGCTGTATGTGTCAGAATACGTAAATGAGAACACCTGTCATGCGCACGACCCATTGAAGTTGGTATAAAGAAGCAGGGTACACGGCTTTTCCTCCTCTCGCACCTGCGCCGCTCTCCTTGACTGTCTCAATCCTGGATCGCGCTCTGCTTGTAAAACTGTATTACAAGAATGATGACTGTGCACACGCCGCTCAGCAGAGGTTCCGGTCACTGGAGGGTTGGAGAAAGGCGTTGGTACGATGACTGCCGTGGGTCTGGAGAAAATGATTCGGAAATTCGGAAAGAGGGGTTCTTTTGTGTGCAACCTGGTTGGGGGAGGAAACTAATTTATTCGACGTCAGTGGAAGCAGTGGCCACAGCAATGCAGGAGGAGACGAGTGGTGGTATGCAAACGTGTAGTGCACGGAGAATTGCCCGAACATTGGACATACCTGTGATCATGGTGCATAAAATCCTGCGAAACATCTTTCTTTGCTGTCCATTCTAAATTACCCTTGTGCACGAGTTGCTTCCTGTTAACCTGCCAGTAAGAGAGACCGTCGCTTTAGAATTCCTTGCTCTCATGGAAGTGGACAATGACTGGCCGTGGAAGATTTTGTGAACAGTTGAAGCCCACTTCCATCTGACAGTCAATACACAGAATTGTCGAATATGGGCAACGGAAAATCCATACGCAAATCAACCAGTACCACTTCATCCTGGAAAGGCCACTGTGTGGTGCGGGTTTACGGCATCATTTATCGTAGGGGCATATTTTTTCGAAGAGACAGGTGCTTCCGGTCCTGTTACGTGTACCGTCACTGATAAGCTCTGTGTGTCTTTTGGGCAACAACGTCACTCCAGCTCTCCAACAACGTGGATGTGTGGATGGGATCATTTAATGCAAGACGGGGCAACTCCGCACATTGCAAATCCAGTTAAGCAGCTGCTGAAGCGCCATTTCGGAAATGCTAGAATTATCAACCGCCGTTTCTCTACAGCCTGGCCGTCCCGATCACCTGAACTTAATTCGGACTTCGGGCTGTAGGGCTGTCTGAAAGATGTAGTGTTCAGTGTTCCAATTGCAACATACCTGCATTGAACGCACGCATTGCGAAACACATTCCGAACATCAGCCCGGAAGCACTTCGATCAACTGTGGAACATGCTGTTTCTCGATTTCGACTTGTTGCAGAAAGCAGTGGACAAAATATTGTACTTGTTTTGCACCAGTAACATGGAAATTAACAATTCGAATTGATTTTGATTGATGCGTTTTATGAGGTTTTTGGCGTCAGGACAATTAAAAAACCGATGTGATTGATGCTTTTTATGCAGTTTTTGGCCTAGGACAATTAAAAACCGATTTCCCCATCGGATGTTATATGACCTTGCCGTAGTGGATGGGCTTTCGTAACAAACAGTATCACACCTGTACACCCATGGACACTGGGTAGTGCAATTTGTTTAAAGTGACACGTTCACCTTAGGCATTGTTCTATGATTCATTTGTCATTTATGGTGGACTGCTTTTAAACTACGATCCTTACAGCGCCATCTATTCCTACATTTTGTAACTATTTATTTTTCTTATGCCATACGTTCTGCCCCTTCTCCGATAATAATCCTTAGTAATTTGACATCATTGTGACCAGTGGTGTTATTTCTACAACGGTTTGTAAGTTCGCCTTTCATTATAATCACCCTGTATAATAAGAGGTATTAAGCACAAATATCTGTGAGACACGGTCTCGTAAGCTGACATTTGGCCGGGAGAGCGTTGTGCTGACCACATGCCCCTCCATATCCGCATCCAGTGACGCCTGTGGGCTTAGGATGACACGGCGGACGGTCGGTGCCGTTGGGCCTTCATGGCCTTTTCGGGCGGAGTTTAGTTTTTAATTTATTTATGAGACAGAAACCTACGTAACTGAAGAAAGGCTTATTCCTATGTGGACAAACTAGGAATGACAGGAATATGGACGTTGGAGATAAGGTACTAGAGAAGGATATAGAAAATCAAGTGAATTGATATGATAAAAAATTGACGACGTTCTCTACGCATCGGTAAGTCTTAGAAAGAAGTAGAGGATGATAAGTCATGACAGAATGACTTCTGGGCTACTAGAGGAAGCCGAAAAGGACAAAAATCTTTGCGCGGCCCCTCCCGCCGGAGGTTCGAGTCCTCTCTCGGGCAAGAGTGTGTGAGTTGTTCTTATGATAAGTTTGTTAAAGTACTGTGTAAGTCTAGGGACTGATGACCTCAGCAGTTTGGTCCTTTAGGAATTCACACGCACACAAAAAAATCGTAATGAGCAGAAAATTAACTACGTTTGTTGTAAAGTTGCACACAGAAATGAAGAGCTTGGCGCCACAGAACATATTGTGTTTAGCTGCATCAAACAAGTCGAAAAACTAATAACGAAATATAATCCCTATAAATCGCAATTACGAAACTTAGTATAAATCAGTCGTCTGAAATAGCTTCACCAAGATACGTAAGAAGCTGTTGCGGTAGTACACCAAACAACTTACAACCTACGGTTACTTCGTTATTGAATTTAGATGCCGCAGTGGGCTCCCGCGCTACAAGTGAAAGACACACGAAAAAATCTCCGAGAAAATTTGTAAAATTTTCGACCTGCAGCTTGATAGCTTCCTTTACACTGACGATAACTCAGATGTGACAACAATTGAAATCTTCTCAGATCGTCCACACACTACAACATGCTGTGATCATTACACGAAGAGACGTTGACGACGAACAACAAAATTTGGTACTAATTCCATAGACATTGCTGCCAGATATTTTACTTTTTTATTGGTTCTTCGGGATGGTGATGCTTTCTAAAACTAAAAGTCGTTCTGACTTAATTTCGGGATCTGTTTCTCACAATCTCCAGCAAAAACGTATGTCACATGGCTGAAGCATCAATTATCGCGCAACGACACTCTTTGGTTTAGAGAATAAAAGTACGTAGATTTCAGTCCACGTAATTTTACCATAAAAAGGTAAACCTATATCCTAGAATTGGGCGGTAATTCAAAACGATTATATAAGCAATACACAATAAAAGTCAATGTATGTAACGCAATTTTGCGATTGAGATAAATTATCACTCGCTCTCTCTGTCGTGCTACAATGTGGCTAAGTTTTGCTCTCGGTCGTGCTAGTAATTGTTTGTTTAGGCAACTGCACTAAAATTTATATACTCATTTTCAAAATCACACCGTTATCAGTACACAGAAACGTACGCATCGTGAAATGTTTTAGTCAGGTCACACAAAGCAGTTGTTAGTAGTTTTTGCTAAAAGGTAATAGAACGATTGCCACGCGCAATTAGGACATGTTGTTGTCGTCGGAGACTGGCGCGATGTAGCTCTCCCTGCTATCTTATCCCGTGCAAGCCTCTTCATATCCGAATACGTACTGAAACCTATTGCATTGATGTCTTGGTCCCACTCCACAGTTTCTCCACCCACACTTGCCTCCTAAGCTAAAGTGATGACTCCTTGATGTCCAAAGTTTACTATTAACTCCTTCTTTTAGTCAAGCTGTGCCACAAAATTATTTTCCCACCAATTGTATTAAGTACCTCCTTATTAGTTACATGACTACACACTTACACTTCAGCATTCTTACGTAGCACCACATCTCAAAAGCTTCTGTTCTCTTGTTGTCTCAACTGCTTGTCATCCACATTTCACTTCCATAGAAGGCTACTCTGCAAACAAAAGACTTCGGAAAAATTTTAACCCTTAAATCTATACTCCTAATTAACAAATTTTTCACTTTCAGAAACTTTCATGCCATCGACAGTCTACATTTTATATCCTGTCTATTTCAGCCATACCCAGTTATTTTACTGCCGTAATAGCAAGCCTCATCTACTAATTTCAGTGTCTCATTTCCATATCTGGTTCCCTTAGTATCGAATGACTCCATTATCCAAGTTCTGCTTGTTTTCAATGTCACTTTATATCCTCCTTTTGAAACACTGTCCAATCCGATCAGCTGCTCTTCCAAGTCCCAGTCTCTGACAGAATTGCCGTCATCAGCAAACTTCCAAGTTCTTTTTTTCCTTCTTTTTTCCATTCTACTCCAAATTTTCTGGTTTCCTTTACTATTTGCCCACTGTACTGATCGAGCAATATCGGGAATAGGCCATAAATCCTTCTCACACCCTTCTGAAGCACTGATCACCTTTCGAACAATCCACCACTTATACCAAGGAGCCCAAGGAACTTGTACACCTGCCTAGTGTCTTGTAGGGCCCTCGCAAGCTCCCAGAAGTGCCGCAACACGAAGTGACATGGACTCGACTAATGTCTGAAGTAATGCTGGAGGTAACTGACAGCATGACTTCTGCAGAGCTGTCCATAAATCCGTAAGAGTACGAGGGGGTTGATATCTCTTCTGAAGAGCACGTTCATATCTGGGGAGTTTGGGGACCAGCGGAAGTGTTTTAATCGGAACGAGTGTTCCTGGAGCCACCCTGTAGCAATCTGGGCGTGTGGGGTGTCTCATTGTCCTGCTGGAATTGTCCAAGTCCAGTGGAATGCACAACGGACAGAATGGATGCAGATGATCAGACAGGAGGCTTACGTGTGTGTCACCTGTCAGAGTCGTATCTAGACGTATAAGGGGTCCCACGTCACTCCAGCTGCACACCCTCTACATCATTACACAGCCACCACAAGCTTCAACAGTCCCCTACTCACACACGGCATCCATGGATTCATGAAGCTGTCTGTGTACCTGTATACGTCCATCCACTCGATACAATTTGAAACGAGACTCGTCCGACCAAGCACCACGTTTCCAGTCGTCAACAGTCCAATGCCTGTGTTGACAGGCCCAGGCGAGTCGTAAAGAATAGTGTCGTGCTGGCATCAGGGATACACGGGTGGGTCTTCTGCTCCGAGAGCCCATATACGAAAAATTTGGAAATTTGTGGTAAGGTCTTATGGGACAACCGCTGGGGTCATCGGTCCCTAAGCTTACACACTACTTAAGGGGGGGGATAGGACATGAAACGGGCCGACTTGGAGCAGGAGAGGCACTACAGGATATTTTAATTTACACTGTCTATACTTTTACAAATAAATTCATAAAACTTTGTTAGCAAGACCAGGAAGGATTCACGCTCATAGCAGAGGAAGTTCAAAAACACAAAAAAAAAACAATTTTTTTTACATATGAATTTTCATCATTTTTTCACTTGGTATTAGCTGCATTTGTTGCTGTAGGTACACTTTTCTTCATAAGTAAGAGAGATTCTTCGATGAATTTTGCACAGCATACAAACCATACTTACAGGTGTATGAAACTCTAGAATTTCCCAAATATGTTAAAAACTGTGGTAAAATTGAGATAATTAACTATAAAATTCGAGTTTTCTCTGAACACGAAGTTTAAAACGTAACAGCCCATTCATTTTTCCACAGATTAAATAAATTCTAGAGTTTCATACACCTGTAAGTATGGTTTGTAAGCTGTGCCAAATTCATCGAAGAATCTCTCTTACTTGTGAAGAAAAGTGTACCTATAGCAGCAAATGCAGCCAATAGTAAGTGAAAAAAATCATGAAATTACACATTTAAAAAATATTATTTTTTTCGTGTTTTTGAACTTCCACTGCTATGAGTGTGAACTCTGAATCCTTTCTGGTCATGCTGACAAAGTTTTATGAATTTATTTGTAAAATTATAGACAGTGCAAATTAAAATATCCTGTGGTGCCTCTCCTTCTCGAAGTCGACCCGTTTGACGTCCTACCCCCCTTAATCTAACTTAAACTAACTTACCCTAAGGATAACACACACACACATGCCCGAGGGAGGACGAACCTACGCACGGACCGTGACAAGGCGCCTGAGACCGCGCGGCTACCTCCCGCACCCAAGCCCATATTGATGATGTTTCTTTGAATGGTTCGCACTCTGACACTTGTTGATGGCCCAGCGCTGAAATCTGCTGTAATTTGTTGAAGGATTGCACTTCTGTCAAATTTAACGGTTCTGTTTAGTCGTCGTTGGTCCCGTTCTTGAACAATCTTCTTTTTTCGGCCACAGCGACGTCGGAGATTTGATGTTTTAGCGGATTCCTAATATTCACGGTACACTCGTGAAATGGTCCTACTGGAAAATCCCCACTTCATAGCTACCTCGGAGATGCTGAGTCTCATCGCTCGTGCGCCAACTATAACACCACATTCAAAATGGCTCTGAGCACTATGGGACTTAACATCTGAGGTCATCAGTCACCTAGAACTTAGAACTACTTCAACCTAACTAACCCAAGAACATCACCCACATTCATGCCCGAGGCAGGATTCGAATCTGCGACCGTAGCAGTCGCGCGGTTCCGGACTGAGCGCCTAGAACCGCTAGACCACCGCGGCCGGCAACACATTCAAGCTCACTTAAATCTTCATAACCTACCAAGGTAACACCAGTAACCGATCTAACAACGGCGCAAGACGCTCGTTGTCTTATATAGGCATTGCCGACCACACTATTTCTCTCTATCTGAATACGCATGCCTATACAGGGTGAGTCACCTAACGTTACCGCTGGATATATTTCGTAAACCACATCAAATACTGACGAATCAATTCCACAGACCGAACGTGAGGAGAGGGGCTAGTGTAAGTGGTTAATACAAACCATAAAAAAACGCACGGAAGTATGTTTTTTAACACAAACCTACGTTTTTTTTTAAATGGAAGCCCGTTAGTTATGTTAGCACATCTGAACATATAAACAAATACGTAATCGGCGCCGTTGTTGCATTGTAAAATATTAATTACATCCGGAGATATTGTAACCTAAAGTTGACGCTTGAGTACCACTCCGCCACTGTTGGATCGTGTGTATCAGAGAGCACCGAATTACGTGGGGATCCAAAGGGAACTCTAATCCACTACGTAATTGAAAACGGAAACCACGTGTGTACGTTTACCTAACCCCTCATGGTAATGTACATGTGCGACAGTGAAAAACACCAATAAAAAGGTGTTAGCATGTGGACGTAATGTGCTGTTCCAGTCTCTTCTGTACCTAAGGTCCATCATCGTTCCCTTTGGATCCCTACGTAATTCGGTGCTCTTCGATGCACACGATCGAACAGCGGAGGAGTGGTACTCAATCGCCAACTTTAGGTTACAATATCTCCGGATGTAATTAACATTTTACAATGCAACAAACGGAACTGATTACGTATTTCTTTATACGTTCAGATGTGCTAACAAAACTAACGGGGTTCCATTTAAAAAAACGTAGGTTTGTGTTAAAAAACATACTTCCGTGCATTTTTTTATGGTTTGTATTAACCAATTACACTAGCCCCTCTCCTCACGTTCGGTCTGTGGAATGGATTCGTCAGTATTTGATGTGGTTTACGAAATATATCCAGCGGTAATGTTAGGTGACTCACCATGTATACCTTCTGCCTGGTGTTATGCGACCAGCCGCGAATTCCTAGTCTCCTGTGCCAACTTTAGCATCTCAGAGTAGCATATGTAACCTATGTCTTCATGATTTCAATATCTGCTCAGGGAAGCTGAATGGTCAGGATGACGGATTGTCAACCCTCCGGGCCCGGGTTCCATACCCGGCTGGCTCAGGGAACTTTATCCGCCCAGGGACTGGGTGTTGTGCTGTCCTCAGCATCATCCTATCATCCTCATCGACTGCAGGTTGCCGAAGTGGGGTCAAATTGAAAGACCACCTCCGGGTGAAAGGTTTCCCCTCGGTGGGCCCTAGCCGTACGATTAAATAAATAAATAAATGTCTTTAATTATTTGCTTGATGTATCCTAATCTGTGTCTTTCTCTACAGTTTTTACCCTCTGCAGCTCCCTCTAATAACATGGAAGTTATTCCTTAATATCATAACAGATGTCCTACCATCCTGTCCCTTCGTATTGTTAGGGCTTTTCATATATTTCTTGCTTCACCATTTCTGCGGAAAAAAGCCTCATTCCTTACCTTATTCCACGTAACTATCAACTTTTTTCTGTAGCGCCGCATCTCAAATTTTTCTATTCTCTTCTGTCCCGTTTTTCCCATAGACCATATCTCACTGCCATACAATGCTGTGCTCCACATGTACTTTTTCATTAATTTCTTTCTCAAATTAAGACCTATGTGTTAAACTGGTAAAATTTTCTTGACTGGCTTGTTATTTCCTTTTTTGCCATTGATAGTCCGCTTTTTACGTCCTCCTTGCTCCGTCAGTTATGGGTTATTCTGCTGCCTAAGTTTCAGAATTCGTGAACTTCATCTACTACGTGATCGCCAATTATCATGTTAAGTCTATTGCTGTTCTCTTTTCTGCTACTTCTCATTACCTTCCTTTTCTTTGTATTTACTGTAACTCCATGTTCTGTGGTCATTAAAGTGTTCAATCCACTGAGAAGGAACTGTAATTATTCTTCACTTCCTTTGAGGATAGCATTGTCATCGGCGAATCTTAACAGTGAAAAATTAAATGTCATGTGGCTAGGGCCTCCCGTCGGCTAGACCGGTTGCCTGGTGTAACTCTTTTGAAATGACGCCACTTCGGTGACTTGCGTGTCGATGGGGATGAGATGATGATGATGATAGTACAATACCAAGTCCCTGGATGGAGAAAATTTCCGACCCAGCCGGAAATCGAACCCAGGCCCCTTAGCATGGTATTCCGTTGCGGACAGTCTTAACACTGATATCCTTTCACTTTGAAATATAATCCCATTCTTGTATCTTTCTTTTATATTTGTCGTTGCTTCTTCGGCGCCTAGACTGAACAGTAAGGGCAAAATAATTCATCCCTGGCTTGCACCCTTTTTAATTAAATCACTTCATTCTTGGTCTTCCTCCATTTTTGGTCCCTCTTGGCTGTTGTACATATTATATATCACGCGTCTTTCCCTGTAGTTTGCCCCTATTTTGTAGGGATTTTGAATGTGTTGCGCGATTTGACATTGTTGAATGCTTTTTTCCAGTACGACACATCCCAAGAACGTGTCTTGATTTTCCTTCAGTTTTGCTTCGGTTATCAACCGCCTCTCTTGCCTTAGCTTTTACTAGAGTCAAACAGACCGTCATCTAACAGATACTTCTATCTTAAAAATTTCAAAGAGTGTACTCCTGTCAGCTGTGTCAAAGGCTTTCTCCGAGCCATAAAATTATACAAACATAGGTTTGCATTTTCTTAACTTGTAAAAGAAGTCACAGGATCATTACTGCCTCGCACGTGCCTCCATTGCCTCCATTTCTCCTGAATGAGAACTGATATATCCTGAGGCAGACTCCTATCAGTTTTTCCATTCGTCTGCAAATAATTCGTACCCGTATATTGCAACCATAATTTATTAAACTGATGTTTCGGTAATATTCACACCAGTCAACACCTCCTTCTTTTGCAGCTGGAATTATTACTATCTTCTTGAAGTCTGATGTTATTTACATCTTGCATAAGGGGTGCAATAATTAGGTGACCCGTTCTCCTGAAGAAATCAGTTCTGAGGGGAAGTCTACTACTGGAGGGGCCTTATTTTGACTTAGGTCTCTCAGTGCTCTGTCAAATTCTTTATCGCAGTAACGTATCTCCCATTTAATTTTCATCTATTCCTATTCAATTTCTCTAACGACGCCTTAAAAATCATTTACCTTTCATACCCCTTGTAACCTATTCCTTTCTAATCGGCCTACTGCACTGCGATATAATTGTCCGTGCCCTATGAAATTTTAGAGTGAGTTAGGCTATCGTCAACGAAGAAAAATAACACCTTTAGTCGGAGGAAATTGGGAATTTGTGGTAAGTTCTATGGGACCAAACTGCTGCAGTCATCGGTCCCTAAGTTTACACACTACTTAATCTAACTTACGCTAAGGACAGCACACACACCCATGCTCGAAGGAGGGCTCGAACCTCCGACGAGGGCAGCCACGCGAACCATGACAAGGCACTTTAGACCACACGGCTACACCGCAGGGCAACCATTGAGTTTCCAGTTCCTTAATCTGAAACACTAAATTTTGAAAGTAAAGTAAATGAAGTTATTGGTTAAATATACAACTGACGTAATTTAAACTTTTTTGTGTAAAAAAATGATGTTCTGTAACCTCAGTGTAACGTAATTCAAAATTTTGCAAAAGGCAAGCAATCTAGTTCCGATTATAGAATGATTGAATTACGTTTACTCTAAGCAAATGAGCAACTGATTAGTTTTGCCAGTGAAATTTTAAATTTCTGTAAGTGAATGAAGTTAATACTCAAAATGCTAAATTCGTTAAGCCTCTGTTATGGAATACAAGATGAAAACTTACTAAGGCGGAATATTTAGACTGGAAGTGGCCATTAGTAAAAACGTAAAACTGGCAGTAAATAGTTAATCAATTTTCATATTACTACGACATTCGGTGACCGTATGGAAAAGATAGGGACACGGCATGGTAATAATGTCTGAATACAATGACAGCGCAGGTGCCCTACTGCAGGTAATTATTCAAGTTAGTTGTACATTGTGAAAGAATGTTATTGGGTAATGTCTACGTAAATTTATAGTTTATCACTTAACAGTCTTACGATGTTGTAGCTGTGTGGACGTTGAAGAATGTCTGGAGGTATTCAATGGTGGGCACAGCATGAGGCTACAGAGCGTAGCTGATCTGCTTAGTCGACGATTAACTCAAAACTGCTACCGTGCTAGTGGTGTTGGTACAAAGGAGAGCTATAAACACTGAATTACATCTGCAATAACAGTTGCCGAAGTTAGCATTAAGGCAGAAAGGAACCCAAGGAACTTCACAGAGTGAGAAAGATGTGGTAGATGAAATCTTAGCATTTCTGTAAGATAAATCATTGGGACGTGTGGTGTCGTATAATGCCAACTGTGCGGACAGTGTACATGAGAAGCATGATGATGATGATGATGATGATGATACGTGCTTCACAAGTGGAAGCAACGCTGAAACAGGTGTCGAACCACGCAGTTCATCATCCTTGCCAGACAAGGAGTCACAAATCCTATAGAGAGGGACACGTAGCAAAGGCCAATCCTTGTCCTAGAAACGGATACTAAACGCACTTATATACATGGGAGATCATCCGACGCATAGTAAAAAAATAGAAAAAATTATGAACAGATTTCGAATATGTCCGCAGAAATGACATTAGAGAAACGACGGATTTTCGAGAGAGGACAAGACGTACTTGTTACAAAAACTGTTGACTACGAATTTCAAGGATGCGCTATACAATGTGCATGGTAGTGACTTCATGCAGTATGTACATCAAACTGCGCGCGACATAGATTGCAGTAATTTCAAGGGAAGTGGTGAATAGTTGCATAATCTGAAACGCTGCTACACAACTGGGAGACCTAATACAACGAAATTTCAAAACAAACCCTCAACTTGACGATGCACAGCAAACTGCGATATAGGCGCGAGAATTTGTAGGTGAGATAAGCAAACGTATCCTATCGTTCTGTAGGGAATTTGGTTTCAAGACCGACCGATCTGGATTTGAAGAGGAAATACATATGAAAGGAACCCTGCAAATTAGAGGTACCAAGAGAGTTGTATCAAGATCAACTAACATCAGTACCTTAACGCATTCGTATATAATTAAGCCGCATGCTGTTTTGACCGGTTAATTTGGCGAGAAAGTTATTCATTGTTGGACAAGAAGTTGGAGGTGCTGTGCCACTATGAGTGTTTCTCGTTTATTTATTTATTGTTCCGTGGGACCACATTAAGGAGAAGTCTCCATGGTCATGGAACGAGTCAATACATGAAATTGCAACACGATTGTAGAAACAGATAAAATGAAATATAAGAAACATATTCAGTTGTAGATTGTAGAAACAGATAAAATGAAATATAAAAAACATATTCAGGCTACACGTCGTTAGTTTAAATAAAATCAAGAATGTAACACTGGAATTTGCTTAATTTTTTAGCTCTTCCAGGAGCTCCTCGACAGAGTAGAAGGAGTGAGCCATGAGGAAACTCTTCAGTCTAGACTTAAAAGCGTTTGGGCTACTGCTAAGATTTTTGAGTTCTTGTGGTAGCTTATTGAAAATGGATGCAGCAGAATACTGCACTCCTTTCTGCACAAGAGTCAAGGATGTGCATTCCACATGCAGATTTGATTTCTGCCTAGAATTAACGGAGTCAAAGCTGCTAACTCTTGGGAATAAGCTAATATTGCTAACAACAAACGACATTATAGAAAATATATACTGTAAGGGCAATGTCAAAATTCCCAGGCTATTGAATAGGGGTCGACAAGAGGTTTTCGAACTTACACCACACATAGCTCGAACAGCCCGTTTTTGAGCCAAAAATATCCTTTTTGAATCAGAAGAATTACCCCAAAAAAAATACCATATGACATAAGCGTATGAAAATATGCGAAGTAGACTACTTTTCGTGTTGAAATGTCACTTATTTCAGATACTGTTCTAATGGTAAATAAAGCGGCATTTAGTTTCTGAACAAGATCCTGAACATGGGCTTTCCACAACAGCTTACTATCTATCCGTACGCCTAGGAACTTGAACTGTTCCGTATCGCTTATAACATGCCCATTCTGGCTGATTAAAATATCAGTTCTTGCTGAATTGTGAGTTAGAAACTGTAAAAACTGAGTCTTACTGTCATTTAGCATTATATTATTTTCCACAAGCCACGAACTTATTTTATGAACTACATTATTTGATAATGTTTCGATATTACACACAAGATCCTTCACTACCAAGCTGGTGTCATCAGCAAACAGAAATATTTTTGAATCACCTGCAATACTAGAAGGCATATCATTTATATAAATAAGAAACAGCAGTGGCCCCAGCACCGATCCTTGGGGAACGCCCCATTTAACAGTGCCCCATTGGGACTGAACATCATTACCACTCTCAATATTGCGGAGAATTACCTTCTGCTTTCTGTTCTTAAAGTAAGAGGCGAACCAATTGTAAGCTACTCCCCTTACTCCATAATGTTCCAACTTCTGCAGTAATATTTTGTGGTCAACACAGTCAAAAGCCTTCGTACATATATGCGACTTATCAGTAACACGGACATTCCCACTACGCACTGATTCTATACCCTCGACCTGTCTCTGCAGACCAGCCACTTCCTTTACGACTGACCATATGGTTTTAATTTTATCCTGAGACTTAGCTATTTTATCTGCATACCACATACTTTTTGCCTTCCTAATAACTTTTTTAAGCACCTTACAATACTGTTTGTAATGGGCTATTGCATTTAGATTGTGACTCTTTCTAACGTTTTGGTATAATTGCCACTTTGTTCTACAAGATATTCTTATACCCTTAGTCAGCCACCCAGGCTGCCTGTTTGTGCTAGTACCCTGTTTTGAACGTTCTAACGGAAAGCAACTTTCAAAGAGCACGAGAAAAGGCTTGAGGAAAGCATTATATTTATCGTCTACTGTATCAGCACTATAAACATCTTGCCACTCTTGTTCCTTGATAAGGTTACAAAAGTCTCTACAGCAACTGGATCAGCTTTGCTAAAAAGTTAGTAACTATATTTAACACGTGTTGCAGCACAAAAATCTTTTAGACTTAAAATTTGTGCATCATGATCTGAAAGGCCATTCACCATTTTGCTAACAGAATGCCCTTCTAGTAATGACGAATGAACAAAAATATTGTCTATGGTTGTTCTACTGTTCCCTTGCACTCTCGTTGGAAGGACGCGATTTGCATAAGATTATATGAATTAAGGAGGTCTACCAGCAACCTTTTCCTTGCACAATCACTTATACAATTTATATTGAAGTCACCACATATAACTAACTTTTTGTATTTCCTATAAAGTGAACCAAGAACCTCCTCTAGCTTTAGCAAAAATGTTGTGAAATTGGAGTCTGGGGATCTATAAATAACAACAGTAAGAAGTTTAGCTCCACTAAATTTAACC
Source organism: Schistocerca piceifrons (assembly GCF_021461385.2). NCBI lineage: Eukaryota > Metazoa > Arthropoda > Insecta > Orthoptera > Acrididae > Schistocerca > Schistocerca piceifrons. The sequence goes on from NC_060138.1 coordinate 239,067,595, forward strand.
ACACCTGCACAACATTCAAACACCTTTTCAGTGCAGTACTTTGAAACATCAATTGACTCAAATGGGATACCGTTTTTCACATACATGGCTACTCCCCCACACCGCAAAGAGCTCCTAGAAAAGCTGCCAATCAGCCTGTATCCTGGTAAAGGAAGCCTCTGAATTATCTCCTTATTTAAGAAGTGTTCAGATATACCAATAATTTCAGAGTCAACATCTATAAGCAGTTCACTAACTTTATCTCTAACGCCTTGTATGTTTTGATGAAATATACTAATTCCCTCATTAATCGGATACCTAAGCTTTGTCTAAAGTGGTTTCTTTGTTAGAGAGACTTCCCTTAAGCAGGAATACCTGTTAGCTGACTTCAATCTAAAAAAGGTACAGCTCTAACACCCACAACTACCGGAATTTTCCCATGAGTGATCCCACCACCCCCACCTATGCTGTCACCTATAAGCTTTGCCAACCTCCCCTTTCCATACCTGTTGAGGTGAAGGCCATGTATAGTGAAACCCGTCCTGCTGATGGACTCCACCGATACCACTGAAATGTGACTCATGCCTTCTGTCATTAGCGCACCCCCAAGTCTCATGTTATTACGCCTGACGGCTGTATTAAGATGAGGCCGATCGTGACGCTGAAACAGTTCCACGTAATGCACATTCGTGTTGCCAGTCTGAGTGGCTATCTTTTCCAGGTCACCATCTATGTCATACTCCCCATCCCTATCAATACTATTACCAGCCCCACCCACAATCACTACCTGATCCTCTTTTGTAAAATCCCTACATAACCTCCCTATGTTAAAAGTCACCTGAGCCAATCCTGCATTAGGTTTCACAATGCTGGTGACCTGGTACTCACTCCCCAAAACTTCCTGCAACTGCTGGCCTACACCTCTACTATGAGAACTACCTAACAGCAGAACCTTCTTCTTTCTCTTAGACTTTGCAACTGTCCTAGCCATTGTAACTGCTGAGGTCTGCTGCATACTTCCTACATCTACAGCTACTAGAGATTCCTCTCCACTAGACTCTGACAGTTGGTCATATCTATTACAAACACCAATAGTAAAACTATCTGAAAATCTCCTTCTCCTAGCATATCTCTTGCCAACAGCCAGCTCCCATTCCCCAACCCCCTTCTCCCTCCTCATCCTATCTAGCTCCTTCTGCGCGTTTTTTAACTGCACCTGAAGGGCACAGATCTTGCAAGGGCAGTAGCGAATGTTTAGATCACAGCATGCAAGAGTGGGTAAGTGGGCGTAAGAGAAAGAAAACTATGGTAAGAGCAGTAGTTTAGGCCACTAGGTGAGAAAACTAACTTGTTTTCCCTTGATTTCTGGTCTACAAATAAAAATTATACTTCTTTTGAGCAAAGTATCCCATCTGAAATGTGTGTGACATTGTAGTTCGTATAACCTGGCACCACTGTACAGACTGAGCCCCTGCATGTTTGTTTCTTCTGTGCCTATAACATTTAATCGCACTTACAGGTTGTAGAAGAATTTCCGCTACCAGTCACAATAAAACGTTATTTATTTGTCACACGAACGGTTTCGGGCTTGCGCCCAACCTCAGGTGTTTATACATTCATGTACATGTTTATATTGCTGGAGATCTCTGTATAAATACCAAAAATTATTTCCTGATGACTAAACGGAGACAAGTGGGACAACTGTAAGTGGCAAGGCGGCATTTGTCGAAAATATATCTGTACTTACATAAAATGAAGCATCATTATTATAGTATCGCTATGGTGACAGTTCTCCCACTTAGTTACACGCTTATCATTTTCACATCCATATTTCAGTCTTATAAAGCTTAGCTTCTTATTTCACTATTACGATTTGCATTCGCGAAACACACTGTGTTTACATGCAAACATGTGGGCTGTGGTCAAAGAACTTAGACGTAGCAGATGTACAGATTTTGTTCATACAGAAACATGTAGGGTATGATCAAAGAACTTAGCCACAGGTAGTGGAAGGGTGATCGCATATAGAAACTTAAAAAGCTATTAGAGACTGCGAAGTTTTTTGATACACATTATGAAATTTTTATGCACATTTTTGTTGGAGAACTTAGATCTAGGAAGTACAATGATGTTACATATATGAAATTACTAAGAGCTATCACAAATTAAAAAATTAAAAAATGACAGCTAGAACTGTTTTGAGGCACACTGTTGTCAGAGAACGTAGATCTAGGAGGTGCAATAATGTTACACACAAGAAATTTTGAAAGCTATTACAAATTATTCAGTGACAGTAACAGCTTGTGTTTACAATATGACTATTGAAAATTACGATAAGGACACTTGACTGCTACATCGAATTTCCATAGAAGATTACTTTGTTATTGTATCAGAGGACAATTAGTTTTTATTTTTGAATGTTTCAGGAAATATTGGAAGATAAATTTTGTTTGGAAGCTCCACTTGTTCGTTGAGAATAAAGTGTGGTGAGTTAGAGCAGTGGATATAATTTCTAATTCTTTGAGCAGATTCATTTTCTTTCCTTTGCCCACAGTGTGTAGTATTACATCACTGTACAGATAACACTGGAGATAGGCTACAGTCCTGTCTCACTCCCTTCTCAATAGTTGCATCCCTTTCATGCTGCCATCTGGTTTCTATACAAATAGTAAATAGCCTTTCGCTCCCTGTATTTTACACCTGCCGCCTTCTGAATTTGAAAGTGAGTATTCCAGTCAATATTGTCGAAAGCTTTTTCTAAGTCTACAAATGCTAGGAATGTAGGTTTCCATGTCCTTAACCTATCTTCTAAAATAAGTTCAAATGGTTCAAATGGCTCTGAGCACTATGGGACGTAACTACTGTGGTCATCAGTCCCCTAGAACTTAGAACTACTTAAACCTAACTAACCTAAGGACATCACACACATCCATGCCCGAGGCAGGATTCGAACCTGCGTCCGTAGCGGTCACACGGTTCCAGACTGTAACGCCATAACCCACACGGTCAATCCGGCCGGCTCTAAAATAAGTCCTAGTGACCGTATTGCCCAACATTTCTACGGAATCCAAACTGATCTTTCGCGAGGTCGGTTTCTACCAGTTTTTCTATTCGTTTGTAAAGAATTTGTGTTAGTATTTTGCAACCATTACTTATTAAACTGTTAGTTCGGTAATGATCACACCTGCCAACACCTGATTTCTTTGGGATTGGACTTATTATGTTCTTCTTAAAGTCTGAAGTTATTCCGCCTATCTCATACATCTTGCTCAACAATTGGAGGAATTTTGTCATGGCTGGCTCTCCGTAGGCTATCAGTACCTCTAATGAAATGTTGTCTACTCCCGGGGCCTTGTTTCAGCGTAGGTCTTTCAGTGCTCTGTCAAACTCTTCATGCAGTATTGTATCTTCCATTTCGTCTTCATCTACGTCCTCTGCCATTTCCGTATACTCCTTCCACCTTTCTGCTTTCCCTTCTTTGCTTAGGACTGGTTTCCCATTCGAGCTCCTGTTATTCAAACAGGTGATTCTCCTTTCTTTATAGGTCTGTTTAATTTTCCTGTAGTCAGTGTCTATCTTTCCCCTATTTATTCAGGCTACTACATCCTTACATTTGTCCTCTAACCATCCCTGCTTCGCCATTTTGCACTTCCTGTCACTCTCATGTTTTAAACGTTTGTATTCAGTTCCCTCCTTCATTTATAGCCTTTTTGTATTTTCTTCTTTCATCAATTAAATTCAATATCTCTCCTGTTACCCAAGGATTTCTACTAGCCCTCGTCCTTTTACTTCCTTGACCCTCTGCTGCCTTCACCATTTCATCTGTCAAAGCTACCCATTCTTCTTCTACTATATCTCTTTCCCCTTTTCTTGTCAACAGTTCACTAATGCTCTTTCTGAAACTCTCTGCGACCTCTGGTTCTTTCAGTTTATCCAAGTCCCATATCTTTAAATTGCGAACTATTTGCAGTTTGTTCAGTTTTAATCTACAGTTCACAACCAACAGATTGTAATCAGAGTCCACATCTGCACCTGAGAATTTTTTACAGTTTAAAACCTGGTCCCTAAATCTCTGCCTTACCATTATATAATTTTTCAGAAACCCTCCAGTGTCTCCAGGCATCTTCCACGTATACGACCTTCTCTCACGATTCTTAAGCCAAGTATTAGCTATGATTAAGTTGTGATCTGTGCAGTATTCTATCAGGCGGCTTCCTATTTCATTCCTTACCCCAGTCCATATTCACCGACTACTTTTCCTTGTCTTCCTTTACCTACAGTCGAATTCCAGTCCGACAAGACTATTAAATTTTCGTCTCCCTTAACCATCTGAATAGTTTCTTTTATCTAATCATACAGCAAGTTGGCATATAAACAGTTACTACTGTGGTAGGCGTGGACTTTGTGTCTATCTTCGCTATAGTAATGCGTTCACTATGCTGTTCGGAGTAGCTAGGCCTCGTTCCTAGTTTTTGTTATTCATTATTAAGCCTACTCTTGCAATAGCGTGATTTGATTTTGTATTTATAACACAGCAATCACCTGACCAGAAGTCTTGTTCCTCCTGCCACCGAACATCACTAATTCCCACTATATCTAACTTTAACCTATCCATTTCCCTTTCTAAATTTTCTAACCTACCTGCCCGACTAAGGGATCCGACATTCCGCGATCCGGTCCGTAGAATGCCAGTCTTGTTTCTCTGATAACGACGTCCTGAGTAGTCCCCGCTCGGAGATCCGAGTAGGGGACTACTTTACCTCTGAAATGGTTTACCCAAGAGAACGGCATCATCATTTAACAATACAGTAAAATTACGGCTGTAGTTTCCCTCTGCTTTCAGCTGTTTTAGTGCCAGCATAGCAAGGCCATTTTGATTGATGTTACAGTCAATCATCCAGACTGTTGCCCCTGCAAAACGCTGCTGCCCCTCTTCAGGAATCACAAGTTTGTCTGGCCTCTGAACAGAGACCCCTCCGTTGTGGTTGAACCTACAGTATGCTATTTGTATCGCTGAGATACGCAAGCCTCCCCACTAGCGGCAAAGTCCATGGTTCATGGGGGGTTGTCGAGATACGATGATTTAAAGTCGAGCTCAATATAGCACGTAAAACTTGTTCTTACGTGAACTGAATGCGCGGAAATAAAGTACATCAAATAAAAAACGCATTGTTATGAGAAATTGAAAACTCACTGTCAAGAATCCAGCTTCATTTGAATTTTACATGTAATATATAAATCGAGCGAATCGGTTTAAATTTTATAAGGTGATAATGCAGTTACATGTCATCAACGGTAATCCTATTTTTTATGAAAAATTTATCCGTTGCCAACATATAAGCAACATGGTTCGAAAGAGAATAAAAAAACTTGACCCCACATCAGTCGTCACCTGATTCAATTAAAGTCTGAAACGAATGCTTAGTTAGGACGGTCAGATGCCAAAATTATCCTAGAGAAAAAGTTGGAAACCAGAATGGAAAATGATCTTATCGCAGTACAAAAAAGACGAGTATATACCCTGGACAGAGTTGGAAATGTAGAAGAGAGAACTAGGTTTTCAATTTATCTGGCAGCTTCAAAGACATTTAAATCAAAACATCTTGGTATATTGGTATTTTTTTTATTTGTTAGTATTCGTACCCATGTCATGTGATACAGTGCATCAGTCCGAGTTAAAATATTTTGCCGTATAACAAAACACATGCCATCATTTCATACAACTTTTGTCATGCCCTGCAGTATGACACAACATGTTTTAAAGTTAGGATGCATGTGTTGTCGCTCAGGCATACTTCCCACTGTAGATGCGCCCTCACTCTCTCATATATACTACTGTAGATGAATCACACTCTATAGAAGCTCTACTACACAGTGAACTCTCATATCTATCCCTGTTACATGTATGGTGAGGGGTGTAACAAAATTACAGTTTCTGTGCTTCTAGTGAGTGGGATACATCTACAACAGGAAGTAACTGAGAGTGAGTTAGAAGTGGAAGGGGTGCATTTATAATAGGAAGTATCCCAGAACAGGATTGCATGCATCGTAAACTTAAATGAGACATTCTGTCATACTTCACGACATGACAAATGGCATGTTGGATGACAGGATGGTATGGGCATGTTACATGACATGACATCATTATCACCTTACACTATCTGACAAGATATATGATACCACATGACATGAATGCAAATACTAATAAGTAAAAAAAGCGAATACCTCAAAATGTTTCGATTTAAATGTCTTTGAAGCTGTCAGATAAGTGGAGAAGCTAGTTCCCTGTTTTTACATCCCTAACTCTGCCCAAGATGTATTGTGCTTCGATTGGAGCATTTTTCATTCTGGTATTAAGAGATCCTTTCAATACCATAAGTCATGATGTCCACTTTAAGAAAGCGAAAAACCACAAACTTACAGTTTTTTCGTACGACCTAAGAAAATACTTGAGACAACAGGTTCAGTTGCTATGATCCGGCCAACGGCAGCATCTAGCAACGTCGCGGAAGAAAAATATCGTAGAATGTAGAAACTGGATTTCACAATGTGGCCCTGAGGAGGAAAGACGACAATTTCTGCGAGACTGAATTTCATACTGTCTTTTTTTCGTTTCTGGATTACCGCACTGCAGATTCCCAGCAACCACAGAAATAAGAAATCCCATTGGTTGTCGTCTACAGAAGTCGATTCGTTACAGGCGAGCTTCCTTTCTAACCAGAGTCCACGGCAGCGCAAAAGGAGGAAAAAAATCCACTCCGCAGACAGTAGAGAAAGGACACCTTGTTGTCGCAGTCAGAATGTATTCCCATCAAACATTCGGTGAGAAATATGGCGCTGCTTCTGCCTACGAATCTTGATTGATATCATTGATTAATTACGTAATTAAGGGCACAGCTGAATTTAAATACGATATTACTTATCTTATGTGCACAAAATGCACTTTGCAATTTTAAATGTTTCCTTCGTGACAGATGCACAGAAAGGAAATTTATTCCAACAGACTTGCTGGAAGAAGGAAGCACGATTATCGTTTAACAACCTATCAACATCGCAGTCGTTAATGACGAAACACAAACTCGCATTACGAAGGGATGTGGAAGAAAATAGGCTGTGTCACTTCAGAGTAACCATTGCAGCATTTGCCTAGAGTGGTTTAGGAAAATCACAGTCTAGCACGTGTGAGACTGGTTCTGATCTGTCTTCTTACCACATTTGAATAAGGACGCTCTGTGAGTGTTTCAGGAATATGGTGCTGAACCTACGGCCTGCAAGGTAGGAAGATACCATCTCACGCATGCAGAATTCAGAAGAGTGCAGCAATATGGACAGTGATGTAAACAGCCAATGATCTCAATGTCGGTTCCACTACACTCCCTGGACAGAAAACGTAATCGGTAACAGAAATTAGTGTACGGGTTCAGGCGTAACTATATGTTAGCAAAACTGAAAATCGTAGATTTTTGTTATTCAGGCTTACATTTTCTCTAAGTATGTCTTCATAATACTATAATAATAATACAGACAAGATGGTAAAATACTGATAATGAGTGTTCACAACTGTGAAGCGAAATTCCTTACTATTCTATGGTTCTTTGCTAGTAAGATGGTTGATGGTCATGTCTGGAGGAAGATAAAATAGAAACAAATGAAAAGCAGTAGGGACCAAAGATATCAATTAAGTTAAAAATTCAGCATTAGAATAACTATATAAGAGGAGGGATGGAGACGACTACAGTTCTGAGTGTCAATTAAATATCATTTGCTCGCTTTCATCGACGGCGGCAGTGGCGGCCTTCGGCGCAAGCTGTGATCCTCAGAATCTATTGTAAATCTCTCTCGACTGTTAAACCCCAGTTTGATACATTTCCTACGTCTTCAGTGAAGCCGAGACTCGTAATTGATCCCTAGCTAAGTTAACTGGCATGGCACACGCTATTTGGCTGGAACAGCACATAGGTCGTTGCCCTCAAATCGCTGTCAGTGCTCAGCGCAATTCTCCATACTAGGAGACTCTGCTGTTTAACTCCTTACAAGTTAAGACGAGCCTGTGAACAAGTGTTCACATAATGACTCTCTCGATCGTCTCTGCGCGGCGCGAGTCGCCTTGCTCAAACACTCGACGATTTGCTGCAAGGAAAAGAGAGAATTTCTCTGTCTACATTTGCCTATATTAAAGCTGGTGGCCATGCGTTTTCTTTCTGGCCAATCAGAGCGTTCGTACTTGTTACAGCTCCACCCACTAGAGTTTTTGTAGCCTATCACAGTCATTATTTCTTTAGTATTTCTGAGTTTTACTTCTGCTACATAATACTGAGATAAACAGCTTTTCCTTTCATGTGAGCTTCAACACAAGTGGCTGCAGTTAGTCACCAAAATTTGAAGTTGTGTTTCTCCGGGCGTTTTTCTACCATCTCCTGCCATGGGTTCCTGTAGAAACGCTTTCCAAAGGGTCGTCGTTAAAAGCAGGAACAAGGGTGGCTTTTGCCGACAGCCTGCCCAATGGCTCCGGCGTATCATTGTGTCATCAAGATGTTCCGCTGTGTGGATTTCGGCCGAACATTGGTTGGGGGCATTGCCGTCGTAGAATTCTCCCTCCCTCAGAACTTTGTCTTGTAGCTCGGGTCTGGGAAATTACTTGTGTGCAGTTACTAGTGTGAGTGTTAGTGGTTTATATTCACGAAATGCTGGCTTGTTTATTCCCTTTGTCCCTCAATAACTCGTACATTTTCAAGTAACTGCCGGCCGAAGTGGCCGTGCGGTTAAAGGCGCTGCAGTCTGGAACCGCAAGACCGCTACGGTCGCAGGTTCGAATCCTGCCTCGGGCATGGATGTTTGTGATGTCCTTAGGTTAGTTAGGTTTAACTAGTTCTAAGTTCTAGGGGACTAATGACCTCAGCAGTTGAGTCCCATAGTGCTCAGAGCCATTTTTCAAGTAACTGTGTCATGTGGCATAGCAATTTAACCGTAATTGTTTCAGGAATTCAATGCAAGCTGTGTTATTTGTCTGATTCTGTACAACAGTAAACATAAACAACGACACCCTGGTGGGGAATTGTACAGTCATTCTCCCGAATACCCGTCAGCTAACCACTGTGCCACCTCACTTGGTAAATTTGTTGCAGGATGACGGTCATCAATTTCTAACGTAGTAGTTAACTGGTGCAATAAATGCACGTTGTATAATGAAACTCCCATTCTTGAGTGATATTTAAAATAGTTTTGACATATAGAAGTGAGAGGCAGTTTGCGAATGTTTGTTTCACATATAACTTAAAATGCTGCACGTACGTACAGTAGTCACTCCTGTACATCTGATGACACATAAATTCTGAAATGCGTCATATAGGCTGATGACTGACTTTTACCCCTGCGACCCAGCCAGTCTGAATGGTACTGATACTTTTAATAAGAAGTTTGCGATCAGATAACAATAGGCGAAAGAAATACTTTTTCATGTGGTATATTAAAAAATCCAGAATTTTTTTATTTTTTCCAGTGCTTTTTCGAACTTTGCTTCTTGGAATGCTTCATGACTGGCAGACAATCTTATAACAAATTACAAATTTCTTTTCGTGTGATACAATAACACATACACAGTTGTGGGATTTTGGTTGTGCTGTAAAACTTTGCTTCTGGCTGGATATCATGATTCTAGGCCAGCGGGATGTACTGAGTCTGGGAGTATCAAAATATGTAAGCTGAATGGCCATGTCTTACGGCTGCATTGACTTACAAGCTTACATTTATTATATCTGAAAAAGAATAGAGACCTCAGTATGTAAAATAAATATCAACTTGGTATGACCATCCGTTACTAAGAAAAAGGTGTCTCAAAAGATGGACAAACAGACAGTGTCAGATAAAATATGACAAAAGAATTTTCGTGTAATATTGATACAAATTTACAGTTTTTGAATTTCTTTCTTTGGTTGTACTATGGAACCTTCGTTTTCGCCAAATTTCATGAGTCTGTGCCAACAAGTACCCAATAGGTTTTGGTGAGTAAGTTTGCGATTATTAAAATATGTGACACAAGTGGCCATACCTTTTCACTGCATTAACTTTCAAACTTTGGTCTTTTTCACCCTCTCGATAACTGAGATAAATTTCAATTTGATGTGTCTATCCGTTACTTAGAAAAAGGGTTTCTAGCAGTCGGACATCCAGATGTGCAACAAATTTGTTCTATAAGGTTTCCTTTTCTACCTACTGAGGTACGTAACCTGAAGAATGTACTAAGTAATGTTTGTAGTGTAAGGTAGCAAAAAAATTCATTCCTATGCATTTATAGAAATGTTTGAAATTGTCAAACAGTCGTACAAAAAAAAATATCCATAATGTACAACTGTATAGGTACAGTAGCCCAGACAATTTCTGTACACTAACTGCAGCTGCTTCGCGTGTTTAAAAGGGCGGTTTTGTAACCGTCTATGTGGCAACATCTCTTTATAGCTCTACAGATGGCTTTTGTTTTCACTTACAGCCGTTTGCGCGTCGCAGTTGAAAGCTGTCAAAAGAGCTACCATGTGTCAGGGATTTCTTTAACCCTTTGTTTCCTGACATAAGAAAAAATTTACTTTTTAACATTTTCTTTGCAGAATTTATGCTGTTGTGGCCTCAAATGATGGTAGGATTTTTTGTAAAATTTTATTTTATTTTTCACAACTTTTTTCTCTCCTGGTACTCAGAAGTACCGTCAGACTCCATGGACAGAATCACAATATGCGCAGAAAAGTGCTCCAATTTTTATAACTTGTACTTTATTCCACATAAATATCAAATATTTTTACATTACAAAATTAATTAACAGAAATATGGTATTTTTGAATGTTTTTTTTAAATTTCGCATAAATTTATTATAGAGCAACTTCACAATACATAGTAACTTAGCTATACATTTATGACAGTATATACATATCACATATTTAGTGTAAGTGATACCTCATGAAATTGTAGGAAACAGTTCTTTTTCTCATTGTAGCACAAATACACTTTACATGTGCTGCATTGTGAATGTGCTGTCGACTGAATTTTATTTTTCGCACACATTTCGCATCGTCCTCTTTTACAACTGAACACTACAAAATGGTTTTCTCAGTTGCCAAGACGTACATTCTTCGGGACAGAAAAGTTATCCTTCCTTCTCTTTGGGGGAGTTATTTCATATTTACCAGAGTTTCTCTTTTTGAGATTTGGCACTTGCTGTTCATTCATTAGCCCTAGTGCCACAGCACTCCTGAATTCCAGCAGTGGCAGTGCCCCATGTAGATCACTGAAAATTACGGAAGCATTGACAAAAGCAATTTCTATTGCTCCCCAGGAGAGATGGTGCCACCATTTCTTTGATCGCCTGTCAAGACCATAAGTTGAATGTAATCTGTCTGCATGATCCACACCACCCATGTGTTTATTGTAATCACATACAATAACTGGTCATGGTATAGTCATACTAGTTCGATCTTTCTGTTTTCTTGTCACTACGCTCTGTTCAGTGCCATGGAAGTTTGACGCAAAATACACTACTTTATTTTCCCTTCATTGAAATACTGTTAGGTCTAACGATGAATCTCTGTGATTTGATTCCCCACGGTTTAGACATTTTTATTTAGGTAAATTACCTGGCAAACCTTTCCTGTTTGTTCTAATTGTTCCACAGGCAAATGTATTTACGGATTTCTGTGTATGAAAAAGTGGACAGAACAACTAGTGAGAGATAACGCATTGTTGCTACAATAAAGTGTTCGCACAACCTGACGGTACTAATAAGTCCGCCTTATAATTTCCACTTTATCTCATTCACTTCTAACGTAATGCTTCAAACTATTATAAAAAACAAAGAAGGTAAGTACGTACAATGGAAAACTCAACGGAAGTTTCAATAAATTGCACACAAATTCAGGCAACACCATGGAAACAAGCACATACAATCTTCTGTTTTCACAGCAGCGCGCGAAAAGCAATTTCAAGCTCTGACCGCCAGAGAGGTCTATGTATTGCACAATAACATCTATGAAACAGTAGAGCAGAGTTACTGTTACGTACCGACAGGCTTTCGGATCACGAAACTGCACCACGAGAAAATAATGAGAGTCAAAACTTGCTGGTACTTTTAAGTACCGTCAGGCAACAAAGGGTTAAGTTGACTCATCTGTACGGGCGTCTTAATAGTAAGGAATTAATGGAATAAATGCGTTAAAACTTCATGCATGTTGCAAAATTTTCTCACACAGCCCACTGTCTGTGATGTCTTATGTCTTGAATTATTGCCATAGAATGGTGTCTCTGTATAGTTACTTTTAGCGACACATGCGGATACGGTCTGCGAGTTACTAGCAAAGAAGTAGTAAATTTGAACGTCATGCGTGATTCCGCAGCTTTTCATGCATATCATTATTACTGACGTCATATCTCCTTGACTCTGTGTGTGTGTGTGTGTGTGTGTGTGTAGGTGAGTTTTCTGACAAAGCACTTTGTCTCACTTTTGAGAACGTCTGTATGCTGTCATACACTCCAATAGCTGTTGTGCAATAGTTTTTGTGTATCTCCAAAGAATGGGATTTCTCATAGAAAAACATAGTAATTTTAATTTTTTGTAATTTCAGTTATGACCACTTATAAAGTTTTCGTTACCCAATTTTATAACAAAGTTTATACATGTTTTATACCATTTTTACATTATTTTAACAATATGTCTGTGGCCATTTCTCATATTCATAATGTAAAATAACTATCATTACGGGTAGTTTCTCCCAGTAACCCCCCCTCCCCCCCCCCCTGCAGGTACCGCTGGCATGATGTAATGGTTCATCGTTATATTAACGATATATTGTTCATAGTTTATATTTTGCCTAAAAAATGCGGCTCATGGCGATTTAGATTTTATAAAGTAGTCAAAACTTGATTGTCTACCGAGCGAGGTGGCGCAGTGGTTAGCACACTGGACTCGCATTCGGGAGGACGACGGTTCAATTCCGCGTCCGGCCATCCTGATTTAGGTTTACCGTGATTTCCCTAAATGGCTTCAGGCAAATCCCGGGATGGTTCTGTAGAAAGGGCACGGCCGATTTCCTTCCCCATCCTTCCCTAATCCGAGCTTGTGCTCCGTCTCTAATGGCCTCGTTGTCGACGGGACGTTAAACTGTAATCTCCTCCTCCTCCTTGATTGTCTAATGCAAATATCTTAAATATTAACAACCTACTGTTTGCAGTAGATGCTATTCTAAAAAGCGGAATCTATATTTAATGAAATGTCTACTTAATTTATATATTTCCACTATGCATGGCAGTATAAAATGTTGAACAATTTGTGCTACATATAAAAGTGACTGTCATTTATTTTATAATAACTTTGAAAATAAACATTGTCTATAGTTTTTGTGATGTTTTATTCTTCTATCACTACTTCTATAGTATATTATAATTAAGATGAGGCAAATGTGGAAATAACAGTTTTTGATTTTGAATGGCCAAACCTAAAAGATGAGTGTTGTGGATTGGCAGGAGAGCCAACCCAGGAATACTAGAGGAAGCCGAAAGGCACGCATTTTAGCTCACGCTGGCTGGCGTGAGGTCTGGAACAGGACAGGGAAATTAGACTTTAGTCAAATGGACGTAGCTGGTGGAATACTTAACTTTAATCCATTGATGATGAACGTCGGTCTGACGGTACATGCATCACAAGATCAATAGCAACTGATAATGGCGCCTTGCTAGGTCATAGCAAAGGACGTAGCTGAAGGCTATGCTAACTATCGTCTCGGCTAAGGAGAGCGTATTTTGTCAGTGAACCATCGCTAGCAAAGTCGGTTGTACAACTGGGGCGAGTGCTAGGAAGTCTCTCTAGACCTGCCGTGTGGCGGCGCTCGGTCTGCAATCACTGATAGTGGTGACACGCGGGCCCGACGTATACTAACGGACCGCGGCCGATTTAAAGGCTACCACCTAGCAAGTGTGGCGTGTGGCGGTGACACCACAATGAACTTTAATAATGAATCAGAGGTGGAAAGAGATAGATGTATACGTTAAATGTACTGTGGTGTATGAATCATAGAGATGATGGCGATGATGATGATGACACAAATGTTGTAATATTAGTTTCTCATGTTGTGTGCATATACTTATGAGGAAAAAATGTGATACAAAGCCTAAGGTAGTGAGTGATAATAGTGTGTGTGTGTGTGTGTGTGTGTGTGTGTGTGTGTGTGTGTGTGTGTGTGTGTCTGTCTTAGTGTGGGTAGAACGAAGAGGAAAGTAAATTAAGCTTTTTGTAAAACAACACACACTTACTGATGAGCTACTTCATTTTAAGAGCCGCTATAATACTAAGCTATGAGTGGCTGCTTCATTTTAATAATATGATATGATTTGCTGGAGAACAGAGAAGGTGGCGGGCAGAGGGGATAGGAATACAAAGCACAATTCGTCTAGTTTCGCCATATTAGATTTTTATTCTCACGACTCCTATTCTACGTTTTCCTAAGTTTTCCGCTACTGTCATGTCAAATTTTTAAAATTCCTACCATCACCATACTGAATTTTTTTTTTAATTTTCCGCCATCATCATAATGGTTATTTTCATTTCCCGCCACCACCGTTTGCCAGCGGCTGCTACGCCGACTAGCGACTGAAAGCTGAGCTGTGGCCTTGGCAGTACACTTACGTACTTCTAACATTACAGCAGTCACGCGATTCTCACACATCTACATCAATCTGTCACCAAGTACCCTGTCACCATCAAGACTTTAGCTTAAGAAAACCGGTCCTTAACCAATATGTAGATTGTCACAGTGTTAATTCTCTCTCTTATTAACGCATAATTAGGTTAACCATTCCACCTAGAAAATGGTGCCATTGACTCAGCACAACATGTGAAATGAAATCCTCTACACAACCTAACATTCATACCATAACTGTATTTCTTAGTCTTTTTGCTTTAACGAATTAACATAGTCTGCCTATAACAAATCTCACCAATATCATTCCTAAGACTACATACTCGTAGTAACAAAAGAAGTATTATAAAAGCTTCATGAATTTCCGCGAAATATTAGTTGGATGCCTACAGACAGCCTGTGCTATAGAACGTTGTGCTGCAATTTTTTCACATGCTGATAAATATACCTATCTGCGCTCTCTGATAGAGAGAGGCCTTCACAGCTTTGGACTGCAGTACCTTGACTTTCACAGGTAGACAAGTGAGATGAATAGGCACACAAATCGTGTACGTGAATCCCAGTTCGGTTCCTGTCATTTGCTATAAATTGAGGAAGGTGTTTATCTAGAGGCCTATCTTAAGTAGAATCAGTGCGAAAAATGAAATACAAGTTTAAGGTTTAATGACCCGTCGACTTGGTTATTACAGGCTGAGCTTAGACTAGGCTTCGACAGAGATAGATAACAAATCGGGCCAATACTGCTCCAAGGCACCATCAATGTGTTCACCTCAAGTAATCTCGCTATAGCAAAGATAACCATGCAGTCCCAAAATGTTATTCCAGTACCCTATTCACTGCTGTACCTCGCTTGGAGTATATGGTCAACCTGTTGAAGGCCAGCTATAAAATAGACCAATCGTTGGGGTTTTACACCATGATACACAGAAAACTTTTTTTCCTATAACGCTCTGCTGCCTTGACGGCCTGCACTCAATAAGGGATTTAGAAAACCAGTATGGTTAAGTTCTGTTCTAGTCAAAGGTATATTTTCTGATGATACACTCGCCTGCCTCCAGAAACTCTGGAGCAGTGCTTCATGTCACATCCGCCACGGACAAAAGGATTTCTAAAACCCTGTCTTTCCTATATTCAGATATTCTCTAGCCCATAATCAAAGAAAAATAGGTGTAACCTTGATATTTTACTTAGAGCCGACATAATTTCGATTCGACGCATGGGATTATAGTTCCGTACTGCTTCAGTTTTCAGCCAAAGGAAGGTAGCCGGAGTTCAAGGTTGGATATGACATGCCAGTAGCGAGGGACCGTTGGCACTGGTAGCGTAAGAACGGAGGAGAAAACCGGTTATGCCCCTTTGAGAAGAATTAATATTCGCTTCTATCTGCTAAGTCAAACCTGTAAAAACCTAAATATGGATCACCTGGCTGGGGTTTGAGCTTCGTTCCTCCAGAATTTCCAACCCACTGCGTCATCCCGTTACATTAAACGTTTAACTATACTTGTATGAGCAAATTCAGATTAATGGTTGCGACTGAAGTAACTTCTCTGATCCAAAAACCCAAGGTCTAAACAGGAAACGTCAAGTGCAAGCACTTTAGTTGTGTAGCATCTCTATATTACATAAGGAGATAGACGAACAGAATATACCTTGTGATATGTGCATAAAATACGTATTCTCATTTGAGACATGTCAGTCAAACTACCTGCAGTCAATTTTTTAATTTGGCGTGCATAATAGTATTGCCTGACATATGACTGAACGAAAGGAAAGAATGATCAGCGTGTAATATCTCATCAAAGACTAGACAGTTACAGATGGGACACAAGCTTTGGTTAGGGAAAAACGCTAAAAAAATCGGCCGTATATCTTACTAAGGAACCATACTGACATCTGTCTTATGCGAACTGCGGAAACTAAGAGAAAGTTAAACCTGTATGTTTGGACGGGGATTTGAGCCTTCATCCTATTAGTCGTAGAGTCTTCACCATTGCGTCTCCTCGCTCGGTCTGACCCGAGAAATCAACGGCATGAAAAAAATGATCAATAGCAACTTTTCGCAAGTATGTGCATAGGAGGGATGAAAATCGAATAAATGTTTGATGTTAGGAAGAATTCCGCTAAGAGCTAGCGAAATCATTGTTCATTGAAAAACAACAGCTTTCGCAAGCTACGGCCTCATCATCAGGTGCATCCTACATGATAAAAAGCAAAGTACAGTTTCACCATACTTTGTGGGTATTAAATTAATAAAAGAATGTCTAAAATATACTCAAAATGTTAAAATATCATTGGCATACCCATAATTCTAAGAAAACATTTACTGTTCGATGAATATTGGCAATACTGTGGCGAGTGGAAGATAACGGATACGTTCTCAATTCTTTAAAATTTTCTTGCCACTGAAAAGAAGAAAGAAAAATGTTTTATAACGAGCGGACGCTAGAAATTTTAAGAATGGGATCGGATATGCGATAAAAGATTGTAGCGGCTAACATGATCAGTCGCAGCACTATGCAACTTACTATGTTTCTTACTGGTGTGACGGGACGACTCGATGCCGGGAAAAGCAAAAGCGGTCAGATCGAACGACAAATAGATAATGGGTGGTTGGTGGAACGGAAGCTATCCATGTGGACAGTGTGACGTCATATATTCATGAATAGCAGCACTGGCTCGCTGCCTTTACAAGAGAGAATATTACGCAATTTTGTTACGTACTAATACTTTATCACTTCAACAATCAAAATTAGTCAGAATTCTACGCTGCTGTATTTCTAATTGGTTATTCAACGTGAACTTTGTACTTTTGTTTGCATATCTAAAAATTCTACTTCGTCTAATATATTCAAAATATAACTTCCTTTATTTTTATGAAGTACTTTTAAACTTTCTGAAGGGCTTGTGATGCTGTGCCTCTCTTGGCGTAAGTGCGCGTTAATGCAGATCGTGGGTTTCTAAGTTAAGATGTTATTGAAATCTTATTCGAAATTACTTACCGGTTGGCCCTATATTTTTCTTATGGCTATCATTGCATCGAATGCAGTATCCGCCCGCTTCATTATATGTAGTTACCGCAGCTCTTTCCTTGTGCCCGAGTTTTCTGCCTAGATACGAAAATTAAAATACGCTGGAATAATTTTTTTAGGTCTTACATACCTACTAATTCTTTTGGATTCGGAATCCAGGTATGGTATTCTACAAAGTAATAGAGAGTTCCTTTGTGTACTCGACTGGTGTAAGTATTACAAAACCTGCCTCTGATCCGCTATGGGAAGGAATATTTCTTTTTGTCATTATTTTCTTTTAAATGCGTTAACAAATTCTGGATCGTAACCGTTTTGATACGGTATATACCGAATGACCTTAAACTCCGCCACTTCGACTTTCACTAGTAAGGGACACTTCAACGTAGGGCTCAATATGCCACGGTATGCCGCGGATTTATATTTCAACGAGTGACATAACTGCTTACGTATAACAAGATCTGTCGCCGATATTTCCATTTTTTACGCTCACTTAGAGGTTCAGAAACGGTAAAGGTGTCATTCTCAGCGCTCTGCCCAGTAAACTATACCTTACTATTCAAACTACCTCGATCCCGGAGAAACTGATCGCTTTAGATATTATTGCCATCACGTAACATGAAAACATCGTAGACATATCTATTCGAGAAAATTAATCTTCTAGTATGTTGAAGGAATTTTTTCATAATTTCCTTCCCAAAGTTCAATAGGCAAGTGCCGAGCCTATGGCTAAGCCTTATTTTTGTAAATGAAAATCATTTCTAAATTAAAAATAATTAAACTATAAAACAATTTTTGATAAAGCCAGCGCTTTTTCCACCATCTTAGATGGTTTCTCTTTGCACCTGAACAATATGTGTATTACCATACATATTATTGATATGACATGTCGTTGTGCATGTGGTTGCTGGTACGAATACACCCAGCAAGCTTTTCATAAGCTGTTTCCTATATTTATACTGAAATCAGTATTGTGAAAACTGTTTAATCAAATATTCAGCGTGCAGGAAGTGTACATTTTTAGACATAAAAAAACGAAAAAGCACAGTTAACGTTCAATAACCAATTAGAATTAAAACATCGTAGTATTCTATTTAATTTTTATTACTTATACAATTACGTATTAGCATGTAATAAAATTGTGTATTATTTTCGCGTCTCAAGCTAGCGACCCACCTGTCCACATGGGGGGCTTCCGTGGTTAACAGTTGAAGAGTGGTTAATTTATAAACAACGGACTGATACTTTTTTAAAATTATTGCACAAATTTATTGATCATAAAATAGGACAAATAAAACAAGATCAGCGCGATGACAAATTACTCATGTTCTATTGGCCACATCAATAGAGGCAACAAGTAGTTAACAGCCTACGGGATGGCGATTTGTTGGCAGGGATTAAGATTTGTCTGATTAAACTATTTACTCTGGCTCAAAATATGAATAACACAATCTGCAATAATCCAACACTGAATAAACTTTGACGGATTTATTATACACATAAGTTATACTCTGTTGGTGCGGCTGTAAGCAATTGGCAATACTGTGATTCCGTTCGCCCTATCAAGCCCGAGTAGCACTACTGTACCACTTTCTCGATAGTCTCAGGTGACGGTCGTGGTTCAAGAGTCTGCACAACAGCGATGTACGGCGCCTCTAATTCGTTAACGTGGGCACGAAATATGCAAAGACGCGGCAGGCAATCTGTTAGACTGATTGTAATTACTATCTAATGGAGCCCTGAAATCTCGGCAGATCCCAGCGCATGACACACATTCTCCGGTCATGTTGTGTACCAGTCTGACTCATTTATAGGCAACTGTGCACAAGGAGATCAAACGTCAAGGTGGAAGATGTGACATGAATGGGATTTCCCTCGACACAGCGAGTTGTCCAAGATGATTGAGGTCTAAACTGTCGGTACAGCTAAGTCCTCACCTTAGGTTCTCCAGTCAATACAGTCGTTAGTGCGAAGTCACGCTCAGGACAAGTGTCTCAAGTGCAACCCACTCATAACAGGAGTCAAGCCCAGAAACCTCTCCAGAGCAGAGGCTGAATCAGAACACTTTCTCCAAATCGGTGCCTGAATCAAATGACCAAGTTTCTCCTTTCCTCACTTTCCATCCAACCTCGCATACTCCTCAAAAATGGTCACGCAACTGCCCCTCCCCCTTTCCCGTGGGTTTCGTGACATCACGAGCTTCGTGTCTCTCTTCTAACTCCTCGTCTGATGTATCCATTGGCCGGTCCTAATAAAAGTTAACGATATTCTTCTCTTTTCTGGAGAGACAGCCAATCCCTGACTCATAAATTCCCTGGCAAAGAGAAGATTTTGTACTCTGGACTCGCTTTATTTTTCTCAAGTCCACATTAGGCAATATGTTTTAAGTTTCCATCTAGCCCTAACGTGAAAAACACATTTATCATGGTGACCATTATCTGGAGATCCCAAACGTTACAGCATGTCTGACCAGTGGTGTCAGGCACACTAGGAGAAGTGGTCTTGTGTCCCAGCATAGACCATTTCAGAACATCATAAATGTCTACCATTCTAAAATTGTTGTTAAAGCCTAAGGCTTCACGGAAACCCGCCACGCTGAGCGACGGCACCACCCGATGGTTCCCTCGACAGCACCCAGTCCAGGCCGTTGTTCTCGCAGTTGTTGCTTTGCTGCTGTGGTCCTCCAGTATCCATCTGGAACTGGTTTGAATATCGTTGTTCTTTCCAGTTTCCGTTTTGTCGTTCGTTGTAATCATTGTTGTAACTGACTCATCTACCTCTGTTGTCCCACGGAGGGTGGTTACTATAGTTCGAGTTGTTGTTTTCTCTTATCGATAATTTCCCCCATTTTGACTGTTGTCGTTCCTTTCAGAGGAACCTTACCAACTGTAGACATTTTTCTGTTCCTGTCTCCTGCACTTTATATTTCGTTGACATACTCTAATTCACGTCTAACACTCTTTAATGATTCAATGGAATCATTGAACCTTCCGAAGAGGAGTTGTTGGTAGTGCAGGGGTAATTTGAGGTACAGTGCCTCATAATGTTCTTGAAACTGTGCGCCTAGTCCAAAATAAGATACTTCTTAACTAGAGACTCAAAGCACTTCAATGGCCTGCAGAATCCTGATGCTTCTAGGACTTTGCCCAGAATTATCTTTTGCTTGATATTTTTTTGCGTGTCCTGCGACCAATATGTGTTGAGAAATGTATCTTCTAAATTTTTATATGAGCGAGAGCTCTCAGCAACTCAGCGGATATCATCCGCAATCGATCTTTCTAAGAATCAGCATATAAATTCCACCTTGGATTTCAGTGGATACGATTTCGGTAGAGCTTTGTCGTACTGAGGTATCCAGCTTTTTGCATGTAAAGTATTATTATCCACTTTGTACACATGGAAATTTCGAATGGGTAATAAATGTCTGCGGTCGAATGATTCGATATTTCCTGTGAACGAATTTTCTCTTATTTCTGCAGCACTCGTCTCCATAAACCGGAATTCAAAAGGCCCTTGAAGACGGTTACGGCCTCCTCTTCTGATTCAGGGAGTAATGTTTTAGTTCGGCTCAGGGGTACAGAATTGTGCTCTGGTTCGGTTTCTCTCATCGACGGCGCGCTCTCCGTCGTGCGCCCTGTGGCGGCTCTTGTGTTCCCCTTTGTGCTAGTGATGTAGCCTCATATGGCGCATCGAAATGTCTTAAAACATGCTCTTCTCTCCTTCTATTATCATGCAGGGGCGTTGCCGTACCAGACCGTTATTCTACTTGCTCAATTCGCTGACGTGCCTCCTGGACGTCTTTTGCTAGCTCATTTTGCTTTGACGTCATCCGAGCCTGCTGCTTTTCTTTAACTTCTGATATTTCTGCCTGTTTGTTCTCGATCTGCTCAGTACGCTTCACGTTCTCGCAAATTTTTTCTTGTGTGTCCTACACGATCCGCCTTCCACGTTTTTGAAGTTTGACAAGAATTTTTTATATTTTGTAAATTTCGGTTTTGGCCTGTTTTAATTATTCTTTCGCTAACAAAGCGTCCTTGCGTGCACCTTGAGTACTAATCTTGACACCCTGGCGTCGCCTTTTGGCTCGTTTGCGACCTCTCGCGCCTATGTCGATGTTTTCTTGACGCTTTCTACCTTTTCCTTAAGCCCCACAACTTCCTTCTTAACCCGCTCTGTATTTTCGACAAGATGTTCAGCTACCATCCATACATCCATCGTGTCCTTATGACTAATTCCTTCATCATTTCCTTTGACGTTAATTCCTTCATTTCCTTTGTGGCTATCATCTGTCTCTCCTGCAACTTCTTCTCTGTTTTCTACCTCATCTTCTCCCTACCTGCATAAATAGCATGAGGGCCTCAACTTGAGATCCGCCGCTAATAGCTCCAGGACTATCCGAGCACGATTCCATCGCTCTTCGACGTTTTGTTCGTGAGTCTGATCTGCCACTCTCATTAAAGATACGTCTTGCAATGCCTGCAATTTCTACGTGGCGTTCTGCTGCGGTTTCGCCTTCGCGCTCGTTGTCTGGCTGAATTACCTCGTCATAATCAGAAAATTCCGCTTTCGACATATCCGCAACGTCAGCAACTGCATTCGGTTGAGAATGTTCCGCAACTTTCTCTTAATCAGTGCTACCAGTCTGACATTGATCTACTTGTGATGGCATTCGAATATTCACACTGCTTTGGATAACGCGTGTCTAGCTTCTTCTAATGAGCAAGGATTCAGGTGTCCACTTCCACGAGATTTCAATTGCTCCCTGTGGAGTGCCACATAATTCTACCCTGAAATTTGCTCCAGTAAGCTACTAATACTAAATCCCTGACAGCGCATATAAAATAAAAACAATCCTAGTCTCTGATAAAATGCAAGGAACACAGATAATCTACCATGCCACATGATAACACAACGCCATTCTCTATCAAAAACAATCAAGACGTGACACAGGAATCACAGCAACAAATGAATGAAAATCCAAACAAACAACACATGCAGATTTACAAATCATCAATGTTTTTAGCGCCAGCAATTCTTATGATTATGTGAAACTAACGTACCTCTGTGCAACAACTGAATTTCAACATTGGAAATGGAAATCTTGTAGCAGTCATACAAGGGGCCATCTATTCACGATCCTGTCAGGGTCGCCAATTTGCAAGGCTACAATGGACTTGTGGTATAATTTGAAAATCTACATGCGACTATGAGCTTACACCCTGACAGCAATCACTTTAACTAGTATGCTTTCCAGTGACTACCTGGCCCGTGGATCTGCTAAACTGATTTTGCACTTTGACTGTAGTTGCTGTTGCATAAAAAGTTCACAGTTTACTTGCTGCGTCAGATTTGGATAAAATCCCGAGCTTTCGAAGACTGCCTCCGTCATCTTTGTCAGGGGTTAAACTGACTGTCGTAGACCGGTGAGGCTTCCGCTTTTATAAGCAGTGGACGGCTTCTCATTGGCTGAATAACGACACAGTGAAAACGGAGCGTCCGAAGGTGGCGGCCTCTATGTCCATAGATTTTGTTTGCACGCTTTATCCAGCGTTGCTTGTAGCGCCATCCATCGCAACAGGCGCAGAACTGCGAGGAATGTAAGAAATCTCCCTCTGCGTTCTTTCTTTATCAACTGCGCGCTTCAATGCGTTGCTGAGTTCATGTCCGGAGCCTCTGTTGAAATTATTTTCACATAGTCTAATTTGTGTCCCAATAGTTTGAAGCGTGAGCAAGTACTCTTGTTTCATCGAATTAAATCTTATGTTTATTTAACAAACTGTGCTCAGCGATCTCTGAGTCGTAGTCATGTGGTTGTTGGTAGCCAGCATTAGAGGTGATCACATTTATCAGAATCTAAATGAACTGGAATAATTTAACGAAATGTGAGTCCTGTTAATATTGTAGCCGATTGTTGATAAGTGATTAATATATCAACATGGGATTGATCTTTATAAAAGTTATACCACAAGTTTATTAATCATAAAATAGGACACACAATGCAAGTTAAATTTACGACAAATAACTCATAATCTGTTGGTAACAGAAATAGATGCAACAAGTAGTTAACACTCTAGTGGGTGGTGATTGGTCTTCAAAGACTAAGATTTATTGGATTAAGATATTTACTCTGGCTCAAAACGTGAATAACGCAATCTGAAATTATCTAACGCTGAATCGACTTTGACGGATTTATTCTACACAGAAAAGTTATACTTTGTAGGTGCAGCTGAGAACAAGTAGCTAGACTGTGATTCTGTTTGCCCTAACTAGCCAAACCAGCTATACTGTACTCCATTCTCGTTGTGTGGTGCTGCCTCAGGTGAGGGCCGTGGGTCAAGCGTGTGCAGAGAAGCTGTATGTGGCGTTTTTAATTAGGTGTCGTGGATACGAAATATATAGAGACGCACCTGGCGATCTGTTAGACAGATCGCAACTACTCTCTAATACAACCTTGAAATCTCGGCAGATTCCAGTGTGTATCGCTCACGTTCGCCGGTCACAGGATGGACCAACTTGACACACTTATATGGGACTGTGCACAAGGAGATCAAATGTGAAGCCGATAGACTTGACACAAATAAGGTTGGCCTCAGCACAGCGAGTTGCCTGAGATGAGTGAAGTCTAAACCGTCGGTGCATTTAAGTCCTCACAATAGGATTCACACTCAAGACCAATGCTAGTGCAAAGCCACGCTCAGGATAAGTATCCCAAGTGCAACCCACTCCTAACAAGAGTCAAAACCAGAGACCTTTCCAGAAAAGAGTCTGAATGAGAATACCCCTTCGAGACCAGAGTCTGAATAAGAAAACCAATTGTCTCCTCTCTTCACTTTCCATCAAACCTTGATAAATTCCCCAAAAGCACTCGCCACAACTGATCCCACAAGGGTTTCGTGCCAATCACGGCTTCACGAGCTCCATTTATCCCCTCTAACACGTCTGCTTTACCCATCGGACATTTCTAATCAAAGTTAACAATATTCTTCTCTTTTCTGGAGAAAAAGCCAATCCCTGAATCGTAAATACCTTCACAGAGGGGACAAGAAGTGTCCTTTGTTTTTTACCCAAGTCAACCTCAGGCAGCGTGTTTTGAGTTTTCATTTAGGTGTAAAGTGAACATGTATCACGGAGATCACTGTCTAGACAGCGCAAATTTTATATCATGTCTTATCGGGAGCCTCAGCGAAAGTAAGAGAAATGCTTTTGTGTCCCAAAATAGACTGTTTCGAACCATTCTAAAATTGTATCGAAGGCCTGGGGCTTCCCAGAAACACGGTTGGCGGAGGGAAGACACCACCTGATGGCTCCATCAATAGCTTTTGGTCTATGGTGAAAATGAAAACTTGTGAAATATTATGGCCGCCACATCTGTTCACAAAACGTCTTTACGACACTGTGTAAACGCCTTGACCAGGCGTCCTAAATCTCTTTCATGCCTCTGTCCCTGCTGTGGCTAGAAGCACCTAACAAATAAGTCCCGGTAAGCAGTTTTCCACCTTTTCATCTAAAAGCATTGTCTGTTTACCAGTGCAATACATTCTAGGGACCAGATTCTGTTCCCCGTAAGTGCTTTGAGATATTACTCTCCCTAATAGCTGCACTTGGGTTCCAATGTGCAAATGTCCACTGCAAGATTTCCTGTTGAATGACTGACCTGCCCGCTCGTACTCAGTTCCGGAAAATGCTCTTCGAAGAAGAGCCACCCTAAAGATCCCACATGCATTAACAATGTACATGCTTCTGGTAGTGCCTGCTCATGTTGATAATTTCCTGCCGTTTCGCAAAAATGATGTCATGAATGTGAAACCAACATTAAAGGGTATCCTTGAATACGAAAAATAGTGAGACCTTTTAGCGTACGCTCACCATTAAATATATTTCTTTTTCCTTTTTAGGTGCATGCAGATTTTAAATAATGGACCACATCTTTGTTACCTTTCACTCACCATAATAATAGCAATATTCACTTAATAGTAAATTTTGACCATGTGCGATGGGTATGCCTATGATCTTTTAGAAATTTCTGTATTGATTTTAATATCCTTAATATTGCGACGATGTACTGCCCTTCTTACTATGTACGTTTCGTCTGATAATGCGACTTTAGGCCGCGAAACCGGTTGTGTGTTAATAAACAGTTTTAGCAGCTGTTCGCGAAATTGTTCCTAACATCATGAATTTCATCAGCCGTGGGTTACTGGAATAGAAAACAGTCTGGAATAAATACTCCTGAAAATCATTAACGAGGAATGAATAAATGGACTGATTACGTCGTTTTACACCTATTTAAAAGCACGTGTTGAGGACATATGGCAATTTCATAATTAAGGTGGCCAATGATATAAAGTTACACAGTTTCCTGTGCAGTTACTAGGATATTTTTGTAATTTCTTGTGTGTTTGAGTACTTACTAGGAGCACCCTTACATTTTAAAAACAGTGTAGCGAACAGTATCGCCGTTGCTATCGACCGGTGTATCGACCCTTGTATCATACAGGCTTTCGTTTGTTTTTCTTAGAGCAGCTTAGTGTTTGTGAGACCGTCAATGAGAGAGTACCATGAATTCCTGCTGCTACACTACTGGCCATTAAAATTGCTACACCAAGAAGAAATGCAGATGATAAATGGGTATTCATTGGACAAATATATTATACTAGAACTGACATGTGATTATACTTTCACGCAATTTGGGTGCGTAGATCCTGATATATCAGTACCTAGAACAACCACCACTGGCCGTAACAACGGCCTTGATACGCCTGGGCATTAAGTCAAACAGAGCTTGAATGGCGTGTACAGATACAGCTGCTCATGCAGCTTCAACACGATACCACAGTTCATCAAGATTAGTGACTGGCGTATTGTGACGAGCCGGTTGCTCGGCCACCATTGACCGGACGTTTTCAATTGGTGAGACCAAGGCAGCAGTCGAACATTTTCTGTATCCAGAATGGCCCGTACAGGACCTGCAACATGCGGTCGTGCATTATCCTGCTGAAATGTAGAGTTTCGTAGGGATCGAATGAAGGGAAGAGCCACGGGTGGTAACACATCTGAAATTTAACGTCCACTCTTCAAAGTGCCGTCAATGCGAACAAGAGGTGACCGACACGTGTAACCAATGGCACCCCATACCATCACGCCGGGTAATACGCCAGTATGGCGATGACGAATACACGCTTCCAATGTGCGTTCACCTCGATGTCGGCAAACACGGTTGCGACCATCATGATGCTGTAAACAGAACCTGGATTCATCCGAAAAAATGACGTCTTGCCAATCGTGCACCCAGGTTCGTCGTTGAGTACACCATCGCAGGCACTCCTGTCTGTGATGTAGCGTCAAGGGTAACCGCAGCCGTGGTCTCCGAGCTGATAGTCCATGCTGGTGCAAACGCCATCGAACTGTTCGTGCAGATGGTTGTTGTCCTGCAAACGTCCCCATCTGTTGACTCAGGGACCGAGACGTGGCTGCACGATCCGTTACAGCCGTGTGGATAAGTTGCCTGTCATTCGACTGCTAGTGATACGAAGCCGTTGGGATCCAGCACGACGTTCCATATTACCCTCCTGAACCCACTGTTTCCATATTCTGCTAACAGTCATTGGATCTCGACCAACGCGAGCAGCAATGTCGCGATACGATGAACCGCAATCGCGATAGGCTACAATCCGACCTTTATCAAAGTCGGAAACGTGATGGTACGCATTTCTCCTCCTTACACGAGGCATCACAACAACGTTTCACCAGGCAACGCCGGTCAACTGCTGTTTGTCTATGAGAAATCGGTTGGAATCTCTCCTCATGTCAGCACGTTTTAGATGTCGCCACTGGCGGCAACCTTGTATGAATGCTCTGAAAAGCTAATCATTTGCATATCGCAGCATCTTCTTCCTGTCGGTTAAATTTCGCGTCTATTGCACGTCATCTTCGTGGTGTAGCAATTTTAATGGCCAGTAGTGTAATAAGGCGAGTACATCGTTTGTTTGTTACATATCGTTACAAGTTTCAAACAGGAGC
The DNA here is from genome assembly GCF_021461385.2 of Schistocerca piceifrons. Taxonomy (NCBI): domain Eukaryota; kingdom Metazoa; phylum Arthropoda; class Insecta; order Orthoptera; family Acrididae; genus Schistocerca; species Schistocerca piceifrons. The sequence continues at coordinate 239,095,295 of NC_060138.1, forward strand.
GACTTCCGAAACAGATAGGCACTGTGATTGCTGCGTTCAGATGGTTATTTCGTGAGATATTTGGCTCGGTTCCCAATCAATGGATTACCCTGTATACAACCGCTCGCTCATAGAGAGTTCTGTACGCCGGCCGTTGTGGCCGAGCGGTTCCAGGCGCTTCAGTCTGGAACCGCCCGACCGCTACTGTCGCACGTTTGAATCCTGCCTCTGGTATGTGTGTGATTTCCTTAGGTTACTTAGTTTTAAGTAGTTCTAAGTTATAGGGGACTGATAACATCAGATGTTAAGTCCCATAGTGCTCAGAGCCATTTTTAGAGTTCCGTACCTAAAGACTGGAAAGTTGCTCAAGTCACACCAAACCCAAAAAGGTAAGTACGAGTAATCTGCTGAATTACAGGCCGTTATCACTAACGGCGATTTGCAGTAGGGTTTGGGAACATATACTGTATTCGAACATTATGATGTGCCTCGAAGAAAACGATTTACTGACACATAGTCAGCACAGATTCAGAAAATATCGTTCTTGCGGAACACAACTAGCTTTTTATATTCATAAAGTAATGAGTGCTGTCGACAGGGGATGTCAAATTGACTCCATATTTTTAGATTTTCAGAAGGCTTTCGACACCGTTCCTCACATGCGCCTTCTAACCAAACTGTGTGCCAATGGAATATCGCCTCAGTTGTGCTACTGGGTTCGTGATTTCGTGCCATAAAGGTCACAGTTCGTAGTAATAGACGGAAAGTCATCGAGTAAAACAGAAGTAATATCCGGCGATCCCCAACGAAGTGTTATAGGCCCTCTATTGTTCCTGATCTATATTAACGACATTGGAAACAATCTGAGTAGCCGTCTTAGATTGTTTGCAGATGATGCTGTCATTTGCCGTCTTCTAAAGTCATCAGATGACCAAAACGAATTGCAAAATGATAGACATAAGATATCTGTGAGATTAGAAAAGTGGATATTGACCCAGAATAAAGAAAAGTGTGAATTTATTCACATGAGTACTAACAGGAATCCGCTAAATTTCGATTACGCGATGTCACACAAATCTGAACGCTGTAAGTTGAATTAAATACTTAGCTATTACAATTAACCTAAATTGGATCGATCACATAGATAATTTGTGGGTAGGTCAAACCAAAGACTGCGATTCATCGGCAGAACACTTAGAAGGTGCTCTGTTCTGGAGTATTGCTGTGCGGTTTGGGATCCGTATAAGGTGGGACTGACGGATGAAATTGAAAAAGTTCAAAGTGGCGCGGCTCGTTTCGTATTATCGCGAAATAGGGGAGATAGTGCCACAGACATGATACGTGAATTGGAGAGGCAATCATTAAAACAAAGGCGTTTCTCATTGCGACGTGAACTTCTGATGAAATTTCTATCACCAGTTTTCTCCTCCAATTGCAAAAACGTTCTTTTGGCACCCACCTACATAGGGAGAAATGATCATCACGATAAAATAAGAGAAATCAGGGCTTGCACAGAAAAATTTAAGTGCTGGTTTTTCCCTCGCGCCGTTGGAGAGTGTAACGATAGAGAGACGTCTTGAAGGTGGTTCAGTGAACCCTCTGCCAAGCACTTAATTGTAAATAGCAGTGTAATCACGTATATGTAGATGTAGAACTTTCTTGTAAAGAGTGTAAACTATAGAGGTAGCTGAGAAATTTCAATTCTTAAGGTAATGTGAAAAGAGCAACACGCAAAACACTTCTGAATAGAGGAACTGTAAACTGAAGGAAAAGCATTTACAGGTCTCATACAAAAGTGCGAAAGAAATTCTTGGCCTACTAAATAGAACATGAGCGAGTCACAAGAAAAATGCTATAATGAAAATATATTGAAATACGGAAAAATAATGTAGGAATCAGACATAATAAAAAGAATTGTCGTAGAAAGTTATGTGGATAGTATTACTCGAATAATGGGTGGGAAATCCTCTTCCTGGTAAAAGCGCACTTCAGTCACTTTGGCAGCGACGATAAGGTTACTGCTAAAGCTTAATGAAACCACGAAAGTACAGTTGCATTTCTCTGGCAGACAATTGCTGGCACTGCAACTCCTGAGGCAACGCAGAAAGATCTTGCAGTCCGTGTAATTACAGCGAACCGTGTTCGTACAGTTGAGGGCGCACATTCCATTTTAGTAGAGAAACTCCTGAAGCTCAAGCGAACAAGAATGTGCAGCGGAAACTCAGTGGCAGTTTTCTAATGGCTGGAAGGCAACTGCTACGATAGTAGATACGGCACTGCTCCGGTCACGCTTCGTATTCAGGAGGGCGTTGCCTCTGAAACGGACTGCCCTGAAATGACCCCAGCCCCAGCGGTTTCATCGAACTACGTTGTCATTTTGAAACGTGAAAACATGGTGTCATTATGTCTCGTAATTTTTGTATGATGTATGATCACAGTTCCCATTGAATATTTTCCAACTGACGTTTTTACGTTTCAATATGAAAACGCAGTTCGTTGAAACCGGTAATGTAACCCAAAAAAATATATACTGTGACTATGTCTTCACTATTGTAGCGTCAAATAAATCTTTAGAAAACGAGATAAATGGGACAAGAAAGTAAGTAAACTCTTCATTACTTAGAAAAGTAATCAGCATAACTGTTAATAGTGTTCTGTGCTGTGAGCTAAAAGGTAATTTGTTTATTCTTCATAAATACACCCTGTTATCTGAAAAGCTTAAGTAGGCCATACAAATCACATTTCCTGCAACTACCAGTACTACTTCAAAACTACATTAAATTCCTTAGCCAATTACCCAACTACCAATCTACTACAAACGCTATAGTGTTTGTTCTCTGTTTGTTCATTTATTTTGATGCATTTAACTTGTAGATGGCTGTTCCCGCTACTGGATCCGCCCTCATACTACCCCAGTCAACAGCCGTAGTCTGCTGGATTCCTTGGGCGTCTGCCAATACGTCAGCAGCATTTCCACTGTTGAGAGTAATTCCACCCGTCACTGTTACTTCTTTCACAATTCCATGATCACTTGCATCAACGCAATGTAGATACTTGGGACAGTATTTCACTCGATGGTCGCCGACGTCAGTTGTCTTCTCTCTATCTGCAGAGTATGCTGTCTAGCATCGATGGAAGCATGATGACTTATGGTTCAATGCCTTATGAATTCTTCCTTGGCCTTCCTTGATACTGCACCCAAGATATGCCAGGTCGACTCGCTCCTTAGTGCTGTTTTGGGATCTCATATCCTTAATATCTGATGTCCTTTACCCGCTGCATCTTCTTAGAGCACGCAGTCTTACAATGTGTGTTCTCGTGTCTGCACACTGTCGCAGGAGCAGCTATCATTCATGTGTCTTCCGATTTTGTATAGACACGTGGCCTAAGGGCGATGGTCAGCCATGTAATGTTTCAGTCTACTCGATGAGTTAAGAAATCTGATGCCTGTGCCCGAAGTGTCCCATTCACTTTGCCACAGTTATAATATAAGAGCTTTTACTGCCTTTTTCGGATTAGCCTGTTCCAAGCACCCTTCATACTTCCATCTGATTGCCTTTCTTTTACCAGTCAAATTCCAATTTCCAAGTCCAGTGGGCATATTCCTAGAACTACTAACAAAGCTTCATTCGGGGTAGCGTGGTAGACGCCCTACAACCTTAGTAGCATGTGTCGTTGATCTGTTCTCAGGCTTCACTAGCTGAAGTCTATGAGCCCAGACGCTCGCACCATACCCTACGCTTAATGCCAATATAGGTTGATAGTATAATCTGGCTGTCTTCAAGGGATGCCAGAATAGCCTATTTGGAATGGTTATAATTTTATTCATCACAATGGTACCTTTTCTGCCTGCTTCCCGTACATGATATACAAAGTTAGGCCGTTCTTCCAGAAATAACACTAGATATCTCGTTACTACGCTTCTCCTAGTCGTTTTATCATTTAATTTTATTTTAAGGTTTCTCATTAGGTCCCATTTGAGAAAGGGGTAAGTTTCTGTGTGAGCTACTAGTGGCAATTTAACGATTTAACGCTTCGACACCAGTCCTCAAATTCATGGAGGGCCGCATTACATTTGTCTTCTACAATTTCTCTGGAGTAACCACATGCAAGGAACAGAACGTCATCTGCAAATGCCACCCGTCCGCTTATATTGCAGTTGTCGTGTAACTCCTGTACTATGGTCTCCAGTGCTACAATCCTAAAACTTTGGAGCACACACTGATCCCTGTGGACAGATATCGTTATTGTCGTATTTTCTTTCCTGGGCATGTAAAAGAAGCATGTCGCTAGTGGCAATAATCTCTCAGGCAATTACACAGCGCTTCTGCACACTCCAAATCTCTAAGGTGATCAAAGAAAGACGGTCACCATAGTTTATCGAAAGCATGACCAATATCAATGATCATCGTTGGAGCGTACATGAAATGAATATCTGTCGCTAGAGAAATCGCCTTATTAATTGATTCTTCAGTTGGCTTGCCTCTTCTTAAGCCGACCTGGTGAGGGCTCATCCCATGTAGCAGTCTGTGATCTTGTAATCTTTTGCACAACAGTTGCTCAAATATCTTGCTGAGAACTTCCAAAAGACAAATTGGTCTGTAGGATTTGGGTATCATTGAATTCTTATCTTGTCGTTTACTATCATTACCACTTCAGCGTTCTTCCATGGTGCAGATCGCTCAAGTAACTGTCTAATAGGTCACATGAGGTTTGTATTACTTCTGCAGGGATCCTGTCCAGTCCTGGAGATATTTTCTTTTTCAGTATTGATATTATAGGCCTAATTTCCTCCTGAGTGAAAGGTTACACAAGTTTATTGTTCTATTTTTATCCCACAACCTTTCCTGTAACTTATGCTGGTCACCCGTCTCGCCTTCTCCTCCATTGTCAAGAAGTAGTGTTTCCATTACCATCCCCGCTCACTGTTCCCAACCTAGTGTTACCGACCCATTATTCCTTCTGAGCGTGGATAAGACTATTGATGATCGTATTTTCTCGCAGACTGTATGGTACACCACAGGGATCGGTTTCTAGGTTGGCCTCCCGGAATTGTTTATATTTGTTTTCCACAACTCTTCCTTAAAATGTTGTTTAAAATACCTGTATCTATGCAACCTTCGGGCTCTTTCGTCTTGGGTCATACTGCTCTGGTATAGCTTCTGGGCTTCTCTAAATTCGCACCTTAATTTCTGCAGCGCCTCGGTCCAGATGCAAGTTACTCCTCTAGAATGACCTCTGCTGATAGGAATCAATGCCTCCATTGCTCTATGTATAGTCACTTTAGAAAAAATATAAATGTCGTGTGTAGGACCTCCCGTCGGGTAGACCGTTCGCCGGGTGCAAGTCTTTCGATCTGACGCCACTTCGGCGACTTGCGCGTCGATGGGGATGAAATGACGATGATTAGGACAACACAGCACCCATTCCCTGAGCGCAGATAATCTCCGACCCAGCCGGGAATCGAACCCGGGCCTTAGGATTGATATTCTGTAGCGCTGACCACTCAGCTACCGGGGTCTACATTATAACCCAGTGATGGGCTTCCTGGACGCTGAAACACTCTTCTTAGTTGTTCCCAGTTAGCATCCTTGATCTAATATTTGTGCTTTATAAGCACTTTTTCCCTGTCCTCTTGGATTTCCCTTCCAGTGATGGTATAGTGTATGATATTGTGGTCACTCATCATTCTACTTGCAATCTTCTAGCATTTCACACGGTGCGCCGCTGCCGTATTTCCTAAAGTGACATCAGTGTTTGACGTTGCTCCGAATCTCCCATCGTAGGTTAGCCGATTGTAAGGTGTACTGAATGTCTGTAGGTAGAGTTCCATAATGGCTTCTTCTAGTTGTCTTCCATGGTCACCAGTCAGGCGGTTATGCCACAATATTGACTTCACATTTGCATTAGTGGAGTGCACAGGAGGCTTAGTTTATCCTAGGTGACTAATATCCTTCAATGTGTTAGCAGATACTCGGCGATATCATCATTAAATTGCAAATACAGGGAAAACACGATGCAACTCTCCCTTCTGGTTGACATTCCCACAGTATGGTGATATTTTTGTGACCGTCAAGGTGTTGTTAAGTACTATTATTGTTACCATAGGCTGATTCCCTTGTGTTAGTACCTGGGCAGTTATTGACATACTGGGGATTTTTCTTGCCTTCGTATACGGTTCTTGGAAGCATAGCACATCTAAGTGCAACTCTCCTGCCACTTATCATGGCATTAAGCTGTCCGATCTTTATCTCCGATAGGGATATATATTCTACAGTCTTGTTCCACTCGCCTATAATCGCATGCTATATGACAACGCGTCATCACAAAATGTTTGTACAAAGTATCCAAGGAGAACGATTCATTTTTTCTGGCATAAACCTGCTTCAGTAACTTCTCCAGGTTTTCCACTTCTGCTGGCAGGTTGTTCACTATGAGATGGACTGCACGAAATCAGCTACAGGAAAAGTAATACACTCTCCTTCTGGATGCTTATACCTTACCAGGTGTCTCAACGTTGTAGTAAGCGTCATCGGCAGTCTAGTAAGTCGCATAAAGTTCTCTATGTTTTCATGAATCTGTCGCGGATCTCTTGTGGTCTGTGTTTTATTTTTTACTTCTTGGTAGAAGTTGTTGGTTTCCTGTACGAGCGTACTCCATGTGTCGTACTGTTTATGTTGCAGATTCTGCATTGGCGAATCTTCTTTTAGTTTTTTAGGTAGCGCCGTGTATTCCTCAGAAAGTGTACTGTTGCTTTCTACGTACAACTGCCCAGTTTGTGCCACCAAATCCTGTTCGCCTCTATGACACGTTACTCCTTCATCCGTCCTTGATCTTGCTTCTCTGTCATACCACATAGGTCTGAATTTTCGCAAAAACCGTCTTTCCTGCTTTTTCGTAGATATATGATGCTCAACATCGGTCTGAGTAGCATGCTCTGCTCTGTAGTACTTACTGCTCACTTTTTGCCAGAAATATCTCGCTCTTTCGGCGTCCTTCCGCCTCCTCGATAGTGATTTATGTTTATTACAAAGACGGCACATGATAGCGCCATTAGAGTCGTCATTGCTTTCTACTGTTATGAGACGCCTATCCATAATCCGTTCTTAATATCTGCCTTGTTATGATGTTTTGATACGTGTGACATTCGTTTCTGTTCCCTGTGCATTTTTAGCCCTATGTTTATGCGGCACACACATTGCCACTTACTTTATTGTATTGCTGTCTTTTCTGATAAGGTCTTCTTCTCCACAATGTCCACAAATTGATTATCACAAAGTCTTGCCGAATGACCAAGGTCTTGGCACTGAATGCACCAACTCACTACTAGACAGACTTTCACTGAAACCGAACGAAACCCAAGATATACATTTTGCCGTTGAATGAGAGCTGTTCCAACCTCAGGGCTCTCTTCAATAACTTGATGGACCACTTTTCTTCACCTTGGTCCCGTCCTGATCGTACTGTGAAGCTCCTTTCGAAGCTTTCCTTAGTTCAAGGTTGTACATGTATATTGTATCATTTAGTGCCTTTGCATCTGTGTCCTCTGAGATGTCGTACAGTGTCATTTAAGGTCTCCTTTTCTTGGATGTTAACAAATCAGTGGCTATTACACCTTTTTGTTGCTCATTATCATTTCCGTGTCACTTTGTGTAGCAGTTTCCACGATGACGGCATTGCTGGTTTGTTTGATCTTCTTGTTCCTCCTGATATAAATATTTCTCTTTGGTGAGATTTCTTAAGGTCGTTAGTTTTTGTTGCACTACTTTCGCCTCTTCATTTGTTCTTCACTGTATGAGCAATGACTATTGTTGCATTGTTTGCGCTGCTGCTATTTTAGCTGCAGGAGCTGTTCTGGTTGCATCTCTCCTAGCTTGCACACATTTTCGCTTTTTTTGTGAATTTTCTCTAAGGCTTTCGTTTCTTTTATTTAGTTGTTCCGACTGCCAATATACACTCCTGGAAATGGAAAAAAGAACACATTGACACCGGTGTGTCAGACCCACCATACTTGCTCCGGACACTGCGAGAGGGCTGTACAAGCAATGATCACACGCACGGCACAGCGGACACACCAGGAACCGCGGTGTTGGCCGTCGAATGGCGCTAGCTGCGCAGCATTTGTGCACCGCCGCCGTCAGTGTCAGCCAGTTTGCCGTGGCATACGGAGCTCCATCGCAGTCTTTAACACTGGTAGCATGCCGCGACAGCGTGGACGTGAACCGTATGTGCAGTTGACGGACTTTGAGCGAGGGCGTATAGTGGGCATGCGGGAGGCCGGGTGGACGTATCGCCGAATTGCTCAACACGTGGGGCGTGAGGTCTCCACAGTACATCGATGTTGTCGCCAGTGGTCGGCGGAAGGTGCACGTGCCCGTCGACCTGGGACCGGACCGTAGCGACGCACGGATGCACGCCAAGACCGTAGGATCCTACGCAGTGTCGTAGGGGACTGCACCGCCACTTCCCAGCAAATTAGGGACACTGTTGCTCCTGGGGTATCGGCGAGGACCATTCGCAACCGTCTCCATGAAGCTGGGCTACGGTCCCGCACACCGTTAGGCCGTCTTCCGCTCACGCCCCAACATCGTGCAGCCCGCCTCCAGTGGTGTCGCGACAGGCGTGAATGGAGGGACGAATGGAGACGTGTCGTCTTCAGCGATGAGAGTCGCTTCTGCCTTGGTGCCAATGATGGTCGTATGCGTGTTTGGCGCCGTGCAGGTGAGCGCCACAATCAGGACTGCATACGACCGAGGCACACAGGGCCAACACCCGGCATCATGGTGTGGGGAGCGATCTCCTACACTGGCCGTACACCACTGGTGATCGTCGAGGGGACACTGAATAGTGCACGGTACATCCAAACCGTCATCGAACCCATCGTTCTACCATTCCTAGACCGGCAAGGGAACTTGCTGTTCCAACAGGACAATGCACGTCCGCATGTATCCCGTGCCACCCAACGTGCTCTAGAAGGTGTAAGTCAACTACCCTGGCCAGCAAGATCTCCGGATCTGTCCCCCATTGAGCATGTTTGGGACTGGATGAAGCGTCGTCTCACGCGGTCTGCACGTCCAGCACGAACGCTGGTCCAACTGAGGCGCCAGGTGGAAATGGCATGGCAAGCCGTTCCACAGGACTACATCCAGCATCTCTACGATCGTCTCCATGGGAGAATAGCAGCCTGCATTGCTGCGAAAGGTGGATATACACTGTACTAGTGCCGACATTGTGCATGCTCTGTTGCCTGTGTCTATGTGCCTGTGGTTCTGTCAGTGTGATCATGTGATGTATCTGACCCCAGGAATGTGTCAATAAAGTTTCCCCTTCCTGGGACAATGAATTCACGGGGTTCTTATTTCAATTTCCAGGAGTGTATATCGCCTGCTCTACCGCCCATAGTGATATTTCTCCTTTAATTCCACTTTCAGTTCGCTTCCTCTTGCCTGTGTGATCATTTTCCCAGAAAATTCTTGTTCAATAAATGTCATCAAGTCTTCGTATCGCAGTTTGTAAATTCACTGCTTCTCTAATTGTTACAGTTTTGCCCTCGGCTTTATCATTTGAATTGCCTGTGTCAGTGGTCATCGTTCCTTTCCGGGTAGCCGTCCTGACTACAACTGGTGGTCCATTCGATGTGGAACACGCGCAGAACACGGTCTCTCCACGTGAAGCTGCGCCGCTGATTTACTTAGGTCGCTTTCCTCTGAGTTACCGGAAGCAGCACCGCTCTTGTCGGGCGTGGCTCGCCTCACCTCTCCTCGCTTCGCCTGGCACCGCTCGCAGCTCGTACGGATGATAGAGTACCGGGCAGCGGCAGCGGGTGACTGATGCAGCGCTGTGGTCTGTGTGCCTCTCCTCAGCTGACGCAGCGCAAACACCGACGCGCACTCTGCGCCAACGGGAGACCGACTATCCTTCGACGCTGAAGGCGATCGATCGCACATACAGTTTAAATTCACTCGCTCTGCTGTGTTTACACTTAAAGTCTCCTCTACAAACAGCGTACTTTCTAATTCCACAACATGTGAGTGTAGCAACCAATTGCCAAAAGCGGCGATTGCTGTACGAAAACACCGCTTGAGCACTGAGCTGACGTCAAGATACAATCGATCCAGCGGCCGTATTGCTAATAGTAGTAGTCGGTAAAACGGTCAGTGCCTTCAAGGGAAACCTTTTCGGTTGCTTACGGAACCATCATTGTACCCACTCGCCCATCGCTTCGTCTTCCTTTACCGTTTCAAAAATATATCACATGGGGACAGTTCAAGGCTATATAGAGGAAGTGGAAGGGCTACCCAGTGAAACTCCTGCAGGGTAGTCGCAACACCAGACATTCCAGCTCCATGACACTCATGATGACCTTCTGTGGCTGTATGGCTCCGCTGCTCTTTGAGTTTCTGGAATACTCCGCCCGAAGAGGCATCGGGAGGCTCAACGGTAACGACCGTCGGAACTGCCACTTCTCAATCAAACTGTCCCTGAGCTGGCCTCACTAGGGCCGAGTGCACCCCGTTTCCAAACAGTGCACACCCATGCGGTCATCCACACACATGATAGCTAACCCATACAGCTCCTGACTTCGGTGATCCGACGGAAACTGTTGTTACCACTGTAGCAAGGGGGTTTATGAATTTCTAGACTTCGGCACCACAATTAACGCACAGCGTTACCTGCACACGTAGAAAAACTTGAATTACTGTATCATGTCCAAAAGCCCTCGGATCTTGACAACATCATTATTGAGCTGCCGGTAACACCCGAGCAATAACTCGCCGATTTTCTAGGAGAAGCGAAAATTAATAGTCCTCAGGCTCGCGTTCGAAACCCGCCACCGCTTAAAAAATGGCTCTGAGCACTATGGGACTTAACTTCTGAGGCCATCAGACCCCTAGAACTTAGAACTACTTAAGGACAACACACACCCATGTCCGAGGCAGGATTCGAACCACCGCTTAAATTTTGATTAATAATCAGCATTGGCGGCCGAAGACTTCCGGCATAAGAAGTCAACCTCGTTCTGCCAACGGCCTTTTCAAAGAGAGAGGAGAGGCGGACAGAAGTTCAGGGCACTCTCTTGGGGTTGAAAACTGCTCCTAACGGCGGAAGAATTGGCAGTGATCAACGATTTGGGGATGCAGAAGGCAATAGAAACCGCTGCATTAAAGACACATATCGTGTATCCACAGAACATGTAGCCTGTAATTCAAAAAGCGTCATGATGGTCTCTCCATTGGCAGAAGATTCCGGAACTATCTTATTCGGATTTCTCGGAGGGGACTGCCTAGGCGGAGGTGACCATGAGAAAAAGATTTAATACTCAACGAAGGGATAACGTTTTACGAGTTGGGTCGTGGATTGTCAGAAGCTTGAATGTGGTAGGGAAGATAAGAAATCTGAAAATGGAACTGCCAAGGCACAGTATAGACATAGACATAGCAGGGTTCAGTGAAGTGAAATGGAAAGAAGACAAGGATTTCTGGTCAGTTGAGTACATGGTAATACCAACAGCAGCAGAAAGAGGTAGAATTGGAGTGGGACCCACTACGAATTGAAAGCTAAGCCAAGGAGTGTGTTACAGTGAACAGTTCAGTAATAGGTTGATCTTATCACAACTGACAGCAAACCAACACTGACAACCATGGTTCAGGTACACATGCCGACGTCTCAAGCTGAAGATGAGGAGACTGAGAAAGTATATGGGGATACTGAGAGGGTAATACAGTACATAAAGTGTTACGAAGTAAAGTCAAGCGCCGGCACCCCAGTCAGGAATGAGAGAGCAGAGAGAGCCGTGAGGAAGACATCAGCCTCTCCAGGACGACAACGCGACAGTAACGGCCTCTATGCAAAGACAACAAAAGCACCATGCACGACTGGCCGCGGTCGAGTTCTACAGAAGCTTCAAGACTAGCAACTAGGACAGAAGAGTCAAAGCTCATTACTTCACTTGTATTAGAATTGTTATGCTAAAGAACATTGATTATTTTGCATGTCACCCTTGCGTGCAACACATCTGTGTACATCTCAAAGTTAATTATTGTCATTTAATTTTCGTAATCATTGATACAATTTGTTTGAATTCTTGTCTAGAGGTCCGAGAAACCAGGTTTCCCAGGCACCCCATATTCGACGACACAGGCAGGATTCAAAATTTGGCGACTAGTTATCAGGAGAACTCAATGCCTGGGGGCCACTGCTTTTCTTTTGTATTAGCCTTAATTCTACCTTCTCTTTTCTTTGCAGGGGTGTGTTTTCATTTTTAACAGTGTCTTATAGTGTTTTTGTTAATTAGTGTTTTCAGGTGAGCGTTGCAGAAATTTTCTTTGCTTGTATGCTTATTTTTATTGCTTGCCTTGTCGGTTTATTGCATTTGTCTCTCCCACCTCTCCCACCCCCTGCTAAGGCGCCACAGTTGCAAGCGATAGATGCAACGCAGCTGAAACACATGTTTCAGTTTGAGACCCAACAAACAACCACGCTGCTAACCACAGTACACTATCTCCCGGCGAACCAATCTATCAACACAGCAATGATGGTAGCTCCAAATGCTATACCACCTTTTCGCCAGTTTAACGACAAAGACGAGGAATGGATCGAGTGGTTGCAACAGTTTTAAGCCCACGTAATTGCTCACTACGTACCAGTTACTGTGAAACTACATCACTTTTTGTCAGTGGTAGGAAGTGCAGTGTTTCGACTCATTCAGAGTCTAACGCCACGCTAAGTGAATGTTCGTATGATCAGGTTCTAGATTCTCTAACTCACTATTATAACCAACTAGGTTCCAATTCTTTCGTTGAAAGAAAAAGTCGGGAGAAACTTATAGGGAGTGGGTAACAGATTTTCAGGGTATGACGAGGAAATGCAACTTCATATGTGCTTGTGGTGCTTTATATTCCGATGTTATATTGTGTGATGCGATCATGTACCATGTACCTGATTTCCAACACAGAGAACAGATTTTGAAACAGTCAGATCCATCACTCTAGATCAGCATGACACAGGTGCCATGTCCGCTGATAAATTTGAGAAGCCACCAATATATCGGGTTGAGTCGTTCTTTGCTTCCGACCAGCCCAGTACACAGCTACAGCATGTGCACGCCACACCACGTAAACAGTTCGCCACGCCATGTAGACAGCTCCCTAAACAGGAGCACAAAATTAAGCCAAGACTGCCCATCCAGTCAAGCACAGTGTTACGCTTGTGGCAAGAAAGGTCATGAACTATCCATGTGTTTGCAACAGAACAAACATAAGAATTGTGCCATTCACAGACATGTTGTCACAAGGCCCATGTAATCAATGCAGTGTATTCAAAGCCTTCGGCAGGCATTAGCGATATTAGCAATACTAGCAAGAAAAGCGTTTCTTTAGTGCTACACCAGTCCAACAAACTTTTTGTACATTTGCATATTATTGGGAAACGTATGAAGTTTCAGTGGGACGTGGGTGTCTCTCTCACATTACTGAATCGTATCACATATGAACTGCTAGGGTCCCCACGCCTGTCTAAAACGAACATGCACCAGATGGCTTATAATGGACAAGACATTCCCGTTCCCAGAAAATGCAATTTGTCTGCCATGAATCGCTCGCGTACGCTAACTGTGACTTTCATTGTGCTGCAATGACGCGATTGTGAGAACATATTTGGCCTTGATTTGGTTGATTTGTTTGGCTTTCATATTAAGGACAACGTGTTGTCTGTGACTGCATTTAGTGCCAGAACTCTTTCTTGAAGTTTTAGGCAAGGCTAACAACTTTTTGCCCTTATTGCTATGAAAGACAATGCTCAGCTGAAATTTTGCTGGGCCAGAACTGTTCCCATTCCATTATAGGACAACATCGCTGTTGAACTTAAAGAATAGCGGGATAGCGGAGTTATTGCGCCCATATGATCTAGTCAATGGGCAAGTCCACTGGTGTTGCTCCCCAAACCTTCAGGTAATATTCGCCTCTGTGTTGATTTCAGGTCGACACTCAACGCACAAACTGCGATTGATACTTATCCACTGCCACGCCCAGAGGATCTCATTGACAGATTAGGCGCTGGGTGCTACTTTTCAAAAATTTATTTGCGCAATGCGTATGTTTTAATACCACCTGATGAAGAATCTAAAAAGTGAGTGTAGTGAATACTAATTTGGGCTTGTTTAAATATTTACGTTTGCCTTTTGGCAGTGCTTCCGCACCCGCCATTTTCCAACGATATTTGGAACAGCTGACTGCAGAAATGCCAAACTGTTCAAACTACTTGGACGATATTGTCAAAAACGTGCAAACGTGTGTGAAATCTTATGGGACTTAACTGCTAAGGTCATGAGTCCCTAAGCTTACACACTACTTAACCTAAATTATCCTAAGGACAAACACACACACCCATGCCCGAGGGAGGACTCGAACCTCCGCCGGGACCAGCCGAACAGTTTATGACTGCAGCGCCACAGACCGCTCGGCTAATCCCGCGCGGCGCCGATATTGTCGTAGCAAGTCGTACACCTGAAGAACATATTGCTAATTTATGTGCTCTGTTTCATGAGCTATCAGGACTAAAGTGTAGACTGGACAAGTGTGATTACTTTAAACCTGGGTTGCAGTACCTTGGTCATGTCATAAACAGTCAAGATGTACGTCATCTTCCGCCATATTCGTAAGCCGTACGTGACCTGCCCGTTCCTCACAATGTCACAGAATTGCAGTCAGCCTTAGCGAAGGTGAACTATTATATTCCGTTCATGCCGACTGTTTCACAAATCGCATCTCCATTGCATCGCTTACGTCGCAAGAATGTCCCATTTGTTTGGACAGATTGTAAGTAGGCTGTTTAGGTTTTTTTATTGGTAACGTCACCTTTGTATAAAAATCACTGGCTGTGCTGTGTGCAGTCTGTGTCTAGTTTGCATTGTTGTCTGCCATTGTAGTGTTGGGCTGCGGCAGCTGGATGTGAACAGCGCGTAGCGTTGCGCAGTTGGAGGTGAGCCGCCAGCAGTGCTGGATGTGGGGAGAGAGATGGCGGAGTTTTGTAATTTGTCATGAACTGCTATATATATTATGACTATTAAGGTAAATACATTGTTTGTTCTCTATTAAAATCTTTCACTTGCTAACTATGCCTATCAGTAGTTAGTGCCTTCCATAGTTTGAATCTTTTATTTAGCTGGCAGTAGTGGTGCTCGCTGTATTGCAGTAGTTCGAGTAACCAAGATTTTTGTGAGGTAAGTGATTTGTGAAACGTGTAGGTTAATGTTAGTCAGGGCCATTCATTTGTAGGGATTTTTGAAAGTCAGATTGCGTTGCGCTAAAAAATATTGTGTATCTGTTTAAGCACAGTCTTGTATAATTGTTCAAAGGGGACGTTTCAACATGAGTTCCAAGAAGCTTTTCAAAAATCTGAAGATTCACTGCTCAGTGATCGATGCTTGATTCACTTTGATCCTCACAGGGCAGTTGTGTTGCAAGTCGATGGAATCCGAATTGGTGCAGTGCTTTCGCATCAAAAGTGTTGTCCAAAGCTCAGTATAACTATTCACAAATAGAGAAATAGTCATTTACTATTGTATATGGTGTCACCAAATTCCACCACTATTTGTATATCAGAAAATTCTACTTAGAAAGGATCACAAGCCACCGTAGTCTTTGTTTCATGCGACATAGCAGGTACCTGTATAAAAATTGCAACGATGGTTTTTCGTTGTTGTCTCAATACCAGTACGAGAATGTGTATTGTCCGACAGCTCAACATGTTAATGCGGACGCACTTACATGTCTTCCGAATGGCCTTCATACAGATTTTGATGCTTCTGCTGCATCTTGATGTCACATCGATGCTCAGGATTCTGAACTGCTGCAATTCTTTCCTCTGAACTATAGGAAAGTTGCACAGGCGACCGGAAGCTGATTCAGATTTTAACATTTTCCTGCAGTACATTTGCACATATTTGCCTCGTTCATTGTATAGTCTAAAGAACTTTGTAGTGCACCGATACTTTGCACGTCGGCATAGCCTCGCTATACACCAAGCTGTAATTCTTGTTCAAAATGACAATGGACAGTCACGTGTGTTGATCCCTAAAGTTTTGTAAAAAGAAGAGTTGCAGTTACTTCACCAAGGACACTGGGGGATTGTTCGTACGAAACAGCTAGCGTGTCGACACTGTACTTGACAGAGTATGGACAACCAAATAGAACAGACGACGTCACATTGTCACGCATGTACAGAAATTCAGTCCGCACCGCCATAAAAATTCTCTGTTTGCCCAAGTCGCAATCAACATGGCAACGTGTGTGCATAGGTTTGGCGCACCTTTTTGGAACACTCTGTGGTTGACTGTGGTTAACTCGTAAAGCAAGTTTCCTTTTGCTGTGACAAGGAACTTGACAACGTCAAGTAGCACAATTCATGGTGTTGTCATCGATTTTTTGCCTCGAAGGTTTACCTGAAATTATAGTTCCAGACAACGGCCATGAGCTCACGTCAACTGAAATTGAGTTATTCTGTGAACGCAGTGGCATACAGCATCTAACTAATGCACCGTTCCGTCCACAGTCCAACGGCGAAGCGGAACGATTTGTATGAACCTTCAAGCAGCAGTTGGCCAAACTTCGCTCCGCCCGCACCAGGGATCTGGCATTGCAGCCGTTACTCGCCTCCTACCGTTCGCACCCATGAGATGGACCATTGCCGACAGAACTGTTTCACTGCCGCCGCAATCAGATTCTGCTCCACCCTCCTTAGCATCCAGCGCCGAAGGAGGGCCGCAAGTTTTTTAACGGCCGCAAGTTTTTTAACGGCCGCAGACGGATGGTGCGAGGAGAGATCCTTGGTCGACTTGGCGCATGCATGTATCACATTTCAGGTCCAGACGGATTGCAGCGGAGACGTCACAATCAAATTGGCCACTGTCATGCGCCCGGTGATCCTACTGTATCTCTGTCCCCAGATTGACTGATCCCTAGGACAGTGGCAACAGCAGACGCCATAGGGTGTCATCACAACACCGCGGGATGACCCCACAGGGACAGAGCCGTCGCCTCCTCCATCTCTTCTCGTCGTACCGATGGAGCTGGACCCTCGCACGCCGCATCAGGCGATTCCTTCTGCATCTCTTTATGGGCCTCAGAAGGTGGATCGGTACCTTTCTGGTCGTTTTTCGGGGGATTTCACCAGAGCGAAGGCCAGATGGTGGGATACGACTGGAAGACTGACGTCCCCTGCTGCCACAGCATCCAGTCTCTCAGAGCATCCATACCCCTGCCGCCCTCGCCGTTGTCGTGTCCCCTATACGAAGACGGTACGTCACTTTGGAGGGGGAGGAATATTATGGCACAAAGTCTATCGCCGGTACGCTAGTCAGGAACGAGAGAAACGTGAGAGCCGTGAAGACGTCAGGCAACTGCACGCTGACTGACCCGTCTCCAGGATGACATCGTGACAGCAGCGGCCTCTATGTGAAGAGAACATAAGCGACGCGCCCGACTGGCCGTGGCCGAGTTCTACAGAAGCTTCAGGACTAGACTAGAACAGAAGCGTCAAATTTCATTATTTCACTTGTTTTAGAATTCTTATACTAAAGAACATTGATCATTTTCCATGTCGCTTGACAAATTGCGTATTTATCAATGTTAAATATTGTCATTTAATTTTCATAATATAACTCAATTATACGATTTTTGGAATTGTCTAGAAGTCCGAGAAAGCAGGTTTCCTAGACACCGCTATATTCGACGACATACGGAGGATTCAGCATTATGGGAGGATGAAACTCTAATAGTCAGGGGGGAAGGAACAGAAGAAAAGGTTACTAGAGAATATAGGCTTGGCACAAGGAATGAGCGAGGGGAAATACTAATTGAGTTCTGTAATAAATTTCAGCTATTAATAGCGAACACTCTGTTCAAGAGTCACGAGAAGAGACGGTATACTTGGGAAAAACTGTCTCGTACAGGAGATTTTCAATTATATTACATCATGGTCAGATACTGGATTGTAATGCGTACCCAGTAGCTGCTATAGACTCAGATCACAATGTGGTAGTGATGAAGAGTAGGTTGAAGTTAGTGTATTAATCAATACACCAAGAAATGCGGTACTAAAATACCAAGAGATGACGAAACACTCTTGAAGATCTCAAAGGTTGTACATACAGCAACAAGGAATAGATTAGTAGGCAGTACAGCTGAAGAGGAATGGACAGCTCTAATACGGGAAATCATTGAAGTTGGAAAGAAAAATATAGGTACAAAGAAGGTAGCTGCGAAGAAACCATGGCGAACAGAAAAAATACTTCAACTGAGCTATGAAAGTATGAGGTACAAAAATGTTCAGGGAAATTCAGGGATACAGAAATACAAGTCGCTAAGGAATGCAACAAACAGGACGTTCAGGGAAGCTAAGAGCAAATGGCTGCAGGAAAAATGTGAAGTGATTGAAAAAGTAATGATTGTCGGAAGGACTGACTCAGCATGTAGGAAAGTCAAACCAACTTTCTCTGAAATTAAAAGCAAGGGTTGTAGAATTAAGAGTGAAAAGGGGATTCCGTTGTTAAATGCAGAGAAGACAGCGGATAGATGGAAAGAATACACTGAAGGCCTCTATGAGGGGGAAGATTTGTCTGATGTGATGGAGAAGAATCGGGAATCGGTTTAGAAGAGGTACGGGATGCAGTATTAGAATCTGAATTTAGGAGAGCTTTGAGGACGTGAGGCCACATAAGGCAGAAGGGACAGATAACATTCCATCAGAATTTCTAAAATCATTGGGGGAAGTGGCAACAAAACGAATACTTACGTTGGTGTGTAGAATGTATGAGTCTGGCGACATACAATCTGACTTTCGGATAAACAACATCCACACAATTCCGAAGACTGCAAGAGCTGAGAAGTGCAAGAATTATCGCACTATCAGCTTAACAGCTCATGCACCCAAGTTTCTGACAAGAAAATAAAACTGATGTTGTAGTAGATGACGGGCAGTTTGGCTTTAGAAAAGGTAAAGGCACACGAGAGGCAATTCTAAGGTTGCAACTGATAATGGAAGCAAGACTCAAGAAAAAGGTGAGACATGTTCATACGATTTGTCGACCTATAAAAAGCGTGCGACAATGTAAAATACTGCAAGAAGATCGGAATTCTGAAAAATAAAGCTCTCGGGAGACAGAGTAATATACAATATGTACAAGAGCAAAGAGGGAATAATAACAATGGACGATCAAAAATGAAGTGCTCGAGTTAAGAGGGGTGAACGACAGGGACGTAGTCTTTCCCCCCTACTGCTCAATCTGTACATCGAAAATGCAACGGTGGAAACACAGAAAAGGTTCCGGAGTGGAATTAAAATTCAAGACGAAATGATATCAGTGATACGATTCGCTGATGACATTGCTTTCCTGAGTGAAAGTGAAGATTTACAAGATATGCTGAATGGAAGTAACAATTTTATGAGTACAGAATATGGATTGGGAGCAAATCGAAAAAGACGTAAGTAATGAGAAGTACCAAAAATGAGAACAGCGAGAGACTTAACATCAGGATTAATGGTCACGAAGTGGATGAAGTTAAGGAATTCTGCTACCTAGGCAGCAAAATAACCAATGACAAAGGGAGGAAGGAGGACATCAAAAGCACACTAGCACTGGAAAAAAGGGCATTCCTGGCCAAGAAAAGACTACTATTATCAAACATAGCCTTAATTTGAGGAAAAAATTTCTGAAAATGTACGTCTTGAGCACAGCAACGTATGGCAGTGAAACATGGTCTCTGGGAAAACTGGAACAGAAGAGAATCGAAGCAATTCAGATGTGGTGCTACAGGCGAATGTTGTGAATTAGGTGGGCTGATAAGGTAAGGAACGAGGAGGTTCTACGCAGAATGAGAGTCGAAAGCACTATGCGCAGGTTCGAATCCTGCCTCGGGCGTGGATGTGTGTGATGTCCTTAGGTTAGTTAATTTTAAGTAGTTCTGAGTTCTAGGGGACTGATGATCTCAGAAGTTAAGTCCCATAGCTCTCAGAGCCATTTGAACCATGTTTTGAAAGGACTATGTGGAAACCATCGACAAGATGAAGCGACAGGATGATAAGATATCAGGGTATGACTTCCATGGGACTAGAGGGAGCTGTAGTGGGCAAAAGCTGTAGAAATAGTTGAGGACGTAGGTTGCAAGTGTTACTCTGAGATGAAGAGGTTGGCGCAGGAGAGGAATTCGTAGCGGGCCACATTAAACCAGTGAGAAGACCGATGACACAAAAAAAATAATAATAATAAACATAAGTGGCTAACCACTTGTTGGGAGGGCTGTGTTTCTATACTTTCTTTGCGTCAGTGTAACTTCAAAAATGTCTTAATTTGTTTATGTACTTATTGAAAAACGTCTCACTTCATTTTAGGAATGATGTGTAATTTATAACCAGCGGCCCAGCCGTAGTGGCAATATCGGTTTTCGTCGGATCAACGAAATTACCGCTGTCGGCTTGGCGCGCACTTGAATGAGTGACCGTCCTGATCTGCCGTTTGCGGTTAAGCGGGTTGCACTCAGCCCTTTTGAGGCCAATCAAGGAGCTACTCGACTGATAAATATGCTGTCAGCAAGTTCATGTGCAGCTAGTCCTACAGTTTCATGGTTCAAATGGCTCTGAGCACTATGGGACTTAACTTCTGAGGTCATCAGTCCCCTAGAACTTAGAGCTACTTAAACCTAACTAACCTAAGGACATCACACACATCCATGCCCGAGGCATGGATGCTCGCGCGGTTCCAGACTGCAGCGCCTAGAACCGCTCAGCAACCCCGGCTGGCTCACAGTTTCATATTCAGTTACTACTAAAGAGTAGACTTACCACTATCAACGGTCAATTATGTGAAAGTCAATTATCTAGAAATTTTTTTCTTAAATTTATTAGTGACTTACAGCCTCGAACTATAAATAGCCACAAACGTAACGTTTGGTTAATAATGTGTGAGCATGTGTTAATGCTTTTTGAGTGTTGTTGTGATTGAATGTTTATGATTATGTCCATTTTGATATTCATGGGACTATTTTCGAAATGCACACACTCAGTAGTGTTCACCATTCTGCTGCCTGGCTTCCGCCCAAGAGTGTGTAGCAGACTTTTCGATGGTGGAACATGCAATTTTAATCTGACAATTACTCCATGAGAACAGAGTTTGTTATGTCCAACTGTTGCTTTAATACAGGCTATCATTGCAACTCATTGGGTGTGATTTTCATAAATTATGAGAGTGGTTGATTATATGTTGTAACATGTACCACAATTAAAAGCAAGAAGTTCTACAGTGACTCGTATAAGAATGTGTCATTTCATTAACGAGCTGTGCAGTTTCGCCTTAATTCTAGACACAGTTTCCTTAAACATTAGACATAAACATTTCATATGATAACTGTATATAAAGGTAGTTTATTTTTTGTGCTCAGAGAAATTTCCCTGTCCCTCTTTTGTGTAGTACATGAACAGCATGGGACCAGAGACTGAGACCTGTGGGATCCTGCGAATACGATTACTGATTGTATTAACTTGCTAATCAATGTCAGTTATACAACTAAATATCCTGGAACGCTGATGTGGAACACATTAGGAATCAGTCCATTAGACCTGAGCTTCTCAAAACTATGTGCAGAGGTAGAGAGATAGTACCTTCCTGCCATTGTAAGTACCTCTCGCCCGACGTAAGCACTCGGCCAGATGCAGGTGTCTAACGATTGATTAGTGCACTGTTTTGTGGCGGATACACGGCTGCCACAAAGACGTATCAAGGGATTATAGGATTGATGCCACAAGAGTTTCTTCAGAAAATAATTAAATGTGTTTAGAGCTGTGCCCTATCAATACTATGCTTTGGCAGTTTTGGGACACTACATAAATGATGTAGTAAATGATAAGACTACCGATAGTATTGGTAACAATGATAGGGACAGAAACATGAATAATTATGTAAGAGAGAAGCAGGGAACCGACGACCATTGCTTCTTGTTGGTGTATTTTACCTCGTTCTAGAACATAAACAGCATTTTATCAGTAATAGAAATTCATTGATTGTGTAACTTCTGTGCTTTCATCTAAGCATAGATATTGCTTTTGATGCAAGTGCAGTTTGTATACATGCAAATATAACAATATATACATAATCACTTTTATTTTGTACTCAACAGAACATGCTCCAACATGATCAAAGACAAGAGCTTCCTGTTATTACTGATAGATGAGAAAATTGTTGTGACTAACAGGAACAAGTAGTCTACACTTATCTAAGGTAGTCTACGATTGCCTGCAGTAATTCTACAACTCTAAATGTGTTTAGGGTTACCAACTGACCAGCTTTTTTCTGATATGTCTAGTATTCTGATGCGGTTTATAATGTCCCGCCGGAAGTCTCGGTTTTTAGAAAATGTCCGGCCTTTTCGTAACAAAGTTGCATTTCGTCATCTGATGAATTTCAGTGCAACGTAGCTGCACCCACATGAATCTATGTATATTTTTTCACGAGGCCTGCTATCAGTGGGGCAATTGCCTGAGAAACGTTGCATTTATTTTCGTAGTCGATGTATACGATTCAAGATATTGTAGTTTGTTGGTCACTGCCTTGGTATTCCCATTCCCTGAAATAAATGCTTATTGCTTTTGAAGTACGTCGTCTTCTACGTTGGAAAGTAGTAGCAGCAGAAAAAGGCAGTGCAATTTTTCCATCAATATGAAAGCGAAGCAGTAGTGCTTTGAATTTGGCTGAAACGTAAGTGAGGCTAAAAGTGCAGTGGCTGATTTGTTACGTTAATGTGGGAATAAAGATGGTACGGCCTTCGAAAGATATCGTAGCAGATAATAACTAGAAAACATTACTGGACGCAGCCAGTGGAAGAAGTAAAGTTCTTCAAACGGCTTAAACTCAAAGACATAAAGGACGATTGCTATTGGGGCATTTTCTGTCTTCAGTACTTACAGCGGAAGATGTGAAAATAGATATTTCAGAATTGTTTCGATCAGTTCTACAACATCAAGATTTGTGCCATATCTACAATGCTCGAAGAAAGTTCTGAAGTAGACCAATCGTGCTTCTCTTTGTTTAAAAAGCTGCAAAATGTCGAACCATGTTCTGAAATTTGCCAATGTTTCTTTGCGAATACTTGTAGTGTTGCATCTGCTGAACGTGTGTTATGTCTCATAGTTGCTCAGTAGACAAAACAAAGGAATGGTTTATTGATATAGTTAGTGAAAATAATTTTACTGGTTGACACCTCACAACTGTGGTAGGGATAGCTTTCACGAACACACATGTAAAGTGGACCTACATACTTCGTAATTTGTTGTTTCATGTCATACACTTCATTACTTAACAACAATATTATTATTATAATTGAAATGAACTTATTAAAAGAATCAGAATTTTCACAATCTGAATTTGAAGAGGATCATTTCGTTAAAAACAAATTTTAACAATAATACCATTAAGAGCAGGGCTTCAAACCAGTAGCATACGGTTCCCCAAAACAAGAAAATGTCACTTCAACTGGACATTGCAGCAAGCAGGTTTAACAAACAATTTTATCAACCTAATGAGTTACAGTGATGGCTATTAAATGTACTAACTATTTCCAAGCTTAGGTAATTGTAACACAATTGGATAATAATCATCCAAATACGGGAAGGATCACAAATCACGCCACTGGAAGGCTACTTCGCAACGTATAAGTCTTAAATAAATAGTTCCTTAAGCGATAAAACACACAATCCTTCAAAACAGATAAGCTGGAAAGGTACAAAATTTTAGTGTAAATCCCAAGCGGTACACTCAAACCAACATTGAATATGACCTTTAATAAATATAAAATTGCCCAATATTCGAGATGAGTCTACATGCAACTGAAGTGTACTTCCAACTGGTACATACCATCAGAAATTTTGACAATAATCTTTAATAAAAATACAATTACCAAAAAGACCTACAGCAGACGCCTATTATGATCAACAAGGAATGAGCAGCCATTTTTCACAATAAGTGAAATTAGCTAATAACTGCGAACCAAGATAAAGTTTGTATTGATGAATAACAAGTCTTAAACTGAACGTGCTGAGAAGTGGTAATAAGAGCGCAAGCCTTAAAGAAGTAGTCAAACAGGTATAATGAGGAGGAACCGCAGGTTTCGCAAACATGCCATAGACCTCCTGACCTTATTAATTCACTAAACAGAGCCAACTACTGGTTCCCGATTACTTGGTGACACTCCGCCGTAGCACTCTTCAGATGATCAACTCTACTAACTTGAGCCAACACGATGGGTTGGGCTGCCGACCCAGACTCTGTGCGATGGCGGAAGTGTCGCCAAGGCAAAAGATAAACATGCCTCT
Organism: Schistocerca piceifrons; assembly: GCF_021461385.2. NCBI lineage: Eukaryota > Metazoa > Arthropoda > Insecta > Orthoptera > Acrididae > Schistocerca > Schistocerca piceifrons. The sequence goes on from NC_060138.1 coordinate 239,119,634, forward strand.
GCTCCGTCCGAGGCAACAGGAACGCGACGTTCGTCGCCAAAGCTACCCTGCCAACACACGTCAAAAAGGAATAGTAATCTGCACAAAGACGCCTACATACAATAATGCCTACGGAGTAGAAAATGAGAACAAGCAGCAACCGAAACAGGTTAGAAGTTTCATACTCCTTAAAGTTACTATTATTCAGAAACGAAAATATCAGCGCCTGCTGAAACAATAACTCAAGCACACACATGTACCAAACTTTCTTTGCCTCATATACATATTATGCCACAATTTAATTTTTTGAACTTACAACAGGGAATACTAGTACGCTTGTACGAAACATAGCCTGGAACACAAATTGCAATTAGTAACATTGACCGATGGTCATACACTCAATCGCTCGTAGACACGTTAATATAATAGGTCAAATTCCGTGTAAACACAGACATGACCTTACAATACCAAGTACTCAAAACTAAGAAAACAGCACTTGACTCCATTCAGGTGTGAAGGAGCCGTGACTTGCAGAAATCCAACCGGGGTGCTACTGCCTCCACTCCTAACAGGTGGTCGTAAAATTTAAGCTTGCAGAGTACGCTGGGAGATTTCCGACCAGGTTGCGCGCGATGATGTCCGTATGTCTTCCCGCAGCCCGCCGCTACCAAGCCTTAAGCGAGTCGACGAGGCTTGACTTGGACCGACTTAACCTTTCGTGGCTTCTCGAGACGCTCGCAAGAATCCCCTAAAAGCAACTACTGGCCGGCCAAGTGCCCTCCAGCCAAAGCCTCTGCAGGTCCCGCCAAACCAACAACACACACACATTGCGACCAAACACCTTAGCTCGCGACCCACGATTTAAACGATACCAGCAACATAAGTAGTTCGTCGCGCCAGTGGAATGGCATTCCGCCAAGCTTAGAGGCGCCACGACTCGTTGGTCAAGCACAATTTCACAGATATACCCTGTGAGGAATTTTATAGCTATATTCTTCAAGACAATAACTGCGCTCTGCTCTCAGCAGTACATTCTACTGGAAGATAGAATTTCAAAGGGTTCAAATGGTTCAAATGGCTCTGAGCACTATGGGACTTAACATCTAAGGTCATCAGTCCCCTAGAACTTAGAACTACTTAAACCTAACTAACCTAAGGACAGCACACAACACCCAGTCATCACGAGGCAGAGAAAATCCCTGACCCCGCCGGGAATCGAACCCGGGAACTCGGGCGCGGCAAGCGAGAACGCTACCGCACGACCACGAGCTGCGGACATTTCAAAGGGAGCACTACTGAAAAATACTGATTATTATTTAAAAAATGATCGTAGTGTATTTGCAACAATTAAATACCATTGTTGAATAGCATAGCAGATGTTCATTCTATTACTTTCTGTTCATTGTGAGATCAGAGGACGAGTATTCCTCTACTGTGTGAAACATGAACAATTCATTGATTCAAAAATAAATTATTACATTTTTCTTTAAAAGAGTATAAGTCTTTTTGTGAATCACAGTCCTGATTTTGATAATCTGGAGTTGATAACCCTAAGTGTACTGGAAGGGTGAGATATTACAAGGTATTTTACTTTATGAGGGCCCCACGAAGGACAATACAAAGCTATCTTGCATGGCTTTAGCCGTTCACCTTACAAAATTCTCAAACTGAAATATTAACAATTTACGTTATTTAGATATAGAAGACCTCTGACCATTGTCGACAAAAGCAACAACCAGCATTGTCTCTACACCGCCGTCGGGTGCCGGCAGCCAGCGTGCTGATGTACGACGTAATCAGGAGAGTGGCGCGCCCAGTGGCTGCTGCGGAATTAAAGCGGGCCGCCTCAGGGGACGGCAGGGAACCAGGCAGCCGCGCAGAGGATTAACAGCCCCACAGGACACGGCAGCCCTGTCTACGCGACGGTGCTGCCACCTGTCGCCCGCCGCTCGTAGCTCTCTGTTTTCGCGATGCTAACAGAAATTAACGTCATCACATTCTCAAGTCTGGTCTGGCTGCAGTCCTTTGTCAATAAGCAAAATGATTTCTGTTAGTCTGAAGTGTACGTAATATGAAATACAATGTGGTATAGCCAAATGAAAGAAAGAAAAGCAATAAAGTTTTGTATATGCATAGTGAGTTTCAAGGGTTGCGCAGTTTCAAGGTGTGCGACAGAACCGACTAAGCAGTTTCAAGGAGCAATAAAAAGTAAATCTGGATGTATAGAGAAAAATGTTTTTATTTTCTAAATTAGTAGAATACAACATTTTACATTCATTTAGTTTTGAAAATAATGTCCTCAAGATGGCGGCCGTTAGCGTCAATACATTGTTGTAGACCAGAGGTTCCAAAACTTTTGCTTGTCACGCCCCCCTTCTGCCGAAAAGAAACTTCAGTGCCCCCCCCCCCCCCTAAAAAAATATAGAGATTTTTATTAATTATCAAGAAACTATTGAAAAATTAACCTGACGTCATGTAACATGGTGGGCTGTTAATGTATCGAGTCGCAGTTATTACGTCATCAGTCTAGTCTAGTGATTATAAGCCACTCCTAAAGTAAAGAAAGTTCCAGACGAGAAGGTCTCATGGAATCATTGCTCAATACCCTATAGCAAATAACAAATTTCAAATTGCTCTGAGCACTATGGGACTTAACATCTGTGGTCATCAGTCCCCTAGACCTTAGAACTACTTAAACCTAACTAACCTAAGGACATCACACACATCCATGCCCGAGGCAGGATTCGAACCTGCGACCGTAGCGGTCACGCGGTTCCAGACTGAAGCGCCTAGAACCGCACGGCCACACCGGCCGGCAGCAAATAACACATTGCGGCTGGTCAACACCATTTCTTTGTATAGAAGCAAAACCGTATTTGATATAATCATCATTATATTTACGTTTCTTCACGACACTCATGATGAACTAAAAAGAAAACAAGAAGTTAACAGTATAATTTCGCACTAACACTGATTTTACTGAGGCACATCTGTGAAATATTCAACGCGATTTCCGCAAAATCCAATACATCAGATGTGTCAACAACTGCAAGCAACCAACTGAAATAAAGGAAAGCTACTGTCATCTGTCGGCACCTCAGATGACTGCCTGTGAGGAGTGGTGCGAAGAATGGTGAAGCCCACCCGCAGCGCAGGTAGTCAGTCAGTGCACTGTCTGTCTGCGACCTGGTGGTCGAGCAGGGCTCTTGCTGGGAGAAACGGGCTTTTCCCGGATTAAGGCGTAAACAGCCCAGAGGCACCCTAAGAATTTGCTACCTGTTCTGCGGTGCTGCCTGGGGTTTTATGCGAAAATCGTTTTCGTGCCCCTATCTTTCGTTACATATAAACGAAACGTTATAAGTTTTGAGGTAACATCAATGAATTCGTTGTCAAATTTCACAGTAATTAAGTAAGGTCATGGATACACTTCACACATCGCTGGAAACTGTGCACAGTGCCAAGCAGTTATATCTGTACTCGTACCAAAAGAAGCTATTGTCGCAGCAAAGAACGTATCGATATTAAAAAGAAATAATAGGTTTATACCGCTAACTCCACCCGCGCCCCCCTTGCAACATCATCAGCCTCCCCCCCCCCCCCCCCCCCCCCAGGGGGGCGCGCCTACCAGTTTGGGAACCTCTGTATGTAGACGATCCCTGAAGTTTCGAGCAGCTCTTGCATACATGACGCGTGGTATGGCTTTCTCTTCAGCAATAATCCGCCCTTTTTTCCTCTGGTAGGATGTGAGGGCGGCTTTTGAAAACCTTTTCCCCAAAGAAAGTAGTCACAAATGCTCAAATCTAGTGACTTCACAGGCCACCCGACATCACCCCTCAACGAGAGGAGGCGTCCTGGAAACGTTTCTCTCAAAACAGCAAGTCAAATTCGAGCTGTGTGAGCAGTAGCTCCATCCTGTTGAAACTGCAAGTACCCCAGTCCATGTTCTTGAACAATCTCGTCCATTCTCGGTTGCATAAAGTTTTGTAACATTGAAAGGTAACTTGTGGAATTCACTGTCACGGTCACTCCTTCCGCCTAAAAAAAGTAACGGCCTACCACGCCAGTTTGTGATATGGTTCACCACACTGTCACTTTAGGTGAATGTTGCGGCCTTTCATGAATAATTCGGAAATCTTTCTGACTGCGATAGGGGTAGTATAATAACAAAATTAGAAGTTCTTGCCATAAAATGGAAGCAATAAGTATATCCTTCATGCAAGACTTGCTCATTGGGCGTTAGTCTTACAAAATTGTGATAGAGAAATAGTTTAGTTGAAGGGAAAAGACAACATAGTGGCAGATGCTCTTTCCCAACTGCTGCAAGATTTCACAGTCTTACATGAGACTGCTAAACAATCGTCTAGCTTTGAAGTACTGTTAATAAAGAACTCCGCAGTTATGTGTAAAAATATAGCGAGATTACAGGACGATGTTCCTAGATGATGTAGAATTAAGGAATTTTTAAATCAAGACAGTGATAAGTATGATTTCAGCAATTTTTAGTGCAAGATAGTGTTAAGGATGTATCGAAAACGTTTAAACTGTATTCTGATGCGTTATTTTATAAAGATAATGATGTTGTAAATATTTAGAAAGTCTTTACTCCCTGCCTGTGTCTATTAAACTTTATATGGTTTACTATCACTGGGGACTTTTGGGGTTGAGAAATGTGCATTCAAGATATGGAGACACTGTTATTATCCTAATTTAAGAATAAAAGTTAGTAAATTGTTAAGAACTTGCTTAATAGGTCAAAAAGTTAAACCTATTAATAAATGTATTGCAATTAATTTACATCCAATGAAAATCAATAAACCATTTCAAATCGTTTCTTTTGAAATAACTGGACCCTATTCCTGCCAGGGTAAGAATAAAATGCATCATAGTAGCATATGCTCTATTTACTGCGTATCTACAACTCCATTATTATAAGTTTTTATTAAAGTATATATTCCGCAGTTGGGGAAACGCAATGCAATTCTGTCTGATAATGCTTCATATTTCATCGGATATAAGTGAAAAGAATTTGTAAGAAACAAAACAATAAATATTTCTCATTATCCTGAGTTCACCCCGAATCCAGTCCCAAAGGAATGTATCTTTAGAGAGTTCAAAATGTGTTTCAGATTATATATGACCAGGCAACAAACCAAATGGATTGAGTATGTGTCTGTTTTTGAACACATTTTCTATCATTTGCCTCAGTCTCACATAAAGGATATGCCTTCTGAAGTGATGGTAAATTAGGTAAATAGAAACGAATGGATGGAGTCATTTCTGAAGGTACTTGAGTCACTCATCAATACAGAAGAGCAACTAAGACAAATTCTACAAGAATTAAGCACATCGCTCGAGTGCAGAAACTACAGTACTATAAAAAGTTAGGTACAATCCTCTTACACTAGAGTGGATTCAAGATTTTACTTAGGACACATCCAAAGGTTTCATTAATAAAAAAAACAACACAAAAATGCAAGCTATGTCTTCTGCGCCTTATACCTTTCTTGCATCCCTCAACAAGGGAAGTTTTAGTCATAACGAGAAGAATAAAGGATGTTAAAAAGTATTGTGAATGAGAAGTGTTTTATGTATCACATTAATTAGCATTTAATAATGAAGAAGCATAATCCTTACGATAATTTGTTGATTATTCATGTCTGTAGCAATTAAGCATGTTTACATTTTCTATTCTTAAGTGTGAAGTTTAAACAAGTCTAAAGAGTTGTGCGAATAATTTCAGACAGAAGTGAAAGGAATAAAATTCTTCAAACAATGTTAATGACTCATGAGCCTTCAGCTCTTAATTCTATGATTATATCTTAGTGAGCTTTCAGCTCATATTGGAAATAATTTATGAATCTTTCCTCATGGGGCTATAGCTCTTATTTAAAACCAGTTAAGACTTTGTGTTGATGAGTCTTCAGCTCTTACTTGAAATAAGTTATGATTTTACCTTAGTGAGCTTTCAACTCTTACTTGAAATAATTTATGATTTGTGCATTGATGATCCTTTAGCTATTACGGGAAATATTTTATGACACTGTCTTAATAGATTCAACCTAAATGTCCTGTTAATCCGAAAATGCCATTAAATATTTTTTGTTTAAATGAAAACACTTTCTGCACAAGAGAATGTTAGTGATGTGTACTATATAAAACTGCATAAAGACTCGTAATGACAAGTCTAAAGTTAGATTCAGGACAGTGTATTTTGCTAACGGAGCATTCCGCTAATTAGTTTTGAGGCTAGTGGTTTATTTGCGGTATTTGATGGGAAAACTAGCCGTGAATACCAACTTACACTCTCGAATAACGACTACAACTTTGTAATTGCTTATGTGTGCTTAACTGATTGTGACCGAAAGCTTTCAGACTGTTTAACATTTTGAACCTGAACTTTTAAAATGTCAAACTGGAAACAGACGCGTTTAATGCGCAAGTCACTGACGCCCAGAAGAGTAGGAGAGGAACGTAGAAGCAAAAGTGAACGCTCAGTGACGTAAATTTGAGAAACGAGTTGTTATTAGAGTGTGCGCAAAGGTGTACGTGACAGAATACTGTAAAAATGTGACTATAAATCAGCGACATAATGAATCGGTGGACGATAACCTATCGTGTTGGTATTATAATATAAACTCACACCCATGCAGCTTGCAGTCTGGGAGCGGACGTTCTCGAGATAGGATCCCACTCAGTCTCGGTTCATGTAACCACCATCCACAGATCTAGTAGGTCCGCCACATGGCACTCAATTTTTCAGTCACAAGAAAACGACAACGAAATGTACGTAAGCAAAATCAATGGATACATTACAATTATATAGTCAATGTGTATAATATTGAGATACTGATGATTATATTGCTATTTTAAAGATGTTGAGATTTTTAATGAGTAAATTGTTAGGCCCAACAGGATATACAATGAATGATTTAAGTCATTTACCGCGTATATCTAATTGAATCATTCAGTGAGTGAAAATGTATAGTTCACGTAGTTTTAGGCATGAAATACGCAAGCTAAACTGTGAGGAATATCATTTAGCCTCATGCATAGCACTAGTATACATATATAGTTGAACAACCTGAAATTTTTAAGACAAAAAGAAGAAAGAAATACATAAGTTTTGTCGTGGTCTCTTCTGGACTGAAACCAGCGAAGCAAACTTCCACTGCCCCCGTCTGAGAGCCTTTTTCTAAACACTCTTATACGACCGAAAGCCTAAAGACATCTTAGTAATAAAATTACAGGGTGTCTCATTCAAACCTCCCTGATTTCAAGGACCCAGGAGAGAAAAACCACAACAGATATGACAATGAAAAATGCACCACATTGTAGAGTATCTCAAATAATTTATATTCCCACATCAGAAATGCCAAGTATCGTCGCCAGAGTGCAGCATGGTCGCACGAAGTGAAAATGGCAACTCCACAGCAGCGCACGCAAGCAGTAGTGTGGTTTGCACAAACAAAATCGCCGGTTACTGTGCAATGAAATTAACGTCATGTGTATGAATGTGATCCACCTAACGTGAAAACAATTAAGGAATGGTACAGGACGTTTCTAGCAACAGGAAGTGTTCTGAAGCATTCTGGCGGTGCACGTTATAGAGTTTCAGAAGAGACAGTGGAGGACATCAGACAAACGTTCCTCAGAAACCCACGTAAGTCAATTCGTCAAGCATCTAGGCAACTTGATGTACCTCGATCAACATTGCGTCGTGCAGTTCACCAGCGGCTTCTTATGTGTACTTGCAAAGTGCAAATTCTGCAACATCTGACGCTGAACGACAAACCATGCCGACAACAGTTTGCTGCAGATTTGCTGCAGCGTATTGATATGGATGCCAGCTTCCTGGAAATATGTTTATTCTCAGATGAGGCATCCTTTCATCTATCAGGAAGGGTTAATAGGCATAATGTTCGGATTTGGGGTTCGCAAAATCCGCACACATTCATTGAGCATGTTCGTGATAGCCCTAAACTAAACGTCTGGAGCGGACTACTGCGCGACAAGATTCTTGGACCATTCTTCTTTGCGGAACAAACAGTGAATGGGTCAGTGTATCTGGACATGTTGGAGCAGTTTGTGTACCCTCAGATACAAGACTTGCAACACAATATCATTTTTCAGCAAGATGGTGCCTCGCAGCATTGGTCAATGGCTGTGCGTAAGTTCCTACATAGGAAATTTCCCATTCGCGGGATCGGTCGCCGAGGACCCATTACCTGGCTACCACGTTCACCCGACACTACGCCGCTTGATTTCTTCATGTGGGGATTCGTGAAGGACAGTGTGTATGCGACCAAAGTGGATGATATTCCTATATTGTGACATCGCATCACTAATGCGATTGCAACAGTAACAGAGGAACTGTTACAAAGAACTCGGCAAGAAATTGAATATGGACTCAATAGTCTTCGTGCCACAAATGGTTCACTTGCAGAGGTCTATTGATGACAAATAAATAATTTCTTTGAGATTCTCTGCAATGTGGTGCATTTTTCATTGTCATACCTACTATGGTTTTTCCTTGTGTCTTTGAAATCAGGGAGGTTTCAGTGAGACACCCTCTAATTTAAGTAGTTCTAAGTTCTATGGGACTGATGACCTCAGATGTTAAGTACCATAGTGCTCAGAGCCATTTGAACCAAGTAATGAGTGTGATGGACAAACATCTGTTAGGCACACTACGAATGTAGTGCTGTGGACATGTTGGGAGTGTGGGTGTCACAGGAAGTGTTCAAGGGATAAGTCCCTGCAGGTGCACTATCCTCTGTGCACTGGGTGGCTCAGATGGATAGAGTGTGTGCCATGTAAGCAGGAGATTCCGGGTTTGAGTCCTGGTCGGGGCACACATTTTAAACATGTCCCCAAAGATGTATATCATCCCCTGTTTGCAGCTAGGTTGTCGATTTAATTATGATTTCATTCTAGAGAAGTTGCCTGGTTATCAGCGATATCTGTTCTTTCGGGAACAGATACTACCTTCATATATAGTTAAAATATGGCTTCCGGCCATTGACCTTCTTGTGCGAACGCACACGCTATGCCCCAACTCGTACGGGACTTGGTACATTAATCTGCCACGAGTAATGAGTGTTATGGCAAACATCTATTAAGCGCACTACGAATGTAATGGTATGGACATGTTGGAAGTGTGTGTCTGACGGTGAGGGTGCAAGGGATAAATTCCTGCAGGGGCACTATCTTCTGTGCCCTCGGTGGATCAGATGGATAGAGCGTCTGCCATGTAAGCGGGAGATCCCGGGTTCGAGTCACGGTCCGGCTACACATTTTCAACATGTGCCCAATGATGTATATCAACGCCTGTTTGCAGCTAGGGTGTCGATTTAATTATCATTTCAAGTAGTAGTGATATTTGAATAAGTTCCTAAGAAACTGTAGGCTACGGAAGTCAAAGATGTGTCATTTTTTGTTTTCGTTTTCTCATAAACAGCAACGTAACTCTTTCTTTCTCTCTTTCCCCGTTCTTATTTCTTGCTTACTTGCGTGTCTGTCTGGAGATACTGATCTCTATTATTCTGCTGAAAAAGTTATGATCTGTGGAAAAACATTGAAAAACGAGAAAATATTGGATTTTATTTGACGAAGCTTCAACCTGCGAAAACCTGTGAAAGTAACTGGACAGATAATTAATATTTTCAAATATTACTGGAAGTGATTTAGTAATAAAGAGAAACAATTAACTTGAAAAATTTTTGTGGACACTTATTTGCAGCGACTTTATTAACTGAAAGTACATCAATAATATAAACAGGCAGATTTACGCTACACAGTGCAGGAGCAGTTTAGTTGTCTCATTAGATTGTTGATTCTCGCGTTCGTGTGGTATCTCTGGCCGGTATTGTTTCCGACGATGTTGAAGCTTGCAAAATGAACTAAAACTCTTTTTAAATCTGCTCAATAGCTGGATGTGACTATATTTATCAGATATCAGTGATTTTATAAGAACATTGGCTCTCTAACATCGATATGGACCGAATATTAGTCAGTTACTGTGTCGTCTCTTGCATAAGATAACCCGAAAGTTTACACGTTTCTGAGAAATAAAGGTTAGGACTTAATAAAACTTGAGGGACACTTTGAACACGTAGCACCGTAGGGGACGTCAAAATATACTTAACATTTTTAAAGCTGGTTTCTTTTGGGTTGAATGAAGTTGAGGCTACAAAACCGACTAACATTATCGCAGAATCTTGTTGTCAACAAGAACGTAACCATCCGTAGGGGTCCGAGGAAGACCCCCGCTATTGTCGGGATTATGTAACGTAGAGTGCGGTGGAGCGGAACTGTTATTACATCGAAGTTTACAATCGTGTATTCTTCTATGGGTCGGCGTCCAGGCCGACGGCAGTGCCGCGCACGGCCTCGGAACATGCTGATGCTGTCTCTGCAATCTGGGGAGGACGTTTGTAATCTCGGTTTCGTGTGGCAGGTTGGCCTCATTGGCGACAGGCGTAGTGTGTAGAACATGCACTGCTCCCAGCACTGCGGATTACGAAAGCACTCTTGTAGACATCGAAGGAGCATTATCAGGTAATCTCTGAGCAGCTCTGGAAGGTGTAACTTAAACATCAGCATAGCCCTTCCTCAAAGGAAGGACAGGAATATCAATGATTACTTATAGGTATTGATAGGGGGCAGGAGCAGTTAGCCTCACAATTATGCAAACACCATCAGATCCACTCAGCAAGCCAAAGATAGAGGTCTCTAAGTCTTCTAATCAGTAATTGCGAGGTCGGCAGCTCACAGCTACTAATTACAGAAGACCAGAGAGGCGGAAGTTACCTTGGTGAATGGTAGCGGCGCATCGGAGGATCGGCCTCGTAGCTGGTGTACTGCAAAGTAAAGACGTCAAATCTTGGAAGCCTGAGTACTCACTGCTTGTTGTCTGTGGCAATAATCTTATATCTGGTCGGCGATGACATAATGTAGCCTACTTATCTGGCCTCATCTGCGATCTTTACCATCCTTCAAGAATGGCTTTCAGGACTTCATGTTGTCGCCCTTCCGCCATATCAGTAGGCTGATAGGCGCTCTTGTGAAGCTTCTACTGTCTCTTACGAAATCAAACTTTGCTCTTACATTACATTTCATTTATCGTTTTCCGTGAATCCCTTGGAGAGGAGTCTCTAGGATATAGAAAGAGTCATTTTTTTTCCTCAGATACATGGATATTTTACAATTCTAATGCAGACAGAGCCATGAGCTATAATCCTCGTAAAGATATTCATCGATAGAGTAGAAGGAGTTGGTCTACAGGAAGTTGTTTAATTCACTCTGAAACCGATTTTTATCACTTGCAAGACATTTGATATGCTCCGGTAAGTTATTGAATATATGAGTTCCCATGTATTTGACTCCTTTTTGTACTTATGTTAAGCTTTTATAGTTCTTGTACAGATTGTTTTTGGTTCTGGTGTTATAATCATGTTTTGCACTATTTTGTGTAATAAGAGGCATGTTGGAAATGACAAAGGATATCAGTGAGTATATGTACTGAGAAGTAATAGATTAGATTAGATTAGATTAGATTAGATTAGATTAGATTTATACTAGTTCCATGGATCATGAATACGATATTTCGTAATGATGTGGAACGAGTCAAATTTTCCAATACATGACATAATTAAGTTAATTTAACAACATACTTAAGTTAATATAACACCTTTTTCTATTTTTTGTTTTTTTATTTTTTTTTTCCTTAATTTATATCTAAAAATTCCTCTGTGGAGTAGAAGGAGTTGTCATTCAGAAATTCTTTTAATTTCTTCTTAAATACTTGTTGGTTATCTGCCAGACTTTTGATACTATTTGGTAAGTGACCAAAGACTTTAGTGGCAGTATAATTCACCCCTTTCTGTGCCAAAGTTAGATTTAATCTTGAATAGTGAAGATCATCCTTTCTCCTAATATTGTAGTTATGCACACTGCTATTACTTTTGAATTGGGTTTGGTTGTTAATAACAAATTTCATAAGAGAGTATATATACTGAGAAGCTACTGCGAATATCGCTAGATCCTTAAATAAAAGTCTGCAGGATGATCTTGGGTGGACTCCAGGTATTATTCTGATTACACGCTTTTGTGCAATAAATACTTTATTCCTCAGTGATGAATTACCCCAAAATATGATACCATATGAAAGCAATGAGTAAAAATAGGCGTAGTAAGCCAATTTACTAAGATGTTTATCACCAAAATTTGCAATGACCCTTATTGCATAAGTAGCTGAACTCAAACGTTTCAGCAGATCATCAATGTGTTTCTTCAGATTTAATCTCTCATCAATGGACACACCTAAAAATTTGGAATGTTCTACCTTAGCTATATGCTTCTGGTTAAGGTCTATATTTATTAATGGCGTCATACCATTCACTGTACAGAACTGTATGTACTGTGTCTTATCAAAATTCAGTGAGAGTCCGTTTACAAGGAACCACTTAGTAATTTTCTGAAAGACAGTATTGACAATTTCGTCACTTAATTCTTGTTTGTCAGGTGTGATTACTATACTTGTATCATCAGCAAAGAGAACGAACTTTGCCTCTTCATGAATATAGAATGGCAAGTCATTAATATATATTAAGAACAACAAAGGACCCAAGACCGACCCTTGTGGAACCCCATTTTTGATAGTTCCCCAGTCTGAGGAATGTGCTGATCTTTGTATATTATGAGAACTGCTTATTTCAACTTTCTGCACTCGTCCAGTGAGGTACTAATTGAACCATTTGTGTGCTGTCACACTCATGCCACAATATTTGAGCTTGTCTAGCAGAATTTCACGATTTACACAAACAAAAGCCTTTGAGAGATCACAAAATATCCCAATGGGTGGTGTTCAGTTATTCAGATCATTCAAAATTTGATTGGTGAAAGCATATATGGCATTTTCTGTTGAAAAACCTTTCTGGAAACCAAACTGACATTTTGTTAGTACTTCATTTTTACAGATATGTGATGCTACTCGTGAATACATTACTTTCTCAAAAATTTTGGATAAAGCCATTAGAAGGTAGATTGGACGGTAATTGTTGACATCAGATCTATCCCCCTTTTTATGCAAAGGTATAACAATACCATATTTCAGTCTATCAGGGAAAGTGCCCTGTTCCAGAGAGCTATTACACAGGTGGCTGAGAATCTAACTTATCTGTTGAGAACAAGCTTTTACTATTTTGCTGGAAATGCCATCAATTCCAAGTGAGTTTTTGCTTTTAAGCAAGTATATTATTTTCCTAATTTCAGAGGGAGATGTGGGTGAGATTTCAATTGTATCAAATTGAATAGATATGGCCTCTTCCATTAACAGCCTAGCATCTTCTAATGAACACCTGGATCCTACTATATCCACAACATTTAGAAAATGATTATTAAAAATATTTTCAACTTCTGACTTTTTGTTTGTAATGTTTTCATTCAATTTGATGGTAATACTGTCTTCCTGTGCTCTTGGTTGACCTGTTTCACTTTTAATAATATTCCACATTGTTTTAATTTTATTATCAGAGTTGCTGATTTCAGACATGATACACATACTTCTGGATTTTTTAATAACTTTTCTTAATATAACACAGTAGTTTTTTTAATGTTTGATAGTTTCTGGGCCACTACTCTTTCTTGCTGTCAGGTGCATTTCCCTTTTACGGTTCCAAGTTATTTTTATACCCTTAGTAAGCCATGGTTTCTTACAAGGTTTCTTACGAGTATATTTAACTATTTTCTTGGGGAAGCAGTTTTCAAATGCATTTACAAAAATGTCATGAACTAAATTATATTTTAAATTGGCTTTAGGTTCACAGTACACCTCATCCCAGTCTAACAGCTGTAGGCTTTCCCTGAAATTTACAATTGTTAAATCTTTGACTGAACATACTACTTTGGAGGACTGTTTAGTATTGCTGAACGGAGCTGTGCACCATGATCGAAAGACCATTCTCAACAGGCTGAGCATTTATCTGGTTAAACTTATCTTGGTCTATAAAGAAGTTATCTATCAGTGAGCTGCTATCCTTTACCACCTGAGTAGGAAAATCAATAACAGGTGTCAAATTGAAAGAACTGAGTAATACTTCAAGGTCATTTTTCCTATTACCCTCTTTCAGAGAATCTACATTGAAGTCCCCACAAATAATAATTTGCTTCCCCTGTCTGACAGATAACACAACAAGGAGTCCAAATTTTTCAGAAAAAGATGAAAATTTCCTGATGGGGACCTATATACGGTTACAGTTATAAATGTGCCTTTATTTAATTTAAGTTCATAGGCACATGCTTCTATATGTTTCTCTACACAAAACTTTTTTGTTTCTATAGTCATATTACTAATTTTCTTAAAGAGGTCTTTGCATGATGATCTAGGACTGACATCAGATATAATTCTAATGACTCGTTTCTGAATTTTGAAAATGTTCTCTTTGTGATAGGAGTTTCCCCAAAAGATGATTCCATAACTCATTAGTGAATGGAAGTAGACCGAATAAACTAACTTCTTCATTTTTAAATCACCTACTTCTGTTATCATGCGTAAGTCTACAGTGTCAGTTTTCCAGTTTAGGTTGTGGTCAATTTGTAACCCTAAAAATTTGACTCTGTCTACAGCCTTAATTTCATTGTTTGAATACATTATACTAATAGGGTCAGGTATTCTTTGTGACGTCCTAAACTCTATGTACTGGGTCTTGTCAAAATTCAGTGACAATCCATTTGCTGTGACCCTTCCCATGATACTTATAATATTTCATTAGCTGACTGCTCAGTGAGACTTAATGTCTTCTGCACGCTGAGATCTCGTTACTTACTTTACAGTACCAGCTTCTCGGTCGCGCGAGGTGAGGCAATTTTCTGTGTTTGCTCTACAGTGTCGGCTTTCTGTCTTTTTGTCGTTTTGACTGTTATACACAGTGTTGCCCTGGTGCCTTGGCTTGATGCTAGTTAGAGAGGACGTTGAGAGAATTTTACATTTGCCCAAAAAACATTTCTACTAAGTAGCACATCTAACAAGTTTGGGATATGGCTGGTTGGAAAGATGTGCCATCGATTACTTCTGATTATTTCGAACTCTTATAGAAAGTAAGATTGTCCAGGAATAAACAAATGCTACACGTTTCCGTAACAGAGGTTGCTGGCGCAGGGCTGTAGGTTGGTACTCGACATGGAGATAAGCCCATTCGAGTCCTGCTGAAGTGAAGGCGTACGCCACTGTTGATGATGGTCCGTACTTCGGACAGGACGTTAATTTCAACGGAAGCACTGGTGCTATCCGAGGAGAGTAGACCAATCCTGGGACCAAGTTTCACTATCTCCCTTCTCTCATTGTTATCTTCCAATGCAAACGTAAGACTGCACTACACATGCATCCTTTACATGGTATCTACACTCCGCAATGTCGCATACGACACAGCTCTCACATATTCAAAACAGAAATGGGCCAATGCGCTCGGAGAAAGAACAACCTTTCCGATAAGCGACTGAATTCATCTCATAGTATTTTCTAGCCAACAGTACCATACGACAGTTTCTTTAATATCGGCGCACTCCGAGTATATGACATGACTCATGGCAGTACGAATAAGGGTAACGCTACGCTGAATTTTGGAAGCCAGTGATCATGTACAATCTGTTATCGAAATGAATTGTGTATCACGAACCAGTTCTGGGGTATAAACTTGATCTCTGTCAAATCTTATTTATCTTTGTATTGCAGCTTCCACGAACATTGGCATGTAGAACAGAGAAAAACATCATGATAGTAGTGTTAGAGAGGGGAAGGGGATCTCGAAGCCAGCAATATTTTACCAGATAACCACAAGTGGGAAATGCGCCACCGTGTAACCGAAGCGATAAGGCGACTGCCTTTTAGCTGCTAGAGCGCAGTTTGTGCATTTAAATTGGCTTGTGCCTGTCTGTACCTATCAAGCTAAAGAGGGCAGTCAAAGTTAACAAAACTCTAAATGTGTACCAATGGCTGGTTAGGTTAGACGCAAATTCTCTGTGACATTCACCAGGAAAAGCTTGACTTCTAAATCAACGGCGCTAAAAATACCCTAATGCTCTTAATAAGCTGTACAGCAGAAGCAGCTCTGTCGTAAGAGGGATACGTTCGATTACCGGATAACCTCTCGCACTCTCGTCGCTGATTGGCTGTCTTTTTATATCCGCACTTCCATTACGGTGCGTGTCCGGGCTATGGTTATCTGGCAAAATGCTGCTGGATTCGGCGTCTCTGCACTGACCATATAATCAGGTCGCTTTTATATAACCTGTAGCTTAAGGCTGATTTTATAAAGAGATTTTCTGTACTTTAATCCATTTCACTAGGTAAGGGCATATGAAGTGAATATGTGTGGATAAAGGTCCTTCGTTGAGATCACAGTTTTTCTTTAGTTATTTACGATTTTGGACCATTACCGACCTATTTTCATATCAGTCTAAAATGTTGTTCAGTGTGTGACGCTCATTAGACACCGTCGTCTCTTTTAGAGCTAAGTCTTTGTTGTTTATTTAAATTGACAACGCTAATCAGAAATCAAATGTTACTTAGTGCCACGTATGTGTGGCAAAATTTATACTGTAACAACATTTGATTTGTGACTAACGTTGTCAATTTACATAAACAACTGAGATTTTCACTTAAGTTTCTTTTTGTTGAACTAGTGTGACTTATTCCTAAGAAATACGACGATGTGCAATGAGTGTCACTCGCTGAATAACACTTTAGACGATTTGAAGATTTTTATCCACTTGTGTCTTGAGTCAGCAGATCGCGTATCTGCAGCAATGACAACATCAAAGAATATCATACGAAGTGCTCATCCAGTGGTACACTTAATTGATCGTGTGCTGTCGCAAACATCTTCACTCTGTTTAGGTCTGAATGTTAATATTTTCTGCTGATTCCCCGCCTACAATTAATGGATTTCTGCCAGGACTGATGCACGAGCATAATTTCATTCTCCAGTAGCGCGCCTGATTGTCCTCACGTTCAAGCCATTCCACCGGGAAACGAACCCAGATCCCTTCCACTGCAGTGAGACCACACTGACCGCTCAGAAATTGAGGCAGGCTTACGTAATTCATTTGAATTTGAATAGTGGCAGGAATTGGGGGGGGGGGTGGGAGGTTAAAATATAATATATAATGATAATTGATTAATAATTGATGCTTGAATAATTAAAAAAATGGAAATAATAATTAAAAGAAACTGGAAAGTACACATATACTGAGTGAACTTCAACTCACACTAATATCAACAGACTTTTGAAGTCAATACCTTTTTAGGTTATCATTTGCCATTTTTAAGTTACCTACTTTTTTTTCCTGCTACCGCTATTGTGCATAGAGCTTCGAATAACAACATTGATTCCAGATTGCCCCTCCTCTGCTCACGCAATTGTTTCTTCTCTGCTTCGATCCTCCTGATGCAACATTCTCGGCGTGTGCTAAATGATGAACAGATGCGCTTATTAATAAACTTCTTCTCTCTAATAAGTTTTATAACACTTCTTTAATGTTCGGTTAGAATACAAATTTTTGAACAGTATTCATGCGGCGGAACTCTTAGTAAGTCCGCTCGTTACCACTTATACAGACAAACAGCTGAAGATACAGCGATTAATCAATCTCTGCTTGTTTTGTCTGTATCCCAAGACTACCGCTGATACGAAAGGAGTTACAAAATTTTATTGTTATCATATAGGAAACTTACAAGAACATCATTCATCGACATAGCCTCCTTGTGTTTTAACGCACTTAGTCCACCGTTGTACAAGCTTCCTGATGCCCTCATAAAAGGAGATTTCCGCTGGAGCTGCGAGCCAGGAGTTTCCATTCCATGCTCTGCCATTTACTCGTCAGCTCGTAATCATAGATCCATGTTTCGGCACCAGTAATGATCCTGTCTAAGAAGTTGTCCCCTTAGTTACCATAGCGATCGAAATGTTTTTTGCAGATGCCCAAGGGCGTTTGTTTATGCAACTGTGTGAGTTGTTTTGCGACCCATCTTGCACAAACTTTATGAAACCTAAGTCTGTTGTGGGTGATTTCGTAGGCAGAACCGTGACTAATTGGCAGACGATGTGCCACTTCGTCAATAGTTAACCGTCCGTCTAAGAGAATCATTTCACGTGAACGCTCAATGGTTTCTTCATTTGTGGCGGTAAACGGTCGTACGGCTCCTTCATCGTGCATAACATTTCGGAATTTTTCAATCCATTCGTAGACATTCCGTTGTGGCAAAACACTGTTCCCGTACTGTACCAAAAGTTTTCGATGAATTTCGGCCCCTGATACGCCTTCCGACCATAAAAAGGGTCACTGAACGCTGCTTTTCTTTGGTGCAAATAGACAGCACAGCAGCGATTAGGAAACTAACCTATCAGCTTGAATATTGCAAAGATATAACAACAAATAAACAAAGCATGCGTCATCAACGTAAAACGACAGTACTACCAAAACAAAACAAAATATAGCGAAATTACGGATAATTGACTTACACTCGTATATATATAACGGGTGAATAATAATAACAATACGATTCATTACTAATTGTCAGAATCTTTATTGGTTAAGACTTTGGTGCATTCAGTTCATTAATCACTTTCACCAGTACTTGGGGTTAGATATTTTATACCGTAACATAGTCTTATGTACGTACAGAAGTAGTTAGCACTAACTAGTATATGTTATGTTTCATGTGTAGTTAGTGTTTATCTAGAAAGAATGCTGAACGGCTGACTCCATGAATACAAACAATATCCCTTTTCCCTCCTCTCTGACTCCAAGAACACGTTCCTTTATAGAAGTAACATATATTCTTCCTCACTCAGTCGCTATATAAATATATAATCAATGAAATACACAATTTAAAGTTCAACTTTAATCTTCTTCTTCTCTCATTGTAAATTTTCATTGCTTCGTGCAGTGAAGCCAAGGGAACGACTGTTTGCTAGACACGTGCGTACTGATGTAGTTTTTCTTTATTCTTATATTTGTCCTGAATATCTGTTATATGTGTATTTGTGCGTGAATGGCGCTGCGGTTTCCAAGATGCAGTGGTAAATGTAATTTCTTAAGTCAGCCGTGAGTGTTATGAAGAACACCAACCATCACTCATATTAGTTGTTTAGTTTATTAGATTTGCAGGAGGAACAGTAAAATCCTCCACCGAATAAACTTCACGATTGTATGGGCACATTCCAGTTACGTTCCATGTTGCCTTGTCTACTGTTCATTCCTGGCGGTGGGCATTTCTGAATAACCCGCCGCAGTGGTGAGTGCTCTTGCAGAAAGTTCACTAGTTGTCGCATCTATTGTTAGATCCAACCGCACGACAAACAGCTGCTGCGGCTTGTCAGCAGGCAATAGCACTCACATTCAGCAGCAAATACAGTAAACTGAACGGTAGTGTCTGTTCAGTTAAAATCGCTCTAAGTAAGAGGTGTGTGTGTTGCAATATTATTGGGATTTCCGTAGTATCAAAGCTGTGAGTACCCTTGGAAAGGCATTCACCTATCTGTATATTAAATGATCAACTTATGAGATGAGACCTATTCTTTGAAAGACATTTGTTTTATATAATTCACATAACTAATGATGCGCATCTAGCGCGGACGCTAATACATCGATTGCGCAGTCGAAGAAACATTTTAACAGAAGCTGAACTGAACGTTCCGCTTCGATCTAAATAAAAGATGACAGTAAAAACTTTTGTAGATTTTCAGATTTTCTCGTACCTCTACTTGTAAAGTGAAAGCGTAAAGAAGGTCTTCTTTAAGCCATAAAAGTGAGCGGTCTTGCCAGCGTGCAGACAACATTATTAATTAATAAAAGTCGAGTAGTTTATGTTCGATACTGTAAACCGGAAAGTTATTGTTATGAAGGTGTTGAACGGTGTAAGAATTGTCTTGAAGGAAGGGGAAAAGTAATGACAGTAATTTGTGACAAAAACGTGAACCAAGGAGCTAGCACAGGATAGGCTGAAATCTGATCGCACCATACAGTTAGAAAAGTATTTACGTAAGTTATACTGTTTATAAATAAGCCCAAATTGCTTGTGAGAATTGTTTGAATATATTTAGTGTTTACCAGATTTCTTATTCTATTCTTTTCCTTTATATTTTTTTACCTCCATGTCATATTATTTTTGTAAATATCAAACAGCCTTACTACAGCAGAGAATACTGCGGTGTCCTGGTCGTAGACAGAAGGCCGCTCCTTGTCTTCTATACAACCCATAGCTGCCCCATTTATTAATGATTTCGTTTGCAAATGCAACTTTTTTTAGTTCATTGTTAAAGGTCCCTTAGGTGATTATTAATTTCATATTGATTAGGTAAAGAAATCCGGGTGGTTCTTTTCCAAATAATAGAAGTCTTTGCGTAATCAAAAGCTAGCCTCCTTCTGACAACGATCAGGAGCCGATCAGAAGACGGACGTCTTAGACCGCTTTCGTGTTTCCTGTCTCAAAGCTATGCCATACTGGGAACACGACATTCTGGTCTGAAACACTATATATCAGATTAAAATTGAAAAAATTCAAATATATTTTACCTATTTTTTATCATACTCGAGTGTGTATGTGTGCGTGTGTGTGTGTGTGTGTGTGTGTGTGTGTGTGTGTGTGTGTGTCGTTCTTTATCTCATACCGCATCACGGTGCATAGAATGAATGTAATTTTTCTCATTTGTAAAGTCAATTAAGGTTGTTTTTTTTTACCGTGTGGAGTCACTGACTGTCTTACACCACTTCATGGTAACTAGACTACAGTTATTTTACTGCCCAAACTGTAACGTTTCTAGGGCAATGTACTATGATGTTCTTCTCAATACTCAAAAGGTGATTTTAGCTTTTACTGTTTTGTTCCATATGTCTCTTGCGTCTAATGTACGGTTTGCTAATCATTTGCATAAATCTGTCTCGTGTCTCATTTATGAGTCTAGTTCTTTAAAAATGTTTTCTTACCTGGGTACCAAGAAGGAATGGAGGACCTGTTCTTTGTGACACAAAGCACTACTACAGGAATGGTTAGCGAAGGCCAGTTCCCCGCCAAATGCAACCAACCTAGCTACTCTCAGACAATGAGTACCGTCCTTAAGTAAAATTTCGGTATTTGCTGTCCTCTCTGATGTAGTTTTAATTGATAGCGGTGTAGTTTCGCAGTAATTCAAGCAGTCTCTGAATATTTTACGTCAGGACAGTAGCTTTTAGGTATCCGCGTCAGCACCAGAATGAGATGTTACTTTGCTTACAGTCAAACGCAACCGCCACGGCGCACTCCTCTACTTCAGTTATCCAGCCGCGATCAGTTTTGCTGCCCCACATGGGAGACGAAACCTGTCTGCCGGCATAAGGCTCCACCTGAAATTCTGCGAGGCTCATCAGGAATTCTAAACCCAACCCGAATAACTTTATGACGATCCAACACCGAGCGCAGAAAGGCGGCGAACAACGCGACTGCTAGCGGAGAGAATAAAATTCTGCCAATAAAGGACGCCTGCGTCCTCCGTAGGAACGCTTGTGTGTGCCTCTGCTGCGAAGCTGGAGGGAATCCGAAATACGATATCCAGCTGCACGGGAGAGGAAAGACGCCGGCTGCGTAGCGAGGAACGCTTCGCTGGTCGATGTTACGTACATGGAATTGGCTTATGGTCCACTGAAAGTCTTCGTTAAATTCTGTTGCTATCGTTCGGCCTACATTTCGTCCCTCGTTGAATATTTTTCTTCATCAGGTAATATGTCCTTTTTTTATCCTTCTGTAGATGGAGCTTCTTACCTGTAGCAGAGATATTTATATACTCCTCAAGTTGCAGATGTTTTTCAGTACAACAGAATAAAGTACACCCAAAATGAAGTCATCTAGCACAATGATATATACTTTGGATGTATGGCAGGATGTATACGGTGTAATACCATTTGCTAAATGTTTCCAAAGAGGCATATGTAAGATAAAAATGCGCTACAGCAGAGATGCTGTTAAATGAAAGGTGTAAATGTTAATTTTTTTCCTTTTTTTCTCAGACCGGCAGAAAGAAAAGTCTGTGATGTGTCTGGAAGATGAGAAGACGTAAACATTTTTATCCCTTTCCTTCCGCAATAGTTTCTTTAATAAGACTGGATTTTGGGTTAGTATAAAGAACGTGAAGTGAATTACAGTGCCTATCTACTTATATTTGACAAACAATTCTCTTCACCGCTTAGAGATATGAGTTTCTTTCATTAGGTCAACAATTAGCAACTCCTACGGCAGCTATATTCGAGACGACCATCGCAGCAGAGGGAAGAGATAAAATTTCCCACTGAGCAGAAAATACAACCAAGAACATTTACTGTTAAATTTTCTAGATAGCTTATTTCAGATATGTCTGATGGTGTCTTTTCAGCAGCCAGCCGTAAAAACATTTCATTAACTTCCTTTTGTGACTTCACAGCTAGGTCAAAAACGTTTCCAATTCAAAAAGTCTACTCCATTATACAGACAGTATTACTAATAAGATTCAGTCTTTGTACTGAAGACCGCAACAGCAACAAAAACATTAATAATAATAAATAAAACTGTAATATCGGTTTTCAGGTTGTTACGGATGCTTTAATCAGTGAAATAAATAAAAAGGAGAAATGTTCCTAGAGCTAAAAAAAAAGAGATCGGGTGAAATATATTACAAGGAACTTCGAATTAGAATATAGATAAAAATTATCTTGTAGCTGTGCTTGTATCACAGTTATATGTTTCATGCTTTTGTAAATATGTCTTGCGTATTTTGTAAACATGTGAACACCAGTCTCATGCGATATCAGACGCACTAGAAAGTTCAAATATAAGTGATAGAGTGCTACTTAAATTGTGCAACATACTTCAAATATGTGAACTTGCCACCTAGAAGTTAAATAACAGTGCTGTGCGACCATTCAAATTTGCAGTCACTATGTGATTCATCATCTACAATGCAAAATGTTTAACAGATCCGCAGTGCTGTGCTGAATAAACGGAACATAGGCACTTGTATGCTAATGGAAAGGTATACACTCACCAAAATGTTCACGACGATTTCTTCCAGACATAGCTGGTCTAGCAGGGTCCTTCGCGCTCATGATGCAGTGGAAACCATCGTAGCTTACGGAGTCCGTAGGCAGGTGTAAATTATTACGCTGAATGGACACTATGAACTGTTCACATTCCATCAAGTGCCCGAAAAATGCTCTAGGTGGTGCAGAAAACAATAGCCGCAAGGAACTTCAAACGTGCCAGCCCACACCGAAGACTCACCAGCAATAGAAGAACAAAGGACAAAGATGACTCAAATTTTTTATGTAAATTAAAGACACGTACTTCGCATATATAATTTATTGCAATCATAGCCCGATCATAATCAGAACAAAGCAACTCCTTATTGGATTAGATACACAGTGTGTAAGCTAAATCTCTCAAAACTTCCAGCAACGAAATAATTTTATAAAGTAAGTGGGGCGAATGTTGCCAGCTCGCTATTTAATTCTTCTCGTTTCAGGGTAGTTTACTTACAGTGAAGAGCCAAAGAAACTGGTACATATGTCGAATATCGTGTAGGGCCCCCCCGAGCACGCAGAAGTGCCGCAAATGACAAGACATGGACTCGATTAACGTCCGAAGTTGTTCTGGAGGGAAGTGAAACGATGAACCCTGCAGGGCTGTTAATAAATCCGTAAGAGTGAGAGGGAATGGAAATCTCTTCTGAATAGCACTTGCAAGGCATGCCAGGAATGCTCAGTAATGTTCATGGATGGCGAGTCTGTGGCCAGTGGAAGAGTTTAAACACAGAAGAGTGTTTCTGGAGCCATTCTGTGGAAACTGTGGACGTGTGGGATGTCGCATGGTCCCGCTGAAATTTCCAAAGTCCGTCAGACTGCACAATGGACATGAATGGATGCAGGTGATCAGACAGGATGCTTATGTACACTATGTAACCAAATGTATCCGGACACCTGACTGAAAATGACTTACAAGTTCATGGCGCCCTCCATCGGTGAGCTGTGTCTGGCTCGAGTCATGCTTGTCTTGGGTTAAATTTTTGTAGCAGTCCTGTGGTTTTATTTCTCCTGCATTTATAGCAATAATGTTGCTGTCCTCTCCGTGAGTGGCAGCACCAACGTGTATCGATACTAGTACTGCTCTACTATCTTTGGTGTGGCGGATATAGTTCCCAGCTGGACGGTGTGCGACCAGTCGGTCGCTTGGCGTGGAACAGCAAGGAAGTCTCCGTCGCGTGTACTCCGGCCGGGGCTGCTGGCAGTCTGCATGTGCGGTTGGAGTGTGAGGTGGTGCTTGCGAGTGCTACGAAGTTCGCCGCCCACCGATCTTGAACATGAAACTTGAGTCCTCGCTTAACCTACTGTCGAGCCTCAACTGTTTACATTTTTTCGTTTGATCCTGGTTTTTGCTTTTGGGACATTCCCGCGAGCAACAACGTGTGTGTGCCGGCCAGAGTGGCTGAGCGGTTCTAGGCGCTACAGTCTGGAACCGCGCGTCTGCTACGGTCGCAGGTTCGAATCCTGCCTCGGGCATGAATGTGTGTGATGTCCTTAGGTTAGTTAGGTTTAAGTGGTTCTAAGTTCTAGGGGACTGATGACCTCAGAAATTAAGTCCCATTGTGCTCAGAGACATTTGAACCATTTAGAACAACGTGTGTGTATTCAGGTCAGCTATGATTCCAGCCGTCTTCCTGTGGAGTTTAACATAGTTTATTCCCTGCTATTGAAGTTGACCAGCGGTATCTTCTGCCTTGTGGCCGTTGACGTTCCAGTTACCTGCCCGGGTCGTTCAAGTAATTTTCGGCAGTGTATCTTCCTCGTCGTGTTGTTGCTGTCCAGTGCGGCGTGTATCTCGACAGCTGAGGTGTTGTTGGTCGTTGTAGGCGCCAATATTCTGTGTGTCGTTGTATCGAAATCTGGTGGTCGTTTTGCTGGTTGCATGGAGCGGAATAGATTTTATTGATTGGTCGGTCGGCTGTCTGTCGGATACTTAGCTTGAAAAAGTTTCTTACCTTTATCTTTGAATTTTTTTATTTTCTGTGTTGGTTTAAAGGTTTTATTTATCTAATTTATTTAGTGAAATTTTTTAAGAAAAGTTAATAGAAGAGTTAAACTTCTAGTTTTATGTTTTCAAAACATATGCTTTTCCTTGGGTTACCTTCAGATTAAGAAGTCGTTGGATAGACTGCCTGTCTCACCTAAATGGGCGTTAGTGTCTCAGGCCGACCCTTCTGAGCGCCGTTACTTGTGTGTTACATAGTAATTTCCATGTTTCGATTTTAGTTGTTTGGTTGATGTGTGGCCTTCAGCCAAGTATCAGTATCTCTTAAACTAATGTTCTTGTCTTGCCCTTAAGGCATGTGATTGTTATTCTTTTATACGGGGCTTTTAGCCGAATTTTGTATGAAATGTATCAAGATATGGCCTTCTGCCTTTTAAAATTGAAACTCTTCTTTCTAGGGCTTGAAGCTGACTATTCAAAGAACTGTACCTGACACCTGAACAACAGGGACTTACATGCACTGAGAACAGAAAATAGTTCATTGAGAATGGCTGGCTACTAGCCGAGATCTGGATTTGCGTAATAACATCTAAAGAAGGACGACTGATTACTGCACGCTATAATTTATAAGCCTACATTGATGTATTAAGCAGCTTTTTGGTTCCACTGTTGAAGATCAATTTTGACACACAGATTGCATCTTTCAACATGATTGAGCACCTGTTCATTATGCATGGCTTTTGGTGGAGTGGGTACACGCCAATAACATTGCTGTAATGGACTGGCCTGCACACAGTCCTTACCTGAATCCTACAGAGCACCTTCAGGATATTATGGAACGCCAACTTCATGACAGGCCTCACTGACCGACATCGATACCTCTCCTCAGTGCCGCACTCCATGCAGAATGGGCTGACATTCCCCAAGAAACCTTCCAGCATCTGACTGAACATATGTCTGCAACCAAGGTTTAACCCAAGACAAACATGACTCGAGCCAGCCACGGTTCACCGATCGAGGGCGCCAAAAACTTGTGAGTCATTTTCAGCCAGGTGTCTGGATACTTTTGATCATATAGTGTATGTCTAAAATCTAAGAAATATAGTTTTTCTGATAGAATTATGGAATATTGAATCACCAAAATACTTCATAAAAGCCTGAGACTCTTTTAGTGATTTTAAAAGCATAGGTCAATTAAATAATGATGTAAACGTAAATCCGCTCAATTTCATTCAAAATTTTCCTATTTATGTAATTAATATGTCAATAAGAATGAATGTTTTAACTACTCAACAAACAATGAAATAATGTGCATCTTTAATGAAAATATCCCTAATCATACAATTGCATCTGTTATTATGAGTGGTAAAAAGATTTTAACTTATGATTCACAACATAGAATGGTAACTGAAAATTTATGACTGAAAACATAGAATGCTAACTAAAAATGTCTAATTAAATAAATGAATGAAAAATTAAAAAAAATTAAGGAACATGTAACTTCTTGTTATTATTTTCCTTTGAAACATTTTCAGAATACTAGAGAAGATAAAAATTGAAAACTTTAGTTCTACCAAAATTAAAATGTTATCAAAAAGTTTGGAAATCATTTCGAAAATCTTTTAATTAATTCATTCTTTATATTATCTATATAAAAAAAACTGAGAGAAAACTGAACATGAATTTTACCATAGAAAATCTATTAACTGAACTGAACAATTATAGTAATGGTTCTTCAGAAGTGTTCACTAAATTATCAGAATTTAAAAAATATAAATTGTATGTAATTTTAAAAGCTGAAGTTTTACCTTCTATATTTGGTAAAAAAATTTTAGAACTTTCAGATGATAAATATAAAATTATGCTTCCAGATCATTATACTAAAACCTGTACAAATGATGGCTATAAATTAGATGAAATTGTAGGATTACAATTTATTTTTTGTGGTAAGCAAACAAATAAAGAATGTCTAATTAATCATATAGAATTTGAAATTTTTTTAAAAAAGGTTGTGTTTTTCTTTTAAATAAATAAAAACTGCCTTTACTATTATTTTTTAAGTTCTTAAATAGTTCAGGTTTGTTGATCATTTTTGGTTTCATTGTATTTATGTAGAATTTGGGGGGGAAAACTGAGATATTAGATTCTTTTTTTGCTACCTGGAATCTTTACCTGAAAATGTTCTTTGTCCCAGAACTCTCATTCACATACTAATCCTGCATCTCACTTCATTGCAGACTGTGTCTTCCTGATTAGTCTCTTATCCTTTAGCCTGCTCTTCATCATAACTAAATCGTCATCTTATTTTATATAGGCTTTAGTATTTGCTTTCGGTATCTCTAAGTGGCCATAATGCAGTATATATACCTGCCTTTACCAAGCATACCTCCTCCTCCTGTGATTCTTAAACAGAATATTCGCTGTTACCAGCTGAAATTTATTGCAAAACTCAATTTGTCTTTCCCCACTTTCATTCCTACTACCAAGCCCATATTTTCCCATAACTCTTTCTTCTGCTCCTCCCTACATCCACGTTCTAGTTTTCCATGACTATTACATTTTCAACAACCCTTATGTACTGAATTAGCTACATGCCAGTATTTAACAGTAACAAATTTAACACAGTTGAAGACATTTAGACACTGATAACTGGACTGGGACTCCAACAGCACTCAGTGTTTTAAACAGTGCTCAGTGACCATAAATATTCTCAGTCCTCAACTGAAGGAGATGATAGTATCTCTAAGTGTGAAAAAAACACTTAAGCGAGAGCAGCTCTGTGGTCACCTTCAAAACACCTTAACATCCAACTGAATATCATACAAAAGACAGCAAGCTCCATATTTCTTACTTACTTAAAACTGTGATCAATAAGTTTGTAGGCATAGTGACTTTCAGCCTGACCACAATTCTTGAAATTAGATACATTATTCATTTCCACATATTCAGTAGTTACATTAAGTATGCATTATTACTTTGTGAATTCCTCCTAGAATATTCTCCCTAAGTTCAGTAGTTAGAATTTGCTTTATTCACTATAGCAGGAGCTACAATTAAAAACAGTCAACAATATGTCTTTATACACCTACGCACCATAGTCCTATGCTGGTTAGGTGACAACAATATGTAAATAAATTTACCAAAATATCATTG
This sequence comes from Schistocerca piceifrons, assembly GCF_021461385.2. NCBI lineage: Eukaryota > Metazoa > Arthropoda > Insecta > Orthoptera > Acrididae > Schistocerca > Schistocerca piceifrons. The sequence continues at coordinate 239,147,796 of NC_060138.1, forward strand.
AATAACCACAATGTTTATTGGTGGTGTAGAATGGGCCTTTCATGCTGTATATAATCAATTTGCTCATATGGATAAAACTTGATATATGGACCTTTCTTCATGTTTTACAGCAAATATTTTAAAGTTATCTACTTCTTTGTTTAATTATAATAGAGATGTGCCCCTTCCATCAAGCATTTCAAATCAATTCAAGCCTATATGCCTACATAGCACATCTGCATCACCAGTTATAGATTCCATGAATAATTACATAAAATATTGCTATTGTTAACAATAACTATATAAGCACAGTTCGGAGGTCCTGGTCGTCTGCATCAGAATGACAAGGTCATAAAGAAGAATTTGTGAGGCTATTGTCTGTGGACACTAACATTGCTGAATGGATTGGATTGTCTCGACTCCTCATCTGAGTCCAGTGTAACGGTCTCAGGATGAGTTAGAATGGCGCCCTGCGTCCAGACCTCAGCGCCCAACATTACTATTCGTTTTGGGTGTTTAGGGAGAATGGGCTACCATTCCTCCATAGAGGTTCAGACTGTTCGCTGAAGGTATCCCCAGCAGAGTGTCAATTTGTCATAAAGGTGAATGGTGAACAACACCAATATTAATATCCGCTAACATGTGTCTGGACATTTTTTGATAAGAAAATATGCAAAGCAGTTCTGGGTAAGAGAATCTACTGAAAAGTAGGATGCCTCTTTCCTTGTGAAAACAAGAGAACTTAGATCTCCATTGTACTTCCTTTTACTCATATTGTCACAAATTTACCAACTTATGTTTTGCACTATCGCTATATACGTTACGAATAAGGAAATTTTAAACAGGAGCACATACCTCCAATATGCTCTCCATCATGCTTATTTTTGCCTACTGATTTGACAAGTAAATACCCAATTCGACATGTTTCATTTATTAACTGATCCATGTATTACCATTCATTCATAAGTACTTAAACATAGAATATACCTAGCCTGTACTTCGGCATCACTGCAGCGTCTGACTCAGGTCAACCATTAATTACTATTTACGATCTTTTTCGGCTTTTGCACTGCAGTGTTCTACTTTTGGTTCATTCGACATTGGTGTAATCAGAGCATTACAGTTATATTTTTTGACTTGTTCATGGTATCAACAATATTATAATTCACTCAACACATTAACGTATTTTAATACCATGTCTGAATTTTAATTGTGTAGTGTAGTGCAATAAGTTTCACTTAAATGAACTTATTCACTTTTGAATTATACTCATTGCTTCTTGGCAGCTTGGAAATTGTCTTCCCTAGAAGCCTGACATAAGAAACAAGCTACCAGAATAGGTCTGCCTTAGTTGGTTGACAGACCTGGCACAAACTGCACACAGTTGAATATTGAGCTCATGAAGATAAGTAGTTAATTCTATAATAACTGTCAATTAAGTTAATATTTCACTGTAAGGAAGTTAATTAGATTCTGTTTCATTTTATCTACTGAAGGTTTCACTCGCTTCAAGGTCTTTCTCGAAAAAAACAAAAACATAACCTAAGTGCCAATTTCTGCATACTTTAGATGCAGGTTTACTTACAAATTTAAGACATTTATTAAGTATTAAGAGAAGACTTTAGGTTGTTTTCATTATACTTATATTTAGTAGTGCCGTATCTGCTTGAGGAATTAAAAGTTTCAAGTTTTATCTTATATTTCCTTTTAGAAACATGTAAAGTACATAACGTGCATGTGCATTATTAGGCCAAATTTTTTGGGTACACAAGTTTTGATTTTTGACGTTAGTTTAAATGCATTACATTACTATATTAATAGTATAGACATATATTAGTATTTTAAATAACTTTAGTGACACTTCTGATCTGTACTTAATAAAGTGTTACTGTTATTGCCTAAATAAAATTTGTAAAAATATTGTAAACAACCACGAATGAGAAGGGTTTGAGATACCATAGGAACGTTAGTTCTGTGGTTCCATGCAGCTGTTGTGACAGATGGTTACATTGGGGGAATGTAGGGGCATGGGAATTGGAGAAGTAAGTGGGTCTCTTCCATGGTATTTCAGAATATGTCCAAGGGACAGGAAAGCAGCTGAACAGGAACCGAAGATTAGAGCACTTATGGCTGAACTGGATAGTGCTAGGGAGCAACTGATGAGGTTAAAGGGGGAGAAGGGTTAAGACTGGTGAGAAGTGTTAGCAAGAACATGGGCCACTGAAAGGGAAAAGTATGTGACAGTCTCATCATTGGTACAAACAATAGATTTGCCTTGTTACCTCAGTCAACTAAGGAAGAGGTCCAAGTAGATGTCAGTATAGGCAGTAATATCACAGGATTCTCATAACAGTACAGTGGAAATTAATGTTAGTATGCCATAAGATTTTCAGAAAAGCTCAGTTAAAAATAAAGTCTGTATATTGCATCAGAATATCAGGGGAATAAGAAAACAAAGTAGATGAACTTCTTGTTTGTTTAGAAGATTTAGATGACAGTTGAACAGATGTAGTATGCCTATCTGCACATCATATAGTGACAGGTATGGAAATGATAAATGTAGGTGCATATAAGCTTCCAGTACATGTAAACAGAGACTAAAAATTTTTTGTGGAGCAACATACAGAAGCATGTGCATGTGAACGTAAACTAAATAATGGCACTTTTATAGTTGTAGCTGCGTGTAGACCCCCCCACTGGGAAATTTTCAGCTAGTTTTGAAAACTTGGATTCTTTGTTGTGCTATCTGTCAGACAGAAGGAAGCAAATTATTGCATGTGGGGATTTAAATGTAGATTTTCTGAAATAGTCTGATAGATAGATTGTCTTGGAAGTATTAGTCGGTTCTTTCAATTTGACGTCAGATATTGTTTTTCCTACTCAGGTGGTACAGAAAAGCAGCATAATGGTAGATAATTTTTGTATAGATCAAGATAAATTTAATCAAATACATACTTCTCCTGTTGAGAATGGACTATCTGATCATGACATACAGCTAGTTATAGTATATCACATAGCTCCATACAGTAATACAAAGCAATCCTTCAAAATAGCTCATTTAGTTAATGATTTAACAATAGAAAATGTTTGGGAAAGCTTGTGACAGACTGGGATGAGGTTTACAGGCAACCTGATGCTAATTTTTAATTTAACCTATTTCATGAAAACTTTGTGAGTATATTTGAGAACAGTTTCCATTGGTAAGCAGTGAAATATATTTGTAAGAAACCATCTAAAAAACTGTGGCTTACTAAAAGCAGTAATGTTCCACAAACAGTGAAACATTATAAAAACGATTGCACTGTATTAAGAAAAGTTATTAAAAAGTCCAAAAGTATGTGCATTACGTCTGAGACTAGCGAATCTGATGATAAAATTAAAACAATTTGGAATATGGATATAAGGGAAACAGGGCAACTGGGAACACAGGAAGACAGCATTTCTATCAAACTCAGTGAAAAGTTTGTTAATAAGAAGTCAGAAGTAGAAAACACTTTTAATAATCACTTTTTAAGTTTTGTAGAGAAAATAGGATCCAGCTATTCATTAGAAAATGTAAGGCAGTACGTGGAAGAGGCAATACCTATGGAATTTGATAAAAGTGAAATTCAATCCACCGCTCCTACAGAAATTAGGAAAATAATAAATTTACTCAAAAGTAGTAGCTCACATGGAATTTCCAACAGAATACTAAAAACTTGTTCCCAACAAATAAATAGGATTCTCATCCACATACAAAGTAGCATCCTGAAGGAGGGCATTATACCAGATAGACTGAAATACACTACTATTAAACCACTGCATAAAAAATGAGATTGGTGTGATGCCAGCAGCTACCTCCCAATCTCACTTCTGACAGCTTTATCCGAAATTCTTGAAAAAATTGTATTCAATTGTAGCATCACGTATTTGTAAAAATGAAGTACTAACAAAATGTCAATTTGATTTCCAGAAAAACTTTTCAACTGAAAATTCTGTATACTCATTCACTCATCAAGTATAAAATGCATTGAATAACCGAACACTACCCACTAGGATATTTTGTGATCTCTCAAAGGCTCTTGATTGGATAAATCATGAAATTCATCTAGATAAGCTCAAGTATTATGGTATAAGTGGGACAGTGGATGAATGGTTTAAGTCATATTTAACTGGAAGAATGCAAAAGATTGAAATTCAGAATACAGCTTGTCTGCGAAAATCAACAGAATCCTCTGGCTGAGGAGGTATGACGAAAGGTGTCCCACAGGGTTCAGTCTTGGTCCCTTATCGTTCTTAATATATATTCATGACTTAGCACTCTATATTCATGAAAATACAAAGCCAGTTCTGTTTGCAGATGATTCAAGTATAGTAATCTCACAAAACAGACATACTCAGGTGAGGAAATTGTAAATGATGTGTTTCAAAAAGTTATTAAGTGGTTCTCTACAAATGGACTCTCACTAAATTTCGAGAAAACACAGTAAAAACAATTCTGTACAAAGAAACAATGACAAATATAAACCATGAACAGAAGTCTGCTGCTAAGGCAGAATACTCAAAATTTCTAGGTGTGAGCATTGATGAGAAACTGAAGTGGAAGAAACACAGCAATGATCTGGTGAAACAGGTTCAGCTACTTATGCTATTAGGGTTATTACAAGTTTTGGTGATAAACAAATCAATAAATTATCCTATTATGCCTACTTTCATTCAGTGCTTTCAAAAGGCATCATATTTTGGGGTGATTCACCATTAACAGAAAAAGTGTTCATTGCACAAAAGTGTGAAATCAGAATAATACATGGAGCCCAGCCAAAATCACCTTGCAGATATTTATATGAGAAACTTGGGATACCTACAGTACTTTCACAATACATATATTCACTTATGAAATTTGTTATTAATAATCCATCCCAGTTCAAAAATGACAGCAAAGTGCATAGCTACAACACTAGAAGAAAGGATGATCTTCACTATTTTGTTTTAAATCTGGCTTTGTCATAGAAAGGTTTGAATTATGCTGCCTCAAAAATCTTCGCTCATTTGCGAAGTAGCATTAAAGTGTGACAGATAGCCAACCAACATTTAAAAACAAATCAAAAGAATTTCAGAATGACAGCTTCTTCTACTTAATAGATAAATTTTTAGATATGAAGTAGAAACTACAAAAAAATTAAAAAAACACATTTATTTTTTGTGTAAAGAAACTTATGTTAAAGTTACACATTCCATATAATTACGAATTGTCATATTCATGATTATGTTAATGTAATGTAACGCCAATCCAGTCTCCCTCCCACACAATCACACATACACACATGTACACAAACACACACACAGACACACACACACACACACACACACACACACACACACACACACAGAGAGAGAGAGAGAGAGAGAGAGAGAGAGAGAGAGAGAGATTGACACAGTGTGTGTGTGGTTTCTTTGAGTTATCGTCGTTCAACTAGTTTGACACTGTCCTACGCCTTTTCCCAACTTGTGGTCATTTTTTCATCACTGCTACAATAATATCGGCAGTATTCCCTATAATCTGCTTGCATACTCATTTCTCTACCTGTTCCCACTCTCTTTCCCCTCTACAACGCCATCTGGCTCCAAGTCAACTATTCGTGTAAGTTGAAAAAATGTTCATCTAACTTCTCTCTAATTTTAGTAATGTTCTTCCATAGACTTCACTTCCTTGACAATTTTTTTCCGGTACATCGTTATTGTGTACTTCGTCTGTCCACTATACTACTTCCATAGCACCACATTTCAATTATCTCTAGCTTCTTCTACTCTGAGTTTCTGATAGGTCATATTTCACTTTCACACAGTGCTGTACTGCAGCTGCAGACATTCAGGAAACTCTCTTCTCTTCCGTATCAATACTTGATAACAGCAGAGCACTTAACCTACAGCACGCTTTCTTCGCCTGACTCAGTCTACTTCTTTATCTTCGACTAATTCACCCCTTTCAAGCAGGAAAGTCAAACAAACGTCCTAGCTTATATGTGACTCAGTGTTTCCTAACAATGTGAAACGTGGGTCGAAAGGGCATTTGATAGTCTGAATGCCAAACCAGCCCCTTTTCCGTTAGCCAGATGCATAAGGGGCGATGGAAAAGTTGTTGTTCGAAGTGTGAACAGTCCTGAATCGGTAAGTCCATCAGCCAAAATCTCCTAGAGCATTGAGACAACCATCCCACCGACACAACAACTTGAATATATCCCTTTGGTACAACAGCCATGTCCAGCTGCACGTCATCGTCTGACAGGAATCGTCGACCTTTCAGGTTGCTTTCTAAGGGACAGAAGGCGAGATAATCGCATTGTGAAAGACTGTAGAGCGGGTACTCTAGTGTTTTCTGATTGAGATGGCGTAACTTCTGCGTTATTACATTTGCAATATCGAACAGCAGCACCTCTTTTCACAACATTCCACAATTGTGTTTTCGACAGACATGCTGCCCCATACACATTCTTCGTTCTCTAGCAGTGTGTGTCCTTCGCCAGCCAATAAAATAATAACATAACATTGGTTAACGTTCCTTCATGCATGTCAGAAAGTTACACACGTCACATTAATTCCTTATGGGATCGCGCTACGATATATATATGCTGCTGTAACACACTCAAACGGAAACTGTTTTGAGAATGAGAGCACTTAGTGGCTTCCAACAAACCTTGTACATAATTTCAAACCATTTTCAAACATTTTTGTGTTGACATGTCCCTTATAATAATAAAAGATAAAATTTTAATGATTAGCATATTTCTGCTTTCCATGCATTAAAACTTCAGTGTGAGACACGCCATTCCAATTTATTACTTGTTTACCACTAACTGTATTCACACTACATTTTACCAGTCGCACCTATGAATACCATTAAATGCACCTGCTAAATTGTATCATTGTACAGTATGTAGGTCAGGCCATATGTCATCATGAACAACGGAATGTGTGAAAGGGATGTTCTGTATATGGGAGCTGCATTCCTAAAAGAGTTGGGATGGGGTTACATGTCATTGCCTTACCTAGTTACACATTAACATACGTACTATATCTAAGCAGAATATTTAAACAGTATCTATATAACTGAATGCTGGCTGACAAGCAAAAAAATTAATTGAACTTCTGTAAGGGTTGTTGCTACTGTTGTCATTTATGTTAATAATCTACTGTATATGAAGCAGATTAAATTGAATGAATGGTGTTTGTTAATTGTGACTAGATTATTTTTTTTTTTTTTTTTGCTGAATGAAATTCTATGTCTTCAATCCGCACTTGGTGCTGAATCTCTGTCTTAAAGATCAGAAGTGGGAATGTCGTTAGCTGTTGTAATCCAGAAACACTGCATATCTGCCAAAGAAATATGAAAACCTTTTCTGAAATCGTTTATCGCCGAATGTCTCTTCCGTGAAATGCTGCATCTGATTTAGGAATCATGGAGTTCTTCTAATGTGTTATGACGAAGTTCAGCTTGGAGGGTGATGGAGTATTCTGGGTATGTTGTACATTAACATGCAGTTAGGTTTGTTGTTGTTTTTCCTTTAAAAAATTTAATTGAATCGGCTGAACCACATTGCAAGATTCGACCAAACTGTAAGTTTTCACTCTTTCCTGTACCTTATGTCTCGAAAGTCCTTAGTGCATGAAATAGGACTCAATGATTATGAGGAATTCACTGAATGTAACTAAATTAATGTAGATTTTAAAATTTTCTACTGTTCACAACTTTACCATCCTTTAATACAATGAGCAGATTCTCGTCCCACATCGAACATAACATCATAAATTACGAGTTTTCCTTTAACTAGAAGCAATCCGAAGAAAATTACTTAAGTTCTTAATGCTGTCCTATGGAGTAAGTGTCTCCTCCCAAAGCATATATAGCTAACTCACTGCAGTCACTTCTGTACCATCGCTAGTCACAATCGACCGTTTAGCGAAACTTCACATAATATACAGTTTACGCACATACCGAGATTTTCTTAGAGGGATGGCGACAGCATACATGTCTGTCACGTGTCAGGGCATGAATGTGCATTAGATAATCTGCTGAACAACCGAAATTCAGAATTGTTTTTATAGTACCTTTAAGCCGGTATCATAACCGATTTCATTAGCCCATTAAGCATCACCGAAGAATTGAAACATATCACTCACAGAATCTGGCACCAGTGAAAGTGTAATTAGAGAACCGGAAACAAGTATGTGTGAGAAGTTAACAATGAGAAATTATAAACTAGATCTTAATACATCAGGCTGTAAACTAAATATCAAAATGCAGAAAAATGAATGAAGTTGACAGAAAAAAAACTGAGGAACGCTCTGTTAAAATAGTGTCGAAAATTACGGCGCATCATCTATAAAGAAACTCATTTCACTCCCAAAATCAGAAAGGGTAAGTTTTGACTGACTCTGAACAGAAACAGGCTGGCAAACAAGCGGTAGGTTAATGATAGGTCGGTTTCATGTTACTGTGTGACGGCTCTCCATTTGTTCTCAGCTGAATGTACGCATCAAGTTACGTGCCGGGCCTGCGGATGAGTCTTCTATCCGGAACGTATCTGGGGCTTTTGTAACGCTGTAATGCACCGAATGCGCGCAGGGCAGGCTGCACAGCTCTTATCTGCGCTTCTGCGGCTGCCGACAGCGTACCTGATAGCGCAGCGACAGTCGGATCTTCCGGCCTTCTGCTCGACACTCAAAGCCGTGTTCTCAGTATTGTACGCTGGCCCAGTCCGCCAACATTTCAAAGCCAAATGCCTGTTTGTGACAACCTCTGCGAGAACTTTGTCCAGCAGGGTGAGAATAGATTATACATAGCTTTGTTCCAGAATCTCAATGTGTGGGTGTGGGATTGTTTTGTGAGTGTTTGTGTTTCTAAAAGACAGAGAGAAGCGTGAGGTAAAGAAAGAGAGAAGCAGAATAGATGAGAGGCATGGGCGAGGGTATTAGGAGAGAGAGGGAAGGAGCAAGTCGACTGATAGCGAATACGTAAGAAATATATATTTTTGTTAACCGTTTATTGGGTCATTAGACTTTCTCTTACATCTAACCACGCATCCCACAAATTTCACACTACACTCATTATGACAAACGTGCTATAACCTACATGTAACAGACAGTTACTGTGACATAAACTGTGTAGGACGAGTTAGTAGGAATGTAATAGGATTCTGGATACGATCTGATCTTTGGTCGTTTCGCTTGTGTACTTTTATTTATTTATTTTTTTAAGAACCGGTGCCTTTCCCATCAAACCATGCAAGAAGGAGACCTCTAGCAGTTCACTGAGGTACTCTAACTGTTGTACTTAATGCCGGAGTCACTGTTAAAAGCAGCAGTCGCTGGAGAGATTGTGCCACATGATTATAGGACCATCTGACATGCAGTTTCTTTTATTAGCCATATGAAAGAAATCATTGACAGTAAAAATAATTGCATCTAAGTTATTGTTGAACAGATTTGTGTTTTTACTACTGCTTTTATGAGTGTTACCGAAATGAAACTAGTGGTACTGTACGTAGTTGTGATACAAAATTTATTAAATTTTAGACCGATTTTTGCTTGTTATGCAGCACTACAATTTGTTTTAAGCGTTATGAGCTAACGGAAGTTTCCAGATGTGAAATTCTTTCTAGCAATAACGAAAATTTGTCTTCAAATATGTCACATGAAATGATGGGTGCCTGAAAACTGTATGTCCCTGGGGTTCCAAAGTGAAACCAAGTCCTTAAAACAACTGATTGTTTATCTTTTGCTTACTATAATAATAATCGTTAATTTTGTAGAAAATTTTCACTCATATTCCAAAGCGCAACCACCTCCTTAAAATAGTTTGCTACTTTCTTTTTGCTGGTTTCTTCCTGTACCTGTTTCTTACGATGATAATGAAGGTTAATTACATGAAAAACTTGAAATTATATTTCTCATACTGTTGGGACTAAAAGCGTTATCCTGTTCATTTCTGGAACACAACCTACGACCAGCTGAGAGACAGAAGTGATGACACTTTCTGCAGGACCTGACCATCATTTTGCAGGACAATGCTCAAGTACGTACAGCGCAAGCTGTTACTGATTTGTTTGACTGATGGGGTTGCTAAGTGCTATACCACCTACTGCAGTCCCCTGACTTAAGCCCTCGTGAGTTCAAATCAATTTCTAAAGTGAAGAAACACTTCACGGCATTCGCTTCAGAACTGCAACAAATTCGTCGGGCAATAGACAGCGCCGCTCGAACTAACAACACAACTGGCACTGCTAAGAGTATCCTACGACTTCCACATCGCTGGCAACGGATTATACACAATGCTGGTGACTACTTTGAAGGTCAGTAAAACTTTGTAACACGTATGTACTTTGCACGAGCTGTAAGTAAATAGTTGCCACTATTAAAGTTCCAACCCTCGTACATTCTGATTGGTTGTGGACACATTTGTCGACCTCGCACTAAGGTGTATCAGAAGGTCGACAGCATACAAGGAACAGGAGAGAACAGTCAACGCATCATCAACATATAATGAGAAAAATGGGGCGCCTGATACAACATCCCTCCATTGTGACGTCCTTGTTCCGATCATTACACACTGTTATGGGGACGCAAGCTATGAGTGGAACCTTTGTGCATCATTTGAAGAAAAGATTTGACTTGTGGGTTTAGCATTTATGACGTCCAAGTTGACAGTGTGGTAAGCTTTTCTGAAGCCCGAAATGCACATAATATTCGCCTGTTGTTTGTTCATGGCTTGCTATATTTAGTGGGTCTTTTTGGAGAAACATTCGTTATGTAGCAGTTCTCCCGGAAGGCAGACTGGTATTTTTCTATAAGGTATTTAATGTTAAGTAAATAGGAAGCTGTTTCTTTGACTATGTATTGCAAAGCCTTAGATAACGGTGTAGGACTGCTGGAGGGCCTGCACTCGGAGGGTGCGTTGACAGATTCCACTTTGGATAATGGTTCTACGAGATCCTGCTTCCAGGCTGTAGGAAAGGCAAAGGTCACGAGTTCAAGTCTCGGTCCGGCACACAGTTTTTGTCTGCCAGGTAGTTTGAATTCGCGCCGTTGTTTTCCTAACTGTTCTAAAGCTTCTGGGCTGCAGAAAAAAGGAAACTGAAATTGAACTAATCTCCGCCCAGACAAGCCATGAAGGCCCAACGGTACCGACTGGCCGTCGTATCATCCTCAGCCCACAGGCGTCACTGTATGCTGATATGGAGGGGCATGTCGTCAGCACACTGCTTTCCCAGGCCTGTAGCTGTTTACGAGACCGGAGTCGCTACTTCTCGATCAAGTAGCTCCTCAGTTTGCCTCACGTGGGCTGATGGCATCCCACTTGCCAATAGCGCTCACAGACGAGGTGGTCACTCATCCAAGTGCTAGCCCAACCAGACAGCGCTGAAGTGTGGGGATCTTGACAGCCAAGATCGCAAGAATATTAAAGAAGCACGAAATAACAACCATTTCGCGCACCGAAAAAAGTCAAAGATATTCTTGGCTCAACAAAATACCAACTGGGGTTGCAGACACCGAGCATTTACAGTATTGAGTGCGATTGTGGGATGGAATATATCGGGGAGACACAACGATGTATAACCCAGCGCTGTACTGAACACATCAGGAACGTACCACTAGGACAGACAAACAAGTCCGCGGTAAAGAACATAGCATTATCGAGGCACACACCTTCGAATTCGGAAAAACCAAGGTCTGCAGCGCCAACGGTTTCTGCGACTCGATCTTCAAAGAGGCAGTGGAGATACGTCTGCACAACAATTTAGTAAACAGGGATAGGGTTTTTCAGCTCAGTGCAGAGCGGAATCCCACAATTGACAAAATACGTCAGGAACGCGCCGATATGAAGGCAGCGGCTTCTGCAAACAGATTGGATAGCCACCGGGTTTCGGCGTCGGTCCGCGCAACCCTCACCCCCCCCCTCCTTCCCCCCCCCCTCACCACCACCACCACTACCGATGCGGTACCCCCTTCCAGAGGAACGTGATTGGCCGGCCTACACACGATGGCCAAGCAGCTATGTAGATATGCAGAAAACAACATCCCGACACTTCGTCAGAAGATGATGGGTACGAAACTCATTGAAACGTTGCGACAAGACGACGCCACCACTCGGCTGATAACCTGAGAAGAATTCATCAGTGGAATACACATACGCTGTGGCTGCCGAAGCGTGCGGACGCTCTGTGCTGACGCTGCCGAGGTTAACCCTTTGCTCGTGATCTTGTAGCGACCGGTTGCGCGGGTACACGCAGTTGGCTACTCGCCTTGCGTGTTCTCGCTCACCAGCGTTTCTTTCAGATTCGACATCAGCCTGCTAGGTCCTCTAGGAACTCGGCTGCAAAATCCACGTGGCGTGACCCCCTATCAAAGAAAGCAAAAATTGTCGTCACTTTCTCAGAAAAAAGCAAAGTTCTCGTGTTGGGTGCCACGACATGGAGGAGGAGCCGAAACGAGATGATCGCTCCGGCGAAACGCAGGGTGTTTCAGCTGACGGTCCAAGGGAGGTTTCCCGGACGACGACAGCGTCGGACATCCCCACCACCGACGAAGACGATGACCGAGAGTGATGCGCGCGGTCGCCGGTTGGAAGTGGAAATTTCCATGAACGTTCGGCACCGCGCCCGCACACTCTCAGGACGGAGACGACGTATCGAGCCGCCGATTCCATGACAAAGGAAGAAATTCCGCCGCCATCGCCAGGCTGACCCCCGAAAAGAGTTGTATCTACATGCAACGTTTGGCCATGGGCACAGAAGAGGATAGGGAGGAGGTTATTTCGAGACTCCGGTCCTTGGTGCCCGTAGGTCGCAACATCCAAGCGCTTGTCGCAGCCGCCACGACAGCTGCCGCGCCAGAAGCCGCCACGCCCTCACCAACGTCCAGCCTGGCAACACCTGTCAAGCCAGCGGAGCTCGAGCAAACCTCGCGGAAGCGCCCAGCCGCGGCCATAGAGGACACTCCCTCCCTTAGGCAATTTCCGGTCGCGCCAGGCGGAAGAAGAGGAGGGCGCGTCGCAGGACGACCGCTTCGCCGAGGAAACCTGATGAAGAAGGCTTCATCGCGCCCTCCCGGAGCCACACAGCGAGGGCCACGAAGTTCGAACTGGTGACGCCGGAACAGGTCCACGCTGCAAACCGCTATGCAGATTCGTCGGAAGTAGTCAAGACCGACAGTGACGAGACCACACCGACTACGGCGATGAAACCGCCCCGTCGCCCACCGCTAATTACCATCCAGTGGCGCGAGGGCTATAGTGAGCTGAGAGAGAAGCTCTACTCAGTCGAAAAACCGCCAGAGATGATCGCGGGGACCGACTCGTACAAGGTTAGAGCATAATACATAGAGGACCTCGCGAAACTCGTGCAGCTCTGCGAAACCGAGAAGTGGAACTGCTTCACACTGAGCACAGAACAGTTGAAGCAGCTGAAGGTCGTCTTTCGCCACCTGCCGCTAAAGATGGAAGCCGCGTTCCTACAGCGGCAGCTGGAGGAAATCGGCTTCCAGACCCGCCACGTCAGCCTGATGAGGTCACCCAGGACCCACAGGGACATGCCCTTGTTCGTAGTGGTATTGGCTGACAACCGGATCATTTTTCAGGCTGAAAACATTGCCGACTTCGACGTAAAATTCGAGCCACTCCGTGCGAAAGGCAGGCGAGCCCAGTGTTTCAACTTCCAGCGTATGGACCACGTGGGAAAATATAGCGGGGTGCCTGAGCGCTGCTGCAAGTGCGCCGAGGGGTACGAGTAGCGGGACTGCCCGAAGAAGAAAGAAGACCGGCAGAAGTGTTGCAACTGCAACGGGGACCACGTCGACTGTTATAAAGGATGCACCGCATTCAAGAGCGGGAAGCACATCAGCCGCGTAAACGCGGGAAGGCGGCCGCCCCCTCCGACAGGCCCGAGCCGCTCGCAGGGAAGGCCGCATCGGCACCGCAGCCGTCGCAGCTGCCTTCGTCGGCGGCACCACCTGCAGTCGGGGATACGGCTTGCCGGCGCCCGCAGCTGCGAGGAGGGTTGCCGCCCATCCAGGGCGTTCCCAGCACGCCACTCCGCTGCTGACTACGGGAAACGTCGCGATGGAGTCAAACCTTCCCGAAATAGCGAAGGACACCACCGAGCTGGCCGCGCTTCTGCGGTCGCTCAACGAGCTGATGACTCAGCTGTCGGTGCTCGTGCGAGCAGTGACGGCGGCCCTCCAGGCCGCTGCCGGGAGAAGCTACCATATTTATTTGCACGTTCAACTCTAGGGGCCTCCAACCCCAGCAGGGCTAATTTCGCCAGTTCCAAAGTCGACATCTGCCTTGTGCAGAAGACCTTCCTCAAACCCGGGGTCGACGTGCGAGCAGCAAATTTTTGCTGCTACCGAGATGACAGAGCCACCCACGAGGGCGGCACTGCCATCTACGTGAAGAAGTCACTGTGACACTACAGGGTTCAACTACCGGCGTTTAATGCGCTGGAATCCATGCTGCTCACCGTAACTGCGCGATCACCGTGGGGCCGTTTGACCCCACTATCTTCCCTGTACGGGGACAACCGGACGTGCTCGATATTGCTCTTCTCAAGAGCATCGGGCAATTCGCGACCGCCGAGACGCATAACGTCCTATCCTCTTACCACGTAAGAGTCATTTTTGGCCTCTACGTGGTCGGAGCTTCTCTTACAGAGAGACGTCCGAGCTATCGCAGGCTCTAAACCGAGCGCTTTCAGACGAAAGCCCTCGGACAGCTCGAGCGGGCGCCAAACCCCGCAGAGGTAGGGGCAGACGCCGCCCTAGCATTCTTCACTCGAAGAATACTCCGAGCATCAGATGAAGCCACGCCGAGACATCGTCAATTCCCACAAGACTTCTCGCGACAGCCACCGCGCCCTGTCCTGGACGCGATCACCGAGAAGAACCGACTGTTTCGTGAATGGCAGCTCACTCGCCAACCAGACACGAGACGCCGCTTAAAAGGCATGAGACGGAAAATTTAGGCAGCAGTCGAGCAACACTGAAACTAGGAATGGGCTGACCTTGTGTCTACCCTCAATCCCATGGATGGTAGTGCATGGAGGGTGGTAAAATCCTTCCTACGCCGGCGACAGCGAATACCGGCATTACAGGTCGGGAACGACTTCACCACTGATCCTGACGCATTCTCAGCAAACTTCACATCGGTGGCCGCCGTCATCGACGTCGATCACATACGGCAGGTCCACGAGCAACTACCAACCTTCCACGCCACAAGGGAGGAAGGCGGCATTATTGAGCCGATAACGGAGGAAGGTAAAACACCGTCAACATAACAAAATTCCTCTCAGAGGGTAACACTGCTCTGTTACTTTATACCATAATTACTTTTACAAGATAGTTTTTATTTCAAGACCTGCCTCCAACTTTAAGGTTATGGTATAGCAGTAGCGGACGGTAGTGTTATAAAGTTGCTGTGAAGTTTCACTCGCTGAACCCCAAGAAGGCTGAACGGAGCGTGGCGTCACAAACCTCCTGCTGAAGAACCTTCCGCCGGAATTACACCGACAACTTCCCGATGTTTCCAACGAGATCCTCCGATCGGGTGTCTACCCCTCTGCGTGGAAACACTTGGAGGTGGTGACCATTCTGAAATCCGGCAAGGACCCACGCCAGGCATCCAGCTACCAACCCATCACCTTCTCCCGTCCCTCTAGAAGGTTTTCGAGAGACGATACGCGAGACGACTGATGCGACACGTCACCCAGGAAGGTATCATCCCGGACGAGCAGTTCGGGTTTCGAGAAGAACATGCCACTTCCCACCAGTTCCTGCGGGTGGTGAAAACGACGATGAGGGCACTGAAAACAAAGGAATACCTTGTGGCAGTGTTCCTTGACGTCTCCTGAGCGTTGGACTCGGTGTGGCACGACGGTCTCGAGTTCAAACTTTTTGAACAAGGGATACCGACGTCCCACATGACGCTACTGCTGCCGTACCTGTCGGAACGAACCTTCCACGCGAGGGCCGACGACAGTACGTCCACAGACCGGCAGACACGTGCAGGAGTGACGCAGGGGTCGGTTCTCGGCCCCTCGCTGTACTCCCTATACGCTGCCGACGCCCCGAAAGTGGCAGGAGTTGAACTGGCGCTGTACGCGGATGATACGGCTCTGTTCACTCGCAGCATGAACGCCCAAGTGCTGAGAAACCGCCTCCAACGCGGGTGCGACGCCTTGGGCTCATGGGCAACAAAATGGCGGCTGAAATTCAACGCCACGAAGAGTCAGGCAATTGTCTTCATCCGAAGACTTTTGCCACCGGGAGTTACGCCAGTCGAAATCCTCGGAGAACCTATCCCACGGAGTGGGACGGCGAAATACCTAGGGGTCACCCTAGACCGCAGGCTCACCTGGAAGCATCACATCCGTGATATGAAAGGGAGAGTAATAAGATGCCTTCGCACCCTGTATCAGCTGCTAAATCCGCAATCATCATTGCCACCGCAACACGGGATCACGCTATACCTAACATTGGTCCGCCCACTGTTAGAGTATGCTGCCGTGGTCTGGGGGAAAGCCGCAGATGTTCACATTGTGACTCTGTAGCGGATACAGAACCGTGCCTGAAGACTGCCATGCATCTTCCGAGGCGTTTCTCAATGCGCCAACTCCACGAGGACACAGGGATCCTGTCTCTCCGAGACAGGTTTCGCGCCATCGCCAAGAAGTTCTACGAGA
The DNA here is from genome assembly GCF_021461385.2 of Schistocerca piceifrons. NCBI lineage: Eukaryota > Metazoa > Arthropoda > Insecta > Orthoptera > Acrididae > Schistocerca > Schistocerca piceifrons. The sequence goes on from NC_060138.1 coordinate 239,164,484, forward strand.
AAGGGGACACTCACGCAACCGGCTCATCCAACGACTGGGCCAACAACCTAATCACAGGCCAACTACGCGTTGGCCTGACCTGCTAAGGGATTAAGTTTTACTAATCCCTCATCAGTGTGTGTCTTTCTCTTTTTCAGGCTCCACCAGTAAGGACAGATGAACAAGAATGGTAGGATCTATTTTCTCCCCCCCGAGGAACCGCAAGCATGACAAATTTTTGTCCAGACTGCACCATCTCGAGCCAAGGATAGGCGCATCTTTTCAGCGTCAGCCTCAGTATCCCGACACTTCGCCAGAAGATGACGGATACGAATTGAAACGTTGTGACAAGACGACGCCACCACTTGCCTGATAACCCGAGAAGAATTCATCAGCTTATACGGATGTTGCAGTATATGTTGTACGGGAAAGTAACAGTTAAGAAAAAAATAGTATACATTGCACCATTTACGAGTTAATTAGAATTGAATTTGGTCAGTTAGGCAGTCGCACACGTAAATTCAAGCAGAAATGGTGTCGCCAAACGTGTTCTTCGTTTGGTTTCCTAAAACCTAACAAGAGAGTGACACAAAAACTGTTCATGGGACGGTAATAAGGATCGAACTCAAACCAAAGATTGAGTAGTCTCGTGTGCTGTTATCTACGCTATGAGAACAGCTGACATCAGTTGTATCTGGCACACCTTATGAATTCGTGTGCGTAATAACCTGATTAGATAACTTCATTGATAATTAACTCGGAAACGGCATAACGTATTTAATGTTTTCTTAACAAGTATTTCTCAGCAAAACCTTCCGTGTAACAGCTTTACGAGTTTTTCGGGCTGCCTAGGCTTATGCGTACGTCAGATTATCCTGTGGAATGCGTCAGCAGATATTACATATGGAATACTGGGAGAATAAGGTAAAGACTGGAAATGTAGTCCTGTATCAATTACCTGTGCTACTGAGATTGAAAACGTCACAGATGCTGTACATGGTAGATGCAAGTTTGTAATCGATTTATTTTTTATATTATGTAATTAAAAATTTATAGTTTTCGGATTTTTTCCTCTAGCTTTACTGTGAAAACTTGTTTCTTTCACGATTCTTGGCAAAAGGGATGTACCCTGCAAGTTTTGACGAATGAGTTTGTTTCAAGAAATATCCGTATCATTTGATTTCATTGACTTAGATGGTTCCACCGATAAGGGCCCGTACACATTACACTGATACATCAATTTCAACTTGATACCCGCTCCTGAGTAAGTGTATACAGACAGACAGTCAGAGAGGCGGACAACAAAGTGAGCCTACAAGGATTCCGTTTTTATCTTTCGAGATACGGAGGCCATAAAATGGGAAGAGAGAGAAGTGAAAGTGCTGCATTGTTTGAAGGAGAGAAATTGCATATATACGTTAATTTCTGCAGAAAGTTACGCGATTGATGGAAGGAAGCGTTTCAGATTCTTCCTGACGGGAACAGGGAGTTTGATTCCACGCTGAGTGAAATGTACGTTCCTCCAGAGAGGAACAGTAGCAATAGAGAAGGAATTAGGAATTTTTGAACGTTTCTGTTTCATGGATGTGCACAGCTACGACTCTACGTCCAACATCTACATCTACGTGATTACACTGCTATTCACAATAAAGTGCCTGGCAGAGGGTTCAATGAACCACCTTCAGGCTATCACTCTACCGTTCCACTCTCGAACGGCACGCCGGAAAAACGACCACTTGAATTTTTCTATGTGAGCCCTGATTTCTCTTATTTTATCGTGATGATCATTTCTCCCTATGTAGGTGGGTGCCAACAGAATGTTTTTGCATTCGGAGGAGAAAACTGGTGATTGAAATTTCATGAGCAGATCCCGTCGCAACGAAAAACGCCTTTGTTTTAATGACTGCCACTCCAATTCACGTATCATGTCTGTGACACTATCTTCCCTATTTCGCGATAATACAATAATAATAATTTGTACTTTTTCGATGTCATCCGTCAGTCCCCCCTGATGCGGATCCCACACCGCACAGCTGTACTCCAGAATGGGGCGGACATGCGTGGTGTAAGAAGTCTCTTTAGTAGACCCATTGCACCTTCTGCCCATGAATCGCGGTCTTTTGTTTGCTCTACGCACAGAGGATTATGTTTCGATAGCGATGAGATGCAAGGTACTAGGGTGCCTGTACACTGAGCAGCACATTACAATTTTTGTAAGAAACATTACAAAAATGTTTAAGAGATGAGACTTTTAGCTTGCTAGAAGAGCAATATTGGATATGAGAAAACTGGTGTTAACGGAAGACGTCTTTGAAGATAGATGGATTTCCCACAATGGGTCACTCAGTAATACTTCCTATCCGAGCTCAGTCTATAGAGTAAATAATTATTTCTTTATACTTTGCACACGACTTACCTCAATCGTTTGTTATCACCAGAAAATAATGATGTGAAACACGTGACACGATGTACACAGGGCATTGTAACCTAATTTTATCACATGACTTTAAGCATCTGCTACTAAATCACGCTACTGTGAAGAGATACATTGTATCAAATGTCTCACTTTCCTGTCGAATTAATGCCCAATGACCGTATCTAGTCATGTGTAAGTAACAAAAATATTAATGGTACAGAAATAATTCATTGTCAAGTGTCGAAATAAAATTGCCTGTTATAAAGACCTTACATCTTTCTGTGACTGTGTTTCGTCCCTTGATCCATTTGTAAGATATTAAGTGTAAACAACAGCTGATTACCCCAGAGGAACAACTCACGAAACCAAACGAGGTGGTGCATAGGTAAGACACTGTAACACCGTTCGGGAAGACGGCGGTTCAAATCCCTGTCAGGCAATCCAGATGTAGCTTCTCCATGGTTTCCCTAATCTCTTAAGAAAAATTTCACCGTGGTTGCTTTGAAAATGAAGGTGCTGATTTCTTTCAGCATACAATAGTAATCCGAGCTTGTGCTATGTACCTGTGGTGCGTTAAATCCTCACTTGTGCGTCTTTCAAATTTGCATTAAAACAGAGACAAAGTTAAAAATAGAAGGCTACCGAGAAAGGCGAGTAAACATTTTGATGATGTTGATGTATACATTAAGGAAAGCGGTGATAGTGAAAACAGGCATGTTACATTGACACGGACAATGAATTACCCACTTGTTATGTGTACTTGCAAATATACATGTCATGCTGTGATTTTCTGTTTTCCACACAAGGTGAGGCTATTTTTGTGCATTGCAAATGGTTTGTAGACAAGTGGTGATGTGTGTTATATTTTACGTTTGACTGTTATCACGTTGGCAATGGTATGTTCTTTTTAATTTTGTCACAGCTTTTAATTTTAGATTTTATGTTTTACTATTTACTGTATTTCTGTGTCGATCATGTATTCCTCCTGGTATAGAACTCGTATCGTTTTTATTGTGCCGTGATGACTAAAATTTTCCTGGACTTGCCTATTATCTAAGTGCAAAATTATTGCGCTGTAAATTATTTACAGGAACAACCAGTTTTTGTTTAACATGGGTCTCAAACGACCATTGTTCATTTAATTGTTCCTTCTTTTGTGCAGCACAATAAAATTGCTTGTGATATACCCTGAAGCACCAAAAGACTGGTAAGGCACTCATATTCAAACACAGAGGTAAGTAAACAGGCAGCACACGGCATTGCGGTCGGCAACGCCCATATAAGACAAGTGTCTGGCGCATTTTTTAGATAGGGTACTACTGCTGCAACGGCAGGTTATCAATATTTAAGTCAGTCTGAACATGGTGTTATAGTCGGCATCGTGAAATCTGCATATATGCTGGCACTTAAGATGCGACTCATAATCCAAGATAGAAATACTGCTTCCTGAAGCCAATGAGGCTCACATAGGCCCATTGTCAATGATCTCCCATACATACGGGAAAGGTTGTGAGAAACCGTTCTCTGTTTATTGAATCCTTTGAAATGCATCCTCTCTGAGAGCCGATTAGTGTTCTTGTTCCAATTCCTAATGTTGTTCCTACTTTGAAATTTCTCGCATGGAACTGAGCAGCCACGAACAGAATGTCCATGTTTATTACATTGATAACAGCATTCTGCTGAGTCGCACTTCGCTCTTGTTTCTGAAAAAACGTAATTTTAAAGGTGCAATCGTGTACATGTTCATTAGCGTTTCATTTTTTCCTTTATATTTGCAAGGACTCATTCGACAAATTATCATAAATTATTAGGTCCATTAGAGGAAAACATAAATGAGTGATTGTCCGGTCTCGTTCCCTCCAAAATATTAGTGACAGCTTCTGTTTCAGTAAGCCTTAAACACAACGGTGAGGTCGCGGTTGTAATTTGTTCTGAATATCCGGAAAATATGCTTTTTTGACAGCTCATTCCTAACTCTGTTAGATTATTTCTCCTGAATGATCTCTCCACGCAACTCTTTTAGTGTGCAACCATTATTCCAACATCAATAATGGCTCTGCTCAACTAACTTGAGTTAAAGGATATATTATTTGAAGAATGAAAAAATTGAGTGATATTGGAATGATGATGTAATAGTACAGAGAACTATATCAATTTAAACATTTATTGGACCATACCCATTGGCAAGTTATTAATGCGCTGAAGCTTGGGTAACATTGATTTTGAAAATTTATTAAAATGTCTACCATTCCTATACTACCATCATTCAACAACACAGCAGCTGACTCTTGGTTTTCTACCTCAACCAGTAAATAGTCTCTATTATTATCAAACGACATGTCTAGCCAGTTTAACAGAATGATACTTAAAACTCAATGTTTCCTGCACATCAGGGGGTCCAAGGTTAAACTAACACATATGGCAGCATGAGCCTCGCCAACATCGACTATTGTGATTTGTAATGATCAGTGACAATGCACCACGTAATCATGCTCATAGCATGGTGGCACAAACTTCCACTGGTTATCCACAGATTTCAATGTAAACTGCAGTTCTTCTTCATTAAGACACAGTGTCCCAGCATACCTCTTGGCTTCATAATTGATGACAACAGATCTATAATATGAACTCAGAAGAAGAAAATAAATGTAATAAAGCACAAGAGATATAAAAATATTTTCATAAAACAAAAAAAAATTTAATTTTTAACAGTTTTGCTGCAGAACCCGTGCAAACTTATTCTGCAACCATTGGAAGGATAGAGAGTGAGCAATGGGAGTGGATAAGTCAAACGCCCAAAAAATTAAGTAATTTATCGATTCATGAAGCAGTTATGGCCATTATTGCACCAGAATAATTTAATTTAAACAATCATTTTCCTATGAGGCCTTGATCAGAAATACAGACAAGTAAATCATGTTTATAGCAGCACGAAAACATATTTACAAAATTGTGCATTAATGCATCCAATACGAAATAAATATACGGGCTCATTCACCAAGTCTAGAGCGTATGACTTTGTTGGCTGGCTCTGAGCACTATGGGACTTAACATCTATGGTCATCAGTCCCCTAGAACTTAGAACTACCTAAACCTAACTAACCTAGGGACAGCACACAACACCCAGCCATCACGAGGCAGAGAAAATCCCTGACCCCGTCGGGAATCGAACCCCGGAACCCGGGCGTGGGAAGCGAGAACGCTACCGCACGACCACGAGATGCGGGCTGTATGACTTTGTTCTACAGGGTTACTGCAAGACTTAGAAAACTGTTATGGGACATGTAAATAGGTAAGACGTACAGAATAAAAGGAATAGATCAAACACAGAATAAGAAGCACCAGAAACATGAAATAAACAATACCTCCAGACCCTATAAGTTCGTCATGACAAGTAAACGGGCCACCAGATTTACAGGAAAGAACTTTCTGAAACCCAGTAACAGCAGAGGATGTTATAACCCTGATGTTTAATGAATTAAAAAATAGTCTTATTCTCTTCAATGACTGGGAACATATAGTCATCGCAAAAACACAGCCAAAGGCAAACAATCCTGCAACAACATGGCCAGATAAATGACATGAAAACACTGTTAACTGAGGTCACATGAAGCACTCAACGAAGTGTTTGCTTCAAAACATTCTGCACCAGAGTCAATCATCCTGTGTCCTCCTGAAAGTGCTGTGAAACAAAAGGAAGCCACAGCTAGCACTGTATGGGCATATGACAGCAGACTAAGTATGCAATAGCGGGCCGGGGTGGCTGAGCGGTTCTAGGCGCTTCAATCTTGAACCGCGCGACCGCTACTGTCGCAGGTTCGAATCCTGCCTCGGGCATGGATGTGTGTGATGTCCTTAGGTTAGTTAGTTTTAAATAGTTCTAAGTTCTAGGAGACTGATGACCTCAGATGTTGGGTCCCATAGTGCTCAGAGCCATTTGAACTATTTTTTTAAGTATGCAATAGTTTGACCAAAGGGGATCGAAATATTCCGTGGAAACTGAGGAAAAACCATGGTCTGTGGCACCAATGGTATCATTTCATTTAAGCATATTTATCACTAAAGACAGCTTTACTGTTAAACCTCTCTGTATAATCTGATGGTCTTCTACAGAGGAAGCTTTCAGAAGCTTGAGCAAAAGTGGTGAAGCAATTGTCAGAGCACTGTTGTTGATATCTAGAGCTAGAGGCACTGTATACTTTTGAGACATCTTTTAGGACTGCGATTTTGGATAAAATTCCTGAAAGATTAAATGTTGTAAGTAATTACAAACAGTAGTCACTGATGTAGCCGCTGTTCTGAAGTTGTACAATACCTCTAAAAAGTAGCTACTTATAGAATATCTACTCAAATTTGTTTGTAGATCAAATGTTTTTGAGCAGCCCCGCTTCCAATTTCGTTAGAGAACCTTGCTGTAAGACATACAAACAATTTCTTGTAGGCACCACAATACCAGGATCACCTTAGTTACGTTGGTATCCTTGCTACCGATTCACACTCGATAGTGAAATGGCACTATGTAGGAGTCGTAGACGTCTCTGCAAAGGACAGGGCGAGCGAAAAACACGTTGTTAGGTAAATAGTCAGTGTTTGGACCTTATGGTTTTATAAATATAATGTAAACAGTTCTCATTCTTTTTTCTTTAATTTTAATAAAAGCACAGCTATAATAATTGCATTCATATATATTGTGTGACACTTCCTTAAGTTTCTCTATTTGTAAGTTTTTAAAAGCACACATTTAGGTTTGCAACATACACATAAGCAACATACACACGCCCACTTGTTAGGCAAACTTTGGTAAAAATCCTTATTGAAAGTGGAGGTGGGGGACAGCAGAGAACCTTTCATCAAGGGGCGCCAGGTGTCGTAACTATGGGTCTGATTGTCACCTATAAATTACAGCAGCCTCATGCTGTGATATTAACTTTATATTGCATTAAAAATCTCTGTTATCTTCTGCTTATAGTACTAAGAAGGCAACGAAGTGATTGATGGCACCAAGTAATAGGCGTTTCTCCACACTCTTTCCTGCTCTTGTACTTTACTTAATTTTGCATTTACGTCTTGTCCTAATTGTACGCTTCCCAAAGCGACATTCTTAATCTTTCTTTCTTTCTTTCTTTCTCGGGCCTTTGTCCCACTCCAACGCGGGGTCGGCTTTGTTATGACGGATTTGGCAGTGTTAATTGCAGAGGGTGGCCGGATGCCCTTCCCAAGTTTGTTGATGAAATAAGCAACATATTTTCTCAGTAACCAGCTAATGGCGTTGGTTTTTAATTTCGGAAAGTATGTCATGTCTGGTCTCAGGAGGAGAGATGGCGTTATATATTCCCTTGAGTATCTGGTGAGAAAGGCGATTTGTTGCCTGATCCAATTCCAGTTATTCACATTGCCACCACAGGCAAATCTGTGGATGAGTGTATCCACCAGATTGCATTTTCCACAAAGGTGTGTCTGGTTTAAACCGATCCCGTATAGTCTCTCGTTGGTGCTGATGACATTGTTAACTGATTTGTACCATGCGGAAATAGCGTCTGTAGATAACCCGGCATAGTTGATGTTCCGCCATACAGCTTTCCAGTCACAATTAGGGAATTTCTTTTCAATTTTATTTCTGCCCTTCAAGTATGATGTCGCGCGCTGTGATAGATGTGTTGCTTCTGATTTCGTCGCTAAGATAACTTGCTTCGAGGAAACAATTCCTCACATACTGCAAACGGGCATTAATCCTTCGCACATCAGTCGGTGCTTGCAGGCTATGGGGTGTCACAGCCTCAAAGAGCTTTGCGGTTATACACTGTGGAAGTTCTCTGAGTATATGGAATGTCCGTTTGAGGAACAGAGCAGACGCTTTATTTCGAATATCCACCAAACCGAGGCCCCCATTTCTGACATCCATTATAACGGCAGTCGCACCAACCCTGAATATGTCTCCTCGTCATAAATAATTGGTAACAGTGGACATGACCCCTTTCGCTACTAGTTTGGGGATTGGAAATACCTGCGCAGTGAAATCCGCTTTAGACAAAATGCAGGAGTTGATAAATCTGACTTTTTGCACCTCGTCCATAGTTCGATGGATGTTCTCCATTACAGCACCATGATCTTTCCTCCTCGTTTCCCTCCAGTTAAAAGCAGCCATCCTCATCGGACATGCCATTAAGGTTATTCCCAAAGTTTTATGTTTGTTGTCTTGTTTTTCCCATGCCAGTTGGAGGTGATCTAGGCCCTGCAGATTCAATATTTTACTTTTGTTTTCAGTTGTTGTAGCTCCCGACGCTAGACAATACTTTTGGATTTCTCTTTCAGTGTAACTGTCTCCTCCTTATTCCTTATTACAACACCCACATAATCAGCATACGCTCGTATGACAGTTTTCTCACCACTCAATATTATGCCTGTTAATCTTGCGTGGACAGTGCGGAGAAATGGCTCTAAAGATACGGAAAATAAAAACATAGATAAGGGACTGCCCTGTGGAACCCCTCGCCTTATCTGTGTGGGTTTAGATGTTTGGCCATTGATTGCTATTTTCGCATTTATACCTGTTGCAATATTTCTTAGCATGTTGACAATCTGAGGGTGGAAAGCCATTCTTGGCAGCGTCGCAAAGAGGTATCTATGCACACTGTATGGGCTGTGCACTTGATGCGGTTATTGCAGCTGTGACCTCAGGCTCAGGGTCACATTTCTGTGAAAGGTCACTACCAGCTGCGTCACTATCTTTTCGTGGCGGTATAATTCCTTGTGCGGAAGTGGGAGCCACATCGATCTGCATTTCATCTCCTTTTTCCACTTCCAACAGATCTTCAGGACTTGGCTTCGGCTTCCTGGCAACGGGTGTTTCACAGGAAGAGTCCTCATCAACATTTTTTTCAGTGTCCTCTAGAGGATGCTTTTTAGTGGGAATCTCGCTGTCACGGGACGGAATTTCAGCAGTTAATGCAGGTTTTAAAGACGGAAATTCATTAACATTGAGTGCAACATTTTCAGAGGTAGTAACAGGATCCACGACAGCCGCCGGCTCTGTTGTATTACTCGCTGGCAACAAACCGCTGAGTGTTAATTTCCGGCGTTGCGTAAGGTTATTTTTTAGCATAAAAACATGGCGAGGGCAGTCCTGACGGAGGTGACCAGACTCGTTAGTACATGACATGTAGGGGTTTGCCCTGAGTAAATAACATGCGCCTTGTGCCCGTCAACAAAGATGTGGGAGGGAATGTTTGCCTTCACTTCCATCTCCACGGAGCGAATGCCGTTAAACCACTGGAGCTTGAAATGCGAAGCCCACCTTTCGTTGACTATTTGCCTGACAACTCCATACTTCGAAAGGACATCTTTAATTTTCGTGTTGTCTACTTCTATGGGAATATTCAAAACCCTAACATTTCTAATTACAGACTCGGAATTCCTGAGTTTTACATTACTTTTAGTACCATCACGGTGTATAAATTCCGTTTCATAACCAAATTTTTCCAGAAAGCGGTCTACACTCACGGGATCGTTAAACTTTACAAAAATGCAGTATTCATCGGAGTCTAGCTGCATGGTATGAACAGATTCAGAATGAAGGCCAATTACCTCGGTAATCCAGTCGTGTGTTTCAAGTGCAGAGGACTGTACTCGACGGGTGTACTTCTCGAAGGTGAAAATCACGGTGTTTTTTCTCACGGAGTTTGCCATGTTATTCTGCAGCGAAGAAATTTCGGACAACGCCGAAATCCCAACGGTACTACGTAGAAAGACAACACGAACGAAGACCAATAGTTCAAGTTATAACACTTAATTCACGTGCAAAACGCCAGTAAACAATCACGAAACACGAAAACACTGGCGTAAACACTGAACGTTCACGGAGCAAATTTGAGGAGCGTACGACCGCGGTGACAGCTAATGCCAGACTGCTCTCGGCTACCCTGGCGGGTTGAAGCAACATGCTTAATCTGGCAGTTAATTAACTTTTCTACTGTTACGACAGCCCTGTTTCATTCTTGTGGGACTTCAGTGATATCTTTATTTACACTATCATTAAAAAGAGGCATGCCATTTTTACATGTGTTAATTTAGAAATTTTTTCATCCGTTGTAATTTCAAAGTCGGTTTACATGTTACTAAACGTTTGATTAACTTCAGAAACTAACCCATCCGTTTCTGAATGCATGCAACGTTTTTATCTCATTACTCATTTCATTTATTTCAGAATTCATGTCGGAGCTTAACGATTTTTTATGTTATAAGACATGTCTTTCATCTTTTATTAACCTCAGAACTCATTGCCCCAATTCCTTTCGTCATTCTAGCCAATACTGCTTCAATACTTCCTTTCTGTTCACAAGCCCCTGATACTTGCTCCCTTTCCTCCCACAGATTCTAACTGCCTTCTTACCTCACAAACAGGAATGAGTGAAGAGATCTCAACCACGTCAAATTTTGTCTTCCTTTTTATCCTCTGAGAACGAAATGGTTTAAGTTTGACATTGATTTCCACTTTGTCTCTTTCATTCTCATCAGAAACTATAAAATCTAACAAGCCACTGTCGTTTGCTTATGACGTATCAAAATTAAATTTACCTGCTTTACATCATCTGCAGGTCTTAACTCTTTCAAACCAGCCCCCTCATTCTCGTCAGTTACCGCTGCATTATCACTTTCTACCATATTCGCAAGTGTTCTTACACACACGGCAACTGCGTGGAATATATCAGTAATTAGGTTTTCATTTCCGTCGCCTGCTCGGCGAGGTGTAAACTGCGGGTCCGTTCTTCGGTGTCTGGCCCCACCAATCAAGATCATGGGTCCCTGCTTCGTCCACTGCTGCCAGCTGTACTGTTTCCAGCTGTCTCCACTTAGCGCCGCGCGCGGTGATCAGCTGTCACCGACGTCGTTAGCTGCCATTTCCTCCTAGGATATTTCGCAGTTCCACTTTCTATTTACGAGACAGAAAGTTTATTTTCACACGTATAGGTCTTTCTTTCCCCGGTATTTTACACTGATGCTTTTAAACTTCTCGTTCCTGTGAACAGTTTTCTTGCCGTACGCACGATCAAACAATTGCGGCGGCAGGGATCGATTTTTTTCGTATCGTTCTGACATCCACATAGTTCGATCCACCTACCTCGACGGGATCTTATCTGCTCATTGTCCCTTCTCTCTGTCGTAGCAGGTACTATACAGGTGTTGCAAAGCCGCGTTAAGATCACCACCTAATATGTAGAAGATACAGACCACCAAACTCTACTTAAAAATCTGTTCCTGAAGTTTCATGATATTGGGCGTACGGGTTCTACATTCCTGTGGCAAGATATTTAAAGTTCTATTGGCTGTTTGTTGCCAGACCCACTGCAAAACGCGTGGAATAGTTATCGACTTTATATATACGTCTACACTAATATCGTCTGTGCAAGTTTACAGTTATAAATATGTGCTATACATAATCACACGAAATGAGCCAGAATTTGGCATGTTCTACCCGCATATTGTTCACGATCTAAACAATAACTGACCCACAACTTAACGCGAGTTAAAACATTCGGTCGATTCAGTGGTCTTTACACAAAGGTTCGCCTTGCTGTTCCGCTACGAATGTGAAATAAGCCACGTGCATTTTATAAGTTCGATGAGAATATTTCACAAGCTGTTATCTTTCATACGGAAGCACATAAAATTACCGAACGTTCACAAAAACACTTCCCACTACAGTTGCTTTCAGCTAACGATAACCGAACCAATTTTATGTCTCTGATTCATCATTTGACACAATATTTGCGAAGAGCGATCTCATTTGATGTGTTCAGTATCGAAGTTCGGAAGCGCCTCCCTACACATTGTCCTCGTACAGACAGCGCCCATCGCTCTGCGAGAGAAGTTCATCATTCGGATTGGTTGTTGATCTGAATGACCAGTCAGAACACTTTTCTAGATGATTCTATTTTATCAAATCATAATTTTATATAGGTAAAACTTCAATTTATTACATTAGGTTTAATCATAAGACAAACCCAGTATGAGATAATCCCACAATTGAATAACGAATTTATTTTGTTTTTACTTCTTTTCTGACTGCCTTTTACAAAAAATGTTGATTCAAACATAAGTCACATGACTCATAGCTATTACCAGGAATGCTTTCCCACGGTTTGGATTTTACATTCCGAATTTTCGTATGTCCCACATTCACTCTATCAGTTACTCCAGCACACTCACATGAAAAAATGTAACTAAATATTAATATTATGTAAAGCAAAAAGTACAAATCTTAAAAGGAAACATTCTAGTTAACTTATTTTATAGGAACTGAAATTATCATAATTACTCTATATGATGTTGAAAGGAATCGTTGCCGTTATTAAATCAGTTTTCAAATACGAGAATTGTTTTCTCTGATCTTTAGGTTACATTGTTATCTTAGAAACTACGATAAATAACGAAATTAAATTAGGAGAGTATCATTTAAGCATTAAGAAAATGCAATGTGTAAAGTTGGACAGAATCGGAGAATAACTAATGTAGTTTATTTAGGTTCAGAGGGAGCTGAAATATTGGTAGCATTCTACTAGCAGGCTGAGTCACTGCCAGAAGCGGCATCTGATAATAGGTGCTTCATCTGCCTTCTAGCTAAAGAAAAGAAACGAACGAACGTCCCGCAGCTACTGGACTGGAGGCGCTAAACGATCTATACTTTACAGGACCTATGTTGTAACGGAATAACTTGCTATGTTGCAGGATGGGAGGGGGAGGGGGCAGGAGGCTATACACAGAGAAAATGGCTCTGAGCACTATGCGACTTAACTTCTGAGGTCATCAGTCGCCTAGAACTTAGAACTAATTAAACCTAACTAACCTAAGGACATCACACACATCCATGCCCGAGGCAGGACTCGAACCTGCGACCGTAGCGGTCACGCGGTTCCAAACTGAAGCGCCTTTAACCGCACGGCCACACCGGCCGGCGCTATACACAGAGAAGTGAGGTGTGGAGGAAACGTATGGAGATACCGAACTTTCAGTTGGAGATGAACGTTTGTGGCGATGAGAAGGAGATGGACATAGAGAGGGTGGTCTATGAGAAGAGCGGCAGAAAGAGAGGGGAGAAAGGAATTTAGAATGTATATTCAGTTACTGTACGTATTTAGCAATTGTAAATCATTGCTACGTACCCTAGTTTGTAATAAAAAATTCCAATTTTCTAGTGTTGAAAATGACGTGTTATTTTCCCCCCTTAAAGTGTGTACAAAGCCAGGTGATGGTGTACCATGAGTCACAAATAACAAGACCTCATACTGAAATGCTGACGCCTTTCATATATTTTACGTTTGGAAATACCACTGTAACCCTTGATACGCAGCAGGACCATGGGTGTGGAAATGTATAATTTGAGGCTTCATTGCGCACCCTTATGCTAAACATGAAGTTTAATTGATTTGCCGGCTTAGCGTGTCAGTTTTTAACCACATGGGTTTAAGCATGGAAACAGCAATGGTACACTTAATGTACAAATTTACAATCAAATTTTAGGCAACAGTTTTGACTGATATGCGTGTGTGAAAAATACGTAATATTGTGACACCTGACGGAAACATTGCATCTTTGTGTTACTGACGAATTTCTTCCAACGTTTTCTATATTGAATTGGTATTGTGACACTTAACAGTAACATAGATCAATTTGGATGTGGAAAATATTTTAGAATCCATTGGGCTTTACATAATGTGTGATGCAGAAATCAAACTTCGCACATGCACTTGTGCTTTGTAACCTATAAGTTTGTTGCTTAAATAATGTGTGTGTGTGTGTGTGTGTGTGTGTGTGTGTGTGTGTGTGTGTGTGTGTGTGCACGCACTCACGAGCCTACATACGCGCGCTAGCCTCCCTATGAAAATGTTCAAATGTGTGTGAATTCCTATGGGACCAAACTGTGGAGGTCACCGGTCCCTAGACTTACACACTACTTACACTAGATTACTCTAGGGACAACACACACACCCATGCCCGATGGAGGTCTCGAACCTCCGGTGGGAGTAGCTGCCTCCCTATGAAAGGGGCCAACGCCGTGCAGTACTCTTTGTAAAATTGAAATGGGGTTCCATCCGAACCTAGTGTGTTACTTCCATTCAACTCTTTCAGTTGTGATGCTTATTACTATGTCCTCCATACGGGAGTCTGTGAGATAGTCAAACGATGATACAGTTGTACGACTCTCATGAGGAAAGAGTTTCTTAAAAAGCGGAACTCTGTTTTTGCTTTCGCTATCTTCTACTGCCACTCCAGACTGGTCAGCTTGTGACAGGGTGGGAGCCTTACACCTGATTACCGATTTTGCATAGGACCAGAATTTTCCCGGCCATATCATTTGTTAAGGTATGACGGTGATAGTTGTTGCATGCGCAGCGAATAGAACTTTTCATAGAAGCACGAATCTCTACTCCCATCTCCATTGTCTTTGGGGAACAAAAACATTGGCGAGGCATATTGGGAATTAGAGGATCTAATCACCCCTCCTGGAAACAACTTTTCAACAATCTTTCTTAGCTCCTTTGGTGGTGCCATCCAGTAAGGAGAATGGAACACAGGGACGTAATCCGTGAGGTGCATTTCATTTTTATCAATTACACCCAACCTGTCTGTCAGGAAATCTGGGAATGGACCTAACTAATTTAACAGCTGCGACGCTTCATCTTCCTCCAAATCTCCTGCACAAAACTGGCAATTCCTTGAATCAATATTAGTAACTGCAGGACGTTGGTCATGAGAACATAACTGATAACGCTAATTGTTGTGTTGAATGTTAGCACGTCTGTTTAACTGAGATTTTTTTTACAACAGTGGTCTACCTGTAAGCGGCGCTTGGGGTGGTGTTAGCCCTGAGCGAGACAGTCGGTGGTGAGTCGAGAAAGCACTTCTAATGTGTGCTCTGAGTTTCCGAGCCGGTAATAGGTAAAGTGTGTTGTTTGAGGCGCTGTATACAGCCTGGTGACTTGGCCGCAGAACTATGTAGGATGGCAATTGATGCTTTGGTTAATATTGATGGAGGTGGAAACGACTGTACAACGATAATGGATTCAATCGCAACGTAACTTCCTTGAGGGGCTCATATTCGTATAAAGCCTACGGCAGTATCAGGAACTGCGAAATTCGCGGAATGACTCTTCTAAATTTAAAGTACTACCCAGGCTAAGTTACACTTCATAGATGTCTGCCCACTTAGTAACTGTAATTCCTGTACTTGAGAAGCCTAGTACTGTGCACACAGGCAGTGTCTCCGTTTAATTCTTGTACAGGCTGTGTAATTAATAGTTGTCGGCACTTGTATTTTGCATACGTTGTCGTTAAGCAAAAGCGAAATTCTGTGCAAGTACCCAAGACTAATATACCATTGACAAGTCTGGTGTCTAAGTTTTTAGCGTTTTTCCGTAAGTTTAATAAACACAAAAGATAAACGTAACAGAGACTTTAGTCATCAATAATATATCACCATTTAAAACAGTCTTCGAACTCTGGGGTAACTTTTTGATTCCGCGACTGTAGAAGCTGAATCGAGAACTCGCTTCCATGCACCGCTAAGCGTATATCTGCTGTGATGTTTGAAGTTCCTGTCGCACATTCTTATTTGTACAGCCTCCTTAACTACAGAATATTTTGAACCAGGTACCTATATACTGGGCTTCTGTTAAGAAGCATTACTTCTGCATCCAAGGTCAACAAAAGATGTACGTGAATTACGTTGGCAATATTAGATGTGCTCAATTACCATTGTGTGTTTGGCTCAGATGATGCAGTTATGTATAGAGAAGTATTACCTGAGAAAAGCTGCACAAAAATCTAGCCGTATCCCAAAAAGATTTCAAAGTGATCCGAAGATTCGCAATTTGTCTTAAATGCACAGAAATGTAAAATTGTGTACTTGGCACAACAGAATGAAATAAGATACAGTGATTACAATATGACTCAGACATGTGTAACCTATAAGTTCATACAAACACCTGTGAGTAACAATACTTATGGTTATGGATATGTAATGGAATGATGACACTGGCTAAGCATAGGTAAATCAGGTGGCGGACAGGTTCGATGGCAGAGTATAAGGAAATCGCAGTCAGTCTTTAAAGGAGATTGCTTACAAAACATTTCTGCTTCCACTGTATAATACTGCTCATGGATATGGGACTCACTGAACTAGTACTAACGGGACAATATTGAACGTAGTCTAAGCGGGCTGCACGTATTGTTTGGCTCACTCACGGACATGCAGAAACGCCTTAATTGGCAGACTCATGAAGATAAACGCCGGTCGCCCAGCGAAATCCTACTTACAAAGCTTTAAGACCAGTTGTAAGTGAAGAATTTAGAAATATACTCCATAAGTCTACTTATCGTTCCCGTACGAAGCGCGGAGAAGACATCAGTCTAACGTACGTCGCGCATAGTCATTTAAGCAATCACTCTTTCGCTGCTCCACACGCGGTTTGGAACGGGAAGAAACCTTAACATATAGTATAATGCTAAGTACTCTTTGCCAAGCAATTCAGTCGTTTGGAGAGCATTATACAGGTATAGATTTTATAGGACACAAACATAGTTTGGCATGATGAGGATAATGATTATGTTTGGTTTGTGGGAGGCTCAACTGCGTGATCATCAGCGAACGTACAAAGTCCCGCCCAATTGTTACACCGTCCAATTCAGCCACTGTTACGAATGATGATGATGAAGACATCACAAATACCCATTCCCCGGGCAGAGAAATTCCCCAACCCGGTTACGGATCGAACCCGGGAACCCGTAATCCAGAGGCGGCAACGCTAGCCTCTTTTTTTTTTCTACATTGTTGGTTGAGTCTGTTCGGGGCGGACATCCGATGACACCCGTTCAGGTTCTTCGTTGATCCGTTCACTCAGTTTTTTTTATTATTATTACAGAGGATAGGTGACCCTCTGACCGAACATACTGAGCTACCGTGCCGGCAAACAAGCTGCAGATGTTTGGCATGATGTGAATGAATGATTGAACAACCAGCAGCAATCATGATGTGCACGTGTTGTAGGTACTTGATGTTGTGTAGCAATTTTTATTGGTGTAAGTTGTTATATGACGAAATATTTTATCTTTAACCTCTCAGAGAAAGGTGACAATGTTTCACTTCGTTACACCACGTAATTTCGCTGTCCTGCGAAGGAAAAGTGAAGAATTTTGTACGACACAATATACGCCCACGTGAAAATGGTAGCGTGTAATCGGAACCTCAACTACGGAACACTATTTTGTAGCTAACATTGACTGAAGCTGAGAATTTATCTAATTTTGTAAATTAAAGCATGGGTTAATCATTTCACTCCTGCAGGAATTAATACTATGTTTGAAGATGTTACAGCCGGCCGATTTGGCAGAGCGGTTCTGGGCGCGTTAGTCTGGAACCGCACGTCCGCTACGATCGCAGGTTCGAATCCTGCCTCGGGTAAGGATGTGTGTGATGTCCTTAGGTTACTTAGGTTTAAGTAGTTCTAAGTTCTAGGGGACTGTTGACCTCAGATGTTAAGTCCCATAGTGCTCAGAGCCATTTGAACCATTTGAAGATGTTAGATGTTTTGTTCTAAGTCCAGTAAACAACCACTATTTTTATATACAAATTGATGGTTGAATATCATAATGCATTACGTAGGTAAGAGTCTACAGACAATAACTATTAAGATTTGCTTGTAATGTAGGGTAAGAAAATGGGCGAAACGGGTAACATCGTAGGTATAAAGGAGATGTAGTAACCTGGCAGGCAGTGGGTGACAGATTTAAGTTAATTACTCTCCCTTCTACTTGATGCTGGCCTCACTTGTAACGGGTTCCACGCAACAGGTGTCCTGTTTCCAGTGAGAATAGCGAAAAACAGAAAATTCGTTAAGCAAACATATTTGAATTACACATAAGAAACCAAATAATACACTCAGAGTATTGTTACCCGTATGTAGAAGTTACACTGCGTTGCAAATACTATGTTATTGATGAGGTGGAGTTGTCCACAGCCATAAGCTTCGTTTGAACACAACTGAGCTTTTCAAGACAGGTTTCCACAGGAGGTCGTATGCACTTGCCGTCCTCCGCCTTTTTAACTGACTTTCGCAGCTAAGAGTTTAACAGGGTCTCCGAACCACACATCGTGCAAGTACGCACAGTACATTAACGAGGTTACATCAGACACTAATGGTCTGACACTATCGACATTTTCTGTGGTACAATGGGAAATTAAAAAGATACTTTTCAGTTCTGAAGACCACGACTGATATCCTAGTACGCCGATTCGGATGTCAGAGTAAGGCAATACTGGGATGCCTCCTTTTCAAGGAACACGGCCAATATCCACTCGCTTCATTTCCCCCGATCGAGCTCGTGTTCCACAACTAATAAACGTATGGTCTTCAGGATGTTAAAGCTTAATCTTCCTTCCTTTTTCTGATAAATGTGAACTGTAATACGCTCGTATAAGAACAGTGGCGTTCGTAATTTTAATCTGTCATTAAGTTTCATCCTAAATTAATGTGTATTTCTTTATACAGTGGAGGGTACGCCAAGCGATGGGGAATCTTTGAAAACAGGCTGTAATATATACAATTAATTCTGAGTAACTAACAATGAATTATTAACGCAAAATATTTGACAGCCTACACCAGCCAAGCTTGAAATCATATGTTATTCGTACTATTTCATCGTTACTACAGTAGCAGGGCTCTAAAATTTTTGAGATGTTGTTGTCCCGAAGCTTCATCTGCCACTTCCGTTATCATTTAAGAAATAACTTAATTTCAGCCATTAACGCGAAAATCGCTAGCAATAGAAGCCAATGAAGAAAGCGCACTTTGCAGACCGGCAACTTTAAAGTAACAAAGAGTAAAAATAGGAGAAAGAGAAACAAGTCTTACGTAAACATTGTGTTCCTTTTGTACATGCACAGACATCATGGTAGACGAAATGAGAGTAATGACTAAGGGAATACTTCCAGAGCTAATGCCTAATTTCCAAAAATAGTACAGTATTCTTCCTGAGACGGACTGGGGCACTGCTACACGAAAGTTGGAAAAGATAAGCGTGCAGCAGCGAGCTCGATTAAGTTACTGAATTCATAGCCCAGAGACAGAACAAGGCGGCAGGCACTTGCTTAAAGCGAAACACTTAGAGGAAGTAACATCGCTCTGGAGCAGCGGAAAACATGTCGCCTTCTATTCTCGGAACGTCTGAACTTTTCCCATTACCAGAACAGATCCAAGAAATAAAATCTTTTCTTGGCACATACAGCCCGCCATCTGTTCTCAAGCTTGTGAGATTGGTTTCTTTTCGTTGTTTTCAAGTACTTTCGTTCTTAAGAATTTACTTTGTCTTAGGAAAAGATGGAAAACTGGTATAATTTCTACGATGCGACAAACATTGATAATCTCGCGACATTTAAATTGTGTAGCATGTTAGTGAAAAGAAAGCAGCGTGAAGAATGGTGATCTATTTGTAGCGCACTCGTTAGGCTGTGTTTCTGTCACCTGTTTAATTATGTTAAAAATGTGAAGCCGCAGTCATTATGTCGTGACAAACAGGTTCAGGCTCGTTCGACAAGATACTCGAAGAAAAGAGCTCCGTTCGAGTGTATCAGTGCAATTATTCACCCAACAAGTTATTGTCCAGATGCTAGACTAACTCAGACCACCATACTTCTCCTCTTTCCTCATCCACTTCCTGTTCGATACATACGTAAAGGCTGGTTTCATTACTTATTCCCGTTAGTTGGAAAACTAGTCTTTGAAAAGAGTACGATATTCACTTTTCGTCCTTTAAATGGAAGAGTGTCTTCAAATGAAATGAGACCATCATTTCCTTAACCCCCAATGGAGACAGACCGTTAATTAGGTACAGTAGTACCTGTGAATCAGAAATATTTCTGAAAATGTAGGAAATACCCTGTGCATAAATCATAGCAGTAAACACTAGACTAAGAGAATAAACTAAGAGACACAAGAAGTGAGAGATTCGATTGTAATATAGTTGGAGAGACATTATAAATGAGACGCCACCCAATCGCGCACTTGCACGCTCGCACACTCACACATTGCCACGTATATAGAAGGCACGTCAGATTCCAACAGGCGCAATTAAAAGACCCCTACATAAAGATTTTGGGTACAGCTATCATTAGTAAAAGAGAGACACACAAGCAAGCACATCTCATGCACATGTTACCGCCAACTCCAGCATTTCGGGCCGGAATTCCCGAAGCATTCTGGCACGAGATGATTTGAGTTCTGCTTGTGTGTATGAATCTCTCTCTTTTACCGATGAAGGCTACGGCAGAAATCTTTATGTAACCATCTTTTAATTGTGCCTTTCTGCAATTGAAAGTGTCTCAGCTTAACGTGACTGGATTTCTAAATAGATGTGATTTTGGGAACGCTGTTTACATACAAGGATTATGCAGGGTGATTTTTTCCACTGTGTACAAACTCTAGGGTCTGATCGATGAGAGGATATGGAACAAAAACGTCTAATGAACTTATGTCCGAAAATGTGTGATTTCCGTGCTAGGGACCATTTATTCAATCATACATTGCTACAGAGACCGTGGTCTAATAAGCGCTGTATCATGCAGCCACAGTTACAGTATGCATACTTTCCTCTTAAAGGGTGGTGCTGTTCCATATACGTCATGCCGTAGGGCGCTCTCCTGCCGTACTAGTTGGTAATGCTGTGTGTAATTCACCTCTCTGGGCGACTCACTTCGTAGTGGATGTGATACAGTGCTGTACGCAATGGTTCCTATTCGAATCGAGAGCTTGCCAACATGGTGTTTACTTACGAAAAGGCACGTGGCAACGGGCGGCGGGCAACAAGGTAGTTTAGGAGACCCATCCCTGACGACAACAACCACAGCATTTAATATTTGCAACATTGTTTCGGCGTCTGTCTGAGACAGGGTCGTCTCAAGAAACAGGAAATCATGAAGGACGTACCTGAAATGCTCGGATGCCAGGCTTTAAGGAAAATGTGATCAACACAGGGGAAGGCGACGCCCGTGTCAATACCAGGCTGTTGGCACGCCAGTACAGAGTAATCCAGACGACCGTGTGGAACATTTCCCATGACCGTTGTTACTACCCTTAGCACATACAGCATATGCAGGGCCTACTAGGGACAGACATTCCACATAGGGAGCAGTATACCGACTACTGCTTCTCAAATTATTTATTGATAGATTAAATTTGTTATAAACAATATATCTCTTTCGTCAGTCAACAACTCATTTCAGTAATGTTAAGTAACACACATAGAAATAACATGTACCGAAGTTAAAACTGCTTAATATGCTCCAAAAATATCCCTATTATTATTTAACAAATATTTAGTAGTTTTCCAGGAACCACAAAATGTTTAATGTGTATTAATATACAGTTTAAAAATGACACAAAGGTGCTTTTGCTTCATTACTGGATTTCTTAGCACAAAATTTGATCTATACATTAGTAATAACTTCACACAAAAAATTTTCAAATGTGTGTGAAATCTTATGGGACTTAACTGCTAAGGTCATCAGTCCCTAAGCTTACACACTACTTAACCTAAATTATCCTAAGGACAAACACATACACCCATGCCCGAGGGAGGACTCGAACCTCCGCCGGGACCAGCCGCACATTCCATGACTACAGCGCCTCAGACCGCTCGGCTAATCAAACGAGGCATTCCGAAATCCACAGTACCAAGCGTATGCCTAGGATACCAAATATCAGGCCTCTCACGACGAATTACGCAGTGGCCGAAGGCCTTCACTTAACAAGCGAGGACAGTGAGGCTTGCTTAGAATTGTCATAGTTATTCTCGCTTCCCACGCCCGGGTTCCCGGGTTCGATTCCCGGCGGGGTCAGGGATTTTCTCTGCCTCGTGATGGCTGGGTGTTGTGTGCTGTCCTTAGGTTAGTTAGGTTTAAGTAGTTCTCAGTTCTAGGGGACTTATGACCACAGCAGTTGAGTCCCATAGTGCTCAGAGCCATTTGTACCATATTTTGTCATAGTTAACACACAAGCAACGTTGCTTGAAATAACAGCTGAAATCAGTGAGAGACGTTCGTCTAACGTTTCCGTTAGGACAGTGCGACGAAATTTGGCCTTAATGGAATGAGGCAGCAGACAACGAGGCGAGTGCCCTTTGTCAATAGCACGACATCGCTGCGGCGCTTCTCCTGGGCTTCTGACCATATCGGTTGAACCCTAGATCACTAGAAAATCGTAGTCTGGTCGGATGAGTCCCGTTTTCAGTTGGTAAGATCTGACGGTAGGATTCGAGTGTGGCGCAGACACAATGGAGTCATGAACCCAAGGTGTCAACAAGACACTGTGGAAGCTGGTGGTGGCTCCATAAAGGTGCGGACTGTGTTTACATGGAATGGAATGGGTCCTCTGGTCCAACTGAACCACCATTGACTGGAAATGTTTGTGTTCGGCTACTTGGGAACCATTTTCAGCCATTCATTGACTTCATGTTCCGAAGCAACGACGGAATTTTTATGGATGACTGTCCCATGTCACCGGGCCACAATTGTTTGCAATTGCTTTGAAGAACATTATATGAAATTCGAGCAAATCATTTGGCCATGTAAATCACACGACATTCATCCCATCGAACATTTATGGGACATAGTCGAGAGGTCAGTTCGTGCACAAAATCCTGCACCGGCAACACTTTCGCAATTATCGACAGCCATAAAGTCAGCTTGGCTCAATACTTGCGCAGGGGACTTCCAACGGCATCCACTTCGAGTTGTTGCACTATGCCGGGCGAAATGATGTCTGACACGATATTAGGAAGTGTCCCATAACTTTTGTTATGTTACATGCGGTTCAAATAGATTGGAGCATTTTCTGTTCCATACAGCAAATTGCTGCAGTCGGAGTATCTATTTGGGACAACTCCATTAGAACTAAACAGTCTTGTGAATGAAATGAGAGTCGTAACTGTTTTCTTTCAGAAATATAATATTAGCATCTCTTATCCTTCCACTCTGTGATAATGACTTATTTATACACACAAAAATTACGTATCAGTATTTTGAAAATCGACTGGACTGTTTATCCTCACTTTCACGGTATACTATGCACACATTACCACTGTTGAGGAAGTACAGTTCGGTGGGACAGCAGTCCTTCACATGAACCAGCGCCATTGTTCCAAATTTGGTGCGACGCGCTCAATGTCAGGTATTCTCGATCTTCCTCAGTGCGTACCGCTTTCCCCTTACTCTCCAAATTGTGTAACATGAAAATCTAGATTTCTTATGTTACAACAAGTAACTGATAAGCAAAACATGTATATTTTTATTTGAAGCAGCACCTGTTGCACTTATATTTGTTTCAAAGACAGTGACTACAATGATAGTTTTGATTCTCCAATGGGACAGCATTAACTGAAAGCTTCCTAGTGAGTTTTCCGCTTTTACAGCAAGCCTCCCTGCTGATTCAGTAGGAATTACTTATCCCATTTGCCGAATAACATGCCTGGAAACACCCAATTCCTGCAAACATCAAACGTGGGAACGCCACTGAACCTAAGCAAGCTGAGACTCGATTTTCCAGGACAAGAAAAACCTTGGTGAAATTTGCTCTCCCAGGTTTGCTGTGGTTTTCTGCACTCAGCGTCTTCAAATAGCAATACCCTAGAAGCAGGGTAGACGTTTTGCATTAAAATGAAAGAATCAGGTGAAGCGATTTTAAAGCATTAATATTTATTTGTATTACCGAGAGAGAATCGCCTTTGATGTCCGCATCATGATTCAATAGAGCAACTCGTTTTTCAATAGTGATGGCAGCCATACTGTCATGTTTACGAGAGATAAGAGGCGTCACATCTACCTTGCAGGATGCCATCGTGCTTTAGTTGCCTCGTTCCACTCTCTCGGATTAGTACTGGCTCTAATATTATTAATTCTTCTACAGAAGCCCATAATCCAGTGCATGCCGTTCTATACAAATCAATCATTAATCGGCTGTTGTCAAATGAACTTTTTTTCTTTAATGGACATTTTTCTTGTGATGGAATGTCTCCAAATAATCAATAAATTCGATTGGTTGAATTTACAGCAAAAAAACATAACTGCAACATTTTAAAAAGTAATAGAAGATATGTACAACCTTTGCCTTTATGATGGCCTGAATTGTGTTGGAAAGACTTTCAGATAGCGATCTCAATGTCTGTGGGGAAATGGCAGCTCATTATTTCGAAATATCTGGAGAGAATTTGGCGTTCTAACTCATCCCGCAGGTGTTCCATTAGGTTCAGTTTGGCAATCAAGCCGGGCCACTTCTTTTCAGGAATATTGCTGCCCAAAAACCATTGTATCATAGACACTGCTTTATTATAGGATGTATTACCATTTTGATAAAATTCCTCCTCCACTGTGCACAGTACACAACACTGTAGAAAAGTCTTCAATCCATCCTCATTTGGCATCTTCTTAGGTGCAATAGTGGGAACAAGCCCTAACAACAGAAAACAGCTCGGTACTGTACAACACCGTCACCTCCATTCTTCACTGACGACAGGCATCGCACAGCACTACAAATTGTTCATTCTCAGTCGTGCACTGTCCAGTGGCGTCGCTGTTTATGGCACTTCAATTTATGCTTAGTGCTGGCTGGAGAAGTGTGTCAACAATCGCACACCACTCCACACCACTTATTTGACAGTTGTTTTTAGTGTGATACTACCGGAAACATAAAGAACGTGGGCAATGACTGATTTGATTCAACAGTTATGCGATACAAGGAGCAGGACTTACCTAGAAGCTGTGTGTAATTAGCAGTATGAGAAAGTTTATTTGCGATCCATGCTAGCACTGTTACTCGCTCGAGATCCAAACAACAACTGACAAGATAGCTCACATTATGACTCTTGAACACAGTAGACCACTGCGCTCACCATCGTGAATGACATGCAGGGCAACATTATTTTCCCAAATACGCTACCGGCACTTTTTTCCCATGATAGAATCATAGCTGTCTTGAATTTCGTTTCTTTTGCGAATAATATAAATAATGTCAAGCTGTGATCCAATTTACTGCGATTATACATTACACTCTACAATAGCGAAGTTTTCCACAACCCCAGGATATAGTAGATAATTCGTGAAGCTTCTCTTCAATATATAGTATTTCTTATCGTATGAATTATTACCCACTATTTCTGCTGGTGTTTTGTTGAAGATCATCGTCTTCTAGTCGTGATTGTCATCGTCTTCTTATCATCCTAATTATAATCATCCCCTCCTTCTGCTCCACCTGCTTCGCTTTTAACTTTATCATCTTGATCTGTGTCCTTTCAGTATAGTTCTCCCAGATCTCTGAGTAGTAGGAGAAATGGGAAGTTGAAAGACAAGGTTTTTGAATTGCGTCTCACTCTACTTCTTCTAGTCCTCTCACAAAACCCTGTGATATTTTTTTCTATCCTACATTAGCACAGCCGGATTAGGATCTGCAATTGCGTTGTCTCCAATGACACGTATATCTTCATGTCTAAGTATTGATCCACCAATTTGGTCTAATGCTGTCTGAAGGATAAGAGTATTCCAGTATCTATAACCTCTCTTAGAATTTACTTCTTCAAAGAGTGACAGCTGTGCTTGTGAACATTGGTAGCCTTGAGCATTTAACCATAATTTCTAAGATCTTGTGTTGTCTAACTGTTTTCAGGGGGTTTGATTTTAAACAATAGAATATTTAATGCTATCATTCCCATATGTCTTACAGTGTGAATTATTCAATCATCTCCATCGACGTCTACTGGTGAATCATCAGTCATCCACACCCTTTCTGTTCTTTCAGATCTAATGTAGTACCACGCATTTTGTCTCTTTGGTCAACAAAAAAAAGATGTTGCCAGTTGACCCTCTGTCTATTCTTCACCACCATCACCATCTTCCTCATCATTTTCATCTTCTTCTTCTTTTCCTCCGACAATATTGTTGCCTTCTGCTTTCATAAATACCACGTTTTCTTGGTCTCTCTTATGTTGGAGTAAACGTCGATATCTCTGTAGAGATTGAGAAACGTGTTTAAATACATTTTCCATTGAAGAATTAGGAACTTCTGCTTGTTTTTTTCTCCTTTTTGACAGTAGTGCCGTATATTTCCTCACGATTTCAGCAATTGAATTGCTGTCAATTCAGTTACTGAAATCGTGAGGAAATATGCTGACAACTACAGTGCTCAATCATAATTGAACCAATTATAAGCAAATGCGTAAATTTATACCATTCCTACAGCATTAGGCATTAGCTATTGGGCATTAGCTGTTAGCTGTTAGATGTTAGCCATTAGTAATAGGCATTATTTGTCAGGTATTAAATGTTACCCATTAGGCTGTAGATGTTAAGTGATAGGCATTATGCATTAGCTGTTACGCTGAGTGGACACCTAGAGGAGTGCAAATGATGGACACATTGAAGGAGAATGGGCTGACTGTTAAGCCTGTTCTTCTATCCAGTTGAATTGTGAGCTGTCGGCAACACTGCAGTGCTCAACCACAGGTCAACCGCTTACAAGCGAAGTCTTGACCTATACAGCATGTTACAGCATGAAGTGTTAACCAGTAGGTGTTTTCTGTCAGTCATCAGGCATTAGCCATTACTCATTAGCTGTTAGGTATTAGAGATTAGCCACTAGCTATTACTTGTTAGCTGTTAAGCATAATGGATTAGCTGTTAGCTATTAACTTTGAAGCATTGGGAATTACATACTAGGCATTAGGTGCTATGCATTAGGCTTTGTAAGCTGTTAGGTGTTACTGAGGGGGAACATAGGGGGATTGGAGACCACTTCTGATCGAACTGAAAGACAAGTTGACAGCTGCAGCGCTCATTCACAGCTGAACCACTATGAGCCAAATGTTTCAAGTTATGCCATTCCTCATAGCCTTAGGTGTTAGCTGTTAGTTGTTAGCTTTTAACCATTAGGCATTAGACATCGTTATCCATTAGGCATTAGATGATAGCAGTAACCATTGTGTTACAAGTTAGCTGTTAGGAGCAAAATATGAGCCATTAAGCATTACGTTCTAAGTATTTGGTACTAGGTGTTAGATGTAACTAGGAGAAAACCTAGGGGGAATGGTGAGAACTAGTGTAACTGGTGGTCACCTAGGAGGCAAATGGTCCGACCATTAAGGCCTCTCTACTGTACAATCAAACTGAGAGACATGTTTAAAAATGCAGTGCTGAACTACAACGGAATCAATTACAGGCAAACGTTTCATACCATTCCTCACAGCAATAGGTTTTAGCCTTCAGTCATTAACTGTTAATCATTAGACATTAGGTATTAGCCATTAGGTGTAAGGCATTAGATTTAGGATTAGGCATTAACCATTAGATGCTAGGAATTAACGATTAGGTACTAAACATCAGCTAATAGCTGTTAGCTTGAGGAATTAGGCATTAGTTATTAGCCATTATGTGTTAAGTGTTTGGTGTTGTGTGTTAGCTGTTAGGTGTTCGATGTTGCTAGGTAGAAACCTATGGGAAATGGTGATGCTTAGGGAACATGGTGGATACCTATGAAGGAAACTGTCTGACTCTTAAAACTACTCCTCCATCCTATCAGACTGAGGGACGTGTTGACAACTAAACGAGTTACAAGCGGAGGATTCAATTTATATTACTCCTAGTGGCATTATGATTAGGTATTGCTGGATTTCAAATAGTGTTATAACACCAGTCAGATATTAGCTACTTGAGGTTTGAACTGTACGCCTACTGTAACAGATTATAGTGTTTTAGTACCTGAATAGTGTAAATTCGCGTAGTCGTTTGTCTACTGTTTTGTTTTGAACGGCCAGTGTCGGTTGGTCGCAGTCAGTGTGCTCCCTGCCGCCGTTGGATTAGCAGCTGCAGCAGCAAGTCGTATACTCCTAGCTCACTCATTTGTTACATAGTTTAATTCTTAATTTCTTTGCGTGTTTTTGGTACTTGCATTGTGTAATTCATAAATTTCGGGCGTATTATAGTATTTGAGAGTTGTAGCATCGCGTTTTAGTACCTGAATAGTGTAAATTCGCGTAGTCGTTTGTCTACTGTTTTGTTTTGAACGGCCAGTGTCGGTTGGTCGCAGTTAGTGTGCTCCCTGCCGCCGTTGGATAAGCAGCTGCAGCAGCAAGTCGTATACTCCTAGCTCACTCATTTGTTACATAGTTTAATTCTTAATTTCTTTGCGTGTTTTTGGTACTTGCTGTGGTGTCACCGCCAGACACCACACTTGCTAGGTGGTAGTTTAAATCGGCCGCGGTCCATGTAGTACATGTCGGACCCGCGTGTCGCCACTGTGATCGCAGACCTAGCGCCACCACCAAGGCAGGTCTCGTGATACGAGAGTGGACTCGACCCCAGTTGTACGAGAACCAAGCTACCGGCCAGTTGTACGCGAACCTAGCTATCGCCCAGTTGTACGAAGCCTTTCTCTCTCATTAGCCGAGAGACAGAATAGCCATCAGCTAAGTTAATGGCTATGAACTAGCAAGGAGCCATTTGTATCAGGACTATAGCTTACGAGTATTCAAGAGAAATAAAAGATAAGTAAAAAAGCATCTACATACTTTTCTTCTTATTCATTCATAAGTTTTATGTTCCAGACTTCACGCCCGTATGCTTATTGCCGTGCGTGCACTATCGGCCACAGCTTTAGTTTAGCATTTCCCTTTCAGCTATCAACATCACGGTGTCGGTCCAGCAACCGATACCACAATACTTGCATTGTTTAATTCATAAATTTCGAGCGTATTATAGTATTTGAGAGTTGTAGCATCGCGTTTTAGTACCTGAATAGTGTAAATTCGCGTAGTCGTTTGTCTACTGTTTTGTTTTGAACGGCCAGTGTCGGTTGGTCGCAGTCAGTGTGCTCCCTGCCGCCGTTGGATAAGCAGCTGAGCAGCAAGTCGTATACTCCTAGCTCACTCATTTGTTACATAGTTTAGTTCTTAATTTCTTTGCGTGTTTTTGGTACTTGCATTGTTTAATTCATAAATTTCGAGCGTATTATAGTATTTGAGAGTGTAGCATCGTGTTTTAGTACCTGAATAGTGTAATTTCGCTTAGTCTCCTTCCGCCGCCGAGCAGTGTCAGCAGTGCGCAAGTAGCAGCACTACTGCATTTACTAGGCAATCTTGTATTTTAATAACCGTTTAAATTTTGTCGATTTGTTTGCGCTCTCTGTAGATTAGTTCAGACGTTCTTAGCAAAACAGTTTTTAGCATGGATAGGGACTGCAACTGCTGTGTTCGGATGCAGGCTGAGTTGGCATCCCTTCGCTCCCAGCTTCAGGCAGTGTTGGCTTCGGTCACACAGCTTGAGGCTGTTGCCAATGGGCATCACTGTGGGGGTCGGGATGGGGGTTTGTCGGGGACGGCCAGCTCGTCCCACGCATCCCCTGATCGGACTACGACTGTGGTTGCCCGGGATACTGCCCGCATTGAGGCTGATCCCTCACCTGTGGTAGAGTGGGAGGTCGTTTCAAGGTGTGGCAGGGGGCGAAAGACATTCCGGAGGGCTGAACGGAAAGCCTCTCCAGTTTGTCTGACGAACCGGTTTCAGGCTCTGTCTCAGGCTGATACTGATCTTCGGCCTGACATGGCTGCTTGTCCTGTTCCAGAGGTTGCCCCTCAGTCTGCAAGATCCGGGCAGTCGCAGAGGGTGGGCTTACTGGTAGTTGGGAGCTCCAACGTCAGGCGCGTAATGGGGCCCCTTAGGGAAATGGCAGCAAGAGAGGGGAAGAAAACCAATGTGCACTCCGTGTGCATACCGGGGGGAGTCATTCCAGATGTGGAAAGGGTCCTTCCGGATGCCATGAAGGGTACAGGGTGCACCCATCTGCAGGTGGTCGCTCATGTCGGCACCAATGATGTGTGTCGCTATGGATCGGAGGAAATCCTCTCTGGCTTCCGGCGGCTATCTGATTTGGTGAAGACTGCCAGTCTCGCTAGCGGGATGAAAGCAGAGCTCACCATCTGCAGCATCGTCGACAGGACTGACTGCGGACCTTTGGTACAGAGCCGAGTGGAGGGTCTGAATCAGAGGCTGAGACGGTTCTGCGACCGTGTGGGCTGCAGATTCCTTGACTTGCGCCATAGGGTGGTGGGGTTTCGGGTTCCGCTGGATAGGTCAGGAGTCCACTACACGCAACAAGCGGCTACACGGGTAGCAGGGGTTGTGTGGCGTGGGCTGGGCGGTTTTTTAGGTTAGATGGCCTTGGGCAAGTACAGAAAGGGCAACAGCCTCAACGGGTGCGGGGCAAAGTCAGGACATGCGGGGACCAAGCAGCAATCGGTATTGTAATTGTCAACTGTCGAAGCTGCGTTGGTAAAGTACCGGAACTTCAAGCGCTGATAGAAAGCACCGGAGCTGAAATCGTTATAGGTACAGAAAGCTGGCTTAAGCCAGAGATAAATTCTGCCGAAATTTTTACAAAGGTACACACGGTGTTTAGAAAGGATAGATTGCATGCAACCGGTGGTGGAGTGTTCATCGCTGTTAGTAGTAGTTTATCCTGTAGTGAAGTAGAAGTGGATAGTTCCTGTGAATTATTATGGGTGGAGGTTACACTAAACAACCGAACTAGGTTAATAATTGGCTCCTTTTACCGACCTCCCGACTCAGCAGCATTAGTGGCAGAACAACTGAGAGAAAATTTGGAATACATTTCACATAAATTTTCTCAGCATGTTATAGTCTTAGGTGGAGATTTCAATTTACCAGATATAGACTGGGACACTCAGATGTTTAGGACGGGTGGTAGGGACAGAGCATCGAGTGACATTATACTGAGTGCACTATCCGAAAATTACCTCGAGCAATTAAACAGAGAACCGACTCGTGGAGATAACATCTTGGACCTACTGATAACAAACAGACCCGAACTTTTCGAATCTGTATGTACAGAACAAGGAATCAGTGATCATAAGGCCGTTGCAGCATCCCTGAATATGGAAGTTAATAGGAATATAAAAAAAGGGAGGAAGGTTTATCTGGTTAGCAAGAGTAATAGAAGGCAGATTTCAGACTACCTAACAGATCAAAACGAAAATTTCTGTTCCGACACTGACAATGTTGAGTGTTTATGGAAAAAGTTCAAGGCAATCGTAAAATGCGTTTTAGACAGGTACGTGCCGAGTAAAACTGTGAGGGACGGGAAAAACCCACCGTGGTACAACAACAAAGTTACGAAACTACTGCGAAAGCAAAGAGAGCTCCACTCCAAGTTTAAACGCAGCCAAAACCTCTCAGACAAACTGAAGCTAAACGATGTCGAAGTTAGCGTAAGGAGGGCTATGCGTGAAGCGTTCATTGAATTCGAAAGTAAAATTCTATGTACCGACTTGACAGAAAATCCTAGGAAGTTCTGGTCTTACGTTAAATCAGAAAGTGGCTCGAAACAGCATATCCAGACACTTCGGGATGATGATGGCATTGAAACAGAGGATGACACGCGTAAAGCTGAAATACTAAACACCTTATTCCAAAGCTGTTTCACAGAGGAAGACCGCACTGCGGTTCCTTCTCTAAATCCTCGCACAAACGAAAAAATGGCTGACATCGAAATAAGTGTCCGAGGAATAGAAAAGCAACTGGAATCACTCAATAGAGGAAAGTCCACTGGACCTGACGGGATACCAATTCGATTCTACACAGAGTACGCGAAAGAACTTGCCCCCCTTCTAACAGCCGTGTACCGCAAGTCTCTAGAGGAACGGAGGGT
This sequence comes from Schistocerca piceifrons, assembly GCF_021461385.2. Classification (NCBI taxonomy): domain Eukaryota; kingdom Metazoa; phylum Arthropoda; class Insecta; order Orthoptera; family Acrididae; genus Schistocerca; species Schistocerca piceifrons. The sequence goes on from NC_060138.1 coordinate 239,196,635, forward strand.
TCCAAATGATTGGAAAAGAGCACAGATAGTCCCAGTCTTCAAGAAGGGTCGTCGAGCAGATGCGCAAAACTATAGACCTATATCTCTTACGTCGATCTCTTGTAGAATTTTAGAACATGTTTTTTGCTCGCGTATCATGTCATTTCTGGAAACCCAGAATCTACTATGTAGGAATCAACATGGATTCCGGAAACAGCGATCGTGTGAGACCCAACTCGCCTTATTTGTTCATGAGACCCAGAAAATATTAGATATAGGCTCCCAGGTAGATGCTATTTTTCTTGACTTCCGGAAGGCGTTCGACACAGTTCCGCACTGTCGCCTGATAAACAAAGTAAGAGCCTACGGAATATCAGACCAGCTGTGTGGCTGGATTGAAGAGTTTTTAGCAAACAGAACACAGCATGTTGTTATCAATGGAGAGACGTCTACAGACGTTAAAGTAACCTCTGGCGTCCCACAGGGGAGTGTTATGGGACCATTGCTTTTCACAATATATATAAATGACTTAGTAGATAGTGTCGGAAGTTCCATGCGGCTTTTCGCGGATGATGCTGTAGTATACAGAGAAGTTGCTGCATTAGAAAATTGTAGCGAAATACAGGAAGATCTGCAGCGGATAGGCACTTGGTGCAGGGAGTGGCAACTGACCCTTAACATAGACAAATGTAATGTATTGCGAATACATAGAAAGAAGGATCCTTTATTGTATGATTATATGATAGCGGAACAAACACTGGTAGCAGTTACTTCTGTAAAATATCTGGGAGTATGCGTACGGAACGATTTGAAGTGGAATGATCATATAAAACTAATTGTTGGTAAGGCGGGTACCAGGTTGAGATTCATTGGGAGAGTGCTTAGAAAATGTAGTCCATCAACAAAGGAGGTGGCTTACAAAACACTCGTTCGACCTATACTTGAGTATTGCTCATCAGTGTGGGATCCGTACCAGGTCGGGTTGACGGAGGAGATAGAGAAGATCCAAAGAAGAGCGGCGCGTTTCGTCACTGGGTTATTTGGTAACCGTGATAGCGTTACGGAGATGTTTAATAAACTCAAGTGGCAGACTCTGCAAGAGAGGCGCTCTGCATCGCGGTGTAGCTTGCTCGCCAGGTTTCGAGAGGGTGCGTTTCTGGATGAGGTATCGAATATATTGCTTCCCCCTACTTATACTTCCCGAGGAGATCACGAATGTAAAATTAGAGAGATTAGAGCGCGCACGGAGGCTTTCAGACAGTCGTTCTTCCCGCGAACCATACGTGACTGGAACAGGAAAGGGAGGTAATGTCAGTGGCACGTAAAGTGCCCTCCGCCACACACCGTTGGGTGGCTTGCGGAGTATCAATGTAGATGTAGATGTAGAGGCGTTACGTGTTAGGTGCAAAGAGAGAGGGAGACAGAGAGAGAAAACGATTACACTGAAGTAAATAAAGAGATAGAATATTATTGTAAGGCATACAGTATAAAATACAGACATGTGTTTAAGCAATTACTGTGTAACATTGACTTTGGGAATCATTTTAATATTACGCCAGAGGTATGTTTATGGACGCAGTCATCTTTGACTTCCACAGAAATTATTGTGACACCATTTCTATGCGTCGTAAAATCTCATACAGATATCACTACAGCGTGTAGTGTGCAGTGTTTAGTATGTAGCAACTACCATTTACTGTTTAGCGTTTTCCTTTAGCGTTTAGCGTTTACTGCTCGCTTTTTCCATTTTGTGAATGATTACTAGAGATCGCGTGTTTGTAAGGAGTATAGAATAAGACGTATGAAATACAGAGTGAAATGATTACTGGAGGTCACAGAATTTGACGTATTGTATACAGATAGATGGATGTGTGCTTATGCAACGCCTATCTTGGAGCTTGAAATCAGTATAATATTTTACCAGTGGTAGGTATGTGTAGGTAAATAAAGCTAAAGTTTGACATTCGCTCCGCTTGGATGATAAATCAAAAGAATACGACTTTCACGGAAATAATGAATATCTTCGTCTCTAAACTAAGAGTTGTGTAATTTTTGCTACATATTTGCCCACGTACCATTTAAAAATATGCATCGTGGTTGGAAAGAGGAGGGAAATGGGGTGTAAAGCACGTAACTGTGCTGTTTCCATCATCTCTGTTTCCATCATCTTGGACTTTTCATTGACAGGTGACAAGGAGGAAGGGGGGAGGGGGGCAGGGAGGACAGAGAAGGGTGTGACTTGATGTGAACATGAGAAATAACGTAATTTGATACCACTTTCACTCATTGTTTCTACTAAGCACTGACTATTACGGATTTTAAATTGCCCCCTAACTCCGTTGGGCTGTTTCCGAAGTCTCGGATGCTTAATACTGCACTATGATTCATTTGTGATGATCAAGAGTAAATGGGGGAGAGATGGTTTTTAATGGGCCATTAATGCTGTTGAGTTACTTATTAATGCAGCACTCAGATTGGTTGCAAATAGATAGGAGGGGACATGTTGTATAAAGCACGATTGGTTTATTACCATCATCTTGCAATTTTTTCATATAATATTTTATTTGAAAGCTGCACTATGATGGTTTGAAGATAGGGAAGGCGAGGGGTGGGGAAGGGGAATACTTAGAATTTACCAGGAGCATAATTGAGTTCTTTCCTAACATTATCGTCTGACTGGTTAGAAGCTACGTAAAGCACCCGCAGACTAGGGGTAGTATCATTGATTAGTAATTAAAATGTCCTATGTCCCGAGTTAGAACCCCGCCACCCCTTACGTTTTGAACAAAAATCATCAGCTTTTGCGGCGAAGACTTCCAGCATAAGAAATTACCCACCATCTGCGAACGGTCTTGTCAAAAAGGGCGGAGGAGCAGATAGAGGTTCAGAGCATTCTGTTACCTTGTGGTGGGAAACTGCCCTTAAAGACAGAAGGATCAGCAGTGATCATTGGTATGTTGATGCAGAAGGCAACGGAAACCTCTGAATTAAAGATACATAATGTGTATCGACATGTGAGCTGTAACTGAAAATGTGACATGTTGATCGCTCCATTAGCAAATGATTCCGGAATAGACATCCATTCAGATTCATGGGAGGGGGACTGCCCAGAGGGAGGTGACCGTGAGAAAAAGATAGAATAATCAATGAGACGATAATGTTTTACGAGTCGGAGTGTGGGAAGTGAGATGTTTGAACGTGGCAGTAAAGGTAATAAATTTGAAAACGGAAGTACAAAGGCTCAATCTAGATATAATGGGGGTCAGTGAAATGAAATGGAAAGAAGACAAGAATTTCCGGTCAGATGACTACAGGGTAATATTAACAGCAGCAGAAAGTAGTATAACGGGAGTAGGATTCGTTATGAATAGGAAGATAGGGCAGAGAGTGTGTTACTATGAACAGTTCAGTGATAGGGTTGTTATCATTAGAATCGACAGCAAACCGACACCCGAAACAATAATTCAAGTATACATCGCAGGCTGAAGATGAAAAGATACAGGACATGTATGTGGATATTGAGCGGGTATATCACTACGTAGTCGATATTGCAGAGATTCGCCATCCACTGTTAGAATCGGAATGTAGAAGAGCTCTAGAAAACTTAAGCTCAAATAAGGCAGAAGGGCTAGAAACATATTACATCAGAATTTCTGAAATCATTGGAAAAGTATCAACGAAACGACACAGGAGCCTGGACAGTTGTATGGGAAGGAGTGGATGAAAGGTTTACAGGAGAATAGGATCTTGGGACAAGGAATGAGAACGTAGAAAGACTAATTGAGTTCTGCAACAAATTTCAGCTTGTAATAGCGAATATTCTGTTCAAAAATCGCAAGAGAAGGAGGTATACTCGGAAAAGTCCAAGTGATACCGGAAGATTTCAGTTAGATTACATCATGGTCAGACAGAGATTCCGAAATCAGATACAGGACTGTAAGGCGTCTCCAGGAGAATATTTATACCCTCATTTAGCAGCTTAGTAGTGATTAAGAGTAGGCTGAAGCTTAAGAAGCTAGCCAGGAAGAATCAATGCACAAAGAAGTGGATAACGAAAATACTTATGGATGGAGAAATACGTTTGAAGTTCTCGGCTATAGATACTGCGACAAGAAATAGCTCAGTAGGAAGTTCAGATGAAAAGGAATATACGTCTCAAAGAAGGACAACTACAGAAGTTGGACAGGAAAGCGTAGATACAAGCAATGTGACTTTGAGGAAACTACGTATAACGCAAGAAATACTTCAGTTGATCGATGAAAGAAGAAAGTATAAAAATGTTCGGGGATGGTCAGGAATAGGGAAATACATGTCGCTTACAAACGAAATAAGTTTGAAGCGTAAAGAAGCTAAAGTGAAATGGCTGCCTGAAAAATGTGAAGGTCTCAAAAAAGAAATGATTGTCGGGAGGACTGGTTCAGTATATACTAAAGTCTGACAACCTTCGGTGAAATTAAAAGCAAGGGTATAAACATTAAGAGTGCAGTGGTAATTCCGCTGTTAAATGCAGAGGAGAGATCGGATGGGTGGAAAGAGTACACTTAAGATCTCTGAGGGAGGAGGACTTGTCTGATGACATGATAAAATGAGGAACAGGAGTCGATATTGCAGAGATTGGTCATCCAGTATTGTTGTTGTTGTGGTCTTCAGTTCTGTGACTGGTTTGATGCAGCTCTCCATGCTAATCTATCCTGTGCAAGCTCCTTCATCTCCCAGTACCCACTGCAACCTACATGCTTCTGAATCTGCTTAGTGTATTCATCTCTTGGTTTCTTGGTCATCTCTTACCCTCCAATGCTAAATTTGTGAACCCTTGATGCCTCAGAATATGTCCTACCAACCGATCCCTTCTTCTAGTCAAGTTGTGCCACAAACTTCTCTTCTCCCCAATCCTATTCAATACCTCCTCATTAGTTACGTGATCTACCCACCTAATCTTCAACATTCTTCTGTAGCACCACATTTCGAAAGCTTCTATTCTCGTCTTGTCCAAACTATTTATCGCCCATGTTTCACTTCCATACATGGCTACACACCATACAAATACTTTCAGAAACGACTTCCTGACACTTAAGTCTATACTCGATGTTAACAAATTTCTCTTCTTCAGAAACGCTTTCCTTGCCATTGCCAGTCTACATTTTATATCCTCTCTACTTCGACCACCATCAATTATTTTGCTCCCCAAATAGCAAAACTCCTTTACTACTTTAAGTGCCTCATTTCCTAATCTAATTCCCTCAGCATCACCCGACTTAATTCGACTACATTCCATTATCCTCGTTTTGCTTTTGTTGATGTCCATCTTATATCCTCGATTCAAGACACTGTCCATTCCATTTAACTGCTCTTCCAAGTCCTTTGCTGTCTCTGACAGAATTACAATGTCATCGGCGAACCTCAAAGTTTTTATTTCTTCTCCATGGATTTTAATACCTACTCCAAATTTTTCTTTCGTTTCCTTTACTGCTTGCTCAATATACAGATTGAATAACATCGAGGAGAGGCTGCAACCCTGCCTCATTCCCTTCCCAAACACTGCTTCCCTTTCATGCCCCTCGACTCTTATAACTGCCATCTGGTTTCTGTACAAACTGTAAATAGCCTTTCGCTCCCTGTATTTTACCCCTGCCACCTTTAGAATTTGAAAGAGAGTATTCCAGTCAACATTGTCTAAAGCTTTCTCTAAGTCTACAAATGCTAGGAACGTAGGTTTGCCTTTCCTTAATCTTTCTTCTAAGATAAGTCGTATGGTCAATATTGCCTCACGTGTTCCAACATTTCTACGGAATCCAAACTGATCTTCCCCGAGGTCGGCTTCTACCAGTTTTTCCGCTCGTCTGTAAATAATTCGTGTTAGCATTTTGCAGCTGTGACTTATTAAACTGATAGTTCGGTAATTTTCACATCTGTCAACAACTGATTTCTTTGGGATTGGAATTATTATAATCTTCTTGAAGTCTGAGGGTATTTCGCCTGTCTCATACATCTTGCTCACCAGATGGTAGAGTTTAGTCTGGACTGGCTCTCCCAAGGCCGTCAGTAGTTCTAATGGAATGTTGTCTACTCCCGAGGTCTTGTTTCGACTCAGGTCTTTCAGTGCTCTGACAAACTCTTCACGCAGTATCGTATCTCCCATTTCATCTTCATCTACATCCTCTTCCATTTCCATAATATTGTCCTCAAGTACATCTCCCTTGTATAGACCCTCTATTTACTCCTTCCACCTTTCTGCTTTCCCCTCTTTGCTTAGAACTGGGTTTCCACCTGAGCTCTTGATATTCATACAAGTGGCTCTCTTTTCTCCAAAGGTCTCTTTAATTTTCCTGTAGGCTGTGTCTATCTTACCCCAAGTGAGATAAGCCTCCACATCCTTACATTTGTCCTCTAGCCATGCCTGCTTAGCCATTTTGCACTTCCTGTCAATCTCATTTTTGAGACGTTTGTATTCCTTTTTGCCTGCTTTATTTACTGCATTTTTATATTTTCTCCTTTCATCAATTAAATTCAATATTTCTTCTGTTACCCAAGGATTTCTACTAGCCCTCGTCTTTTTACCTACTTGATCCTCTGCTGCCTTCACTACTTCATCCCTCAGAGTTACCCATTCGTCTTCTACTGTATTTCTTTCCCCCGTTCCTGTCAATTGTTCCCTTATGCTCTCCCTGAAACTCTGTACAACCTCTGGTTTAGTCAGTTTATCCAGGTCCCATCTCCTTAGATTCCCACATTTCTGCAATTTCTTCAGTTTTAATCTACAGTTCATAACCAATAGATTGTGGTCAGAGTCCACATCTGCCCCTGGAAATGTCCTACAATTTAAAACCTGGTTCCTAAATCTCTGTCTTACCATAATATAATCTATCTGATACCTTTTAGTATCTCCAGGATTCTTCCATGTATACAACCTTCTTTTATGATTCTTGAACCAAGTGTTAGCTATGATTAAGTTATGCTCTGTGCAAAATTCTAACAGACGACTTCCTCTTTCATTTCTTAGCCCCAATCCACATTCACCTACTATGTTTCCTTCTCTCCCTTTTCCTACTGTCGAATTCCAGTCACCCATGACTATTAAATTTTCGTCTCCCTTCACTACCTGAATAATTTCTTTTATCTCATCATACATTTCTTCAATTTCTTCATCTTCTGCAGAGCTAGTTGGCATATAAACTTGTAATACTGTAGTAGGCATGGGTTTCGTGTTCATCTTGGCCACTATAATACGTTCACTATGCTGTTTGTAGTAGCGTACCCGCACTCCTATTTTTTTATTCTTTACTCCTGCATTGCCCCTATTTGATTTTGTATTTATAACCCTGTATTCACCTGACTAGAAGTCTTGATCCTCCTGCCACCGAACTTCACTAATTTTCACTATATCTAACTTTAACCTATCCATTTCCCTTTTTAAATTTTCTAACCTACCTGCCCGATTAAGGGATCTGACATTCCACGCTCCGATCCGTAGAATGCCAGTTTTCTTTCTCCTGATAACTACGTCTTCTTGAGTAGTCCCCGCCTGGAGATCCGAATGGGGGACTATTTTACCTCCGGAATATTTTACTCAAGAGGACGCCATCATCATTTAACCATACAGTAAAGCTGCATGCCCTCGGGAAAAATTATGACTGTAGTTTCCCCTTGCTTTCAGCCGTTCGCAGTACCACAACAGCAAGGCCGTTTTGGTTAGTGTTACAAGGCCAGATCAGTCAATCATTAGAATCGGAATTTAAAAGAGCTCTGGAAAACTTAAGATTAAATGAGGCAGAAGGGCTGGATGACATTACATCAGAATTACTGATATCACTGGGGAAGTATCAACAAAATGATTGCTAGAGGTGGTGTGTAGAATGTGAGTCAGGCGATATACCATCTGACTTTTAGAAAAATATCTTTCACAAAGTTCAAGGACTGCTAAAGTTCACAAGTCTGAGAATTTTCGCGCGGTCAGCTTAACAGCTTATGCATCCAATTTGCTAACAAGAATAATGCACAGAAGAACGGAAAAAAGGATTGAGTATTTGTTACAAGACGATCAGTCTTGCTTTAGGAACGGTAAACGTACCAAAAAGGAAGTGCTGACGTTGTAGTTGATAATGGAAGCAAGAGTAAAGAAAAATCAATAGAAGTTCATAGGTTTGTCGACCTGGATTAAGCGTTCGATAATGTAAAATAGTGAAAGATGTTGGAAATTCTGAGGAAAATAGGTGTAAGCTACAGGGAGAGACGGGTAATCTGCAACATGTACAAGAGCAAAAGGGAGTAATACGAGTGGAGGACCAAGAAAGAAATACTCGGATTAAAAATGGTGTAAGACAGAGATGTAGTATTTCACTCCTACTGTTGAATGTATACGTCGAGGCAGCATTGTTGAGAATGAGAGGAAAGTTCAAGAATGGAATTAAAATTCGAGTTCAAAGGATATCAATGTTCCGATTCGCTGATGACATTCCTATCCGCGGTAAATGTGAAGAAAATTTACAGGATCTGCTGAATGGAATGAACAGTTTGTCAATTAAGTACAGAATATGGATTGAAAGTAATCGAAGAGAGACAAAAGTGATGATACGTAGCAAAAATGAAAACAGCGAGAAACTTAACGTCAGGATTGATGGTCATGACGTAGATCATGTTAAGGAATTTTGCTACCTAGGCAGTAAAATGACCCGTGATGGACGGTGCAGGAAGGACATCCAAAGCAGACTAGCACTAGCAAAATGAACATTGCTGGCCAAGAGAAGAATGGTAGTATCAAGTATGAGCCTTAATCTCAGGAAGAAATATCTGATAATGTACAGTTGGAGCAAAGCGTTATATGGTAGTGAAACATGGACTGTGGGAAAACCGGAATAGAAGAGAATCGAAGCATTTTATATGTGGTGCTACAGAAGAACGTTGAAAATTAATTGAACTGACGAGATAATGAATGAGGAGCTTCTCCAAAGAATTGGCGAATAAAGAAGTATTTGAAAATCACTAACAATAATAAGGAACAGGATGATAGGGCATCTGTTAATACATCACGGAATAACTTCCGTTGTACTAGAAGGAGTTGAAGAGGATAAGAACTGTAGGGAAATGACTGAGGACATAAGTTGCAAGTGCTGCTCTGAGATGAAGAGATTGGCACAGGGGAGGAACTCGTGACGTTCCGTATCAAACCAGTCAGAAGACTGATGACTCAAACAATAAATATAAAAGCACACTATTGGATTCTTAATATTGAACTATGATTGTCTGTAGATTAGGATGTGACGAGGGGAGGGGGGAGGATTTTTAACTTCCCCATTAACACACGTGTGCTATTTCCGATGTTCTGAATTTTTAATTCTATTTTACGATTGGCTGGAGATAAGGAGAGAAGAGGGCTTTCGATTTCCAATAACTGACTGATTGACGATATCAGGAGTTCAAAATATCGATGACGGTATGGATGACCTTCATAACCATGTGATTAAATGACTACATTTAAGGGCAAAGTATGCCACAGTGCCCAGGTAGTGTCTGTGTACCGAATTCATGTCGGCTGGATAATTGGAGATGGGATGGCAGGAGATCTCTCTCTAAGCTGTGAGCGCTTTGCAGCGCGACAGGTACAGTTGACCAACATGCCGTCAATATGGCAAGATTGCAGAGGGGGCACTGTGATCAAGAGCTACTGCACAGAGATCAAAGGACGCTTACTGCATTTAAACAGCTGGCGCGGCACTGGCTAAGTGAACAACAGCCAGTGAGACGCCATGTATGAACAGTTCTGTGTAAGAAGTGCTGAGGCATTATTTACAGGCATCTTCTCTACTGGTGGACTTAATCTTAACACTGTCTACTTTGTTACTTTTTAATTCTTCATTATTACTCCTGATGGGGCACGACTGCTGGGAGAACAGTTGCTCATAGAAACGTTCATTAAAATACAGTTCTTAGGCACACGCTGTTCTTCCATGGATGTGTTTTGCCTCTTTCGATGAAGAACTTTAATCCAAGAGTGCTCCTTTGCATGTTTTGTGCAGTGGCACTTTCCATAAGGTCCTCGTAAAATGTGCAGCATCCTGGTTCCGCGTCATCCCTCTTACCTCTGATGTATGTCGTTTGTTACGACATGTTGCATCAGTACTACATTTCTCAGCCATGTTTATCAGAATTTAAGAATGGCTAAATTTAATAAGTTACGTAATGTTGGCGGATACCTAAGGGAAGTAACACTTGCCATCAGTTTATTATAAGCTTTTAACAATCTCTCTGTTGTCTCACTTCACTTCTTTGGATGGGCGCCAACTAGATTTAACGTAAGGTCAAAATTTCTAAAGGGGCTCTGGAGGTAGTTACGCAGAACATTTCAACTGAGATGTGAAAGAGATAATGTTTTTCAAATTCAGATGGCTCTGAGCACTATGGGACTTAACATCTTAGGTCATCAGTCCCCTAGAACTTAGAACTACTTAAACCTAACTAACCTAAGGACATCACACAACACCCAGCCATCACGAGGCAGAGAAAATCCCTGACCCCGCCGGGAATCGAACCCGGGAACCCGAATAATGTTTTTCTGCCAAAACTTCATTCAACGTCAGGAATACAGAAATACAAATCACTTACGAATGAAATAAATAGGAAGTGCAAAGGAGCTAAGGCGAAAGGGCTGAATGAAAAACATGAAGAAATAGAAAAAGAAATTATTTTCGGAAGGGCGGACACAGCATACGGAAAAGTCCAATCAAGTTACGGTGTAATTAAAAGCAAGGGCAGCAACACTAAGGGCAAAATGGAAATACCATTGTTAAAAGCAGAGGAGATTGTGGATAAGTGGAATGAGTACATTGCAGATCTTTACAAGGGGAAGACGTGTCTGATGACTTAACAGTAGAAAAAGCAGGAGCCGACAGTGAAGAGATAGAGGATCCAGTACTAGATGCTGGATTTAAAAGAGCTTTGGAAGACTTAAGAACAAATAAGGCAGAATGGATACATAACATTCCAATGGAATTTCTGTAGAGTGGCAACAAAACGACTGTTCACGTTGGTGTGTAGAATTTACGATACCATCAGGTTTTTAGAAAAACGTCATTGACACAATCCCAAAGATGACAAGCGCCGACAAGTGATAGGACTGTCGCACAATCAGCTTATCAGCTCATGCTTCCGTAATATAGAGAAAAGAGAAAGAACTGAGGATCTGTTAGATGAAGAGCTGTTTGTTTTTGGGGAAGATAAATGAACAGAGAGGCAGTTGTGACGTTGCGGTTGACAGAGGAAACAAGATGGAAGAGAAATGGAGATATTATCATAGTATTTGTCACCTGGAAAAAGCGCTGGAAAAAGTCAAATTTTGCAACATGTTCAAGATTCTGATAAAAAGAGGTGTAAGCTATAGGGAAACAGGGGTAATATACGTCACGTATAGGAACCAAGAGGAAACACTATGGCTGGAGGACGAAGAACGAAGTATTCGGATTAAAAAGCGTCTAAGACGGCGATATAGTCTTTCTCCGCTGCTGTTGAGTCCATATTTCAAACAAACAATCTACGAGTGACGTGAGTTTCTTGTCCATACATTACAACTGAAATAAACAGTGTACGTATCCTGTTTCAAACCCATCCGCTATACGTGATTCTTATTAATAATTGATTTTGGGTCACATTTTTTGTCGTATGCCATGAAATTCCGGAAATACTACGACTCTTATCTACTGTGGGAATAGGAACGGATTTTGTGAAACATTTGATATCCATTTCTGAAGCAGGTCTTTGATCAGATTTCTCACAGGTGGTGTTGCAAAACGGTAGAATGATTGAGGGGCGTGCGGTGGGGATAACAAAGAATGCATTATGTTCCATTACCATTTCGTGGGCACATTTATCTGAGATTATTACAGGTGGCAGTTTGTAGTTCAGCGACTTGCTATGAACCACCTATGGCATACCATGCAAAAACTAAAAAATTTGAGACACCCATTTTTTTGAAAATTTATGTAGGGAGATGGCGTCCCACGGACCGCGACATGATACTATCAAATTTTAGGAATTTTTTATCGTAAATATTGACACTGCAAAACAAAGTAAATAATTATACATCATTGCTAGATTGTATTTTACTCACAAAATATCAATAAAAGCTCGGTTACTACGTGTTATGGAACAGTCTGAAACATGGATCTAAACACAAAGAAACATTGCAATTGGGGCATATTATTCTCATTCTTTTTACTTCTTTTCTTGTACTGTACATGTTGTGTCGGTATCTGATGCTGACACCGTGAAGTTGAGATGGCTGAAAAGGCTAGCTAGACTAACGCAGACGGGCGTGATGTACTGGAACAGGATACGTAATTAATGTTAGGAAGAAAAGTACGGAGCAGGATTAATACTTATCTTTAATATCATTGTGGTACATCGATCTTGACGATACACAGACTTTAAGTACAATCACTGTATGGCTAATGGCGCCTTGCTAGTTCGTAGCCATTAACTTAGCTGATGGCTATTCTGTCTCTCGGCTAATGAGAGAGAAAGGCTTCGTACATCTGGTCGGTAGCTAGGTTCTCGTACAACTGGGCGGTAGCTAGGTTCTCGTACAACTGGGCGGTAGCTAGGTTCTCGTACAACTGGGGCGAGTGCTCTCTCGTATCACGAGACCTGCCTTGGTGGTGGCGCTAGGTCTGCGATTACACAGTGGCGACACGCGGGTCCGACATGTACTAAATGGACCGCGGCCGATTTAAGCTACCACCTAGCAAGTGTGGTGTCTGGCGGTGACACCACATTCCTCCCCCGCAAATCGGCGAACGGTCGTGTGATAAGGCTTCCGCCCGCCGTGGGGAGGACCACATGTTGACGTATGCGATGAGGTGGGGAGCCTAACAACAGGCGAGGTTGTGCCACCCGCACCCGGCCATTCGGTCCGAGGGGAGCTAGGAAACGCCTGAAAAACTAGCCCAGGGTGCACGTCAACATGCGGTGTATGCGCCCGTAAAGAGACAGGAGGGACCGAAGGATCAACCTCCATTGCGTCGGGGTAGCCGACGCGCGATGACGTCATGTGGTCCGGAGCGGGCGGGAGTTCCATGGCGGAGGACAGCTGGTCACGGGAAGCGATCGGCGGCGCGTGACCCTGGGAGGCGCTTGGCGGCTGCAACGAAGCGTCGAATGCGGGCGGCGCCGGCGGGAGAACAAGCGGCGGCGGCGGCGGCTGCTGCTGCTGCTGCGGCGGCGGCGCGTCGCCATGGGGCAAAATGGAAGGCATCGTCGGTAACACCTGGGGATGAGGCGAGCCAGTAGATGGGTCCCCAGGGCGCTGACCGGACGGCACCGTCGCTGAAAGCAGACGGGGAACGGCAGAACCCGAGCGACGACAGAGGCGCAGCTGATTGAGATGCCGACGCACCTCACCAGAGGCCCCCAAAACCAAATACATCGCGCGGCCGAGGCAGCTAAGAATGCGCCCTGCGAGCCAACGCCGTGAACCTCGATAGTTGCGATAAAATACAACGTCGCCTGGAGCAAAAGCAGGAGTCTGCCGCTGCACAGGAACCGGATGCGGCGGATGCAGCAAAGACAGCAAGGTGCGATGAGGACGACCGTGGAGCAACTCAGCCGGCGAGCGACCATCTCGGGGCTGAGAGCGATACGAAGACAAAAAGAGCAACAATGCGTCCTCCCGAGAATGCGACTCTTTCAATTTCAACATATGTGACTTGAAAGTCCGGACCAATCGTTCAGCGGCACCGTTGGACTGAGGCGAAAACGGCGCGGATGTCAGATGTTGAATACCATTGGCCTGGCAGAATGACTGAAATTCTGCGGACATGAATTGTGGGCCATTGTCGGAAACAATAGTCTGCGGAAGACCTTCAATGCAAAAGATAGCAGACAACGCTTGGATGGTGGCGGAGGACGTCGTGGAAGACATCCGGACAACAAAAGGAAAATTACTGAAGGCGTCGACCAGAACCAACCATCGAGCATTCCAGAATGGACCAGCAAAATCAATGTGCAAGCGTTGCCAAGGGGAAGTGGCTTTTGGCCACGCAAAGACTTTCCGCGGCGGTGCGGACTGTTGTTCGGCACACGCCGGGCACGAAGTACACATATTCGTAATCGCAGCATCGATTCCGAACCAAGTACAGTGCTGACGAGCAAGTTGTTTCGTTCGCACTATACCCCAATGTCCTTGGTGAAGAAGCCGTAAAACAGAGGACTGTAACGAACGTGGGACCACGACTCTGGACTGATCATTATCAGAACGCAACAACAAAACACCACGTCGAACAAAAAGTCTCTCCTTGTGAGCAAAAAATCGGCGAACCAACGGATCCTCGATCCGAGACTTTGACAAAGGCCATTGCGTAGCAACAAAACGTAAAACAGTAGCAAGGACAGGGTCAGCAGCTGTGGCTGTAGCGACACGACGAAAATCAATCGGAAACGATTCGACCACTTCATCGGTTTCCGAATCAATGAACATGCAAGCAAGTTCGGAAGAATCGAATGCGTTATCCTCAGCAACAGGCAAACGGGACAACGCATCGGCGTTTCCGTGCTTAGCAGTGGACCGATACAAGATATCGTAGCGGTACTGCGAGAGGAAAATAGACCAGCGAATGAATTTCTGCGCTGTACGTGGAGGTACAGGCTTGGTCGGATGAAAAAGCGATGTCAAAGGTTTGTGGTCTGTGATGATGGTAAAGTGACGACCATACAAGAAGTCATGGAACTTAGTAACACCAAACACGAGAGCCAAAGCTTCTTTCTCTATCTGTGAATAAATTCGTTGCGCAGACGAGAGCAATTTGGACGCAAAGGCAATAGGGCGATCATGGGAGCCAACTTTGTGCGCAAGCACAGCACCGATCCCGAAATCCGATGCATCTACCATCAACAAAAGGGGTTTCTGGGGATCGAATGGCGTAAGGCAAGTATTAGAAAGCAACGCCGATTTCAACTGGCGAAAGGCGCGTTCACATTCCGTCGTCCAGACGAACGGAACACCTTTACGGCGTAAGCGATGAAGCGGAGCTGAAATGGAAGAGGCATTGCGCACATATTTATTGTAATAATTAATTTTACCCAACACACTCTGTAGCTGTTTCACATTTTGAGGGGAAGGCAATTCTTGTATGGCACGGAGGTGCTCTGGACTCGGATGTATGCCTTGGGCATTAATGACATGTCCCAGGTATGGTAAGTCACGAGCAAAAAACACACATTTGTCCTTCCTCAAGCGAAGACCATTTTGCCGCAAGACCTGAAATAAAGTTCGTAAATTCGCAAGATGATCTTCTTCTGTCTGTCCGGAGATCACTATATCGTCCAGATAGTTTGCTGCAGTAGGGACCGACGCACAAATAGTTTGTAAATATTGCTGAAACAAGGCAGGGGCGGATGCACACCCGAATGGCAGTCTTTTGAAGCGGTACAATCCAAGATGCGTGTTAACCACCAATGCGCGCTGGGATTCGTCGTCCACCGGTATTTGCAAGTACGCATCGGCTAGGTCCAACTTTGAAAAATATTTTCCCGGGCACAGTTTAGCAAAAAGATCTTCCGGGCGGGGCAAAGGAAAAGTAGCAGTCACTAGCTGTGGATTCACTGTGGCCTTGAAGTCCACGCACAATCTCAATTTTCCGGAAGGTTTTGGCAAAATTACTAAGGGTGAGGCCCAGAGAGAAGCTTGCACACGTTCAATTACACCCTGTGATTCGAGATCGTGTAACGTTCTGGCGACCTCATCACGCAATGCGTGGGGAACATTGCGCGCCCTGAAAAATTTCGGTTGCGCGTTTACCTTCAGTTCTAAATGTGCTTCATAGTTTTTAGCGCAACCTAAGCCCAGTGCAAAAATGTCTGCAAATTCGTCACACAGCCGAGAAACACTGTCTGTAGGCACAGTCTGATTCACTGATAGGACCTGATTTACAATAGACATGTTAAACAACTGAAATAAATCTAGACCAAACAAGTTCACTGCAGAAGAAGAACGAAGAACGTAAAATGACACAAGTTTTGTTTGTCCCTTGTATGTTGCAAGAAGGCTGCACTGTCCTAACACAGGAATTGTCTGTCCGGAATATGTAGTTAGCTTAACATTTGCGGAACGCAACGGAGGTTTGCCCAGTTGTTTGTACGTGTCGTGATTGAGCAATGAAACTGCAGCTCCAGTATCGAGCTGGAACGGTATCACTTTGCCGTCAAAGTCTAAGTCCACAAAAAGTTTATTGTCCTGCTGACGACAAGAGCGACTGTTTTGTGCAAATGGAACAGACACTGGTACAGAAGCACTTGCTAATTGACGTGATTTCCGGCGACGTCGACGCACAGTTTTTGTGGGACGAACACAGTTACTGTTAGAGAAAGTGTCACTGGACGAAGTGGAATTAACGACATGAATGTCCATAGGCGAAGGTCCACGAGCCTGAGTGTCCTTGGTTCGATTCCGGCGCGAAGCAAAGGGCCTGGAATGATTGTGATTGTCTGATCTGAGCTTTTTCTGGCAAACACTTTGAACATGTCCTTTCTTATTTCAGAAAAAGCAAATAGCTTGGCGTGACGGGCAATGTTCACGCGAATGTCTAGTAGCACACCGCGGGCACGATTTCACTGCATTTGTGTGCTGGCGCGGCACACCTGGCTTAGCACGCGGCGGCCGCTGTGTCGCCGTTCGCGAGGCCCGGTTACCGGGTCGCACAGCGCGTCCAGCGGGCCGGTTAATGTTACACACGGCTGGCGAAGTTTCAAAAGATTCCTGAGCACAGTCAAGTGTGTCCTGTCTATCCAATATGTCTATCACTTGTTGAAGGGAGGGATTAACTAGTTTCAAAATTTGCTCCCGTATGCGAACATCAGAAACGTTCTGTGCAATTGCATCACGTACCATCGTATCTGAATAAGAAAGACCACAGTCACATTCAAAGGCACAGTCCCTAGTAAGTCCTTGCAATGTTGCTACCCACTCCCTATTAGTTTGACCGGCCGTACGTTTTGTACGAAAGAACGTATACCGTTTTGCAACCACATTAACTGTTTCTTTGAAATAGGCATCTAATGCAGACAAAATTTCCTCGTAGGACAGAGTTGCTACGTCGCGTCTGGGAAACAATTTCACTATCACACGGTATGTGGACACACCGACACAAGAAAGCAAAAACGGCTGCCGCTCTTTACCTTGAATTCTGTAGGCTGCTAGATGAAAGTTGAACTGGCGAGACCACTCGTGCCAGGTCTCATCGGCTGCCACGTATGGTCGAAAGGGAGGTGCAACAGCGTTTAGTGGCAGCGGTAGCGAAGAAGCGGCGGCGGCCGCATCGGTTTGAATGGTACGTTGACCCTGGACGAGCTGTCCAAGGCCATCCAGTAACGCCTGCGTCTGCTGATTCTGCAAGCGATAAAATTCGGACAGTACATCTGGAGAATGTGGCGAAGCCATGACACAATTAAATGTAAGCAATCAGAAAGAACTCTTTTCCCTCGTCGCCAATATTGTGTCGGTATCTGATGCTGACACCGTGAAGTGAGATGGCTGAAAAGGCTAGCTAGACTAACGCAGACGGGCGTGATGTACTGGAACAGGATACGTAATTAATGTTAGGAAGAAAAGTACGGAGCAGGATTAATACTTATCTTTAATATCATTGTGGTACATCGATCTTGACGATACACAGAAGACTTTAAGTACAATCACTGTATGGCTAATGGCGCCTTGCTAGTTCGTAGCCATTAACTTAGCTGATGGCTATTCTGTCTCTCGGCTAATGAGAGAGAAAGGCTTCGTACATCTGGTCGGTAGCTAGGTTCTCGTACAACTGGGCGGTAGCTAGGTTCTCGTACAACTGGGGCGAGTGCTCTCTCGTATCACGAGACCTGCCTTGGTGGTGGCGCTAGGTCTGCGATTACACAGTGGCGACACGCGGGTCCGACATGTACTAAATGGACCGCGGCCGATTTAAGCTACCACCTAGCAAGTGTGGTGTCTGGCGGTGACACCACAGTACATACGACAACGTCTGTACATCACAATTTTCTTTCACAGATGTTCACCCACATTTGAAAGTCTGAGTTCATCACAAAATCCAATGCTGTCTCTCTCTTTTTTTTTTTTTTTTTTTAGTGAATACAGGTGGAGGTTCACGTCGTTTCGCTGATGAGAGTCCGGACGGTAATTCTCTTACCAACTGTAAATGGAGTGTTAGGTGTTCTCCATTTCCTGTGCGTGCTGCGTGCATTGCATTCAGAATGGCAGCATCAACCAGAAAATAAAAAATTCTGCGTCACCATTTTAGCGATCCTCACCCATCTCCATACCGTTCTCGCTTCTGTTCGAAGAGATCCACTCCGCCCGTTACACTGTTGTACAGACTTATGGCACTTGAATAAGCAATGTTACATATGGAACCATTTCTTCCTTTTCTGGAAACGAACGTTACATCATGGGGAGACGCTACTGTAGACAAAACATAGTGTCCTTGTCTCTTGCCACTTCATCGCAACGACTGCATCTTTTATCTGTGCCTTAAACTCGCTTAGTGAAAATTTGTCATTTTTCTTAATCATTTCTGGACGACCTTTTCTGTTGACTCTGGCAGTACCTACATGATACACTCCTGGAAATGGAAAAAAGAACACATTGACACCGGTGTGTCAGACCCACCATACTTGCTCCGGACACTGCGAGAGGGCTGTACAAGCAATGATAACACGCACGGCACAGCGGACACACCAGGAACCGCGGTGTTGGCCGTTGAATGGCGCTAGCTGCGCAGCATTTCTGTACCGCCGCCGTCAGTGTCAGCCAGTTTGCCGTGGCATACGGAGCTCCATCGCAGTCTTTAACACTGGTAGCATGCCGCGACAGCGTGGACGTGAACCGTATGTGCAGTTGACGGACTTTGAGCGAGGGCGTATAGTGGGCATGCGGGAGGCCGGGTGGACGTACCGCCGAATTGCTCAACACGTGGGGCGTGAGGTCTCCACAGTACATCGATGTTGTCGCCAGTGGTCGGCGGAAGGTGCACGTGCCCGTCGACCCGGGACCGGACCGCAGCGACGCACGGATGCACGCCAAGACCGTAGGATCCTACGCAGTGCCGTAGGGGACCGCACCGCCACTTCCCAGCAAATTAGGGACACTGTTGCTCCTGGGGTATCGGCGAGGACCATTCGCAACCGTCTCCATGAAGCTGGGCTACGGTCCCGCACACCGTTAGGCCGTCTTCCGCTCACGCCCCAACATCGTGCAGCCCGCCTCCAGTGGTGTCGCGACAGGCGTGAATGGAGGGACGAATGGAGACGTGTCGTCTTCAGCGATGAGAGTCGCTTCTGCCTTGGTGCCAATGATGGTCGTATGCGTGTTTGGCGCCGTGCAGGTGAGCGCCACAATCAGGACTGCTTACGACCGAGGCACACAGGGCCAACACCCGGCATCATGGTGTGGGGAGCGATCTCCTACACTGGTCGTACACCACTGGTGATCGTCGAGGGGACACTGAATAGTGCACGGTACATCCAAACCGTCATCGAACCCATCGTTCTACCATTCCTAGACCGGCAAGGGAACTTGCTGTTCCAACAGGACAATGCACGTCCGCATGTATCCCGTGCCACCCAACGTGCTCTAGAAGGTGTAAGTCAACTACCCTGGCCAGCAAGATCTCCGGATCTGTCCCCCATTGAGCATGTTTGGGACTGGATGAAGCGTCGTCTCACGCGGTCTGCACGTCCAGCACGAACGCTGGTCCAACTGAGGCGCCAGCTGGAAATGGCATGGCAAGCCGTTCCACAGGACTACATCCAGCATCTCTACGATCGTCTCCATGGGAGAATAGCAGCCTGCATTGCTGCGAAAGGTGGATATACACTGTACTTGTGCCGACATTGTGCATGCTCTGTTGCCTGTGTTTATGTGCCTGTGGTTCTGTCAGTGTGATCATGTGATGTATCTGACCCCAGGAATGTGTCAATAAAGTTTCCCCTTCCTGGGACAATGAATTCACGGTGTTCTTATTTCAATTTCCAGGAGTGTATATTCCCTTATACAGAAGTCTTTTCATTAGGACGTATGAATTGAAATAGTTGTCAAATGCAACAATAAGTTTACTGTTTTTCTAAGGTGAGCACAATCCAAGCGCAACCTTCTCACCGAGAGAAATGTTGGTAATACTATATTCACCATTTCCGCAATAGATCTGGAATTTCAGTAGATAGTCTGTCTTATCAGCAGCCAGGCACCAGACCTTGTACCCTCTTCTTATAGACTTCATGGGCATATATTATTTTATGCTCGATCTTCCCTTGGAAGGTATCAGAGCTTCATCAACAGATAATCTGCCTGAATGATTATATGCCTCTAAGAAATTAGCATTTTGGGTGTCAGTCAAGGGCCTCACTTTATATTGTTTTAAGTCCATGAGCATCCTTCCCCACTGCCTTCGAATTATCATTCAGACGAAGGTTTTCGAAATTTTTTAAACTGTTTTAGAGTAATCAGTTTCAACACTGATTCAACAGGTAGAAGGGTAACTGAACTCCAGTAATTTGTTAAATGTGGCAATTTGTGAATGTCCATAATAATAAGCAACCCAGTCAACGCTTTTATTTCAGAGTATGTGTGTCCATCCAGTTCTTTGTTCTTACAGCTGTTTCAGGGCTCAGACGAAAATTGTGTCGCTCTTGGGATTCATACAAGTTTGTTCGTTCGACAATATTCTGAATGATGTTTTCATTGAAGGTGTCAAGAAAATACTCATATGGACGATTCGTTAAAGAGAACGCTTTCTTTCGCAATGCTAAGCCTACTCCTTCAGAATCTATGTCTAAACACTGAGGCAGTGTTTTATCCCAGTCAGTTTCAGCACTCTCATCACTGTCATTCAAAGCTGGAATGTTTTCCGAATCTGTCGGAGAACCTGCGGAGACTGAACACACTCCATGGACTGAAACATTGTCTCGTACTGAAGACACTAGTTGTTGAACAGTAGCAGGAGACTGTGGGTGGATCTCAGTATATTACTTTCCTCATCCGTTGAAACATCGTCTGGTTCAATGTCGGAAACTGACTCACTCACTGGAAGTGAGAAGAGATATTCTAGCACGTCTTCCTCTCTGGTAAAATAATTCTGCAATGAGAAATACCTAAGCTAAGTGAATATGCCTAATAACACATCAGTAAACAGACCTATTGTCTACAGTGAAAGTTTGAAATAGCGCTAGGCGTATAGTAAACTTGATCTGTGGGAGCCAATATTCCCACATCTTAACAACATATTTCTTATGTGTTAGAATCGACTAGAAAATATCTTTCGTGCGTTGACGTGAAGAAAATTGCGTACACTATCGATACGTACCGTGGAGTCATTTACAAATGCCATTATCTGCAGATAAACAAAGAAAATCAAGAAATTACATCAAAACGACGTCTACTCGCCACCAGATTGAGCACAGCAGACATAGTACTTCGTTAATTGTTGCTAGAGCGACTGCTGGCAGCGGCGGGAATTTTCACATTTTTCTAAATCTAATCGACAGATGGCAGCATCAGTTATTCGTGGGAATGTCAAGTCCCTTGGCCCCTGGAAGACATTAAAGTATGTGGGAAGATATCTTCCCATTGCCCATGAAAGGAATAAACAAAAATTTACTAGTTAGACAGGTCTTCCCCTTGACACCGGGGTGGTGTATTTTCCTTAAACATTCGTTACATATAAATCAGCAAAGGATCGTTGTTCAAAGATGATAGGATATGAATAACCTCTGAGCATCGCAACTCACAACACTCGTACAAGCTAAAATTAAGAGAAGCTACTACAGGAGGTTGCGCAGGATTTCCATACCAGCATGCTGTATCATTTCAGATGTATCTCAAAGAAAACCAGAAGCTAAGTCCACCGTTCTGATTAAAGGTCTAGTAATTCCAATAAATCTGAACCTTTCAGCGTATTCTCTGGGTTGCGAATATTCATACTGATCAGAAAATTGAGAAGGACGACTGTATGGTCCCACTGGCTGGCTCTGAGCACTATGGGACTTAACTGCTGAGGTCATCAGTCCCCTAGAACTTAGAACTACTTAAACCTAACTAACCTAATGACATCACACACATCCATGCCCGAGGCAGGATTCGATCCTGCGACCGTCGCGGTCGCGCGGTTCCAGACTGAAGCGCGTAGAACCGCCCGGCCACTCCGGCCGGCTATGGTCCCACTGCTGATGAACGCTAACTTCAAAGTCAACCAACCAAAAACATATCAAGACTGATAAAATTCGGCACAGGCAATTTTGATATATATCTAGGCGTTCGTTACACTTGATGATAAAAGTTATCATTGGTTATTGGGATGACAATTTAGTGCGAATATCGAACTCATAGTTCGAAAACAGAAAATAACGATTCTAAGTAAGTACTCACTTCACACAACACCTAGGAATGTTAATTAAGGCAAAACGTTTAACAGATCTTGACCATAACTGAAGCTTATATATTAAGTGTAGTCCGACAAGCATGGTCCATTCACCATGTCATCACAAGAAATAGTGTCTTGTATTCAGTTGAAGGAGTCTGATAGTTGGTCCAATGTTTCTTGTTAATGAATTGCTACGTATGTCCGTAACAACATAAACGAAGCTTCGCTGATTTCTGTAAGTGTGGAGGCAGATATACATACAGTTGTCATACAATTGCACGGCATTACTATTACAAATGTTTACAAACCACCCAAAACAACATGGCCCGATTTTGTCCTACACACAGCAGAACATCCTGCAATTTACATAGGAGACTTCAATAGTCACCATGAACTTTGGAAGTACTCTCAAAATGATGAAAATGGGAGCATGCTTGCAGAATGGATCGAAGAGAATAATCTTCATCTAGTGTTTGATGCCAAAGATCAAGGCACTTTCAGGTCAGCTGCTTGGGACAAGGATTCAAATCCTGACTTATGCTTTGTTAGCTGCAACGAAACTGGCTTTCCCATCAACACCACAAGGAAAGTGATAGATACCTTTCCTCACAGCCAACACAGACCTGTAATAATACAAATTGGCTGCACTGTTCCTGTCATACGATCAACTCCGCATGCTCGATGGAATTTCCAGAAAGCCGACTGGATGAAGTTTTCAATGGAACTGGATAAGACCATTCGATGGATACCTCCATCACATAATAACTATCAACGCTTCATTGGTGCAGTAACAGCAACAGCTAAAAAGTGTATGCCAAGAGGATACCGAAAAGAATATGTTCCAGGATGGAATGAGGAAAGTGAAAAACTGTACCAATACTTCCAGCACAGTGGTGACCCAGAGATAGCTACGGAACTATTGTCCAGCTTGGACATGTCTCGGAGGCAGAAATGGGCAGAAACAGTCAAAACTATGGACTTTACCCACTCGAGCAGGAAAGCATGGAGTCTTCTGAGAAAACTGGGAGGAAGTGCACCAGCATGCAGAAAAAATTCCGAAGTAACACCAGACCAAATTGCTTCCCACATCATTACTACCTCAAGAGTACCTACTGACAAGAAACATACAAGACATATCAGACGACAGCTTCGTGACCTTAAAAAGAAGGCATCTCCCTCATCTGAGTATACCCATCCCTTCACAGTTTCAGACATTGACTCTGGACTGAAGGACCTCAAACCTCTTAAGGCACCTGGATTCGATGGTATCCACCCAGAATTCCTGATCCATATGGGAGGAAAAGCTAAGAAATGGCTGGCAGAATTCTTCACTGACATCCTGCTGACTGGTCAACTTCCATTTGAGTTTAAAAAGGTGAAGATAATATCTGTTCTGAAACCTGGCAAACCCAGCAACAGGGTAGAAAACTATCGCCCCATTTCCCCACTCAGCTGCTGCTACAAGCTTTTTGAAAGGCTAATATATAACAGAATAAGTAGCGCTATCTTAGAGAACGTTCCAGTTGATCAGGCAGGCTTCAGACCAGGGCGCAGCTGCTGCGACCAAGTATTGTCTCTCACATCCTTCATAGAGTCAGGATACCAAATGAAGCAGAAAACATCTGTGGCATTTGTTGATCTAACTGCCGCCTTCGACACTGTGTGGAGGGAAGGCCTTATCTACAAATTTCTCCGCATCATACCCTGCAGAACAATGGCTCGACTGATTAACAGCATGCTAAGTGATCGGAAGTTCCAGGTAATCACTGGAAGCAACATAAGTAAGGAGAGGAAGCTGAACAACGGATTGCCTCAAGGATCAGTTCTCTCACTCTTACTGTTCAACCTATATCTCTCTGATCTACCTGACACTTCGTCCAGAAAATACTGCTATGCCGATGACCTGGTTCTAGCCGTCAAACACCAGGAAATGAAGACAACAGAAGAGATTTTAGCCATGACCTGTCTGCCTTAGACAATTACTTCAAAATCTGGAGACTCCTACCCAGTGTGAGTAAAACAGAAGTGTGTTGCTTCCATCTAAATAACCAGTTGGCGAACATAAAACTGGAAGTAAGTTTCAGAGGCAGAATTCTTCGTCACAACTGGAACCAAAAGTATATTGGTGTCATTCTGGATCGTACACTATGCTTCAAACAACACCTTCTTAACTTAGCTCAAAAGCTGATGACTCGAAACAACATCCTCCATAAGCTATGCGGAACTACCTGGGGATCTTCAGCAACCACCCTGCGAGCTTCAGCTCTGGGCTTGGTATACTCAAGTGCTGAGTATTGTGCACCTGTTTGGATGAATAGTCATCATACAAGGCTTGTTGATACCCAGCTGAATACGACAATGCGAATAATATCTGGCACAATCAGATCTACTCCAGTTTATTGGCTTCCACTGTTAACCGGTATAATGCCTCCTGATGTACGCAGCTGTACTGCCCTTATGAGAGAATTCCACAAGATCTCCAGGAATTCTAACCTAACCGTGCATAGCGACCTGCCACTTTTAAATCGCAAGAGGCTGAAATCACGTCATCCAACTCTGTGCGATGCTGCTGACATGGTTGCTAAGAATTTAAAACCTCTTGAAGAATGGAAAGGTCGGTGGGAAGCACTGACAGATGTGCACCTGCATAACATAGTCTCAGGTGCTAAACTTCCAAGTGGATTCGACTTACCACGCAAGACGTGGTCGACTCTCAACAGAATCCGTACCAGCCATGGGCGATGCAGGGATGCTCTCTTTAAGTGGAAGAAGCTGCCTGATCCAGCTTGTGACTGCGGGGCTCCATACCAGACTGTTCACCACATTGTCAGTGAATGCAGGATTCGAGCCTATCACGGCGCCAAAGAGGACTTCCTGCTAGCGACTCCAGATGCAGTGCGCTGGATTGAAGGACTGGATATTCAGTTGTAAAGACAAACTTAAGTTTCTTGTGTGTCAATATGTACATATGTACATGTAATTTCATGATATGTCTGTATTAGCCATACGCTAAATAAATAATAAAAAGTGTCTTGTAGAAGCATCCTAGCTTCTGTTATTAGCCGCTGAGGCAGCAGACTGTTGTTCTGGACGAAATTTTGAAGATAGTTCAGTGGAAAATTTCCACGTGGTCACTTTCTTGACCAGTCGGAACTGTTAGAAAAAGAGACGTCCATTGTCCTTGGTGACATCAGGTCTGAAGCCATGTCTCAACAAATTTCCTTAAAATTCCCAAGACTCTGCAAAGAGAAGTAAGAAAAACCGCCCTGATCACTACTGGTACATGTGCACATCCGATTACTCGACATCCACACGTTTCAGTGCTTATTGATGAGAGGTATTACAAGAAGGCATCCTCCAAGAGAACAGTCTCGAAGTGGGAAGACAGAAAATGAATATGAGAGTTCCGTCGTCCTATGGAAATTTTATCCACCGAGATAACGGCCAGTCCTTCCCCGCTGCCGCAAGCTCTTCTTGAAGAGAAACCAGAACCGAAAAACGCTCTTCTAAGAGACAATTATGACGATTATGAGCCCAAATGTCGTGGAAATTACAAAGAAAAAGCAAGACCTCTTAAGAACATTCTGTCAAACACATATATGCAATATATTTCGCATTCAAGGAACGCGTAGAGTGGAACAAAGAAAACCACTCGAAGTAGAAGGAATGTGACTATCTGTGGAAGCACTTCACCCCAAACATGGCGGTGGCATATTCACTAGACCATACATCTTGACCACAAGTAATGGCACTGAATTACTAACAAAAGCGGAAACCTGACACCCTGCTATAGATGTAGGGCAACCACAGCCGAATATTCCGTGATTTGAATTAAACAATACCGCTGAAACTGTTAGAATTCTTTATTGGATAACATGAACGTTGGTGTTGCCAGCCACACTGCGCATGCGCGGCTTTTTACGTAGACGTCGCTACAGATAGTGGTTATTTGGCGCCGGCAACAGCGACGCTTCATTCCCCAGCAGGAGGTGAAGTGTGACATAACTGACAACTGTTCTTCTTTTAATTTCACAAACGTAGCGTTTTTGCTAAGTATTTTAATTATTTCTTATTATAAATTATTCTGACATCTACTACGTTCTAACTTTGACGTTTTTTGTGAGTTATGTTTTAGGTTGAGAATGTCCTTAGACCCCAATACATTTTATCATGGACCCTCGCACATTCGTGTATCAGAAAATTTAAAAACCTGTATGAAAGGTTGTGAATGGCTTTATCCGTTTTAACAGAAACTTTAATCATTTGACTGAAAGTAGACACAGACCTTATCGCATTTATTTGTCCGTTACTTGGCATGGCAAAATTTCTGATAAGTCCTGAACCCTTTTTATCCATTGAAGGATCTGAAGATGCAAATTTAATTTGCGAAACCGGTCGTGTTCTCTAATAAAGAATTCTGACAGTCACGGCATCTTGTTTATTCAAATTATGGAAACCTGACATCCATGTACAAACCTCCAGGAGGAAAATTCTCTTTCTCACCACCAAAAAAATTTTAGCAATCAAACTACCAAAGTCACAGCATGAGATTTCAGTTACCACAGCTTCAATTGGGGCTAAAACGAAACAGATACGAGCAGACACCAGCTGAAAGAATGGGCTGATCCAAATGGTCTCTCCGTCCTTCATGACCCAAAATTTCCCTGTCCTTACGAGCAAAATATGGAAAAGCGTCTACAACCCCGATAAAGGTATCACCAGCTCTCAAAAATATAAGACTGCTGTGTAAAAGTAGTTTGTCAGCCCATTCCTAGAACACAGCACCGACCAGTTGAGTTACAGGCGTATACCGCTGTTGAGACCACTATGGTTCCGTTCTGCACAAGATTTGAGTTTAGGAAAACCAAATTGTAGTCTTCTTTCCAGGAGGAACCTGACAAAGCCACTGTGGACCTGGATCCCACATCTGAGAATTTCAACGCTCTCGTTAAGATATTTCAATGACTCTAGATGCATTACATAGCACGAGGTTGCAGACAGTTGTTCATTCCAAGTCTCTCAGAGGGATCTAAAGTAGTCCTCGTTAAATATGAGAAGCTGTATCATAACGACCCTTTTAATGAAGAAACTATAACTTGTGGTACTCTACAAGTGCCAAGTACAGTGGAAGAAACCAACCTGGCCCCCAATACTAAGGCAAAGGTAAAGTGGCTGGGGTGGATGATAAGTGCACGGAGCAGATCAAATACTTCGGCCCGGGCGCCATACTATGGATCCTGCGGCTCTTCAACACCGCCATGAAACCTATGTTCTTCAACATGTGAAGAATGGCAAAGATAGGGGCGTTGCTGGAGCTTAGCTAAGAAACCAACCTCGCAAAACAACTACCGACCAATACCACTTTTTCGTTACCTGCAAAAACCATAATTTTGGACCTTTATGGCAAACTATATTGATCTGAAATATATCCCTCAGCAAGCTGGTTTTAGATCTGGAACCAGCCAAATTCTGTACCTCACAAAACCTATAGAAAAAGTATACAAATTAGAAAGATTGGGCGATCTCAGCTCAGTACATTATACAATGAACTACACTACTGGCCATTAAAATTGCTACACCACGCCGGCCGGTGTGGCCGAGCGGTTCTAGGCGCTTCAGTCTGGAACCGCGCGACCGCTACGGTCGCAGGTTCAAATCCGGCCTCTGGCATGGATGTGTGTGATGTCCTTAGGTTAGTTAGGTTTAAGTAGTTCTAAGTTCTAGGCGACTGATGACCTCAGATGTTCAGTCCCATAGTGCTCAGAGCCATTTTTTTGCTACACCACGAAGATGACGTGCTACAGAGGCGAAATTTAACCGACAGGAAGAAGATGCTGTGATATGCAAATTATTAGCTTTTCAGAGCACTCACACAAGGTTGACGCCGTTGGCGACACCTACAACGTGTTGATATGATGAAAGTTTCCAACCGATTTCTCATACACAAACAGCAGTTGACCGGCGTTGCCTGGTGAAACGTTGTTGTGATGCCTCGTGTAAGGAGGAGAAATGCGTACCATACCGTTTCCGACTTTCATAAAGGTCGCATTGTAGCCTATCGCGATTGCGGTTTATCGTATAGTGACACTGCTGCTCGCGTTGGTCGAGATCCAGTGACTGTTAGCAGAATATGGAATCGGTGAGTTCAGGAGGGTAATACGGAACGGCGTGTTGGATTCCAACGGTATCGTATCTCTAGCAGTCGAGATGACAGGATCTTATCCGCATGGCTGTAACGGATCGTGCAGCCACGTCTCGATCCCTGAGTCAACAGATGGGGACGTTTGCAAGACAACAAACATCTGCACGAACAGTTCGACGACGTTTGCAGCAATATGGACTATCAGCTCGGAGGCCATGGCTGCGGTTACCCTTAATGCTGCATCACAGACAGGAGCGCCTGTGATGGTGCACTCGACGACGAACCCGGGTGCACGAATGGCAAAACGTCATTTTTTCGGATGAATCCAGGTTCTGTTTACAGCAGCATGATGGTCGCATCCGTGTTTGGCGACATCGTGATGAACGCACATTGGAAGCGTGTATTCGTCATCGCTATACTGTCGTATCACCCGGTGTGATGGTGTGGGGTTTCATTGGTTACTCGTGTCGGTCACCTCTTGTTCGCATTGACGGCACTTTGAACAGTGGACGTTACATTTCAGATGTGTTACGACCCGTGGCTCTACCCTTCATTCGATCCCTGCGAAACCCTACATTTCTGCAGGATAATGCACGACCGCATGTTGCAGGTGCTGTAAGGGCCTTCCTGGATACAGAAAATGTTCAACTGCTGCCCTGGCCAGCACATTCTCCAGATCTCTCAACAACTGAAAACGTCTGGTCAATGGTGGCCGAGTAACTGGCTCGTCGGAATACGCCAGTCACTACTCTTGATGAACTGTGGCATCGTGTTGAAGCTGCATGGGCAGCTGTACCTGTACACGCCAACCAAGCTCTGTTAGACTCAATGCCCAGGCGTATCAAGGCCGTTATTGCGGCCAGAGCTGGTTGTTCTGGGAACTGATTTCTCAGGATCTATGCAGCAAAATTGGGTGAAAATGTAATCACATTCAGTTCTAGTATAATATATTTGTCCAATGAATACCCGTTTATCATTTGCAATTATTCTTGGTGTAGCAATTTTAATGGCCAGTAGTGTATATGATGCTGTTCCAGAAACTCTATAAAAAGGACCAGAGATTACCACTGTGTCGAGATCATTGAGTCTTTCTTAAAAAATGAACAATTTTACATTGTTTTCGATGGAGAATATAGGTGTTGGAGAAACCAAACAATTGGACTGACTCAGGGAGGAATCCTAGCCCAATTTCTCTTTAATCTTTACATTATCGACTAACCAACACCTAATCATACTAGGCATTTTCTATATGCAGATGACCTGGCAATCTCAGCTTAGGAGACGATTTTCGAGAACGTAGAGCATATACTGGAGATAGCACTCAGAGACATGTCAGAACTCTACCAAAATAACTCCCCAAAATAACTTCCTTTCGAATGAGGTTCTATCCATGCAAATTCACGGACAAACCGTCGCTGATCGACATCCTTTTTTAGCCATTGAGAGCAAGTCTGGATGACTGAGATCCAATAGAACGCCCTTAAACACGAAAATGAAGAACCACCATCCACCAGCATGAGTAGTGCCTGATGACTCGACCACAAAGTGGAAAACATGGAAGATCACGAATCGCATAAGAAAGTGAGTGACCCCGGTGAAAACAAATATAATAAGGAGGGTTCATGGTAACATGGATGACTATACTTGTGAATGCGTTACTGTGATAGTCATGTAACACCTCCTGGATGATCCGAACTGTCCCTACAGATGCAGCATCGACAATCTGCGGCTTTACAAGAAAGAACCCTGAAAGTGGCCTAATATCGGCTAAAATACTGTGATATGCCTCCAGAATGAGATTTTCACTGTGATATGGTTTCACGAACAAGCAAAGTGAGAACAGAGAAAAGGAAAACACGTTGTTGATGTGGAACCCAAAAATAATAATCAGTAAAAATTGAACCTAAGCAATCCTTCTTATAACATATAATAACGAAAAGTAGCAGAAAACTGGTCTGTTACACTAATTCGGAGTAAGATGTTGCAAATGACAGTTACGTGAAAGGGAGCTGAAGCAGCTTGTGTGTTAACGTTAAAGGACAATCCGTATAGATCTGACAGACCTCTTTGTGAGATTACTGCCCGCACGGGCTCTAATTATTCTATAACGTTGTGTGTATGAAAGACTACTGTTGTAGAGAATTGGACGAATCAAAGAACAGTCAGCAGAGTGTGAAATGAGGAGTATGGGATGACAGATGTCTCTCCTTCAAGACAGAGCACTGTTTCGATTTTCGTGTTGATATATGGCATAAGCGTTTGTCACCTTGTTCAGAATTCTCCAACATCTCTTCCGATCAAGGAAGGATCTCCCTGGACACGTCGAAAAAAGGAAGAAGAAAGACGATACAATTCTCATCGACATCACTTTGGTTTGTACTGCTTGAATATAAAGGTTTTCTCTTTAAAGAACTCTCTGTCACAGTCACCGGTGGAGACCACGTATTTCCTTTCGAACGCACAGTTTATACGGTGTTTCAGATGCACACCATGTGATACTGGCAAGAACGACGACGTCCAGGCTTCATTAGGGGCTCCCAGGCCCTTGGGTAGGCGGAGTCGTAGTAGGCTGTCCCTACTTTGCCTCCAAGCCTTCTGTGTTGTTGGGTATGGCGCTAGCTTCTCTTTGTCTTATTGTCTTCATGTTGCCCTTCTCAAGATTGCCGCTCTTCTTTGCTGACTGATTTTGCAGGCAGCTTGCTTGCTTTGTGTCATCTCCAAGCTGCAGCTTCGTTGGGTTGAAGGGTTAGTGGGTCTAGCTGCTTTTCCTTTTTCTTCCTCTAGTTTGATATTCGGTTCATCGAATCTTGGTTTGTTTCTTCTGGTTTGACACTCTTCTGTTTCCTTGCTCTTGCTGCCTGAGCAACTTTGCTACTCTCATAGGAAGTCTGGCCATCTTGTTGTCTCTCGCCAGGGAATCTGGTTTCCCAGATTCCTGATGAGAGGATTCGTGGATCTTCTCGTGTCGGCATAGAAGTATCTCGCCGACTGCTTGAAGCGCTCCTTCAGCATCGGCACACCCGTTAGCCGATGTAATTTGGCCGTGCTGAAGTCACGCAGAAGATGTAGTGTCAGTCTCAGGCACCTATTCTGGATCTTCTGGAGAATGCTGATGTGCGTCTTGGCGGCATTCCCCCACACCACGGTGGCGTATTCCAACACGGGTCTGAGAAGTGCCAGGCCTCTTTACGCAGTGTGGAGACAGTGTGGTCGTGGGATTGAGGAAGGGGTACAGGAGACACATTCTTCCACGTGCCTTACCTCATATTTCGGCGATGTGCCTCTTCCACGTAAGGCGCCGATCCAGTGTGACGCCCAGGTAGCAGCCGGTGTTCGATCATGGGATGGGGCCTCTCATGATGCGGATTGGTGGCAGAGCTTCAGGTATACGTTTCTTCGTGAACATCACAGCCTGGCTCTTCGCCTTACTGAACTTGAGCCGCCACTTGATGGCCCAAGCTCCCAGCTCGTTTCAGTCTATTTGTATTCTTCCTCGCATCAGATTTGGGTTGATTCTCTTGGTGTACAGAGCTGTACTATCGGCATACAGCCCCGTCTGCACCCGTTGCGTTCGCGGCATGTCTGAGGTGAATAGAATATACAAGAGGAGCACCAGTAATGAGCCCCGTTGGACTCTGACGGCTATTTCCCGTGCTGTTGAGGTCCCGTCTTCTATCTTTACGTGGAAGATACGTCCCGCCAGGTAGGAGTGGATCAGACGGTCCTGTGACACCGGAACTCCCAGTACTAGTAACTTGTAGATTAGTCCATCGTGCCACACGCTGTATAAGGCGCGGGAGTTGTCTAGGAGTACCACCCAATGTACTCCCTCTTCTCCAGCGGCCCCATCGCCTGCTACACTAGTCGCAGCAGTTGTTGTGTTGTCCTGTGCCCCCTTCGGAAGTCGAACTGCTCGTCGGGAGGTCTTCTTTTTCGACGTGACGGTGCAGTCTACTGACATATATTCGTTCAAATACCTTTGGGACTGTAGGTAGCAGGCTGATAGGCCGGTAATTTTGCGCCAGCCTGTTGTCTTTGCCAGCCTTAGGGATCGCCACCACCTCCGCATTTTTCCAGGAGGCGGGGGATAGTGGTCACTCCTAAGGATGCTGTAGAATATCTTCGTGAGTAGTTTCACAGCCTCTGGGGGCTCCTTCAGAATTGTGCCGCCGACGTTATCGCACCCACCCGCTTTGCACGGCTCGAGGTGACGTAGCTGCCGTTGAACCTCTTCTTCCGTTGTGGATTCGATGGAGTCGCCATGGTCTTCTGCCGCGAGGTACACACGGAGCCTATCTTCCACCATTCGGATGTGGTCGTTGTCTACATCTTCTTCAACTAGCGTGAAGTTGGCCAGTACCCATGCTTTGGCGTCAGGCTCGGCCACTGCATGCTGTCCGACGTGTAGCGGCGTGACTCGTTGCGTCCTGCAAAGGAACTGCTTGGTTGCTTGCCAAGCAGTGCCGTCTGTTCAGGGTCGCTATCCTTCCAGCCCAGTCCCTGTTCCTGTGTTCCGCGAACGCGTACTATATGGCGCGGCGCATTTGGTTGATCTGAGTTTTCGTCACCGCCTGGCGGGTGACATGTCACTCTCGGACCAGCTGGTTCTTCTCCCGGATCATCGGCAGGATGTCCGGCGGTAGCTGGTGGGAGAAATCCCGCGGCTTCTGGCGTCTGTGCTGCGCTGATCGTGAGATGTGACAACGCTGCGAGTGTGGCGTCCACGCCATCAACATCAGGATCCGGTACCGCGGCGAGTGTCTCTGCCAGGTGCACTCGGAAGTGCTCCCAGTCGAAGTAGGTCTTGCGTCCTTCAGGTGGTGCCGCCCCGTCCGTGCTCAGATGGAAGATCATTGGCAGGTGATCTGAGGACAGGGCCACATGTGCCGTTGCGACTGCGTCGTGGGTCACCCCTTTGATGATCGCAATGTCCAAGACATCCGGGCGGCCTCTCTTGTGATAGTGTGTAGGGTCGTAAGGTCCCAGCACTATCGCGTCATTATCTGTGGTCGCCTGAAGAAGCCTCCTGCCGCTGGTTGTGGTGACTCTGGAGTTCCATACCGGGTGCATGGCGTTGAAGTCGCTGCCGATAAATATGTTGCCATGCATTGACAGCAGCGTCTCGAAGTCTTGTTGTCGTAGGAGTCCTCTAGGCTTCCGATACGCGGCGATGAATGTCACTTGACCCACTGAGGTACTGACTACGACGCCTGCGGCTTCTAGTTACGTCAGCTCTGGTAGCTGGATTTGGTGGTGTCGCAGCGTTCTTCTTACATAGACCGTCTGCTGTTGGTCTATCGTCGCAGTAGCATCTATAGTTAGGTGCCCTCTCGTTTACGTCGGGCTTCAGCCATGTCTCACACACGAGGCGCACATCCACGGCCTCGTCGCGTAAAAATTGCCTAAATTCACCCTCCTGCTGCCTTATGCTGTTTGGATTCCATTACGCAGACGGTGAGACCTATGATGTAATTAGGCATCGTGGGTGTAGTTGGCTTCACTTGTGGTGTTGGTTGGCTGCAATCAGTGCAGGTACGATCATCTGCGGTAGTTGGAGTAGCAGCTGTTTGAACTCCAACAGCATGTCTTGTAGTTCTGCGGCCTCAGTGGTTTCAGTGGTCGGAGGTGGTGGGGCGGGCGTAGGTGGCGGCCTCCCTTCTTCACGCCCTCGCGTCCGGCCGGCCCTGCTCGGCGGCTCGTGCTCCTCTCGTGGCGGTCGGGGAACGCCTTATGCTGAGCGGTTAGACTGCCCCGCCTGCCGCGCCTGCACGGCGTATTGCTGCGTCCGTATTGCAGGCGTTTCCCTTGCGGCCACTATCGCGGTCGCGCTGCTCCTGCAGTAGCGTAGTTTCTTCCCGGCTGAACTCTCCTCGCTGGTGCCTGCCACCCTTTCTTTTGCAACTGCTTTTGTGAAGGCATTGCAGGCGCGGAAGTTGACGACGTGTTCTTCATTGCAGTCTTCTCGATCGGGAACGGACATTCCCGGTTCAGGTGCTCCCCAGCACACTTTACGCAGCGTGGGGACATTTTGCAGTATTTTTCCTCGATCCTTGGAAGATCCTCCTATGCTCCCATGCTGGAAAAGCGGTATGTCTGCGTTGTCTTTCGGCGACTTCATCCGGGATACTGTCCTTATGGTGAACTCCTTGCCCTCAAGAAACCCCTTGAGGTACTCGGGATCCATACTGTAGGGCTGGCGTTGGAAGACTACTTTGAGCGTCTTTGTATGTTTCGACGAGTACGTGAAACAGTTTAGACCACGGTTGCCAATGAGATCTTGTAGTCTTCCGGGGTTTGCGTCACGACTCTGTAGATATAGTGACTTGCTGTCTTCGTAGTAGAGTTGTTCTTGACGACCGCGAAGATCGCCTGTTGTGCTTCTTTGAAGGAACCTGGCCATTTCACTGTGATGGGTGGCAGCGGGGGCCCCTTGCTTCTTTGGTCTGCTGTCTCCTCCTCCTTCCCTTCGACCTCAGCAAACCGGTTTTTAACGTCCACACCTGCAGCAGTGGCCATCTCTACAACTCTTCCAATCTTCTTGCTTTTTGGTATTTTGAAACCCATCCGCATCAGTGGTCGTCTTAGGGGCTTTGCACCTTTTCGACGACGCCTTTCTTCGCCTTTGCAGCGCCGGTGCGGTAGTGGAAGTGGCGGTAGTCGCACGTTTCCGGTAGGTTTCCGGACTCGTTTCCACCGGTCGCTTCTTAGTGCGACTTTCCTCCACCTCCATGTCCTCCGTTTCTTCAGCTTCCTCTCCGTCGTTCCCCAGCACGAACGGTGTCCGCGAAGACGTCTTTTGTCTGCTTTTGTCACCCGAATTCAGGCGAGGAGACTGGGTCGTCAGTGGGCGATGTGACCATTTCAGGTGTCTTGATCTTGGCACTGGCGTTCTTTGGCACTCCCACGTCGAGTGCGAGCGTTACTGCGTATGAGGGCATGCCTCCTGCGATAGTAATGGTGCACTTCTGCTTCTTCTTCTTCCCTTTCTGAGAACGGGCTGCTGTAGGTTCCGGACAGGGTGTGGCCGCCGGCAATGTGTTACCCCCGGTCGGTGACTCCCCCCGCAACTAGCTTCCTCGGCCCAGGTCGAAGTCGCATAACAGCTACCCGATCCATCAGTGTTGTCTCGTGGTTTTGTGTCTTCATCTTCCGTCGTCGTAGGTAGGGGCGGGCGTGTCCGCCGGGGGCGACTTCCCCCGCTACTTGCGGCATCCGCCGAGGCATTGGCTGCATAACGCCGTCTCATCTCCCTTCCTTCCTCCCCCTGGATCTTCATTGGCCGGTCCGTCATAAGCAGAAGGTCGGATGGGGCCGCCGACGGAGCAAGCTCTGGCCAGCGGCGATCCGCCACTCTGTGCTCGTCTTCTAGTCCCAGGAAATCAGCCACCTCGACTTCCTGGTCACATAGCCGGTCCATCTCAGTTGGGGCCGTCAATAGAGTAACCTCTCCAGATCGGCGATCAGCAACACCATTCGCTTCAGCGTCGCGTTCAGCACGGTATGCCATCTCTGAGCTCTTCTCCAGACGGTAGCGAGCAACTGTCTGATTGCAGGCAGCTGTGGCGACCCATTACAGTCCTTCCTCCTTGCTCTCGGCGCGGACCGCGTAGGGAGCGCTCCACTGCGACGGCTGCTGGGAAGCCGCCAGTGTGGCGGTCAGCACTGCCTCTGCAGCTCTCCGCAGTGTTTCGGCCAGGTGCGAGACCTTTTCGACTAGCGCAGAGAGCGCAGAGACGACTGCAGACAGACTTCCTTCTTGCACTCCGGATGCTGCGCTGTGGCTGTGAGCAGCTAGGCTGCAAGTGACGGCTGGTGTGTTGCTACTCCTGCCGACTCCCGCCGATGTGGCTTCTTCCTTGCGCGTTTTACCCCTGGGGGTGGAGGAGGGATCGAAACGCAAATCTTCAGTTGTGCCCTCGCGAGCACGTTTTCCGACGCGGGCGCGTCGTCTTCCGTAGCGGCATCGGACGCCAGCGTCGACCTCGGATTTGCCGGACGCATGTCCGTTTGGGAGCTGACGGCGGAGGGAGCGGTCGGCAGTCTTCTGCGTCTGCTGCCCGCTTTGGCGAGCAACTGCCGCTTTAATAACTTCACAGCCGTAGTAACTCGCCACGTGTGGGCCGCCACAGTTCGCATATTCCGGTACGTGCATCCTCGGTAGCGGACAGTTTCTGCTTGCATGGGTGTCTGTGCATTTCACGCACGCCTCGGGGAACGAGCAGTAGAGAGCCACGTGGCCCATCCCCTGGTAGCGGAAGCACTGCACCAAGTTCCTCTTCTGCTTGAGATTTTCCACGGTGACCATGGTGCTGGCCACCCGTTGCAGCTGGTAGAGCCGCTTGTTCTCTGGAGTGTCGGTGGCGATCACCAGCAGAGAGGGCGACTCCCTGTGCGTGATGTGCGACTTGACGCGCGTCACGTTGCGCACGCCAAAGTCAAGCCGCGCCATTTGTTCCTTCAGTAGTTCAGGTTTCGCCGCCTTGCAGAAGCCCTGCACAACGATTTTCAGAAGTCTCTCGGGGACGGCGGCGTGCGTGTACCAGTGCATGCCCTGGTTCGATACCTCGTTCGTCACCTTGATGAAATCCTCCGTATTTGCGACTTGCAGTCACACGAGGTTTCCTGCTGCAGCTCGAACTCTGAAGTCTGCAGTCGTCCACTGCTTCACGAGCTGTAGGAAACCTTTATTGTCTTTGGCCACCTCAAAGACTATGGGCGTCGGTCATCGCTGCGGCCGTCCGGCGGTGATGTTCGATCGGTAGGCGGTCGCTTCTTCTTCTGCCGAGCGGCCAGTGTGGGAAGCGGCCGTGGTATGCGTCTGCTTGGGTTCTGTTGGCTGCTCCGACTTCTCCTCGTCTGCTAACGTGCCGTAGTGGTTAACACTAGCCGTGGGAGGCGGGAAAGGTGTCGTTCTGGGACTGGTCGCCCGCCGAGACGTGACGGTAGTCCAGGTTGCGCCTGCCATGCTGTCTGGTATGGCGCGTCGTCTGCCGCCGGTAGTTGAGACTATAAGCTGCCTTTTCTCCTTGGGCGCCTTTTTGGCGCCAGTTGGTTCTGCGGAGGTTGGCCGTTTGCACCGCTCGCCATCTGGGCGCCGCAGCATGCTGGCCGTCATCCTTTCCGCTCTTTCGTCGGTCGGGAGTGCATCATGCACTATCACATCGTCTTCATTACAATCGTCGTCCAAGTCGAGGTCCATGGACGGTGGCCGGGTCGTTCTAAGCGGTGAGTCAAACGGAGCCGCCGGGGGAGCAGGCACCTCTGAAGGGCGGTCTGCCACGGCAGCATCTCCAGTCGTTATAAGTGGGGCGGCCAGAAGGACCCGTTGACCGAGCAGGCCAGGCCGAACGGCGATCCGCCACACCCATCACTCTATTCAGCCCACCTCTGAACTCCGGGCGCGCCAACGACATCTCTGTTCGTGTCTAGAGTGACGATTGTGAGGAGAACCATAGGTAAACACTGTGACCTCACTGCGGTGTATGCCGAGTATTATACCTTGCCCCGGTTGAACCGTTAACTGCAGCGGCCAAAATGAGAATTTACTCTTGCATACTTCTGCTGTACATTGCCTGACGGCTGATTAAATAGCTTAGCTACCTTAAGAACCATAGTTGTGATGTTTTCTTAATCTGTAGTTTGTGAAGTCTCTGTCTCTATTCTTAACCGAATATGTACATTTTAAGCTTTTAGAGTCACGGAGATCACATTTTTATATGCAAATCGCGTCTAAAAATTGTTTCTAATGTTCACGTAATTAGTGGCTACTAACATTAGAAATGAAAAATAACATAACGGGTCAGAATATTTCGTACTAAACATATTTCGGCCCTTTTTTCTTTTAATAAAATACAGAACTTCTTTACCTCGTCATTTCATTAATAGTTTTTGCTTGTTCCTTCTATATACATACTAGTACTATTTTCAGCAACAGAAGACTTCCGAATAACGCTGATGCTTCAAGTATTTTTGATTACAGTTATTATGTACGCAGGTAGATAGGGTGACTTTTGCTTTACTGTTGCGAGAAACTATATCACTTACTTACTGCAGTAATACTGGTCATTACTTAAGATAAGCTGGTACGATGGGAAACCGTCAACAATGGAAGCTGTATTGCGTCCACACACTATTTCCCTTTTGGTCTTCTCCTTTCTCAGTCTGTATTGTTATATTACATTTCCATTACAGAGAGAAACATCTGAAGTTAGTACGTGATAATGTTCAGTATCTTAGCGTTAAAAGAACATTAAACAAGGTGTTTTAATTTTTTTTTCTACCACCAGCCGTTTGGAAATTTTAAGAATGTCATCTGAAGCGGTGATAAAAGCGTAACAGTAGTTCCCCTTTATTCTTAGGAATACTCTATTTTCCAAATATGACGGAAAAGCTAATAGCTGGCAGCGCAAAACCATAAAATAGCCATATTTTCCCGTCTCCTGCAGGGAAATCTAGTATTCTGATACGGAAGGCTAAAATCCTAGGAAGGTACTAAATTGCAGAGAAAATTTCGAACCAGAAGTGACGTACTGACTCGTGTCCTTACCCACAGTCCATTCCTCCATATGTAGTAATGCACTACTGGCGTCCCAGTGTGTGTGTTTCTGTGTGTGCGTGTATGTATGTGTATGTGTGTTTGTTTGTTTGTGTGTGTGTGTGTGTGTGTGTGTGTGTGTGTGTGTGTGTGTGTGTGTGTGTGTGTGTGTGTGTGTAAGTGAGCAGTCGAGCCTGCAAGTTCACGTATGTGTTTATTTGACTTGTTTTATCGGGACTTTCGCTGATTTTCCAGATCACACAAAGCGGGTCAGCTGAATACTGAGCATAAGCGTTTTATAATACAACAGATATTAAAAATATTAAAAACATCCCTTGCTTCAACTGAACTACATATAAAAGATAGTGAGAGAAATGAATGGCACCTGTAGCTTGATGTCATGTTTACTCCGTTTCCATCTTGCTTTTCATAGTAACAGTAGTGGTAGCAGTCAGCTAGCAACTTTCAGACTCATGCAGGCTTGCAAATGACGTCCACGCGATATCTTTGGCTCTATCAACAGGCATGGGCACCACTGGCCAGAGAGGCCAAGCGGCTTTAGACGTTGGCACGTCGTTGCGTCTTTTGCAGTGAACGTTGAGTTTTAGCGCGACGCATTTCTTGGGGAGAGGGGGGGCGGCCTTAAGCACCACGTAGAAAAAGGGCTACTCTCTTGCTGGGACTGTCGGAGCAAGACCACCCGTGTAAGTTTCTTCTGTTGCGCTGTGCCTGACCAGTGGGGTTCATGGTGCCTAGAATACTGTGATTTCTTTACTGTAACTGACAGTTTTACAGTCTCTTTTGAGATCAGCTTGTTTGAATTGTGCTTTTCGGGATTTCCAACGTTTTCTGATTTTTAATCCCTTAATTTGAATGCTTTCTCTTTGTGACAGAAAGTTCGTGGCGTCCTCCACCGGTAATGCTGGAATGTAATATGATATTGGTCCATCCTTAGCATTCATGACAGCTTCCACTTTCGCAGGCATACGTTCAATCAGGTACTGGAAGGTTTCTTGGGAAATGGAAGCCCATGTGCTGCACTGAGGAGAGGTACCGATGTCGGTCGGTAAGGCGTGGCACGATGTCGGCGTTCCAGAACATCTCAAAGGTGGTCTATAGCATTCAGGTCAGGAGCCTGTGCAGGCCAGGCCATTACAGCTATGTTATCGTCGTGTAACCACTCCGCCACAGGCCGTACACTATGAACAGGTGCTCGATTGTGTTGAAAGATGCAATCGCCATCCCCGAATTGTTCTTCAACAGTGGGAAGCAAGAAAGTGCTTAAAACATCAATGTAGGCCTGTGCAAGCCCCTCCATGAAAAACACGACCGCACCATAACACCACCGCCTCCAAATTTTACTGTTGGCACTACAAAAGCTGGCAGATGACGTTCACCGGGCATTCGGCATACCCACACCCTGCCATCGCATCGCTTCATTGTGTACCGTGATTCGTCACTCCGCACAACGGTTTTCCACTGTTTATTCGTCCCATGTTTACACTCCTTACACCAATCTATGTGTTGTTAGGCATTTACCGACGTGATGTGTGGCTCATGAGCAGCCGCTCGACCATGAAATCCAAGTTTTCTCACCTCCAGTCTAACTGTCAAAGTACTTCCAGTGGATGCTGATGTAGTTTGGAATTCCTGTGTGATGGTCTGGATAGATGTCTGCCTATTATAAATTTCAATCCTCTTCTACTGTCGACGGTCTCTGTCAGTATATAGATGACGTCGGCCTGTACGCATTTGTGCTTTACGTGTCCCTTCAAGTTTCCACTTCACTATCTCATGGGAAACAGTGGGCCTAGGGTAGTGTAGGACTGGGGAAATCTTTTGTGCAGACGTATGACGCAAGTGGCACCCAGTCACCTGACCACGTTCGAAGTCCGTGAGTTTCGCGGGGCACCCATTTCTGCTCTCTTATGATGTCTAATGACTAGTGAGGTCGCTGATATGGGGTACCTGACAAATGGTGTCAGCACAATGCACCTAATATGAAAAACGTATGTTTTGGGGACATGTCAGTGGTAACGAATTATCGAACTCCTCTATCCAGGCGCTAATGTGTAATACATTTCCATCGTCCCTAAACACATGAAACTTCTGTACCGATAAGAAATGCTTGTGATCAAAAATTTTACTCTCATGCAGCATCATGTCACTGCCTGTACGAAGGAATGACGTTCGGGTGGCATGTGATGAGCAGGAGAATACTGCCAATAGTGGTCCACCTTTCTACTTGCATATCGCAGTCAAAGCACTAACTTTTCCGTCTCTGGGGCTACACGATAGCTAGTATTCTCACTTTCCACTATCATAGCACCCTAGCAACTTTTGCTTTGAAAGTATTCTTCTTGCACTGCCTTTTATCATCTGATTCTTCCGAAATGAAAAAGGGGATTTTGCCTTCGTAGTTCACGTAACAAAAACCTGCTGCATATCTACCAAGCACTCTCTCACATATATTCTTCTTGTTTGATTGCTTCTCAGCTGTGAAGACGGTGCCTGTCATCTCCCTCTGTCAGTTTCTGTTTTTATTCTGGAATTCTGCTGGTCTTTTCTTCCACTACATGTAAACCTGCCTCGACTCAATTGAACTGCTTTTGCTGCTCCACTGTTCATTGCCACATGTTGTCCATGTCTTTCTCTACGGTCGGAATCTGTTCTGGCTTTGATTCCACCTCGGCTACTAACATCTCCACAGGTAATATCCTCCCTTTCTGAATCCGCACACAGTTTAAACTGCTCCTTCTGTTTGCCCGAAACGTCTCTAATTTTCTTGTGCATTTATGTAATGTTTCGTAATTACTGTTTGATTTCCTGTAGCTGCTTCTGCAACTCCTATTTCATTTCTTGTAAATCTTTCTTCGATTCTTCTCTCATTTTACCTAGACACTCTAATACAATATCAAACTTACCTAGGCCACATTGAGATTCCAACGTTGAAACAAAACAGGACTGGTGGCTGAGACAGTTGAACCCTGACATCACTTGAGGGATCTAAAATTCCCTTACTTGTTTTCACTGCATCTGCATAAGCAACAATGCTACTTGTTTGCTATGACTTCCTTCTGCCTTATTTTTACAGTTGCTTCTGCATCTGTCTCAAAATTTTCTGTATGCACAGGATCTTCTCCTTGAACATCACTCTGCATCATCCTTTGAAATAAATGTGCCTACTTTAACTCCATTACTCGACATTTATGGCCTACATTAACACCGTGTTATTTCTAAGCTTAGCTGTCTCAGTAATTTTACTTTGATAGTGATGGATGCATATTTAAGTATAGTTTTTTATAGTGTGGTAATTACGGTTAAAAGGATTTCTTTTATAATTTCGGATTTATGTGTTTTATTCAGTATGAGTTATGGATTAAAGGATAGCTAGGTTCTCCCTTTTCTTGTGTGACAAAAGGTTGATTTGTAAGATCATTTACTGGATAATTTGGTTTACAAAGAGTACATCGTTGACATGTGTGCGTGGCGAACATTGCAATGGGATTTGAAGGACGTGCGATGGAAGGAGACGCTGGTCGTCTACCCCGTGACTCTCGGCGAACTGGCAGGAACAGCGAAGCAAAAGAGGTGGGGCAGCTGGCGGTTGGATACATCGGATTTGCAGATATTCTCAGGAACGTTTCAGGCAGCTCACCAAGAGTGAATCTGGCAGTATCAGAGTTGAATAATAATTGAACTGATCTTCATTGCCCTGAAAGAAAGTTCTTATTAACATAGTAATAACATCACAATGATTAGTTATTTATAAAATATTAGGGTGATCCATGTGTACCGGGGTTTTTCTCTCACTTTTGTTTTTAGTTGGTAAGTCTGCTTACGAGTGATGACGTTTCGCATTATTTCAGTAGTTTAACTGCCCTCATAGTTCATATGCTATTGTACATTTCGCTAGTACGAGTTCATTTCCATAAAGGTGCACTACAACCACTGAATGAGCTCCTCTGTAGGACATTTTTGTCATGTTATTGGACAGTTGTAAGATGGAATGTTTAAAATTTCAGTAGTTACCTGTACAGTGTAACATGGGATTACAAACAGATATAATACAGTGATCATCGTACTGTGCATAGCCATACAGTCGTTCGGTTATAATTGAAGTAACTGCGTCCTCCCTGAAGTATTCCAATGTCCATGGATTAGCTTCACGATATTAAATTAGCAATTTGGCTGTTGTAAATGTATTGTGAGGCGGCGGCTGGAAAAAAATACTATTGTTGCCGTTCTCAACACAGGAACTCTAACTACAATGTTGGCAACCAGAAAATGATTAGGAAAAATGTGATGCCTGTAATTAAAGTTCATTCTGCCCACTCTGGTGGAGAAATAAAGTTATTGATCATTGAAGTTCATTACGCTGAGGATTTAGGATGATGTCTGGGATTCATAGAAAATGCAGTTTAGTTTAACAATTTTCACTATATTCTGAAAACGATAGAGCGTAAAGTTCCAGACAAAAGTTAATCCAAGCAATGCTACTATCAGCTCTTGTACTATCAGAGCTGTTCAGAGTCTGTTGAGTGGATCCCATTATCCCCAGATAACGAAACTGTTCAATAATCGTTATCAATGTAAATGTTCAAAGTGAATACTCATCAAACGCCACACTAGTAATGGTAGAAGGTCTGTCCTGTGGCGACACATGAATATACGACATACGCAAACTGAGAATAAATCACTGAGGTCGTTCTGCAATTAACACTTTACCACAATGCGAACTCATTGTTACACGCATACTGAGTTACGTAATAAGGCATCCAAACCTGTTCCTTGCAACTTCACAGACGTGATGTGGCTAGTGATACGGAGTGCGCGCTGATACGAATCTAGAAGAGAACTGGGGCCTGAATCCAGCTCGCAGCGCTCTTATTTATATAGCCGCGGTGCGGAACGCCGAAGGCGCAGCCC
Source organism: Schistocerca piceifrons (assembly GCF_021461385.2). NCBI lineage: Eukaryota > Metazoa > Arthropoda > Insecta > Orthoptera > Acrididae > Schistocerca > Schistocerca piceifrons. Next base: position 239,240,610 of record NC_060138.1, read on the forward strand.
ACAGAATTTGCCTTCCTAACAAACCGCTTGGGCTAGAGGAGCACCACTTCCAGTTACTAAATAATTGATTGCTTCATTCGCTGAAGGCTGATGAAGCTCTCAATTTAATTGTGCAATCAGCACATAGGTAAGTATCTATAATAGAACTCTAATGTGGGTAGATAAATACTTTTGGTGAGAGAATTATTTTAGCTGCACTGCACGCAATAGATGAGCTCTGAACTTGCCCTTTGGGGAGATGCTACAGCCATAGTTCTATAGCTACATTTTGGAAGCTTCCCACATCTTTGTTATTATAGTGTATCTCCATTCTACCTAAATCTAAACATCCTACCTTAATCTAATCACTTACTCAATGTATCTTGCTTCTGTACTTTTAGGACACTAAAACAGAAAATCATGAATTTCAACCAAAATATTACTTTGTGAGATCCAGCATGCTGTTTCCGCTAAATTACAATAAAAAAGGAATCTAATATAAATTTTGAAGTTTCTAGCTCCTTCCTGTTGCGCCGACGGTTTTTACGTAAAACATCCAAATTTCGAAAACTGTTAAAGTTACTAAACTGAAATTAACAGGCCGGCAAGCGTGGCCGAGCGGTTCTAGGCACTACAGTCTGGAACCGCGCGACCGCTACGGCCGCAGGTTCGAATCCTGCCTCGGGTATGGATGTGTGTGATGTCTTTAGGTTCGTTAGGTTTAAGTAGTTCTAAGTTCTAGGGGACTGATGACCTCAGAAGTTAAGTCCCATAGTGCTCAGAGCCATTTTTGAAATTAACAGATTATCATTTTAGCATCACTCCTGACATGCTATTAACTTCTCAGATTATTTATTTTACTTTTAACATATTGCACAACGTTCATGACATCATAGCTAGTTACAGTGGACTAGTCTGGCACACCATGGAAAGCATATGAATTCTACGTGGCGTGAGCCGGCTGCCTCCCTATATCACCTCTACTTGATTTTCTTTGAACGTAAATGAAAATAAATTAATTACAAAAGGGGAAGCAAGAGCACTGCTTAACTCCCTACGAAAATGGAAAAATTAAAACTTAAACATTTAGAAATATTAAAAGAAAACTTATTACCTACTCCAATTATTTAGATTGCTGGCATGTTCACTGCCTCTTAAACAAAATTGCAAAACTGATAAGAATATATATAAAATACGTAAATAGCAAGTCTGCTGAATTCATGGCACAAATGTTTTGCATATTAAATTATTCATGACATATGTATTAAACGGATGGCATGATATTGTCTAGAAAATCTCTCAAGATTTTAAGTAGTTTCGAAAATCAATGAAACAATTTAGCATACATATATTTTTTTTCAAATTCATAAGCACATAAATCGGCAAAATTATGAAAAGTCTGGCTCGCGTTTCAATTAATTAGGTGAAAGTCTTAAACTATTACATTGTCTGTAGATATTTTTACACACGTAGGTAGAAGGAAAATGAAATGGTTATTCTTGTTACATAAATAAATAATGAAATCTTGGCAGTCTTTTCTACACTTGAAAGAGAATTTCACGAATAATAAAACATTCACTTTTACATATATTGTTTTAGCCACTTTGGCTGGTGTTCTGCATTTCGATTCACAAGGTAACAGGGAGGAAGTAGCTATGGTGTGCGTCCTTCATGGCCACTCTGTACTACAACAGGGAAGTGGGAGGGTCACTGTGAGTGGTGTCCAAGTCACTCCACGCTTTCACGCAGCTACCAAGGCTGCCATTATCTGGTTTTTCCTGTAGAACAAACAAAATAGTGCCTCAGACTCCATTCCCTTAATAGCTAACGGAAGGTCACAATGAAATGGGGATATATACACATTACCTCTCAAGTCTTTACTGAAACAAAGTTTACAGAACGGTTTTCTATTTCGATATTATGGTTACTTTACTGTAATTAAGTTGGTAAACAAATGGCTCAAACGCCGTTAATCACCTACTAAAGATAAAAATTTATGCCTAAGGCATACAATCATGATACCTTTAAATCCCAAATTATTATTTCTGGCCTGGAACACTGAGCCAATGCTGGGTACATCTATATTTATTTACAGGCTGACTGTAGCTGTCAGAAAGCATATGAATTCTCTATGGTGTGAGTAGGCTGCTTCCCTATAGTAGTTTTATTGAATGCCTTCTTATGTTTTCAAGCCTTTGTCGTCAAGCTTGACTCACAGGTCTCTCATGAGTGTGTGGTGCAATGAGCTTCCGTAAATGTAAGCATTTGTTCACTAGTACCGAGTTCACATAAGCTCCTATCTCGCATTTACTTTTATGTAGCAGCATTCACTTTACACGCATTTCCTCTTCCGTATTTGTTTAGTATTTACTTCCAAATGAGATCGAACACTGCCTTTTCTTGTCCCATGGATTGTAAATTTTTGTTAATCAGAGGGTAAAGTAACATTCCAAACTTTTATAAAACTCACACATGTACAAACCCTTCCTATCAGTGTGTCGGGTTATGTATTGAACACATTAGGTGGGCACTCACAGATAAAAGTATTTTTTTAGCTGTTAAACACTCAAACCGATATTGTGCACATCATTGTCTCACTTAATAACCAAGAATGCTAGCATCCCCCATGCTAAACAGAACACAAAAAAACAGAGAAAGTCAGCAATTACACGAAAAGCGTTTGCACTCAAGGACGCAAGGAAAATGATGGCTGAAAACTACAGTTAAAAATTCACTAGATAATTAATTGCCCAGTACTGAATGTAGAAGCATGATATAGATTTATCTATAAAATAAAAAGAAAACTAATGATCATTAGTAACTGTGTATGGCACATATCATCAGTCTTAGGTAATATTGAATACAGAAGATTAAACTCATCTACAAATTCAGAAGAAACAAGTATGTGCACTCTCTTAATTCTAAAATGAAGTCCTTTAAATTGTCTCTTGCATTAGTGGTCCTACAGACATAAGACATCTGTTCCATGACTACACAGTTTAGTCCATTGAATTTTGTACACTACAAAATGTTTACTTGTGCACTGAGTATTACACCACTAGAAATGTTCATCGCTCAGTGGCTTACATTTACTATGTGCACTTGTTTCTAGTACACAATGTTCAGTACTCCATAGTGGAAACAGTGTGACATAACATTACGTTTAAGTTTAGAACAGGATCTATGTTCTTCATAAATTCACATAAGTATGAACATACATAAGTGTAGTAATCTGCAATTAACAGTTCTCACTATCACAGTAATTCCACGACAACTATTGTAAAATAATTGACCACTTTGAAATGTCATTCCCTTCACAATTATGAACTCATGATCTGCTGAACCACAACACACACACACACACACACATATATATATATATATATATATATATATATATATATATATATATATATATGTGTGTGTGTGTGTGTGTGTGTGTGTGTGTGTGTGTGTAGAGAGAGAGAGAGAGAGAGAGAGAATTTCTTGTTTTGACCACACTAAGAAAAGTTCTGACCTAGATCTAAATATGTTGGTTCATTTCATAAACATACAACATAAATTTTTAAAAATATATAGAAGACGAAATGATAGAGAGAAGTGAAAAGCATATATAAGATGTTGTTATCACTCAACATACGTCTTTATATCTTTATGGACATATAGCCATCGATTTTGTCAGATTCTGGACGTGCTGGGAAATTACTTCTCTTGAGATGATTCTTAATTATTCTGTATGGACTAGATCACAAGAATTGCCACTTCATATTTATTTGAAGCAGGGATGGTTTTGGTTGGGTCTCACAGATTATTTCATCAGTCACATGCTTTTTAAACTCATGTTGTAGGCCAATTTTCTTATAGGTTCAGTGTCTGTTAATGAAATTATATTTGGTCCAACTTTATCTTCCCACGTTTCTTCATTACTTGCCATACGAAGAAGGTGATCGACATTTTAATTTCTTTCTCTTTCCCCATACATGATCTTGTCTCAAGTGTGCTGTGAGGATGTGTGGGATAAACCGTATAGGATTTACTGGAGGGGAACGAAAAATTCGAGTCTGTTGCAAATTTCGTGAATTGGCTATTTTCTTGACAAACTCTTTTGGTGGGATTTGATTCTGTACGACATTCTGATGTTAGAATGTGTCAGATTTCCTGTTCCTGTAGAAAAGATTTCCACGCTTTACCTTTGAAGTTTGATGCATTGTCGGATTGTGTCACCAAAATCGCCTCAAGATTATCAAACCAGGGTTTATAATTACTTACTCACTCTTTTGTTACTGGAGAGGCTGTTGTGGTATTAGTGGCATACAGTCTATGATACTTTGAGAAAAGATCATAAAGAGTAACAAGATATGTTATGCCTCCTCTGGCTTTTGGTAAATTGTGCTGATATGCCAACAATTAACACTTCATGTGAATCTCTTTGGGTAAAAAGGATGTAATTCTATTTTATTAGGCTGATTTAAGGCTTTGCCTTTCAGCAGATAGTACAGGTATGTAATTAATAGTTTATAAATGCCAATGTATGTTGGGAAAGTAGCAGGGCAGTGCAAAATTTCTTTTACATTACTCAAAACGTCAGCGCCACATGCTTAATGCGTGTGCCACGTAAGATTATCTTACTACATAGCTCAAATACACACACCTAGACATCACAAATTAGAATCCGCAGTATGCCTATGAAGCAAGGCATTGTCATGCGTCTTATAATATCATCCCAGTTTATGTGGTGGCTGCTGATATACAGGTTGCTTCAATGTCCCATTTCTGGTCTACATCTCGCATCACCTCCATATTACGCATTTCTTATAATACTGCATATGTGTCGGGTCTTTCAACAACTATACTTTGAAGTATAGCTCTTGGACAGATGATATTCTTGAATCATAAGTTTAACAGTCGATTGTTATTCAACAGCTGTTTAGGCACGAAATGTCAAAAGAAATAAGCTAACCCTAAATTTGCCTATAAGTGGGTCTAAGAGGTAGGAGGAGGAAAATTTTTGATTGCCTTAATTTTTCTAGGTTGGGTACAATCCGATTTGGTGAACTCGTGTTGTTGTTGTTGTGGTCTTCAGTCCAGAGACTGGCTTGATGCAGCTCTCCACGCTACTCTATCCTATGCAAGCTTCTTCATCTCCCAGTACCTACTGCAACCTACATCCTTCTGAATCTGTCTAGTGTATTCATCTCTTTGTCTTCGCCTACGATTTTTACCCCCCACGCTGCCCTCCAATACTAAATTGGTGATCCCTTGATGCCTCATAATATGTCATACCAAGCGATCCCTTCTCCTAGTCAAGATGTGCCACAAATTTCTCTTCTCCCCACTTCTGTTCAATACCTTCTCATTAGTTATGTGATCTACCCATCTAATCTTCAGCATTCTTCTGTAGCACCACAATTCGAAAGCTTCTATTCCCTTCTTGTCTAAACTATTTATCGTCCACATTTCACTTCCATACATGGGTACACTCTATACAAATACTTTCAGAAACGACATCCTGACACTTAAATCAATACTCGATGTTAACAAATTTCTCTTCTTCAGAAGCACTTCCCTTGCCACTACCATTCTACATTTTATATCCTCTCTACTTAGACCATCATCAGTTATTTTGCTCCCCAAATAGCAAAACTCATTTACTACTTTAAGTGTCTCATTTCATAATCTAATTCCCTCATCATCGCCCATTTAATTCGACTACAGTCCATTATCCTCGTTTTGCTTTTGTTGATATTCATCTTATATCCTCCTTTCATGACACTGTCCATTCTGTTCAGCTGCTCTTCCAGATCCTTTGCTGTCTCTGACAGAATTACAATGTCATTGGCGAACCTCAAAGTTTTTATTTCTTCTCCATCGATTTTAATTCCTACTCCGAAGTTTTCCTTTGTTTCCTTTACTGCTTGCTCAATATACAGATTGAATAACATCGAGGATAGGTTACAACCCTGTCTCACTCCCTTCCCAACTACTGCATCGGCTCTTATAACTGCCGTCTGGTTTCTGTACAAACTGTAAATAGCCTTTCGCTCCCTCTATTTTACCCCTACCACCTTCAGAATTTGAAAGAGAGTATTCCAGTCAACATTGTCAAAAGCTTTCTCTAAGTCTACAAATGCTAGAAACGTACCCCTGCCACCTTCGGAATTTGAAAGAGAGTATTCCAGTCAACATTGTCGAAAGCTTTCTCTAAGTCTACAAATGCTAGAAACGTAGGTTTGCCTTTGCTTAATCTGTTTTCTAAGATAAGTCGTAGGGACAGTTTTGCCTCACGTGTTCCAATATTTCTACGGAATCCAAACTGATCTCCCCCGAGGTCGGCTTCTGTCAGTAAAGAATTCGTGTTAGTATTTTGCAGCCGGTGCTTATTAAACTGATAGTTCGGTAATTTTCACATCTGTCGAAATGTGCTTTCTTTGGGATTAGAATTATTATATTCTTCTTGAAGTCTGAGGGTATTTCACCTGTCTCATACATCTTGCTCACAAGATGGTAGAGTTTTGTCAGGGTTGGCTATCCCAAGGCTATCAGTCGTTCTAATGGAATGTTGTCTACTTCCAGGGTCTTGTTTCGACTTAGATCTTTCAGTGCTATGTCAAACTCTTCACGCAGTCTCCAATTTAGAAGAGCCACATGAACATAAAACACGAGTTTGATTAAACAAGACACAGTAGAAGACCTGTAAGCCCTCAGGATCGTATTAATTATAAAATCCATTTGTACTTAACGTTCATAGGATAACAGTTTCTCTTATATTTTTGACGTCAACTGCCATAGCTGCAGAAAAAGACTAAGTTTTTTTGGACATTTCCATCTTTTTACATAGCTGGACACCAAAAATTTGATGGTAGGAGCTGGTAATATCTTGCTCTTAGAATTGTGATAGAATTGTTGGAGGGTAGGAAGTTTACATAACAGTGTGTGTTTCGGAACTATATAATACAAATGAAGCTTGTTTTATGAATTTAATTTGTTTTTCATATCTGGTAACGAGATGGCATCAAGGAGTTTTTAAAGTGTTCTGCTTATTATGTATAACTGTAGGTTATTTTGATTTCCTATTAGGGTCATAGACGATGTAGTGGCACATCACTTAAAAAGACTAATGAAAACAGATGTTATATTTTGTTTCTATATGCAGGATATTAGGCACTAAAAGGAATTTCAGTTGAAGAGTTGAAAACAGAAGTGTATATTGAGTGTCATGATGTAGATTATAATGTTAGGAACAACATCAGGTGAACCGACGAGTGGGTTGTTTACAATTGAATTAAAGTCAACATCCCATTTGTTCATTCCCCTTCTTTACGTTTTGATGCTTTTTTAAATAGTGCGATAATTTTATGAGATAATAGTCTAGAAGATAACCGAATTTTCAAATTTGTTGTAACTACCAATAATAATAGACTGGAACAGGCAAGAAATGAAGATGCGAACAAGTTACCTTAGAATAGATTCTAAATGTTGTCATGTGTTCATTTTCTTCAAATTAAATTTGTTGTAATTGGTGAAGAAGTCATAATACTCCGTTGCATTGTAATCGAAGAAAACAGTGAGAACATCCCTCACACGTGACCGAACTTGAATTTTTTCGATCTTCACTCTTCACCCAGTTTCCACTAGGACGATGGGGCCTTGGTTTCAATGCCGTAACCGTATATCCACTTTTAGTTACCTGTTATACCCTATTTTAGATGTTTTGGATCGTTTTCGACCTTATTCAGCGATTGCTGAGCGATGTCTACGTGACGTCGTTTTTGTTCGGAATTCAACAATACCAGAACAATCTTTGCTGCTGCACCTTCCATGGCCAAAACGCCTGAAAAAATGTCTTGGAAGTAGCCAAGCGATATTTCCTCATCACCGGCAACATCTCTGATGGTGAATCGGCAATTTCCCAGAACTATTGTCTTTATTTATTTCACAAAGTTGTCAGTAATTAATGTATTATGACGTCTGGGGCAGTAGTCGTTGTCAAAGTTTTACGATTTTCGTGTACGTGAAGCTTTCCCTTTCCAGAGTTTTCTTGTAAATACTCGACGCGCATATGCATAACTAGATCGGCAGCACAAGTAAAATATATTACTTCAGTGTATGTGGTACTTTTATTTAAATATAATGCTACCTTGAAACAGAATCAGAGATACATCAGCAATTATATTTTCTGTTGCACTGTAAAATTTTTCCAAAACTTATTCTAAAGTACCTAAAAGTTGTTGCATTTTTGGCAAAAGATTCTGTTGTGTGCAAAATGTAAGATGTTTGGTTTAATTTGATTTGGACAGGGAAATGAATGTAACAGTAGTCTTGGCCCACTATTGCCCGCACCGACACAGGGTCTATTGTGCGGTTTACTCTCGGCGTTTCTAGTAAAACCAACAAGCACCTCTGAAAAGTAGTTGGAGGCTCTTTGCTAGTTCCCTGTTTCACACAATTTTTAAAAACTTGATGACCCGAATATTCCCTGTCTTTTGATCTTCAACGCATAGCACTGGACGAGTAGGTGTGGTGCGGTTGCTTCACGATCACTACACAGGCAACACTTAGTACCTGCTCTCTGTACATCCATTGTGTGTGGGTGTTTCTTAAAATATCCATGGCCTGTCCTTTGTCCTCCCACAAAACTGTGTCCTGTTCAAGTCCAGGATTAAAGAACGTCTCTTAAAGCATGACTTCCACGCGATCAGGTTTCTATGTTTCTATTTTAGATTGTAGTCCAACATGTTCCACATGTTGCCTTCTCATGATATTTCAGATGTATCACTGTCAATAACACATCAAATTTTTTTGGGCTAATTTTTCGAAAACATTCACGTCTATGCAGGATCGTGGGAATAATATAAATGCAACAATGGTGGTCTAACTAACCTCGTCCATAAAATTTGCCCAAAGAACCTTTTATTTGTCATTTTCCATTTACCCAAGCACTGTGAGTATCCATCTTCTCATTGCTGTTATGCGTGTAAACTTGTTTGTTCGGAGATTTCATCGAACAATTTTTTTTTCCAGCACAAGTTCATAACTACAACTGATGAAACTTTCAGTTCTTAACCAAGAAGGACTGCTATGGCTATAAGGATCGACTGGTAGTCTCTCAGATAATGCCATTCTTCAACACTCTCTTCCTCTTCCTTTGATAATATTCTAAGTGGTTTTTAAGGCAAATAGTTTCATTACAGTTGAATTAAAGCAGCTCGACTGACATTTTCATTTCCAAGAATAAAGACAGATGTTTGCCTTCGCTGGTCTATGAACGCCAGAGATCTTAACGAATATGAAAGTCAAACAATTCTACGACGGTTGAGCCGCTTTTTCGAAATCCAAACGGAGCCGCTACCACAAGCCGATTTCGATGATATCTATTCTAACAGTTCAAATGATCAGGAAGACAAAACATCCTTGGCGTTTACCATGTTGAATTAATGTCTATAAATATTTAACTCTAAACGTAATCATCTTCTGCTACAATAAGAAACATTTGCCCTATTATGTTAACACACCTTCATCGAGAAAATATCAATCATAGCCGTGCGTTTGGCATTTCTATACCGCAACACCAGCACACTTATAAGGGAGCTCTAGTCAAACCACGTGTGCTGCTTACAAGTTCTGGTGGCAGTGCAGCTTGAGGGAAAAAATGTGTGAAACAATTATATAGTGCAGAATGATAACCGTGTTTAATGATACAGATAGTTATTTCAGTGAATAAATATTGGCGATGACAAGCTTTGGATTTCCACCCGTGTATTCGCAGGATCTTTGCTTACCTGTAGTTCAGTTATTCTGCGAGAATGGACATGTTTGGGCGCTAATTACTTACTTTCTCTCGCAGACATTAACATAGTCCTTTCAGAGTACGCCACATTCTAAATACATCTTTTCTGCATAACGCTTCAACATATAAAAATTATTGATAACAATGAATGACGATCTTCTCCCATAAATGAATATCGATGCATTGATATATGTATAATTAAAACAGATATTCTTCCCAATTACGCATAATATCAATGGTCAGGCAGATATGCAGATCTGTGATCCTCACGGTTAGTTTCTTCTAAAATATCGTGTCTAGTCTTTCATCCATGATGTCGCAACAAGTGTGTACAGATTTATTTCATTTCCTGCAAAGTCACAAGTCGTGACATTTTTTTTTTATTTCAGTTACAGAGTTGTTTTCACATAGCAGAATTATTTAAAAATTATGCGTAATACTCTATTAATAACTATGACCAATTTATTGTTCTTTCCACTTATGTCTAACGGGGAGGTTGCCCCTAGAAGCGGTCGTTAGTCGCAATTTAATAATAAGAACCGTCCTCTGTATATTTAACAGCTTTCCCAATATGCCATTGTACATTTCGAAATCACAGTTTCATAGTCAGGTCTCAGTTGTGTGGTGTCACCGCCAGACACCACACTTGCTAGGTGGTAGCTTAAATCGGCCGCGGTCCATGTAGTACATGTCGGACCCGCGTGTTGCCACTGTGATCGCAGACCTAGCGCCACCACCAAGGCAGGTCTCGTGATACGAGAGAGGACTCACCCCAGTTGTACGAGAACCTAGCTACCGCCCAGTTGTACGAAGCCTTTCTCTCTCATTAGCCGAGAGACAGAATAGCCATCAGCTAAGTTAATGGCTACGAACTAGCAAGGCGCCATTAGCCATACAGTGATTGTACTTAAAGTCTCCTGTGTATCGTCAAGATCGATGTACCACAAGGAATGAGTAAAGTTAAGTATTAAACCTGCTCCGTACTTTTCTTCCTAACATTAATTACGTATCCTGTTCCAGTACATCACGCCCGTCTGCATTAGTCTAGCGTGCCTTTTTCAGCCATCTCAACTTCACGGTGTCGGCCCAGCTACCGACACAACAAGTTGTTATGTATGGACCTCTATTATTATATCAATAAGCTAGAAGCGCGTGTAACACATATAACTCTTCTACACAATCTGTGGGCGTGACTTGTGATGCCACATTAAAACAAAATCTACAAATTTCGCAGATACGAGTATCTAGACTGTTGGCATCGTCCTTATATAGAAAATGAAGCTCTGATGATGTTACTGTGGCTTCTAAAGATACAGAATACTGGAAACTATATTGAGAGTTTAGTAGATGAATGTTATTATTACATTTCCGATTAATTTCGAGGTCTGAATTTTCCAAATATCAGCCATTATGCCTACCACAGAAGTATATTTCTAATGGTGAGACTCCCTGAAATACGAGACACAATATGGGTAGCGTAGATCTCTTATTTACTACTAAATCAGTGTGGAGGGTCTTGAACGATCAGTACATTCAACTGATCAATTTAAGATCCAAGGAAGTACCGGAATGTATTTCTCGCCCTGATTCACTCATGGATATCTCCCAACACTTACTGCAGTTTGCAATAAAGTTCTATTAAAATTCATAATATTCAGATCAACGAGTAGCGAAAGCGCCACTAGCGTCGAGAACCTCGTAGGCAGGAAATCGTTGGAAGAAGCGCCAACATGGCACTGATAGCAAATACCTCATTTTCTTTGACGTAATGATACGTGATTTCAATCTCTCATTTAAGTACTGGACGAGGCCATCTTAAGGGGCACTAAAGATGCAAGGGAATGCAGTACATTTATGGACAATGGCGACTGTTGACAGAAAGGGAAGCTATGAAATGAGGAAAAGCCACGTGACTAGGAAACCACAAAAATTAGTTGGGGAGCCAAGTCGTCATCACTTTCGTGGATTTTAAAATCCCGCCATTTGCTGGGGGCAGCGTTCTCTCTCTCAATGGCGCTGCCTGGCAACTGTCTTCGCGACCTGAGACTTTGCTCTGGTGAGGTGCAGTGGAGCGAAACTCCGTAGCACTATGAGCCTGCCGTGATAGGTGGTTTCCTCCATGACTCATTCAGACGAAAAGTGAAGTAGATAGGTGTTGATGTGACAGGTTCTCCTTGGGCCGTTGTGTGTATAAGAGTAGAGTAACATTGTATTCACTATTCTCCTGCACTGGATGTGTTTGGGAGTTGTTTCACTCAGTTGTGAAGTGGTTTGGTAATTCACTTACAAATTGTGAAAACACGGGTTAGTTACATTCTTAATCTATCAGTTGTAGTGTAGTGTATGCTACCTGCTGCAAGCACCGACAAGCTGACCTTCGAGTCGTTTTGCGGTACGTTCGGTGATCGTACGTGTCCCTGGTCGACTATGTTATCAATTGCTTCTGGCTCGTTTCGCGAAGTTTCCGCAACATGTGGTTGATTCGGGATTTTATGCCTTTTTTCCCCTCTCGCATTCGAATCGAGTGGAGCATCCGTTAGGTAGGACTACTATCAGTGGTTTATGGAAATTTTTGAGGTTCTGGAATCACAATGAAATCTCGTGCTGACTCCTTATGTCAGTGAATGCATGAATCACTTACTGTCTTCCTGTTATATGGAATAAATGCTGCGTGCTACTTGGGAGACGACGATCACTTATTCTCGCTTGTGGTTCTGTCTGAAGTGTTAAGCAACCGTAATTGAAAGTGGTTGTCTTAACTAGGAGCAGTTGCAGCACTCTTGGTCAAATGCTCACTTTATCGGATGTGTCCTTGTTGGAGGACATACGGTTTTAGAAACCTGGGTCCATGCGAGCGTTGACTTTTGGTTGGTTGTGTTTTTCGAAATTTTCAATCTTGTTGTTTGTGTTTAGTGTACTTACTTGTGCTTATAAGGTTTAAGTGTAGCTGGGTCCATGCGAGCGTTGACTTTTGGTTGGTTGTGTTTTTCGAAATTTTCAATCTTGTTGTTTGTGTTTAGTGTACTTACTTGTGCTTATATGGTTTAAGTGTAGCTTTGTATTGACCAGAGTCTCGCTTTACGTTGTGTGTCCTAGTGCGAAGATTCCAAGGATGTGTGATTTATGAATGCCGCATCTGAGGAGCGAACGTTAGGTAGGCTGGCTGCATTTTATGAACTTTTCTTAATCTGGTTGGCAGTAACTTCTGCACGTACTGGAGCGTATCGGAGTTGTTGCCTTGTGTTGAACAATGCCTTGTTTAACTACTGTCGTTGTGTGTTTAGCATTACATATATATATATAGCTCTTAAGAGTTGCAGGTGCAAGGCAAGGTAGTTATCGCAGTATTTTCGTTTTATCAGTGAATAGTGTTCGTTGTTGACACCAAAATCTTACAGGGATAGTTGCTCTAATTTTGCTGGCGATAAATCAGCGTTAGTGTGCTGATGATTAGCAACGCTATCACCGCATCCCTGTGTTATACAGTCACTACTGATCACTTCAATGTCTGTTTACTTATCCAGGGACCAAGTTCCCGTTGTAAACTGAAAATCTAGATTAACCTGCGTATAGTACCGCTAAGAATAAGTGGGCTATTGCCCTATAGTTGCGATATAGTATGATAAATGGATACTGCCTTCGTTTTAAGTTAAGAGTGTGCTTGGGAGTAGCTTAGTGAGAGGCCGCTTGGATGTCTATTAATTTATAGAAAATACTACTACTTACCGGACACATGGTGATACCCGCGTTATCTAAGTAACTAACTCTGTTACGAATGCGATTCGTCATTAGTAACATGTGGTGACTACAGCACTTGAGTGTTTAACACTGACACTAGGTGATTGAGTCAGTACAAAAAATGGTTCAAATGGCTCTGAGCACTATGGGCCTTAACTTCTGAGGTCTTCATTCCCCTAGAATTTAGAACTACTTCAACCTAACTAACCTAAGGACATCATACATATCCATGCCCGAGGCACGATTCGAATCTGCGACCGTAGCGGTCGCGCGGTTTCAGACTGTAGCGCTTAGAACCACTCGGCCGCTCCCGCCGGCGTCAGTATAAAGCGGCGTACACTTATAAGGCGGGTAATATTATCAACTGTAAGATATCTGCTTGAAAAGCGGTTTCTCTTGTCCTTTAATTTTCATTGAGATATCAATTTCATTTTCTCGAAGTCCTCATTTAGTTATCACTACTGCTCAAGTATTTAAATCGTTTGTCAATTGAAAGTTTTCATTAGGCATGTGCTCTAGTTTAATAAAGAGTCCAGGTAAAGAAAGATCTAAGTCTGCTTTTTAGATTTTTGAGTTTTCACGAGTATATGAGAGCATGGAACAGTCCCAATATTTGCTATTCTCGTAACTTTGGTGGGGGGGGGGGGGGGGGTGGAAGCTAGCTCAGTCATACTGTAAATGAGCTTTGGAAATAAGTGATACAGAGAAAGAAAGAGATCAGTCATTATGAAACAGTGACACAAAAGGATTAGTCCTTTAAGAGCTGAAAATAATGGAGTCTGCAGATATGCTGAATATTAAATTATATGATCCCATTTCTGTAATTCCTACACAGCGTAGATGGCCTAGGAAAGATTACTTTGAAGCAAGATAAAACAATGCGTCGAACAAGTACAGAGTTTGAAGTCAAATATGGAATGAAGGGTAATAAGGTGCAGTTTGTCACAATGGATTTATGCGAGAACACAGGATAACAGAACGTGAAATTCAATATTTAGTGTCTAATCTTCAAACAGGCTGTGAATATTAAGTGATAAAGTTGTTAATACAGCTGAAGAGCATATTTCTTTCCTCCCAGGTAGACATAGTTAGGTACAACTAAAGTATATTCTCTGACGAATTATATATAATAACAATGTTCAGTTTATTCAAAGAGGCTTACGCAACGATTAAGGAACCTTACGAAACATACAGCGACATATATCGTACGAACTTCAGTATTTCCTTTGGGTTTCCTCCAACAGATACACGTAGTACCGGTGACGAAAATACAGTCAAGTGAAACACCTGGAAACGGAAAACCAAAACGCACTGAATTAGCACAATTGAGCGTTATTGAGTAGAAGAATTTCAAAACGTTAAACAATTTTCGAAATCTGCAAGTCAAAACGTTTTATCAGAGAAATAAAAAAGATAAAAATGGAAGTCGAAAGATCACAGCAAAGGAAATATGGATTTTGGTAAAAATCTGCCTGTGCCAAACATTACAACTAACACAGTATTCTACATACGGCAGTTAGCTAAGTATGCTCTCAACATCCACTGTTTATGAAATACAGGGAGTACATTTGTCCTGTATCCCAAACGTGTTGCCAAGAAAGGTAGCGGTGGTGACTGTTTAGAGATTCATACATTTTGTTAGCGTTAGTTTGACATGGCCACGAAAAATCTTCATATATTTTGTGATTCATATTCTGGCTAAAGTAAGAACTAGATCCTTCTTCGACTTTTGCACAAAAAGGTCAAGTAGAGAGAAAATTTGACAATGTAAAAGTTACATTTCCAAAATACAATATGTTCTTATTAGGAATTTGGTAAACACATAGGGCTTATAAACCAGAAAACTGACACAAAAGTCCCCAAAGAATGAATAGAGGTGTTCATGACAGCTCGATTAAATGTTGTTGAAGCTACCTTTCACCAATGGATAACGTTCCTGAAGCTCTTCTACAGGCAGAAATGTCCCTTTGATACATATTCAGTTAGAAGCTCGTCAAACACAGAACTAACCCAAGGCTTGTCAAATTCAGAACGACTTATAATGCAGCCTAAGAGACTTTTGCTTTGAAACTGATTCATGCAGCTGAAGAATTCAGTAATTTGCCTGAGTTTTCTTGTACTGGTCAATCTGTCCAATAATATCCTAAATTTATCTATTTGTCTACTTTTTACTGTGATAGAGTTTCAAATTCATGGAGTTATAAAAGGTATACGATTTCATTTAAAGAAACACATACTTACTCCAATATCTCAGTTGATACTATCGCAAAAAGAAAGTAACCAAACAAAAACATATGTGCCCCTCGACGCTGAAATATCGGGCACATCTTATGTTGTGACTGTTCACACACAGACACACCCACCCACACCCACCCACACACACACACTCACACACACACACACACACACACACACACACATATATATATATATATATATATATATATATATATATATATATATATATATATATATATATATATTGTATTTTCAGACCTACTACCCATTTCTCTTGAGAAATACCAGAATTCAACCAAATGTCATTCTGTAAATGAGCTTTGGAAAGAAGCTGTACAGGTAAAGGAAGAAGTCAGTCCGTATGAAATGGGGAAACAAAAGGACTAGTCCAGCAATGGAGTCTGCAGATCTACAGAATGCTCAGTCACAATGGGCCCATATCTGTTATAACAACACAGCTTACAGGGCGTAGAAAAGATGAATGTGAAGGAAGGTGTAACAATGCATTCTACAAGTACAGAGGTTGAAGACAAATACGGAATGAAGTGAAAGTTCATGTTGACGTCCAAACCCGTCTTAAAAATATTCTATTTTTGTCCTAGAATGCGAGAACGCCGTAGCCGGAAACAGGATTTCCGTGCAGACAATGCCAAGCAGGCGTCTCTGACCAGACTGTGTAGTTGTATACAGTAAGGTAGGTGTGAGCTGCGAGAATAAAGCTCTGTTTCCCCTTGAACCCACTTACGACCTAGATGCATGTTCACCCACGTATTCTGTACGTGGAAGTACGACATACACCAGATTCTAGCGTATCACAAAGCGCTTAGGAAAGCTATTTCACATTTTTGTATGCTCAAGAAGTAAAGAGGTCATATACTCTGCAAAATTTAAATATATAAACATTAGAAGGGAGATTTGACTTCTCTTTTCCTGTACGTGGCTGTGTTCTTCTTAGAACTAAAATACATGCTATCGGACAACTATCTCTACCTACACTGTTGTAAATTCTACCACATGCGATGCATTCGTTAAATTAAACGTTTTATTGAAAAGAGTTTGGAGAGCACCCCTACCTTGCAAAATTAATATTCATCTTAACGAAAGTCGCTTCATGTTGAACGTAAGCACGTAATGCGTAATGACAGTGATACCAGCTAAGCGCAATACACTCTGCAACTTATTTGACACTGCAAAGTAATTTCGAACACACGTAAATGAACTAAACAATTTACTAACATTGATTTGATAACTAACCAAATCACATAACATAAATTTTGTCTTCCAAAAAAATAATTTTATACTTTATTTAAGCTTGTTTTAAAACTATTAACCATATTCTGAAAGGCAAATTTGCAAATGCAGTTCGAAAGAAAGATGAACAGATGTTATTACTGCGGATGATATGGTAGAACTTGCGCTGGTGACTTAACGACACATATCGTCTGGCGTAGTTAGGGCTTCGTAGTAGACAGTATCTTCGAATGCTCCCAAAGAAAGAAATCAATAGGAGTCAAATCGGGGAACTCGCAGGCCTTTTAACAATAGAATTTCATCCCACCCAAAGTTTTCATTCAGTATTTCCGTTGCAACACGGGACGAGTGAACTGGACAACCATCGTGTTGCTGCCACATACAGTGTCGAATATCCGGTGATACTTCTTCTAGAAGAACCGGTAGAACGTTGGTTAGAAAGTGTGCTTACGAATTTCTATTTAGAACACCTGAGACAAAGTGAGATGCCACAATGTAATTTCCTACGACACGGTCCCTCAAAGTAATTTCCTGCTATACCGCACCACACGTTTACGCTCATCAGCTGTTGTCGTTGCACCTGACGAAGCCAGCGTTGATTTCCGACTGCCCAGTAGTGCAAATTTACCTTAACATAATTCTTAAACGTTGCTTCACCGATGAAGAGAAGACGTTGGTGAAAAGTAGGATCGTTTTTCAGTTGTTGAAGGCAAACCGACAAACTTCTGTACGACGTTTGAAATCATGGTCGTCAAGTGCCTGATGTAGTGACAGATGATAGGGATGCAAACTCTGTCAATGCATGGATGGTTCCACGTTCCACGGTAATATGTCTCGTACAAATGTGTGAATTGATTGGCAACGTAGACGGAACAGCTTCTTCATGTTCTCTGTCAGATACAGTCTTCTGATTGGTCCTCTTTTCGACGTTCACTTAGCCTGTCCACACTACTGTCTCAATAATTCGTGCAGTTGGCTGACGCGTCGGGCATTGGCGATCCGGGTAGATAGCCCAATACCGCTGTACTGTTTTTACGGCATTTCTTTTATATTCACCATATAGAAGTAGTTTATCCAATTTCTCCTCATTGGTGTCTGGATGCAACAAATGTTGAAGCAGAAATGACCGGCCTGCAGTGCAAACAAGTACACAGGCAAATATGTTGACATTCTGACACAGCGTAGCACGAGAGCTCTGCTTGGCGGTGTTTGCACCGCTGATGCCGATTCCAGTCACTGTTCTTTCAAATTCTACAACATTTATGGAATTTTTTACGACAGGTTTTCACCTCAACATTAACAAACTCCATATTGCTGTAGCCGAGCGGTTCTAGGAGCTTCAGTCTTTAACAGCGCGACCGCTACGGCCGCAAGTTCGAATCGTGCCTCGGGCATGGATATGTGTGATGTCCTTAGGTTAGTTAGGTTTAAGTAGTTCTAAGTTCTAGGGGACTGATGACCTCAGATGTTAAGTCACACAGTGCTCAGAGCCATTTGAACCATTTGTATCGCTGTAATTGTCTCCTATCTAATGCAGTTGTAAAATTTATACGGTTCCATTTAGAGCTACTTACTTGCTTCAGTATCTCTGTTGATACCAGTGATAAAAAAGTTAACTAAGTTAAAAAAAAATTCGTGCCCCTCGACGCCCTAACGTTTGTCTAATACCAAGTTTCGGTATGTGTAAGCGTTCACGAAATAGAAGAGGTGTTAATTTGATGCTATTAAAGTGCCTAACTCCTTGAAGAGGTGCCTACATCTACATGATTACTCTGCAATTCCCATTTAAGTGCTTGGCAGAGGGTTCATCGAACCACAATCATACTATCTCCCTACCATTCCATTCCCGAACAGCGTGAGGGAAAAACGAACACCTAAACCCTTCTGTTCGAGCTCTGATTTCTCTTATTTTATTTTGATGATCATTCCTACCTATGTAGGTTGGGCTCAACAAAATATTTTCGCATTCGTAAGAGAAAGTTGGTGACTGAAATTTCGTAAATAGATCTCGCCGCGACGAAAAACGTCTTTGCTTTAATGACTTCCATCCCAACTCGCGTATCATATCTGCCACACTCTCTCCCCTATTACGTGATAATACAAAACGAGCTACCATTTTTTGCAACCTTTCGATGTCCTCCGTCAATCCCACCTGGTAAGGATCCCACACCGCGCAGCAATATTCTGACAGAGGACGATCGAGTGTAGTGTAAGCTGCCTCTTTAGTGGACTTGTTGCATCTTCTAAGTGTCCTGCCAATGAAACGCAACCTTTGGCTCGCCTTCCCCACAATACTATCTATGTGGTCTTTCCAACTGAAGTTGTTCGTAATTTTTACACCCAGGTACTTAGTTGAATTGACAGCCTTGAGAATTGTACTATTTATCGGGTAATCGAATTCCAACGGATTTCTTTTGGAACTCATGTGGATCACCTCACATGATGACCTAAGGTGAAAAAAACATACTCGTATTATTCTTACTTTTCGCTTCTGTGCAATCGGTAGTTTATTTCTAAGTAATGGCTTACGCCAGAAAATTGTACCATAAATCATTATTGAGCGGCAAAACGCAAAACATGTCAGGAGGTCTATTCCTTTGTTTCCAAAAGTAGCACTAGAGTAGAAGTGACTGAACTTAATTGTTCGAGATGCTCAGTAATATGCTTCTTCTTGTCTAAATTTCCATCAACGTCTGAAACCATAACTTTGGAGCATTCTACTCTATTTAGTTACTCCTATTGATGTGTTTCATCAATTGTAGCTATAACTGTATTGTACAGAATTCAATATTGTATATTTCCTCAAAATTATGGGAAAATCCATTTTCTGAGCTGCACTTAATAATTCTACGAAAACATAATTATCAATCTATTCCATTACTTTCTCTTTAATGCTGTTTGTTGTAACACTAGTATCGCAGAAAAAAGTATCATTACTGCTTGTTGCAGGGCTTCCCAACCTGTGGTCCGCCGGCTCTTTGTGGGGGGTCCGCAGCCACCTTTCACTAAATAGTGTAAAATAGTGAGTAAAATTATTGAATAAAAATGAGAAAATCAAATTCATCACTGTTTTTTTCGTGTGAAAAACATGTGTAATTTTTCTTCAAGTCGTATCCCCAAGCAGCCTTTGCGGTTCGTAGGTGAGAACGTATACGCAATTTAGTGCCGGAGAATGCGGCTTCTCTGATCGACTGTTTAGCAATAATACGGGGGACGTTTGTGCCCCGGCTCACGGCGCTAGATGCGCTGAAACCCTTTACGCATGCGCGGAGCGAGCTTTGTCGACCAATCACAGCGGTCGCTGGCACGTATGCGGCCCCAGGCATCATTAAATGTTAAACTTGATTTGTCAGTGCACTACCTATTTCATAAGTCGATTTTTGACCAGTTTATTACTTCTATCATGGATCGGTGGCTGAATTCAGGGTCATTGAAGAAGGGTGCAGTTTCTCCATCGCCTTCACATCAAGGGAAGTTTCCAGTTGAAATGAATGAGGAGGGAGGACGACCGAAGGAAGACTTTACATACATTTGAACATTTTTCTTCGGATTTCCCGAAAAACCACACCCACACACCTACCCACCCACCCACCCACCCACACACCCACCCACACCCACACACACACACACACACACACACACACACACACACACACACACACATACGACTGTTACGAAATATGCATGCTCCTTACACAACAGTAGCCAAATAGTGGAAGTGAACAGACCATAAGCGGCAGCTTGTCAACAACGAACAGTTTGGACGTGACGTTGATTGCTCTTGCAGGAAGACATCGTGTGAAATTTCAATTATCAAGTAATTTTAATCAGGCTATAGTGTGTTGAACAAAGAGAGTAAATCCACTAGTAAGTGTCTGGATACATTGGGAATTCAAATTGGGTCGTTAATTTCAAGTTGTTTTCATTCATCTCTAAACCAAAGACTATTGATACTTCGGGGGGGGGGGGGGGGGGGAGGGCGAGGTCGAGGGGGGGGGGGGTCATTGGGAACATGGCACTTCCATTACGAAGCTTTCAGTTCCCATGGGTTTCGCTCTGAAATTTAAAGTTACTGTGCTCTTGACTGACTAGGGGTCCGCCATGGATTTTCGACTGAAGAAGGGGTCCGCCAGGTGAAAAGGTTTGGAAGCCCTGACTTGTTGAATGCTAAGTGGAAGGTCATTCACTTATATAGACCCAAAATTGATACCTGTGGGACTCCCTTTGTGATTTCTCTCCAGTCACAAAATTTTTCTACCTTCCCTGCTTGGATTGTTAAGCACAACGTTTTTCATTCTGTTTGTTAAGTATGATTCAAATCAGTAATGTGTAATTAATTTTTTTCTACTAGTGTATCATGATCCACGCGATCAAAGTAGTTGGAGAGCTCACAATAAGTACTACATGGCGATATTTCAGCATTTAAGGCTTTTCAAATGTGGTGGGAGAATGTATTAATAGCATTCACAGTCGATCAACCTGTCTGGATTTCAAACTGTAATATTCTAAGCGGACTGTCTCTACTTAATTTGAGACTACTCTTGAGTGCATCTAAGCTATTCCATCATCATTCTTTTAAAGTGGTTAACAAACTGCATAATTTAATCTGCCTGGAAAATCTGCCTGTACTAGCGATGAAATATACTAAGTTAGATCAACTTTTCAGCATTGTGTTTGAAGTACCATGAGCTCCGTATGAGATTTTATTTCTTTTTAAATTTTTATAATTGTTATAATTCCAATAAAGGATGTTGCTAAAAATTTCTGGAATGACCATTTAATCCAACTTTTGCTGCTGCATTTAGTAAGTAATGGTTAAGAGTTCTCGTAACTTGTGAATTACTAGTCACAACATTGTCATTTATTTGAATTGTAACGGTGCTTTCTACACTGACTGGCTGTCCAGCGTGTTAGTTGGACTGATGAGGAGGTGTAAACGCCCCACGCATCACATTAGTTATTCAGATCTCTGTTTCAGAGCAAAATCAGTTCCTCTTTCCATTTTTCTTCCACCGAGAGCTATCCCGAGGTCCCCGCCGTTGCTGTTATCGACGCGGCACTGGTTGATCTGCGTCAAGTACAGACATCCAGCACAGCTTTCACTCTGAACCACTAGAATGTTCGAATCTCTAGTGTGATTCGTAAGTCCGAACGCCGAATGCTGAGTAAACTGGAAATCGAAGGTTTGACAAAAGGATTGTTTCAGCTCGATCTACTCCCTGTCACAAAAACACATCGCTCCACTTCCTAATCACGTTGCCCCGGCTTACTGATAATGTCTGCCAGTCACGAACAAGGAACATTATGCATCCAGACCGGCACAATGAGATGTTCAGATCATAAACGCTGCGAAATAATAAGCCTTGCTCTAGGAGCAGTCAAAGAAGGTACCAATCGTGTAGGGCGAGCGGTTCTAGGCGCTTTAGTCTGGAAACGCGCGACCGCTACGGTCGCAGGTTCGAATCCTGCCTCGGGCATGGATGTGTGTGATGTCCTTAGTTAGGTTTAAGTAGTTCTAGGTTCTAGGGGACTGATGACCTCAGATCTTAAGTCCCATAGTGCTCAAAGCCATTTGAACCATTTTTGAACCAATAGTGTAAGGTGATATTCCAAAGGATGAGTGACACCATGGTCCCAGACGACTGAATAGCAGACATGTAGTCACTTGCCGGGACTTGAACACTGGTGGCATTAATGTATGAGTATTAAAGGAGAGTCGTGGTGTAATGAACGTGCCACAGGTAACGAAATTTTACGAATTTAGTACCTGAAGCGGTTGATAAAACGGCGATATTTGCATTCACTTCCAGTTTTTTTGGGCTATGATATTGTCTAAGACAACATCTCCCAACAGTGTAGCTCCTTTGATTTTAAGACGTTAACACGTGAATGTCAGAGCACTCTTGTTGTTACCCCACGCAGCCTCACTGCAATTTTGTACGTCAGTCTTTTGATTCGACCTGTTGTGCTGCATTCATCAACAGAATTCCAGGAGGTATTTTCCAATGGGATGACGCTCGTCCACATATAGCTCTTGTAACCCAACATGCTCTACAGAGTTTCGATATGTTGCCTTGCCCCTCTCGATGACCAGATGTTTCTTCAGTGGAGAATACATGGAATATCATCGAACAACAACTTCTGCATCATCCACAAACAGCATTAACCGTCTCTGTATTGTCTGACCAAGTGCAACAGGCGTGTGACTCCATCCCACAAGCTGACATCCAGCACCCGAGCAATACCATGCGTACACGCTTACACGCTTGCATTAAAAATTCCGTTGGTTGCACCGGTTATTCATGTATCAGCATTTCTCATCTGCAATGGCTTACCTTGGACTTACTTTAGCCTGTTATCTTGCAATATAAATCAAAACGTTTTACCGAAATTTCTTTACTTTATTTGTTTCTTGGTGTTGCCCTTTTTTCCCGTCAGTTAACGATTCACCGAGAGCAACGTTTCAAATTCGTAGAAAAGTGTCCTGTAGAAGTTCATTTTAATGGCACTTACTAGGATCTAGAGTACTAACACATTTTTCAGTACGTTTTTCATCTCCCTGTAACTACTTGGTTTTGGCCCTTGTTCTACGATTATTTTTTGCATGAAACGAAGAACATTGCAACAAGTAACATCACTTTGCATCTTGTCCATTGCGAGCTTGAATTGTATCTTATTTCTTACGTCTTTGTCTACCGAGAAAATTCTAAATGTTACATCCGAAGGCCCGCTCTGAAACAAAAGGCCTGTTACTCATTCTTTCGCGTCGGTGGGTCTTCTAATGAGTATTTGTGTTTGAAGTTTTTGCAGTGTCGTCAAAATGTAGAACAAAGACGGTCTTTCCATATTGAGTCCGTGCCCTTGAATATCTACACTGCCGCTCTGTGCTCATTACGTACGCTTCAGAAATCAGAAACAGCTCGTTTATATTTGACACTCGATTGCTCGTAGCAACTGATAAAGTGGAGCACCGATAACTGCATAAAAGGAAGTAATTTCGCATCTTCATGAAAATTTTATTATTTCTTTCATTCCTCAACATTATATCGGACAAGCATGTTCGGGATAGTTTGTAAAACGAATGACCACTTCTCTTTAACTATGTTGTTATTTGATGCAGCTCTCCAGGCTATTAGATTTGTGCAGGCATCTTCGTCACTGACATGCACTGGAATCTGATTGTTCTAGTCAAATTTTGGCCTGCCTGTACAGTTTTTACCCGATACACTTTCCTCCTTCAACAAATTATTATTTTTTGCCTCAGGATGTGCCCTGTTAACAAGTGCGCCATAATTCCCCCTCCTCCAACCCCGCCCCCCCCCCCCACACGCACACACACAAAAGACTGTAGCAGTTCATTAGATATCCCAATTACATTCTGGTCTTCGGCGTACGTTTGCTGCTCCGCGTTTCAAAACTTCTATCCTCTTCTTGTCTGTGATGTTTATAGACCCCATTTCGCTCCTGAACAACATTACGCTCTTGATATATACCCTCAGAAAAGACTCCGTAATATTTATATTTTTAGTAGATAATGAAATATTTCTCTTTTTAAGAAATAATTTTCTTGCCTTTGGCAGCCTGCATATCATGTTTTCTCCATTTCGGCCTACATCTCGAAATTCATCTCCAGTTTTTAGTTATTTCGATGTTATGATTAAGAAGCTACATTTAATGTTAACACGTATCATTTTGTGGCAAACATAATGCGTCACCTAGCTTAAAGTCTCAACCTAAGCGTATTATATGAGTATTTTATGTACATTATCTAGGTAAATTTGCCATTCGTAATAAGATTGATTTTTCACATTCTTATTTATTTATGTTTTTAATTAAAATTTTTGATGTCATCTGAATTATATAAACATCCTTTATTTGTGCTGGTACATGACCTTGTTTTGCAGTTTAAAAACTACGCACATCTGTCAAATCTGATGAACACAGGGATGGTGACAGTTGCAGGAGGGGGGGCCAAGTGTTGCACAAGAGAGGATAATTGCGTTTGTCATATTGATGATAAGTGACATCCTGAGAGAGAAATTAATCATCTGCATGGAAGCTGACTTAAAGTGAATACAGACTGGCAGAGATCTAAGAATAACATTTGAAAGAAACTGCAAAACAGCGTATCTATCTGGTAAGTCTCTATTAAGCAAGGAGTTACAGTTACTTCAAAACTCATTTATACACATCTAAACACTGTTTTAAATGGGATGACATTTAAATGACATGTACAAATGATTAAATGATGAGGGCATAGTTTGTTCAATTTAGTGTGGCTCATAATAAATAAATAATCGCCCATTTTATCACAGAAACTGTTTGTTTGAGGTACACCAAAAGTTTGTGTTTTTTATATCTAGCCTGACTGACTATCCTACCATTAATAATGTTACAGAAAAATTATATTCATAAAGCGACAAATTACAACGATTAATTACTCATTTAGCAGCCATCGATTATTTTAACAGTGAATATCATAATACTCGAAAAGAAGAAGTTGCTATTTAGGAAGTAGGTGGCTTTTTGGGTTCTGGAGCAGCAATTTGTTAAACTGACTCACCATCACACATCCCTCTTGAAATCACACACAGTACAGGTTTTTGGTTTCTGGCGAAAGAATTATGTTAGTATACATTACACAATGGACAAATTCTCATGCATGGCACACAAACATTCTGAGTGTGGAGTGGGGTGATGGTGCATAGACAGAACATCGGTCTATAAGCGGATGCAAAAACTAAACCTATCAAAAAGTCTTAAGCGTGATACTATAAAAACTGTATAATAACGAAAATCTTAAAATCTATGATAGATTATTGGCATACATTACCGAAAGTCTTAAACATCATACTACGGAAATGCAGCCACTGAGCTTCAGAAAACAGTCTGTGGAATTGCAATGCTGAGAGATAGTATCAAATTTGAGAATTCCAATTCCATTTATTGAAACTCTCAGTAAAAATCTAAAAACTCATAATATGGGAATTTAAACAACGAAATTCTCAAAGACCATTATACCTTCGTTGCATTGACCTCTGAAAAACTTAGTGATGTAATCTTCGAGAAGACAGCAATACTAGTAATATTTTGGGTCACATGAACATAGTAACACAGTCTCAAAGTATGCAAGGTGCGTAGCGTCTCGAAGCCAGTTTAGCATGCAACAACACAACAAAATTTGAAGCCATATAAGCCTGTAACACCATTCGACGGAAATTACAGTTGACAACGTTAGGACATTTGGAAACAAAACAGCCTCTCAGAGATACACAAAATATTGAGCGAGTAGTTTGTCTTAAGCATCCTACCTAGTTTCCTGTGGCTGTTTGGGCCCTTAGGGCAGGAGTACAACCAAAGGTATCTGACATTCATTCATAGCATCAGTTTTGTTTATAATATCCGTATAAAGATAATTTATTTATTCCAATACAAATACCCCTCCAATATTTCGTCATTTCTATATATAACGACAAATTCTGAAAATGGTTCCTCAAAAATAGCAAGTCAAAGACTCCTTAAAATCTGCTGAACAACCTTAAAACAATTTCCACAAAATATTAATTACAGTGGAATGCTAATACAAGTTTTTAAAAAAAAAACAGACATAATAACACAACTGGAAGACATTAGGTACAGCCTGTTGAACTCTACTAATAAAATGCAACACAATTCAATAGAGCAAATGAAAGTGTTTACAATAACGACGTTCTGGCTGTAAGGCAAATGTATCTGTAAGAATCAAACAAATTTTATGTACTACGTTCCACAAATGTCACTTACATCTCAATGAACACAGAGGCCACTGACATCATCTCTCATTACAATGTGGACTAGCTTCATAGTATACGTTTGAACATGTTGTCTTAATCTTGCCCAGAAAACAGAGTGACAGTGCTGTGAGTTGAGGCCCGAAAGTTCCAATAAAGTTCCAATAAAAATTCACAAAGGCCAGCAAGATGTGCGGAGGTCTTCACGTCTTGAAGCAATCAGAAATAATTACTACTCAGATTACAACGGTAGCGGCAGTATTAATGTTCCCGACTAAGTTTCACAGTTACAAGTATATGCAGTAAAGTCAGTAATACGTGACCAGAATATACAGTAAAACAGATTCCAAACCAGTGTATATCAGCACCACATCATCTAATTCATAGATTATCCGATAAGCATCACACGTGGGCGCCCACTCGCCGCTGCCTCACATCAACGCTGCTTGTCGAAAGTGGCTACTACTTCTTTGAAGGCATACACGAACAAGCACACTCAGTTATATGTCGTAATACGTATCTAGAAAGAATTGCTCCCACCCGGTAAGCACTCAAATTTCATTACAACACCAGCAAATATTAATCATGAGCCCGTCACTATAAGGAGACAGCCTACACTACACTTGTCCGCCCTTTTTTACGAGGGGAAGTCATATGATAACATTAAATATTTTTTTAAAATATTATTTATTGTGTAAAAGTGGTACAAAGCTGTATCACTTTTCAACATAATCTCCCCCAGAGTCAATTCAAGTCCTCCAGCGCTTACAAAGTGCACAAATTCCATTAGAAAAAAATTTTTTTGGTAGTCCACGCAACTACTCATGCACTGCGTGGCGTACCTCTTCGTCAGAACGGAACTTCTTTCCTCCCACTGCGTCTTTGAGTGGTCCAAAAACATGGAAATAACTTGGGCAAGGTCTGGTGAGTATAGTGGATGAGGAACACACTGAAAATGCAGGTCTGTGATGGTTGCAACTGTTGTACGGGCAGTGTGGGGCCTTGCATTGTCATGTTGCAAAAGGACTCCTGTTGACAGCAATCCACGTCGCTTTGATTTGATTGCAGACCGCAGATGATTTTTTAGGAGATCTGTGTATGATGCACTGGTGACAGTGGTCCCTCTAGGCATGGAATGCTACAAAGTACCTTTTTCGTCCCAAAAGAGAGTCAGCATAATCTTCCCTGCTGATAGTTCTGTTCGAAACTTCTTTGGTTTTGGTGATGAGGAATGGCGCCATTCCTTGCTCGCTCTTTTCGTTTCCGGTTGATGGAAGTGAACACAGGTTTCGTCTCCAGTAACGATTCTTGCAAGGAAGCCATCACCTTCTCGTTCAAAGCGCCGAAGAAGTTCTTCATACGCATCAGCACGTCGTTCTCTAATTCCAGGAATCAGCTGCCGTGGCACCCATGTTGCAGACACTTTTTGAAACTGGAGCACATCATGTACCATGTGGTGTGCTGACCCACGGCTAATCTGTAAACATGCTGCAATGTCATTCTGTGTCACTCGGCGGTTTTCCTTCACTATGGCTTCAACTGCTGCAATCTTCTGTGGAGTCACAACTCGTTGTGCCTGACCTGGACGAGGAACATCTTCCACTGAAGTCACACCATTTGCTAACTTCCTGCTTCATTCGTAGACTTGCTGCTGTGATAAACATGCATCACCGTATTGAGCCTTCATTCGTCGATGAATTTCAATAGGTTTCACACCTTCGCTACGCAAAAACCGAATAACAGAACACTGTTCTTCCCTGGTGCAAGTCGCAAGTGGGGCGGCCATCTTTATACTGATAATGCGACGGTATGTGTGCATCTGCACTAAGCTGCCACCTACAGGCTATTCTGCACGCTGTTTGTAGCATGCTTACCAACTTACAGGAGGACGACACGAAATTTCGATTTGTTATTACAAATTTAAGGTTTTCATTTGACTCACCCTCTTAGTATACTGCTGCGCGGTGTGGAATCCTTACCAGATGGGACTGACGGAGTACATCGAAAAAGTTCCAAGAAGGACAGCACGTTTTGTATTATCGCGAAATATGGGAGAGAGTGTCACATAAATGATACAGGATTTGGGCTGGACATCATTAAAAGAAAGGCGTTTTTTGTTGCGACGGAATCTTCTCACGAAATTCCTATCACCAATTTCCTCCTTCGACTGCGAAAATATTTTTTTGACACCGAGCTACATAGGGAGAAACGATCACCACGAAAAAATAAGGGAAATCAGAGCTCGTACGGAAAGATACAGGTGCTCGTTCTTTGGGCGTGCTATACGAGATTGGAATAACAGAAAATTGTGTTTCGATCAAACCTCTGCCAGGCACTTAAATGTGATTTGCAGAGTATCCATGTAGATGTGGATGTAGATGCTGACTACAGTGGAGCAAAACACGGTAGTGTTCGACTGTGCAGAAACCTGGTGCATTTTCCCGAGAGCTAACAGACTGTTCTCACGGTACCGTTTCCGTATATGCGACCGGTAAACCCAGTTATGTCGCCCCACACAGAACATTCTCTTCTGTTCGCTACCTGTCTGTTACTCGCCCCAGTTAGTGTGTCGAAACATCACATGGTCCCGCAATGTATTTCACACGGCCGCGGTTGGCTGCTATAGTGCTGGCCATCGGCAGAACCTGTTAACCGAATTTCTTGAATTCCTCTTGAGGGTAAAAAGGAATCAGAAGACGGAGAAGAAGAAGATGCTGTTGCCAATTTTATTAATCACGACAGCGAACTTGAGCAGATAAACATGTGAAGTCAGAACAGGAAGGCCATATATGTTGGGTAGGCCAACTGTACATTTATCGAAATACGTGATAGATCTCTCGGATACAAAATTTCAAAGAACACCTTGCTTACTGAATCTGACATTTATACGAGCCTCAAAACTCGACATTTACTTATCGAAAGATCTATAAATAAGTGCTGAAATATTACTTATGACTGATATACACTAAAAATTCAATGGAAAAATAAAAAGCCCAACCAGTGAGAAATTCACTCTAAGACAAAAAAAGAAAGCGCAACAAAAAGGAATTATTAGAATACCATGGAAATCGGCAAATGTGACGTACATGTACCGCCAAAAAAATGAATTTCAGATATAATGAATGATTTATTCCTTGAGAAAGAGCATCACGAACTGAGCAAGTCAATAACGCTTTGGTCCATCTTCTGTCCTTCTGTAGGTAGTCATTCGGCTTGGCATCTTGTTGGCCATGGTAGGATTTGGCAAGCACGCGGGCGGTCGATGTCTTGCTGAAACGTAAGCCAGAACGGTTTGCCATGAAGGGCAAGATAACGAGGAATAGAACATCGTCGACGTACGAGGGTGCCGCGGATGGCATCCAAGAGTTTCCATCTATGACAAGAAGTGATATCCCTGACGATTACTCCTGGTTGTTGGGCCACAAGGCGGGGAAAAGTCTGGATGGTATCCCACCGCTGTCTGGGGCGTCTTCAGACACATCTTCACTGGCCATCGGAGCACAGTTCGAAGCGGGACTCATCACTTGATTCAGTAGTACTACAGCGAACGAGATTCCACGTCGAAGACATGTCTGGAGACGCCTAGGACAGCGGTGGGATAGCAGCCAACTGTAGCCCGCCATACGGCCTGACAGCTACGAGTAATTGTCTGGGGTGCCATTTCTTTTCACAGCAGGACCCCTTTCTGATACATGAAATTTTCCCGGCGTATTCCGTGAAAGTTCACATTTATGCTGACAACCATTCAGCCATCTTCAGGTGAGTGTTTTGGTTCAAATGGCTCTGAGGACCATGGGACTTAACTGTTGAGGTCATCAGTCCCCTAGAACTTAGAACTACTTAAACCTAATTAACCTGCGACTGTAGCGGTCGCGCGGCTCCAGACTGTAGCGCCTAGAACCGCTCGGCCACTCCGGCCGGCGGTGAGTGTTTTGCACTGATGAACGCTATTTCACATTGCTAATGTGAAGACACATGCGCAAAGGCAGCCACTGAGCCGCCTCTGTCGAGTTCTACACCCTCTAAGAATATTGCTTATCTATGGCGCGCAGGAGCGAGTGTAGTGTGATACTACTACATGCGCGCTCTCATTCACAACGCGCACTCGCAGAGTTAAAATACAAATTGTGAAAATTAATAAAACTAAATGTCGCTAGACGAGTTATTGGTTATAAAACGTTTTCTTTCTGAAAAAATTAAATAAATCGCCGGGTCCAACATCTTATCCAGCTGAAAGCCACCATCACGTTTAATAACATCTTGCGCTATACATTTCTCCATGGATTGCTTCATGATTGAGTCAGAGAAGGATCTCGAACGCCACTACTCTTTTCTTCCCACACCCTCCCCTGCTGCCCCTTGCTCTCCCCTCCTTTTCCATCCTCTCAGGCCTCTCCCTCGACAGGTCCTACCTGGCAGTTTTATTCTTCATCGTGTTTGCTCCAAGTGGGTTTAGAGTGTGTTGTTCAGGACTGTTTTTAATACTGTGGCCAACTTTTTACCTGTGCGTGTGACTTCATTGTCTTTTATTGTGTTCTGTGAATCGCCAACTGTGTTTTCTTTAACTTTATGTCGACTTTTTTAATTGTCCCCTGATGAACGTCTCCATGTCAGTGTATTTTTGCCTCATATATCTCCCCTTACTCTGTTTTATGTCCCTCTTTTTATTCTCTTATTTGTAACATTTTCTTCTTGAATTAGCTGTCACGTCATTCGGCTGAAGAGCGGCGGGTTGTGCCGCTGACAGCCCTCCCCTGTACATATGGGGCAGGAGAATGAAATCACAGTAAAGAAAAGAAAAAAAAAGGATCTCGTCGAGGCCACGATTTTCGTAGCTAAGTAATCCATGGAATGACCTGTGGAGATATAACGCTCAGGTGTGGCTGACTTACTGGCTGCGAAAGGCGACTGTGGCGATCGTCTTCAGTGTGTCTTCCATGCACTGTGCTCGTCCACTGACCAATGTAGGCTTTGCCACCCTGACAAGGTTTTCTGTACATTCCATCCTTCTGCAATCCCAAATCGTCCTTTGCCGAATCGAGAAGAGCAAAAGGCTTTGTAGGTGGGTGGAAGATACTTTGACATGTTATTTTCTTAAGAACCTCCTTAGTTTCGACGAAATATTGCCGACATACAGGGGAAAGCACTGTACTTAAAATGGTCCTTCTCTTCTTGTTCTTCAGGTTGTTCACGTTTCTTCCTCCTTACAGCTGGTTGATCTGATACAGAGAATATCCGTTATCTTTGAACAATTATTGTAGGTGTTCCAGCTCCTTTTCAAGGCTGCCTTTGTGTGCTCAGTTCACCAATGTTCGAAGGCGCCCATGTTTTGTGACGGGTGGTGGCAGCTAGACGCCTACAAATACAGGTCTGTATGTGTGGGCTTATGGTAGACAGAATGGCCCAATGAACCATGCACTTTCCGTCTGACCAAGACATCCAGAAATGGCACACAGCAGCCCTTCTCCACTTCCAATCGTACATTTGTTATTGTCTTGGATAGAATTCAGATGATGCTGAAAACTTGACAGTTCTTCTTCATCGTAGGCCCCCCCTACAGAAATTATCGCCCACATATTGCTGGAAGATTTTTGGTTTAAGCTTTGCCGAATTTGTGGTATGAAAGTAGCGATGTGAACTAATAGTCTCCAATGCAAAACACTCACCTGAAGATGGCTGAATTGTTATCAGCCTAAATATCGTCGCAGGAAGTCGACGTTATCTGGCTGCAGTCCCGGAACTTCATGACATAAGGACCCCTTTGTTGTCATCTAAAGCAAACTTACAGCACAGCGTATGTCGACGATATCTTGTGCCCTGTTTTGCTGCCCTTCATGGAGAACCATCCTGGGCAATATGGCTACAGCACTCCAACCAGCTCCGTGTTTTCACACGGTGCTCATCATGAGGCCATCCATAAACTGTATTACTCAACCCCTAGCCTATTAATTGCCTGCATAAGGGCAAGAAGTGGATCAACAAGTTACTGACTTACTCACTTTGTAAAGCTCTTTCCTTTGAATAAATTATCCAACTTTTCCGAAATTATTATCATTTGTTTGTCTGTACATGTACACCACATCTACTGATTTTCATGGCATTCATTTTTTTGGTATTATAGTGTATTATGATGGTAGCAACGAATTAGTAGAACAGTTGAGACTGGTCATTGCATAGCCCGCAGTGTAAAATAGGGCTAAAATCTATGAAACGAAATTAATTAACAATTTCAAAGATTAGTGAATGACGCATCATCGAATAATTATGGAGACAGTATGTCAAGAACTCCATAAACACACAAAATATTCACACATCGAATCTTACAATATAAGGCTTGCATGAATTATGACTAATGGATCTTGCAGTTATGAATCAAAATTCAAATAAATTTTCAGGATCATTCATAAGTATTCCACATATGACTGGCCGTTGCTGGTAAAAACAAAAACAGATGAGACAGTTGCCTAGGTGAGGGGTCAGTTCTTACAGCTAGGTATCAACTGATACCCTGATAACTTACATATCGAACACGGCAGTGAGTTTTAGAATATTATAGCTCAAAATATAATAGGTGTTTCAAGACAGTGCTACTCCGGTACAGTAAACGTCACTACTCCACATTCTGTCACATTAAAGAAAGTGTCATGAAAGAAAACGATAAAAATCATATATGGATACGTTTTAATCTTTGAGGATCGTACAAGTAATTTCACAAATAACAGAACAGTATAACCTAAATGTACAACAAACAACAAAGTTGAAACCAATTATGTTTCATTATAATGGGCTGTTAAACAATGTGTTCAGTAGAATTAAAATCATTATCTACACCAAAATAAATTTAATGTGGGTGATTTAATAAATATTTCAAAATACAGCACTGCATTTGAAAAATCGTGCCTACAGAAGTGATCAAAGGAGATATTTCTAGTTACCAAAGTGCAACGAATCAACTCTATAACTTACATCTTGAAGACTGACTGCAGCAGTGAAATAGCTGGTAGTTTTTACGTGGAAGAATTACAAAAAAGAAGTGAACCAGATGTTTTCCTCATTGACTGTGTTATAAGATGACAGGGGAATGGTGTAGCTCCCTTCATCACATAGCAACTAAGTGGATGTTAAAGACATGGTGTATAATAAGGCATGCAGTTCCTTCAGCCATGTAGTAGCATAACGTGTCAGGTAGGAAGTGCATAGTATATGGTAATGATGATGTTCTCAACAAGTTGACTGTAGAATAATTCTCTCATATAACTACTGTGGACTAACCCAAAGTTGTAAAGGTAGCTAGCATGTGCTGATAAAGGAATCAGTACTATCGACTAAGCTAACAAAGAACACAAATAAAAGTTTGGCAGAACGTCACTTGAGGCGATGGAGTTTTAGCTGATAAAGCTAAAGGAAGAGACGTGCCATATACAATATGTACAATACCCAAGAGGAAATAATTGGAGTGGACGACCAACACGTAAGTGCTCGTATTAAAAAAGGGTGTAAGACAAGGATGCAGCCTTTCGTACCTACTGTTCAATCTGTACATCGAGGAAGCAATGACAGAAATAAAAGAAAGGTTCAGGAGTGGAATTAAATTTCAAGGTGAAAGAATATTAATAATATGATTCGCTGATGACATTGCTATCTTGAGTGAAAGTGAAGAAGAATTACATGATCTGCTGAACAGTCTAATGAGTACAGAGTATGGATTGAGAGTAAATTAAAGAAAGCCAAAGGTAATGAGAAGTAGCATAAATGAGAACAGCGAGAAACTTACCATCAGGATTGATGGTCACGAAGTAGATGAAGGAATTCTGTTACCTAGGCAGTAAAACAGCCAATGACAGATGGAGCAAGGAGGCAAGGAGGACATCAAAAGCAGACTAGCAATGGCAAGAAGGGCATTCCTAGCTAAGAGAAATCTACTAATATCAAATATTGGCCTTAATTTGACGAAGAAATTTCTGAGAATATATGTCTGGGGTAAGCGTTGTTTGGTGAAACATGGACTGTGGGAAAACTGGAACAGAAAACAATCGAAGCATTTGAGATGTGGTGCTACGGAGGTTTGTTGAAAATTACGTGGACTGATAAGGTAAGGAATGAGGCGGTTCTGCGCAGACTCGGAGAGGAAAGGAACATGTGGAAAACATTGATAAGGAGAAGGAACAGGATGATAGGACATCTGTTAAGACATGAGGAAATGACTTCCATTCTACTAGAGGGAGCTGTAAAGGACAAAAACTGTAGAGGGAGACAGAGATTGGAATACATCCAGCAAATAATTGAGTACGTAGGGTCGCAGGTGCTACTCCGAGATGAAGAGGTTAGAACAAGAGTTGAGAGATGAATTTGTGATGGGGCCCATGTAAGCAGCCAGAAGATTGATAAGACTGATGAGCACAAAAAAAAAAATAATAATACGTGCATGACGAGACGCTGGTAGAGTAAAGCACGTTTTGAGCGCTGCTCATCAACCTTAAAGAAGAAGAAAAACCAAAGATGTTTACAAAATTCTATTCAGTCATCGCTGGCAGAAATGAAAACTGTTCTAAGACACAAAGGAAGACTACTGGTGAAAGCACCTGTTCTCTTAAAACGGCAGTATATTGTGCTTGAAACCAAGTATCTTGACAGGAGCCATCCAATAAAGGAGACACACTTCATTTTTGTATTTAAAGCCTACTGATGCTATTCTTGATTCTTGTCAACAGTAGGCAAAGCCTTTTTATCCCCCCGAGTCCACTGCGTGCTATGACATGTGAAGTCTTCATGAAATTTTGCTTTTATTAGCCAGATAACTTATGTAAAGCAAATTAACCAACGGAAACTAATATGAGACTTCAGCACAACGATATAGGGGACGAGTCCCATCAAATACTTATTTCTCAAGCAGATCTCTTTCCATCAGCAGTTCCGCGGGGGAGGCAACTTGAAGCCATTCACCATATATTTTAACGAAACGATCTGATTAATATCTTTCCTTACGAGGGGGTGGGTTTTAAATATCCATTTTCTGTTTTTGTCTCACCAGTTGATCTTTATACAGAGATATCTGGACACGGATACTCTTCGAAATTGAATAAGTTCTGCAACTCATAACACCCAACAAATTCACAAACAAAGACATGGGAGAATACTACACACGTCCCACATACCAGCATGCACAATTACTGCACTGCATCTCAATGGAAGAGACAAGCTAAGTTCACCTTGCTGTTTGGAGTTCTAATGAGTCCAACAAATACCAAACAATTAACAGCGTTCTCTGACCTGCAAGTATTCATCCTAATCAGAAGGTTGAGTAGGACACAGTGGTATGTTACTACTATGGGTAGACTGCCGTATCAAATGTAGTAAAACAAAAAATTGGACCAATCTCAGCAAGTACACCAAGTCGTTTCATCGATACATGTATTTTCTCATCATTAGAAACTTTTCTACATGAGCGGGTATACAAAGTAAAAGGCATATTACTATAAACAAAACTAGGTCTACTTTGAGTCTTCGAGTCGATTCCACAGTGCCAAGTCTTGTAGGCGACGACATCTCGATCGGCAAAAGATTCTAGCCCAGGTAAAGATGCGTTCTCACAGAAAATTAACAAATCATAGTGCCACACTGCCCGCTGGGCGCCCAACCGGCCGGCTATGCAACCCGCCTGGCTTGGTGCTAGGCCAGCACACCAGCGGGTACGCGCGCTCCGAGTAAGACTAGAGCCCGCGTACGGGATAACGCTTTCTCGCTGGTGCCTGCAGAGTCCAAGTCCGTTATCAGCGCGTTACGTAATGGAGGTCAGTCGCTCTCTATATAAGCGGGCAGTGCACGCCAGCGAAACCATTCCGCTGTGAGCTGTATCTGCAACAGCATTGAAGCACTATGCCTCTTCGACGTGTGTATCGTCATCGTCGCCACCGCATGCCACTGTATAAGCACATAATCAGCCTTGAAAATAAACTTGGAGGAAATAGCACTGCCCAATCAGTTATTCTGAATGGACCACTTTTTTCCGTGGATGTCGGGTTAATTTTTCACTCGATGTCGTAAGTGGAGCAGCTGGCAGTGGGTGGTTTACACTTGCAATTGTCCGAAGTGAGAACGCATCTTTGCCTGGCCTAGAATCTTTTGCCGATCGAGATGTCGTCGCCTACAAGACTTGGCACTGTGGAATCGACCCGAAGACTCAAAGTAGACCCAGTTTTGTTTATAGTAATATGCCTTTTACTTTGTATACCCGCTCATGTAGAAAAGTTTCTAATGATGAGAAAATACATGTATCGATGAAAGGATTTGGTGTACTTGCTGAGAATGTAACTGTAACTGGTGATATTACTTTGTATTATAATATAGATCCAGGTAGTCGTTCTTCTCAGTGAGAAAAAATTAATTGAATTTTAGGATGATGATTGCATCCAGAGATCATACTCAGTTTTCGCAAATAGGCAGACAACGAATCTAAGTAAATATTAAGCTGACACAATACCGAATAGCATTAATTCCCTTGTGATTCTTGTGGTTTTCCTGGCCAACTGAATATTCTATGAGGTTTTGGGACTGTAGACTGATTATGTTGACTTCTTGCCGCAATATTTTGGCTAGCAACCATTCAGCCATCTTCAAGTCTCCGCCACTGCAAAATGATAGCTGACGGAGTCAGCTTTACAGCAAAAATTGGCGCCCAGACGCATGTGCATCGCGGCCGTCACAGGAGCGTCCTCTTATCGAAATCCGCGTCCTCAGCAAATACTGTTCCAACTGTGGTGCGCTGGCTCACGCGTAAAGGTGAAACCACGTGTCCGCCCCCTGTCGGACCGTGGTCTCTCTGCGCTAAAAACAAACGTCAAATGTCGCCAAAAGTGTCATTATGAGTAGAATCGTTTCTCTCTGAAGAAATTAAAAGTTACATGGTCTTCCGAAGATCTGTAGATCTTGCCTCTTTACTGAGGCAGTTTGTGGCGAATTGCGCTCATCATGTTCACAACTCTGCTTACTTCATCAACAGACTAAGATCATATCGGCTAAATGAAACTGACTTATTAGTGAGCCTCGATGTCATCTCACTTTTCACTAAGTGTTCTTCCTCTTACGAATTCTTTGTCACTCATCGGCAATAAGTTCAAAGCCGATATTACAGCACTTTTTCATCATGTCCCTTCCTGAACCTACTTTTTATCATACAATTGGTATTTTGAGCAAACTGCTGGCATTGCCATGAACAGTCCTCTCTCCCCTTTGGTAGCAAACATTTTAATGGAAGATTCTGAGGAATGAGCGCTTGATTCGGCAGAACGTCAACCGATTATCTTCTGGGGATACGTAGATGCCACTCTTATAGTGTGGCCCCACGGTGAAGAAGAATTGTCACGTTTCTTGTAACATCTAAATTCAATCCACAAGACCATTCAGTTAACGATGGAAATAGAGAAGGATTGTTGCTTACCGTTTTTGGACGTCTTGTTTAGTAGGAAAGTGGATGGGTCATTAGCGCATTCCATCTACCGTAAGCTCACGCATGCGAACCTCTGCCTGAAAGCATCGAGTTTCCATCATCCTTTACAAACTACCGGCGTCCTTAGAACGTTGGTGCACGTGACACATGTACTTTGTAATGGAGACAGCCTTACAAAGGGGCTACAACATCTATAGTCGGTGTTCAAAGACAATGGTTACTCTCCGCATCTGATTAGTACAGCGCTAAGGAGAAAGAAACTTGATCACACACAACGTCAAAAAGGAGCTGCACAAGTCCAGGGCGTTCCTTCCATACGTCGGCAACCTTTCGTCTAGAGTAGGCAGAATCCTAAGGTAGCATCAAGTTAAAGTAATTTTAAGGCCACTAGCGAATAATAGTGCCCTTCTCGGTTCGGTAAAGGACGATCTGAGTCTTTGGATGGTCGAGATTTACAAAACTCCTTCCCAGAGTGGCAAAGAATGCATAGGTCAGATGATACGCATAGCACATAGAAGGTGCGCTGAACAAGAGCGCCGCAATCATCTGTCACAGCCCAGTAAGTGGTCCGTAGCTGACCATTGTATTACCAAGGACATTCTACGGATTATTCTGCCACAAAAACCTTGGACGCGGCGAGGTCCTTTTTGGATTAAGTAATTTAAGAATACATGGAAATACGTCTAGCACGAGATCTTATAAATCGTGACGACGACTTTCAGCTGGACAGGGCTTCGGACGCAGAGATCTCTTTTATTTCTTTTGAGAGAAAACATTTCATTCATAATGACACGTCTGGCGACATCCGACGTTTGTTTTCAGCGCCGCGGTTGCGTTGTCCGAAAGAGGGCGGACGTGTGGTTTCATCTTTACGCACGCGCCTGCGTGCCACATGTGGAATGTTATTTGCCGAGGGCGCGGACTTCGATAGAGGACGATAAAGGACGGCCGCCAATGTGCATGCGTCTCTGTGCCCATTTTCTCTATAAAGCCGAGACTGTGAACAAGTAGTCTGCACATCCTGTATGTTGGATTCCCACGACTTCCAAGTCCAAAGATTTTCGCTGCCTGGTCTATTCTCAAGAGCAAAATCAACGTTTCGGATGCTCCCTCCTGTCGCTTTCTATTGCCGTCCATCGCTTCCCGCTGCTGGTGCCCGTTGCAGCTTCCTGTTGCTGCCCATCGCCGACGCCGAAGCCGCAGCAGCTGTTCCCGCCGTCATCCTTCGTCGCTGCCGCAGCTGCCACCTCCGCCGCCGTCGCCGTCGCCATCCTGTCCTCCCCTCCCCGTCTCCTGATCAAACCCATCTTCATTATCTATCCGTTCCTCAGAGACGTCAGTCGGCGTTAGGCCTCCGCACAGTCCATCATGGACAACTCCACCACCACAATCATTTACGCCTCCCATTCCTCTGCCCCCAAGTTACCTCCTGGACTGCCTCCTCCTGGCTTCCCCCCTTGCTCCACCTCCCATCCTCCCCTTCCATCACCTCCCCTGCACTTTATCCCCACCTGTATTATACTGTTCCTTCTCCTGCTCCTGCTCCTGCTACGGCTCCTGCCCCTGCTCCACCAGCTCTCGCTCCTGCTCATGCTCTTTCCTCCAACTCCCGCTGCCATCAGGCTTTCCCCCACTCCCCACTCGCCTGCTACAACCATCCCTGCTTCCCCCACCCATGTCATCACCCGCCACATCACAGTCGGCATCAGGAGCACTCACACTCCCTTCCAGACGCCTCTGCCTCCTGTCACCTTCCAAACAAACCACTGCCTCTCCTCCAAGAAACCACTGCCCACCCTTCTTCCTTTCGATCCCCCATGGACACCACCCTTCCTCCCTCACCCCTAGCCCCTATCTTGCATACATTCGTCCTTTCCAACCACGATCCCAAATTTCTCGATGCCCACACCCTCACACTAGAATTACTCAAGTATGTCCTCAGTGATCCCATTGCTCAGCTTATCCTTCACGAGACTCCACCACTATAACCTTCCCTTACCTCTTCGTCTCCCTTTCAGGTCCAACCCCTCTGCCCCGATCATCTTCCAAGCCTCACTGCCATGACCACAAACCTCAGCCCCATGTTTATGGAAGTGGAAGTTTTGGACGAGCTGAACACCCACCCTGCTGTGGAAATCCGCTCAGACCAATGAATCTACAACAACACTGGCCCTACCTTCCTGATGCACATGTTTACTGGGTCTGCTCCCTCTATTGATCACCTGCTCACTCAGAGAGCAATGATTTTATTTGTCACCACCCTAGTGACCCTTCTCCTCCTCCATTCTACCACTGCCAATGATCGCCTCACCCAAAACCGCAAAATCTACCCCACCTGCCTCCACTGTAAAGTCTCACACAGTGTCCTAACCTCGCTTCTCCTCCTTCCTGCAACAACTGCAGCGAATCCGATCCCACAAACTCCCTCAAATGCAAGGCCAGACACCTTCCCACCAAACCTGGGCTTACTGCCCCCAGTCACCCTATCGATCCGCCCATCCAACTTAACATTTCCCTCCACCCCTATGGCCAGAGATCGTACATTTCCTCAACATCATCCTCCATAACATTCACCCCTTCCAATGCCCCCATATTCTCCAGCAGGTCTCCCTGTCTTCCATTTCAACACCTACACCACCTACTCCCACAACCAGGCCCACTTTACTTTTACCCATCTCGACCTTCATTTAAGGCTCTCTCCTACCTCCACTCCCTTCCTCTTCCCCACCCTGGCACACCACCAGTGTCGTCTCCTCTACCAAAAATCGGCTTCTTCTCTGCCAACAAATACCTCTTCATGCATACCATCAATAATGTCACCTTCCTACAACCACACCAAGTTATCAGCATTTCTCCCTACCTCCTTCACCACACAAACAATCCCCTTCTCCTAGTGCGAGGTAGGGTCAGTATTGACCACCTCAAGCATATCCCTACTTGGCCACAACCCCTGCTCAATGACCAAACCGACCTCATCCTCAACCTCTTTTTTACCTCTCTCACCACCACTTGTGCCACAATCTATGCCCATCCAATGGCTCCTCTCCCCTGACTTCATCTCCCACATTGATGACACCTTCTCCACCTATATAATAGCCACAGACAACATCCACAGCCACGACACTCCCACCCTTCAGCAGTGGCATCAGTTCCCTGCTATTCTCGAAGATGACCTTGTTCCCCTCCCACAGCGCACCCCTCCTGAAAGTGACACCACCATCGATGTCATCCTCACTTTCCCCACCCTCCTTGTTCCCATTTCTGCAGAATGCCTACATCCTATTGATATTAACCATCGCCCGGTCCTTCTCACCATCTCCTCAGCCCGTCGCCCACCTCGTGCCCCGACCTTGCTTCCCCTCAAAAGTTCACCCATGACTATCACTGAGCTGAGTAGGATCCCTACCAGGGATCCTTTGCAACTCAGGTCAAAAACCACCCACCTATCTTTTAACATCCCGCTGACATCACCCATGCACCGTCCTTCCCCCAGAAGACCATTACTGACACTATGGTGGGCCACATTCATACCAAAATGCCTCACAGCCCTTCTCTTCCTCCACAGGACATCCTTTTTCTCCGCAAATCCCATTCCCTTCTCTGCACCTGTGACTGAGATACACTCCACCACCAGGATTAAAATGACACACACAACTGCATAAAGACAAAGAAATGCTGGACTGGTGCCAGACTTGTACACAACCTCCAAGTATTTGTCTGCCTTCCACCATGTTGCTGGTAGCAATCCCATCTCACATTACTGCATTCTCCATGACGAATGCCCCTTCTCTGACAACATCAGTAAGGCTAACCATTTTGCTTCTCACATCTGTGAGGTCTTTTACATTCCTGATGAGCCCCACTTTGATAACTTCCTCCTACTTGAATGCTCCAATACCTCAGTCCTGCCGCTCACCGCCAGTTACCAGTACTCCTGTCAGTTATTCCCCTCAGATTTAAACACTCCTAAAACAGCATATGACATCAAATTCACACACCATTCCATATGCAGCACCAACCCTGTTTACTACTTCATCAACTACCCCCACAAATAGGAATTCCCTCCCCCCTCCTTCCTGGCTGTCCTTGCAGCTTGTATAACATCATCCCCTCCACCAGCTTTTAGCTCAACCTGTAGAAGACTTCCCAAATTCTGTAGTTCCTTAAGTATAACAAATCCCTCCTCTGACACATCTTCCTATTGTCCTATCTGCCTCACCTCCATCTTCAGTAAGTTCTTTGAGTCCATCCTCTTCTGACGTATTCATCACCATCAGAGACGGCACCACCTACTTCCACTTACCCAGTGTGGTTTCTGACCCTCCTTCTCTGCTGATGGCCAACTGCTTAACCTTACCAATCTTCATACACTCCACCTTAACTCCTGTTGTTTCTATATCTTCGTCTCCTTCGATCTCTAGGATGCCCATGACCTCTAATATAACAATACTTGTTTATGGATCATTTAAATTTTTTACAAATTTTTGCTTTAAAATTTTCGAATATTGGTACTAAATTTTCTGTATACATAAAGTGTGCTATACTGGGCATTGAAGTTCTATGTATTTTATGTGAGTAATATAAGTAAAATACTATGTACATTGTTTATTACGTAAAATAATTTTCTGGTGACCTTTTGTATTTAAAATTATTTGAGTGTACAAATTGTTCATGTTAATGTAAATTTGACATTTTAAGAAATGGTCACACTTAGCAACAATATAAGAAATAGGTGTTACGTAAAAGACAGTGTGCTTTTGTTTAAAACGAAAGTGGCTCTGCGAAGTGGAAAAGGTGGAAAGGTCGAATTGGCGCGCTACCTGGCGCAAGTGCGGGAACTACGTCACACAGTCTGTAATCAGCAGTGCTTGAGGCAACACCTTCGTGGGGCAGGAGAAGCTTTGCCTGCAAATTAACACAAAATGCCTCGGATGGAAACTGAAAACGGCTTACAGCGTAGATGCAAGTTGTTGGGCTACTGTATGTAGACTTGAACGACGCCAAGAAGAGAAATTAATGCCATACAGCAAGAGAGTTGCAGGCCATACTGTGGGTGGTGGAGCCACCATAATTGTGCGCCACATCCAAGCCTGCACCCACTATGTAAGACCTTTCTTACAGTAAATTTACTTTTGTACAGCGTGAACTATCAACTTGAATTGTGTTCCAATAACCATTTTTGAACTTTATAGAAAGTGGCTTACCATATTATTTATTCCTAATCATACACTTATATAGGTTTCCTTCCTGGTGTTTGATGAATCCGAGTATCCTATTTTACATAATTATGAAGTGACAAGTTAAAATAAAGAGGCACCATTTAAATTGCTTTTATGTTTTATTAAGTGTTATAGTAAAAGTTTGCTTATGTAAAATACAAACAGAGTGTAGCTAAGTTACTAGAATTTGGTAAATGACTATAAAGAGTTAGTTCAAAGAATAATAGCTTTCGAAAGTAAATTCCAGTAAGAAAGAAGTTTTATTGAAGTGGAATGATTAGTATAAAAACCGTGTGCCTTAGTATCTATGTATTTTTGTGCATAAGTTTGTTTTCTATAGAAAATGATTTTCTATATGGCCCCCCTGGCCAAAGTTTTTACCTTCCCTGAAGTTATTTACTGGACTTTTTCTCTTTCTGAGAACGTTTTGTATAGTGGTGCAGTATCCAAAAAGAAATTCCAGTGTCTGCGCTAACATTGTTTATTTGGATTAATGATAATCTGAATAACGAAATTCAACATTAAGGGGACAGTAGGCAAAATTCAT
Organism: Schistocerca piceifrons; assembly: GCF_021461385.2. NCBI lineage: Eukaryota > Metazoa > Arthropoda > Insecta > Orthoptera > Acrididae > Schistocerca > Schistocerca piceifrons. The sequence goes on from NC_060138.1 coordinate 239,284,585, forward strand.
ACCTCTGCATTTCCAATACTTCACTGTATCATTTGCCGTGATAGGCTGGCGACCACTAGTACATATTTTGAATAACTGCCAGGTAAAATCTTAGGAAAAAGATTGAATAGTCTGATGTACTTATTCATTAGACGCAACACACAGTAAAATACTGTAAAAAAGATAACTCTGTTGATTAGCTTTTCCTATTGACAGGACTGTCCTCCTGCAGTGCACTTTATCTGGAAACTAAATTTTGTAAGGGGATTATACGTGGCTTTTCCCATAACAGAACTATTTGTTCTGTTGGGGTATAGCATATGTGTCAACATAGAGAAAGGTTCTTCTGTTACTTAGGTAACAGCATACTACATTACAATAGTAGTGTAGGGTTATAGGCGACACGACCTTTTACAGAAATTGCGGGTCCATAAAGAGTTAAGTACAGTTATACGTTTTATAGATATAGGATTCTTTTGGGAGAAGTAAAAAGGTCACAGGGGCATGAATTTGTTAAAGCAGTTAATAGAAAGGTATAACAGTATAGATTGTTATATATGTTGAAATTATAAAGAATGGATAATGATAAGTAAAAGCAGAATAGAGGAGTGATGGAGGTGGATAAGAGTGATGACACTTTTGTAAACAGTGATCAAGAGCAGTACAGAGAAAAATCGAGCTTATTGATGGAAAACCAGGTAGAAAATATTGATTTACGAAATGAGACTTCTACGCTATTAAGCCCATCTTAGATTAAGAAAGAAATAGATTCAGAGGAGGAAGACCAGGGAGTAGACAACAATCAACAAAATTAACAGCAACCAATTGATTCATATCCATTGATAGCACAAAACAAGAACACTTCAATTCTAAGCAAACAAATGCTAACACAAAACAAGAAAATGCATGCCTAAAATGAAAAACTTGAGGAAATCCTTTCTGAAAAAATGGAGTCACAGTCAAAAACCACTGCCAGTACAAACAAAAAACTTAAGAAACGGAGTGAAATAATGGAAAGAAATAACCAAACATTAGTAAAAGTTGATAATGAAATGGGTTTTATGACTGAGGAACTCATTAACATGAAAAAGGATGTGAAAGATTTAGGTAAAACTTTTAGTAAAGTACAGACAGAAATTAGGGACATTAATGACAGGTCTGAAACCAAAGTAGAGAAAATACAGGAACAGGTTGAGCTTATTGTAGAGTCAACGGTTGAGGAAAAGTTTTCCCATGTTAAGTTAGCAATAACGAAAGTGAATGAGGGACAGATTTCTCAACTGAGAATGCCTGTTCAAGAGACTGAGAAAAATCTAGAAAAGCAGTTCACTGCAAAGAGAAGCGTTGCAATAACCCTTACAGTAAAAAAGAAAAAGTTTGGGACCTAGAAAGAAAGACTGCGTGTAATGCCTCTCATGTGGTAGACACAACACCAATTTACAAGGTACTACACGGTGAAGAGACATTTGACCCTTACTGAAACCCTGTGGATTTTATTAACTTAGATAGTCCTGAATTTTTTTTTTCAAAATTGATTTATATCTTATCTACAAATATTCACAAGGTTGTAAGGAAGAAAGTAAAAGCAATTTTGAGTATTTATTTTTATTTAGTATTTCCAAAAATGGGCGTCCTTGCAGGAGGACGTCAGGACAATAAGGGAACATGTTTTTAAAGTATGTGACATTGCACAATTAACTTGTTTCGGTTTTTATACTTTCAAATAAACATAAATAAATTTGATTTATAGGCTAAAACAGCTAATAAATACAAAAAACAAAGAAAATAACCTATACACATATTTTATGCACTAGTAGGATAAGACAAAAAGCAACAAACATGAAGTGGTTCGTCACATTTTATGCACATAGTAGTAGTTTTTTTTTGTGGCAACTTCGACATTTCAGCTGCTTCTTCTTTTTTGTTACTTCATCCGTTGGTAATTCAGCAACATAATGTTCTCTTCCATCAAATCTAAAATCTAGTTTTGCCCTCTTACTAGGACGTCCTCTGCTGGTAGTGACTCTTTTGTGACTTTCAAGAATTGCAGTGACAATTCGACGACAAAATGTCAGATGATCTATGGGTTCTTCTTAGTGCTTGTTAAGATCCCAGGCATTTTGCTCTGCAATGTCTATAAAATGTGCAATGATCGGGAAATACCACTTTTTCCCTCTTATAGAGCATCTATATAGGGATACATTTTGGTCAGCTCGATCTATGCCTCCCATATGAGTATTGTAGGAGTGTAATAAGTTAGGTTGAGGCACGCTAATCCTTTTCTTTTGTTCCCTGGAAAATCTTGCTACAGAGCGTAGTGGTTGCACTCTTTCAAAGTTGGTCACTACAGTAACAACATTGTTATCATTCCAACGTACAATGGATATCCCGGACGCTGAGTCAGAACAAACTTCATATTATCCTCTATTTTCTTTTATCATTTTTTCTACAGGTGATAGAGTACAATTCTTAACTCTGTTTCCTCTTATTGTTCCTGTTGCTTCCATGCCCCTCTCTTTTAGGTCATGTAGTAGTTCAACGCTGGTGAAGAGGTTATCAAAGTATATTCGATATCGAACATGTGGAAGTAACTGGTCAACATAAGTCATTATCACACCGTACCCCATACCTTTCGTTTCATAATCCTTACTACACGTGCCAGCTCCTTGGTAGGGTTCGAGCCAAATAATATATCCACCACTTGTGCCTCCACACCTAAATTTGAATCCGTATCGGATTGGTTTCCCTTTTATGAATTGTTTGCACCCATGACTTCCAAAGTATGGGACCATCGATTCATCGATAGAATGATGCCGCACGTGAGGCGCAAATTGTTTGAATCTATCATTCAGCATACACAGTAATTGGCGGATTTTCCCAAAACGGTCTGATTTATCTAAATTGTTATTGTTGCATACATGCAAATTGGAAAAGATGAAGTCAAATCGATCTCTGGACATGGAATTTGTTACAAGGTCGTTGTGACTGTCTTTATCTGATTGCCAGTACATCTTTCTGCGTGACACTGTTACATATCCACTTAGCAGAAGTATTTGCAATAAACACCAACATCTCATCTTCTGAACAATCACCTAGTCTATTTCTCTTGGCTGCGTACTGATTTGTGTATGTGACCATCATTAGAAGAACTTCGTTATCAAAAAACCGTTGGAAATATTCAAGCGGTGTTCGCCCTTTCTTCATTCCAACTGTGAACATCAGAGGCCATACAGGTGTTGGATTAACAATTTCACCACTTTTCCAGTTATATTTCTTGAGGTTTAGAACTTTATTCTCCGATAGCCTTGCTGGTTTGTTTGTGGTTGTTGTTGTTATTTTTGCTGTTTTTGTACTGCTGGAGGGTCCTAGAACTGCATCAGAGGTGAAGGATTGTTTCCTTGTTGCATTCACAGCATTACCATTCGTAAAAATGGCCAAGTCACAAAGCGCAGTAGCACTGAGCTGACTTGCTGGTAATTTATCTACGCTTGGATTTTCTTCAGCATCAGAATCTTTATCTGTTACGTCATCAGTTGAATTTAGAGGAGGGTGTAATGTTACATTCACACCAGTCTTAGGTATTTCCTCATCTTTTGATTCTAACATGTCCAAAAGTTCCATCAGTGTACATTGTTTTCTGTCAATACAAAATGACAACATATTATCCCGACGTCCTTCTGGAAGGACGGTTGAAAACATTATTGAATTACAACTGACGAAAACTTTCAATCGTAATATAAACCCATAAATAATATAGGTTAATTCTTTAAGATACTATATGACAAGTTTCAGAATTATTGACGCAATATGAAAGAAAATATACATACCCATCGATGACGAGGTCAGTCAGTTCGTCCATGGTAAAATCGGCCCTATCTTCAAGACACAGTTTCTCAGTCACTATGAATGACACCGTCAAACTGACTGTCGCAACGCGCAACTGACTCTGCCCACCTCATATAACAATGCGTCACAGTCCGATGCAACAATGCGTTATTCACAAAAATAAGTAATTTCAACAGTGAGTGACGTCGTCCTTCCAGAAGGACCTCAGGGTTATCGGGGTTAAGAACTGTGAAAGGCTATTTCCTGAAAATATCAGAGATCAGTAAGAAGTAAATATCGTAATTAGTGATTTAGCAAGAGATGCTAAATGATGGGGAATTATGCACTGAAGCAATGACCTTCAGTAAATTTAGACAAAAGTTCTTGATCGAGTATTGGTCTGAGCAGATACAAAATAGCCTCTGGCGTGAGTTTATAATGATAAGAATATTCCTAGGTAAAGGCCGAATGAATATGAAAGAATTTTATGAGTCGTGGTATAGGAGATTGGCCCACTTAAGAAATAAAAGGAGTCATTCTGGAACCATATGGGAGCTCTGGAAGAAATTACCAGAATATTTCAAAAGATATGTAGGCAGTAACCACCGTACTTTTTCTGCACTTTTAGAAAAAGTCGATGAAGACCATTGGCGAGAAAAAAACTTCCCTCAGTATAATAACTGCCGGAGGAACGATCGAAATAACAGCACTTATGAGCAAAATGGTAATCTGTATCAGGTTAATACTGCTGGAAGCGGCAGAGGAAGATTTTCCTCTAACCATCGCGAAAGAGGACACAGACCGTGAATTAACTTCCATACGGAGGAGATAAACTAAATAAAGTGAATGTTGATGCTCAGATGGATGCGGAACATGATATCGGAGGCCCAACCGCAAGAAATATTCTCGACATAGTCAGAGAAGCTTCAGTACGCTGGAGTATGGTGCAGATGAGAGGCCGGGCGCGATGCCTGCCATGACAGATGGTACTGCAGGTGAATCGCAGTCGGCTAGCAACAGACGTATTTCGTGTGCCAACAGGCCGCTGCAGCGGGCCACTGTAGTGAAAATTAATTCTATGGCAGGGCAGACGGAGATTGACGTCACAGCGTAATCAGCTGAGGCTGTGATTAAGCCAGTATACGGGGCTTTGCCCGCTCGATCCAATTCAGAGGCTATGGACAGACAATGCGCAGTAAATGAGATAGAAGAGAGTAGTACAGAGTTGATAATTGGCGTGTACAGATGAGTAATCTGTATGACGATACAGAGCAGTGTAATGAAAAGGAAGATAGTGTTACTACGACCGGAAAGGAGGTAACGGAGAAAGATTCATTGTCTGGAGCTACGCGGAGTATACAAGCACCGCGCAGAGGACTTGTCTCGTCAATGTCAGGTAAAATGAAGACGTCGTATGCAGACGTGAAGTAGGAGATGCAGATTCTGTGATAACGAATGTGCAGATAACGTTTCTGTCATTTATAAACGTGATTTAAGGAAAACGAATTTGTGCTATTGATAGAAATCCACAAAGATTATAATGTTTATGAAGTGCAAGCTGATGAAGTCAGTAAAGATAAGGACAGTTCCGATGAAGATGAACTACCAACAGAGGAAAACAAACTACCTACTTCCAAAGATAAACTAGAGGAACTCGTTACTGTAAAATGAATCCGGAAATGCGTTAGTTATGAGACTAGTGACAATCTAGAGTTTTCAGAGAAATTAAGAATGGCGTTCATGTTAGAAGCTGACAGTGATAGCGAAGATGGCGACTGAAATGAAAATGAAGAAATCAATTAATCTAGTGATTCATAGTCGGCGGAAACGAAGCTTACTGAAAAACTCTATCTGATGGAAATGAGAACACCAGATAATGAGAATATTTCGTGTGAAAAGTTGCCTAAACTGGGCAGTAAACAGGAAAAAGAAGTTAGTCAAGAGAAAATAAAATCTGTAAATAACGAGACCTGTGAAGAAACAGTAATGTCAATACAGGATCTGGAAGACGTAATGGATCCTAAGAAAAAGGAACCACATGACGTAATGATTAGTAAACAGCAAGAACTAAGGATCGTGAAGGAGTTTGTGATTGGAAAGAAAAAAGAACTACCCTACTCAGAATGTAAAAAGATGAATCCCATTTCATGGGAAGATTCAATGGTAGACCAAGATTTATTGTGGGAGGAACAAACCAATGATGATGGGATTTTTAAAATTACTATACATAAAAGAGACAGCTGGTAGTAAAAGATTAACCAATATACGTAAAAATATTAAGAGATTCCAAAACGAAAATTAAGTGTGGAAATCAGTAAAGGTCAAATTTGACAGTAATGATTGTCCACAGACATCAAAATTTTACAAAATATTTAAAGAGTAACTTATTAGTAGAAACGGGAGAAATAGTCAAGAATGACAAGTTTGTTGGCCATCACCGTTTGAAATACAATTAATTGAGTACTTTCATTTGGAAAATGGACATTGTGGGACGAAAAATTGCCATGAGGAAATTGCAAGTATTTTCAAAATTGTGAGTAATGACTTGAATAAGGTTATAGAACTTTAAAATCATGTGATGTTTGTCAAAGGGTTAAAGTGGCCAACAACACCAACAGAGGTGCTATGCAGAGCCTCAAACCATTAGATACCTTAGAACCACTGTCTATGGACCTTTATGAGCCCCTACCTAAAACCACTGGAAATTTCACCTACGTTCTAGTTATTTTAAATGTATTTTCAAAATTTATTAAACTGTATCCAATCAAGAAAGCCACAGCTAAAGCAGTTTTCCATAAAATGTTGGTATACTTTAATAAAATAGGGATGCCTAAGAAGGTAATATCTGAAAACGGTCCACAATTTATTGCAAAATTATGACTAGAAGGAATGGAGCAAAAAGGAATGCAAGTAACACACATTTCAGCCTACAATCCACCCAGTAATCCAGTATCACACTACATGTGAGAATTAGAAAGACTATGAAGGACTGTCACCATAACCATAAAACTTGGGGAAATTTATTCCAAAACTTGAAGTAATCATGATTTTTACAAAATATTTAAAGAGTAACTTTTTAGTAGAATTGGGAGAAATAGTCAAGAATGGCAAGTTTGTTGGCCATCACCGTTTGAAATACAATTAATTGAGTACTTTCATTTGGAAAATGGACATTGTGGGACGAAAAATTGCCATGAGGAAATTGCAAGTATTTTCAAAATTGTGAGTAATGATTTGAATAAGGTTATAGAATTTTAAAATCATGTGATGTTTGTCAAAGGGTTAAAGTGGCCAACAACACCAACAGAGGTGCTATGCAGAGCCTCAAACCATTAGATACCTTAGAACCACTGTCTATGGACCTTTATGAGCCCCTACCTAAAACCACTGGAAATTTCACCTACGTTCTAGTTATTTTAAATGTATTTTCAAAATTTATTAAACTGTATCCAATCAAGAAAGCCACAGCTAAAGCAGTTTTCCATAAAACGTTGGTATACTTTAATAAAATAGGGATGCCTAAGAAGGTAATATCTGAAAATGGTCCACAATTTATTGCAAAATTATGACTAGAAGGAATGGAGCAAAAAGGAATGCAAGTAACACATATTTCAGCCTACAATCCACCCAGTAATCCAGTATCACGCTACATGTGAGAATTAGAAAGACTATGAAGGACTGTCACCATAACCATAAAACTTGGGGAAATTTATTCCAAAACTTGAAGTAATCATGAATTCATTACAACATTAAACCCCTGGTTTCACACCTTAAGAAATTATGTTAGGCCATAAAACTAAAATATTTATATAAGAAGTGAAAAAATTCCCACCCAGTAAAGAAATGGATTTGGTAGAGAAAAAGCAAACGGTGATAGAACATGGTAGACAAAAAGCAGAAGCAAGAGCCAAAGAGCATGATGAAAAGGTATAATTTTCAAAATTTTAAATTTTTGAACTGGTATTTGTTAAAGCTCACAAAAAGTCTAGTGAGGTAAAGCATGAGATTTGAAAATTTGAATACATTTACTATGGTCCACTCGAATTTGAAGAAATACCACACCCTAATGCATATTTGCTGGTTTATCCTAAGTCCAGAAAACCACTGAAAACCACCAGGGAATAGCAAAATTGTTGACCTACAGATGTATATAGCCAGATATGTGTAAAGATTTGTAACTATTATTATTATCCAATGTCTCTATTATGTATAAATTTTATTGGAACCATACTAATATCTGTCAAGTTTCAGGTTCTGAGATACTTCTTTATAAATGTGCAGTGATGGAAAATTTACTCAAATGTTCACTTAGAGGACTGTTAAGTGACATACCGCAGCCTAAGAGGCATAACAAACACATGGTTTTTGACATAGAAAGAGTGCCACAAATTATGTCAAAATAAAAGGCGCAGCCTACAAGGAAGAATGCAAAACGTGTTCTTAAAGATACTGTAAAATGGACTGCTTTTCATCTCATTAAAGAGGAAGCCAAAAGAAAAGTGCTACTGGTTCACAGAGGCCAAGAAGGACACTTAAAGTGTAGTTGTTTTGTACTATTAATGTGAAAATGTTTATGAGTAAAATGTGTTTTTATGATGTAACTTGTAACAGACTTTAGTTTATAGTGATTGCTCAGGGGGAGAATGCGTTAAATTTAAATTTTTGCATATTTCAATCATGCTTACTGGTAGGGACACACTATCAAAATAGGGGCATATATAACAAAATTTGTTTATGGTTAATTTAATTTTTTACAAATTTTTGCTTTAAAATTTTCGAATATTGGTACTAAATTTTCTGTATATATAAAGTGTGTTATACTGGATGTTGAAGTTCTATGTATTTTATGTAAGTAATATAAGTAAAATACTATGTAAATTGTTTGTTATGTTAAATAAATTTTTGGTGACCTTTCGTATTTAAAATTATTTGTGTGTACAAATTGTTCATGTTAATGTAAATTTAACAGTTTTAGAAATGGTCAAACTTAGCAACAATATAAGAAATAGGTGTTACGTAAAAGACAGTGTGCTTTTGTTTAAAACGAAAGTGGCTCTGGGGAGTGGAAAAGGTGGAAAGGGCGAACTGGTGCGCTACCTGGGGCAAGTACGGGAAGTAAGTCACACAGTCTGTAAGCACCTGTGATTCAGCAATACCTTTGTGGAGCAGGAGAAGCTTTGCCTGCAAATTCATAGAAAATGCCTTGGCTGGAGACTGAACGGCTTACAGCGTAGATGCGAGTTGTTGGGCTATAATGTATGTAGAAGTGAACGACGCCAAGAAGAGAAGCTGAGCCTATACAGCTAGGGAGTTGCAGGCTGTACTGTGGGTGGTGTGTAACTGCCGTAATTGTTCGGCACACCCAAGCCCGCAGCCACCATATAAGACCTTTCTTATTGTAAATTTACTTTTGCACAGCATGAGCCATTAATTGAAACTGTGTTTCAATAACCATTCTTGAACTTTACAGAAAGTGGGTCACCCTACTATTTCATCCTAATCATACACTTATATAGGGTTCCTTCTTGGTGTTTCATGTATCCCAGTATCCTATGTTACAGAAGTGCGAAGTTAATGTAAAGAGGTACCATTTAATATGCATTTGTGTTTTATTGCAAAGTGTTGTAGTAAATTATTGCTTTTTTAAAATTCAAACAGAATGTAGCTACAATCTAGTTACTTGAATCTGGTAAATGACTACACAAAGTTAGTTCAAAGAATAATAGCTTTTGAAAGTAAACTCCAGTAAGAAAGAGGGATTCTTTAAGTGAAATCATCAGTATAAAAAGCGTGTGCTTTAGTATCTAAGTATTTTTGTACTTAAGTTTGTATACTATAGACAATGATTTTCTACATGCTCCCCCCCCCCCCTGCCAAATTTTTTAGCTTCCCTGAAGTTATCTACTGGGCTTTTTCTATTTTTAAAAACGTTCTGTATATTGGTGTAGTAGCCAAAAAGGAATTCCAGTGTCTGCACTAACATTGTTTACTTGGAGTAATATTAATTTGAACAACCAAATTCAACAGTAGGAAGACAGTAGGCAAAATTCATACTTTGCTTTTCCAATACTTCACTCTATCATTGCCTGGATAGACTGGTGACCAGTAGTACGTTTCGAGCCACTACATGAACTTGGAACCGAGTTGTCCTAGCTTCAATACAATATTATTGATGCTGCATTTCTATTTAACCGCTGGGTAAAATCTTAGGAAAAGAACTGATTAGCCTGATTTGCTTATACGTTAGACACAACACATGGGAAAATCCTGTAATAAGGGTTACTCTGTTGATTAGCTTTTCCTATTAACAACACTATCCTACCATATCGTACTTTGTTTGGAAACTAAATTAAATTCAGTAACAGGTTTATACACGACTTTTCCCATAGCAGTAGTATTAGTTCTGTTGGGGTACAGTATAGATGAAAATATAGAAAAAGGTTTTTCTGTTATTTAGGTAAAAGCATACTACACTTTAATGTTAGTGGTAGGATTATAGACCATCTATGTCATCCTGGGCTCCTCTTTAAAGTCCACACTTAAGCCCTCCTATCAATGTCATCCATTTAGTTGCTTCCTTCTTCACCCATCATCGTCCTTTGTCACTATTCACAATACCAACTTTTGTATGTTTTATCCCACCGCAGGCTCGCACCAAAACTCCATCCCTTCTCCTCGCCTCTATCTCCTGTATACTGCAGATATGTCCAGACAGCCCCCACCTGTTCACCTTCTCGAATTTAGTGATGATACTGCCTTATTATATCGCTATCCTACCCTTCAATGGTACCAACGTATACTTAAAACCTACCTCAACCAGTTCACTGCTTGATGTAACTGGTGGCTCCTTCGCATTGACCCTTCCATCACCTAGATAATCATCAAAGGCCATACCACCCCCTCCTTCCAGCTCCACGATTTTTACATGACCATTTACGGTCACCCTATTCAACTCACTCCTACCCTTAAATAACTTGGCCCTATCCTCAACCATCACCTCACCTGGACTCCCGATCTCCTTATGGTCCAACACAAAGTCCACAACAAACTCCACCTTCTGAAACTCCTGTCCAGCGAGACGTGAGATCTGCATCCTCACACGATCCTTCAAAATACAAATCCTTCATCTGTCCCATTCTTCTCTATGCCAGCGTCACCTGAATTTCCGCCCCACCGAGATTCTATAACACCCTCTAAATGCTCTAATGGCATGCACTCCGCCTCGCTTTCTGTATCCGCCTCCCATCCCCACATCCCCTTCCCACATTTTCTACTTTTCCTCAAATGCATTCGAACCCTGTAGATCGCTTGCAGCCTTGTTTCCCCTCACCCCCTGGTGACTCCTGTTCTCTCTACACCCAGCTGTTGCTGTTCCTTTACCATAGTGTCCCACCCTCTCTCCATATCCATATCCTCCACTTCCTTTATCAACAAAACTTCCAGTGCCTATCCCTCCCGATTGAAGAGCTTTGGCCTAATATCACCTACCCACACTAACCCCACCTTCCCCTCCAACGTCAGGGTTCCCTCTCCTACCCTTGCCCTGAGCGGTTTTTCCTCCCTCCTGGGCCCCATACCTTTGCAGCCAACTCCTTTCGCGTCTTGGGGCTCCCTTCTGGCTTGCTTTCCCTCTCTGAGCCTGCTCATCTCCTGCCCCTTGATGTGCCAACTGATCCTATTTTTCATCTCACTCTCTCTGGCCTCCTCTCCACTGCTGCCCCCATGTCTCTCTTCCCTTCCCTCCCCTCGCGCCTCTCCTCCCTTGGCAGGTCCCTCCTGGCAGTTTTACTCTCCGTTGTGCGTGCTACGTCTCGTACAGTGTTCTTGAAGTGCCCTCGTTCCAGTGTGAATTTTTAATACTGTGGCCCACTTTTATCTTCTGCTTGAGACCAATGGAATGCACATCGTCAACTGTGTTTTTATCTTTATGTGGTCCACAATGAACATCTCCATGTAAGTGTATTTTTAACCCCCATTGTCCCCCCCCCCCCCCGTCGTATTATGTTCTTACCTTCCCCTTTCATCGTGTTATTGTACGTTCATTTTGTGTCATCTTTTTTCATCCTGTACTATTTCTTGGCTGGAGAACGGCGGATTTTGCCACTGATACTGAAACAACAGGAAAGGAGAGCATATAGCAATGTCCAGTGGTGGACACCTGAAGATGCCTAAATGGTTGTCAGCTGAAACACTGAGGCAAGAAGTCAGCATGAGCTGTCTGCAATCCCAGAACCTCATAGAACATTAATTCTCTTGCTTGTTAATTTCTGTAAATGTGACAATCATCTACACTGAAAAGGGAATCACTTAATGAACGAAACAAAGAATGAAATTGTAGTATGTGCCCTTCCTACAGGACCATTTGAGCGTCAAAGAAAATTAAACATCATCATCATCATCATCCCTAGAGGATAAAACACACACCATGGCGACATCAAGAAAAGTGCTTCCCTAAGATATTTTAGAAACCTCCTTATATGGCATCGACCCACACGACATTTTAGAGGCTTGAGGCAGCGGTTGGCAAATCTCTCAACAGTTCTGGAGGAGCCTGGTATGTACCCAGTGAAAGGATAATAAAACCATAACCCGCTACTTACACCACAGAGCGAAACAAAAACTAACCTAATAACTGTTAGTTCACGTACAGATCCAATTTCCAACACATCCATACGTTGCACAGCATATTAATTGTGGTTATTATGGAAAAGGATAAGATATATTGCTGATTCGAAACGCAGTAAATGAAAACCAGTGAATTAATGATTCCCTGTGCAATCTCTAATCCGGTTATTCAATATTAAATAAAACAAATAGCAGGAGACTATCCTACTATACTAATTAACCGTGAACTGTGTGTTACAGATGACAGTTTACATGAGACAGGGCTGAAATAGCCTTATTCCACTACCATTAACTAGGACATTAGGTGGAATTATTCCATTCTTATTTCCACATTATAGAACTTTCTGTAATTGGATCATTAGCTGGAAGGTCATCAGCCATCGCCCAAACAGTTCTAAATGTACAAATTGCTCAGAACAGACATAATAGGATGATGGTGAAATCTACTTAGGTAGAAATGGGAAAGGAAACGACACATAGAAGGGCGAACGCACAGTACTACATCATTTTTTGCCTTTACAGAACACATTACAGTAACAACCCGAACTCATTATTATCCATACCAAAAAATGAGTAACAGGACCTAATATTTTAAAAAAAATAATACATTTAACCCAGTGATGAAAGGCCCAAAGCCACAAGTAACAGATACAAAATCGCAAGACAATAAGGTAAGACATTTCTTAGTTAAAACAATTGAATAATTAAGAAATTATGCTCCGAAACCTTAAGAACAAATCGCCACTTACTTCTCTTAAAAAGAAAATTGAAATTAATTTCAATATTAATCAGACTATCCTATGACAGGAACATGTGTAGCTTCGATTACTAATTAGCAAAACACTATTCCAGATATTCAGTTTTCAGGACACACCAACCACAAAAGTTAAGTGGCAGCAGTTACGATCTAGAAAGATATCCTCTGACATACATGGAGAGAATAACATACGGTAGTGATGGCAAATAAGGAAAACGTCTAAAACATTGACCACCAGATAAAGTAAGCTTAGAATTTCCAAATATTAGCACAACATATACAGGTTGAAATAACCTGATTTAGAAAATCTGAAGGTTAATCATAAATCAGATAATATTAACCATTTCAGGAGAGATGTAAAATATTTGGCGGATAATATTAACATAAGAGCTTGTAAATTAGAGCATAGCCTAAACAGTCTCAACTTGAGATGTACGCAGCTAGTGCGAACAGCTTCAGTAAGGTAATGTCGGGCAACTACAACCAGTACGGAAAAACACAATGCCAGTGTGTGACAGCAACAGGTCCCTGCAGCCAAGCGCTTCCCCCGAACACCGGATCAGCAAGTTGTGAAACTAAGAGCTGTTAACAAGCACCAATCATGGGGAATTACGAGCTAAGAGGTATAATTTAAGAAAATATCATTCATCTACGCCTTAATAGTATAATGGCATAAAACCTTCAAAACAGCTATAATAATGAAAGGGTAACATTACTCAAACCTGCACAGCTCAAAAACCACTTAATGGCATAAAACGGAAAAACAATGGCTTAATAAACCTCTCCCCCAAAACAGTTTAACTGAATAGCGTGAAATCATTACTCACTGAAAGTTACTTGAAATAGAAAAAGAGTCAGTAAGTCCCTTAGGGTACACAGCCAGAGACTTGTTCGCGCCAAACTAAAATTTTTGTGAAAAACAGAAGTTATCTCTAGGTGGTGGTAGTTAATTGCTACCATTTACAAGTACGGCTCTCTTCCATGGCACTTAAATTTCAGAATGATCTAAAACACAATTTGAACAGCATACATTAGCTCGACAATTAAGAGATTAAATAGTAAATCGAAGGAACTATCACAAGGCGTTAAAAACAACCACTTAATAAACCAAATTTACCACAGAGCTTATGAGCAATTCAACAGCAGTAAGCGCCCAATTTTACTGCACAATAGGATAATAACAATCAGCCCGACAGCTCATAGCAAAATAACACTGGTTTGAAAGCCACCAGATTTAAAGTATCAGACAGCCTGTGGCATCGACAAAAACAGTAAGGCAAAACTTAATGTAGCTCTTATGATGACAAGCAGCCACCGTTAGAGGTGCGGAACAAGCACTAACCATTAAACTGATCAAATTCAGAAACGCCAGTTGTGGTTAACAATAATCACAACTGGTGAAAAAATTTCTTGAGATCCATAAAGCGAGAGTCACAGAGGCGGACAATCACAGCGCGAGCGACTCCAACTATTGCCTCATCAAGAAGCCTTTAGTCAATAATTTCAGCTCAATGCAAACCGCCAGCGTCCAAAAGCGCACAGTATGAACTCAGGAGAAGACAAGTCAGCGGAAGCACACTGAAGGGCGTAGTGATAACCTTTATGCAGCCACATACGGTACACTCGTAATTACTGGAGCCAACTGCCCACGCAGCCGATGGGCTGACAACTGTCCGTTTACATTCTCGCCACGTAACCAGACCCTTCCCAACTCCACACGTCCCGACGTGATTTCAAGACTCCACGTATAACGCTGCCACTGACCATATTTAAAACGGCAATCGATGCTAACGTTGTACCTCTGCGAGGAATTTTTGATAGTTGTGACCGTGAAATAACCTAATAAAAACAGAACGATTAAACTGGGATTCGTTTCCGAAACACTCCAGCACAGTGTAACAAACAGCAGACAGGTGAGTCAGGAACAGACGTTCTCCCAGCACAAAAGCTAGATGTAACATTACATATTATAATCGGTCGCCAGTCTAATTAAGCATTCTTGTGTCAAGTAAAATGATAAAGCAGAAGACAGTGCCAAGGCTAACCTAGCCTTTCTTGACACACGCAGTAGACTCTTTCCTTATATCTGTTCACACTACAACACAGTAACCTAACCTTGCCGATAAATGTGCTACCAAGTCAGAGAAACAAATGGCCAATGAGATAGTAAACAGCAACATATGCCTCTCAACAACACGTACCTTAAATGAACTAGGTGCAACAGTTTATCAAACCAATTACCAACACACACGAAACTAGTAGCAATGTTGAACAGGTAAAAGGAGATGATTCCCAATTTAAATCAGCGGGGGTCTGCTTATGATCATACTGTCCTACTTCATTGTTTAGTACAGGGTCTCTAAGCCTGTGTATTAACCACTTGCATTATACTAGATAACACAGTAAATAGATCTTTCTTAAGCTCAGCTTGACACAACTAAACAGAATGCGAATCTAACTCCACTGGCTCTGAAGAAGCCTGTACGTTGCTTCATTTACTAACTAGCCTAGTACAAGAGGACCCTTCAACTTTCATGGTTTGAAGAACCATGCTCGTTAACAAAATTACCAGCATGTTGAGAAATGGTAACTACTCTTATCATTAATTATTAATTAGGTAAAGCACAACAAACTATAACTCTTTAAATAATAAATGTGCTTTCATAAGCAGTCCTTTGATGTAGTCAAAATTATAATTGGCTGTGTAAATGACAACACATTACATTCAAGTTCTTCCACTTTCTCATAATAAATTATGACGCTCGGAATGAAATTCATTAGGATAGGATTCCTGTCCAGGTTTGTGATTTGGGATCAACACGGGTGTGAAATAGAGTTTTTAGTAACACCAAGATTTTTAGTAAAATCACAAATACCTGGTTATTTACAGACAGCCAAACACAACAAATTAAGTGGAAGACTGGTGGCACTTGTGGCACAAATTGCAGTAGCTATTAACCTGGCGGTGATGCAGTCACGGCAGTACTGTTAGCCTCGCCCTATTACTGATCTTATTGGCGTCGAAATAATAATTTTGTAGGGCCAAAAAACTATGCCATGACAATGGTATCACAAAAATGACGGGCGCATGCTCAGTCCTCAAGCCTTTAAGAAGTTAGTACTCAATGTCTTGACGAATTACTCAGAACAGAATGAGAGTGTTGATTCAGCTCCAATAAATATCTGAATAGAATTCTAGTCATCAGCAATTTTCCTATTGGACACAACGGTACTGTTTGACCACGTATTAATTATTTACTCCCTTTGGGAATTCTGAAAGGATTTACGTAAAAGGCGTACTGAAGTGACCTTTGAAACTAAAGTCACTTTGTGTGTGTGTTGTCGTGTGGTAATATGTTGGTAAATAGTTGTGGCAGATTTCTTGCTCCGCGCTCATGCGTCTGTTCAGAGTCGCTGTGTATACTTGCAGGTTCATTAGCCAATCTCCTCAGTGTCTCTCCAACTCTAAGTCGACGTATCTCAACTAAAACTTTCTGTAGTAATTAGAATGACTAGAAATAGTGGAATTTGTGTTCGAATCTCACCTAATTATATATCAGAGATTTGCAGCTGTTTATTTCTTCCTTGAATACAAGTTTTACTCTTACTATCGAGTAGTAATACGTTTTATTCACAATTACAAGATCCCTAAGTTTTTACCAGAGAAAGAACAAAATCGGATTCATTAACATTACATTCAACAACAGAGAGATAATAAAAACGAGAGATAATGCAATGATTATGTTCGACTTTCTAATGCTAGAGGTAAAGTCTTTGGTTCCCACATACAGCACAGTATCTGACAGAGTTATTTCTGTAATAAAATTTGATATTACAATGGCCTACCTAGGAATACAGCCGACTGAGCTACAAATCGAAGCTGAACTCCTGCAACAGGCACTTCATCGTTCACATTTCAGTTACTGAATGGAATATTGTTTATACGTTTTGACGCCATATCACTCATAATATGTTAGTGAGTTTACGATACATGGTCCAATTAAACGTTTTTATGTATGTCTTGACAATAATTATATACTAATCTACGTCAGTATTTGCTTGTCGTGATGTAAGTTTAATTGTTGTGTGATGTTCACTATGTTTCGTTACAGTTCTCAAAACTAGAAAAAGCTATCATGGCTTATACAACTTCTCTCCTCATTCGGGCATAGATGAAAGAGGAAACCAGTAAAAACAGCATCGAGGGTTTCAGCATTGAGAATTTAAACGTGTGTGCCAATGTATAAGCCTAGCTCCTAAGATACATGTCTGATATCACAACCATTGGACTTTACATTCTCCTGAATATACAACTGTATTCTGTCGTCGTGTCGGTGTTAGCTGATGATGAAGTTGACAGGTCAGTCAGCCAAAATGTGGAATGAAGGGAGACATGCTCAGGATGGGCGTTGGATATAGACTATAACGTTCCTTCGGATTAGTGCTGGAAACAGCTCGATGATGGGACATAGAACTTTGGTCCTCATAAATTAACGAAAACTTAAGAGTACAATTTTCTTTCGATCATCATGAAAACACAAAATATTTTGGTGACTCATAGTATGAAGGCTTTCACGACCGGATGAAATATCTTCTGGTAAACCTTGCGGGATGTAAGGTCGTGGTCCATGAAACTCTTCAGCTCCTGACGTTTCGTCCAGTGCTTCGCTGGACATCTTCAGAGGGGTGTTTCTCCTCCGGTGAGTCTTGGCGACTGACGGGTCGGACGTCTGAGAGCGACTTATGTATCTACGACGACGAACTATTACCCACGGCTTTGTAGAGAAGCAATTGAAAAATATATAAACATAGGGATAATTTTAATCGGAAAGAAGAGACCATGAAACTTAGTGATATTTGGACAGTAGCACTACAGAATTGCTAGACAGTTTTATCCGTGACAAGGTTACGATCGATAGTTAAGTTTTATCTCTGACAAAGGTTATCTCTGCATATCACGTGTAACTCTGGTCACGCCCACCTTCTACGATACATAAGTCGCTCTCAGACGTCCGACCCGTCAGTCGCCAAGGCTCACCGGAGGAGAAACACCCCTCTGAAGATGTCCAGCGAAGCACTGGACGAAACGTCAGGAGCTGAAGAGTTTCATGGACCACGACCTTACATCCCGCAAGGTTTACCAGAAGATATTTTGGTGACTGCTTCATTTAATAACTGTAGCACACCATCATGGACAGTTCGTTGCAAATTGTGTAAATAGACTTAATCACAATCCATGGCACTGATCGGCGTTCATGGCGGATAACATTACATCACGTAATAGCTCAACTTGTCACAAAATTACAAGCTTATTTGTCTTGTTGAAACAACAATGTCAATAAAATGTTCATGCTAATCACTGCACAAAGTTCACACACATCATCATGTGTCTTTCAAAAACATTGCACAGGAGATCATATAACTAAATTCTTCTACGAAATCTCAGTGGCTCGATGTCTTTAGAATAAAGATAATCCCACGCTACTTTATGTATATGTACTTTCTTACACCCTTTATTACAAGCAAGCTATAGTTTGCAAAACTACAATGGATACTTGCATGGGTTGCGGTAGTACCTTAGTATGTACGCTTTCACATCCAGTCTACTGACTCATCTCACAGGGATGGGTATACTAACGACAAAAAATCACTAAAAGCTACAAAATGGCCAAAGGAGTCGGATAGACATCATCCAGATCTCTGCATTAGTAATATATCGACATAACTGAGATTGGAGACGTAGTTGAGCATATTTTCTGTATGTGTAAGGCAGGAACAGATCGCTTGCATTGTTTTAAGTGAAACTTAAAACCTATCACTACTGACCTAATACCACAAAAAAGTAATAAAATTGCATAATGAAGTTGCTGCAGTAATGTCTCATTCAGCTGATACTGATGAATGGAACACAAACAACATAATATTTGTAATGGCAAAATTGTATTTGAACTAATGATATATCTCAGTTTTGTTCGTCAGTGGCATATGAATGTAGTTGAAACGAAACTTTAACACCAAACGTATCACTAAACATTATAAGAAAGTATTTCACTCACTGATAACGTCATTCTTTAGAATAGTATGGTTTTAAATCATGATGAGGCTACATCCCCTTCATCTTGTTACTAGTGCACCAGGATTCGGTATTGTCATAATCCGATATGGTCCCGAGTACACATGACGCCTTTTGGTGACTCTTTAGCAACATCTTTGTTCCCACAGGGTATGGTTGCGTCTCTTCAACTGCTGTTCATAGTACTTCTCCTTTTGTTTTGCTTTTACCTTGCAGCCTTCCTGGTATTTAAAATGCTTGACAAATCTTGGCTTCTCTAGATTCTTCTATATCTTCAGTAAACATTAGATACTCTCATTGCTTTCACTTTTATTCAACAGAACTTCTTTTGGAGTAGCGTCAGTTGATGAGTGAGTCAAATTATTATATAGTTCTTCAAATCGCTGTAAATAGTCCACCCACAAAGTTTTTTCGTGGTGGCAATATATGCAGATACATTTGTTCAATTCTCGAAACAACCTCTATATTAGTTTGGCTTCTGGATCGAAACTGAAAATCAAAATTTTCTTTATCCTGTTGTTTTGTAAATATCTTCTCCACCTGTATACCATAATTGCGAGTCGGTTGATGATGCGCTGAGCGGTACATGTCATGGTAGGATAGAATTTTCCATTTTTGGTAAATAAGTCGTAAAATGCTACAGTGTATTTAATATTTCCTCTCAAAATAGCGAGAGGTCTCCTTATACAACGCCCAAAACCCATAGTGGTTCTTCTATGTTGATCAAACGCAAAACTCTTCAGGTGCTGGTGTTTGAATGTTTAGTCATTCGACATATTTGACATTTCCTTATTGTTTGCTGGCCACTCCTTCTTAGGTAAGGAACTTGACAACATCTTGGAATCTTTTCTGAGCATCACAGTCTTGTGGAATACAAATAAACCAGTTGTCTGACTAAAGATGTCTCCTGTGAAATAAAACATTATCATGTAATTAATAAAGGTCTCTTGTCTTGGGTGAACTTACCGCTTAAATATGATGGATATCGAGATTCCAATGAGGATCAGGTTACTGCATATGTGCCATGTTTCTACACATTCTAACATGGGCTCGAAGATCTCTTACATCCTTCATAAGCAAAACTTTAAAATCTGTTGTTTATTCTTCTGTTTCAGTAGCATTTTTAAATTCTTCTGAGATTTTTGGGAAGGCATTTGGACTAATATTTTCGTTGCTGTACACGATATTCCTGTAGAATGAGCGTCCATTAGGGTAAACGTGGATGTAGAAGCTTGCAATTATTCAAAAAGCTTGATGACTGCAATATACACTTGCATATGCTCCAGTTAGATAATAATGAAATTTGCGAAACGCCCATAACACTGCCGATGCTTCCAATTCAGTAGTCATATATGTTCTTTAGCTGTTTGTAAGCATTCGACTTGCAAAACCTATGGCGCAAAAACTGGGTAATCCATTCACTAACTGAGTCTGAAATAAGCAGGACCCTAATCTACAGGATGATGCTTCTGTCATTAATCCAAAATCTATTGTCATTCGAGGATGATGTAATATTGGTGCATTGGAAAGTGTGCTTTTTTATACTATTAAATGCTGTCTGGCCGTCATGAGTCCATTCCCAGGTCATGTTCTTTATAATAAATTTAACAAGGCCTCTGAATGTATGAACTGGTTTGGCATAGAACAACGGTAATATGAAGTTAGTCCTAAAACGTCTTCAATTGCGTTTTATTGCAATGCAGTTATGCATCGTCTATTGCACTAATCTTTTCCCTCGTAGGTAAAACGCCACACGAAGAAATTTTTGTACAAGGAAGTTGGTATCTATGAGTGCAAACTTTGACTTCTTGATTTTGGCGGTCACCCCTGACAGTCGAAAATTTTCCAGGATATGTCTTAATATCTCAGTGAATTGCTCGTGAATTGGTGTTGCAATCAGAATATCAGTGGTGTAAGCAAATCACGTAAGTTCAGGTCCCAACACAGTGCCTAGTGCTGAAATGAATACACCTGAGCTAACATTGAGACCGAATGGCAATACTATAAATAGATAACTGCGTCTCAAGTAAAGGGATACTGTATATTTTTGTGATTCCATGTCTAGTGCTAATTGTCAAAATAAAGATCTTAAATCTATTCTGGTGAAAATCTTGTCAAAGGAAACTTTTGAGTTAACACCTCCATATTTGGAGGTTGTCTCACTGGAAGAATTACTTTGTTTGTTTGACTGGAGTCCAGAAGCAAACGAACAGTCTCATCTCATTTGGGTACTACGAGAAATGGACTGCAATATTGACTTTTGCAATAATGCCCCAGGTAAACATTCGCTGTATTTCGCGCTCAGTGGATGACCATAGCTCCCATGGAATGGAGCAATACCTGTGACAGTAGGTTTTATGGGCTTTCACTTATAGACGACATAGAAATCCTTTTATTATGCCAGGCTCCTCATCACATACCATAGCATATTCCTGTAGCTTTTGTCTTAATTCTGTCTTTTGCTGTGACCTAGGGCATTGGATTCAGTTACCTTTTGGTTAATTTATTCTCATATTGTTAAATTAGAAGAATCGGTCAATGGGTATGTGCTCCTTCTGCCAGTATGACGAGGAATTATTTCTATGGCAATTCCTTGACCGTAGCGTCCATGTAAATCTTGTTTCTGCGATATACTGATTGTTGAAGGAACTCTGTCTTTAGTTAACATGAGTTTCCAGGAGGCGAGATGTATTATTACTCTTGGTAATTCATGCACCAAAATCAAGTGCACAACAAGATTAGGTACCACTAGACACGTCCAATCAATACCATCATTACTGAAGTCCATCTAATTCGCGTTCGTAGTTTAATCGAACGAGAGCGTCCTCCTACAGAACCAAGTATCGCAGTTCGGCAAAGGTAAGGTCAGCAAATGAGCTCGTTCCTGCCATCGCATAGTAAGAGCCGTGCAAACAGCATTCACACTTGCGCCACTGTCTAAAACTGCCAAAACATTTAAACCCGCAATACTTACAGAACAGCCACTTGTGGCCTGTTTTTCGGATTAAAATTAGGCGGTTGGTAATATAGCCATACTTCGTCCCTAATGTCAGCTCTGTGGTTATATTGTATCATTCTATTACTACTGTCACAACACCATTCGCTCATTACGACCAGTCTTTTTGAGATAAAGTAGGTTGCGTATAGTTTTCCTGGCTTTGACTGTTCATCAGTAACGTTAGTGGTAATGGGCGAATGATTTCTCTTATCGTTACTTAGCTCATTAGGATTTGGTTGAATGTTAGAATTTGCAGTACAGTATGATGTTGCTGGATTTTGTGGACAGCTGGGAGTCTAATGTCTATCATAATTCTTTTTCCTGTATTTATTGCCATAGTTATTCGCGTTTCCATATCTTGAGTTACATTATCATACATAGTATTGTGAGAACCTCCATGTCGATTCTCATCAGCATTAGATTGCTGCTGAAAGTTATTTGCATTAGTATTTAAATTATCCTTTCTGGTAGAGCCATTTTGGCGATTGCTATTGTTATCTCTGGCCTTTACGCCTTCCATCATCACGTCTACTGCAACCAGTGCAGACAAAAATACGTTAATTTGGCATCACCGACAAGCAATAATTTATTATGAATGTTTAATGGTAGCTTCGCTTTTAATATTCTAATAACATCTGTGGCAGATACTGGTTCCGATAAATATTTCGTCTTATTATGGTACCGACCAAAGTATCTGCATGGTGTTCCTAACCGTGAATTGTATGGTTCTGGATTGGTAATCTGCTTACGGATTCTCTCTTGTATCACAACACACCAACACTTTGCACTAAATGCATTCTCGAATTTGTTCCGACGTAACATCAAGCACCAGGACGTCGGTCTCGAACGTTACAGCAGAGAAGTCTGTGAGACGACGTCAGCAAATATTTCGCTGACTAGGACGACACCACGACAGGAGTGGCCCCTATACGAAGAGAATAGGTATACGCGCCGCGCCGCCTAGCCGCGGCCGCTTTGGAAGACGAGCCGTGATATAAATGCATTATCCCTGACTTGTGAACTGTATTATTTGCTTGCATGGAAATTGGATATATCGAAGCACTTTGATTATTTTGTAAGTCGCAATTTGCGTGCGACCCATCTTTGCAAATCCGTAAAGTTAATTATTGTGTATTTAATTTACAGTAATAAACTCCATTAATAAGATTTGCTTGAATTGTTGTCTCGCTATCTGAGAAACAGCTTCCTAGGTACCCTATATTGGACGAGTGGGCAGGACACGACAGAATACAGCATATGTATTACAAGTTTCTGCGGATTCAATTGCCCAAAGTGTTCCGTCGCCAAAGATATGTCCATTTACATAACTTATTTTCTGACTTTCCCGGTTCAAGGTAAAGCACCCTTAAATGGCCTGATGAAAACGATTGGGTGTACAGTTCCCTTATCCGTATTAAAAGAAGGAAACTATCAATACTCAAATACCTTTTCTTCCACATATAATGTTGCACCGCCACCATTTCATTCGGTTAGGGTGATGGTGGTGTCTGTATTTGCTCCTGTTGTTTACAACTCTGTTGTTCAGGTTCTGGAGTACTTCTCTTTGTCATTCGTTCATTATCAGCAGTGATCGAGTAATTATCCTGCCAAGTATGACGTAGATTGTTCATTTGTTGATTGGCATCTTCTATCTGTTTCCCTTTGGCCACACGCCCTTTAGAAATTTATTCGCTTCATAGAGTTCGAGCTTCTTGCAAACCTCTGAAAAATTCTTGGTTAGCAAGACCTTTATCTGACATTTCATTTACCGCTCACTGAACATTTTGTTCAAGAGCAGCCGTCACATGGGTATCTTTCCCTTCGAACCATTATTGGAAAAACTCCTTAAACTGTTCTACTTCTTTCAGTTGCGTGTTGGTAATATCACGCTGTCCACGAGTCATGTCTCCTACAGCTTCTAACAGTTCAGCAATAGTGTTGGTTAACTCATCTTGCCCTACCTTTAAAATTTTGAACTCCAATTTTAAAGTAGCAGATGTATCTGGCAAATCTTTGTGTTGGTCACGAAACTGAACAAATTCGTCAGCTAAACTTTTCTGTGCACTTGAAATCAATAAGATGGCACTGTTAAGTATCTTTTGTGAATCTATGACCGGATTTAGTAATGCTGTCTTAGTGGTCAGTAATTCTGTCTGCAATGTCGTCTGATTATTCAGAAATTCGGTTTTCAATGCTGTTAACATCTGCTCAATACGCGCCAACATCAATGTAAACGGATCCGTAACCTCTTGAATGTTCACCGCCCGCTGAACACTTCGTTCCGTCTGTTGCACCATTGCAGTCTATTGTCTTGTTTTAACGGTAAAAATTTTAATCTCGTACTCAGATTGTCGTAATCCGTTCAAAATGATTAAATCAATTGCAATTGACTATAAACAGTCTTTTCGTTCCACAACGCGTGATTGTGACTTTGAAACAACACTCCACAAACAGTTTAACGTGGACTGTGTAGCGACAGCGTCGCACATACAAACCACATAAAAAAATTACCAAAGTGCTTACCTACTATATTAATTGTCTTATACAGAATTTAGAAGAGTCAGCCGAGATGGAAACGAAAATATACAGCTACTTTTCGTAGATTACCGCATGGTCGTGCACATGATGTACAAGTATCTTCTCTGCAATACTCCAGCAATCGTACACGCAAAACAAATACAATATAACTGTCTTATAATAGTAACAGGTACAATATTTCCACCAAACAAAATGTGTTGTAATGTATGTTACCTATGATTCAAGACTCAAGATTCGGCCTTTCAATGGTAGACAGTTTATATTGCTATTAGTATCGTGTTTTATGGTTTTATAGACAAGGTTAGCATGTACTCCCAGCTTTCATGTGGTGTTTTAAAATGTCCACTGAAACTGAACTCGCATTGTGTATGTTTTGTCGTGTGGTAATATGATGGTAAAGAGCTGCGGCGCGTATCTTGTGCGCACTCGTGTGCCTTGAAAGTCGCCATGTTTATTTGCAAGGCTGTTAGCCAATCTCGCCAGCGTCTCTTCACTCCATATCGACGTAGTGCAGCTGAAAGTTTCTAAAGTAATTCGAATTACTAGAAAGACTAAGATACACATCCGACTCTCACCTAATTATTTATCAGTGATGAGCACTCTTTTATTTCTTCCTTGAACACAGCTGTTACCTTTACTATCGAGTTGTAATACGTAAAAATTATATGATCTCTAAGTGTTTACCAGAGGAAGAACCAAATCGGAGTCATTAACATTACCTTGAACATGAGAGATAACAAAAATCAGAGATAACGCAATTATAATGTTCAGTTTTCTTACGCAAGGTGTGAAATCTTTGGTTCCTACACACTGCATAGTATCTGACACAGTTACTTCCTTAATAATATGGGATATTACAGTTTCTAAGATTAATTTTGGCATCTCGTATCTGAGAGTAAGGCATTTAATATATTCACGAACATTAGACGCAATATCAAAACATTTTCCACAAACGTTGTATCATTGCACATTTCAAAGATTTGAAATGTGAGAAGACATGAAAAATGCACTACAGTTAATGCATTGTTGCCATAGAACACACTGATATGATCCCAGAATAGCCTACATAAATATGGTTACAACAATTCACGCTTTTCCTGATCGCACGGACACAAACGTGTACATAAAACGCATCAAGAAGGCTTTGTGCAGCATAATATTTACAAGCACACTGCGGTTTTGGACCTGGAATCAATACGCGTTCATCTTTCCAGCAACTTAAGCAGACGTTTGAGGAAGAGGATAGCAATTCAATATTTTTGGTGTGTGCATAGTGTAACGTAAAATTACTATTAATTTGCACAAAAAGTAATGATTTCTTAAAAATGTATTACTGTAGCAACTTGCTTGTCTTTACTCCTCGCCCTCATATATGCCAACAGGTATGAACAAGCTCCCATATATGTGAAGCTAAAGCTGAACCGGAACGTACGATAAAAATTTATTTTTGTATTCATGTCTACATCTTTATTTCAGGAATCGTCATCCACAGATTTTGGTGACACGTGGTCTAGAGATAACATCTTTCAACACTAACAAAACGTTCTTGCTACCGAGTTAGAACCATGATTTGGAATAAAAATCATCAGAAATGGCGGCCGACGATTTCCGGCATCAGAGAAGTCACCCTCAATCTTCCAGTGGCCTTCGGTCTTGTCAAAGAGGTCGCAGGAGTGAACTGAGGTCCAGGGCACTTTCTTGCTCTTGGTGTGGGAAACATTCCATACAAAACGGAAGATTCAGCAATGGACAATGGGATGAGGATGAATAGGGCAATCGAAACCATTCCATTAAAGACACATAATGTCTCTATTCATGGGGTTTGCTGCCTATAATTGAGAAACTGTCATGTTTGCTTCTCCATTGGCAAAAGATTTCGGAATACCCCCATTCGGATCTCCGGGAGGGGACTGCTAACGTGGAGGTGACCATGAGAAAAAGACTGAATAACCAACGACAGAGGAACGTTTTGCGAGTCGGAGAGTGGAATGTCAGGAGTAAAAACATGGCAGAGAGGTTAGAAAATCTGGAATGGGAAACGCTAAGGTTCAATATAGATATAGTGGCGTTGAATGAAGTGAAATGAAAAGAAGACAAGGATTTCTGGTCAGATGAGTATAGGGTAACATCAAGAGCAACAGAATATAGTACTCGTAAAATGGTAGGAGGATTCGTTGTGAATATGAAAGTGCGAGTTACTGCGAGGAGTTCAGTGACAGGGTTGTTTTCATCACAATCGACAGCAAACCAACATCAACACAACAGTTCAGGTATAAATGCCAATGACACAAGCAGAAGATAAAGAAACAAATATAATAAATGAGGATACTGAAAGGATAATGGAATACATACAAGGAGAGGAAAATCTAATAGTTATGGGAGCTCTGAACCCGGTTGCAGGGGAAGCAACAGAAGAAAAGGTTCAGGGAGAAGACGGACTTGGTAGTAGGAATGGGAAAGGAGAAAAAGTAATTGAGCTAGTAAGAACTAATTTCAACTAGTAATAGCAAATACTTTAAGGATCACAAGAGGGAGAAGTATAGTTCTACTTGGAAAAGGTACGGAGGTATGGTAAGATTCGAGTTAGATTCAATCATGATCAAAAAGAGATACCGAAATCAGATATTGGACTGCAAGGCGTACTCAGGGGCAGATGTTGACTCAGATCTGAATTTAATAATGATGAGTAGTAGGCTGAAATTTACGAGATTAGTCAGGAAGAATCAAAACGCAAAGAAGTGGGATGCAGAAGTACTAAGGAATGAAGAGATGCGCTTTGACGTTCTCTAAGGCTATAGATACTGCGATATGTTATTTGATAGACGAAAGAACGAAGTACAAAAATGTTCAGAGAAATTAAAGAATAAAGACATACGGGTGACAGGAATGAAATAAATAGGAATTGAAGGGAAGATAAGGCAAAATGGCTAATTGTGAATATGAAGAAATCTAAAAAGAAATTATTGTTGGTAGGACTAACTAAGCATACACAATAGTCAAAACAACCTCATGTAAAATTAAAAGGAAGCATTAAGAGTGCGATGGGAATTATTTTGCGCAATTCTATGAATTGTAAGCGAGATATCAGCTTAGTGTACTAAAGCAATGTTATTGCTAGCAGTGTGTTCTACACGTCTGTACTTCAGAATTTATGTTTTGACATATGTCGAAATTACCTACCTAGGGGTCTGGGTTCGATTCCCGGCAGTGGACTGGGTGCTGTGTAAACTCAATCATCATTTCATCATCATGGTCCCGCAAGTTGCCGACGTGAGGTCAACTAAAAAGAACTTGCAATACGGCCGCCGAAATCTCCCTAATGGGTCCTCCCGGCCAACAATGCCATACGATCATTTCCATTTTACCTACCTACATTTATATTATCACGGAATTACCTACCTACATTTATTGCAGGTCGTATACAACATGCCAAGGGAGCGTTCAAAATATCGCAGGTATGCAACTCAGCAACTCATAGCCGCTGCTGAATTAGTGAAAGTTAATAATGTTTCTACATACCAAGCTTCAAAGCAAATGGATGTTCCGTGGAGCACATTAAAAGACTGCCTTAACAGAAATGTGAAAGACAGTCGAGATCCTACTAAATTTGAAGACAATTTGCTCTAACGCCAGATGTTGAGATAGAACTATTCAACTACACTACTAAAATGCAACAACTGTGTGTCAGGTTGACGGTTATGATGGTGAGAAAATTTGCATAAGAATTAGCGAAACGAGCTGGTCGTGGAAATTTCTTCAACTCCGAAAAAGGAAGTGCCAGCAAATGGGGTGGTTGAGCTACAAGACGAGGTACAATCTTACTTTGCGGGCTCCTGAGAAACTTGCCGCTTACAGGGCTTCTATGGCAAACGAAGAGATGATTCGTGATTTCTTTTCCAAATTAAAGAAATTGGTGAAAGATTTAAAAATTCAGAACTTGCATGATCTATTATGGGATTGCGATGAAACTCGTTTGTCGTATGTCGTGAAAGCAATACAAGAGAAATTACGCAGATCGTGAAGAGTCGCATACACTTTTAGGTTCTATCTGTGCCAATGGAACACGGATTCCACCTGTGATTATATTCAAAGGAGTTCGGTGGAGTGATGTTAAAGCATGATATCCATCCAAATTCATCAGTAAAGCTCTCTCCGAAAGGCTGGATTAACGGTGATTTGTTTTTAGAATGGTAAAGTTTTTTTTTTTTGTGTATGCCATCCCTCCTGATCGTCCTTGTCATCCTCCTCAAGCATCACACATTAAACCTGCTGTCATCCCAGTGGCTAATGCCAATCAAATTTTATTGTTGAGTTTTTTCCTGCCCATACATCGCATCCGCTGCAGCCACTTGATGTGCGTGTGTGTAAATCACTGAAGGCTCACTGGGCCAAAAGACTGGACCAGTACATGAAAGAAAATCAGGCTCATAATCCGAACAGAAGCAACTTTCATACAATTTTAAATCCAGCATTTATTCAGAGTTTTTGTGCGAAGAATATCCAAAACGCCTTCATAAAAAGTGGAATTTATCCCTTCAACAGAAATTCTATCTACGGAGAAGCTGTTGCTCCTTCAGAGTTAACAAATAAGGGTGTTTAACCCACACTAAATAGGCCTATGGCACAAGACGTGGAAATTGATCTGTTGACACTGCGAACAGCAACGATAAAATCCAATAGGCGTACTGTGAACCAGAAAAGAATAAAAAAAGATTCAGGAACGGAGTATCTCAATGAAAAACTGCAACCAAAAGCCTCTATATCGAAATCAGAGATCACAAAAACCACATGCATAAAAGATAAGACAGAAGGTGATTGGGTTTGTGGTACATGCTATAAATCTTACTCAAGTGATGTTTGCTGAAAGAATGGAGCTAAATTGATCCAATGCTGGTTTTGCTTAACACCATAACATATGCTCTGCCTGCATTTCGGAGTAGAAGAGGAAGTTTATACGTGTGACAACTGTTCGAGGATGCAGACATCGTAAGCAACAGTGCCTAGGCGTATGTTATAACATTAATGAAGACTATTTTCACCTGAATGACCATTTGTATTGGTAGTTTGTAAAAGAGAAGTAACCCAATAAATTTGCTGTGAAATTACCGTAATTACGATTTATCGATTCTCGGCAGGGGACTGGGTGTTGTGTGTCTTTTATCATCATTTTCATCATCATTGAATCGCAAGTCGCCGAAGTGGTGTCAACTAAAGTGGACTTGCAATACGGCGGCCGAACTCCCCCGAATGGGCCAACAATGCCATACGATCATTTCATTCCATCACGAAATTGGATTACTGTTATCACAAAATTACCTAAGTCACGAAATTAAATGCTTTTCATAGTTTGGAAGATGCCACTGTATTTATTCAGTAGCACTATTTAAATAAGAAATACCGTCTAAAACCGTTGTATTACGTCCGATAACTAACGGGAAGTATTCATAAAAGATTAATTTCATAAACATCAGAAGCAATCAGCAAAATAACAAATTTATCACGAAAATATCTCCCTTTATCCTATAGAAATCAACTGCATTCTGGTATAATACTTTCTTATCCTGCGAGTTGCTCATAGGGACGTTGCTGTAATAAATCACAACTCTCCTTCCAAGTTGTTCAAGGTTAGAAAGCAACTACCTCGTAGGGTTTTTCCTATCATAGAGTCCAAAATGATTATAAATCAAACTGTTTGAATATACAGCCTGATGTGCTACCTTGTATGGTATTTGTCATGTAAGTGCAGTATGGCAGGCAGTGGGTTTGACTACACGGTGCTTCACGGAATTGAGAAGGCACTCAAAGTCGGCATATACAACAAAGGGTATATATCCTAATGGAGAATTTTCTTAAATTTTAAGAACTTATTTACCTCAGTAGGTATCTCAGGAAAAATGAGTAATGTATAATCTGTGCCACAAACACGAGGGAACAATATGAACGAAAGACCAAGACGAAGAGCTCAGATAAAAATTGGGTAAGACAGGGTGACATCTTTCGCCTCCTACTTTTCAGTCTATGTACTGCAAAAGCAATGATGGAAATCAAAGAAGGGTTCAAGAGTAGAATTACAATTCAGGTTGAAACGATATCAATGGCAAGGCTTCGTGAATGTGAAGAAGAATTACATCTTTTGAATGGAATGAAAATAATAGCGAGTACAGAATATGGATTGAGAGTAAACAGAAGAAAGGTGAAAGTAATAAGAAACAGCAGAAATTAAAATAACGAGAAATTTAACATTAAAATTGGAGATCACAAAGTAAATGAAGTTAGGGAATTCTTCTACCATGTAAGCAAAATAAACCGTGATGGGTGAACCACAGAGGACGTAAAACGGACACTATCATAGGTAATGAAGACATTCCCAGTCAAAGGAAGTCTCCTAATACCAAACATTAGCCTTGATTTGAGGAAAAAGTCTCTGAGAAGAAATGTACTGTATGGTGGTTAAAACTGGAACAGAAGAGAATTGAAGCATTTGAGATGTGGTGATATAAAATAATGTTAAAAATATATTCGACTGATAAGATAAGGAATGAGGACGTTCCCCTCAGACTAGGCCACGAAAGAAAATTATGGAAGACGCTGACAAGAAGAAGGGCTAGATTGACAGGACATGTATTAAGCCATGGGAATAACTTTCATGGTACTAGATGGAGCTGTAGAGAGTATAAGCTATAGAATAAGAGAGAGATTGGGATATATATCACAAATAATTGAGGATGTAGTGTTTAATTGCTACTCTGAGAGGTTCAGGAGAGGAATTCATGACATTCCAAGTTCAACCAGTCAGAAGACTGATGACAAAAAGTAAACAAAATGAAGGCTTCTCTACATGTACTGGCTCCAGTGTAGAGCAATCCAGCAGATGTTGACCTAATCGTTCACTCGTATAAATACATTCAGGCACCTGAGGAAAATAAGCAGTGCAGTCTTACGTCAACTTAATTGGGAGGAATTTAGGCGAGACATATTTTTCATGCACCTGTTGTGTTGTTTACTCACTGAAAGGATAACAGCAAATTTGCATTTTTCTGGTGCTGACTAGCGAAATTGGAGAAGTGAAGGTTTTTATCAACTTAAACCTACCTCTCTGGTTCTGTGACATCCAGAGAATCTATACCAGTAAACTTGCCTAGAATCATTAATAGTTGGTATTTACTTTTGTGATGTGTCACTTTCTTATAATTTCTTTCACAAGCCAGAAGCAACCACGCAAAGCAAAATTTGTCATTACATTGGACATTAATAATTCAATTTTTGGCAGCTATATTCTCTGGAAAAGGGATATGGGAGATCCCCCCCCACTTAATAGATCGAACATATGTGAGTGAATGATCAGACATAATTCCGACTTCTATGATAATCAAGGAAAATTACTCAAACTACTAAGCAACTGAGATGCCCCATGACGTCATGTCATTAACTGCAGGTACCACAGATCATTTATATCTTTAGGAAAGTCCCTTGCCAAATGGGTAGTCACAATTAGGAAAAGGATCAGATGTGGTATCCTGATGTTCATCAACACTAGTAGAATGTGCCAATAATTTGCTGCTAGCTTCTCTGTAAGTATGTGGAATTCGTTTAGCCATCCGTCAGTAAAACCATACATATCATCAACTTAAAATATGGTTCATCGTCTGTTCCGTTCCACAGTCACACTTTGGATCTTCAGAACGTCCCCACTTCACCATTAATTGTCTCCAACGTCCAAATCCGGTTCACAGTCTGTTAATTCCAGTCAAGTGCCTCGGTGACAGGTCAAAGCCTGGCAGTTGCATTGTCCGGTCAGGCACAACACTGCTGTTCTTTGCAGCTATCTGCAGCCACTCTTCTCTCCATGTGGTCTTCAGATCCTTGGGGATTTACGTCATCTTTTTTGAAGGGTTTTCGGGATTGGGAACGGTCGTCTGTAGGAAAATAATGGTCGATGTGTATGGTACGATTATCTGTGATTCACGTAGTTACCCTCTGAGCTGCTGCTTGTCGTTCGATATGTGGAGGTTTCATATCTGCTAGGACTGGAATCCAGGGAATGGAGGTTGGTCTTAGTGTTCCAGAGATTATCCTCTTGGTTTCATAGAACTGGATGTCAACTTTCTTTGTGTGGATGCTCCTGACCCACATTAGGGCACTATATACAAGAGCCATCGCTGAAGTGAGTAATGTCCCTGCTGAGTTGTCCCTGGTTGTTCCTCCCAGCTTTCCTGTTATTTCTTGTTTACAATTTCTGAGCGATGTCTTCCAAGTGGTACTTGTATGTTAGTGTACAGTCCAGTTTAATTCACAGGAATTTCAGGGTTCTCTTGTGTCTCATTGTTTCCCCCGTTATGCTTGAATTTATTTTTCTGTTTGCTTCCCTATTGTTTAGGTTGATCATTGTAGTTATAGAATGAGATTTTCACTCTGCAGCGGAGTGTGCGCTGATATGAAACTTCCTGGCAGATTAAAACTGTGTGCCCGACCGAGACTCGAACTCGGGACCTTCTGTAAAGTTTGGAAGGTAGGAGATGAGGTACTGGCAGATGTAAAGCTGTGAGTACCGGGCGTGAGTCGTGCTTCGGTAGATCAGTTGGTAGAGCACTTTCTCGCGAAAGACAAAGGTCCCGAGTTCGAGTCTCGGTCGGGCACACAGTTTTAATCTGCCAGGAAGTTTCATTGTAGTTATAGTTTTTATTTGGTTGACGATTAATTCCGCTCACTGTATCACTTTGCAGTGTGAAGTATTTCTTCTAAATTCTTTAAAGATTTTGCTTGTACTGCTATGTCGAGGTCATCACAGTATGCAAAGATCTGTGAATTTAAAATTGGGGTGCCAAATTTGTAGAGACTGAACAGAACTAGTGCCAATACTGATCCTTTTGGCATTCCATTTTCACAAAACCTTGTGTTTGTACAATCTCCTTCATAGTTCTACTGTAAATTTCCATTCTCTTAAGGAATTCGTTAAAAAATTCACAGTTTTCTTCCATTTCAGAACCTTCATTCATTTTGAGATAAGATCTTGAACCCAGTGTAATAGGCAGATGTAAGGACAAGCAGCACCATTCCAGCCTTCAAATTATTTTGACAACCTTGCTCTGTATAGGTTGTGAGAGCTAGGGCTTTGTCACAGCAATTTCTATTCTTTCTGAACCTCCCCTGTGTTATTAGTAGTATATGATCGATAACTGATCCTATTCTGCCCACTATCACTCTCTCAAACAGTTTACAGGTAGTTCACAACAGCAAAATCGGTTCTGTAAGTTTTGGGGTGCTTTACAGTTTTTGTAGGCTTTTGGATAGCAATGACTTTAGGTTCCTTCCATATTTTTGTAATCTTACAAGTGTTCGTGATCATAATAAACGATTCTGCTAGCCACTTCACTCCATCCTCATCGATATTCTAGAATTCAATTCATCCACGCTGGCTCCTTTTCCATTGTTGGTGTATTTTAGTGCATTTTCTATTTCTCTATCTTTTACTTTACCTGTCAGTATGGTCTCATCCCCACAGTTAACCTTCTTTCATGTTCTCCATCATTATATTCTTTTTTCTGTAATAATACATATTTTTCAGGTATTCTAGAACGAATCTGGTTTAGAGTGACTTTGCCCGTTCGTCTGATTTAATAAGTGGCTTCTCCGAACTTTCTTACGAGTACTCAGCTTTTGCTGCTTTAGTTTTCTAAATCAATATTTTCTACCATCTCGTGTCATCTTTTCTTTTGTTCTTCAACCAGAAGACTGATTAATTTTCAATAGCATAAGTAGCTTCCAGTTCTGTTATACTCTTTCAGTTGGACTGTGCATTGTTTAGCCAAGCAAGGGATATATTCTTGATAGCATCCTTGATGAAGTACTTTCGTGCTGGTTCTAGTATCTGTTTCTCAAATTGTATGTAGTTGTTTGGTGTCAGAGATGTTCTTCTTACTATTTTTCCATCAGTTTTTGACAACATGTGCGAGATGACTTTCCTGATGTTGCGCCTCTCTTACAACAGGTAACTGTAGCCCTAGTCGGAAGATGGTTTTACTGTGTTGGCTCTTTGGGATTCGAGCTAAGATCCTTCTTGTGATTGTCAGGGCTGTACCTGATGTCGACTGTGTCACAAACCACAGGTCAGCTGATGTACTTGTGCCCCTAGTCTTTGAATGGAAGGTGCCTTTATCTTTAGCATCGTATACTAAGTGGCAGTTGATTGAGCCTGGCTAGTCCGTCAGCTCCAAACCATCATAATTGAAGATTGCTTAACCCTATCTACGATGGTACCAGTTAAAGTCCCCTACGTAGGTGGTTAGGTGTTCTGGGTTGATTACCACTAATGTTTCCCAAATTTGCAATGGAGGAAATTTTTGGAAATTTGTGGTAAGTTCCTATGGGACCAAACTGCTGAGGTCATCGGTCCCTAGGCTTACACACTACTTAATCTAACTTAAATTAACTTACGCTAAGGACAACACACACACTCATGCCCAACGGAGTACTCGAATCACCAACGGGGGAGCCTCACGAACTGTAGCAAGGCATCCAAGACCGCGCGGCTACCACGCGCGGCTACCCCGCGCGTCTGCGATGGTGGCTTCTATACATTGTGCATAGTTTTTCCACTTATTTTTGTTCTAAATTCTTGTTCATGTATTGGCGGTAGGGTGTCTGTAATGTTTCCAAACCATGTTCTAGAAGTATGGCGATTATAAACCTTTCATGTCCAATACAGTGAATCTACAAACTTTCAAATTGTTTATATTTTGTAGGTGTGTCCATTGGAGAGCCGGTGTGTCAACATCTCCGTTAGTAGCTAACGTGATGAGAATTTCTCTTTGGCTCTGCTAAGTCCTTCGACATTAATTGGCATAGCCAGCCGGGGTGGCCGAGCGGTTCTAGGCGCTACAGTCTCCGGTCGCAGGTTCGAATCCTTCCTCGGGCATTGATGTGTGTCATATCCTTAGGTTAGTTAGGTTTAAGTAGTTCTAAGTTCTATGGGACTGATGAGCTCAGAAGTTAAGTCCCATAGAACTCAGGGCCATTTGAACCATTTGAACCATTAATTGGCATATCATCAGTCCATGTTTTGTATCAAGAAGCAGTTGGCAGGAGTCTTTCTTCCTTTTATCCTAAGTATTATTATTATTGCTATTCATACTATTCATCTAAGACTGTCGAGAGGCAGTAACGCTTACAGCAGTCTCACTTGGGTGACATTTGTTTGAAGCTGTCTTTCTTCGCCCTTGATGCGCCATCTTGCGTAATCCACTAGACGCTCTGCTCACAGTGTGGGACATGCGAAACCTCTCACTATCCACCGCAGCCGGCCGCGGTGGTCTCGCGGTTCTAGGCGCTCAGTCCGGAACCGCGCGACTGCTACGGTCGCAGGTTCGAATCCTGCCTATGGCATGGATGTGTGTGATGTCCTTAGGTTAGTTAGGTTTAAGTAGTACTAAGTACTAGGGGACTGATGACCACAGATGTTAAGTCCCATAGTGCTCAGAGCCATTTGAACCATTTGAACTATCCACCGCAGCTGCTGCTAGTTGATAGATTATTGTAACTACCAGAGGTCGAAGGTCTCAGCTTTGGTGGTGGTGATGTCGATGGCCCTGGCTGGGATTATCATCGTGTGATCGTGACATCAACATCCTTAGCTAGGTGACCGTGACATTGATAGTCTTGGCTAAGGTGATCATGAAATCGATGGCCCCAGCTGCAGTGATTGTCTCATTGAATGCCGCAGTGGGAGCCTTCATGCAAGGCTCTCTCCTAAAGTTTCTAACATTGCTGGGAGAAAAAACACGCTGTAGATAAGTAATGGCTGGTAAGAATCATACATAAGCATAAAAAAATGGCTCTGAGCACTATGGGACTTAACAGCTATGGTCATCAGTCTCCTAGAACTTAGAACTACTTAAACCTAACTAACCTAAGGACATCACACAACATCCAGTCATCACGAGGCAGAGAAAATCCCTGACCCCGCCGGGAATCGAACCGGGAACCCGGGGGTGGGAAGCGAGAACGCTACCGCACGACCACGAGCTGCGGACATGAGCATAAAATATTTTCGCAACTGATATTTATGCAAATAGTCATCTGCATCGCTATCAGACTGTACAGACTTCCTAACAAAGGGTATTGCCAGTTCTGAATGGGCTGTCATTAATTGTCACCGCTACCCATTTTGACATATTTGTATCACACCAGTACTTTGATTCAGTAGCCTCATTATCATAGCATTGTATTGTATTGTATTGTACTGGAGACCCAGACACGACGGTGAGGCTTCGTCCCCGCCGGAGTCTTCAGTGGTACACAACCCCACAACAGGCTACAGCAGTGCACTCACCCCACCGCTGCCCCACACTGAACCCAAGGTTACTGTGCGGTTCGGCACCAAGTGGAACCCCTGCCGCCCCCCGTTCCCCCGGGAACGTCTCACACCAGACGAGTGTAACGCCAATGTTTGGGTGATAGAGTAATTATGGTGTATGCGTACGAGGAGACAGTGTTTGCGCAGCAATCGGCATAGTGTAACTGAGGTGGAATAAGGGGACTCAGTCCGCATTCGCTGAGCCAGATGGAAAATTGCCTTAAAAACCATCCAGACACTGGCCGGCACACTGGACCTCGATGCTAGTCCGCCGGATTCGTGCTGGGGACTGGCACGCCTTCCCATCACAATCACATTCTTGGCTAGCCTTGAAATAGTGTTTCATTACATTCTACCAGCTTTGTGATGTAGCAGTAGCTTGGCTCAATAAAGACAACATTTATAATAGAAAGACGATATTCCTTAAAAAGAAGACAACCCACTCACCCACCCATCCATACACAGATACACACACACGAGATCGCGCGCGTGCTCATCTACAAATATAGAGAGACGTGTTAATTACATATATTGTCATCATCTGCTACCTGTGGACTGGTTGCAGTGCTTAAGGTCTGAAAGCACACAGTAGTTGCATATAGTGGACTGGCTTCAGTCAAGGCCTCAATCACAATGGATGCAATGCTTTCGTCCTAGAAACTAATGGCATGCACACCCAATGGGTGCTAACAGTAGGTATTCCCAGAGGACTGGTTTCAGTCATGATCTGATTCAAAATTCCTGAGAAATATAAAAAAATCAAATAACTATTGCATATAAGCACACTGTTTTTCCCAGAGCAGTGCAGGAAATCGGCGTGTTGATTCAACAAGTCGTTGGACGACCTCTATAGAAATACTGAGCCACATTGCCCCTGTAGACGTCCATAACTGATAACATGTTGCCCATGAAGAATTTTGTGCAGAAACTCACCTCTCGATCATGTCCCATTAATGTTCGATGGGATTCATGTCGGGTGACAGAGTGGCCAGATCATTTGCTCGAATTGTCCACAAAGTTCTTAAAATCAACCACAGACAACTGTGACCCGGTGACGTGGTGAATTGTCATGGAAAACATTCTGTCATTGTTTGGTAACATGAAGTTAATGACCGGCTGCAAATGGTTTCCAAGTAGCCAAAAATAGTATTTTCCACTCAATGATCGGTTTAGTTTGACCAGATGATCCAGTCCATTCCAAGTAAATACATCCCACACTATTATGGGCATCACCAGCAAGCACCTTAGTTGGCTTGCTGACAACTTGGCCCCATGGGTTCGTCATGCCTGCGCCACACTCGAAATCTACAATCCTCATACCATCTGAAATCGGGAATCATCTGAATAGGCCACGGTTTTCCAAATGTCCAGGGTCCAACCAACAGGGTCACGAGCCCACGTGAGGCGCTGCAGGCGATGTCATATTGTTAGAAAAGGCAATCGCGTCGGTCATCTGCTGTCACAGCCCACTAACGATGTATTTCAGTGAACTGTCCTAATGGCTACGTTCGTCGTACGTCCCACATTGATTCCTGTGGCTATTTCACGAAGCTTTCCTTGCTGTTAGCACTGATAACTCTTCGCAAACGCCGCTGTTGTCGATTGTTAGCTGAAGACCGCCATCCGCTGCGTTGTCTGTGATAAGAGGTAATGCCTGAAATTATGATTTTTTAGCGCACTCTACGCTTTGGATCTCGGAATATTGAATCCCCCATGCGTCTAGCTCCAGGTACCATTCCACATTGAAAGTCTGTTAATCGTCCTCTTTCGGCCGTTATCAAGTCGGAACCTTTTCCATTGAAACACCTCAGTCTAAATGAGAGCTCATTATGAGTGCA
Organism: Schistocerca piceifrons; assembly: GCF_021461385.2. NCBI lineage: Eukaryota > Metazoa > Arthropoda > Insecta > Orthoptera > Acrididae > Schistocerca > Schistocerca piceifrons. The sequence goes on from NC_060138.1 coordinate 239,323,570, forward strand.
AGAGGTATAGCTCAGTGGTGTCGGTTCCAACAGCCTCATCCAATCTCCTGCCACTGGAGGAGGGGTCATAATCGAAGCAGCCGCGGGAGGAGATATCTTGGGCACCGAAATGCACTGACATTCGAAGCGAACTGAAGGACCTTGTATCACCGCTGCCTGATGCTGACAATAGAAATAAACCAAAATAAAACTGTTTCATATGTACATCCAGAGTGTAGCAACAGTCAACGTTTTAATTCAACACAGAGTTTAAAAACATGGTTCTCTTATTCAGTGAATTAAGAGTTTTATTTTAAAAGCTTTCACTCCGGCTAAATTACTTGAGCGGTTGTTTCATTCATTCCATCATTCTGGAACACATGTCTTTTTGAAACTTCTTAGTTCCATGTAACTTAGCAACCACCAATATGTTAAAGACGAATGTTTTGGAAACAATAATCACCACCACTAGACATGTGGTCTTGCAGTTTTAATACCATAGATTGCTTCATTATAATCAATGGGGTCATTAAAATGCAGGAAACAATGTATGCAATGGTGTGTGTTGGAATGGTCGTACGAATCAAGATACATCTCCTGATAATTCGAAAGGACTGAGAGTGTATGCAGAAATGCACTGACGTTCAGTGCGGAGTGACGTAACCACATGGGAATGCAGGACGCACAAATAGTTACCAGACTCGATCAAAGCGACGAGTATAGCTTGCGGCAATTACATCCACTGTTGGATAATCAGCCATGAGTAGTCCATACAAGCGGCATTAGGGCTTCACTTTGTCGGATTAAAGCGTACACGTTCTACTGGAGCAGCTATGAGCAGACCACACTACGTGACGTATCTTCTCCAGTTGCATGTGTTCCACCACTTAGTCATTTCTGTTCCACAGGGCACTGTAACCCGTCACCTGGGACTCAGATCCACATGCACTAGGAAAGGAACACACACTGTTTCATGATTTGTCGATATACAATCACGGACAGTTGGATACAGACATAAATTTTCATTTCACATGTTTGTAATAGTGTAATTTTAGTTTTGAAGTTCAAGTTGTGAGATATTCTTGAGCTTATATAATCGATTTTTCCACTGTAGTTGTGATTTGTTGGCCAGTGATACTGTATAGTTTCAGAATAACGCACAATTTACAAATGCTGATTATCCCATTATGGTATTAGTTTGTGAGTTTTGTAACAGAAAAGCTGCTGCTACTTGTAGAGAACACAGCAGACGATTTCCTGACGGCAGAGAATCGAAATTCCTAATGTTTACTCGTGTTTTCACTAAACTGTATGACACTATTGCAGGGCCCAGCAGCCATATCTCATCTGAATTTGCGAATGAACAGACTCCGTTTGAAGTAAAAGACATTATACAGTTGGTAGAACGTAGTCTTGAAAGCACATGCAGTATTTCTACACGTGTCTGTGTTTCATACCCAAGAATATGGAAAGTATTACGTGTGCGCGGCCTCTAACCTTTTCACTTACAGCTATTTACAGTCATTTGGAGAAGGAATGGAATGTAGACAATTGGAAATCTGTCACTGGTTAATTTTACATCTGTGCCTAGACGCTTCCGGAGAACCAGTGTTTCGAGCTCAACGTTTTGATAACTGTATACAATTCAGTTTTGCACTGTTGTGAAATATTTTCACAAAAACTGCGATAACCAAACAAATGAAGTGTATTACTGGCTTTACCACTATTTGAAACATTTTCACAGAAACTGCGGTAACCAGTCGAATGAATCATAATATCGAGTACATTGCTACTGAGTAACGACCCACCAGAACCCGCGGGACCCTTATAAAAATACTCAGAAAAAGTTTCCGAACAATCATAGAAATTTTGTCCGTGCAGTTCTAGTTTATCCTGCATAGTATTCAGTTTCAGACATGTGATACCACAGTGTACGAGGGGACCTCTTGTCCAGTGCTAAGTCCGTTGCGCAAAAATGGCGACGTATTCTTATGGCTTTCTTATAAACACAGTTTTGATGCCGTACGGATAACGGGAATAGCATAGTTTGGACATGAAGTGGTACGGCAACTGGAGACGTACATTAAATTACGTGGGGCAATTCGATTGTTATAGGCGAAACGTCCAAATTGTACACCCTTTCACCGTGGAATTCTGGCAGATTGTGGACCAAATCAAACGTCACGTCTAGGCATAGGGACATAGGCCGCACAAACTTGTGTGGCGGTGATTGGGAAGGAAAGCCATCGACGTAGATAACAGTCAAAAGAGTCCAGGTAACTGGATAGTTCAAAGAACGTCTCGGCGATGAAAGAGATTTTCCAACGATGAAGACTTTCACACTGCGGTTCCGGAATGGCTCCGTCACCACAGAACGTATCCATCGCCCAGGTGTTGAAAGATTGATAGAACGCTCTGACCATTTTTTATAGAGACGTGGCGACTATGTTGACAAATAGTGCCTCTTATTCGTGTCCCTCTGGACTGGAGTGTAGCATTCAATCACAGTTAATAAAGAGCAGCATAATTCTTGAAGTACCCTCGTATATAAAAGGCTTATTCCTATCGAATTCCTCCACGACAACCCTATAAACCTAATTACTAAGCCACCATAAAACCCAATCCTAGATTTCTGGACGGGTGTTATAACTCTGATCTTTCCGAATACAAGTATAACGCCCTAGAGTGACACTTCACTCTTTATTAAACGCTTCCGTTACTGTGTACGGACGTACTGAAGAGTTGAAAGGAGACAATGAAATGTAATATCGTGCAAGCTACTGGAATGAGAGAGGAGAAAGACTGAGTTCTGGAATAAATTTCAGCTAGTTATAGTGAATATGTTGTTTAAAATTCACAAAAGGAGGATAGTGGATTATTTGGTTAAGGCTCAGACACACAGGAATGGATAACTTCATGGTAAGACATCACATAAGGCGTACCTAGGAGTATATATAGACTCAGATCACAATTAAGTACTGATGAAAAGCAGACTGAAATTGAGGAGAGTAGTTTAAAAGACAACTGTGGAAAATAGTGTGATGCTGAAATACTGCTGAATGATGAGAAACGTTTGAAGTTCTCTGAGACTGAAGGAACTACAATAGTTGATTCCACATTAAGCAATCAGTTGTGGACGAATGGACATAACTAACAAAGAGTAATCACAGCAATTGGATAGGCAAATATAGGTCGAAGGGAGATCATTCCGATGGAACATTAGGGAAAAAAAGGATTAGTTGATCGAGGAAAGAGGAAAGCACAAAAATGAATAGTTATGTAACTATAATAATTTATGTGACTTAAGAATGATACAAAGAGGTAGAACACAGACGCGAAGGTGAAATGGCTGAAGAAAAAAATTGACGAAATCAAACGAGAAGTGGTCCTTGGAAGGATTATTTTAACATATAGAAAATTCAAAACATCTTCATCCGGTTAAATTAAAAGCAATGGCGGCACCGTTAACAGGGAAATGGTAGCTATACTGTTAAACGCGGATGGGAGAGCAGATAGGAGGAAGAGTAAACTGAAGACCTCTACGAAGGTTAGGAGTTATCTGATGACGAGGTAGCAGAAGAAATCCACATCAAAAAAAGTTTTGCATCACCCCAGTTCCCATAATTCCTGAAGATAGACGTTGACTGTGGGTATTGCATTACAGACACAGTCCCATTGACTGTTGAGAGATGTCACTAAACACACCCAAAGATGTAAATAACCATGCATGAGCAGCGCCTATTAGACGGAGGGAGTCCGACAGCCAATCAGGTCCAGTCATTCCACCAAGAAGTAGGTACACGGCTCGTGTTGTCTATAGTTCAACCATGCCTAGACCGTCAATACCGCGGTTTGATCGCGTCCGCCTTATTACTTTGTGCCAGGAAGGGCTCTCAACAAGGGAAGTGTGCAGGCGTCTCGTAGGAACCAAAGCGATGATGTTCGGACATGGAAGAGCTACAAAGAGAGAGAGGAACTGTCGGTGACATGCCTCGCTCAGGCTGCCAAAGGGCTACTACTGCAGTGGATGACCGCTACCTACGGATTATGGCTCGGAGGAATCCTGGCACCAACGCCACCAAGTTGAATAATGCATTGGTGCAGCCAGAGGACGTCGTGTTACGACTCGAACTGTGGGCAATAGGCTGCATGATGCGCAACTTCACTCCCGACGTCCATGGTGAAGTCCATCTTTGCAACCACGACACCATGCAGTGCAGTACAGATGGACCCAACAACATGCCAAATGGACCGCTCAGCATTGACATCACGTTCTCTTCACCGATGAGTGTGGCATATGCCTTCAACCAGACAATCATCGGAGACGTGTTTGGAGGCAAACCGGTCAGTCTGAACGCCTTCGACACACTGTCCAGCGAGTTAAGTAAGGTGGAGGTTCCCTGCTGTTTTGGGGTTGCATTTTGTGGGGCCGACGTACACCACTGGTGGGCATGGAAGGCGCCGTAATGGTTGTGCGATAAAAAAAATGGTTCAAATAGCTCTAAGCACTATGGGACTTAACATCTGAGGTCATCAGTCCCCTAGACTTAGAACTACTTAAACCTAACTAACCTAAGGACATCACACACATCCATGCCCGAGGCAGGATTCGAACCTGCGACCGTAGCATCAGCGCGGTTTCGGACTGAAGCGCCTAGAACCACGCGGCGACGGCGGCCGGCGATTGTGCGACACGTGAATGCCATCCTCCGACGGATAGTACAACCAAATCAGCAGCATATTGGCGAGGCATTAGTCTTCAAGGACGACAATTCGCTTCCCCACCGTGCACATCTTCTGATTGACTTCCTTCAGGATAACGACATCGCTCGACTAGAATGGCAGGCATGTTCTCCAAACATGAACCCTCTCGAATATGCCCGGGATAGTTTGAAAAGGGTTGTTTATGGACGACGTGGCCCACCAACCAGTCTGACGGATCTAAGCAGAATCGCCGTTGAGGAGTGGGACAATCTGGACCAACAGTCCATTGATGAACTGGTGGATAGTATGCCACAACGAACACAGGCATGCATCAATGCTAGAGGTCGTACTAATGCGTATTGGAGGTGCCGGTGTTTACAGCAATCTTGACCACCACCTCTGAAGGTATCCTGTATGGTGGTACAACATGCAATGTGTGGTTTTCAGGGTCAAAATAAAGGGCGGAAATGACGTTTATGTTGATGTCTATTCCAATTTTCTGTACAGGTTCCGGAACTCTCGGAACAGAGGTGATGCAAAACTTTTTTTTATGTGTGTAGTAATTAAGAAGACGTGGGAGATCCAGAGTTACAATCAGAATTTAGCAGAGCTTTGGAAAAACTGCGGTCTAATGATGTGGAAGTGAAACTATTCAACTATTCAAGATTTTATACAAAATATATGAGTCTAGAGACATTCTGACTTTCGGAAAAAGTGAAAGTGAGTTTCGCATTTTATAACAAAGTTCACATAGCCTTATAGCGAGGACTTTGGGTAGCTGAGAGCCAACTGAGCACAAACACGTGACTGACATTACTTATTCGCTTTGATTGCGAAATTCTCTGAAGTTCCATTTATTTTAATTGATTACTACCCGTGGTGTCTATCCTAAAGAGAAAACTGCGCAACCGAATATTAATTAGCGAACTCCGAGTGATCGATCAGTGATCATACATTCTTAAATGTGGTAAATAATTTTCAAAAAAATGGTTCAAATGGCTCTGAGCACTATGGGACTTAACATCTATGGTCATCAGTCTCCTAGAACTTAGAACTCCTTAAACCTAACTAACCTAAGGACATCACACAACACCCAGTAAATAATTTTCCTCCGCACAATACAGGAAGTATCAGCATATGAGCAGACATGTTGGCACGTGTTTTGGGGAAAAGTTTAAAAAACTAAGTAGGTGTCATATTAACATTTTCTTCACAGGAGGAGCGAACTCCTGAAACTACACTTACACGAAACACACACACAAAAATACTAATTCTCTGGTGCTATACCAGCAGAGAATATGAGCGTATCGATCATTTGTAAGCTGAGGGTTGGGTGGATAATAGAAATGCAACATGGGCGCGCCGTTATTCACTCACAAAGATTAGAAAGACAAGTTTTCCAGTTTCCGTTACTAAATGATTCATGAAAGCCTCTAGTGGCATACAGCAATCCTTCGTGACCGATCAGACGCTAAATTCGGATCCATCTCAGTTTACGTAAAGCTATATTGAATTGTGCACTGCTCTTAACAACGCAATTTCATCTTTACAAATGGTTCAAATGGATCTGAGCACTATGGGACTTAACTTCTGAGGTCATCAGTCCCCTAGAACTTAGAACTACTTAAACCTAAGTAACCTAAGGACATCACACACATCCATGCCCGAGGCAGGATTCGAACCTGCGACTCTAGCGGTCGCACGTTTCCGGACTGTAGCGTCTAGAACCGCTCGGCCACTCTGGCCGGCTTCATCTTTACAGAGAAACCTAACTTCACATAAGTCTAATTCCTATCCAAAATTGCTACTTACTAAATCACAGAGCAGCTACTGTTCCCTGGGACTGACGTCTCCCTTAAATTTAAACTGTCTTGCTTCTGTGTACAGGCAGCGACAAAACATGGTGGAGGCGTATTAATCAACCCTCAAAACTGCCCTTTCTAGAAAGAGCAGCCGTTTTGTGGCACTTATGTTCCGTATCGATTGTATTTCTCTTATGTAGATTTCATGTTGTCCTATGCATAATGTGATATTTGTAGTACTGTGTCCTTTGGTTCATCATACAATAAAATAAATGTTCTTACTTTCTGTCGAGTTATTTAACACGAATTAATTAGTGAATGTAATTTTCAGTACCGTGTTCTGTTGCAATGATACTATGTTACTCTTTTGTGTATAAAACTGGTCCAGGCAGAGGTACTTAGGTCTATACGGATACAAAACCTGGAGAATGTGCCCTCTGCAATGAAATTCTGTAGACGTGAAAGTAAAGGCGGTTTTCGGCAAAGTACCACAAGAAGTCTGAGACACAGAGAGTCGGTGGCTAGCTTCAAAACGATGAATATCTTGAGTGCTAAAGCTGACAAGGGTACCAACAAAATTTGATTACCCGGCCTGGGATGTGAATGTACATACGCTGTAAGATCATGCCATTTATTGTTCTGCGCTGAATCACAAAATTTAGACGTCAAGAAGAGAATTTATGCAACACTTTCTCATAAAGAGTCTTGATCATGTTTCACCACGTCATACGTCTGCCGCAGAAGATAACCACCGCCACCCCCTCCACTAGAAGTAAAATTTATTTCTGTGTTTATTTGCTTGGACCAGTAAGTTGCTTAACTGCATGCAAGAAGTGCTTTCATCTCAACTTTTTATCGAGAACAGTGATTTGTCCTCAATTACTTTTCTAGATAGCTTAATATTCCTAGTGACTCAACAATTCTGAGTATCGAATTTTTTGTTATGATTCTCGTCGTCAGTTTTTATGATGACAGGTGAACAATGCTAAATCGAAACATATATTGCAGGTTTGGCAGTGAAGTCGGTAAGGAGCTGGCTGCATAATCTGTATCTGCAACGACTGAAATAATTAATAGTCGTTGGTAAAAAATAATATACTCGTATATTGTACTTAACTTGAGTTACAGGTTCCTCTTATGCTGCATCAATATAATCAAACATATCTAGAGAGGCGTTACTTATGCCATACTTGACTAAGCACCTTCTTAGAGGTTGCTTCGTAACAGCTGAAGGCTGTGCTACATTCCTAGTTGACGTCCCGAGTAAGAGTGGACGAGAGCTCGTTATACACCTGTCACGACCCGCGGAGCGGCGCTAGAGGCGCAAGTCGCGACTCGCGGGTCCAGCGATATCTATTACTGACCGCGGTCGATATCTACAACCCCTAACAAGTGTGGCATCGAACGCTGAAGGGCCTTCTCAGCTATTCTTTACTCTCCAGGCTTTTAGTAACGATTTCATCGTTATGTTTCCATCTATGTGAGTACCTTTATCGCGGGTTGTTTTTGCTGGTAGTTCCGTACCCATCCAACAGATGAAACAGTTACTGGGTCCCCCAATTTAATGTCAAGCCAGTGTTTCGATAATTCTCACACTGAATGTATTTATGAAGTTCAGTAATTATTTTAGAGACATTTTTCTTGTTATTATAGCTGACAGCAACTTACCTTAAAAAGTTCAATATTCCCATGCTTCACATGCGTTCTGGACACCGTAAAGGCTTATGTGCTCTATTAGTAAACGAAAAGTGATCATACTAGTTAGTGTAAAAGTTCGAAGACTGTTTCTTTCTTGCTGTGTCTTAAGAGTGAAGTGTTACAGTCACTTCAGGTCCAACTTACCAGTGCTTCTCCCTAAGTAACTGTTGCCACCTAATGGACGTGGTCTTCCTTGCTTTATAGCAGGTAGTGTTCGTTAGTGGGAGATAGTTTGTTGCCTATTTTCGAAATGCTCGCTATATTGTGCAATTGTTTTCGTTAAATTAATTGTTACTACCTATCAACAAATAATGTTTCAGGTGATGAAACTTTGTCCGACAAATTTCCATCAGCACGCAATCAATTTATAGACCTAGAAAAACAGTTTGACATCGAAAACGGTGCAAGACTTTCGGAATTTTGAGTAACCTAGGAGTAAACTGTAGGGAAACTTAGTTAATAAACAATAAGTACAAGAACCAAAAAGAAACGATTAGAATGGGAGTCCAAAAACCAAATGACCTGACTAAAACGGATGTTCGTCGGGGATGTTGTCTCTCGCCCCTATTGTTCAGTCTATTCATCGAAGAAAAATGGTGGAAATGAAAGAACAGTTAAGGTGTGGCATTAAAATTCACAGTGAAAGAATATCAAATATTTGATTCTCTTGTGATATTGCTATTCTCAGTGAAAGTGAAGAAGAGTTACACGAGTTGTTGAACAGAATAGCAGTGTAAAGAGTACAGAACATGTACTGTGAGTAAACCGAAGGAAAGCGAAAGTAACCTCATCAATTCAGTCTTGCACGTCTCGCAGCGGTTCGCGTTACGAAAGGAGGAGCGTCGGAACAAAAACCGGTAAATCTGCATTTGCTGTCAATACAGAAAGTAACAGATAGTGATCTCTAAATGGCTCCACAAGCTATAAAAACAATAAACGCACCATAAAACACTTGATGTCGCGTTGTGCTGAAAATTTTTTTGTGGCAGCATGTATTATTACTCCCGTATCTCCCCCCTACATCTCAAACACGCTAATAAAGAAAAATTGGATATATCGGGTTTTGTTCCGGCTCTCCTCAAAGGTGGTTACTCAGGCTTCTGGTAGGTGGTCACGTTAATGAGGCTGGACAGTTCAATTCGGTTACACCCGTCATTTTAGATGCTACAGTTCGGTTCCCTCTAACAATAGAGGACTGCAAGTATGTAGGGATATGAATGATAAACTTGTGGAACATTAATAACGTTTGTTTTACATTAAAAGGTTTAAGAGTTTAACATTTCCCGTGGGTACCGACACTGGAACCAGTTGTGGCGAGGAAATTAAAGTATCTGCGATAAAGTGTAAATTCTGACAGTGATCACTAAGTTGATAACACCCACAGTGTTCAGTTAGTCCCTAGTTGCATTAACTAGCACACAAGATATTAGACAACTGAGAAGAGGGCTGTTATTATACTACGATCCGAAGTACGTAAATAGAGGTACGGTCCTTTCCGCATCCTCGGCAGCCACGCCATCACTGCTCGTCGTACACTGCGCACGCCCAGTGTGTACGCTGGAGCTTCGTCCCTAATGCCCACCTAACGGTTTGTAAACAGACCGATATTGACGTGTGCCGGCTGTAAGCGTTATGCTAGCATTTCTAAGTAAACACCCGTAGAAATGGGATAGTTCGCTGACCGACATGGGTGCCCCTGAGTAAGCATCTGCGAACTGCTGGGAACGCCAGAGATGACACGTTCGGGACTGTGGCAGACGGGTGGCCGCTCTGCTTGTCGACGGACAGATTTCTTATCCCAGCTGTAGGATCCTGCGAACAGTGTCTCACCCTACACTATTTCTTCTGTATCTGTTTCTTACGGTCGTAATCTAACTTACAATTCTTGAGGTAAAAATGTCACTGAGGATATAACCGCCCTGGGTGTTTTGCTCAAACTGGAAACATTGTTGTCAAGATGTAAACCGCGGGACGGCAGTGATACTAATGCTCTACCAGTATTGTGTAATCTCTTTAGCGAGAAATATGCGAATTACGTACATGGAAGCTGTTGCTACTGCTATAGACAAGTGGCTGTTCCCTGAGCTCGTCTCGCTTCCCATGCCCGGGTTCCCGGGTTCGATTCCCGGCGGGGTCAGGGATTTTCTCTGCCTCGTGATGACTGGGTGTTGTGTGATCTCCTTAGGTTAGTTAGGTTTAAGTAGTTCTAAGTTCTAGGGGACTGATGACAATAGATGTTAAGTCACATATGCTCAGAGCCTGAGCTCGTCACGATAAATTTACATTTAAATACCATGCACGTAGAGTCACTCATGTATGACAAATTAAACCTTGTTACATTGCCGAAACGTTTAACCGCTTAATGAGATGGATTGACTGCTGATATAAAATAATTAAGGCGTTAATAATGAAAAAAATCCTCTATTGAATACCGTGATACGAAAATGTTGCCCTAGTCAAGACAAACATTTAAGTATTTAGATGTACAGCAATTACTTTTTTATTATTCTTTGTACATCTCTACTAGGTTAGGACTATATTCTAGTCAAACGAACTCTTTTCGGATGGAATACTCACCTTTTTTCCCTGTCTAATCCTTGTTGTAGATACATTCTCCAGTGTCGTATGAGCACGATACCTCAAACATCGCCGGCCATGGCCAGTTATCACCCTACACCAAGCTGACAGTGAGTACATCTGTCGAGAAACAACGCCTCTCAACAAAGATATTGTTATCTAGAAATTGTTCGAGAGAACATTTAATCAATTTTTTACTCGACGCCCTCTACGTGGATCATAAATTGAATACTAGTGTTCAAGCAGAAGTATTTAATTAATCATATCATCACTTGCATTTATTTTTTCTCTTTGTACAAGATATGCTAAATAGGCAAACTTGGACGTGGTTTTTAGGCGGTTTCTCACATCCAACTAAGTTAATACGGGGCTGTTATCCACTTTCCGCTTCAAAAACATGGTATGCAAACATTTAGAAAACTTTCTCGCACTTGCACATAAATTTAGACGCAGTTACCCTCGTTCCGTCCTATGGCGTGAGTGACAGACTGACGATCTTAGACGTTTAGTTTCCTTAAAGGCATAATCAGCAGCATCATTAGTCTTATCAGTCTTTTGTTAGCTCACTATTTTCTCTTTTCAAAGTTAATAAAAGTGTGGGTGGTATTATTTTGCTGGCTTCAGGGACATAAGCTGAGTTCGCCTGAAATACACATTACGCACTTCACACTGTCCATTGGATTCCATCCGTTTTGCTCTGTAAGGTCTCAACCGATCTTCTCTCTTTCTCTCTCTCTCTCTCTCTCTCTCTCTCTCTCTCTCTCCCTCTATGTCGCCTAGGGCTTGTAGGAACATCTTGCTACGAATGACGCCCACTTTTCTTAAGTCGCCTAATCCTTCACTCACACTCAACCAAGTTGATAAAGCAGGATTGAAATTCCAGGAAATCTGATTCTATGATGCCCCACATGTCCTCAGTGCGACTGTGGTCACTTAGTTAATGGGGTTACTGTACTCCATGTCCGTGAACCACTACTCAGACCATTCTGACACAATTTTGGAGCTGTGTTCGAGACCTCCACAACGTTATTTTTCAACAAGGCAACGGAAGAATGCGTATTGCCATTGTTTTCATGGTCGACTTGGACACAGGGGGCGTTCGTCAGTTGCCCAGGTCAGCACATTCTCAAAATCTGTCAGACATTCATCTAAATATGACTGTCCAAATGATGGCTCACCAGCATCACCACTTTCTATTATTATTTCTATTATTATTATTTATTTATTGTGACTTTTGGACTGAAGGCCACAAAACCTTTTGTAGTTTCACAGAATAAAGCAGCATTTTTCAAAGAATTTCAGTATTGATTTTCTGGTTAGAGCTACTGTTGCTGTAAGAGATGGTAACTCCTCTCGACGCCCCGCATACGACTTATCTCATACACATTAAGTACTCTTCGTACTATACCCCGCACGCGCAATAAGTAAAATTTCGTCATTTACCATTGTTTTTAGAGTTACAAATTTAATGGCAAGTAGTGTATGTGTTCCACAGGCAGTAGCATATTACGTCGTTAGTATACGCATTATAGTCGACTATATTAAAAAGAAGAATGTGTAATACTGTCACTTTCCTGTGTTCAAACAAATGGAAACCCTCATTATCTGCAATGACGAATAAGAAATTCCAAGGAGAAACTCTTCTCAGGAAATTGTGCAATGGCGAGCAGTCTATCCAAGAAACAGCCGCTAGATACCGCTCTCACTCGAATAGTCGCAAACCGCTGCTTGACGACACAGAAAGGCGAAGAAAAATTGTTATGATATCTTCACTTCAAACAACTACTTCGCCGAATAACAAATTAAAGATTGTAACGTGGTGGAACAGTGTTCTACACATTCTCCAGCTGTGATAAGAAACTGGGGTTGGGAAGCTGCTTCACCAGGGTAATTTAGGTGCCGACAGATTCCCCAGAGATAGCCGGGTGCACTGTGTAATCCCAATCCTCTGCTGGTGATGACAGTGGACAGTGGTCGGTAGTCCGGCACCTGGCCACCTCTCTCTCTCTCTCTCTCTCTCTCTCTCTCTCTCTCTCTCATATACACACACACACACGCACACACACACACACATACACACACACACACACACACACACTTGCTTGCTCTCCTTCAACTATCAGCTGTAAGTAGAACATCGCGAAGGGATTCACTTCAGACCTAGTCTCTTGGTCCATTTCAAAACCATATCACGTAAACCGTGCTTTAAAAGTGGTCAAAGGGAATGAGAAATTCCGACGACTGTTTCCTCTTTGGATAACAGATGTTTTATATTATGTGAGACATGACGCGCTGAAGAGATCAACGACAATGTTTGTTCCACTCGTTTTGCATTATACATTTATATTTTTTATTCAGCACGAAAAATGGTTTGATGCAACCCTCCAGTCCATGCTGTTCAGGCCTGTTGATTTCCGAATAACTACTGAAAACTACATACTTCTGAATCGGCTTATTGCGTTCACCTCTTGGTCTGGCTCTACAATTTTTACCTCAGAAACTTCCCTCCAATACTAAACTGGTGATCCCTTAATGTCTCAGAATGTGTCCAGTCAACGATCCCTTCTTTTAATCAAATTGTGTCACAATTATCTTGGCTTCCGATTTCTGTCGGCTCCTTCTCATTAGCTACGAGACCTATCCATATAATCTTCAGTATCACTCTGCAGAACCTCATTTCAAAAGCGTCCTTTCTCTTCATGTCTGAACTGATAAGCGTAAACCTTTCTCTTCCACACAGAGCTACACTTTAGACAAATGACCTCAGGGAAGACTTCATAACACTTGAATTTATAGTCGATCTTAACATATTTTTATTCTTGAGAAACGGTTCTAGGTGCTCAGTCCGGAACCGCGCGATTGCTCCGGTCGCAGGTTCGAATCCTGCCTCGGGCATGGCTGTGTGTGATGTCCTTAGGTTGGTTAGGTTTAAGTAGTTCTAAGTTCTAGGGGACTGATGACCACAGATGTTAAGTCCCATAGTGCTCAGAGCCATTTGAACCATTTTATTCTTGAGAAATACTTTCCTTCCCATTGCCAACCTACGTTTTATGTCCTCTCTACATCGTCCGTCGTCATTTATTTTACTGCCCAACTTGCAAAAGTCATCTATGACTATTATTGTCTTGTCTCCTAATCGAATTTTCTCAGCATCGCCTGATTTAATTCGACTACATTCCATTTTCTTTGGTATGCGTTTGTCGGTGTTTATACTACGTCCTCCTTTCCATTCCGTTCAAGTGCTGTTCCAAGTCTTTGTTGTCTCTGACAGATTGACGATGTCATCGACGAACCTCAATGTTTTTATTCCTTCTCCCTGAACTATAACTGCTTCTCCAAACTTTTCTTCCGTCTCCTTTACTGCTTGTTCAATGTACAAATTGAATAACTTCAAGGATAGGCTACAATTCCGTGTCACTTACTTCTCAGTCACTGCTACTCTTCCACATCCCTAGACTATTATAATTGTCATCTGATTTCTGTACAAGTTTTATATCACCTTTCGCTCCCTGCATTTTATCCCTGCTACCTTAAATATTTCAAAGAGCCTATTCCAGTCAACACAGAAAAACGCTTCCTCTGACGAGGAAAACACGGCAAGCACCGTAACCCTATTTTTCAGAAACTTCACTTAGTGGAAAAGGAGTCAAAACAAGGAACACCTCTGTCGGCTCATCCGTTGGTGCTCAGCCGTTTATGAGAAAACGACCGTCAAAGTTTTCGACGTAAATTACAGATCTTTCAGCGCGCAGTAAGTTAAACGCAACTGGTGACACAGTGTACAGCATCATCACCTTTCCGTGTTCCAAATCTCATTATCTTAATTTATTTGATTCGTTTTGTTTCTTCCATTTATCTACCCATGTACATAAAAGATTACTACATGAATGTTCCTTATCAGATTAGGGGATACAAGGGCGTTACATTACTACTGTGTTTCACAATAAGTGTATACACCTGTTATGTAATAAATGTACCATGGTATTTTCAGGGGTTATAATCTTTTTAAGTTCTCGTATTCCTATTTTTCATTCGTATATCACTTCTTATGTTTTTTCTTCAGGAAGATTAGGTGCGTTCCCTTGGATGGTACCGATTGTAAAAACATTCGAAACAGAAATTCCTAACAATATGAGCATCGGGCGTTGGCATTTTTTTTTTCGGCAAAAAAACATCGGTGACATTGCTGAAGATTTCACGCGTTGATAATAATTTCCTGGGAAACCAAGCATGACACATCACTTTTCCGAAAACCGGCAAAAACAATTGATTGTGAAGTAAGACACAGTACGGGAATTTCTCCGAAAAAATTTCGAATAATTTTCCATTTCATTTATTGTCTTATTTCTTTTTAATTCATTGACCCCCCCCCCCCCCCCACAATCCCCCGTTCACCACGTACCTTGCCGTAAGCGGGGCGGAGGGGTACCTGTTGAGAGGCCAGACAAATATGTGATTCCTGAGGTGGCACCCTTTTCCGTACATGCAGGGACACCAGTCTGGATTATGGACTGATATGGCCGTGTAACATCAAACAAAACGGCCTAGCTGTGCTGGTACTGTGAAAGGCTCAAAGCAAGGGGAAACTACAGCCGTAATTTTTCAGGACGGCATGCAGCTCTATTAAATGATGATGGCATCCTCTTGAGTAAAATAGTCCCCACTTTGAATCTCCCAATGAGGGCTACTCAGGAGGATGTCGTCATCAGGAGAAACAAAAATGGCGTTCTATTGATCGGAGCGTGGAATGTTAGATCCCCTAACGGGGCAGGTACTTTAGAAAATTTAGAAAGCGAAATAGATAGGTTCAAGTTAGATTTGGTGGTAATTAGTGGAGTTCTGTGGCAAGAGGATCAGGACTTCTGGTCAGATGAATACCGGGTTCGAAATACAAAGTCAAATAGGCCTAACGCAGGAATAGGATTAATAATGAATAACGAAATAGGAATGCCACTAAGCTACTATGAACAGCATGCGTAAGGCCTTATCGTATCCAAGATAGATACGAAGCACTCACCTCCCACAGTAGTACAAGGTTATATTCCAACTAGCTCCGAATATGAAGAGACTGAAGAAACGTATGATGAGATAGAAGAAATTATTCACATACTTAAAGGAGAAGAAAATTTAATTGTGACAAGCGACTGGGATTCGATAAGAGGAAAAGGAAGAGAGGGAAAAATAGTAGGTAAATATGGACTGGGCGAAAGCAATGAAAGAGGAAGCTGCATGGTGGAATTTGGCACAGAGCGTAGTTTAATCATGGCCATCACTTGGTTTAAGAACTATGAAAGAATGTTGTACACATGGAAGAGACCTGGACACACTAGAAGGTTTCACAGTGATTACATAATGGTAAAACAGAAACTACGGCACCAGATTTTAAATTGTGAGCCATTCACAGGGGCAGATGTGGACTTTGACCACAGTGTACTGGTTATGGACTGCAGATTAAAGCTTAAGAAATTGCAAAAAGGCAGAAAAATAAGGAAACAGGAATTGAATTTAGTTGATGAAAGGAGAAATTTAAAAAAATGCTGCGAATTAGGCAGGCAAAAGCGAACAAAAAGTCTGAAAAACGAGACTGAGAGGAAGTGCAGAATGGCTAAACAGAGGTGGCTAGAGGTCAGTTGCAAGGATGTAGAAGCGTATTTCACTGGATGAAAGATAAATACCTCTAAAGGAAAATTACAGAGGCCTTTGGAGAAAAGAGAAGCCGATGCATGAAGATCAAGACGTCAGATAGAAAATCGAAGACGGCTGAAGGGTTGAAGGAGTATATAGAGGCTCCATAGTGGGGAGATTAACTTGAAAGCAACAGTATGGAAATGGAAGGGGACGCAGATAAAGTTGTAATGGGATATATGATACTTGGTAAAAATTTGATAGAGCACTGAGGAACCTAAGCCGAAACCAAGCCTCAGGACTGCACGATATTCCGTCAGAACCACTGATAGCCTTCGGAGAGCCTGCTATGACAAAACTTTTTCTTTTGGTGATTAAGATGTACGAGACAGGCGAAATACCCTCAGACTTCAAGAAGAACGTAATACTTGCAGTTCCAAAGAAAGCAGATGCTGAAGATGCGAACATTAGCGAACTATGAGTTTAATAAGTCATTGTTGCAAACGAATGGAAGAAATGGTAGAAACCCACCTCAGGGGAGACCATTTTGGACTTCGGAGAAGCATAGGAACACTGGAGGCAATATTGACCCACGACTTATTTAGAAGACAGGTTGGGGAAAAACGAAGCTACGTTTTTAGCATCTGTATAATTAGAGAAAGCTTTTGACAATGTGTGCTTGAATTTTCTCTTTAAAATTCTGAAGGTAGCAGTGTAAACTACAGGGGGAAAAAGGCTGTTTATAACTTGTACAGAGACCAGACGGCAGTTACAAGAGTCGAGGGACGTGGAAATGAAGCAGTGGTTGAAAAGGGAGTGAGACAAGGGTGAAGCCTGTCTCTGATGTTATAAAAACTGTATCTGATCAAGCGGTGAACGAAACAAAAAAAATGTGGAGTAGGAAATGTGTAACTATGATGAGTCTACACAGAAGGAAACATGTAGAGAGGTGTCGGCAATACGCCACCTGGACGGTCGAATAGTGGACCAACGTTCTTTTCACAGATGGTCAGCAGAGTGCTTCTCAGCGGATTCGCATCTGGAGGGAACGGGGAACAAGATTTCGCGACCCATACATTGTGGAAAGACGACATAAAAGTTTTCATGGTGTGGTACCGCGTCATAATGTATAAAACTACTGCTGCTGGAGAAAAGCCAACGTTTCGGCCACGGTTGCAACGGCCTTCTTCTGAGTCTACTGGGGCCATGACGCGGTACCATACCCAGGAAACCTTTATGTCGACCGACTCTGGCCGCGGAAGCCTACGCAGTTATATTTTGGAAAGAGACTGACATCGAGCAAAATCTTTAATGGCCAGGGTAGGGATTATGGTGAGCAATCGAACACCTCTTCATAAAATTGTATGGGTGAATCGGCATGGTTTAACTGCTGTCAGATATCGTGACGTGATCGTGGGACCTCGTATGAGGTTCTTGCGAGCTGCCTTGGGCCCAGATCCTATTGATGAACGATTACGCTCGATCTCATAGAGCACGGGTGGTTAATGTTTTCTTGCAAACGGAAGATACTGCAACCGTGGCGTGGCCTGCTCGCTCTCCACGTTAATATCCCATAGAACACGTCTGGGATGCACCACGGAGACGGATTGCATCACGTCAGCATCCACCAACCATTCTCCAAGATTTTCAAGCAGATCTGCAAGAACAATAAGTGTTAGTGCCACGACATGAGATTCACGACGTAATTCATAGCATGCGCCGTCGTTGTCCGGCCTATATTACTACCGGAGGTGGTAACACTTCATACTGAGCACATTAACCAATTGTTGGAATGTGTGGGCAAATCCGTTAAGCCGGAAGAAAAGAATAATATTTTTGTCTACCGTTATGTATTTTGCAGTTCTTTACGTTATGTATTCTTCACATTGTTTCTACTTTACTATCAAATGTATATACTGTTTTGTGGTGAAATAAAGGCAACCTTGCAAAATTTCAGTTTGCTGCTTTAATTTTGACAATAGTGTAGATGAATTTTCCTATTTGGGCAGAAAAATAACTGATGATGACCGAAGTTGAGAGGACATAATTTCTGAAGAAGAGAAATTCGTTAACATCTAATACAGACAGGTCTTTTCTGAGGATATTTGTCTAACAATGTACGGAAGTGAAAGAAGGACGAAAAACATTTTAGCCAAGAACAGAATAGAAGCTTTTGAAATGTGGTGCTACAGAATGATTCTGAATAATAGATGACTAGATCACGTAACTAATGAAAAGGTACTGAATAGAATTGGGGAAACAAGAAATTTGTGTCACAATATGACTACAAGAAGGGGTCAATGGATAGGATACATTCTGAGACGTCAAGGGATCTCCAAAATTGATGGGAACTGTCGGAGGTAAAAAGCGTAGAGTGGGAACAAATAGTATTCCGAGAATGAGGAGGCTTACACAGGATAGAGTAGCATGAGAGCTATACCAAACCAGTCTTCGGACTGTAGACCACAACAACAACAAAATTCATTCATCACACAACTAGTAGACGAATAAGGACGTTATTTCAGTACACACTGAAAAACAGCAATCTTCTACGCACATGAGTAAATAAATGAAAAAATTATAAAAAAATAATAATAGTCGACTTTTGAACACGGGGTGTAAAAGTATGAAGTCTCGGCGCTAGTCACTGCGCCACCGTTTCGGTTGAACTACTTACTCGTTAAAAGGCACACAAATTACCTCGATAAATTTGACCGTCGTTTCCTCAGAAACGGTCGAGTATCTACGGATAATCCGGGAGAGATGTTGAATTACTTTGAGCCCCCTTTCACTGAATGATGTTTCTGGGAAATCGAATTCTGGCACTTGCCGTGTTCTAGAGAGTGTACAAAAACCACAAACGTAGGTTTGCCCTTCTTTAACCCTCTTCTAAGACAAGGCATTGGTTCAGCGTTATCTAACGTGTTCCTTCATTTCTCCGGAAGTGAAACTGATCTCGGAAGGTCAGTTTGTGCTAATTTTTCCATTCTTCAGCAAATAATTCTTCCTCATGTTTTGCAACCATCACTTATTAAACTGGTAATTAGGTACTATTCATCGCTGTCAGCACTTGCTTTCTTTGGAATCGGAATTATTACATTCTTCTAGAAGCGTGAGGGTGTGTAGACACACATCATGCGCAGACGGTGGCGTAGTTTTGTCATGGCTGACGCTCCCAAGAATATCAGCAGTTCCGACGAAATGTACTTTTCTCCAGATGCTTTGTTTCGACTGAGGTCTTTCAATGCTCTGTCAAATTCTTCTCACAATATCTCATCTCTTCTCATCTCCATCTACGTCGTCTTGCCCTTTTATGATTTTGCCCGTAAGCTCGTTTCCCATGTATAGACTCTCTACATATCCTTTCTCTTTTTTGCTTTTCCTTCTTTGCTTAGTACTATTTTCCATCTGAGATCTTGACCTTCATGTAACCGCCTCTCTTTTCTCTAAAGACTATTTTAATTTTCCTATAGGCTTTGTCCATCTTTCCACTAGCGATGTACGCTTCTGTACCCTTGCGAAGGTTCTCTAGCTTATCATACTTAGCCATTTTGCAGTTCCTGTCTGTCTCATCTCTAAGATGTTTCCAATATCTTTCACCAGCTTCATTTGTTGCCTTTTTTCTTTTTTCTCTTTTCATGAACTATGTTCAGTGTCTCCTGTGATATCCAACTTTATCTACCAGCCGGTCGTTCCTTTCTTTATTTGATCCTTCACTATTTCATCTCTGAAACAGAAACATTAGGCTTTTACTGCACTGTTTTTCCCTATTTAGTCAGTCATTGCCTCATTCTCCCTTCGAAGCACTCAAAACATCTGTTTCTCTCAGTTATCCAGGTCCCATCTTTCTAATTCCCTGCCTTCTGAATTTGCTCCAGTGTTAATCTACAGTTCACAACTAATAAACTGTGATGAGAGTCCACTGCTGCCTATGGAAATAACTAGCGGTTTAAAATCTGTTTCCGAAATGTGTCTTGCCATTGTATAATGAATCCGAAACGTCCTGGTGTCTCCAGAGCTCTCCATACATATAACCTCCCTTTACAGTCCTTACACCGAATTTTAAAGATAATCAAATTACGTTAGTGCAAAACTTTAGCAGACTGCCTACTACTGAATTCGAATTCCACAATTAAATTTCCGTCTCACTTAACTCTCTGAATAATCTCTTCAATCTTAACATAAATTTCTTCAATCTCTTTATCATCTTCGGAACCAGTTGTCATGTAAACTTGTACAGCTGTGGTGGTATTCGCTTCTTGTCTATATTGGATATGATGATACATTCACTATACCATTAGTAGTAGCTTGCCTGCAATCCCGTTTTCTTATTCGTTAGTAGCTTGTCCATCTACACTTTGATGTGGCTCAGTCTGCTTGAATGGAAAGGGAAGAAAACAGGCAACACATATTTCTAATATGCATGGGAATCGGATATACATCATAATGTTATTCTCTCCCCTGCCTCTGTCCATCTTTCCGTACTCCTTTCTTTGCTCATCTCCTCCTCCTGCCAACTCACTCTGTCTATACCCTCCTCCCCGTTTCTCTGTACATATTCTCCTCTACCCTCTCTCTTTCCATCTGCCCCCTCTCTCTCCCTTTCCCCCTTTCTCAGTCCATCACTTTCTCTCCACATTCTCTCGCCATCTTCTCTTTCCCCCTCTCTCTCCATGTCCTCCTTCCCGTATTCTATGTCAGTTTCCTGCGACACCTTTGTCCATATCCTCTTTCCCCCTTTCTCTGAGCTGGGACCTTGCTTATCGCTGTTGTAATTTCAGATTGTGTAGCAGTTTTCTAAACATAAACCAATCACCCACAAAATACAAATTTCCTGATTGCTAACAACGCTATCAAAAATATCTGGACATCCCAAAAAACAGACTTTTTCATATTAGGTGCATTGTGTTGACACCTACTGCCAGGTACTCCATATCAGCGATGTCGTTAGACATCAAGAGAAAGGAGATTGGGGCACTCCACGGAACTCACAGACTTCGAACATGGTCAGGTGTTTGGGTGTCACTTGTGACATTTGTCAGTACGCGAGATTTCCACACTCCTAAACATCCCTAGGTTCACTGTTCCCGATGTGATGGTGAAGTGGAAACGTGAAGGGACAGGTACAGCACAAAAGCGTAGAGGCCAACCTCGTCTATTGACTGACAGGGATTGACAACAATTGAAAAGGGTCGTAATGTGTAATAGGCCGACATGTATCCAGACCACCATACAGGAATTCATAATTGCATTCACTGAAAGTACTATGACAGTCAGGTGGGAGGTGAGAAAACATGGATTTCATGGTCGAGCGGCTGCTCACAAGCCACACATAACGTCGGTGAGTGCCTAAAAACCCCTCGCTTGGTGTAAGGGGCGTAAACATTGGACGATTGAGCAATGGAAAAACGTTGTGTGGAGTGACGAATCACGGTACACAATGTGGCGATCCGATGGCGGGGTTTGGGTATGGCAAATGCCCGGTGTACGTCATCTGCCAGCCTGTGTAGTGCAAACAGTAAAACTCGGAGGCCGTGGTGTTATGGTGTGATCGTGTTTTTCATGGAGGTGACTTGCACCCCTTGTTGTTTTCCGTGGCATTATCACAGCACAGGCCTACATTGAGGTTTTAAACACCTTCTTGCTTCCCACTGTTGAAGAGCAATTCAGTGATGGCGATTGCGTCTTTCAATACGATCAAACACGTGTTCATAATGCAAGGCCTGTGGCGGAGTGGTTACACGACAATAACATCCCTGTAATGGACGGGCCTGCACAGTGTCCTGACCTGAATCTTGCAGTACACCTTTGGGATGTTTTAGAATGCCGACTTCGTGCCAGGCCTCAATGGCCGATATCGATACCTCTGCTCAGTGCAGCACTGCGTGAAGAATGGGCTGACATTCCACAAGAAACCTTCCAGCACCTGAGTGAACGTATGCCTGAGAGAGTGGAAGCTGTCATCAAGGCTGAGGGTGGGCCAAGATCATACTGAATTCCAGCATTAGTGATCGAGGGTGCCACGAAGTTGTAAGTCATTTTCAGCCAGGTGACCAGATACTTTTGACCACATACACACACACACACACATATATATATATATATATATATATATATATATATATATATATATATATATATATATATATACCAAAGCAACTGGTATAGACATGCGTATTCAAATACAGAGGTATGTAAACAGGCAGAAAACGGCACTGCTGTCGGCAACCCCTATATAAGACAACAAAATGGCTCTGAACACTATGCAATTTAACATCTGCGGTCATCAATCCCCTAGAACTTAGAACTACTTAAACCTAACTAACCTAAGGACATCACACACAACCATGCCAGAGGCAGGATTCGAACCTGCGACCGTTGCAGTCACGCGGTTCCAGACTGAAGCGCCTAGAACCGCACGGCCACCAGCGGCCGGCGATATCGTACAAGAACAAAGTGAGAGTTCACTGCCAGGTACAGAGATAGAGTTATTATCAATAAAATTTTGTTTAACTAATTTTAACATATTGCCTGTCCAGGAAGACAAGTCCAAGAATCGCAGAAGACCCTTGTCTCATAGTTGGCTCCACTTCCATGTGATTACGAAACTCTATAGTTCCAAACTTAAAAATGAACTGGATTGTCCCCAGCGGTACAAGATCTTTATTTCCCAGCCGACGTAATTTATACCTTGTAGTACTTGGTTTTCTCCCACCCATGAGATCTAGACTAATCATAGGTACAAGTGCACCAGTATCGACGAAAAATGTACAATCCTTACGATTTACAAAGCCCAACAAGCACCAATCCATCTCTGCATTGGTGTCTGCATTACTGTCACTCATTGGGAACGTCTTTAGACGGACGAAACACATCCGTTTATGTTTAAGGTTTTTCAGTTCTTATTCCCGTCACTGTGCTTCCTATTCCCCATTCTTGTTTGCCTTTCCGCCAAAACGTCCACATCTCTAGTTGACTGCACTGGACCTTCAGTGCCCTTTTTTCCACACACCGGTAACAAGTCTTTTCAGAAACTAAAATACATTTGTCTTTGTGTACTCGTGAAGCAATGTCTACTTCCTACAGATGAGTGGCACACACAGTGCTCCAGCGAAATCCTCTGGATTTTCCATTCGTACTCTTCGCGAAAATTCCTCAGAAATTCCTCGCAGAAAAACATCGACGGCTCTGTTTTCTGCCTTCCTGAGTATGGTCCGATCTGCTTCTGGATTTCTCGTCAACTCATATGTTTACGCGTATACTTTACTGATTCTGTCTGATTCCTAAGAGTCGTAGGGGTCTCTTTGCCATCTGTGTCAACCCACTAAGCTTTTCTCAATAAACCTAGCACTATCTTGCTTACGGTACTGCTACAGCAAATCCTTCCGCTAATTGTTCTGATGTACTTTCCTTTGTATTGTATTGAACTGGGGACCTAGAAACGACGGGAGGCTTCGTCCCCACAGTGCCCTCAGCGGGTCACAACCCCACAACAGGGTACAACAGTCCACTCCCTCCACCGCCGCCCACACCGAACTCAGGAGGGGAGCGAGTAATTATCTCATCATTATTCGGCATCATTCGTCGTGTAGTGCTGTCGGTGGCAGACGCTGTATCGGTACAGCGCGTCGTCTCGGAGCTGAGCGGCGCGAGTTGGCTGCCCTCGTCAGCAATCGCGGCTTTGCGGAGAGATGTCGGCAGCATGGCCGAAGCTGTGACAACACGGTGTCGGAAGGCGGATGTAAGAGCATCCACGTCATATCGGTTTCGCTCTGTCTCGCGACTGTCACTTCACCCCTCATCCATTTCCTAGCTCGACGCTCCCTAGAAATTTTCTCCTTTTGCGGCGTTGCCTTTGGTAGACTCAATTTGCAATGCAGTCCAATGGTAGATCACCATTTCATGTCCACGCCTATCGGTGAAGGGTGGAAATTTTCTATCTGGCGTGAGCTGTGTGTGACGTGGGAACTGGCGTCTTTTTCGCGTTTTCACATTCTAGTGATGGCTTTCCGCATTCCGCAGTTGAAAGAGCGGTTACGCAATAATTCGTGTAACAGCTCCCTCTGCATGACGTCTGGACAAACTCATGTTTGGGCTTCGTCTCAGAGTCTGCTAGCGTCCCTGATTTATAAGGAACTTCCTTACTGTCCAGAAAACATCCTTTTAAGAATGTTGACTTCTTTCACACACCTCCCTGCGCGAGTTATCCACGCATTGTGTACGCTCCTTCCTGTGCCCCTGTGGTGCTGGGATTATCGGCACATTCCTGCTGTCTAAAGCAGGTAAAACGACTGCTGTCAGGCCACATACTGCTGTCACATGCTTCCGCCCTAATAGTTAAAGGAGTCCATCAGTTCTCGGCAAGATTCTCACGCTCTTCGTAATGTGTTCATTCTTAAGCAAGGCAAGAGTATCATCTCGTTTATCCGCTGTGTGGCTGCAGAATGGATGTAGTGTCCGCTCCTCGGCCCTCGCGACGTGGGATCCGGCCGGCTTTCTCATGCGCCGCTGGTGGTGTGAGTCTGCGAAGAAGATTCTCAGCCGGAGGTATCACTAGTGTACATTACTCGCCTATCCATAGCTTGCTCTTACTTTTCTCAGAATTTCGAACGTCGTCCACCACTTAACACTCGAATGCTTTTTTTCAGATCGGCAGATGCTGTGAACTTGTCTTGATTTTTCTTTAGTCTTGCTTCCATCACACATAAGAATTGCCTCTCTGGTGTCTACATTTTTCCTAAAGCGAAATTGATCGTCATCTAACACAACCCCAATTTTGTTTTCCAGTCTTCTATAAATTATTGTTATCAGCATCTTGGATTCATAAGCTGTTAAGGTGGTTGTACGATAATTCTCGCACTTGTGTGGATGACGTTTTTCCGAAGGTCAGACGGTATATCACCAGACTCGTATATTCTACACACCAACGTCAATAGTCGTTGCCACTGCCCTCCACGATTTTAGAAATTCTGATGGAATATTACCTATCCCTTCTGTTTTATTCGATCTTAAGTGTTCCAAAGCTCTTTTAAGTTCTAACTTTAGTACTGGATCCCCTGTCTCTTTTATGATGATTCCTGTTTCTTCACGTCATTCAACTAACGACGTCCCAGTCACAGAGGTGTTCAATGTACTGTTTCCAACCATATGCTCTCTCCTCTGCATTTCACAGTGGTATTGCCATTCCACTCTTAATGTTAACACACCTGCTTCCAGTTTCACCGAAGGCTGTTTTAACTTTTCTGTATGCTGAGTCACTCCTTCCGACAATGATTTATTTTTCAATTTCTTCACATTTTTCAAACAGCAATTTCGCCTTAGCTTTCCTATTTATTTCATTCCTTAGTGGCTTGTTTTTCTTAATTTCTCTGAATATTTGTATATCCTTCTTTCGTCGATAAAGTGAAATCGCCTTTTTTTTTGTTACCCATGGTTTCTTTGCTGTTATCTTCTTTGTACCTCTATGATTGCCCTTTTTAGAGATATCCATTCCTCTTCAGCTGAACTGCCTACTGAGTTACTCCTTAGTGCAGTATCTATATCCTCAGAAAACTCAATATGTATCTCTTCAAGCTGTAGTGCTCCAGTGTACCACTTCTTTCCGCATTGCTTCTTCGTGACTAGTCTCTTAACTTCCAGCCTAACATGCATCACTATTAAATTATAATCTGGGTCTATATCTGCTCTTGAGTACACCTTACAATACATTATCTGATTTCGGAATCTCTGTCTGACCATGATATAGTCTAACTGAAAGCTATCCATATTACGTGGCATTATCCAACTACACGTCCTCCTCTTGTGCTTCTTGAACAGAGTATTCCCTATTCCTAGATGAAATTTATTGTAGAACTCATTAGTCTTCCTCCTCTCTCGTTCCTATTAGCAAGCCCGTACTCTACCATAGCGTTTTCCTCCACCCCTTGCCGGCCGGTGTGGCCGTGCGGTTCTAGGCGCTTCAGTTTGGAACCGCGTGGCCGCTACGGTCGCAGGTTCGAGTCCTGCCTCGGACATGGATGTGTGTGATGTCCTTAGGTTAGTTAGGTTTAATTAGTTTTAAGTTCTAGGGGACTGATGACCTCAGTTGAGTCCCATAGTGCTCAGAGCCAGCCTCCACCCCTTCCCCTGCAACAGGATTCAGGCCCAGTATGTGGTTAGATTTTCATCTCCCTTTATGTAGGGAGTTACCCGTTCAATATCCTAATATACTTTATCATTTCATCTTCGGCTTGTGACGGCGGTATGTGCACCCAAACTATCGTTGTTGGTATCGGTTTGCTGTTGACTTCTTTGTATATAACACTACCGGTGAACTGTTCACAGTAACTAACTCTCTGCCGTACTTTCCTATTCATAAAGATTCCTGCTCCCGTTATACCATTTTCTGCTGCTGTTGATTATGGTGTCACCGCCAGACACCACACTTGCTAGGTGGTAGCCTTTAAATCGGCCGCGGTCCGTTAGTTTACGTCGGACCCGCGTGTCGCCACTATCAGTGATAGCAGACCGAGCGCCGCCACGTGGCAGGTCTAGACTAGCGAAACTCCCTAGCACCCGCCCCGGTTGTACAACCGACTTTGCTAGCGATGGTTCACTGCCTACATACGCTCTCATTTGCAGAGACGATAGTTTAGCACAGCCTTCAGCTACGTCATTTGCTACGACCTAGCAAGGCGCCATATTCAGTAATTAGAATGAATTCTGAACAGACAATAATGTGAATCATGTACCGTCAAGAGCGATGTTCATCATTAATGGATTAAAGTTAAGTATCAGACTAATTACGTCCGCTTTCTGAATTCTAATTCCTTATCATGTTCCAGACCTCACATCAGTATAGTTCTTCCCTCCTCACGCAAGCCTGCGTGAGCTAAAACGCGTTCAATTCGGCCTCCAGTTGTAACACGGTGTTGGCTCTTCTGCCAACACGACATTTATATTACCTCATACTAATCTAGCCAGAAGCCTTGTCTTCTTTCCATTTCACTTTACAGACCCCACTATATCTAGGATTCTAGGTTGAGCCCCATCATTTCCCTTTTCAGATTCTAGCTTCCCTACTACGTTCAGTTTTCTGACATTCTACGCCTCGACTTGTAGAACGCTGTCCTTTCGTTCGTTATTGATTCTTTTTCTCAAGGCCCCCCTTGGCAGTCGCCTCCAGGAGATCCGAATGCGAGGTTACGGAATCTTTTGCCAATGGAGAGACTATTGTGAGAATCTTCCAATTCCGGGCCACATGTCCCGTCGGTACACATTATTTATCTTTAATGCAATGTTTTTTATTGTCTTCTGCATCCACATGCCGTTGATCATTGCTGATTCTTCCGCCTTCATGGTCAGTTTCCATACCAAAGACATGAGAGTGTGTTGAACCGCAGTAGGCACCTCTGCCCTCTCTGAAAAGACAGTTGCCTGGATGAGGGTAACTTCCTATTACGAAAGTTTTCGGTTGCCATTTATGATGATTATATTCATAATTTAAGGAGTGGCCGAGTTCGAACGTGGGACAGATGACGTGTCTGATTAGTAATCAAAGACAGTATCCCTACACCAAGGTTGCGATTACCTGAGGCTATACTGAACTGTAGTGGTTCTGGGAGCTCTGAGTATATAGGTTTGTAGCTGCAAAGTATTGCTTTCTTTTTGTAAGGTAATGTTTGTGGTTTCAGGATGACAGCTAAGTGCGGTATAAGACTGAGGATACATAGTTTTCCGTTGTGGTAACTAGTTTTCAGGAACGACTCGGACTGTCTCAGGATGTTACCTAGGTTTAGGATAAACAGTACCATTCAAACCTAATAAAACTCGAAGGACGTTAATTAGCTATTAGTAATAAAAATCTTCATTTTCTACTTAAAAAAAGTTTATCGTCTCAATACTTGATGTACTGTAGCTTTAGGCGTAATATTGTACGAGTAGTAGTGCCTGTATGGTCAAGTTTCAGTAATAGGAATTCACTAGACGACCACTAGAGGACCACTATAATAGTGGCCGGGAACGTTAGCTTCTTCAGCATACTTCTTTATTTTTCATGTGGTACGATCCTGAGGAAAGTCTTCTGTCAACTGACTCTGGTTATTGGAGCCTCTGCAACTATATCAGGAATTCAACGGCTGTTCAAAGCGTTTGGCTCAGTGCCCCGATATGACTTCACTCGTATTTCCTGTACAAAACAATAAAGTGTTAACGTTCTTGGCCGCTATTATACTATGTTGATCACAACAGATGGGTATCAGGAGATGTGAAGAAACTGGACCGACCTATCGCGTGGACATTTATCTGCCGGCCGGAGTGGCCGTGCGGTTCTAGGCGATCCTGTCTGGAGCCGAGCGGCCGCTACGGTCGCAGGTTCGAATCCTGCCTCCAGCATGGATGTGTGTGATGTCCTTAGGTTTGTTAGGTTTAATTAGATCTAATTTCTAGGCGACTGATGACCTCAGAAGTTAAGTCGCATAGTGCTCAGAGCCATTTGAACCATCTGACATTTATCTTTGCTGGCTTAGAGGACGTCCACAGGTGGCTTCTAAGAAGTCTCGCTCTCTCGTACACAGTCCGCTGAGGAGGAACATGGTAGCTAGGCGGAAAACCTGTGGGGCGTGCAGAGCACCTGGCAGTTCGGGGTTGGCGGCTGTGCATTTGACGACGGGCACGCGGTCACTGCTACGCCGTAGCTAGTAGTATATTAGGAAGAGGGTCTTCTCCATCACGGCCAAAGGACTGATGCTGCAAACTGCCTTTCGCGCCAGAGTTCTAGTCTATGTGCCGCCACAGGACCGCAAGTTGCATGTTTACATCTTTCCATTAACCGTGCAAGAACCTGTGAAGTTGTTGCTTACATTTAGAAGCGCAGCAACGCTGCTCCAACGGCAGTTACGACGCGCTATACGAGCCGAGTGTCTTGCAAGCTTGCAAAATGCTCGTTAACAGAGCGGACCTCTGGGAGAATGCAATACCCTCTAACTATCCTCTCGTTATTTAAATCACCTAATTTGTTTGACAAAGCTCAGCCTATCGCGGTAAAGGTTCCGTCTAATTGCATGCTTGCTGTTAGTCCTATGCTGAGGCAAGTGTTTTAAGACATACGACCGTACACTCAGTAAATGTTGCCACTTGAAAAGCTTACAGTTTTGATGTGATTTTTAATGTTCGACTGTGTTATTTGTGGATTCTGCTTATATAGTTGGCCTGGCTTAGGCTCCCTACGTTCTTGATGGGATTGTTTATTTAAGAGCGGTAATGCGGGTTTTGCAACAAAAATTTTTCCCCTTGTCAATGCAGCAAAGTTCTGTTAATTTATTGCAGTTTTGTATTGTATCACCTGTTACCAGGAATTTGTGGTTATCCTTTGTTATATTGTAAAACAGTGAGGTACTGCAGGAAGAGCTGTGGTTAATCCCTAAGCCTAATCCCCAAGTGTCAGATTCAGCTCTTTGTTACCACGCTAGATGTTGCGTGGGCCTTAGGACCAGTTAATTTGGGCTACTTGGCCGCGATGTTGTGGAGTGTCACGAGTATTACCGACCAGCGTGAACCGCTTGCAAACCCACGAGATTGCTTCGATCATTTTGTAAAGGTTTCACATTCAAATATCATTTTACAGTTGCCGTATATGTCTTTTTCTTAAACATTATTTAAATTTATTTAAATTTCGCTTCATGTGCCCAGTTAAGGTTCAGATGGGTGTTAATCTGAATTTGTGTATATTTCTCTCAATGCTAAAAGCTTTTAAGAATTCCAGAATTAGATTTTCACTCTGCAGCGGAGTGTGCGCCGATATGAAACTTCCTGGCAGATTAAAACTGTGTGCCCGACCGAGACTCGAACTCGGGACCTTTGCCTTTCGCGGGCAAGTGCTCTACCAACTGAGCTACCGAAGCACGACTCACGCCCGGTATGCACAGCTTTACTTCTGCCAGTACCTCGTCTCCTACCTTCCAAACTTTACAGAAGCTCTCCTGTAAAGTTTGGAAGGTAGGAGACGAGGTACTGGCAAAAGTAAAGCTGTGCATACCGGGCGTGAGTCGTGCTTCGGTAGCTCAGTTGGTAGAGCACTTGCCCGCGAAAGGCAAAGGTCCCGAGTTCGAGTCTCGGTCGGGCACACAGTTTTAATCTGCCAGGAAGTTTCTTTTAAGAATTGTTTAGATTTATTTAAAGCCTATGCCGTCAAGATTATGTAATTTTACTCTAAGATGTTCATTGGTGTAAATCCATCATACCATCTTTACCTCGTAGTGCTCTCAGTTTGGGTCCTGGTAACTGTACGCTTTGGTTTTGGGGGCCATTCTTTTAAAACTGCTGATTTGGTCAGTTATGTGGAATCCTGTAATTTTAATAAACTGTTATTCAAATGTGCATTGATGATGACTTTCAGTCCATATTTGCCCAGATTTACCTTGTCCTTCCTAGTACCGGCTTACTAGGCGTTTCGGAAATGCTCTTACTACTCGGTCACATATCATACAACAACAAAGTTAGAGTTCACTGCCTGTTAAAGAGATGGCGTTATTATCTATCAAATTTTGTTTTCACTTCTGTTGTAGATATTGTGCTGTAACAGCTAAAGTGTCAGGTTGATTTACATTACAGGCTTATCAAGAATTTTCTTAAAGTCGTGTGTGTTTTGTCTAACAGAATAAAAAGGTGTAAGGAAGTTATATGTTTTGGATTTTTGTTCATCAATCATAAAGTCCTAAAAAGTTGATGAAATTTCAAAGTAGTCTACTGCTTCATTTACAGCAATTAACTGGGTGGTTGCATTTAGAGGAGGGATGGGCGAGGGGGACTGTAGTGCCTTTGAAGAATATCAACAAGAGGCACGCCTCAAAAATATGGGGCTGTGCTCAATGCGGAACTAAATGATCAGCTACTCGAAAAAAAAATGTTCCAATGTGTGTGAAATCTTATGGGACTTAACTGCTAAGGTCATCAGTCCCTAAGCTTACACACCACTTAACCTAAATTATCCTAAGGACAAACACACACACCCATGCCCAAGGGAGGACTCGAACCTCCACCGGGACCAGCCGCGCAGTCCATGACTGCAGCGCCTGAGACCGATCGGCTAATCCCGCGCGGCAAACGTAGGGAGAGAATTATGACATGGGCGATAGCTTAATGTTGATAATACAAATATCAGATATTTCAACATTTTACTGTAAGAATCAACTATAAAAATAATAAGCTCTGTGCATGAAGGATGACAAATTTATTTAATGCTGACTAAAAGAAAGGATAACATTTGGAACCCTTTTACAAAGAATATATCTGATTTGTTGTTGTGAATGAGATGCGCGGTACGTCATGTGATAAATGTAGCAGGAATCAAAGCCTTAGGAGAAAAATGATAGACGTAAACATATATTTCATACTTAGTTCACGACATCCAATATTCTTTCACTTCTATCAGACGTCGCTTGTTAATACGATTCATTTAAATGACCGAATAGATTATAGTAATAACAATCTTTGTGACAATAATTTGTAAAACCTAACATCCTAGAGCGAAGGATTTGCGGTGATTTATTAAATTTTGTAACAGTTAATAATAACAGTTACTATTTTATTATAATTCTGTAGCGTTTTAATTTCGGAAATGATATTTCAGACAAAAAGAGAGTAGATACGATCGCCTCTCTCATGTAGAAAGTGCAAAATTAGACATCTACCTGTATCACAGTATAAAGACCAATAAAGTGACCTGTTGTAGAGGACCTTACTTCACAATAATAAGTAAAGCTTCCTCATAGACATCATTGTAACCAATACCCTAAATTTGCAAACCACTTGCATGGAAGAATTGGACAGTTACAGTGATCTGGCAAGTGAGGTAAAAGCCTTATGGAAACAGACATCTGTACTCATCAACTTCGTGGTGATATAGGAGACCTCGATTAAATCTTACAGGGTACAAAACTGCAACCTTCGTTCTGTTGGTAGTTGTACTGAAAACGTGCACGATAATTCGTCGACGGCGTGTACAAATGAGTGAACCCATAAATAATAATAATAATAATAATAATAATAATAATAATAATAATAATAAGCCTGTTTGGGGATTTCAGTAGTCTCATTTCTCTGTATCTTACGCAAGTACTCCAGGGTTTCTTAAATAATTGGATCGCAACATCAAAAAATATCTTAAGAATGTAATGAAATCTGTGCAGGTGATACCATCATCAGATAATAAAGCAAACGGATTTCATTTATGACATTCTTAGAGAAAGTTTGCATTTCCATTTCCGGAATCGTCCTTTTTTTGCGCTTCTAGCTGTAACTGTTTTATTTTTTTTTATTTTTATCTTTTTTAACTCGCCTGTTACTGGCTATTTCCAAACCCAGCGTCACTGTCAAAGAACAGCACAGGATACTTGAATGCGCTCAGTCTATCATGTGGAAAACAATACCATTGTCGATGTAATTTTATAGCCACGTCGTATTTTACACAAGCTCATGAAAGAGCCACTACTCGAACACTGCGGCAGATGATCTCATGCGAAGCGTCTTGCGGGGGGAAACACTTGTTTGACGACAAGCGGAGCTCAAACTCGGTACCAATTTTCTAGTGTTGATATCGAGATTCGACGGACACTGCACTCCACTCTCTTATCTACTGAGAACTACAGTTCGCATCGCGGGAACATCGGACACTGATAGCTGAGATAGAGCGACTAATGGCAGCAATGGTCATAGAGGAGCAGAGAGGTTGTTGAGAGTGCTCCAGATACGAGTAATAAGGCACTGTAAGATAGCTCGATAAAGCGAAGAAGCTCTACCGGGTTTGGCCGAAACGGCTCTGTGATGGACCTTGTGTTATAAGATGGCGGTGCAAAGTGTGTTTTCAGTATTTCGCCACAGTTCGCACTAGAGCATATTCCTGTGAGTTCAGTGGCCTTACATGGTCGTACTCTTCCGCCTGTAAATGCGTCTGGCGGTGCCCTGAAACTAAATGGTTCTTTAGGTACCATCGGAGATGTGAGATCAGAGTAGAAAGAAAACAAAAGAAACCAGAGCACAGAAAGCACTGTACCTCCTACTTAGACAAAATTCGAAGACATTACAGACATTACAATATTCTCATATCGTAATGGATTAGTATCTACAACTACAGTATGTTAATTTCAGCGCAGTTAAAATTATAAGCTTACCTACTTTTCCACTACAGATTTCAAGTATAACCTCAGAACAAGTAACACATTTCATACATCAAAGATTTGTAGTCAACAATAAAGAAATTTTTGAAAACTTTATTAATGCATACAAAAATAAAACGTAGCGACTATTAGGAAGTACTGCCTCTTGGCTATTGCTGTCAACATAGTATAACCAGAACGTGACAATTTTTTTTTCAACTAGCAATTGAAGCAGTTGATCTTATTACTCACAAATTTACAGGTATTGTTGCGTGATCCACTGAAGTTTAAGGAAATTATCGGGATTGAAATATCGTTTAAGACAAAGAAAATAGCGTACCAGGAAGGAATTATCTGCGTGGGATGGAAATCAGTAAATGTAATGTTCATATACAGACAAATAAATGTCAATAACTTCAGAAAAAAATGGATGAGTTATAGAAGAGTTCACAAACAGTGCAAGCCAATAACGCGTTGGTCCACCTCTGCCCCGAATTCAAGCAGTTATTCGGTTTGGCATTATTTAGCAAAAAAAAAAAAAAAACGGTTAAAATGGCTCTGAGCACTATGGGACTTAACTTCTGATGTCATCAGTCTCCTAGAACTTAGAACTACTTAAACCTAACTAACCTAAGGACATCACACACTTCCATGCCCGAGGCAGGATTCGGACCTGCGACCGTAGTGGTCGCGCGGTCCCAGACTGTAACGCCTAGAACCGCGCGGCCACCGCGGCCGATTTAGCACAGTGGTAGGATGTCTTCCTGACGATATCGTGCCATGTTCTGTCCGACCGACTCGTTATATCGTCAAAATCCCCAGATGGTTCGAGGGCCCTGTCCATAATGCTCGAAACGTTCTTAATTTGTGAGAGATCAGACCCTCGCTGGCCAAGGCAGGGTTGGAGAATCCCGAAGAAAAACAGCTGCAACTCTCTTCGTGTGCAGTCGGGCATTATCTTGCTGAAACGTAAGCCAAGAATTGCTTGCCACGAAGGGTAACAAAACTGGTCGTAGATATCGTTGACGTACTACTGCAGTGTAAGGGTCCCTCGGATGACAACAACCAAAAGGATCCTGTTAAGAAATGAAATGGCACCCCACACCATCATTCCCAGTAATTGGGTCGTACGGCAGACGGCAGTCAGACAGGTATCTCACCGATGTCTGCTCTGTGGCCAGCTACGTCTTGGCTGGTCATCGGGAATCGAATCGGGACTCATCAGTGAAGACAATTCTACTCCAGTCAAAGAAATTTCAGGCCATAGACATATCTGAAGACGCCCCAGACAGCTATGGGATACCAACCTGCTTATCGTCCGCCGCATGGTCCGACAACAAAGAGTTTGGTTATCATCTGTGGCACTCTTACAGTACAGTACAGTGGTATGTCGACGATATCTACGCTCCGTTTTTCTGCTCCTTGTGTGAAGCCATTCTGGGCTTACATTGCAGCAAGGTAACGCCCCCTGGCATACGGCGAGAGTTTGTACTATTTGTCTTCTTTCATGACAAAACCTACCTTGGGCAGCAAGATCACCAGATCTCTCCCCAGCACGTTTGGAGCATTAGCGCCTATGGACAGGACCCACCAACCACTGTGGGATTTTGGTGAACTAACTAGTTAATTAGAAAGAAATTGGCACGCTGTCTCATAGGTGGGCATCCAACTACTCTATCACTCAACACCAAGCCAAATATCTGGTTGCATAAGGAACAAACGTGGCGCAGTGTGTTCTTCACTTGCTCAATTTCTGAATAAAACATCTAATTTTTCTGAGATAATGATAGTTTGCGTGTATATGTATATTATATGAGCCGCTTTTCGTCTCATTCGGGTAATTTCTTCTGGCTTTTTTTTTTTTTAATACAGGCTATATTTGCTTCTTCGATAAGGATAGATTTATCAACTTTTGACCACTAATTACACTACTGGCCATTAAAATTGCTACAACACGAAAATGACGTGCTACAGACGCGAAATTTAGCCGAGAGGAAGAAGATGCAAATGATTAGCTTTTCAGAGCATTCACACAAGGTTGGCGCCGGTGGCGACACCTACAACGTGCTGACATGAGGAAAGTTTCCAACCGATTTCTCATACACAAACAGCAGTTGACCGGCGTTGCCAGGTGAAACGTTGTTATAATGGCTCGTGTAAGGAGGAGAAATGCGTACTATCACGTTTCCGACTTTGATAAAGGTCAGATTGTAGCCCATCGCGATTGCGGTTTATCGTATCGCGACATTGCCGCTCGCGTTGGTCGAGATCCAATGACTGTTAGCAGAATATGGAATCGGTGGGTTCAGGAGGGTAACACGTAACGCCATGCTGGATCCCAACGGCCTCGTATCACTAGCAGTCGAGATGACAGGCATCGTATCTTCATGGCTGTAACGGATCGTGCAGCCACGTCTCGATCCCTGAGTCAACAAATTGGGACGTTTGCAAGACAACAACCATCTGCACGAACAGTTTGACGACGTTTGCAGCAGCAAGGCTTATCAGCTCGGAGACCATGCCTGCGGTTACCCTTGACGCTGCATCACAGACAGGAGCGCCTGCAATGGTGTACTCAACGACGAACCTGGGTGCACGATTGGCAAAACGTCATTTTTACGGATGAATCCAGGTTCTGTTTACAGCATCATGATGGTCGCATCCGTGTTTGGCGACATCGCGGTGAACGCACATTGGAAGCATGTATTCGTCATCGCCATACTGGCGTATCACCTGGTGTGGTGGTATGGGGTGCCATTGGTTACACGTCTCGGTCATCTCTTGTTCTCATTGACGACACTTTGAACAGTGGACGTCACATTTCAGATGTGTTATGATCCGTGGCTCTACCCTTCATTCGATCCTTGCAAAACCCAACATTTCTGTAGGATAATGCACGACCACATGTTGCAGGTCCTGTACGGCCTTTCTGGATACAGAAAATGTTCGATTGCTGTCCTAGCCAGCACATTCTCCCGATCTCTCACCAACTGAAAACGTCTGGTCAATGGTTGCCGAGCAACTGGCTCGTCACAATACTCCATTCACTACTCTTGATGAACTGTGGTATCGTGTTGAAGCTGGATGGGCAGCTGTACCTGTACACGCCATCTAAGCTCTTTTTGACTCAATGTCCAGGCGTATCAAGGCCGTTATTACGGCCAAGGTGGTTGTCCTGGGTACTGATTTCTCAGGATCCGTGCACCCGAATTGCGTGAAAATGTAATCACATGTCAGTGCTAGTATAATATGTTTTTCCAATGAATACCCGTTTGTCATTTGCATTCCTTCTTGGTGTAGCAACTTTAATGGCCAATAGTGTAATATAAAATAATCGAGCTGATAGTTCAGTGCGTTAGTGCCACTGTTGCCTAGCCAAGGAGTGTGCAGGCGATCCATCTGCTAAGCGCTGCTGCTGGCAGCTGAAATGAGACTGGAGTAGCGTTCTGCAATCCTTCAGTCGCCTAAAGCAGTGGGGTGGGCTTATACACGTCATGGCACATCGTTGCACTTACATTGCCGCCAATGCGACGTGAGGTTGGCTCTCGTCACAACACAGCTGGGCAAGGCCGCTATAAATACTTCCTACTGAGCGTTTGTTCCTGGACTTCCAACTCTTGTCAACACTATACCTGAAGCCAGCCAATGCTCCACTGTGAGGCCTCACCAAGCAGCACCATCAGTTACATAAAGCTGCTGGCCCACAGACTGCGAGCTGCACTTGATGGTTCCACGTTTCAAACAGGTGCCGACAAGTGGAGGCCACTCCCAGGATATAATTGCCTGACAGACGGTGTGACTCCTAGGGTCTGCACATCTGGCCAGCTCTTCGGAGCTGCTTGAGGTCCAGCGTAGGCATTGAGGCAGTTGGGCTGACCCCTCCTTGCGTGAGCAAGGTCGCTTTACTATCTTCTGCTGTTTCGCTGGGGCAGCAGACAACACCCTCGCTGTCTATGTGAATATAAACGCTGTCACGGATCCTTACCCTGTACACCTGGCAGCTGGGTGCAGACAACGACTTCTTGTAGAAAATTCATGCTGAATAAAGAACGTTTATTCTGAATGGGCTTTCCTGTCTCCGCACTTGGTGTGGAAAATCTCAACCCATCATTACTGCAAATGCCATTCTGCTACAGAAGAAGCTTTCCTGAGCACATACTACATTTTCCTGTCATAAGTAACTTGGTTGTCCTAACATCATTATACTACCAACAGATGAGAAATATGTGCCAAACATTAGTACGTATATGGCACATTTTCGTGTGTATTCTAGTCATATGGTTATTCTAAGAAGAAAATTTTGTGGAGGTTTTTTTGACAAGCTTTCTGCATATTTTGGAGGGTGTGGAAATGAATTTTTTAAGTCCTTCCAAAGTTTTGGCCCGGAAATGGGTCAATAATGAAGGAAAAAACTAAAAAGTGGGACTTTTTTTGGTTCTTCGTTTATAACTTTGAAAAGGCGCAATAATCGGCAAAGTTGACTATTTATGAAAATAAAGAGCATACAATTTCTCGCAGAATAGGTTTTCATGTCTCTTTTCGTTAGGCCAACCAATAGCGTGTATCGCTTGCTTCAGTTAGCGTAATTTCAGGGACTACCACCGAAACCGTGCTCCTCACCCATCAACACGCTACGACGTTCATTCGAAGCAGAAAATGAAATCTTTCACGGCTCATAGAGTTAATAAATGATCAAATAACTTTGGTGAATGATATATTAATCGATTAATCAGTAAAATGACACTATACATAGCTAAATAATATAATTGATAAGTAACTTCAATTCGTAACAGGTAACAGGTAAACAGTTAGAGTTGAAACCAAGGTAAACTGTTTGTTTCAATACTGATGTAATAAGATTTCGAAGCGGAAAATTATGACAAGAACAGTGTTACTTACGGTTACCCTTCGTAAGTGTGGTACATTCTTCATCACCAGTCGATTAATGAAATTTTGGACAGCATCAGGAATTAGGACATCGTTTTGTGTAAGAATCTCTTCTGGAGGGGATATTCAGTTGTGTTAGAAACCGCCGATCGAATATCTTCAGTATTTGAATTTGCTGATGTTTAAACCACACGTCGACGCTCTTCCTCTAGAGATGACCTTTTTGAATGGTGGTAACTACCTTTAAGAATTTTGCCCCCAGTGTTTCTGAAACAATCAACAGTTGGTTTATTTGCAAATGAGATAGTCAATGTACCACTTCCAGATTTCTTCAACAATTGAACTTCCACAGCCTTGACATCATGATGATAGTAACCGTGGCCCTGGTCTATTAACTGCTTCTCCAAAATGTTCCCAATATATTAAGGTCACCAATTTGCTGGTAGTTCGTGTGTCCTTCCCACTTCACACTGCTTCACAACGATAGGCCTAGATTTTTCATCGATGTTTCTGATTTCAGCACTGTGTATCTAATTACGCACATTGATCTATCGAGATTTAGGGCGTAATGAGATTTACTGCACTCTCTGTGCATTACTGGGGTAAGTCTGTCTGAATATCTATAGGGATACGTACATCTACGCACCTACGTCTTCATTAGTAACATAAACGTACCCCCACTGTCGCTTAACAGGCGAGTTCTCAGAAAATTATTTTGAACAATAAGTTCATGAGCCCACTCGAAGCGTAAATGGTTGCGAAAGCATACTAGACCTCTTAGCAACAAATAATCCTGGATAAATAGTGAGTATCGTGTCGAATACAGGGATTAGCGACCACAAGGCAGTAGCTGCAAGGCTGAATACCGTAACTCCTACAACCATAAAAAACGCAAAGTATATCTATTTAAAAAATCTGATAAAAATGCTCTTAACGCCTTTTTTAAGAGACAATCTGCACTCCATCCGATTTGATCAGGTAAGCGGTGAAAAGTTGTGGAATGATTCCAAAAAGATAGTATCGACAGCAATTGAGAGATATATACCACATAAATTAATAAGTGATAGTACTGATACCCCATGGTACACAAAACGGGTCAGATCCCTGTGGCAGAAGCAGCGAAAAAAACATGCTAAGTATAAAAGAACGAAAAATCCCCAAGATTGGCAAAGTTTTGCAGAAGTTCGAAATATAGCGCGCACTTCAATGCGAGATCCTTTCAGTAATTTCCACAAAGAAACTCTGTCTCGAAATCTGGCAGAAAACCCAAAGATATTCTGCTCATACATAAAGCACACCAGTGGCAAGACGCAGTCAATACCTTCACTTCGCGATAACAACGGTGAAGTCACTGATGACAGTGCCACTAAAGCAGAGTTTTTAAACACGATTTTCCGAAACTCTTTCACAAAAGAAGACGAAGTAAATATTCCTGAATTCCAATCAAAAACAACTGGCAAGATGAGAAACACAGAAGTAGATATCCCCGGTGTCGCAAAGCAGCTTAAATCTTTTAATAAAGCAAGGCTTCCGGTCCAGATTATATACCAGTCAGATTCCTCTCAGAGTATGCTGATACAATAGCTCCATATCTAGCAATTATGTACAACCGATCGCTCACAGAAAGACCTGTACCTAAAGACTGGAAAATTGCTGAAGTCACTCCAATACCGAAAAAATGAGGTAGGAGTAATCCGTTGAAATACAGGCTCATATCACTAGCGTCGATTTGCAGTAGGGTTTTGGAACATATACTGTATTCGAACATTATTAAGTAACTCGAAGAGGACGATTTATGGGCACGTAGTCAGCACGGATTCAGCAAATATCGTTCTTGCTGAACACAACTAGCTCTTTATACTCATGAAGTAATGAGTGCTATCGACAGGGGATGTCAAATTGATTCCATATTTTTAGATTTCCAATAGGCTTTCGACACCGTTCCTCACAAGCGTCTTTTAACCAAACGGCATGCCTGTGGAATATCGCCTCAGTTGTGCGACTGGATTCGTGAGTTCCTGTCAGAAAGGTCACAGCTCGTAGTAATAGACGGAAAGTCTTCGAGTAAAACAGAAATAATGTCCGGCGTTCCCCAAGGAAGTGTTATAGCCCTTATAATGTTCCTGTTCTATATTAATGACGTAGGAGACAATCCCAGTAACCGTCTTAGATTGTTTGCAGATGATGCTGTCATTTGCCGTCTTGTAAAGTCATCAGATGACCAAAACGAATTGCAAAATGATTTATGTATGGTGCGAAAAGTGGCAATTGACACTGAATAAAGAAAAGTGTGAAGTTATTCACATGAGTACTAAAAGAAACCCGCTAAATTTCGATTACGCGATTACACAGATCTGAAGGCTGTAAATTCAACT
The DNA here is from genome assembly GCF_021461385.2 of Schistocerca piceifrons. Classification (NCBI taxonomy): domain Eukaryota; kingdom Metazoa; phylum Arthropoda; class Insecta; order Orthoptera; family Acrididae; genus Schistocerca; species Schistocerca piceifrons. The sequence continues at coordinate 239,364,349 of NC_060138.1, forward strand.
AAATACTCATGGATTACAATTGCAAATACCCTAGATTGAAACGATCACATAGATAATGTTGTGGGTAGAGCCAACCAAAGACTGCGATTGATTGGCAGAACACTTAGAAGGTGCAACAGGTCTACTAAAGAGACTGCTTACACCACGCTTGTCCGCCCTATTCTGGAGTATTGCTGTTCGGTGTGGGATCAGCGTCAGATGGGACTGACGGATGACATCGAAAAAGCACAAAGAAGGGTAGCTCGTTTTGTATTATCGCGAAGTAAGGGAGATAGTTCCACAGACATGATACGTGAATTTGAATGGCAATCATTAGAACAAAGGCGTTTTTCGTTGCGACGGGATCTTCTCAGGAAATTTCAATCACCATTTTTCTTCTCCGATTGCGAAAACATGAAATTTCAATCACCAGTTTTCTCCTCCGATTGCAAAAACATTCTGCTGGCACCCATGATAAAATAAGAGAAATCAGGGCTCGCACAGAAAAATTTAAGTGCTCGTTTTTCCCGAGCGCCGTTCGAGTGTGCAACTGTAGAGAGGCAGCATGAAGGTGGTTCATTGAAACGTCTACCGCGCACTTTATTGTGAATAGCAGAGTAATCACATAGAAGTAGATGTGGTACTCCCAGCATTGATAGTGGAAGGCAGAAAGCCGTTACACAGGTCGACAGTCATAATGAAGCGCCTACAAAAATTTAACTTTTATGTTGTGCATTACTGTACTATTTTTGATGTGTTACACTATATTGTTTTTTCCATTGTCTTTTGATCCAATGATGACCGTCCGCTAAAAGGAATAATCTATGCAGATAGATGAATTATCATGCTTTATAATTTACGACTCACGTGTCTAATCCATATCACGTATGAACTCACGCTTCTCCCTTCCCAAGCATTTAACCTGCCCTAGCGACGCGGTGAAGCGGTATTACTTGCGGCAGTCCATTTAAGGTGACTACATACGATGCCACGCACCACTGAGCTCGTGTATTATTGGCAACATTATCCGTTGTGTACAGAATCAATATTAATGGTAATGTTGGACTGATTTAACTGTATAGGTTCAGACCATTTATAGACTCAAATGTGTTACGCGAGCCCTTTGGCACGTGAATGACACGATACAAATGTAAATTTTGTTTAAAATATCCTCCCTTATCTGAAACCCAATCATAGTTAACCTGTTGTAATTACGAATAATATTGGAATTAGAAATACCCTTTCAAAGTGAGTGGCGTACTGCTCAGCCGATTAATTATTTATTTCTGGACCTGGATTAATTCTTTACACTGCTTCTTCTTCCTGTCTTCCTAGACTGCAACCTGTTTCCTTCAGTATCCCTCAGTTTACCCTCATGCTGTTTCTCCATTTTGTCCATAAGAGACCAATATTTCTTTTACCAGCTTGTGATTTATTTCTTACTATGTTCATAAAATTCCTTTCATCCATCATGTCCATGTGTTCGTTCCATTCATGCTTTCTCTTATGAGCCTTGTCATTGATGGAGTTCACTTTTCATCTTTTCTAATACTTTCACTTCCCTGTTTTCAATGACTTCCTTATAATCCTTCGCAGAATTTTCATTTCTGTTTTCCCCAAAAGTCTCTTTGTTTTTTTGCTTCCAGTCTTGTCTCAGCAGTGTACTTCATAACTGGTGTTTATTCTTGCCTTCGCCTCTTTTCCTATTTGCTTATTTTTCCAGATAGTATCATTCAAACACCCTACCACTTTGTTTGCTTTTGCTACTTGATCTCTTACATCATTTTCGGCATGTCCACTGCTGGACACTTCAGTAACGAGATATTTAAATGTATTACCCTTCACACGGCTACATACGTAAAAACAATCTAAATAACTGCAGCGAGCCTTGCTTTGACCCGCAAGGAAGGGTTAAACTTACGAACTGTCAATAATCAAAACACTGTAACAGCCCAAGTACCTTCAGAGAGAATTCAGGAACTACCCACTGTGTTGGACGTGTACAGAAGTAACAGCTTCATAGACATCTTCCAACTGGCTACTAGCCAATTCGCCGATAATCACCAAAATAACGAAACAGGAATGCAATTCAAAGTCATTACGGAAAGAGTCACACATAAATATCACTCATAGATTTTCAATGAGACGATTTATTAATGTGAACTGGCGTTGGAGAAGTCCGTCTCTTTTATCCACCACAACCTCCAGCTAGCTAATTACTCCACACTCTGCTCAGAAGTCCCTTCTTTAGCAAACGAGTCCACGTTCATTTGTCTGCAAGACTCCTCGAGAAAATTTGCAAGTGTCTAAGTATGGTTCAGCAGCCTCACTCGGGAATCGGAATCTCCCAGTCTGCCTCATTGCACTAGGTCTATAAACACACAGACCAGTAATACTCTTGAATCAGAAACTCTGCTCCAGGGAACCCATTATCCAGCTTCCCAGAGGGCATCGATCAGCACTTCGATTTTGCAAAGCTCAAAGCCATCGTTCGAAATTATTTAACAGTTAGGCTTTTCAGCTATTCAGAACCAGGAGCAGACTCGCCATATCCTGCTGCTGCTACTTACACCGCTTGCATGAGGTACTGCCTTCTGCCACGACTTCAATGACTTTTTCTGCAGAGTATTTTGGAAACACCGGCTGTCCCTGTAACCTGCATATGTAGGCCTCGGCCACAACCCATTTATGGGGGTTAGGAAAAGACTGATCCATCAGCTTCAGTCTGAAGAAAGCCACCTTCCCCAAGAACCGGGCTCTGGCAAACGCAAAAGCCACCTGAAGAAGAACCAGGCAGAGCCCGGATATGATACGTCACATGTTCTCCCAGTTTCTTATTACAAATGAAAATATTCCCAAACAGAATAGTGAGAATATGGAGACGATTCAAATAACATTGAGGAGCCTAGGGTAGCTGGTTGTGTTTACATGATATCTCACAGAGTTGCGGCAGATTTCCTTCGATTGACGTTTTAATTTAGCAGAAACTAAACATTTATCAGTTTCCGAGAGTACAGAAATAAAGCCAGACATATAACTCTGCTTCCGATGTTTTTGGGCACTTTAAAACATCTTTGTCTATTCTGCGTATGGCTGTAATGCAATGTGCACCAACTCTGTATGTTGCATGAATATTAGAGGTAAATATCGCTGAGATTGAAGGTCCCAAATTAATACACACGAACGGTGATCACAGTTTTTATAAAATTTCGGGAAACAATAATTGCATTAGTAGTGAACGAAAATAAATTATCTTTTCATAAGCATAATGAGAAAAATTTAAAATATTCGATCTTACAGGTATTATAGTGGAGAGAAATGTATAAAATGCCCAATTTTTATTTAAGTATGTGCATAAATCAGAGTATTCGTCAAGTTTAGAGACAAGTACTTCTGAGACATAATGCGTGATTGTGGGAAAACTAAAGTTATCCTGCAATCGCGGCGCTGCAAACGCAGACGTTCTATTTTGCGACGTATTTCCGACTTCCCTATGCGATTACTCAGAGTATGTTATTTAAAACAAAAAAATCTACATTCTAAATTCAGTGAATCCACATGGTAATTATCATCAAGTTTAAAAGAATAATTCGTCTTTGCATTCATCTTCGACATATCAAAGGTAATGGCGTCGCATAACAGTGAAGACCCCTTTGAAACTGAAAACCAAATAACTGTCAATATCGTCACAAGCCACACTGCTATGACAAAGAGTGAGAAGGCTCCTTCACTGCAGTTCATTGAGGTGAAATGCATCACAATGTAGGCTGTGGCAGGAGAGAAGTTACGAATAACATATGTTGCCATGTATTGTAGTTAGCTGATTGCTGAATGTCGCAACCTGATGATCAGATAGCATGAACTACCAAGGATTTATTCTGTAGATTCTCTCATACATTTTATATCACTCTTCTTATAAAGGCTACAGAGCCAAGCAGTCTTCTTGACCTTGCGCTTTTTAAGCAAATCATTGGGGCTGTGTGTTTCTCCTCAACTTCTCGGGCGACTTTGTAGTGTTTTACTGCACTTTACCTAAACTGTCGTTTTTGTTAAAATGTGTATTGTTTAATTGCCTTTAATGATACTAAGATTCTTGCGCTCACTGTTACAAAACCTTGAGACAATCGACAGCGATGTCTCCCAGCTTCACGTTCTTCCAGGCAGTTTGTCAATTGAACGGAAGCTCTTACTTCCTGGTCTCGATATCCGGAGCTTCCAAGAACTTTGCATCGGAGGCCTGATGGTGTAAGCCCTTTTGAGTGTCTCCATAATTGGAGCATAACATAAGTTTCCCAACATTAAGATTTTCAGACCTTCAGGAATCCTATTCACGTTTTGATAAAATTCGCCTAACTCTACTATCTTACGTGTCATCGTATTTATTTAAAGCGGTGAATTAGTACGGTTCTGGGAAGTACAGAGATTTCACCGTAGTGAACTAACAGACGTCAGAGCTGATTATTCTGTAGTATTCTTCCGCAATCCTATCATTAGCATTTATAGAACCCAAGAAGCTCCCTATTTAACTGCTGGGCAATATTTCTTATCCACATCTGACTAACGATAAGGCCATATCAGAAACGTAGTTGGGGTCGGGTTAATTCAAATGGCTCTGAGCGCTATCGGATTTAACATCTGAGGTCATCCCCAAGAACTTAGAACCACTTAAACCTAACTAATCTAAGGACACCGCACGCATCCATGCCCGAGGCAGCCTTCGAACTTGCGACCGTAGCGGTCGCGCTGTTTCAGAGTGAAGCGCCTAGAACCGCTCGGCCACAGTGGCCGGCTGGGGTCGGGTTAGTTAGTGGTTGTAGGATACTCATTACATTTCTATTTTCATGTTCCTTAAATCATTGTTCATTACATTTAACTAGCTAAGCGCTAGGCAGAACCGCCCCCATCCCCACCGTAGCGGGGGGGGAGGGGGGAGGCGGGGGGGAGGAGGGAGGCACCGCTCTTTAGCTGCCACGGAGGGTCAGCATTTGCAGCAGCTCTTCCCTTCTGTGCTGCATGTCTATCCACTTGCTATTCCTTTTCCCCTCCCTTGGGGAACGTGACTGGGGTGTTTTTGGGAATGTGTTCCGCATTTTCAGTAACTGACATCAGAACAGTCTCACCACTGTTTTCCGTTCCTGTTTTCTTTCTTCGTTTTCTCCTATCCTTCTCCCACTTCGGCTGTTGAGGTTCCTCTTTTTCTTCTTCCTTCCTGTGCGCTCCTGAAGGCCGACCCACGCGTCTGACGCTTAACAGGTGACCGGGTAACGCGGTAATTCCTGCCCCGATTCTGTAGGTACGGTTCGCGTGTACCGCTGGTACAGGCCAAGCCCAGGGACGCGTGATTGCCTGAGGTGCTACCTTCCCAGAATGCCGATTGGTCCCCCTGTCTGGTGTTCGGGAGGTATGACCTGAGGCGGGTGAGCCCCCCGGAAAGAGACGCCATCGGAGACGTTGGCAATCGTGGGGGATTTTCTCACAATGAGGTAATCATCTTCTTCGTGGTCAACGTCTACTAAACGTAAACGGAATGAAGCCCTCGATTCAAAGACCCTCCTAGCTCCACCACGATTCTTTCTGGTTTCATAAACTGAAGACGGTCAGTGGTTTGCAATGGTAAATCCGTTACGTATTCACAAATGTGTTGATACAATTGTCGGCCCTGTGAACTCCTGATCTCGTTTACGCAGTGCCACTTTGCTTTAGGAGATTACTTCTGATTCTCAAGCACAACAACAGCTTGTCTCTTCATTCCTCCACGGCTGTTCTATTCGTGTGGAGACCAACAGAATTCTGAATTCTTCCCGTGCTCGATGCTCTGACCGAGACAGAAATCCAAACGCACCTCTCTCATCAGGGTGTCATTGCAGTCCATCGGGTGATGAAAAAGTTAGATGCATCCTTAGTGCCCACAAGCACTCTTTTTGTCACTTTTGATAGAGTGGTGCTTCCGTCCTAGATCAAAGCAGGTTATAACGTTATCACAGTCCAACCCTACATTCCGAACCTGGTGTGCTGCTACCAGTTTAACCATTTCAGTCGCTGTAGAAAGTCCTGTCGACACCCGGCGAAATGTGTAACCAGTGGTAGAGATGCTCACAAGAGCGATTGTCCGCCTCCTTCTCCCCGCTGTATCAACTGCAATGGTGACCATACCGCCTCCTATCGAGATTGTCCCCTGTATCTTGTTGACCGGACTTTCCAGGAGATCCGTGTGAAGGTAGCGACCTCGAATTCAGCACCACGTTGTAAAATCGCGCATTTTCATGGTAGCATCCCCGTCTCCTTCTCCACCTGTGCAGTAAGCCGCCAAAGTTTCGCCTCATGGGGTGAAGTCAACTGCTACACAACCGGCAGTGCGGAAAGAACAGAAGTAATACTCCTGCGAAGACTTCCTACGTCCCTCCAGCTAACACAAATCTGAGTCTTCCTCTGCCAATCGGAAAGGCTCCAAGAAGTCAAACATAGGGAAATGGTCTTCTCCTTAGCCGACTCAATGGTGTAACCACATTACACGCTCACCCGGCCGACCTCCATGTCGCCGGTGTGCACTGTCAACGGTTTTTCTGCCCTTGACTCCGAAGGCCGACAGCAGAAGAATGCCGACGCTTCTGCAGACCTCAAGGAGCTGCATCGTCCAGCTGCATCCTGTTTTTAGATGTCTTCTCCTCCGCCGATTGGAATTAACGTGCAGTCGATTTTTTTTTTATTTTTTTACTCATGTGTTTGTCTTCGTGTTCTACAGTTCTGACATGGGCGCGTATGACACCAGCTTTTTTGTGCCGTAAAACTAAACAAAACAAACAAAAATATTCAGCACCAATGTGTTGGCAAAAAGTATCGACAACGAAATTCGAATGAGCAGGATATTGAAGTCATCCGAAAAGATAGAGAGCCAGTGTTTATAACGTTGTTATTTGAGGATGCTAAATTTGCACCGTATTTTTTACAAAATCTTACAATGATTGCAAGTACTACAGAAATTGTCCAAAAACTTAAAAGGATACGCCTAAGTCTGCGATTATACTCCGGAAACCATCTTATGCTGTACTGCGGAGGTTACTTTGGGTACAATTGTCACTCCCTGTTTTCCTCTTCTAGCCGCGAACAGCTAGTTCGAATCTCGCTGGTTTATCCTTCACTTTCTTTTTACAAGATGTACGTAGAAAGAAGGTACATATTGACTCTTCCAAGAACGTACGCTCTCGGAATTTTAACAGCAATCCACAGGTGATGGAGAATGACCCTCTATCGAAGCCTACCACTGCAATTGGATGAGCGTTTCCATGATGCTTTCGTGCTTACTAAATAAACTTATGACGAGACGCGTTTCTCTGCCTCATTTGACCGTTCCATCTCGTTAGGATCAAAGTGTCTATTGAACGAGGTGTCTGTAAGCGATCTGATTTGTGGGCGGACCTATACTTTCTGAGAGTTCTTTCAGTGACTTTGTCTGGCGCCTGCGATTACTTTGATGTGGTTGTTTCACTTTAAATCTTCCAGTGCGCACACTCCCAAATAATTACTGGACTTATATATATATATATATATATATATATATATATATATATATATATATATATATATGTGTGTGTGTGTGTGTGTGTGTGTATGTGTGTGTGTTCCTCCTAAATCTTGCACCTTAAAACATACTTCGCAGAATATATAGGGATAGGCAGTTGAACCTCAACATAAACAGATGTAACACATTGCGTATGAGTAGGTGGACGGATCCATTGCTGTATGATTACACGATTGCAAAACAATAGCTAGAATCAGTCAAATCCAGTAATTATTTGGGAGTGTGCGCACTGGAAGATTTAAAGTGAAACGACCATGTCAAAGTAATCGCAGGCGCCAGACAAAGTCACTGAAAGAATTCTCAGAAAGTATAGTGTGTGTGTGTGTGTGTGTGTGTGTGTGTGTGTGTGTGTGTGTGTGTTACTCCTAAAACTTGCCCTTTAAAACATATGTATATGTGTGTGTGTGTATCTGTGTGTGTGTGTGTGTGTGTGTTTTCTTCCTAAAACTTTCACAGACTGGATTGCTAGTCACGATCTCGCATTCTTAGCCAATAAAGAGATGTTGTAATACTTAGAAAGTTTATTTTTTGTGGAAACATCCAGTTTTTAAGTGGAACATTGCCTGTTAACGTAAACAATCTAATAGTAAGGTACACCAGAATGTCAGTGGTGTTTGTTGCAGGATTCTAGTGCGAGTCGCTTCCGAGACATCCTATGTTGAGAAGTTTACACACCGACACTTGTTTATACCATTCAACCTGCATAGATGCTAGTACGATATTGTTATATTTGTTTACAGTTTGCTTGTGCGTTCCTTGAGTGCATTGCGACTTGCCAGTCAGTGCGTGACAGTCCAAGCAGTTGGTCGTGGGTGGACGGTGTGATTTACCAACACAGAAATAGCCGACATGTTCATGAAAAATCGGGATTGTAGAAAAACTGCAGTTGATACAGCGTAACACCTGCATCGCGTTACATAAGGAAACATGTGACGACAGAAGAGAATAAAATCAATGTTATTACTGCTGTTGCGACTGATCGGCACCTTAGCTTCCACGCATTCGCATGAGGTTCAAATGGTTCTAATGGCTCTGAGCGCTATAGGACTTAACATCTGAGGTCATCAGCGCCCTAGAACTTAGAACTATGTAAACCTAACTAACCTAAGGACATCACACACATCCATGCCCGAGGCAGGATTCGAACCTGCGACCGTAGCGGTCGCGTCGTTCCAGGCTGAAGCACCTAGAACCGCTCGGCCACAGCGGCCGGCATTGGCATGAGGAAGTGGCATGAGTGATTCAAGCGTCGTGCAAATTCTCCATAGACTTAGTTTCCATCCCTATCACATCTCACTCCATCAATATCACCATAGAAACGATTATGAGAATCTGTGTCTTAGATATAAGACATTGTAATATGCATTTTTACGTCAAAATGTTTATGTGAATTTTAAGTGTATATCGAGCCATATGTAAAAGACGAACTTGAAAAACTAACAAAAAAGAAAAAAAAGTCAAGGATTAAAACGATTCTCACGACAAAGTGAACGACAAAATATATAGTGGTATCCAAACGTATGTGCAATAGTGCAACGAATCAATTTTGGTACTGTTATGCTACGCAACGTCTGATATACTTATCAGCAAACTACCACTTATAACGTTTCTATATATGCGCTGATTAAGTCTGTGGACTCTGAATAATAAAAGAATAGTGACACTTATGTTATACTTTGAATTTGTAAAGGATTAAGTACTGGATTTGTGAAATAATATCTGTGTCGGCGAGTTCTGAAACCGATACTGAAAAGAATTAGTAAAGAAAACCTCAGAGATTTCATGACAATCAGCCATTGTATAAATAGTAGTGTAAGAATAATAAAGTCGTTGTCGTCTTCTTGGAGTCACGCAGAGACGAGGAACCTGTGACGCTATGTTTAAGTCATAGATAGCTTTCATTTGTCAAGATTGTAAGCAGTACGCCATTAGTCGTTGACTATAAAGAAAGGTGTGTGAACTTGCTATTGTTCTAGTTTTAAATGTAGTTATTTAATGAGAACTCGCATTGTATTTTTAGAAAGCTTGCCTGGTATTTTACCCATTTATTTAAGACATTTTCAGCTTTTTAAGTAGCGTTCGTGGTGCAGAGCTGCGACACGGCGGAACGAGCCAGATTCAAATCTGATAATAAGGGCAATCGTGCCGCAATAAGCGGTCAGGTAAAAAGTAAATTTAAAATTATTTCTTACAGCAGTTCGAGATAGAGTACAAAGCAGCAGATTTACATTGTGTTTACAGGCGGACGCAGGCCGCTAATATTGTAAACTTTAACAGTGTCAAAGTTAAAATGCTTTCATGTTTCAAAAGGAAATCTTGCTAAGCAAAAATTATGGACTGGTAAAAGTTATAGAAAAATCATTTTCTGGTTAATAATGATAGTCTCATGCTCTAGTGTTAGCCATGACACTGATTAATAATTAATGTTGACGAAAAATCCACTGCAAAATTTGAGGTTTTTTAAGCATTGCGTACAGTACCTTCATTATTTTTGATAACAGAAATAATTTCAGAACATTTTTACCATAGTTGCTGCAGAGATGAATATGTTGTGCATTCTACTAAGTTGCAGTAACAAAACTATTCATTTAATAAGAAGCCAGTTCCAGTATAATAATAATTCATCTTACTTGTTCGCAGCATACAATTAACCGAGGTAAACCAATGTACAGAAAAAATAGTGGAGCACGATAAACTGTGCAAGAATCACTTACGTTGACGTCGGGTGTTGATGTGCAGTATTCACCCGACTGAAAATGTGGATACAACGGAGAAGATTTCTTCCCGGGCCGTATCAAAGGTGAATTATCTGCCACATCATCAGTTCTTGAAGAGTAAACGCACATGCACCCCACTGACAATGGAAAACAACGCCATACCAAATTATTCGATGGATGGTACGGCACTCAGTGTGAAAATGACACTAAAAGCGCGAGTGGAAGCGTTAAGGACCGTACACAATAATACGTGCAGCATTAACGGCTGTTGCACAGCCAACAAATATATTTTGTGTGCGTGCGCACGTGTGCACAGAGACTGGCAATGTTGCGAAAACGACGTGTAGCCACTCTCGCAGCGCTCTCATGTAAACACTTAATGAATTATCATTCCGTATTTAAGTTATGTATTTCCTGTAAAATAATGTGTAAGCAATACAAGCTGATATCTCCAACCCAATATACAAAGAAAAATACGCCGACAAATAAAGGTCATTGTACCACTTTCGGCAAAATTTAAATTTAAGCTGTATGCGCCTCCATTTCATGTCACCACACTGTGTGGGGGCAATTGTATCAAACGTAGAAAATTCTTAAATGCTAAAACATTACAAAATTCCTTCTTTAATTACAGTTACTGGTTAGTATAGTTCGTTTCCTAACTTAAAAAAAATCCATTGTTCATAAATACAAATAAGTTATTTACATTTCATTACATCGTGTTACTATATATGCATCCACATTTTGTTTTCCAGTCATGCATACATCAGTTATGAGAGTTTTATATTTTCCTAGGGAGAAATAGAGAAAAACATTTACATCATGATGCTACATTACTCGTTGCTGGCTTAACTACACTTTGGCGCCGCCTCCTGCGTTGGGGAGGGAATAAGGAATACTATCGGTTCAAATGGCTCTAAGCACTATGGGACTTAACATCTGTGGTCATCAGTCCCCTAGAACTTAGAACTTCTTAAACCTAACTAACCTAAGGACATTACACACATCAATGCCCGAGGCAGGATTCGAACCTGCGACCATAACGGTCACGCGGTTCCAGACTGAAGCGCGTAGAACCGTACGTCCACATGGACCGGCAAGGAATATTATTCTACAGTTTTAAGGATTACTAAGGAAATGCTGTTCGTCCTTTCTTAAATCACTTATCAAGGAACTCCTTTTTCATGGAACCGAAGCTTATTAACCACTCAGGTACTATATATCATAGCGTTGCTTATATCTATTTACCTGTAGCTTTGTGTTCATAAAGCAGAAGTTATTGCATTACCTTATGCTTATCTCTTTACAATTACATGAACTGCCATCATTTATATTCGCATTTATATGAATTGATTAGTTTTATTTGAGGTCACATACCTTCGTGTTTATGTGCGCTTTGTAGTTAGTAGATAGGGGTAAATGTTTTGTAGTTGCACTGTGACAATGTATATTCTTATTCTTCATTTGCTCAATGACCAAACTATACACATAGACATACTAATAACTAAATCATTTCTTTGCCGTGTCGATGCACTTGTCGCTGCAATCTATAAAAGAAAAACGTATGACTAAAAAACTAATTGTATTTCATAGCTCATAGGCCACTCATATACTCGGTCATCATATTCATTCGCAGACGTTTTTCATATTTCATTCTTATTTGTTTATATATTTATTCACTTGCATTTTCATTCTTTTTGTTCATTTACCCTACAAAGAAAGATACTGTGACACCTCCTGCAGTATCTTATCTTTTGTTAGCTAACACGTACTGTATGTTTCATTCTAATGATTTCTTTTAATTCTAGTTGCAATATACATATCTTAGTATTGACGCAACGTCGCATGTTGATATAACATTATATTCTTTCGTTCTTTGATAGTCAATATAGTTGTTACGTGTTATTATTTATTTTGAAATTGAGTTTGATACTTGTGTAACTTCACATTTCTATTTGGTTGCGCCGCGAGTTAGCTCGTTGCGCTTGCACAAGATCAATGTCTCTTCCCTAGTACTGACGTAAGCATGCATTGTTGACCGCGCACAGCTGAGTCGTACGCTGCTCCAGTTTGCCTTTCACTTCGTATGAAGCTGTGTTTTTACACTTCGATCTTGTCAAATGTTTGTCTTAGCTTACAAAACAAGAAAATTACTTAAGCCTATAGATATTTCATTCAAAAATACATGTAATATTTTTTTTTTACTTATAAAACTATAACATTACTTACCTGATTACTGCTTGCACTTTTCTTCTTGTGTATTTTTCGTCGATTCTAGTTCATGTTGGTATAGATGGTGTTTTATGTCTCCTTTCTCATCGAATCGTACGAAACATGTTTGAAAATCCGATTTACCCCCATCACGTGTAAGGTCTATTGTATGGGGCTCAATTATGACCGATTCGATTCGGGTTTTCCTGCGGTGTAGTCTGATCTACGTCGGTGCACGGAACAATTTCTGTCAGTTGTACTGTGTGATTGTTTCTCCAGTTTGAATAATTACCAGTTCGCGACATACTTTCTCGTGTGTTCGTATGGCTCTTGTGAAATGTTGCTGTATTGTGATTTTGGTGTCCAAAGGTTTCTTGCGGTATGGCGTGCGGAATGTTATTCTTGTTGCCGCGCCCCTCCCTTTGGTGCGGCTGATTGTTTTTGTTTACACGCTTTAATGAAATAAAAAAAATGAATTGATTTGAAAATGTTGGGAATGGAAATGTTGCTTTATATATTTTTGTTATTTTTTCTTTCAGTACGAACTTTGTTGTAGAACCCCTTATTTACGTGTGGAAATAAAAATTCATTTAGACAGAATTAAGCACATTTAAAATTACGTGAACCTTAGTCAACCCCCTCATGCTAATAAATTCATATTAACTGATTATGAACATTTAGTCGAAAATTGTATAAATTAAATTTTTTACGTATTTCGGCCTTGGCACACATTTTCTAAATGCAGTGGTTGTTTAAATATTTACTGAATTCTTTCCCAGCGTTAGCTATGGAACATAAGACTGTCTCTGTTAGCAGAAAATGGTTAAATATTGCCAAGCCGACCTGAACGTTTAATTATCATTGATAAAACACACTTCGCTATACGTTTAAGCTATTTTCTTTAGAAATTGAAAGAACCAACAGATTATTAAACTTCAACGTTAACTATCCGCCTATGAATGCACAAATGTGAAACCAGTAATAAATTCCGTCAGTCTCAGGATTGCTGTAAAAGAAAAATATTTTCGTAATTCACTGCTAATTTTATCTGCTCCCGATTTACGGGTTTGGTTAATTTTTCTTAGCGGAACAATTTTTTAAATGTGCCGCCGCTGCAAATCGTTCGGTCGCGACACAGCCCAGCAACACCAGCGATAATTGCTAAAAATGCTGAAAATTCTTTAAAGAAATATTATAGATGACAATGGCAAGCTAATTTACATTAGTAATACACAATTTTGATAAATTATAATGTATTTAGACCACAACAATAATTCAACTTACATTAGTTTGTAATTTCTCCTCTAATGGCGGCTAAAGACAGATTCAGACAAAAGAAGTCTACTCATTCATAAACTGCTACGTCACAGGTTCCTCGCCCTCTCAGCTCTCGAGGAAGACGACAAAGAATGCACATTATGTATTCCTATTTATACCACTGCCGACCGTTAATGTCTCTTTGCAATCTTACAACATTACTCCCCTCTGTGGCTGTATTTTACATTTTTCTTATCGTAGATATTGACATATTTCGTAATTACATTATGAGTATAGAAATATTACAATCATAGATACATCGAGAATATTATTACAGAAAATATTACAATAATAACGAATGTCCTTTATACAAAATTAAATAATATTTTTTTGTTAAACAATTACAGTACATACGAATTGCTTCATAGCGTACATAGTACAATTAAATGTCATTTCCTTTGATTAACAGTGTGTGTGCTGCCAGGGAACGTTACATTGCCCCATGGCAGCATTTGGCAAAGAGTTTCTATACTTTGACACAATGGTGCCAGTAACGTTCTTTACAATTCTGTATTTTTTTATGGAATGGCTCTTTTAATTAGTCCCAGGGTTATCTATGTTTATGGCTCCCCCATTTGGGCGAAGGCAGACAGGAAACTGGGCAAAACTGTGCCGGAGCCCAGCCATCCCAGTTGGTTCATGATTAATCTCGTCTTTTTAACAGTCATTCTTTTGAATTGATTTAGCAGTTTGTCATCAACGGTTACGTAATATCACAGTCACATACAGTTCAACTAAAGTTTGTTGTGTGTGATTAACAACTCGTAATTATCATTTTTGTGATATACTGCAAGGTCACTTGTCCTAGGATATATCACTTAGTTTTTTGAAATCATTTAGTACAACGTCACTTTTCATAATGTTCCCACTACCTACGTGTTACAAATCCATCTCCTACACTTGTTAGTGTTCATTTTCTCTCGTCAATTTACGGGTATACATAATAAGTGTTCAATGTTTGTCAAAAATCGAGTCCATTGACATGTTATGCAGTTTGTGTAAATATTTTGGAATATGTCAATAATGCTGTAGTTGGTGAGCGGTGCGGAATGATTGTTGAGCGGCGCTCGGCGCGGCGCGTCGGTTCCGTGTAGGTCACCGCCCCCGGTGTTGACAGCTACGGCGCGGAGAGGCGTGTGGCTGTCTGGTCTGCTACGGGCTGCTGCGGCCGCTGCATGGCTGAAGTAGCCGGATGCGCGTTGTATATCAGCTCGACCGTGTGACATCTTCTTGCAGTGCTCCAGCAAACATGCAACAAGTTCACAAACAGTGTACTATCCTTATGGGCATTTTTCCTGCTGTGGGAAAGAACGCACACAGTTATTGGCAGTTATTATTCAGTAGGCCTTCACTAGTCTGGTTTGCACAATTTTTCGTTGTCACAGTAACACGTTTTATGGGCACACAATATTTTTTCATCATGTCATGACTTGTCATTAGTCACACGCAAGTTTTCACCTTAGGACAAAATGTATCTCTGTAGTTAATGCGCTTTCCTGGCATCCCTTGACACACAAAGAGTTATAGTTTGACACTAGCTTGGTCCACCGTCTGTTATCGGCTCACTTTTCGTGTCGTGCTAGTTCCTTGTCCACTTGCACACACGGCGATGATACAGTTTCTTATTGCTTGTTCAAAACTACCTCGTGACGTATTGCTGCAGGTTTTACAGTCACTGTCTGTCTCTGCCACACAATACTGCACTTTTGTTTATGTTTTTTCAGTTACAATGTCCGTTGTGCAATTTTTTGTAACAGTACATTCGTAACTTCTTTGTTCGCTCTTTACCAAGGTGTGTGATAATTGCGTACATGGTAACAAATATTAAAATTTCGTATTAGTTTGCCCAAAAATCATCTATATTTATGTTCGAGTAGATTTTATTTGTGCATTCCAGCCGGATTCAGGCATATTGTTCAATAACTCCTTTGAAATTATGTCTCACTTTACTTGCAAGGTCCTGCGTAACTACAGTGTAGTCTCTGTAGGCTAAAATTGACTTGGACTGTATCAGGCTAGCTCTTTTTACTGATTGGATCTGCACATGCTTCAATTGAAGCTTCTTTGTGCGTAACTTTGCGTTACTTAAATTTGCAATAAGTTTGCCTCCCATGGTGCCCTCGGGTCACTACTGGGTGCATTACTCTCTTTGATAATACTGGTTTGAAAATAAAGTTCTCAGGGTCTCATATTATTAATATTATTCTGGGTTCGAACCTGTCAATCTAACAGCTATATATATATATATATATATATATATATATATATCAGGTTATCTGTGCAGACATTTAGAGCATGTTTAAGCTAACACTAATTAAAAAGAAGACATAACACACACATCATTAATGTTCATTCATTTCCAAAAGAATGGTGTACCTTTTTTACACATAACACATAGGACTATTAGTCATTTACTGTAGGAATATTTTCACATCCTTACGCGGATACAGTCCCCGTACTCTTTCTGAGTGGGGATCCGCTAAGAGATAGCTACTATTTCCTTCTTGGTCCAAGGAATGGAGTATGAGGCTCGACAGTAGGTTTTGTGAGGCTTCACCTCGATATTGTATTGATATCCCTTAACAATTCCTGGTCGCTCTGAAAATACATCTGCATAGTTAGATAATAACTGTACCAAATCCTGCTGTTGCATTGAGTTCAAATTTTCGGACTGTGATACTTTGTTCACAAGTGCGTCCACATTTGCTTTTAATTGATCACTTTGTACGTCTGGATAATAGAGATTTTGCCCTAGAGAATGATTGTCTAAATGTAGTATCCACCGATTCCTACATTTTATGTTAATATCATTACAATTGGGCACAGCTACTTCTTCAGATCTGAGCATGGACAATTCTATCCTCCTACCCGCGTTTATCAAACTTAATTTTCCCCGAGAAAGGTCAATTACTGCGTCCCTTTCTCTCAAAAAATCTACCCCCAAAATGCAGGCTACCTTTAAACCCTTTACTACCAGGAACGAGCACGCTATGGCTTCTCCCCCTATATACATCTCTACCCGCACTTGGAGTTTAATTATTTGTCGCTGTGCACTGATGGCTCCAGTGACTTTGGAATTGTTCACAGGAAAAGTCAGCATACGCATTTCTTTCCCCAGTACTCTGAATAAGTCCATACTCAAGACACTGACAGTAGCACCTATATCTACGATTGCTTGCACATCAATATTGTTAATTTTGATCTCTAGTATCGCTTGTACTTCGTCTTTGTGCTCCTTTATGCACGTGGGTGCCCGTCATTATGCCTGAGGATACAGATTTCCGATGTTTTGTTCTATGTCGGGCTGCTCTCACTCCAAACCTCAGCCGACGATGGAGAGCGTATCTCGGCTGAATCTAGTTTGTTGGATTATTACTGGTGGATGGGTGTGGCTGCTCTGTGTCGCTGACCTCCACTATGTGTAAGTTGTGTTGCGTCGGCCGCCACGGTTGCGCAATTGGCACATTTTGTGTTAGCGGTCGGTTATTGTCATATCTTTCACTGTTTTGCCGGTCCGGACTGGGCCTCTGGTTCTGTGGCCAAGTTCGGTTTGCATCGTTATAGGTATTAGTGTTCCACGGCCCCCTGGCATTTTTCCATCTACTATTGCTTGGTGGGCCTGTTTCATAGCGGTCATCGGACCTCCTTTTCCGGTCATTATTCACCGGTGGACTATTGCCATTCCGGTCTCTACCTCTATTCCCGTTTTGTACATAATCTTGTCTCCTATTGTTACCTCCGCCGTTTCCATTATTTGGTGGAGGCGTGTTATTTCGACCATTTCTGTAACCGTTTCCGTTACTTCTAGCCTGTTCAGAGGCTGCCTTAACATCCTCCTGAATCAGGTCAATTGAGTCCAGCACAGATAAGAAATGTTCCATGTCGTTCTCCGGTACGTGTATAAGATTTTCCTTTACGTGTATCGGCAAGTGTGATTTCAAAAGTCTGATCAAATCCCGGGATGAAATCTGCTCGTCCCAGTAACGGGTCTTATTAATGTATTTCTCAAAATATTTACGCAAATTGCCTAATCGTGGAGAATACGGCTCTGGATTATATACCTCTTTCCGTAATCTCTCCTGAATACATGTTGACCAATATTTGGCCAAGAATGCCTTTTCAAATTGCTCATATGTGTCGCAACTGTCAGCTGCTTCGGTTGCCCATAATGCAGCATCTCCTTGTATGTAAGACATAACGAGCTATATTTTCTGTGTATGACTCCAAACGCTAGGCAAAATGTTTCTAAATCCCTTGATAAATACTACAGGGTGAACAGATTTCTTCTCCGTTGTAAAGATCTGAAACTGTCGGTTTTTAATCAGGCCTTCTTCAATCACTATTTGGGAGTGACATTTGTTTGTTTCACTAACATTGGTTGCCTGTTCTGTCTCGCAGTCGCAATTTTTCACTGCTGTATTTATATGACTATCATTATTGGACCTGGCTGGTGTGACACAAGCTTTTTCCATCTCTGCAAGACGAATGTCAGTGTGCTCCGCCCGTTTCAGGTCCCGCACTTACGCACACGAGCCCAAATCTTTGGCCACAATCGCGGCGTGCACATTCTCGTCTATATTTTTTATAAATTCGTTTTCAATGTTGTTCGCCTGTTCGGACATTTTCTGCTCTATTGCTTGACGTTTGTCAATTTCTAATTGTTCCATCCTGTTAGCCAGTATACTGATTTCATCTACGATACTGGCGTTAGCCACCTGGATATTATCTACTCTTTCGCTCAGTTCTTGCACCGCTTTAGGTATGGGTTCATAGTTTTGTCTCAAACTAACAATCTCACTTTGCATAGCTTCCAAAGACTGCATTAACTGCAAGTCTCTCTCATGCTGCTATCGATCACGCTCTGCTTGTTTAGCATCACGTTCACTATCGCGTTCTGCTTGCATACGTGCAAATTCAGCTTGGAAATTGAGCATGCGCTCGAACATAACCCTTAATGATTGCACGTCTGACACCTCACCACTCTCTGGTCCGTGTCTAGTGCTTGTGGGTGGCACAGTATTTCTACTTTCAACTGAATCACTGGCTGGCAGTGGCAACATTTCTTGCCCTTCTGCCCCCAGATTCTCACATTGTACTTCCTGAACTACGCCACTAACATTATTTTGTGGTATCACTGCTTGCTAACTGTTGTTCATTATCCATGTTTATACACTCCTGGAAATTGAAATAAGAACACCGTGAATTCATTGTCCCAGGAAGGGGAAACTTTATTGACACATTCCTGGGGTCAGATACATCACATGATCACACTGACAGAACCACAGGCACATAGACACAGGCAACAGAGCCTGCACAATGTCGGCACTAGTACAGTGTATATCCACCTTTCGCAGCAATGCAGGCTGCTATTCTCCCATGGAGACGATCGTAGAGATGCTGGATGTAGTCCTGTGGAACGGCTTGCCATGCCATTTCCACCTGGCGCCTCAGTTGGACCAGCGTTCGTGCTGGACGTGCAGACCGCGTGAGACGACGCTTCATCCAGTCCCAAACATGCTCAATGGGGGACAGATCCGGAGATCTTGCTGGCCAGGGTAGTTGACTTACACCTTCTAGAGCACGTTGGGTGGCACGGGATGCATGCGGACGTGCATTGTCCTGTTGGAACAGCAAGTTCCCTTGCCGGTCTAGGAATGGTAGAACGATGGGTTCGATGACGGTTTGGATGTACCGTGCACTATTCAGTGTCCCCTCGACGATCACCAGTGGTGTACGGCCAGTGTAGGAGATCGCTCCCCACACCATGATGCCGGGTGTTGGCCCTGTGTGCCTCGGTCGTATGCAGTCCTGATTGTGGCGCTCACCTGCACGGCGCCAAACACGCATACGACCCTCATTGGCACCAAGGCAGAAGCGACTCTCATCGCTGAAGACGACACGTCTCCATTCGTCCCTCCATTCACGCCTGTCGCGACACCACTGGAGGCGGGCTGCACGATGTTGGGGCGTGAGCGGAAGACGGCCTAACGATGTGCGGGACCGTAGCCCAGCTTCATGGAGACGGTTGCGAATGGTCCTCGCCGATACCCCAGGAGCAACAGCGTCCCTAATTTGCTGGGAAGTGGCGGTGCGGTCCCCTACGGCACTGCGTAGGATCCTACGGTCTTGGCGTGCATCCGTGCGTCGCTGCGGTCCGGTCCCAGGTCGACGGGCACGTGCACCTTCCGCCGACCACTGGCGACAACATCGATGTACTGTGGAGACCTCACGCCCCACGTGTTGAGCAATTCGGCGGTACGTCCACCCGGCCTCCCGCATGCCCACTCTACGCCCTCGCTCAAAGTCCGTCAACTGCACATACGGTTCACGTCCACGCTGTCGCGGCATGCTACCAGTGTTAAAGACTGCGATGGAGCTCCGTATGCCACGGCAAACTGGCCGACACTGACGGCGGCGGTGCACAAATGCTGCGCAGCTAGCGCCATTCGACGGCCAACACCGCGGTTCCTGGTGTGTCCGCTGTGCCGTGCGTGTGATCATTGCTTGTACAGCCCTCTCGCAGTGTCCGGAGCAAGTATGGTGGGTCTGACACACCGGTGTCAATGTGTTCTTTTTTCCATTTCCAGGAGTGTATTTTTCTGACTACGCAATCTAACCATAGTCATCAAAAGAAACAAAATCTGAACTAAATATCCTAACACTCAGGTTTCACTGACATAATCACACAAGAAATTGTCATTTGTTGAAACACACTTATGTCCCGTTATTTTTTTTAAAAAAAAGAACACTAACAACAAGCGCACCACTAATGATCCGAGAATACCGCACTGAGGCTACTTTACTACCCACAGGACAACTACACTGTAGCTTTACCTTTTGGTGATCTATCTTGGGTGCAGCTGCCCCCTGGTATTGCGGCAGGTAATTAATTTTTTGATATAATGAGCTCTCTTCTTCAGCTTGCGTCTGGGTATATAGTGTTCTCATGCAAAAAATCATATACAGGTATTACCACACAATATTGGTTAGGCAATACATGAAAAAATTATTAATTGTTCTCCAACAAAGTTCGACTACAATAATTCCCCAGTTATCTCATGGGTATTTTGTGGCCACTGCTTATTCGGGCCCCACGTTATTGGGCGCCAATTTAATGAAATAAAAAAAAGAAATAAAATGAGTGAAAGTGGATGAAAATGTTGGGGATGGAAATGTTGCTTTATATATCTTTGTTATTTTTTCTTTCAGTACGAACTTTGTTGTAGAACCCCTTATTTACGTGTGGTAATAAAAATTCATTTAGACAGAATTAAGCACATTTAAAATTACGTGAACCTTAGTCAGCCCTCTCATGCTGATAAATTCATATTAACTGATTAAGAACATTTATTCGAAAATTGTACAAATTAAATTTTTTACGTATTTCGGCCTTGGCACACATTTTCTAAATGCAGTGGTTTTTTAAATATTTACTGAATTCTTTCCCAGCGTTAGCTATGGAACTCAAGACTCTCTCTGTTAGCAGAAAATGGTTAAATATTGCCAAGCCGACCTGAACGTTTAATTATCATTGATAAAACACACTTCACTATACGTTTAAGCTATTTGCTTTAGAAATTGAAAGAACCAACAGACTGTTAAACTTCAACGTTAACTATCCGCCTATGAATGCACAAATGTGAAACCAGTAATAAATTCCGTCAGTCTCAGGATTGCTGTAAAAGAAAAATATTTTCGTAATTCACTGCTAATTTTATCTGCTCCCGATTTACGGGTTTGGTTAATTTTTCTTAGCGGAACAATTTTTTAAATGTGCCGCCGCTGCAAATCGTTCGGTCGCGGCACAGCCCAGCAACACCAGCGATAATTGCTAAAAATGCTGAAAATTCTTTAAAGAAATATTATAGATGACAATGGCAAGCTAATTTACATTAGTAATACACAATTTTGATAAATTATAATGTATTTAGACCACAACAATAATTCAACTTACATTAGTTTGTAATTTCTCCCCTAATGGCGGCTAAAGACAGATTCAGACAAAAGAAGTCTACTCATTCATAAACTGCTACGTCACAGGTTCCTCGCCCTCTCAGCTCTCGAGGAAGACGACAAAGAATGCACGTTATGTATTCCTATTTATACCACTGCCGACCGTTAATGTCTCTTTGCAATCTTACAACATTACTCCCCTCTGTGGCTGTATTTTACATTTTTCTTATCGCAGATATTGACATATTTCGTACTTACATTATGCGTATAGAAATATTACAATCATAAATGCATCGAGAATATTATTACAGAAAATATTACAATAATAACGAATGTCTTTTATACAAAATTAAATAATATTTTTTGTTAAACAATTACAGTACATACTAATTGCTTCATAGCGTACATAGTACAATTAAATGTCATTTCCTTTGATTAATAGTGTGTGTGCTGCCAGGGAACGTTACAACGCGGTGCATAGTTTTGAGAGAAGGGATTAAAATTGGCTTGTGGATGGTAATCGTTCCTGGTATACGGAAAGTTTTGTTTAAATCTCTTGTTCCTGCCGTTTCCATTCCCGTGTCCATTACCAAGGTTAATGTATCCTTGCGGTTGTGTGTACCAGCCTTGCTGTATGCTCGCGTCTGGCTTTTTGTATTGACCATTCGAGTTATGTTGTTGTGGTGTTTGGCTGTCTGACGCCCTATTTGTTTTTACTTTCTCCTCCAATATTAGGTCGACAGAATCTAAAATGGATAGTAAATATTCTGTGTCGTGCTCAGGTGTATTAATTAATGTGTAATTAATGTGTGATTGCAAACGACATTTTAAATTTTTTTAAATATCAACATGAGAAATAAGATTTGTCCAATAACGTGTTTTATTGAGATACTTCTCAAAATACCCTCGCGAAGTGCCATATGTGCTATCAAACGGGGCGGGTTTAAAAACCTCTCGCCTAAGTCTCTCCTGTACGGCTTCTGACCAGCTGTTGTTGTTGTTGTGGTCTTCAGTCCTGAGACTGGTTTTATGCAGCTCTCCATGCTACTCTATCCTGTGCAAGCTTCTTCATCTCCCAGTACCTACTGCAACCTACATCCTTCTGAATGTGCTTAGTGTATTCATCTCTTGGTCTCCCTCTACGATTTTTACCCTCCACGCTGCCCTCCAATACTAAATTGGTGATCCCTTGATGCCTCAGAACATGTCCTACCAACCGATCCCTTCTTCTAGTCAAGTTGTGCCACAAACTTCTGTTCTTCCCAATCCTATTCAATACCTCCTCATTAGTTATATGATCTGCCCATCTAATCTTCAGCATTCTTCTGTAGCACCACATTTCGAAAGCTTCTATTCTCTTCTTGTCCAAACTAGTTATCGTCCATGTTTCACTTCCATACATGGCTAGTATTTGTCAAGAAATGCCCATTCAAATTGTAAATATGTGACACAATAATCAGCTACCTCGGTCCCCCACAAAAGTACATCGCCTTGCGTGTACCCAACAACAAACATGGTCTTTTGTGCTTCCTTCCAATTACAAGGGAACACATGTCGAAAAGCACTAGTAAATACAACAGGATTCATTCTTTTACCTTCACTCGTAAACACTGGAAATTGACGGTGTCTTAATGGATCTTCCTCACCAAATATAGTGGACAAGCTGTTTGCGTTTTGGGTTGTGTTTACATAGCTGTCATAATTGTTTACATTTCTCGTAGGTACTGGTTCTGGTGTTATGCCACGTAAACTTACACTCTGCGGTCTGTCATTACTACTGGCATTGTTGGTAGGGTTTGCAATGATCGGTGTGCATACATTACTTTGTTTTGCTGTGGCTGGCTCCTTGTTTGTGTGTACAACTTGTGTCTCTGTAACACTTTCACCTAAATAGTTAAGCATACTGTGCCCTTTAGCTTGCAAATTGGTGTTCACTTTATCGATAACGTCATTTTACTTTTGCTGAATAACTTTCCTTCACTACCTTTTCCGCTGCGGTACTGGTTAGTCCAAAGTACCAGCTTCAGCTTGTGAAATTACATCAGATAAATGTTCACTAATTTTTTCCCTCTCTTTTTTGGCACAGACTGATTCGGTTTCAAGTGATGCTACTTTTAAAGTGAGTTCATCAATTGCTAATGGTATATTTTCGTAATCCTTATGCAGTTTGTTCATTACGGTAGAGATGTTCTTTACTGTGGAAGTTAATTGTGTTTGTGTAGCTTCCACGTTTGTGTCTGTATGTTTAATCGCTTTTATTTGATGTTCTACTGTATCATTCTGCTCGTTAAGAGTCTAATTTCTGTTTTATTTCTGTAATGTCATTGTTTACTTCGGAAAGCTGTTTTTCCATGTCTTTAAATTTTACATTCATTTCCTCGTGAAAATTCTTAGTCAAATCACTGATCGTTTAAAACTTGGTTCTGCTCTTGTTTTATGTTGTTTATGTTTTGTGTGACTATGATAAGGTTTTGCGACAAACTGTCAAGTTTTGTATTTATCCCTGCACGCAAATTGGTGTTATTAGTGTTTGTATTTTTTTATTTTGGTGCTCAAGCTATCGAGTTTTTGAAGTATCGCTGCAAGTGCGCTATTATGGTTGCTATCTAATGTACTTTCGTTGTTAACAACTGTACTTTGTAAATCAACATTTGGATTTCGTATGATCGGGGACGGTGACGGTGACGGTAAAGTGTCGTCAAACATCTTGTTATCTTCGCTTTCCATGTTTTTCTGTGCGAGCAGAATGTTGCTCGCGGAGATACGTGATGTAGTTTCATCTACTGTCATCAGCGTATCATCAAAGTGAGAACTCTGTGAAAGCTCACTACCAGTTCTTACTTTGGTTATTTTCATCTCTGAAGTACTTAATACTTCTGAGTGTGGAAGACATGGCGCTGGTAATTCAGATGCTCTGTCTTCCAATTGTACGCCATCTTGGCTCATTGCTTTTTCGCCATTGTCAACAATAATGGAAACTGATTTTTGTGCAATTTTGATTGAATATTAAAATCAAAGTTTTGAAAAATAGAAAATTGAAGTATATTACTTTTGGAAATTTAAACATACGATTTACGTGTCGTGAAGCGTTAACTGGCTACTTTTATGGTGCACGAAATGTTATGACACAAAAACTTTAAACTTTTCTCTTGCTAATCATTACATAAAATATATGAAAAATTCATTACAATACATTTAGGAAGGGAAATTAAGGAAAACTACGTCTAATTACTACGCTGCCAAGCATCGCTAAGCAAGCGATTGTGTAGCGGCCCTACCTTTGCTGCGATGAAACAAACGGCGTATTTCCTAAATTTTCCGTAAAATCAGGTTTCACTTTTGATTCCGTTTTGAATTGGTTGCTTTATCCACAAAAATTTTTGATTCTGGTTATTGCTGCAAAAAAATTCATACAATGTCATGACTAATTTTGAAACAATTTACACAACTGGGTTTATGGCTTTCTCAGTGGCATGTCACCAGGTAGCCAGTTGTGCACATCGATTCGTGTATGCTCTATGCTGTTCAGATTTACGTAGTTTGGTTATATGCTTCTTCTTCCGCCATAATTAATTCTCATTTTTGACCGTGAATACAATACTGATTTTTATCGGACTTCCTCTTCAGATGCAGGCAGCTACAGTGACATGACATTAGCATAATGCGCGAAAGAAAACTTTCGTGGTTTTACACTAAAAAGAACTCTCACACTTCATACTTTCATAAAAATTATTATTCAGGTAACACAATGTCTACTACACACTTCTCACAAGAATACGCCTTCTCCTTACCATAACTAAAGACAGAGTCCTCTAAATAATTGACAAAAAAACTGAATGGCGTTTCCATCATTTCTCATTCGCCTACTGGCGTAGCAAAATACATCTCTGCCGACGCCTAGAGCGGCTGCGCTAGCGTTTATTGTCATTGGTAATAACTTTTATCGTACCGTGCCGGGGCTTTTCCTTATGTATCTATACAAATCCTGTTAACTTCCATTGATTGGCATTAAGACAGGATACTCGTTAGGTATCATGCAACTTGTTTAGTGATGAAGGTTCATTTACCAATTATGGTCAGGTAAACCGCCGAAACATGCACCTTTGGTCTGTTGACAAACGTCGTAGGCTTCGTCAGGTTGAACACTGAAAATGCACATTTAGCGCAGCCTCATAAAAGATCATCTTCCACGGATGCTAGAAAGCGTTCCTCTGCAGACTAAGAGAAACCTGTGGTACCAACATGATCGCTGTCCAATGTATAACGCAAGAAGTACCAGCATGTCTTGACGAATTGTTTCCAAGCATTTGGATTGGATGCAGAGGACATGTACTTTGGTCCTGCCCGTTGCATACCGACTACAATCGATGATATGCAACGACGTATTACTGAAGCCTGCGTCTGAAACGCTAGCACCCGTGAAGCAGTTGTTCCATAGCAGGCTCGAAGCGTGTTTGGTGCTGACGGTGGTAATTTTGGACACAACCTGCGAAGGTCAGTTGCCATGTTACTAATAACTGGTGCACGCACTTAAGCTGCTCCTTAGTGTGTATTACCACAGATACTGTGCATGTATTTTCATAATACGGTATCTCGAAAACGAATCGCACTAGGAACCTGCAACAACCACCACTGACAATCTAATTTACAATACTTTTAGTATGTTAATGTCAATAGCCATTGTTGCATTTAAAAACTAAATACGCACAAAAAATTCACTTTTGTAAATATTATTACAGTCTGCTGTATCCTTCCGACAAATCGATGTTGAAGTTATATATGTACATGCTACACCAGTAACGCATTTGATGTTACCACCAAATGAGCGTAACCAAACGATTAATTTTCATGGTTATCATGCTGTCTGTACGATTCAGATTCTGGCATTGTAATTTCCCTATTTCAATTTCGTCGTACAGAATATCATTAAACAGTGTATGTAACGCTATACTGTTCAAAAATTTATCGGACCCCAATGTAATCTGCTTCGCCAAGGCTGTATTGTTTATTTTCACAGGCAGATTAAAGTTTTCACGAAAAAAGCTAAAAAACCCAACGAGTTGCTAAGGACTCTTCGATGGAAGATGCCATAAAAATATCCTCTTTATTTTACATCAATTTAGTGCACTCACTTTTACGGAAATCATCAAATACGCATCGTTCTCATCGAAATTGATCGAAGAAAGAACAATCTTTTTATTTTAAGCGATGTGGTTTTCTGCTATCGCTTTTAAAAAATCCGCTAGCCTGCAAGGCCTCAGCTTTCATTAAATGTGCCTAATTTCTGTTTTGGTTGTTTCTGCAACAATTTTTTTATAGGGCAGCAAGTGGTGCAAGTGATAGCGAGTACGCGGTTCTTCAGTCTATTCTGTAACAAACGAAATAAGCATGTGAAACAAGTTTGCTGTAATGACTGGTTTATTAATGAAATTACTGCGGCGGAAATGACAAATTTTGAATAACTTCACATCATGTACACTATTTAATAATGTGTACGATTATACTGAAAATTAAACAAATATACGTTCGGAAACTGGATTAGAACCCATGCCCCAGAGTGATACTCGTGATTAGTTGCTGCGCTACGGCCCTTACGTAGAAACAAGGTTAACGTCAGAGGTAAAGGTGGTACGCACAAAATTTCAAATCGTTTTCTCTGAGACCAGGGGCTATCGCATGAAATGGTGCTAGCCTTCTACAATAGACCTAAGACTCACCAAAAATCCACTTTTCCGGATAGAACCGTTTTCTTACAACGAACCTTGCAATACCCGTCCATTACTGATCCAAGCAGTGGGCGGCGTTGTACCTAACTAGTGATTGGAGAAGCGCTGATTAAGCCGAGAAGATCTAGAAACTTGAGAGAGGGCGAGAAGTTTAACCACGCTTTACGACACGCCACCCTCAGCGGCGCCCAATAGTTTTCTGTAAAATCTAGCGCGAAGTGTCGAGGGGTCGTTACTCGTTTTTATGAGTCTACTTTGTATGGACAGAATGACTTGCAAGTATAGTCTGACCCATATAGGTTAAATATGACCAGTTGTTACATACCACCTATTCACAATCCAACTTCCACTTACCAGTAAATTCGCAGCTGTGAAACAATTTGTCTTTTCTATCATGAAAAAATGATTGTTGTGACACGAATGTCAAGCTCCAGCTCTCAGATACCTGTAGCCTGGCAATAAGCGGTCGTCCAATCCAATGTCTCAGCTGACTTTATTATCCATGACAATGGACTCCATGTAAATGGGCCGCGAAGGACAGTTCTCTCAATAACTCCTCCACAAAGTCTGCTCTATTCAATTATTTGGCGTGGAAAGAAGTAAGGCTTTAAAACATTTCATAAATGAGGAGGGCCGGCCTTAGCCATCCAGGTGCCCCGGGCGAGTCGTCCAGTTGGCGCCCTTTATTGTATAAATAGCGAACCTGGCAGTGCTTTGCAACACGGTATTTGACTTTTTTCTAGAAATCATCTTAAGTGGTTAATGGCGTCATCTTATGATCATAACATGGTTTTTTCCATCGTAAATTTGAGTATTTTATTTTTTTAAATGGAAATGAAATCCAAATAATCTGAAAGCCTGCTAAGACGCTCCATGTGAGTCTTGTGTAGCCTGTGACGTCAGTCCAGCATGCTGCTGTCGCTGCCGTAACAGTCAGTATAGCAGTGATATATTGTTTGGGCATTCACGTTTTGGGAAATTGTCTAAAAATATTGCGTAGTACTGCACTGTACATCTACAATAACTCCAGAAAATTGTTTTTGCGTGTTCCAAACAAAGAAAAGATGCGTAAAATGTGGTTGAAACAGGCTCGTATATCCCAAATATTTCTTTTCTTTTCTGAAGCACCCCTGTACTAAAGCGAACAAAACAAAACAAAAATTATTCAAATTGGTCAAGCCATTTCTTTGTTTTGGTGAGACTAACACACAACAATTGATTTTTATATATAGGAGGTAATATGTATAACGAAAAAACACTAATTTTGAATTGGGTACCATATTTTTATTGAATTTAATATAACTAAGCCATAAACCTATATTTTCTGTCAGTCATCTGAACACAAAACATATTACGTCTAATGAAAAACAATTATAATCGACTAAAATTTTACTTTTCTCGCTTTTCTGTCGGCAAAGTCTCTGATCAGATTAGCAAAGTCCAGGTTTTCTGCAACTTCATTTTCAATGGACAGTGAGGCCAAACTGGTTAGTCTTGTTTGAGACATTGTAGACCGCAAGTACGTTTTTATCAACTTCAGTTTGGAAAAACTGCGTTCGCCGCTTGCGACAGTCACTGGTATTGTTAGCAAAATACGTAACGTTATCCAGATGTTGGGATATAACTCTTGAAGATTATGCATTTTTATTAAGTTTAAGGCTTCAAAAGGCGTTGCCTGACTGTCTTCGAGATAGTGTTGCAGGCCTAAAATTTCGTCGCACAGCAAATTTCCATCAATATCTGACTTCATGTTGACAGTTAACTTTTCTTGTAATTTAGAACAGCATTGTATTAGTTCTTCTTTATTTTAATTTTTTTTAATGGCAAACAAGAAACTCCACGTCGCAGAAAATTCTTGCATCTGTTCAAATCTTTCTTTCATGGATATGTGCACGGTGTCCAACAGTGCATTGAAAAACTCTACTTTAAACTTCTTTTTTGGGTCAGTTATTTGATCATCAACAGCCTCTTCACCCGGCCTGCGTTTAATACGTCTTAATCGCATTTGTGGTTTAAATAATGGCTGCGTATCAAGATCCGAAGCCATTTCAGTTGCTGTTACAATAGCTTGTTCGAAACCTGTTTGTCTATATGTTTCCAAATAAGAGCAACATTAGTCACGGATTCCCATAAACTCGACAAAGTTGATTGTGGGTGACTGACTTGCTTTACTCACAACGTTAATTTGAATCAGAACATCATACCATGTCACGAGAGAAACAATGAAGCTGAAGTCTTTTAATTGTCCTCCTAGTGTTGTCGCTTCGTGTGACACCGCAGCATCACTTTGTTCGGTAGCATCGGCCAAGGAAACCAAAGCGTCATGCATTTCGCATAATTGATAACGAACCGCTTTGACGCTATCAATTCGAGCTTCCCAGCGTGTGTCACTTACATTTTTCAGGGTGTATATCTTCAAATGGTCGGTCAAAATTTTCCATCTATTTACCGATCCAGCAAATAGATTAAACATTTTTTGTAACATTCCGAACAGTGTCACGGATTTTACTGATGATTTTGCAGCATCACACAATACCAAATTATAGCTATGACATCCACATGGCACAAAAAAAGCTAGTGGATTTAACTTCTTAATTCTGTTCTGGACGCCTTTATTTTTCCCCTTCATGTTCGCGCCGTTATCGTAGCCCTGTCCTCTGCAGTCATTAATGTTAAGGTCAAGATCACTCAATGTTTTTAAAATGCTTTCTGTGAGGCCTTCACCGGTTGTATCATCTATTTGCAGAAATGAGATGAAATGTTCTTTTACACTTACGCCATCCTCTGTTATGTCGGCGCATCTTAAAGTTATCGAAAGTTGTTCTTTGTGGCTTATATCTGGAGTACAGTCAGCTATGATTGCATAATACTTTGAACCCTTTATGCGGGATACGATTGTAGACATAACGTGTGATGCCATGAGTTCTATTAATTCATTTTGTATATTTTTGCCGCAATAATGGTCAGCCAAATCACCATTCAATGCCAGTCTGACGTGCTCTTCCATGATTGGATCAAACTTTGCCAATAACTGTACAAGACCTAAGAATTTTCCATTATTTGGGGTAAATAATTTATCTGATAACCCTCTGAATGCCATATTATTTTCAGCCAAATACAAAGTAATGTGCATCAATCTTTGAAGCACATTGCTCCATCGTAAACTTTCTTTAGAAATTAGCTTTTGTTCTTCCTTGTCAATAGTTAATCCAGTTTTAAACCTGATTTCAGCTTCAGTCCATTGAGTTAATGCTTTTTTGTGGTTAGGACTATTTTCATGCAGTTTCAGAGCTTCACTTAAATGTTTCCAATTTCTGAAACCCACAGTGGTAGTCAAATTAGTAGTTGACTTTAAATCAAACAGTCGACAACAAAAGCAAAAGACACTGTCGTTTGATACAGAATAAACTAGCCACCTTCGTCTGATAGTTTCTTCGATTGATAGTTTTCTTGTGTAATGAGTTGAAGAGAAATGACGCCCATTTTCATCTTTTGGAAAGTTATTTAGACATACTTGTGAGGGTCCACATATTATAATGCGATATATATCTCTAGCATTAAGTACTTTTGGCCACGTACCTACATCAGAAACATTGTATTCTTTTATTGCAAGAACGTTGATACTTTCATTGACCACAGACGTCATGTGTTGATTTTGACTTGGAGAAATATCAGAGGATTCATGCAAAGATGTACTGCGCTGGTCAATTTGATCACCTTCAATAGGTGATTGTATATTTTTTGTGTATAATTGTTCACAGTCTGAGGAAATATTTGCTGATACATGGTCTTTTGATTCAATATCTGAAGTATTTGCCTTAGAATTTCCTTTAAGGTACTAATAAATATTCATGTGCTTTTTAGTTTCTTCAAGAACATTTTCTTTTTCAGCTTTTCTTTTCCGATTTTCTGAACTAGAAAGCTTTTTTTAATCATTTCCTTCTCTTCTGGCATGATTTAATAATTTGACAAATTATTGCTTGGAAACTGCTCTATTTCGCGACCACAATATTCGATCTATAACAAATAAAGAAATTCATCTATCAGTAGACGTAACTAGAAAAAAACCTGAACTGAAAGATAAAAATGTTTTTCGCACCTACCAGAAAATTAAAATGTTGACACAGTCACGACACTCGTTTCACTCACAATTATTCAGCCACGAAAACATGACCGCTGCCTCCGACTCTTACTGACAATTACTGACATGCGGGTGCAAATCGTAGGGCTGCCAACATATGCAGTCTAACAAACATTGTGTGGCGCTGTATTATTTCAGTAAGTTAGGGGAGAATTCTCTATGAATGCAGTGCACGCATTGCATGATCTATTAATTAATGTACATGAGTCATTAAGTCACAAATATTCGATATAAATACATTCGTATTAATTAAATCATAATGTAATGTATATTTCACAGTCTGTATTTTCTTTTATTTGGAGCGACCGGTAGTTTCTGTTGCAAACGAGAGATGGTGCGGCTGCATTGGCTCTTCCTTGTTGCAGTTCTTGAAACAAATAAGAGAGGCGCTTTGGTAGAGCCCGTGCTAGCCCGCGTCAAACATGGATGGTTGCAGACAATACGAAGATTGCATTCAGCATGATTTCTCTTCTGCTACCCCGAATTCATCGCGCATTCGTGATATTAGCGACGTATGTTGAATGAGACTGAATAATATTTTAGTTTCGCGAAATGGGTGATTGTAAATTGTAATTTTTTTTTTACATGCGTTTAGTACGTGGCGCCCCTTGGGCCCCGGCGCCCTGAGCGACCGCCCGAGTCGCCCCACCCTAAAGCCGGCGCTGTAAATGAGTCACTACAGTGCGGAGCTATACATCCACCAATGTAACCAAAAGCTGCGACAGGTGAGTACATTGTTCAAAGTAGTACTTTACACTCAACAATTCGTATTACAATATGAGCTTTTTCCAACAGTGCCCCAAACTTGTTAAGGTTTGCAAACAGAAAGGATTCATGTAGAAATACTGCAAATATGATAAACAATTTTTTAGTATGACTGATTTTATGAATGGGTTATTTGCCGTAACTATGCATTAGATTTCCTGTAAAAAGACTATAAACACGCCGATGCCTGATGTCTCAACCCACGTCATCAGGCTGCGCCAAAGCGTCTCGTTTCCGCTGAACCTTCCGTCCAACACTAAGTAAAACTACATAATAGTAGGGTGTAACATGGTATCAATTAAGGACTGTAGGAAAGATAATTCTTTATTTTGAATTTTTGAAGGAGTATTTGATCTGATGGAGGAGATTCAGTAGAGCATTGTCGGGCTGTGCACGACACATTACGGAAGTGCGCCGCTTATAATGACTGACATTCCTTAAGAACGATTCTACGTAGCCTGGTCCAGGTGCTGCAGCGTTCACTCATATCCCCCGCAGTGTGAAATCCTATAGGTTGCTCCAATGAGGAACTAGACTAGATGAAATACACTGGACACTCCACGGACCCAAAGTTAGACTCTCGAGAAAGAGAAATATGTGAAAAAGCAAAAAAGCATTACACAGATTTAGAAAAAAACGGATATGCTGCTGTCGCTTCCATAGACGCTAAGTGAAATACTCATCAACAATGTGGAAAAGTTCAAAAAAATTTAAACATTTTTCATTTACACATTATTTAAAAGGCTCAACATAATGTTGCCTACTGTAGCCAAGCATTATTCGAAACAAAAACAGTTTTCAAGATGTACCCCACATAGGTCGCATTACTGCACTGACGTCGTGCCGGTCAAGGCTATATGATTCGACAAGTAGGTGGCAACGTTTTTGCAGAGAGAATAGGAAAGTTGGTATGCTGCTACAACAAATATCTTCATCAGCATATGCTACAAAATTTGATCTTTCCGCATACTTACAGATTTATTATTCGAAAGGGAGTAATTTTCCTTCCATTGGAGGACCTTGTGTAGAGTGTACATAAAGACAAAAGTCGAAGAAGCAAAAAAAAAAAAAAAATGTTTAAGGCTTTTACGGCGTACTGATTGTTCCATAAAAACACGGGAGAACTGCCGGATATCAGTAACGTCCTGCCACGATATTTCAGTGCAGAGTCTTCTGGCCATCTTCAGGTGAGTGCCACTGTAGTAGCACTGGCGAGTACGCGCTGAGCTCCGCTATTTAAAGCCATACTGACGGGTGACTCACCTGAAGATGGCCAGAAGACTCTGCGCCGAAATATCGTGGGAGGACGTTACTGATATCCGGCAGTTCTCCCGTGTTTTTATGGAACAATTAGTACGCCGGGAAAGCTTTAAACGTCACATCAAACAACTCTACGGGGAGGAAGTGATGGAATGTATTCGAAGATTCGACAAGTTACGTGAAAGAAGAGCGAGGCCGCTGAGCTCATTGATATTCTTATTAACTTGCAGAGACGAGGGCATTATTCCAACGTTTGCCAAAATTGTGCATTTAATAAATACCGCTGCTGCAAACAACATCAAACATAAAGCAAGCATGGCTTTGGTGAGAGAAAGGATTAGTTTTAGTCGGCGTGAATTGGATTCTGTGTCAAGGGACATGTTCCACATACATTTGGAATTGGCAGCAAGACTAATTTCTCTGTCGTGGGACTGGGTGGATGGTGTGACATGGGCTAAAGCAAACTGGAGCCATGATAAAGCTGTGACGAGGCAAACTGCCAAGATTGACAGACTTTCTAAACAGATGCAGTAGGAAGTTCCAACTCGACGATCTGTTGTTAATTTGACAGAGAAATCTTTAGATGACGCGACTGTGTCTGTGCTAGCAAAAGGACTGAATTTTGCTCCCACGCCTGTTTCCCCGCTACTAGTGGATTTCATCAGTGCCATCGAAGAAGCTGTACGCCGTCTTGATACAGATGAAGCGGAAGAAGTTCGCCGAGAGACTTGCCGTTTATTGAGCAGAGGTGCACCAATGAAGAGTAACATTTCGCCCATGGTTAAGATAGCCCTTCGTAAATTACGAGCAGATGTGGATACAGTAGTCTTAAAATCTGCCTAAGATTCACGAGGAAAATGTGCCATTACGTCCAATTGTGAGTAACATTGGAGCAGCCACCTACGAACTAGCAAAATTCTTGGCATCTCTGCTCAAACCAATGATAGGCAAGTGTGCACATCACATAAAGAATTCGGGTGATTTTATCTGCCGACTTTAGTCACTAAAACTGCAAAGTAACGACTTACTGGTCAGTCTTGATGTGATTTCACTTTTCACAAACGTGTCTCTGGTGGACTCACTACACCTCATTGGGAATATGTTTGGTGAAGACATTACAGTGTTGTTTGAGCACACTCTCTCCTCTACATATTTTATATTTAACAATGAATTTTACGAACAATCTGACAGTGTCGCAATGGGGAGTCCTTTGTCTCCCCTGGTGGCCAATCATTTTATGGAAGACTTTGAGGAGAGAGCACTCGACTCTGCAACTTTTAGACCGACAGTATTTTGGCGATACGTTGACGACACTTTTATAGTGTGGCCTCATGGTCTGGACCGTCTCCAAGAATTTTTACGTCACATGAACTCCATACATGAAAACATAAAGTTGACAATGGAGACAGAGAAAGATGGTTGGTTGCCTTCCATTTTTAGACGTCTTGGTGCGACGGAAGGGTGATGGCATACTTGGTCACTCGGTGTACAGCAAGCCCACTCATACAGACCTGTATCTACACGCTACTAGTTGCCACCATCCAATACAAACAATGGGCGTTCTCAAAACCTTGATCCACCGTGCCCATACCATCTCTGACGCCGACAGTCTTCAAGTGGAACTGGAACACCTGCAAAAAGTATTTCTGAAGAATGGCTTTTCACCTAGGCAAGGGAACAGAGTGATGAAGACCTACAAACGACGGAACAAGGAAGAGGCCTTCAGGTCGACTGCTTATCTACCATTTATTGGGAATATTTCTTCACAAATAGGCAGAATATTGAGAAAGTATCAAGTGAGAGTCATCATTCACCCTCCTTCCAAAATTTCATCACTGGTGGGATCCGTTAAAGACGACCTGGGCCTGCGTAAATCAGGTGTTTACAAAATTCCGTGTGAATGCGGCAAATCATATATAGGGCAAACAACACGAACTGTGCAGGAACGCATTGTGGAACACCAACGGCATACTCGCCTTCTCCAACCCACCAAGTCCACAATCGTCGAACATTATATTTCCACAGACAGTTCCATGAATTACAACGACACAAAAATTTTGGACCATACATCAAACTTTTGGAGCTCGATTATCAATGAATCTGTGGAAATAAGATTGTCTGACAACGAGACTCACATCAATCGAGATAGCGGTTATCAGCTAAACTCTGCTTGGAATCCTGTTATAGAGAAACTTCGTAGTCGACTTAGTAATCTGCATAAAGATGAAAATCGACCTGATATCGATACGCCAAGCTTTCACCGTGGAGGGCGCGAGGCGCAGCGCACGGAGCTGTAATGAACGCGCACGCTGAGCAGCGCATGCGCAATGCCACCTCAGTATGATTTTAAATAGCGGAGCTCAGCGCGTACTCGCCAGTACTACTGCAGTGGCACTCACCTGAAGATGGCCAGAAGACTCTACGCCGAAATATCGTGGCAGGACGTTACTGATATCGGGCAGTTCTCCCGTGTTTTTACGCAACAAAAAAAAAATTCCTTGTATAAGCTTCTTATATATCAAAAACTTTTTTGCTCCTAATAATTTGATTCTCTAATGATATCCAAATTCATTTCTTTGGTAGAAGAGCAAGATTTCTGTCGTTGATTGCTGGTGCTCGTAAGATATAGTGCTGGGTGTTCATCCGCCCGACAGCTTGAATCACGCTTTTTCTATGGTATCTCAAGGTTCGGTGTTGACACGCAAGCGTTCCGGACTCAGGCGGCGCGTGAGACCGGCATGTCAGTCTTTCTCCGTCGCGTGGTGTGACCAGGGGTGTGTACAGTTCGCTTTTAACCTTCCCATGCTTGCTTGTTACAAGTCAGGCAAGCAACTGCACGTTTTCAGCAGAACTGCCACGCTGCTTCACATTCCCATCCAAGCCAGGCTGTGTCCAACTCAAGCAGGCTAAGGGAGCCTTGCTTGCCAGCCTGCCTGTCTTCCCGCAGGGTTCGGAAGTTGATGAAAATACCCGCGTATCACCAGTATTAATGAATTCATTTTGGTCGTTGTAGACCAAAAAACTGTGGATTTTGTTTGTTATTTTACCCCTTTTCTGGGTATTTCAGACACATTTATTTCTTGTAAGAAAATGAAGCGGCTTCAACCGTCTTTATGGCCTTATTTATTGCGTAGCTACCAGTTTCGGCGCTTCAATGCGCAGTCCTGTATACGTAAACAGTAATGATAGAATTATCAACTTATCAATAATGCAACAGGAAGACAGATTAAAAACTGAATGAGAATCAAGGACAAGACTCTACAAGTGAATTTACAGTAAATATTTGATAGAGCGAACAGATACATCAGTTGTAACATACCTAAAGTATACCATGACGAGTTTCCACTGTACACATTGTACAATTATATTATTTTTTAATAAAGTCATTAAACAACTATTCCATGATTTTATTGGCCAGTCGGACATACGTCATCTGCACAACCCTGAAATAAGCTACTGAAAGATCAGATAACTGTGGTAGATGATAAATATATGAAGGAGACAACATCATAAACAAATAAAGCGAAGAAACGTGTTGTGTCAAGTTATAAAATGCTGAGGAGTACCCAGTTGATGTTCATACTTACGTCATATACATAAAATGATTATCCAAGACGTGTCAGTGGACCAAATATAGGATCCATCTCAAATCATAACGTAAGTAGAACACATGAACAACAATCATACTGAGCGACATTCATGAGTGAATGCATCCGTATATCATGTACTGGCATGAAACAATCACACACAAGTACACTAAGTAGCCTGCGAGGATGCAGTGGACCAAACAGGATGACACAACAATCTGACTAGCAAACCGCTTAAATAGTACTCATATGTATTAGATATAAGTGAACACACAAAAAATATAATGAAATTTGAATTGCATATACCTATCAGTAAATGTACTGTAACCAGTACACATCTTGGTCTTTCAACCACATCTAAACCATAAACCATTATATCCATGCAATCAAGTTTCAAATGAACCGTACACCATACATATCGTCTAACACCAAACATAATTATCATTTCCCAATTCGGGGTAGGGATCATTTATTATGTTTACTTCTCAACAAGAAGAATTTAATGGTTTTCCAGCTGGTATTACTAAACTTGTTGTAACTGAACTATTGCGTGCAGTGTCTCTGTTTGTATGTCTCTGAAGTACAACATTCCGTGCGGCGTCGAAGACCGCCACAATATACGTCATTTCGTACGTGTAGACAAATTACTCTCGTGGAGGAGAGGCAGCTGCCAACTCCGACATTTGTCTGCAAAATTCTTGAAGTGTAAGAGAAAGAAAACTTCTATAGGATCTTCTCGAACTGGAACACTGCCATTCGCATTTGGTTATTCGATGATTGTCTGTGAGTGAAATGAGTTCCATTTTAGCAGAGAAAACTTTCTCTATGCTTTTGACAGTGTTATTGAAGCAGGTTCTACAGCAAACAACGACCACCAAATGTTCGAAGCTTGTAATATATAATACACTATTGGCCATTAAAATTGCTACACCAAGAATAAATGCAGATGATAAACGGGTATTCATTGGACAAATATATTATACTAGTACTGACATGTGATAACATTTTCACGCAATTTGGGTGCATACATCCTGAGAAATCAGTACCCAGAACAACCACCTCTGGCCGTAAAAACAGCCTTGATACGCCTGGGCATTGAGTCAAACAGAACTTGGATGTACAGGTACAGCTGCCCATGCAGCTTCAACACGATACCACAGTTCACCAAGTGTAGTTACTTGCGTATTGTGACGAGCCAGTTACTCGGCCACCATTGACCAGACGTTTTCAATTGCTGAAAGACCTGGAGAATGAGCTGACCAGGGCACCAGTCGAACATTTTCTGTATCCAGAAAGGTCCGTTCAGGACCTGCAACATGCGGTCCTGCATTATCCTGCTGAAACGTAGGGTTTCGCAGGGATCGAATGAAGGGTAGAGCCACGGGTCGTAACACATCTAAAACGTAACGTCCACTGTTCAAAGTGCCGTCAATGCGAACAAGAGGTGACCGAGACGTGTAACCAATGGCACCCCATACCATCACGCAGGGTGATACGCCAGTATGGCGATGACGAATACACGCTTCCAATGTGCGTTCACCGCGATGTTGCCAAACACGGATGCGACCATCATGATGCTGTAAACAGAATCTGGATTAACCCGAAAAAATGACGCTTTGCCATTCGTGCACCCAGGTTCGTCGTTGAGTACACCATCACAGGCGCTCCTGTCTGTGATGCAGCGTCAAGGCTAACCGCAGCCATGGTCTCAGAGTGATATTGCATGTTGCTGCAAACGTCGTCGAGCTGTTCGTCCAGATGGTTGTTGTCTTGCAAACGTCCCCATCTCTTGACTCAGGGATCGAGACGTGGCTGCACAATCCGTTACAGCCATGCGGATAACATGCCTGTCATCTCGACTGCTAGTGATACGAGGCCGTTGGGACCCAGCACGGCGTTCCGTATTACCTCCGGAATCCACCGATTTCATATTCAGCTAACAGTAATTGGATCTCGACCAACGTGAGCAGCAATGTCGCTATACGATAAACCGCAATCGCGATAGGCTACAATCCGACCTTCATCAAAGTCGGAAACGTGATGGTACGCATTTCTCCTCCTTACACGAGGCATGACAACAACGTTTCACCAGGCAACGCCGGTCATCTGCTGTTTGAGTATGAGAAATCGGTTGGAAACTACCCTCGTGTCAGCACGTTGTAGGAGTCGCCACCGGCGCCAACCTTGTGTGAATGCTCTGAAAATCTAATCATTTGCATATCACAGCATCTTCCTCCTGTCGGTTGAATTTCGCGTCTGTAGCACGTCACCTTCGTGGTGTAGCAATTTTAATGGCCAGTAGTGTATGTAGTTCATTACAGAATACATTGATCAAAATTAAATACGCGCAGTTACCTTTGAAAAGCAAAAGACTGTACTATGGCCGTTTCTAAGCTCCACATTAACATTACATATCGCTTTGAATTTAAAAAAGCACAAATCATACAATATGGAGGCTAACAATGATTGTTTCATTGAAGACACTTCCTACACCTCCTCTCGTTGCGCTGTCTCGTAACAAAATCCCCCACATTCAGATTTTCTTACTTTTCTTCGCTCGCCATAGAGCAACTCTAAGTCAATATATAAACAACTCGCTCGTGCAGGTGAAACGCGCCACCTCGAACCAGCTACATTTCATCCATCCCCTACCCAGGCTGGACCACACTCACGAATCACCACTGACAACAAGCGATTGGCCGGGCCATGATCCCCCAGACGCTCACCCCTTCCGCCCCCACGCCACCCGGACACAGCCCCCAGGGGAATCCATCGAAAACCGGGAGTAAGGTCTGCCAATCTAGCCACCAAATCCCATTTCGCACTCTTGTAGTTTTAACTGAAATTTCTTAATTTAAAATACATTCTTGTTCAGCTTTTTCACACTCAGTTATTGCAGAGAAGCTGGGTAACATCGGCCGATCTCGCAGAGAAGCACCGCACTACATGGCGGACTCGTCTCGAATGATGACTTTGTCCCCCACGACCGCTAACGGGATGCGTAGTCGATGGATCGTGGTGAACCAGGTGGTTACGGTCTCGCATCGGGATCAGGAATGGGATGTGGTGAACTAGGAACAAAATGGCCAGTCTGAACCTTCTGACACCTTACTGTGAATTTATTCTTGGCCCTGAAATTGTTAGTAGATTGGTATGCTAACATATTTCTGCACTGGCATGATAGATTCGGATCGAATTTTTCTTTGTTCATTTTTCACCATTCTTTCACATAAATAACACTTTTGTTAAATGTCACTGGTTTTATATCCTATTTTCATCGAATTACAACATGGATCAGTCTCAACACGGTATGAATTCTCATAATGTTCCTAATTATCGTGCATTGGTTGTACTCTTATCAACAGTTACAGATAGTCCAGGGGCACGCATAATTACAATATGACATTGTGCTAGTTCTGCAAGGGCTGCAGGAGAGCTTCTGTGAAGTTTGGAAGGTAGGAGACGAGACACTGGCGGAATTAAACCTATGAGGACGGTTCGTGAGTCGTGCTTGGGTCGCTCAGGTGGTAGAGCACTTGCTCGCGATAGGCAAATATCCGAGGTTCGAGTCTCGGTCACGCAAACAGTTTTAATCTGCTGGGAAGTTACACATCAGCACACACTCCGCTGCAGAGTGAAAATTTCATTCTGACAGTTGAATATAATTTGTAAAATATCAAACAGGTGAAACTACTTGCCAAATTGAAGGAAGAAGTGTTCTTATCCCACATTTCAAATTTCGATCCAGAGTACTGATAATTTCACAGGGGATGTAAGCTGTGTCGATAGGAGAGTAAATGGATGCAGCCACATATGTCCGTCAGCCTGCTAACTGAGAACAAGTAGCAAAGTCTAATACTCTTTTTCGTATATGGAGCTGTATTTTTCATGTCAAATAACTGAATGTAATTATGGAAAACGTAAAACAGATATAACAACTTACCAAAAGAAGGCAAGATGTTTTCTGTTCCCACAACTGTAGTCCTAATTCAGTGCAGGAAACATTTCGTGGGAGATATCAGCTAAGTCGCTAGCAGAGTAAGAGGATGCAGCCACATACTCTCGTCAATCTGTTGATAGAGAACAACACAAAAAAGCTCTTCATACATCTTGTATATGAATCTGGATTTCTGATGTCAAACAGCTGACTGAAATTTTTAGAAACGTAAGACCGATATGTCTACATCATGAAAGGTAGGAAGAAGTGTTCAGTAAAAATATTTTACATGAACTTGGGTGGCGGAATCATTTTATTTTAGATATAAGTCAGTCAGAAGCAGAGTAATTGCTTGCAGCCACAGATAAACGTCAACATTCTGATAAGGAACAAGAGGAGATAATTGTTACTACATTTGGTACACGAATCTGTATTTTAGATACCAAATAACTCAATGCATTTTCTGGAAATGTAAAACAAACGTAACTACTTGCAACAAGAATGGAAGAAGAGTAACGTCCCATATTTCAATTTCTAACTCGGCGTAGGACTCATTTCGTGCCATCTACCAGTCCGTAGCACAGTAAGTGGATATATACACAGATAACCGTCAACTTTCTGATAAATAACAGGAGAATAAATGTTACTTATTGCGTATACGAATTTATTACTGTCACGTCAAATAGATGAGTGTAGCTTTTTAAAATGTAAAACGGATGAAACAACGAACGGAAGCTAGGA
Organism: Schistocerca piceifrons; assembly: GCF_021461385.2. Classification (NCBI taxonomy): domain Eukaryota; kingdom Metazoa; phylum Arthropoda; class Insecta; order Orthoptera; family Acrididae; genus Schistocerca; species Schistocerca piceifrons. The sequence goes on from NC_060138.1 coordinate 239,406,262, forward strand.
TACAGTGTTACGTCCCCATACTTCAAAATCGCTTCGCTGTAAATGTCATTCCATTGCAAATAAAAGATCAGTCGACAGAAGAGTAAGTGGATGTAGTGACTGATGCCCGACAGCCTGCCGATATCCAACAAGATGAAAAACCTGTTGCTAAATTTCGTATACAAAGCTCTGATATTCACGTCATAATAGCGAATGTGATTTTTAGAAATGAAAACAGGCGTAACTACACTCATACTCATAAATTAAGGATAATTGCATAATGTGGTGCCACACAACGTGACACTACACAAACTGGCGCTAGTAGCATAGCCACACACACGACACAGATCTCTAAGTCCACGGTATTGGTGATAAGTTGAGAAAACAGTCCCGAAACACATGTGCTACAAAACCCCTGTTTCCTGCGCATGTACCCAGGCATCAATATGAGATATGATCACCATACACACGTACACGGCCGCACAACGGGTTGGCATACAATGGATCAGGTGGTCGAGCAGCTGCAGGGGTATAGCCTCCGATTCTTGCACCAGTGCCTGTCGGAGCTCCTGAAGTGTAGAAGGGGTTTGAAGACGTACAGCGATACGTCGACCGAGAGCATCCCAGACGTGCTCGATGGGGTTTAGGTCTGCAGAATAGACAGGCCACTCCATTCGCCTGATATCTTCTGTTTCAAGGTACTCCTCCACGATGGCAGCTCGTTGGGGCCGTGCGTTATCATCCATCAAGAGGGAGGTGGGACCCACTGCACCCCTAAAAAGGCAGACATACAGGTGGAAAATGACGTCCCGATACACCTGAGCTGTTCCAGTTCCTCTGTCAAAGACATGCAGGGGTGTACGTGCACCAATCATAATCCCACCCCACACCATCAAACCACGACCTCCCTTTCAAAGAGATTAAGGGGTTGGTATTTGGATCCTGGTTCACGCCAAATGAAAACCCGGCAAAATCACTGTTCAGACTATACCTGGACTCGTCCGTGAACATAACCTATGACCACTGTTCCAATGACCATGTACTGTGTTCCTGACACCAGGCTTTACGGGCTCTCCTGCGACCAGGGGTCAGTGGAATGCACCTTGCAGGTCTCCGGGTGAATAAATCATGTCTGTTCCGTCGTCTGTAGACTGTGTGTCTGGAGATAACTGTTCCTGTGGCTGTGGTGAGGTCCCGAGCAAGGCTACCTGCAGTACTTTGTGGGCGTCTGCGGGCACTGATGGTGAGATATCGGTCTTCTTGTGGTGTTGTATACTGTGGACGTCCCGTACTATACCGCCTGGACACGTTTCGTGTGTGCTGCAATCGTTGCCATAATCTTGAGATCACACTTTGTGGGATACGGAGGGCCCGTGTTACGACCTGCTGTGTTTGACAAGCCTCCAGTCGCCCAAGTATTCTACCCCTCATAACGTCATCAATATGTGTTCTCTGAGCCATTTTCAACACACATTCACCATTAGCACGTCTGTAAACGTCTGCACACTTACTCCCTGCACCGTACTCTGACGTGCACCAATACACCTCTGCGTGTGTGGACTGCTGCTAGCGCCACCGTGCGACGACCACAGGTCAAATGCACCGCATCGTCATACCCCGAGGTGATTTAAACCCACAAACCGCCCACCAGAGCGTTGTTTCACCATGTATCAGCATTATCCTTAATTTATGAGCATGAGTGTACTTACCGAAAGAAAGGAAGAAATATTTTTTCCTCGCAATTCAAATTCGAGTTCGGTGTAGCGATCATTTCATTGTGGATATAATCTCACTCGATACCAGAGTACTTGGTTGCAACCACATACAAGGGTCAACCGGCTTAAAGATAAGTCGCCAGATCAGTTAATTTCTTTCGTATATGAATCTGCATTTTTCAAGTCTAATAACTAAACGTAATTTTGAAAAATGTAAAAAATATGTAACAAGTTACCAAAAGAAATTAAGAAGCATTATGCCCCAACATTTCAAATTCGAATTTGGAGTAGGGATCATTTCGTTGGAGACATAAACTTAGCAGGTGGCAGAGTTTATAGGTGCAGCCGCTTATAGCCAACAGCGTGATGATAGTGAAGAAGACGAAAAATTTCTTGGTACGTTTCGTGTATAAATCTCCATTTTTTTATGACAAGTAGTTGAATGAAATTTTAGAAATGTAAAACAGATGCAACTATTTACCAAAAAAGAGAATGAAAATTTCTGTCGCCAAATTTAACATTCGAAGTCAGTCTAAGGGCATTTCAGTGGAGATATGTGCTTAGGCCATACCAAAGTAAGTGGATGCCGCCACAGATGTCCGTTAGTCTGTGGATGGTAAACAAGATGAAAATTCCGTTAGTACACTTCCGTAATGTATCTGCATGATTCTTGTCAATTGCCGAATGTATTTTTTAACGTAAAAGAGATGTAACTAGTAACGGAAAGGAAAAGGAGAGGTCTGTACCCACATTTTAAATTCAAAATCAGTGTAGGGACCACTTCGTTTGAGACATAAGCTAAGTCGTTAGCAGAGTAAGTGTATGCAGCAACAGATACCTTCAGTCTGTAGGTAGAGAACAAGACGAAAAATCTGTTACCACATTTCCTATACGAACCTGTATTTTTCGTGTAAATTGCCGAATCTAATTTTTAAACATATAAAAGAGATGTAACTAGTTGAATAATAAAAGAAGACGTGGTATTAGAGCTCAGTATAGGGACTATTTCGATGGAAATACAAGTTACGTCAATAGGAGAGTAAGTGGATGCAGGTGGAGATACCCGTCAAACTGCTAATAGAGAAAAAGACGAAAGTCTGTTAGTACACTTCGGCGGTCAAATAGCACAATGTAATTATAAAAATGTAAATCGTTCGTACCCACTTACCAAAAGAAACTAAGAAGGGTTCTGAAACCACATTTTAAATGCGAATTCGGTGTAGGTACTATTTCCTTGGAGATATAAGCTTGGAGACATAAGCTAAGTCGACAGGAGAGTAAGTGGACGCTGGCGCAGATACCCGTCAACCTAGATACCCGTCAACCTTCTGATAGAGAACAAGACGAAAAGTCTGTTACAGCATTTCACAAAAGAATCTTGAATTTTCATTTCTATTGCAGAAAGTAATTTTTAAAAATTTAAGCAGCTGACACTGCTAACCAAAAGAAAGAAAGCAGTAGTCTGGTCCGTCATTTAAAATCCGAGTTCGGTGTACCGCTACTTTCATTGGGGATGTAAGATCTGTCGATAGCAGGGTAAGTGGATAGTCACGGGTGCCCGTCAACCTGCCGATAGAGATCAAGATGAAAAATATCTTAACACACTTCGTATATAGATCTAAATTTTTTATGTAAAATTCGTGGATATGACTTTTGGAATTATGAAACCGACGTAACTACATACCAAAAGACAGGAAGAAGTGTTCAGTTTCAAAATTTCAAATTCTAATTCGCTGTAGGGCTCATATCATTGGTGAAATATGTCAGTCAGTAGCACAGTAAGTGGTTGCAGGCACAGATACCCCATAATCATCTGACAGAGAACAAGAGAATTTTTTTCTACGTAGTTCCAGCATGTTGGAGTAGCTTTGTTCAGTAACTTCTGTTAATCAACAGAACGAGAAACCAATGCAGTGTATCAAAAACAATACATTGCATTTTTTACAGTATGTGGTATGTCTTGATCATTATTATGTGTCATACAATGAGTAGGAAAACTCTTGATTTATGTATGCACTGTTGTTTGTCGCACCTGCAGGTTGTTGCTGGTTGGAAAATAAGGCTTCTGTGTTTTTTGTCCTCGGTTCACGGGTTGATTATGTGATCTTCACCACTTAATTGTTTTAAAAATTTTGTCTGGATTCCTTTTCGTTAGCATATATGATTTATACAACTACAACTGAGTAACGTATGATTTCTCTGTTGAACATGATAGTTCTTATTTATTTGACTGTAAAGAAATGGCGGATAGTCGTTTCTGGTACAATTTTCAGTAACTTTTTTTATTACTACTAGTAATATATTTACATTCCTGCCATGTTATTCCCATGACCTGCCCTGTTTTTGGCAGCTTCATCTTCATGCTACTCACGCTCCCCGTTTTCCAGCCCCCCTCTTCCCCACCCAATCTCCCCTTCCCCCCCCCCCTCCCCCCTACAACCACACTCCCAACCTACATGCCCATGGGTATGGTTATGCTATGTCTTCTTCAGGATGGCAAGCACATTTTTGGGGCTTTGTAAAAAGATAGATTTGTGGTTTAATATTTGGTTTTACTTGGGACAATTTATGAAAAAGTTGTTTTATCCTCACGTAATTTCTAAAGCTTGATGTTGTGAAGTTTCCATGCTTGTAAATGGCGGGAAATGATGAAGATTTTTAATTTCCTGTTGTATTGTTTTCTTTTAATACTAACGTGCCTGTAAACTTCTCATGATTTTTACGTGCCAACATGGTGAACAACTTTGTAATAGGCACTCTATGTGGTGCTGCTGTGTTTTACTGTTCAGGGATTTTAACTATTTGGTAGTTTTTGGTAAAGGTTTTAAAAATTACAAGTTTTATTGTCGACTTGTACGGTTATTGTATGAATTTTTGTATTATTGGTGGTTGGAGAACATTTTAATTGAATGCTGATAGGGCGTCTCCTTCCTTACGTTGCCTTACGACAGCGGCAGGAGTCAACTGCCAAATGTTCACTGCACAATTTTAGCATCTTAGGAAAAGCCATTTCGACTATGTTATGTAAGTTTCGAAAAAATATGTTCTGCATGTTTGGCATATGCTTAAAACTTTGGTAAATCTGTATTATACATGGGCTCATTTTTCGTTTTCTGCCCTGCAGGATGATTTGAAAGTGTGTTTCCGCCCGAAACTAGTCATAGAATGAATAAAGAGTAAAAATTTGCGGCTTTAAGTGGTTTTTCGTTATATGGACATATTTCTTACGACATTTCGTATACGAATCTGTATTTTGATGTCAAATAGCTGAAAGCATTTTTTAATGTAAAACATACGTTACTACTTATTACAACAAATAAAAAATTGTTGTGTCCCACATTTCAGTTTCTAATTCGGTGTAGGGATCATTTCATGTTATCTCCCAGTCGATAGCACAGTAAGTGGATGCAGACCCAAGTATCTGTCAACCTACCGATAGAGAAAAAGAGAAAAAAATCAGTTAATATATTATGTACATGAGTGCAGTTATAAAAGTTAGAAAGGATGTAACATACAAAAGTAGAATGAACTGATCTGTCCCCACATGTCATATACGATTCGTTATAGATTTCATTTCATTGGAGATAAGTGCCTAGCCGTTGATAGAGTAAGTGGACGCAGCTATAGATATCTTTCTACCTGCTAACAGAGAACAATACGAAAAACGTGTAACCATATTTCGCCAATGGAACCTGAATTTCTATGTCAATAGACGAACGTAACTTCCGAAAATTTAAGCAGGTGACACTACTAACCAAAAGAGAGGAAAAAGTGATCTGGTCCCACATTTAAAATCCGAATGCGGTGTATCGATACTTTCATTGGGGATATAACCTCTGAGGATGTCAGAGTAAGTGGATGCGGTCACAGCTGCCCGTCAGCCTACTGACAGAGAACAAGACGAAAAATATCTTAACATATTTCGTATATAAATCTAATCGTTGTTGCGATATTCCTGAATATAATTTTTGGAAATCTAAAACAGACATAACTACTTAACAAAAGGTAGGAGGGTAGGAAGAAGTATTCAGTTGCAAAATCTCATTCGAATTTGGTGTATTGATCATTTCATTGACGGAATATATCAGTCAGCAGCAGAGTAAGTGATTGCAGCCACAGATACTCTCCCTGCTGACGGAGAACAAGAGAAAATATTTATTAATTCATTTAGTATACAAATCTGTGTTTTTGATGTCAAATAATTTAAATTTTTTAAATGTAAAACATATGTAACTACCTACTGTAGCTAATCATGACCTGTTGTGTCCCAAATTTCAGTTTGCAATTCAGTGTACGGATAATTATGTGTCAGAATCCAGTTGAAAGCATAATAAATGGATGTAGACAGAAACAACCGACAACCTGCCAATAGGGAACTCGAGAATAAATCAGATAGCATATTGAGCATATGAATGTGCAACAGTCATGTCATGTAGATAAGTGTGGTTTTCAAGAAGGTGTAAAGATGTAGAAAAGAGAGGATGGAGTCTTCTGTCTCCATATTTCAAATTCGTTTCAGTGTAGACACCATTTCATTGGAGATAAATATGAGTGGACAGAAGAGTACGTGGATATAGTGATAGATGTCGGTCAGCCTGCTCATAGAAGAGAAGAGAAAAAATGTTACTACATTCATATACAAAAGTGTATTTTTCATGTCAGGTAGCTGGATGTAATTTTGAGAAGTGTAAAAACGGTGTAAATACTTACCAAAGAGGAAGGAAGAAGAGCCCCGATTCCCAGATCAAGGTCAAATGTAAAGCATATGTTGCTACTTACTAAAGGAAATGAAGAATTGTTGTCCAACATTTCCATTTCGAATTCAGTGTAGGTATCATTTCGTGTCACCTCGCGGTCGACAGCATAGTAAGTAGACGTAGACACAGATGCCAGTCAACCTGCTGATAGAAAACAAGACGAAAAAAATCTCTTAACATGTTGCCTATATAAGTTTGTATTTTTGCTGTAAATTGTTCGATATAATTTCTCGAAATGTAAAACAGTCATAGCTACTTCCCAAAGGTAGGAAGAAGTGCTCAGTTCCAAAATTTCAAATTATAATTCGGTGTAGGTAGCATTTTATTGTAGAAATGTGTCCATCATTAGCAGAGTAAATGGTTTCTGACACATATACCCTTTAACCTGCTGACAGAGAACAAGAGGAAATATGTATTACTAAATTTCGTATATGAATCTGTATTTTCAACTGTTAGTAATTTTTTTGAAATGTAAAACATATGTTACTACTTACTAAAACAAACAAATTACTGGTGTATCCTAAAATTTCAATTTCCAATTCAGCGTAGGGATCCTTCCATTTCGTCTCCCAGTCGATAGGCTAGTAATTGGATTTAGACAGAGATAACCGTCAAACTGCTGATAGAGAACAGGAGAATAAATCAGTTACTTATAAGTCCGAGAATCTGTATTTTTCATGTGAAATAGCTTAATGTAATTTGGTAAAATGTTAATCAGGTGTAACCATGTACCAAAACAAAGCAAGAAGCATTCTGTGCCAACATTTCAAATTCGAATTCGGTATATGGATCATTTCTTTGGAGATATAAGCTCAGCAGATGGCAGAGTCAGTGGGTGCAGCCACAAATACCCGACAACCTCCTGATACAGAAGAAGACGAAAAACTTGTTGGTACAATTGATATATAAATCTCTAATGTTGATGACAAGTAGCTGAATGAAATTTTAAAAATGTAAAACAGATGCAACTTCTTACCAAGAAAGTGGATGAAAACTTCTGTCCTCCAATTTAAAATTCGAAGTCAGTGTAAGGGTCATCTCATTGGAGGTGTCTGCTTAGACGATACTACAGTAAGTGGCTGCAGCCACAGATGCCCGTCAGTCTGTGGAAACTAAACAAGAAGATAATTCTGTTACTACATTTCCGATACATATCTGTATTTTTCAATTAATTGCCGAATGTATATCTTCCAACGTACAGAGATGTAACTGGTTACGAAAAGGAAGGAAGGAGATGGTTGTACCCACATTTCAAATTCAGAGTCTGTTTAAGGACCATTTCGTTTGATACATAAGCTAATTCGATAGCAGAGTAAGAGGATGCAGGTACGGATACACATCATCCTGCTAATACGGAACAGGAGGAAAAACATGTTGCTCCATTTCGTAAGAAAGCTGTTTTTTATGTCAAATAGCTGAATGTAATTTTCAGAAACGCAATACTTACGTATTAAAGAGAAAGAAAGAATTCTCTGTCCCAACATATAAAATGCGAATCCGCTGCAGGGCCATTTCATTAAGGCTATAAGCTCAGTCGATAGTATAGTAAGTAGATGCAATCACGGATGGCCGTCATATTGCTAAGAGAGAACAAGACGAAAAATTTTGTAGTACATTTCGTACATGAATCTGAAATTTTAATGTCACATCGCTGAACGTAAAAATTGATACAGATGTAATTACTTACCAAAAGATAGCATAAATTCTGTCCCTACACTTCAAATCTGAATTGGGTATAGGGATCATGTCGTTCGAGATATAAGCCCAATCCATTTCAGATCAAGCGGGTGCAGCCACAAATACCCTTCAACATATTGTTAGAGAACAAAAATAACATTTCTCACTAAATTTCGTATATTTGTTTCTGTTCCACGTAACAAAAAGGTGAAAGTAATTTTTAAAATTTTGAAACTTGTTAAATACTTCCGAAAAGAAGGGAAGATGCATCATGTGCCCTTATTTGAAATCCTGTGTAGGGATCGTTTGACAGGACAGTCTCTGTCGATAGCAGTGTAAACGCCTGCAGCCGCAGACCCACGTTTACCTGCTGATACTGAAGGTAAGGAAAAATCCTTTACCACATTTCGTATATTTATCTACAATACTTACGCGAAATAGCAACGTATTGTTTCTAGAAAAATAAAACACATATAGCTCATTGCGAGATGAAAGAACTGCGGGATCAGTCCCTCTCATCTCAAGCTCAAATTCGGGTTAGGAATCTTTTCTTTGCAAGTAAAATGCAGTCGATGTCAGAATTATTGTATGCATACCCTGATTCTCGTAAACCCTCTGATACTGAAAAGGACAAATCTGTTACCACATTTAGTAACTGAATCTGCAGTACTCATGTCAAATAGCGTAATGTAAGTTCTAGAAATATACAACACATGTAACTACATATAAAAAAAAGAAAAATGTTTTCTTTCGCCACATGTCAAATCCGAATGCGGTGAAGGGGTCCTTTCATTACGATCAATCGATAGCAGAGTAAGTGGTTGCATCCCCAGACCAACTATAACTTGCTGACAAAGAACACGAGGACAAATCTGTTATTACATTTCATGTATGAGTCTGTAATTGTTACTTGAAATATGGAACGTAATTTCTAAAAATATAAAACAAATACAACTTTTTTCCAGATAATTATTGAAAAAATAACGAATAACAATATTGTACAGCACAAAATAGCATATAAGCTGTACCCAAAGTATTCCTTCGCCCCTTGTAGAACTGCTGAGCTGAGACCCGGCCCCCTCCCCCCTCACAGTAAAATGTTTTCGTGAGGGACTGGGGGGGGGGGAGGGGAGGAGGGGGCGGGTAAATTGGCAACGAGAAGGAGCACCTCGCTCCCCTATACCACCGACGGATTAACATACTGCAGCCAGTGGAGATACGGAATCCAGATTGTAAAGAGGAAGAAAAAGAGCAGACAACTAAAACTGAACCCAAGTGTTGATAAGTTGTAGTTTTCAACCGGCTACATCCCAAACATGTAAAAAATATTTCAGCTCCTGTTTTTACGTTTATTAATCGATATACTAAGCAGTGTTAATAATGGAGGATAATTTTGGATAGTTGAATTTGTTCAAACAGAGGCATTTGAACTACTGGTTGAAACTGAAGGTTAAATCACTAGTGCTCTCTATTACCGGCTGCAGGCGATAAATGCCGGCGACACCGCCAGCGATACAGGCCTGGTATATGACGCGCTTAATGAACTCATCGTCGATGAAATTACTTGTTACGTCAGGTCATGGGCTGCACTACTGCGCAAAAGGTCACGTATAAATCATGTTCGCTGTTGTAAGCTGCATATCACCGATATGAAATGCACCATTAAGAAATGATTGCTATACCGACAGGCCTGCCGATTGAACGCCGAAGTTGACAGCGAAATTAATCAACGTATCAGCAGGACGAATCCGAGCGATCTCTACCTTATCAATTCGAGCTAGACGAGAATCCGAGATAATGTGGCAGTAACGTAACTAACAGTAACGTAACTAACTCCACAGGTACAAGGATGATAAAGTCACCTTATTTAACGATACGTAAACATAAAAAAACGATGGGTAAAATCAAGTGCGCGGCGCCATCCGTTGACTTAGACCAACGACGTAACAGTTAAGTCAAAGACTCTAAATAGGGACAACATCTGAACGCAAAAAGACAATTTCGTTAAAGAAAAGCAAATGTATTACAGAAAAATGAGGTAACACAAATGCATACGGCAAGATTCCATCGTGGTGAACTATGCACTCACGAGTTATATCGCAAAAAACTGAGTTAACGAAAACGAAAGTAACAACAGAAGAAAAGGAAACATGCATACCTTAAACAGATTTTCACAGTTTACACCATTACGTGAGAGAACCACAGACCACCTTAGAATTTCACTGCAGTATCACGCATAGTCATGTATTATGGAATAGCAGTAATTCTTAGTAATAAATATGGAATCTAGGGAGACTACTGTGGGAAAGTGGCGGATTTGAGCAGGGCCAAATTAGTATGTAACACTTCAACGGCAGAAAGAAAGAAATAATAACAAAGACCATACAGCAAACGTAAGGATATAGTCAGGAAATAAGGAGAAAGAAACGTATACTTGCTAACAGTTACACAAGTAACGAAAATTCGTGAAAAAAGAATGTTGAAACTGGTAACTATAATTAACCTATATAGGAATCTGGAACGAGAACTGACCTATATTAATCAGTTCCAGTCACAATTTCCGAGGTTAATTATTTTCCACGCCTGAGTGCGCAGTTGATTGTTGCAGGGTTTCTGTTTCTGATTTTAGTTTCTGTGCGCCTCTTGCGGATCTAGGCGCGTACTGCCCATTCTCTGAGAACTGTCACACCTCGCATCACTCTAACAATCGATTCCACGTTCCGTCATATCTCGTGATTTTTACGGCTGTCAATTATTTCGTTAAGAATTTAACATTTTCGTACCGCTCTCTAAGCTACTGCAAAAATCGAAAAACAACAAACGTTTTAAACGCCACCTAGACTTCACCCATATAACTCACGTACAGAGACAAGGACCAAAAGATAAGTCCTAAAACAAAGACATTCACTTAATGGAAAGCCACAAAAAAATAACGAAATGTGGAATGGAAAACTGTAGGTCACCTATGTAGCTGTCCCCTTAGGTTTCTACCTAACCTCAGCTTTGGAAATCATGCCACGTTCAGAGTAAACGAATAAATCATTTACGAGAACCAAGATTATAAATAAGATTGCTACTTAATTAACTTGCAGCAATGTAATGTATGCGCTTAGGTTCCTGCGTCATTAAACTCTCGGAAATCGCGAACTTTCGCAATAAACAACATAGTTTATGAAAAGTCAGATACATACAGATGCAACACTCCTGCTCATTATTGTTTATTGTTACAGTATCGGACACCAGCGTTGCAAGCGGTCAGCAAGCTACACTTCTGAATACAATATCGGATGGGTGTTAACGGTATCGTTTACATTAATTTTTAATGAAGATTTTTCAATGGGAAGCTTATGTAATGCCATAAAATCGATGATAACTATAAAACGGCAGCACATTTGTCTTTCTTTAGTTTCTAAGAACACTGGTACATATGTAACGGTACATTACAGAACTGTTTATTTACGATTCTGTTGAACATAGGAGCCCTCCCCCTCCCCCCTCCCAGTCGCTGGCTAGAGTCCTCCCTCTGGCAAGAGCGTGTGTGTCGTCCTTATAATAAGTTACTTTAAGTTAGATTAAGTAATGTGTCAGCTTGGGGACCGATGACCTCAGCAGTTTGATCCCATAGCACCTTATCACAAATTTCCAAAAAATTTTCTTCAACCTACAGATATTTGTTGGGGAACGTTGTTTTCTTCTAAGTATACAAAAATGGCGATTAAATAATAGAAGACCCAACCTTTTGCAGAAAGGCGTTGTATATTTTCTCATTACCGGTAAGTTCCCTTCACTGCACTTCCAGTCAACTCAGTGAATATGAAATGCAGGAAATCTGTATGGAATGCATTATTTAGCGCGACTGAAGCGGAATGAAAAATCATACAGACGCAATAGTAAAACGTCGAAACTAATGAAACTGTTTCCCAACGCAGAGGTACCAAGTTCCGGTACTGTTGCTACATCTCATTCACAAACTACATGAATCTTCAACACATTCGATTTTGAAGCAAAAGTAGACACAATTACGAAAATTAATAGTGCTTTGGAAAGTTGAGTGAAGTGTAAGAATGTACGAATCGTGAAATTCCATACAAAATTAGTACTCGTCAACGGTAGCGCCTATCATAGTAAGAAATGAAATCTACAGAAATATATGTTCCTCATGCATGAAATATGTATTTATTTACTCTTGATTTCAGCTGTGTAAGCTACCATAATACATTCGGATGTACTTCCTCATGAATAAGTTGTAGCTTAAGACACTGTATCAGTGAGTTTCGGCTGTTTTTACGTTCATTTCACTATAATCCGTGTCTCTCGATAATTTACTACATTTTCGTGTGCAAAAATATGCTGTTTTTACATTTATTTCACTATAATTCATTTCTCTCGATAGTTTACTAACTCTTGGAGAGCATAAATATAAAATCGATTGCGTTTATTAAGTAGAAAAGTAATGGAAAGGCGAAAGTTAATCTTAGGGTTATTTTCTCGCCCTAGGGGTGCTACTGTCGTTTGAACTGTCAGACGGTGACAATTTTCACAGCAGTGAGTGTAGCGATTGTTTATGTTACCTGTGATTTACGTCAGTTACTAAGACAACCACAGATAAAATTTAATAACAGCTCACTTATTGCAGCCCATATGTTTACATCATTCTCATTGAAAACTCATGATGTCACATTGGTCAAAGCTGACGGGTAGAATCGGAGACTGCAAATGGCCCAAACTGAAATTAATCCACAATATGGTAGAAATTCTTACAAAAATATATTATTTCTTACGATAGCTTCAAGTAACCATGCCGAAGTATTAACCTTCCAGAGCATTGTATAAATGAGTGAATGCACAAAGCACTCTGCACAGCACCTTCGTAGGAAATTAATAATTCGTAGCAGCCCGATCTTTCTGCAATTGAAGGATTCATAAAATTAATGTTTCTCCAAGACAAACTACCTTAGACAAATCGTAATAAATAGCCTGGAAAATTGGTTTACAAATTTAAATTACTCTGAATATAACTGCTGCGTCAAAGATCTCCATGTACGAGTATATCAAGAACACACGATTGCGAGAATTTATGTTATGCATCCACAGACAGGTGCAATCTATTTGACGCCTGTTTATTGACAGAAATCAGATTCTGGTTGATGGCTTACCAGAGACTGCTGTAGCTACCCGGTGCTCTGACAGCATTTCTTGTATTTAAAACATTGCTGAACGGAGACAGAAACAGTCGTGTTGCTCGCCATTCGACTCATCTCAGACCGTTGCTAAGCCACGGAGTGGGCCGTTGAAGAGAGCCCTGTATTGTTGACGGCTGCGTCACGTCGCGATTTGTCTTGTTTAAGAGGGTGTGAGGACTATTATCACTGTAGAATTTAACGTACTATCAAGCTATGGTATCGGGGGCGTAAGCAGGGAGTGGAATCCGGGGCAATCCCATCGAGAATAAGGCGCCCGAAGGAAAGAAACGAAATAAATAAGCAAACCTCCAAACAGGAAAAAATAAAATGGATAAAAATTGTAAAATCGATAAGCCAAGACGAATCTATCGCTAGATTAATTTATTGCAAGTCATTCGTTTATTTTCATTTTATTATACACGTCTATTGTCATAGCACCAAATTGAGGAGAATCCCTCCATTGTCATGAAACGAGTCAGTACACCAAATTAAAATCAGAGGCGTCAGTAACAGATAAAATGTACTCGAATCGTATCGTAGGCAGATGACAAGCTGCTGAGTATATTTAGCGTAATCAACAATTATAACACATGAGTCTGCTCAATTTTCATCCACGATCTCTCCGTCAGAATACAAGTGGTGAGTCAAGAAAAATCTTCAACTTGGACTGGATAGTGCGTAGATTACTGATAAGATTTGTTTAATTTTTGTGGTAGCTTATTGAAATTACAGAATATCGGACGCCCTTCTACACAAGAATCAAGGAGTTTGCTATCCAAACGCAGATGGCATTTCTCCCTAGTATTTAACTGACGAAAGGCTTATACTTATTGCGAATACGCTCATGTTGTTGACAACACGCGACATTAAAGAACACATATATTGAAAGGACAGTGTCAGAATTCCCTGACTCCTGAGAAGGGGTCGACAAGACCTTCGCGTACATACACGACATTTAAGTCGAACTGCGCTTCTCTGAGCCAGAAATACTATTTCAGAACAGGAAGAGTACGTGTATCATAACCTGATGAAACAAGCTAAGCAGACTAATTTTCATGTTGAGCTATCACTTATTTCATATTCAGTCCCTATCCATACACATAAAAGTGAATGTCCTGACTGAGTGACTCATCATCACCCAGCCCAAACCGTTAAGGATAGGACCCAGAAATTTCGATAGGGTGTGGATCTTATATTTTAGACATTGATTAAGGAGGAATTGTTCGAAATTCCATTCCCAAGCCAATTTTGAAGCTAGAACTGCGGAAATTAGTAATTGGTTTCTCAGTCAGAAATAAAAAAAAAAACGTGTTTAAGCGTTTTTGGAAATTCAGCTACGAAGGGGTTAAAATAGCGTGTGAATTATTTTTAATAAATCATTATTAAGGAATTCCTTAATTATTTCTAAAACTGCATATATGAAAACTGATATCCCACTTCTCTGTTGGATATAAAGAAATACAGTACGTTTTATGGGATGAAAGGCATGATTAGTAAGAATCTTGTAATCCAGCTACCAAAATCGCCTTTCGGTAAGAAGTACATTTGAAAAAGAACATGATTCTAAGACCTTACTCAGCATGGAAAGCTTAAAAGCTGTTGTAATTCGCTAACAAATAATAATTCGATTAAAGGAAAACGAAAAGCATCTGTACATACCATACAGTCTATGTGAGCGAAGCAGCGGGCGCTAAAGCAGGAATAATTTCTTGAACAAGATATTGAACATGGACTTTCTATGACAGTTTACGATCTATGTGAACAGCTAATAAATTTGAATGTTTAGACTCGCTAATCATATGAGCATACTCTGTAATTAAAATGTCCGTTTTGGTTCAGTTGTGTGTTACAAACTGTAAAAACTAAATCTTATAGTAATTAAAATTTTTTTCCTTCTACAGGGCATGAACTTACGTTTTGATATGCACAATTTGGTACACCGCCGATGCTGCACTCAATATCTTTCACTACCAACCTATTGTCAGCAGCACGCACAAATATCCTACGATGTTCTGTAATATTTGCATTTCATGTAAATCAATACTCCGCAAACCACCTGACGAGATGTGGTAAAGGACAATTCTCGTATGACTCTCAATAAGCCTCTGTATTACCTCCCGTCTGTAGAATTTTCCCGTCGTGGTAGTTTTGCGATATGCATGTGTGAGGAAATAATATGTTCTCCGACTCTTCCCGGGAAGTGCTCTCTCGAAATTTCAATATTAAATCTCTCTGCTGTGCACGCTTTTCTTGTACCGTCTACCACTGGAGTTTCTTTAGCATCTCTGTAACACCTTCCCACCAACTAAACGAACCCGTGACGCGTCGTCCTTTGTTGGAGCTTCTCTATCTCATCTATCAGTCCTACAGAGAGATGAAAATCGCTCAAGAATCGGTTGAAGAAGTGCCTTGTAAGTAATTTCTTTCGTGGATGTGTTATATTTCCTTAAGATTCTTCCTATAAATCTCAGTCTGGCATTTGCTTTCCTGTTGTTTGTTTTATGTGATAATAACACTTAAGGTCATTCTGAACAGTTACTTCTAGATGTTTTGCGTCACTTAGTGTTTCCAACAATATATTGGAAATTTGTGGTAAGGTCTTATGGAACCAAACTGCTGAGGTCATCGGTCCCTAAGCTTACACACTACTTAATCTAACTTAAACTAACTTACGCTGAGGACAACTAACACACCCACGCCCTGTGGAGGACTCGAACCTCCGACGGGAGGAGCCGCGCGAACCGTGACAAGACACCCATGACCCTGTGGCTACCCTGCACGGCTTTCCAACAATATTTCATCAATAGTGTAGTTGTACATTAGTGAATTTCTGTTCCTACGAATGAGCAGTATGTTATATTTATTTACGTTCAGGGTTAATTGCCTTCGCAGCTCACCAACCCGCTGGAGATCATTTTACAAATCGTTACCGTCGTCTGGCGTTACTACTTTCCTGTTGTCAATCGCTTCATCTTCAGAGAGTCTTAAGGAGCTTCAAACGCTTTTTACTTGTTAATTTACATACTTTATAAGCAGTGACGCTGTACCACACTTACTTGGGGTACTCCGGAAGCTATCTTTACAGTTTTCGATTTTGTTCGGTTAAGGACAACGTGCTGAATTCTGTCTACGCTAAACGGGAGTGCTGGATAGTGTTAAATGCCTTACTAATGTCAAGGAACACGACATCAACCTCAATGGTATTGTCTACAGCACTATGTATCTCATAGAATAACACAACGAGTTGAGCGTCACAACATCTCGGTATGCAAGTCCAGGTTCGTTTTTATAAGGAAGATTTTCGTTCCCCAAAAACGTCATAATTCTTGAGCATAAAACATGTTCCATAATTCTACAGTACATTGGCGTCAACAATATAGGCATATGTTTATGTTCTACTGTCCTGCGATCGTCCTTGAAAAGGTTAATGACTTGCACTTTTATCCAGCAGCTAGACACCCTTCATTGTTATAGCGAACTAGGATAAACTGCTGATGGAAGGGGGGCAATTTCTTTCGCATAATCTTGATCCTGATACCTTGTCACTAATAAGAGATTATAGATTCTTTTCTATTTCGCTATCGGTTATCCTAATACCTGTTATTTCAACGCTCTTACTACGATTGAAAGGAAGGACAGTGTTACGATCTTCCGCGGTGAAACATTTTCGGCGACAGAATCCTTTTTTCCGTCGTCTTCCGTTTCGAGAGCCATTGTGGTCACTGAGTACATGATTTCCAACGGCCTACTGATTTTACGTAAGATCAAAACCTCTAAGGGCTTTAGGCAGGTCACTTGACAAAATGTTACTTTCAAAGTCACTGAATTCTTCTGTCACGGTCCTGCTGATGTTCGTTTTCACTTCATTCTGCTTTTGTTTGTCAGCTAGCTTTTGACATATATTGAATTTATAATGAAGTTTTCTTTATTTACGTAGCAGTTTCTAGCACGGCTTTTAAACGACGGGAAGCCTTTCCCACAACTTAAGAGTTTGCTTGGAACATACTTATCTGAGGCGTACTGAATGATGCTTTTGACTTTTTTTCCTTTTATGCTCCACGTACTGCAATTTGTATCCTATCACTCTTACTAAGCAAAAATATTTTCCTGTTTCCCTACTTTTCTTAATATGTCTTGTGAAACCCGTAGTCATAGTTGCTATCACAGCTTTCTGATCACTAATACTGTACACTCCTCTACGTTAACTAATTCGGTAAGTTCATGTCTGTTTGTTAGTCGGAGGCCTAAGAAGTTACTTTCACGATTTGGCTTCCTAATTATATGCTCGAAGTAATTTTCGCACAAGACATGCAGAATAATATCACACGAATGGCTGTTCTGGCACCAGTTTTGGTAGCATGAGTCTCCCAATCCAGACCTGGAAAGGTGAAGTCACCCCCTCTTACAACGACATGACAGGAAAATTGTTAACGGCATTCTGCAAGTTCTCTCTGAAGCGCTCTTGATCTAAGTGGTCTATAAAAGCATACCAACACTATTTTGGACCAACCTATGTTGCATCACTTCACCTACCTTAACTCACATTCAGAATCCGTGATAACTTCGCTAGATATTATCGAATTCTTTACTGCAATAAATACGCTGCAACCACTGGCGATTGACCTATCCTTACGATAAGTATTTCAATCCGAACTTAGGATTTCGTTATTCACTTACGGATTCAGTCAGCTTTATTTTCCTAATACTATTCCCACATTACAACCCTTATTGTTGTAGTTGTGGTCTTCAGTCCGAAGACTTCCTTGATGCAGCTCTCTATGCTACTTAATCGTGTGCGAGCCTCTTCGTCTCTGAATATCTACTGTAAAGTATATCCTACTGAATCTCCTTACTCTATTAATGCCTTGGTGTCCCTCTACGATTTTTGCCCTCCACGTTTCCCTCAAGAACTAAATTGGTGATCTCTTGGTGTCCAGAACGTGTCCCAAAAACTGATCCCTTCTTTTGGGGCCACAGCAGAAGCGTCCATGTCGCGGCCCTGGGGGGACTACTTGTAGTCCTGCTGATTCTGCTACCAGCAAGCCATTACAAGGAAGAACAAAATGCATGACGACTCTCATCATCGGTCCTTCTTAAGACCTCGTTTGACTATCATCTCCATAAATGTGGAGGGATTATCACCTGCTAAACAGGATATACTGGCTGATTTGTGCAGATCGAACGAATGTCACGTCCTATGCCTACAGTAAACGCACCGAGGCCAAACAGCAATAGACCTAAAATTGCGGGCATGAAACTGGCAATCGAACGGCCTGACGATCGATACGGAAGTGCAATTTTCATACGAGAGGGAGTAGCCTACGACGGGTTTCAACTTTCAGACAAAAACAACATTGAACTTCTCAGAGTAGAGACTAATCACATGACAATAACATCAATATATAAGCCTCCAAATACGCCATTCGAATATGACCTGCCGCGCAATATTACCCTTCCCACGGGCAGTATTGTAATGGGTGACTTCAATAGTCACCATACACGCTAGGGATACAATGAATCTAATGAAGACGGACTCAAGGTGGAGACATGGGCAGATGCTGAATCACTCTGTCTCATACACGACGCCAAACTCCCCCCATCTTTTAACAACGGCGGGTGGCAAAGGGGATACAACCCTGACCTCGTCTTCGTCAGTCAGAACTTGGTAACTGAGTGCGTGAAAGATGTCCTGGGTCCTATTCCACACTCCCAACATAGACCCATCAAACTCACAGTTACTTCAGCAGTGGTGCCAGTGTGGATTCCATTTCGACGAAGATTTAATTTCAAGAGGGCAAACTGGGAAGGTTTCGCAATTGGAATCGACGAAAAGCTGCAAACTCTAGAACCAACACCCAGCAACTACGATAAGTTCATAGAAATCGTCCAGAATGTATCAAGAAAGACTATCCCTAGGGGCTACAGAACGGAGTTTGTACCGGGCCTAACGAAAGACAGCCGGCAACTATACGATGCATATAAGGAAAAGTATGAGGAGAACCCATTCTCTGAAGAAACTCTTGAACTTACAAATGCACTTACCGACCAGCTAATCAAGAAGCGCCGAGAAGAATGGCAACATCTAATTGAAAGTGTAGACATGAAACATTCTAGCCGGATTGCCTGGAAGACAATTAAGAAGCTAAATAATGACCCTAAGCAGCAAACGGAAGCACCAAGAGTAACAGCCAACCAAATAGCGCACCAACTCGTTCTTAATGGGAAAACGAAGACTCCAGCAAAAACCATCCCAATAAGAAGTGGCGAAAGTGACACGAACTACTACAGCCGTCCATTTACCATCGAAGAGCTAGAGTCCGCACTTAAATCTCTGAAACCTGACAAAGCAGCAGGGCTAGACGACCTTAGGAATGAACAGATCCTTAAATTTGGCGAGTACACGAAAAACAGGCTGCTCCTACTTTTCAATACCTGTATCCGGCTAAACAACATCCCGAAAATCTGGAGAAAGGGCAAGGTCATAGCCATTCCAAAACCCGGCAAACCATTCGACGAGCCAAAAAATTTCAGACCGGTAACATTACTTTGCTGCTTGTACAAGGTGTTCGAGCACATGCTGCTGAATCGACTTGTGCCTAATATTGATCATCAGATAATTCCGGAACAGGCGGGGTTTCGCCCTGGGAAAACTTGCACTTGACGGGTCTTGAATCTTAGCCAGTTTATAGAGCATGGGTACGAGAACCGTGTAATTACTGGAGCCGTACTTGTCGACCTCTCATCCGCATTCGACACTGTAAATCACAAACCGCTGCTCACTAAAATATACGCTATGACTAATGGTTTCGGGCTGATACAAATTATATCAACTCTTCTCAGCAACAGACGGTTCATCGTAAACCTAGGAGGGAAGCGAAGCCGATGGCGTATCCAGAAAAATGGACTACCCCAAGGCAGTGTCCTCGCACCCACTCTTTTCAACATATATGTGAATGATCAACCAGTTGCACCAGGGACTAGGAGCTTTCCTTACGCGGATGATCTTGCAACAGCCGTGCAGGGTCGGAACTTTAACGACATAGAAATTAGCCTTACGAATGCCATCAACGGTCTAACGCCATACTACGAAGCCAACTGCCTACGCCCGAACGCAGCAAAAACATTATCCTGCCTATTCCATTTTAGAAACCGAGTCGCCAAACATACCCTAAACATCACGTGGAACAACCAACGGATTGCGTTCAGCAGCACTCCTTGTTATTTAGGCGTCACCCTTGATCGCACAGTTACTTACAGACATCATGTAGACAAGGTCAGGGGCAAACTATCAACAAGAAACAACCTTCTGAGTAAGCTCATCTCCACAAAATGGGGTGCCGACCCACATACTTTACGTACGTCGGCACTTGCACTCTGCTACTCGGTTGCTGAATTCGCTGCCCCAGTTTGGGAAAGATCAGCGCATGCGAAACGAGTGGATCCTCTGCTGAAGGATGCCTGTCGCGTAATCACGGGATGCCTAAGACCCACCCCGGTTAGCCATCTTTATTTGCTTAGTGGCATAGCTCCACCCAACATCAGACGAGCTATAGCAAGCGAAGCAGAGCGCCTCAAGCAGCTGCGCGACCAGCGCCATCCTCTCTTCGGACAAAACCCTCCACACACACACGTCTAAAATCAAGACGGAGTTTCCTCACCTCAGTTCAACCGATCGAAACCTCAAAACAAAAGGCCAGATTGTCAAAAAACGGGACGGACACGTGCCAGTGCGGACAGACCCAAACAATGGACCACCTCCTGGAATGCAGCAACATGGGGGAAGTGTGCAGGAAAGAAGATCTGGCAAACGCTACGGCAGCGGCAATTAAATGCGCTGAATTTTGGCGCGACGTGATATGATATATATACTATGTTTGTCTTTATATTGTAATGTGACTCCCCATTTTGGGTTTGTTTTACTTATACATATGTGTATTGTATTTGTATTTGTGTGTATATGTAATATGTGGGTTGTCTATGGCTTGGACACGATTAAATAAATAAATCCCTTCTTTTGATGAAGTTTTGCCTCAATTTTGTCGCCTCATATTTAATTAATTACCTCCTCATTATCTACGTCATCCACCCATCTAATCTTCAACATACTTCTGTAGCACCACTGTTTGAAAACTTTGTTTACCGTCCATGCTTCATTTCCACCCATGGCTACACTCGAGATAAATTCCTCCAGAAAGGGCTCCCTAACACTTAAATATTTATTCGAAGTTAACAAATTTCTCTTCTTCAGAAATGTTTTTATTGCCGTCCTCTTCACTTCGGCTATCATCATTTACTTTGCTACCCAGATAGTGAAACTCATCTGCTACTTCAAATATCTCGTTTCTTAATCTAATTCTCCTGGTGTCATCTAATTTAATTGAACGTCATTCCATTATCCTTATTCTGCTTATTGTGGTGTTCATCTTGTATCATCCTTTCAAGACACTGTCCATTTCTTTCAAGTGCTCTTCCAAGTCCTTCGCTATCTCTGAGAGAATTACAATGTCATCCTCAAACCTCAAAGATTTTATTCCTTCTCCCTGAACTTATCTATAAATAACAAAAGGCACCGCCGCCCTCTCCGCCCCACTTAACCACGCCCAGTTAAACTCAACATAATAGCCATTCTCATTACTGTGTGGAACTTTTGCTTTCTGTTCTTAAAGTTTGAGTGGAACCAACTGTGAGCTACTGCCTTTATTCAACTTTGGGCCCATTCGTGCAGTAATACTTTGTGATCAACACATTAAAAAGCCTTGATTAAATCAAAGAAGATGTCTAGTGTTCGCAACTTTATGTTTTATCCGTTGCAGAGAAAAGAGAATATAGCATATTCAGTTGTTATCACTTCTAAAACAAGCGAAAGGTTGACAGCAAATTATGTGAACTGAAATGACCAATTATCCATATATATATATATATATATATATATATATATATATATATATATATACTCCTAGAGCAAAAATTACGCATATGGCGTTCTGGGCTAACATACGCAGCACAGTGCTTTCCTGTTGTTACATACCCAGTCATATCCGTGAGCTCCCTTAGTCTTCACAGATTTAATTATTGGTTCAGACTCCCGCTTGTCACTACCACAGAGATGTATCCTATATTGCAGTCTTGGACAGCCATTTCATGATAGTTATGTGATTACCTGTAAACTAAGTTATTATTTAATTCACCTACTCTATTGTTAAACTGATTGTTTAATACTATAAATATTATATTTGACATACAAGAGACAGAAACATTTTTTACTATTAACTGACTTCATATCCTCTGCCTTCTGGTGCTGATAAGACTAAATTGTTTTAATTTCATTCTGAGACTTCGTTATTCTATTTGTATACCACATGCTTTTTTCCTTCCTAATAACATTTTTAAGCACCTTACGGTACTATTTGTAATGGGCTATTGCACTCTGTTTTTACTATTTATAACATTATTTAATTCCCACTTTGTTCTACGTGACATTCGTATCCCACTAGTCAGTTGCAAAGAGCGTGTGAAATGTCTTGAGGAACGGATTATACACTGCCGGAGAAAAATAGGACAAGATGATTTTATTGACATAAGAGGTGAGAGGTAGCTCATAATTACAGGAGTATATGATGACAACCTCAGACCTTATGAACCACACATGTGACAATAAAGGGTGGGTAATCCGTCGCTGACACGTTGTATTATCCTCTGGCTGCAACGCAGGCGTGTTTTCTTGCGTCTAAACGATCATAAATATGCAGAACGCCGTGTGGCCGTGCGGTTCTAGGCGTTGCAGTCCGGAACCGCGGGACTGCTACGGTCGCAGGTTCGCATCCTGCCTCGGGCATGGATGTGTGAGATGTCCTTAGGTTAGTTAGGTTTAAATAGTTCTAAGTTTTAGGGGACTGATGACCTAAGATGTTAAGTCCCATAGTGCTCAGAGCCATTTTTTATGCCGAACGGCATTCTGCGATAGGTTGTCCCGAGCGTCTCACGCCTTTTGTTGCAATTTGGCAACGGCTCGTGCAAGCCCTGGTAAAACGTTTAAGTCCCCGATTGATCAGTTCCGATTCGTTTCAGTTGGTGAAAGGTATTGCTGACCAGGGCAGTTGACGTACACGACGAAGAGTACGTTGCGCTACGACAGTCCTCTGGCTCAAATTGCTCTGAGCACTATGGGGCTTAACATCTGAAGTCATCAGTCCCCTAGACATAGAACTACTTAAACCTAATTAACCTAAGGACATCACACACATCCATGCCCGAGGAAGGTTTCGAACCTGCGACCGTAGCGGTCTTGTGGTTCCAGACTGACGCGCCTAGAACCGCTCGGCCACTCCGGCCGGCATTCCTTGTAGGACTCGTCGTCATAGATGCTGTCACAGCCTTAAGATCACTGATACCTTCCTCTACGTTAACTGATTCGATAAGTTCAGGTCTGTTTTTATTCCCAGGAGGTTTAAAACCTTACTCTCACGAATTGGCTCTCTAACTATCTGCTTAAGGTAATTTTCGCACAACTCATCCAGAACAATGCCACACGACTCCCTGTCTCTGGCACCAGTTTTGGTGGCATAACACTCCCAATCTATACCTGGCAAGTTGAAGTCACCCCCTATTACTACGGCATGACCAGGAAAATTACTAATGATATTCTGCAAGCTCTGTCTGAAGAGTTCTACAATTACAGATCCTGACCCGGGTGGTCTATAAACGCATGTCAAAGAGCAGTTAACTGACTATATAGGATGAAAGCGGCAAGACGTGATCAAGTGTTTGAGCTAAGGCTATGAAGGAACGTTTATCAGAAGTAATATGTAAAGCAACATATAAAACAGAATCCAGCTGCAATTTGAATCTAGTCCCTAAAGGAACTCTAGTGGCCAAGACGTTAAGCAAAAGGCAGTCCTGTATTTCGAGACGGTTGAGAACACTTACAATTTTTTTGTCGCAGCGTGGTACAGTGATAGGACGTCCGCCTGCTTAGCTGGGTGGTAACGTGCTTGCCTCCCGTGCAGCGGCACTGGTTCGATTCCCGGCCTGGTTAGAGATTTCCTCCGCTCGTGGATTATGGATTATGTATTGTGTTGTCCTCATCATCATTTCATCCTCGTCACCGGTGCGCAAGTCGCCCAATGTGGTGTCGACTGAAATAAGACTTGCACTTGACGGGCGAACTTCCCCGGGCGGGGTCTCACAATGATGGGAAACAATTTGCGGGCGAAGTTTGGTTGATTTGAGAATTGGGGTGACATACAGAAGGCTGTAAGAGATAGAGGGACACTCACTACGGGTACTCGAGTCGCGGTCCTCAAGACTGTACGCTGTTACGTCGCTGCAGCAGGTGTTAACTTTTTTGAAGTAGTTGTGTTTTCTACTGGCAGCACTGTTGGTCCATCACCTGTAGCAGCACAGTGTTACTGTAAGTGATCCTTTCCACATTTAATTTTTGGTTCAAATGGCTCTGAGCACTATGGGACTCAACTGCTGTGGTCATAAGTCCCCTAGAACTTAGAACTACTTAAACCTAACTAACCTAAGGACAGCACACAACACCCAGCCATCACGAGGCAGAGAAAATCCCTGACCCCGCCGGGAATCGAACCCGGGAACCCGGGCGTGGGAAGCGAGAACGCTACCGCACGACCACGAGATGCGGGCATTTAATTTTTATGAAGCTTTTTACACGAATATGAAACTGTGCTCGTTGTCCAATAATCATAATAATAATAACAGGACTCAAGATCGGAGGTCAGCTCTTGTCTGCCAGACTACAAGTTTCATTGCAAATATATAGGAAAACGGCATCATACCAGCAGAACGCAAAAACGATTTGATACACCTATTACAAAAAAGGGAGATACGGTGGTTCCAAACATTTAGCAAAGTATTGAGCTTCTGCCAATCGCATACGAAGTTTTCCAGGAGCCCCGTTTGCCAGACTGGACAAACAGGCAAAACATTTGATAAGCGAATTTCAGGCAGGCTTCTGATCGGAACGGTCATGCGGAGAACATATCTAGTACCTCGAGATGATACTTCAATCAATACCAAAGAACAAACACACAAACCGATCGATCGATTGCATCACCTACTTTACTAATGTCTGTGAATACGGTATGGATAGCAAAAAAAAAAATTAAGCTGACGACCATTACAGATATACCTCTGAAGTAAAACTCACGGACAAATGACCAATCCTCTCTTTTCAAATTAGAGCGACAGTATGACAGAGTGATGGACTCTCTCCGTTCCTCTTCAGCCTAATAATTAATAATATCATCAGAACTTGGAAGAAAGAAATACCTGGTATAAGCATTGGAAAGAAAGATAAACAAATCAACAATAAGTGCTTTGCTTTTTCTGACGACCTAGCAATAAGTAACTGGATTCACAAGGAAGCCAACCACGTCATCGAGAAGGTTCATGAGAGTGACATCCGAACCGGATCCTAAATCTCATACGAAAGAACACAATACATAGACTCCAAGAGCCCAAACGTCTCATACTTGCAATCAATTGTGGCAACATTACACAAGTTACATCCTTTAAGCACGTAGGAGGAATTTTTGGAAGCGATAGTGTAACTAACAAAATATGTGCAGAAAAACTGCGAAAGCCCTAACAGTTCCATGGAATATGTACAACAAGAAATAGCTGTACATCAAAGCCAAACTTTATCACTATCACACAGTCATTGTTACAGAAGCACTCTACACAACCCAGACGACATCATTAACAACCAACCTCAAATACACCGAGAAAATATAACGACAAATACCGAGAAAAATATTTAGACCAAAATTTCAAAATTTAATGTCGATGCGTAAAAGATAAGAACAGTATTCTCAGACTGAACGGTTCACCTAACTTACACGGAAAGGACATGCGAAATTCTACGGCCATGTAGGAGGGGTGGACGACTCTCGCTCTCTCCCTTGACCAAGGAAATCTTCCACATCATCAGCGGTACGTGAGAATTCTAAGTATGTTGGCAAAGTGATTTCACACAAGTCGATATTGGCCCACTGGGAACTACACAGACTACACACAGACAGGAAATCAATAGACGTAAATTCATACCCTGGAATCCACCTGCAAGTAATTTGAAATAAACGCATGAACCGGAAGTACGAACACAGGCGTAAAATGAAAGGCTCAAGAAGTTTAGTTAAGAAAAACAAGAAATCCAATGCTAAGCAATGATTCCACGTCCTTTTTTAGAGGGTGCAGCGATGTAAATGTCCAAGATGTGCGTAACAGTATTTTCATATTATCAAACATTTTTGGTGAAAACTGTTATGAGAAACTTACCGGATAGGAGGATTCTTAAGATACTTTTCCCTGAAGAAAAAGTGAAGTTGAAGGACAGGACAAATATGGATGCAGTGAATTACAAAAACAGACGACGTGAGTGCAGTGATGATGATTATGCTAACGATTGTGCGATGGTCGATGTTGAAGTGACATTTTTTGGAAAACGAACAATCCCAGAAACAAAATAGTATACCAGAATAGGACGCTGTTGTGTTTATCCCACGGTGAATGCAGTAAGGACATCGATTAAGAGAGTGAAAAATGTAACACATTTATTTGCAGCATGCGTAAAAAGTCTTTAAGCTCTGTTGTATGTAAATTACCACACTGAAACTGATTTCACTTTTCATTCGATTTTAACAGTATTTTCGTGACAATAAAATGTTAATTTTCACCATGGGAATAAATAACAGGGGCGATCGGAAAAATTCCATTCGAATGCTGTACAGTCCATAATCGGTACGCTAGTCGGGTGAAATCGCCACCGACATACCAGGTTGGAAATACACTTTTGGTAGAACAGCGTGTCCTGTTGCAGAAGGTATCCGTAACTGCCTGTAGCACATCCTCATCCACAGAATCGTCAACACTCAAGCGCATTTTCAAGGGACCGAAGGTGTGATAATCGCTGTGGGATATACGAGGAACATAGGGCGGGTGCTCGAATGTCTCCTACTTGAGTTGTAACTACTGACTTCCAAGATCGACCAGCGTTTGGTGTTGAACTGCGACCAGCGCGGATCTTGGCGCACAATTACAAAACGGTGGTTTTCGACAGCCATGCTGCCTATACGCATTCTCCATTCTCTGACGGCAGTCTTTCAGTGAGACAATAGGAAACAGTGAAGAATAAAGAAAAACGAGATCGTAACCAAGCATTTCGAGAGATAGCGTAACTGCGAGAAACCCAGTCAAAAATTGCCGAGAATAATCCCAGAGCAAATAAAGAATATTGCAGATCCTCTGACCCATGATGAACATAGGACGATAGCACCGAAACTAAAGGAGAACAAAATGACCCGGGAAGACTCGATCACATCTAGTGCTCGATTCGACGTTAGATATGGATTTCCGAATACTTCACACGAGATAGTATATATACCTATATACTATATTAAACCTGAATATAATGTAGATACTATACAAGCATGTTCACAATGTTTCTGGTTGCAGCTATCAGTTTGTGAGGCATATTCATTAGGAAATGTTGCAAAATGTCTCGTCGTACACAGCTTGACAGTTGATAAGGAACAGACATTGTTGTATAGCAACAATCACAATGACGGAAAATATGAAACACACTACGTACGTAATAGAGATGGACTGTTATACTTACAATTAAAATTGGTACAGATTTCATAATGTGATAAAGCAGCATAACTCGCACAAATGCCATTCATATGTGATGCAGATCATACACCAAACACAAAGGTCGATGTCGGGGTCTCATTAAGCAATATGCCCTCCGCGTGCGCTAATTCACACTTTTCATCAGTTATTAGCGTTGGCTGCCATACGGTTGCGGAGTCCTTCGGGGACATTGTCCCATTCCTCTCAAGGTGATTTTAAGCTCCTGCACGATTCGGGGTCGGCAGTGTTCGTTGCGAAACACGTCTGCCAAGAACATCCCAGGCACGCTCTACTGGGTCTAGATCTGGGAAATAAGCAGTTCATCCCATGAATGTCTTCCCTTTTCTGTGTGACCGACACCTCATCGGTCCTTTATGGGCTGAAGTTGTCATCCATAAACAGAAATTCGGGATCTGCCGCACCCCTAAACAGACGGGGATGATCCAGTATATTCTCCCTGCAGTACCGCTTTGCTGTAACGGTACCTTGCGTAAAAATATGCAGCGAAGTTCGGCCATTGCACATAATGTCCGTCAGCTCTATGACGCCTAGTCCATACCGATGATGTTCATGGTCGTTCTGTGATGCGTAACGTGTTCCTCTCTCCTTCCACACTAATTGGTGGCCACGGAGAATGTCACTCTGGACCTCTGTTGCCCCATCGAAGCGCAGGTCGCCGAAGTGGCGTCAAATCGAAAGACTTGCACCAGGCGGGTGGTCTACCCGACGGGAGGCCCTCGTCACAGCCATTATTATCATTATTCTTATTGTTGCTGACACAAACCAGCATCCTCCTGCACTAACGAAATCTTTCTCGACGATTGCGTGGTTGAGGAGATATGAATTTAATAGTCTTCCGAGAATACAAAGCAGCCTGATTTAATCACCGCGAAATGGTCTGGTAGAGACACGTGTATCAGCAGTGGCTACAAGGTCTGTAGGCATCTGCCAACGAGTGAGGTGTCTGTTTCTTTCCGCCACTAATGCTGCGAATCGATCAACATGCTGTGTGATGGTCCGTCTACTACGGCTAGCATGCTTTCACATAACGTTTCCACCTTCAGCGGCCACCTTTAACCTCGAGGTAGCACTTTTGGACGCAGCCATTATTGTGGCCACGTTAGTGACCCTCTGACAGGCTTCGAGCTGCCAACTGCTCGCGCACGATGGTAAACACTCAAATGGACCTTGCAGATACGTTGCCTTACCACATGGAATGTCGCACTAATAGGTTCCAAAACAAAATGGTTCAAATGGCTCTAAGCACTATGAGACTTAACATCTTAGGGCATCAGTCCCCTAGACTTAACACTACGTACACCTAACTAACCTAAGGACATCACACACATCCATGCCCAAGGAAGGATTCGAACCTGTGACCGTAGCAGCACCGCGGTTCCGGACGGAGGCGCCTAGAACAGTTCGGCCACAGCGGCCGGCGGTTCCACAGCAAACTTCGTCAAAAACCGTACTGTATGAACTGTCAAACGCATAAAATGGTGTTCGTGCACAGACTTAGCTGCAATTAACACGTCCCGACCTCTTCATTTCACTTTGCTGTCATTGGTCGAGTGTTCGGAAGCAATTGGTGGTTGTTCCGTAGCAATTGGCAGTTGTTGCTTACCAATTATCAAGCACTAATATCTTTTATTAGGCGCATATACACTCCTGGAAATGGAAAAAAGAACACATTGACACCGGTGTGTCAGACCCACCATACTTGCTCCGGACACTGCGAGAGGGCTGTACAAGCAATGATCACACGCACGGCACAGCGGACACACCAGGAACCGCGGTGTTCGCCGTCGAATGGCGCTAGCTGCGCAGCATTTGTGCACCGCCGCCGTCAGTGTCAGCCAGTTTGCCGTGCCATACGGAGCTCCATCGCAGTCTTTAACACTGGTAGCATGCCGCGACAGCGTGGACGTGAACCGTATGTGCAGTTGACGGACTTTGAGCGAGGGCGTATAGCGGGCATGCGGGAGGCCGGGTGGACGTACCGCCGAATTGCTCAACACGTGGGGCGTGAGGTCTCCACAGTACATCGGTGTTGTCGCCAGTGGTCGGCGGAAGGTGCACGTGCCCGTCGACCTGGGACCGGACCGCAGCGAAGCACGGATGCACGCCAAGACCGTAGGATCCTACGCAGTGCCGTAGCGGAACGCACCGCCACTTCCCAGCAAATTAGGGACACTGTTGCTCCTGGGGTATCGGCGAGGACCATTCGCAACCGTCTCCATGAAGCTGGGCTACGGTCCCGCACACCGTTAGGCCGTCTTCTGCTCACG
Source organism: Schistocerca piceifrons (assembly GCF_021461385.2). Lineage (NCBI taxonomy): Eukaryota > Metazoa > Arthropoda > Insecta > Orthoptera > Acrididae > Schistocerca > Schistocerca piceifrons. The sequence goes on from NC_060138.1 coordinate 239,436,516, forward strand.
CCCCAACATCGTGCAGCCCGCCTCCAGTGGTGTCGCGACAGGCGTGAATGGAGGGACGTCTTCAGCGATGAGAGTCGCTTCTGCCTTGGTGCCAATGATGGTCGTATGCGTGTTTGGCGCCGTGCAGGTGAGCGCCACAATCAGGACTGCATACGACCGAGGCACACAGGGCCAACACCCGGCATCATGGTGTGGGGAGCGATCTCCTACACTGGCCGTACACCACTGGTGATCGCCGAGGGGACACTGAATAGTGCACGGTACATCCAAACCGTCATCGAACCCATCGTTCTACCATTCCTAGACCGGCAAGGGAACTTGCTGTTCCAACAGGACAATGCACGTCCGCATGTATCCCGTGCCACCCAACGTGCTCTAGAAGGTGTAAGTCAACTACCCTGGCCAGCAAGATCTCCGGATCTGTCCCCCATTGAGCATGTTTGGGACTGGATGAAGCGTCGTCTCACGCGGTCTGCACGTCCAGCACGAACGCTGGTCCAACTGAGGCGCCAGGTGGAAATGGCATGGCAAGCCGTTCCACAGGACTACATCCAGCATCTCTACGATCGTCTCCATGGGAGAATAGCAGCCTGCATTGCTGCGAAAGGTGGATATACACTGTACTAGTGCCGACATTGTGCATGCTCTGTTGCCTGTGTCTATGTGCCTGTGGTTCTGTCAGTGTGATCATGTGATGTATCTGACCCCAGGAATGTGTCAATAAAGTTTCCCCTTCCTGGGACAATGAATTCACGGTGTTCTTATTTCAATTTCCAGGAGTGTATATACGCTTTGCTGTTTGGTGACGATTATTTCAACTTTTGTAATGTGTTTTCAGCAGCATTAACATAGTACTTATTTCCATTACAAGAATTGTAGTGTTAACATGACAAGTTCATCATACTGTATTATTTCTATACCGGTTTAATCAAATTTAGTGTCGCTGGCGCTACTGTTCCTATAAACGTGGTACCAAAATCTAATATTTATGGAACAACACTATTGAAAAGTTTTTGCGAGATAAACTTTGTGCTACCGCTATTCTCTAGTCTCGATCATGTTTTCATTGATTACGCTGACATTTAGTAAAGTGGAATAGCTGCAGAGAAAAGAAAATGACGGTTTATAACCTTCTTAAACGTAGGTTTGGTCTTCACAAGAAATCATGTTGCAATATTATTACTGAATTCTAATTAACGAATTACACTAATAAAAATATATCGCTGCAATTTTTTTTTTTCATCAGTCTACTGGCTGGTTTGATGCGGCCCGCCACGAATTCCTTTCCTGTGCTAACCTCTTCGTCTCAGAGTAGCACTTGCAACCTACGTCCTCAATTATTTGCTTGACGTATTCCAATCGCTGTCTTCCTCTACAGTTTTTGCCCTCTACAGCTCCCTCTAGTACCATGGAAGTCATTCCCTCATGTCTTAGCAGATGTCCTATCCTGTCCCTTCTCCTTATCAGTGTTTTCCACATATTCCTTTACTCTCCGATTCTGCGTAGAACCTCCTCATTCCTTACCTTATCAGTCCACTAATTTTCAACATTCGTCTATAGCATCACATCTCAAATGCTACTATTCTCTTCTGTTCCAGTCTTCCCACAGTCCATGTTTCACTACCATACAATGCTGTACTCCAGACGTACATCCTCAGAAATTTCTTCCTCAAATTATGGCCGGTATTTGATATTAGTAGACTTCTCTTGGCCAGAAATGCCTTTTTTGCCATTGCGGGTCTGCTTTTGATGTCTTCCTTGCTCCGTCCGTCATTGGTTATTTTACTGCCTAGGTAGCAGAATTCCTTAACTTCATTGACTTCGTGACCATCAATCCTGATGTTAAGTTTCTCGCTGTTCACATTTCTACTACTTCTCATTACCTTCGTCTTTCTCCGATTTACTCTCAAACCATACTGTGTACTCATTAGACTGTTCATTCCGTTCAGCAGAACATTTAATTCTTCTTCACTTTCACTCACGATAGCAATGTCATCAGCGAATCGTATCATTGATATCCTTTCACCTTCTATTTTAATTCCACTCCTGAACCTTTCTTTTATTTCCATCATTGCTTCCTCGATGTACAGAATGAAGAGTAGGGGCGAAAGACTACAGCCTTGTCTTACACCCTTCTTAATACGAGCACGTCGTTCTTGATCGTCCACTCTTATTATTCCGTCTTGGTTGTTGTACATTTTGTATATGACCCGTCTCTCCCTATAGCTTACCCCTACTTTTTTCAGAATCTCGAACAGCTTGCACCATTTTATATTGTTGAACGCTTTTTCCAGGTCGACAAATCTTATGAAAGTGTCTTGATTTTTCTTTAGCCTTGCTTCCATTATTAGCCGTAACGTCAGAATTGCTCTCTCGTCCCTTTACTTTTCCTAAAGAAAAACTGATCGTCACCTAGCGCATTCTCAATTTTCCTTTCCATTCTTCTGTATATTAATCTTGTAAGCAGCTTCGATGCATGAGCTGTTAAGCTGATTGTGCAATAATTCTCGCACTTGTCAGCTCTTGCCGTCTTCGGAATTGTGTGGCTAATGCTTTTCCGAAAGTCAGATGGTATGTCGCCAGACTCATATATTCTACACACCAACGTGAATAATCGTTTTGTTGCCACTTCCCCCAATGATTTTAGAAATTCTGATGGTATGTTATCTATCCCTTCTGCCTTATTTGACCGTAAGTCCTCCAAAGCTCTTTTAAATTCCGATTCTAATACTGGATGCCCTATCTCTTCTAAATCGACTCCTGTTTCTTCTTCTATCACATCACACAAATCTTCACCCTCATAGAGGCTTTCAATGTATTCTTTCCACCTATCTGCTCTCTCCTCTGCATTTAACAGTGGAATTCCCGTTGCACTCTTAATGTTACCACCGTTGCTTTTAATGTCACCAAAGGTTGTTTTGACTTTCCTGTATGCTGAGTCTGTCCTTCCGACAATCATATCTTTTTCGATGTCTTGACATTTTTCCTGCAGCCATTTCTTCTTAGCTTCCCTGCACTTCCTATTTATTTCATTCCTCAGCGACTTGTATTTCTGTATTCCTGATTTTCCCGGAACATGTTTGTACTTCCTCCTTTCATCAATCAACTGAAGTATTTCTTCTGTTACCCATGGTTTCTTCGCAGCTACCTTCTTTGTACCTATTTTTTTCCTTCCCAACTTCTGTGATGGCCCTTTTTAGAGATGTCCATTCCCCTTCAACTGTACTGCCTACTGCGCTATTCCTTATTGCTGTATCTATAGCGTTAGAGAACTTCAAACGTATCTCGTCATTCCTTAGTACTTCCGTATCCCACTTCTTTGCGTATTGATTTTTCCTGACTAATGTCTGGAACTTCAGCCTACTCTTCATCACTACTATATTGTGATCTGAGTCTATATCTACTCCTGGGTACATCTTACAATCCAGTATCTGATTTCGGAATCTGTGTCTGACCATGATGTAATCTAATTGAAATATTTCCGTATCTCCCGGCCTTTTCCAAGTATACCTCCTCCTCTTGTGATTCTTGAACAGGGTATTCGCTATTACTAGCTGAAACTTGTTACAGAACTCAATTAGTCCTTCTCCTCTTTCATTCCTTGTCCCAAGCCCATATTCTCCTGTAACTTTTTCTTCTACTCCTTCCCCTACAACTGCATTCCAGTCGCCCATGACTATTAGATTTTCGTCCCCCTTTACATACTGCATTACCCTTTCAATATCCTCATACACTTTCTCCATCTGTTCATCTTGAGCTTGCGACGTCAGCATGTATACCTGAACTATCGTTGTCGGTGTTGGTCTGCTGTCGATTCTGATTAGAACAACCCGGTCACTGAACTGTTCACAGTAACACACCCTCTGCCCTACCTTCCTATTCATAACGAATCCTACACCGGTTATACCATTTTCTGCTGCTGTTGATATTACCTGATACTCATCTGACCAGAAATCCTTGTCTTCCTTCCACTTCACTTCACTTCACTGACCCCTACTATATCTAGATTGAGCCTTTGCATTTCCCTTTTCAGATTTTCTAGTTTCCCTACCACGTTCAACCTTCTGACATTCCACGCCCCGACTCGTAGAACGTTATCCTTTCGTTGATTATTCAATCTTTTTCTCATGGTAACCTCCCCCTTGGCAGTCCCCTCCCGGAGATCCGAATGGGGGACTATTCCGGAATCTTTAGCCAATGGAGAGATCATCATGACACTTCTTCAATTACAGGCCACATGTCGTGTGGATACACGTTACATGTCTTTAATGCAGTGGTTTCCATTGCTTTCTGCATCCTCATGTCGTTGATCATTGGTGATTCTTCCGCCTTCAGGGGCAATTTCCCACCCCTAGGACAAGAGAGTGCCCTAAACCTCTATCCGCTCCTCCGCCCTCTTTGACAAGGCTGTTAGCAGAATGAGGCTGACTTCTTATGCCGGAAGTCTTCGGCCGCCACTGCTGATTATTTATCAAAATGTAGGCAATGGTGGGGATCGAACCCGGGACCGTAGACGTTTTTTCTCTGAATCAAAGACGCTACCCCTAGACCACTGTCGCTCAAGACTACGCAGTCCCTGTCCTAAATTTTCTCGTTGTCAGTAGATCGACGATTGTAGTTAATAATCCCTAACATTGCCCTTATTAGATGATCCTGACCGAATGCCTAAAGCTTTGCATGGGTTCTGGTACTCAGTCCTGTGGGTCGTCTAAATCGAGGCGATTACAAGTATATTATACCAGTGGAAAAATGCGCCCATTGGATCATAAAAAAGGCGAATCTGTTCCTGTTTATTTAAGAAACTCTGACTGATAAGTAGGGTACCAGATGCCTCATTCTACCTTCCACAGCACCCTCAAAACCTTCCCAAAAAGTTTTGGCATGTGAACTTATCTTCGATTTTTTTAACGTGCGACTCACCTCGAACTCTTACTATTTCACCTGACTCCCACATCGTTGTAAAACACTCACACCCAACCACTCTCAGTCGCCCATTCTCACTCACTCACTAGACATAACTCATTGTCATTATCTCCTTGTGTCTCTCTGTCTTTGTCTAATGTATCACAGCGAGACTCACCTTCATTCTGTCCTACTACCACACAGTCTCCTCTCACTGTCCTGTCTCCCTCGAGCTCTCTCTTACTGCGAACGCCTCATTCTTTCGTTCCTACTGTTGCTGTCTCTTCTCACCGTCATTCTCTCTCTCTTCGTCGTTGTCATTATCGTTACTCTGTCCCTCAGTATCATTGGCTCTGACCCACTTCCCCTTCGTCTTTGTCTTTATTTATTCCCCCCCCCCCTCCCCAGAACTGTTTGCTTCACCCTCTTCCTAGCACTGTTTGTCACAGTTAAATATGTTCTGCTGCCACTGTGTCTCTCTTTTCTCTCACACTGTCACTGTCTCTTTCGCTCTTCATATAACCAACCACTTCTACTTTCTTCCAATATTTACGAGTATTGCTTTCGTGTCTCTTTGCCACTGTCATTGTCTTAGTCTCTCTCAGCATAAGAAAGCAGGAATATGATCGGAAGCCAAAATTTTTGCAAAAATCTTATAGGTGCTGTGAAAGGTAGAAAAATGCAATTGGTACCCCACTTCTTAGTCAGAGCTTTTAAATTAACAGGTAGATATTTGTCTTTTCTGTGTTCCCATAGAAGCATTTTTCACTAGTTCCCTTCTTTTACCTGCTGCAGCACAGCATTTATCTGGTATGAAATGAAATGTATTTGTCAGTAAAATTCGGATTAATTATTTATGCGAAATTGCAATAACGCCAAACAAATTTCACGCCTCAGACCAGATTTTACGTGTAAAAGACCTTTGCACATGCTTCAGTATTACAACATGAGGTTCCCAGATGATAACGTAGATACTTTGCAACATATTCATCCGTCCTAAGTCATTTTATAAATAAGTTTCCTCCTCACACCGGATCTTATATGTGTATTTTACGTGTACAAGTAGGGTAAATTTGTACCTCTGTATTCTGAAAACGGTTGAAGATATGAATAAAATTTCCAAGGTTGTACGAGGTTTGGATCTTAGGAATATATAGTAAAATTTTCAGGCATTTGTCTTGGATAGCTGTCTTGGAATTCTCGGCTGGTGTTTGGTCGGCTGGAGAGGTTACAATATAGTAAAAATAATCCTTTCCGAGGAACCGCCCACCAACTAATGGTATCTCGATAAGTCTCATCAAGCCCAGCGTCCACCAGTTTGAATGCAGAACGAACCAACCGATTTTCTCCCTTTTCCTAAGCAGGAGGAAGTGTGTAGTATTCATACTTCGACCCTGTACTGTAGAATAGCGAAACTAATACTATCCTTCTGTTGGGTAGACAAATTGTCCCTAACCCAAGGGATATTAAAAACCCACGACCCTACCTTCTTAAGTAACCGAAGATTGAGTAACAGAAAATCCCTTTTTCATCCACAGCGTTTTGAAATATATTAGGTAAGCATACTGTCGCATGTAGTGATGTCAGGAATTTTGTGAGCTGGAGTAGACACACGTTATAGTAAAGACGTTTTTCTCCCGTGGTGAGCGTTGTAACACACAGACAACATGTGTCGGGTATTTCATAAATACCTACACTGCGCGGGTGTTCGATTAGCAAACGACGTTCACTAACCGAATGAATCTCAGCAGTCTCCTTCAGAGCCAACAGAAGCGTTTTCCGCAAGCAGGCGTTCCCTCAGCTTGCTCACCACTGGCACGATCGGCGTCCGCAAGCAACTGGCACGCTTCTCCCGAAAGGTCATTGGTCTGCCATCGGGCACTATCTGGAACAGTTGCCACAGCCCTCTTACAAAAAGTCACCCTTTGCACGGTAGGCTACGTTTGACAACTATATGAGGTTACATAGTGGAAAGTGTTTGAATTTATCATCTGATATCCAAGAGCGCGTGCTGTAAAGACGGGAGGCTTCATGTATTCCGATAAGTTGCAGGTCAGAATTAGTGCGGAGTTATTGAACGCAGTTTTCCGAAATTTCTTCACCAGGGAAGACGAATGGAATATTACAGAATTTGAAACACGAACAGCTGCTAGCATGAGTTTCTTTAGATACCTTAGGGGTTGCGAAGCAACTCAAATCCCCTGATACGGGCAAGTCTTCAGGTCCAGATTGTATACCGATTAGGTTCCTTTCAGATTACGCTGATACAATAGCTCCCTACGTAGCAATCATATACAACCGCTCGCTTACCGATAGATCTGTACCTACAGATTGGAAAATTGCGCAGGTCGCACCAGTGTTTAAGAAGGGTAGTAGTAGTAATCCATGTAACTACAGACCTATATCATTGACGTCGGTTTGCAGTAGGGTTTTGGAGCGTATACTGTATTCAAACATTATGAATCACCTCGAAGGGAACGATCTATTGATACGTAATCAGCATGGTTTTAGAAAACATCGTTCTTGTGCAACGCAGCTAGCTCTTTATTCGCACGAAGTAATGGCCGCTATCGACAGGGGATCTCAAGTTGATTCCGTATTTCTAGATTTCCGGAAATCTTTTGACACCGTTCCTCACAAGCGACTTCTAATCAAGCTGCGGGCCTATGGGGTATCGTCTCAGTTGTGCGACTGGATTCGTGATTTACTGTCAGGAAGGTCGCAGTTCGTAGTAATAGATGGCAAATCATCGAGTAAAACTGAAGTGGTATCAGGTGTTCCCCAAGGAAGCGTCCTGGGACCTCTGCTGTTCCTGATCTATATAAATGACCTGGGTGACAATCTGAGCAGTTCTCTTAGGTTGTTCGCAGATGATACTGTAATTTACCGTCTAGTAAGGTCATCCGAAGACCAGTATCAGTTGCAAAGCGATTTAGAAAAGATTGCTGTGTGGTGTGGCAGGTGGCAGTTGACGCTAAATAACGAAAAGTGTGAGGTGATCCACATGAGTTCCAAAATAAATCCGTTGCAATTCGATTACTCGATAAATAGTACAATTCTCAAGGCTGTCAATTCAACTAAGTACCTGGGTGTTAAAATTACAAACAACTTCAGTTGGAAAGACCACATAGATAATATTGTGGGGAAGGCGAGCCAAAGGTTGCGTTTCATTGGCAGGCCACTTAGAAGATGCAAGTCCACTAAAGAGACAGCTTACACTACACTCGTTCGTCCTCTGTTAGAATATTGTTGGGCGGTGTGGGATCCTTACCTGGTGGGATTGACGGAGGACATCAAAAGAGTGCAAAAAAGGGCACCTCGTTTTGTATTATCACGTAATAGGGGAGAGAGTGTGGCAGATATGATACGCGAGTTGGGATGGTTGTCATTAAAGCAAAGACGTTTTTCGTCGCGGCGAGATGTATTTACGAAATTTCAGTCACCAACTTTCTCTTCCGAATGCGAAAATATTTTGTTGAGCCCAACCTACATAGGTTGGAATGATCATCAAAATAATATAAGATAAATCACAGCTCGAGCAGAAAGGTTTAGGTGTTCGTTTTTCCCCCGCGCTGTTCGGGAGTGGAATGGTAGGGAGATAGTATGATTGTGGTTCGATGAACCCTCTGCCAAGCGCTTAAATGTGAATTGCAGAGTAATCATGTAGATGTAGATGTAGATGTAGATGTAGATGTAGATTGTGAAGAAGCTCTTCTACGTACATCGGGTTCATAAAAAGAGATTCGCCGTCAGTGTGATCAGCGAATACTACGAAGCATTGTCTTACACTTTGTTGTATCAATCAGTGAACAGATGCGTGTTCAATAAATTAGATTTTCCGAAGTCGACATATAACTCTGCTGTTTGTGTACTAAAGATTCAGTGTGGCATTCAAAACAAATAAGATACACACTGGGTTGGCGGAAGACATGGGGGAGCGATTCGTACGTATGTAGATGGTGGTAGTATCGCCTACACGTGGTGTAAAACGACACTGCATTCCCGGAGATGTCATATCTACTCAAGTGATTCAGGTGAAAAGGTTTCCGACCAGATAATGGCTGCAAGACGGAGATTAACAGACTTTGAAGGCGGAATGGTTGTTGGATCTGGACGCATAGGATATTCCATTTCGAAAATCGTTAGGGAATTCAATATTCTGAGATCCACAGTGCTTCGAGAATATCGAATTTCTGGCACTACATCCCACCACAGACAATGCAGTGGCCGACGACCTTCACTCAACGACCGAGAGTAGCATCGTTTGCGTAGAGTTGTCAGTGCTAAGCGACTCGTAACACTGCATGAAATAATCACAGAAATCAATCTGGGACGTACGACGAACGCTTCCGCTAGGACACGCCGGCCGGAGTGGCCGAGCGGTTCTAGGCGCTACAGTCTGGAACCGTGCGACCGCTACGGTCGCAGGTTCGAATCCTACCTCGGGCATGGATGCGTGTGTTGTCCTTAGGTTAGTTAGGTTTAAGAGTTCTAAGTTCTAGGGGACTGATGACCTGAGAAGTTAAGTCCCATAGTGCTCAGAGCCATTTGAACCATTTTTTTTTTTCCGCTAGGACAGAGATGTGAAATTTAGCGTTAATGGGCTACGGCTGCAGACGACCGATGCAGGTGCTTTTGCTAACAGCGGGAGATAGCCTGCAGCACTTCTCTGGAAAAGCGCGGTCTGGTTAGATGAGTCCTGATTTCAGTTGATAAGAGCTGATGGGAGGATTTGAGTAGGTCGCAGAACCCATGCAGCCATGCTCCCAACTTGTCAACAAGGCACTGTGTAAGCTGGAGGTTGCTCCGTAATGGAGTGGGCTGTGTTGACATGGAATGTACTTAGCCCCATGTTCCAACTGAACCGATCATGACTGGAACCGGTTATGTTCGCCTTCTCGGAGATCATTTGCGTCCATTGATGAACTTCATGTTCCCAAATAACTATGTCATGTCACCAGGCCACAACTGTTAGCGATTGGTTTGAAGAACGATCTGGCCAATTGGAGGGAATGTTTCGATTACCCAGATCGACCAATCGACTTACGGGACGTAACTGGGAGCTCAGTTCGCGCACACCATCCTGCACCGGCTACAGTTCCGTAATTATGGACTGCGGTAGAGGCAGCAGGGTTCATTACTTCCGCAGAGGACTTCAAACGCATCCAACGACTTGTTAAGTCCTTGTCACGTCCAGTTCCTGTACTGCACTGGGCAAAAGGAGCTCCGATATGATATTAGAAATTATCCCACTACTTTGGTCGCCTCTTTGTATTTGAAAAACTTCTAAGAACAGTTGTAATGGTCAGCATAAAATTTCTAACAAAAACAAATCACTAAATCAGAAGTACTAAACAGAGCAGGCAGAGTAGGGAGTTGGGGTGGAGATAACGCAGAATTTGTGGGCTATTAAATCTCACGACGCAATCTACAACTGGGCGTAAAAACCGCAAATGCATCCACACATTAACATATACAGTTACAGAAACATAAAGCACCTATTGTTGGTTACATCTATATTATGAGACGAAATTACGTGACAGGAACATTCCTTATACCCGTATTTGTGACATGAAACTTGAGACACAGAAATCCTAATATATTATTTAAAAGCCGTTGGAGTTTAAGCTGATTTTACACCGAAAAGTGTGCGGTCACAACATTAACATTCCGGTCTTGAGAAACACAAAAAAATTGTTCCAACGGCTCTGAGCACAATGGCACTTAACAGCTGAGGTCATCAGTCCCCTAGAACTTAGAACTACTTAAACCTAACTAACCTAAGGACATCACACACATCCATGCCCGAGGCAGGATTCGAACCTGCGACCGTAGCGGTCGCGCGGTTCCAGACTGAAGCGCCTAGAACCGGTCGGCCACCACTCAGGCCGGCTGAGAAACACACATCCGTAAAAACTCACATACGTAACACACACATACACACACACACACACACACACACACACACACACACACACACACACATACGCACACGCATACGCACAAGCTATACACTACCAACGCATGAAAAATTCACGGGCCCTACTATCAAATATTTTAGATTTATTATAGGTCGTGGCACAATATTGGAGGTTATGAAAACCGGGCGATTCATTTCCGATTTCCAGTAAATATTACTAGTATTAAGAGCAACGGTAGATTCAAAACATAACAGGCCTGAAAACAGTACACAGAACTACTGCACCAACTGAGTGTTGCTAAACGGGTGCGAGGCAGTCAGTTTCACCAACAGAATATTTATAAATTACGATAATTAGCCTCTCATACGATAAATTATTAATACAAAACTGACCAGAAGCCTACCACGGCGTTACAACACTACGAAGTTACGGCTAGTTTGTTATCTGTTCCAAGCCACTGACAACCAATAGAAATACAGCTGAAGTTGCAGTATAGATTCTGCCACCGGGTGACCCTGATAATAATGGCTTTAGTGGGAACGACAGAACACGAAAAACCGCGTGCATGCCGAGCCCATGTGTTTTTTTATGTCTACGTGTCTAACCTCCAATCCCAATACTAATGCAAAAATTGTAATGCATTCAGATTCCTGAAGAATGCGGATCACAAATATTCGCAAATTCCTCTGGGCATAGTCACTACTGGCTACGCGTCAGTCTCCACCTGCTCTACAGAAGTTTAGTTTCTCTTACCTTTATGTCGAGAAAACTTCTGCTGGACTCTGCAAACCGAGAGTGAAATCTTCTGTTACTGAACCCTTTTACAGGAAACTAGAAATTCCGAATTTGCCTTGTACACAACTGTTGAAAACAGAGTAAGCTTGACAAGTATCGCAAAACAACAGTCGTTCGTTTAACTACACCTTTCTGACAGCATTTGTTCATCGGGGGGAAACAATCAGAGAGCAAATAGTACGTGACGGGAAAACGCACAGAGAGTAAATATTACGTGGCGGTAAAAACAATCTCGAAGCGATCGTTTTGCACAAATAGCACTGCACCTGTGAACTTCCCTTGGGCCGCGAACAAACAGCGTAGGATAAACAGCGCTTCCACCCCGACTCTGCCGAACTGAAAAAGTCGTCCCAACGAAAATAAGCAACTCCCAATGCTGGAAGAAACTGTTGCATCGCACTGCTAAACTGAAATGTTGCGATATACCGAGAAGGACCAAGCGAAGCCAAGACGTACATAGTGGTGCTTACAAAGAGAGAACCTCGAATCACCCGCTTGCAGGACGTTGAGCACACGTGAAATTTTGCACGCATTGGCGGACTGTTTTGCACGCATTGGCGGATCCTGCTCTATACGATGGCGTATTCTATTATCTTCCCATGCGAAGTAGCGGTCTAGGTTTTATTATATAGTCATATGGCTTTCGTAGGCAGTCAGTGACGTGTATCTAGTTCCGATTGGCCTAACGGGTCACATAAATGAGATGATCTGGGCCATTGTAGATTCTTTTGGTGGTCGCAGTTGGAGTAAATTTCTGCCTATCTTGAACTCCTGCCCATTCTACTAATACTTTTTTTTTGTAGTTCTCCAGATAATACATTTCTCTACGATCATTCGGGATTCTGTGTTGTTAATGTATTCTTCTGGAGATGCTTCATTTCAGTTTTTGGTTCACACGTACGAGCTCTGTTCAAAAAATTTCGGAACATTCGTAATTTCGCGCCAGTGGGGTTGGAGCGAAATGCGGTCGACATCCTTGCGCACGCCTGTTTAATGTGTAACTGCAGGAAGTTTCATTGTTGTATGTCTGTTAGATACTGTTCATTACTGTATTAAGTAGAACGTTGTATCACACAGTTTGCGAATTTCGAGAAGGCAGAGTTAGAGGAGCAACGCGTCTGTATTAAATTTTGCATGAAACTCAAGAAGTCTTTGCGCAGACACACCAAGTGATACAGGAAGCCTATGGTGATGAGTGTTTCAGCCGTACTCTGTGTTACGAATGGTTCACACGGTTTAAAAATAGCTGGACGGTAGTTGAAGATGACCCTCGTTCAGGCCGCCCTTCGGCGTCTACCGACGACTGTCGTGTCTGGAACGTCAATAAAATTGTCCATGCCAATTGAAAACTGAGTGTCCAAGAGGTTCAACTGGATCATGTCATGAAATCCTGACGCAGCATCTTGGAATGCATTGTGTTGCCACCAAGTTCGTCCCACGGCTCATGAGTCAAGACCAGAAAGACCTTCGCCTCGCAGTCTATCGAGACTTAGTGCGTCGCGCAAATGAGAAAGAGAGGTTCTGTAAGGCATTCATAACTGGTGACGAGCCATGGTTACACGGTTGTGCCGATGAGACCAAGGTTCAGTCTTCAACTGGGCTGGGAAAAGTTCTGCAACACCAAAAAAAGTTCGTCAGGTCAAGTCAAATGTCAGAGCCATGCTGCCAGTTTTCTTTGACTTTGAAGAAATAGTTCATCTTGAATTTGTGCCGGAGGAACAAATTGTTAATCAATGGTACTGTCGGGACGTGTTTCAACGCTTGTGAGAATATGTGAGAAGGAAACGGCTTCAAAGTGGTGAGAAAATTCACGGCTCTTGCATAACGGTAACGCACCAGCACATTTATCCCTCTTGCTGCGTTACTATTGCCCAAAATGGAAATCGCTGTGCTGCCTCTACCCTCCGTACCCTCCAGATCTGTCACCTGCGGACTTTTTTAATTTCCCAAGGTTGAAAACTCCGTTGAAAGGACGAAGATTTTCAACGATAGGTAAGATAAAAGAAAATCGCAGATGGCACTTCGCGCGCTAGGGCAAGAGGCGTATGAAGACAGCTTCCAGAAGTGTAAATGGAGTTGGCAGCGATGTATCAACTGTGGACCAGAGTATTTCGCACGTGACCATGCACAATAAGTAAAATGTGAGTGGAGAAAAATTGTGTGGACAAAGTTGCGGAATTTTTTGAACAGACCTCGTATGTATTCCCAGTTGGACTATTCACGAAAAGGTTGTTCATACATAATTGATTCTTTGTATTCAGATCGATTTCGCAACGGCCTTGCCCCAGTGGCTACACCGGTTCCCGAGAATTCACCGAAGTTAAGCGCTGTCGGGCGTAGTCGGCACTTGGATGGGTGACCATCCAGGATATGATTGTCGGAAGGACAGACTCAGCATACAGGAAAGTCAAAACAACCTTTGGTGACATTAAAAGCAACGGTGGTAACATTAAGAGTGCAACGGGAATTCCACTGTTAAATGCAGAGGAGAGAGCAGATAGGTGGAGAGAATACATTGAAAGCCTCTATGAGGGTGAAGATTTGTCTGATGTGATAGAAGAAGACACAGGAGTCGATTTAGAAGAGATAGGGCATCCAGTATTAGAATCGGAATTTAAAAGAGCTTTGGAGGACTTACGGTCAAATAAGGCAGAAGGGATAGATAACATACCATCAGAATTTCTAAAATCATTGGGGGAAGTGGCAACAAAACGACTATTCACGTTGGTGTGTAGAATATATGAGTCTGGCGATATACCATCTGACTTTCGGAAAAGCATCATCCACACAATTCCGAAGACGGCAAGAGCTGACAAGTGCGAGAATTATCGCACAATCAGCTTAACAGCTCATGCATCGAAGCTGCTTACAAGATTAATATACAGAAGAATGGAAAAGAAAATTCAGAATGCGCTAGGTGACGATCAGTTTTTTTTTTAGGAAAAGTAAAGGGACGAGAGAGGCAATTCTGACGTTACAGCTAATAATGGAAGCAGGCTAAAGAAAAATCAAGACACTTTCATAGGATTTATCGACCTGGAAAAAGCGTTCGGCTATATAAAATGGTGCAAGCTGTTTGAGATTCTGAAAAAAGTAGGGGTAAGCTATAGGGAGAGACGGGTCATATACAATATGTACAACAACCTAGAGAGAATAATAAGAGTGGACGATCAAGAACGAAGTGCTCGTATTAAGATGGGTGTAAGACAAGGCTGTAGCCTTTCGCTCCTACTCTTCAACCTGTACATTGAGGAAGCAATGATGGAAATAAAAGAAAAGTTCAGGAGTGGAATTAAAATACAAGGTGAAAGGATATCAATGATACGATTCGCTGATGACATTGCTATCGTGAGTGAAAGTGAAGAAGAATTAAATGATCTGCTGAACGGAATGAACAGTCTAATGAGTACACAGTATGGTTTGAGAGTAAATCGGAGAAAGACGAAGGTAATGAGAAGTAGTAGAAATGAGAACAGCGAGAAACTTAACATCAGGATTGATGGTCACGAAGTCAATGAAGTTAAGGAATTCTGCTACATAGGCAGTAAAATAACCAATGACGGACGGAGCAAGGAGGACATCAAAAGCAGACTCGCTATGGCAAAAAAGGCATTTCTGGCCAAGAGAAGTCTACTAATATCAAATACCGGCCATAATTTGAGGAAGAAATTTCTGAGGATGTACGTCTGGAACACAGCATTGTATGGTAGTCAAACATGGACTGTGGGAAAACTGGAACAGAAGAGAATCGAAGCATTGGAGATGTGGTGCTATAGACGAATGTTGAAAATTAGTGGACTGATAAGGTAAGGAATGAGGAGGTTCTACGCAGAATCGGAGAATAAAGGAATATGTGGAAAACACTGATAAGGAGAAGGGACAGGATGACAGGACATCTGTTAAGACATGAGGGAATGACTTCCATGGTACTAGAGGGAGCTGTAGAGGGCAAAAACTGTAGAGGAAGACAGAGATTGGAATACGTCAAGCAAATAATTGAGGACGTAGGTTGCAAGTGCTACTCTGAGATGAAGAGGTTAGCACAGGAAAGGAATTCGTGGCGGGCCGCATCAAACCAGTCAGTAGACTGATGACCAAAAAAAAGTGCGTAAGTGTTTAGATGTCTGCCAGCCATGTAACTGAGGCGGGGCGTGGGGACCAGCTCTGTATTCACCTAGGAGGATGCGGAAAACCGACTAAAAGCCACATTCAGACTGGCCCTCATCGTTAATCCGCCAGGCGGATTCGATCCGTGGCTGGTGCGGCTACCCGAGTCCAGGAAGCAGCGCATTAATGTGCTCGGCTAGCCTGGTAGGTAGGTTCCATCTTCAATGTGTGCAACAATTTAGCGATTTTATCCACATTCGTTTCTTTTAATGTGTTGCCGTTGAGCGCATGTAAACTTGAAACACACACATACATACGCTTACAAACGTTCCTCATTCCTGAAAGTTGTACCCTTGATGCAGCATACGGAAGAAATTTTTTTTATTACACTAAGATAGGCTGCTAATGATCTATCCCATAATTACAGCATTCAACATTCGAAGTAAATGGTATATCAGAACTAGTCATTTCTTCACAAAGATATCTGGTTACATATTTGAAACAAAGCTCAACTCAGACAGTTTTAGGACGAGGTCAAACGTGTATGTTAGTGTGTGGTACAAATCGGTCGGTGACCGCCGTCATTTACTTGGAGAGGCACTCGCATCGCGATGTGGGCGAGCCAAGTTTTGCTCGCTCCGTAAATTTTTATGGTGGCTAAATGCGCAGTCGGTAAACTCCCGCGCCAGTGCGGCCTGTGCCGCCGTTCCGGCGCGCAGTGGTCACTCCTTTGTGCGCCTGCCGCCAGCGTGCCCTGACAAACGCGAGGCGACGGTGGCGCTGCGGCGCGGCGGCGCCTGGCACCAGCGCCGGCGCGCCCCCGCCAGTCCGACGGCGACGCTCAGGGCTGAGAGGACGCGCCTCGCCGCGCCGCCACGCCACGCCGCAACCCGCCAGCCACCAGCAGCCGGCAGCCGGACCAGACGCCACCCCTACCAGCGCGCTACCACCTCAAGGTCAGCCCAGCGGCCGCGCCGACTTCCAAGCGTCGCAGCGCACCGCCGCGCCCTATGAGCCTTACTGCCATTCTCTGTGGCTAACATTTTTTTGTAAATGCCACTGACACCTGTAGATTTCCTCACTAGCCTTCTTGTTTAACTCTTTTTTATATTTCAACCTTCTTTGTAATGCTTTTATAGCAAATAGTCACATTTATGAGCCAGTGCTGGAAAATCTCGTCAATGTTGTACCACTTTCACGAATCAAGTAAATGACACAATTCACATATCCTAGTTACTTTAGGAGATAAAAATTATTCTTGATGAATTGAGATGCAGAGGAGAGTAAGCATCTGTGATACAGTGTATGTTTCTTGGAACAACACTCACCTCCAAACGCAAGTTTCTACATACTTTTTACCAAACAATAGTTTCAAATTCCAGTAAATTTCAAAGTTTGGTGTGTTTCTAGTTCATCGTAACAAATTATTTTTTATTACGTTCTCTAGTTAGTTTAAGAAGGGTTCAATTGGTAGGAGATGTTCTGAGACATCGAGGTGTCACCAATTTAGTATTGGAGGGCAGCATGGAGGGTAAAAATCGTAGAGGGAGACCAAGAGATGAATACACTAAGCAGATTCAAAAGGATGTAGGCTGCAGTAGGTACTGGGAGATGAAAAAGCTTGCACAGGATAGAGTAGCATGGAGAGCTGCATCAAACCAGTCTCAGGACTGAAGATCACAACAACAACAGTTAGTTTTGAAGTTACATAACTCTAAACCTCATATTAAGAACTGATGGCAATCATCTAGAGCTAATCATCATAGTTGTCGATTATCCTATCACTTTGTGGTAGAATACTGTAATATTCAAGAAAGAAAAACCAACAAACTGCTTTTTTATATTTGTTTATTTTGAGATGGTTTTCATCTTAACGAACTATCAGAACTAAAAAAGTGACGTTATCTCCATATGCCAAAAAACATTTCAAAATAAAATACTGACAGCACAAGAAAACACAGTTTATGTTTTTCAACTTTAAAAATTTAATTATTCAAAAATAATTCTGTAATCAACTTATTTGGACTAAAGAGCATCATGTACTGATTTCGTAGTTATGAAGTATAAATCTACTGAGAACTTCATGAAGTAAGTAGCTGCAGTCGAAGTTTCACTATATATCGATTATTTTTATCATGTAGATATGGCTCCATAAGACCAATTTCCAACAAGAGTGTTTTTATTACTATATGATATTGAGTTATTCATATATGATTTGTTACACATGGTATTATTCGTTGTCTGCTTACGTTTCTGATTACCATCAGGCGATATGGATTGGGTTTGGAATTTGTTTTCTGTTGACATTCAATTTTCTTGAGCTGCTGTGCTGTGGTATGAATTTTAAACGTTAATTTTTTATATCAAATTATTTCTGTGAATCAATATGAAGCATTCAGAAATTTTAGAAACGAAATTCCGAAACCGATGCATACTGGTCAGAAGGCATTTGCAGATAATATCTTACTGTCAATTCTTACCAAATTCACTGTGATTTTATTTCTCAACCAGGGTCACCCACTCATGATGTAACCCTGCCATAAAGCATCACAATAATTTGGAAATTTTATCTGGTATGAACTATCAAATATTCGTTTTCAAGATGCCGAAAGGACTTTTTTATGTACACTGCAAAATCAGTTACGCAACATTTCATGAAGTCTGTTACGTGCGTATTCCGAAGAAATGAGCAGTAATATTACTAAAGTCGTTGCTATACCGAACGTGTATGATACTATTGAACGAAAATGTCCTTTATACGTTTTCGTAATGTTTATGTTGGATCACTGTGGTGTCTTTTCCTTTTAAATGAAGTTCTGTCGTCTGAACAATTTCCATTAAAATTAGAGCTGGTGAATTTTAGGGCGTTCAGTGTAGCGGTTATCAGGCAAGCGATACGATGACGAACACTTCGTTAGAGGCCGTTAACGTAATACTGTCGCTAATTGAGGTCACACCAAATTACTGACGGCTCTAAGGCGAAAACTGACATGATTTCGTTGGAGGGTTATTCCACCGAGAGTACCTGCGAACATTAATTACGTTTTAAAACTGACGCCAGACTAATTTAACGCCAAGTTCGTGAAGGTCGACAACAAAGCCCTTTGTTCGACAGCCCTTAATCCAATTGCGCTGGTAACCATTTTAGCCCCTGACAGGCTGACGACAAATTTTCTGTACAGCAGTGCCACATGAGCTAATAGGTCTGGCAGGTAGGTAATTTCTGTCTTTCAACTCCACGGAGACTGTCAAAGTATGGCTCGTGAGATTGGAATTCTTTTTATTTTTACTAGCTCATTGAGAGCAACTGGGGTGAAATTTACCTTTCGTTTATCCGATTCTCTTCCTCAGCACTGAATTATTTTTTGACTTGCACCTGAATGGCAGTAAGTCACATGTTTGTACTTCTCTGCATAATTATATAGAACGAATGCCACCCTGTTGCCTGTAAATGTATACTGATTTCTTATATAGGTGGAAATGGTCCTTTTCAACCCGTCGTGTAGGCAATACTGAATCCGCTACCTGTTGCTGCAGAGTGCCTTGTGTTTCGTTTCTGTCAGACAAGTGCTTATATATGAATGACATGAGAATGGCTTTTCGTCAACGTCGTTTTGCAATTACATCTGTGTCTATGCCCTGCAAGACACCATGAGGTGTATGCTACTGTTCCAGCCGCGAAGAGTTTGGGGGAAAAACAATTGCCGATAATCCCCCGTGTGACTCTGTGTAATTCCACCTTCATGATGTTTTTGCGAGATATAAGCAGGAGAACGTAATATATTTGTTGACTCTTTTAAGAACGTACGCTCTTGGAACTTAAAGAATAAACCACACCGTGATGAAGAAAGCCTGTCTTGGATTGTCTGCTATTGCAGTTGGTTCATCATCTCGTGCTTACCGCATTAAGTTGCAACGAAACGCACTTGTGTTCCATGGAGCTTCTCTATATTTCGTCTATGATTCCTATCTGGTACGGATCCCAAATTGACGAGCAGTGTTGAAGTATCGCTCGAATAAATGTCTTGTAAGCTAATTTCTTTGTTCATGGACAACGTTTCCTAAGGGTTCTTCCACTGATTATCAGTCTGGCATCTGCCTTACTAGCGATTATTTTTATGTGTTCGTTCCACTTCAGGTCACTCCATATACGTGGTGCTAGATATTTTATGAAAGCATTTCCTTCCAGTGATTTTTCTGCAGCCGTTTATCCATACAATAAAGACTCTTTCTGTCTAAGTATTCACTGCATAGTGCATATTTAAAAAAAGGGCGAATGTGTTGAAATGCAAAATTTTTTAGAAAATTTTTAAAAGTGCTGAGAAAGGTAGAATGGGACAGCTGGTATCCCACTTTTTAGTCACAGTCTTTTAAACAAACAGGAACGTATTCGCCATCTTTTTGTGCTCCGATAGCAGCGTTAAATTTGTTTACGTTTAAGATCAGTTCCCACTCCCTGCACCAAGAATCGATTCTCTGCCTCTCTACCTTCATTTCGCGACTTCTCTGTGTACAACAGTATCATCCGCAAAAAACCGCCCGGAACTACCGACATTTAATATAGGTCATTTATATACGAGGGCTGTTGGGAAAATAAAATGCAATCGGACGGAAATCTAAACCACAGAAAAAAATCCGATGAAGTTATGCACAGACATTTTGGGTAATGTCTCAAGCATGGCCGTCGATCGCATCACGTCGCTCTTTACAGTTTTGGGCTCACAATGGGTACGTGAAAATGCCTACATAAGTAGTTTCTCCCACCTAGTATGAGTGCCTGGTGAGAGATTTCCCCTGATGTCGTGCAGCTCACATAACGTAGCTGTTATGCATTTTCTTTCTCATGAAAGTTCTAGGCTGCTCTCTGCAGGAGCAATGAAGATGCTCCTGCAGCGTTTTCGATGGGAACTGTTGGAGCACTCACGACACATCCCGTAAATGTCTGCCCGTGCTCTCCGCTCACATGAACTGCTAGCTATGAAGACAAAACTTTAGCACACTCAACGGGCCGTAGACTAGCGCTGATAATTGGCGAAAAGCACAGGCGGTGCCTTCTATTACTAGGGCACTGGAAAGTTATTACAATGCTGTGACAGATGTCTAAATCGGAGCGGCGACTGCGTAGAGAAGTAACTGGAAGGTGTAACCGACTGCTGCAAATAAAAAATTTTCACAGTGGTTTCCATTTCGCGATCGATCGGACCTTACTTTCTGAATAGCCCTCCTATATTGTGAGATCAAATGATCTTATAACACTCCCCTGAAACATGTCCGAAATTACTTTTACGTCTGAAAACTTCTCCCCGTTGAGAATGACATGCTGTTCGCTAGAAACTCTTCTAACAGTCACACATTTGATCTGATTTTTTGTACGCTCGTAGTTTGTTCGTTAGCCGGCATTGTGGAATTGAATCGGATGCCTCCCGAAAGTCACGGAATGTGGTATCTACCGGGCCGCCTTATCTGTTGCTTTCTGCATCTCGTGGGCGAACGAGTGAGCTGAATTTCACGCGATAGTTGTTTCGGAGCCCACGTTGATTACTGCAGTGGAGATTTTCGGACTCCACAAATGTCACAATATGCGGGAGTAAAACATGTTTCGTAATTATACAACTGATTAACGTCATAGATTTAGGCCTACAGTACTTGGTGTCTGTACGACGATCCTTGTTGACAGTTATGTGGAACACTTAGTTCCTCCAAAGGCCTACGGTACACCGCTGCAGGAAGAAGGGAAGTTCTTTCCGATAATATATGTAGAATCGTAGTGATGCCCCGTTAATTACAATTGCGTTCCCTCTATTGAGCGAGTTCAGTTGCTTTTCTATCCAATGGTCACTTATTTCGCTATGATATATTTTCTTTTTTCGTGTGAGAATTCCTCTGTGAAAGAGCCTTAGAAAAACACTTTGGTATTTTGGGCTTTTCTGTTTCTGTTTCATCCTCTATTCCAGTGTCGTTATTTTTGCAGAGTCTGGACAGATGGCTTTCATCCGTTTATTAATGTAACACAAAACCACTAGAGAACTGCTAATGTTCTCTTACAGGTTTTGAAGTTATAGTGTAATTTTGGAAGTAATACATAAATAAAAAATATCTCCATCTCCATGACGTCCTAAGTTTTCGTCTATTTTTATCAAACTGGTCTCAAAGTGAGAAATACAGGCTCCCTTGCATGAAGGAAGATGACATTCGTTTCAGGCTCGTGATATATCAATAGTTCTATTATTACGTTAGAAGAAAGTGTTCGTTTAATAGCTAACGTAACTGAATTTACAGTAGTTTACAAAAAAAAAAAAAAAAAAAAAATCGGGGCGTAGTTGGCAATATTGTGTGTAGGTATCATCCAGGAATTCTAACCATTTTTTCCATACTTCCCGGGTTCAGATCTTCTTTCTTTTTACTCTCGGATAATGAAAAAGAGATTTGTGTTGTGCGAATGTGTCATTTAGTAGCACTGTTGGCTCTGCGATTCATAGAAAAACCACATTCGTTTCTAACGACCCGTAATTGAGTAGTGTAGTGGATTAAAAAGACTACCTCGGCGATCGGGCCCAGAGGACCAGGCTACACCGACCGACCGTTGCGTCATTCTCTTCCTAATGACGTCATTTGGACGCTGTCCGCAGGAGCATAGTATCGGCACATCACTCTCCCGGCCGTCGTTGACTTCCCGTACATTGGAGCCTGTAGCTCCAGTTCACGTAGCTCTTCAGTTGGCTTCACGAGTGCACCCCGTTGCAGTCCTGCCACCTACGAAAAGTATCTGGCAGTGTCTGGAACAGAAGCCATGGTCCTGTCTCAGTTAGGGACGCAGACCTAACAATTTTGCATACAGTCATTACACCAAGACAAATGCTGCAAGACTGTAACATCCAAATCTTTACCTCAAGAATTTGTGCTTCATTTGTATTCCCGCAATTGTTCCAATTTGTGAAGGTCTGAACTGTACATTGCCTTGTGCTAAATATACTGCGTACAGTCAATAAGTGAAATGATGTTAGAATATACAGTCATCTATAATATCAAACTACGCTTTGACCTTTACCTGCCTTGTTAATACTTCTAAGTTTCAAATAATTGCCTTCATTTACTTTTCGCTGTACAGCATTTAATTTTCTTTAGACAACGACGCAAAAACGCCGTGGCAAAGTAAAGCTCACGTTAAATGTATACCGACGAACTTAGCGGGGATCGAGTCTCTTCCCTTGATCACTGCAAAACGCATGGAACACTGACTCTTTAATTGGAAATAGTCAAGATTTTTAATATAGAATTAATGCGTGATTGCCGGCCGGTGTGGCCGTGCGGTTAAAGGCGCTTCAGTCTGGAACCGCGTGACCGCTACTGTCGCAGGTTCGAATCCTGCCTCGGGCATGGATGTGTGTGATGTCCTTAGGTTTAATTAGTTCTAAGTTCTAGGCGACTGATGACCTCAGAAGTTAAGTCGCATAGTGGTCAGAGCCATTTGAACCATTTGAATGCGTGATTCCTTCGCAGAGGTGATAACAAGCGAACATAGTTTTAGACTTAGATTTACGTGGTGAAGCCATTTTACGTCCATCCTGGTTAAAAGGGGACTGTGGACATTTCCCTGGCCGGCCGCGGTGGTCTCGCGGTTCTAGGCGCGCAGTCCGGAACCGTGCGACTGCTACGGTCGCAGGTTCGAATCCTGCCTCGGGCATGGATGTGTGTGATGTCCTTAGGTTAGTTAGGTTTAAGTAGTTCTAAGTTCTAGGGGACTGATGACCACAGCAGTTGAGTCCCATAGCGCTCAGAGCCATTTGACATTTCCCTGCGTTACGGAGCACAACTACACGTAACGCTATTGCTTCTGAGTGTTTTCCAATTTAACCCGTTAAATAAATTAGGTAACTGTCTCAACCTTTTCTTATCACTTAGGTACCGGCATACATCTTCTGTGGTATATATTAACCACTGGAGAATGTTCTCATGGAAGCATAAAAAATGCTAATACGTTCCTGTTTATTTAAAAAACTGTGACTGAAAAGTGGAGTACCAGGTGGCTCATTCTACCCTCTCCAGTACTTCAAAAATGTTCCTAAAAATGCTGGGAAGCGAGCATTTTCGCGCTGTTTTTAACATGGAATTCACCTCAATCTACCACAAGTCCCGTAGCTGTAACTCATTCACACCTGCTACTTCATCGATGTAAGTCGCATACACCCATCCACTACCAGCTGCCCTTTCTCACACTCATATTCAGCCCAACTATTTGTTATTACTGCATATTTAAAAAAAGGGCGAATGTGTTGAAATGCAAAATTTTTTAGAAAATTTTTAAAAGTGCTGAGAAAGGTAGAATGGGACAGCTGGTATCCCAATTTTTAGTCACAGTCTTTTAAACAAACAGGAACGTATTCGCCATCTTTTTGTGCTCCGATAGCAGCATTTCTTCGCCGGTTCCCTTTTTCTCCCTGCTGCAGTAGGGGAAGAAAAGCATTGGTCAGTAAAATTTAGAAAGTTTGCTAATGTGAAATTGAAGTAGTGTAAATCTAATTTCACACTTCGGACCGGATTTTACGTGTGAAAAAATATGCACTTGCTTCTGTACTACAACACAGGGTTCCCAGATGATAACGAAGGCACTTAACAACGTATTTCTACGCACTATGTCACTTCGTAAACTCCGTTTTCGCCCAACACCGAATTTGACATGTACTAATAGGATAATTTTGAAGTTCTGTTTGCAGGACACGGATAAAACCATGGAGAAAATTTTGAAGATTTTTCCGAAATTGGGTCTGAGAAATACATTGTAAAAATTATAGCTGTTTGCTGCGGAATCAGCAGCTAGGTTTTGGTACTGACGAAACTAATTTTTGGGGTATTTCTCGATAGCAGATAAAGGCTTTTGACAACGGGAACATAGGCGTCTTGGAACCCCATGGTGCGTTTTGGTCCGTTGGTGACGACTCTTTTCTCCGTTTTTCGCGGAACGACCCATGAATTAATGGTGCCTCCGTAAATCCGATCAAGCCCACCGTAAATCATCTCAGTATCAAAAAGAACCAACCGATTTGTTCCATTTGCCTAAGCAAGAGGAATTAAGTAATACTTTGACCCTGTGCTGTAGGGTAGTGACTTTAAGACGGTCCTTCTGTTGGGTGTACAAATGGCCCCTAGCGCAAGGGCTATCCAAAACACTTGACCCTACCTTTTTATCACCGATAGACTCCGAGGTATGAGCACTGGCAAAACACGTTTTCCTGCGCGATGTTTTGGAATGTATTAGGTATCCATGCTGACGCAGGCATAATGATAAGGTGACTACGACCAGCGATCCCTTGTTTTAGTACGGATGCACATCATCCCCGGTCTCTTACGGGAACAGGGACTTCGAGTAAGGGGAACATGGCCCGCCCAGTTATCCGTGCGCTCTAACGCACGGATTTCCGGATTGGGAAGAAGTGCCTGGTCCCTGGCACGAATCCGCCCGGCGGACTTGTGTCGAGGTTCGGTGAGCCGGCCAGTCTGTGGACGGTTTTTAGGCGGTTTTCCATTTGCCTCAACGAATGCGGGCTGGTTCCCCTTATTCCGCCTCAGCTACACTATATCGACTATTGCTGGGCAAACAAGTTCTCCACGTATGCATACACCACCATTACTCTCTACCACACAGACATTTGGGGTACACTCACCTGGTGTGAGACGTTCCCTGGAGGGGGGGGGGGGGGGGGGGGCGGGGGGCAGGGGATCCAAAGGCGGCCGATCCGCACAATAACCCTAGGTTCGGTGTGGGGTGATGGAGGGATGAAGTGGACTGTGGTAGTTGTCGTGGGGCTGTGGACCAATGGGGCTATGGCGGCGATGGAGCCTCTCCATCGTTTCTAGGCCCCCAGTTAACATACAATACAACATGGGCAGGTGTCACTATGTCAGCAGTAACACGCTCGGAATCTCGGTAGGCGGAGAAGCGTACTCGAACGGTTGAGGTAATTAAAGCGACCGCTCGCATAGAGCGGGAAACCCCGGTTCGAGTCCGGCACATATTAGTTTGAGTCAACGTTATCAGTAGCTGACAAAGTATGAATAGTGCCTTATTTCTGGTCTCCATTTGACCAACTGATCGAAGCCTGCAATAGCCACATTTGTCCGCCATTCTGATGTGACATTGGCTCGCGTTGGACTGCGTGTGAACGTGAAGGAAGGAATACTTGTCGTTAAGTTTCCTGTCACCCATGGGTGACCACCACGTGGGAGGACGCACGATTGAGCACCAAGCACTTCGTAAGCGCTTCACTTCTGTGCCAGCCATCCGGAAACAGTAATGTATTCCCTGCAAGATGGTACGTCATCCCGCACTACTGGTTGATGACTTGCAGCGGTCGCTCTAAAGAGTTACTGTCCCATGACTGCCTTGCGTTTAGACTACACTAAAATCGATCGCGGTAGTAGAGATGGCATGGCCGGGAAGTATCGTGTGCTGATGAATGGTGTCGCATTGTGTTCAGCGATGAACACACCGAGAACGTCATCCGCGTGAACGTCTGCGCGTTGGGGAGAGGCCACAGTCTCACAATACTGTAGAGAGGTATAGCGATTTATTTTGTATTGGTGGTGTGGGGAGTTATGGGGTATGATTTCAGATCAGGAGGATAGTGACTAAGGAGATGGTTCAAATGGCTCTGAGCACTATGGGACTCAACTGCTGTGGTCATCAGTCCCCTAGAACTTAGAACTACTTAAACCTAACTAACCTAAGAACATCACACACATCCATGCCCGAAGCAGGATTCGAACCTGCGACCGTAGCAGTCGCACGGTTCCGGACTGCGCGCCTAGAACCGCGAGACCACCGCGGCCGGCAAGACTAAGGAGAAAAGTGACAGCACAACGGTACATCATTTACATTCTGTTTCCTCGTGTGTTCCGCCTCATGCGACAGTATCGTGGTGCCATTTTTTAATAAGACAATGCTCGTCCACACATTGCACGGGTCTCGGTGAAATGTCTGCGTGATGTTCACGTACTCCCAGTTCCACAAAAATCTCCAGAACATGTGTTGGATCACAGTGCTAGTATCCCGGATATAGAAGACCAGTCACAACAGTGTTGGACGAGTGTGAGTCAGTAGGGGCTACAACAGCCTTACCAAATCTTTCCCAACATAATCAGTGCCAGAGACCGTGCAACGTCATTACTGATAATTGGGCTCATACCGCCAAGGTTTTCGTGTACTTGACTTTGTAAACACTGAAGTAACATCAAATACCCCTTCAACCCGCGACGTTTCATTCCGTTCCCTCCTGCTCTTCTGAGTGCTCGCCTCTTTACGTCGGGGAATGCGATGTGCCACGATAAGTCGATTTACACGTAACAAAAATGACCAGTCTCCACTGCTTCGTAAAACAAAAATATGTAATTCGACGAGCATGTGGACTGACATTGAAAGGCTAGCGCTTAACCTCCTTATCGCATATTTCCCGAATACATGCTTCTGCACGTACTTATTTCCCCAATAAATTAAGTGCCATTTGCTTTGAATCACTCAGTTTCATAAATTTTTGTTTCCTGCAAAGGTCCTAATGACAGACAAGTTTCCTTGAGGCTGTTTTTTATTTACTTATTTTAGAACAGTATCTTCTAGGGAATGAACAGCGCTTTGAAGCGTGCAGGGAAGCCTAGGTCGATGAAGCACATCCGGTGGATGGCTCTGAACGCCAAATTATCTGAAATCAGATTATGGACCTAACACTAAATCATCTTTCAGTGTTTCATCGCGCAAGTAATATTTCAAATTAGTTTGAGGAAAATGTTTCTTGTTAGTGCTCAACTGGGCTAGGAAAACTTTACTCTTTAATGGAATCTTGGTCCCATTGAGAGACAAGGGCAAGATGGGTCACTGCAATGAACTTTCATTACTCTGCGCTCCATGTTTGAATACCTCACTAAATCTTACGACTCACATTCCGCAATTAGCGATATTTCAGATAACAACGGGAAATCGAAAATTTTTGTGGAGCTTTGTCTGTGTCTACAGAGCAACAGCCGTACCACCAAGATCTAATAGAAAGGTCAGTGCATGTTAAAAATCATTTTCTGTGACACTGGTACGCAGACACTGCCCACAATGCCACGGGAATGATAATATGCCTAGAAAAAGGTAGTTTGATCATGTACTATGGCACTGGAACGAAAAATATGTCTCGGAAGGTATAGGAAATTGGTAAGAGTACGTACGAGTGTACATTAGCTTGTTTGATAACTTGTGCATGAGTCGGCCTATCGTCCATTTGTCCTCTTTACGAAGAGTAGGAGGAAATCGGCAACCATGAAACCTACTGGTTTCGTGACGGAGAAGGACTTAGATTAAATACCCACCTAACTACATCCTTCCACACAACTTTCGCAGCAGTGTCAACGTTTAATGTGTCGCTTTCAGCACCATCATCTATACCATCGTCATCATCACCATCGTTGTCATCACCTTTATCACGGAAAAGATATCCACTGCTGGATAAAGACCTCTCCTAGACGTTTTCCTGCATTTTGGTCCTAACAGTGTTCGCCCAGCGTATTTTCTAATTTCTGCCTCCTCGATTGTCTGCGTCTTAACGTCTGCTTTTCAGCTACGGAAAGAACTCGGTCCATCTGCCATCTATTCTGATGAAGTGTTACGTGATCTCGAAGGAAAAGCAAAGCGATACTGACATTAAGCTGTAGTACTTACACGGGTTAGAAGAAAACATGCGAACGCCACGAGAAATGCGTGCTTAAACATAAATTCAGATGTTGGCGAAGTCTATAGGTTGCTCTATTGTATTTTATTATTAACGCCACCTGAGCAATGTCATCAGCACGTTGGAAGTGTCAGTGTGATCAGAACTGCGTTCTTCGTAGTTGTGAGTGCATTACGTTGGAGGAACTAAATTAACTTCAACGTGCAAAATTGTTGATACTCGTATCGTGGATGCTCCTGTGACCAAGGCAGCGGAAGTTTCAAGAGCACGGTATCGAAGATTCACACCGCATGCAGGAAAAAAGAAAGAACATCATCCGCCAAGTCACAATGCAAACTAAAATGTGTCTTGAGTAATCGGTAGAGACGGTCGTTGAAGAGTATTATCACAAAAAATAAGTCACTGCAAAACTGAACGTCGCACTCGCAAATTTTGTCAGCACGAATACAACATCAAGGGAGCTCGCCAAGTTGGGAATTTCATATTACCGAAGCCATAGAAACTATACTACGGAAAAATGTAAGAAACTCATTTGATCGGATAAGTTTTGTTTCACAGTGTTTCCAACTTCTGGCCGGTACGCACCGGTAGCTGCGGGATCAGCGAGGCAGATTGCTAACCTAGGTGATCCGGGTTTGACTACCTGCCGTGTTGGAGATTTTCTCCTCTCAGAGGCTTAGTGTTTGTTGTCCGTACATTCGTGTACCGTAACTTACACGAAAGTCGTCTCATACGCACTATTGCGATGGCTGTGTGGGCACGAATCGAATGCCAATAAATTGAAACAAAAAATTAAATAAAATGAAGGAAAATAAATAAAATAATAAAATAATTTTAAAAAATACTGGGAAGGTTGATGTCTAAAGTGAACATGACTGCGGTTCGGTGACTACACTACTGGCCATTAAAGTTTGCTACACCACGAAGATGACGTGCTACAGACGCTAAATTTAACCGACAGGAAGAAGATGCTGTGATATGCAGATGATTAGCTTTTCAGAGCATTCACACAAGGTTGGCGCCAGTGGCGACACCTACAACGTGCTGACATGAGGAAAGTTTCAAACCGATTTCTCATACGCAAACAGCAGTTGACCGGCGTTGCCTGGTGAAACGTTGTTGTGATGCCTCGTGTAAGGAGGGGAAATGCGTACCATCACGTTTCCGACTTTGATAAAGGTCGAATTGTAGCCTATCGCGATTCCGGTTTATCGTATCGGGACATTGCTGCTCGCGTTGGTCGACATCCAACGACGTTTAGCAGAATATGGAATCGGTGGGTTCAAGAGGGTAATACGGAACGCCGTGCTGGATCCCAACGGCCTCGTATCACTAGCAGTCGAGATGACAGGCATCTTATCCGCATCGCTGTAACGGATCGTGCAGCCACATCTCGATCCCTGAGTCAACAGATGGGGACGTTTACAAGACAACAACTATCTGCACGAACAGTTCGACGACGTTTGCAGCAGCATGGACTACCAACTCGGAGGCCATGGCTGCGGTTACTCTTGACGGTGCATCACAGACAGATGCGCCTGTGATTGTGTACTCAACGACAAACCTGGGTGCACGAATGGCAAAACGTCATTTTTTCGTATGAAACCAGGTTCTCTTTACAGCATCATGATGGTCGCATCCGTGTTTGGCGACATCGCGATGAATGCACATTGGAAGCGTGTATTCGTCATCGCCATACTGGCGTATCACCCTGCGTGATGGTATGGGGTGCCATTGGTTACACGACTCGGTCACCTCTTGTTGGCACTGACGGCACTTTGTGAACAGTGACGTTACGTTTCAGATGTGTTACGACCCGTGGCTCTACCCTTCATTCGATCCCTGTGAAAACCTACACTTCAGCAGGATAATGCACGACCGCATGTTGCAGGTCCTGTACGGGCCTTTCTGGATACAGAAATTGTTCGACTGCTGCCCTGACCAGCACATTCTGCAGATCTCTCACCAAATGAAAACGTCTGGCCAATGGTGGCCGAGCAACTGGCTCGTCACAATACGCCAGTCACTACTCTTGATGAACTGTGGTATCGTGTTGAAGCTGCATGGGCATCTGTACCTGTACACGCCATCCAAGCTCTGTTTGACTCAATGCCCATGCGTATGAAGGCCAGAGGTGGTTGTTCTGAGTACTGATTTTTCAGAATCTATGCACCCAAATTGCGTGAAAAGTAATCACATGTCAGTTCTAGTATAATATGTTTGTTCAACGAATACTCGGTTATCATCTGCATGTATTCTTGGTGTAGCAATTTTAATGGCCAGTACTGCATTTGGGCTGCCATAGCATGGTACTCTGCAAAGCTGCATTACTGCCAAGGATTTTGTGGTCAGTTTGGCTGATCACGTACATCCATTGGTACAATGTTCGTTCCCCAGTGATGGCGCTGTATCCCAAAACGACATGGCCTTTGTTCACAAAGCTCGCAACGTCCAGGACTGGTTCTGTGTGCATGATGATGCTCTGTCGTATTTCCTCTGGCCACGACGGTCACCAGATCTCGAAAGCGCAGTACACATTATAAAGTTGTATGACCGCTATCCATCTCCATCGTCGTTACCGGCAATTGCAACTATTTTGCAGGAAGACTGCTATGATTCACGTTCAGCGATTAGAAGCTGTTTTGGGTGAGAACGGGTATCCTACACTGTATTAGGTGTGTTCTACATCTACGTCTACATACATTCTTCGCAAGCTACAGTAGGGTCTGTGGCGTAGGGTACCTTGTACTACTACTGGTCACTTCCTTTCCTGATAACTCGCGAGCAGAGACAGGGAGGAACAACTATCTGTGTGCCTCAGTATGAGCCCTAATTTCCAGTATATTTTCTTCGTTGTACTTACCAAAAATGTATGTTGGCGGCAGTAGAATCGTTAAGCAGTGAGCTTCAAATATCAATTCTGTAAGATTTGTTAGTATTGTTTCTTGAAAAAACGTCGTCTTCCTTCCCGGGATTGCTGTTTGAGTTCCCGAAGCGTCTTATTAATACTTGTGTGTTGTTTGAACCTACAAGTAACAAATGTAGCAAGTCGCTTTTGAATTGTTTAGATGCCTTCCTATTTTTACGACCTACTTCCGGTCGCGAACACTCGAGCAGTACTCGATAACAGGTCGCACTAGCGTCCTATATGCGGTCTCTTTTCGAGATGAACCACACATCGCCAAAATTCTTCTAATTAACTGAAGTGGACATTGACCTTCCCTATAGCAATCCCCACATTCTCCTTTCATTCCATGTCGCTCTGCAACATTGTCCACCCGCTGCATATCATTCTATTGTCGCAAGAGAGTGTTTCTTTCATTTGATAAAGATTAACGATCATTTTCAAATCAGAAACTGAGCAGATACTCAGTGTGTTCTTTTTATATCATCATTTCGTCTGGCTTCACATGCCGCCAACATTACATTTTCGTTACTTTCCTAATTAAGTCTTGCACTCCAGATTGTTCTCCGGTTCATTTGTCTCTTCTCCTCTCTCTAGGTAATTCGCAACATACATCTCGCCACTGCTCACCGAGCAAACAGTTAGTGAACTGAGTTTCTCCTGGCGTATACAAATTTTAAATAACTTCCACGAATTCAGCCAGGTAACACTTTCAGCGACCACCGATAATTCGGCAGAAAAACACCCCACCATTTTCAAGGCAAGCTGCAACGGACAGGAGACGTACATGCAAATTTAAAACCCCGGTTCTCGGAATGATGCAAGAAAGATAACACACACACTGAACACTAGTGCGACCAAAGATGACCAAGGTCAGAGCTATCGATAGTGAGACTACGAAGTCGCAGGTGAGGTAGCATTGTCGAACATTGCTTGGATACTGGTCACCCCACGTTATATAATAACACCGAGATATTGGCACGCACGTCCAGCTATTGGGACAGTATTATTAAGGAGGCAGTTGAGATTAAATTAGCGAAGAACCTTCTTCGCTAATTTAATCTCAACTGCCTCCTTAATAATACTGTCCCAGTAGCTGGACGTGCGTGCCAATATCTCGGTGTTATTATATAACGTGGGGTGACCAGTATCCAAGCAATGTTCGGCAATAGCAGATCTAATTGGCTGCTGTAATCGTCTGTGCCGTTTATGCTCAGTACATCGGTCCTCCACGGTCTTGATAGTTTGACCAATATACGCCATGCTGCAGCTACAAGGAATGCGATATACACCCGCCTTTCGCAGATCAAGATCATCCTTAACAGAACTCGAAAGCGCTCTGAGTTCAGGTGAAGGTTGTAATACACATTTCGCATCGTATTTCCGTAAAATACGACCGCTCTTTTGCCTTACGTAGGAAACGCTTCCAACAAAATCGGTCATATTCTACATAAATATGATATGAAATGTGTTCTCCGACCTCCATCTAAAATTAGAGCGCTTTTGAGTTCTGTTAAGGATGATCTTGGTCCGCGTAAGGCGGGTGTATATCGCATTCCTTGTAGATGCGGCATGACATATATTATACTGAGCATAAACAGCACTCACGATTACAGCAGCCAAGTAGATCTGCTTGAATACTGGTCACCCCACGTTATATAATAACACCGAGATATTGGCATGCACGTCCAGCTATTGGGACAGTGTTATTAAGGAGACGGTTGAGATTGAATGAGCGAGCAATCTCGTTATCACGGATGGAGGTTTTTGTTTAAACTCTGTTTTGAATCCGGCTCTCTCCCTTGTCAAAAACCGGACAGAGTCCATGCTACCTCACCTGCGAGTTCGTAGTCTCACTCTCGATAGCTCTGACTTTGGTCATCTTTGGTGGCACTAGTGTTCAGCTCCCTCTAGCACCATGGAAGTCATTCCCTCATGTCTTAGCAGATGTCCTATCATCCTGTCCCTTCTCCTTATCAGTGTTTTCCACATATTCCTTTCCTCTCAGATTCTGCGTAGAACCTCCTCATTCCTTACCTTATCAGTCCACCTAATACGCACTACTTGACAAAAAGTGGAGCACCAAGAAGACATGATCAGATGTCAATTTCACTTCGAACATGAACATGCCATTGGCGAGTATGTAGATGAGCATAGCTGCAATTCCATATGACGGGTAGAGTGGCCAGCAGAGTCCATAGCGTTGTTCCTGTTTAGTATTGTTACCAGGTCTCGCAGGGTATATAAGGTTCTTGAAAACTGTCAAATTTTACGCGACCACTGTGAAAGACGTGTTTAATATTTCTAAAATTTAAAGAACCTCTCTCACACCGGCCTGATTTAGCTTCACTGATCAGGATAGTAAAAAACATGCGTATATTATGGGAATTTTCATTGACAAAGCAGGCTTATCACATTCACACAGTTCAATACTGTTCTATCCTGATTAAATTGAGCTTAACTTAAATTCCATAAGGCAGTGAAGCAATTTCGAAGTCTCGGTGCGACGAAAATTGTCAGTCGATCTCCTGGAAACATTTGTAATAATTATTAACTTTCGGTGGTCACAGTGAAGCAATTTCGAAGTCTGGGTGCGACGAAAATTGTCAGTCGATCTCCTGGAAACATTTGTAATAATTGTTAACTTTCGGTGATCACATGGGGAAGACCGGAGATCTGCTGGTAAGACCGTGTTAGCCTATTTATTTGAAGTAACTGGATATCTTGAGCATACAAAACGGCAGGTTCGTCCAGTGTATATCAGACGTTCCCCACTGATCCCGTGCAACACAACGTAGTAAGCAGACACTGTCAATAATAATAATCCGTTAAATAATATGCGAACACACTTACTTTAGTTCATGTATTAAATTCCTTCTCATACAGAATCTCATCAAGATGGCGACTAGCTCAACAATACATACATATACATCCTTCTTTCACGACTAATCGGCAAGAAGAAGTCCACTATTCTTTTTCCTAAGAGAAAACATAGGTAGCAGAGAAGCTATTCCATGGAGTAAATGGACGCTCCAAGGAATAATTGGGCTTGAAACTACTTTGCATTGATAATCGGTAAGATAAGAAGAGATATTTCGAGATATGTACTGAGTTATATAATTTATAAAATTTCTGAAAATATCGTGGAGAGACCGCTGCAAGAGACATTACACGTGGACATGATGCGCACACATTGAGACAGCCTTATCAGCACCTGACAGAGTTTGAAAGAGCTCACTGTGGCTCTCTACTTGACCGCCTGGTCGAATCGTGCAATATCCAGATTTGTACACGTTTCAGGTGTTGCAGTGGACCAGTGTTGGACTTCATGGGAACTTGAAGGCAGACATCGTCGTTGTCAAGGTTCTGGGTAACCACGTCTGACAACCACAAGTGAAGATTCCCCGTATTGTGCACCAAACACATCGCAAAACCCTTCAAATTAGTCTTAGCAATCTGAGAACAAGTGCAATGTTCTGTGTCATCCACACTATTGGTTAGAGACTAACTGCAACCGAACTGAGGAATTACCGTCCTATTCGTACGCTGTCGTTAACATCACAACACAAATTTGATGTCGTACTGTGATTGGAAAGCATGGCTTGCTGAAGAGTGGTGTCGTATCGTATTCAGCGATGAATCGTAGTTCTGCACTACACTATAAGACCATCGTCGGGGAGTATGGAGGTGACCTGGAGAGAGGTCCAATTTTGCAGTATTTTTGAGCGTCACTACGGTGTTACTCCTGGAAAGCCATCACGTATGACTCCAGGTGATGGCACACTTATACGTCACGAACAGCCTGTTTCCTCGCATGTTTTGTCTCCTGAGACGATATGAACAGGACAATACCAGCCCGCACATGGCACATGTTTCTACGAACTGTCTGAGTGATGTTGTGGTGCTCCTGTGGTCAGCAAATCCCAAATTGTTCACTGATATAACGTACACTGATAAGCCAAAACATTATGACTACTGCCCACCGCGACTCTGGATCCTGCCTGATGGAGTTGCGGGCACGTGAAGCGGTAACAAAAGTAGATAAGCGGAGCAGTCACGGACAGAGGTTCACCCCAGCGAAAATATGGGCTACAGATGGGGAAACCTTTTGAAATAAGCGACTTTGACAAAGGGCACGTCATTATTACACAGAGTTTGTGAACGACTATCTCGAAAACGGCGAAGTTGCTCGAATGTTCAGTTGCTACTATCGTGAGCATGTATGGAAAGAGGCAGAAGCAAAGTGTGACAACCATTAGGCCTTTAACGGTTGGGCGTCCACGATTCTTCACAGAACTTCGGGTTCGGAGGCTTATCTGCTCTGTAAAGTAGGATAGACGGTGATGTGTGGCATTTTTGCCGAAAGAGCACTATGAAGGAGCACGTACAAGTGTTTCGGACCACACCATTCATCGTACATTGCTGAACACCCCTCTGCTGCTACGGTCGCAGGTTCGAATCCTGCCACGGGCATGGATGTGTGTCATGCTCTTAAGTTAGTTAGGTTTAAGTAGTTCCAAGTTTAGGGGACTGATGACCCCAGATGTTAAGTCCCATAGTGTTGACTCGACGACATCATCAGTTACGATTGCACTGGGCACGGGGCCATTGGGGTTCGATCGTCGGTCAATGGAAACGTGTGAGCTTTTTGGGTGAATCACATTTGTTCTACTCTTGGTTGACGGTCGTGTACACAAAGTGCGCCATCGATGTGAACGGTTGCCAAAACGTCATCACGCCACGGACGAAGGCTGGTGGGAGCAGTATTATGTTATGGGAGACATTGTCCTGCAGTTGCATGGGACCTGTGGTATTAGTCGAATACACGTTGACAGCCGCGAACCACTTGCAGCACATCATGCTTGATATTTTCCCTGATGACGATGTCAACTTTCAGTGATATAATTGTCCCAGTCTCGGACAGAGAATCATGCTACAGTTGTTAGAGGAGCATTGCAGTGAACTCACGTTGTCCCGGTGACCAAATTCTCGTGATCTATATCCTGTGGAACCTACCTGGGTCGCTGTTGGGAACTATCAACACATACTCAAAATAAGTATGCCGTTATTTACGCAAATTACATGTCCTGTGCGTACGCATGTAATGCTACATATCTCCTCAAACCTAAAAACAAACTATCGGATCACTGATACATAAAATCAGTGATTTATTTCGCTCCACAGACGGAAAAGCAAGCGATTAAGCACGTAGTCATAATGTTTTGGACCCTACAGAGGACCAGCATGGATGTTAACTCCGTCCCAGTGCTAGTACTTGATGTCAAGGATCAGTTACAACAGCCATGGACAAGTTTATCTCAGGAGATTAAGTGACCCCATATTGCCAATTTGTTTGTAAATTTTATTGTTTTGTATATCATTACATATCCTTTCAACCCCTTCTAGGTGCTTCACATTCATTTTCAGGCTGTATATGATAATTCACACTGCTTGTAAATTTTTCGTTTCCTAAGTATTGGATTCATTACATTGAAATTCTTTTTACGGTTAATAAAATGAACAATCGGTTAGTTCCTCTGTTGCTTTATTTTCTACTTAGCTTCTGAAAAGCAACAAATTAGTTTACTTCAACCACAGACATCTAATGGAGAAGTCTTGCCTTTTTGTTGTAAATAAAAAGGTTCACTGTTCAAATACAGTGTTGTCTACCTAAACTGATTGCTTTCACTGTCGTTAGTGTAATATATCTGAAGACACTGCAACGGAGTTTCATTCTCGCCCAAATATAACACCAACTTCCACTCTCCTCACTATATGTATTTTACACATTTCAGATTGCTGTTCCATGTCCACATCTGCCTCACCCCTGCCCCCCCCCCCCCCAATCGCTCCCCTACACATCTCCCCTACACATCCCCAAAAGAAGCTGTTGCTTAGACTCCACAGCGGTACGAATGGAAAATGCTGCTTTGATTATATGCTACAAATTGATACTGTCTGTGGACAGAAAATCGAAACCAGGTACATACAAGTCACAGGATGGGTGCCAACACTTGTGTCCTTATGGCATCTCACTGACTAATTCAAAACTTTCGATATTGTGAGGGGAGAATTGTGACAAGGTGAAGCTTTGATCAGCGCACCTGGTGTGCTTTGTGATTTGCAATTTAGGTGATCGGTGCTCATCAACTTACAAAATGATAACAATCATGGACTTCCTAATGGTAGTCCTCCATGCCACGTTAATGCAAAGTTTCTGCATCCAAATGGTCTGCTGTATAGACCAGTTGCTTAATGTGCCCCCAGCGAAAATAATCCAAGCGACTGAGGTTGGAGGAATGTGGAGGAGATGGAACTGGTCGTCCTCTACCTCTCCATCTGCTATGGTATATATCAGCCAGTGTTTCTCGAACTCTGAGACTGGAATGTTCGGGAGCTTCATCATGCATAAACCACACGTGTCATTTATTTGCAGGGGCAAGGCCTCTGGTAGGTCTTGGAGGGTGTTCTGAATAAAGTCTCTCTAGACAGTACTTGTGAGATATGCTGGGAGAACATCTGGGTCTATCAGTCAACTACAATTCCAATCCACACATTAATCTTAAACTGCTGCTGCTGTACAGCCTGGACAGTAGTATGAGCACTGCAACTGGCGCATATGTGTTGGTTGTGAAAATCTGTTCTTCTGTCTCTTCCAAATATTGACTCATCTGCAAAAAAACTGAAGAGACAAACACACTGGCAGTTCATGCAGCAAATCACTGGTGAGTTTATCCTGTGGTGGGTGATCGACAGGTGTAAGGCAGTGCACATGTTGAAGATAATATGGATACATGATTTGCCCGTTAAATATCCTCCATGCTGAACTGTGAGATGTACCACGTGCCAGGGCCAATTAACTTGCACAAATAACTGATTCTTCTTCAGCGATATGTAGACCCTTGCCTTCCTGGTCAAGAGTATGAGCCACATGCTGTCTTCCTTGGTCAACACTCTAGGGTGTTACAGAAAATGTCTCAGCAACCCGACGATACACACCACTAAAGGCTGGATAACGTGTCTGCCTTCTGTCTGGGAACGTCGTCTAGTACAGGCGTGTCGTCTTGTCCCCATAGTCAAACACAAAAGTCAGGTCTTCCTGCTCATGGCCTGAATATCCTGCCATGTCTTGACACAGCTCTTTCAGTTCAATCGCTGTGCATAAAATTCATGTCTTCCTGCTCACGAAATATCCTGACATGTTTGAACGGAGCATTTTTAGTTGACTCACCTGTACACAATGAAAAAATTGAAGACAAACGAATGACGAATGTAAACAGGTCTCCCTCGCAATACAACGCCGTCTAGGATACAATTAATCAAACACAAGCGAAGTTGTTGTATTGTACCTGGAAAGACATTGAACGTCAACTTCCATCAATAACTGTAAAGTAAAGGATTATCGAACATACGTTTATTGGAGTACTTTTTTTCGTTTTTGGTGTAAGGAAATTGTCCGAAAAGTTTGTAAAAGTATTTTCGAAACACCCTGTGTATACAAAAGCACATAATTAATTTGAAAACATTTAAATAACAGAAATAAAGAAATGAACCCTCACTGTATTAGAGTTCACTATTAGTTTATTCAGATTAAACACAAGGTACTTTGAATGGTGGTCTTACATAGGGAAATATTGCACAGTGTGAAACATATAAAACAGGAGATAACCAACCCAGCAAAGCAAGAAGAGTGTTTGCAGACAATGGCTAATGTAAGCCAAAGGCATTTGCACTGCAACAAGTTTACAAAAGTCTATATGCAATGACCAACTCACCATAGCACTAGAGCAAAATGCAGCCACTGATAGCTATATTAGCACACACACTGTTCAAATATTCCTGGTCCCAAGCTAATACAATGGAGAAATATGTCACGAGACGGTAGACATCGAAATATCTGTAGATCTCACCGCTAACCATACCAGAATGCTTACCCAAGCTGCAACGAACATCAGAAGACTATGGGCCTCGTTTAGGTCGCCTATTTAAAAGTTTGTTCTTATGACTACAACTGTCGTCTCTTCAGATTTTAAGTTCTGGACCAGTATTCAAATACATTTATAATTATTTCTCATAGACTGGAAAAAATTCCTACATAGGAAAAACGTAATGTGGAGTAATGAAATTTCGTAAATACAATCTGGGTAACATATTTAACTGATGAACGTTGTAAGATCGCAAGTTAATGTAAGAGAGAGGAAAGCCATTGCAAATGAGAAATGTTGTTACATTAATAACGAATGTCACTGTCAGACTATTGAATGCAAGCACGCAAACGTGCCTCCATGACGCTGGAATTATCACCCGATGATACCTCATACGTGCTCGATTGTAGGAAGGTCTGGTGATCGGTTAACCGAGGCGAAATGTCGACACTCTGTAGAGCATGTCTGGTTACAACAGTAGTATGTGAGCGAGGGTTATCCTGTTGGAGAACACCGCTTGGAATGCTGTTCATAAATGGCAGCATAATCACTCACGTATAACATTGGCAGCCTGAGTGCATGGGATAACGATAAGGATGCTCCTGCTGTTATATGAAATCACATAGCTGACCATAACTCCAATTGTAGGTCAAGTGTGTCCAGGCCATAGACAGGTCGGCTGCAAACGCTCATCTGGTCTTCTAACCAACGCACGGCCATCACCGAGACGGAACTGGCTACCATCAGAGAACACAACAGACTCCGCTCTCCAATGAGCTCTCGCTTGGCGCCACTGAAGTCGCAAGCGGCGGCGGTTTGGGGTCAAGCGAATGCACGATACAGCGAATCTGACTCTGAGTTTCCATCGAAGTAACCGATTTGTATTAGTTCGTCGTGTCACTGTGGTGCCAACTGCTACTGCAATTGTTGCTGGAGACGCAGTGCGATACGCCACACTCATAATAAGCTGTAGACGATGGTCTTCTCTCTTGGTAGTGCCACGTGCTTCCGATGACCACTGTTGCCACTAGTCATATACAGTGGCTACATTCCTATCGACTATTTCTGCATTATTGCGAAAGGGACATCCAGCTTCTCGTGGCCCTGTGACGCAACCTCTTTCAAACTCAGTGTGCTGTTAATAAGGCATTCTTCACTACCATGAATTCACTACATTCAATCACAAAGGTAACTAACTCTCACGACCGTTGTAACACATATTTAAAGCAAACCTGATTTGCATTCTCGTAGTGGCGCCACTAGCGCCACTCTTAAGCGACTGGCGTGAAAATTTAATGCGTAATAACTTTCGTTTATCTCGTACAGCTCCTTCTTCGTGCTGGGATTCTTCTTTTTGCCAGCTTATGTTCATTCTAAATGAATTGAATGTATACCCCGTATAATCGTGTGTACTGCTGGCGGAACACGTTGTCGCTGTACGATATTTCGACGTCGTAACTCGGTGTCTTGATCAGTCTCAGGTAACACCTGAAGAAGACACCGAGTTACGTCGTCGAAACATCGTGTTTGGCAGACGCAGACTATCGGCAGTACACCAGATTTTACGAGATGACAACTAATCTCCGGAAAAGTCTAAGAAATTATGTAGAATATAAAATTATATAGGTTATACATTCAGAGTTCATTTGCATCCTGATATTAAATGGTTTAATTCTTGTACAGAGCTAAAAGTAGATTCCTATTAAATATTGTGCACTGGAAATCAGAAGTGCGGTTATCTAGTCAAGTCCATGTCTTCATTCATCATGTCCCTGTTGAACCACTCTACTCAAATGTCCATACTGGAACTTTGTTGTTGTGGTCTCCAGTCCAGAGACTGGTTTGATGCAGCTCTCCATGCTACTCTATTCTGTGCAAGCTTCTTCATCTCCAAATACCTACTGCAACCTACATCCTTCTGAATCTGCTTAGTGTATTCATCTCTTGGTCTCCCTCTGAGATTTTGACCATCCACGCTGCCCTTCAGTATTAAATTGGTGATACCTTGATGCCTCAGAACATGTTCTACCAACCGATCCCTTCCTCTAGTAAAGTTGTGCCACAAATTTCTCCTCTCCCCAATTCTATACAATACCTCCTCATTAGCTATGTGATCTACCCAACTAATCTTCAGCATTCCTTTGTAGCACCACATTTTGAAAGCTTCTATTCTCTTCTTGTCCAAACTATTTATCGTCCATGTTTCACTTTCATAGATGGCCACGCTCCATACCAATACTTTCAGAAACGACTTCCTGTCACTTAAATCTATGCTCGATGTTAACAAATTTCTCTTCTTCAGAAACGCTTTCTTCGCCGTTGTCAGTCTACATTTTACATCCTCTCTACTTCGACCAATGTTATCAAAATTTCTCATCAAATACCAATAATCAAATGGTGATAATAAGAAAAATCGTTCATTCTGACACTAATCCTCCTTATGTCTATAGAGAACTGTTTTGGTGCAGTGTCTATAACTACTAAGTAATTTATTTCCAGGAATTTATAAGTCTCTTAAAATTTTACGCATAGTAACCATTTAATCGCTGGCATCAAGATATTTCCACCCGTGTGTGGTACGCTTATGTTGTGTGTCTTTAGCTTTTGTTACTGTTGGTATAAGAAATTTTAATAGCTTTTATGATATTTGTTGTATAAAAATGGTACGAATTTTAGTGACTTCTCACCTTAGTACGATTTAAACGCTGTTCCTAGCGTTTCCGTAACTAATCTGAAAGCAGTTTTAGTGTTTCTGGCGTGTATTTGAGGCTTCAGATACGGCATAGTCAGACAATAGTCGTGTTTGCTGCATGTTTACAAGCAAGCGCCAGCACGGTGTTCCTGACCGTAATGGGATGCGGGTAGCAGCGCAGCCCGGCTCCCTGCACAGTGCTCCCCCCCCCCCCAACCCCTCTCTCTCTCTCTCTCTCTCTCTCTCTCTCTCACACACACACACACACACACACACACATACGCACACTATCTCTCACAGCGAACAGCGCATATCACCTACCTGCCTCGCTGCAACAAGACCCTTAACATCCCTTTCAATGATTAACTCACATAATGCAGACACAACATTCGTTACACCACATAGGTAAAGCGGTGTGAGTTGTTTCCTGGCACACAGTTATTAATGTGTCACATGTAAGCAACGTACATTGAGGTGACAAAGTCATGGGATACCTCCTAATATCGTGTCGGAGTTTCTTTTTCCCGGCGTAATGCGGCAGCTCAACGTTGCATGTACTCAACAAGCCCTGGAAAGTCCCCTGAAGAAATACTGAGCCATGCTAACTCTACACCCGTCCGTAATTGCGAAAGTGTTACCGGTGCAGGATTTTGTGCACGAACTGATCTCTCGATTATTTTTCATAAATGTTCGATGAGATTCTTGCAGGCAGCTGCGTGAGCAAATCATTCGCTCAAAGTGTCCAGAATGCTTTTCAAACCCGTTGCAAACAACTGGGGCTCGTTGACGTGGTGCATTGTCATCCAGAAAAAGACCTTTGTTGTTTAGGAACACGAATCCCATCAATGGCTGCAAATAGTCTCTAAGTAGCCGAACATAGCCATTTTCAGATAATGGTCGGTTCAGTCTGACCAGACCACCCATTTCGTTCTCTAAACACTGCCCAGACGATTATGTAGCCACCTCAGTTTGCACAGTGCTTTGTTGACAACTTGAGTGCATGGTTTCATGTGGTCTGCGCTACACTCTAACAGCTCTTGTCTCTAACAGCTCTTATCAGCTGAAATAGGGACTGATCTGACCAAACCACGGTTTTCCAGTCGTCTAGGGTCCTGCAGATAAAGCCACGAGCCTTGGAGACACGCTGTGGGCAGTGTCCTGCTGTTAGCAAAGGCATTCGTGTCCCTCATTTGCTGCCATAGTCCCATAGGTGTTGCTTCCAGTTAGTTCACTATTCATGTATTCGTCTCCTATGCTATTCCTTCTTCGCTTCACTCAACTTTCTGCAAAATTTAGTTGTGACTTGTTGTAAGCTGAGGTGCTCTTGGTGTTTCTTCTTGAGCGGAATGTGGTATTGTATATCCTCCATTGTTATCTCAACTTCCTGAAGGTATTCTGCTACTTCGGTGAACAACGACTCCTCGTTTTCCTTGTTGTGGAAGAAGCGGAAGATCTGACCGCCCAGTCCCGTAGAACTCATATGGGGAGTTTGACCACAGAACAGAAACCTCCTCGTATGGATTGTGTACGAGAAATTTTCTACATGTATATATTCATGGTCGTAAAGTCTCCTGAATTCACCAATTTCTTATATTCGTGCCTTGATTTTCCTCAAGACTTTTATTTGCATTTTTTTCCTAAATTCTTGATTAGATCTTTTGTATTCAAAGCGGAGTTTACGGTTTCGAGTTGTATTACTGTGCAAATAATATCATATCTTGGCATTAGCTGATATTGATTTATTCCTGTAACCACTTCTGGTTAGTTGATATGCTGCTTCTATTTTTTCGATCCTTGGTATACAGATTTCTTTCTCAGGAGTGTTTGGCTCTATCCAGTCTCCTCGATATTTAAACTTCACCTTCCATTTGATTTCTTCTTCCTCTGTCTCCTAGTACTCGGGGTGATGGCATTTAAAATTCATGATCGGTTCGTCACATGATGGAACATTCCTCAAACCCTTTTGGATTCACCCAGCAGTCAGCCATACTTTTGGCCTAGTCTGAAGCGCTTTCGAAAGGACGT
Organism: Schistocerca piceifrons; assembly: GCF_021461385.2. NCBI lineage: Eukaryota > Metazoa > Arthropoda > Insecta > Orthoptera > Acrididae > Schistocerca > Schistocerca piceifrons. The sequence continues at coordinate 239,480,492 of NC_060138.1, forward strand.
TGCAGTTTATTAAGAGAAGAAATGTGCCACGATAATTGTTTTCTACCATTGTGTCATATTTCTTATGAAGTGGGTGAGTCAATGCAGAACACAAGCCACGTAGAGTTTCCTCATTTAGCCAGATATTACAGATGATCCAAGGTCGTTTATCGGTAGCTTTATTTCCTGCAGTCTTCTATATTTCAGCTGTTATCAAGTGTACCCCTGGCTCTTAGTTTCCCTTTAGTGAACATATGACTGTCTAATTTCTCTCTTGAAGGAGATGATGATGATTCGAGATAGACGGGTGGACCGATTCCTAATTTGAAACTGGGTTTTCAAGCCTGAAAATTGACGAGTAATTCTAAATAATTTGCCAGGATATGACTGTTGTCTTTATTATTTTAAGCATCTTTAGACTCGGAAGCCACTGAACCGTAGATTTGGGGAATACAGTCCATGATATTTCATTTGAGAGTATTATAACAGACTTCTTGAAGTCTTCTTCAAAGTGATGTGATTCTAATCGATATTTCTTGGATGGTTTTGGCTGTACGTTATCTGGCTTCCAGGACTTTCGTCTATTTATCTTCCACTGTGACTTCCATTTCTGCAGTGCAAGCTACCTTTATCTCAAACCACATTCGAGATCCACTGGATCATTCTTTGGATCTTTTGCGGGTGCTTTTTTGTTAGCAGTGTTGACTGGTGTTTACTGCATTTGATCGTGATTATCCGGCTCTTCGCACTCAAGCTTTTGGAAGAACTCTTGGCTAGCGCTGAGCTTCTCTGTGTCGAAACTGCTAATTTTTCTCTCTTGGACTCTCCTAGTGTTCCTTCCAAGAATCTTAACCTTGATCTTTGAAAGAAAGTATATGAGTCCACTTTTCCACCTCTAAGAACTTTTCTGGATATCCTGCTGCGCTTCCTTTCCGATAGTCGCATGATATAGCAACTTTTGTTTCTCTTCTAAGGGTGTCGAGGTTGGCTCGGCTGAAACCTATTGAGTCAAACGTTTTCCCTTTTGTGTTCTTTCATTAGTTGTTTGAGAGCTCACAGACATTTCTTGTTCTTTGAAGGAGAAAAGTATGCACCTCATTTGCAGACTCTAAACAGTAACTATCATGAATATAAATACAAACAAGCTATTTGCAGATGCGAAGCTCGTAGGCGCTAGGAGTTACCAGAGTATTTGAGGATGGTAGAAATGATAGAGGCGATATTCAACTTACATCATTAAATGAGGCTGATTATGTCAAAAAACGCAAATGAGAAAGAGTTATTTGATTTTTTATTCTCTGGCACCGCAGGAAATTCCTAGAAATACCCGATCTTTTCACTATGGATGTTCATTTAGAATAAAATAAAAAAAAATTATTCTAGCTGATTAGTTTTGTGGATCTGATGTTTTCCTTGTAAGAAAAAGTTGTTTAAAGCACTCTCTCTCCCTTTCGCTCTCTCTGCCCGCCCCCCTCTCTCTCTTCACGCACACACACACACACACACACACACACACACACACACACACACACACTTACACACACACACAGCCTGAATCACACCTGTGTAAAATACGTAACAAGTAGGGCAATAACTTGTTTTAAATTAGTATTCGAAGAATGTTGTGGAAATGGAGATTATTAGGTTCTCATTACAAAATTGAATGTAGAGAAATGGAAAAGAAATACAAAAAGATGATGACAACATCCACAACAGATTTGAAATAGAATACCCTGCAGACGTATCCCCTTTCTTGCTCACACACATACACATACACACACACACACACACACACACACACACACAACGCGTGTGGCTGTCAACGAAACCACATTTAACAACATTTTCGACAGCGGAGAGACGACCAGGAGATGTTATCGCCAGGCAAATAGTTAGGACAAGAAAGGACCATTTATCAGCGCCTGAACGCCCAAATTACGTTTTCAAAGCAGTTACATAGCAAACTGAAGAAAAGATATGATGTACTGAACGAGAAATTCGCAGTAGACAACTACGTAGTGGCCGCGCGGAATGGCCGATCTGTTTATGGCACCATGTCACGGATTGAGCGGCCCCTCCCGCCGGAGGTTCGAGTTCTCCCTCGAGCACGGGTGTGTGTGTTGTACTTAGCGTAAGTTAGTTTAAATAGTGTGTAAGTCCACAAGTCCGATAGCGACTTTTTGCAGACACGGATCAGCTAGGACACGTACTAAGTGCATAACGGTAATCTCTCTTATAACAGAAAGTCCTGCGTGGCAGAGAGAGAGCGCAAAACACTCCTACTTATAGAATAGCTAAGCGAACGGATAAATAAAATTATGTGACAACATCATTAACGTCCGCATGTACATCACATTCTAAGAAAGAACTTTAGGATGTTCCTGGAGGAAAATATATTTCTTTCAAATAATCAGCACGATTCAGGAAAAACCACTTACGGCTTACTCAGCTCGCTGTTTCCACGCACGATATCTTACATCAGGATGTCTTGCAGACACCGTATCGCATTGCCGACAGTATCAAGATATGATCTTGCGGAGAATCTCCACAAACGTGTGGCTGATGCAAAGAACTTTTGACTAATAGTGCCCAAAATAGGGTTTTACATACACGACTTTTCAGGTTGGATGAGAAACTCATATTACTCGCTAATGTTGCTGTAATCAAAAGTCAAGAGTCAAGACTAGCTCATAAGAGAATAATGCATAATAACTTTGTAAGCTTTCCCTTTAGATGTACTGAATAATAGCTCTAATTAACTGTAAATACATGTAACAGAATGTGCGTAACGAAGACACAAGACACTTTAGTATCTTATTATTACATTATAACTGTCAGATCATGTCATCTTGTTTAAACGTCTAGGGATTTGAACATCGATTAATAGGGGATATCAATAGTAGGCATACCAAATGAGAGAGTTCTGGAAAGGGTGGTGCTTTGTAATGGACACAACGTACAAGATTCTACTGAGACGAGTTCTTGAACATTGTCCCAGAACTTGGCTTTATTATCACGTAGGCATGAGAACAAGCATCAAACTAAGCAAGAGACGTGCCAGTGTAACTCATACTAAATGACGACATTTAGTCATGATACATAGAAATCACTGGAAGAAGTGTGACGTTCTTTTCGTGATACACTATTGGGTAAATTTAGAGAACGAGGTCGATTACAACAATTCCACGGCACTTAGAAAACCTAAAAACAAAAGATGTGTTAATAATCTGGCCTCACTTCAACTGAGAATCGAATAACACAGGAAGATTCCAAACAGTCGACAATGTTTTACTGCGGAAGAATGACTACCATCATGCGAAACATTACTTTGGTCAAGCTATGCAAGTTACGCCAACTTTAGGAAGTAGAACAGCTTCAAATCGTTACAGAATGAAATCACATTACTGTAGTGAGAATATAAGAAGCATTTCGTGAGACTTCCATGCACAAAACACACATCCGTATTGATAACAAGCCATTGAGTTGTGTAGTTTTTTACGAGTGGAATTCCACGACATCAACTTCAATTCATGATGATGCTCCTAAACTATTGTAACGCGATTCTGCTCCTTTACCATGGACAATGTGTCATGCGTACGACACACTGCAAACATATTCTTATCCTAGTTCCCTCCAAAAGATTGCTTATGATCTACTAGACATTATTGTTATAATTATTGATGTCATGCACCTTATGTGCTACAAATAACAAGGAATAATAGTGAAACCCACTGTGCAGCAATGGCATCCAAATATTTAAGTGTGGAATTGTTTGCTCAGGTGAAGTAGCAGCAGCACGTTGTGGTGCGAAATCAGCCACCAGCCGGCCATCACACGGCAGTCAGCTATTATTCAGCGTCTGCTGTCTACGCTATCCCGTGTAAGCTGATTATCGCAAGCTCGTTAACTGACACATTGATTACAGTTGTGATTAAACGGTGATTTTAAAAGTCATTCTGGACCTAAATCTGAACGACCAGACACGGAGAGCAAGGAAAGCACCAACACATGTGAAGTCTCTCCCCCCCCCCCCATTTCTCTCTCTCTCTCTCTCTCTCTGTGTGTGTGTGTGTGTGTGTGTGTGTGTGTGTGTGTGTAATGTGAGAGAGAGGGTGGCGTGGCGGCGGGGGGAGGGAAGAAGAAGAGCACTGATCTACAAGTCTGCCTACAAACCAAATGCGGCTTCCTTCGCCACTATAGGAGGTTCTTGGCATGTAAGCGGCGCTTAGGATAAAATCAGTATTTATATTGGCTGAGATATCTAATGGGCAATCGTCGGTCGTCAAATGATCAGCAGTAATAGTGAGCTACCGAAGAAGTCGTACAGTAGTTACGGCGTGGTCCATCACTTCTAAATCAAGGTGATGTTTTTTTGTGCAAGCCTCTCCGAATAATTGTGAAAACCTACATCCTTCTGAATCTGCTTACTGTATTCACCTCTTGTCTCCCTCTACGATTTTAACCTCCATACTTCCCTCTAACACTAAACTGGAGATCCCTCGATGTCTCAAAATGTGTCCTGTCAACCGATCCCTTCGTCTGGTCAAGCGGTGCCATAAATTTCTCCTGTCCCCAGTTCTACTCAGTACCTCGCCATTAGTTATATGGTCAACCCACATAATCTCCATCATTCTTCTGTAGCACCGCATATCAAAAGCTTCTACTTTCTTCTTGTCTAAATTGTTTATCATCCATGTTTCACTTTCATACGTGCTGACACCCCTAACAAATGTTTACAGGAAAGACTTCCTTACACTTAAATCTACACTCCTGGAAATTGAAATAAGAACACCGTGAATTCATTGTCCCAGGAAGGGGAAACTTTATTGACACATTCCTGGGGTCAGATACATCACATGATCACACTGACAGAACCACAGGCACATAGACACAGGCAACAGAGCATGCACAATGTCGGCACTAGTACAGTGTATATCCACCTTTCGCAGCAATGCAGGCTGCTATTCTCCCATGGAGACGATCGTAGAGATGCTGGATGTAGTCCTGTGGAAAGGCTTGCCATGCCATTTCCACCTGGCGCCTCAGTTGGACCAGCGTTCGTGCTGGACGTGCAGACCGCGTGAGACGACGCTTCATCCAGTCCCAAACATGCTCAATGGGGGACAGATCCGGAGATCTTGCTGGCCAGGGTAGTTGACTTACACCTTCTAGAGCACGTTGGGTGGCACGGGATGCATGCGGACGTGCATTGTCCTGTTGGAACAGCAAGTTCCCTTGCCGGTCTAGGAATGGTAGAACGATGGGTTCGATGACGGTTTGGATGTACCCTGCACTATTCAGTGTCCCCTCGACGATCACCAGTGGTGTACGGCCAGTGTAGGAGATCGCTCCCCACACCATGATGCCGGGTGTTGGCCCTGTGTGCCTCGGTCGTATGCAGTCCTGATTGTGGCGCTCACCTGCACGGCGCCAAACACGCATACGACCATCATTGGCACCAAGGCAGAAGCGACTCTCATCGCTGAAGACGACACGTCTCCATTCGTCCCTCCATTCACGCCTGTCGCGACACCACTGGAGGCGGGCTGCACGATGTTGGGGCGTGAGCGGAAGACGGCCTAACGGTGTGCGGGACCGTAGCCCAGCTTCATGGAGACGGTTGCGAATGGTCCTCGCCGATACCCCAGGAGCAACAGTGTCCCTAATTTGCTGGGAAGTGGCGGTGCGGTCCCCTACGGCATTGCGTAGGATCCTACGGTCCTGGCGTGCATCCGTGCGTCGCTGCAGTCCGGTCCCAGGTCGACGGGCACGTGCACCTTCTGCCGACCACTGGCGACAACATCGATGTACTGTGGAGACCTCACGCCCCACGTGTTGAGCAATTCGGCGGTACGTCCACCCGGCCTCCCGCATGCCCACTATACGCCCTCGCTCAAAGTCCGTCAACTGCACATACGGTTCACGTCCACGCTGTCGCGGCATGCTACCAGTGTTAAAGACTGCGATGGAGCTCCGTATGCCACGGCAAACTGGCTGACACTGACGGCGGCGGTGCACAAATGCTGCGCAGCTAGCGCCATTCGACGGCCAACACCGCGGTTCCTGGTGTGTCCGCTGTGCCGTGCGTGTGATCATTGCTTGTACAGCCCTCTCGCAGTGTCCGGAGCAAGTATGGTGGGTCTGACACACCGGTGTCAATGTGTTCTTTTTTCCATTTCCAGGAGTGTATATTCTATCTCAACAAATTTCTCTTCTTCAGATATGCTTTTGTTGACATTGCCGGTCTGCGTTTTATATCGTCTCTACTTCTGCCATCATCAGTTATTTTGCTGCTCAAACAGCAAAACTGGATTTGCTTTTGCTGATGTTCATCTTACATCCGCATTTCAAGACAATGTTCATTCCGTTCAACTGCTCTTCCAGGTCCTTTGATGTCTCTGTCGGAGTTACAGTGTCATCGGCAAACATCAGAATTCTTATTTCTTCTCCCTGAATTTTAATCCCTGCTCCTGACTTTCCTTTGGCTTCCTTTACTCCTTGCTCAATGTGAAAATTGACACTCCCTTCTCAACCACCAAGACAAAGAGTCATTTTTGTGAAAATATACTCGGAATGTGCAGAACTTGAAACGGTTATTCGTGAAATTATTTCTTTCGAGTTGCGTGAATTACATAGTTCAGACATTGTGTTCGCATTGTAGGTGAACCTGTAATAATTTTTCAATTAAATGACTCCTGATGTCTGTTTTTAGTTCTTCAGAGTAGTGAGGTTTTATGTGATATAGCGATAAATACTTTCCGATGACTTTAAAACCACATTACTCATTCTGAAGCTCGAAAAGATACTATTGAATATTTGCAGATCGACACTCAAACTAATTTAAAGCTCTGAACTTGCTCGCCACTTCCAGTTAACTGATCAAAACTTAGTACTATGGGAAAAATCTAAACTAAAGTACTTGGAACACTTAGTCCCCCTGGCCGGGAAATAAAAGCAGAGAGGAAAACTAACAGGATTGGTAGCAGAGCATGTGCATTCATGAGAAAGAATCGTGAAACTGAAGTGACCGAAGACAGCAACTGTAATGGGAATGAGGTTGTGAATCGCTTACACATCATTGGTTCTCTGGAGTTATTTGAGCTGAGCATGTATTTTCTGAGAGGGGTATCGTCTTGCTGTTACTTTCAAAACTGTTCGAGCGTCACCGACCGCGCGCTGTAACACGAGGAAGAAGTCGTTCAGGTTCAGCGCATGCGATTGAGTCGCAGCAATAAATTATGTTTTACTGTTACCTGATGCGATGAAATATGAGGCTGAAAGTTTTCCGTCCATTGCTGGGAAAACATAATAATTATTCGGTTTATTCGCTGAGGATGCTCGTAATTTCACACGAAAGCAGTGGAGAAAACATTATCGTCATTGTTAGTCATTAGCACCCGTTGGTGGAACATAATGTTATTTAAACAGTTATAAAGGCTACCGCACACAGTTATACCATCACAGATTGTTCTGAATAAGGAATGCAGCAACGTAAAACTTCAGTGTCAGAGTGGAGCTAAAATTTAACTGTTAATAGGAGCATGGTGAGGCCTAGATAATGTTAGAAAATGAATTTAAAAATAAAAATAATGCTATGTTTCAAAAGCAACATTCTTCACTTAAATTTGAGAGACTACAATATTCGTATTGAACCACAGTTTTCACTTTAGGTAACATAGATTTTCCAGCTAAGCGTGTTCTCTCTGTTAACACCCGTAATCCAGGTCATCCGCTAACTGCATTATACCAATCAAATACAAATTTAAAAAATGGAAACAGAACGGGCATTATAGGTGGATTTCCAAGACAGAACGTGCTTTCGGTGAAAATTTGTCAAAACAAGGAATTTAGGAACGCAATAACGAGAAATCATTAAAAAAAATAGGGTGACATGTCCGTGCGCAGAAAGGATAGAAAAATATGACATCCGCGGGAAAAAACCGTGTGGGAGTTGTCAGATATGCAGAACCTTGGGTTACAGAGATTCTAGACGACCAAAGCGTCAACAGATAAGTAGCGCAATTTCACACGTAATTGCACGGCAACCAAAAGCTGCAGAAATAAAATTTAAGTGTTCCAAAAATTCCAGTTATGTGTTGGTTGACTTTCCTTACGTAGACAAAACTTTTCAGCTTTTTAGTATGTGGCGATATCTCTGTTGAAGGAGACAGTTACGCTTGTTGTTCTGCAGTTTTACTTTCTAGCTGTAAAAAATGTCGCTGGTGAAACAGAAAATGCCAGCAGATTGTGTTGTGGGAATTTGGCTAGGTGAAGAGGGAGAATATTTGTAATACTGCAGGATTCTAAGATTTCAGTTTTGAGGATGTGACTAATGCAGAATCCGTCGACATGGAACTAATGACAGAGTTCAGTGCAAGTGAAAGTTCAAAGTCACATATAAAAAACAGCGAAAGCTAGTGAGAATCTCAGTTACTAAGAAAACCGGGCATCTGCCATCTACAGTTAGTGACGCTACTCGATATGATAACGGAATTTTGGGAAGGAGAAAACTATGAAAGAATTTAACGAGATCAAGAAGCGATTAATATCAGCATTTGAGGAGAGTCAGGAGGAAATCGTGAAGACAATTATGTATAGTTAAGAGAAAATCTCTGACGAGTCAAAAAAAGTCAGATAAAGAAAATGAAAAAGAAGAAACAGGCAGCCATATGAAGTAAAACACAAACCACACCTCTTCTTTCCCAGCCGGCCGGTGTGGCCGAGCGGTTCTAGGCGCTTCAGTCTGTAGCCGCGCGACCGCTACGGTCGCAGGTCCGAATCCTGCCTCGGGCATGGATGTGTGTGATGTCCTTAGGTTAGTTAGGTTTAAGTAGTTCTAACTTCTAGGGGACTGATGACGTCAGATGTTAAGTCCCATAGCGTTCAGAGCCATTTGAACCATTTTCGTCCTTCCCAGACTGTTAGATACCAGTGGTCCAGTGGTGCTACATTTGAAATCAAAATCAGACTCAGGTTCGTTAAAAGAGATACCTAGTTCCACTCTTAACATGTCATGCAGACTGCGTGATACTGCAGTCTCTATTATCAAGACAGCTAGCATCATTACAGATGGACGATGCGCAAGAAGACTAAGCAGCTGTTCTGTCACCTCTTCAAATATTCTTCCGAGAAGGCCGAAAAATAATGACATTACCCACACAGGTGATTACAAAATCAGCTCCATTTTACTAGTCCCGCCATGGTACAGCGTCCGAAACGACACGAGGAGTATGCGCACTAACCTACGTGATCTCATCTGGTAGGATTTATCAAAATCGCCTGTTACACACATCCATCACCATTTATGCTTGCGGTCCGAAGTCATGTGTGGCAAACAAGAACGCCAATGATCCTTCTTAGATTTCTTAATCTCCCGCCACCGCCAGAGACAGCAGGCCTATAACTGCAGTGCTGGTTACTGGTGTAGACTTTAGCTGTGTGCCAAACATTTGGTAACTATATGACTCATAGTGACTGAAATCTTTCATTTTCCGACACATCAGAAGCTTCGGTTTGGAAACCCTACTTAGTTTAACAAATGTGCATGACGCGAATTGTATTTTTCTGTTTATTGATTTCGATGTCTATGCAGTCGTTATCTCCAGTTTCCCTAAGTATCAACACTCGTTTAGTCATACTCTTCATTTATTGTCAATTTATACTACTTTATTTTCAGTATGTTGGTTACAGAAAATATTTGTCTTCTTGTAACTGATTTTCATGCACACGTAGCACACCAGGACGAAGACCGGTACCCACCACATATAAGCGTAACATCTGCCGTCATTCTTTGTCTTTTGATGCTTTATCAGCAGCCGTGTTTGCAGAAAAAATTTTAGGAATTCGGTTGACATGTGTATGTAAACCACAAAATTATACATTACTTTTTTCCAAATGGTTTTTGGCAGACTTATACCATCATCTGCGGGGTGACTTTTATTGAGATCTGAAGACAGAACATGGTTTGTGTAAGGAATCTCTGAACAAAGTTTTTATGTTTATGTAAACCACAAAATCATACATTACTTTTTTCCCAAATGTTATTTGGCACATTTGTGCCATCATCTATGGGGTGACTTTTATTGGGATCTGAAAATAGAATATGGTTTGTGTAAGAAATCTGTCAGCGAAAATTTTAGCTTAAGAACTTTCATGAGCTGTTGTAAACTCTTCCGTTGAATCGTGAATTTGATGTTAAAGATTACGGCCGCTAAAATATGTTTTAGGCCTAGTTTTTCACTAATTAGTTTCTCCATGAAACAGAGTAGTTTCGAACTCCAGTTAAATATGAGTCTACTGCCGGCTGCATAAATGTGCAGAAACAGGTTTGGGAAAGAAATTGCACTAGGAAAAATTTTGTGGTTCGCAGAAACAGGTAGAAACCATGGTAACTTACGCTCTCAGTGGGAGTGGCTACGCCAATGAATGACCAAAAGACGACATACGCGGAAAGACAACGCACACCGTTGTCGTAACTCGGACGTGAATCGGGCCTTTAACGTGCAGAGGTAGTGGAGGGGCGGGTTGTGGAGGCGAAAGTGCTGGTTGGGGGTGGCTAGGAAATTGTTCTGCAAGGTACAACATGTTTTACTCGTCTTGGACTACATCGTCAGAGTGCTGTGGCGTCCCTGGATACGCCGCCTGCATGCCGGTTATCTGAGAGAGCCGTGGCTGTGTGTATTCTGCTTTACTGACTTTGTTTATTTCAATCGTAACACGCGAGTAAGTTTGTGCAAGGTGGCTCCGGTGTTCCAACGGGTGAAAATATACCACTGGCCGGTCCGTCGTTGCAAAGCCGTTGTGCAATGTCACCATGATTGCGCGGATTAACCCGGCCGCCTCACGCTGCACAAACAGGCTCGCTTGTGAAATTACATATCAGGCGCCTCTGTGCCCGCCTCACACACGGCTGCCATGGTGCTGCTCCGGTTTAGCAACGCCCAAAATTAGCGAGGACTTTACACCACAAACAACTCGCTCAACTATATAACCCAACGTGACCACCATCGAAAGTGAAATATCACCTGAGAACGGTTAAGCAATCTGTCCCTGTATTGATTCACCAAGGAGAGAGCAGTATCCCACGCAGAAATTAATCAAAACCTTCCGTTTCTAATTATGACGTTAATTGCTAGTCTAATCTTAACGGCTTCCTTACTAAAGCTATCCCACAAACTGCCACTGCACACCAACATCTCAGTGCTGTCATATCGATTAGGACGCCCGGTGTCAGGCAATCTGCTGTCGCAAACTTGCTTGGCTGAAGTAAGCCTCTGTGGTGCTCATGCTCTTCACTCCGGTACGTGCACTGCCTGTTTCTGGGGTAGTGTTATTGAGGAAGCTGTTACGATTATATTAGTAAGTGAGATCATAAACAGAGACGATTGTTTTTGCTAAAAATCTTGCTTGATCACACAAAAGAGTCTGCTTGCTCACTACACATAAGTTATGACGGTGATCATTCATAATTGTATGGTGGCTCTAGTTATTTACAAAGTATGTTGTCTTTCTGGGTACGCCACTTTTGGTTCCTGGTTCGCATAGCGCCATCTACCAAGAGTTTAAGTTGGCTTGCACTGCAGTGTCTTATTTCATTTTTAAATTGAAAATTGCGGCGTGTTCGCCCGTCGAAATATCGGCGGTTTTCGAGGACGTTAATTGGCTGCTAACATATCAACATTCGAAACGCCGGTAGAAGCTCCAGTTTCACGGATGAAATCTAATATCTACAACATGTAAACCTCTACATTCTATAGTCAACACGCCAGCTTTACACCGTAAGCAAACCACGTACTCTCTCACTGTCTCTCTCTCTCTCTCTCTCTATCTCTCTCTCTCTCTCACACACACACACACTCAAACACACACTCACACACACACACACACACACACACACACACACACACACAGAAACACAGAGAGAGAGGGAGAGATGTCTAGACCCATTATCAGTAACACCAACCCATCCGTATGCAGCTTGCTTCTTTCCCACTACCAGAAGGACGGGTTCCTATGATCACGTTGGCTGTTACTATCTGTGGCAGAGCCGTTGAATGTACCACAGGTTGCAGAAACGGCGGGCATTAGGCGCTCCCTGCTATCTGTCAGCCGCCGCCCCACATAATTTGATTCGCGGCACGTCTCTGCTGACGGTAACCACGTACGTTGGGGTGCTGTCCCGAATCGGTTATTGCATTCCGAGTTGAAGTCGCTGTTGCGTTTCACGAACACTGGTAGTCCACGGTGATATGTGTATATTACAACCTGACGCTCTCCTAAAAAGAAACGCTTGAGTACGAGAAAATGTATCCATTCGAGACACACCATGAGTACAATACACAGACAGAACGCATCTGTGTTCTCAGTATAGGACCTCATTCCAATTCATCCTCACATCAGGGTTAGAAAGCTGACAGAACGAATAGCTCCGACGGTTCTCTTTTCCTTCTTTCGGTGACTCAATAAAACGACCCAATTGGAAACGGCAGGAATGACGAAAACCACAAACTACGGCTTAGAATTATCACGGGAATTTATTGAATTTCATTATTGATATATTTCGAATGCAGGTTTGAAGACGAAGATGAAACTTTGGTTTTGTTCTTTATTGGAACGAATAAATGAACGGTTCCCTTCGGAACGTAATAAAGCAGCTATTCTTTTGGACCTGAACATATGATGTGTGGTATTTGCAAGCAAATTTTCGTCGGATTCTGATATTCACAAAATAATCTGGGCTTTCAAACAGATAAAGTGTTTCGAAAAGGCTATCAAAATAAAATAATTGCTATTTGCGTGGCAAATATGGCGTTAAGCAGATGTATTTTCCAGTAACTACTATTCCTTTACTATGAAGTTAATTGTTCGAGTAACACTAGTAAATTTTAAGCAACCTGTTTTACTACGCACAGTATCGCCTTCTGCATATCAAGATCTGTTATTTTTGACCATTTTCAACTAACAAGCAGAAAAACATTAGCCGAGAAGAAACCGATCTCATTTCCTCGAGATAATTTCCAGAAAATTTATATGATAGACGCTATTTTGATCGATTTTTAGGTTTCCGTAGCACAGTCGGTAAAAACGGTACCCTTAAGGGATCACTTCACCGTTCGTCCCTCTGTCTGTCTGTCCGCCTGTTACCATCCCGTTTTGTCAGGGACAGTTAGAGGTATTAGGCTGAAATCTACGGTCCCTTAGCGGTGTGCAAAGTTTATGCTTGTAAGTCTATGCAGTAAGAAGATACAGCCAAATATGTCACATCTTTTGGTAATCGCAAACTCATACATCAAAACTTATAGATGTATTGTCTATGTAGATGTCGGATGTCGTGGTCTACCGATAAACCAAATGCCTGAAAACCCAGCGTTCATGGGATCAATTCTCAGTCGGGCTACGGATTTTTCAGTCTTCATTTTTAACTAATTACTGCCGATCAACGACGTAAGAAGTCGCCGGAAACGACAGTTGATTCACATTCCACCTTTATTTGACAGGAGGTCTCTTTTACCCCGGTTGAATAACTGGCGTAGGTTACGGATACACAAGTCGTCGAAGCGGCGTCCGATAGAAAAAAAATGCACCAGGCAATTTAGCGTCATGTGATTATTGTTAAGATTATCATTGTTGACATTGTTAATTTTGAAAACATTATTGGAGATATCAGCGTCCCAAATGTAATATTTTAAATTAATTATAAGTATAGATCGCAAGGCACGTTCATTAAAGGGTGACCGGTTTAGATCATCATATGATCATCTTCAGACCTACAGCTATACTCATGGACAATGGCTGTGCGTGGAACAGGAACAGCCGGACGACGATGTTTTAAAAGTGCATAACTAAGTTTGCACGGAACCCGCAGAACGTGTCATTCTCACACTAGTCCGTTTTTTTTTTATTTTTATCTTTTTAATTGTACTAAAAATCGATTACGTAAGCCGAAATATCTTCACACAACAAGAGACGTAAAGTTTTCCTTTGCGATGGTACGAAAATGGTTATACGCATACGTAGAGGTAGACGCATTCATCCACCTTGGACATAACCTGTGTCATGTTAAATCTATATGACCTAAGGTACCACTTCAATTGGGAGGGAAACATCTCAGTTACTCTGATTTGTCTAGTGGAAGCGAGTATATTCCCTTAAAGGGAGCATTCTGAAACAAGAAAAGAGATCAGTCATCCACGTCTTTTTCAATTTGAAGCTTGTACGTTAAAAGATTTAAGGAAGCTATACTTAAATCTAGATGGTCAAAATGGGCGTTAAAATACTTTAATCCAAAACGTGATCGAAGAGTCTAACCACTGCTACTACCCTTCTGTGATGTTGCTGCAAGCTGAGCTCCGTAAGACAGGTCCCTGTAGAACGCATCTGCTCTGCGAAACCGAGCGCGCGCGATCGTGCTTGTGTGTGTGTGTGTGTGTGTGTGTGTGTGTGTGTGTGTGTGCGCGCTTGCGTGTGTGTGCGTGGGAGAGAGAGAGAGAGGTAGAGAGAGAGACAGAGGGAGAGGGAGAGGAGTAATGAAATGACTGACGGGATGGAAGGAACACCGATTATATTATCATTGCCACTGGAAGCTTCGCAAGAAACACGAGAGCATTCTGATTAAAGAAGAAGACCCGGTCAAAGCCGAAACACGTTCCCTGCGCGAAAGTTAGGAAATTTATACCCGTTTCCCCAATGCAACAGACGTACACACGGGGAAAATTCTGTACCTCACGAACTACGGAGAGACTCATTTATTTCTTTGCTTTGTCTTTGTATGAGGACCATTCGCAACCGTCTCCATGAAGCTGGGCTACGGTCCCGCACACCGTTAGGCCGTCTTCCGCTCACGCCCCAACATCGTGCAGCCCGCCTCCAGTGGAGTCGCGACAGGCGTGAATGGAGGGACGAATGGAGACGTGTCGTCTTCAGCGATGAGAGTCGCTTCTGCCTTGGTGCCAATGATGGTCGTATGCGTGTTTGGCGCCGTGCAGGTGAGCGCCACAATCAGGACTGCATACGACCGAGGCACGCAGGGCCAACACCCGGCATCATGGTGTGGGGAGCGATCTCCTACACTGGCCGTACACCACTGGTGATCGTCTAGGGGACACTGAATAGTGCACGGTACATCCAAACCGTCATCGAACCCATCGTTCTACCATTCCTAGACCGGCAAGGGAACTTGCTGTTCCAACAGGACAATGCACGTCCGCATGTATCCCGTGCCACCCAACGTGCTCTAGAAGGTGTAAGTCAACTACCCTGGCCAGCAAGATCTCCGGATCTGTCCCCCATTGAGCATGTTTGGGACTGGATGAAGCGTCGTCTCACGCGGTCTGCACGTCCAGCACGAACGCTGGTCCAACTGAGGCGCCAGGTGGAAATGGCATGGCAAGCCGTTCCACAGGACTACATCCAGCATCTCTACGATCGTCTCCATGGGAGAATAGCAGCCTTCATTGCTGCGAAAGGTGGATATACACTGTACTAGTGCCGACATTGTGCATGCTCTGTTGCCTGTGTCTATGTGCCTGTGGTTCTGTCAGTGTGATCATGTGATGTATCTGACTCCAGGAATGTGTCAATGAAGTTTCCACTTCCTGGGACAATGAATTCACGGTGTTCTTATTTCAATTTCCAGGAGTGTATCTCATTGTGTTTTAGAATTCTACAGAAGATGGACCTGACGGTCTTTTTTCGATGGTCACATCCGTTAACGTTGTTCTGACCTATGTTTTTTTTTGTAACCACTGGGCGCTTTTCTTTCCATGGATCTAGAGTAATAGTCTATATAGGAGCTAACTCAAACGCAAAGTCTCTACAGAATAGCCCCATCATGGCCCTGGAGCCTTGCTTAATTTAAGCCGCTTTAGTTGCGTCTCATCGCCACTGCCACTAACAGGTGTATACTTTATCTATGCAGATGAACTAGAAGCAAAGTAACGATAGAATATTTAGAATCTATGTTCAGTTTTTCTGCATTTGACATCACCCTCAGTTTCAGTTCCCGTGTTATCCAACGCTGGTCCCACTGACACCCTTTACATTTGGCCACAATTTTTCTTTCATTTTTATAAGAGATCTTTCGATAAGAGTCAGCTACGGTAATTAAATAATTTACTCATTGTGCTCTTGACAAAAAAAAGCGTATTTCATTCAGGCTATCTCTGTCTACAGTCCTATTATTTGTTTCACATCGTTTATGCTGAAGTCGCTGTCACTTTACACGTTTCTTTTTGGTGAATGTACACCATGAAGGGTCGCTCCAATCACGAACTGTTCTGCTTGGTACACACGGTATTCTTTTAAACGTGAACTACAGGCGTTCCCCATGCTCATGCCCAGAAGTATTTTTCAGCTCATCTTTTACATGTGACACGAGAGCCTTTTTATCTAACTTAATAAATATCAAAATCTTTCTACTTATTTTAGCTTTCGTTGATTCTTTAGTAATCTTTGTTGCTAAAATTAGTCACTGATGACCGTTTCAAATGGACATCGTCGAACAGGTTGTGTCAATTTGTTGCCGTTAGGTCTAATATATTCGCATCGTGACTGGGCTCCCAAACTACCGATTGTAAGATGTTTTCAGGGAAACGGTTTAGTAATGTTTCACCACATGCTTTGTCAGTCACGCATTTTCCCAGTTGACTTTTGGACGATTAGTTTCCTCAATGATGACAATGATTCGCACTGGTGAACTGAGATAATGTCTAAGACATAATTATGTGAGTTGAGCTACGTTCGTGGCAATTATTTTTGAGTTTTCTTTTATTACTGGCAGTGTCCACGTTTGATAAGCAAATTCTATACTAATTTAAATATATAATGAATTCTACAGTCCGTTTTCAAACGTGACAAATAAATTTGCGACAGTGAGAAACGAGAACGCAGGATGACATTTTACAGCAGTAGCTCATCAAGACCACGGGTCACCGTGTAATTATAATTTGCTGTTTTGTTCATGAAGTGTTAGAGGTGACGAAGTGAAACATAGCTTTGCAAGAGACACGTTGTCATCAGTATTTAATAAAAGTGTACTGTGTATTAAAGTGAGTTGTTGGGATTAACTAAGTTTTGTGACTAGGATATCACAGTTTTGTGATGAAATTTACAATGATAATAGTTAGCATTAAAATAATGCACCAGAGAGGAAGTCACTAGTGAGAACGATCAAGAGTAGGTGGGCACTGGAAGTTTCGTAAATGGAAAGAGCCACTTTCATCCTTGTGAGGGATTGAAAAAATCAGATTCTCCGCAGATTCAAATATAATGTGGAACAGACAAATAATTTATTTCACTTGTCGCAAAATAAAACGTCAATTTGATCATGATACTGCAAAGTAAGCCGAGTGAACGGGATAGGCTCGTAAACTAGCTGTTGGAAAAGCCAATATAAAAAAATACAAAGATGTAGCCCGATGTGAGTGATCATAGTAAGAGATGATCGTATAAACCAGAAGAAGTATATAGGGAAATCAATTTCAAGTAGGAAATAGGCAGTGCTTTAGCTAATGATACTTTGTAAGTTGATAATATAACTGTTGTACTCTTGGCGTGTGGCGTTGACAGACGACTGAGGATCGTAAGTCGAAGACTGCCACGTAGAAAGAGAGCAAAGGACATCTACAAATAGATGCCCAAACTACTGTAACAGACAACGTGGACCAATAATCACTTAAGTGAAATAACAGAGCAAAGGACACTGAACGTGAAATGGACATTTTATTCGATGAAAAAAAAAAAACAGTGAAAGGACTGTTACTTGTTCTTGCCAGCAAGTGTTACCAGTTACATTCACTTAATTCAGTTTTATTTACGTTCCTTTGCTTGATGTTTATCATTTATTTTATATCCCTCATTTCCAGTGCATAACGATATAAACCACAAAAGAATTACCATTGGCTGCGAGTGAGCGTTGATTGAAACAAGTAGGAAAAGTAGAAAATTTGTGGCGGATTGGGATTCGAACCCAGGTCTCCTGCTTCCGAGGCCCGCTCTGACTGCTAAGCCATCTGGACACAGTAGTCGTTGCAACCGCACAGACCACCGTAGCACGCGTTCCCTTGTCGGTTATCGTCATTACTCGCGTCATTTCGCCGATACCCGTAAGCACTCAGGCTGAATTGCCCTCTCTGTTTATTGATTGGATAGCCACTGAATTGCTATTTATTTATTTAATGGGATAATAATAATTATTAAAAGGTGGCAATTTTATTTAAGCACTGTTTTTACTCTTTGGATTGTTGCGAGTCAGCGATAGTGCAATGCTGCTCGCTTTGGAGAATACACATTTTATAAGAATTATTTGGTCCAGGAAACACTTTTGCGATCACGGTTGCTATTTAGACGGTATTCGCGTAATTGTACTGATTAAAAGTTATCGTTTCCGAAAGACGCAGGTTCGATTAAAGCTGTGTGCACTTTTGCGCGTATAATGAAACTATTCATAACACGTCGCGTAACAAAAAGAAACATGCGAATCACAACCGTGATCAAACGAAGAAAATATATGATGACATAAATGTTTTTCGCTGTTATTCAGGACAGGCTCAGATTAGACCTTGTAATTTTTAGTTATAGGAAATCACAAGACGTTCCACTTTAGAGATATTTGTTTTGAATAACTTGTATTTACCTGCTCTCTCTCTCTCCTTTTTACAACCTTTATACCTTCACATCGATTAAGGAACTTTTCCTTCTCTACCGGCCAGTACGAGAACAAAATTCAGGCTCCACAAAATGTCTTACATCGAATTATTACATGCTTAACCCTTAACAATCATATATAGTTTCGTAGTACAAACAATGCTAATTTATTCCGTGCACTAGAAAATCTTTGATACACTGAGCACAAAAATGAAAATAATAAAATTATATTTACATTTTTAATATCATAAATACTTCTTTAAATCATGAAAATAAAGTTTGACATCGTCGTAATATTAATTTTCATCGTTGTAGCACTACATTGCCTCCTTTGGAAGTACAGTCACACTTGTTTGACTGGACATCCAAGCAGGCTTATTTTCCTTGTCTGTTCTGTTTAAAGTTCACTGTGTTCTTTCACTTGGAAGCATGTGCTTTGTTTACTTTTAAGTCTCAGGGATTTTGAGTTACGCTCCCCCATTCGGGCAAAGGCCAATGGGAAAAACCCCGGAAAAAAACCACGGCGGAGCGAGCACATCTTCCATACCCTCCTTTTTAATTTTCAACATTTGAATATTCACTTCGTATGACATTTAATAATGGTACAATTTCGTGATAGTGCTGCTGGTGACGACGGCTGGCGAGTTGGTGTACTGCAGCACCGATGTTTCGCCCCATCAGGTAAGTCTGCGATGGACTGCGATGACGTGGCAGGGTGCGGCAAGGGATGACGGATGATGTCGCTGCAGTATGCTGCCCTCACCGACACGTGTGCTCAGCATCCCAGCATACAGTCACATGAAATTCAAACAGCAGTATCAGTTCCTTAAATTAACATCTAAATTACATCATATTTCACGAACTCTTTCACTCAACAAGAAGAATGTGGTTTTTTTTGGTGAGTTGTTCGACTGTTTGTGAGTTTCTTTATCATGATGCAAGTCCATTCGTCCTTTCGACGTAACTGACTATCTGCAATTAAAGGTTCATGTAATTACGTTCCAACATTTATACAGTTCTGCAACGGGTTTAATGATATAGTAAGTAGCAGTTCCCAACACTGTTACGACTCACCACTGTCGCTGACTGATCGATAAAAACACTTGCTCTTGAGTTTTAGTTTGCCTGGAATGTTACGTCCACGCATGTGGTCCCAATAACACACTGAATACTTGGCATTACTAAACACTCGTAGCACAAAATTTGAAAACGAAACCATGGTATCACAACGCACTCATTGAGCGTCCACTTTTGTGTTAAATTCCACTCTTTCGCCAGTGAAATAAAGTTCGTACGCGCAGAGGATAATGTTCACAGGAAGTCTTTGCTCATAGGTCATCTGTGACATGTTCACTCCACGACGCAGTCACTTGATCACAGTTATCAAGTCTGACAAGGTAAAGTCCTTGTGCTACCCATAAGAATGTCTTTACACAGTCTAGTTACATAATGATAAATAACTGAATGATTGTACATATCAAATGAAGTACATAACTGTAGTCATTTACAATATAAAAGCAAATCCTAAGTCATATATTTTCTCGAAAAGGTGCTCCTGGACTCACAAAGAATTGTGCAGTGATAAACACAAGTCTGTATATGTTTGTCTGTGTAATGATCTGTTCAGTCATGGACAACATCTTGTTCGACCTGGTTTATAGCTCATGCAAGTCCGAGCACTAACTTACGGTGGAAAATTTGTTAAACCTATACGTAACTCGCGTAAACTTTACATGTTGTAAGTGTATCCTGTACACAGTCTGAAAGAAAAAAAAAAGAACATAACCTGCTCACCCTAGTGAGTTCAAAATAGTTAACAATCAACAAAATGAAACGTTTATTTTCTATAGTCACTATATCCTACTGTTGTGTGAAATATGTAGTTCTGTTCACTGTTCGTAGTTTCACACGCATAAGTTCCTGAAAGCCTACTAAATCTCAACAAGTTTGTATTCTGTTTGATTAAGTGTCTCAGGGTGGAATCATCTTGAAGCAATTCTTCTTCTCCTTGCTGCAGCTCGGCGTCCTCTTCTCCGTCGAACTGGAGCTCAAATTTTCTTACAACTAATTGGTATTCTGAGAGTCTCTTCCTCCAAACAGGACTGATGCTTCCAATGTTGTATGTTACTATTCTCCCACACGCCACATCGCAGTGTGTCCATGAAATACTTATACACTAGTCCATTAATTAATAATTATCACTAAGCCTAATCGCACAGTACTTCAGTCTTTGATGTTTGACTTCACCTCATTACGACACACGTAAAAGGTCATCCACTGTACTTAAGATACATTTCTTTTCAAGTCTTTGTGATTGCATAGTTCTTTCTGTCTATTTGAGTTGGGATGGACCAAGAAATAACTATTTTCATATGGTGTACCTAAGATCACAAATGGTCCTGAATATAACGGAAAGCACTTCTTTATTTTTCTCTTTAATAATGACGACTTCGGATAATTCCTTACTAACACCATATCTCCCACGTTAAATTTTTGAGTATTCTGTAGTCTCCGGTTGTGTGATTCTTGCCGTTTCTTTGCATTCTCGTATAGTGTGACCAATGCTTGTCTAACTTTGTCCTCCCAGTCTCCCGGTTCGGTATTTAGTTTTGGAAGTGGGTTGACCCAACTATTGTTCTCTTTTGTTTTCAATGTGAGTTCTGCTGGAGTAAAACCTGTCGATAAATGTGGTATGTGGTTTACAACACTTTCAAACGGCTCTATGTATTCTACCCACTTAGTCTGTTTAGCTGAGAAGTACGTTCTCACAAAGCGATTAAACTCGCGGAACACACGTTCCGTGGGATTACCTTGGGGGTGGAACTTTGAAATGAAAATTGGTTTTATATTATGTTTCTCTAAGAATTTCTTCCAGGTAACACTCGTAAAATTTGAGGCATTGTAAGAGAGTAAGGTTTCTGGCGTTCTGAAATGAGCTATGTAATCAGTTTCCAATCGGTTTATTATCGTTCTCGTGGCTGTTGTTTTTGTAGCAAATAGCTTTACAAACTTAGTAAAGTTATCTAGCACTGCTACGAGGTATTTGACCCCTCCTCTGGCAGTTGGCAGAGGTCCAGCGATGTCAATATTTAAAAGTTGGCGCGAAGCAGTTGGAACAATTGACTGCATTAATGTCTGCGATGATAAAGCACACGGCTTTACGCGCTGGCAAATGTCACATGCTCGCGTCATGCGTAGGGTCTTTCTATACATGTTATTAAAATGACAATACATTCTTAGTTTCGCCAGGCACTTCCTTGAACCGAAATGACCCCAAACATTATGTGTATATATTATTAACTTTTGCTCACATTGCTGCGTAATACATACTAGCAAGTTTCGTGAATACTCATGTCTTCTAAAGAATAACACATCCTGATGCAACATGTAATATTTGTGCAATTTGGAAGTAGGATCCGTCCTCAGTTGAGCCTTGATCTCGAGCCAAATATTATCTATATCCTGTTTTTGTGCCATATTTTTACACATGTCTAGAAAATATTTACGATTAACATTGTCTGCCATTAGTAACACTTTAAATTCCGATGCTTGCTCTGTGAGTTCACTAAATTGAGGTAAACCTTGGGGTAGCCTAGACAAAGCATCTGCCACAATATTATTACTTCCTTTGATGTAAATAATCTGGAAATCATACTCCTGCAAAGCTAATGTCCATCTTGACAAACGTGCATGGAGAAGTTTACAGGTCAGCAGGAAACTCAAAGCCTGATGATCACAGTATACCCGAACGTGTCTACCATAAACATAATAATGAAATTTGCGAAACGCCCATACCACTGCCAATGCTCCAAGCTCTGTAGTGGAATATGCGCGTTCGCATTCCGATAATACACGACTTGCGAAAGATATTATTTTTATTTGCTCGTGTCCGTCTACTGTTTCTGTTTGAAATAAACACGCACCTAACCCAGTACATGAAGCATCTGAGGTTATGCAAAAATCCTTACTGAGATCTGGATGATGCAAGATTTCGGCATTTAACAAGCAATGCTTGATCGTGTCGAAATCATGTGCACACTGGTCAGTCCACACCCACGGCGCATTTTTTTTCGGAAGCCCCAATAGATGTTCGCTGTTAAGCCATTGATTAGGCACGAACTTTCGGAAAAACGATACAAGACCCATATATGCCTTTAATTGTCTTTTGTTGGCCGGATATGGACAATTTAGGATAGCCTCGAGTTTCGTACTATCCGGGAAGATTCCTTCTGATGATACTATATGTCCTAGAAACTTTATCTCTGTCTTTCCAAACTTGGACTTCTTAAGGTTAACCGTAACACCTGCAAGTTCAAATTTGTGTAACACCAAGTTAATTAGTTTGATATGCTCGTCCCACGTTGGTGAAGCAATCAATAAATCGTCCACATAGACAGTAACTTGCTCTAACAAATCCGGGCCTAGGACAGTGTCAAGCGCATTAATAAAGGCTCCGGCACTGACATTCAATCCGAAAGGCAATACTCTGAATTGATAGCTTCTTCCTCTATAAATGAATGCTGTATATTTCCTAGATCTTGGCGTTAAGACCACCTGCCAGTATGACGCACGGAAATCGAGGCTTGATAGATAGATTATCCCATGGAACTTCTGTAATAGTTCTAGATTCTCAGGCCGCGTCCTGACAGGCATAGTAATTTGATTAATCCGGCGAGCGTCAAGAACCAACCTTACGCTTCCATCGGATTTCATTACCGGTAAAAGTGGGTTACTATATGGTGATAACGAGGTCTCAATAATTCCCCATTCCAGCATTCGTCTAATTTCTTTTGTTACTGCTTCCCTTTTCGCGCTGGGTATGGAGAACGTTTGATGACAGCAAATTTCATGGGGAAACACTTGCATGTCGTACACGTAACCTTTAATTAGTCCAGGTTTTTTCAAAAATACTTTACGATAATTAGTAAGTGT
Organism: Schistocerca piceifrons; assembly: GCF_021461385.2. Taxonomy (NCBI): domain Eukaryota; kingdom Metazoa; phylum Arthropoda; class Insecta; order Orthoptera; family Acrididae; genus Schistocerca; species Schistocerca piceifrons. Next base: position 239,504,045 of record NC_060138.1, read on the forward strand.
GTCTAATAATTGCTTTTGTTGCAGATTGTCAAGACCAGAGGATTGTTGTACTTTTCCTACTAGTTCAGAGAGGTGGATATTCTCCTCGTCCTTCACATCTTCCATGACCGGGAATGTACTGCAATTGAAACTATCTTGAAGCTGCCATAAATGTGCGCGAATCGGTTCTATCTTTAAAATTTGACAATATTTGCCATGCAATTCTTTGGTCTTTACCAAGTGTAACCTGACTCTCGTGTCACCGAAACACATGCTGCATTCACCCTTTGCGAGATCGATCATAGTTTCCGTCTCTCGCAAAATATCTAATCCGAGGAGACAGTTCACGGCTAAATTCTTTACAATAAGGAAGGTGCACTCTTTGGCTCCCATTCCAAAATTAATACAAATCCGTGTCTCTTCCCAAACTAGTTGGGCTTTCTGACTAATGGCTCCTGTAACTCGACAATTAGTGACTGGAAAAACCGGAATCTTTCTAATCTTCTTTAAGTGAAGAAAGAACGATTCATTCAGCACAGAAACAGATGCTCCAGTATCTAAAATCACCGTAGTTTGAATACCATAAATATCACAAACTATAGCTGCTTGTACAACTTCCCGTTCAAACAAATTACACTTCTTCCGAAAATCTTGACATAATTCCTCTAGTATATCAACTCCGTCATTATATCTTAACATCTGCATAGTTGAACTACGTTGCTGAGCAACATCAACAGAATTATTCCTACACACTGCATTTTTCGACCCGATCGCCGCTGGTTCTATGCGACACACATTCTCATTGTTACTACAGCTGGTTGTCTGCACGTTTGGTTGCTCGTTATTAATAACATCATTCATGCAAGTGCCCCCTAGACACCTTGCGACTGACACACGGGAGCAGAATGCCGTCACATCTAGTTTGACTGACTGGTACTGGTTGATGGTTGCGGTTCACTTACCTCAATGATCTTGATATTTTGATTCGGTGGTTGCCATGGCTGCGCATACATATACTGCTGCATGTTATCTGACATAATTGTATTGTACGGGGGTTGTATATTATTGTTGTTGTGATATTGCGGTGGCCTAGGCTGCTGTCATTGCTGTTGTGCATAATTCTGTGTTGACCAGTTAGTGGTGATTGCATGTTTTGCTGATTATTTGAAAAATTACCGTTATTGGCGTTAGCTCTAAAATCTCGTTTCCGTTTCTTTGAAAAGTTTCCGTTATTGTGTTGTCCACTTTGTTCTGTGGATGATAATTGTGATTCGGTGCTTTACCGTATTGTCCATTTGTGTTCATATTGTGGTTCTGCCATCCTGAATAATTCGGACTATTCCAATGATTTTGATTCCCATAGTAGGTGTTTCTATTACTATTATTCTTGTGTTTTCGCCCGTTGCCATTACCATTACCATTATTCGACGAATTATTCCCATAATGGTGTCTGCCTTCTTCGATAACCAAATCTAAAGAGTCCAGTACAGATAGAAAATGTTCCACGTTGTCTTCAGGAATGTGAAACAATTTCTCCTTTAGCTCACGCGGTAACTTCTCCTTTAATATCTTTAAAACATGGCACTCAGGAATTGGTGTGGATAAATATTTCACATTGTCCAGATACTTTTCGAAATATTTCCGCAAAGTACCGCCTTTTCTATTAAATGGCTCAGGACTATAAACTCTTTTCTTAATCGTTCTTGTACCCCACGCGACCAATACTTGTTCAGAAAAGCTTGTTCAGATTCATCGAAGGAGCTACATTGTTCAGCTTTCTGTGTCGCGAACAACGCTGGCTCACCTTGAATATGGGTAATGGTAAAGACAATTTTCTCCCTTTCGTTCCAACTTTTTGGCATTATTCCGCAGATCCCTTTGATAAACACAATTGGATGGGGGCTGATCTTATCATTGGTAAACTTCTGAAGGTGTGATTTCTTCACTAAAGCATCCTGAGTCACCAATGATTGTGTATGGTCTAGATAAACGGATGTTACTCCACGTGTTGGATTGAAATTATTGCCTGTCTGCCCCCTACTTTCAGTTAAAGGCGTTTCATAAAGATCAGGGTGTGTTTCTGTGATACCAATACACTCCGGTGAACTGTTATGAGATGTTTGCATACGTGTTTCATTAAGCACTTTCTGCACGTTTTGTAATTCAGTCTGGAGTTCATGAATCTTTGTGTTGTTTTCATGTATCAGTTGTGTTCCTGCTCGGTGTAACATCACAGGTAGTTCCTTCTGTATAACAGTACTAATGTGTTTGTCTTTGTCATTTAGCCATGTGTTGAATGTGGTCACAACGCGTTCTTCTTGTTCTTTGCATTTTTGTTCTACCACGTTTTGATTATCAACCGTAAGGTTTTCTGTACGTGTACTTATGTTGCGTATTTCTGCTTCCAAAGAAGTGTGTGTTTGTTGTAATTTGTCCACATCCTGGATTACTTGCTTTACATTCTGTGGTAAGTCATGGTATGTTTGTTGCATACTTGAAATGTTATTCTGTATAGCAGACAACTGGGCACCTATTTGCTGTTGCAGCTGGCGATCGTGTTCTTTTAACCGGTTTTCAAGCTTTTGATCTATCTCTTTTGAGAACTGTGAAAAGCTTAACTGCGTACGCTCGTCTAATTTACTGATGCGTTCATCCAAGGTCCTAATCCGTTCATCTACTTTGCTAATACGTTTATCTAAATTACTATTAATCTCAGTTGCACGCTGTATCTGTGATTGTTCCTGTATTTTAAACATTTGTTCCATTTTCATCGTTAAGAGAGAAAATGGATCCATTGCTGTTTGTGTTGGCTCTACCGGTCGTAAATCGACTGCTACTAGTATTTCTTGTGGTTCTGCTTCAGTATGCACTTGAACTACCGTCTGTATTCTGCCTGAGTGTTCTACAGCAGAAGGATAACTGACTTTAATATTAGTGTCCTGTTCTATATCCTCTGTCTGATCTGAAAAAATATTATCAATTTCTACATCACTAGTTATTCCTTCCTCCTCTGAATGTTCTACAGTTACTTACTGCTGTGTAGCTTTTCTTACACGTCGCACAGTTTTCACCATGTTTGCAAATGTTTGGGTGCAAGTCTAATCGGGAAAACGTCACACACAACACATCAATTATTCCATCACACAAAACATAAAATAATTACTACACTCCACCAGATTGGAATCAGTACTATAAATGTTCACTTTCGTTTGATTAAAATTCATACAGCACCAGGTTGAAGAAGATGTTGTGCCCACCTTATGCAGTGCTTCGTTCTGCAGCCGTTGGGATGGAATGGTACAGCCAAAATATCGTGCTTAGAGTTGTCGTAGATTACCGCTCATTACAGCATGAAACAAATAGAAAAAACACACATTAGCACACACATATAAGCTAGTCCTGTCAATAGATTGCCACTGAATTGCCCTCTCTGTTTATTGATTGGATAGCCACTGAATTGCTATTTATTTATTTAATGGGATAATAATAATTATTAAAAGGTGGCAATTTTATTTAAGCACTGTTTTTACTCTTTCGATTGTTGCGAGTCAGCGATAGTGCAATGCTGCTCGCTTTGGAGAATACACATTTTATAAGAATTATTTGGTCCAGGAAACACTTTTGCGATCACGGTTGCTATTTAGACGGTATTCGCGTCATTGTACTGATTAAAAGTTATCGTTTCCGAAAGGCGCAGGTTCGATTAAAGCTGTGTGCACTTTTGCGCGTATAATGAAACTATTCATAACACGTCGCGTAACAAAAAGAAACATGCGAATCACAACCGTGATCAAACGAAGAAAATATATGATGACATAAATGTTTTTCGCTGTTATTCAGGACAGGCTCAGATTAGACCTTGCAATTTTTAGTTATAGGAAATCACAAGACGTTCCACTTTAGAGATATTTGTTTTGAATAACTTGTATTTACCTGCTCTCTCTCTCTCCTTTTTACAACCTTTATACCTTCACATCGATTAAGGAACTTTTCCTTCTCTACCGGCCAGTACGAGAACAAAATTCAGGCTCCACAAAATGTCTTACATCGAATTATTACATGCTTAACCCTTAACAATCATATAGCCCGCATCTCGTGGTCGTGCGGTAGCGTTCTCGCTTCCCACGCCCGGGTTCCCGGGTTCGATTCCCGGCGGGGTCAGGGATTTTCTCTGCCTCGTGATGGCTGGGTGTTGTGTGGTGTCCTTAGGTTAGTTAGGTTTAAGTAGTTCTAAGTTATAGGGGACTGATGACCATAGATGTTAAGTCCCATAGTGCTCAGAGCCATTTAACAATCATATATAGTTTCATCGTTGTAGCACTACAAGGCCTGGTGTGCATTTGCACTGATCATTTGCTGTCCCTCTTGAACAGACACAATTTTAATACAGTCAGCAGGAGACCAGCGTTGGAATCCCTTTTATTTCACTCAAAGCCCGCTCGCAGTCAGTGTCTATAATTTCTTTGTATTTTAACTCAATATGGCTACTGCATCTAAATTGTATCTGTTCTCTCGGAAATGTCCGAATGAATAGACACTACATATGTATGCGTTTCAATAGTCTATTGACACACAGTCAACATGGGCTTAGAAAACATCCTTCCTGGATTTCCGGAAGGTTTATGACACGGTACCACACAAGCTGCTCGTAGTGTAATTGTGTGCTTGTGGAATATCGTCTCAGTTACGTGACTGGGTTTGTGATTTCCTGTCAGAGAGGTCACAGTTCGTAGTAACTGACGATAAGTCATCAAGTAAAACAGAAGTGGTTTCTGGCGTTCCCCAACATAGTGTTATAGGCCCTTTGCTGTCCCTTATCTATATAAACGATTTGGGACACAATCTAAGCAGCCTTCTTCTGTTGTTTGTAGATGACGCTGTCGTTTATCGACTAATAAAGTCATCAAAAGATCAAAACAAACTGCAAAACGATTTAGAAAGGATATCTGAATGGTGCGAAAAGTGGTACTTGACCCTAAATAACGAAAAGTGTGAGGTCATCCACATGAGTGCTAACAGGAACTCGTTAAACTTCGGTTACACGATAAATCAGTCTAATATAAAAGCAGAAAATTCAACTAAATACCTAGCTATTGCAATTACGAACAACTTAAATTGGAAGGAACACACAGAAAATGTTGTGGGGAAGGGTTACCAAAGACTGCGTTTTATTGGCAGGACACTTACAAAATGCAACAGACATACTAAGGAGACTGCCTACACTACGCTTGTCTGTCCTCTTTTAGAATACTGCTGCGCGCTGTGGGATCCTTACCAGATAGGGCTGGCGGAGTACATCGAAAAAGTTCAAAGTAGGGCAGCACGTTTTGTATCATCGCGAAATATGGGAGAGAGTGTCACAGAAATGATACAGCACTTGGGCTGGACATCATTAAAAGTAAGGCGTTTTTCGTTGCGATGTTATCTTCTAACGAAATTCCAATCACCAAGTTTCTCCTCCGAATGCGAAAATATTTGTTTGACACCGACCTACATAGGAGGAACGATCACCGCGATGAAATAGGGGAAATCAGAGCTCGTACGGAAAGATATAGGTGTTCATTCTTTCCGCGCACTATACGAGATTGAAATAATAGAGAATTGTGAAGGTGGTTCGATAAACTCTCTGCCAACCACTTAAATGTGATTTGCAGAGTAACCATGTAGATGTAAATGAACAGGTTCTTTTGCTTTTAGTACATACGTAAATGGCGGACGTGAGAACATATGACAAATATTTTGAAAAATATTTTGATTCAGGTGTAAACTGAGTACAGACTTCCGTGCAAAGGAAATTTAAGGACTATTTTCTCATAATTTGTAAATATATATTGTTTTTATGGTTTTGACGTATTTCTAAATATGTCTGCACTGAGCACGAAAGACTGACGTAGTAATTGTTTTAATAGGTAATAGTATTCCTTTATGTAAGGTTTCTTCTCAAGTTCTCACAACGTTTACCTTTGTGTTGTTATGTTGGTAAAGATATAATTTCTTTATAAAGGCACATACATGAAGAGATATCCAATGTTAGGGATATACGAATATGTATGCAATGGCTATGCTGAGTACAGATTTAGATTGCTGGAGACAAACGTGGAGTCAACGGTTTCAGTGTGAGTGTATCACATAATGACAGTGCTACTTAAATGTCGTCGATACGCAGAGGACTTCAGGAAGTGGCCTAAAGCCTGGTCGCCCCTTCCCCCATCCGCCGCCGCTCCACCACAAACTTAGTGTAACTGAAGGGCTCCGCTGCAGCACAGACGAGGGACCTCCTTGGCATCTACGTAGCTCCTGTTGTACGCCAGGAGAGTAAACATTCTTGGAGGCCACTGAGCATTCTCTCTAGTGAAACTTCCTGGGAGATTAAAACTGTGTGCCGGACCGAGACTCGAACTCGGGACCTGCAGGTTTCGCAGGAGAGCTTCTGTAAAATTTGGAAGGTAGGAGACGAGATACAGGCAGAAGTAAAGCTGTGACGGCGGGGCGCGAGTCGTGCTTGGGTAGCTCAGTTGGTAGAGCACTCACCCGCGTAAAGCAAAGGTCGCAAGTCCGAGTCTCGGTCCGGCACACAGTTTTAATCTGCCAGGAAGTTTCATATCAGCGCACACTCCACTGCAGAGTGAAAACCTCATTCTGGATTCTCTCTAGTGTTGATAAGTGACAAATGGGTGCCGACGCATATCGTCAGACTGGATTTAAGCCATTTTCAGTATTCTGAGAGAGGAAAAAATCATTTTCTATGAGTGCCTTTTTAACGTCTGCGTTTGCAGTTATGGGAAAGGTCGCCAACCGAGCACTGCACTGTCAAGATGCAGTGAAATGAGACGTTAACAGGTGCATCGCGAGGAACCGGATTTGTCGACAGGAGACATGGCATCCGTTGTTAACTGGAGATGTGCTGTTAGTGCAGTAAAACAATTCCAGACATGAGAATTGGCGAAACATATTTCACAAGGATGGTCAACAATAATTAGACTGGCCAGAAGAGGAACATAAGGTAGGCATCGAGTGTGTCTGGCCACATCAAGGGACAAAGCTCTGGCGAACTCAGAGAGATGGACATGGAAGGGTACGTGGGGCGTTTAATAAGTGATGCAATACTTTTTTGTTTCTTGCTTTTTTTTCGAAAGTAGGTGTTATTCAGAATTGCAGTGCACGTTTTTACTCTCTACTCTTCTAGCTACAAAACCCTCCTTTTTAATGTAACCTCTGTTCAATGCGACGACCCTACGCCACCTTACTGGAAATGCCTGGATGCTCACATGGTACCATTCTACAGGTCGAAGTCGGCGCCACTGCCTTGCTCCCTTAATAACCTCTCCATTATCCACGTACTGTTTCCCACGGAGTGTATCCTTCACTGGGCCAAACAGATGGAAGTCGGAAGATGTGTGTTCCGGGTGGAAGAATCAATGAGGAACAAAAGTTCAATGAAATATTGTGGGTTTTGAGGGAGTGCGCAGGCTTATAAGATGCCTTGCGTTGTTATGGAGAGTAACAAGTTCGGTTGCGTTATGATGGCTACGAACACGCTGAAGTCGTTTCGCATTTCCGGGGTGGTAGGAACAATACACTTCCAAGCTGATCGTTGCACCATACAGATCTTCGCAATGACTTTAGCGGTTGAGGATGAAGCTTTGAACTTTTTCCTCAGAGAAGACGTGGTATGTCGCATTTTCATGCACTGTCGTTTATTTTCCGGTTCGAAAAACATGGCTCTGAGCACTATGGGACTCAACTTCTGAGGTAATCAGTCCCCTAGAACTTAGAACTACTTAAACCTAACTAACCTGAGGACTTCACACACATCCATGCCCAAGGCAGGATTCGGACCTACGACCGTAGCAGTCGCGCGTTTCCAGACTGTAGCGCCTACAACCGCTCGGCCACCACGGCCGACTTCCGGTTCGGATTGATGAACCGGTGTTTCATCGCCTGTGACGATGTTCGACAAAACCATCAATCTCGTAACGCCCAAGTAATTCAGCACACATTGTCCTTCGTTGGTCTTTGTGGTCTTCTGTTAGGCAGCAAGAAATCCAGAGGGCATACGCCTTTGAGTACGCCAAATGGTGTGTCAGCGCTACGAAAAGGGAGGTCAAGTAGTGCAGCGATGTGTCTGATTGCGATCCGTCGATCGTCTTGAATGAACGTGTCCACACGTTCCAGCAGCTGTGTGCGGGTGGCCATGCGGGAAATCGGATTGGTTTGCATGACCTCGGCCAACGACTCACCGCGCTTTTGTTTAGACATTCTGCAAGCGCCTATGAACATGCTCTGGTTTTCGGCCAAAGCAAATTCAATGACAGCTCTCTACTTGGAGCGCACCTCCATTTTGAGGACTACGTACAGTACCGCCACCTATCGGAACTTCATGAAACTACAGTAGCTGAAGAGGAAGCATTCCACCATGTTCCACAACAAATTCCGCATATTTTCAACCGGAACTGGCCGAGAAGAAAAGTGTTGCATTACTTTTTGAACGCCTCTTGTACTTGTCTTCGAGACGGGAAAAAAAAAATCACTTGTCGCCGAAAAGACAAAGGAGAGCCTTTCTTCCTGGAAAGAGACGAGAGAGGATACTTGGCTCTTGAACGCCGCCCGACTCGCCGCCAACGCGGGACGTTCAACTCCGGCCGCTGTGGAACGCGCGCCTCGCCCGCCGACCGCACTCCGCCGTCACGACACGCCAGTTGCCCCCAGCGCGCCGTCGGCTTCGCCGAGAACAGCCCGACCATCGCCCGGTAAAAGTCGCGCAGCTCCCACATCAAAACCTGCCGTTCAGGTCCGCTTGTCCCTTAGCAACCGCGTTGAAATTCCATGGGAGTGATGCTGACAATCTCGTCATGACAATGAACAAATTAGTATTTCCGTTTCACTCGTAACAGTGATTTGTGATTCATATTTGTAGCAACATAGTTCAAAAATACCTTTGTTTGTGAAAATAAATTTTTGTCACTAATACCATTATGTTTTGTTGGCTGGCGCTCGTAGTCTTTTTTACATAATTTGTACAATCTGCACTCCAGTGCAATTTAAGATACTGTAATTCCCTGTCCGCAGCTCGTGGTCGTGCGGTAGCGTTCTCGGTTCCCACGCCCGGGTTCCCGGGTTCTGTTCCCGGGGGGGTCAGGGATTTTCTCTGCCTCGTGATGACTGGCTGTTGCGTGGTGTCCTTAGGTTAGTTAGGTTTACGTAGTTCTAAGTTCTAGGGGACTGATGACCATAGATGTTAAGTCCCATAGTGCTCAGAGCCATTTTTTGTAATTCCCTGTTTTTAATACACAAATGCCTTACTCAAGTTGAATATCATATACTGTAAAAACTCGAGCACTACTGTATCAACACAGAAATTCATAAGAAACGGAACGTACACACACCCACACATGTCGCGTGACTTGGGCCTCCCGTCGGGTAGACCGTTCGCCGAGTGCAAGTCTTTCGATTTGACGCCACTTCGTCAACTTGTGCGTCGATCGGGATGAAATGACGATGATTAGGACGAGACAATACGCAGTCCTTGAGCGGAGAAAATCTCCGACCCAGCCGAGAATCGAACCCGGGCCCTTAGGATTGACATTCTGTCGCGCTGACCAGACGATTCACAAGCAAGGTTGGTGTGTATCACTACACGTTACAAACACATCGCGTGATCGCACATAAATCAATTTACACTGCAAGTCATTGAAATTGCAACACCAGAGAGGATAGCAAATAGTTTAATTTTTCTTATTCTCAATAGCTACACATTATCGTACGATCAACACGTGATCACATTTGTAGGTGATTTGAGAGTGTGCTAGATACGACATTTACTACACAATAAGCCTATACGATCTGAATTTGCCAATACGACAACAAAATGTCAAGAAGCTGGAAGTGTGGGTAATAGAACATGCCAGCGGAAAAGAAGCTTCACTAATGACACAAATGAAGTTAATATGTTTGAAGCGTAAAAACGCAGTTCACATGTGTGAGTGCGATCAGCATGATGAGTGTTCTGTGAGTACTATATACAGCGCATTTCATCGTTTCCACATCTCGCCGCAACTCACAATGTAGGAATAACTACGAAGCAGTTTGAAAGTACGAGTGGGATCAGATAAAGGAGTTTCAGAGAATACTACATTACAGCGCACAGTACACTTCTCCACACTGAATCTGCCAAACTGCAAGATTTTGTTTATGAAATATATTTTGAAAAACTATGGGAAACAGAATATGTACTACTAGTCAGCTGAAAACCCAATCTGGATGACAGGAGTGGGTAAAAATCCATCTTGATCTGTCAACATTTGGATTTTCTATAACTGCATCATCGAGCCCTCTTTTATTGGTGGGTCTCTAAACAGCCCCAGTGTTCTGTATATGTTGTCTCAGCTAGATAAAGAGATACCACTGCATACAAAATAATCCATACTGATATTCCACCCATTCCGCATAGCTAATCACGTGCATTCTTAACAAAACATTTGGGGAGCAGTTGATCAGTTGTTCTGGAAATACAAAACATGCTCGTTATATTTAACACGTCTGCACCTTTTCCTGTGGATGAAATTAAAACAATTCTACAATGAAACCGACTATCATCTAAGGCACGAAATGCCTTAGAACACTGGTCTGCAGTGCGACATCTCCACGTGAAATTCCACAGGCAGTACTGTCTGTGCCGAATCGCTTTGTCTCAATGTTGAAAATTTTCAGCCCTTGATATGACATTCATATTGACAAACACACGAACCTTCCCCGAATTATCTGTTTGCTTGTATCTGTTACAGCAGGACAGAGATTTGTGAAATTTCACGTGACTGTGGGACATTGGTTTTTGGTGTAGCTATCTTGTTACTGTTTGGTCAAGTTCCACAGATGGTATGTCGTTGAAGTCTTCGAAGACACTTTCCAGTGCCATGGATAAAAGAATATAGTTCCATACAAAATTCGGTGTCCTAATTCTGCATCTTTAAACGTTAAATATGCTTTAAATAGGTCAGAAAATTTACCTCAGTGATTGCTATGTCGTAGCGAAAATCTGTCTAAGGTAATATTTTACTCGTTCTTCGTATATTTGGGACGGCCTGTCTTAAACGCACATTCAAAGAGAAGACAAGAAGGCTATAATCTGTAAATTAATGGAGAATTTATCAGAAAGAAATGTCCAAATAACAGCCTACGAACTTCGAGGAGACAGACCGTAATACCAACTACCTAAAGTCTTTGCACAGCCGGTCACGTTTTAATCTACCAGCTACACAGCAGTACCCTCACCACATGTGGGCTGAGTTCCCGGAATATAGATTGCTTTCCACTGTTCGCCGCTGGCTTTTAAACTATTCGCCTCGGACGTTCTCGTTGAAGTAACACAATGGCGTTCTGAGTAAGCCCGATTTCATTCTCGATTTATTAGGAAGGCAAGTTCCTTTCACTTATTTATGCTTTCGCAGGAAAGGACAGACTATTTTTAGTTTACAGCCGAAAAAACAGTATGGTCCGATTTCTGCTTACGACGACGTGCACTGATACAATAAATTACGCAATCTTAATTCAAATGGCAGCACGTCTTACGCACTGAACGTATTACAACGACGAGTGGAGGTCTAAAGTTAGTATCGCCGGTAGGAAAAACGATATTGCAGGGCAAGAAATCGTCTCCATACAATCATGGATTTCTCCCACCATGATTGATCGAAGAATTCATTTTGGGTATTGAAGAATTGCTCTGTTGCTCTAACAATCTCGTTTAACATCTGAGAAATGCCTTTCAAACAGTTTGCTCTTCATAGCGGCGAAGAAAATGAAACCTCTGACGCCAGGTTGGAAAACTACGGAGAATGGCAAAAATTTATATCCCGCGTTAGCCGCAATGGATCGCTAACTACTGTGAAGGCTATAGTGGCGAGCTGTCATTCAGGCAACGTTCTCCGTTGCAAAGATAGCGGGTGGGTTAATAGACTCCCTTAATCGTATCAAAATCTCTTGCTAATAGTGCTAATATTTTCCAGTATTTTTCACGTCCAGGCATCAACAAATTATACGAAGTGCGTTCAATAAGTAAAGCAACACCTTTTTTCTCTGACAATATCAGTTGAAAAAATGCGAAGTTTTTGCGGGACATCTTGGAATATTCCTGCTTCAGCCCCTGTCGTTTCATGAAATTCCGACCATTGGCGGCGCTGTATACAGGGTGTTACAAAAATGTACTGCCAAACTTTCAGGAAACATTCCTCACACACAAAGAAAGAAAATATGTTATGTGGACATGTGTCCGGAAACGCTTACTTTCCATGTTAGAGCTCATTTTATTACTTCTCTTCAAATCACATTAATCATGGAATGGAAACACACAGCAACAGAACGTACCACCGTGACTTCAAACACTTTATCACAGGAAATATTCAAAATGTCCTCCGTTAGCGAGGATACATGCATCCACCCTCGCCCTGGAGAATGGCGTATTGTATCACAGCCGTCCACCATACGAGCACGAAGAGTCTCTACATTTGGTACCGGGGTTGCGTAGACAAGAGCTTTCAAATGCCCCCAGAAATGAAAGTGAAGAGGGTTGAGGTCAAAAGAGCGTGGAGGCCATGGAATTGGTCCGCCTCTACCAATCCATCGGTCACCGAATCTGTTGTTGAGAAGCGTACGAACACTACGACTGAAATGTGCAGGAGCTCCATCGTGCATGAACCATATGTTGTGTCGTACTTGTAAAGGCACATGGTCTAGCAGCATAGGTAGAGTATCCCGTATGAAATCATGATAACGTGCTCCATTGAGCGTAGGTGGAAGAACATGGGGCCCAATCAAGACATCACCAACAATGCCTGCCCAAACGTTCACAGAAAATCTGTGTTGATGACGTGATTGCACAATTGCTTGAGGATTCTCGTCAGCCCACACATGTTGATTGTGAAAATTTACAATTTGATCACTTTGGAATGAAGCCTCATCCGTAAAGAGAACATTTGCACTGAAATGAGGATTGACACATTGTTGGATGAACCATTCGCAGAAGTGTACCCGTCGAGGCCAATCAGCTGCTGATAGTGCCTGCACACGCTGTACATGGTACGGAAACAACTGGTTCTCCCGTAGCACTCTCCATACAGTTACGTGGTCAACGTTACCTCGTACAGCAGCAACTTCTCTGACGCTGACATTAGGGTTATCGTCAACTGCACGAAGAATTGCCTCGTCCATTGCAGGTGTCCTCGTCGTTCTAGGTCTTCCCCAGTCGCGAGTCGTAGACTGGAATGTTCCGTGCTCCCTAAGACGCCGATCTATTGCTTCGAACGTCTTCCTGTCGGGACACCTTCGTTCTGGAAATCTGTCTCGATACAAACGTACCGCGCCACGGCTATTGCCCCGTGCTAATCCATACATCAAATGGGTATCTGCCAACTCCGCATTTGTAAACACTGCACTGGCTGCAAAACCACGTTCGTGATTAACACTAATCTGTTGATGCTACGTACTGATGTGTTGACATGCGACTCATTGCTCTACAGTACTAGCATCAAGCACAAGCACCGAAGTCAACATTACCTTCCTTCACTTGGGCCAACTGGCGGCCAATCGAGGAAGTACAGTACATACTGACGAAACTAAAATGAGCTCTAACATGGAAATTAAGCGTTTCCGGACACATGTCCATATAAAATCTTTTCTTTACTTGTGTGTGAGTAATGTTCTGAAAGTCTGGTCGTACCTTTTTGTAACACCCTGTATAGTTTTCCAATTGGCGACTGTGACGTAGGTAGCAGAGAATTGTCATTGAGTTTCCCTTTGGAAAAACCACAGCTTCACAGACATTCATAGACGTTTCCAGAACGTCTACGAAGATCTGACAGCAAACAAAATGACAGTGAGTCGTTGGGCTAGACGTCTGTCATCGTTGCAACAAGGTCACGCAAACCTATCCGATCGTCCGTGTGCCGGCAGGCCACACACAGCTGTGACTCCTGCAATTATGGAACGTGCAGACACTCTCATTCGGTGTGATCGATGGATGCAAACGAACTTCTCCTTCTGCATGACAACGCAAGGCCCCACGTAAGTCTACGCACCCGAGAGGAGCTTTGAAAACTGCGTTGGACGATTCTTCCTCGTTCACACTGTGGCCTGCGTCACGCAACTTCTGTTTAGCCCAGTGATGGAAGCAGTTATTGATGCAGCAAGCCGCTGATTCGACGTCGACTAATAGAGTGATACCCGCCGAGCATAGAGGTCCTCCTAGTAAGGTGGCGTAAGGCCGTCGCAACGAAAGGTTCAAATGGCTCTGAGCACTATGGGACTTAACATCTATGGCCATCAGTCCTCTAGAACTTAGAGCTACTTAAACCTTACTAACCTAAGGACATCACACACATCCATTCCCGAGGCAGGATTCGAACCTGCGACCGTAGCGTTTGCGTGGTTCCAGACTGTAGCGCCTAGAACCGCTCCGCCACCTCTGCTGGCAGGAAGACGCAAGGGACATTCTATTCGTAAATCGTTAGGAAAATCAATAATCTGACATCCACAGTGTCAAGAGTGTGCTGAGAATGTTATCAATCTTACCGGCAACGCTGTTGCCGACGTCCTTCAACTAACGACTGAGAGCAGCGGCGTTTCCTTAGAATTGTCAGTCCTAACAGACAAGCAACACTGCGGGAAACAGCCGCAGAAATCGATGTGGGACGTACGACGAACGCATCCGTTAGGACAGTGGGGCAAAATTTGGCGTTAATGTGATATGGCAGCAGACGACCAATGTGAATGGCCTTGCTAGCAGCACGACATCGCTTGTAGCGCCTCTCCTGGGCTCGTGACCATGTCTGTTGGACCATTGACGACAGGAAAACCGTGGCCTGGGCAAATGAGTCGCGATTTCAGTTTGTACGAGCTGATGGCAGGGTTACAGTATGGCGCACACACCGCGGTGCCACGGTGCCAAGTTTTCAACCGGGTACTCTGCAAGCTGGTGCTGCCTCCATAAAGGTGTGGGCAGTCTTAACATGCAATGGACCGGGTCCTCTGGTCCAACTGAATCGATCATTGGCTGAAAATGGTTATGTTCGTCTACTTTGAAATCATTTGTAGCCGTCTATGGACAAAATGTTCCAAAATAGCGATGGAATTGGTACCGCACCACAATTGTTCACAACTGATTTGAAGAGCTTTATGAAGAACTGGAGCGAATGATTTGACCCTACAGAAATCACGAACATTCGTGGAACATAATCAAGAGTCCAGTTCGTGCACAAAATCCTGCACTAGCAACTCTTTCGCAATTATGAATGGTTATAGGGGCAACAAGGCTCAATATTTCTGCAGGGGACTTCCAAACGACTTGTTGAATCCATGCAACGTCGAGTTGGTGCAGTATATCGGGTGAAAGGAGGTCCGATGCGCTGTTAGAGGGATATCCCACGAATTTTGTTACCTCAGTGTATTACATATACGGATAACAGTTTATGGATTTCATTAAAGGGAAGTGAATAGAAGCTAGGAGCAGAAAATAGTTTAGTGTTCGATCGCAGCTGCAGGTCGTACTACCTTCTATATGTTTCTTGATCCTTACGCCTAACGAACGGTTGGTTACATTCTGACACTCTCTTCACTTCTTCATGGTGCTAATGAGCCCGTCACCCTACTTACAAAGGTTTTTCGTAGCATCAGCTTTCCGTTTAATCTTCTAAGAGTCTGTCGGAGATTTCCATTATACCAATATTCCTGTTCAACATTTTAGTGGTTCTTGGGTCGAATAAAAATGGAATAATTTGTCATAATCAATGTCATCTGCAAACTTTTGGCGTTTCCACCCGTTGCGAATTGCGAAATTGATGTTTCCATCTTCTGTTCGGTGTTTATACTCTGCTGTGCGCTATAAGCTAAATCTGTAGACAGTGTTTGATAAACGGTCATCCGGTCTACATAAGATATCCAGTTATGACCATATTCTAAGATTTTGTCTTCTTGTTGTTGTTGCTGTTGTGTTCTTCAGTCCAAAGACTGGTTTGAGCAGCTCTCCAAGCTACTCTATCCTGTGCAAGCCTCTTCTTCTCACAGGAATTATTGCGACCTACATCCCTCTAAATTAGCATACTGTATTAATCTCTTGGTCTCCCTTTACGATTTTTATCCCCCACGTGTCCCTCCAGTACGAAAATGTGGATCCCTTGATGCCTCGGAATGTATCCTACCAACCGATACTTTCTTTTCTCTCCAGTTCTACTCAGTATCTCCTCATTAGTTATGTGATCTACCCATCTAATCTTTAGAATTCTTCTATAGCACCAAATTTTGAAAGCTTATATTCTCTTCGTATCTAAGCTGTTTATCGTCCGTGTTCCATTTCCACACGTGACTACACTCCATACAAACACTTCCATAAAGGACTTCCTAACACTTGAATCTACATTCTATTTTAACAAATTTCGCTTCTTCAGAAACGATTTTCTTGCCATTTCCAGTCTATATTTTATGTTCTCAGTACTTCGACCATTATCAGTTATTTTGCTTCCCGAATTACGGAGCTCATTTAATACTTTAAGTTTCTCATTTCCTAATATAATCCCTTCAGCATCAACTGATGGAATTCGACTACATTCCATTACCCTCGTTTCGCTTTTGTTGATGTTCAACTTATAGGCCTACCCTCCTTTCAAGATACTGTTCTTTCCGTTCAACTGCTCTTCCAAGTCCTTTCCTGTCTCTGACCGGATTACGTTGTCATCGGGAAACCTCAAAGTTTTTTATTTCTACTCCCTAAACTTTAATTCCTACTCCAAATTTTTCTTTTGCTTCATTCACTGCTTGCTCAACATACAGATTGAGTATCATAGGTGATAGGCTACAACCCTGTCTCACTCCTTTCTCAATTACTACTTCCCTTTCGTGCACCTCGATTCTTATAGCTGCCATCCGGATTCTGCACTAATTGTAAATAGCCTTTCGCTCCTTGTGTTTTACCCCTCCCATCTTTATAATTACAAAGAGAATGTTCCAATCAAAAATGGTTCAAATGGCTCTGAGCACTATGGGACTTAACTTCTGAGCTCATCAGTCCCCTAGAACTTAAACTACCTAAACCTAACTAACCTAAGGACATCATACACATCCATGCCCGAGGCAGTATTCGAACCTGCAACCGTAGCGGTCGCGCGGTTCCAGACTGTAGCGCCTAGAACCGCTCGGCCACGCCGGCTGGCAGTGTTTCAGTCAACATTCTCAAAAGCTTCCTCTAAGTCTATAAATGCTATAAACATAGGTTTGCCTTTCATTAACCTATCTCCTATGATAAGTCATATGGTCAGTATTGATTCGCGTGTTCCTATATTTCTCCGGAATCCTAACTCATCTTCCCCGAGGTCGGCTTCTACCAGTCTTTCCATTTGTCTGTATAGAATTAGTGTTAGTATTTTGCAGCCTTGTCTTATGACATTGATACTTTGCTATTTCTGACATATGTTAGCACATAATTTCTTTGGGATTGCAATTATTATGTTCTTCTTTATATCTAAAGGTATCGCCTCTCTCATACAAATTGATCATCAGGTGGAAGAAGTTTGTCATCGCTGGCTCCCCCTAGGTTATCAGTTGTTCTAATGGGATGCTGTCTACTTCTGAGGCCTTGTTTCGACTTAGCTCTTTCAGTGGGATGTCAAATACTTCACAAAATATCATAACTCCCATCTCACCTTTATCTACGTCCGTTTGCATTTCCATAATACTGCCCTCAAGTACAGACCCTCTACATGCCCCTTCCTTGTTTCTACTTTCTCTTCTTTGCTTAGGACATGTTTCCAACAGAGTGGTAGATATTCATACAAGTGGTTCTCTTTTCTCCAAAGGTCTCTTTAATTTCTGTCTTACCACAAGTGATATATGCGTCTGCAATCTTAAATTTCTCCTCTAGCCATTCCTGCTTAGCCATTGTGCATGAAGCCTGTCGATCTCATTTTTTAGACGTTTGTATTCGCTTTCGCCTGCTTCATCCATTCCATTTTTGTATTTCCTCCTCTCGTCGAACAAATTTAATATCTGTTGTGTTACCCATGGACTTCCACTAAACCTTGTCTTTTTACCTACTTGATCCTCTGCTGCCTTCACTACTTCATCCCTCAAAGCCTCCCTTTCTTCTTCTATTGTATTCCTTTCTCCTGTTCTTGTCAATCGTTCCCTAATGCTCTCTCTGAAACATTCCACAACCTCCAGTTCTTTCAGTTGATCCAGGTCCCATATCCTTAAATTCCTGCCTATTTGCAGTTTCTTCAGTTTTAATCTGCAATTCGTAACCACTAAATTGTGGTCAGAGTTCACATCTGTACCTGGAAATGTCTTACAATTTAACATCTCCTAAATCTCTATCTAACCATTATATAATCAATCTGAGACCCAGTGTCTCCAGGTCTCTTCCACGTGTACAGCCTCCTTTCGTTATTCTTAAACCAAGTGTTAGCTATGATTTAATTATGCCCTGTGCAAAATTCTACCAGATGACGTCCTCTTTCATTACTTTGCCCCGGGTCATATTCCCCTACTACTTTTCCTTCTCTCCCTTTTCCTATTATCGAAATTCAGTCCCCAATAACTATTAAATTTTCGCCTCTCTTAACTGTTTGAATAATTTTTTTTATCTCATCACACATTTCCTCAATCTCCTCCTCGTTCGCGGAGCTAGATGGTGTATAAACATGTACTACTGTGGTACATGTGAGCTTCGTGTCTACCTCGGCTACAGCAATACGTTCACTATGTTGTATTCACAACTCTGTATTCACCTGACGAGAAGTTTTGTTCCTCTTGCAACAAAACGTCACTAATTTCCGCTATAGCTCACTTTAACCCATCCGTTTCCCTTTCGAAAATTTCTAACCTACCTGCCCAATTAAGGGATCTGACATTCCACGCTCCGTAGAACGCCAGTTTTGTTTCTCCTGATAACGACGTGCTCCTGAGTAGTCTGTGTAGTAGCCCCCCTCCCCCCCCCCCTCCCAACGCCCACCCCCCCGCGGAGGTGCGAATGGGGGACTATTTTACCTCCAAAATATTTTACCCAAGGGGATACCATCATCATTGAGCCATACACTAGAGCTGCATGCCCTCGAAAAGAATTACGTCTGTGTTTTCACCTTGCTTTCAGCCGTTCACAGCACTAACAAAGCAAGGCCATTTTGGTTGATGTTACAAGGCCAGATTAGTCAATCATCCGGACTGTTGCCCCCGCAACTACTGAAAAGTCGGCTCCCCTTCTTCAGAAACTACGCATTTGTCTCGTCTTTCAACAGATACCCCTCCGTTGCAGATGCACATACGGTACGGCTACTTGCATCGTTCAGGCACACAAGCCTCCCCATCAAAGGCAAGGTCCATGATTCATGGGGCGGGCGATTTTGTCGTCTAGTCTGTAAATGTCGTCTGCCGCATATCTTAAACAATTTTCTTCCTATCCTAGTATGTTCCTCTTACAACTGAGTGAAGAAACCGCATTTCGGAAACCGAGATACTTTTCATTCCTACTCAACACTTTGGCCCTTAAAAACCTGCTGGTACCACCATAGGCTTGTGGAATCTTAGAACTGTTTTCTTCCTTAGTTTTTTTATTAGTGTTCTACTTGTTGTACAAAACATTCTGGTAAATTCTGTTGTTTTTTTTCATTACCTAGTTATTCGAAACGTGAGAGTGTGCAACTAGTGAATATATTAGCTAATCTGTACACGGGAATTGTTCTTTATAACCACCTTGCAGTGGACTGTAGACGAACAACCAATGCCGTAAGGTCGATGTTATGGAGGAAAATTTACAAAAACATTTTCATAATATATAAAATTATTCTCATGTTTCTATTTTCCTTCATTCTCTCCACATTTTGACACCTCTATCTGGGCGACACTCATTCTATATGTGGAGAACTGGGGCTCGAATACTTAAAAAATAAGCCAGCATGATCTGCCGTAATTTATTGTTGTTGTTGTTGTGTCTTCAATACCCAGGCCTGATACAGCTCATCAACAACTGCAACTCATATCCATTAGAAATTGATTATTATACTCCTCTCCTTGTCTGTTTCTGCAGTTTTCGCTTCTCACATTTCCCTCCAAAATTAAACTAACGATTCATTTATGATTCAGAATGTGTCCCATCAACCGATCCCTTTTTCTAGTCAAGTTATCCCACAAATTTCCTTTCTCCTCACTTCTTACGCCATCTACCCTTGCAATCTTCAGCATTCTTATTTAGCACCACATTTCAAAAGGCTTCTATTCTGTTGTTGTCTGAACTGATTATTGTCCACATTTAAATTCCGTTCAAGATTACATTTCAGTCAAATGCCCTCGGAAAAGACTTCTTGGCACATACCTCCATATTCTCTTTTAATAAATTTCTCTTCTTCAACATCACTTTTCTGCTGCTGCCAGACTACATTTTATATCCTCTCTACTTCAGCCATCATCAGTTATTTTACTGCCCAAGTAGCAAAACTCATCTACTGCTTTTAATGTATCACCGCAATCGCGAGGACAACGGTTCAAACCCGCATGTAGCCATCCAGACTTAGGTTTTTAATGATTTCCTTAAATCATTGCAAGCAAATAACGAGGTGTTGCTTTGAAGGGTCACTGCCGATTTCCTTCCCCATCCTTGAAACTTCCTTCTCGAATGACTTCGAACACGCCGGGACGTTGGACACTAATGCAATTGTTAGTGTATCGTTGCGTAATATAATTCCTTCTGCATCGTTCGAATTAATTCGGCTACACTCCATTAACCTAGTTTTGTTATTGTTAATATTCACGCTATATCCTCTTCTCAAGACACTGCACATTCCGTTCAGTGAATTTTGCTGTCTCTGATAGATCTAAAATGTCATCGGTAAACCGCAAAAGATTTTGTTTTTCCTCCCTGAATCTTCCTACCTTCTCCAAATTCTTCTTTGATTTTCTTTTCTGCTTGCCTAACATACAGAATGAATAAATTTGGGAATGGTTACAACTCTCTCCGCAACAAGGCCTTCCTTTTCATGCCCTTCGACTCATTTTTTAACTATCGTCTGGTTTCTGCTACAAGTTGTGTGTAATCCTTCGTTCTCTGTATTTTACATCTGCTATTTTCAAAATTTCAGAAGATATTCTCCAGTCACTGTCAAAAGCTTTTTCTGAGTTTACAGTAGCTGTAAATCTATGTTTTCTTTTCTTGAGCCTTCCTTCTAAGGTAAGTCGTAGGGTCAGTACTGCCTCGCGTGTTCCAACGTTCTTCCAGAATCCACGAGGAAGGCTTCTACAAGTTTTTCCGTTCGTCTGTACAGAATTAGTGTCAGTATTTTGCATCCATGACTTATTATACTGATAGTTCGGTAATATTCACAACTTTCATCGCCTGATTTCCTTGGAGCAGGAATTATTACATTCGTCTTGAATTCTGTGGGTATTTCCACTGTCTCATATGTCATGCACACCAGGTGGGAAAGTTGCGTCATGGATGTTCTGAGGGAATGTCTACTCTTACACTCTACTTCCGACTTTGGCTTTCAGCGTACTGTCACTTTACAGAGTATAATATTTCCCGTCTAATCTTCACCCGCTTCCTCTCCCTTTCCATAATATTGCCTTCCAATTTATTCCCATTCGAAAGCCCCTTTAAATAGGCCTTCCACGTTTCCGTTTTCCTATTTTTGCTTAATATTGGTTTTCCATCAGAGCTCTTGATATTCTTGCTGCGCTTTCTCTTTTCTCCTGTGATACGTGGTACGTGTCTCCTACAGACTTACATTAGTTCCCTAGCCTTTCTTTTTCGCCATTTTACACTTTCTATCAATCTCAGTTTTAGATGCTTGTATCCCTTTCACCTGCTGCACTTGCTGCGTGTTTTGTATTTTCTCCTTTCATCACTTAAACTGAATAATTCCTGTGATATCCATGGATTTTTACTAGGCCTTGTCTGGTTTTACTCATTTGATCAACTGCTGCCTTCACTATTTCATCTCTCACAGCTATACATTCCACTTCTACTGTATTAATTCTACATCTACATGGATACTCTGTAAATAACATATAAGTATCTGACAGGGGGTTCATCAAACCATCTTCACAATCCTCTATTATTCCAATCTCGTATAGGGCACGGAAAGAATGAACACCTGTATCTTTCCGTACGAGCTCTGATTTCCCTTATTTCATCGTGGTGATCGGTCCTCCCTTTGTGGATCGGTGTCAACCAAATATTTTCACATTCGGAGGAGAAAGTCCCCGACTGGAACTTTATGAGGAGATTGCTCCGTAACGAAAAACGCATTTGTTTAATGGTGTTCACCCCAAATCCTGTATCATTTCAGTGACACTGTCTCCTCAGTTTCGCGATAATACAAAACGTGCTTCTCTACTTTGAGCTTTTTCAATGTACTCCGTCAGTCCTATCTGGTAAGTATCCCACACCGCGCAGCAGTATTCTAAAAGAGCACGGACAAGCGCAGTGTATGCAGTCTCCTTAGTAGGTCTGTTACGATTTCTAAGTGTCCTACCAATAAAACGCAATCTTTGTTTAGCCTTCCCTACAAAATTTTCTGTGTGTTCCTTCCAATTTAAATTGTTCGTAAATGTAACTCCTAGGTATTTAGTTGAATTTACGGCCCTTACATTTGACAGCTTTGTCGTGAAACCGAAGTTTAACGGATTTCTTTTAGCACTCATGAACATGACCTCACACTTTTCGTTATTTAGGATCAATTTCCAATTTTCGCACATATAGATTTCTTTTCTAAATTATTTTGTAATTTGTTTTGGCCTTCTGATGAGCTTCCTTTTCGATAAAAGACAGCGTTGTCTCAAAAACAACCTAAGATGACTGCTTAGAATGTCTCCCAATAAGAAACAGCAAAGGGCCTAGAACATTACCTTGGGGAACGACAGAAATCACTTCTTACTCGAAGACTTTCCGTGAGTTACTACGAACTGTAAACACTCTGACAGGAAATCATGAATCCAGTCACATAACTGAGAGGATATTCCATAAGCATGCAATATCACTACAAACCACTTGTGTGGCACAGTGTCAAAAAAACTCTGCGCCCTAACAGGCCATGGAAGGCCCAACGGTACCGACCGGCCGTCATGTCATCCTCTGCCCACAGGTGTCACTGGATGCAGATATGGAGGGGCTTGTGGTCAGAAAACCGCTCTCCCGGCCGTATATCAGTTTACGAGACAGGAGCCGCTACTTTTCAGCCAAGTAGCTCCTCAGTTTGCCTCACAAGGGCTGAGCGCACCCCGTTTGCCAACAGCGCTCGGCAGACCGGATGGTCACCCATCCAAGTGCTAGCCCAGCCCGACAGCGCCTAACTTTGGTGATCTGGCGGGAATCAGTGTTACCACTGCGGCGAGGCCGTAGACACAGTGTCAAAAGCCTTCCGGAAATCCACTTACTCCTGTCAGAGGTATTTGATTTAACATTGGTATTTAATACACTTGTTTTGTCACTTTTTCCATTAGAAAGATTAAAGAATACAAAAATATCACTTACGACATAATTTCTCGCCAAATTTGCAATCGTGGCACTGAGTTGTTAGTCCAAATTATTGAGAGATATAATAATTTTCATACTACTTTGCTAAGTTTTGACGATAGCCAAGACGTAGAAAACTGAGGGTGATTTGTAGCATTTGTGGAACTTCTGATAACGTTACCGAGTAGCGTTCGGATGCTGTCTCGATGCATATTCTAACATGTTTCAGATTTTGTTATTTGTCTTAACTCAGTAAAAGGAAGAGAATTTTTATTTTATCATGGGACATGTTTCCTACCGTTCTTCCCCTTGATACAGAATTTCACGACTGGATCTCTCAGACATGTGTCAAACACAGACAGCCACGTTACAGATGACACTCGTGTGGAGCTGTATTAGAGCACGTACTTAGTAACGTGTATCGCTCCCATACTCGATCAAGATTGCAGCGACGCATTCTGACATTTACTCGGCGAGACACCAAACTGTTGGAGGGCCACTGTCATTCCAGGAAGCTTAGGCACCGCCCATAACACGCTGAAATTAATCAGAGCTGCACCGTGCTGCATTAATCTTGCCGGGTGACCTCAAAGATATACTCTTGAGACCCGGTAGCATCGGGGTCACGCAAGTACTCCCTTGTCCGTGATTTCGTGAAGCCTTTGTGATAATTTCCCGGCGTAATAAGCTGACGCATTGTCTCCATAATGGTACAAGTATATGGAATGTAGTAACCGAACTAACACATGCACCTGACTGGACAGTAGATTACTGAATAGTTCACTCATGAGAGACGCCAGGAGAAACGGCGGAATCTCTACAACGTACCTCAACGGTGCGCTGGTGATTCGACTGTCGTCGTTTACGACTTACTAGTGCCCTACTGACCGCATATTACGACGCATTACATCCACGTGTATGACAAAATTACGTGAAAAAATAACTTTCACAATGAAGCTACAGAATGCGTTTATTCTGCAGACCAGATTTGTAGCTTTACAAGTCACTTTTCAGTGCAAATGATTCAACTGGGGCTGAATGCGTAAAAACGCCAGGTAAGAGGGTTGTCCTATCGGCAGTCATCGAAAAGTTACATGAGCCTTCCAAAATGGAACACGACGATCTTAGTGCTTGCATGAAAGAATATAAAAAGAATCATTGATGGCCAATCCCACAGTTCTGAGTACAGACGCTCGTTAAATGGGCACATATAAATGGCAACCGATTGCGAGGTGCGCTGCTGAGGATTCTTTTCCACATGAATTGCATTTCTGACACAGATATTTCACTGAAACACCGCTTCATCACTCGAATTTACAAGGAAAGGAAGGTTCTTCTTTACCAGCATTTTCATCGAGGACTGTTCTGCTTGAGTCTTCAGTCCGAAGATCACTTTGATGCAGCTCGCTATGCTAGTCTGTCCTATGCTAGTGTACCTTTCTCTGTACACATAGCTACCACTACCTACATTGGAAACTGCACACTGTAACAGATTTCGCACCATTTCGAATTTTACAGTTACTTGATGCCTTGCGAGATGTCCTATCATCATATCAATCGCCCCCTTCGGTTGTTATGATGTACAATATATTTATTTTCTGTCCAATTATGCACAGTACCTAATCTGTAGTTGTCCAATTACCCATGTATTATTCAATATTTTTTCTGTGGCATTAGATTTCAAAAGTTTCCAAGAATTAATACGAGAACTAAAAAGGGTTTGGAGTAATCGTCGCACTTTGTAGTCCAAACTGGAGAATTTACTCACGGCTCACGCCTTTCATTGTGTCGAGGAATTTCTGGAAGAAAATGAAGCAAATTGTGTTATTGACTAGCTTAGTACCCTGCGTTGTCGTCGGATGTATTTATTTCAGTTCTGTTGGTCCATCTCCTTCTTTCCCTCCTCTCTGACCAACTCCTCTGCCTCTATCTCTGGCTATCTCCTTCTCGACCTTTCCTCTGTCCACCTCCTCCATGCCTCCACTCATTGTACATCTGCCTCTCTCTGTGTCCATCAGCTGCTCCCCCCTCTTTCTGTCCATCTTCCCCACTCTCTGTCCATCACCTCCGCTTTTCTTTCTATGTCCATCTTCTCTCCCCCTGTCTCCCTGTCCATCTCCTTCTACCCCCCCCCCCCCCCCGCCCCCCACTATCAATTTCCTCCGTCTCTCGTATCTCCCAAAGTATATGACGTACAATGCGTACGTGGATACTGTTTGCTAAATCTGTTTTGAATAGAATTAGTAGCAAAAAAGCAATAAATGTGAACATCAAGACGGCATGGCTGATGCAACAGTTTTACAACATGAACAGCGAAAATGTAGCAAGCGATAAACATTTCTCCTTTCAACATTTCATCGGGGTTGTCAACGAGACATATATTTGTAAAGGTTTGAAATTATGTGTAAAGCTTCTGCAAGCCACTAAGTTCTCTAGTTCTCAAAGGCCAGACAATGTGCATTGTAGCTATAATTTATGCAAGGCGTGCATTATGCAAACGTTAGTGTTAGAGTACGAAATAAACAAATCAAAGATTGTGTAAGCATTGTATTTATTACTTTTAATCGTTTCACGTAATATATATCACCCTAGGAAAGCCTTTCCACAAATACGATAAAGTTTAGACGTCAAAGAGTAAATAGCTTTTTCAAAGAATAATTATTTTTCCTTATTCGAGTCATATTCTTCAAAATCAATAAGTAACTGCATAGTGTATAAAGCTATCTGTTTAATATATTTAATCGAAATCAGTTCTTCAGGTTAGTAACAATAAATTTCAAAGGCACGCATGATGCGGCAGTTCTTGACCTATCTCAGCGTCGTGAAGTATCTGTCGTGTATAACTACAATTTTTCGGGTTAATTTAGTGGTATATATGAACACCGTCTGAAAAATGTGTCGCGAATGCAACTAGTAGTAACGAAGTAACAAGTAAAACATCATGCCTGATACAAAATAAACAGCGAAACTGTAGTAAGAGACAATTTTTTCCCCTTCAATCATTATGTATTGTATGTCAGAGAGAGACTGTTTCGAAAGGATTTGAATTTATGTGTAAAGTTTGTTGCAAGTCTGTAAGTGCTCTCATTATCAGACACTGGATGAATAAAATCTAGGTATTCACGCGTGGTCTGCAGTATTCGTTTTTCACCCTAAACTCACCTCTTTGGTAGGTAAGTGGTTCTTACCCCACAGCTAGACAGTAATTGATATGTGTACCAAGATTTTTGAAATCGTAGTTTCGAAAAAGAAGTGGAACATACATACGTACATACATTTGCACAGACATTTTCATAATATGTATGAATATCTTTCCCATCCGGTTTATAGAAACTCTACGTCGGAAAAAAATTAATTAATTAGCCAACTTTACCTTTGACTTTTACACAGAAAAGACACGTACTGCATTTAAAACTCTTTTGAGTTTTTGCCTAGCTGCATACATTTTAAAAATTTTTACCTGTCTAACACAAAAATCTGTGACGAAATTCGACTATAGATGAATATGTTTTCTTCGTGGCTGCTGTAAGGAGAGACCGGGTTAGTTACAGGACGAGTTGGCAGTCGGAGGTTTCCGTTTCTGCGGTTCTCACAGAGCGCCAGGCAAAATCGGAGAAAACTGCTACAACTCGCGATGAGAACTCTGTCTCTCGTGGCAGCTAAAATACTCACAGTCACCGTAATATTCTCTGGAAACAATTTCAGAATGAGAAGGTTGAACAACAGTGGCAGTATGATATGTTCTAACAAACTGGTTGCTTAGGGAACGTCTTTAACACACAAGCTGACGGCGAAATGGCGTGAGTGGCTGAGCGGTTCTAGGCGCTACATTCTGGAGCCGCGCGAACGCTGCGGTCGCAGGTTCGAATCCTGCCTCGGGCATTTATATGTGTGATGTCCTTAGGTTAGTTAGGTTTAAGTAGTTCTAAGTTCTAGGGGACTGATGATCACAGCAGTTAAGTCCCATAGTGCTCAGAGCCATTTGAACCATTTGACGGCGAAATATTTCGCGTCATTCGGACCGTGATAGTAGCAAATTCGCCCAGTATTGTTAATTTGCGAAGAAATCACTATGCACTGTATTGCTAAATACGTTAATCGTTTTATGAAAGTCCGGGGATCCAACACCGAATAAAAGTTTGTAAACGATATTTACCTTCCTTTCCACAAATTAAATATTTTATTCTTGATAATTGCTATTACAAGTTCCCCTCTGCACTTCAGATTACTTCTATATGCAAACTTATCAGACCTCAGAAGAGCATAATGTCTAATCGGTACTCCTTCTCTCCATCTATTGCAAAAAGCATAGATGCTCCTTTTGTCCACAGGAAAGAACGTTGTCGTCACAGCAAAGAGCGTTTCGTCTCAATGACCGTGACAGATCATCCCTGGCACACGTATCCAGAATATTACAATAATATTACATTACGTAGGGTTCTTCTGTAATGTGATTCGATTTTGATGAAATGTATTCTATACGGTGCCCCTAGCTACGCTGAGGTTACTGGGTGAAACCCCCATAAAAATTCTTCTAGTTTTGGAGATTAACGTATTAGGAGATACAGGCATGGAAGTTGTAGAAAAATTTTAAATCACGATATCTTTTATCTCATGACCCGATTATGATGAACTAAAGCCTATACGATGTCCCAAACTATGACCAAACTCGACAAAAATTCTTCTTGCAGTTTTGGTGATAAGTGTGTTCAAAAACAGCAAGACACCACGAATTTACAAATCTGTTGTTATTATAGATTATGCAAATATTTACTCAAAGGCTTGTTATCCGCATACGATTCGAGTGGATTTTATTTCACCAATTATTAACATTTGTGACGAAACTTCCTGGCAGATTAAAACTGTGTGCCGGACCGAGATTCGAACTCGGGACATTTACCGAGTTCGAGTCTCGGTCCGGCAGACAGTTTTAATCTGCCAGGAAGTTTCATATCAGCGTACACTCCATTGCAGAATGCAAATCTCATTCTTGGAACATTTGTGATGTTAAATTCATGTACTGACATTTCACGATAATGGGGATTTTCTCCTCAGTTTGTTATTACGGAAGTAGACGACAAAATAAAAATCAACAATTACAGGATTTAGCACAATAGGTATAATAGAAGAAACAATGTAGTACTACGAGCTCAACGAATTACGATTAGGTTTTTTGAGAGGTATTTACAGATAGAAGCTACCTTTTAATGCAAATGTAGAACATCGCCAAAACCGAATTTGTCAATTACATTTTGAGTCATCTCATTCATTACAGTAGATGAGACCTGTGTCCACCATTCCATGCCAGAAACAAACAGTACTAAGGGACAAATATTACACAAGTCTATCGAACCAACCATATGAAAACATCTTTTAGAGAACTGCTAGAATCTAAAAGAAAAATATTTGCCATACTGGCAGCGAAAGGTGTTTTGCAATGTCAAACTTGGATATTTAATGGAAAAATCGACTGAATTACTCATTAAATTTGACACGATCATCTATACCCACTGTTAACCCTTGGATCATGAGTGTGTGGACTCGTAGAAAGCAATGAGAGGAGTCTACAAGACCTCTTACTTTGAAACAAATACAAAATGTTGGTACTGAAAGAAGTATTAACGAATCTTGTAGAGTTCATCGACACAGAATGAATAAGAACGCATTTATTACGACATTATGACCATCATTTTCGAATAATATAAAATAAATACAATCCTGGAAATTGAAATAAGAACACCTGAATTCATTGTCCCAGGAAGGGGAAACTTTATTGACACATTCCTGGGGTCAGATACATCACATGATCACACTGACAGAACCACAGGCACATAGCCACAGGCAACAGAGCATGCACAATGTCGGCACTAGTACAGTGTATATCCACCTTTCGCAGCAATGCAGGCTGCTATTCTCCCATGGAGACGATCGTAGAGATGCTGGATGTAGTCCTGTGGAACGGCTTACCATGCCATTTCCACCTGGCGCCTCAGTTGGACCAGCGTTCGTGCTGGACGTGCAGACCGCGTGAGACGACGCTTCATCCAGTCCCAAACATGCTCAATGGGGGACAGATCCGGAGATCTTGCTGGCCAGGGTAGTTGACTTACACCTTCTAGAGCACGTTGGGTGGCATGGGATACATGCGGACGTGCATTGTCCTGTTGGAACAGCAAGTTCCCTTGCCGGTCTAGGAATGGTAGAACGATGGGTTCGATGACGGTTTCGATGTACCGTGCACTATTCAGTGTCCCCTCGACGATCACCAGTGGTGTACGGCCAGTGTAGGAGATCGCTCCCCACACCATGATGCCGGGTGTTGGCCCTGTGTGCCTCGGTCGTATGCAGTTCTGATTGTGGCGCTCACCTGCACGGCGCCAAACACGCATACGACCATCATTGGCACCAAGGCAGAAGCGACTCTCATCGCTGAAGACGACACGTCTCCATTCGTCCCTCCATTCACGCCTGTCGCGACACCACTGGAGGCGGGCTGCACGATGTTGGGGCGTGAGCGGAAGACGGCCTAACGGTGTGCGGGACCGTAGCCCAGCTTCATGGAGACGGTTGCGAATGGTCCTCGCCGATACCCCAGGAGCAACAGTGTCCCTAATTTGCTGGGAAGTGGCGGTGTGGTCCCCTACGGCACTGTGTAGGATCCTACAGTCTTGGCGTGCATCCGTGCGTCGCTGCGGTCCGGTCCCAGGTCGACGGGCACGTGCACCTTCCGCCGACCACTGGCGACAACATCGATGTACTGTGGAGACCTCACGCCCCACGTGTTGAGCAATTCGGCGGTACGTCCACCCGGCCTCCCGCATGCCCACTATACGCCCTCGCTCAAAGTCCGTCAACTGCACATACGGTTCACGTCCACGCTGTCGCGGCATGCTACCAGTGTTAAAGACTGCGATGGAGCTCCGTATGCCACGGCAAACTGGCTGACACTGACGGCGACGGTGCACAAATGCTGCGCAGCTAGCGCCATTCGACGGCCAACACCGCGGTTCCTGGTGTGTCCGCTGTGCCGTGCGTGTGATCATTGCTTGTACAGCCCTCTCGCAGTGTCCGGAGCAAGTATGGTGGGTCTGACACACCGGTGTCAATGTGTTCTTTTTTCCATTTCCAGGAGTGTATTATAAAGTAATTTTTAATTTTTCTGAGACTGAGTCACCAACTCTGAGTTTCACCGAAGCACGCCAGAAAGTTTACCCTTTATATATATAACTCTTAGCAAATGATTTCACTGTGTTTGTTGCATATATTTTCTGTGCATAAGTAAAATATTAGACTACTGTTTCTGTCTAATAGCTGTAGGCACATGAAACATATTCTTTTTGGTGATCTTTCAGTTTCGGCAATCTTCGTCTGTTGACCAGCAGTGATGGCTTGAAGGACTTTCTCCTCTCCATAAGAGAAAAATTCTCCTTTTATCAGATCTGCTTTCCAGGTAGATGAGAGTTGCTGTGAAAATGAGCACAAGATATTAATTTCTACTACATCTAATACCTGTGTCCATGAGGCAAAATTCCGACTTCTTGACAGCCCCTTTCAGGTGTGTGTACGTATCTTCTGGCCAAGAAAGCCAAATACTGCTTTAAATTCAATATAAAATAAAACGTGTCCCACGCTTTACGCCCTCGAACTACAGTGATGCTGTAGAGCAGAGAACATAGTATTATCAAACATTTTTTTTCTTTATTATCACGTAAAGTTCAGTTGTCAAACTAATTTTCAAACGAAATTGATCATGTTACAACTTATGTGGACATGGAAGCTTTTATTTCCATGGCATTAAGTTTCATCATAATTGATGAAGAAATCAACAATTTTGTGGTCTGTACCACGAGTTTACTCTCTGGCTACTTCAATTGATACGCTATAAAATTAACCGTACAACGTTTCACAGTGAAAAGCAACAGGCCTTTGCATCAAATGGGAGATAATAATCACGGTAATTCCAGAATGGCCGATCCAAGTACGAAAATATCACTTCTCGAGTCTCGTCAATCGCTGACCGTTTTACGCAGATCTTGGCTGCACGTTCTACTATCGACTGATGAATTCTTGCATAGTAGAGTGTGTCAAACAACGTAAAACAAAAAGGACGTAAGTGGTCAATTATTGCTCTTGTATACTTCAGGCAAATTTGAAACTATTGTTCGATCTGCTGCTGTATCTCATCTGTGATAAAATCTTTTCCATCTGCGGCAACTTTTTAAATAGTTGCAAACCTACGTGGAAACTCAAGGGAAATTTTACGCAAACTGAACGCTTTCCGCAACAGTAGCGATGAATCAGTCGAGGAAATTCGAAGTATTGCAATCCCTATGGTCGACGGCTTCGTCCATTTGTCACTTTCATATCCAAGGTGAACCGATGGGTGAACTGTACACAAATAAATACGGGAAAACTGTGTGCTGACTTCACGGCCCTCCATGCCTCATACGAATGACGTCATCGACATAGGACCGTCAGCATCGAGCGGTTCTCAATACCTCGTTGTAGAATTATGTAATTTCACAACATAAAGTACTGAGAACGGATTTCTTGTTAAGGTGCACGCAAAAGGACATTGCCTCCGGAGGTCATTTTTAGTGTTGTCTTGAAAAGAAGAGATTAGTACTACTCTTGCATAAAGTTATCTCTATTACAACGTTAATTTATTAAATAACGTCCGCAATTTTTTTTTCTGCTTGCTTTCCCACGAGTCAATGTTTATCATGCCTCATGTTCCGTCTCTGTTTATGTACCGAACGTCTCTTGTAACAGCTATAAAGGTGCTCCAAACGTGGGAAACACGTTTCCTCGTTTTGAAAACATACATAATAATAGACAACTCGTGTCTGGAGTGAACGAAACTAGAGATAATAGTTTCCAATGGCGCCCACAATACTTGGTAGCTCCGATGTGCGTTCGAGCGTTGTCACACCCAACTTCGAGCTACTGAGGTCGTTTTCTTGTTCCTTTTGGAGTACCGTAACACACATCTCATAAACAGAGACCTGTAGATTCAGCGAACAGTTGTTTGGAATGGTCTAAAATGCCCTTCACGAAAATTAGCTCTCTCTCTCTCTTCCTCTCTCCCTCTCTTTCTCTCTCCCTCCCTCTCTCTCTCTCTCTCTCTCTCTCTGTGTGTGTGTGTGTGTGTATGTGTGTGTGTATGTGTATGTGTGTGTGTGTGTGAGCGAATGTGTGTCTGTTTTACAGTTGCTACAACCCGGAATGCGGACTTTGGTGTAATTCCAGTGCTCTCTTTTTCAGGCAACAGTCACACTTTTCACATTTTGTTAATTTCTTGATGTTTTGGACCTTCCTATTCCTTTTATCATCACTTAGTCTCACACTGCCATCACGGAAACGCTTATGCCACCGAGATACGGAACTACGGCCCAGTTTTCACTTGACACAATTTTCACATACACCACAATGTCTTTCGCCAGTCGGATTCAGACCGCTGCGGATTAACCAAAACGCTCGCTTCCTACTCGATCATTCAACTACAACTTCCCACAATTCTCCTCCAACCAGTAGAATTGTCTACCGATCTATGAAATGACCCTCGAAACTGTCTGAATATGTACTTGCGACAAGTACTAGAATATCACGAAATGTTTGTGCGCTAATACATAAATTTATAGTTTCAGCCTGCCTATAACAAAAACATTTCACACATAGTCTCGCATATACGAATATGTTAATCATGAAAGGTTGTAAGATTTTAGAATGAGGTCCGACTCTCTTCAGGGCAGCATCCAGACATGAAATGTCCATCCACTGGCGGGAGTTAGTGTCTCTCACTTTTACCTCCATCTAGTTAGACTCAATTTCTTTCTTTTTACCTAGGCTTTGTACAAGTACAGCCTATCCTATACTCTCGTCGCTGATATCACTGCTCCGAATCGTGCTAACCATTTTCTCTGAAAGTAATAAATTCCTGCATGGAGGAAACTTTATCCAGCACTATAGCCCAAAAGTGTGAAAAACTGAATTTTAAAACGCCAACAGGCAATTTTCCTATGCCTATTGTCTTATTGTCTCTTTCTTTCCAGTGAACATGGTAAATGATGGCGCAAACTTTATTGCAGTTCCTGAATTCGCTAAAGCACTGTTTTCCCTCTCAGTTACAGACAATAGACCATCCGACGTCCGCTGGGAGCACATTATGGAGGTCATGGAGGAAAGCTATGACGACCCGGAGCAGCTGCTGGAGCACGTGCTAGTGCACCTCATCGGCCACCACACCAACAACACGCGAGGTAAGTGTCCAGGAGCAGATAGGTTCTTGGTCACTACCCATCTACTCTTCCTGTGATCTGCTCACCTCACACAGCACTGCCTATATGTAAAATCTGTTCAAATACTGACGACTATGTCACAGCACTGTTATTTGTGTACCTCGAGAGGAAAAGTCATAATACGAAGGCGGTTCAATAAGTAATGCAACACATTTTTTTTCTCGGCCAATTTTGGTTGAAAAAACCGAAAATTTCTTGTGGAATATTTTCAAACATTCCCGCTTCGTCTCGTATAGTTTCATTGACTTCCGACAGGTGGCAGCGCTGTACGTAGCTGTTAAAATGGCGTCTGTAACGGATGTGCGTTGCAAACAACGGGCAGTGATCGAGTTTCTTTTGGCGGAAAACCAGGGCATCTCAGAATTCATAGGAGCTTGCAGAATGTCTACGGTGATCTGGCAGTGGACAAAAGCACGGTGAGTCGTTGGGAAAAGCGTGTGTCATCATCGACGCAAGGTCAAGCAAGACTGTCTGATCTCCCGCGTGCGGGCCGGCCGTGCACAGCTGTGACTCCTGCAATGGCGGAGCATGCGAACACGCTCGTTCGAGATGATCGACGGATCACCATCAAACAAATCAGTGCTCAACTTGACATCTCTGTTGGAAGTGCTGTCACAATTGTTCACCAGTTGGGATATTCAAAGGTTTGTTCCCGCTGGGTCCCTCGTTGTCTAACCGAACACCATAAAGAGCAAAGGAGAACCATCTGTGCGGAATTGCTTGCTCGTCATGTGGCTGAGGGTGACAATTTCTTGTCAAAGATTGTTACAGGCGATGAAACATGGGTTCATCACTTCGAACCTGAAGCAAAACGGCAATCAATGGAGTGGCGCCACACCACTCCCCTACCAAGAAAAAGTTTAAAGCCATTCCCTCAGCCGGTAAAGTCATGGTTACAGTCTTCTCGGACGCTGAAGGGGTTATTCTGTTCGATGTCCTTCCCCATGGTCAAACGATCAACTCTGAAGTGTATTGTGCTACTCTTCAGAAATTGAAGAAACGACTTCAGCGTGTTCGTAGGCACAAAAATCTGAACGAACTTCTCCTTCTTCATGACAACGCAAGACATCATACAAGTCTTCGCACCCGAGAGGAGCTCACAAAACTTCAGTGGACTGTTCTTCCTCATGCACCCTACAGCCCCAATCTCGCACCGTCGGATTTCCATATGTTTGGCCCAATGAAGGACACAATCCGTGGGAGGCACTACGCGGATGATGAAGAAGTTATTGATGCAGTACGACGTTGGCTCCGACATCGACCAGTGGAATGGTACCGTGCAGG
The DNA here is from genome assembly GCF_021461385.2 of Schistocerca piceifrons. Classification (NCBI taxonomy): domain Eukaryota; kingdom Metazoa; phylum Arthropoda; class Insecta; order Orthoptera; family Acrididae; genus Schistocerca; species Schistocerca piceifrons. The sequence goes on from NC_060138.1 coordinate 239,539,094, forward strand.
CATACAGGCCCTCATTTCAAGGTGGCGTAAGGCCGTAGCATTGAATGGAAAAAAATGGTTCAAATGGCTCTGAGCACTATGGGACTCAACTGCTGTGGCCATAAGTCCCCTTGAACTTAGAACTACTTAAACCTAACTAACCTAAGGACAGCACACAACACCCAGCCATCACGAGGCAGAGAAAATCCCTGACCCCGCCGGGAATCGAACCCGGGAACCCGGGCGTGGGAAGCGAGAACGCTACCGCACGACCACGAGATGCGGGCGCATTGAATGGAGATTACGTTGAAAAATAGTGTTGTGTAGCTAAAAGATTGGGGAATAACCTGGTGTATTTCAATGCTGAATAAAACAACCCCTGTTTCAGAAAAAAAAAACGTGTTGCATTACTTATTGAACTGCCCTCGTATATACCTTTCCTGAACAACAGGAAAGTACGGCATTTTTAATAGAATTCAGACGTTAGACGTATCCGCTATACAAATCACTATGAAATAAATGGTAGTTTGTACATATGTGCAAGCGGCATATTCAGATTTTTTCCCTTTAATGACTGCTCAGTGCTAGCAACTGTTACTATAATTTAACCTTTCATTACGTAGAGGGCTAAAGAATAATCATCCATTTCAAGCAGAAAGCATTTAAAACCTTTTTTTTAATACTGAAAGCCTGAATGTACATAGGACTTCCTGAATCTGATTTGCTGTGGAATTGACCAAAGCTATTGGTAATGCAATCTAACTCGAATCATAGCAATCCTGACGTGGCTAAACACTCGCAAGTGCAGCAGAGGGGCTATTCTGAAATGATACTAGAAGATTTTTGGTTTAAACACTGGCTACAAGTACCGCAGACAAAACTATGATCGTGTATTATGTTTGGCGTTATGGGCTCAGCTTCTGCACGGCAGATATCCTTCGCGTTTATAACCTCCAACGCATGAAAAGCTAATAATCTATGAGCTGATGTGTTGGAGCGAGTGTATTCCAATTACGCCATAAGCAGTAGGAGCGCAACAGGGCTTTTGGAAAAAGTATGCACACAGGCCGTTCCTTGTACAGTGGTAGGTGAACGCGAGCGTATGGCTGCTGCAATGGTAGCAGGATGACGTCATCATGGCCCTCCCCTGCCCTAAACAATGCAACTTTCTGGGAAATACGCTATTCAGAGAGCTTCTGTCACACAAATACTTAGATTTCCTAACTACAACCCTGTATTTTCTAGTCCGTTCACACTTTTCAGGTCATTCCAGAGCCAAGTTCCTCTCTTGGAAATATGAAAATTAGAGAGTTTCTAAACCAACACAAAAATCTTTAAATCTCGAGGGTCTAGTATTTCACTGTTCACATTTTCCCATTGGTTTCTAAACCACCAGATATTGCACCAGATGTTGTCCTAACTATGATCTTCAGAACATACATCTTTTGGTATCCCAATCACAACATAGTGATTTACCGTCTATAAACATGAAACGCCCTATTAGTATCAATCACACAGTTGCCATCTTGTCATCATTCGACGCAGTCATACAATTACGCCAGTAGAAAACACACACACATACAGTATGTGACCATTCACAGCAAACTGACACTGTTTCGTCGGCATTCACAACAACCTAACAAAACTTTATTAGAATTTGCACCAATGACACAGCTTCATTACGTTTTGTGGCAACCTGACACAACTTCATCAGCATTTGTAGCATGCACCCGCTGACACACACACACACACACACACACACACACACACACACACATAAATTTTTGTGTAGCACTTGAGCGGCCATTAAAACCAAACAACTAGTCCCAACCCATTATTATAGTGTCCATTAAGAAGAAACAGCCAGAGTTGATCATCTTGTTCTTTGTACTTCACTTGGCAATGATCAAAGCTTGCTACTTGTACCATACATAGAGAAAGGCACACTGGATCTTAAATTACATATAACAATATTATTTCTACATTTAAACTGTTTGTATTATTTATCAGAATGTGGAGCTCACTTCTCAGTAATATCATAAATATGACAAGTGCATGTGTGAACGTGACATCAAGTCTGGACTTGTCTGAGACCTCGCTGATTAAGTATATATACATCTCAGCCAGTTCTACCTATATGCAAAAGACCGACGCCTATGTCATAGCACTATTGTTTGTATACTTTGAGAGGAAAAATCGTAATGTATACCTTTCCAGAACAACAGGTGCATGTGGTGGATAGGGAGGGGGAGGGATGGAAAGGGGCCACATTTTGATAATCATTATAGACAATATACACATGGTAATAATATTGTGGAACTTAATTTGAGAGTCAAAAGTCATGTCTTAGGCATAAAGTGTACATTACGTTGTAAGTAGCATCAGTAGCGTCAACATCATTACATAGACTGACAATTTTGAAGTGGAAATAACGTTGTGATATTTGAGGATCTATTATGCGTTGCAGCAAGCGAGATACAAATATCAAGCTTTACTCATTGCCAAGTGAAATACAGAGAACATCGTGGTCGACTCTGACTGGCTATTTCGCTTTAATGGCAGGTAAAATTGTAACTGACTTGCTGAAAATGCTGACAATGTGTGTGTGTGTGTGTGTGTGTGTGTGTGTGTGTGTGTGTGTGTGTGTGTGTGTGTCTGAAAATGCTGACAATGTGTGTGTGTGTGTGTGTGTGTGTGTGTTTGTGTGATGTGGTGACAAGTTGCATGAATTTTGGGAATACCGACGAGATGGTAGCTCTGAATATATTCTTTTTGCTTTTTGTTTTAATGGTGGGTACAATACCAGCATGTGACTGGGAGATCTAAATATATGTACCTGTTGATTTAGAAGCTCTCCGACTGTCTTGCTTCCAGGAAAGTGATGGAGCAATACAGAACTGAAAAATGTAGTTTAACGCCAACATACTGGGCTGTGATTGGGAAATCTAAATGTACATGTGTGTTCTGCCATAGAAACGCTCCTTCAGTAATGAGGCCATGGTCCTGAATGCTGCCTAAATGGGAGAGTCCTCTTGGGCATTATTCTCTAGCATTTTATTCAGAGCGTACATTGGTTTCCAACTGCCACGTCAGCAACTCTATTTTTTGAAGAAATGTGCATCTAGTAACCCTTAGCAGTATGGCTGTGGAAATTCTAAGAAGGCAATAGGAAAAGCTGTATATAATCAGTTGGTGTCGCCCACGAAAATAACATAATGCATGTAAAAGTGACGTATATTCATTATTTTCACTCTGGATGTATGCATGAGTATATGTATGCGCAGTTTAGGGACACATGATCAGGTCGTAGACAAGGGCAAGTCCGTAAAGCAATGACTGTACGAAAGGTACTGAAAATGCATTATAATGATCAATAGTATTCCACAGAATGAATTACCCCTCGAGATCGAATAACATACATCAAATATTTCACTTTCAACATTGCAACTATATATCATCACACAAAACACCTTCAAAAAAACATTACAGATAACAATATCGTGATTTTACGAGTGAGAGAGAGATACTACAAGTCATTTCTATCCATGCACATATGAAATAAAACAGTATTCTGGCTTCCACGTGTTCTTGTGAATTCTAAGTATCGTCAGGTACTACATACGTTAAAATGTCACAAGATTCTAACAAAACCACAGTGAAATATAATGTCAGTATAATGTATCAGAACATCAGGGGATTAAAAATTAGATGAGCTACATGTTTGTTTAGAAGATTTAGAACATGAGGGTGGAATAGATGTACTATGCCTGTCTGAGCATAATACAGTCACAGATATGGAGTAGTAAACGTAGATGGATATAAACTTTCAACACATTTAAGTAGAGACACTATGGAGAGAGGAGTTGCCATTTATCATAGTGCAAAAAATTTACAAACAAAAGAAAATTGTGTAGAGCAACATATAAAAGCATGTGTGTGTGTGTGTGTGTGTGTGTGTGTGTGTGTGTGTGTGTGTGTGTGTGTGTGAACTGAAACTAAACATTAGTACTTCCACAACTGTAGCTGTGTGTAGGTCCCCCATTGGAATTTTCAGTTATTTTTTTTTAATGGATTCTTTGTTGTGCTATCTGTCAGACAGAGGGAAGAAATTTATTGTATGTAGGCATTCCAACGCAAACTTTCTGAAGGAGTCCGATAGAACGCTTCACCTTGAAGTAGTACTTGACCCTTTCGATTTGACCTTAGTTATTGCTATTCCAACGCGGTGATACAGGAAAGCATCACACTGATAAATAATTATTTTATAAAGCAAAGAACGATCAAACTAATTGGCATGAAATGTGCCGCGTGGTAATTCCTCTTCTGCTGCACGCATTATCACAACCTCCAGATGTTTCTAATATTGGCAAGTTAAGGCATCTGAATCTCGTCGTAAGATTGTTCATCTGTGGACCAAGGAAGCTTCATTCCGCGTCAGTCAGGTAGACAAGTCCATGAACCATGAACCATGGGCTTTGCTGTTGGTGGAGAGCCTACGTGAGTCAGCAATCCAGATAGTCATACCGCAGGGGCAACCACAACAGAGGGGTATCTGTTGAGAGGCCAGACAAACGTATGGTTCCTGACCAGGGGAAACAGCCTTATCGGTAATTGTAGAGACAACTACCCTCTTGGGTAAAATATTCCGGAGGTAAAACAGTCCCCCATTCGGATCTTCGGGCGAGGAAGTCGTTATGAAGAGAAACAAAACTGGTGTTCTACAGACTGGAGCGTGGAATGTCAGATCCCGTAATCGGGTAGGTAGGTTAGAAAATTTAAAACGGGATTGGATAGGTTAAAGTTACATATAGTGGGAATTAGTGGAGTTCGGTGGCAGGAGGAACAAGGTGTCTGGTCAGGTGAATACAGGGTTATAAATAAAAAAAACAGTTAGGGACAATGGAGAAGTAGGTTTAATGGTGAATATAACATAGGAGCGCGGATAAGCTACTATGAACAGCATAGTAAATGCATTATTGTAGCCAAGATAGATACGAAGACCACGCCTACCACAATAGTACACTTTTATATGCCAACTAGCTCCGCAGATGACGAAGAGATTGAAGAAATGGATTATGAGATAAAAGAAATTATCCAGATAGTTAAGGAAGACGAAAATTTAATAGTCATGGGGCACTGGAATTTGGTAGTACGAAAAGGAAGAGAAGGTAAAGTAGTTGGTGAATATGGAATGGGGGTAAGGAATGAAAGAGAAAGCCGCCTGGTAGAATTTTGCACATAGCATAACTTAATCACAGCTAACACTTCGTTCAAGAAACATGAAAGGAAGTTGTGTACGTGGAAGAGGTCTGGAGATACTGGAAGGTTACAGGTAGATTAGATAATGGCAAGACAGAGATTTAGGAATCGCGTTTTAAGACTTTTCCAGGAACAGATGTGGGCTCTGACCATAATCTATTGGTTATGACCTGTAGATTAAAGCTGAAGAATCTGCAGAAAGGTGCGAATTTAAGGAGATGGAACCTGGGTAAACTGAAAGAACCAGAGGTTGTACAGAGTTCCAGGGAGAGCATAAGGGAACAATTGACAAGAATTGGGGAATGAAATACATTAGAAGAAGAACAGGTAGCTTTGAGGGATGTAGTGAAGGCAGCAGAGGATCAAGTAGGTAAAAAGACAAGGGCTAGCAGAAATCCTTGGGTAAGAAACGAAATATTGAATTTAATTGATGAAAGAAGAAAATATAAAAATGCAGCATATGAAGCAAGCAAAAAGGAATAAAAACGTCTCAAAAATAACATCGACAGGAAGTGCAAAATGGCTAATAATGGATGGCTACAGGACAAATGTAAGGGTGTAGACGCGTATATCAATATATGTAAGATAGATACTGCCGACAGGAAAATTAAAGAGACCTTTCGAGAAAAGAGAATAACTTGCCTGAATATCAAGAGATCAGAAGGAAAACCAAGTCTACGCAAAGAAGGGTCCATACAAGGGCGTTATACTTGAGGGCAATATTATAGAAATGGAAGAGGACGTAGATAAAAATGAAATGGGAGATATAGATATGATAATGCGTGAAGGATTTGATAGAGCGCTAAAACACCTAAGTCGAAACAAGCCGCTAGAAGTAGACAATGTTCCATAAGAGCTACTGGTACCCTTGGGAGAGCCAGGCCCTGACAAAACTCTACCATCTGGTGAGCAAGATGTATGAGACAGGCGAAATACCCTCAGACTTCAAGAAGAATATAATAATTCGAATTCCAAAGAAAGCAGGTGTTAGCGGGAGTGAAAATTACCGTACTATCAGTTTAATAAGTCACGGTTGCAAAATACTAACACGAAATCCTTACAGACTAATGGCAAAACTGGTAGAAGCCGACTTCGGGGAAGATCAGCTTGGATTCCGTAGACGTGTTGGAACAGGTGAGACAATACTGTCCCTACGACTTATCTTAGATAAAGGAAAGACAAACATTTCTGGCATTTATAAACTTAGAGAAAGCTCATAACAATGTTGGCTGGAATATTCTATTTCAAATTCTGAATGTGGTGGGGTAAAATACAGGGATCGAAAAGCTACTTACAATTCATACAGAAGCCAGATGGCACGAAAGGGAACAGTAATGGAGAAGGGAGCGAGACAGGGTTGTAACATATCCCCAATGTTATTCAATCTGTATGTTGAGCGAGCAGTATAGACAACAAAAGAAAAATTCGGAGAAGGAATTAAAACCCATGGAAAAGAAATAAAAACTTTGAGGTTTGCCGATGACATTGTAATTCTGTCAGAGATAGCAACGGACCTGGAGGAGCAGTTGAACGAAATGGACAGTATCTTGAAATGAGGACACTGGATGAACGTCAACAAAAGTAAAACGAGGATAATGGAAAGCGGCCGAATTAAATCATTTGATACTGAGGGGATTAAATTAGCAAATGAGACACGTAAAGTAGTAGGTGAGTTTTGGCATTTGGAGAGCAAACTAACTGATGATAATCGAAGTAGAGAGGATATAAAATGTAGACTTGCGATGGTAAGGAATGCGTTTCCTAAGAAGAGTCTCAGGAAATCTGCTCTGAAAGTATTTGTATGGAGTGTAGCCTGGTATGGAAGTGAAATATGGGTGATAAATAGTTTAGACAAGAAGAGAATAGAGGCTGTCCAAATGTGGTACTACAGAAGAATGCTGAAGACTAGGTGGGTAGATCAAGTAACTAATGAGGAGGTACTGAACAGAATTGGGGAGAAGAGGAATCTGTGGCACAACTTGACAAGAAGAAGGAATCGGTTATTAGTACATGTTCTGAGGCATCAAGGAATCACTAATTTAATATTTGATGGCAGTTTCAAGGGTAAAAATCTAAGAGGGAGACCAAGAGATGAGTACACTAAGCGGATTCAGAAGGCTGTTAGTTGCAGTAGATACTTGGAGGTGAAGAAGCTTGCACGGGATAGATTAGCATAGAGAGCTACATCAAATCAGGCTCTGGGCTGAAGACCACAACAGTAACAACAGAAAAAGATAAATTTAATCAAATACAAACATATCCTGTTAATAGTGGTCTCTCTGAACAGGATGCACAGCTAGTTACAGTATATAACATAGTAATGCAAGACAGTCCTCCAAAGTAGTTCATTCAATTAACAAAAAACTATTGAAAATTTTGGGTAAAGCTTCCAGCTGTTAAACTGGGTTGCAACAGTTATAGTGGGAGGAAAGGGACTGGATGCTAATTTAAAAATTAACCTATTTCGTGATACCTTTGTGAGCATATTTGGAAACTGTTTCCTTAAGAAAATAGTGAAATATAATTGTAAGGACCCGTAAATCCAAGGCTTACTAAAGGCATCAAAATATCTTATAAACAGAGAAGGGACATGTATCTTACAGCTAGAAGGAGTATTGATCCAGAAACAGTAAAACATCATATAACGTACTGTAAAGAGAAGTTATTAAGTCTGGAAGTATGTGCGCTGTGATTGAGATTACCACGTCTGATAATGAAACTAAAGCACTTTGGAATGTTGCTAAACAGGAAACAGAGCAGTCTAGAACACATGAAGACTGTTTTTCTATCAGAAGCAATGAAAAGTTAGCTAACAAAAAGTCAGAAACAGAAAACATATTTAATAACCAATTTTAAGTGCTATAGAGAAAATAGGACACAGCTATTCATTAGAAACTGCAAGGCAGTATACGTAAGAGGCAATACTTACGCCATTTGATAAAATTGAAATTCAACATACCTCTCCTACTGAAATTAGGAAAATAATAAATTCACTCCAAAGTACAAGCTCATATAGAGTTGATGCATTTCCGACGAGTGCTAAAAGTTTGTTCCCAACAGATAAGAGACTCTCAGAGAGGCGGAAGTATGATACTGTTAAACCATTGCATAAAATATGGGATAGGTCTGATGCTAACAACTGCAACCCAGTCTCACTTCTGACAGCTTTATCCAAAGTTCTTGAAAAAGTATCGTATTCAAGAGCAGCATCATATATTTTTAAAAGTGAAGTACTAACAAAATGTCAATTTGGTTTTCAGAAAGGTTTTTTAACAGAAAATGTTATATACGCTTTCATCGATCAAATATGAAATACTCTCAATAACAGAACTTTATCCATTGGGATATTTTGTGATCTCTCAAAGACTTTGGAATGCGTGAATCATGAAATTCTTCTATATGAGCTTACGTATTGTGGTCTGAGTGGGACAGTGCAAAAGATTGAAATTAACAGTACAGATAGTCAGCAAAAATCAGCAGAGTCCTCCAACTGGAGAGCTACCAAGAATTGTATTTCATTGGGTTCAGCCTTGGGTCTTTCATAATATATATTAATGACTGGCCTCTCTGTATTCATGAAGATGCAAAGTTAGTTCTTTTTGCTGATGATACAATTGTAATAACCACATCCAGCAAACAAGATCAGCTTGGAAAATTGTAAACATAAAATTGTTAAGTGGCTCTCTGTAAATGGACTCTCACTGAATTTTGACAGAACACACAACACACAATTCTGTACAGTAAATGGCATAAAACCATTGACAAATATAGGCTTTGAACAGGGGTCTGTTGCTACGGCAGAATACCAAAAATTTCTGAGTGTGTGCATTGACGAGAAATTGAAGTGGAAGAAACATATTGACGATCTACCGAAACAGTTAGTTGCTGCTACTTATAGTATTAGGTGATAAACATATCAGTAAATTAGCCGACTAAGCCAATTTTGATTCACTGCTTCCATGTGGCGTTATACTTTGGGGTAATTAAGAGAAAAATTATACTTTGCACAAAAGTGTGTAATCAGAATAACAGGTGGAGCCCATCCAAGATAATCTTGCAGACATTTGTTTAACTCGGGATACTCACAGTACCTCCACAACACATTTATTCACTTATGAAATTTGTTATTAATAGTCCATCCGATTTCAAAAATAATAACTGTTTTCCGTAGCTACAACACTGGAAGGAAGGATGATCTTCACTATTTGAGGTTAAATCTGACTATGGTACAGAAAGGGGTGAATTATGCTGCCACAAAAAATCTTCATTCATTTGTGAAATAGCATTAAAAGACTGAAAGATAGCCAACCAACATTTAAAAACAAATTAAAAGATTTTCTGAATGGCAACTACTTCTAGTCGGTAGATGAATTTTACACATGTACTAGTAACTGTAAAAAAATTAATTACATTGTGTATAGAAAATTTATGTGGAACTGACACATTCCACATCATTACGAAATGTCATATTCATGATCTATGGAACAAGAAAATTTGTGTAATTAATATAACACAAATGAAAATGGAACACGAGAGCGACAGGAGATGTTACTCAGTTTTTGTATAGCTTAGAAGCATATATAAAGTGCAACAATGTAAAGGAAAATGCGAATGCGTGAAACAAGTTGCGATCTCAACAAATATTTTGCTTCAGCAGGTTGAGTGCCACCATCTAGGAACACGGAAGAGAGGGATCTATATTACACCCATTCGACGACGAAACAGGAACCAGAGTACGACTTTCTTTGATCGCACGAGGTTTTGTCAAATAAATATTGTCTCTTCGCGCCGTTAGTAGCCATTACTGGTCAGAGATTCGTGAGCAACTAGGACTTACCACACGGTCCTTTGCATGGACAATCCTCGCATGCAGATGAATTCGCAGGGTTACGAAGTTCTCTGAGGACTTGGGTTTGTTGCACGGGTACGCGTAATGTGAAGCCGGTCAGCTCAAGAGCTGCCTTGCTTCACTGCTCTCCCGCTCTTCACATATAACTGTGTGGAACGTCTTCCATGAAGTCACCAGCGAGACTTATTCTTACAGCTGTTTTAGTCCCCGCTGCTTATCCATCATGAAATGTTTCAGTCAACATCAGAAGCAATTAGAAAAAATATATTTAAAAGCACTTACTAATTAGAGATAGAGCAATATTATCTGTTTGCACAAACACACAGCAAGGATGACAGTTTACTAGACAGCTGAAAACAAATCTAAGAAAATGCATCAGTATGAGAAATGAGACGTATTATTAAAAGGATTCTCATGGGCCACTGAATCGATTGTAGAAACCATTTAGTGTTACGTAGTCCAATATCTTGCTAACAGATTTTATTTATGGAAACATGATACTCAAAAATAGTGCAAAATTATTCTGAAGTTTTTTTGTTTAACTCTGTTAACAGTAAATATTTCTTGTGGTTTTTCTCTATTCCACTACTACTGCAATATGTTCCAGCCATTTCGGATTTACATATTAAGTACAAAGAAAGCAAGTCGAAAGTCGGACGAGAGGACCCAGTCCATTCTGTTCAAACGCAGCCCAGACCATTATGGAAACACCACCAACTTCTATAGTGCCTTGTTGGCAACTTGGATCCATGACTTCGTGTGGTCTGCGTCACATTCGAAACCTACATCAGCTCTTACCAACTGAAATCTGAACTCATGTGACCAGGCAACGGTTATGTTGTCCATGCTAGAACCGATATGGCCATGAACCCATGAGAAGTGCTACAGGCGACGTCGTGCTGTTAGCCAAGTTACTCGCGTCGGTTTTCTGCTGTCGTAGCCCATTAACGTTAAATTTCGCCTCACTGTCCTTACGGAACGTTCGTCGTATGTTCCCGCAAGCTCCGCTGATCTCTGTCGTTCAATGAAGGCTGTCGGGCACTACGTTGTCCATGGTGAGAGGTAAAGCGTGAAATTTGAAATTTGGTATTCTCGGCACACGCTTGACAATGTGGATCTCAAAACTGATTTCTCTAACGATTTCTGATATGCGTCTAGTTCCAACTGCCATTTCGCATTCAGAGACTATTAATTCCGGTCATGCAGCCATAATCAGGTCTAAATCTTTTAAACTGAATCATCTCAGTACAAATAACAGCTTCGGGAATCCAATGACATTTTATACCTTGTGTAGACGATACTACCACCATCTGCATATGAGTATGTGCATTTCGCTACACCGTGACCTCTGTCGCCTCAGTGTATTGGCAAATTGCTGCTGAGGTTTGGGTGGCTGGTTGTTTGGGTGTCACGGGACCAGCCTTCTATGTCATAAGTCCATTTTTCACAAACTGTAGGTACTGACGTCAAATAGTGGTAAAAGCCATTTTGAAGTTAAAGTCTTCTCGCTTTCTAGGTTGTGTCATATTTATTTCAAGTGTTCGACGTGTCGAGAACTCACCTGAAATATTCTTCAGGATTTCGCGGGGAGTGCTGTAAATTGAGAAATGTAGATCGGGTGCTCAGTCTACAGTTGACGCACAAGAGCACTATAGATTGAGCTGTCAATCTACAGTTCTCAATGTACAGTAGATACCACAAGCTCCTTATGAAGATCCCAGCATATGGAGCGAAAAGTCCATCCTGTAAAGAAATGTCACACGGCCTAACAACCGCGTTGAGTTTAACGTGTGACAATGTCCACCAAACCCTGAAACTTACACTACTGGCCATTAAAATTGCTACACCAAGAAGAAATGCGGATGATAAACGGGTATTCATTGGACAAATATATTATACTAGAACTGACATCTGATTACATTTTCACGCAATTTGGTTGCATAAATTCTGAGAAATCAGTACCCAGAACAATCACCACTGGCCGAATAACGGCCTTGATACGCCTGGGCATTGAGTCAAACAGATCTTGGATGGCGTGTACAGATACAGCTGTCCATGCAGCTTCAACACGATACCACAGTTCATCAAGAGTAGTGACTGGCGCGTTGTGACGAGCCAGTTGCTCAGCCGCCATTGACCAGACGTTTTCAATTGGTGAGAGATCTAGAGAATGTGCTGGCCAGGGCAGCAGTCGAACATTTTCTGTATCCAGAAAGGCCCATACAGGACCTGCAACATGCGGCCGTACATTATCCTGCTGAAATGTAGGGTTTCGCAGGGATCGAATGAAGGGTAGAGCCACGGGTCGTAACACATCTGAAATGTAACGTCCACTGTTCAAAGTCCCGTCAATGCGAACAAGAGGTGACCGAGACGTGTAACCAATGGCACCCCATACCATCACGCCGGGTGATACGCCAGTATGGCGATGACGAATACACGCTTCCAATGTGCGTTCACCGCGATATCGCCAAACACGGATGCGACCATCATGATGCTGTAAACAGAACCTGGATTCATTCGAAGAAATGACGTTTCGCCTTTCGTGCACACAGGTTCGTCGTTGAGTACAGCATCGCAGGCGCTCCTGTCTATGATTCAGCGTCAAGGGTAACCGCAGCCATGATCTCCGAGCTGATAGTCCATGCTACTGCAAACGTCGCCGAACTGTTCGTGCAGATGGTTGTTGTCTTGCAAACGTCCCCATCTGTTGACTCAGGGATCGAGACGTGGCTGCACGATCCGTTACAGCGATGCGGATAAGATGCCTGTCATCTCGACTGCTAGTGATATGAGGCCGTTGAGATCCAGCACGGCGTTCCGTATTACCCTCCTGACCCCACCGATTCCCTATTCTGCTAACAGTCATTGGATCTCGACCAACGCGAGGAGCAATGTCGCGATACGATAAACCGCAATCGCGATAGGCTACAATTCTACCTTTATCAACGTCGGAAACGTGATGGTACGCATTTCTCTTCCTTACACGAGGCATCACAACAACGTTTCACCAGGCAACGCCGGTCAACTGCTGTTTGTGTATGAGAAATCGGTTGGAAAGTTTCCTCATGTCAACACGTTGTAGATGTCGCCACCGGCGCCAACATTGTGTGAATGCTCTGAAAAGCAAATCATTTGCGTACCACAGCATCTTCTTCCTGTCGGTTAAATTTCGCGTATGTAGCACGTCATCTTCGTGGTGTAGCATATTTAATTGCTAGTAGTGTACTTTAAGACCACCTTGTCGCACTGTCGAGGCGTATAGTAATGATCTGTCGGGGCGATAACGACGCTTGAAGTCATAGTTGTAAGAGATACAGATGTAGTGTCGACTTGTACACCGGGGTAGAGGACGGAGCTGAAAAAGCGGAGGGCGTCTTTGTTGCGCAGGTGTGGTCGAGTGGGCGCATCAGCCGCACATGCGACGCTCGCTGCAGCTCTCGTGGCCCCTGTGGGTGACGATGTACGGCGTGCTGGTAGCAATCGGCGTTGTGGCCAACGGCTGGGTGCTTCGCACGCTGGTGAGGGGCGGCCGCCGCGTCGACGAGAACACACGAGCGCTCGTCGCCAACCTTGCCGTCGCCAACCTGACGCAGTGCCTCGTCGTCGTACCCGCTTCTCTCGCCGTCATGCTGTTCCAGAACTGGGTCTTCGGCCGCGCCCTCTGCTACTGCCTCCCCATGATACAGGTCAGTCCTCCTAACCGGCGCTCCTTCTCTTTCAATGACAAGCTTCATTTCCCTCGCTTTCCATTTCAGCTGAAGGCGAGGTCACGTTATGAAATATCAATAAAACACTAAAATTTGGCTCAACGACATAAAATGACGATAAAATGACAGGTCACAAGATATTTTCAGAGGGCAGGTTCTGAATTACCGGAAGATACAGCATAAGCCACAAAAAGAGGAAAGACGCATCACGAAGGGATTATCCAAATTTGACAGAAATCTACAGATGTGATACGCGTGTACAAACAATCAGATGCTTACAACTTCAGGAGAAGTTTATGACTTGGTCAAGAGAAATAACTTGGCAAGTCGATAACATCCACTTCTGACCTTTACGCAAATAGTTATTCGGAATCGTACTGATTGGTACAGTTTTTGGATATCCTAGTGAGTGACCGTGCCAAATTCTTTCCAACTGGCACATTACATCGCCAAAATCCCGAGGTGATTGGAGAGCCCTGTCTATACCATTTTGGACATTCTCAGTTGCGGAGAGATACTTGCTGGACACGGTATGATTTGGCAAGCACGAAGACAAACGATAGAAACTCTCGTCGTGTGTTGGTGGGCGTTATCTTGTTAAAATATAAGCCCAGCATGGCTTGTCATGAACGGAAACGAGAAGGACCATAAAATATCGTCAAAGTATCGCTGAACTCTAAGAGTGCTGCGGACGACAGCCAAAGGTGTCCTGCTCGGAAAAGAAATGACACCAGAGATCATCTCTCCAGGTTGTCCGGCCGTATGACGGGCGACAGTCACATTGGTATCTCACCGGTGTCTCGCATGTCTCCAAACATGTCTTCGGCCTGGAATTTCATTGACTGGAGGAGAATTGTTTCCAGTGATGAGTTCCGCTTCGAAATGTGTTCCGATGACCAGCGAATACGCGTCTGGAGACGCCCTGAACAGCGCTGGTATACCAACCTTACTGTCGCTCTCCATACAGCCCGACAACTGGGAATGAAGTCTCGGGTGCCACGTCTTTTCCTGGTAGGTCCCCTTTGGTTTTCATCTGTGGCACCCTTACAGCACAGTGGTAAGTCCGACATTATGGACCCACTTTCTTTGTCCTTCGCGAAAAGCCATTCTGGGCTTATGTTTCATCAAGATAATCTCGCCCGCACGGCGAAAGCTTCTACTGCTTGTTGTCGTGCTTCCCAAACTCCAACTCGGCCAGTAAGGTGACACAATCTCTCCCCAAGTGAGAACGTTTGTAGCATTATGGACAGGGTCCTCCAACCAGCTCGGGATTTTGATGACCGAACGCACTACTTGGACAGAATTTGGCGCGATATCCCTCAGAAGGACAACCAGCAATCCTATCAATCAGTGCCAAGCCAAACAACTGCTTTCATAAGGCCCAGAAGTGGACCTAGGTGTTATTGATTTGATCAGTTTGTGAGGCTCTTTTGTCTGAATAAGTCATTCAATTTTGATGAAATTGCAACCAAATGTTTGTCTCTATATGTTTACCAAATCTACCGATTTCCGTCTCATTCGGTTAATTCCTTCGTGCTGCCGAGAATTCTTCCGGGTTGTACGGCCGTGGTCCATGGAAGTCTGCTATCCCTCAACGTTTCGTCCAAAGCTACCTACGTTGGACATCTTCGGAGGTGCTCCTGGTTGTGCTGAGTCTTACCGACTGTCGGCAACACTCAGCACAACCTGGAGCACCTCCGAAGATGTCCAACGTAGCTTTGGACGAAACGTTGAGGGATAGAAGAGTTCCACGGACCACGGTCATACAACCCGGAAGAGTTCTCGCCAGCTGAAACATCCGGTCGTGAAAGCCTTCATTGTATAATTCCTTCGTAGTGCGTAGTGTTATTTTGTCTGAGGCGCGTATTTCGTGATTAAGTCCGATAATGCTGTTCCTCTGCTTTTTCCTACCGTTTGTCCTTGTCAATTATTTCCATAAGCTGCCAAATTTTATGTTTGTAACTTAGTGTACTGATACCTTTTCTATTGACACAACCATCGCTTAAGAGAGTCCTGTCTGCCATATTCATCTCAATCACGTAAACATTTCTGTGAGTGGTCGTGTTTTAACCTTTTTCGTACGGTAGCCACGGGTTTTAACTAGCCCACCATTTACCTAAACGATCATGGAAAACCGTCTAATAACCACATTCAGCATCGCCAGTCAACCATACCGATGGTCGTAAATCCGCCTCGCGGATTAGATCCCCACCTGGCTCAATTCCTAGTCTTCAAAACTAGCCGTCCATATCATTCGGGTCCTTACTTTCGGTAATATACGTACCCAGAAAAGAGGCTCGGTTAACAAACTGAATGACGAGTTAGTGGGTGGATGAAACAGTTTCTTGGAAAGAAAGTTTATTTGATTTCTTGGCGCATCTGCTCGCAGAATGTCAGCGGGTTTTTAGAATGCATTCGCTTTGCTTTCATCTTCTGTGGCGAAGTGCCAGTGACCGTTTACGATTCCTGTTCTTCCACGGACGAGAATGTGTTCGCACCGGTACATCGCGCTGCACGTCAGCCAAAAACACTTACAAAAGTGGCGTCATATAGCGACTCCAGTGCACGTTTTTATAGCACCGACATGTAAGCAGTGAGTTAGTGTGGCATACACGTCTTTCCTACGTGCCAGCTGCAAGGACGGAAAGGTAAACTGTGGTGACCTTATTACCAAATGCTTCCAAAGTGCACCAACGTGCTGTTTTTCTTTTCTTGGCCAGCCGTTGGACAAACACCGGTAGGCATCCATCGGAGAATGACGAATGTCTATGGGGCAGCAAAGCCGTCAGAGACCATCATTATGGAGTGGTGCACCAAGTTCCGCGCTGCTTCATGATAACGCTCATTGCCGTATCACACACGCAGAAGTTATGCGAAGTCAAATGGGAGACACTCAAACACCCGCCGTATAGTCCTTCGGTCTCTTAAACAGACCTTGAAGGGTCAGCGATTCCCGTCAGACGAGGAGTGCTTCACGGAGCAGGCCACGGTGTTTTACCAAACGGGTATATCGAAACTAGTTCGCAGAGGTTAATTTCCTCACTGCTCATGGCGATTCTGGCTCATTAGCGTACCGATTCTGGACTGTGCGGCCTTCGAACGGAATGTTTGTGATCGCCTCTCATATTTAGATAGATTATTTTCATGATTTCTTTAAGTTTTTTAAAAGGATGATTATACATAGGCTGCATTGAGAACCTCACTTGTCCTTTAAAAGAAATTCTGATAAAACTGTTAAAGCACTTTACTTCCCTGAAATAACACTGACGTGCAGTGGGTGGGAATAAATTGAGAGAAGTTTCTGCAGTTGTGTAATATGTGAGCTATCAATGGAACAGGAGCTTTTTGATTTCGGAAGTTGTGCAATTTGGGAGCATGGGAAGACAAATGATATCGATTAGTGTAAACTGATAAACCCGGGAGCTAATGTGGTGGAGAAAAGGAATAACATCATAAGGTTAGTTTCGGCAGAGGGCTAAATGGTATGACCAATTCCACTATCTGGAAGGGAATCTTTGTATCTGCGTAAAGATATGCAGAGAGTATAAGTGTAGGATTGTGGATCAGCGTACTCGCAGGACTTGAAATTGGAGGGAACACAGTAGAGTTACTGGAGTCGAGCTTACAGGAGCTGGTGTCTTGTAGTCTATCTCATACTGTCCTTGCCAGTGGCAGATATTTCAATCGCTACGACGGCCGCCGCTAACAGTTTAATGGCCGCACGGCCGTGTTTATGTGGCCAGCAGAACGGACTCTCCATGCACTGCTGCCTCAAGACCCTGAGCTCACCTGAGCTCCTATTTGATGCGTGTCGGGAAAGATCCAATGTATTCGACCGACTCCAAGGGCATAATGCACAACTGGGTGGAACCCTCGTAATCGGAGATACTGCCAAATAATGATACTGAGAAACCCAACAGGATTTCCGATCCGTGGGAAAAAAGTTTGTGGTAAGGTCTTATGGGACCAAACTCCTAATGTCATCGGTTCTTAAGCTCACACACTATTTAATCTAACTTAAACTAACTTACGCTAAGGACGACACACACACCCACGCCCGAGGGAGGACTCGAACCTCCAGCGGAGGGAGCCGCTCGGAGCACACACACACCCACGCCCGAGGGAGGACTCGAACCTCCGACAGAGGGAGCCGCTCGGACAGTGGCAAGACGCCTCACACAGCGCTGCTACCCCGCGCGACCGATCCGTGGGATCTTGGCATTTCGACCAGGGCCTTCAGCTTAGGTGGTGAGCTGAAACCTTGTCGTTGATTCCAATAGTAACTGAGTGCCGTACTGACATATTACAGTAATTAATCTTTGGTTAACCAGTCCTCATCTGAGCGCTTTCTAGAGCTGCTTGTCAAAAGCGCGGAAAGTATTCTTGTTAACAAGAGTTGTGAATTGCTGGATAGGAAGCCCCACTGTGGCACAAGAGATCATGATAGTCCCTTGTCAGAACATATGTTCACTCTGAGAACTATCGTAAATTGCTCAGGCACTAGTGATAAGTTCCTAGGGCAAGAGCAAACTCCGAAGAAATGAGATGTGCGGTTAGGTAATGTGGGAGAATCGGTATTTCGTCCAGTGTGGTGAGAAGTAATTTATTCACACGAGTACTTTCTTCTGAACGAAGACATGGGCAGCTGTCTGAGGTGTCGACCATCTGTGAGAGTCACTGTCACAAATGGCTCTGAGCACTATGGGACTCAACTGCTGAGGTCATTAGTCCCCTAGAACTTAGAACCTAAGGACATCACAAACATCCATGCCCGAGGCAGGATTCGAACCTGCGACCATAGCGGTCTTGCGGTTCCAGACTGCAGCGCCTTTAACCGCACGGCCACTTCGGCCGGCTCACTGTCACCCCAATTCCCTCTCTCAGTACAATGTCACCACTTCATAGACTCTACGATCATTCCGCATAATACAAATCATCATATCAGGTTGGAGGAGCGGATGGAGGTTAATGGCCACCTAAAGTCTGAAGAATTAGCAATGATCAACGGCATGAGGATGCACAAGGCAATACAAACCGCTCCATTAAAGACACATATCTTGTATCCACAAGACATGTAGCCTGTAATTCAAAGAGTGTTATGATAATTTCTGTATCGGAAAAAGATTCGGAATTGTCCCCAATTCGGATCTCCTGGAGGGAACTGTCAAGGAATCTGAAAAGGGAAAAGTTAAGGCTCAGACACAAAGGGAACCAGTCAAATGATATGGAAGGAAGACAAGGACTTCTGGTCAGGCGAGTATAGGATAATACCAATAACAGTAGGAAAATGTATGGCTGGGGTAAAATTCGGTATGAATAGGAAGGTGGGATAGATACCGAGTTACTATGAAGTTTAGTGATAGGGTTGTTCTCATCAGCAAATAAACACCTACAACGATAGTTTAGTCATATATGTCGACGTCACAAGGACATGTCCGAAAGAACAGCCACCATATCCATATAAGCATATAGTTCTGGCAATACCGGCCATGACCTTCTTCTTCTGTGCGGATGCACACATATTCCCCGAACTCTTATGGGACTTGGTAAAAATGTCTTCCACGAGTAATGAGTGTGTTGGGGTGGGACATTACGAATGTAGTGTGTGAACATACAAGGTGAGCCGGCCGGGGTGGCCGAGCGGTTCTAGGCGCTACAGTCTGGAACCGCGCGACCGTTACGGTCGCAGGTTCGAATCCTGCCTCGGGCATGGATGTCTGTGATGTCCTTAGGTTACTTAGGTTTAAGTAGTTCTAAGTTCTAGGGGACTGATGACCTCAGAAATTAAGTCCCATAGTGCTCAGAGCCATTTTGAACCATACAAGGTGAGAATGTGGGTCTCGCGTGAGGCGTGCGCGAGATAGTCCTTCCATTTGCGCTATCCTCTGTGCCCTCGGTGGCTCAGATGGGTAGAACGTCTGCCATGTTAGCAGGAGATCCCGGGTTCGAGTCCCGATCGGGGCTCACATTTTCACCTGTCCCTGTTGATATATTTCAACGCCCGTCAGCAGCTGAAGGTATTAAATTATTTCTCATTTCGCTCTAGACGGCTGCAGGTCATTAATGGTGTCTGTACTTTCGGACCAGTCCGAAAGAACAGACACCATATCCATATAAGTATATGTATCTCTACCGTTCCATTCTCGAA
The DNA here is from genome assembly GCF_021461385.2 of Schistocerca piceifrons. NCBI lineage: Eukaryota > Metazoa > Arthropoda > Insecta > Orthoptera > Acrididae > Schistocerca > Schistocerca piceifrons. Next base: position 239,559,039 of record NC_060138.1, read on the forward strand.
CGGCACGCGGGAAAAACTAACACTTAAATTTTTCTGTGCGAGCCCTGACTTCTCTTCTTTTATCGTGATGATCATTTCTCCCTATGTAGGTGGGTGCCAACAGAATGTTTTCGCAATCGGAGGAGAAAACGGGTGATTGTGATAGTAGTGATGAAGAGTAGACTTAAGTTTAAGAAATTAGTCAGGAAGGATCAGCACGCAAAGAACTGGGATACGAAAGTAGTAAGAAATGAAGAGATACGCTTGAACTCCGCTAAGGCTATAGGTACTGCAATAAGGAATAGCTCAGTAGGCAGTACATTTGAAGAAAAATGGACAACTCTAAAAGGACAACCACATAAGTTGGAAAGAAAAACGTAGTTACAAAGAAGGTAACAGCGAAGAAACCATGGGTAACAGAAGAAATATTTCAGCTGATCGATAAAAGAAGGAAGTACAAAAATGTTCAGGGAAATTCAGGAATCCAGAAATACAAGTCGCTGAAGAATGAAATAAATTGGAAGTGCAGGGAAGCTAAGACGAAATGGCTGTATGAAAAATGTGAAGAAAAGAAGGACTGACTCAGAATATAGGAAAGTTAAAACAACCTTCGGTAACATTATAGGTTGGTAACATTAAGACTACAATGGGAAATCATTGTTAAACGCAGAGGAGAGAGCGGATAGGTGGAGAGACTAGATTTGGAGACCTCTAAGATGGGGAAGATTTGCCTGATGTGATAGAAGAATGAACAGGAATCGATTTAGAAGAGAAGGGATCCAGTAATAGTAACCGAATTTAAATGAGCTCTGGAAGACTTAAGATCAAATAAGACTACCTACCATCACTGAGGGAAGGAGAAACAAAACGACTATCCACGTTGGTATGTAGAATGTACTAGGCTGGAGATATACCATCCAACTTTCGGAAAAATATCATCCACACAATTCCGAAAACTGCAAGAACGGACAAGTGTGACGACTGTCGCACAATCAGCTTAACAACTCATGCATGCCAGTTGCTGACAAGAATAATGCACAGAAGAATGGAAAAAAATTCGGATGTTAGATGACAATCACTTGGGCTTTAGTAAGGATAAAGGCACCGGAGAGGCGATTCTGACGTTTCGGTTGATAACGGAATGAAGAGTAAAGGAAAATTAAGATACTTTGTTAAGAGCAGCCGAACTGGGAGAAGTGTACTACAATGTGAAGCGGTGAAAGATGTTCGAAATTCTGAAGAAAATAGGCGTAGCTGAAGGGAGTGATGGGTAATATACAACTTTGACATTTAAGTCTGTGATGTAGTCTTCCGCCCCTACTGTTCAATGTATACATCGGAGAAGCAATGATGGAAATTAAAGAATGGTTCAGGAGTGGAATTAAAATTCAACGTGATAGGACATGAATGATACGATTCGCTGATGACATTGCTATCACCAGCAAACGTGGGGAAGAATTACTTCATTTGCTGAATGGAATCCAATAGTCTGATGAATACAGAATATGGATCGAGAGTAAATCGAAGAAAGACAAAAGTAATAAGAAGAAGCAGAAATGAGAGCAGTGAGAAACTTAACATCAGGATTGATGGTCACGAAATAGATGAAGTTAAGGAATTCAATTACCTAGGCAGCAAAATAACCAATTGTGGACGGAGCAGCAAGGGCATCAAAAGCAGACTAGCACTGGTGAAAAGGGGATTCCTGGCGAAGAGACATCTACTAGTATTAAACACAGGCCGTATTTTGAGAAAAAAATTCTGAGAATCTACGTTTGGAACACAGTACTGTATGATAGTGAAACACGGACTGTGGGAAAACCAGAACAGAAGAGAATTGAAGTATTTAAGATGTGGCACGACAGACGAATGTTGAAAATTAGGTGGACTGTTAAGATAAGAAATGAGTAAGCTCTGTGCCGAATCAGAGAGGAAAAGACTGGAAAGAAGATGGGAGAGAGCCGTAGGCCATCATTTAAGACATCAGAGAATAAGTTACATGGTATTAGAGGGAGCTGTAGAAGGTAAAAACTGTAGAGGAAGACGGAGATAGGAATACATCCAGCAAATAAGTGTGGACGTAGGTTGCAAGTGCTAGGCTGACATGAACAGGTAGGCATGGGAGAGGATTTTTTAGCGTTCGGCTTTAAATCAATCTCAAGACCGATGTCAAAAAAAAAGAGAGAGAGAGAGGAAGAGTTCAACCCTTTGTTCTGTCTATGAATTCTGACGCTGAGTTACGCCGATACAATCGCGCTGTGCGACTTGCTTGAGGTGACGTCGACTTTGGTTCCCTGAAGGCATTTGCTGACCAATCAGTGGCTAATATTCCTCCTAAGTGGAAGGATCTGTCCCCTTTTCATGCGCAAATATTCCTTGCACTAGTACCAATTGTTGGTGGGCGATATAAGCAAGTACCAAATCAGGTGATGGCATAAATTTTACGTCAATAGTGCAGTCAGTTTTAGACTATAGGTGTCACATACGATACCTATGGGCGTTAGAGGTTAAGATAGGAAGACACTGTGATGTATTTCGGCAGACAGTGGCGGTGTTATAAGTAGACACACTGCGAGCCACCGGCACTTCGCCAGAAGTTGGACGGGGAGACTATGCCTTCAGAAACGTCGCGGTCGCGCTATGGATTGACATGGCTAGGTACTTTGGAAAATATGCCTTTTATATGGACTCATCTCAAACTTTTAAATGTATGCTCGCCTATGTGTAGTAATTATAGGAAAAATGTGTATTTATACTTAGAAAATGGAACACATTCGAATGCACAAAACTTCATTTTGTTTTGCAAAATGGTTTACTCTTACAATACTTTTTGAACTTATCGCTCTTATATACACAACCACTTTCTCGTTCAGCATTGCTTTCAATATTGTTTTCACAGGTAGTTTCACGACAGAATTTACCAGTCTTTCAGTCTAATTTTGAGCAGTTTAACATCCTCACTGTTTAAAACATTTCGCATGAACAAGGACTGCCTCACTAGGCTTCTAAATATGAGTCTTGCTGCCTGAAGTGGTGCCTACCAGACAGTAAATCAAAATACAATTTTGTTCTCACTTCTCGCTTTTATGCAGTCGATATATTTTTCTACTATGCGGCTCACGCTTTATACCAGATGGCCACAACATCGGTTTTGACAATGTATGTAATTATTATTTCCGCTCATGATGTAATAGAAGCATTCACCATTCTTTCCTGTTTTATATCCTGCGTCATTGTATGACTATAAACTCATCAACAAGACAACTGGGAATACAGATGCAACGACACAGGTACGTATAAGATACGCATTCAAACTTCAGTATGGTATTGATGTTTCAGCTGTTCATTTAGAAGGTATAATTAATATTCATCATGATATATTCACCATCTTGTGCTGTCAGCTCAGCAACCATATATACAGTTATATAAAATATGTAATAGTCAGCCAACCGGTTGCACACAGTTTTTTTTTTAATTTCTTTTAAACATTAACCAGGTTTCGATAGTTCGAAGACTATCTTCATCAGAACGGTAAAAGTTACATGAAATCACATAACAACATTAAAATATACATCAAGCTACACGAACCTAAGAATCAGTTCTTCTATTTACGGTATTGTCTGAATTCGGCGATGTCGTCTTTCAGGTAATATACACATTTCACTCACGATGTTCTAGCGGTATCTAAGCGGTGTCTACATTGGTGTGAATAACTTCAGGACGAAAGTAACTTGCGCGTGATGCGTCACTGCCAAGTAACACAACTCGATGAAACTTGGACCATATATAAAAAATTGCTACATTACACTACAGAAGGTAACTGGAAGAAATGCACAATGAACCGAATAGGAATCACATTTATCTTCAAAGAGAATAATTACAGTGAAATCACCGCGACCCATGAAGGTCCCCTAGATATTACGGAAGAGGAGACGCCGTTGCCAACAGGGTGTGTGATCATCATGGACGGCAGTGCAGGCTGTGCAACGGGCTCCCGTGCTGGCCACAAGTTTGGTAAGTAGCTCTCGAGCTAAGTAATTTCATTCCTCCACCAGGGCAGTTGGCAGCAGCTGCATGGCCGCTGGTGCACGTGAACGATCTGCAAAGCACCGAAATCGGGGGAATGGCCAGCTCACTCCATTTGCCGAATATTCTCTCGCTTCAAGAGCTCCTCCACGTCCGTCATTCAACGTAGTCATGCATTGTCGTCCCTTAAAATCCACAAAGTGACAGTAGGTGGAACCTCACAATGAGGGAAGAGACAGAGAGAGACAGTTCTTCCATCCTGTGAATTGAGAATGTCAATGTTTTTTTTTTTTTCCTCTTTTCGATATAGATACTGGCAAGATATCGGTCATGGGATTTTCAATACTGTATCAAAAACTCAGACTAGCAAACAGAAAAGCATAGGGTATTTCAGTTTGTGTATGTAAATACAGAAGGTTTAACAAAATATTTTTTATTTTGTTACTAAAATATTACAACTTATACTTTACATTTGCGTGCAGTAGTATTCGTCTGTTATGCTTTTGACGGATGTTAAATGGAATGTAATGGGGTTGCCTGAAAGTAATGCACCTCATTTCTTTTCTTCAACAATTCTTTATTGAACATAATGAGAATTGAGACGCGAACGAATGGTGCTTGATCTACACACCCTATTTTTCTTCGTAATCTCCTTCCCATTCTATGGACTTCCTCCAACACGAAAGAAGGCTGTGTATGCCAATTCTTGTCCTGGTAGCGGAGCCAGTGCTTCACTGTGTGAATCACTTCCTCATCGTTCTCAAAACATCTTCCACGAATGGCATCCTTTAATAGCCCAAACAAGTGTAAGACTGAGGGGGCTAAGTCAGGTGTGACAGCCGTGGATGGTCTCCCCGACCGCTGCAAATCGTGGAGCTCCGCCGAACCGCCATCTGATGATCTCACCCTCCGTGCCCAGCGGCTAACTGTACTTCCGCCGACAGCAGATGCTCCATAGATTTTGCACAAGTGTTTGTAAATATTCCCCCCAGTTTGTTTCTCTGCAGTGGGAAATTCAATGACGGCATGTTCCTTATAACGTACATCACCTGTTGTGCAGCTACACTATCTGCTGGAAGTGACGGAAACTTGGCGCGCTCACTCAGGGGACTTCAAATAAAACATACATAACGGTTCACGTTGGTATCATTGTTCGCGGTTGAGAAAAAAATGCGGTGCCTTAATTTCTAGGCAACCATCGTATGTTCCAATAGCAAAAAGGTATTTTTATGTAATATAATTACAGTTTAAAATTTTAAAATTTTTATATTTAACTGGACTATGAAACCTTGCTTTTTGTCCAGTTTCATGATTGTACGTCAATGGGAAGTACTCTTTAGGTTTTGACGAGCGAGGTTTCGAGTAGCAAAATATGCAACATAAATAGCCGTATCTTTTGATTTAATTGACCAAGCAGCTTAATATTTTAGACTGTCAAGGAACAATAGAGCTTAATATATGACATAAATCTGAATTTGAAACGGCTACCCGTTCCAGAGAAAAATAATTCTTAACAGTCGGACAAAGAAAAAGACAGAAAGACAGACGGACAATAAAACGACCCTATGAGGCAACCTTCTCTACAGACTGCGGTATGGGACTCTAAAAATGAAGCCGATCCAACTTGTAAAACATGCATATATGGGAGGAGTACAGTTTCACAATAACGTTGACCGGCGAGTGTGCTGTGTTCTAAGATGTGGATGGTAGTACGCCATGCAACGACATGCATCCACACACCACAGCACCTAGAACATGGGAACAATCATGTACGTCAAGTGTTCTTGGTGCGTCACGTGTTGCCACCTCTCGCATATCAGAAGACGTCCAGAATCATTACTCTGACAGAAACTGCTCTCGTCCAAAAAGATTATGCGACCTCACTCCTCCTTGAGTCAATCCCTGTGCTCTTGGGAACAATAAGTAAGTATCAACGGAAAACTGCTCGTCGGACAAAGAGGCCATCCGCATGCAGTCGCCGAGTCACTGTAGAGTCAGAACTACCTGCCTGGGAGACCAGATAAATGAGTCTCAAATGGCACCTGCTGTTTGTCGTGGGCTACTTGTTGCCTGATGCACAATTCAGTGGTCCTCTGCTGCTGTAATTGACCATGGTCGACCACCTCCTCTCCTTCGGGCAGCAGTGCCTGTGATATTTCAATAACGAATTCCTGGGCTACAGTCGTCACGCTTCTTCTTCTTAAAAGTTTCCCGATGATTCTTCCCGTGTGAAATCATCGAAATATCGTCTTCGGACCATCTACCACATTGTACAGTAACTGATCGCGAATCCTGACACACATTCTTTTCCCGTTCCTTCAAGTGTCTCGTGTCGGTTGGCCAACCCCCTTTGGCACTACAGTCACGCAGGCCACACGGCATTTGACGTCCAGATTCCTCTTGAGTAAGCCGACGGCCTTACTGGAGCGGTAACATCGGTTACCGTCAGATCACCGAAGTTAAGCGATGTCAGGCTGGGCTAGCACTTGGATGGGTGACCATCCGTCAACCGAGCGCTGTTGGCAAGCGGGGTACACTCAGCCCTTGTGAGACAAACTGAGGAGCTACTTGATCGAGAAGTAGCAGCTCAGGTCTCGGAAACTGACATACGGCCGCGAGAGCAGTGTGCTGACCACATTCCCCTCCATATCCGCATCCAGTGACGCCTATGGGCTTAGGATGACGCAGCGGCCGGTTCATACCCTTGGGCCTTCATGGCCTGTTCGGGACGAGTTTAGTTTTTTTCTGTGGACGGAGTCTTGTGTGGAGACTACTTGACGCAACATTCTCCCCCACTTTCATTCATTTCCACAGAATTGTTAATAAGTTTTGTTATTTCAGTTATCTTGTTCTTAAGTTTTGCAGAGCAGTGTACTAAGCCACTGTCAGTTCAATGGCAACGAAACATAAAACGCACAAAAACAAAATAACTGGCAACTGTTTCGCTATAGAAGGTGGCGCCTACGTAGAGGCGCAATTTGTGTTTTACTTCAGGCCATTATTTATCGAACTTTTCTCACCGTATCTGCTTTGCTTAAAAACCTTACTGTGTCCCACGCGATGAAATTCAGCAAGGCGTGATCATCTGTTCATAAAGAGAGCATTGAGAAAAAAGCCAGATTCGTTATTCTAGAATAACGTGGACAGTCAATTTCATTGAAGAATTCGTCATTCGTGCACAGCAAAGACGTTCGAATAATCACTTGTCGTAGATATTATGTGAATATTCGTTTTACATAAGTGGTCTTCCGATCTGATGTTAACAAAAAAGTGTCATTTAGTTCTTGTAAGTAATAAATCCCTACTACACAAGACATCTTTTCTGTAAAAACTATATGTAATTTCACACTGATATTGATATTTAAACCTCTTGTCCGACTTCTTAACTGTATTTATATTACATTCAAACGAGATTGTAAAACCTTCGCGTTTCTACTGACTGCAGTGTCAGCGCATTTCGCAAGGTCCACACGTAATCGGTGTGACTTCGCCAGCACACTTCATACGCCGCTATAAACCGCGCATGACATACATCGAATCAGGAAACAAGCTCTGTGTATCAGAAGAAGTATCCACACCTACCGACCGACGACGTCTGGAGCACCACTGCACCATTGCGGTCTCCCATGACGCGACAGCAGGGAGAGACGCACTGACAGATGTGCGTCCAGCAACAGCACTTGAGACTGGAGAGGCACCACGTCGCCGTTTTAGACGAGTGCCGGTTCTGCGTACGGCATCACCATGGATCGTGTGCGGAGGCTCTTATGAGAACTAACGTTGCATTATTGCACCTACCGTCTTCACACGCGTCTAACATCGGGTGAGGTGGTATGGGGCGCTATTGGTTCGCATAACAGGTAATTTGGACAACCCCTGTTCCGCATCTGATGTGTTATTGTCCTTAGCTATGTTCTATTTGCAAAGCCTACGAGACATTCTTTCAATAAGATGGAGCAACGCGGCACGCTTCCCATGTTACACTGAGCTACATAGATTGATGTTCGACTGCAGCCCCAGGCAGTACGATCTCCAGATCTGTAACCCGCTGACAACATCAGGTCATCGGACGCTGAGACACAGGCAGCCCACACTTCTCAGTCACTACGACTGTTTAACTCTGGCACAGACTTCAGGTGGCATTGTTCGACGTATTAGTGCCTGTCGCCAAAGCTCAATCGGAGCCATAGATGCCGCCAGACGTGATACTTCTGCGTTCCATATTTCGCACACCATGTACCCGTAAGTCACACACAAATTTAAACTTTTTTTTCTACGAGGAACACTATATTTTTCCGAAACCACGACATTCTCTCCCATTCCGACGTACAAGTTTGTAGACTCAAAGGCGCCTACAATCTTCCTCTGTAATGACGTGAAATAGTGGCGCTCTGCTACGTCACCTTCAAATAGCAAGGTGTCGACACGTGCGAGAAAAAAGGGATAGAGCTCAGAAGTTGATGTGACGTGTAAGATGAGGCACTGATGTCACATTGACATCGAATTTCATCACAATTCTGCCCGGTGACAGCGTGGGCGTGACACACGATGGGAAGGTCATCACGTCACGTCCCACATACCAAAAAGAATGGTTCAAATGGCTCTGAGCACTATGGGACTCAACTGCCGAGGTCATTAGTCCCCTAGAACTTAGAACTAGTTAAACCTAACTAACCTAAGGACATCACAAACATCCATGCCCGAGGCAGGATTCGAACCTGCAGCCGTAGCGGTCTTGCGGTTCCAGACTGCAGCGCCTTTAACCGCACGGCCACTTCGGCCGGCCCCACATACCACCTCTGCTTTTGACGCCTCTGCGATGGAGGACAGAACAGCGATGCCCAGCGCTTAAATTCCCTGATTTTCTATTGAATGAAAGAGAAAAACATTTCAGACACACCGCCACTTAGAACCAACACGAAAAGGCCTAAGTCGTTGGAATAAAGGGCGCCAATGACACCACCCCTTTCCTTGGGGCGTTGATTACCATAGATTTCGAGACATCTGACACACACCTCTCATTCCAGATGCCTGCCTGCAGGCACCTAGGACTGCTTGGTAATTTGTGTTCAGATATATTTTTAAAATTCCCAGTAAAGATCGGCTGGTGGCACCGAGGGTGTGGCCGATCCTGCTTAGAGTGACACTTCATCGTTTTATTCGCGCATGTGTCACTGTCGCACCCCTCTCTAAAAACGCTGCAGGAGGGCGCGAAACATGAGGACTGAAAAAGCATAAGTACGTTTTGCTACTTCGGTACAAGTTCAAATTCCGTCGAATGGCTTTGAACGGTCCCTAGTGGTTCCAACTAGTACACGAGAACAAAAGATGGTGTCTCACAGCACACCAAGGGGGTCCTATCACGTTGAACTGGTACGCAACCCCTCAGTGTCCTTAGAGCCTGTCCGGGGCTGTCAGCAGTGTCAAAGGCTATCATAAACGTGGTCCTGTGCCTCGTCGCACTGCGAACTGCCGTTTTCTACGTAGAAATGTGCGGGAATCTTTTGTTTGCAAGTGTCGACACCCTGCTACTGTATATGAAGCGTCGTGGAGCCCGAGGGTGACGTCACATAGCATCACGCTTTTTCGCCATTACAGAGGAGAAAATTGAATTACAAACGAAGTTTGTAAGCGCGTTTGAATCAAACTTCAAACTTCTGCGTCGCCTTGGGAGACAGCTACAATGTTTCGAAAAAGCGATCCTTTAATTGTGTTGCGCAGTGTATATTCGCACAGCAAGTAAAATTACCCTATTTGCTATACTTTCCACTATTGCAGTCACTATAGCCAACTGTGAAGAGTAAAGAAACAGGCGGATATATACTGAATTATGTTACAGTAATGGCTGGCTGGCATTCATGTTAGAATAATTTCAGTTTTTTCCCTTCTCTCTATATTTACAGAATTACAATTTTGACATTTACTCTTGGACGATATCCATGAGTTTACGGTATTTAACACACATAATTTTCAAGGACTTAGGACAAACTCTGTCTGTTGAGTTTTATGTTAAAAACCAAATACATTTGATACAAAAGTGGCCGTAATTCTTCTCTTGTAGTTCACCTCAGTAATTCGACAACGGGATTCCAGAAATGACAAAGGCTGTGTTACGAATGTACACGTATACGTCCGAGTTTATTACGCTGCCAGTGATAAACGCAAAACTCATATTGCACCTGAACAGGTGCTGGTGCAGTAGTGCTCTGCAGCGTGCTTTATGACGTCGCCATTATTACTACAGCATTACGGCTACAGCATTACGACTACACTTCAGCCACACATTGCGCTGCCATGGCTTCCTCTCCTCTGTTTGGACCGGTAACGATCATGCTCCTGGTGGAGCGATGCCTGACTCGAAAGCCTGAGAAATGTGTTTAATTACATGCTCGTTAAGGGTGAAAATAACATTGGGTTTGTTTAATAGACCTTTGTAGTTCGTTACAATTAATTACCCATATGAATGAGTCCCTCGCCATCAGTGAGATTCTACCAAACGCTAACAGTCGATGTAAAAGTATCTCCCTTATGTTCTAAACTACCGTTTTTCTTTCTTTAAGTTTTGTAATCATATGATCTATGCGTCGTAAAGCCTCACACAGAGTTACTATAAAAAGGGCAAAACCACGTTTTCATGTGAAGCGCATGAAACATATTTCAGTTCTTCTTAATACTGCAGTTATAAGCCAATGTGAATGTCAATACTTGGCAATACTCCATAAAAGTGATTTAAGTGAACGAAAAACAGCCACATTAGGAAGACCGCCATCTTGATATATTAAATAAAAATAAACTAAACTCCAACCGAACAGACCATGAAGGCCCGACGATAATGAACGGCCGTCGTGTCATCTTCAGCCCATAGACGTCACTGGATGCGAATGGGGAGGGGCATGTGGTGGGCACACCGACCTCCCGACCATATGTCAATTTACGACACCTGTCTATTAAACAGTTTGTTAGAATTAATAACTTTCATAACCATTTAAACCACTACACAATGATTCGCTTCACACAGTATTTTCAAATTAGTACAGCTTCTTTCACTAGTTTCATTCTCTAGAAAGTAAAGTAAATAAATAAAATCACGACTTCACAGCAGCATGCCTATACCATCAGTTTTCGTAAACGGACTCTTTACTGAAGATTGTTGCTATGTGCTTTCCTTCTGTAGCGGAATCAGCCTATTTTATATTATTTACTGGTGACCTGTGTCCCAAACGTTTTATGAACATTAAATCTAGAACTAACGCCAAACTGAATTAAAAAAGGTACTGTAATTAAGAAGATCTGACTCATTTATAGACACGTGATTGTATAACTCCTTGACAGCGCCCCCCCCCCCCCGACCATCTTCTCTTAGGTAACCATCCCGTGTACAGATAAGTACAATCAACATGGTAATAGTACTGGTTGATATACCAATGGTCACTATGCTACGTTTCCGCCTGGTATCGTACTCCTTCACATGCCTTAATAATTGCTGCATTGAAATTTGACCTATCTCCGAATATACTAATTTATCTATCGTTTACAATAGTGTAGCATCCAAGGTGTTCTTAATATACGTAACATTTTCTCCTGAAGCGATGCTGAATGACGCATCTGGCCAGTACAACGTCAAATGAGTATCTGTAACCTTGGTGACACCTGTGACTGTCGCTGGTAAGCTGAAACGATCCCCTACTATTTCACAATTTGTCCCGTTGATTAGCAAATCACTGTCCCGTAATTCTATCTCCGTGGTTGCTGTCCAATTCCCATTGTCATAACACTTGGCTGATATCCTCTCCGTAGCGAATACAGAATACAACCAATGCCTCCCAACTTGCTGAAAATGTGGCGTAGGCTTCACTATTATTCTCCGACCCTCCGAAGCTTCTGCTTCTGCCCTAAATAACTGGATCTCACATGACCCCTTGCTCGTGAAAACAATCCGTGATGGACAAATGGAAACTGACTCCATTAGACATCTACTCAACTCTAAACTCGACATAGTAGCATGAGTATCCCCCTCCTCAGAAATTAATAAAACCTCCTGTGTCCTGAACTGTACACTCTTCCCCATGCGCTCCCATCTGACCGGATAAGGATGCACTGTGTAACAGTGATATTGTCTCCCCATACTAGTTACTGGGAATCTAATCTCTATATACATCTTAACTAGATCCGTTGTTACCTTGATCCTAGACATATGATAAAAAAGTGACGTACTCGCTTCAATTATCGGCACTACGTGCTCTACCTCCTCTGGAAACTCTCCCTCTGCCTGCTTCAGACTCCGTCTGAATTTTTCTGGTGACATCAACGTCACACTCACCTGCCTATGCAATGCGTGATGTACTGCCTCTTGCAAATCATCCCTCCTCACTCGTGCATCACTACACATCCCTCGAACGCAACTTATACTTCATACCTGGATTACTGTCTGCTTCTGGCGCTTCTTTTCGCTTTCTTCCTTAATGGTCTTCGAAAATTGCTTTACATGTTCGCCCTCCGCTCCCAGCCTTGGACGAAGCATGTAAAAAGGTGATGGCATCTTCCGCCCATACACCACTTCGCACGGCGACAATCCTGTCGACGTATGTACCTTACTATTATATGCACTGGTTACGAATTGCAAGTACACATCCCAGTCGGTGTGTTGACTATTTATATAGTGACTCTACATCTTAGCGATCGTGCAATGCACTCTCTCTGTTGGTCCGTTTGCTTGCCGATGGAATGGACTAGTCCGTAATTTCTTTACCTTCAGTAACTTACACAGTTGCTTCATCACATCAGACGTGAAATTAGTACCTTGATCCGAGATTAAGGACTGAGGTATCCCGTACCTCAGTAACCAATTATTAACTAAAGCTTGTGCCATCGTACTTGCTTTCTGATCTGGTAATGCGACCATGACTAAATACCTAGAAAAGTGGTCAATCACTGTTAACACATACTTATTCCCTGCTGCACTCCTATTTAATGGACCTAATACATCAATTCCGATTTGTTGGAAAGATCTGTCTGCCTCCGGTAATCTTTGAAACTGAATCTTTTGATGGCTCAAGTCCGCACTCTGAGCGCATGGCACACAATTTCTGACGAACTCGTCCACGTCTTGACGTTGTGTCCCCCACTAAAACTTATCCGCTATCCGCCTATCCGTAGCTCTTCTCCCGCCATGTACTGAAAGAAAATGGTCACGCGCCTGTTGCAAAACTTCAGATCTTAACGCTGCTGGTACGACGAGGCGCGGGCCGCATTTCGTCGACCTGCAAAGTAACCCGTCCTGTACTACGAACTGCGGTTGCTTTCTGAACAACTGGCAATCACTATCCACGGCTTGTGCCCTTTTCTGCTCATCTTCAGTCAACCCTGTTACTTGTAATACTGCCACTTTCCTGCTCAATGCGTCAGCATTGGCACGTCTCACCCCTGGCTTGTGTATTACCTCATAATCGAACTCACTGAGTTTCAGCGCCCATCTCACTAGCCTACTCGCTGGGTCTTTCAAACCTAATAACCATTTCAGAGCTGAATGATCCGTCACAACCTTAAACCTTCTACCGCACAGATAACATCGAAAGTACGAAATCCCGTATATTACCGCTAACAGTTTCTTCTCCGTTGTGGAGTAATTTTGTTCCGCCTTGTTAAGTTGACGAGACGCGAACGCGATCGGATGTTCTTTGCCATCCATTTCTTGCCCAAGCACAACCCCAATAGCGTGATTAGACGCGTCACATTGTAGTATAAACTCCTTCAAAAAGTCTGGAAACTTCAAAACTGGATCTAATGTCAGCATTCGTTTCAACTCTTGAAATGCTTTCTCGCACTCTGACGTCCACTCGAAGGTAACACCTTGTCTTAGCAACTTAGTAAGTGACCTCGCTATTTCTGCGAACCCCTGTACAAATTTTAGATAATAGCTCACAAGACCAATATACGATTGCAGTTGTTTAACCGTTTGCGGAACTGGAAAATCTCGTACTGCAGAAGTGAGACGAGGGTCTGTCCGCACCCCGTCCTGACTGATAACATGCCCGAGATAATTTACCTGTGCTTGCGCAAAATGGCATTTGTACAAACTTAATGTTAGCCGTGCTGCCTCTAATCCTTTAAACACCTCATCTAACCGTTCCACATGCTGCTCTATATCTCTTGAAAAAACTATAATGTCATCCAGATAAACCATGCATTTTTTCGGTTTCAACCCGCGAAGGACTCCATCCAACAACCTCCGAAATGTTTCTGGAGCGTTTTTTAGTCCAAACGGCATTCTTTTATACTCTAAGTGACCATAATGCGTGGTAAATGCTGTTTTTGGCCTGTCCTCCGGACATACTTCAATCTGGTGATAACCGCTTCGCAAATCCATAGTGGAGAAAAATTTACACTGCCCTAAGTTGTCTAATATATCTGTGATATTCGGAATCGGATATACGTCCGCCACTGTCCGTTCATTCAAATGTCTGTAATCGCAACAAAAGCGAAATTTTTTCGACCCGTCCGGTGTCTTCTTCGGAACTAGGACCACGCTACTAGACCAAGGACTATTACTGTGCTGGATTATCCCATCTTCCAGCTGTTGCTCTATTAATTGCTCTACTATTGGTTGTAATTGTTTCGGTAGTCTGTAGGGCTTACGATACACCGGAGCGTGATTCCCTGTCGGAAAACGATGCTGTGTTATCGGTGTAGAAGGTAACGTGCCCTGTGCTTCAAACAATGCTTTATACTTTAGTAATAATGCTACCATACCCGAACGATCATTTCCTCTCAAATGATTTACCTTGTCACGAAGTGCAGACGTGCTGACGGTTTGCTTTACATCATAGTCTAGCCTCGAACTATCGATGTCCTCATCATCCATTAATTCTACTGTGGCTATTACTAATCCCTTCGGCAGATCGACATCATCCCGCCCGAAGTTATCTAAACTCACCGGCACCATAAACTGCCCGTTTATGTCCGTTACCCGTGGTGATACACTCCTACGAATAAAGCAATGCTTTTCGTCTAAAACTTCATTACTCGGTAGTGGCTCTACCAAGAATAACCCCTGGTGTGGCACATCGACATCCACCGGTACGCAGATCAACTTCCCTGTAGCTGTTCGTACTTTGTCACACCAAATCACCTTTAATGCACTTGTACGCAGTTTAGTTGGTATCACCTTAGCTATCGGAGCACCTTGTGACTCTGAAACATTTGCAACGGCTGTACCCATTGAGAACAAGTTCCCATCGAGTTCCAGCCTATGTTGCGAAAGGTCAATTTTGGTGTGATGTTTGCCGGCCGCGGTGGTCTAGCGGTTCTAGGCGCTCAGTCCGGAGCCCCGCGACTGCTACGGTCGCAGGTTAGAATCCTGCCTCGGGCATGGATGTGTGTGATGTCCTTGGGTTAGTTAGGTTTAAGTAGATCTAAGTTCTAGGGGACTGATGCCCATAGATGTTAAGTCCCATAGTGCTCAGAGCCATTTGAACCATTTGGCGTGATGTTTAATCAGAAAGTCCAACCCAAGTATCCCTGTCCCACAGTTGACAACACCCATTTGCTCCCGGAACCACACGTTCCCTATCTTAAACTTGAGCTGTGCTGTCCCTAGTGCATCTAATTTTTTATCACCTACTGCGCGCAATCTGTATCTCGGAGCTTCCAATCCTTTCTTGCCCACGAGGTCCACACTGACAACTGATACATGATCTCTAGTATCCACTAAAACTCTTCGCCACTTATCTTTTATCCAAACCATCAAACTACAATCCACCTCTTCGTGCACTCTCTGAGTACCTCTTTGTAC
The DNA here is from genome assembly GCF_021461385.2 of Schistocerca piceifrons. NCBI lineage: Eukaryota > Metazoa > Arthropoda > Insecta > Orthoptera > Acrididae > Schistocerca > Schistocerca piceifrons. The sequence goes on from NC_060138.1 coordinate 239,574,835, forward strand.
TGGGAATGCCTCCCGACGGCAGGAACACTCCCTTTTTCGTTTAACAGTTTTTTACCTGCTGCATCACTAGCCCGTTTCTTGGCTTTACACTGCCGTGCCTTATGCCCTAATTTCTGACAATTGAAACGCTGCGGTTCCCGACATTGTCCCTTAAAATGACCTTGCTTCTCACAAAGGTAACACTCTTTGGAAGACGAAAACATTTTCTTGTCATTGCGACTTCTAGTGGCGCTATCCACTTCCTGCAAATGTGTAGCTACGCGCAATGCTGCTGCTAAATCACTTGGATTTTCCATCCGTATCCGGCGTGAAAAATCCGGCGAGACCCCTCGCAAAAATGCGTCTAAAGCTCTATTCTCTGCTTCTTTCAATAGAACTTCATTTGCACTGGCATCTTGCGTTAACTCATACGTGGGCGCATTCGTTCTACTAATTCTGTCTGAAAATTCTTCTACCGTTTAACCCGTTTCTTGCATCATCCTCCCCAATTTTTCCCTAAATAATCTGGCACTGTTTTTTTCCTAATCCTTTGCAATAATCCCTCAGCCAACTTTGTGAACCTAGTAGCATCCTTTAACCCTTCGTGGTATGCCACATAAGTCTTTGCGTCACCTACTAACCGTAACCTCGCCATTTGCAAACACATTTCATCCGACCAGCCACACAGTCTAGCCATACTACGTACGTCACCAATGAAAACATTCACATCCTCTGACGTTTTACCCGAGAAGGAAGGTATCAAATTAGCCGCTAAACAATCTGCCACACCGGAAAAGATAGTACCCTTGCATTCTACACTATCGCTTCCGGAGCCTGATTCAGCATTTTGCAACAATTGTTGCTCCATCCTCTGCATGTGCTGCTTTTTCAACTTATTTTCTTCAATCAGTTTCTTAACTTGCTCTGTCAATGCGACTAAGGCGTCACTTGTCCCGGTTGCATGTGTCTCTGGCATTTTCCGTGTGTTATACCTCACCTCACATAAGCAAGTTAATTCCTAGCACGTCTAATGGCAAGCCATCTATACTTACCACATTGCCCCGTTACATGACCATAAAAGCCACACACATCACAAGTTCTTGGCACAAATTTATCACAAGGAGCGACTTGACCTGTTAATACACACACTACACATTTAGATGGTACTACGTTAACGTGACTATCATCCCACGAAACTGCGATAAGTCTACAGGGCTGCTAGGCCTTTCAAATGACACTCTCACATCCCTTAACGTTACCCTCCACATGTCTAGCTACACAGAAAACAGAGAGAAGGCAGTTGCTGGACTGACCCTATTCGGTGTTCCTCGGTTGGGTGCTAGTCAAAGTCGTAGCATGGGTGCGTCTGACACCACTTGTTATGTCAGATGGCCGTTTGTTACGACTTCTGCAATACTTGTTAGCTGCAGAAACAGTGGCTGCGCCAAAGACAAGAGACGGCGTGGGGTTTTACCAATATTTATTGAGCTTCCTTTACAATTTCTCCCTCGTCTTCGCTGCCCAGCCCTGCGGATCCTTCCGCCTGGCTGCTGCTGTGTAGATTCTCCGACAATGCGCGCAACACGCGCCACCAGTGCTCCGCTGAAGTCAGGATGCCCTGTGGTTGAGATGAACTCGACGCCGCTCAGCAGCCCAGTATGGCACCCCCATGGAGCCGCGTCGCCGTGAGGCCAGCTGCCGCTGCCTGCTGCACCGGCGGCTGGGAAGCCGTCAGTCGCGATGTCCGCGAGCTCCCGTCATGGACGGACCACGCGCCGTGGGGCCGGGTTGCCGTGGTGTCCGGGCATCAGTCCCCGGCGGCGCCTGTGCCCAAGACCACGCTGCAGCCGGTCCTGCTGGAAGTTCTCGCTGTAGTTAGTCAGCCATGGTGCCGACCGAACTCGGACCGACCCCCAGAGCTAAAGTAGACATCTGGCGGCGAACGGATGACTCCTGCGAGCTGGAACAGACTTCCGGAATCGTCACCTACGAAGATTGAACATTCGGACACGGACCACGTCCGTCCTCAGATCCGAACTGCTTCCTAATGGCTTCTGTCCGTTGCTGCCTGCGCTCCACTATTTATATCCGGCAGGAGGACGTTTTTTACCCTCGGTAGCAGCTTCTTGTTATTACTCCCGCAGTATATTGCAGCGTAACTTAGCGTGCTGGCCTCACTTCCCTTACTCAGCACTCTCCAGGCTTCGCTCGGCGCTTGGTCTGCGTGCGTCCTTGCGTCAGCCGGTTGGTAGACTGCAACTGTCAGCAAGGCTATCTATGCCGCGCCTACTTCGAAATGCCGCGATCGCCGCCTGCCTCTGTTTTGCCATTCTCCACTGCGTGAAGCAACGCTTACTACATGTGGCCGCAACAGTACTAAGCAAGTTACGAACTACATATTTGAGCTATACTGATAATAACTGGTTCTAAATTTGTTGGGGAGCTGACAAGATAAACGTTGGTAATCTGAGAACATAGACACAAATGATTAATGAACATGTCCACCAATAAACAGTGACCATCTAAATTTTGGAAGTCACGGAAGACGTGGCGAAGTAATCTCACGGTACCTGGTTTTGAGCAACAGCATGACTGTGCAACATGCACGATGCTTGTAAATAATATTTTTAAATTTCATTAATTTTTTCATTGCAATTATAGCGAACAGATAAAAAAAAGAAAAAATTTACAATGATTATAATACGAGTGTCTGAAAACCATAAAACGTGATAATGCCCAAAGATGCTTCTGTTGCTACTGACAACTGACGACAGGAACGAAAAATTCCTCGCTGCTTCAGTAATATTCACAACTTGTGAGTAACTGATCGTCTGTTTAGATGATTGAAAAGGCACTTTTACGTCTAGTGCAGAGATACCTTTCTGGTCTACCATCCTCCTGTTGCATTTCTTAACAATTTTCTGCAAAACTGCCATCCGTAGTGGGCTTAATAGTGAGTACTGCAAATACTGGTAATTGTCGTCCCTTTTACTTCTGTTCATTCTTCCACTGATGTCATCTTTTTCCCAATTCGATCATTTTTGTAATCATAGTATATAACTGAAGTTCCAGTTTCAAATGCAGTGGAAACAGAACCACTGCTCAAAATGACGTCAAATTTGAACAGAGTGTTATTGACGTATGGGAAAACGTAACGTAATAAAAAAAATTAACGAAAATGGTTACAATAAACTGTCCTATAAGCGTACGTATGTAAAAGGGGTCGACTACAAATGGCAGATTAATCGCAATGCGACTGCTTTGATCTGAGATGCACATTACACCATCACTATTGTTCAATGTGCGTAATTGCACAACCTCGGCAGTCAACAGTTGTGACACTTGTTAGGTAGGTAAGCCCATCCACCGTGGCCAGGTCATACCAAATCGGACGGGAAAAAACGGGTTTTAATTGTCCTGATGCCAAAAACTGCATAAAATTAAAATGACATCGGTTTTTAATTGCCCTGTGGCAAAAAACTACGTAAAAAGCAAAATGACATCAATTTCTAATAGTTGTGATACTGGTGAATGACATGTTAATATACTGTCCACCGTCTTCGCTCACAACTTGAAACAGAGAAAGAGCAAGGTCCACAACACATTGGAGTGTCTCGGCGGTCACGTTCAGAAAGCGTTGTGCAGTGCGGGCGTTCAATTCAGCTGCATTTGTAATTCGAGCACTGAACACATGTTCAAGATAACCCCACAACCAGTAGTCCTAAGTATTAAGATTAGGTGATCTGGACGGCCAGGATATATGGAAATGACGGCTGATAATTGTAGCAATTCCGAAAGGTCTCTACAGCAGCTGCTTCATTGACTGTGGAATACGCGAAGGAGCGCCATCTTGCATAAAAATGATCCTACCCTCACATACACGCTGTTGAGTGGTTGGAATATGTTGGTGCGCAAAAGACTCTCATAGCATTTACCAGTGACGGTACAGGTAATAGGACTCACAGGACTGATCTCCTCGGCAAAAAAAGAAAAAAACTGCCTTATGCCGTCAATCTGCACCACACAGTCACCTTTCCAGAATGAAGTGGTACCGGTTGATGTGTGCGAAGATTTCCTGTTGCGCACATTCTGCAATTCTGTGTACAGACTTGTCCTTGAAGATGGAAATATGCTTCGTTTGCACACAGAAATTCTATGATCATTAATTGTCTATTTCCATGAGAGTAAGAAATACCAGAACGAACGTCTGTCCTGCTGACAAGTCAGCAGAAAACATCTCCTGAAGAAGGGGGATATTGTATGGATAGCAATGCAGGATGTTTCGTAGGACTTTATAGATCGTGATCGCTGGCATGTCTAACGTTTAGACAACTCCCAATGCTCTGCACATTTGCACACCCAAGATCGACCCTTCCTACAATGCTGTGACCGCTTCGACAGACGCTTTCCTCCCTCTGTCACACTGAACTTCAAAAGAATATGTCATTTAGAACACTATAATCATTTTCTCCAGACCTTACTAGTCATCGGACAAATGCTTCTTTTCATACTCTTGAGTGCCCGTAACTTCTTAGGGCTACTGGCGCACAGTCACCGTTCTTGTAAGAGAGCTTTACAAGCAGCGAGCGACTCTACACCGAGAAACAGTAGTGTGCCGCGCTTCTGTTAATATGCATATTCAAACTCTTTTAGCGTCTCCTGTTGGTCAAATTTTCCTTCTATTCTTACATTTTCTTGACGTTCACCATGGGTCAATAAAACGTTGTTCAAATTTGACATCATCCTCAGCAAAAGTTCTCTGTCTACAGTGTTTTGTGATGTGTTGGTAAATGTGCCAACACCTTGTAGATAGAGGCGGCCTAAATGCACGCTATCTAACGCAGACGGGCGTGAATTCTGGAACATGATAAGTAGTGAATGGTGGCAAGAAAAGTACGTAGTTGCTATACTTAACTTTTCTATCTTCATTGGTTTACAACGTTCTTGTAGAGACATGCTTTATACGGTAAGTATCAAACTATGTAAGGCTAATGGCGCCTTGCTAGGTCGTAGCCATGGACTTAGCTGAAGGCTATTCTAACGGTCTCTCGGCAAATGAGAGAAAGGCTCGTCAGTGTAGTCGCTAGCAAAGTCGTCGTACAACTGGGGCGAGTGCTAGCCCGTATCTCGAGACCTGCCTTGTGGTGGCGCTGGGTCTGCGATCACACAGTGGCGACACGCGGGTCCGACATGTACTAAATGGACCGCGGCCGATTTAAGCTACCACCTAGCAAGTGTGGTGTCTGGCGGTGACACCACATTCCTCCCCCGCAAATCGGCGAACGGTCGTGTTATAAGGCTTCCGCCCGCCGTGGGGAGGACCCCATGTTGACGTATGCGATGAGGTGGGGAGCCTAACAACAGGCGAGGCTGTGCCACCCGCACCCGGCCATTCGGTCCGAGGGGAGCTAGGAAACGCCTGAAAATCTACTCCAGGGTGCACGTCAACATGCGGTGTATGCGCCCGTAAAGAGACAGGAGGGGCCGAAGGGTCGACCTCCATTGCGTCGGGGTATCCGACGCGCGATGACGTCATGCGGTCCGGAGCGGGCAAGAGTTCCATGGCGGAGGACAGCTGGTCACGGGAAGCGATCGGCGGCGCGTGACCCAGGGAGACGCTTGGCGGCTGCAGCGAAGCGTCCAATGCGGGCGGCGTCGGCGGGAGAACAGGCGGCGGCGGCGGCTGCGGTGGTGCGTCGCCATGGGGCAAAATGGAAGGCATCGTCGGTAACACCTGGGGATGAGGCGAGCCAGTAGATGGGTCCCCAGGGCGCTGACCGGACGGCACCGTCGCTGAAAGCAGACGGGGAGCGGCAGAACCCGTGCGACGACAGAGGCGCAGCTGATTGAGATGCCGACGCACCTCACCAGAGGCCCCCAAAACCAAATACATCGCGCGGCCGAGGCAGCGAAGAATGCGCCCTGCGAGCCAACGCCGTGAACCTCGATGGGTGCGATAAAATACAACGTCGCCTGGAGCAAAAGCAGAAGTCTGCCGCTGCACAGGAACCTGATGCGGCGGATGCAGCAAAGACATCAAGGTTCGATGAGGACGACCGTGGAGCAACTCAGCCGGCGAGCGACCATCTCGGGGCTGAGAGCGATACGATGACAAAAAGAGCAACAACGCGTCCTCCCGAGAATGCGACTCTTTCAACTTCAACATCTGTGACTTGAAAGTCCGGACCAATCGTTCAGCGGCACCGTTTGACTGAGGCGAAAACGGTGCGGATGTCAGATGTTGAATACCATTGGCCTGACAGAATGACTGAAATTCTGCGGACATGAATTGTGGGCCATTGTCGGAAACAATAGTCTGCGGAAGACCTTCAATGCAAAAGATAGCAGACAACGCTTGGATGGTGGCAGTTGACGTCGTGGAAGACATCCGGACAACAAAAGGAAAATTACTGAAGGCATCTACCAGAACCAACCATCGAGCATTCCAGAATGGACCAGCAAAATCGATGTGCAAGCGTTGCCAAGGGGAAGTGGCTTTTGGCCATGCAAAGACTTTCCGCGGCGGTGCGGATTGTTGTTCGGCACTCGCCATGCAAGAAGAACACATATTCGTAATCGCAGCATCGATTCCGAACCAAGTACAGTGCTGACGAGCAAGTTGTTTCGTTCGCACTATACCCCAATGTCCTTGGTGAAGAAGCCGTAAGACAGAGGACTGTAACGAACGTGGGACCACGACTCGGGACTGATCATTATCAGAACGCAACAACAAAACACCACGTCGAACAAAAAGTCTCTCCTGATGAGCAAAAAATCGGCGAACCAACGGATCCTCGATCCGTGACTTTGACAAGGGCCACTGCGTAGCAACAAAACGCAAAACGGTAGCAAGGACAGGGTCAGCAGCTGTGGCTGTAGCTACACGACGAAAATCAATCGGAAACGATTCGACCACTTCATCGGTTTCCGAATCAATGAACATGCAAGCAAGTTCGGAAGAATCGAATGCTTTATCCTCAGCAACAGGCAAACGGGACAACGCATCGGCGTTTCCGTGCGTAGCAGTGGACCGATACAAGATATCGTAGCGGTACTGCGAGAGGAAAATAGACCAGCGAATGAATTTCTGCGCTGTACGCGGAGGTACAGGCTTGTTCGGATGAAAAAGCGACGTCAAAGGTTTGTGGTCTGTGATGATGGTAAAGTGACGACCATACAAGAAATCATGGAACTTAGTAACACCAAACACGAGAGCCAAAGCTTCTTTCTCTATCTGTGAATAATTTCTTTGCGCAGACGAGAGCAATTTTGACGCCAAGGCAATAGGGCGATCATGCGAGCCAACTTTGTGCGCAAGCACAGCACCGATCCCGAAATCCGATGTATCGACCATCAACAAAAGGGGTTTCTGGGGATCGAATGGCGTGAGGCAAGTATTAGAAAGCAACGCCGATTTCAACTGGCGAAAGGCGCGTTCGCATTCCGTCGTCCAGACGAACGGAACACTCTTACGGCGTAAGCGATGAAGCGGAGCTGAAATGGAAGAGGCATTGCGCAGAAAGCGATGATAATAGTTAATTTTACCCAACACACTCTGTAGCTGTTTCACATTTTGTGGCGAAGGCAAATCCTGTATGGCACGGAGGTGCTCGGGACTGGGATGTATGCCTTGTGCATTTATGACATGTCCCAGATATGGTAAGTCACGAGCAAAAAACACACATTTGTCCTTCCGCAAGCGAAGACCATTTTGGCGCAAGACTTGAAATAACGTTCGTAGGTGTGCTAAATGCTCGTCGGCTGTCTTTCCGGAGATCACAATATCGTCCAGATAGTTCGCAGCAGTAGGGACCGACGCACAAACAGTTTGTAAATATTGCTGAAACAATGCAGGGGCGGATGCACACCCGAATGGCAGTCTTTTGAAGCGGTACAAACCAAGATGCGTGTTAACCACCAAGACGCCCTGGGATTCGGCGTCCACTGGGATTTGCAAGTACGCATCTGCTAGGTCCAACTTGGAAAAGTATTTACCCAGGCACAGCTTATCAAAAAGAACTTCCGGGCGGGGTAAGGGAAAAGTTGCAGTCACTAGTTGTGGATTCATTGTTGCCTTGAAGTCCACGCAAAGTCTGTTTTCCGGAAGGTTTTGGCAAAATTACTAAGGGTGAGGCCCAGAGAGAAGCTTGCACACGTTCAATTACACCCTGTGATTCTAGATCGTTTAATGTTCTTGCGACCTCATCACACAATGCGTGGGGAACATTGCGCGCTCGGAAAAATTTCGGTTGTGCGTTTACTTTCAGTTCCAAATGTGCTTCATAGTTTTTAGCGCAACCTAAGCCCGGTGCAAAAATGTCTGCAAATTCTTCACACAGACGAGAAACACTGTCTGAAGGCACAGTCTGATTCACTGATAGGACCTGATTTACAATAGACATGTTAAACTGAAATAAATCTAAACCAAACAAGTTCACTGCAGTAGAAGAACGAAGAACGTAAAATGACAAGTTTTGTTTGTCCCTTGTATGTTGCAAGAAGAGTGCACTGTCCTAACACAGGGATCTGCTGTCCTGAATAACTTTTTAACTGAACATTTTCGGCACGCAACGGAGGTTCGCCCAGTTGTTTGTACGTGTCGTGATTGAGCAATGAAACTGCAGCTCCGGTATCGAGCTGGAATGGTATGACCTTGCCATTAAAGTCCAAACCTACAAAAAGTTTATTGTCCTGCTGACGACAAGAGCGACTGTCTCGTGCAAGTCGAACTGATACAGGCATAGCATCACTTGCTAATTGACGCGATTTCCGGCGACGTCGACGCACACTTTTTGTGGGACGAACACAGTCACTGTTAGAAAGAGTGGCACTGGGCGGAGTGGAATTAACGACATGAATGTCCATGGGCGAAGATCCACGAGTCTGAGTGTCCTTGGTGCGATTCCGGCGCGAAGCAAAAGGCCTGGAATGGTTGTGATTGTCTGATCGGAGCTTTTTCCAGCTAACACTTTGAACATGTCCTTTCATATTACAGAAAAAGCAAATAGCTTGGCGTGACGGGCATTGTTCACGCGAATGTCTAGTAGCACACCGCGGGCATGATTTCACTGCATTCGTGTGCTGGCGCGGCACACCTGGTTTATAGCGTGGCGGCAGCTGCGCGGACATGTGCGAGGGCAGTTTACCTGGCCTGCGTAGCGCGCCCGGCGGGCTGGTTAATGTGACACACGTTGGCGAAGTTGCAAAAGATTTCTGAGCACAGTCAAGTGTGTCTTGCCTACCCAATATGTCTATCATTGTTGAAGGGAGGGATTGACTAGTTTCAATATCTGTTCCCGTATGCGAACATCAGAAACGTTCTGTGCAATTGCATCACGCACCATAGTATCTGAATGAGGAAGGCCACAGTCACATTCAAAAGCACGGTCCCTTGTAAGGCCTTGCAATGTTGCAACCCACTCCCTATTAGTTTGACCGGCCGTACGTTTTGTACGAAAGAAAGCATACCTTTTTGCAACTACATTAACTGTTTCCTTGAAATAGGCATCCAATGCCGACAAAATTTCCTCGTAGGACAGAGTTGCTACGTCGCGTCGGGGAAACAATTTCACTATCACACGGTACGTTTGCACCCCTACACACGACAATAAATGAGGCTGCCGCTCGTTACCTTGAATTCTGTAGGCGGCGAGATGAAATCCAAACTGGCGGGACCACTCAGTCCAGGATTCGTGCGCCGGGTCGTAGTGCCTAAAAGGCGGTGCAACTGCGAGTTGTGGCTGCGGTAGCGGGGAAGCGGCGGCTGCCGCATCATGTTGCAGTGCACGTTGACCCTGGACGAGCTGTCCAAGGGCATCCAATAACGCCTGCATCTGCTGATTCTGCAAGCGATAAAATTCGGACAGTACATCTGGAGATTGTGGCGAAGCCATGACACAAGTAAATGTAAGCAAGTAGAAAGAACAAGACCCTTTCCGTTAAATCGTCGCCAGTGATGTGTTGGTAAATGTGCCAACACCTTGTAGATAGAGGCGGCCTAAATGCACGCTATCTAACGCAGACGGGCGTGAATTCTGGAACATGAGAAGTAGTGAATGGTAGCAAGAAAAGTACGTAGCTGCTATACTTCACTTTTATATCTTCATTGGTTTACAACGTTCTTGTAGAGACATGCTTTATACGGTAAGTATCAAACTATGTAAGGCTAATGGCGCCTTGCTAGGTCGTAGCCATGGACTTAGCTGAAGGCAATTCTAACGGTCTCTCGGCAAATAAGAGAAAGGCTCGTCAGTGTAGTCGCTAGCAAAGTCGTCGTACAACTGGGGCGAGTGCTAGCCCGTATCTCGAGACCTGCCTTGTGGTGGCGCTCGGTCTGCGATCACACAGTGGCGACACGCGGGTCCGACATGTACTAAATGGACCGCGGCCGATTTAAGCTACCACCTAGCAAGTGTGGTGTCTGGCGGTGACACCACATTTTGAAACTGGAACTTTTATTGTGGACACTTAAATGATTACAGTAAAGCCTTTTGGCACAATATCACTTTATATCTTGTATTTGACTACGAATGGCATCTGTACAAAATCCTCAAAACGTTTCAAGTGTCTAATGTGGTCAGAACTGAGTTCTGTGTAGTTGTGAGTGCAATATGCTGGAGCTAAGTGAAGTCGAACATGAGAAAATTGTTGGTGCGCTTATGATGGGTATTTCCTGCAGAAGCGAACCTAGTCCGTAGCAAACCAGCACGAAGGAACCTTAAAACTCACGAAATTGCTAGGCTATCTGGAATTACCAAAACCACACATCTGTTATGCTAATGCTCACAAATGCTCGACACAGTGAAGCGTAGTTGTGAAGCCATACAGCCTGGACTACGGGGCAATGGGAGAAAGCCTTGTTTAACATTGTTTCCAACATCCGATCGAGTTTACGTCCCTAGAGTGAAACATGGCTGGGTTTCGGTGACGATTTGGGCAGCATTCTCGTGGTATTTCTTGGTCCACATGGTTACTCTGCAAGGCTGCATTTCATCCAACGCTTATGTGACGATCTTCGCTGATCAGGTGCATCCCATTGCACAATGTCTGCTTCCCAATAGTGATGTTGTATTCCAAGACGACAGGACGCCTCTTCAAACTGTTCGCATAGCCCAGGACTGGTTTTGGTCGCATGAGGATGAACTGTCACATTTTCCTTAGCCGCTACGGCCACCAGATCTCAACCTGTGTGGTCTGTGTGGTCTTCTTTGGGGAGAAGGGTGTGTGATCGTTATTCACCTCCATCATCTTTACCTGAACTTCCCACTATTATGCAGGAATAATAGAATAAGATTCCATTGAAAAGACGAGTGGAAGCTCTTTGAAATCCAATGGCCTTCCTACACCCTATTAGACATGATATTGTGTTGCGTTTTTGGCGTTTCCATATTTTTTCCCATTCCCTGTACACTGAAATAAAATTAATCAGCACTGAGTAGTTACGCCCTTGTCTAAAGTCACAAACGTTCATCGTTTAAGAATAGTCGCTCAGATACACAGACTCATCTTACTCGGGGATGGAATCTCCTCGGGCTTTCACCAGAGTGGCTGCGTTCAAATTCCGCGACGTTTCGATGAGTGTCATTCTCATCATCTTCTGGCGCTAGAATATTTCATCAGCAGTACACGCCGAGAAATCCTGCAGTCACTTTTCTTACTTGCGTCGGTTTATTGTATAACAGTGAAATATATTTTGTGCTCGTGTGTGATGACTGGAGACCGAACAACCCCTGTATAGGAAATAACGCGTGACGCGTGAACACTTGTCTTGAAAAACGCAGCTTGCTCATTTCGTTTACGAAATCAAAATGGCTGCAGGTACGGGAGTTCATTTGAAGATGTATTTCGCGACTGTGGGAACGTCGCACTCCCACCAAGTAATCGAGTAACTAAAATATGTGCTTGTGGACTATTGGAATAAATCTGCAATTGGTCTGAAGGCTTCATAGCACACTGAACGTCGTTCTTATTTGTTTATTTATACATTTATTTCACCTGGCAACATTAGAAAATTCAGGCCCTCAGTTGCTTCGATGCAGACATCACGATAATAATAATAAAATAGACACAGTAATTAACACAATGAATTTAAGAAATATACGTTTAATTAACATTTCGTTATGCACATCCCTCGTTACATTCTTTCCATACGCGAGTAATGATATGTAACAGAATAGTATCATAGCATTACAGAAGGAATCTGTTGTGGAGAAGACTAGTCAGGCGCAGAGCGGTATACATCAAAGTTGTCAGATGAGAAAGAAGAAACATATAAGAAATAGACAGGGACGAGGACACCACAGATGGTGCTGACTATGTGGCAGAGACAATGACTCACTGCTGGACAGAAGGAAAACATATGGACTCCGTATAGAGGGAAACTAAGTTGACGATATTAGATAAAGCTGGTGTGTTCTGATTGGAGAGTAGTTTTGAGTAAGCCGCAGGATTGGTGGTAGTTTCTTTGCAAAGCTGTGTGAGGGAAAGAAAAGGGAGGTGGTGAGATAAAGGAGACATCGCTAGAAGTACAATTAACACGCGTTGTAACTCAAGTAAATGTGGTAACTTTTCACGAAACATGTAAATGGCCTTCTGAGGCTGTTTGTAGACAGCGAAGTTGCTTTGTAAAAAAATTGTTATAAAATGCCTGACTAACTGATCAACTCCTGAAGTATGACGAGCATCTGCCCTTCAACAGGAATAAATGTAAATTAATGAGCAAAACTGGAAGAAAAAGAGATGATATAGTTCGATTACATTACTAGCAATAAGTCATGGAAAACGGTGCCAAACATCAAGTGCCTAGGAGTAGCTTTCGGAAGCAATTTGAGGTAGAACGACGACATAAATCTACATTTGCGGAGTTCAGTTAGAACTGCGACTTGGCGAAAGCCTCCTGTGGAAGTGTAATTAATTTGCGGATGTGGTCGCTAACAGAACAATCACTACTAATGGTGACTGCATATTCGGAGTATACAGTCCTGATGAATAGCGGTGCTGCACGGCATCTAATTATTTTGTGAGTCCTATGATACATACGCCACTGACTGGAAATATTTATATGGTTAATGGTAGTACCTGAACATGACACAAATAAGACGTTGAAACTAGTCGTCCGCAGCTCGTGGTCGTGCTGTAGCGTTCTCGCTTCCCACGCCCGGGTTCCCGGGTTCGATTCCCGGCAGGGTCAGGGATTTTCTCTGCCTCGTGATGACTGGGTGTTGTGCGATGCCCTTAGGTTAGTTAGGTTTAAGTAGTTCTAAGTTCTAGGGGACTGATTACCATAGATGTTAAGTCCCATAGCACTCAGAGCCATTTGAACCATTTTTTGAAACTAGTCGCGTGTGTAATAACTACTTTGAAAATACGGCTGAGGTGTTTCATTTCCATCACTTATTATCAGACTAGTTCTTGAGAACTGTTCTTCATGCTGGGTAAGTCAATGCCAGAAAAAAAAGAGAAGAGCCAAAGAATAGCTGTTCGTTCCTTCGCTGGTTTGTTTCGTCGGTGTGCCAACATCTCCGAAATGGTCAGACATATCCGATAGGAGACGCTGCAAGTCAGGTATTGCGAATAACGGAAGTGATTATTACACGGGTCTGCGTCATCAAGAGTTTCCAAGCTGAGTCTTAAGTTTTTCTACAAGCTGAATTAAGAAGTGTAACTCATTTTGTTGAGTCAGACAGATTTGATTGCTATTTCACTTTTTAAAATACGAGATTTAAGAAAACATTTAATACTGTGTACTGTATACGCCGATTACCGTTTGAAAACAGTCTTGATTCGGATGATGTCAAAATATTTATATAAGATCTCACGTTAACATCATTTTATGGCAGAAGGGGTTTTTCAAGTACTTTCATATGTTTTTTGCCTGTGGAATATCTCTGTTGAGGCACGAACAATTGTATGAAAGCACTTTCAAGTCCCAGCGACCCTGACACCTCTCCTCCATGACTGTAATATCTCTATGAAAACATTCACCCTGTTTCTCGCTACAATCTCCACAGTTATCAGGAAAGTTAGCTAAATGTGAGCCGAGAAAGCGCATATTGACATAAATGCACCAAGAACCTGGGAGTCTTGCAGGAGTTCCTCGACAGCACTTCCATACCCCAAGCTCCCACAGTTGCCAAGAAAGGATTTTTTCTAATGATTTCAGTGATAATCAGGCATTCGTCTCCGTACCTTACATATCCTCATCGAACTGTTAGCCTAGACTAAGGACCATCAAAAATCCCTGCGTTAAGTTTGGCCTCACTGACACGTGAAAATTTCTGTTTTAAGAAAGTATATGGCCTATCTTCTTTGTTCACAGCCTTTATAAATGATCTCATCAAAGCACTTTACTGTGCAGCAGTGGAAGTAGAAATTTCTGAGGATCCACGAAATCTTGCGACTTAACATAACGCAACCCTGGTATCAGGAAGGGTCTTGCTTCCCAGATGCATCATACGTAATGCCGGACTTGTCCATAGGCTTAAGATATTTGGTGTAGTCACGTTGCAGACTCAACAGTATGGCCACAGCCTGTAACAAATAACGTTAAGGTGAACCTGTGTACGGTATGACGTACTTAGAAAATTAACACATCCAGCTTACAGAGTCTTATGGTGAAATACATTCCTTGAAGTCTCCACATTTCTTCCAGTTGTGATGTTAATATTTCGGAGCAGTTAACAAATGTTCCAAACTAATGTAGGTTTCACTTATGTGTGTTTTCAAACTTCTAAGTGATGAATCTATGAAAGTCTGCCATTCAAGAGAGAGATACGTTACACCCAAAGCTTCAATGAGACTATCAATGTCACGACAGTAGACAAAAGAGGATTTGTCATCCTGTCGAAACCTTCTTAGTGACCGCAATACCAATAGAAGGTTGTTCCAGGAGCTAACAATCTATTTCACGAAGATTTGCTCGTAATAACTAGGTAGATTCTTATGATAAGCGCAAATCTCGTGTCATACCATTCCTTTCCTCTCTGGTTAGGGGTTTTGGGTGGCATGAACAGGGAAGCAGGGATCTTGATACGTATCACCAATATCCCCAATATCCTTTTGATACATTTCATCATCTGGTCCAGAAACGTCACTCTGCCCATCATGGAATGTTAAAATAGAAATCTCAGATCCCTGAGACACTAGTCTTATGACTGACAGAACGTCTGGATATTTTACACTCTCTCTCTGTTATTTCGTTTTATACCTATATCTGAAAGCAGTTATATTTATTAAATTAATCAAAGAAGATAAATATTCTAAATTTCTTATTTAAATAGCACTAATAAATAGACATAGTAAGTTCATGAGAATCAAAGTCATTAAACTTACCAATTTTTTTATCAGAAATAACATTCGTTAGTACGATTTCTTCCTTCCCTCGAAAAAAGGAGGACAACCACAAATGTGGTAAAATCGTTAAGGATCATTCGTGCACTATCAAATAATTTTGTAACAATGTTTCTTTCACTCCGAGTCATACTATCCTGCGGGTTGCTACAAGCTAGAAGTAAGGTCAGCTCAAACCTCACCTTTCTCTCGTAGAGAGCTGCCACCTAAATCTCCGTATACAGAAATGTCAACTATGACTGTAGCTCTACCGTAATTTTCAAGGTCTTAAACAGAACACAGATAATTAGAAATATCTTTTCATCCTTGTTAACAACATTTTTTAATATCGTATATTAATGCAACACACACACTCGCAGACACACAACACACACACACACACACACACACACACACACACACACACACACACACACACACAGTGTTTCTACTCAATCCCCCATTCTCTCCACATACCTAAGCAAACGCAGACACGAATACTCGAGCACCTAGTCCAGACTGAATACAGAGAAACTGCGAAAATTGGTACAACAGGCAACTATTAGCTGCCTAGTAACACCGCACCTTTGTAGTGAAATACCTTCTAAATCGTTCTGACATAAAAGTAAAATTTAGAACTGTGAAAGAACGTGAGAAAAACGTATGTGAACGCCGGTCAGTTCAATAGGAAGTTTCGCTGAACTCCTTTTTTTAATGAGCTAAATATTGTCAGTTTACTGACATCCACAACTAGCTAGAAATACAAAGTTGCAATAAGATAAAGGAAATCCTTGTCATACGCCGAAGTTTCTTAGGTTAGTAAATAATTCCTGTTAGTAAATGTTTCTTCACAAATACATTTTCTGAGTATCCCTGCTTTACAGATAGACTGCTGCATTATACGTGCGTCAGAAATGTATATACAATACACACAAAATGTTATGAAAGATAAGTTATAATAGGCAAAAAGTAACCTACAAAATGACGGTAACATAACATCAACAGATTCTACATTCAGAGAATTTCAGCCAATATATTATCAAAGAAAATAAATAAATATCTATTCACGACGTCGCGACGTTAGGATAAATAACACTGTAACCTCTGACAGTTTACCACCCTGACTGTCCCGTGTTTCTAGGGAACAATCGCTAGATGTCTGACTTGATAAGCGAGTTATATTCATAACAGTAGTAGCTGCGGCCATGCATCATACCGATGTCTCGAACATTGCATCATTGAGAACAACAGTGTTTCTGTTAATAATGCCTCGAACAAATGACATAAAGTCTGGTCTGTAATTTTATTTTTCATTTACGCAATGGAATCCCATATTATGACCGAGTATCAGCGAGACACAACATCTAATGAGTTTACTCCTGTACTGACTCAGCTTTAACCAAATCACAGTACAAAAATATTATTTTGGGCCTCGTCTTACTACAGGTTTCCTGTCACTGTTGCATATCATTAGGTTATGTACGGATGATCAACGAAAACGTGACTGCATGGCGGGAAGAAAATGGCTAGTGACTACAATGGACAAGGATCACCATCTTAGCTCACTGGTTTTCGTTTGTTATTCCCACACTTCGATCATCCTTGAAACAATCTATTTCTTATATATTTAACTAGTACCCAGCGGTTATAATAGTTCTTCTACGCTTCAGTCAACTTTAACTATCCTGTATATTATGTTCTCTTACTGTATATTCATAAAACTAAAATACGGTAAATATGCCTACAGTGGGCAAGTTTGGGATATCCTCTTTCCATATGTGATCTGTTCACCTATTTCTTCAAACGCAACGCTCTCAGCGTTCATTTTTATCTATCTATCAATCTCATTCTTAACGACTGCCTAACAAGAAAACTATACTTCCATGTCTTGCATGACAAAGCTCGACTGAAATTATATTAAATCAATATGAAGTAATGTAGAAGTATTTATTTTACTGCTACGCATCTCACCAAAATATTGAATGATCTACCTGTACAGTCTCCCCTCAATTCATTCTAGTCCCAGTAGACATGTCGCTTAATTCACTATGTGCTGATCATGGCAACCTATATAGAACTAAAATACGGTAAATATTCACCGCATTCTGCTCTACCTCTGTTTGCGCACTTATGACGTAACGCGCCACGTCATAATATCGCGGCTCAAACCCGACTTCCATGGCTGTAGATTTAACCTATTCGGATGCACAGCTATTCCACAAACTATTGAACATGTCATGCAACATGGTTTGCGCTAACGCCTTCTATTGTTCCAGATGAGATCTCTCACTCCTATTTTGTAGGTTATTACAGTCTTCAGGGTGGATCACAGGTCCATGTGAAGAATGAAAATGCACAAGTACCCACATCACTGACATTCATGTGCAGTAGGATTTTTGAACGAATACTGTTTTCGAACATATAATGGGTCGACCCCTTCGCAAGAAAAAACAACTGATTTTATAACTGCTCATCTTATCTAGCAGCACACGGTTAAAGGTTAAAATGGATTTATAGAAACACATCATGAAACCAATAACAAGCTGTCAGGTAAGTGCTGGGAATTCACAGAAAGAAATAAAAAGTCAGAAAAAATGAAGGAGTGGGATAAAGCCTGCAGATTGATTGTAGTATTATGGATAGAATAGAAGGAAGACAGCTAGGATGGTTTGGGCCTATCAAAACAGTGAATGAAGATATATGACGCGAGAGAGTACATACATGGCAACCATCAGGAAAGAGAAGAGAAGAAAGACACGGAAAGAGTGGATAATGAGTAATCAAAAAGCGATGGACCGAAGAGGAATAGAAGAGGATGAAGAAGACTGGCAATATCAAGGATTTTGGTGAAACGGGATGCAGCTACAGGTACCCACGCAACACGAAGAAGGAAAAGTTGTCACTTTATTTGCTAGTGCATGACACTGACTGTTTTGTTTCATTGAAAGAGATAGCATTTAGCTCTCTGCACACGTTCTGTTCTGGATTTCATGTTATACTTCTGAATAAAATGTCATTTATGCTTGTAAGTGAACAACACGTACGTAAGACACATGTCATTAAATGAGACAAAGTGTACCTTACCTTAGAGTTTAGAATTATGAACAGTTGCTTCTAGGTATCTCCTCTCATAGAATGAGCGGTCCGTATTAAATATATACATCATACATATCTACATATAAACTCTTGAACAAAGCATATACTTGCGGCTGTAGTTAGTTCCAGTGTAGTGAATACAAATCTCTTGCTCCACATTACAATAAAACGTCCGATGTCATTGATATTTTCTACAACATGGAAACCGCGTTCACATACACAGCTGTATATATGTTTACTTTTCAAATCCTGTTACTAACACGTCTTTAAGTATTGGTGTGTGTAAAGGCCTTTCATTTTATTAGATCCAGCACATACTAGTAAGTGAGCTCCAGTATGTGGTATGCTGACAATTGTGGATGGATCACTGTATAGCTTTTTCCGTTTCTTGTTCTTCTTATTCAGGATTGAGAACTTTGGAAGATTTCTAGTGATTACTGAGTCTCTTACACAAAATATTTGCACTTTTCCTAACCTTTTATCGAAAAGTTGTTTCCCTAGGACAGTTTTATCCATCAGAGTCACAACTCCTTTTCTTAGCAATTCCTCCCAGGTATATCTATAACTAGATAGCCCCAGTAAAGCATTGATGGAGTTTTCTGCCGGAACGCCCCGGAACGACGTTCCGGTACCTCACAGGATTTCTTTCTTAACTCGCTAGAAGAAATCGGCACCTGAAATTTAAAACAGTATACGAGTAACCAACGCGATGCACCTGTTGTTAGTATTCAGTATTGTGGTTTTATTCCTATGGTAATAATAAATTATGTTTCAAAAAGCTGTATTTCAAAACAGTACATCGTAAAAAAAATGTTTACTCGATATAAGTCTTATCACAAGTTTTCAAAAATCGCAACTTGTAATCTTTGACCTTTGTAGCTTGGTTCGACGGAGGTAGGAGGGGGGGGGGGGGCGAGGGAGGGGGCACGGTGGGAGATCGTATGGTTGAAGAGGTGTGCTTGCCACCTAAAATTTTATAAATTATGCACTATTTGATGAGCAGTTGTTTGAGGAGTGCGACAGGTTATTAAGTATTTATTGAAAGTGAGTGATATATCTTAATCCAGGTAGTTTGTTTTTTAGAATAAAACGTCCGGATCTATTACACTCTCAGAAGGTTCTCTCAATGGGCTTTGCCTCCATGTGGTACCTCTAGATCAGTCGTTATGCTATTTTTCTCTGAAAAGTTTCTCCAGGATACGCAGTGAAGCGTTTGCAAAGTAAGGCAAGACAGCTGTCCAGGCATGGATCTCTTATAAAACGATGGTCAACCGGTATAGGTCTTTAGCTATTATTTGTGTCAGGATTCGTCATTGGCCTGAACTTTTCCCGTTTGGCAGAATTACGTGTGGAGTGGTTATACGCCCTACACAACAAACAACCATTCCTGATACAGTGTAGGAAAACCTGTAGAATTCGAAAAAGCTTCCTGTTGTCTTGTAATGAATAAAAACAAGTTCTAAGGGTTTCAAGAACATGTTTATCATTGTGCCTGCAAAACAGTGGCAAGTTCCGCTAACGCTAATAGCAATCACGCACCGTTTCTCCAAAGTAAACCATAAAGGCTCAATAATATTGAGATGTAGTGACTGTAGTGGCCAGCAGAGATGTGATAGCTCTTTCTGAGGCTCGCAAAACCAGTCATTGACAATGTAAGCAGTGTAAATCGGGGCACTGTTGTCTTGGAGCATATCGTCACAATCTGGGAGCTAAAAATTTACCATGCGAAGTACCTGATCAGCCAAAATGGTTACGAAATCCTAGCAATAGCGCCACCTTGCAGATTAACCATGTGGTCCATGGAATACCACGATACTGATGGCCCCGCCAGCTATATCTTGGGACGTACACTGCACCAGAACTTGAAAACAGTGTGTAACAAGACTGTTTCCACCAAATGACATTCTATCATTACTCCACAGTCCAAATTTTACGACTTTGGCACCACGTTTCCCTATTACGGGCATTTGCGTCGCTGATGTCTGTTTGTAGACTACCACCTCATGCTACAGTTGCTCGCTTATGGAGCTCTCTTCATGTTTTCATGGTGCTGACAGGGTTCGAGAGTGCAACATTCGGCTCTACAGTGGCATCTGCAGCAGCTGTCGCCTTATCTTTCGTCACAATCACCTTCAATTATCATTTGTCATCTGAACACACATTTTCGTCTGCACTGCACTTAGCGGATAATAGTTTCTCGGTTTTCCTGTATGCGGAATAAATTTTTCTTACGGTGCCTCTCGAAATATACTTTGGCTCCCTTGGTTACGAAACTGCTCACAATTCGAGTACCAACAATTTTTCTAAGTTCGAATTCACTTAGCTTAAATTTAATGCACTCCTTGCTACCCAGAGCCCTGTTCTGACCAAGACTGACATTTTCATCGTACTGAGGACGTTCCACACAGATGCCACCGTTCATGGTGAGTTATAACAGCGCAATCTGCAGCCTTCGCTGCCGTCGTCATTAGTGTTCAGGCATTCATTTCTCGCGGTTTTCCATCTTTTTGTCCAAGGCTTCATATGCAGGAAACAACGTGTACGCTACTACAAAATCAGTCATATCGGATGTTTCCGAATAGTTTACGGATCCTGTCCGTGCTCTCATATTTCAGACTCAGATCAACATACGTTCTTTTCATTGCTAACGCTCATAACTTACACTGCGCGCAAAGTCAGAATCGAGCATACGGCTTTGTCTTGAAAATTATGCGTTACGTCTTTTCTCTTCGGTTTCAAGCACAAAATGTATCTTACAGTGCGTTATTGATACTCCTCGGACTGTCCTTGTCTGCTGAAGTAGCTTCATACGTAGAACCGTTATAGAACCCATTTACTAAGATGAAGTGCCATCTTTAAAGTTCTTCTGGCGCCCCTTACTACTCTCGGTGTCGCAGTAAAACTTTAAATTTTACGACCTCACCTAGACGCAACTTTGAGAGCACTTCTGTCGCAGACAAAATACCTCCCTTGTGCTCTTGCTCGCCTTAATCGTGAAATCGACAGAACGAGTCATAAAATCACTCCGGGAATGGCCGTTATTCATGAATGGCACTTCCTTCTCCGTTTTTAATATTTAATGTTTGTTCTTAGAAGGGTTATAAAACACCACCTCAGTGTTAGACAGGGATGGAAGGAGATGGAAGTCATGACATAATACAATCTAAAAGCATCGTCTACTTCCGCATCTTAGCGCTGCTCCTTAGAAACGCCATTAACTCTGTATTTGGACCGTAAAGAAAATCTATGTTGTCGTCGTCACATCCTTGCTCAACGTGATTCTTCACATATTCATTTCACTACGCTGTTCACTCTCAAGGGTACCATCACACCCGTAAGCACGTGTTTTGATGAGCCTTAGGTACGTACTACGTTGTAGAGGGATCTCTCCAGTGTACCTGATTAGCCCGGCAGCCCTCAGTTTCCAGTTGATGTTGATCTCCTGTACTTGTAACACTAATCATTTTTGACCAAGGGAAAGTAGCGCGACAGCTAAGGTTCACGACTGTTACAGGTTCAAATCCTACGAGTGTATTTTTCCTTTTCTTCAGTTTCATTGTGAATAATATCATCAAATGGTGTATGTCATGCAATATTATTAAAAATAGTCATATTCGTTGTAGTACTTTCGTTAATATGCCACTCGTTACAGGAAACTTTATTCAAAAGTGTATTCCATTGGTGGTTGGTAGTTTAAATGCCAAATATTTGTGTAACATACGCTTGATTCGTGGAGACGACGACTGTCTGATCAGACACTTCAAGATCAAATCTGAGGAATGTGAAGTAAAATGAAATGCTTGCACCGCAACAAATTATCTCACCTAATTATACTCCATCTCCCGGATCCTGTGACGCAAATTTTTACATGCAGGTTAAAATTTACGCGAAAAAAAATTCAAATTGCTCCAAACTTGCTAAAGACTAATGAAGAAACGGCTTCGATGTAAGACTCCATAAAAATACATTTCTCAGTTCTGCCTAAGTTTAGTGCATCTCCTTTCAAAAGAATGATCAAATTCGCGTTTTTCTCGTCGAAGTTAATCGAAGAAAGAACAGTTTTTTTAAATTTAAATCAACTGTATTTTCTGGTATCGCTTCTGAAAATTCCGTGTGCCAGAAAGCCAGTAGCTTTCATTAAATATGCGTGGGGGACTACGAATTTGTGTTTCGGTCGCTCTTACGACAAATATCATGTGGGGTTCTGTTGTAGCACAGCAGATGGTTCAAGCGAATAGCGAGTACGACTATTCTGTAATCTTTTCTGTGAGAAACGAAATACACATTTCAGAAAATTTGCGGTAATGATTGATTTACATTACTGACCATTAAAATTGCTACACCACGAAGATGACGTGCTACAACGCGAAATTTAACCGACAAGAAGAATATGCTATGATATGCAAATGATTAGTTTTTCAGAGCATTCACACAAGGTTCGCGCCGGTGGCAACACCTACAACGTGCTGACATGAGGAAAGTTTCCAACCGATTTCTCATACACAAACAGCAGTTGACCCGCGTTGCCTGGTGAAACGTTGTTGTGATGCCTCGTGTAAGGAGAAGAAATGCGTACCATCACGTTTCCGACTTTGATAAAGGTCGGATTGTAGCCTATCGCGATTGCGGTTTATCGTCTCGCGACATTGCTGCTCGCGTTGGTCGAGATCCAAAGACTGTTAGCAGAATATGGAATCTGTGGGTTCAGGAGTGTAATACGGAACGCCGTGCTGGGTCCCAACGGCACCGTATCACTAGCAGTCGAGATGACAGGCATCTTATCCGCATGGCTGTAACGGATCGTGCAGCCCCGTCTCGATCAGATGACAGGCATCTTATCCGCATAGCTGTAACGGATCGTGCAGCCCCGCCTCGATCCCTGAGTCAACAGGTGGGGACATTTGTAAGACAACAACCACCTGCACGAACAGTTCGAAGACGTTTACAGCAACATGGACTATCAGCTCGGAGACCATGGCTGCGGTTACCCTTGACGCTGCATCACAGGCAGGAGCGCCTGCGATGGTGTACTCAACGACTAACGTGGGTGCACGAATGGCAAAACGTCATTTTTTCGGATGAATCCAGGTTCTGTTTTACAGCATCATGATGGTCGCATCCGTATTTGGCGATATTGCGGTGAACGCACATTGAAAGCGTGTATTAGCCATCGCCATACTGGCGTATCACCCGGCGTGATGGTAGGGGGTGCCATTAGTTACACGTCTCGGTCACCTCTTGTTCGCATTGACGGCACTTCGAACAGTGGACGTTACATTTCAGATGTGTTACGACCCGTGGTTCTACCCTTCATTCTATCCCTACGAAACCCTACATTTCAGCAGGATAATGCACGACCGCATGCTGCAGGTCCTGTACGGGCCTTTCTGGATACAGAAAATGTTCGACTGCTGCCCTGGCCAACACATTTTCCAGATCTCTCACCAACTGAAAACGTCTGGTCAACTGGCTCGTCACAATACGCCAGTCACTACTCTTGATGAACCGTGGTATGGTGTTGAAGCTGCATGGGCAGCTGTACCTGTACCCGCCATCCAAGCTCTGTTTGACTCAATGCCCAGGCGTATCAAGGTCGTTTTTACGGCCAGAGATGGTTCTTCTGGGTACTGATTTCTCAGAATCTATGCACCCAAATTGCGTGAAAATGTAATCACATGCCATCAGTTCTAGTATATTTGTCCAAAGAATACCCGTTTATCATCTGCATTTCTTCTTTGCAATTTTATTGGTCAGTAGTGTATTAATGCAATTAATATGGCGAAAATGACTATTTCTCAGTAATTTTGTGTGACACTTACTAATTAGTTACATTCTGTGAGATGAAGAAAAGCACACCGATTGCCATTTAATCTGTGCCGTTAGCGTGACAGCCGTGAAGCGCAGCCGTTATCCTACTTTCGCAGCATCCGTAACATTTCTTAACTAGACGTATACGGGCTACACATGAAACATCAACATCGATTTTCTCGGAAACTATGGACCGTCGTGCGAAAACCCTCCAACAAGATGTTCAGGACAGATCCCTCTGCAACATAAGTCTCACCTAAACCCATGACTAAAAACTGTGATAAACCGCTTGTCAGATACTGTACTGAATAGTATCAATAGAATCTAATCAAATAGTGTATTATCCCGTGTTCCTATTTCTCTTACGTTTCTTCTCACTATCCTTTTGTTATTTTTCATTCTCTCGGTGGTTATACCACCTATTTGCGAAATACATTCTTTTAGTAACATTTCCCACAGAGTTATGTTCTACAACGCAGTGCAGCATTTCCGCCCTCAAATATCTCACTCCCGTTTGCTGTTAGTGAGCGATAGATCATCCATACGCTCGAACCTTTGGTCCATAATATATCTTCCACCCCCTAGCCAAGTATACACTCTTATTGAAACAACCTGTCAGGTTAAAACTATTACCGGATCGTGTCTGTTAACCAGGACTTTGCCTTTTGCAGGAAATGTTGTTACCAACTTAGCTACCCAGGTACGACTGGAAAAAAACTCATTTCCGTCACAATTTAGTTTTAACCTGCCAGGCAGCTTAAGAAAAATGACATTTCTCTGCAGAGTGAATTGTGAAGGCAATCACTTACGCCTCTGCTAAGCCAACTTTCAGCAATATCCGAAAGTGAGAGGCACATAAGGTATGCAGGAGAATATCTAAGAAGTTTGGAAGGAAGAAGGGTGGTGCTGGTGGAACTAAGGATGTGAGGGAGGGCCGTGATTCATGTCCGCAAACTTTATTTGATAAGAGTATTAACTCTAAATGCAAGGTTACAGGTTCGAATTCCGGCCCACGACACCGCTTTAACCTGCTAGAAACTTTCGATGAACCAGTACGATTTTCATTTGACTATCTTTTTCTTTCCAGTGGAGCTTATACTTATTTTTTTGTTTCAGTCGTATTTTAAAAAGACATGTAATTTCTTGTAATCCCCTTGCCTTCACTCAACGTTGTGTTCTTTGTTTCACATTCTGTGCATTTTTAATGAAATGGAGGTAAGCGTTTGGCGTCATTGGCCGGGAGGCCCCATGAGGGGCAGGAGCGGCCGCCTCGGTGCTGGTCTTATTACATTCGACGCCACGTTGGGTGACCTGCGCGCCGGATGGGGATGAAATGATGATCAAGACAACACAACAACATCCAGTCCCTGAGCGAAGAAAATTTCCGACCCAGCCGGGAATCGAACCCGAGCCCGCCCTCAGCTATCGGGGTGGACCTGCATTTTTAATGCTTCCACACTAGTATTTCAAATTTACTGTTTTAATATTAATCTATACTGCTATATGAAGACAAGCCCATGTTAAAAGTCGTTTCCAAAAATCTCGTAAAGTATTTCATCGTCTCACTACAAATTTTTACACGATACTCAACTAAGCGTGCGGACTGTTTATAGCTAAAACCTCCAAAAGTTTTTGAGTGAGTTACTTCGAATTTGTACATGATACTCTAATAAAATTTCGGATCAACAAAGGCTACATTTTTTTAAAAAACAACGATGAAGAGCTTTCTTCATACAACCGACTGTGACAATGAAAATGCTGTGCTATGCTGTTCGGCTTCGGTTTCTTCTCAATATGCAATGAGCAACTATAAACAAGTGAGTTATAACTTTTATTTATATCGGAACATCATTTGAACTCGCATAAATAGTATCTATCTTAGCCAAGAGATAATGAATCTATTTTATGTAGCTTGATTTTAAGCTATGGTAAGACAGGCTGGTTCTATAAGTGAAAACACAAATAATATTTAAACAACAACGCCCACGTGGTTTAAACTACACAGCGGGTAGTAGAAGTGAAGTTACATTAATCACGAGTACAAAATAAATTGCATGTAACCAACACATATTTGTTCATACATTAGCAACATGCTTCAAACCCGACAGGCAGGAAATAGAGATTCCAACGCAAAAAATAAACAGTTTTAGCGATGTAAGTTAGCATTGAATTGCCACCTGGCTGACACCACTTACCGATGGTGGCCATCTTGCATTTATCGGTGGTAAACGACTGAAAGCGAGCTCATTCGCAACGCTGTTAAGTCAGCGTGGGGGAGAGCTCTCTTACCTCGCGGCGGGATGGAAAGGTGACGTTTCTTAGCGACACAGGCAAAGGTATCATACAACTCTTTCTAGTTCATACCGAAGCACTGCACGGATCAGTTACTTGACAAATCACATAAACCTAAAGGTTGTCGATTCAACTAAATACCTAGGGATTAAAATTATGTACACTGGTAACATCATGTAGAAAATGTTGTGGGGAAGGCAAACAGAAGACTGGGTCTTATTGGCAGAACACTTCTAAAATGGAATAAACTAAAGAGACGGCCTGCAGTATGGGAACCTTACCAGGTGGTATTGACGGAGAAAAGAGGAAAAGGTCAAAGAAGGACAGATCGTTTTGTTTTATCGCGAAATACATTAGACAGAGTCACGGATATGATACCCTAGTTAAGGTGGCACTCATTAAGTTAAAGGTGTTCATGGAATTTCATTGGCGAGTTTTCTCCTTCCACTGCGTAAACATTTTGTTGACCCCAGCCCACATAGGGATAAATGACTGTTTTAATAAGTTACGAGAGTTCAAAGCTCGTGCAGGAAGATTCAGGTGTTCTTTTCCCCTACGTTCTTTTCGAGAACGGAGCGGTGAAGAAATGGTCTCAAAGTATTTCCGAAAAATCCTCTGTCAAGCACTGTGTGAAGTGCGAATTGCAGAGCAGTCACGTATGTGTAAAAGTAGAATGTAATTTCAACAGCTGGCGTGATAATTCAGTTTTGCATTATCGTAAGCGATCTCGTCAAGTTTTCTCTCGTATTTCTGCATGTGTTCTTCCTATACTGCAACATTTATTTCGATTTCTATTCAATTCTGCTTGTTCTACATGAAGTACATGAGAACACAACTTCGTCAATGTTTCGATTACTTGAAATACTTAAAGAAATAGAGCAGCTAGGAAATTGTTGTATTGCTTCGTTTGCGCCAGCATAACGTTTCTTATCGACAACATAGCGGATTCAGCAGCTGACTTTCATTCTTTAATCTGCGTGTCCTGTTTCCATCTCTATAAGCGTAGCATAAACAGTTTCAGGTTCTCTTATCTGTTCTTTTCGATCACCAACAATGACGTGAAGCTCAGTACACAATCCAGCATAATGTGACACCATCCATATCGCCTCTTTCAGCGACGTAATTTCGCCCACTACTTGTACCCCTTAGACGAATTTGACACTTGATTTTTGCTACGATTCATTTATAAGGAGAACATTCTTCGTGAATATTACTGCTTCCACAGCAAATGGCTCATTCTCTGCACAACGCTGCGCGGGATTAGCCGAGCGGTCTGACGCGCTGCTGTCATGAACTGTGCGGCTGGCCCCCGGCGGAGATTCGAGTCCTCCCTCGGGCATGGATGTGTGTATGACGGTAGTATCTGTTCCCGAAAGAACAGTTACCGTGGATGACCATGCAGCTTTTCTAGAAATTAAATGATAATTAAATGGACACCCTAGCTGCCAACAGTACATCAACGCCTGTTTGCAGCTAGGGTGTCCATTTAATTATCATTTCATGGATGTGTGTGTTTGTCCGTAGGATAATTTAGGTTAAGTAGTGTGTACGTTTAGGTACTGATGACCTTAGCAGTTAAGTCCCATAAGATTTCACACACATTTGAACATTCTGAACATTCTCTGCACAACAAACCTGACAGTCTGTCTCAGACATTACTTGGTACGATTTTTTGTTTTTATGTAGCAACTCCTGAGGCAGTTATAACCACTGCAGATAATCGTCTTGCAAAGACACTAGTATTTAACCGTGTGGTTAAAGCCAGACATCGGTCTGTCGTGAAGTGATTGCTATCGATAGATATTATATTCGTGTACGACCATTTTCGTCTTGAGACCAAAGCCTACAAACGACAGTGCGTAGTTCAAAAGCAATTATTTTCATGTACAATGTCAAATAACTCTTACAGCTACTTCGCGTTTCGAGACATGTATCACCTGCAGACAGCCAGACCAATTGCAGCTCTCGATCCGTCTGGGTGCGTAGTCTGCAGTAGCCTTCCCCAGCTGAATGTCCAGTTCTTAGCTTCTGCTGTTGCATGTTCACAAAAGATAACTGTAGACGGTGTATTCAGGGGGATCGAGAGCCACAATATGGAACTATTAAAGCTGTTAAACTGTTTTACTTGTTATTTCGACTGTAAATAATTTTATGAAATAACTATCATTGACGCTTCGTAATAATATGGTTAATTTAAACTGTCTAAGCTGTTGGTACTGAGGTCTATAGCACTCCCGAAGGCGACCCTATGATTAAATCCTGTAAAACTGAGATCAAAACATCGTGTTTTCTTTTTATATGCTTAATTTCATTCGGATGTTACACTCTGCTCACAACCGAGGTGTAAACACCGCTACGACAGTATGGATACCAAAGAGTGTTGTTCAGATTCTTTGAACCATTTGTGTTTTCAATGTACAATATACTCGTTTCCAAAACAGGGTATTTAAAAATTAAATTCTCAAACTAACGGATATGCTCACAACACATCGAAGATATTTCGTTAAGCAACCAGGTGGCGGGAACGCAAAATGCGTGAGCGCTGAGTGTCCTGGGGTTCACAGTGTTGACTGAAAATAAAATAACGTTAAATTTGTTTAGTCTTTTATTGTTCTGATCAATGTTACAATAAGTGTTCAAAACGAGCACCATTAATTTCACTGTCGATCCGGTATCGACCTAGCAGGGCGTCACGTGTGATGCAAAAGTTATGGCGTGTTCTGTATGTTGAGTCCACTGCAAAAATTCTTGTAACTGATTACTCCTCTGAATCCACATGAATAGAATACACTTTTGTTTTCAAATAGCCCCAGATAAATAAAATACAATAAATGTGAAATCCAGATATCTTGCACCCCTAGTCCATCCATCAGTTGTCGAAAGTGTGGGTTAATGCTGCCCGTACTTGTCAAAGTGCCGGGGCCCCATCATGCTCGAATCAAATCCTGCCTCTAATACAGAGGGATATTCCTCCAACGACGTCGACAGGTGCTCTTCCAATAATTGTCTGTACATTGGCCGCAATTACGGCCCAAACAAGCGTTTATTCACGATACCAGCCCTCATGTTTACTGCACATTGTCCTCGCATCACTGTTGCACGTGGGTTTCCATCTGCTGATTAGCTTTTCATCGTAAACAAAGGGCAAATCTCGCTGATCTCTCCATGTATAGCGTTCCACTTTACGTACCGCGACTGTAAAGCGGGCAGTACAGCGCTTCATACTGCCTGTTGAGTCAGTTCAAAAGTCAGTACGTCACAACACTACGCAACTCAAATAGATTTTGCATTAACAAAGTTTGAAGGCATATTTTGTTTATCCTTCTTCCCCTGAGCGTACTTGGGCATGCTTAGTTCTCGCTCATTCGCATTTTCGACACAATATTACTTAACGTAGTGTATTTGTTGTTGGCTCCGACGTAACATCTGTCAGTTTAGGCTTCGAATTCTCGAACATCCTGTACGGATAGTAAAATTTCACTCTGGGTAATCGCTTCTATGGCGTTCAAGCACTTTCTCTCTTTTCATTTTCGTCTTTCGTCAACTAAAAAAAAAAGAAAAAAGGTTCAAATGGCTCTGAGCACTATGGGACTTAACATCTAAGGTCATCAGTCCCCTAGAACTTAGAACTACTTAAGACTAACTAACCTAAGGACATCACACACAACCATGTCCGAGGCAGGATTCGAACCTGCGACGGTAGCGGTCGCCCGGTTCCAGACTGAAGCGCCTACAACTGCTCGGTCACACCGGCCAGTTTTCGTCAATTATAGTGGACCCTGTCGAGCATACATTTTGATGATTTACCTGAGGGAATATTGATTGCATTACTAGTTAGATTCAAGATGTTTGCTGAAAATGTTATTTTTTTAGAATATTCTATTATTGAAATACATTTCATAATAACTTCAAAGGTTCTTCATTAGTTATATGATATTCACTCAAATAAAGAAGATTAAAAATGATGTTATATACGACAGTAGGGGGCAGATGTAGATAATGTTGTTATTCCAGTATTCAGACTACAAAGAAAAATGTAGTCATTTAGTGAGTTTCCTGCAGCCCAATGCTGCCAGTATTGAGAGGAAGTTTTCATCATTGCAGGAGCTCTGAATTTCTTTGAACACTTTGGGTTAAAAGAGCAACTTTCACTTTTTTCTTTTACACGGCCGCAGCATTTCTCATCAAAGCAGTCAGGTGATATATTTAACCGAGAGATGATTCGGAGAGCATGTGTAAAGCACAGGTCATTTAAATGTAGAAACCAATAATGTTAAACGGATTTGTCTGAAGAAGCGAGATCCCGCTTTGTCGTATACACGTATCGTCATTAAATGGGGATACACATTATCCGAGTAATTGGGTACTCGGTGTAAATAAAGATGTTCCAAATTGAAGCTCGAGTACGAGCGAAAAGGTTGTCTAGCAGGAACGTGAATAACAGAAAGGAATTTTAATAAGAGCGCATACTGTATGCAGTGTACTCTGTATAACTTCCCTTACAACGGTAATATAGCACACAGTAGAAAATTTTAATTAAAATTCAGTGTATATCCATTTCCCTCAAAAGAAATGTTAGCGTTTGTAATCTTTATACAAATTTCTTTGATCAAAATAATCTCTTTGCAACTCATTATTTCAGTTTCATTCCCTTCTCAGTTTAGATTCATTTAGCGACCTTCCTAATACTGTTATTCTTTTCTCAGTAATATTAGTTCAATGGTAAGGAAGATAATAAATGTAACCTATCAATGAGTTATACGCACACCATCTTTAAAGGTCCATTTTCATCAGTCAGCGCATAAAATGTGCAATCGTACGATTTCATTTTATTTTATTTATGTTTATTATTTATTTATATTTATTTATGTATTTGGAAAACCAATGAAGCAGTCAGTGTAAATTTTTTGTGCATTATTTTTTGATCCTTGGACAACATTCTCTGATTTTATAAAGAAATTTTGAATTTTGTCATCATTAAGCCTTGTATCTCCCCCCCCCCCCCCCCCACCGCGACAGAGTCGTCGAAGTATTCTGTCCAAAATGAGGTGTCTCCATCATGGAAGTACTGCAGTCTGAAATCTTATCTCAGATCAAAAAACAATTTTCTTAACTACAGGATAGCCGTTTTTTTAATCTTGGCAAAATAGTAAAATGGCAGACGTTTTAAATAAAGTTGTTGGTATGTCGTATGTTATTGATCACCTTTTTTTTGTAATAACTCGCAAGCCATGCCAGAGCACGCCATAGCACTCAGCTTAGCTGCAGACTTCCCCCACCGCTGCAGCATACTGTCTGACTGTAGGGAGATGAAGCAGGGGAAGCTGCCAACTTGCTGCATTTAAACGGCTCTGCATTCACACTGCATAAGACTTGGCTTTATATTTCTCAACACTATAGGTTGCAGACAAAACAAATTTTCAGTATCGTTCAACAAAAATTAATAAAATTTCTTATCTGGTGCGGATTGTCGGCATACAACGAGATGCAGACCATTTAACAGATTTTCACACTCAAATTACCACGTTATAGCCACTTACTTAGTTTCATACTCGCAAAGTCTTTCACACGCATGTGTTGATCGAAATATTATAGTACTTTTGCATCCTCATTGTCAAGGCGTAGATACCTACCAGAATAAAACAAGTAGGCGTCCTGGACAGTTATAAGATAATAGGATTTTAGTACTTCGCCAATCTTCAGCAACTATAGTCGAATATAATGAAATAATAAGTAATCAGTTGCACAAAAGAAATTTAATTTCTCCATTTAGGAAGAAGGGCACTACGGGCACTAAGTGCCCGAAAACGGCAAATAAATTAAATTTCTGTGATGCAGCTGGTTGCTTATTATTTTATTATATAAAAGGATTTGTCTGTAAAACAGAAATTATATTGCAGACCAATCATTCAATCTGCATACGTGCAGGAGCACTTTCATTTGATACGGCAAACTGTCTCGAAAACAGCTCGAAAACGTATGTAAGATTGGCAGTCTCCTCAAAACGATGAGGAAATTATCCTTCTAAGTCTTTCAAGGCCACAATGAATTCTTCAAGCCTCGCGTTTCCTTAATGCCAGTGAACTTACGGAACTGGACTGTGTTTGTCAGATTTTGTCTCTTTCATAAGGTGATTTTCTTTTTAAATGCATCCCCATCAAATCAGAAATTAATTTCTTCTCGCTCTGTAGTGTCTTTCAGAGAACAGTGTGCAGTCAAGACCAATAAAATGTGAGGTCTCAATCAATGCCCGTTGGCTTAACGTACTTTGTAGTATTTGAAACGACATTACATGCATAAAAATTTGAAGCTTTAGTTGGCAATAAAAAGAGAAAAAAACTACGGTCGCTTGTCGGGATACATTGTTCTAAAAATCAAGAAGATATTTTCGGGCATGGATCACGTCAAGATGATAGTGGTGGTGCTATACATACATCGCTAAACAGTGAGATCATCAGCGTCCGTACGCAATTACACCACACCTAGAAAAAGACTGTACCACTCGATTTCGTGCAAAGAGTAACTTTTGGCGCGTATGACAAACGATGTATTTCAGCTTGAAGTTCCAGGCTGTGCTAGAACTGAAAACTGGTCAAGTTAACTTCCGTGCAGAGTTTTCTGCATACATTATGATAGAAGAGTTAGAAGAAAAATACGCCTCTTGAGGTTAGTAAAATTCATAAAAATAAAAATTTTGCAATAGAGTTTTGTAAAAATTACGATGTCTGTAACATCGCCAATAGAATAAATCTTTCGTACTTTATTTCACATGAAAAGTTGAGTGTGCTTTCGAAAAATTATAACAGTTCTTGATTTAATGAATAATAAAATGTTATGAGACATTTCTTAACCAAGACACCGTGAAGTGCGAAATATATGGTCAAACAAAACAAATTGAATTGACAAGATAACTAATATCTTTTAAAAGCAAAACTAAAAAGAATTACAGAAAAAAGTGGAAAATTATAAAGTTTAAATAAATATATCCATGATATATACCGATCCCAAAGTGCAATTTTAAGTAAAGCGTACCTGCAAAAATAATGTGATCACGAATTTAGTCATAGAGTCTATCTTTTAGAGAGTAAAACATAGATTTCAATGGGAACAATTAATGTAACTCATTCTCATGAGATATTAACCAAGACTGTACGAAATACAAGTGTAAATATATAGGGTGCGGTGCTTAAATCTGGACAAATGCAACTTTTTCTTGGAAGCACATTTATTGAAACAAAGCACTAATTAAAATGAAAATCCTTTTGCGTACAAATAGTGGTATCTTTCAAGAGTAGCATTACTCGATGTAACATCCCTTCAGCCTCAATGACCGCCTCCAATCTTGTCCTGTAGCGATCGCAAGCATTCTTCAAATTAGTGCTGTTCATATTTGCGAATTCTGCTTCGGCAGCGTTGCTAAGAGATGCGATGTTAGGGTGCATAGTGTTATTGGTAACTCTTTTGACTAAATTCAAAACATAGTACTCGAGGGGGTTCAAATTTGGATTATTCAGGGGCCAGAACTCCTTTGACTGGAACATGTCAACGTTATCCAAGAGCCAGATTTGACTAAAAGGTTTATATGAGGTCCTCCTCTGCTATGCCACGCAGAGGCCCCTCTATGACATTCAATACTGACCCCAGTTTCCTCAACGATTGCCCCAGATCATCCGAAATGAGGGCTTGATCCTTTTCGATGACTGCTGCAGTTCGTGACACGCGTTTCCTCGAATGAGATGTCCTCACCGGTTTAGCAGAATCTTCCTCTGACTTCTCCGAAGCATTATACTTGACCACAATATCGTAAACAGTTGAACTCGAGTATCCAAAGAATCGGACTACGCGGGTTATCCAGAAAGTAAGTTCCGAGCGGTCACGAAATGGACACCACAGTGGAAACCCTATGAAGCTTTGCACAGATGTGTTGGGTAGTGTCACTAGTACGACCGTCGATCTCATCAAGACGCTCGTTTCAGTTGAGAGCGCACTGTGAGCGAGTAAAGGTGCCTACAACAACGATGTCTCTCGCCAAGTAGAAGGGCCCGCTGAGAGGCTTCGCCTTAATGAATGCAGCCCACCTAACACAACAGCCAAGCACTTCCTTCTTCATGGCAATTTTCAGCCACACTCTGCAGGGGCAGTGAAGACGCTCCTGCAGCCTTTTCGATGGGAAGTGTTCAGTCACCCACAACACAGCCCTAATTGGCTCATCGTGAGTATAATGTCTGTTCACATGAAACGCTGGATAAAAAGACAACACTTGGGCGCAGGCTTCGTGCTACAGACAAACGTAGAGAATTATTGGAAAGCACAGGCGGCTGCCTTGTATGACGATGGTGTTGGAAATTTGGTTTAACGCTCTGACAAATGTCTAAGTCGGAACGGCGACTGGGTAGACAAGTATCTACGAA
Source organism: Schistocerca piceifrons (assembly GCF_021461385.2). Taxonomy (NCBI): domain Eukaryota; kingdom Metazoa; phylum Arthropoda; class Insecta; order Orthoptera; family Acrididae; genus Schistocerca; species Schistocerca piceifrons. The sequence continues at coordinate 239,609,748 of NC_060138.1, forward strand.
GTGTAGCTTAATTTTGCAAATAAAATGTTTCTGATTTTAACTGTTTCCATTTAGCGACCGATCGGAACTTACTTTCTGGACAACCCTCGTATTTCACTGGGCGAGCGCCCAGCGCGAGGCTTTCGATAATCGCGGCTCTTCGGATGTACTTCGCACTTGTCCGTAAATCTCGGCCATTTTGAGTTTTGACTGCTTAGTAGATACCTATGGCTTTCAGGAATTCCAGTTGCGGGCTTCGGCGGAACTACTTTAAGGCGGGAAATTCAAGCTGAAATTTGTCCGTATTTAAGCGCCGCACCCTGTAAGCTGCGTAAAATGTTGATCTACAGTGACACTAGAATAAAATTCGGGACGAATTTCTAGAAGGGGAAGGGGGGGGGGGATGTTGCTCAGCAGGTCCAATTCCAGGGGGGGCTCACATCAATTTTTAAAGTTGTTTCTTGGCACAGAGGCAAAAGAATCAGATCCGGCTCATGCTCTGGGTCACGACCCGTATCTGGGGTATGCAAAGACTGCGAATTGCAGAAGAATAAATATGTTTTTAGACAACATGGTTCCCTGACAGCTTAGAGTGGCAGCTTAGAGTGACCCTTACCAGGACCCAAGCTCCTCTCCTGCGTTAGTAGTGCAACAGCCTCACCTGCTCAGCATCCATGCACACCAAAAATCTTGACTGCTACAGTGCCTTCTATTGCCCATGCTTACTTTCGGATTCAGATACAAGCACTCATCCAAAGAAAGGAATAATAATCCCATTTGTGAAATGTATACATCTCTTTTAATGGCATAATTATTTACAATATCTGCATTTAATTTTTTGCTGTGTGCCAGGAATTTAGTAAGAACTCGTTCCCTGTGGACGGAAGGGTGGTAGTTCGCAGGTCTCCCACAGGCGACTCAACCATATGCAGAGAGTCCAACATACAGCCTGTTCTACAGGTATTCAGAAAAATTAGTCACCTATTTTTTTTCGTACTACATAACACACAACAAAGATACACCAACCTGTATATATAAGCTTCTGGCTTTTGGCAAGATCAGTGTGTAGTATCAAGGGAGGCCCATTGAACCTCACAATAGCTGCAGCATAAATAATGTACTTCATCTTAAAAACTTATGTGTATTACGAGTGTATCACATATGGAAACGTCTATTGCATCACATAATACACAGCTAAGGGAGGCATAGCAAGATTCCCATTGAATTTATTGACATTCCAAACTGTTGCTTCTATTAAGGGTATCTTATAATGTGCCATAGGTATATTAAAATACCCGCCAATCCTCCCCCTTCATTCTACTGGCGCATTCTTGACCCACAAAGCCAGTTTCAAATTGAGATAGACATTCTCACCCCTATTTAGTATCCTTTTGAAGGTATATGTATACATATACTGAAGCACCAAAGAAGCTGGTATGGCTATGCGTATTCTAATACAGAGATACGTAAACACAGAACACGGCGCTGCGGTCAGCAACGCATATAACCACAAGTTTCTGGCACAGTTGTTAGAGCATTTACTTCTGCTACAATGGCAGGTTATCGAGATTTAAGTGAGTTTGAACGTGGTGTTATAGTCGGCGCAAGAGCGGTGGGACAGAGCATCTCCGAGGTAGCGGAGAAGTGGAGAGCTTGCCGCACGACCAGTTCACGAGTGTACCGTGGATATCAGGAATTCGGTATTAAACATGAAATCTCCGAAACCGATGTGGCCAGAAAAAGATCCTGCAAGAGCGGGATCAATGACGACTGAAGAGAATCGTTCAAAGTGACAGAAGTGCAGCCCTTACTCAAATTTCTGCTCTTTTCAATGCTGGGTCATCAACAAGTGTCATTGTGCGAATGATTCAACGAAACATCATCAATATAGGCTTTCGGAGCCGACGGCCCACTCGTGTACCCTTGATGACAGCACGACAGAAAGCTTATGCCTGGCCTAGGCCCTTCAACACCGACAATGGACTGTTGATGTCTGAAAACATGTTACCTGATCGGACGAGTCTCATTTGAAATTGTATCGAGCGCATGGACGTGTACGGGAATGGAGCCAACCTCAGAATCCATCAACCCTGCATGTCATCATGGGACTGTTCAAGCTGGTGGAGGCTCTGTAACGGTGTGGAGCGTGTGCAGTTGGAGTGATATGGGATCCCTGATAAGTCTAGATACGACTCTGACAGGTGACGCGTACGTAATCATCCTGTCTGGTCACCTGCATCCATTAATCTCCATTGTGCGTTCGGACGGACTAGAGCAATTCCAGCAGGACAATGCGACACCCCACACGTCCAGAATTCCCGCAGAGTGGATCCAGGAACACTCTTTTCAGTTTAAACCGTTCCGGTGGTCACCAGATTCCTCATACACAAACATTATTTAGCATATCTAGGATGCAAATGGAACGTGTTGTTCAGAAGAGATCTCCACCCCCTCGCACTCTTACAGATTTATGGGATTCAGGGTGTCAATTCCCTCCATCACCACTTCAGCCATTAGTCTAATCCATGCCACGTCGCGTTGCGGCACTTCCGCGTGCTCGCGGACGCCCTACATGATATTAGGCGTATACTGGTCTCTTTGGGAGTCTTGTGGTTTGATGCAGCCTACAGCCTACCACGAATTCTTGTCCTGTGCCAGCCTCTCCATTTCAGAGTAATAATTTCACCATACATCCTCAGTTATTCCTTAAATATATTCCAGTCTCCACCTTCCTTATAATGAACCAGGTTTACGAGGATCTACTACTTTGCTGCATGAAGCCATTCCATGGGGATCTGTGAGAGGTAGGTCCAGAGCATTGTCGGCTTTACACCCCCAACATAGGTAGAGTATACAAGCTGCTTTAACAAACACAGATATACTATCCCCCACTTCTGTCACCAATCGACGATTTTTTTTATTCTCTGAGATGCATTTTTAATCCACTGCTTTAGTATGCCATCTGAACATTGTCTTCGAAACAAAAGTTTCCTTTTACTTTTTCTGATAACACGCATCTCTAAAACTACGCTGACACAACTACTACTCGCAGTGCTACCACATGCATCATACTGGTAGTTAACTTAAGTTCCCTTTTTATTGCACACTTTTTTACAGACTGACTACGACTTACAATGCCATGCTTTTTTCTACCCTTTCTTTTCAAAACCAACTTCCTTGTATGTTTCAGCGCTTTTTTGTGTGCGCTGAATCTCAGTGATGCTGCACACAGTTTAGGTTGTCCTGTTTTCATGATAATAAACACTTGCAACAATGTAAAACTTGCATCTGTCTCCTTCGGTTGAGACAATGCCTCCTTGAGTTTCAGTGTCTGCTTAAAAACAATTAAGCAATATTTTTTCTTACCCTCATTACCTACAAAACTGCAAGTATCGTGAAATTTACCCTGATCCTCAGGCACACTTCCTGAAAGGATTCAATCTTGTCACCTCGATCATTAGACTTACAAGAACTTTTTTGTCCTTCTCTTCCTCACTCTGATCTTTTGAAGATGGTGTTGCCACCCCAAGTGGTGACGAATCAGCGACCTTCAGAAATAAGTGTGTCTGTATTACTTCGTTATCCACAACATTCTCAACCCAGCTCACGTCATCAATAGCGTGCCGTGCATTCTTGAGAAATAGCTTTCCGTGCATTTTCCATAGTATCTACCTTAAAATCACCATCTGCAGTTCCACTCGGCACGACGCAAAATTCAGTGGCACAAGTACATCTCTGTATAATTGGCGATGCCTCCACCGCTTCAAAACAACAACCGTTATAACGTACTAGTGTAGGTACTGCTGCATTTCAATCAATATAACCAATATTGCTACACAAACCCCCTTTTATTTCCGCTCAGTAGACATTTACTTTGTACAGCACTTCAGATAATCCAGATTCCGCATTTTTACGAGATACTGTAGCTGAAACGTTCACATTACTCTCCAATACCTCCACATACCTAGTACTTCGCGTAGCAAGAAAACTTACAGGAATTTCCACAACCTGGGATTCCCAACAAACGTTCACTTTGTATGGCCACGAATGACACTTTTCAATCGTAATTCCGCCACTTCTCAATGAGAGATTTTACCACTGATGGATTGGCCCTATCTCTTTTTTGTATCCACCATACACCTCTTTCCTTCTTTTCCTCTCTATTTCCTCTAAACCTTCGTCCACTTGTTTCTTGGCACGCAGTGTATTAATTCTCTAGCTTTCTGTTCGAGTGCTGCTTCTGAATACCTATTCCGACAGAGCAACAACAAAAACTTCCATACTAGCATTGCGTATTTCTTGCTGCATCTTGTGTAAACAGTAAAGAAATATATAATACAAAAGGGAATTGACACCAGGTTCACACTACAGAGTACTCATTATACAACCAGTTATTCTACCTGTATTTCTTACCTTGTATCGGAACCCACTTACACTTACTACAGTCTTGTGCGAAATGACCCCAATGTCGACAAGTGAAACATATCATTGGCACAGCAAAGCTTGCTCAGAAATTCTTCCAAATACTCACCTGACAAGTGTTAAACATTACTCGCTACAGTTACCCTTAAAAGCAGACCGGCCTGTAGGATCACACGCTTGTACAAGAGTTTCCATCAGGTTAAAATGAACATCGCTTTGAGCCACCATGACCAATGAATTACGCAACGAAAACGGTCAGTTACAAGGTAAACAAAATGTTTCTAATTCACCACCCTGTATTCTGCGAATTACAGACTGCAAGGTGAGTGAAGCTGCAGTTGTGATCGTAGCGCTTGTGACGTTAGCGCCGTCAGAATTTACGCCGGTCGTAATAGTGTCTGATATACGAACGTTGTCTGGAAACCTTTTTATCTTTTGTCATTTCACAGCACAAATTGCCTTCTCCAGCGTAATGAACACTTCGCTATTCACACACTTCAGTCTGACAAGGAATGTGGACAAAGTACTTCATCGATTGTGGCCTTTGTGAAGTTCAGGAACTAGTGACGATGTCGGGCAGGTAGCTAAAACAAGTGTATGTAGGCGCAAGCTTACCATGGCTAGCTGAGAGCTCGGGCAGTTAGCCAAAGCTGAGGCCCAAGACCCAGTTCAGCAACAGAGCCTACAGCCGAGGAGGCGGTGCTGTGGACAGCCAGGGAGGTGGCACCCAGGTGTCCTGCCGAACAGGTTGTGGGCAGCAGTTCGCAGTCACATAGTACGGCCCTTTACCACGGGAAGCCAGGCTTGTCCATTTCTTTTAAAACATGGTAGCAGCCAAGCAGCAGTGGTAGCTTTCAATGACAGTCTGCAAGAGCTAAGTCCCACCACAGTCAGCTGGCTGTGCTCTCGGAGGCAAAAATCTCCTAGCAGCAGGCGGCACTTGCACAATATGCGAACCAATTTAACCTGTAACTAGGCACACTGTCATTCCATTAGAATCAAAGATACAAATGGGATGACCAAACAATGAGACGGGAAATTCTGAAACAGTTGTACTTAAGCTTAACTAAACGTCACTGTGGCTGGCGATGTGGTAATTTGCTCTCATTATCCAGAGGTGTCAGCTGACTTATACCCACTGAGGTTTCTCAGCTGTTATCGTTCCCCTTACCTTCCCACTTTCCCTTAGTGCTACAATGGTGTGAAATGGCTGCGTTCTGAGGTTAAATGTTACTTTTCCCTACTGTTAGGGTCACAGGACGACGCTTTACTTGCTGTCATACTGCGCTGTTTGCAGTTATTGATTTGTCGTTCAGCTCAGTGTGGAAATGTATTGCGAGTGACACACTGCCTTCGGCAACATTGCACTTCTTACACTCACCGAATATCCTTCGCCGTCTCCGATAAGTAATAACTTTAAACATTTATATGCATTGAATGATAGTTGGTCCTGATGCTAACGTAGACTGTGATATGACTCGCACTTCACCAGCAAAAAGAATAGATTTCAGAGGATATTGGAAAGGAAAGACACAGCTCCTTCGCAAGGAGCAGAAAGGTCCTCTTCGACAAATGCAATAAAGTTGGAGCAGCTAACAGAAGAGGAGAGAAGGAGTCTCAGCGTGTGCACAAGCAATCGGGCTCGACGCGGAAATGCCAGCCGTCTTGTTGAGTGTATCACACAGCACAGTAGGCCTACTGCACCGAAAATAAAACTTTATAGCTGCTTGCTGACACATATTCCTCTGCGTAATGTATCTTCGAGTTTTTTTACAGTTGTTGAACCGCTAATTCGGCAGCGGTGTTGATGACAGATGGTGATGGGATTGTTGGAGTGGAAACATGTGAGAGCCATTGCTGCGTTTCTCAGCAAACAGTAAAGATCTAAGTTGTAGCAACAAAACCTGCAACCAGTCACTAGTACTTATTAAATTCGTTCTCCGCAATTACATTCGATCTAACACTCATCATAAGGTGCTGTTATATACAGAAATACAAATTGAGGACAATAAAAAACGTAGATTCTTTTCAGTAGACAGTTTTCTGCCAAATCAGTGTGTTCTGTGATGTTGTTAAAATGCCGAACTTCATTTGAAAGAATCTCTGAATAGGTGTATACCACTTTTTCAATATGGGACGCCTTCCATTCGTCATGGACTGTAATTAAGAGCGAAAACTCACACGGGACCTATGTTCACAGGAATCTTCATGCTTCTATTACCATGTGTTTTCTTGAGACAGTTTTCCCTGTTAACTGTAATCATCCGTTAGCATGTAATTGTATACGATGATGCGATTCCGCCCTAAGCTAACCGTGTTTCGTTACACCAGCAGAAAGTAACTGAATTGTATGTATGTACATTTTGATACATGTGCACTTCAGTATGAATGTTACAGAATTAAAGGCTGAGTTTAAGGTCATAATAACTGAACAAGTTAAAAGACGTCAACTACTTTCCGAAGATGCGTATCAACTTTCACTTGCTTATGCCTAACAGTTCAGACAAGAAAAGAGGCTTTGAAATTTTTTTGCTTTAGAAGAATTCTGAAGATTAGATGTGTAGATCGTGTGACTAATCAGGAGGTACTGGATAGAATTGGCGAGACCAGAACTTTGTGGCACAGTTTGAATAAAAGGAGGCATTCTTTGATAGGATACATTCTGAGACATCAAGGGATCAGCCATTTAGTACTGGAGAGGTGTGGGGGGTAAGAATAGTGGAAGGAGCCCAAGAGATGAACACAGTACGCAGCTTCAAAAGTATGTAGGTTGCAGAAGTTAGTCGGAGAGGAAGTGGCGTGCACAGTATAGAGTAGCATGGAGAGCTGTATCAAGGCAGCCTTCGGACTGAAAACCAAAACAACAACAACAAAATGCCTAACCTGTAGATGGTTGAAGTTATCTCATACCCTTCGAGATCATTCGCCCATTATTTCTAGAAGGTCTTCTCTTAGACCACATCAAATGGATTTTATCCGATTACTGACATTACTCATGAAATCATGATGAACTGCTGTACTTCTGTTACTCTTACTTAAACAGTACTGCCCCTAACCGTACACGAAAGATCGTACTGAACCAACACTAAAATAGCATGTTAAACCTTACTCGAAGTGATCATTATAAGACTAATAATGAAAAACAACACGTGGGATTCTCTACGACTTTACAGTGGCGACAGATTCCTTATGGACTCACTACTGATATCGAAACTCAATACTTCCTTTCTTATGCCCTTATTATAAGAATGTCTCTAAGGGAATGGAACTTCGTGATTATTAAATACATATGAAACATTATCGGGAGTGGAGCGTGGAAAGAAAGTGAATCAAATAAAAATCAGCTCCTAAAATATCGACAATTATTATACACAGTCCCCTACCACACAAGGAAAAAACCATTCCTTTATGAAGAAACTATAGTTTATGATCGTCCCTAGCGGTTTAGACAACAAGAGAACAGAGCCTTTTGAAATGCGATGCTACAGAAGAATGCTGAAGCTTAGGTTGGCAGACCGCGCAACTAGTGAAGGTACTGAACAGAATGGGCGAGACAAGAAATCTGCTGCACAACTTGACTAAAAAAAAGGATCGGTTGACAGACTCATTTTAAGACATCAGAGACATTCTCCTCTCAGAAGATCATGTTGCTTTAGAATTAATGAAAAAAAAATAATGCTGAATCGCCCCAAATAATCACATATATGGAGGAGACGACCTAAGTCTGGAGCTCCCGGTAAAACCCAATTATTTGAATAAAACCTGATGCAGGGGAAGATTATCATGCATATGGGGACTCATTACGCTCAGATTAGAATCATTTACCTAGAGATGGAGGCTATGAATGTATGGTGGAACCGGACCAACTCGCAAAAATAATATAGATTAATTCCGACAAAATCTGATACAGGAGGTCATTATCATGGATATAGGGTTTCGTTCTACTTCCTGAAGAGGATCTCTCGAAGAGTTTATAACCATAAAACAAACGATGGAAAACATATGATAGTCAGTGCCACATAAAAGACAGGCTCAAAGAATGTATAGCACTCAAAGAAGAACACCATGGATCAATCTCGAATAATAATAGGAAAGCCTGCTGAAGTCGACGAAACGAAAGAATGATGAATTGAATTAAAAGCACAGTAAAACGAGACAAGAGACCACCATCCATGGTACGGAACAGTCTTTCATACCAGAAAAGTTCATGTACGACGAATAAAAGCCAAATGAAACCAAAGTATTAAATAAACATAGCAAGACATAACACTCTGAACTTAGTAACCAACTCATGATAATCGCACATGGACAGATATCGCCTAAGGACACTGCACGACTACAAAACTATATGTTATAACGTAATTTATTTAGTTTCAAAGTCTAGCATCACTGGAAAAAGCATGATTAATTACTAACTGGTCAGGAAAAAGCAGGGACTTTCATCTGTAAGGCATTCTAACAAACACAAAGCAAAGTGACTTAGACTACGCCATGTTGCAGTGAAACAGATACAATCACACCTTGGGGAATGCAGTAGGAGTATCTAAAAAGGAAGTCTCCAGGCGCCCATTATAAACGTAGCGTTGTTTTATGCATGGATGGAGGTCGCAGCGCTTGGCTAGCCAATGGAGCGAACACGAAGAAACTGGTAATGCTCTGTATTTGCAGCACGCTGTGTTACTGTACATCAATGGAGCGTGAACAGGTATTTTTGTGGCCAAACCTTCCCGGTTTTAAATAACCTCAATCTGTGCTTTAAAGTGGCGACAAATTGCGGGCAATCGCTTCAAATTTCTTATTGAAGAGTTATTATAATACTGCTATTGAATGACCAGTTGGACTTATAATTCTTTATTGCATAACTTAATATTTTTAAATGCATTATCACCATTCTCTACGAAATGAGCCGTTTGCGTACTACATGGATTGTTGTTAAAAAAAAATTTAAATGATCGATTACTGATTCCAAAGTAACTGACGGATGCAGGGATTTGATCGTAAAGTTTAGTCCCTATCACAAGAATAGTGCCTTTATCACAGCACTGCCTACCTTCGACATCGTTTTGATGCTGTGAATATATCTCTCCGATGAGCAGCAAGAGTTGCAGGTGCAGAGAATGAGAGATTCTGTCTTACCTTAGTAAAGCCTCTGTAAGAAAAATAAGGTCTAGGTTTTTACCGTCGCCAAGATCTGAAGGAGCTAGTAAAGTTTTATTTCATTTTTAAATTTAATGTGAATTTATAGCAGAGTTGTTAACTGTACTACGTACTCAAAATTTTAATATGCAAGCAAGCCAAACTGATTCTAACGTCATTTCTGGCAACTATCTTTAAACTGTTTTACACTATTAACTGGTGAAAGTAATTAACTGTGTAGCGGAGTTTTAATCCTCGTATTTGTGTCAGCAAATGCAAACACAAAGGCTCTCAAGCACAGGTGCCTAAAATTGCTATTCAAACCACTGCATTACAAGCATTGGATTCTGAAAAACTATAATCTGGAAATATTATTACGATGTAAGGACCGCAGTTTTCAATCGAATTATTGTTTCCAATAACATGATACAGGATTAAGGTTAATATAGTGATTCATACCCCAAATGAAACTATAATCAATATTGTTACTAAACTATAATGTTTAAATTAATTATTGTTCCATTTTGACTTTATGTGAGTGGCCTCCTTGCATTAAGTTACTGAAGACAAAGAAAGTCTCGCCGTGTCGTGATTTGAGCCAACGGAAGTGTGCTTGTGGTTGCATTGTCGAAGCATTTGTGGACAATGATCTCACACCGCGTTTTCGTGCCTCTGGTAACCTAATACACGCCTCAGAGCGATTGTTACAGCTGTAGCCATAGTTCACGAAACTTCACAATATTATAGGTGCTAAAATACATCTGCTACTTCACAGATGAGACGACTTAATAGCGTGTTGCTGAAAAGCCACCACACTTTGATGAAGGCTCGACACACTTTTAGCACCACAATAATTTTTACATTCGCGACCATCAACAAGCATCTACACTGTATGAAGCATTGCCACTTTCTTTACTTTCCGCTACGGTTGCGCATGGCACTATTAGTCGAGCCAACCCAATCATCCAATCCGATTACTGGATATTCGTGTTTTTTCTCTTAATCAAACCATCGATTAAATCCTAGGATGCCGGCCGGGGTGGCCGTGCGGTTCTAGCCGCTACAGTCGCAGGTTCGAATCCTGCCTCGGGCATGGATGTGTGTGACGTCCTTAGGTTAGTTAGGTTTAAGTAGTTTTAAGTTCTAGGGGACTGATGACCTCAGCAGTTAAGTCCCATAGTGCTCAGAGCCATTCGATTTTTTTTTAATTCTTAGAGTACAACAGTCATTAGAGTTGGATAAATTACGTGTTACATCTTTTCCTCAATTTTAAGTAATGTATGTACACAAAGTAACACGTTTCACTAGTTTATAAAGATATTTCTATTGCCAACCTCCATATCTTGTTTCAAGATTAATCTGCTTTTATATCAAAATTATTTTAAAAAATTGTTTAGTTGTATGTTATAGTTGTTCCATTAGACATGTTCCACATTTTCTTGAGTTATACCTAAAGCTATAATTGCAAAAAAAATTCTCACCACAACAACCATACTTTTGTGCGCCAGTTAGTGTATCAGTTGTCTTATAAACTAACCAACATAAATATAGAAATCATAGAATAATAATTTACGAAAGATACACATATAAATTTTTACAAACTTCATATTAACTTCAAGTGTTACACTTTCTAAGCAGTTGCAATTGCTTTCACTTACAAATTTAAATTTCTTCAAATATTTTAAAATTTTCATCCCTATTTACTACAAATATATTCATCATTTTACCAGTTTACCAGCGTCTATATACGCAAATAATTGAGAAATCCTGACATGTTATATATCTATACCTTTCCACTAGGACTATGAATCCTATAGCGTCTGTTGTTCCTACGTGTTTCGTTCCCTTCTTTCAACTTTGGTTGTTTACTGAGTCTTTTTCTCGTATTTTCATGTATTCCTCATCGTTTGTTACTCACTTTCAATATAACTTTTGCCACAAAGACATTTTTTTTATATAATCATACCTTTATATTTCATGTTAGAGTTCTATCATATCTCGCAAGATATAGTTTAGATATCCGATGAAGACAATAACTTTATGCATTGATAGAGACATAACATGCTGATTCGTTTATATGTCATTGTGTTTGTTTCAAGTCTTATAAGTTTAGTCACAATTCTTGCTTCATATCGTCTTAGATCTAACGGCTTTATAGATATAGGAAACTCCAAGTAATATGCATTGGTATTTACGAATGTACATGAACTAGAAGTCATTTTTCTTGTGACTGATCTCGCTTGAATTTTCATGGGTCATAATTGAAACCAAGTCAGCAACAGCAAATTTCGTACTATTTAACTTTTCAACAAGCCTACGAATCCTGGCTTTTCCTTGCTTACTGACTTCATTTTTAACCATCTCTTTCTTTTCATCAACAGCACTTTCTATATGTGGAAATAACTCTGTCAACTCTCCTAACAAATGTTTAAGCTGTTTTTACTATTGCTTTATGCAAATGATATGCAGTTAACACTTTGGTTGACATTAAGTTTTATTGTATCAAGGTAAAAGTTTGATAAACACGTCTGGATCTAATGGCCCATTTTCCTCTATTATTTCTTCAACGTCTTATATTCTTTTTCTACCCGGTGGGACCACTTTGTTGACCATTCCTTCATAGAATTTATTTATCTGGTGAATCCTCTCTTTGTAGCTCTTATGGTCTCACTTTCCTTTTCCATTAACAAGTCATTTCTTTAAAGATTCATCCAACGTACACAGCTTGACCCTTGCCTGGAGATGTCTTCCTCCTCCTCACTGCTACATCCTTCACCGTCTTCTTGAACTGTAACATCTTCTCGATTTGTGGTTTCGCCACCTGTACCTTGCAACTCTTCTGAGTCGTCATGAGTAGCGGTAATGTCTGTAAATGCATCTTGAAGTAGGCTTGTTTCCCCTTGGTTCTCACTAGCCTCTGTTTATCTTTCATTATAGCTGAGGTCCTCATCCGTATTCGAAGATAATGCCTTCTGAGAATGCCTCTTTCTTAAACTCACTCTCTTCTAACACGAAACCATGAGAATCGTAAGATACGTTATCTTCATCCAGTCACGTTGTTATTATTGGCCTTCCTTCCTGTATCACATCAAAATTGAAATATGTATTTTGGGCCAAAGTTGTTGCTCCATCAACACATTCCTCATCTTCGTCGCTTTCACCAAACTCTGAATCAGTTTCATCATTGCCTGTTTCATTATACCTACTGCATATTGGTCAGAGAATATACATTCGTCATCAGTGTGCTACTAACTGGATCGTCGCCATTAACATAAACATTCTACCTTTACCTCATGAACATCGAAAGCAGCATGGCTCTCTACTAATCTCATCTACGAATCTTGTTCATCTTCTTCAAAAGTTACCGTTTTAACAGGAGTCCTGCTTAATCTATGCATAGGATTATTTCATCTACATTATCTTCGGCAAGCATCTTATTGCCATGTCCTTCTTTCTATCTTACTTCCCGTTAATGTCAGTAGAACCTCCTTCGTTTTCTCAGTCTTGGAACAAATCGTCCAATTGAATGAGTTTCTTCACAAATACCTCCGCCTCGTCTCCCTTGTCCATTTGTCGGTAACTGTCATGGAAAGCGACAATATGCCATTCTGCCTCTACTGCCGCTCTCACACCGATCCCTTACTTCAATTTGCTTATCGTCATTTTCCTTAAACTCCGATCGGTTGCTCTTTCTCCGAACTGGTTATTGTATGACCAATCCAGTACTCAAAGCTAACGTTTGAACACTTACTGTATTACAATTGCAGTCCCTCTTTTGAAACCATTTTCCTTTCAGGCATTACTTTGGCCTCCACTTCCTTACCCCGCGTCGGAGATACATATAATTCTTGTCGCCTTTGGATCAACCACTTTTTCTCGCGCCAGACAGACCCTCGACCTGCGCAGGAACTAGTTTTCATCGGTGTCTATTCTGTTGTGGACGTTACCTCGCCCACGGTTATCAAAGTTGCCGCTTCTGCGTGCTCTCATCATATTAAATTGTTGTCTATTCAGGCCACAGCTATTAGGTACATTCCCTGAAATTCAGATGTTCACTCGTTTAGCGCCAACAGTCTCCATTGTCTACTTTTATTCAAAAACTCGTCTAGTGTCTTCTGCTTACTTCCAACGCAACATTTGTGTCATCTGGAAACTTTTTGCAGAGTTCGCATACTATCTCAGAATCCGACTTTCTGTTTATCACGTATTTGGGTTTTCAAAACCATGAAACGAAATTCTTTCATGGAGTACGTTCCATGATTATCTTGCATTTGTGTGACGACAAAATCGCTCCACAAAATGTCTTTTTTTTTTTTTTTTGGATAGACCACGATTCTTCGAAAAAGTCTTTTTAAATACTGCATATGTCATACTAGTGGTGTCTAGATTCAAACCCCACCTTTTTGCATTACCTGCTAGAGCGTCATTTACTACATTGATTTTCACCCCAGTACTCAAACCATTCGGTAGCACTTGTTCACAGTTCTTTATACAATTTAATGGGTGCCATTCTCATTGTTTCTTCAACCGATCGTTTCTCAGCAGTTCATATTTTTGTACTATTAGTGGAACATCCAACTCTGTAACTGTCGACGTAACGATTCTACTTTATATCGAATTTCAATGATAGCGTTACCTAATGTATTTCGCATACTCAAGTATTTAGTACAGATGAAACTGTTTTTCTGCAAGCTGGAATGTCTGCATTTGTTTTCGCAGAAATTAAGGTTTCTAATACAGGAACAACTGACTGTATCTTTCCATCTAACATTGGTTCTATAATTGTATTTCAGAATCTAGTCTGGCTCTAATATCAGTAACGTACGTTTGAACATCCGACATTTCCTTTCTCATAGAACTTATCGATTTACCAAGTTGTGTTCTTCTATGCCTCAGTTGTGTCAAAATAGTCAAGTTCGTCTTATAATTACTTTATTACTTTCTTACTACTGAAATAAGTTTGAAATTTGAAAGACTGTTTTTAAAATTAGCCTCCACTTACTTATTATGTGTTTTCAGGTCTCCTATTTGACTTGTGAAATGAATATGCTGAACATATCCATATTCTCACTCATGATCGTTAACAGTGGCATTACTTCAGTTTCGAGCCACTGTTACATCTTTATTACATTACGATCTGGTAGCCCATTTTCTGATTCTAGAGTTTCACGTTTCATTCACTAACCGCAAGGGGACGGGTTCTGTCCCAATTTCCGCAAAAACCGATTTTTTTTTTCAAATCCTGAGTCGTCTACACAACTCGCGCTTCTACATTTCCCTACAGGTGTCATCTGTTGGCAATCTGGTGAACTTCAAACGTTCCCACGTATATTGTTCTTACCTGCTGCGTCACTAATCGACTTCATCTTGAATACTGCTGTCGGTCTTTTATCGCCACGCGGGATTAGCCGAGCGGTCTGTGGCGCTGCAGTCATGGACTGTGCAGCTGGTCCCGGCGGAGGTTCGAGTCCTCCCTCGGGCATGGGGATGTGTTTTCGTCCTTAGGATAACTTAGATTAAGCAGTGTGTAAGCTTAGGGACTGATGACCTTAGCAGTTAAGTCCCGTAAGATTTCACACATATTTGAAGCTTTTTTTTTTTGTCGTTTATCTCGGTTTCATTCCAGTTTCGATACCCTCTTTTCTGCCTTAGCTGTCGCGTAAATGCAATCCTGCTAAATTTTTCTCAAGGTTTTAAATAAATTTCTGGCACTGTTTAACAAGTTCGCGTATTTAGACTTCACTAAAAACTGGTACAAACTTTTTAAGTTTTTTGCCACGAAAATTTTTGCTTCAGTCATGCCGTGTGTTACCGAAGGTAACACGTAGCAAGGGCCTGTGCGGCAGATTACTGGAATGACCCATCACGGGAAAGCCACGTGACTGGCCGTCAAATCTACGTCACTATTTATGCAACTGTGATTTTGATATGTCCTGCCACGGCAAAACCACGTGTGACATAACATTCAGGATTTTACGTAAACCCAATCTGTGCAATTAATTGCTTACAATCGCTTAAAGTTTCTCATTTAGCAGTTATTATAAAACGGTTATTGTGTGCCCAGTTGGTCTTATAACTCCTTGTTGCATAACTTAATATCGTTTACATGTACCAAGTATAGTTAAACTTTTGTTTTCAATAAGGGAAGCTATTGCTCGTGATTTTATACTTCGCAGACGTTATTAGTGTAAACAAAATATTGGCCCCGACAGTCGTTGGAGTATTTGTATTGTATTTATTTGGATAATCGACGTTATTATTACCATCATTCTTTATGAATTGAACCGTGTACGTACTAAGTGCGTTGTTCTTAAGCAATTTTTAAGGCGATCGGCTACAGATTCCGAAGTTACTGAAGTTTGTGGTTTCGGGAGCTCGACTGTAAAATTCACTCCCTATTACAACAGTACTTACTGCCTTATATAGCATTGCCGACATTCACCATCATTTTGATACATCCATCCGTTGAACAGCCAGAGTTGTAGATATAGAGATATTAAGCCATCTGAAAGAAGTATTAAGTCTAGGTTCACACCGTCGTCAACCTGTGAAGGAACTAGTTAGATTCGGTTTCATTCTTAAATTTAGTATGAATTGTTAACTACACTTTGTACTCAAAATTCTAAGACGGAATAAAGGCAAACATGCTAATGCCATATTCTGGCAGCTATTTATAAAATATTTTACGTAATTAATTGTTGAAAATAATTAACTGGATTGTAAACTTTCAAACCTCGAATTCATGTCAGCAAGCAGAAAAGCAAAGGCAATCAATTCTTAGGTACATAAAACTGCTGTTTAAACGACTGCATTATTAGCATTGGATTATTATGATCTCGAAACATTATTACCATTCTAAACATTGCAGTTCTTTTTAAAGTTATTATGTTGAATAAAATGACAACTTATTAAGCATGGTACAATGATGGATAACTCTATATACACTGAAGGCCAAAGAAACTGGTATAAGCATACGCCTTCAAATATAGAAACATGTAAAAAGGCAGAATGGCGCTGCGGTCGGCAACGCCTATAGACAGAACAAGTGTCTGGCGCAGTTCTTAAATCGATTATTGCTGCTGCAATGGCAGGTTTTCAAGATTTAAGTGAGTTTGAACGTGGTGTTATAGTCGATGCACTAGCTATGAGACACAGCATCTCCGAGGTAGCGATGAAGTTCATTTTCCCGTACGACCATCTCACGAGTGGAAGAACGGGACCAACGACGACTTAAGAGAATCGTTCAACGTTACCGAAGTACAACCCTTCCACAAATTGCTGCAGAATTCAATGCAGGCCCATCAACAAGTGTCAGCGTACTAACCATTCGACAAAACATCGTCGATATGTCAATGTCAATTAAATTCACCAAAAGCCGTGTAACTTAAAATGTTATTTTATTTCATTTTGAAGGCTGCTAGTTTCAGTATTTCACTATGCCGTCTTCAAGCCCCACATGCACCTCTCCAAAAGAACGAAAATATACGGCCATAGGTCATTGGATGTTGTGAATTCATTCGTTTCAATAGTGATTCCACGAAGACTTGATAGTGGACCGACAGAGATTGAAATATCGATATAGGCTTTCAGAGCCGAAGGCCCACTCGTGTACCTTCGATGACTGCACGACACAAAACTTTACGCCACGCCTGGACTGTTGATGACGGGAAACATGTTATCTGGTCGTTCGAGTCTCTTTTCAAATTGTATAGAGGGGATGGACATGTACGGGTATGGAGACAACCTCATGAATCGATAGACCCTGCTTGTCAGTGAGGGACTGTTTAAGTAGGTGGAGGCTCTGTAATGCTGTGGGACACGTGCATTTGGAGTGATAAGGAACCGCTGATACGTCTAGACACGTCTCTGACAGGTGACATTTCGACGGACTTGGGCAATTCCAGCCGGACAATGAGACACCCCAGAGCTACAGAGTTGCTCCAGGAACGCTCTTCTCAGTTTAAACACTTCCGCTGGCCACCAAGCGCACCAGACATGAACATTATTGAGCATATCTGGGATGCCTTGCAATGTGCTCTTCATAAGAGATCTTCATATCTCTTGCTCTTACGGATTTATGGACAGCCCTGCAGGATTCATGGTGTCAATTCCCTGCAGCACTACTTCAGCCATTAGTCGAGTCCAGGCCACATCGTGTTGCGGCACTTCTCCGTGCCCGCGGGGACAGATGTACCAGTTTCTTTGGCTCTTCAGTGAATAAAAGAAGTTTTCCCAACTGACTCTCTCCCTCATTGACGCATCATCGCCCAGTCCAAATCAGTAAGGATAGAAACTTCAAATTTGCCGACGGTATTGATCTTATACTGTAGGCGTCGTTGAAGAAAGGATTTTTTAAAATTCTTGCACTAAGGGATTGAAATAATGGGTGAAGTTTTTGTTAAAATATATCGTTCTCAAATAACTACAAAAATACTTTTGAAGCTACTTCTGTGAACGTTGTATTTGACTCCTCGGTTACATACGAAAAAACACATGTTTCAGTGTTTTTGGAACTTCAACCGCTAATAGAGGAGAGATAGGGGATGAGATATTTTATCACAGTCTTTCATTATGAAAGCCTTTCTGAAGTGAATCTATGTAAATTTGAATTTTTCTACTGAGAAATAAAAAAAAATACATGTTTCACTGTTTTGGGGAATTCAACCCCGACGAGAGTGAAAACGGAATGAAAACTTTTACGGAAATATTCTGAAGCTAAAACTATGAAAATTCGTGTTTGGTTTCTCGGTTAGAAACAAAAAATTGGCATATCACTGTTCTTGGAAATTCCTCCCATACGAGGGTGATGTGTTTAATGGTTCAAATGGCTTTGAGCACTATGGGACTTAACATCTGTGGTCATCAGTCCCCTAGAACTTAGAACTACTTAAACCTAACTAACCTAAGGACATCACACACATCCATGCCCGAGGCAGGATTCGAACCTGCGACCGTAGCGGTCACGCGGTTCCAGACTGAAGCGCCTAGAACCGCACGGTCACACCGACCGGCTAAGTTTAATGAAAATATTTCATTGTGAAACCATTTTTAAAGCTAAATCTTTGAAACTTAGTGTTTGGATTCTCGGTTGGGAACGAAAAAAACGTGCTTCACTGATTTTTAAAATACAACCCCTAAGGAGGCGAAATAGGACCAAACCACTAAAGATAGGAACCCGAAATTTAAAGAGGGTGTGGATTTTATAGGTTGGCAATTTTTATGAAGGGAGTATCCGAAATTCCATCCTAAACGACTGAACACGGATGAAAGACTTTATGAAAGTATCTTCGTTGATCCATTATGGATCGTGGGGCGACGGCTGGCATGAACTTCTTGTTGCAATAATTTACCAAGAGCCGTATGTACTGTAGATATTTATTTTATGAACTTCTATGAAACTGGTAGCACATATAAGTTCATAAAATAAAATAAATTTCTGCAATACATACGGCTGTTGGTAAATTATTGCAACAGGAAGTTTACGAAACTATGTCGCTATGAAGACAATTTCGAAGTTGGAACTATGGAATCTGGTATTTGGTTTTCCAGAGAGAAATTTAAAAAATTGTGTTTCAGTATTTTGGATATTCAATCAGTGTGGGGGTAAAAAAATGTGTGAAAGTTGTTTTGAAAATAAATTATTACTAAAAAACTACTGAATAATTTTTAAGTCTGGAACTATGAAAACTGTGTTTGACTTTTCGGCTACAAATAAAGAAGTTTCAGAGTATTTTCAAAATTCAACCCCCGGTGGGTGAAATACGGGATGAAGATTTTAACAGATATTTCCTTACATTAAAAAGCTTTAAAGCCAAATCTATGAAACTTGGCATTTAACTTCTCAGATAGATGTAAAGATATATTCATTAGAGGATGAAGGTTTCTATGCAAATAGCTCCACAAGAGCGCAAAAGGCATGGCTAACAAAAACTTTATACTCCAGTTACCAGAATCACGTTTTGGTGAGAATTATATTCGGAAAAGGCTATGCTTATTTGGCCTTAATTATCGCGGAAACATTAGAATGTGACGCAGTTTGAGAACAAAAAAAATCTCTATTAAATATAACCAAAAAACTCTATACATCTCATAGAGTGTGCGCGAGCGAAGGAGGAGGCGCTAAGCTACTATCAAATAAAAACTCTAATTACTGTTGTTACTTAACTATAATGATTAAGTTAATTGTTGTTCCACTTTGACCTAACGTGTCTGGCCTTCTTACAACACGTTACTGAACAGAATGAAAGTCTTTCCTTGTCGTGATTTTCGGTAACGGAAGTGCGATTCTAGTTGCGTCGTCGAAGCGGTGGTGGATGACGACCTCACGCAGTGACTTCACCTCTCCAGTAACTTAATACACGCCTCAGAGCCATTGTTGCAACTGCCGCCATGGCTCACGGAACTTCACAGTATTACATGTCCGAAAATCCTTGCATCAGCCACTTGACAGCGGAGACGACTTAATAGCGTGTTACAGAAAAGCCACCTAACTTTGATGAAGATTCGACGCATTGGTAGCACTACAATAATTTTTACATTCGCAGCCATCAACAAGCGTCTATACTGTACAAAGTCTTTCCACTCTCTGCTTTCCTCTACGGTTGCGCGCGGCACCATTAGGCGAGCTAAATCCGTTGGCTGGATTTCCGTGCTATTAATTTTTCTCTCAATTAAAGCATCAGGTACAGTATAGTCGTTCCGTTAGAAGTACGTATTACTTCAGTGGGAGGAAAAGAAACTTCTTTGATCTATCCCGATACATTTGAAAACTCTCACCCACACATCCACACTGTACAGACACACGTTCTGAGCCTCCAAGTGAAAACAGAAAAGTTGCTGATGTCAACGAAATAAAACAAAAGTATTTCATTTTATTCTTTTCCCCTGTACCGGCAAATGCTCGTTTAATTAGTGAAGCAACAAACTTGACGATTATGAATCCATGAAGTTATAAGTTATGAAGGGGGGCCCAAACGTACCCCTTTGAAAGTTCACAAGACTTTACTTTAAATATAGATCTACAGTCTGCTGCAACAAACCGTGAACATGACAGAAATTGTTTAGCTTGAGGTTGCAAAAGGCAATTCTCGGTTTCAGTAGACTCACATTCTAATGTCATGCCACCACTGAAAACAATTTACTATGGAGTACCGACAAACACGAGGGTTATTCGGAAAGAAAGGAACGATCGGTCGCAAAATGAAAACCACAGTGATAATCCAATAACTCTTTACACAGGCGTATTGGGTAGTGTCTCTAGTATGCCCGTCGATCGCGTTACGTCGTTCTTTTTAGTTCTGAGCACACAAGGAGCCCATAAAGATACCTAGAACAATAATGTCTTCCGCCAATTACGAGGGCCTGGTCAGAAATTTCGCCTTAAGCTATGCAGCCAACATTACATAACAGTCTTCTTCAAGACCATTCTCAGCCGCATTCTGCAGGGGCAATGAAGATGCTCCTGCATCGTTTTCAATTGGACGTGTTTGATTACCCACAATACAGCCCGTAATTGTCTCCCTCTGAGTTTCGTCTCTGCTCACATGAACCGCTGGCTATGAAGACAACATTTTGGTACAGACAACGAGATGTAGGCCAGCGTAGAGAATTGGCGGTAAGCACTGACGGCTGCCTTCTATAATGAGGGTATTGGAAAGTTGGTACAACGCTACGACAAACGTCTAAATCGGACGGGCGGCTATGGAGATAAGTTGCTGGAAGTTGTAGATAACTGTTGCAAATAAAACAGTTTTGATTTTCACTGTTGTTCCCATTTCGCGACCTATCGTTCCTCACTTTCCGAATACCCCTCGTAAATAAAAGAATCTGAAGGGGATATACGAATATTCTGCATGTAATTACAAATATGTTGACCATATTTAGAATTATGGACATCCACCTCGTAGCGAGTAGCACTTTCTGTCCCCATGATGACAGTGGCGACGCTTCAAGGCATTGATACGTTTACCCACAGAACGCGTTCGAGAACCACTCTCCCCTATGAAAGACATGAAATGCATTCGCGGATGTGAGTACAAACCACTTCCAGCTGTATAGTGGTTTGACGTCAACGAAAATTTGTGCCAGTTAGAAAATCGAACCCGGATTCCCGCTTTACGTGAGCGGTCGCCTTAACCACTTGAGCTATCCGAGAGTAACTCACGGCCAGACCCGAACTTCTATATCTCGTCAGCCATGTATCATACCTGTACTCATACATCCCATTACGTCCACGAAATCTGTAGTTCAAAGACGGATCTACAGTCTGCTGGAAGATACCATGAACATACATGCATGTACGAAGTAACATGGTGTTGTATTTCTTCACAACACAGGCACTTCGATACCGTATCCTCGCTTCGACGCCACAACTTCCACTCTCAATTTTACGGAGATTGGGTGGCGTTGCATCTGAAAGAAAAAGGAAGAAAA
The DNA here is from genome assembly GCF_021461385.2 of Schistocerca piceifrons. Lineage (NCBI taxonomy): Eukaryota > Metazoa > Arthropoda > Insecta > Orthoptera > Acrididae > Schistocerca > Schistocerca piceifrons. The sequence continues at coordinate 239,631,717 of NC_060138.1, forward strand.
GTTAGATTTCAACATCCCTTTCGATAGTTAGGTCATTAGAAACGGAGCACAAGCTCGAACTACGAAAGGACTGGGAACGATTCGGCTATGCTGCTTTCTAAGCATCCATGCCGGTATTTATCTGGAGCAGTTTAGGGAGATCATGGCCAACCTAGAGCTGAATGGCTGTACAGGGATTTCAAGCTTCGTCCCCCAGAACCCTAGTGCTGTGTACCAACCACTGCACCACCTCGCTCAGTACTTGCTTGCGTAAGAGTGCACAAATCGTTTGAAGATGCTACAAGTGTGTTCATAAGTACTGAGATGTTAAAAGGACACCACAGTAACTTCATAACTGTGGAGAAATATTCAGACCATTCTGACAATTTTCGCCTTGCTGCCGTGGTTCATTATCGTGTTGAACGTTCAGAGTACCACCATTGACCACGTACAAACAGAGGTCACTGTTTCCTTTCCAAGAAAACTAATGTGGCCTATAGTGATCAGCTAAAAGACCATGACCACTGTCCAACATTACATGCCACCTGGTGGTGTTACGGGCACATGACGCGGACCAAGTGGTAAGTGGAACAGACACGGACAGGGGATCACCCATGCGAAGATATGGGGTGCAAATCTGGAAATTCATTCAGATAAGCGACTTTGACAAAGGGCAGATTATTGCGCTGAGTCTGTGAACGAGTAACTCAAAAACGGTGATGGTCGTCGAATGTCCACGAACTACGGTCGTGAGCATCTGCGGAAAGAGGTAGAAGGACGGTGTAACAACCAATAGGCGCTAAACGGTAGGACGTCTTCACACAACGTGGGATTCGGATGCTTGTCTGCTCTATAAAGTAGGATAGTCGGTGATGTGTCGCATCTCTGCTGAAAGAGCACAATGCTGATGCACGCACAAGTGTTTCGGAGAACACCGTCCATCGTACATTTTTGAACATGGAACTACGCAGCGAACCAACCATACGTGTTCACATCCTGACCCAACGGCATTGTCAATTACGATTTTACGAGGCACAGATCGATCGGGATTCAATCATCATCACAGAGACGTGTTGGCTATTTGTCTGAACCACGTTTTATCTACACTAGGCCGACGGTCGTCTCCACAAACGTCGCCACCGAGGTGAACGACTGCTCTAAACGTATAGCACGTCACGGATGAAGGCTGGCAGGTGCGTATTATGCTGTGGGTGTTATTCTTCTGCGCTAGCGAGGGAGATGTGGCAGTAATTGAAGACACGTTGACACCTGCGAACCACATGCATCCCTTCACGCTCGATGTCTTCCCCGACGGGCTGTCATCTCTCAGCAGTGTAATCGTCCGTGTCTCGGAGCCAGAACCGTGTTACTGTGGGCTAAGGAGCATTATTATGAACTTATGTTGATGTCTTGGAGACAAGATTCGGCTGATGTGAATGCTATGGAACCCATAAGAGTCGCTATCGAGTGCCGTCACAGCGTATATAAATCAGCGGCTCGTTATTTACGCCAATTACATGAACGATGCGTAGACATCTAGTGCCACAAATCTCCACAAAACTACTAACAAACCGTCGGATCTATGATACGAAAAATCAATTATGTGTTTCGTTAAAGACGAACAAACATGCTATTAAGTAGGTGGTGAAAAAGGCTTGGCTCTTGCAATGTATACTATTGGCCATTAAAATTGCTACACCACGAAGATGACGTGCTGCAGATGCGAAATTTAAACGACAGGTAGAAGATGCTGTGATATGCAAATGATTAGCTTTTCAGAGGATTCACACAAGGTTGGCGACACCTACAACGTGCTGACATGAGGAAAGTTTCCAACCGATTTCTCATACATAAACAGCAGTTGAACGGCGTTGCCTGGTGAAACGTTGTGATGCCTCGTGTAAGGAGGAGAAATACGTACCTTCACGTTTCCGACTTTGATAAAGGTCGGATTGTAGCTTGCGGTGATTGCGGTTTATCGTATCGCGACATTGCTGCTCGCATTGGTCGAGATGCAATGACTGTTAGCAGAATATGGAATCGGTGGGTTCAGGAGGGTAAAACGGAACGCCGTGCTGGATCCCAACGGCCTCGTATCACTAGCAGTCGAGATGACAGGCATCTTATCTGCGTGGCTGTAACGGATCGTGCAGCCACGTCTCGATCCCTGAGTCAACAGATGGGAACGTTTGCATGACAACAACCATCTGCACGAACAGTTTGACTACGATTGCAGCAACATGGACTATCAGCTCGCAGACCATGCCTGCGGTTACCCTTGACGCTGAATCAGAGACAGGGGCGCCTGCGATGGTGTACTCAACGACGAACCTGGGTGCGCGAATGGCTAAATGTCATTTTTTCTGATGAAGCCAGGTTCTGTTTACAGCATCATGATGGTCGCATCCGTGTTTGGCGACATCGGTCACCTCTCGTTCGCATTGGCGGCACTTTGAACACTGGACGTTACATTTCAGATGTGTTACGGCCCGTGGCTCTACCCTTCATTCATCCCTGCGAAACCCTTCATTTCAGCAGGATAATGCACGACCGGTATGTTGCAGGTCCTCTACGGGACTTTCTGGATACAGAAAATGTTCGACTGCTGACCTGGCCAGCACATTCTCCAGATCCCTCACCAATTGAAAACCTCTGGTCAATGGTGGCCGAGCAACTGGCTCGTCACAATACGCCAGTCACTATTCTTGATGACCTGTGGTATCGTGTTGAAGCTGCATGGACAGCTGTACCTGTAAACGCCATCCAAGCTCTGTTTGACTCAATGCCCAGGCGTATCAAGGCCGTTACTACGGCCAGAGGTGGTTGTTCTGGGTACTTATTTCCCAGGATCTATGTACCCAAATTGCGTGAAAATGTAATTATATGTCAGTTCTAGTATAATATATTTGTCCAATGAATACCCGTTATCGTCTGCACTTCTTCTAGGTTGTATCAATTTTAATGGCCAGTAGTGAAGAAGCAAATTCTCTATGTGTCATAGTTACTTTGTGAGGTATCCAGTGGCTATGGATTATGAAGACTCCTTGCACACAGCAGGCACACATCACAGTAAATCAGGAAGCTAGATATTAATTTCACTCTATTAAAGATCGCAGTGCAACAAAGCCATGGAGCACTTACATCGTAAATGTCGTACGAATAAGAAAAACGCCAGCCAACCACTCAAAGAGTGGCTGTGGTGCGGGAAGCTCCAGCTTGCCACCATTACCAGTCCAGTCTGACGCACTCATCGTTGTAGAATGAACATCTCAGCATATCAGTAGACAATGATGCTTGAAAATCGTAAAATTTTGCAATGAAACCGCACTGTTACCTGCATCACATTACTGAATTGTAGGGGAAGGGGATGAAGTGACTGGGGTGGGAAAAGTGGCCATCGCATATTTTTTGCCTTGAAAAGTGTTGCGACCTACGAGAAGTTGTCATCACACAATAACGACAAAAAAAGAAAAATAGAAAAAAAAGGCTGGACGCACCACGAAGGAATTATCCAAATTGGAAGGATATTGGTAGACGTTATTTACATGTTCAGACAAATAATGATTACAATTTCATAAAAACTGGACGATTTTACCAATAACAAGAGCTTCAGAAACTGAACCACCTCTGGTCCTTATGCAAGCAATTATTTGGTTTCGTACTGATTGACAGGGTTTTTGGATGTCGTCCTAACGTATATTGTGCCGAATTCTGTCCAATTGGAGATTTGGAAAGTCAAAATCCTGAGCTGGGTGGATGCCCTGTCCATAATGCTCCAAACATTCTCAATTTCGGACAGATCTGGTGACCTTGCTAATAAAGGTATAGCTCGACAAGCACCATGACAAGCGGTAGAAACTCCTGCCGTGTGCAGGCGTGCATTATATTGCTGAAATGGAAATGCAGTGTGGCTTTGCAAGAAGGGCTACAGAACGTGACGTAGGATATTGTTGACGTACAGCTGTGTTATAAAGACGTCGCGGATGGCTACCAAAGGGGTCCTGCTACGAAATGAAATGGCATGCACGACCATCACTCCTGTTACATGTGAAATTAATTAGCAGTTGCGAATATGGACGACCATCAGCTGTAGAATGGAATGAGACAACGAAAACTGGTGGCGGACCGCGACTCGAGCGGTCGCCTCACCATTTGAGCTATCCGTGCACGACTCGCGGCCAGATCCAAAATTCCATATATCGTCAACCGTGCATCTGCGACCTATACTCGTACATCCATTCTGTATATTCCCACACAGACCGAAGCTGTACTTGAAAGTCGCTTGCCCGGTATCGGCACATAAATACGATATTCTACATCTACATCTACATCTACACGGGTACTCTGCAAATCACACTTAGGTGCCTGGCAGAGGGTTCATCGAACCACCTTCGCAATTCTCTATTATTCCAATCTCGTATAGCGCGCGGAAAGAATGAACACCTATATCTTTCCGTACGAGCTCTCATTTCCCTTATTTATCGTGGTGATCGTTCCTCCCTATGTAAGTCGGTGCCAAAAAAATATTTTCGCATTCGGAGGAGAAAGTTGGTGATTGGAATTTCGTGAGAAGACTCCGTCGCAACGAAAAACGACTTTCTTTTAATGACGTACATCCCAAATCCTGTATCATTTCTGTGACACTCTCTCCCCTATTTCGCGATAATACAAAACGTGCTACCTTTATTTGAACTTCTTCGATGTACTCCGTCAGTCCTATCTGGTAAGGATCCCACACAGCGCAGCAGTATTCTAAAAGAGGTCAGACCAACGTAGTGTAGACAGTCTCCTTAGTAGGTCTGTTACACTTTCTAAATGTCCTGCCGATAAAACGCAGTCTTTGGTTAGCCTTCCCCACAACATTTTCTATGTGTTTCTTCCAATTTAAGTTGTTCGTAATTGTAATACCTAGGTATTTAGTTGAATCTACGACTTTTAGATTAGACTGATTTATCGTGTAACCGAAGTTTAACGAGATCCTTTTAGCAGGCATGTGGATGACCTCACACTTTTCGTTATTTAAGGTCAACTGCCACTTTTCGCACCATTCCGACTTTATTAGTCGATAAACGACAACGCCATCTGCAAACAACCGAAGACTGCTCTTCAGATTGTTTCTCAAATCGTTTATATAGATAAGGAACAGCAAAGGGCTTATAACACTACCTTGGGGAACGCCAGAAATCACGTCTGTTTTACTCGATGACTTTCCGTCAGTAACTACGAACTGTGACCTCTTTGACAGGAAATCACAGATCCAGTCACATAATTGAGACGATATTCCATAAGCACGCAATTTCACTACGAGCCGCTTGGGTGGTACAGTGTCAAACGCCTTCCGGAAATCCAGAAATACGGAATCGATCTGAAATCCCTTGTCAATAGCACTCAGCACTTCATGTGAATAAAGAGCTAGTTGTGTTTCACGAGAACGATGTTTTCTAAACCCATGTTGACTGTGTGTCAATAGACCGTTTTGTTCGAGGTAATTCATTATGGCCGGCCGCTGGTGGCCGAGCGGTTCTGGCCTACAGTCTGGAACCTCGCGACCGCTACGGTCGCAGGTTCGAATCCTGCCTCGGGCATGGATGTGTGTGTTGTCCTTAGGTTAGTTAGGTTTAAGTAGTTCTAAGTTCTAGGGGACTTATGACCTCAGCAGTTGAGTCCCATAGTGCTGAGAGCCATTTGAACCATTTGAATTCATTATGTTCGAACACAATATATGTTCTAAAATCCTGCTGCCTATCGACATTAACGATATCGGCCTGTAATTTAGTGGATTACTCATCCTACCTTTCTTGAATATTGGTGTGACCTGTGCAACTTTCCAGTCTTTGGGTACGGATCTTTCGTCGTGCAGTGAATGTGTTGTCCTGATTACGATGCAAAGTTCCTTTGGATGTGCATGCATATGCAAAGGAACTGCATCATAATCAGAATAACATAGGCAATGCAATATCGTGTCGTATCGTATTACTCCTGGTTGTCGGACAGTATGGTGAGTAACAGTCAGGTTGCTATCGCACCGCAGTCAGTGGGGTCTCCAGACACGTCTTGGGCCTGGAATCTCACTCACTGGAGAGGAATTGTCTTTATTGAAGAGTCTCGCTTCGAACTGAGTCTCGATGATCAGCGTAGGGCTCTACAACGTATTCGGTACTTTGACGATCTAATGCGCCAATTGGACAAAATTTGACACGCTATCCCACAGGAGGACATCCAACAACTGTATCACTCAATACCAAGCTGACTAACTGCTTGCATAAGGGCCAGGGCCAGAGTGGGAAAAACACGTTACTCTCTCGCTCTGTTTGTGAAGCTCTTTCTCTTGAATAAATCATCCATTTTTTCTGAAACTGTAAAAGTTTGTTTGTCCGTACATGTACATGACGTCTACTAATTTCCACCCCATTCGGACATTTCCTTCGTGGTGTGTCAATTTTTTTTTCTCAGTATGTACTATAGATCGATTTCTAAATCATTTGTATACTAATACATCACAGTTCATAAAACAGATGAGAACAGTGGTAAGAGACTAAATAAGTTAACGCATAATTATGATACTATGTGAAATATTTACGGCGATTTCTGCTGTAACTCCTTAAAAATATTTTATCTTACTATTTGGTGCAGCTTCTCTTACTTTTGAGACACTCATCGGGACTGTATTGCATAAGTATATTACAGCACCCTTACCTTATTTGCTGTTATTAATATATTTATTATTAATCTATTTCGGTATCTCCTGCAGTAGATTTTACTATGTCTCTGGCTACTGCTACTTGTTTTGTCTTTTGTTTGTGTAAGAAAGAAATCATACTTAAAAAGTCTCACAACCCTCAGGTCGCTCGTCACCTGTCATGCAGGTTTGTAGCTGCATCCACTTAGCAAGGCGCAGTACTGAACGTACACTCTAACAACATGCTCAGAGCGGTGGCTGATGGTAGCAGCTGTCTCGACAGAAATTGGAAGAAAGTGCGTAACGTCCGACCGATATTCACTAGCTTCTGGTCGCTAACGACCTTAGCTTTTAATATTATGTCCGAAGAGTATCTAAATTGAACATATCAACAAATTTAAACTATTTAAAACGTAGTTACATACAACGATTATATGATTTCTAATTCCACGTTACGCGCGCTTTCGTTTACGAGTATGTGGACACCCTGATCACAGTGATGCCTTCTGAGTAATGCTGAGTGGGATGACTGCACCGTCACAATTGTTGAAGACGAACAGGGCTACTCAGTCAGCCATCGAGTAATCTTAGAGTGGAATACCTTTCACGTCGAAAAAAAAAAAAAAAAAAAATACTTACAGATATCACGAAGAAAGGATGAGGTCAGCCACTTTAATGTAACATGTTATAAGGTCTTGTTGTTATGTATTTAATGTTTTTAGTCTGTGAAAGTGCTTTATCTTGACACAGGTGTAAGTACCGACCACATACGCTATGTGATCAAAAGTATCCGGACACCCCCCAAAACATACGTTTTTCATATTAGATGCATTGTGCTGCCACGTACTGGCAGGTACTCCATATCAGCGATCTCAGTAGACATTAGACATCGTGAGAGAGCAGAATGGGGCGCTCCGCGAAACTCACGGACTACGAATGTGGTCAGGTGATTTGGTATCACCTGTGCCATACGCCTGCACGCGAGATTTCCACACTCCTAACCATCCCTAGGTCCATTGTTTAAGATGTGATAGTGAAGTGGAAACGTGAAGGGACATGTACAGCACAAAAGCGTGCAGGCCGACCCCGTCTATTGACTGACAGAGACCGCCGACAGTTGAAACGGGTCGTAATGTGTAATAGGCAGACATCTATCCAGACCATCATACATTAACTCCAAAGTGCATCGGGATCCACTGCAAGTACTATGACAGTTAGCCGGGAGGTGAGAAAACATGGATTTCATGGTCGAGCGTCTGCTGATAATGCACACATCACGCCGGTAAATACCGAACAACGCCTCGGTTGGTTCAAATGGCTCTGAGCACTATGGGACTTAATATCGGATGTCATCAGTCCCCTAGGACTTAGAATTACTTAAACCTAACTAACCTAAGGACATCTCACACATCCATGCCCGAGGCAGGATTCGAACCTGCGACCATAGCGGTCGCGCGGTTCCAGACTGAAGCGCCTAGAACCGCTCGGCCACACCGGATGCCCTCGATTGGTGCAAGCAGCTTAAACATTGGACAATTGAACAGTGGAAAAACGTTGTATGGAGTGACGAATCACGGTACACAATGAGGTGATTCGATGGCAGGGTGTGGGTATGGTGAATGCCTGGCGAACGTCATCTGCCAGCGTGTGTAGTGCCAACAGTAAAATTTGGAGGCGGTGGTGTCATGGTGTGGTCGTGTTTTTCTTGGAGTGGGCTTGCACCCCTAGTCGTTTTGCGTGACACTGTCGCAGCACATGCTTACATTGATGTTTTAAGCACCTTCTTGCTTACCTTGTCGAAGAGCAATTCGGGGATGGCGACTGCACGTTTGAACACGATCTGGTACCTGTTCATAATGCACGGCCTCTGGTGGAGTGGTTAAACGACAATAAAATCCCTGTAATCGACTTGCCTGCACAGAGTCCTGACCTGAATCCTATAGAACACTTGTGGGGTGCTTTGGAACGCCGACTTCGTGCCAGGCTTCACTGACCGACATCGATACCTCTCCTCAGAGGAGAACTCCGTGAAGAGTGGGCTCCCATTCTCTTTCCAGCAGCTGATTGAACGTACGACTGCGAGAGTGGAAGCCGTCATCAACGCTAAGGGTGGGCCAACACTAGCATTACAGATGAAGGGCACCACGAACTTGTAGGTCATTTTCAGCCAGGTATCCGGATACCTTTGATCTTATAGCGTATGTCTTAATTAATCCGATGTGTTATATCTGTGTCATTTATTTCTACATTACTCTGTTCTTCCTTCTTCTTCGACGGCACCCAACCAAATCTGATTCTTGTTTATCCTCCAGTCCTTATTAAGTGACGTCCTTCAAATGTATTGTATAACAATAACTCAAGCGACGATCGAGGTCACTTTTGCACCTTCTCTGCAATCTCCTTCCATGTCTATATACGTAATTCAGCAGGCTGTCGTGGCCGTCGTCACTGACGTTAAAATCTTCTGGATTGTTAGGCCGCGTCGTATTTCTACTAGAATGATCGACGTTTCGACCCCTCTGCTGGAATCTTCTTATGGTGTCCACTACTGCTAGAACAGATCCCAGCAGAGGGGTAGAAACGTCGATCATTTTAGTAGAAATATGACGCTGACTAATAACCCAGGAGATTTAAACTTCTATACCTATATACTTAACTCACTTTTTTCAGTTCCTCACACAGGTAATGTACGAGGGTTGCAACTTTAATAGTGGCAACTATTTATTTACAGCTCGTACAAAATAGATACGTGTTTCAAAGTCTTACTGACCTTCAGAGTACTCACCAGAATTGTGTATAACCCGTTGCCAGCGATGTGGTAGTCGTAGGATACTGTTAGTTGTGCCAGTTGTGTTGACAGTTCGAGTGGCGAGGTCTACTGCCCGACGAATACTGTGAGGCGTATGCTGTGAAGTGTTTCCTTCAGTTTAGAAATCGAGTTGAACTTACGAGGGCTTAAGTCAGAGGAGTGAAGTAGGTAGTATAGCGCTTAGCAGCCCCATCAGTCAAACCAGTAACAGCTTTCACTGTGCGTGCTTGAGTATTTTCCAGCAAAATGATGGTCAGGTCCTGCAGAAAGTGTCACCACTTCTGTCTCTATGCTGTTCATTTTTGGAACACAACCTACGACCAGCTTAGAGACAGAAGTGATGACACTTTCTGCAAGAAATGATCGTCATTTTGCAGGACAATGCTCAAGCACGTTCAGTGCAAGATGTTACTTATTTGTTTGACTGATGGGGCTGCTAAGTGCTATACCACCTACTGCGCTTCCCTGACTTACGCCCTCGCAAGTTCATCTAGATTTCTAAACTGAAGGAAACACTTCACGGCATTCGCTTCAGAACTGTTACAGATACGCAAGGCAATAGACCGCGCCGATCGAACTGTCAACACAACTGGCACTACTAAGAGTATCCTACCACTTCCACATCGGTGGCAACGGGTTATAGACAATGCTGGTGACTACTTTTAAGGTCAGTAAAACTTTGAAACACGTATCTATTTTGTACGAGCTGCAAATAAACAGCTGCCACTGTTAAAGTTCCAACCCTCGTAAATGGCGCAACTGACTAAAATTTTCTGAAAAAGCAAGCAGATACGCAGTAATTTGCTGTTATTTGTTCACGTTTCCACAGTTTCTAACAGTTTAAAAAAGTGCTCTTCAACCAGTTGAGACCTTAATTTATAGACCTCGCCTTACGCACTTGTGTGTTTATTCTGGCATTTAATTCAAATTAGCAATGCGCTGTATGTAATTGGAGAGCGAGTATATCATTTTGCCGTTTATAATGTAATTGGTTTAACCCGTGTCAGTTTTTAGTTTGTATGGAACAGTGGAAATGTCACGCGCGAAGGAAAATTCGTTAACACGGTATTCAGGGCAGTCGAGAGCTACAGAAGGGTCATTCGATACGTAAATGAAGAGCTCATGTTCCATCATTTCCTTTCAAACTTGAATCAGTGACTGTTGTATAACGCTAATAATAGAAGCACAGAATACAAATTTCACTGTAATATCGTGACTGGAATTGACAGGTGAAAATTAGTTTCGACCAGATTATATTACCTGGCGTTCGGGATCCGCTGTTCATTTGTTCGATTTTCCTGATGTGGGGAAGTACAATTAGTTCATTAAAACAATTGAAAAGCCAGTGTTGCAGCTGGGCGTCACATTCCTTTCTACATCTGCGTCACAAGCAACATTTATCGATTACAGTCTATACAGCACCAAGCTGTAAGCCCTTGTTATAGTCCATCAAGTTCTCGCTCGCTTGCTTTATAGATAAAATAATTGTTTCATATGTGCTATAATGTAATTTGCGTCATGTGAAGCGAACAGTTAATCACAAAATTATGTTTTAATACCCTGATTTGAGAAAAATAAAGGGAACCCTCGAATGCAAAACGGCAGTTTCGCATCATTCACCAGATGTAGAAAACTGAACGCTCGATGTCAAGAAGGCTGCACTATCCCTTGGTTTCCGAAAAGCCCATAAAAATTCCGAAATGGTCTTTGCATCAGTTGAAAGAAGGTTTGGACACACGTACGTAAGGAATATCTGACCTTATCAATGAACATTCATTCCTTCCACTGCACTTCTTAGATCACTTCTTAGATCCTCATACGAGACAATTTGATTGCGTTATACATCAGAATAACAAAAAAGGCTATGGAAACGTACGTGCATAATCAACGATATTTATTTTATTTAGATTTTATTTTATTTGCTACCGTTTGCATTTGACCTGTCACTTAGTGACTGTGTTTTCGCAATATTAAGTTGTACACGTACGTTGAATGAAGCTTATTTGATTACTTTTGAATACATTATGGGAGTGACAGTGATCAATGTGTTACAAATATTTACTATCAAAAACAGTCTTGATCACAATTTATTTATTACGGTTACCGGTTTCGACCACACTACGGTGGTCATCTTCAGATCAATAAGTAAGAACCTCCTTCCTGATGGAGAATCACTACTAGTGATTCTCCAGCACAAAGACGCTCTTACTTATTGGTCTGAAGATAACCATAGTAGTGGTTGGAACCGGTCACCGTGATAAATTGCGATCAAGACTGTTTTTGACAGAAAAAAAAGAAGCTTATTTGGCTCCTTGGGGTTGGACCAAAATTGCAGCTACATATACTTGGAAATGTTATACTACTTACGAACTGTAAATACTCACAGTCAACAACAATATACGGAAGATTTAAGACTTATTGGCTATCACTGCAGGTGCTGTCCAGGAGGGATTACCTCAGAATAACACTGAGCCTCCGTCTGAGGGTCCAAATGGCTCTGAGCACTATGGGACTTAACTTCTGAGGTCATCAGTCCCCTAGAACTTAGAACTACTTAGACCTAACTAAACTAAGCAGATCACCCACATCGACGCCCGAGGCTGGATTCGAACCTGCGACTGTAGCGGTCCCGCGGTTCCAGACTGTAGCGCCTGCAACCGCTCGGCACCCCGGCCGGCCCGGCTGGGGGCATCCACCGTGCGAACTACTGCTACTCGCCATCCGAGGGTGAGAACCTCAGAAATACTTTGAGCCTGTCGCTTGCAGATAATCAGCAATACAAAGCGATCAAATGTTGACATGACAAGCTTAACAGCTGAAGAGCTGTCAGACGAAGATTCATTCTGGCAACATAGGGTCTTGCCTGGACAGAGATGTAGAGTTAAACCTCAGGTGCAACACTTGTAGTACGTCTGGAAGGAATGGATAGTTTGTTGATTCTGCTACAGGCCGCACTAATTTCCGTTGCTTTTCTGCATCGAATTCCATGAGCTACAAATAGCAAACCTCTAGAATTGTATTGGACAGATGAAAGCTCTCGCTGACGTGCAGTATAGCAAAATTTTGGCTGTCAGTCAAGTTCCGTTGCAGCCTGCCCTGAAAAGAGACTTGAGTAAGTTTTAGACGCGACTGCAATCTCGCATCACATATCTGCTTCAGGAGATGGCTTAGATACAAATGATCGCTACTGATACTTATAGAAGGCAGTCTAAACAAGAGGAGTGCGCAAGACACTACTCCTTCTCTGTCTTGCATGTTCATCTGAAATAACACCCATCGGAAACTTCAAGCATGTTCTGGAATATTCTCATGCGGGAACTCGAGCGTCACGATACTCTTACAAAAAAGTTTATTACTTTGTCTATTCGCATAATAACTACGGTTAATGGTTCTACCTGGGGAACCTGTGACTTGTCAAAGGCAGACGTGTTGCACACTTCTGTAATCCTAACCTGTTGCACAAAATTCATTTCAGTCACATGAATCCTTGGGAGTGTAGCTCTGATATGGTTATAGATTACTGACTGTGTGTTACACTGAGGCCTGAATGAAACTCGCTGTTAAGCACCTGTATGCGTGGCTTATCGAATTACTGCTGTCGGGGCGTGACCATTGGTGAAGATAATTGATGCATTGCTCATCTGCCTGCACGTCAAACACGTCAGAGTCGACACGTAAATACCCGACAGGGAGACATGCATTAATCACTGAAAGCGTTGTATTGAAACAGGCCGGCATTAAGGCAGTCTACGTGTTTCATACAGCAGGATGTTTATATGACGACTGAGTCAAAACGACACAGCGCCGAACAATCAGCAGATATCGCCGACATTGCCGTTCATTCGACTGGGATAGCGACGAACAGATCACTAAATTTAAATACACATCATACACTACATCTTTGTAAAATATCATACAATTTACGTGCATTTACACCCCGCACATAGCCTTTATCGCATTTTCGCAGGTATTTGCAATTTCGTTTTGTCCAAACGAATACTGTTCATCAAATGAGTCAAAGGAAAGTGTCGGTTTGTTTGCCACTACAGACACAATGATTTTAAAAGCGGAATTTTAAATGCTCATTCGATGGACCGGTCCCAAATTAGTCTACTGAGATATTCATTTTATAGATATATTAACAGGGCCAGTAAAACAAGGACACATGGCCTGTAACTGGAGTGCCATGATGATCTATCTATTGACAAAAGATTCCGGACTAGTCCTCCATCAGCGAACGAGTAGCGCTGCAGCATGGCGATAGTACTCGTTATTCTATGTGTTTTCAGTCCCTGTTTATACCTATCGATGAAAGTAATACGTCATCGCACTAGAGTAATCTGAGATGAAATATGGAATAGGCACGTAAAATTCTACTTCCAAAGTTTCATTTATAATAGGAAACAAACCGACCATTTCCACTGACGCTGGGCGTCGCATGAAACATGTGATAAACAGTACTTGTTTGGTTAGACTCCATCTACACATTGCAAAAACCGAAACACCAGCCTAAGCGCGTTTGACGACTATTAGGAGAGACATCTTGTATATGCAGTGTGGTGGGAGGAATGGTCATTATTCAGGGATATGACAGGAACAATCATTCGAAGCAAAAATGTCTAGCAAACATGAGCTCATAATTCGTACTTCAAGAGATATGAGCACATGTTCAGCGAGTTTCAATCAGGCCTCAGTGTAACACACAGTCAGTAATCTATAGCCATGTTCAGCATAAATGATGTGTTTCGCAGTAGCGAAGATGACCAAGAGGTCTGAGCTCTAAGTATTCACTTTGGAGCCCATGTTTACTGGACGTTTTTACTTCGAGTATTTGGTCCCCTCATGCCCCTAAATGTTGACCATTTCTCCTGGGACATCCTGTATATCGTGATATTTTAGGACGTGGTGAATAAATATGTGTGACTGAGCTCTAAGTATTCACTTTGGAGCCCATGTATACTGGACGTTTTTACTTCGAGTATTTGGTCCCCTCATGCCCCTAAATGTTGACCATTTCTCCTGGGACATCCTGTATATCGTGATATTTTAGGACGTGGTGAATAAATATGTGTGACTTTTTTTTTACAGATTCTGATACAATAATGCAATCTTGCATCCTTGGTATAGCCGTAGCGTTTTTGTTTGGTAATCAAAATCTCCACGGTCCCAGGTTCTTACCCCACCACAGCTTAAATTTTTAATAATCGTCAGCAGTGGCAGCTGAAGAGTTTTGCCATAAGCAGTGACCCTCATTCCACCAACGGCCCTGTCAAAGAGTGCGAAGGAGCGAACAGAGGTTCTGGGCACTCTTTTGCTCTTGGGGTGGGAAACTGCCCCTAAAGGCGGAATAATCAGCAGTGATCAATGTCATGACGAACAGAAGGCAATGAGAACTATTGTAGTACACATACTATATATCCACAGGACACATGGCCTGTAACTGGAGTGTCATGATGATCTATCCATTGACAAAAGATTCCGGACTAGTCCTCCATTCGCATATCCGGGAGTGGAGTGCCAACGTGGAGGTGACTATGAGAAAATGATTGAACAGTCAACGAAAGGATAACGTGTCACAAGTCGGGGCGTGGAATTTCAGAAAATCCGACGTGGTTGGAAAGGTAAAAAAATCTGAAAAGGAAAATGCTAAGGCTCTATGTAGATATCGTGAGGGTCAGTGAAGTGAAATGGGAAGACGAGAAGGATTTACGGCCAGGTGAGTATGCGGTATCATCAACAGCAGCAGTACGATTCGTTACGGTTGATTACTTGATTCTGGCGAGAGGACCAAACTGCGAGGTCTTTGGTCTCATCGGATTAGGAAAGAGTTGGGAGGAAAGTGGGCCGTGCCCTTTCAAAGGAACCGTCCCGGCATTTACCTAAAGCGATTTGGGGAAAACTCGAGAAACCTAAATCGGGATACCCGGACGCAGGTTTGAACCGCCGTTCTCCAGAATGTGAGTCCAGTGCCCAAACCACTGAGCCACCTAGCTCGGTGATTCATTATGAATAGGAAAGTAGGGCAGAGGGTGCGTTACTGTGAACAGTTCACCGATATTTTAGCTTTCATCAGGTATACATGCTGACGTCACAAGTTGAAGATGAAGAGATAAAATGTATTAGGATACTGAACAGGTAATTCAGTAAGTAAAGGGAGATGAAGATGTAATAGTCATGGTGGATTGGAATGGGGTTGTATGGAAAATAGTAGAACAAGAGTTAAGAAAGAAAATGGACTTGGTACTAGGACTGAGAGAGGAGAAAGACTAATTGAGTTTTGCAATAAATATCAGCTGGTAATAGTGAGTACTCTGTTCAAGAATCACATGAGGAGGAAGGTATACTCGGAAAAGGTCAGAAGACACGGGAAGATTTCAATTACATCACACCATGGTGAGGCAGAGATTCCGATATCAGGTACTGATTTGTAAGGCATTCCCAGGAGCACATTAAAGTAGCAAGTGGGTGCACTGGGCGCTTGGCTTGTTTTTATTGCACGCCTTTTTTGACGAATTAATTAAATTAATTTTATGTTAATACGAATTAATGAATTTTATTTTAGTTCTCAATTAATTTTACTTATGAAAATTAATTAAAAATAGAACAATATTACTTTATACACATCTGAGAATTCTCATGAATAAAATTAATTCAATTAACATTAATTTAATTTATCCATATTAAAATAAAAATAATATAATTAATTCATCGAAAATAGTGTGCAATAAGAACACGGCAACTGTGATCAACGTACCCACTTACCATTGGTGTAGACTTAGATCACAATTTAATTATGTTGTCGAGTAGGTGAAGTTTAAGAGGCTAGTTAGGAAGAATCAATACGCAAAGAAGTGAGACATGGAAATGCGAAGGAATGAATAGATACTCTTGAAGTTCTCTAAGGCTGTACATACTGCTATAAGGAACAGCTCAGCGGGCAATTCAGTCGAAGAAGAATGTACACCTCTAAAAAGGGCAATCACGGAAGTTGGAAAGGAAAACAAGCAGTTGTGAAAATAGTTGCGAAGAAACCATGGATAACAGAGGAAGTAATTCAGTTGACAGATACAAGTAGGAAGTACAAGAATTTTCAGGGAAATTCAGAAATACAAGTCACTAGGGGATGGAATAAGTAGAAAGTGCGGGAAACTAATGTGAAATGGATGCATGATAAATATGAAGAAATTGAAAAAGAAATGATTGTCAGTAAGAACTAACTCATTATATAGCAAAGTTAAAACAACCTGCAGTGAAATTAATAGCAAGTATGATAACATTAAGAGTGCTATGGCAATTCCACTGTCAAATGCAGAGGAGAGAGCGGGTAGCTGGACAGAAGATTACGAAGGAGAGCTCTGAGCCGGCCAGAGTGGCCAAGTGGTTCTAGGCACTTCAGTCTGGAACCGTGCGACCGCTACCGCTAGCAGGTTCGAACCCTTCCTTGGGCATGGATGTGTGTGATGTCTTTAGGTTTTTATTTTTTTTTTTTTTTTTTGGTCATCAATCTACTGACTGGTTTGATGCGGCCCGCCACGAATTCGTTTCCTGTGCTAACCTCTTCATCTCAGAGTAGCACTTGCAACCTACGTCCTCAATTATTTGCTTGACGTATTCCAATCTCTGTCTTCCTCTACAGTTTTTGCCCGCTACAGCTCCCTCTAGAACCATGGAAGGCATTCCCTCATGTCTTAGCAGATGTCCTATCATCCTGTCCCTTCTCCTTATCAGTGTTTTCCACATATTCCTTTCCTCTCCGATTCTGCGTAGAACCTCCTCATTCCTTACCTTATCAGTCCACCTAATTTTCAACATTCGTCTATAGCACCACATCTCAAATGCTTCGATTCTCTTCTGTTCCGGTTTTCCCACAGTCCATGTTTCGCTACCATACAATGCTGTACTCCAGACGTACATCCTCAGAAATTTCTTCTTCAAGTTAAGGCCGGTATTTGATATTAGTAGACTTCTCTTGGCCAGAAATGCCTTTTTTGCCATAGCGAGTCTGCTTTTGATGTCCTCCTTGCTCCGTCCGTCATTGGTTATTTTACTGCCTAGGTAGCAGAATTCCTTAACTTCATTGACTCCGTGACCATCAATCCTGATGTTAAGTTTCTCGCTGTTCTCCTTTCTACTACTTCTCATTACCTTCGTCTTTCTCCGATTTACTCTCAAACCATACTGTGTACTCATTACACTGTTCATTCCATTCAGCAGATCATTTAATTCTTCTTCACTTTCACTCAGGATAGCAATGTCATCAGCGAACCGTATCATTGATATCCTTTCACCTTGTATTTTAATCCCACTCCTGAACCTTTCTTTTATTTCCATCATTGCTTCCTCGATGTACAGATTGAAGAGTAGGGGCGAAAGGCTACAGCCTTGTCTTACACCCTTCTTAACACGAGCACTTCGTTCTAGATCGTCCACTCTTATTACTCCCTCTTGGTTGTTGTACATATTGTATATGACCCGTCTCTCCCTATAGCTTACCCCTACTTTTTTCAGAATCTCGAACAGCTTGCACCATTTTATATTGTCGAACGCTTTTTCCAGGTCGACAAATCCTATGAAAGTGTCGATTTTTCTTTAGCCTTGCTTCCATTATTAGCCGTAACGTCAGAATTGCCTCTCTCGTCCCTTTACTTTTCCTAAAGCCAAAGTGATCGTCACCTAGCGCATTCTCAATTTTCTTTTCCATTCTTCTGTATATTACTCTTGTAATCAGCTTCGATGCATGAGCTGTTAAGCTGATTGTGCGATAATTCTCGCACTTGTCAGCTCTTGCCGTCTTCGGAATTGCGTGGATGATGCTTCTCCAAATGTCAGATGGTATATCGCCAGACTCATATATTCTACACACCAACGTGAATAGTCGTTTCGATGCCACTTCCCCCAATGATTTTAGAAGTTCTGGTGGAATGTTATCTATCCCTTCTGCCTTATTTGACCGTAAGTCCTCCAAAGCTCTTTTAAATTCCGATTCTAATACTGGATCCCCTATCTCTTCTAAATCGATTCCTGTTTCTTCTTCTATCACATCAGACAAATCTTCACCCTCATAGAGGCTTTCAATGTATTCTTTCCACCTATCTGCTCTCTCCTCTGCATTTAACAGTGGAATTCCCGATGCGCTCTTAATGTTACCACCGTTGCTTTTAATGTCACCAAAGGTTGTTTTGACTTTCCTGTATGCTGAGTCTGTCTTTCCGACAATCATATCTTTTTCGATGTCTTCACATTTTTCCTGCAGCCATTTCGTCTTAGCTTCCCTGCACTTCCTATTTATTTCATTCCTCAGCGACTTGTATTTCTGTATTCCTGATTTTCCCGGAACATGTTTGTACTTCCTCCAAAAAAAATGGTTCAAATGGCTCTGAGCACTATGGGACTTAATATCCGTGGTCATGAGTCCCCTAGAACATAGAACTACATAAACCTAACTAACCTAAGGACATCACACACATCCATGCCCGAGGCAGGATTCGAACCTGCGACCGTAGCTGTCGCGCGGTTCCGGACTGAGCGCCTAGAACCGCTAGACCACCGCGGCCGGCGTACTTCCTCCTTTCATCAATCAACTGAAGTATTTCTTCTGTTACCCATGGATTCTTCGCAGCTACCTTCTTTGTACCTATGTTTTCCTTCCCAACTTCTGTGATGGCCCTTTTTAGAGATGTCCATTCCTCTTCAACTGTACTGCCTACTGCGCTATTCCTTATTGATGTATCTATAGCGTAAGAGAACTTCAAACGTAACTCGTCATTCCTTAGTACTTCCGTATCCCACTTCTTTGCGTATTGATTCTTTCTGACTAATGTCTTGAACTTCAGCCTAATCTTCATCACTACTATATTGTGATCTGAGTCTATATCTGCTCCTGGGTACGCCTTACAATCCAGTATGTGATTTCGGAATCTCTGTCTGACCATGATGTAATCTAATCGAAATCTTCCCGTATCTCCCGGCCTTTTCCAAGTATACTTCCTCCTCTTGTGATTCTTGAACAGGGTATTCGCTATTACTAACTGAAACTTGTTACAGAACTCAATTAGTCTTTCTCCTCTTTCATTCCTTGTCCCAAGCCCATATTCTCCTGTAACCTTTTCTTCTACTCCTTCCCCTACAACCGCATTCCAGTCGCCCTTGAGTATTAGATTTTCATCCCCCTTTACATACTGCATTACCCTTTCAATATCCTCCTGCACTTTGTCTATCTGTTCATCTTCAGCTTGCGACGTCAGCATGTATACCTGAACTATCGTTGTCGTTGTTGGTCTGCTGTCGATTCTGATTAGAACAACCCGGTCACTGAACTGTTCACAGTAACACACCCTCTGCCCTAACTTTCCTATTCATAACGAATCCTACACCGGTTATACCATTTTCTGCTGCTGTTGATATTACCCGATACTCATCTGACCATAAATCCTTGTCTTCCTTCCACTTCACTTCACTGACCCCTACTACATCTAGATTGAGCCTTTAGGTTAATTGGGTTTAAATGAATCTAAGTTATAGGGGACTGATGACCTCAGATGTTAAGTCCCATAGTGCTCAGAGCCATTTTTGAGAGCTCTGAGGGGAAAGAGTTCTCCGACGTGATAGAAGAAACGAATCGATACATAAGAAATAGGTGATCCAATGTTAGAATCAGATTTTAAATGAGCTTTGGAAGACTTAACATCGGATAAGGCAGGAGGGATCGATAACATTCCATCAGAGTTTCAAAAACAATGGGGGGAAGGGGCAACAAAACGACAATTCACGTTGATTTGTAGAATGTATGAGTTGACAATAAACCATCTTACTTTCGGAAACAGGTAATCCACATAATTCCGAATATTACGGCAGCCGATAAGAACGAGAAGTATCACACAATCAGCTTAACAGTTAATGGAACCAAGTTGCTGACGCAAATAATATACAGATGATCTCGATCAGTGTGACTTTAGGAAAGATAAAGGTACCAACAGGCAGTTCTGCCGTTGCATTTAATAATGGAAGAAAAAATCAAGGCACATTCACAGGATCTGTCGACGTGGAAGAAGCTTTCGACAGTGCCAAATGGTGCAAGATGTTCGAAATTCTGAAAAAAAAATAGGAGTAAGCTATAGGAAAGAATAGGTAACATACAATATGTTCGAGAGACACGAGGGTGTAACACAGGGATACGGTCTTTCGCTCCTACTGTTCAGTCTATACATCGAAGAAGCAATGACGGACATGAAAGAAATGTTCAAGAGCGGAATTAAAATTCAAAGTCAAAGAATATCAGTGTTAAGAATCGCTGAAGACATTGCCGGCCGCAGTGAAAATGGAAAAGAACAACATGATTTGGTGAACGGTACAAACTATTGAATACAGAATACAGATCGAGAGCAAATCGAAGAAAGACGAAAGTAATGAGAAGTAGCAGAAATAAGAAGAGAGAGAAACTTAACATCAGCATAGGTGATCGTAATTCTGCCACCTTGGCAGCAAAATAACACATGATGGACGGAGCAAGGAGAACATAAAGATCAGACTAACATTGGCAAAATGGCTATTCCTGGACAGGAGGATTCTGCTAGTATCAAACACAAGCCTTGACGAAGAAATTTCTGACCATGTACGTCTGGAGCACAGCACTGTATGGTAGTGAAACATGAACTGTGGAAAAATAGGAAAAGAAGAGCATCGAAGCATTTGCGAGGTGGCGCTACAGAAGATTTTTGAAAGTTAGTTAGACTGATAAG
Organism: Schistocerca piceifrons; assembly: GCF_021461385.2. Lineage (NCBI taxonomy): Eukaryota > Metazoa > Arthropoda > Insecta > Orthoptera > Acrididae > Schistocerca > Schistocerca piceifrons. Next base: position 239,652,922 of record NC_060138.1, read on the forward strand.
GTAGAGAACGAGGTGGTTCGCCGGAGAATCGACGAGGAAAGGAATATACAGAAAAAAACACTGACAAGAAGAAGGAAGAGGAAGATAGGACATACGTTAAGACATCAGGGAATAACTTCCATAGTTCTAGAGGAAGCTGTAGACGACAAAAATTGTAGAGAAAGATAGAAACTGGAATACAGCCAGCAAATAACTAAGGACGTAGGTGTCAAGTGCTAGTCTAAGATGAAGAGGTTGGGAAAGAAAAGAATCCTGTGTGGCGGGTCGCATCGAACTATCCGAAGTTATGACTCCAAGGAAAAGAAATCCTCTTTAGCAGATCGGGACTCCGATATAGAACCGTCGTAGGTATCTCGATTCTCTACCCACCGTCACAGATTTACTTCCTGCTGGACGTCTTTACTACATTCTATACTTTGCTTTCTGCGTATCTTGCCGTAGTTGTTGTTGTTGAGGTCTTCTGTCCAGAGACTGGTTTGATGCAGCTCTCCATGCTGCTCTATCCTGCGCAAGCTTCTTCATCTCTAAGTACCTACTGCAACCTACATCCTTCTGAATCTGCTTAGTGCATCCATCTCTTGGTCTCCCTCTACTATTATTACACTCCACGCCGCCCTCCAATACTAAATTGGTGATCCCTGGATGCCTCAGAACATGTCCTACCACCCGATCCCTTCTTCTAGTCAAGTTGTGCCACAGACTCCTCTTCTCTCCAATTCTGTTCAGTACCTCCTCATTAGTTACGTGATCTACCCATCTAATCTAAAGCATTCTTCTGTAGCACCACGTTTCAAAAGCATCTATTCTCTTTTTGTCCAAACTATTTATTGTCCATGTTTCACTTCCATACATGGATACATTCCAGACAAATATTTTCAGAAAAGACTTCTTGACGCTTAAATCTATACTCGATGTTAACAAATTTCTTTTCCTCAAAAAGGCGTTCCTTCCCATTGCCGGTCTACATTTTATATCCCCTGTACTTCGACCATCATAAATTATTTTGCTCCCCAGATAGCAACTCATTTCCTACTTTAAGCGTCTCATTTCCTAATCTAATGCCTCAGCATCACATGACTTTATTAGGTTACATTTCACTATCGTCGTTTTGCTTTTGTCGGTGTTCATCTTACAATCTCCTTTCAAGACACTGTCTATTCCGTTCAACTGCTCTTCCAGGTCCTTTGCCGTATCTGACAGAGTTACAATGCCTTCGGCAAACTTCCAAGTTTTTATTCCTTCACCATGGATTTTAATTCCTATTCCGAATTTTTCTTTTGTTTCCTTTACTGCTTGCTCAATATGCAGACTGAATAACATCTGGAGTAGGCTACAACCCTGTCTCACTCTGTTCCCAACCACTGCTTCCCTTTCATGCCCCTCGACTCATATAACTGCCATCTGGTTACTATACAAATTGTAAATAGCCTTTCGTCCCTTCCATGTTTCCCCTGCCACCTTCATAATTTGAAAGAGACTAGTCCAGTCAACATTGTCAAAAGCTTTCTCTAAGTCTACAAATGTTAGAAATGTTTGTCTTTCCATAATATGTCTTCTAAGATAATTCGTAGGGTCAATATTGTCTCACGTGTTCCAACATGTCTACGGCATCCAAACTGATCTTCCCCGAGGTCGGATTTTACCAGTTTTTCCATTCGTCTGTAAAGAATTCCTGTTAGTATTTTGCAGCCGTGACTTGTTAACCGTACAGTTCGATAATTTTGACACCTGTCAACACCTGCCTTATTTGGGATTGGAATTATTATACTCTTCTTGATGTCTGAGGGTATTTCATTGCACACCAGGTGGCAAAGTTTTGTCAGGGCCGGCTCTCACAAGGCTGTCAGTAGTTCTAATGGAATGTTGTCAACACCTGGGGCCTTCTTTCGACTTAGGTCTTTCAAGGCTCTGTCAAATTCTTCACAACCGGATGTCCCATTTTATCTTCATATACTTCCTCCTCCATTTCCATAATAATGCCCTGCGGTACATCGCCCTTGTACGAGACTCTCTATGTGCTCCTTCCACCTCTCTGCTTTCCCCTTCTTTGCTTAGAACCGTTTTCCATCTGAGCTCTTGATATTCATATAAGTGGTTCTCTTTTCTCCAAGGGTCTCTCTAATTTTCTTGTAGGCAGTATCTACCTTACCCCTAGTGATATATGCCTCTATATCCTTACATTTGTGCTGTAGCCATCCATGCTTAACCACTTTGAAGTTCCTGTCGATCTCATTTTTGAGACATTTGTGTTCTTTTTTGGCTGCTTCATTTACTGCATTTTTATATTTTCTCCTTTCATCAATTAAATTCAATATCTCTTCTGTTACCCAAGGATTTATACTAACACTCGTCTTTTTACCTACTTCATCCTCTGCTGCCTTCACTATTTCATCTCTTAAAGCTACCCATTCTTCTTCTACTGTATTTCTTTCCCCAGTTCTTGTCAATCGTTCTCCATTACCCTCGCTGAAACTCTCCACAACCTCTAGTTCTTTCCGTTTATCCATGTCTCACCTCCTTAAATTTCCACTTTTTTGTAATTTCTTCACTTTCATTCTACAGTTCATAAGAAAGAGTTTGTTGTCAGAGTCCACTTCTTCCCCTGGATATGTCTTACAATCCAAAACTTGGTTCCTACACGTCTGTCTTACCATTATATAATTTATCTTAAAGCTTGCAGTGTTTCCAGACCGCTTCCACGTGTACAACCTTCTTTCATGATTGTTAAACCAAGTGTTTGCTTTGATTAAGTTATGCTCTGTGCAGAATTCTACCAGACGGATTCCTCTTTCATTCCTTACCCCCATTCCGTATTCACTTACCACTTTTCCTTCTCTTCCTTTTCCTATTATGGAATTCCAGTCCCCCACGGCTATCAAATATTCGTCTCCCTTCACTATCTGAAATTGGAAATTTGTGGTAATTTCCTATGGAACCAAACTGCTGAAGTCATCGGTTCCTAGCCTTACACACTACTTAATCTAATTTAAATTAACACACTCTAAGGACACCTATGCCCGAGGGAGGACTCGAACCTCCGACGGGGGGAGGCGCGGCAACTGTGTCGAGGCTGTGTCACGGCTACCCCGCTCGGCTTCACTATGTGAATAATTTCTTTTATCCCATCATACGTTTCTTCAGTCTCTTCGTCATCTGCGGAGCTAGTGGGCATTTAAACTTGTACTACTGTGGTAGACGTGGACTTCGTGTATATCTAGGCTACAATTATGCGTTCACTACGCTGTTCGTAGTAGCTTATCCACGCTTCCATTTTTTATTCATTATTAAATATACTCCAGCATTACCCTTATTTGATTTTGTCTCTATAAACCTATATTCAACTGACGAGAAGTCGTGTTGCTCCTGCCACCGAACTTAACTAATTCCCACTATATTCAACTTACATCTATCCATTTCGCTTTTTGAATTTTCTAACCTACCTGCCAGAATAAGGGATCTGACATTCCACTCTTCGATCCGTAGAATGTCAGTTTTCTTTCTCCTGATAACGGCATACTTCTCGATAGTCCCCGCCCGGATATCCGAATGGGGGACTGTTTTACCTCCTGAATATTTTACCCAAGAGGAAGGCATCATCATTTAACCATACAGGAAAGCCGCATGCTGTCGGGGAAAATTGCGGCTGTAGTTTCCCCGTGCTTTCGGCCGTTCGTTGTACCAGCACAGCAAGGCCATTTTGGTTAGTGTTACAAGGTCAGATCAGTCAATCATCCAGACTGTTTCCCCTGCAACTATTGAAAAGACTGCTGCCCCTCTTCAGGAACCACACAATTGTCTTTCCTCACAACGGAAACCCCGCCGTTGTGATTGCACCTACGGTACGGCTATCTGTATCGCTGAGGTACGCAAGCCTCCCCACCAGTGGCAAAGTCTATAGTCCATTGAAAGGGGGGGGGGGGGCAGTGTTGCAGTACACCTCCTGAAAGAAAGATTATCGCAGAGTCATAGTTGAGCCACTGTCTGGAAATTGTTTTCTAACTGAATCGTTCATTCTACAGCAGTGTCAGCGTTGTCATTAAATTTCCTTATAGGTTAAGACTATGTGCTGGATCGACACATGGATCCGAAACCTTGTCTTTCGCTCTTACTAGCCAGTATGTCTCTGTTTTCGTCTCTGCTTATTTTTTTGACGTCTACGAAAATCTCGGATTTTCTAGAGAAAACTAAGTCTCTCTTGCGGAAGGTATCAGCCCCGCATGCAATGTCTCTCACTGGACCTATTCCCTGAGCGTGGGGCCACCTAACTGTATCTAAAGTATAACAGCGTATGTGAGAAAACTCTTACAGCTAAGAGTCAAAAAGTATACGTTACTGTTTTCTTACGGTTTTTAGTGTTTGAAGGCTATTATGGAATAAGTTTCTACTGGAATAAAGCTGTATCCTCTTTTAATTTAATATAATTTTGATCCATTCACGTACAATTTCTTGTCTGTGATGATGGTTGCGAAAATTAAAATCGGTTGAGAATTAAGGTGTGTACCTACAGCTGGTGGCTCAAAATGCTTTTCTTCAGATACCTGACAATCGTAAATAGTTACCTACAAAAAGTTCCAAAAACAATTATTCTGAAAGACTGAAGTAGATTTTCTACAATAATTTTCTTACGGTAACGAGATGCTGGGATGGCTACCACAACCTGGAACGCACCTCGTAGATGATCCAACGTTTCTCCACAAGTATGTCGTCAACCTGTTAAGGCGACGTAACGGACACCCTCCTCTAATGTAGCAACTTACTCGGTACATACCTGGCGCTAACCCTGAATTGTGATCGATGTCAGGTTGCACGTGTGGTGGTACATATCTTCATTTGCAAGGACTAGGCTGGAACTCGATCACAAGAAAACTCTCTACACCTGCGACGTTTGATTTATCCTTTCGTTTCTGTCCAGACTGAAGCTACTTTCTACCTGCTAAGAATAGTGCGTGCGTATTTCGGACCGGACAGTCCATCCAATATTCTATAGGTTAAAGACGTCGACGCTAGTTCTGCTGGTTGCTACACCTCACAGCAAATTTCTGTCGACTCTCACGTCGGCTACAGGCAAATTACAGAATTCTGTCTCACACCATCCTCCATGTCTGCCCCGAACCGCCACGATACAATGCCTACCCAGTCCTGAGTCCTCCTTGTCCTCATCCATCCCCTTCCCTTTTTCAAGTCACATTGTACTTGACTGAATACTCCCTCTTTTACTTAAGATACACATTTTCCACTCAAATGGCTAATCACGCACAGAAGCAAACAGCAATCGTCGGCAGTAAGGAATATTTACATAGGAACATGAGTTCCACTTCACTTTGTTGTTAGGCATGAGCTTGGACCGTATGGTTTCGTTTCATGCTTCTTTTTTTTACTATTTCATATCTACAAATGTATCTGTCGAATGAAAGGAGCTGTTTTTTTTTGTTTTTTTTAATGTTATTTGGCTATCTGACCGACTTTCAATGCTATTTGCCAAATGATCTTAGATTTTTGTGACAACGAAATACAATCCTTTCTGTGTCAAAGTAAGATTTAACCCAGAATGGTGAAGATCATCCTTTCTGCTAGTGTTGTTGCTATGCACATTGTTATTTTTTTTTCTTTTTTGAATTGGTATAGTTAGTAATATCGAATTTCATAAGTAAATATAAGTATTACGAAGGTACCGTGAATATTCCGAGTTCCTCAAATAAATTTCTGCCAGATGATCTTGGACGGGCTCTGACTATTATTAGCAGTACACGCTTTTGTGCAATGAATACTTTCTGTCTTAATGATGAATTACCTCAAAATATAATGGCATATGAAAGTAGCGAATCAAAATAGGCATAGTAGGCTAATTTACTGATATGTTTATCACCAACACTTGCAATAAACCTAATAGTATAAGTAGCTGAACCTAACCATTTCAGCAGATCATCAATGTGTTTGTTCCAATTCAATTTCTCATCAATGCACACATCAAGAAACTTCCAATATTCTGGCTTAGAAACAGACTTCTTTTCAAAGTCTACGAAATTGTACACGCAGTGTTTCCTCAAAATGTAGTTCGATTCTTTTTGCAGAGAACCACTTACTAATTTTCTGAAAGACACTGTTTACAATTTCCCCAGCAAGCTCTTGTTTGTTGGGTGTGATTACTATCCTTGTATTGTAGCAAAAATAACTCGCTTTGCATCTTCATGAACATGGAGTGGCAAGTCGTTATTATATAATAAGAACAACAAAGGAACCAAGACTGAATCCTGTGGGACATCTTTCTTCATACCTCCGAAGTTATAGGACTTGGCTGAGTTTCTCACATTATCTTTACTGTTAAATTCAACCTTCTGAATTGTTCCAGTTAAATGAATTAAGCCATTCATGCACCTCCCCACTCATGCCAAAATTCTTAAGTCTATCTAGAAGAACTTCGTGATTCACACAGTCAGCAGCCTTTGAGAGATCACAAAATATCCCATTGGGTGGTGTTCGGCTATTCAGAGTATTTAATATTTGATCAGTGACAGCATATATGGCATTTCCTGTTGAAAAGCCTTTCTGAAAACCAAACTGACATTTTATTAGTACTTCATTTTTTACAAATATGTGAAGATATTCTTGAATACATTACTTTTTCAAGAATTTTGGACAAAACTGTCAGAAGTGACATTGGCTATTAGTTGTTAGCATCAGATCTATCCCATTTTTATACTGTGATTTAACAGTAGCATATTCCAGTCTATCTGGAAAAAAGTCCTCTTTCAGTGAGCTGCTACATATGTGGCTGAGAATCCTAGTTATCTGTTGGGAAAAAGCTTCGACTAATACGTTGGAAATGCCATCAACTCCATGCGAGCTTTTACTTTTAGTGAATTATTTTTTTTCCTAATTTTAGTAGGAGAGTTAGGTAGAATTTCAGTTTGATCAAATTGCATGGGTAATGCCTGTTCCATACACAGCATTGCAGTTTCTAATGTGTAGCTGGATCCTATTTTTTTCTGCAACACTTAAAATGATTATTAAAAGTATTTTCTATTTCTGGCTTTTTGTTAACAAACTTTTGATTGAGTTAATAGAAATACAGTCTTCCTGTGCTCTCGGTCGGCCTGTTTCCCTTTTAACAATATTCCAAATTGTTTTAATTTTGTTATCAGAAGTGCTAATCCCAGACATAATGCACATACTTCTGGAGTTTTTAATAATTTTTCTTAATATAGTGCTGTAGTTTGTATAATGTTGCACTATTTCGGATCATTACTTCTTCTAGCTATAATATACGTTATCCTTTTATATTTTCATTCATTTAGTAAGCCACAGCTTGTTGGGTGGTTTCTTACAATTGTGTTTCACTGTTTTCTTAAGGATACTGTTTTCAAATATACTGCCAAAGGTATCATGAAATGTATTCAATTTTAGATTAGCATCAAGGTACTTGTACACATTTTCCCAGTCTAGCTCTTGCAAGCTTTCCCAAAAATTTACATTTGTTAAATCACTAGCTGAATGCATTTTGGAGGACTGTTTCGCATTACTGTATGGAGCTATGTCATATACCACAAATATCTGTGCATCATGATCAGACAGACCGTTCTTAATAGCTAAAGTTTTTATTTGCTCAATTTATCTAGGCTTGTAAAAGCGTTATCTATCGGTGTGCTGCTTCCCTGTACCACCCAAGTAGGACAATCAATAACTGATGTCAAATTGAAAGAATCAAATAATACTTCAAGATCAACTTCGCTATCGGATTCTTTCAGAAAATGTACATTGAAATCCCTACTAACAATAATTTGCTTCTTTCTATCTGACAGACAACACAACAAAGAATCCTAGTTTTCTTCAAAAACAGTTGAAAATTTCCCAGAGGTGACCTATACACACTTACGATTATAAAAGTACCATTATTTACTTTACGCTCACATGCACGTGCTTCTCTATGTTGCTCTACACAAATGTTTTTAGTTTCCAAATTTTTCACACTGTGATAAATTTTAACATTTACGGTCACTCCTCCTCTCCCCACAGTGTCCTTATTTACAAGTGCTGAAAGCTTATGTCCATCTACATTTACCATTACCGTATCTGTGACTATATGGTGTTCAGACAGGCAAAGTACATCTATTCCACCCTCCGTTTTTAAATCTTCTAAACAAACAAGAAGCTCATCTACTTTGTTTTCTAATCCGCTGATATTCTAATGCAATATGCTAACGTTATTTTTCACTGTGCTTTTATGAGAATCTTCTGATATTTCAATATCTCTAGTGCCTGCCTGTCTGAGCTACTCATTAAGCTTAATGTCATTCAATGTCAAACCATTGGACAGTGATCTTAGCCTCAAAGGTTCTATTACCACAGTAGCCATTTTTGTTTTCGTTTTTTTCTGTGTTACTTTTCTCATTTGTATGAAGCGCTAACGGTGGAATTTTCAATAGCCATTTGGCAATGTATACTTCTCCCACACTGTTCAGAAGAATTATTCTTTAGAAGAAAGAAAAACTTCTATTTTGCAACAGGGAACATTTGTTTCAGTTTTTAACGATTTCTTGGATGTCGAATCTAATGAAATTTTTGTTCTTAGAAGTAAAGATTATTACTCTTAAAGCCAGAAACAAATTTGTTTTCAGATGAATAGATATTTAGTTTTACACTGCATAGTTTATAATAAAAACGCAAACGAAGTAAATTATATTAGTACAACTCCTGCGTATGTGCTCAGGGGGTTCGAATTGCAAGAGACTGTAAAGAAGATGTGCAGAAATTTATATATTGTCACTTTAAATTACGTTAATTTAACTGTGAACGCAGAACTACCAATTATGCTTCTGTGCAGGTTGTATGATTCTGTGTGTTTTGTGTACTTATTTCTCACGAAGTATATGCTTTTATAAGGAACTTGAAGACTGGAAAGTGTTATATTATTAGTGCTGACATCTTTCTCTCTCTCTCTCTCTGTCTATCTATCTACCTATCTATGTGTCTACATGTCTGTCTACCTCTCCCCCCTTTCCTTTACTTGGTGACTTTCTCATTTTGCCCCTGACGTGGTAAGCCTTCACAGTGCGTCGAGTTCTGTTCGTCATAGAAGCAGGCAAACCAGAGAAGTCCGCTGCAAAAGGCATACTAGATGAAATTCATCCTCCTTCGCCCACATTTTTCCCGCTCAGCATGCAGTTGAAAGAAAACTTTGTTTATCCTAACCTTGTCGGCTAATTTCGATGCATATCATAAGCACGATAACATCTTGTGAATCAACACAAGATCTGGCCTCTTCTCGTTAGCCATAGTCTCGGAAATGTATAGAGAACGAATTGACGATGTTGTGCAAACTCTTGTCAAGGAGGCTGTACGAAAGATAACCGTCAGTAATAGCTATAGCGTACTTCTCATTTAAGTGATAAAGTGAATACTCAAACAGAAGAACATCTTTGGATTTTACACGCGGAGAGGTGTGTCCCCTCAATTAATGAAATGTCTGAAAACAGAAGTATCCTTCACGTAGGTTTTGTAACACAGTTTCTGCAGTTTCAGTGAACAGTTACTATGAAATTCCCTGACAGATTAAAACCGTGTGCTGGACCGAGACTCGAATTCGTTCATTCTGAAACCATTATTATGTTTAAATAATTACCCTATAAGAGCATACAGTACGGGTTAATCTACAATTCATATCTTCTGTTCCAGTTTGTGCCATGAGTTGTGTGATTAACATAATAACGATGCCACACGTACTTCTCTTCTTCAGTATAAATAATGGGCGTTATTTGTTCTGGTATTACTAGTGACTGAGCATAAAATGACAGCATAGTTATGGACTAAACACACGTTTATATCGTTCTAGCAGTCGAGAGACTACGTCCTGCGGGAATTCGCGCTAATCTGTGTGTGCGTGTGTGTGTGTGTGTGTGTGTGTGTGTGTGTGTATGTATTCGTTTGTTCGCGATCGGAATTTCTTGTTGCGCTTTTTCGTATTCCATCTTCTTATGCATTCCCGATATCGTTCCACTTTCCGGACCGTTTCTTGCCTCGATTTACCCAAGCGTAGCTCCTGTTTATCTGATGGTACACTACAATAAAGATCTTGGTGTCGTTTATACTGCAGATCTACCCTCGCTGATTCTTCTTGTGTTTTGGATGTCAGAAACTGTTATGCAATAGTAGATTTTTTTCTTATTATTGCGTCATGATGTATACGGATTTTTGCGCCCTAAATAAATTGCGATTTACTCCATCTTTCTTTTCCCCGTGTAGTGCACACTATCTCCCCATTTCTAATACAGTGCTAGTGCCCGTCTGTGCATGACGAACTTTAACTTTACCATTTTGCATACTTCTCTTTACATGAAAGTAAGACTTCACAGTAATCATTAACATTCTGTTGAACTTCCGTATACAAGAAAAATTATACGCTTCGTGAAACTTCGAAACACTAACTGGGTTCATGTGGTTCGTACCAGGCTAAACTAAAAGTGCTTAGCTTCATGTGTAATGAGAGGCAGTGCGCGTGATCACAGGTTTGACTCCAAAGACGATCACGTGCTCTCTCCAAAAATATCCCCTAAAACTGCATCTATTACACTTAATAAATCGGTTTTCGCCGAAGGATGTGACTTATATACATTTGATTTATACAGTTATCGCTTGCAAATGGCCGAATGAACGTTCATGCTTACTATGCTAACTGTATTAATGGAATGATGCATTTCAGTTTATTTTTCTTTATTGTGAATAGAGACGATAAAGAGCACCGTCAGTGAATTAGAACTTAAAAAAATGAAACAAGCAGGTTTTCGCAGTTAAATCCTTCTAACGCAAAACCATAAAAGTTTAAATACTTTTGAAACAGATGATCATTGCTAGTGTCTTATTGCGTGTCTTGTTGCTTTTAGGTGTTATCGAAACGTGTAATTTTAACTGTTACTGAACTGATTGTTTTTCATATTAAATATGGAATAGTAGAAAGAAACCTATGTACTGTAAACGAGCTATGTTACAGCGATATAAAGGCAAAATCTGCTATTTCGGTCTAACCGATGACGAGAAGCCGGTTTAACTATATTGTCTGCAACTCAAAATCGTAGACACTCTTATAACGTTCTGTGACAAATTCATTGGACCGAATGAGATGAAAGACACAGAATTACAAGTATACACAGTACTGGACCTGTACGTTTATTTTCTAGCCGAACAATTGGGAACAATTGGACGAGCTGTTGAACTTCAACTTCTTTCAAACAGGATTCACCTACTCTCCGTAGGGCGTCTCCTGTTATTCAAATAGTATTGCATCACTGTGACGTGGAAAACTATCTGGAGCCTGAAACGTTCGTTATGGTAAAATTATTGCATCAGAATAGTAAAGGGTTAAGAAATGACACCAGCGAATTTATGATTTGTTTAGATGGATTGCAGGCTACTAATGTTGAAGAAGTAATGTATGTTTCTGAGCATCATTTGACCGTTTAAATGGGAATCTGAGTATAGACGTATACAACTTGCCAAAGGATCAATTTCACAAGTATATGATTGCGTGGTGCATATCTTTTGGACATGTCCGAAACAACAGACACATGCAGAATCCACAGCTGTGAAACATTGTATGTAAATTGAAGGAGGATCACTGCGGTCAGCTGCGGCGGTATTCGAACACAGGGTCTCGTGCTTACTAGACAGGTGTGGTAACCACGGCGCTATCCACAACACAGCGTTATCGCAACTTCACGAACTATCTGAATAGCCCTCTTAGATTGTTTGCTGATGATCCTGTCATTTACCTTTTTGTAAAGCCATCAGATGACCAAACCGAACTGCAAAATTATTTAGGTAAGATATATGTATGGAGCTAAAAGTGGCAATTGATCCTGAATACAAAAAACTGTGAAGTTATTCCCATGAGTACTAAAAGAAATCAGCTAAATTTCGATTACGCGATAAGTCACACTAAAGTGTAGGCTGTAAATTCAACTAACTAATTACGGACTACAATTACAAATAATCTAAACTGAAACGATAACATAGATAATGTGTGGGTAGAGCAAACCAAAGACTGCAATTCTCTGGCAGAACACTTTGGAGGTGCAACAGGTCTACTAAAGACTATTCTAGAGTATTGGTGTGCGGTATGGGATCCGCATCAGGTAGGACTGACAGATGACACAGAAAAATTTCAAAGAAGGACATTTTTTGTATAATCGCGAAATACGTGAATTGGAGTGGCAACCATTAAAACAAAGGAGTTTTTCGTTGACATTACAATTACCAGTTTTCTCCTCCGATTGCGAAAACATCCTGTTGGCACTCACCTACATAGGGAGAAATGATCATCACGATAAAATAAGGGAAAATCAGGACTCGTACAGAAAAAATTAAGTGCTCGTTTTTCCCCCACGCCGTTCTAGAGTGGAACGGTAGAAGACAGTTTGAGGGTGGTTCATTGACCCCTCTGCCAGGCACTTTATTGTGAATAGCAGAGTAATCACGTAGATGAAGAATTTCGCTCTAGATACATTTTGGGTAGTTTGTCTACGCTGCCTCACCGTAAACATGATTTCGGCGTAATTAACGGCATACAAAGTGAATAAAATGTTCCACCCTAGTTGTTAAAACTCTTTTTAAAAAAACGCAACAGGTTTCGCGTCAGCGAAGATGCACCTTCAGTGACAGGTTTCTTTATTTCGTTTTTTTTTCTTTAAAAAAAAGCAGTCATAGCAGTACAGAATGACTGCTTATAGCCAAGTCCCTTCGTTCATCATCAAGATTAAACTAATAGCGCGCTAAAAGCGGTTGTTTCATTACAGACAACCGCTTTTAGCAAGCTATTGCTTTAACCTTGATGATGAACTATGGGGCTTGACTCTAAGCATTCACATTGCCTCGCTATGACTGTTCTAAAAAAAGTAAAGGAACTTATCACCTAAAGTTGCATCTCCACTGATGCGAAGACGATCGTGAATTTTAATAAAGGTATTTTCCAGCCAGTGCAGAGGTTTTTATTCACAAAATAAAAAAAACAGTGAGCGCTTTGGAACATTTCTCAGTTCCAGTGAGTGCTTCGGGTACTTGTGATACAGAATGTTTATTTATCTAAGTGCTTCCGTTGCCCATTTCGTCAACATCTTGCAACAGCAAGTGGCGGACATTCCGGGTACCGACAGAACCACATAGTCGCGCCTGTTGGAATGCACTGCTCTCGGTCCACACATACCGACGGATCTGTGTACGGATACTACTCCCGCAGTCCAGGATACTGCTCTGGATGACACACGACCATCTCTACATGTGTCGTATTCCAACAGACGTAATACTTTAATGAAATATGTATTTCCTGTCACTCAGATACAATCGTATATTATGAATTGTAGTCGAATTTTATTCGGGTGTACTTTACGAACGACATTCAAATCTAAGTGATATCAATAGAAGCTTTCTACGTTTTCTAAACGTATCAGATGATTCCCAAGAGCACCTTTTCTATGCGTAACGCTGAAGAAACCTATTTTCATTACTTTAAAGTGACTGTCCATGGTACCTAGCTGTTCGGGTCAGAAACTTGTGTATGTTGTATGAGTATTAAATGAGAACTACGAAAAGCTATCTGAAAAGCTCCCATTCGTCCTTCATAAAGTTTTTATGCATGTTATATAAGCTATTCGTAAATTAAGGACTTTTAAACTCGAAAAGTGTTAGGGGATACATTTACTACAAGACAAAGAAGGAAGTGGATATTGCTTAATTAATTAGTGACGGAGGTAATCGTAGCCTTCCAGAGCAAACTAAATTTGCCATAATGAAAATTCATGGCTTAAGCTCGTTGCATCTATATAAACGAAGAGTTAACGAGAATGAAAAGTCAAAAATATTTTTTTTCGTACCGGACCCAACAGCCCACTTAATGGTTTGGCTCTTGTCATTGTCTCCTGTAGCAGTTCAGTCCGTTTATTGCACAGTCAAACAATAATAATGTATCAGGTGGAACCTAAATTCAATTGAATATAAATGTAAATACTGTCTACAACTTTACGAATAGAGCAAACGTCTCTTATAACGATAATGGCCTCCAACACACAGCTTTCATCTCTGTTCTGATAGACTACGAGTGCGATGGAAAAAATTTAAAACAAGGGACGTTTTGCGTGAGCTGCAGAAGGTCTTGACTGAATGGATGTGCGGTTTCACCTTCTACCACATATTCTGCACCTTTAATAGATGTATCCCTACATTATATAAAAAGTCAAGCTGTCCTTATGCTGAAAGTTTCTTTGAACACTTCAGAGCATTATTAAGCTTGGTCCTAACGGATCCTGTATTCCACTATCATCCTCCGACCTTCGAACTGACCTACCCAGACAGTTATAAGAGGGTGTGCAGTTGAAAATCGATTCCGAACCATCATTAACACACTTTTGACTTCTGTCACAGTCACATTGATTAGATATCTAGGCATAGCGTTGCAAAGCAACATTAAATAAAACGGTCGTGGGGTAGGTGAATGGGTGACTTCGATGTACTGGAAGAAGTCTAGGAGAGCGTATCTCATTTATAGAACACGTGTGAACAGTTCTTCTGCTCGAGTATTTGGGATACCACCACAACGGATTAAAGGAAGACGTCGAAGCAATTCGCAAGTATACTGCTATAAATGTTACCGGTAGTTTCGATTAATACGCGTGTACTGAAATGGGAATTCCTGGAAGGAAGAAGAAGAAGTCCTTTCGTGAAACGCTATTGAGGAAGTGTAGAGAGCTGGTATCTGAGACACACTGCAGGACAATACTACTGCCACCAACATAAATTTCTCGCCATGGCCGCGAAGGCAAGACAAATCAGGGCTTGCACGGAAGTAGAAAGTCATTTTTCTCTCACTCCAGTTTCGGTCCCCACAGGAAAGGTAATGGACAGCACTAGCATATGGTATCCGCTGTGGTCTGCTCAGTATGTATGTGGATCAGATGAGATAATTTATAATGAGACAAGCGCACCTGTGGCTGGATGGCTACCGTTCCTGAACTTCAGATGACTCGCACTGAAATTTGCAAATTGCTGCTGATTAATCAACCATAATCGAAGATAATCACCATCGAGATGAAATGGACGTATCATACTTTTAATTCATGAACAAAAATTACATACATAACGTTATGAAAAGCAGCCTAAGTCGATGAAATATTTTCACTGTGGCCTTAACAAAGCAAAAGATGTCCTTTTTTGACTTAGTGGTGAGAAGTAGCAGGTGGGGTTCTGGGGCGGCTGGTGGAATTATTTGTTGTATAAAATATTGTAGAATACAATGTAGAAAAAATGCGTTTCCCAGACGGTTAACCATATGTGGGGCGGCGGGTGGAACTAATTGTTATACAAATGTCCCTAATATTTATGCTGTCTTTTGCCGTTCTCAACACTGGCTCTCTAACTACAATATTGGCAACCAGAAAGTGATTAGCAAAACGTGAAGCTTGTAATTAGAATTCCTAGTGCCCACTTCATCTGAGAAATACACTTATAGCTACAGCTTATACCTCTGAGGAATTAGGAGACTGTCTGGGATTCATAATCAAAAAACGATCCTGTAAAAAGGTTCGCCATATTCTGAAAGTCGCAGATAAAAACAAGAATCCACACAATCCAACTACCAGAGTAGTTCAGAGTCTAATGCGCTGATGCAACTATAACTGTCCAAATTAAATGTTTAAGTGAATGCTCGCCGTAATTTGATGATAATGTTCATCAAACGCCACACTAAATAATGGTAGAATGTTTGTCCCGCGGCGGCACGTGAAAATACGACATATGCAAACTGAAGATAGATCATTAAAGTCATCCCAGAATTAAGACTTCACTCGAAAATGATTTCATGGTTACGCGTATCCCGAGTAACTTATTACGGCATCCGAGGCTGTTTATAGCAATGATACCGACGCGATGCGACTCCCGACACAGGTGGTGTGCTAATCAGCGTCTGGAGAGAACTGGGGCCTTCTTCTCTCGCGCAGCGTTCTTATATATAAAGCCGCGGTGCGGACGGCTAAGGGAACGCCTCATCAAATCGGCTCTCCTGACTAGCCGCTGGGTTAGTAATGCACCACTTTAAGTTATCGAATAAATCATCGCTTCCTTTGCTGATAACCGATGAAGCTCACAATTTAAATATGCAATCAGCACACTGGTAAGTAATCATAATAAAAGTCTGACGTGGCTAAGTCAAATATTTTCGGCGAGAGAATTAATTTAATTACGCTACATGCAGTAGACGAGCTCTGAACTTGCCCTTTGGAGATACGCTATCGCTATAGTTTTATAGTTATTCAATTGAAACTTCTCACATCTTTATGATTATAACGGATCTCCCTTCTACTTAAATTTAAACATCCTAGCCTTATTCACTCGCCTACTTATTCTATCTTGCTTCCTTAATTTTTAAGACAAAAACCAGAAAATCATGAATTTCAACTAAAATTTTAATTTGTGAGATCCAAAATACTGTTTCTACTAAATTATTATGAAAAAGGAATCTAAATATGAAGTTTTAAGTTTCTAGCTCTTTTCTGTTGCGCCAATGATTTTTACAGAAAAACGTCCAAAATTCGAAAATGGTTAATGTTACTGAACTGACATTCAACACATATTGATTTAGTATTACTCCTGACATGCTAGAAACGTTTCAGGTGATTTACTTGATTTATAAAGTATTGCGCAACATTTATGACGTCAGAGCTAGTTACAGCAGACTAGGCTGGCACACAATGGAAAGACTGATGTGAATTTTATAAGGCGTGAGTAGGCGGCTTCCCTACATCACCCTCTACTTAAATTTTTTTTTTTAATGTTAATGAACGAAAAAAAAATTAATTACTAAAAGGGAAGCAAGAGTACAGCTTAACTCCCTAGCAAAAATTAAAATTGAAATGTAAACATATAGAAATATTAAAAGAAAACTCATTACCTACTTCAATTTTTAAATTGCTGGCATGTTCACTACCTCTTAAGCAACATTATTACTCAAAATTTAAGCAAAACCAATGAAACACTTTGGCATACATATTGCCTTAGACAGACAAACACATAAAATTTGTAAAATTATGAAAATCTTAAATCCATTAAATACATTTTTACATACACAAATTCAAAGAAAATATCACAGTTATTCATGATACATAAACAGATAATTATATCTTAGCAGTCTTTTCTAAACCTGAAAGAAAATTTCACAAATCATGACAATTTCGTTTTTACACACGTGGTTGTAGCCGCTTTAGCCTGCGTTCTACACTTCCATTCACAAGGGTAGAGGAGGGGAAGTTGCTATGGTGTGCGTCCTTCACGTTCACTCTAAATTACATGGGGAAAGGGGAGGGGTCACTGTGAGTTGTGTCCAAGTCACTCCACGCTTTCACGCACCTACCAGGCTGCCATTATCTGGTTTGTCCTGTAGAACAAACAAAAACAGTGCCTCAGACTCTGTTCACTTATTATCTAAGGGTGGGTCACAATGAAATGGGGATATATACATTTTATCTTTCAATATGTTACTGGAACAAAGTTAACAGAACTTTTTCAATTTCTCTCTCGCGGTTACTTAATTGTTACAAAATCGGTAAACAAACGGCTCAAAACGCCGTTAGTCACGTTCTAGAGAAAATTTATGCTCAAGGCATACAATCATAAATCCTATTTAATCTCAATTTATTATTTCTGGGCCAGAACACTGAACCAATGCTCGGTACATTCCTGACAAATCTGTATTTTATTTACTTAGCTGACTCATCTTCTATTACCTTATTCTTAGAGATAGTATGAGTATATTTGATTAGTAGTTGTATTCCTCAGCTTCTTTGTACATGTGAGTAACTTGTGGTAATAGTACAGTTCTGAGTGTTCAAAACACACTACGTTTACTTGACTACTAACTCCACTTATCGGTCCTCTGCTGTTGTGTTAGTTCCTCATCTGCAATTATGTACTTACTTCATTGAAGTGTATTTATGCTGAGCTATAAATAGTCTTTCATGTTTGCCATTATGTTATTCAATTATGTTGCTAGTGTATGTACTTATTTAACACTCACTCTATTAACATTTAAAGCATAGGATAGCACATTTATTTCATATCTATAGTGTATTGCAGCTGATCAGTTTGCTCACGTGGCAATCCATTTCCACTCGACCGGACGCTGAAACCACAGGTAGTCTCTCTCGACCTACCACTAAAGTGCATTAAGTAATTATGGACGAGCGTAATGCTAAATTCCTTAAACCTATACGACACCATGGGCTGCTCTGTCTCATCTAACTTAAGGGTACCTATGGTCGCATTCACGCCTCCAACTCATAACCTCAACGCATGTGGGTGTGTCCTGTCACACACTACACCAAATAATCGCCAGCTCCAACCTTATAAATACGTCTCAACCACAAACACTGTTCAATTCTATTACACTGCCATTCCTTGCTACACAAGGTGAGTTCATTCTTACGACGTATCTGCATATTTTTCATAACACTAAGCACTCTCTTTTACTATTAATTAGTTAGCTCTACAGCATACAATAGGTTTCACTGCCACTTCAGATCCTGCTTGTACACGAATTTGTACATCTTCTTACAATATTATTGTGGGACCATTTCCAATAAAACAACACTTTGTACTTATAATATTACCAGGGTTCTATACATACTTGTTACTCAAATACATTTGTATCTTAATTACATCATACTTCTCTGTTGTTTATGTCACTGTTAGGTTTGTTACATTAGGAATTTTCTTCACTAATCGGTGGAGACAATGATTACAGAACTCATGGCTTGATAGCCATGACGGAAAATTTCTGTATTACAAAGAAGGAGTCGAAACTTTGGTGGATAGGAAAGATGAAGACAGTGAGTGAGACCTGAAATGGAAAGAAGATCTCACACAGCTGGGACTGCACAGCTGCCACACTGTGTAGAGGTTATAGAACAACCTCCTCCCTACAGAATTCATTCACTACCTATTAACTTCTTTAGGTCGATCACGTTCCTGAGACCTAATAGCTTTCTACTTTTAGGGTACTCTAGCCTATATGCATTAGCATGTGGTTTTTCTATGATCCTGAAAGGTCCTTGGTATACGAACATGAATTTCTTTGTTTCTGCATTTATTTTCTTTGATTTTTCCTTGGTTTTGGCAA
The DNA here is from genome assembly GCF_021461385.2 of Schistocerca piceifrons. Lineage (NCBI taxonomy): Eukaryota > Metazoa > Arthropoda > Insecta > Orthoptera > Acrididae > Schistocerca > Schistocerca piceifrons. Next base: position 239,672,072 of record NC_060138.1, read on the forward strand.
GGACTAACTGGCCTATTTCAATACTGGTGGGTACAGCTTTTGCGTCATGACGCTTCTTCCTTTCCAATGCTCTTTTTCATATATTTGCCCTAGCCTTTAACTTCTTCTCGTTTGTGGATATTTACGTTAGAATAGGGAATTCTACCATATCTGCAATCACATTGTGCGGTTCTTGGCCAAACATCAATTCGCAAGGCGCAAAACCAGTTCCATCATGCCTTAAGTTGTTAATTACATTCTCAAAATACTTCATGTGCTCTGCCCAACTTGAGTGTTTCCGAGCACAATAAGTCCTGCAAAGCCTATTCAATTCTCTCATAATACGTTCACTCATATTTCCTTGGGGGAAATACGCAGATATTTTCAGATGTTTCACTCCGGCCTTATCCAGACATTCTTTAAATCTATCAGAAGTAAATTGAGGCCCATTGTCTGACAGCAAATTCTTCGGAACGCCAACGTTCACGAAGAAATCTTTTTCCAACTTTTCTACCAATGCTTTTGCATTTGCTCATTTAATTCGGTATAGCTTAATATATTTACTAAATCCATCCACAACAACAAAAACATGGGTGTAACCATCTCTCGAAGCAGGAAGAGGGCCAAACAAATCACAAGCCAGTAATTCTAGGGTTTCAGTTGGCTCTACTGAATTCATATCCCCTTGTATTCTGGTGTTAGCAGCACGGACTTTCTGGCACACTACACAAGATGCTAGACGCTTGGCAACACGGCGGTACATGTTGTCAAACACAACCTTCTCTTTTAATTTTGCAATGCACTTCTTTGCACCGTAGTGCCCATACCTCAGGTGTGCATAGTCGATTAGTAAGTCTACATGTTGTGAGGGAAAGCACAGCTTCCACTCAGAAACACCTACCTTTTTCCTCCTAAACAGAATACCTTTATGCAGACAATAGTATTGCCAAACCTTAGGATAGTTCGCATTTCCTAAATAACTCTTCACTAATTTCAGTTGGTCATCTGCATTCTGCTCACGTCTCAAGTTCTTAATCACTCTCTTTAATGCACTTTCTTCCTTTACTTCGTGTAATGCAAACATTCGTACTTCACTTAGGTCTGTTGCTGTAATTCCCGCGTCGTCACAGAGCTCCGCACTTCTAGATAACCCATCAGCTACCAGATTGTCTTTCCCTTTAATATATCTAACCTCAAGGTCAAACTGCTGCAGATACAATGACCATCATACCAAACGATCATTCCTCAACTTACAGGTCTTTAAAAAGGTCAACGCCTTATGGTCACTGTAAACAATTATCTTGTGACCTAATAGATACTGCTCAAATTTCTGTACCCCAAATACAATTGCCAATCCTTCCAGTTCTGAGATGCCATAATTTCTCTCTGCTACCTGTAAAGATCGACTTGCGAAAGCTATAGTCTTGTGCACTTCTTGTTCGTTCTTTATTTCTACTTGGAATACGTCCACAGCTATACCATAGCCACTAGCATCAACCGACATACAGAATGGTTTTTCAAAATCAGGGTGATGTAGAATAGGACTATTAATTAAAGATTGTTTAAGCATCTCGAACGCCTGTTGACATTATGCTGTCCAAACCCAAGGGGTATTCTTTTTCAGCTGGAGGTAAAGACAGGGCGCATTAAAAGCCTGATCACTAACAAAACGCCTATAGAAGCCGAAGAGACCGAACATCGATCTCAACTGCTTCTTGTTTCTGGGAGCCTCAAATTTTTCAATGACTGCTAGCTTCCCTGGGTCAGGCAGAATACCTTTTCCACTTATCATATATCCCAAGAAACCTATTTCCTCTTTAACGCACTATGTCTTTTCAATCTTTAGTTTCATGCCACCTCTCTCAATAGCCTCTAACATTTCCTCTAATAAAAGTATGTGTTCTTCCCAGGTAGGAGCTGCTATTAACAGATCATCTACGTAGACTGTTATTTTATTAATTAAGTCTGGTCCTGAAACATGGCACATCACACGTACGAAAGCACAGACAGAGATATTAAGTCCGAAAGGTACCACACGGTACTGGTAACAAACTCCTTCGTACAAGAAAGCAGTGCACTTCCTTGAACTTTCCGCCAGTGGCAAATTCCAATATCCACACGTGATGTCCATAGAAGTTAAGAATTTTACTCCCCAGAACTTTTGCAATAACTCGTCCATGTTCTGCGGTTTATCACTTTCCTTAACCACTATTTCATTCAACCAACGAGCGTCCAAGACCAATCTTACACTCCCGTCTCTTTTTGGTACAACAACAAGAGGATTATTGTACTCACTGACCGCTTTTTCAATCACACCCCACTCTAGCATTCTCTGTATCTCCTTTCGAACCGCCTCCTTCCTAGCTACATGTATTTGATATGGCTTCCTGAGAAACACTTGGGCAGGTTTCACCTTTAATTGACATTCATAACCTTTGACCACGCCAGATCGATTTGAAAATACCTTATGATGCCTTTTTAAAACCTGTCTGAGTTCTTCCTTCTGATTAGCTGAAATTTTATCGATTTCCTGCAATTTAGCTTCTATCTTGTCCAAAATATTTGCTTCTTCTTCTTCTTCTTCTTCTGTGTTTAGCTTACTTTTACTAAAATTAACACCTTCGTCCCAATACCTCCTATTTTTCAGAACTCGTATAGTCAGCTCTCAAGTTTCATCATTAGTTACTACATGTTTATCAATAAAAGGTACGAAATTACTCCGGTTATCGGCAAGACCATTTTTAACTGGCTTCTTTCAAAGTCAACAACACTCTGATATTTTGACAAGAAATCTATCCCAATTAAAACCTCAATACTGAGATTGTTTACAATTAACCATTAATGTTAAAGGGCAGCAAAGCTTCTTGCTTTACCGTTTTTGACACCTTGCCAGTAGCACCAATTATTCTTAGTCCTGATACCCTAATTACTGTAAGCTTGTCTTTACCAGGTAATGCATCAAAGAAGGACTGAGATATCGCACTCACCTCACTTCCACTGTCTAAGAGACAACGTACATTGATACCCAACATATTCACTATTATTATAGGGTGGCTTATTCTGGTTTGTACAGGTGGTTCCTCAAACTCATCAAATAGTTCCTTTTGGATTTGTCTCCAACTAAAGCGATCGACATCTGTCTTCATTACATTTAGGTCAAAGTGTGTAGGGGTTTCCTGAATTACATTTTCAGCTGCCTTTTCCAGTCGGTCTATTAATTTCAAATCGAAACACCGCACGACTTTATTACATTTAGTTTGCTGAACATAACCTAAATTACTGTAGTCTGAGCGATTCTGCGCCTCCAGACTGGGCATAACACTAGTTACAGCTAAACCACTTTCACTATTGTCGTCGAGTTCCTTCACAAGTGATAACTGGTCACAGCTACTGGATTCATCGACCCCCAACAGGCTATCCTCTACATTCTCACTTATCTCCTGTCCTAAATCTATTAGTACAGTATCAACATCCAGTACAGGCACTTTAGATAAGAGCACATCATCCTCATCGTAAGTATAAGCATGAATTTCTTCTGCTTCTTCACCTGACAATTCAGTATTTTGTAGCTCTTCCCTACCGTTACACTGCTGCGCCTTCTCTTTCTCTTCCCACTTAGAAAGCGTCTCTAGCATGATATCTATCAAATACTGTCAGTGATCTAATATTTCTGCTGTATTCTTAGATGCTACCGACCCCTCATCCACATGTTCAGTCTGAGTATTCTTATCTGTCTTACCAATTACTGTGATTACTGGCTTAGGAAAAGTAACCACCTGGTGAGCGCCAGTGTCCTAATAGACGGGAACTAGTTTTCCTTCCTCGGCCTACTACTGTTTCCTTTATTTCCATTATAGTTAACTGGCACAGCATTGCTTTCCGCACTGTTGTTTACCTGCATAATTTTGTTTGGAACAAAATTACTATCATTTGGATGCCATTGTTGGTTCTGATAATTATTTCTCCAATTCCTACCTCTCTTAGGATGGCGAACACCTACTGTTCGGATGTTTACATTGCCATTCTGCTCGTTCTTAAAATTACTACTAGTGTTATTAGGTGGTGGTGGTTGTTGGGATGTTTAAGGGGGACTAAACAGCGAAGGTCATCAGCCCCCAGTGTTATTAGCATTTCTGTTATTACGTGCTTGCTCCTCATTGGCAGTAACACGCTCTACACGTTCCAAATATTCAATGAAACGATCCAGATTGTCTCTAGGGGCAGATATAATTCTAGTTTGCCAATACCATGGCAGTTTGGCTTCAAGACCTAGTATTACCATTTCAGGTTTTAGCTTTTCGGCCAGATGTGACAAACGTGAGATCCATGACCTAGCAAACTCTTTAATAGATTCCTTGCCTGCATTGAAGCGTTTTCCACTCCAAAATTCTCTCAACACTTCATTTTGCTTATTACTAGACCAATACTCATTAATGAAAGCTGTTTTAAATTCCGCTAATGTTTTACACTTCAACATAACATCAGCTGACCAACGCATGGCGTCACCTGCTAAATGGCTTATAACAAATGAGATTTTCTCTCCTTTAGACCAAGTTGGTGAAATCACATCTTCAGAATCGTTCCAGAAATCTAGCGGGTGGATATTTTTATCTGGATCGAACCGCAAGAACTGCCGACACCCGATAAAAGCGGCGTTTGCAGCTACAATTTGTGGCATAGTACCATTACCAGAAGTTACTGAAGTTACTTTACTCTCAATGTTAGCAATGTTAGTACTAATATTTTCTACTCTCATTTCAACATTATCTACTCTTTGCACAATATGAGTAGTATCAGTTTTGATTGCATCTACTTCTGCTTGACATATGTTTACTTTTATATTAACATCTTTAAACCTATCTGAGCACAGTTCAGATTCCGCCTCGATCTTTTCTGTTAACTTGTGCTCCAGCTTCGCATCTTCCATTTGGAAGCCTTTGCGAACCTCAGCAACTTCGGATTTTACTGTTTTATACATTTCAGAAAATTGTTGAGCAACCTTTTTCTTAATATCCCCATGGTTGTAATCAATTTTATAATTTAAACTGTCCAGATCCTCTTTCAACTTATTGCAGCCAGTCTTGAAGGAAGCTTCTAATTCAACTTTATTGGATTCTAATTTATTGTCCATTGCCTCAAACCGCTTATTAAAATTGGTTTGGCTGGCCACAATTCATTTATTTACCTCAATTATATCAGATTTTAACTCAGCTGTCATTCTAGCATTACTGGCTGGCATTTTTGCATTACTGGCAGCTATTGCTTGTAATATAACATTTAAATCAATAGCCCTCGTATCTTTGGGTTGCTCACTAGCTGGTTTCTTATCACACTCAGGTGATGAAAAACTAGCTCCAACACCAGAATCATCAAAACTAAATGAAACTTCTGATTGATCAGTCATATCTAACTTCTCCTGTTTAAACTCTACCACCTCTGATGGCTGTTTCGTTTGTAACTCATTGGATAAACTGCCATCCAATAAATTAACAATTTCTGCTTTCTGCTGTACTACAGGGGTCTCTATTATTGAATCATTGCCCCTTATCACACTACTGTCAGGAGACAATACCTTATATTTCACTCTAACATTACTATTTTCGTGCATTTTTACTCTTGAATCGTTGTCTGGATTTACAGTTCCAACGGACATAGGTTCTGATTTAAGTTTAACCTCAGTTTCTTCTGGCAGTTCCATCTCTGACAGTCTTTTAGTGCAGGTTAGTAAAATTTTTAACAGATTTTCACTTAACTTAGTTCCTTCTGCACAACATATGGCGTTGCCGGCGCGGCGTACCAGGATTACTGATGCGACGCGGCGCGTTGAACTGCAGACGGCACTTCGGCGGCTGCTGTGTGTTTGCGTGGCCCGCAACTGCAGGTGCGGCTCCGGTTGCTCTGGCGGACGACTGCGGTGAGGCAAAACTGGCTTCTCGCGATGCCGGCAGCGCCGCTAGACTCAGTGCCAGCTCCGTCAATCCAGATGCGTTGTTAATCCAATTGCGTCGTCACATAGACACGTAACACTATCACTGTTCTATTAAACAATTGCGTGTCGCATTTCACACCCGAATCCGATTATTTAAAAATTACTTTCACTTTTACTCAGTTTCTTTCCCGGCCGATGCACCAATAGTGGGGCGGCGGGTGGAATTATTTGTTGTATAAAATGTTGTAGAAAGCAATGCAGAAAAAATGCAATTCCCGGCCGATGCACCATTTGTGGGGAGGTGGGTAGATATTATTATTGTTGTTATTTATGTTCCTATTATTTATGCTGTCTTTTGCCGTTCTCAACACTGGCTCTCTAACTACAATATTAGCAACAAGAAAGTGATTAGCAAAATGTGAAGCCTGTAATTACAAATCCTAGAGCCCACTTCACCTGAGAAATACACTTATACCTACAGCTTATAGCTCTGAGGAATTACGAGATTGTCTGGGATTCATAATCAAAAGCGATCCTGTACAAACGTTCGCTATATTCTGAAAGTCACAGACAAAAAAAAAAAAAAAGAATCCACACAATCCAACTACCAGAGCAGTTCAGAGTCTAATGCGCTGATGCAACTATTAAATGTTTAAGTGAATGCTCGCCATAAATTGATGATAATGTTCATCAAACGCCATGCTAAATAATGGTAGAATGTCTGTCCCGCGGCGGCACTTGAAAATACGACAAACGCAATCTTAAGATATGTGCTTAAACAATCTTTAATTAATAGTCCTGTTTTACATCATCCTGATTTTGAAAAACCATTCTGTATGTCGGTTGATGCTAGTGGCTATGGTATAGCTGTGGAGGTATTCCAAGTAGAAATAGAGAACGAACAAGAAGTGCACAAGACTATAGCTTTCGCAAGTCGATCTTTACAGGTAGCAGAGAGAAATTATGGCATCTCAGAACTGGAAGGATTGGCAATTGTATTTGGGGTACAGAAATTTGAGCAGTATCTATTAGGTCACAAGATAATTGTTTACAGTGACCATAAGGCGTTGACCTTTTTAAAGACCTGTAAGTTGAGGAATGATCGTTTGGTATGATGCTCGTTGTATCTCCAGCAGTTTGACCTTGAGGTTAGATATATTAAAGGGAAAGACAATCTGGTAGCTGATGGGTTATCTAGAAGTGCGGAGCTCTGTGACGACGCGGGAATTACAGCAACAGACCTAAGTGAAGTACGAATGTTTGCATTACACGAAGTAAAGGAAGAAAGTGCATTAAAGAGAGTGATTAAGAACTTGAGACGTGAGCAGAATGCAGTTGACCAACTGAAATTAGTGAAGAGTTATTTAGGAAATACGAACTATCCTAAGGTTTCGCAATACTATTGTCTGCATAAAGGTATTCTGTTTAGGAGGAAAAAGGTAGGTGTTTCTGAGTGGAAGCTGTGCTTTCCCCCACAACATGTAGACTTACTAATCGACTATGTACACCTGAGGTATGGGCACTACGGTGCAAAGAAGTGCATTGCAAAATTAAAAGAGAAGGTTGTGTTTGACAACATGTACCGCCGTGTTGCCAAGCGTCTAGCATCCTGTGTAGTGTGCCAGAAAGTCCGTGCTGCTAACACCAGAATACAAGGGGATATGCATTCAGTAGAGCCAACTGAAACCCTAGAATTACTGGCTTGTGATTTGTTTGGCCCTCTTCCTGCTTCGAGAGGTGGTTGCACCCATGATTTTGTTGTTGTGGATGGATTTAGTAAATATGTTAAGCTATACCCAATTAAATGAGCAAATGCAAAAACATTGGTAGAAAAGTTGGAAAAAGATTTCTTCGTGAACGTTGGCGTTCCTAAGAATTTGCTGTCAGACAATTGGCCTCAATTTACTTCTGATAGATTTAAAGAATGTCTGGATAAGGCTGGAGTGAAACATCTGAAAATATCTGCGTATTTCCCCCAAGGAAATATGAGTGAACGTATTATGAGAGAATTGAATAGGCTTTGCAGGACTTATTGTGCTCGGAAACACTCAAGTTGGGCAGAGCACATGAAGTATTTTGAGAATGTAATTAACAACTTAAGGCATGATGCAACTGGTTTTGCGCCTTGCGAATTGATGTTTGGCCAAGAACCGCACAATGTGATTGCAGATATGGTAGAATTCCCTATTCTAACGTAAATATACACAAACGAGAAGAAGTTAAAGGCTAGAGCAAATATATGAAAAAGAGCATTGGAAAGGAAGAAGTGTCATGACGCAAAAGCTGTACCCACCAGTATTGAAATAGGTCAGTTAGTCCTTGCCAAAACCAAGGAAAAATCAAAGAAAATAACTGCAGAAACAAGGAAATTCATGTTCGTATACCAAGGACCTTTCAGGATCATAGAGATACCACATGCTAATGCATATAGGCTAGAGTACCCTAAAAGTAGAATGATATTAGGTCTCAGGAACGTGATCGACCTAAAGAAGTTAATAGGTAGTGAATGAATTCTGTAGGGAGGAGGTTGTTCTATAACCTCTACACAGTGTGGCAGCTGTGCAGTCCCAGCTGTGTGAGATCTTCTTTCCATTTCAGGTCTCACTCACTGTCTTCATCTTTCCTATCCACCAAAGTTTCGACTCCTTCTTTGTAATACAGAAATTTTCCGTCATGGCTATCAAGCCATGAGTTCTGTAATCATTGTCTCCACCGATTAGTGAAGAAAATTCCTAATGTAACAAACCTAACAGTGACATAAACAACAGAGAAGTATGATGTAATTAAGATACAAATGTATTTGAGTAACAAGTATGTATAGAACCCCGGTAATATTATAAGTATAAAGTGTTGTTTTATTGGAAGTGGTCCCACAATAATATTGTAAGAAGATGTACAAATTCGTGTACAAGCAGGATCTGAAGTGGCAGTGAAACCTATTGTATGCTGTAGAGCTAACTAATTAATAGTAAAAGAGAGTGCTTAGTGTTATGAAAAATATGCAGATACGTCGTAAGAATGAACTCACCTTGTGTAGCAAGGAATGGCAGTGTAATAGAATTGTACAGTGTTTGTGGTTGAGACGTGATGGACACGTCCCTGAAGTATTTATAAGGTTGGAGCTGGCCATTACTTGGTGTAGTGTGTGACAGGACACACCCACGTGCATTGAGGTTATGAGTTGGAGGTGTGAATGCGACCATAGGTACCCTTAAGTTAGATGAGACAGAGCAGCTCATGGTGTCCTATAGGTTTAAGGAATTTAGCATTACGCTCGTCCATAATTACTTAATGCACTTTAGTGGTAGGTCGAGAGAGACTACCTGTGGTTTCAGCGTCCGGTCGAGTGGAAATGGATTGCCACGTGAGCAAACTGATCAGCTGCAATACACTATAGATATGAAATAAATGTGCTATCCTATGTTTTAAATGTTAATAGAGTGAGTGTTAAATAAGTACATACACTAGCAACATAATTGAATAACATAATGGCAGACATGAAACATTATTTATAGCTCAGCATAAATACACTTCAATGAAGTAAGTACATAATTGCAGATGAGGAACTAACACAACAGCAGAGGACCGATAAGTGGAGTTAGTAGTCAAGTAAACGTAGTGTGTTTTGAACACTCAGAACTGTACTATTACCACAAGTTACTCACATGTACAAAGAAGCTGAGGAATACAACTACTAATCAAATATACTCATACTATCTCTAAGAATAAGGTAATCGAAGATGAGTCAGCTAAGTAAATAAAATACAGATTTGTCAGGAATGTACCAAGCATTGGTTCAGTGTTCCGGCCCAGAAATAATAAATTGAGATTAAATAGGATTTATGATTGTATGCCTTGAGCATAAATTTTCTCTAGAACGTGACTAACGGCGTTTTGAGCCGTTTGTTTACCGATTTTGTAACAGTTAAGTAACCGCGAGAGTAAAATTGAAAAAGTTCTGTTAACTTTGTTCCAGTAACATATTGAAAGATAAAATGTATATATCCCCATTTCATTGTGACCCACCCTTACATAATAAGTGAACAGAGTCTGAGGCACTGTTTTTGTTTGTTCTACAGGACAAACCAGATAATGGCAGCCTGGTAGGTGCGTGAAAGCGTGGAGTGACTTGGACACAACTCACAGTGACCCCTCCCCTTTCCCCATGTAATTTAGAGTGAACGTGAAGGACGCACACCATAGCAACTTCCCCTCCTCTATCCTTGTGAATGGAAGTGTAGAACGCCAGCCAAAGCGGCTACAACCACGTGTGTAAATACGAAATTGTCATGATTTGTGAAATTTTCTTTCAGGTTTAGAAAAGACTGCTAAGATATAATTATCTGTTTATGTATCATGAATAACTGTGATATTTTCTTTGAATTTGTGTATGTAAAAATGTATTTAATGGATTTAAGATTTTCATAATTTTACAAATTTTATGTGTTTGTCTGTCTAAGGCAATATGTATGCCAAAGTGTTTCATTGGTTTTGCTTAAATTTTGAGTAATAATGTTGCTTAAGAGGTAGTGAACATGCCAGCAATTTAAAAATTGAAGTAGGTAATGAGTTTTCTTTTAATATTTCTATATGTTTACATTTCAATTTTAATTTTTGCTAGGGAGTTAAGCTGTACTCTTGCTTCCCTTTTAGTAATTAATTTTTTTTCGTTCATTAACATTAAAAAAAAAAATTTAAGTAGAGGGTGATGTAGGGAAGCAGCCTACTCACGCCTTATAAAATTCACATCAGTCTTTCCATTGTGTGCCAGCCTAGTCTGCTGTAACTAGCTCTGACGTCATAAATGTTGCGCAATACTTTAAAAATCAAGTAAGTAACCTGAAACGTTTCTAGCATGTCAGGAGTAATACTAAATCAATATGTGTTGAATGTCAGTTCAATAACATTAACCATTTTCGAATTTTGGACGTTTTTCTGTAAAAATCATTGGCGCAACAGAAAAGAGCTAGAAACTTAAAAATTTATATTTAGATTCCTTTTTCATAATAATTTAGTAGAAACAGTATTTTGGATCTCACAAATTAAAATTTTAGTTGAAATTCATGATTTTCTTGTTTTTGTCTTAAAAATTAAGGAAGCAAGATAGATTAAGTAGGCGAGTAAATAAGGCTAGGATGTTTAAATTTAAGTAGAAGGGAGATCCGTTATAATCATAAAGATGTGAGAAGTTTCAATTGAATAACTATAAAACTATAGCGATAGCGTATCTCCAAAGGGCAAGTTCAGAGCTCGTCTACTGCGTGTAGCGTAATTAAATTAATTCTATCGCCGAAAATATTTGACTTAGCCACGTCAGACTTTTATTATGATTACTTACCAGTGTGCTGATTGCATATTTAAATTGTGAGCTTCATCGGCTATCAGCAAAAGAAGCGATGATTTATTCGATAACTTAAAGTGGTGCATTACTAACCCAGCGGCTAGTCGGGAGAGCCGATTTGATGAGGCGTTCCCTTAGCCGTCCGCACCGCGGCTTTATATATAATAACGCTGCGCGAGAGAAGAAGGCCCCAGTTCTCTCCAGACACTGATTAGCACACCACCTGTGTCGGGAGTCGCGTCGCGTCGGTATCATTGCTATAAACAGCTTCGGATGCCGTAATAAGTTACTCGGGATACGCGTAACCATGAAATCATTTTCGGGTGTTCGAGGAGTGCTGCAGTGAGGGTCTTCAACACGTAGTGAAACCAAGGTGAAATCATGTCCAGACGTCATGCGGTCGAGTGGCCAGTCTCAATACAGATGTCGGTCTCGTAGGCTGGGCGTCGTAGGCGGCGAACTGTGGCTGAACTTAACACCAGATTTTAATGCTGGGCAGATTACTAGAGTGCCTGAGCACCCAGTGCGCTTGACACTCCTAACGATGGGACTCCTAAGCCGACAACTTCTGTATGGGCCAATTACGCCTGAAATGGGCACGTGGACGTTGGCACAGTGGAAGAACATTGCATGGTCTGACGAATCGCAATACCCTCTTCATCATGCCGATGGGAGGGCGCAAATCCGTCATCTTCCTGATGAAGTGCTCTTTGACACCTGCACTGAGGGACGGAGACAAGCTGCCGGCGGCTCCATTACTCGCATTTTCTGGATAACATTCACATGCGCATCTATGGGTCCAGTGTAGTTCGTGCAAGACACCACAACGCACAAGACATATCGTAGGCTGGCTCCAGACCACGTACACCCTTGCACGACGATCATGTTTTCCGATGGCAGTGGCACTTCTCAGCAATATAATTCGCCATGTCACAAGGCCAGGAGTATGATGGAGTGGTTGGAGGACCGCAGTGGCGAGTTCCAGTTGATATGCTGGCCCCAAACTCGTCAAATCTGAAACCCATCGAACACATGTAGGTTGAAATTGGCGTCATCGCATCCCTCCACAGAACTTGCGGGAATTAGATCTCTTGTGCGTGCAGCTATGGTGTCAACTACCTTCAGCAACCTACCAAGCCCCAATTTCTTCCATGCCACGACGCCTCGTCTCTGTTATCCGTGCCAAAGGATAATGCTCTGGTGATCGTATCTGTTATGCGGGACAATGACGTAGAAACCATTGCAAATAAGCATCATGAATAAAAGCTATTGTGCAAAATGAGATGAGGTGTAGACGTGGTTGTTATTTTCCAGCTTGATGGACCACTATCTTTTCCAAAGCATTGATGACATGAAACGTCCAGGCAGATCCAAATTCTGTTCCGAGACAAATTTCTCGCCTTTCGCCAGCAACAGCCCTTGCCAATTGACGTATTTGTGCCCATATTACTGACAGCCTTCAAGGTCTAGTCTGTCAATAACGTACATGTTTGCTGCTGATATTGCCTACCTGTCGCGCGGTATTAGCTGAGCGGTCTAAGGCGCTACAGACCTGGACTGTGCGGCTGGTCCCGGCGGAGGTTCGAGTCCTCCCTCGGGCATGGGTGTGTGTGTGTGTGTGTGTGTGTGTGTGTGTTTGTCCTTAGGATAATTTAGGTTAAGTAGTGTGTAAGCTTATGGACTGATGACCTTAGCAGTTAAGTCCCATCAGGTTTCACACACATTAAAAAAAAAACACACATTGCCTACCTACGTATTGCGTATTACAGTTTTCTTTATGACACGGGCGTGTGCGTGTGAACACCGAAATGCAATTAACGCTCAGCTCGAATGATAGACAGCAATAACTGAGGTTAGATTCATTTTGACGTAAAATACGTTCTAAAGGGCAGAGCATCTAAACAGTAACATAAACATTTGAAAAGTAACAGCTGCCAACGGTCTGTTCAGAATACACGTGGAAAGAATGTATGAATTTAGCAGCTGTGTTCTAAGACTGCCAAAAGAGTGTTTCAGTGATTCATTTTCTCGTGTATATTACAAATCTAAATATAGGTAATATATTCGCAATAGTCGTAAATGTTGAAGCTTATAGCATAGTCAAACAGAAAACTAGAGAGACATAAAGAACGGTTGCATGTGGTTTAGAGGCAGCTTAGTTCTGATAAACAAAATAATCAATAGCAGAAAGGATAAAATACAAGAAAAGAAGGAAGGAACGGCAAAAACTAATTCGGCGATAAACGTGATCAGAAGAAGGGATAGATCAATCTGTATGGTCTTCTCGCAAAACATAAAGATTTATTTGACTGGGCTTTAGAACGAGCAGTAGAGAGCAACAGTTGTACTTGAAAACAAAGTATTGTTAGAAAATGCAAGGGAGAAATTGGTGCAGACAGTGTGTCGTAACGAAAAGATCAGCATTAGGCAGGATTAAATCAGATGGAAAACAGAAATTTCAAATAAGGCTTTATCGGTGATAGATCTAAAACAGAAAGGAACATAATAGGCATTTTACTATGAAACAGATTCAGAGCGCCTCTAAAGAGAGTAATCTTTCATCGCGATAGATCACATTGATGTATAATCTTTTTGCCGTAGTACTGTAGCAACCGATCTACGGTAGAACATTAGTATCATTTTAGTTGCCACAAAGTAATTAACTACTAACCAAACAAGAGTGTCAGCGTGAATGTTACACAAACTCAAAGACAAGAAACATATCGTTGTCATTTCTCCTTAAAGAACGAAGGACATGCAACAGCTATATAAATTTGCTTATGCGGTATATCGATTAGCAAACTGGATGTTTGAAAAGACATCCACCGGGACAAAAGACGCGGCACTTTCTGAGTGTAATTAAAATCGATCATTTCAGAATAGATGCTCTTTTTATCGGCTACGCAAATAACCTCTTTTAACATAAAATAGGTTCAATATACTCTTATGTTGAAAATTAAAACATTCTGCGGGTACTATACTCTCAAACTTCATACAGGTGCAAGCCAAATATCTCATACGATCTGGCCTAAGCATTCTATCTTCTATACGACGCATTCCAACATCTTTGACAAAACAGGCGATTTTTGAGTAACAGCATCCATTATACTAAGTTTCAGTTCATCAAATATATTGCCAACATTAATCCCCCATCCTGCAATCTTTGATTGCTTAAAGAAGCAAACTACAAAGTTTAAAACAGCTTCTGATTACCCTACAAAATTAGGACTGTATTGAATATTTAACTTTAAAAATTTAAAACCTATGTGGCTGAAGACCTGAAACCCTAATCGTGATTTCAAATGTTTTCAATTTTTTTCCCCCGCTGACATGTCCCACAAAACAAAAGGAAAACAAATTATCGCTTTCCACATTTTCGCTTTTCATGTAGTAAAACTGTATCATCAGACAAGAGGATTCGATTTATTGTTTCTTTACTACCAACTCTATTACCAACACATTTTGCATTTCCAATTATTCAGCCATAGACTAATGGAAAAGTCAATAGCAAAACTGTTTGAGTGTAATATGGGTATTTTTCGCTCCCTAAAAATATTTATGACGTCAATTCTTAACTATGTGTACATTCAGTGGTGTCTGTGGATACTATCAGCAAAATGCCTTAAGACATCTACGCAGTTTCTAAGTTTAGTATTTGTCTTATTGTGTTAACCGTTTTGTAACTTCAGTGTCTCCAACGAAAGCTGTTTCCGTGAACGATATAAGGAACGGTCAAAAGAAAACGAAACACATCCCAAAAGAGTAGATACAGTACTTATTATTTCCAAAGTAATCTCCATAACTGATAACACAATTCTCCTATAGTGAGACAAAATGGCAATGCCTTTCTGGAGAAAACGTTTGCGTTTGATTGTGCCTACGCGTTCACCTCTTTCTACGAATAAAATCGGCGGCCACAAATGTCTTTCTTCAGGGTTCCAAAAACAAGGAAATCTCATAATGAGCTATCAGGACTGTACTGAGTATGTGTAAGGGCTTCCCAGTGAAAATTCTGCAGTGTACGCGAAACAACCTTCGCAACGTGTGGTCTGGCCCACGTGCTTCAGCTGAACAGGTACACGCTTATATACAATAATGGTTGCGTTGGCTGCTGCAAAATTTTTCCCATGAGGGCATTGACCATCTTGTCTTACAGTGAGGAAAATGCATTAACAGCAATTGCGATTATTTTTGAAACAACTAATACTTTACTTACTTTCTTCCATCTGTCTCGTTTTCATTTGACTGCCCCTTATAATGTAGATAAGTAAGGTGCACTTAGCCCGCCCGGTTGGCCGTGCGGTCTAACGCACGGCTTTCCGGGCGGGAAGGAGCGCTGGTCCCCGGCACGAATCCGCCCGGCGGATTTGTGTCGAGGTCCGGTGAACTGGCCAGTCTGTGGATGGTTTTTAGGAGGTTTTCCATCTGCCTCGGTTAACGCGGGCTGGTTCCCCTTATTTCGCCTCAGTTGCACTATGTCGGAGATTGCTGCGCAAACAAGTTCTCCACGTGCGCGTACACCACCATTACTCTACCACGCAAACATAAGGGATACACTCGTCTGGTGTGAGACGTTCACTGAGGGGATCCACCGGGGGCCGAACCGCACAATAC
Organism: Schistocerca piceifrons; assembly: GCF_021461385.2. NCBI lineage: Eukaryota > Metazoa > Arthropoda > Insecta > Orthoptera > Acrididae > Schistocerca > Schistocerca piceifrons. The sequence continues at coordinate 239,687,935 of NC_060138.1, forward strand.
CCCTGGGTTCGGTGTGGGGCGGCGGAGGGGTGAAGTGGACTGCGGTAGTCGTCATGGGGTTGTGGACCACTGGGCTGCGGCGGGGACGGAGCCGCTCCGTCGTTTCTAGGTCCCCAGTGAACATACAATATAATACAAAAATGCACTTTCCTCAGTCAACACCTTACTTTATAACAGCAATGGCCTTCAAGTATGCATAGACCAGCTGTTCTGATGGTTCGTGATAGTCCTCTGCAGTGTCTGAATGACGTGACGTCTCGTAGAACAATTTCATGATCTTCAGAATATTTGAATAAGTCTCTACTTTGAACTACCTCTGGGCAATCTGTTCGTCGTACAAATATTACAAGCGCTTAGGCAATCTCGCTAATTATTAGCAGCAAGACCGAAGTTAACTTGGATTCTTTTCGTTTAAACAACATTATAACCTAACCGAATTTCGCTACTAATTCTTAAACGACCATGTTTCATTTGAATGTTGTTGATAATAATACGTATGGCGCACAATTTCTGTAATAAAGAGTAGACTTGCGACACGTTAAGCTTAAGTGATTTGAGAGTTTATAAGCACCTTGGTGGAGAGTACGAAGTATCCATCCAATGTTTCTTTATGCATCGTATATTTTCTTCTTTTTTTTTCATACTATTGACACTGTGATGGAGTAACCCTTACTTCACAGTTTGAAGCCCCAAATAATCTAAGGGATTTCTAAGCTAACGATAATGCCGATAGTTAACAACATAATAACAAATTAAGACTATTGGTAATAGCCTACAGTGCATGAGACTTGTATCTTCGGTCGGCCTGTTGAGTACTGATAACTGTAAAAGCTGTGCCCATTGTGAAGTATCGTGTACGTGGAGTGTGATGATAGGAGAAGAGATCCAGTGCCGGCACTTTAGTAAACTCCTGTCGAGCAGCACCAAGTGGGCCGGCGAGCTTAACGGCCACGGACCGCCGTCAACAGTATCGGGTTCACTCACGCCATGAGACGCTGCGGAAAGGTCTCAAATATGATCCAGCACACTGGCGTAAAATATGGCGACCATTAACTTTACGCTACAGCTTCCCCTGTCACGCCGGTCATATACTAACGGCGAATATTTTTTGCCACACCACAGTTCGAACTGTAGTGGCGTAACCCTTATTTCACTGTTTCCAGCCCCAAACAATCTACACATTTCTATGCTAAAGAAATATACCGATTCGTAACAAGAAAATAACACCTTTCAGTCTAACACCCTCACAAGGCGTAGCATTCACCAACGACATGGCAACTGGCATGAGCTTTTACTAGAGATGATAGCACATAACTCAAATCAAGGAAGAAAGTAATAATCATCTTCTGGTGTTGCAGTTCTTCTTGCTATGTCAGTGCTTACTACGAAAATAGGACGATGGATTCCGCCTTATGCAAGACACTTTTTTTCTGTTTTGTTTCTCCCAGACATGTTTCAGCACTTTTTGTACAATCTTCAGTTGGTTACTTTTTATTTTCTAACTGTAAAATTGTTGCTACATATAAACATTTAGCGAAAATTTTGGAACATAATATCTACAATTGTGAATGAATATTTGTTGTAAAATATTATACACCATTTCTTCATAGTGTAACTGTCATGGCGACTGCAGTGTAACACGTGTTAAGTTCGGCTCGCGAAATTTAGTTGAATTCGAAGGTGTTCTCGCAGGTGGTGTTGTCTAGTACAAGTGGAAATCGTGAAAACAACAGTGTTCTGTGCAGTAGTGCTATTTTTTTCTGTGCTCCGCCAATATCTTCGAGAAAATGGTAAACAGAAGAGTGAACAGCGGCGCGTCCAGCAGCGGGGAAGCAGCAGGTGCGGTGGGCCCGCTCTTGGCGGAAGGTGCGGCCGCGGCTCCCGGTATAGCGGAGCTGGTCCGCTCTGAGGTAAACGCTGCGCTTCGCGATAAAAACAATCTCGATCTGATAGCAGGCACTATATCAGCTACTGTAACGGCAGCAGTATTGGCCAAAATGCGTGAAACTGTTGAGGCCAATACTGCCGAAATTACAGCACTAAAAAAGTCTGTGTCTGAATACGAGAAAAAGGCAGGAGAGTTGGGAAGTGAAACTATCTGCCGCAACTGACGAACTAGAACAGTACCAAAGGTGAAATAGTCTACGACTGTTTGGAGTAGTAGAAAATAAGGAAGAAGACACGGACAACGTGCTTATACAGGTTGCGCGTGAAAAATTAGGCGTTGAAGTGACCAAGGCAGACATTGACAGGAGCCATCGGGTGGGACGAAAACTACCAGGTGCCACCAAACCTCGTCCAATAATAATTAAATTTGTCTCGTACCGAAAAAGGGCCGAGATCTTTACCCAGAAGAAGAAGTTAGCAAGGACAGGGCTTACAATAAGGGAAGATCTGACACACGAACGGCTAAAGATTTTAAACAGTGCCATATCCCATTTCGGTCTTCAGAATGTGTGGACTCAGGATGGCAGAGTAATCATTAAGACAGCAGCTGGAAAGAAGACAGTCACAAACATGACAGAACTGAATAGTATTAAGTGAAGCTACTCGAGCCAAAAGTGCAAACTTAACACCATTTGCAATTGTAACAGCCCCAATACTCAGATATAGTCTTTTAATTTTATTAATTTTTTAATTATACCCATATTTGTACCTTCAACTAATTGTTTTTGTGTCTGTAGCTCTAACCATTACTTAATTTTAGTTACTGCTAATACTTTTTTTTCATTTTCTCAGTTTATTCTCTTCCGTTCTGAAATAGTTCTATTGCAATTATTAGTCTCTCCTTTAGTTCATTAATCACCCATCTCTTCGGTTTAAATTGTCCATAACAAAAATCACTATCAGTATCACTTTAGCAAATTTCAATCTAATTGTAGCTTCCTACGATAATCACTACCAGTATCACTTTAGTAAATTTCAATTTAATTCTAGCTTCCTACGATAATCTATTAATTATTAAGCTTGCTTCTCTCTGCTGGCAGCATCGGCCTCTTAAATCACTCCCTTCTCCCTTATTTCCACCCTAAGCTGTTTCAAATACGCTAATTACATTTCTCCTCTTACGACAGAGGATACACAGTGACACACAGCTGTCTCTATTTTGGTCATATTCTCCTTGCACCGGACTTGCACTTGGCGGAAGCAGCGGCCAGTGCCCCTCGCGGCAGGTAGTGCCTAACAAAGGGACAAACCAGTCTGCCACCCTACTCCAGGCGGCTCAGCGGAACGCGTCAGAGCTTTTAGCAGCTCACTGCAACATCCAGTCTTTACCTGCGCATTACGAAGAACTTAGCCTCCTCTTCAACCAACTAAACTACCACGTAATCCTCTTATCCGAAACGTGGTTGAAACCACACATATCCTCTGCATCTTTTCATCTCCCAGGGTACACATTTCTTAGGTCAGACAGATCAAAAAAGCGAGGTGGCGGGGTCGGCGCGTATATACGAACAGATCTCAAAGCGAAAGTCTTATGTACGTCAAATCCTGCTGAAGAAAAAGAGGCTGAATTCATGTCCATTGAAATAAATATACAAAGTCGGAAATTCTTGACTGGCGTCGTGTACAAGCCGCCAAAAATAAGCTCAATGAGTTCCTTCCAGTCGGAATTACATTCACTTCAGTGTCAATACGAACATGTCATCGTAATGGGTGACTTGAACATAGACCTGCTAAGAGACACTCCCTCCGCAATAAACCTAAGAAGACTATTTAGTTGCAATAGCATGAACATTCTTCAATTACAACCTACACACCATACGGCGCACAGTCATACTCTTATAGACGTAATCGCAACGAAACAGACTGACAAAGAGATGTTGGTCAAACATCGGCCCCTGGCCTCTCAGCACATGATGTAATATTCCTGGCCTACTCTGTGCAGCCCTCAAGGATCAAATCGCGTTACATAACTTGTAGGAACATGAAACGTATTGACCTTGACGCTCTAACAGCCGATTGTTCAGAAATCTCATGGCATCAAATAATCAGAAAACCCACAATCGACGGCAAAATTAATGAACTTGGTGATAAACTCACTGCCCTCTATGACAAACATGCACCTGTGCGCACAATCCGTGTAAGAAAATCTCCTGCTCCATGGCTGACAGCTGAATTACGTCAAATGATGACTAATAGGGATGCTGCCCACAGGCGTTTCAAGGCAGATCCGAAACCCGAGCGTTTCGAAGAATATAGAAAGCTACGGAACAGAGTGAAACAATGCATTCGCAATGCTAAAATCAGGCACGCTCGCTCCCTTGTATGCAGCGATCAGACGCCCACGACTCTATGGAAGAATCTCCGTAGCTTGGGGGTCGGAAAGGCAAAATCGGAAACTACTTTTCATGTGTCAGCTAACGAATTAAATGAATTCTTCTCTGCACCTCTGAATACCAGCACAGCTGATAATTGCCGTCCACAAGAATCCCCAAACAGGATAACTAACAACGATACCTTCCATCTAAAACATGTAACAACAAATACGGCAAGAAAAGCAATAATGAGAACCTCTTCTGATGCAATAGGCAACGACAGTATCGGTATAACCATGATTAAGAATGTTGCCGATATCTTAGTACCTGTCTTAACTGACATATTTAATTTTTACCTCGTGAACGAAATATATCCCACTGCATGGAAAAGAAGCCTAATTCGACCCATCCCTAAAATCGAAAACCCGCAACTTCCTAGTGATTACCGACCAATTAGCATACTGCCTGCTGTTTCCAAAGCGCTTGAATATATTGTTCATGACCACATCACTGAACACTTGCATGAATTCAGCCTATATGACAAATTTCAATCCGGTTTCCGTAAACATCACAGCACAAACACTGCTCTAATTAAAGTAACTGATGACCTGAAATATGCCATCGACAATCGAAAGGCAACAATATTGACGCTACTGGACTTCAGCAAAGCTTTTGACACTGTTAACTTTGAAATATTGCTCAGAAAAATGCAACAGCTTAATTTCTCTGATAGTGCAATGAGATGGTTTGAAAGCTACTTAAAAGACAGACAGCAATGTGTTGTCTGCGTAAATGAAAAATCTTCCTGGAAACATGTTTCCTCGGGAGTGCCACAAGGATCAGTCTTAGGACCACTTTTGTTTTCTTTATATGTCAACAATATTTCGTCGGTTCTGTCCTGTAAATATCATTTCTATGCCGACGACCTCCAGCTCTACCTAAGCGTCAGACCTGAAGATGTAAACACTGCAATCACTCAGATGAATGATGATCTGTCTTCAGTAGTGAGATGGGCGAAAAACCTGGGGCTTAAACTAAATGCAAAAAAGACGCAAGTAATCTTAATAGCCCATCAGAAATTAATAAGTTCAGATTTCCGCGAACGGCTACCTCCTATTCTGCTCGACGGTACTCCAATACCATATCAGAAAACAGTGAAGAACCTGGGTGTAACTTTGGATGAGCATCTCAACTGGGCGGAGAATACAGTCGCAGTGTGCCGAAAGACGTCTGCTTGTCTCTATGCTCTCAAAAAGTTTCGGAACATATTTCCACAGGACTTGAAACGCCAGCTCGTGCAAGCACTCGTTCTACCGAACCTCCACTATTGTGATGTGATTCAAAAAGGCATGAGTAGTGAAAACAAAAGACGGCTAGAGCTAACCATGAATGCCTGTGTGCGTTACACCTGCAACATTCGCCGATATGATCATGTTAGTGCATCGTACTCCGAGCTAGGGTGGCTGCGGCCGGACAAATTGCGTGACTACCACACTCTATGTCTACTCCACCGACTCCTCGTCGCGCAAGCACCCCAGTACCTTGCTTCAGAGATTAAAAACCTGTCATGTCATCATAATCGAAACACGAGGTCACTCTTATTTGGTATCCTAACGGTGTCCACTCACAAAACAAAAACTTTTGCAAACTCCTTCTCAGTAGCCGCTGTCCGCCTCTGGAACAAACTGCCCCTTACCTTGCGCAAAATTCGATCTCCTGCTGCTTTTAAGAAGAAGTTGAAGCATTTCCTACTATCATCCTCACAAAGTTCTCCACAAAATTAATGTACAAGGACAATCCCCTCATCTGTCAAATACCAAAGCTAGCGTCTCCTATCTTGCTCCTGAGATGCCTTCCTCTTCATCTATCTCTATTAGCCACGCAATCTTCTTTTCCTTTATATTTCCTTAATTATGTTTCATCATGTCTCTATTCTTCTCCTCCCTTCACCATGAGTCTCCCTCATACTCCCTGCTGCCAGCACTCCTATCTAAAATCTGTCTCTTCAATAATGTCTAATTATAACAGTACTTGTGACCTAAGAATATAAACTCTATATGTATGTATTTTTCCAGGTGTACCTTTCAAATTGTTTATTTCACTTTTTGTACTAGATGTAGTTTAACAAGCCTACTAAAACATATGAATGTAAAATAAGTAGAATGCCTGGTTAGATGTAAGAGAGGGCCTGATGGCCCTAATCTTGCCAGGTTCAATAAATCAATAAATAAATAAATAAATAGTTCACAGTTGAGGTATATATTAACGACCTCATGCACTGTGTGTTGTCTATAAAATTATGTGAAAGTTATATTTGTAGCTTAATTGGCAAAAAGAGTGGACGTATGCATTAGTTTACATACCTTACATGATGCTAATGCACATATATTTTGGTAGCTAGTCTGCTACGCAATCTACAACTTGTTATCTGCAAAAAAAACGTGATTTTATTTTTCTGTTTATTATGGATTTACAAACGGAAATGAGTATATCTCTCGTTTTTTGTGAGTAACTTACGGTTTAGATATTGTGATGATTTCTCATATGTTGTTGGCGAAGTGAATAGGCTGATTTCGTGACCTACGGTCGGTTGACATTGCACTTTCTCCGATTTTTCAAAACATAGGCAGAGTTTTCGTCGTCATTAAGTGTTTTGAGGCTGTGTAGTATTCATTGATTTATTAGCATATTTGGCTGGGCGAGGCGCGCGATTTTGAAGTATATTTGGCGTCTGTGGTTTTTGGTTTGTGTGAGTGTGCGTAAGTGCCTGTGTGTGTGTGTGTGTGTGTGTGTGTGTGTGTGTGTTGTGTTTTTGTGTGTGTGTTCAGGACTGGGGCAGAGAGAGAGAGAGAGAGAGAGAGAGAGAGAGAGAGAGAGGGTGAGGAGAGTAGGGGGGATAGAAAAACAAATCTTTAACAAAATAGTAATACCAAAACAGTACAAAATAATATATTGGTACAAACATGTAGATGACATAATTTGCTTAATAGATTAACCACAGCCTCGCATAAAAGAACTTCATGACAACATAAATTCCATCCACCCACGAATACAGTTCACCATTGAGAAACAAACAGATTAAATCTTAATTTCTTATATCTCGCCACATACAAGAGAAACAACAATCATGAATTCACAATCTATAGAAAACTCACGATCACCAGCACCATTATTCATAACCAATCCAATCAACCCATAACTCACAAAGAAGCCAGCTTCAGATATTTACTACAAAGACTGAAGAAAATACCCATGAACAAAATGATTACGCACAAGAACTGAACACAATAAAACAAATTTCATAGGAGAATGCATACGATGCAAAGAGAGTAGACAAAATAAACCACAAAGTACAAAAAGAAACAACACATAACCATGAAAAACACACACAAACAAACACAACACAACATACAGCAAATCAGCAGACAGTAAGCAAGAAATGACACATAATGACTTAGAAAGAAGTCACACATAGGGAGGGTAATATACGAAAGAAACAAGGCCTCAGCATATAGTACCAATAACACAATACAAAGCGGACTTGGAACAAATACCACCAACACTGACAAGTACAGCCAGTCCGGCATACACCAACTTACTTCCAATTGCTGTCAATCTGTATATGTGGGCCAAACATGCAGGAATTTCAGAACCAGGTATACAGAACACCTCACAGCACTGAAAAGCAATAGCTCACTCTCAACATTTGCAGAACACCGTATAGCACACAATCACCTCCCAACAAACATTGAAACTGACTTACACATCCTCAAAACTAGTAGCAGCTTATACCAAAAATTAACTATAGAAGAAAATCACATCCAAAAATCAATGGCCCAAGTAATGAAAGTACTCAATGAATACACATCTCTTCGCAATGAAAGCCCTCTTCATCACAACAGAAGAACTTTATAAACAACATCCGCACCAAAACTATTCATGGGAAGAGAAAAAAAAATTCTTTTTCTTTCTCCCTCCCTCTCTCTCCCTCCCACTTTCTCCCTCTCTCTCTCTCTCTCTCTCTCTCTCTCTCTCACTCTCTCTGCCACAGCCCCAAATACACACACACACACACACACACTAACCAAACACAACAGACGCCAAATACACTTCAAACTCGCGCGCCTCACCCACGCTACGAAACAAATGAATACTACACAGCCACAACAACAAGTAATGGCCGCGCCGTGCTGCGCCGCGCTGTTACAGCCCGCGCACAGCTGCAACAGAGAGGAGTGCGCCGTCCGCGCCCCGCCGCGCCGCTCCGAGGCGCGCACTGTGTTCCAGCTGGAGCGCGCGCACGGTCTGAAGATGGAGTGAGCCGAATCCCCGTCTAAACTGAGCGCGCGCAAACGCGCCACTTCCTTTGATGTACCGACAACAGCGGGAAAACTGCGCGGCGCGGCACGACGCGGATCAGCGCGGTTCGTCGTCCACACTGAGCGAGCAGAGCCGCGCAAGGCCGTTTTTCGCAGCGCGGCGCGCTCAGTGTGGACCCGCCTTCACACTCCAACTGCACGTGCACACCACCAGCGGCCCCCGCCACAGTATGCGCGACGGAGACTTCCTTGCTGCTCCACGCCAACCGGAAACACACCGCCCAGCCGGAAACTATGAAAGGACCAGACATACGTCGGCCAGTGGGACGACCAACCGAACGACAAACCAACAGTCGTCCCGTTCCAATCTCCCTCCATGGACAGTTCATGTATGTCACCAGCGGTCGACGACCACTGGCTGTCCGCGCCTCACCGGCGCTCCGTCCCCGACTGCACTGCTGGTCCGTCACCCACTGACTGCCAGCCACACGACGACCTGGAAACACTATCGGTCGCTCCAGAGTTGGTACGACAGTGCACTTATCGATATGGGCCGCTGCTGCCGCTCACGGGCAAGTAAGGCAGGAAGTTAGTGAGGACAGTAAGTGGAATAAGAAATCGGGGCGTCAGTACCGTAATAGAAGATGACAAACCATAAATGGCTTGAACACGAGCCGCGCACGGCTCGCGGTCCTAGGGAAAAGTAGGAATGGAGGTTACTTAATTTAGGAGAAAGTGTCAAGAGTAGCTGCGGATTGCGTATGTGCGTAGCAGTCAATTGTTTACGTGCTATAAAGGTAACCCACGTGCTAACTCAGTTTTTATGGACTCACGAGCCAGCAGAAAGACTATAAAACGAAGGGTATTCCCGTTTCAAAATACACAATAAACAGATTCTTGGTAGAAGCAAAAAATTCACACAAAAACTACAGTGATTAAACATGTTTCTCTCAGAAATCATCAATATAATTTTGTAATTCGGATTTTTTAAACACATTCTAAAAAAACTCATTAAGTGTCAAGGAATTTTGTTTAAAGCCGTACAAACACCACGACTAAAGAAACAAATGGCCATGCCATTTGTTTTGATGAAACTATTGTAGAAAATTCACAAGGGCTGAAGGAATCTTCTTTAGACGATTCACTAACCGCAAACGTTGTATCTCCGGAAGGGTTCATTTAGGGAAGAATTCCGCAAGTGTGGAGGCGTGAAGGCCCTGATCGCCAGATTTTAGCCAATTTGCTGTATCTAATTACAAATCTGTCGACAGCGCCTGATGGAGTGAGTGAATGTGATACCGTTGGTGGTGATACGTACGTTGGATGTGGACATTAAGCTCGGCGGCCAACACGATGCTTTTTGGTATACAATATCCTTTCTCATCCCAATCAAACATCAGTTTTTCTTTCCAGTAGCTTTCTTTTATTCCGTGTACCGCTGAAAAGTCTGTATATTTATGTATTTTCTGAACGTAAACGTATGTTAGCTGCTGCGTTTAAACATCCATAATTCTTCAAAGGAAACGGTGGTTTTGTTTTATGTCGGAGTATAGACTTCCAGACAGCACTTATAATTGTGGAGAGTAAAATGCCATACAGTTCCGTCATTATAACGTCGGACTGCATTTTCAGGTACTTCATCCATTATAATGTCGTAATTCTATCAAAAGACAGCACGAATTCTCCAAATGGTGATGGAACGGTACTTTTTCTTACTTTGGCTGTGTGGTTTAGGTATTGTTTCAGTTGAAGCTCTAGTGTATGCTTAGATCACCTCAATTAGCTGTCCTAGAAAAATATGAAGGGCTAAATAAGACTGATATCTCAAACTGTATACTTGCGTAACCGATGACTTCAACGAGCCCACCTGAGTTGACGTCAGTATAGACGCATACTGTTCACTTGCATTCGTAATTCTTCTTCCATCCGTTGATAGGACGTCCCCGTGACTTTCTTATAAAACAGTGCATCTTCTTATAGGAAGCGGACAATAGGAAACATAATGCACGTACGCCCGCAGTCCATTTGTGGCGAGTGCTGTCGTCCAGAAACATGCGCCGATTCAGAGAAACTGTTTTCTATTGCGACGAACTACCTTTTCTAGATTGAAGTTATTGTTTTGTTTCGTTATTCTGAAAAGATAGATTACGTTTTCTTTCGTTTTTAGTTGTCAGTCTTCTGAGGTTTGATGAGGCCGCCACAAATGATTTTCTTGTACTAACCTTTTCATGTCAGAGTAGCACTTCTAAGCCTACTTACTGCAGTTTTTACCCTCTACAGCTACCATTAGTAGAGTGGCAGCTGTTCTCTGAGATCTTATCAGATCTGTTATTCAGCCTTGTCTTCTTGTCTATGGTTCCTGTATGTTCTTTCTTCACCGATTGTGTGGAGAAGGTCTTCATTCCTTATCTTATCAGTCCACTTAATTTCCAAGATGCTCTTATAGCACTCTTACGCTTCGAATCCTTCTGTTCCCAATTTCCCAATCCATGATTGACTATCATGAAATACTGTGTACCACACTTACATTCTCGGAAATTACTTCGTCAAATTAAGGTCGACGTTTCATGCTACGAGGACGTGCGAAAAAATAATCTCTCCGAAATTTCTTACGTGAACATTCTTGAAGTTTTTTAATTTATAAAATAGTATGAACATTCTACTTCGTTATTATTTATGCCCACATATTAATTTCTCGTCCTGCCGGCGAACACGCTTCTGTCAACGATTTTGTTGGCACAGCGTCATCACTATCGAAATGAAGTCCTCGAAGGTATTCTGTAAGTTATGGAAACAGATGAAAATCGGATGGGGCCAAGTCGAGACTATATGGATGATGATCCATGGCAGTGAATCCAAGGCGTCGGATTGTTACACATGTCGCGACACTCATGTGCAGTTTGGAATTGTAATGATGAAGGAGAGGGTGCCCCATGTGTGGACAAACTCTTCGAATTCTGAACTCGATTACAGCACGCTGTTTCTCACACACCGGCACAGTTACGTTACACACCGCCGTGTTACACGCTACAAAACGGAGCCCTCTAGCAGTAGTGGATTGCAGGTATGTAGATGTGAAGAATACAAATGTAGAATGCTGAAAAAGTTTGTAAGAAATTTCACATGAAAAAAATTCGGAGGTATTGCTGTTCAGAACGCCCTCACAATGTTCTTATTTACGCTGGGAATGATGTTTTTCCTTGTGACAGTCTGCTTTTTATGTCCGACTTGCTACGTCCATCATGTGTTACTCGGTTCGAAATTATCAACATCCCTTCACTTTATGTGCTTCGTGGTTTTCAATTTGGATGGTAAGTTTCCTGCTAAATCTCATTTCTGCCACCGTTACTTTCGTCTTCTTTGGTTTACTCTCAGTTCATATTCTGGACGTGTCATTCATTCCATTCGACATGTCCTGCAAGTCTTCTTCACTTTCACTGAGGATAGCATTACCGCCGTCACTTTCGTCAATGGTTTTAGAAATTTTGAAGGAATGTTATCTATCCCTTCTGCCTTATTCCATCGAAAATTCTCCAAAGCTTTGTTAAACTCAGATTTTATTGCTGGACCCTCCATGTTTGTCGCCTCAACTACCATATTTTGCTTCTACCATGTCAATCTGACAACTCCCCTCCCTCTCTCCCAGAGGCCAACATTGTACGTATCCGCTTCCCCCCCCCCCCCCCCCAACCTTTTACCAGTGACACACCGCACTCTTCATGTTGAAGCACTTGCTTTTAGTTTCACTGAATGTTCCTTTGAATTTTCTACATGCTGAATCGGTTATTCCGATTTTTCTTTTTCGATCTCTTCGCGTTTTTCATGAAGCCATTTTGCCTTGGCATTCCTGCATTACATATTTATTTCGTTTTTAATGGCTCTGAGCACTATGGGACTTAACATCTGAGGTCATCAGTCCCCTAGAACTTAGAACTACTTAAACCTAACTAACCTAAGGACATCACATACATCCATGCCCGAGGCCGGATTCGAACCTGCGACCGTAGCGGTCGCACGGTTCCTGACTGAAGCGCCTAGAACCGCTCGGCCACCCTGGCCGGCTTCGTTTTAAAGTGACTTACATTTCTGTGTTACTCTTTTTCTTCAATGTTCTTTTTTCGTGGATCAGCTGGTGTCGTTACTCTCTTATCCAAGATTTCTTCGCGGTTATCTTCCATGTACCTATATTTGTCTGCACAGCTTCTATGATTGCCCTTTTTAGATATGTCGATTCCTCTTCAACTGAACTGCCTACTGTGGTACTCTTTATCAGAACATCTACAGCCTTAGACAACTTCACACGCACCTCACCATTTCTCAGTACTTCAGTGTCCCACTTCTTTCAACATTGAGTCTCCCACATGACCTCTTAAACTTCATCACTAAAAGTTTTGATCTGAATCCGTATCTGCCACTCGGTATGTGTCTGATTTCGGAATCTCGTTTGACCATAGAGTAATCCAATTGCAATCTTTCTGACTCCAGTCCTATCCATTGCATACCCTCCCGTCTTGTGATTTTGCACAGTGTATTCGCTATTGTTAGTTGAGATTTATTGCAGAACTTACACATTCTTCTCTATCATCCTCCCTACCGAGTCCGAATTCTGCTAAAATTCTTTCTTCTTCTCTTTCCTCTGGTAGAACTTTCCATTCATGTTTGATTATCAACCTTTCATTTACTTTACGTACCAAATTACCCATTCAATATGCTCATGTACTCTATGTGTTCATATTATACTCAGGGGACAAAAGTCATGGAGCACCCCTAATACCGTTCAGGCCTCCTTTAAGTGGTAGCCTGGCGAGAGCACGCTAGATCTTAATTCTGCTGGAGCAAGATGGTCCCCAATGAATCCTCATGACATAACATGTGCAACAAATGCCTCTGTTTCGTACCTGGATGATGGTTGGTCGGCCGCCGCTGCTCATATATGCGTCGATCTTGACGTGCGTCTGTACTGTGCGGACGTCCAGAAACTGGTCTACAGGTGTGGTAATGTTCCACAGATCTCTATTGAAAGCAAAGACACACTACAGATCCTTTACGCCGAACATTTTCAGCAACCTGTTGACACGCCCAACCAGTTTCCGCAGGCTCACAAAGCGACCCCATTCAAATAAGTGAAGTTGTTCAACAGTTGTTCTTCGTCGATGGGGCGTTGTTGCACCGTAGAATGACTGCTGCAAACACTTTTCACCTGTAAATACAACCACTTCCTGCGAAGTCAAAGTAGAGGGTGTGTAGACAGGCTGCCTGAGCGTCATTTGTTCGCCGATGACAATGACAAATGAGTTCCGTACACTAAATTCCTCCAGTATTCACATGTGATAACCTGGTGCCAATGAAAACACTCGTTGATAGAGTTCGATTTTTTTCCGGGAGTGTAGTACGAGTCTCATGACATCGGAAAGGTTCCTTATGACCATGTGCACAAGCACAAATCATGGGTTTAGCCTGCCAACTCTTCGAGGAGACGGGGCTTGTTCCCTAGTACCTTGAAAGGTGCATACACCATGAGAAATATATATACTGTATAATGAGAAATATCAGTTTCTTTGGACTGTTTACCACTAGGAGCATATTTGCATGCCTGAACACGTGGTTGATACGTATTCTTTGACTACCAGCGGTTTATTACTGAGTAGAGGTCGGGCGTGTGAGTCAGCCGTTATCGGCCAGAAAGGGGAACAGTGTGTCGTATAATGGCAGTATTAGGACCTTAGATAGCGAGCGTACCGCACAGAGAGATGAGATGCTCTCTGATACGACTGAAGATAGAAAATGACATGATTTCAGAAAGAGACAAATCTTTTGGAAGAAGATAACATGCATGAAGTTCTATTTGCTGCAAGGGCAATTATTGAAGTGTAAGGATTTTGTAACTTCCACCACGATATTAGTTGGTATATGAAATTTGCCCAACTTTATCTCCCATTACATAAAAGTCTACGTGTTATCAAAACTATGTCCTCACAAAGTGTTGTCCAACTGTAACTGATCTGAATGCAGCTTGTCTTTATGTTAAATGCACAACTAAAGTAAAACAATTATCTGTTAATAATTGGCAAACATCTTGATAATATTGTTGCAGATTTCTCGAAAGCACAGCAGCAAACAACAAGCAAGCAGCAGCCAAGCTAGATTTCTGTTTTTAAATATATATTAAGATTGTTGCATGTCGTAATGTGCAATGGTAAACAGTCGGGTGGCGGAGAGTAACTATTCCTATGAAATGATATTCCAAGACAACGATTTTAGAATTAAGTATGTATTGAAAAAAAAAAGAACAGAGTAAAACTTCGCTCGATGTTTGCGCATAACATTCGTTTGAAAAATGCTATGCTTAAGAAGTGAACAATAATTTAAAAAGGGTACAGTGTTAACAGAGAATTTCTGTAAAAACCGAACATCTTCATCAGTTAATATGGTAATGGACGACTCAGGGAAGTGCAGTGGTGTTTCTCTCAGCTATGAGCAAGTAACTATCTGACAATTGTCACTCCCAGCTGTGCAATGCTGCAGTCTTACCTCTAATTTCTCTTCAAAAATATTATTATTCAATACATGTATTCTCTTCGCTTTTTAATGTGTTCATCTTACTCATCCTTGCTTTACAATCAATCAATCTTCGTCTAACAGACTCCATCACAAGTCAACACAGCACTACTGAATACGTCCATCACCTACCACACTTCAACTAAGAATGCATCAGACTGCGCCGAGGCAAGTACTGTGCCACGAAAAGACCAAAAATTGATTAACAGTAACGTAACTTGTTCTCTCTCTGATGTGCACATTGATGACATACAAAAACCGAATGACAGGATCACCTTACATTTTTATTGTGTCTATCAATATCTACGCCTTTGTATCCAGGGTGAATTACGAGTCATACGTTCAGAATTTTAATCAGCTTTCTCCCACTATTGTTGGAAGTATTCGATGAGGAGAGGAAGGAGTAAATTTTACGTGAATGAAGTATTGTGTATAAAACTAATTTTTTACTGTGTGTGACAATGATAAAATAAAGGGTTGTAGTTCATGTAAGTTCCAGTCTTTTCTGAGACATTACAAATATATAATTTCAAAATATTTTCCAATTCATTTACAAACACCTCGCGAAGCTTACTCCCACTATAAAGTGAAAGATACATTTGCCAAAACCGACACTGTCACGTTTTGTGCTATGCGTGGACAGTGAACCATATTACTAGAAGATAAACAATTCACTTTGCAGATTAAATAAATAAAAAATAAGATGAGGCAGTTAGCCGCGCAGTGATTTATTTCAGGTAGATGCAGTTCACAACTTCACATTCTTGCACAGTACAGACAGAGTTGGGCCGAATTGTCAGTTACAAGGTAAGAAAGAATTGTAGGCCTAAACAAACATTTGAGAGAATATTAGAAACAGTTCTCAAAAAATTTGACATAAATTCTGTAGATGCGTTTCTATAACAAGGTACATTTTCGTTAAGCCACAGTTAAGTATTGAGAATGATTTTTTCATGACACAGACATCCTAAATATTATTGTTAACCATTCTTCGTCTTTAGTTTCATTTACAAATATATTCAGATCAATTTAACCCTTTCGTGACCAAATTAATCGCACTTTCACGTATTACTGTCAAAATTTGTTTCCTACTTTTGGAATGAATACTGACTCAGGCCATGTATCTAAACTTCGTTTATTGTTTACAGCATTATTATTATTTTAAGCGGGACTTGTATGTCCCACTGGACTCACACAGAAATAAATGGTTCCATAAATATATTCCTGCTAAAGTCCAGCAGGACGTATACATCCCACCTAAAATAATTTTTTTACTAGGGATTAAGATCTTCAAAAAAGAAATACCATTATTAAGTGAAATAAATATACTAATTAACAGATTAACACTTTTACGAAATTTTTCAAAACATGGTGGATACTTACTGGTAGTTGTCCGTAGCTGCATATGAGATTAATCCTTATCTCATGTTTCCGCGTGTTGCGTTGTCTGCTCCTTGCCGGAAAATATTTTCCAGCTGCATATACGGTCACATAATCATCCGTACTAAATGACGTTTATCAGCAGCAAAATGGCAAGGTAATGAGCAGTTACAGTTTTGTCAACTACACAACACCCGAAAGACATAAGTATCTGTAGCAGAGACCTCGGTTCGACCAACAGAGAGACAGATATGCTACTGGCAGTAGGTCACTCAAATATCGTCTGTCTTATTTTCTTTTTGACATTGCAATAGTAAACATTTTCATTGTTTGGGGCTGTAGTAATTAAGCAAAATGTGACCAAACTTCTTAACACTTTGCTCATGTTAAGCCGCTTTCAAACGGGAGAAATATAAGGTAAATGGAATGGGAAGCTTTCATAAAAAAAAAAAAAAAAAAAAAAAAAAACAGATATGAGTTTGTGAAGTTTTCTGTTTCATATGAAATCAAAGGAAATAAAATAAGATTACAGTATCGAATAAAATGTATAAACGTAAAAGTCTAGACACAAATACGGACAAGAGGCACAAATAGAAATTGTCTCCATACAGTGGTCATAACACAAATCCACCAAAGGAATTTAAAAGTGTTTTCTCAATAAATAGTTGCACAAAGCTTTATATTTCTAGCAAACAATGTAAAAAAGACGATAATTTTTGCTGAGCTTATCTATTGCAGGCACAAAAAATTATATAAGACCGCCTACACACATGTCACGCAATGCACAATTAAAACAGTTCAGCGAACTTCGCACATTTGGTATCAAACAGTGAGCCTGGTGGGTCCAAATAGTTGTTATATTCAACACTAGATCGCAGCACCAAGTAGGTGTGGCGCTTTCATATCTCAGTGAACTCGTAAAATAAACTTCTAGGTAACAAAATGTATCACCAATCACGAAAGGGAAATTGGTGTCATATACATCAAAAGTAATTTCTACAGTTATGTTTGTATTCAAAGGTAGGGTAGCCAAGGCACACGTGAGCGATACTTTTATCGGAATGTTAAAAAGTACTTGCTTTCACAAAGCTAGCCAGAGGTTTCGAGACACACACTTCGCAGTTAACAACTTCAAGCATAAAAGTCACAATCTCTCCTCTCCCCGTGGTGGTCAAAGGTATCATTCTTTTAAGCTGGTGGACAAGTATCACCGCGATGTGTCCGCACTAGATAGGATGGACTCGCGTGGAAAGCTGAAGTGGGACTGAAGATAGCAACAACAGCGTTCTCTAAATTAGAGGCGGCCACGATTTCGGCTCAAAGGTGCACAATTCCACCGCTGCCACGCCACTCTGACAGTGAGGAGGGAAAAGATGGGGGAAACTGGGAATGCACCGTATTTAAAGGCTAATGCAGCCCCATTGCATATGACTTGGTTTTATATTTCACATTTGTCAACAACAATCACAAGAAAAACATATTATCGGTATTATTTCATTATTTTTGGTGCGCTGAAGATATATACAATTACTGTCGTCATATGGACCGACACAGGAAGTTTTGCTGAGTTTTGCACTCAAGTTGCTAAGTAATCTTGATTTGCTTAGTTTCATATTCGACGGAAGGTCTTTCAAATAAATATGAAGCCGAAAAATTGTACCACTTTTGTAACTTCATATGGAGACTTAAAAACTCTGAGGAAAGCAATGTAGATGTTCTGGACCGGTTTCAGGTGAAAAGATTCTGCCATTATAGCTGGAATTACCTTGCAGGTCAGGCAATTACATCTATACATGCGTAGAAATGCTTTCAACTGAAACGATAAACGGTGTCGAAAAGAACTAGAAGCCCGCATCTCGTGGTCGTGCGGTAGCGTTCTCGCTTCCCACGCCCGGGTTCCCGGGTTCGATTCCCGGCGGGGTCAGGGATTTTCTCTGCCTCGTGATGGCTGGGTGTTGTGTGCTGTCCTTAGGTTAGTTAGGTTTAAGTAGTTCTAAGTTCTAGGGGACTGATGACCATAGATGTTAAGTCCCATAGTGCTCAGAGCCATTTGAACCATTTGAACCAAAGAACTAGAAAATAGATGTACGATTAGCGTGGTCTTCAAAACGTTTACGAAACTATCCTTGTAATTCTGTCAAGGCCACAAAGAATTCCTCAAACCTCGCATGTTATTTAAGGCCAGTGTCTTTAGGCAACTGGATTGTCTTTGTCAGAATGTGTCCCTTCAACAGCGCCATTTTCTTTTTAAATTTATCGCCATGAAATTAGAAACAAGTTACCTTGTAGTGTCCCACTGCGAGCTGTGGGCAGTCAAACCTACATAAAATGCGAAATCTGCAATCAGTTCTGGGTGTTCTAATTTTCGTACCTCTGCACTCCTTTTTCCTTCATTAACTCAAAAATAGCGAGTTTCAAATCGAGAATACATTCCAGGCATGCCTCTTGACTTAACCAACGTACTTTGCAGTAGTATATGAAGTCTCTATACTCGTAGTTCAGTTCCTCTGAAAACAGTTGCAACTGACAATGGAATAATGCGTGTAACTTCAGAAATTTTACTATTCGTACTACCAATTTCTTCGCGTATTCTGTGCCTGCAAATTTATTAAGAACTGATTCTTGATTACAGAATAATGAATGCCAACTGTTGATTGTTGTAATATTTTGCTCTTTCATTGTCAACTAAAAGTTTAAGTTCTTGCTGTATGGTTTTGTGATGTCGTTTCACAGCAAACGTAAAGTATCAGTCTATTACGTTAATTGACAATTTTCATCCCTTTCTTCTGTCATTCCCATTAATTTTAAAAGATTCACAATATCACTAGGCAGCCTACTTTTGTGTAGACAGCCCATGGACCTGTGAATGTCCTTCACAGCACGAACAAATAAAGGAGCGTAAATAGCACTGAAGCCACGATTCTACCGAAATCAGAGTATTGTGCCGACTTAAAAGTGACATACCGAAATGTTAAATCAAATGTGGTGCTTTTCTGAGAAAGAGCGAAATAAGTTGAGTGGCAAGCCAGGTCATGGCCAGTGCGTGTCCCGTAAACGCTGCACGGGTAAAGTTTGTCATGCTGCGGCCGGCTCTCCTCTAAATCGTCCCAGCTACAGCGCACAACTGAAGCTCCTTTCCGCGTCTGTTGCGCCTTCACACGTGTTACGAATCTCAGCCTTTGACTAGGGCCAGTCGCGAATAAAAAAGCGGGCCGCCGTGCTTGAGGTTGTTATCCAGCTGTTACGTCGCCAAACGCTAGACGGCGGGAGCTCATCAGCCTGGGCACCGAGGCGCCTTAATGGCCAGCAGGAGGCGGAGCACCTGCTGCCGGAAGCTAACGAGCGAGGCCGGCCCCCACCGCCGCCCCCGCCGCCGCCCCCGCTCCCAGCCGACGTGTCTCCGCACCTGCTCGCTTCTCTCAAGACTGCAATAAAAACAGCCATCCACAAGTCACACAGGAGACAGTGTCTGCCTGGGAACACTTCTCAGACTAACGCTTCTAGCCAGTAGAATAACAAAAGTTTAATGCATTTCCTTATTCCATTTTTGAATGATAGAGGATTCAAATTTTGTGTGCGGCAGTATTCTTTCCGAAATTACAAGACTTACTCATGAAAAATTAAAACTTTTCGAAAGGTAAATAACTGTTCAAAGGGACGAAGTGGTCATGTAGGAGCAAACAAACCAAGGAGTGTGACACAGTGGTTAGCACACTGAATTTCCAATCTGGAGGGCAACTGTTCAAATCTGCGTGTGGCCATCCTCACGTAGGGTACCCGTGATTTCCCTGAATGGCTAAACGCAAATGCTGGGACAGTTGCTCTGAAAGGAAATGACCGATTTCCTTTCCCATCTTTCAAACAATCCGAGATTATGCTCCATCTGGCGGCCGGAGTGGCCGTGTGATTCTAAGCGCTACAGTCTGGAACCGAGCGACCGCTACGGTCGCAGGTTCGAATCCTGCCTCGGGCATGGATGTGTGTGATGTCCTTAGGTTAGTTAAGTTTAATTAGTTCTAAGTTCTAGGCGACTGATGACCTCAGAAGTTAAGTCGCATAGTGCTCAGAGCCATTTGAACCATTTGGGTTTTGTTTTTTTTATGCTCCATCCCTAATAAACTCGTTGTCGATGGAATGTTGAATCCTAATTTTCTTTCCTCTTTTTTCTATTGGTGTTTAAAAACGTTGCAGTCGAGACAATCTTCTCAGTGCTGTATTCAATAGTCTATCTGTTGCATTATTACTGTGCTGCGCCGCGCGGGATAGCCGCGCGGTGTCAGGCGTCTTGTCACGGTCTTCGCGGCTCCCTCCGTGGGAGGTTCGAGTCCTCCCTCGGTCATGGGTATGTGTTTTGTCCTTAGCGTAAGTTAAAGTTAAATTAAACAGTGCGTAAGCTTATGGACTGATGACTTAAGCAGTTTGGTCCCGCATGACCTTACCACAAATTTCAAATTACTCTGCTGCATATCTATAACCAGTAATTGAAATCAAATTAAATAGAAGTATTATCAATCACCAGTTCAGAGTGGAAAAAAGTCAACAATAACATGCGTTGCTGACATTGCTGCGCAAAATAAACGTGATGGACGAAACTAGCAGCGTAAAAAAAGCAGACAAACGCGGGCAAACAGGGCATTCTTGGCAAAAGAAGACTACTGGTATCAAACATAAGTCTTAATTTGAGTAAGAAAAAGGTGAGACTGTACGTTTGGAGGTGTTATATAGTAGTGAATGACGGACTGATGGAAAGCCGAAACAGAAGAGAATCGAAGCGTTTGAGATGTGGTGTGACAAAAGAATGTTGAAAATTAGGTAGACTGATAAGGAATGGGGAGGTTTTTCACCAAATCGACGAAGGAAATAATATAAGGAAAACGGTGACAAGATGACAAGAAGGAGGGAGAGGATGTTAAGATGGTTCAAATGGCTCTGAGCACTGTGGGACTTAACTTCTAAGGTCATCAGTCCCCTAGAACTTAGAACTACTTAAACCTAACTAACCTAAGGACATCACACACATCCATGCCCGAGGCAGGATTCGAACCTGTGTAAGTAGGCTGCTTAGGTTTTTTTTTATTGGTAACGCCACCTCTGTATGAAAAATCACTGGCTGTGCTGTGTGCAGTCTGTGGGTAGTTTGCATTGTTGTCTGCCATTGTAGTGTTGGGCAGCGGCAGCTGGATGTGAACAGCGCGTAGCGTTGCGCAGTTGGAGGTGAGCCGCCAGCAGTGGTGGATGTGGGGAGAGAGATGGCGGAGTTTTGAAATTTGTCATGAACTGCTATATTTATATATGATGATATCAAGGTAAATACATTGTTTGTTCTCTATTAATATCTTTCATTTGCTAGCTATCCCTATCAGTAGTTAGTGCCTTCCATAGTTTGAATCTTTTATTTAGCTGGCAGTAGTGGCGCTCGCTGTATTGCAGTAGCTTGAGCAGCGAAGATTTTTGTGAGGTAAGTGATTTGTGAAAGGTATAGTTTAATGCTAGTCAGGGCCATTCTTTTGTAGGGAATTTTGAAAGTCAGATTGCGTTGCGCTAACAAAATATTGTGTGTCAGTTTAAGCACAGTCATGTATAATTGTTAAAAAGGGGACGTTTCATATGTCGACCCTTAGCCGAGGATACCTCACTGGAATCTTCTGATTTTTTCTTGTAGTTTTTGTAATTAGTGTAGATTTTGTTTATTGCTAGCGCGTAATTATAGAGAGAATTTCCTTTGTAGTTGTAGTTTTTCATTGTTGTACAGTAAAACAGTTGTGGCATGCATGTAGATTTGCAGCAAGTTTTTCGCAGCTGCGCTTGCAATTAACTAAATATTATTTTCAGTGCTATGTTAAAGTGTTCCCCTATTTTTGCTCTTCAAATTGTGCTTTTCTGTGTTATCGTGTGAAATATTGTGACAATTATGGCGTGTGAAAAACGTAATACTAGGCTCCGAAGTAAACTGAGAAATGACAGTGAAGACGAAAGCAGTGTGATAGCGCCGCAGAGTAATGAATTAACAGACATTCAAAGTAGTAATTTGGTAACTGTGCATAGGGAAATGGAGCAGGCGGCAAACAATGGCGTGGACAGAAACAATTAGTGAAGAGGGACGCATTATCGATCGATCGGTCGGCAACAGCTTGCCTCAGGAATCGGGAATGACAGGACACAATTTTGCAAATACTGTAGACTCAGGTTTTGGGTTCTCACCGTTTTCTAAAATGAGTCAAGTCACATTTTCTGCTTGTCAAAATGTGAATGTTGCCGGTGCAACTTCACTGCCGAAAAGCACTGAGGAACATGTTTCAGACACCAGTGCATTGTTATTACAATTAATGCAACAAATGGGACAAAAGCTTGAAAAGTTAGACACAATGGAACAACACCAGAGACAAACACAGCAACAGTTAGACACAGTGGAACAAAATCTCAAAAATTTAGACACAGTGGAACAAAATCTCAAAAAGTTAGACACAACACTTGAACAAACACGTGAAGATTTAACCACTGAGTTACATAACATCGAATCGAAATGTCAAAAGGTCTGTAATGACGTAAAAACACAAATTTGTGAGCATTTCCAACCTATTTTTCGCGTCATGAAAATGTATTACAGAATCACGAAGCAGCCATAAAAGAACTGCAAACTATTGTTCATGAAAATCATGAGACCTTGCAAGCTAAAATTGACTCAGTTGCATCTACCGATTCGGTTATGCAACTTGCAAGAACTCAGGAAAACTTAAAGGACACAGTAGATACCCTGAAAATTGGTTCAGAAAGACACATGGAGGAAATAAGTACACTATCGGAGAAAGTAGCCGAACTTTCGGATCAGGTCACTAACTTATCTACAAAGGTAGATGATGATCTGAATGACACAAGACCCGTAGCCTTCACTGACACAGAAGAGTATGAACAAATAAGAAAATTCAAACAAAATCAAAATCAAATCAATACACAGTACAAAAGAGAAATCCGGGAAGTACAAGATCAGTTGACGCAGGTAATACAAGAATTACGTATTTCAGAGGACACTCGCGCTCCAATACGGGAAGAGGGACATAGAAATACGGAACAAACACAAAATAATAACACAGGACACTCCGGAAATTATGAAAGAAATTGGCAAGTCGCATTGGATTTTGAGATGGAACCGCCGAAACGAAGTAACAATGACCGACATGCGACTCGCTGACATGACGATTTTGACTATAAGCTGTTCATTACTACACGTAAATTCAAAACATTTAAGAATTCTGGCAACGACATTCATCCACAAGCATGGCTCCATCAATTCTCTCATTGTTTTCCTCCCAACTGGTCGTTAGAACACTGATTAGAATTTATATGTGGTTACTTAGAGAATGAACCAGCTGTAAGAATGCGATCGGTCATTCACGATTGTCACAGTGAAGGAGAATTTTATCATGCCTTCCTCTCAGCATATTGGTCTTAAGCCACACAAGACCGAGTAAAACATGGCATCATAATGATGAAACATTTCGAACAATCTGAATTTTCCAGTCTTGTGAAATATTTTGAAGACATGTGGTATAAGAATCAGTATCTTTCTAACCCATACAGCCCCTCAGAACTCATCTGCATTTGCTTACTCAATTTGCCTGAACATTTATGACATATTATTTTAGCAGGACGTTGCAAAGAAGACATTGAAGCTTTTCAGGGACTGTTACAAGAACTGGAAATTGACACTGGCAGTCGCCGGACGCGAAAACAGGAAAATAATCACTACAGGTCACATACGTCACAATTCCGTGACGACAGAAACAATAACTGGACACGACAAGGCTATTCTTACAACGCAAATCGTGACCAAAACAGACACCACCCATATGACAACCACTGGCAGAGTAAGTATAGTTACAGAGAAAGATCGCATTTCCGTAGTAATGAATATGACAGAGACAGTCATAGAAACAGACAATATGGCAACCAGAACTATTATTATCACGGGAGACAGAATAACTTCAGACGCAACAGTTCAGCGTGCAGTTACGATTCAGGAAGAAATTCTCCACCACATGACCGACAAGAAAGAAATTATGAAATCTACCGACATGACGACAGACGAGATAATCATAACGACAGACCTGAATTTCATCAGAACTGGCGGAATTCAAACAGAGCAGGGCACTTTCGAGAACGTGAATTTGTAGAAGCTAGGTCTCCTAATCCCAATAACGACGCGCGCCAACAAAGGGACAGACAATGACTCGCACCGCAGGCAGGCGCTTGCGCCGGCTGGCTCAGAGAAAAATGACATAGACGCTAACCTTAAGAAAAATTCCAGTATTGTTTAACGACGTATACCGCATGATAATTGCGTTAAAGTTGAAACTCTGCATCCTAGGAAGAGTAAAGATTTACACCATATTTCACATGTAAAACCGTTTATTAAAAGATAATCTGCTTTTTAACTTTGTCTTTGCCATAAAACTTTTCACCTCACATTTCTAGTATGCTTTGCAGAGTTAAGAAACTGTTAATATGCAACAATGTTTGAAGTTAAATATCCAGTCAAGAACCAAGAGAACTTATTTAAACAGAAATTAAGAATGCATTGTTATAGTGAACTGACGACACATCGTTATTGTGTGTGTACATTCTTGTTTGTTAGTGGCACGATTACGTAACGACCATAAGGCTCACATACTTAAAACATATACTGGTACTGCTAATGAGATTTTAATGCAACATTTTGGTTTACTTGAAAATATATTCTGGATTTAAAGTACTTTCTGTGAGATACCAGATGACACAGTGGTTAGTTTATGTGACAGCTACACGATTTTATCACGATGCTACTAATGAGTGACAATATACAATGTTGCTTTTGCGGTGTTTCTGTTTTATATCTGCACAGTTTTTCTGTTTTATTCTGGAAAGTAAAACGTGTTTTAGTAGTAACTTTTGTAGTATAGCTACAATGAGACAGGGTTTTCCGTAGCACAACAATACGTTACAGCACAGTACGTTCTTCACCACAACAATAAGCGTAATAACTACGATATCTATACGCAAAGCATTTCACTTTTGTTTATCATGAGGTAAGTACATTGACTTCTGCAGAACTTAGCTTTCGGAGGACGATAACTACGACACTTCCACAGAGATTATGTTACAAGACGCACAGTTTAGCGCTACAGTACACGTATTTGAGTGATCAATTTTATACTTAAAACATTTATTTTTAAAGATTTTTGAATTACAAAGAAAGTTTTCCGTGATACATTTCATTCCATTGCTGTAATCTGTAACACCTGAGGGTATAATTACAATAATCCTCAGGGGGGTACACGCTTACTTTGTGTACCATGTGTTTGGCAAGCACAAAGAGCCCTAGCTAATATGGTATTTGCTTATACAACTTTACACTTCGGTACCATATTTCTCTAACATAGAATTACACAGCTATCTGATTATTTGACAGAGAAACAAACATTCTTTTTACTACGTCAGTGACAGATGTTTACGCAATTACAGAGTTGGATTACTTCACACTTATGAAATTGTATTTTGTCTGTACTGTGTGAACTGTTCATATTTTTTTGGACCCATTGTGATACTATGAGAGCTTTGAATGATGTATTTGGTATGAGATCATGATTTTTAAAGTACGTTTGAGGTAGGTGACACTATTTAAATGAGCAGAGAATTTTTTTTTAGGCTTTGAAATTATTGGAGGAAGCTACGACGATTGTGAGAATTGACTGAGGTGTTATGATGTTATTATTACGACGACGATGTGTACTATGCTGTTGAGATATGTTTATGATCAATAAGATGATGCTACCATATATGAGGAATAGGAAGTATGTTGGAAACCAAGAATCGTACTTTAAGAGTTATGAAATGTGCGTAAATGCGTGACTGTATCACAATGCTGACGTATATTTTGTTTTGGACACTGTTATATTTATAGGGTTTTGTTTCTACAGATTTGCAACGCTAATTCTTGACCTGTGAAATATTTTTATGTGAGACTGTCACTGTAGCGGAAACTGCTGTCGTAAATATTTCCGTAAGAAAGTTAAGTGACCACCTGCACGTAATGCGTCGCGGGCACCCACCTGGGCGACAGCCGCCCGAAAAAAAGCCATTAGCCTTTCAGCGGCACAGGTAGAAAAAAAAAAGGGGAGGCCATTATAATGACAAGTGTCTTTCTACGAGAGTTGAGAGAATTTCTACTAACTTATGAAATGTCACATGACTATTGAATGATATTTTTATGCTTTGGTTTGCGTAATTGCTTATTTCATTTGATATCTGGTTTCCAACTGTCTTGCAGCATTGGTTTCATAAAATAAAATTAAATGCATTTGCTAATGTGAACACTTTCTGTCAACAGATCTATTAAATAATTACTTTATGATCCACATTCTTCGAAAGAGGAGCTCTTGGAAAGGAAAGAACAATAAGAAGGGACTAGTAACAGTAACTGCACACACAATTTTCTTTTCAAGTACATGGTAATATTTTTTTTACAATAAGTTGTTGTGGTGCACCACTTTAATTACTTAGACATTAAGATGTGATTATACATTTCCCTTGTCTGCATTGTTGTCTTTAGTGTACTATTTTTTCTGCTTGAGCTATGTCATGTTTAGATATAAGCTGCTGTTTGCCAGGCATAGTGCTACTGAACTTTAATTTGTGTTACTCTGCTAAGCCAGATTTATTTTTTTGTTGCTGCGCATTGCCTCATATTAGTTGTAATGTTGAATTGCTTGGTAATTTAGATTTACTGTAGCTTGCTTTGCGATTTTCCACTTTTTTCATTCATTGCTGTTTATATTAATTGTTGTTTTGTGCTGCTGCATTGCCTCGTCCCTTAGTTTAGCATCTGAGCTCAGTAGATTTAAGTTAGCTTAAGAGGGGGTAGACTATATAAGAAACTGACTATGGAGAATAGGTAAAGAATGCATTGCGAAGTTATGAAAAAGATTTGGGCCCAAATGAGTATTGTACAATCAGAAATAATTATTTTGAAAGAAATATGAACAGAATACAGAAAGCAGGCTTAGATAAGACTTTTTGGGAATAATGATGAACAAAGGGAGATCTCCATGCAAAATACTGCAGTAAAACGAACCCTGTCCTTTCCTATTGGTGTTATCCCACTATGTGTTTGTGTACCCTTGTGCATTTGTTTTCTTCCTGTCTCTGTGTAGTTTCATAGAATTTTTTCTTCTTTTAATATTAAGCTACATTCCCTATGATGAGGAATACTGTTATCCTCGAATATAATTGGCATTAATAATATGTTATTTACTTTGTAAAGATGTTAGACATTATTAATTCTGTTTTGTTTTAATGCTCATGTGTAAAGCTGATGTTTCAAAAGTTATTCTGATCTTTTATGTATTTACTTATGTCATAATTCCTGTAACACTGATGTATATGTTTATTTCTATTCTTTTGTAAAGCCCCTATTACTACAAATGTTATCTGTATTATTATGTTTTTAATGATGTATTTTGTACCTTTGTAATTGTATTCTCATGTTATAAAATTGTAATTGACACCAGTTCATCAAATTAAGTAACTTGTAAGTTACATTTCGCTGCACACGTTTCTGTTGGTCATAGTATATGACAATATGTGAGAAGTAGGGACTGATAGTGTTTGCACGTGTGTTAATGATTCAGCAAGGGACTGGATAACAGCATTGCTGGTTCTAAGGACAATTTCAAAAACTTCGTGAGTGCACAAGTGGTGGTTTGTGGACTTGCTATAAAGTCCGCAAGACTCTTCAGTGGTGATTGTGCACCTGCACAGTCACAACAGATGGCTGCTGGCCATCTCTTCAAGGACTACAGTGGGTCTACATCTTTGATGATCCATCAATACCATTATTTCTACAAGGACTACAGTGGGTCTACATCTTTGATGATCCATCAATACCATTATTTCTACTAGGACTACAGTGGGTCTACACCTTTGCTGACTCACCAGTACCATTATTTCTGCAAGGACTGCAGTGGGTCTGCGACTCTGATGGCCCACTAATACCGTAATCTCTACCAGGACTGCAGTGGGTCTACTCTGTGATGACCTACCTACCAATGTTCTTCAAAACGTCGAATGACTCTGCTGTGGGTTTGCTATGTTGTGGCCCATTACCTGTCAGCATGTCAAGAGTCAGCACTGTCTTTCTGATGGAAGGACACTACTTCTTCAAGACTGCATGGAAATCCATTACTTCTGTGTGCATTCTCTTTTACTGTTCAGACTTTGAAAAAAAAGGAAAAACACTGTAATTTTACTGTGATGAATCAGGACTGTCTTTATAGACTGTGAGAAAATTTTAGCTTTTGACCAACATTGTATCAATAAGTGTGTGCATTTGATTTCTTTGTTATTGTAATTATGAAAATTTTTTTTCAAATCTGTATTGGCCACTGCCCAATCCAATTTGTAAAATTTTTTTGTAGGGAGCATGGGGGCTATGTAAGTAGGCTGTTTAGGTTTTTTTTATTGGTAACGCCACCTCTGTATGAAAAATCACTGGCTGTACTGTGTGCAGTCTGTGGGTAGTTTGCATTGTTGTCTGCCATTGCAGTGTTGGGCAGCGGCAGCTGGATGTGAACAGCGCGTAGCGTTGCGCAGTTGGAGGTGAGCCGCCAGCAGTGGTGGATGTGGGGAGAGAGATGGCGGAGTTTTGAAATTTGTCATGAACTGCTATATTTATATATGATGATATCAAGGTAAATACATTGTTTGTTCTCTATTAATATCTTTCATTTGCTAACTATCCCTATCAGTAGTTAGTGCCTTCCATAGTTTGAATCTTTTATTTAGCTGGCAGTAGTGGCGCTCGCTGTATTGCAGTAGCTTGAGCAGCGAAGATTTTTGTGAGGTAAGTGATTTGTGAAAGGTATAGTTTAATGTTAGTCAGGGCCATTCTTTTTTAGGGAAATTTGAAAGTCAGATTGCGTTGCGCTAACAAAATATTGTGTGTCAGTTTAAGCACAGTCAGGTATAATTGTTCAAAAGGGGACGTTTCACCTGCGACCGTAGCGGCCACGCGGTTCCAGACTGTAGCGCCTTTAACCGCTTGGCCACACCGGCCGGCGGATGGTAACACATCTGGTAAGAAATAAGGGAATAACTTCCACTGTACTGCATGGAGCTGTAGAGGGTAAAAACTGTAAAGGAAGACAGAGACTGGAATACATCTACTAAATAACCTAGGACGTAGAGTGCAAGTTCTACTCTGAGATGAAGAGGTTTGTGCAGGACAGGAATTCGTGGCCGATCGCTATAAACGAGTCAGCAGACTGATGACTTTAATAAATTAAAAAGAAAATAAAAAATGGTTGAATCACTAACGAGCAAACATCACGTGTTCCTGGGTACACTGTCGCCAAGGTACAGCATCCTCTGCTACTATCTTAGCCCTTTGCATTGTAGGTCCCTTTTATGGGTTCACCCAACCTCAGTTCTTGTTAAACAGTGTAATGGGCAATTTACATTGTTACAACAACTGCGTCGCGATATTCAGTTGTGCATTAGATGTAGGTACTGTGTGAACAGTACCAAGGATAAAAAGAAAAAGACAGGGTTCATGATATCAAAGAAAGCCAGGTAGGAATCTGGAGAGACATTTTTTATTAAAACAATGTCCGAAGGAGAGGGCTGAAATCTAACACAATTAATATTTATACTGCATGTCAGACAAGCGCAAAGCAAATCCAAAAGAAAATTTTTGGTATACACAGTTATACAAAGACAACCAATGTTGATGATAAAAACTATCAGCAAATTGACTACTTTTGGCAGAAACAGTCTTTATTTAGCAAAGGCACAAATAAGAAGTAGAGTTGTTGGACACACACCGAACTCGGCAGTGGGTACGGAATCTCGGTACAGAATAAAGTACCCAAATACGAATAGCATTCTTTATTACAGGCCGTGCGTTCGTCGTTAAACGACATTAACGAGTAAATTTCACAAGATTAAACCAAGGCGTGGCCCAAATAGGAAACACAGTTCTAAGAACACAGGAGAGGTATGAGTGAATGATGATGGCACTAGATGCTAAAGCGAACAAGGTCATCTTCTGGCTGGTCTTACCTTGTTAAAGGTTTCTTCCTGTCTTGAGGGCGATGACGTTGGGTGGTCAAGGCTGGCGATGGGGCTGGAGCTATTTTAGAGCATTCGCCACCTAGGGAACACGCTTCTTTCGAATGAGGTGCCATGGTTGGGACTATCATAGCGGTGGCGGACTATTAGTTACACCATCTGGGAAAGCGTGAAGGATTTGGAATTATAGCACAGTGGATGTACAGGCTATAGCTTGAGTAAAGTGATACCCTATGATGAAAGCCTCATTGACTGACTTATTTACGTGGTCACAGTACGTGGTGGTTCATCAATAGGTTAAGCAGGAAAATTTTCTGCCATCCCTTACAGACGAGAAAGAGACTTAAAACAGTGAGCACAGAGCAGGAAATCATCTTAGAGTTGTAATTACTTCTGCAGAGCTAAGTGATACGGACGAAATTACTGCTTGGCAGTATGTGCAGCACTCTTATTTTACCTATTCTGAGATTCTATAGGTGTTTCCACCGACACGTGTGGCTAGCAAACTTCTAACAATGACGCCCGTTTGGAATTTTTCTGATTTTTTGCCAGAATTTCCATAAACAGTGTAGCATTCAATTTTTTTGTCCTTCTAAGTGTATTTCACACTCTTATACCTCGACAGCATACAGGTACCAGTACGGCACTAGTATTAAGACCCTGTCACACCTTGGAGGGCCATAGCTGATGTCCTTTCCTACGTGTGTGATATTCCGTTATTTGCTCCTTTGCTCAATGCTTTCTTTTATCGTCAGTCGTCTGTCTGGATTGATGCAGCGCGCCATTATTTCGTCTCCTGCTTCAGCATCTTCATCTCAGAGTAACACTTGCAGCCTACGTGCTCCATTATCTGCTGGATGTATTCCAATCCCTGTCTTCTTCTACAGTTTTTGCCCTCTACAGCTCCCTCTAGTACCACGGAAGTCAATGCCTGATGTCTTACCAGACGTCTTATCATCCTGTCCTTTCTTCTTGTCAATGTTTCTCATGTATTCCTTTCCTCGCCACTTCTGCGGAGAACCTCCTCTTTCCTGATAAGGTACCTCAACTGACCTCTAGTATGAAGGACAAGCATGGCTGCGAAAATGGGGACTGAATATCATTCGTTAATTCAGATTTGAATCACTATTTATTAAAAAATACAAGATTCCACTTAACTGACCAAATCAGCAAACTTAAAACGATGTCCACGAGAACCAAAGCCTATAGTTACCAATTTCCAATCTGAGAGCACTTTACATCAACGAGCATTTGGGAGTAAAACTATCTAATCTTAACAGTATAGACCTTTAAAAAAATCACATAACACTTAAAAACTTTTAGCAGTGCGTGAAGTAACACCTAACTCTACCTTAACTGGGCGCATACAGTGACACATAAATCTATTTAAAGAATCTAATTTTCGACATTCTTCTGTAGCACCACATCTCAAATGCATCAATTCTCTTTTGTTTCGAAACCGAAAACCGCAACCATGCTGTTAGCCAACAAAAATTATACTAAAATACGCTTGACTAAGCGTCGTTGTTTTCATTTGGTTGAACTACTCACTGTACGTCCTTTCAGATGCCATTAAAAGAAATGTTTCCAGTTGAAAAAGAAGTGTGTAAAACAAATAACTCCCCTTTGTATTAGTAATCTAACTTCGCGGGCAAATTAGTATTTATGGCTCCGATGATGACGTCTGGTTTGTGGGGCGCTCAACCACGCGGTCATCAGCGCCCGTACAAAGTTCCAACTTTTAGACAGTTCAGTTTTTGCACAATCCAATCTAGCCACTATCACGAATGATGATGGTGATGATGATGATGCTGATGATGAAATTATGAGGACAACACAAACACCCAGTTCCCTGGCAGAGAAAATCCCCCAAAGCGGCCGGGAATCGAACCCGGGACCCCGTGGTCCAGAGGCAGCATTACGCTTCCGAGCACTTACAAACAAGAGGCTGCTAGTCAGCTTCACCAGCTAAGGCAATTACTGCCATTAGTTGAAAGGCCACTTCCCTACGAGACAATATTATTGACGAAACAGGTAGTCAGACGTTAAAGAAGACGTACTGCTCCTACATAAATGGTCAGAACATTCAACCAACGGCGGTCTTCTCCCTAGTTGATGTTGCTGAATACACAGCTACGTTTGTGTAAAAGCTTGCAAGCATAAATACTAATCATTGTGCAAATAAGATGGCTTCCATACATGACTAACCTTTTCCGGAGGTATGACATGCTACCTTTAACGATGTCTGTTCAAAAAGTTATTGGAGCTTCGTAATTTCGCGTATTGTTTGAATCCGATTGGCGCAATTACTTCTTTTGTAAACTTATCTGAAGAGCATCTGTACAGCTTTAACCAACGCGGATGTTGAGTCTGTTGCTACCTATCGGAAAAATTACTCTTGTTTAGGTAGCATAGGCGACTATTCATTTTATCTAAAAATGGGTCATAGACCTTGTACTAAATTTTGCTTTAAGAACGAAATAAATTGATGCAGAGTTTTAGAAATGTAAAATTATTTTGATTCTTGAACATCCACAGTTATCTCGAACTCATTGAAAGGAATTTCCGCCATTTGACTGTAAATTTATATTACTTTATTTCACGCAATCAAAATTTCGGCTTTATAGCCATTATCAAAAGTATGTTGAAAGGTTACTACATATCTGACCAGTCTAAGTGCCATATCGTCATCGAGTAAAGATATTTCTGGCATTATAAACCAGTTGTAGCATTACGGGATATGAGCACATATCGAAGATACGTAACATGGCTGACTTTCTGCACTATGAATAACGATTAACAAGCAGTATGGCGTGTTTGACACCGTATACTTTGCTGTGATCTGCTTCCGTCACACCCTTACACCAGATCATGTTCCGTAAGCGTTTAGGGTTTCGGAAATATGCCTGGCGTAAGTATGTAACATCTAATAGGGACTGGTTTGGAAAGGATAGTATTAATATAGAAGAACAATTAAAGTTCTAGAAAAAGCTCCTCGTCATTTTTAACACACTTCATATTTATTACCTTATGTTCGATGTTTCATTTGACAATATTTGGAGGTACGTGCTCCTGTTCGGATAAACATGTTCGCAAATGTCATGGAATATCAAAGTAGCGTTAAACAATCAAGGTGGAAAAATTTGTCTGTACCACCACAAAGCGGATCGTACTAAACGAGTGGGTTGCTGTCTCATCACAAAACGGATCTTACTAAAAGGATTGATTTCTATCAAATTTCTTCGTACCTACAAATAAACTGATGGAAATATAATCGCAATACGAAAAATCCGCCACTGTAGAGTAATGAAATATTTGGAAATACATTTGTCTAGGTAACACATTTAAGTGATTAACATTACAAGATCACAGATTAATGTAAGACTCAAGGCAAGAAAACAAACTTAGTAGCGCTGTGTTGTACACGTTCCAGTTGTCAGTTTGTGGACTGGGTTTCCGTGCCTACGCGCTTGGTCGGGCAATACAGGAACGGTTAATACTGGTTGTGGAAGAAGCTCGAATTGTCTTCCGCTTGTGTCCGGTATCCGCTCGATTTACATAGATCTGGTGATCCAGCAGGCCAAGGCAATAAGTCGACACTCTGTAGAGCACGTTGTGTTACAACAGCGACTTGTGGGCGAGCGGTATCCTGTTAGAAAACACCCCCTGAAATGCTGTTCATAAACGGCAGCACTACAGGTCGAGTCATCTGATTGACGTACAGGCTTGCAGTAAGGATGCGTCGGTAACTACGAGTGTGTCCCTGCTGTCATACGAAACCGCATCCCTGACCATAACTCCAGCCGGCCGGTGTGGCCGTGCGGTTCTAGGCGCTTCAGTCTGGAACCGCGTGACCGCTACGGTCGCAGGTTCGATTCCTGCCTCGGGCATGGATGTGTGTGATGACCTTAGGTTAGTTAGGTTTAAGTAGTTCTAAGTTCTAGGAGACTGATGACCACAGATGTTAAGTCCCATAGTGCTCAGAGCCATTTGAACCATAACTCCAGGTGTAGGTCCAGTGCGTCTAGCCCGGAAAAAGGTTGGTT
Source organism: Schistocerca piceifrons (assembly GCF_021461385.2). Taxonomy (NCBI): domain Eukaryota; kingdom Metazoa; phylum Arthropoda; class Insecta; order Orthoptera; family Acrididae; genus Schistocerca; species Schistocerca piceifrons. The sequence goes on from NC_060138.1 coordinate 239,722,597, forward strand.
GCAGGTGTTCACCTGACCTCCTTGTGACCAATACACGACCATCACTGGCACCGAGACCATAACCAGCTTTGATCAGAAAACACGAAAGACCCCCGCCCTCTCCTCCAATGAGCTCTTGCTTGACACAGTGGCAGTGGTTTGGGGTCTGCAGAATGAATGCTAAAGAGTGCCTTGTTCGATGCTCCAGAGCCGTACTCCAACACGATGGTCGTCCCTCTCGACAGTGCCACTTGGCAACCGTACATTCTCGTGACCACCGCTGCCAGCAATCATATACAGGGGCTACATTGTTGCTAAGCCTTTCTGCTGTATCGCAGAAGGAACATCTAGCTCCTTGTAGGCCTATTACACGACCCGTTCAAACTCAGTACGGCATTGATAATGCGGTCTTTGTCACCTTAAAGACACTCTTGTGTAACATAAACTTACCACGTCCAAGTTCAAAGGTAACTAACACTTACGACCGTTACATCGTGCATTTGAAGCTAACGTGATTTGCATCCTCACAGTGACGCTACTACAACTCGCGCGAAATTTGCATTGACGTCATCTTGATGTAGAAACATGCCTATCGACTTTGATTTATTTTGCAAAACGCCTTCTTGGTGTTGTGATTTTATTTTTATTTTTTGTTAGTGTACTACAAACATGTTGTATCGCGTAACGGTAACCGCATGTAACGTACTCACATGTTTACCGATTTCTGTTAAACTTTGGCTACCTTTAAGACTGGTGCTGCCTCAATCAGTAGCCCACCAAAAAACAATAGTAAATGCACTGCATATCGACGGTGCTCTCAGATCAGTCTTCTGGGCTTATAGGCACCAGCTGAAGTCCTTAAACTTTCCTTTAATCCAGAGTTACTTTGTCATTTGGCCGTTTAAATTTGGCACTGCACAGAGACGGCAGCATGTCATTCTCAATGGAGAGAAGTCTTTCGAAGTAAAAGTGATTTCAGGTGTGCCGCAGGGGAGTGTCATTGGACCGTTGCTATTCACAATATACATAAATGACCTTGTGGATGACATCGAAAGTTCACTGACGCTTTTTGCCGATGATGCTGTGGTGTATCGAGAGGTTGTAACAATGGAAAATTGTACTGAAATGCGGGAGTATCTGCAGCGAATTGACGCATGTTGCAGGGAATGGCAATTGAATCTCAATGTAGACAAGTGTAATGTGCTGCGAATACATAGAAAGATAGATCCCTTATCATTTAGCTACAAAATAGCAGGTCAGCAACTCGAAGCAGTTAATTCCATAAATTATCTGGGAGTACGCATTAGGAGTGATTTAAAATGGAATGATCATACAAAGTTGATCGTCGGTAAAGCAGATGCCAGACTGAGATTCATTGGAAGAATCCTAAGGAAATGCAATCCGAAAACAAAGGAAGTAGGTTACAGTACGCTTGTTCGCCCACTGCTTGAATACCGCTCAGCGGTGTGGGATCCGTACCAGATAGGGTTGATAGAAGAGATAGAGAAGATCCAACGGAGAGCAGCGCGCTTCGTTACAGGATCATTTAGTAATTGCGAAAGCGTTTCGGAGATGATAGATAAACTCCAGTGGAAGACTCTGCAGGAGAGACGCTCAGTAGCTCGGTACGAGCTTTTGTTAAAGTTTCGAGAACATACCTTCACAGAAGAGTCAAGCAGTATATTGCTCCCTCCTACGTATATCTCGCGAAGAGACCATGAGGATAAAATCAGAGAGATTAGAGCCCACACAGAAGCATACCGACAATCCTTCTTTCCACGAACAATACGAGACTGGAATAGAAGGGAGAACCGATAGAGATACTCAGGGAACCCTCCGCCACACACCGTCAAGTGGCTTGCGGAGTATGGATGTAGATGTAGATGTAGACAGTCAAAGTCAAGTATATGAGGGTTACCGAAACGATACCGTGCCACGGTGGATAAAAAACAGAGAATTACTGTAACTGAGATGCTGCCAAGCGAATGTAGTTCACGAGCAGACTGAAAACATGGAAACGAAATTTTTTATGGGATGTCTAACTGACACACACAATTCTGCTTTACTCTCTAGTATCACGAAAATTACGGTAATCGTTATCGTTAAGGAATAAGTTTCTTACCCGCTAGCAGTTACGTCCACAACTGCAATGGGCAGGAGGTGTCCGCGAACCATCGATATTGGAGGCGTGACGCGGGCGACTGTTGCCTTTGACCGTTCCAGCTATGTCGGGGTGGGTGCACACATGGGCTCAGTGGCCATTTTTCCGGTTGCGTTATTTTTGGGTCTGCAGTTTCGAACTTTTAATATTGTGTTTGAAGTTATTATGTTTATAATCTTCTTCTAGTGAAGACTGATCAGCCAAGAAATATGTTGTTTTCCTTGCCAATTAGATCATAATAGAAAGGAGTAGATGGGACTCTTTCGGGACACAAAGTAACCTCGTCCTTCACAAGGTACCTGCCTGAAACCTTCAGGAAAAGGCTTCTGGACGCTAAACTTACCATGTTGGCTCTTCGTTTCCTCAGCTTCCCTTACCGTTCACACCTACGCACATACTCTGCAAACTTCTGTAAGGCACATTCTAGAGGGTACCTTTCATCGGGCTAGACATTCTTCTTGTTCCAGCTGCGTGTGGAGCGTGAGAAAAACGACTTCTTTAATGCCTCTGTAGTTAATCTTGTCTCCATGGTCCGTACAGGATCGATGCGTGGGGCCAAGAAGAAAATTTGTAAATCTGGACTTAATACTAGTTCACGGAATTACTGATATCCGTTGGCAGGTGTCAACCAGTTCAGAATTTTAAACATTTCCATAATGCTCCCCCGAGTGTGAAACAAGTCTTTAACTGTAACTTCTCATGCTTTCCCGACGGATCTGTTGCAAATACGCTTCTCGTGTTTGGCACCGGATCGTATTCTGTAACTCGCTATTTCATCGATGCAACTGCTCGACAACGTCAGATAGTTGTAGTTGCTGCTGTCACTGCTGCAAGGCGCAACTAATGATTATCGCACGGCGGCGTCTAAATTTATCGTGCCGTGAGCAAGCAATACGCGTGTACGGGAAGACGCTCGTAATTGAAGGAAAGCGGAGCTTCTGGTGCCCCCTCCCTTGCTGGGAGCCGCGGAAAGGCCATCCGCGCTTGCGCTATGGACAATGACTGTGCTGCCGGACGATCCTGTGGTTAAAGGCTGAATTAAATCTCAGTAGTCCGTTGCGCCGCATGATGAATCGTTGTTTTCCCTGGTTTTATTTAATGGCAGCCATTGCTGGATTCCAGGTGGCGCTTAGTTGAAAACTTGCATCCGTATTGATAAGATCATCCGCCGTACGGATATTATGGCCTCCTTCACAACACAGTCCCAGAAAGATGAAGATGTGAATAAAATTTCCCTCTTTTCGTAAAACGTACGATGTCCCATTTCCAGGCAATGCTCCGCTACTGCATATTTATCAGGTTTCTCCAGGCGCATATGATGATGATTTTCGAACGCAACGTACTTGCACGGTTCGGCATATCTGCCCAATACAATATTTTCCACAATGGCATGGTATTTTATGTATACTATGTTTCCTATGACCAAGATCGTCTTTGACGGAGCACAATAAATTCCTCAATTTTGCTGGTGACCGAAAAACACACTTGATGTCGTTCCTTTTGAGGATTCTTTCTATTCTTGAAGACATCCACCTTTATTTACATCCCTACTTCGACTTTGCTTAGAATGGTATGAATTAGTTACGCAATACGATCCGGCAGCAAACCTGAGAAGCGTATTTGCAAATCTGTAACTATTCTTGCTGCCCTTCTACATGTATATTCAATATCCCCAAGTTGTCCTCTATGGTAATGGTCCCACACAATTGAGACATATTCTAAGACGATATTAGCAAAGGTAGGCTGACTGCATTTTCACAGTATGATCGGAAGTCCGACAACTGAGCTTCTCATGTCCACACAAACCGTTGCCGGCCGGTGTGGCCGTGCGGTTCTAGGCGCTTCAGTCTGGAACCGCGTGACCGCTGCGGTCGCAGGTTCGAATCCTGCCTCGGGCATGGATGTGTGTGATGTCCTTAGGTTAGTTAGGTTTAAGTAGTTCTCAGTTCTATGGGACTGATGACCATAGATGTTAAGTCCCATAGTGCTCAGAGCCATTTGAACCGTATGAACAAATTGTTACAACCATGTATGGGTTGAATGATTCCATTTATTAACTTTCCATCATTGACAGGGGCTAGAGGGAACACCAGTCATATCGTTAATTAGCAAAACATTCCTCGGATTCCAGTTAAATAACCTCCATTTTATTGTGATGGCTCCAGGGGCTTGTAACTACATAATCAAGTGTACCAGATATATATGTCTGTGTGTTCACCTAAGGACCATATCTCACTGACACCAGTTGTCCAATAACGTTCCTTCTCAAACCAAGGACCCTGAATACCACTCACAAAACGATAGCAACAGCATCTGATAGCAGAGTTTGCCGACAGGGAGCCGGAAATAGCTTTTTGCAGATCCCATAGTTGTACACATGGGCGCTGGACCAAAATTGTTACAATAAAAAAACAACAGAAAATTGCTACAGAATGCAAGCGAGACCTGCAATCATCAATGCAAAATACTATGACTTGGTAGCAGAAGTTCACTTTAAATAAACCTAACGCAATATACCTCACTTAATCGTTCACCATCAATTGCAATCATTGAACATCCATTTTATCAGTAAAGTAGAAATTAAAGCTGGTTTCCTGATGGTAGATATAAGACAGAAATTCAGTCGACCCATTTAAGCAATATACTTAATTCAACAAAGAGATTGCTGAAAAAAGATGTCTGATCGCTTCTTGGTGATTGTTCGGCAATGTACGGTTTTTATGATGTTGAAGAGGTTCGGAAAGGTTCAAAGAACAGGACAGGCAGCAAGAGTGTCACTCTTAAATTCTCCTGTGAATTCATTCAAGAGCGGATTCTCTTCCACGTGTATGATCATGAAAGTTAAACTACGAAAAAGCGGTTTGATGCGCAGACGTACAGCCAGCCGTCTATACTGTGCACTATCGGCGAATGAAATATGTATTCGAATTTTGCTGATAATTGTGTATTCTCCGCAATACGCACATCTGGTGTTGGCTTGTACCGGCCGTTGTGGCCGAGCGGTTCTAGGCGTTTCAGTCCGGAACCGCGCTGCTAATACGGTCGCAGGTTCGAATCCTGCCACGTGCAGGTGTGTGATGTCCTTAGATTAGTTTGGTTTAAGTAGTTCTAAGTCTAAGGGACTGATCACCTCAGATGTTAAGTCCCATAGTGCTCAGAGCCAACTGAACCATTTGGTGTTGGCCATCTAAATAAGAAAATATTAGCCGGTTTTGATGCTTCACGCTTACTCCTGTATCCCGCATCAGGTCTTACACGTGTCACACTGGAATATTTATTTAGAAAAACGTGTTAGTTTTAATCACATCGACGATTTGTCCGTAGCCTGAGAACATAAGCTTTCTGCTTTTTGATATGGAACATCCTCTGCAACTCATATCCAGTTTCGAAAGTGCTATTGAACTCTTCTCCTTGTTGTCATTAAATGTCGCTTTGTTACATCGGGATTTCACGTATGTTGTTCTCTGTTAACGTTTTAAGCCCCGTCCACATCGTTGCTGTCAGAGACGTAGTGTAAGCTACGACTGGGAAGGAGAGAGAGTAACCGTTGCCTTTTAATAGGAGCTATCTAAGAAGCCACTCATTTACTTGTCTTCGGTGATGTAAGGGAGACACAGAAACCCAAAGTACAGATGGCTAGAAAAGAATCCGAACCCCACTCCGCTCGAATGAGAACGAAGCTCTGTGTCGCATCCAAACTCGTTTCTTTGTTTTCAAGATACTTGTACCAATTATGTGCTAATCCCTTGAAATCTTTTGGCTTTATTTGCAGTGAAATATTATTTTCCGCCAGCCGATGTGGCCCAGCGGTTCTAGGCGCTTCAGTCTGGAACCGCTACGGTCGCAGGTTCGAATCCTGCCTCGGGCATGGATGTGTGTGATGTCCTTACGTTAGTTAGGTTTAAGTACTTCTAAGTGCTAGGGGAGAGATGATCTCATATGTTAAGTCCCATAGTGCTCAGAGCCATTTGAACCATATTATTTTCCAAGGAGACTGGCAGTGCGATGTTGTTGTTTACTTCTTGTTATCAATGATACAGAGGGTCTCTGTCTTTCTCTCTATCTCTGTCCCTCCCAGGAGAGAGCACACACAACACACACACACACACACACACACACACACACACACACACACACACACACACACACACACACGCACACACACACACAAATCAACAGCACAATATTCAAATCTGTCAAGTCACATTGTTCAGTGTAGACAAGAGTACGACTATCTTTGCTACTTACACCTAATTCTCGTACTATACTTCATACGCCACACACTTTCGATGTTCCTGAATCATTTCAGTGACACGTAGCACGTACGTCAAACAGATCTTTGATAGCTGGATGCGCCAATTGAAACTCCGTAAACGATGCCACATCCTGACGATATAGTCCACAATAACTTCTGTTTTATGTTCCGGCGTGTCATAAAACACCGGATCAGCAACGATGGCCACTCCTCTTTACACTCCGTCGTTACAGCACGAACAGCTGCCGGCCTTGTGGTTACCTGTGGATCAACATGAAATTCACGTCGTTGTATTTTCATGAAGCTTCTCCTTGTATGAATGCTACAATGTTCGGCAGATTTCTAACAAGAAATATTGACATAGCAATGGTAATATATATATATATATATATATATATATATATATATATATATATATATACACAGTATATATATACACAGTATATATACACAGTATATATACACAGTATATATACACAGTATATATACACAGTATATATACACAGTATATATATACACAGTATATATATACACAGTATATATATATACACAGTGAAATGGAGGAATGAAATACCAAGCTGCTTCGGAAAAGTCTTTACAGACTTATTCAAACGACTTACAGTCCTAGTTTTGTCGTTATTTTGTAGGAAAACAGATCAAGCTTAGCCACACGTAATACGATAATATCTAATCATAAGACCGGCAGCCATGATGGTTGCCTTCACTGGAGCCGCAGATGCTCGCGGTGTATTTTGGTTTGAACAATTAAAGTCTGTGGCAACTGTTCAACGTAATATTTGTGCCCATTACGTCTACCATATTTGTGTGGTTTAAGTGTTTTGTTCCAAACTTCATGCTCGGTAAGACATAAAAAATCCTCTGGTTGACCCATGTGTTCGACAACGCTGCACAGCAAGTGGGGAAAAGCTTCGTTCACAGTCCTGAAAAATCAGCTCGGGGTTCTTCTCGCGAGCTAGCCGTGCCACATGTGCCTGTATTAAGAAGACGTTTGCATATAAAACCATACAAATGATCGATGTTGCATAACCTAAAGCACACTAATGGCATTACACGGAAGGACTTTTGTGGGGAAGTATATAGGTGCGTATGTGTTTCACAGCCATCTATCAAGTACATATTATTATTATTGTTGTTGTTGTTGTGTTCTTCAGTCTGAAGACTGATGCAGCTCTTCGTGCTGCACTATCGTGTGCAAGTCCCTTCATCTCCAAATATCTACTGCAACCTACATCCTTCTGAATGAGATTACTGTATTGATCTCTTGGTGTCCCTGTACGATTTTTAGCCCTCAAACTTCCCTCCAGGACTGAATTCGCAATCCCTTGATTGAGCCGTGCGGTTCAGCTTCCTTCGAATTCCCAGGATCTGTCTGTTCTCGTTCGCTTTCGATGTTCTTGTTCTGGTGAAGGCTCTTGTCTCGCGGTGGCAGCTCTATTCCAGCGACGGTGGCCGCGAGAGGGCCCGATCGGCAGTACGGCCGACGGAGTGATCGATGCAGCGCAGTCGGGTGGAGCGGCTCTGGCCGGACGGAAGTGGCAGTTTGAGTTAGGATGCGACCGCCACAACGGACAGCAGGAGGCCGCATTGTGTTTCAGGACGAGAGGCACTGAGGTGTTGCGTTTGTTTGAAGGGGATCATCGTTCACCCTAGTTGTTTTTGCACTACTTAGTGACCTTTAACTTCTTTTATTTGGTGGAGTTGCTGTATTGCTGTGATTTCAGACGTGAAGTTTGATTCTAGTTAGAAACTTTGACTGGTGGCTCAGTGGATTTCTAAAAGAACGAGCCTAGATAGCGTCGCGTTGGTGGCATTTATTTCGCATTTATTCAGTTAATCTGAAGGGCCACAAGATGTTGCTGTCTGGCTATTTCCTGATATCTTCGGGATAATGGGTGCTTATCATTAACCCATCTCCCTAACCCCACCCCTTCCTGGGAAAGTGCAACATGCTGTCTTCTTCGGAGTTGACATAAGTTGTGCGGCCGTTTGGTTTAATTTCTGCGTCCGCCGACCATCTCTTGACTTGTTCTGGGTCTCCGTAACGTCTCCCCTGTGTTTTGGCTCGGTACGGCCGCGTGTGGTTGTGGGCCTTGATTTCTACCCGTTGCCTATTGAACGCCCAGTTTGGTGCTTCTATATTGACTGTAGTTCACAAAGGCACTGTGCTATTTCGCATCGGACTTACATTCCCCTCCTCTCTGGATTTATTGAAACTACTTCTCGACAAGCGGTATGGAACCGGCCACTAACACACGCCGTAGTGTTTTCTAGTTTTGCAGCCGTCGGAGTAGCGCCTTGCAAAGGGCGACACCCATCTGACGGGGTGGAAGGAGGCCCAGACCTGCGACAAATGAGGGACGATGGCTTTGCGGACAGCTCACCGAATCAAGAGCAAGTATACATAATTGAGTCTTGAAGGTCTCTTGGGGGCGTCTCTCTAATGGTTGTTTTTAAATTATTAATACCTTAAGAATTTTCCTGTCGTTCATTTAAATGAATTAATTGTAAGATTTTTTAAGTATGGTGGAATCATTGAAACTTTAATATTTTAAAGCAGCCATACATAATTGGCAGCTTGCATTGAAAGCATACGTTGCGTGCCTCTTAAATACTAGCTTTCCTTAAATGGTTAATGCCTTCTTAAATAGTGTTCCTTTTTAACCGAGTGGAAAGTACAAGTTTTGATGGTTAACAGTTCCTTTTAGAATTGGGTACTGTAAACCATCTCAAGGGCTAGGGTTCAAATGGTTCAAATGGCTCTGAGCACTATGGGACTTAACATCTATGGTCATCAGTCCCCTAGAACTTAGAACTACTTAAACCTAACTAACTTAAGGACATCACACAACACCCAGTCATCACGAGGCAGAGAAAATCCCTGACCCCGTCAAGCGCTAGGGCTGGTCTGTAGTTTATGCTACGTGTTTTGTTTAGTTAAATTTATTTCTTAGAAAATCAGGAAGTTTGGAATGTTTTCTTATTGAAAAATTTTGGGTCTTCTTTAAATAAGGTGTGTAGGTTAATGGGTGGAAGATGTTTGCCCTGAACCTTGCCTAACTGCTCCACGTTCACTTAGCCTTGTTTCTAAAATTGTTATTAAGTTTTGTTTGGCCATCCCTTCTTCTGGTCAGATTGTGCCACAAAATTTCCTTTATCATCATTTCTATTCAGTTATTTACTTCATCTACGCATCTAATCTTCAACGTTTTCCTGTAGTATCTATTTCAAAAACTTCTGTTTTCTTCTTGTCCTAACTGAATGTCGTCCACATTTCACTTCCCTACAAGGCCACACTCCAGGCAAATACCTAAGACTTCCAAACGCTTAAATCTGTATTCGATGTTAACAAATTCCTCTTTTTCAGAAACGCTTTCCTTGCCATTGCCTGACTACAAATTGAACCCTCGCTACTTCTGCCAATATCAGTTATTTTGCTGCCCAAATAGCAAAACTCGTATACTACTTTAAGGTCCCATTACCTAATCTAATTCCCTTGTCTTGTTTTTGCTGATGTTCATCTTATATCTTCCTTTCATTATACTATCCACTCCTTTTAACTGTTCTTGCAAGTTCTCTAACAGAATTACTATGACATCTCAAACTTCAAAGTTCCTCCTCACAGAACTTTAATTCTTAATAGTAAATTTTCTTTGGTTTCTTTTACCGCTTGCTCAAGATTCAGATCCAATAACATCGCTGCCAGGCTACCACTTTGTCTCACTCCCTTATCAACCAGTGCTTCCCTTTCATCTCCTTCGACCCTTATAACTGCCGTTTAGCCCAGTGTTTGCGACTATTAAATTATGCTTTGTGGAAAATTCTACCAGTCGATTTCCTAGTTGCCATATAAACTTAAACAAACTCCCGTGTGTGTTGACTTTGTGTCTGTCTTGACTACAATAATATGTTCCCTATGATATTCATAGTAGCTTACTTGCATTCCTATTTTCTTATGCATTATGAAAGCTGCTACTGTGTTATCCCTGTTTAATTTTGTAATTATAACCCTGTTCACCCGACCAGAGATCCTGTTCCTCCTGCCACCGAATTTGCTTTTCAAATTTTCTAAACTACTGGTGCGATTAAGGGTCTAGCATTCCATGCTCCGATCCTTAGTACGCTAGTTGTGAATGATTAATAAACTCGTAATGGAAACGCACCACTCCGTCGCGAGTACTAGGCGGTATTTCTCCGACGAGAGCGGAATAACATCGTTCTGTAGGAAATTTTCAGGACGGGTTCTTTTCTGTTTCTCGACTAATTAATCCAAATTAAAATTTGAACTGATCACTTTCAGTCATATTACTGGTTTTCCGTGTCGCTCTACCGTCTCTACATCGTGTGAACTGATTTTAATAACGCCGCAATGACATCACTCGGTGTAAAGCAACTGACTGGCTGTCTTTAGCGATGCACTATGTCTGTTCCCGAAGAACTAAGATAGAACAGACACTTCAGTTTTGTTTATATGAAATTTCCCCACACAGTTACTTAATTTTACTGTCACTCTTCCGAACTATCTAAAAATAACTTTCGTAAATACGAGATTACAAAGGAAAAGTCACTTATTCGACAGAGTAGCAATTTAATAAAAAATCTTAAAAGAACTATTGTGAGGTGGCAGCTGTTGAGATTAAGGGTATTAAGAGATAATAGAGACTATTGTTTTGAATTTCATATACAGAATTAGTATCCATAGCGTTTTCTCATCCTCTAACGCTAATTTATAAGGAATTTTGTTTTATGTCTTCAGTCTTCTGACTGGTTTCAGTGGTAGGCCACAACCTCCTCTTTTATGCCAAGCTCTTCATTCAAGTAGTACTAACATTCGACATCGTAAAATGTTTTGTAGTTTATATTCAAGTCTTTGATTTCCCCTAGAGATTTTGCCCCCTACCGCCCCCACTGTATCATGGGGGTTATACTCGGATGCCTTAAAACATGTCCTGTCATCCTTTCCGTTCCTCTAGTCAGAGTTTTTCATACATTCCTTTTCTCATCGATTCTGCAGAGAACATCATTTTCTTATCTTACCATTCCATTTAGTTTTCAAACTCCTTTACAGCACCGTATCTGAAGCGCTTCGAGACACTTCTTTTCCAGTTTTCTCACAATCGGTGACCAATTTCGATATAATGCCATATTCCAGGCGAACTTATTCAGAAGTTTCTTCCGCAAATAAAGTCCTATATTTGATACTATTAGTCTGCTTTTAGCGAGGATCAAGTATTATAGGTTTATGATTTCTCCTATGTTATTTTATTACTGAATTAGTATGTCCTAGATCTTTCACTCATCCTGTATCGCACACATCACTGTTTCCGAATAATAAACATGCAAAGCAAGAAAATGTTTTGTGAAAATTACACCCTCAGATCCAACTCTTTTCATACACTTTGATACTAAGGTTCCCAGTATACTCGCTTTGTTTACCAACACCTACAGCCTTTTGGCTTTCCAGGAGAGTAATCGTAACTAAATTCACTATATTAATTTTATGTATATAGACTGAACTAAACAATACATTTAAATTTTATAAACTGTTAACACTGTGAGAAAAAAAATAAAACAAGAAAGAGAAGGCAGCAGCAAGAATCGAAACCGAGGTGATGATCTGCCAATCGTTGCGCTTCGCCGTAGCATCAAGGCATCAATACGTCCGGTAATGCTCAAAAATCTCTCATTCCCTACTTCTAAATCTTGCTGCAGCCCACTCAGGTGAAATATTTTACCTACTTGAAAGGGGCATCTGCCTGCTTCTACTCACATAATCCGAGCGAAATCAATCAGCCTCATCCCACGCTCTCGGCTTGTTGGATTTAAATTTGTGGCAGGTCTACCAAACTCATTACTTCTTTCTTCTCCAAAGACCTACTGGAAAAGGGGTCTTTAGTAGATCGTCCACAGAATTCGACATGTTTCTTGCACAATACTTTACACGCACACACTTCAAACAAAAATACTGATCCGGTGTTGTGAGTAACATAGCACCCTTAGTACCAGAAGGTATGACATCAGAGCATGTGTAGTCGAACACAGACAGCTGCATATCTTCTCTTAGTTGATCGTAGCGCGGCTGACCATTATCTCAGCACTTGACACTGATTTCTAATTTTTCATCAGTTGTATTTCAATCCAGCAAGCGTTCTAAGAGAAATGGCGTAACTTTAGTGAGATTTGCGGTTCGCACTCGAAGAGAAATCTCACAAATTTTGTGTGATGTTTAACGTGATGTAGCATATTAGCACATGAGCACCGGACGCCGCTGAATACTTAATCTATTCTTCTTGCTTCTTCTGTTATGGCTCAATATCCTTCCAAACTAACTTCCTTCACCTAACTTGCAGCATGCTCCCTAAATTTGATGTACAGTTTATCGCTAATCTGGTTCCCATACTCTACATTAGTTATGTGTTTCTTCGGTTTTCTCCCGAATTGTTTATTCCATCCAACAGGTCCTGTAACTGTTCCGACACTGACTAACAGGAAAGCACTGTGGTAGCGAACCTTATCATCGATATCCTTTCATCCTCAACGCTACTCTCACACCTGAACCCGTCTTTTATTTCAGTCGTCGGTTCTCCGATGTTGATTACGAACAGATGGGGAGGAGTTCTGCATTCTTTCCACATGCTCCTTAACCCGATAACTTCTCTCTTCGTCTTTTGTTCTTGTGGTTCCCTCTCGATTCTATTGTCTGTGGCATATTATCAGCCTTTTCTATAGCTTATACCTATTTTTCTGAAAAAGATCTTTCACTGCTATTGTCGAACGCTTTCTCTAGGTCGTGAAATACTGTTAATGTCTCTTGATTTGTCTTAAGACTTGCCTGCATTATCAACGACAATCCCTGTGGTGTCTACTTTTCGTAGAGCGCAACTTATCGCCCTGTAACACATCGTCATTTTTCTCTTAGTCATATTTATATTATTCTTATCAACAGCTAGAATGCATGTACTGTTAAGGTTACTGAGTGATAGTGTTGTTGTTACAGCGTTTCATAAATTATAAGCAATTGCTTGTTCTCCTTCGCTGTAGTTCCAACTGTGTTTTCAGTTGTGTCAAGTAAATAGTTCGCTGAGAATTTGCATGGTATTATTTGTAAATGGGTTGCAACAGACGGACGCAAAGTTAAGAATACATTTGTGTAATACTAGTTGCGAAATGTGTTTTGTTTCTTCAGTGGCCCTTAAAAATATGTTTTCGAGACACTTTTACGATTTAACGTCCACAACAATTAAGTAAGCCCTGGATTGGAATAGACTCAATGGTGATCTTTTTTATCAAACTGCTGGCCAGCGAGAAACAGCTGATGCAGTGTTGTCGTGATGGCATCTCCGTGAAAGTCCTTCAAGCATTTTCTTTTTTCACCTCATAACCTGCCGCTTGTCAATAGACATGCGAGTATTCAAAAAAATGGTTCAAATGGCTCTGAGCACTATGGGACTTAACTTCTGAGGTCATCAGTCCCCTAGAACTACTTAAACTTAACCTAAGGACATCACACACATCCATGCCCGAGGCAGGGTTCGAACCTGCGACCGTAGCGGTGGCGCGGTTCCAGGCTGTAGCGCCTAGAACCGCTCGGCCACCCCGGCCTGCCATACGAGTATTCTTGCACTACAGTTATCGTTTGCCGCTTCATGCGGAAGGACGAAATCGTCGGAGCATACCAACATTCCGATGCCGACAGTAGTTTAAAGACTACAGTCAACAGGTAATGGGTCAGGGCTCAGAGGGGCAGGGTGGTGTAGGGCGGCGCACCGTACCCTTGCAATCTCGCGGGCGCCGGCCGAAGCGGCGCTCGGTGGCGAGCCACGGCAGGATCAGTCGCAATTTCCGAATGCAAATGAGGCTGACGCGGCCCGAGCCCCTCCCGCTCCCCCCCCCCCCCCCCCCCCCCCCATCCAGCGCCATTAATCTCGAGGCGCGCACTCCGTTCAGTGCTATCCGTACGGGATCACTGATTACGCATTCAAAAGCTGCCGCCTCTCTCTTTCCTCCAGAAAACTTCCACCATTCGGTACGCTGTAGTTCTTTGGTCACACACAACTCGGATTCCTTAATTCCTCTACAGGTTTTGGTTGGAGGCTTAGTAATATGACGTAGGCAGGAAAGAAAATACGGCGAAGAGCTTGAATGAGAGTTTTTGAGTGATTATCCGTGTCAAATTATTTACAAATATTCAAGGTGGTCCAGTGATCATGACCGGGCCAAATATCTCACAAAATAAGCGTCAAACATGAAAACTACAAAGAACAAAACTTGTCTAGCTTGGTTGGCCCGCTAGATGGCGCTGCCATAGGTCAAACGGATATCAACTGCGTTTTTTTTTTTTTTTTTTAATAGGAACCCCCATTTAATATTATATATTCGTGTAGTACGTAAAGAAATATGAATGTTTTAGTTGGACCACTTTTTTCGCTTTGTGATAGATGGCGCTGTAATAGTCACAAACATATGGCTCACAATTTTAGACGAACAGTTGTTACCAGGTAGGTTTTTTGAATTAAAATACAGAACGTAGGTACGTTTGAACATTTTATTTCGGTTGTTCCAATGTGATACATGTGCCTTTGTGAACTTATCATTTCTGAGAACGCATGCCATTACAGCGTGATTACCTGTAAATACCACATTAATGCAATAAATGCTCAAAATGATGTCCGTCAACCTCAGTGCATTTGGCAATACGTGTAACGACATTCCACTCAACAGAGAGTAGTTCGCCTTCCGTAATGTTCGCACATGCATTGACAGTGCGGTGACGCATGTTGTCAGGAGTTGTCGGTGGATCACGAAAGCAAATATCCTTGAACTTTCCCCACAAAAGAAATCCGGGGACGTTAGATGGGGTGAACGCGAGGGCCACGGTATGGTGCTTCGACTACCAATCCACTTGTCATGAAATATTCTATGCAATACCGCTTCAACCGCATGCGAGCTATGTGCCGGACATCCATTATGTTGGAAGTACATCGCCATTCTGTCATGTAGTGAAACATCTTCTAGTAACATCGGTAGAGCATTTCGTAGGAAATCAGTACACATTGCACAATTTAGATTGCCATCGATAAAATGGGGGCCAATTATCCTTCCTCCCATAATGCCACACCATACATTAACCTGCCAAGGTCGCTGATGTTACACTTGTTGCAGCCATCGTGGATTTTCTGCTGCCCAGTAGTGCATATTATGCCGGTTTACGTTACCGCTGTTGGTGAATGACGCTTCGTCGCTAAATACAGTGCGTGCAAAAAATCTGTCATCGTCCCGTAATTTCTCTTGTTCCCAGTGGCAGGACTGTACACGACGTTCAAAGTCGTCGCCGTGTAATTCCTGGTGCACAGAAATATGGTACGGGTGCAATCGATGTTGATGTAGCATTCTCAACACCGACGTTTTTGAGATTCCGGATTGTCGCGCAATTTGCTAAAACACTTACTTTGGCATCATCATTTGTTGCAGGTCGTGGTTGACGTTTCACATGTGGCTGAACACATCCTGTTTCCTCAAATAACGTAACTATCCGGCGAACGATCCGGACATTTGGATGATGTCGTCCAGGATACGGAGCACCATACATAGCACACGCCCGTTGGGCATTTTGATCACAACAGCAATACATCAACACGATATCGACCTTTTTCGCAGTTGGTAAACGGTCCATTTTAACACGGGTAATGTATCACGAAGCAAATACTGTCCGCACTGGCAGAATGTTAAGTGATACCACGTACTGTGACTGTTACAGCGCTATCCATCACAAATCGAAAAAAGTGGTACAACTAAAACATTCATATTTCTTTACGTATTATACGAATACGTAATTAAAATAGGGGTTCCCATTTAAAAAACGCAGTTGATATCCGTTTGACCTGTGGCAGCGCCATCCAGCCATCTAGCGGGCCAACCATAGCGCCATCTGGTTTGCCCTTCAAGCTAGACACGTTTCGTCCTTTGCAGTTTTTTCATTTGACGCTTATTTCGTGAGATATTTGGTCCTCTATACAGGATGTATCCTAATTAATAAAAAAAGAATGACAAGGGAAAACATATACGGTGACAGGACCAAAACCCTCCTGTAAACTTAGATATTTAGCGAACGTGTCCTTACAAATCGCCACTTACTTATGTGTGAAATATTGTCGTAATCAGTCCAAGTGCACTTGATAGGCTTCTTGAAGACACTGCCTAAGCTGGACGATGAATACTCACCAGTGTGTGGTGAAAATCGTCGACCACTAACCACGACGGTCAGTGTGTTTTAGAAAGCTGGTGAATATGATGGAGAACGACCCTGTAAGTAGTGCAGAAACTACTTTCACGAATTCTAATGGTACAGAACACCAGGAGAGATAGACTACCAACAGCACGATCCCTATGGATGGTAGTTCTGCAACCCTGCACCAAAATGTGTGCACTGAAGTCCACCACGAAGGCTGTACAGATAGAATAACAAACTTTGGGGTGGTCAGGAAGGCAAACTGTGAGTTCAGTAAAATTCTTAGGAGTGAGGCTCAGTTAACTCACAGATAACCTACATGTCCGAGCACTACTTTAACAACATTGATATGTGTAATGTGTACCTCCAACAAAGGTGGCACATAAAGGTATGAAATAATCAACTACAAAATTCTTTCACTATATACCTACGCAAATAAAGTGTCTGACACAGGACTGATCTGGCGCCACGGAAATATCCACGGAAGGGGAAGGTCGTCATAATAATACAACTTTATTTCTTTAACACGATGTTAACAAATTCCCCAATTGAAATTTGCCTGAAATTGCTGCGAGATGGAGCCGCTATTTCGACGCACTTACATAACTTTTCTTCTGTGTTGATGACACTTATTATTATTTCCAAATAGCCTTATATATTTCGACATTCCATCATTTTCAAATCTTTTAAAATACAACTCAAATTCTGGTATCAGAAGATATGAAGATATGTTACATTTCACAACTGATTATAAACACAGTATGATGAGTAGAATATGGCGTTCTAGCTTACCAGTGTTATGTCAACCATATCAAATCGTTCATTAGATACATATTATTTCGTCAAATTTTTCAAACACAAGTACAAACTGCTCTCGAGGAACAAATTCGAATTCAAGTGGATCAAACCGCTAGGATTTTCATCGTTATATCGTATAAAACAATTTAATCAGTAAACAATTCATAGAAATCACTTTGGAATGTTTTACATACAGGTACTTCCATACTAAACCATATAGAGCAGAAGGTTTCTAGAGGTCGAAAATCGTACATTGCATGAGCACACTAGTGACCCGAGGGTACATGATCTCTACTGTCTTTTAAAAAACTATCATTTTCTTTCTATTTTTCCAAATTATTAGCATCAGTGGTAAAAGTTATAAATACCAATTTATAAGAATTTGCAAAGTCTAGAAACACCAGCTGAAGCATGTAGTATATACTTATGAGGATTTTGTGCCTTCTGTGCATTGCTATTTCCGCCAATGGGAGAAAATTTATGTAGTCTATACAGGAAGTTCAAAGAATTTGGGAAGGCGCAGTCTTGGAACCACACATCAGTCACATACAGTAACTTACTTAACTGAAATTCCTTATGCCCTGAAACATCAGTTTAACTAAAGCACTGTCTAAAATACAATAATGTGAAAACCAGTACAGTATTAGTGCTAAGTAATACATTGACATGCTAATTACATTAATTGTTTGCTTTTGCTTACAATCCATGCCAAAATATTTTTTTCTCCAGGAAGCAAAGAAAACTCTTAAACAAATATCTGTAACTACACTCCTGGAAATTGAAATAAGAACACCATGAATTCATTGTCCCAGGAAGGGGAAACTTTATTGACACATTCCTGGGGTCAGATACATCACATGATCACACTGACAGAACCACAGGCACATAGACACAGGCAACAGAGCATGCACAATGTCGGCACTAGTACAGTGTATATCCACCTTTCGCAGCAATGCAGGGTGCTATTCTCCCATGGAGACGATCGTAGAGATGCTGGATGTAGTCCTGTGGAACGGCTTGCCATGCCATTTCCACCTGGCGCCTCAGTTGGACCAGCGTTCGTGCTGGACGTGCAGACCGCGTGAGACGACGCTTCATCCAGTCCCAAACATGCTCAATGGGGGACAGATCCGGAGATCTTGCTGGCCAGGGTAGTTGACTTACACCTTCTAGAGCACGTTGGGTGGCACGGGATACATGCAGACGTGCATTGTCCTGTTGGAACAGCAAGTTCCCTTGCCGGTCTAGGAATGGTAGAACGATGGGTTCGATGACGGTTTGGATGTACCGTGCACTATTCAGTGTCCCCTCGACAATCACCAGTGGTGTACGGCCAGTGTAGGACATCGCTCCCCACACCATGATGCCGGGTGTTGGCCCTGTATGCCTCGGTCGTATGCAGTCCTGATTGTGGCGCTCACCTGCACGGCGCCAAACACGCATACGACCATCATTGGCACCAAGGCAGAAGCGACTCTCATCGCTGAAGGCGACACGTCTCCATTCGTCCCTCCATTCACGCCTGTCGGCACAAATGCTGCGCAGCTAGCGCCATTCGACGGCCAACACCGCGGTTCCTGATGTGTCCGCTGTGTCATGCGTGTGATCATTGCTTGTACAGCCCTCTCGCAGTGTCCGGAGCAAGTATGGTGGGTCTGACACACCGGTGTCAATGTGTTGCTGTTCCAACAGGACAATGCACGTCCGCATGTATCCCGTGCCACCCAACGTGCTCTAGAAGGTGAAAGTCAACTACCCTGGCCAGCAAGATCTCCGGATCTGTCCCCCATTGAGCATGTTTGGGACTGGATGAAGCGTCGTCTCACGCGGTCTGCACGTCCAGCACGAACGCTGGTCCAACTGAGGCGCCAGGTGGAAATGGCATGGCAAGCCGTTCCACAGGACTACATCTAGCATCTCTATGATCGTCTCCATGGGAGAATAGCAGCCTGCATTGCTGCGAAAGGTGGATATACACTGTACTAGTGCCGACATTGTGCATGCTCTGTTGCCTGTATCTATGTGCCTGTGGTTCTGTCAGTGTGATCATGTGATGTATCTGACCCCAGGAATGTGTCAATAAAGTTTCCCCTTCCTGGGACAATGAATTCACGGTGTTCTTATTTCAATTTCCAGGAGTGTATGACTATTTTACATCAACTCTGTTTGATATAATTGTTTTTCCAAATACTGAATTATTTAACATTCTGTAGAAATCTTTTACAAAATCACTGTTTGTTTCCATACTGATTTCCATATTTAAATCTAAAAATTCTTTTTACCAATTACATTAGTTAAATTTTAAAACTTTCTGTATATTAATTATTTTCATTCCTAAAGATAAATATAATTAAGAATTCTATAATGAGATCATAATTTTATTTAGTATCTAGAGTAATAAAAAAAATTTTATTCAGTTTGTGGAATTATTGTAATTTTTAGGTGATAATGGTATATCTTCATGTCAATCAATCGTTTTGGCACTGTAAACCTAATTCAAAAATTTAATGAGTTCTAGAAGTGTTTGAAATCTCACTAATTTTCACAATTTTCATTGTTCGGTTCATCTAATTCAAATCCACTATATGGTAAATATCGCCACTTAGTATGACTGTATAAATTATTTACATTTAAATATACTGAAAAATTCGATATAATATTTTTACCAAAATTTTAGATATATTTATTATTTGCTTCAACATATCTTTTTACATTTGGATATGATACATATTATTCCTTTTTCAACCATTAGTAACGCAATAAGTTGGGCAATCATTTTTAACATCACATCAAAAGATAAACTAGCTGCTATATAATATCAAGATGGCATATCATATGATTTTATACAAAGTTCTCTAAATATTAAAAACACAATACAAATCATTATATTTTCCTAAATGTTTTATGTTAAATTATACCCGAATTAGTTTAGTATGATTATAGTCTCTTCACCACTGTCACATTCATTTAACTTTTTTACAAAATTCTTCTTTAGTGGAAGTTTTGTTCCTTCAAAGTATTGCCAAGTATCTATAGAAACACAAGGATAAATCCACTACTTAGATACTGACTTAATTAGTTCTTCTGGGAAAAATTTTATAATATTTTTCATTAGCTCATCTATCAAATTTATAGAAAGTTTATCAAGACTCGAACCATCAATGGGGCCACATGAGCATTTTCCATCTACTAACAAGCATAAGGCTCCTAAATTCCCAAAACAAATAATTAAGTTTCTCATGTGCAACTGATCACAAGTCTCTATGAAGGTGGGCCAAATCTTAAAATCTGAATAAAGTTTATTCAGCATAAATCAAGTTCCTTAGTTCTTGGATTTGAAAACAGAGCCCACACTCTAATGTAAGTCACAGAAACAAAACACTAGAAGTATGTTAGAGTACTGCTTTGCAGGAGAAATATCGACAGTCAAATAGTTTGGGAAAAATTTTATGTCCAGTGGGGATGGACACATAAAGTGAGTTCTTCACACTGTCTTCTTGATGAAGAAGACAAACAACAGAAATTATACGAAGTCCCAGGAAGCCCATCGCCTGTCACAGAGTCCAGATGCTGGACTGAGCATGCTATTCTGGAAAAACGCCACAGTCCAGAGCGAGACATAGCTGAGATCTTCTGGTCGGTTGCACACTGAGATGAA
Source organism: Schistocerca piceifrons (assembly GCF_021461385.2). Lineage (NCBI taxonomy): Eukaryota > Metazoa > Arthropoda > Insecta > Orthoptera > Acrididae > Schistocerca > Schistocerca piceifrons. The sequence goes on from NC_060138.1 coordinate 239,743,694, forward strand.
ACTGCTCTGCTCTGCTTTCCTGCCAACCTAAATAGCTGTCTCACAGAAGGATTCGTTATATGACCCTGCAGATTCAAGAAAAGGTGTGGTACAACAACGACCTCTACAACCACCAATGGGCAGCCTGGCCAGAATAGTATTCTCGCCGCCTGCTGTTCACGCTGGTGAGTCCTGCACCCTGCACGACATCTATGTCATTTGGTTGCAGCACACTGTGTCCCTATCGATAGGGTTGCAGTGTGCTGCAGCCAAACGACATAGATGTTGCACAGGGTGCCGGAAGCGCCTAAGATCTGATGCAATATGGCAAGGCCATATAAGTGCAGCTTACCGACTTGCTCAACATTTTGAGAAAGATCGAACCATTGCCATGAATGGCATGTTGGCGTCATCTGGTGGAACTCTCAGCTGGCAGTAGTGAAGTGACTACAGAAAGAGAGATGAATAGATGGACTCAGGCAAACAGGGGACTGACGTCTGGGCACCGATACCTCCAGAAGGACTACACCACGAGGATATTATAGTTTCGTTCTAACGGCTCTTACGAACTGACTAATGACAATACTGAAATCTGGACATATGTCACCACAAACCGTCTCGAACATATTACTGGAAGTTAGGTTGAGCCCTGGTGTTTCCATCCGTCGTTTACCACTAACACGATTAAATAGAAAAGAGACTTACATGGTATAAGATCAGACTCAAACTGGAACATTGATTTGCATTCCATTATGCTTAGCCATGAGTCTGGTTTCTGTTTGTGATGCTGAGATTGACGTCAGCACGTCCATAGTCGACCTTACGAAAGATTAAAGGAGGCAGCGATTCTCGAGATTCACATTTCTCGGTCTCCTGGAATCATGTTACAAGGGAGGTACTGATTTGGTAACTGTTGAAAGGAGGCTGAATTCCAATCAGTATGTGGCAAGTATGGCAAACCGTGTTCTAATACACTCCGTGGCCAGAGTAGCAAATGACATATTTCAGCAGGGTGCCACAGGAACCCTCGATGATGTTCACTATATATACGAGTTGTGGAATATACAGGTCCATAACCTGTCTGTCTGGCTCCCACATTTATTACCCTACAGTTTGTGCTAGATGCGATTGAAAGATCGCTTTTTACAAAGGTACTATACGTGTTCTAGCAATACAGTTTAAGGACAACAAAAATGAAGTAAACCACATAAACAGGTATTTACATCCAGAATGAGATTTTCACTCTCCAGTGGAGTGTGCACTGATATGGAACATCCTGGCAGATTAAAACTGTGTGCCTGACTGAGACTCGAACTCGGGACCTTTGCCTTTCGCGGGCAGGTGCTCTACCAATAGAGCTACCCAAGCACGACTCACGCCCCGTCCTCACAGCAGTTTAATATCAGCGTACACTCCGCAAAGGTCCCGATTTCGAGTCTCGGTCCGGCACACAGTTTTAATCAGCCAGGAATTTTCAGGTATTTACATACTTACAAGTCCCATTCGACAAGGATGGGACTGGTAGTCAGCCATGACTTTATAGTAGCAACTATCCCGGAATTTGCATGATGTAATTTAGGGAAGCCACAGAAACCCTAAACCAGAATCCCTGGGTGATGACTGGAGCCACCATTGTCTGCTTAAAACAGTGTTACCTCATTGAGCCTTTCCTTTCTGTACAATAGTATTTAACAAAGAAGTTTCTTGATAGTAGTGCTACACTGTTCATTCACTTTGCACCTCAGTCAATGCACGCACTCCACACACTGAACACATATTGTTTTATAATGTAACTATGCACACACTATCAGCTGATGTCAGGACAATAGCGATGATGTGTGGTGTCCATTTTATGTACCACAAATTATTTGCTAGCCTGAATAACTGAATCAGGGTCCCTCCATAACGAGTAAGATGAGCTCAGAAAGAGGATAATGTATTATGGGGAAAGATTTATGAAGTTTCATTCCCTGATGCAAAATGCTGTTTCTGAGTTATATATATGTTCTTTCTTGGGAAATGCCAGTTCAGTCTAGCTCTTGATCCATGGTCATGCATAGAACTGTTAGTGCAGTAATTACCAGTGCTATTTTTGAGGTGTGCAATTGACTTCCAAATACGTTCACGTGGTGTAATTAAAGTACCCACTGATCTGATCAGATTTTCAGATACAGAATAGTATAAATAGAAGCGTTTTGGACCACTTTATTTACATAACAATTATCTGGCACATTTTATTTACATCATATGACTGAGGTCAAAGGCCTAGTGACATCATTACTCATATCACTGAGGTTATCATTATTATCAGCGACAACAGCCTGTGGCCCTTCTCCCATCCTTCGTCCTCCCCTCCCCCACAACCACAGACTAGTCATAGTGAAGTATGAGAAATGAAAGAGCCATTCAAATATCCGAGATGGTAGAAATAGTCCAATTGTACTAGTGTGAAAAAACTGATGTCCTCCTCTCCATCTCTTTATACTCAATTAAAAAATGCAAGATTGGAAAGCTTACTCAGTTTTACTTTATGCTCTGCCGCTTCCTCCTCTTTGCAAACCATTACAATGAAGTACTAAAAATGAAACATCGAATGAGAAATACGAGGTTGGGGGAACTAGCTCACTTGTACGTTATAACCTATGCCCTCCTCCTCTCTACAGCGAGTCAAAATGTAGTAGCCTTACTGCTGCTGCACGGAAATATCTAGGCGCATCAGTGCACCCTCGTCTAGACATTTCTGGTGACAAATCCCTCAGGAAAGCACCGAGTGCCCTCCCTTTGTCTTAATACAACATTACCTTATTTACCTCGTCACATTGCCTCAGTTAGTAGGTATACACATTAAATTTTTTAATCCTGCCCCCAAAATCCTCTATGACTCAGAAAAAAACTGTGCAATATTCAGCTTTTTATATATCGGCAGCAATCCTTGCCTTAGATAATCAAAACTTTGTACCTTGTAGAGTGTCTCCATGCGTCGTACAAAGGACTTAACTTTTCCTGAAAGGCATACTCTTGCTATCTGAACAACTGCTTATCTGATCAACCCTCTGTCAGCTGATGACAATAGGTCCTCCACAAATGATAACGTATGAGCAGAGAACCTACCAGAAAAGGGTGTAACGAGGTTCACAAGAGCTTGACCTTCCCATAGAGTTGTGAAATATTCGTTTACAATGGTATTCTAGTTTAAAGTGCTTGCACACAAAAATAGAGATTTATCGTTACATAAGAGTGAAAAATTTAAATAGCACTTATTGATAGAACTTGTACATGGATCCAGCTCGTTTTCGGTGAAGTATATGAAATGACATAGAAAGTTTGTTCATCGAATTCTGCTCACATTTACGGGCAGCGGCTACTCCAAACGTGTGCTAGTGTAGTGCTTTAAGTGGAGGGCGGATGGGACCTATCGTATTGTATGAGAACTGAAAATCACTTACATAGTAATTTCCCGAAACAGGGTAATGACTGCAATGCAGGTTCGTATTATTCATTCATCATACACCTGTCCCTGTGGTCCACAAACAGCTGATAGGAATATATGGTGACACCAGGCACTGGAATAGTGATCACAAGTTGGCTGTGAAATTACAGTTACTTTGTTGGCTAAAATTTTTTGAACGGGACAGACAGTAGGACTTGACCTCTGACTTACATCTTTAAAAGACCTTGTATTGATATTTATTTACATCAAAATCATGAAACTTGTCATATCTTCAGTCTTTAATGGATGTAATCAAGTAGTATAATCAGCACATTGTACCACTAATATAAACTATACTTAATTTGTTACAAAAAAGGGATTATTTTGTTGCAGATTTTGTTTTGAGTATATCACTTGAAAACTTAGAGGCAGCTTATGTGGTCACATACTTGAGATATTTATATCAAACTGACGCTTCATATCAATTTTTATCTTTCCAAGTTTAATATTTAGCTTCTTCAATTTTTCGTAAAAACACTGATTTTGACCAACTTATTGCTCCGATCAAGTTGAGACTTGTAACAGTTGATTTTGACATACATTTGCACATTCTCAACAATTTTTTGCTCTCTAGCTTTGTTATTTAGCGCCACTTGTTTTTTTAGTGAAAATGATGTATCTAGGGAAACAATCCATCTGATCACTCTCAGATTTAAAAATTCAAACATTAATATACTGAAGCATATGTCGACAAAGTTTGGAAAAGGAGCTTTAATTTTTTATTTCATCAGTATATTATGGTGCAATACTTGTATGCTACGCACAGGCACGTTATGATGTGGAGTAGTAGCAGTGAACTGGGGTAAGTCTCGGTACCCTCGCTCGTCTCTGTATCTCTCAAATGATACAGCGCTTGTTTCGTCACACGACGTCCATACTGCCAATTACTAGTATATTTGACTCCATATTGTACTCACTGAAATGAAATCATATAAGCTCTCAGCTCGTGAATTTTCGTTCCGTTTCCTCCTGCCTTCCGAGTGCTTCACTTTTTTTTGTCATAGAGTGTATTTACTGAAGTATTTAAAACAAATCGTGGAACTTTCACCACTTCCGAGAAATACCGCTGTGTTTCAAAGCCAGATGCCAACGGTCTCTGTCATTCCACGCCAAAAGCAAATTAGGTGTGTGGATGCAGTAAAGGGGTGTACTTCCAAAAGCGCGGAATTCGTTTTCGTGGGTTTTTTAGAATCCCCTGCTGTAATTTCATTGTCGTGCCCTTCCGTGAAATTCACTGACGTCGCAGCTTCCACTCGCGTTGTATCGATCACTGCGCTGGAAAACCTGCGTGAGATTGCCTAACCGCTCCAGCGGCAGTCGGAGCTGAGGCTCCACTGAGGACCATTAGCGGCTCCTCGTTAATCAAACGCCGCATTTCAGTCTACATAACAAAATATTCCTCCATTGTGAACGGCATGGATCGAGACTGCATAAATTGAAAATAAATTTCTACCACTTCCACTCTCAACTTGTTATCTGAAAGGGTTCTCCGATCAACTCCAGTTGTTACATCTGGCGTGCCATAATTGATCTGTCCTAAGCGTCTCTTTGGGTTTTTACATAGTGGCTACAAAAACTTGTCTGGATAGCCGTTAATTCATGTTCCTAAATTGTTCAGCGTATATTTGTCTACATATATGCTCTCCAAGCCGTCATACGATGCATGGCGGAGATTTGCTTGTACCACTGCGAGTCATTCTCTTTCCAGCTCCACTTGCAAACGGATCTATGGAAAGACAGCTGTCAACATGCCTTCTACAAGCCCTAATTTCTCTTATATTTTCTTCGCGATCCTTACTCGAGATGTACGCTGGTGGCAGTAAAATAGTTCTGCAATCCGTGGCAGATGCCGATTCTCTAATCTTCCTAAAAGAAATTCGAAAACAACTACGTCGTCTCTCCAGCGATTCCCATTTGATTCCACGAAGCATCTCCATAATGGCCGGGTTTTAATCAGACATACCCGATAACAAGTGTAGCAACACACGTCTTAATTATTACGATGTGGTCTTTTAATCTGTCGTGGTGGGAACCCCAACACAGTAGTACTCATGATTGAGTATCACAGATTTTCTAAACGGTGTCTCCTTCATAGATCAGCTACATTTCCCTACAATTCTCCTAGTAAACTGAAGACCATTTGTCTTCCCCAATACCGACTCACGTGTTCCTTCGATCCCATAGGACTTTGCAACGATAAATTTAGATATTTAATCGACCTGACTGTCAAGCAGCACATCATTAATGCTGTTTTTTAACTTTACTGGATTGTAGTCATGGGCATTAGCTTACATTTTTCCACAGGTAGAGCAAGCTGCTATTTATCACACCACAGAGAAATTCTGCTAAGGTTAACCTGAATTAGCCGGCCGGAGTGACCGAGCGGTTCTAGGCGCTACAGTCTGGAACCGCGCAACCGCTACGGTCGCAGGTTCGAATCCTTCCTCGGACATGGGTGTATGTGATGTGCTTAGGTTAGTTAGGTTTAAGTAGTTCTAAGTTCTAGGGGAGTGATGCCTCAGATGTTAAGTCCCATAGTGCTCAGAGCCATTTGAACCATTTAACCTGTATTCGACTACAATCACTCAAAGAAAAACTTACCCATACACTACAACGGAATCAGCTTACAGTCGCAGACTTCTGCTTATCCTACCCGTTAGATCGCACTATATCTGCGGCAAGCGAACAATAAAGATTCTCAAAACGTAAAAGAAACAATATTTAATTTCTGTAAGTAAACACCGGGCCCTTATAGTGGTTGTTGCCGGCGAGCTGAAGTCCTAATTAAGAAAAAATAACTGGGATGATTTCCGAATTAGAGGAAGAACAAATAATTTACGACTGAAGGCCCAGAGAACAAAATAACTCTTGGAAGAAAGCCAAATCCAATAGGAACAAAAGTTAAGACAGCAAAGCCGGCCGTGGTGGCCGTGCGGTTCTAGGCGCGTCAGTCCGGAACCGCGTGACTGCTACGGTCGCAGGTTCGAGTCCTGCCTCGGGCATGGGTGTATGTGATGTGCTTAGGCTAGTTAGGTTTAAGTAGTTCTAAGTTCTAGGGGACTGATGACCTCAGATGTTAAGTCCCATAGTGCTCAGAGCCATTTGAACCATTAAGACAGCAAATCTAACTAGTTCCTGCTGAAAGCCCCTATTGAGAAGTACTTAAACCAACTGAAATTATGCTAACGGCTGTTAACGTAATTCTGAATAGTGTTAAGTAGATCAATTACTGTTTCTGTAGTTAAACACAAATAACTGATAGTTAAAGTATCACTGATACTTAACATCCACAACGGATGAGAGGATACACACTTCGGTGTAGCCAAGGTCTGGAGCCTTGGAGTTCCCTCGGGAGGACAACTTGGTGACGTAGCTGGCGATGGATTGCGAGGCGTCTTACTGCGTGTACCGTGTGTCCCCGTCCCCGTCGGTGCCTGGCCCAGAGGTTTACTCGTTGGAGACTGCCTTGTGTGGTTTGTAGGCGGCCTTAAATCGGCTACCCGCGGCAGAATACTTCGAGCATTATTTTCAATCATGTGTCTATGCGTAATAAACTAGTTCGTGTACGTCGCGACCTATGACGCCGTATTTGACACCTCCTGACTACTGACGACTTGACCTGGTTTTTTCTCAATTTATTGCCTTTCGGGCCCTACCCATTCAGCTATCTCAACTGTGTAATGTCAATTACGACAGATTCCAGTCGCTGAGCGGAGGAAACCTCTTACCCGGTAGGGAATCGAACCCGCGCCTCTTCGCTTAGTTATCCGCAGTTCTAACCGCACAGCTACCGAGAGGGCCTTCACCTTGCTTGTGCTTGACGGTCGCCAGGCTGGCCCCCTACTAGGTCCGCGACCCGCCTGCCCGATCTGTTATGCAGGGGGCCGGCGAGCGTAGGCGCTCGGCTTAGATGCACGTAGACGACAAGAGCTGTTCTGACACACTTTGCTGCGGTGCTCCTTACGATACGACAGTCTCCGACGAACACTCACCGTCCAGGACAACGTACTTGAGAAACTTTGATGCAACTCATATAGCTAAGAATCTATTCCATCTGATCTAAATTTCGTTAATAGACTGCAGTGGGCACTATGTCAAATGCTTTCTGGAAGTCTATGGAAGAGGAATCTACTTGTTGCATTTCATCCATTGTTAGCAGGATACTAGGATACTGTGAGTGAAAATGGCAGGATGAGTTTCATGTAAGCGATGCCGTATGAATTCGTGTTGATCGTGAACAGAAACTTTTCTGTGCCAAGTAATTTTGTTATATTCGGACTTAAAACATTCTCAATAATCCTTCAACAAATCGAGGTTAAGCATCGTATCATTACCACAATTTGTTGACCGTCGCGACCCCATGAACCAAAGGTCTCTATCCCACATGGCTACAATCTTCTCTTAGAGCATGCTTAAGAGGCAGACAGAAGATTTTATTGCCTTGATCAAGCAACTTCCTCACTGCACTCCGCCTCGCTCTCGTGCTCTTCGTCTTTCCTTCTGTGATTATTTTCCCAAGTTTTCCCTCCTCTGTTCTGCCAATATGGTTGAAAGACTGGTGAATTTTTTGGTTGAAGCATGACAGAAGGGGCCTGGAGATATGATTTGCTGAATAATGGACAAATTAGTACCTTTAGCGCTCAGTTTTAGGCACAGCATCCTGCTTCAGAGCCAGTGCTGAAATGCCTCTAAACGCTTCCTTTCTCTGGCCTTAACGGGCCATTTCTCGCAAACGCTAAGGATACTGGTATGTTATTTTGCGGATCCGGTTTCTTTTTCCTTCTTGTACACGGGCGTCACCTGCAATTTTCTCCAGTCGCTTCAGACTCTGAGCAGAGCAAGGCATTCGCGATAAATGCAAGCTTAGTGAACGTTTTACTATGTTGACTGAATTACATTGCTTGAAATTCTCAATGTATCAGGAATCAAATACAGGGACTTAAAGGTTACTGAAAACTGCTAATCTGCTACAGAAACCAGAGTGGCGTTATAAGAGTCAAAGGACGTGAAAGGGATGCAGTATTCAAGAAGGAAGGGAGAAAGGTTTCTAACCTGTCCCCCATATTATTCAAAATATTGAGCAACGAATAGGGTGGACAAAAGAGAAACACGAAAGGACTTGGAAAATCGGTTGAACAGAATGGATGGTGAGTGGAAAAAAATTTACGAGGTGAACATCACCTCGAGTAAAACAAGATTAATAGATTGTAGTTAAATTAAATCAGGCAACTGTGAAGGAGTTAGATGAAAGAATGAAAGACTACACGTAATAGACGAGTTCGTTGTTTGGGGGTTGTTTGGGCGGTAAGCGAAGTGTAAAGAATATAAAATGTATCCTGGAAATAGCAAGAAAAGAGTGTAGGTTTATATGGAAGTAAAACGTGGATGATATTGCAGGCAGGAAGGAAAGCGTTTTAGAAGAAGTGCTGCAGGAGAATGTGTGGGTAGATCGAATGACTGACCATGAGATACGGAATCAAAATGGGGAGAAACGAGCGTTACGGCAATCGTTTGCTGGGACACAAGCTGAGGCACTGAGGAACCAAGATAGAGTCACTTTGGTTACATAACAACTTGTGGTTGAAGCGGGGAGACGCTGTGGATTGGAACCACGGCTATAGTAAGCAGTTCCAGCAAATTTGAGTTGCAAAAGCTATGCAGAGGTGAAGACGCTTGCACATTATTGACTACCAGGAGAGAATGAAACCAGTCTTAAGACTGAAGATAGCAACCACAACCACAACAACTTATCCTTTACGACCATGAAGTCTTTCGCGACGGAATCCTTGGATAAGACTCTCAGTTCACTTGCCGTCTTAAATTTGGATTAATCCCAAGCTTTAAGTGAGAAAGAACTATTAATATTTCGAACACGGAGCACTTAAACAACCGAAATAAATCATCCGCATTCGGTGTTCAGAGGAAGGGGTACTCCGTATGTAACGTTACGTCAAGTCTGTTGAGGAAATCAAGACGCGATGTAGTTCAACCAGCCAGGAGACTCAACACTCCGTGGTGCAACAACGAGTAAGATACGTAGAATATTAAACAGGCAAGAAATCTGACGGTCGTCCCGCCACCTGGGAACATTATTTAAATGATGCAGTCTGTTACAGATAACCTCGGCATGGCAGTACAAGGGATTTATAGCATCCGTTCTGTATGTGATACCAGCTACATCAAGCTATCTATACGAGCTTTTGCCGATCACTGCGTTGAACGTCAGCGTCACCTTAACTATATAAATCTTGAAAATCCGAGTTTAGTCTAGTAAATTAACGCCAAAAATATGTTGACCGTAGGACAAATCTGACTCGTTCTTCGAAGAAGTGGGACTCTGTGATACAGAAGCACCGAAAAGTAGAGTGCGTGATAACATCTTCAACAGAAACACCTGGTACTCTCTCCGCAATGTATGGAAGTGTGTACTCGATAAAGAAAGATTTACCGCCTGTTATGTGTGGTGGCGCTCTAACAGGCGCTGAAACAGCGAGATTAAACTTAATCTTTGGGCGCAGGTGTCGCGATCGCAGTATGCGTCAACTTCGTGAAGAGGGAGACTCCCCAGTTTCACGAAGTCAGACGTACCCCTGACAGTGATGACGAAAACAGCTATCAGTAGACGGGGTGTGAGTCGTGCTTGGGTAGCTCAGTTGGTAGAGCACTTGCCCGTGAACGGCAAAGGTCCCGAGTTCGGGTCTCGGTCCGGCACACAGTTTTAATCTGCCAGGAAGTTTCAGCTATCAGTAGCTTGGGAACTTATCACAATCAGAAGTGGCACGTTAACCGAGAACTTCTTGTCCAGAATAGTATTCTTCTTTCTATCTCTTCTTCATCATCTTCGTCTTCGCTGACAATAACAATCAGAAACCTCTATTGATAGTAAAATCGTATACGTTTCCCTTGCGTGACATACATGTTGAAATATCGTTGTGATTAACTCATATGTATTCTCGGCCGAGTCACCACATAACACTGTAGGAAGGAATTTAAATTGCATAAAAGCTGACTGATAGTTGAATTAATCGAAAATCGTAGATTAATGTGAGTAATTGGCTGAGTAATTGGCACAGTTACTTAATAGGTTTTTCAGAAATAACTGAAAATACTCCAAACCACCTGATTCCCTTAGTTCGACAACTAGCGATCACAAATCAACGAGCAGAAATTAAGACTCTGTCAGCAAAAGGGAGTGAAAATTCAAAATAGATGTTTCTTTTGCACGTATGGAAGGTGACTATCAGCTCAGAACACATTACTAATCAGATAACCGATCTGATAAGGCATTCTATCCCCAAAGCTGAGCCTGTACCATGCTCTTCAAAGGTCACCGTATCAAAAGGTCAGGCGAGAGTTATTTATGGAGACAAGCTGTTGAAGATCGTACAGTACGTAGAAGTCGGATTAGACAACATCAAAATTTTGGTATACACTATAACATGGGTGAAGACAACTCTGTTCTGTACCATTAATTTTATTTAATTTATAAAATGATGATGCCATCCGAGGGTGAAAAAGACAGGAGGGACTGACTTCCACTATGACGTGAACAGTGATAATTTTATTCTGATGCTCGACTTTCCAACTATAATTATATAATTTCAAGCTCTAAACATGCACTGAGACAAGCACTGAACTGCAGAAACTAACAGGGAAGCAAACGTTCAAACTCTCGTTGATAAACAGAAATTCCATGGCTTTATGTGGTACTCCATAAGTCAGCTGCAGTTCAGAAGTTTTCTTTCCTTAGTTAAAATTTTCCAGAAAGTTGTTCTTATTCTCCATATTCTTCTTCACTTCGTGTATTAGGCAAACTGCTTATTACGGTACTCCATCTCTTGTGTACTCTTCCTACATTTTTTCATCCAGCGCATTTATAATTTTAGGTGTTACCGGGAAACTTTCTCCGTCCATACGGTTTACATGTTCGTTCCTTTTTCTCCCATTTTCCTTTATTTTTTCATTTTGATTATAAATTTCTAAATCTGTCCTTATATCTTCATTTCTTTTTCGGCCTTCCCTTGCACATCCTTCCTCTCTCCTTAGAAATTTCATTTCTTGAGCATGTATACTACTTTCTTGGTGTCTTGTTGTGGCTCATGGTTCACTTCCACAAGCAAGAGTTGGTACTGGTCTTGTTTTATAAAAGTCCAACTGGGTATTTTTGTGGCTTTGTTCTACAAACTTTCCATGATGGTCCACCTCATGTTTATATTCCTAAGTGATGTCACGTCCTAGATTTTTAAAATGGTTTGTATTCTGAGACTATCTTCAGCAACTTATAAACTCGTATCTGAAGATCATCTTCATTCCCTGTAATCAGAGTTAGGTCAGCTGTATATAAAATTACATTTATTTTAGTGTGACGATCTAAAAGAACTCTACGCACGTTTAACATTTTCCATTTGCTGATAACTTCACCTACTCATATAGAGAAGAGGGTTAGGGAAATACATCATCCCCCCGATCCCCTTTGTTTGTTTTCATTGTCTTTGTCATTATATTTCCCATACCTATAACAATTCCGGTGTTAGAATATAAAATCTTAATAGCGTTTATCACGTGAGATGTATAACATCGTTAAGTCATGATATTCCATAACATTTCTCTATTCACATTATAGAATGGTTTCTCAAAATCCACAAACGGAAGACTATTTTCCCTGTTGGACTCTCCTGTCTTTTCTATAACTTGTAGCAAGATAAAAGTATAGCCAATAGTCGATCGTCCTTTTCTAAAACCTGATTGTTCTTCACGTATTGCCTTTTCCATGATATTTTTAAGTCTTGGATTCAGAATTTTAGCATACAGTTCATAGACTGAACCCAGGAGCCTTATACCTCGATAGACACTTCATTTATTTTTATCACCCTATATTCCTTTGTCTCTCAGCCAGTCTTTTGATACTTTATTACTTTTCCAACATTGAATAGATACGTGAAAAAGTTTTGGATGCTGGAATAACACTCTATATTTCCACATTAATACCATCTAAACCCGTCACTTTCCTATCCTTCTTAGCTTTTAGAACTTTTGTCAGTTCTCTCATATCAACATCGTCTAGGCAATTTATATCATTTAGTTCGGGTAAGTCTGAATTAAAGCACCATCATACCACAAATTCTTATAACGAGTTATCCATCCGTTCTCTCCTATATATTATTAACACGTATATAATTATTTTCTTTCTGTTGTATTATTTCATCACTCTATATTGACCATAAGTCGTTCGCATGATACTGCGTACGTTTTCCGAGACACGTATTTCGCATTATTTCCCTTCTCTTTATATTGATTATACTTATCATTAGTTGAATTACTTACATAGGGCATGAAAGCTTCTTGTTTTTCTTTAATTGCTGTTTCCGCCTCTACAATCCAAATCCTTACTCCTCTACATTTCCTGTATTTCCTTTTCTTACCCATAACCGCATTAGCTATGTTCGATACGGCTGTTTTCAAGTTTTTTCATTCTTCTTGAAAGTCTACTACCGTTTTATATTTGCTAACGTTTTTGTCAATCGTTTGTGATAGAGATCCCTATGCTGCTATGTTCTAAATGATAAACTTTAATACTTTGTCCTTCCTTTTCATCCTTAACTGGCTTTCTTAGTTTACATCTACATCTACATTTATACTCCGCAAGCCACCCAACGGTGTGTGGCGGAGGGCACTTTACGTGCCACTGTCATTACCTCCCTTTCCTGTTCCAGTCGCGTATGGTTCGCGGGAAGAACGACTGTCTGAAAGCCTCCGTGCGCGCTCGAATCTCTCTAATTTTACATTCGTGATCTCCTCGGGAGGTATAAGTAGGGGGAAGCAATATATTCGATACCTCATCCAGAAACGCACCCTCTCGAAACCTGGCGAGCAAGCTACACCGCCATGCAGAGCGCCTCTCTTGCAGAGTCTGCCACTTGAGTTTATTAAACATCTCCGTAACGTTATCACGGTTACCAAATAACCTTGTGACGAAACGCGCCGCTCTTCTTTGGATCTTCTCTATCTCCTCCGTCAAACCGACCTGGTACGGATCCCACACTGATGAGCAATACTCAAGTATAGGTCGAACGAGTGTTTTGTAAGCCACCTCCTTTGTTGATGAACTACATTTTCAAAGCACTCTCCCAATGAATCTCAACCTGGTACCCGCCTTACCAACAATTAATTTTATATGATCATTCCACTTCAAATCGTTCCGCACGCATACTCCCAGATATTTTACAGAAGTAACTGCTACCAGTGTTTGTTCCGCTATCATATAATCATACAATAAAGGATCCTTCTTTCTATGTATTCGTAATACATTACATTTGTCTATGTTAAGGGACAGTTGCCACTCCCTGCACCAAGTGCCTATCCGCTGCAGATCTTCCTGCATTTCGCTACAATTTTCTAATGCTGCAACTTCTCTGTATACTACAGCATTATCTGCGAAAAGCCGCATGGAACTTCCGACACTATCTACTAGGTCATTTATATATATTGTGAAAAGCAATGGTCCCATAACACTCCCCTGTGGCACGCCAGAGGTTACTTTAACGTCTGTAGGCGTCTCTCCATTGATAACAACATGCTGTGTTCTGTTTGCTAAAAACTCTTCAATCCAGCCACACAGCTGGTCTGATATTCCGTAGGCTCTTACTTTGTTTATCAGGCGACAGTGCGGAACTGTATCGAACGCCTTCCGGAAGTCAAGAAAAATAGCATCTACCTGGGAGCCTGTATCTAATATTTTCTGGGTCTCATGAACAAATAAAGCGAGTTGGGTCTCACACGATCGCTGTTTCCGGAATCCATGTTGATTCCTACACAGTAGATTCTGGGTTTCCAAAAACGACATGATACTCGAGCAAAAAACATGTTCTAAAATTCTACAACAGATCGACGTCAGAGATATAGGTCTATAGTTTTGCGCATCTGCTCGACGACCCTTCTTGAAGACTGGGACTACCTGTGCTCTTTTCCAATCATTTGGAACCCTCCGTTCCTCTAGAGACTTGCGGTACACGACTGTTAGAAGGGGGGCAAGTTCTTTCGCGTACTCTGTGTAGAATCGAATTGGTATCCCGTCAGGTCCAGTGGACTTTCCTGTATTGAGTGATTCCAGTTGCTTTTCTATTCCTTGGACACTTATTTCCTCCATTTTGCGTAGATCTCAGTTATTGTCACCGATCAGCTTATTTTCTATTGGTGTCAATGGCACACCAAAAATTAAGTATAGTTAGAAATTAGGCATCAGGTATCAGCAGAAAAGACGGATGTAATAGATAGCGAGTTAAGTAACTTAATATATCAACAGCCACAAGTCAAGAGTAATAAGAGAGGAAACTCAAGAAACACCTGTTACCGAAGTCATAGAATATCAATGAAAATTCTGTTTCACCGATGCTTAGAAGTGCCCGATAGATGTGGAAGAAATAAAAGAGCAGCTGAAAAAGATTTTAAGGGTGAAGTTTGTCTGAGACAGAGTCCTACTAGCCAAAATCAGAGCTCACAAAAACTGTTGACTGAAATGGACGGCTTACATAACAGAATTTAGGTTGAGGATTCATAAAATAGCAAATTTACTAAAAGGAACAAGAGACAGAATTGTGTATATCAAAGACATAGTACAAATAAAGTCGGTGAAGAAACAAATCTGTGAGGAGGATCGTGCAATATGGAATACAGCTACATTAATTTCGGACATTAGAACAGAGCATAAGAACAACTGCAACGCTAGATATTGCTTAGGACAAGTGAAACATGTTAAACATGCAGCAACGAATTATTATTATCGTACCTTGGTGACTTGCTGGAACAGTATAACGCTCACTGGCCTAGTTTGTATGTGAAACCCAACAGATCCAATCTTTCTATCACCAACAAATCAATTCTGTTTCCATCACTACTCCGTTGCCAAATTTTCAGTTCCAGCACCAACGCTAGCAGAGAAATGTACTACACTTCGCCACTGTGAAGTGGAGCAAAGGGAATTGCGAAGAGCTATTCGAGGTGAGCGTTGCCCACATCTGTAGTGACCTGTGATCAGATTCCTGCAGCAACGCTTATCTCTGTAGCCTGTGACATAGGAAGAGGGACTTTTGTGAGACAATTCTTCCGTAATTCATATCGAGCAGTGATTCGGGTAGTGTTTGCAAAGGTAGTAAGCCTTTCGGTAGGAACTGAGTAATATTTTTAAAATACTTACATAAGATAGTTGTGCTGCTGTGTTCTTCTTATATCATTTTCCTCTTATTTAATACGTTGTTCGTGAATGAGATGAGTGAGTACGAGCTTCGCAAGAGAATGCAGTACCTGTTTTCTGCTAGTATAAATGTGCCAGTTCTGTTAGCTTCAGACGCAAAGGCAGAGAGATATAGCGCTAACTTAGGTCAAGTATCTCAGCAGACAGTCGTTAACTTGGCAAGGGCACAGCGGCCATCTCTGGCTATCCAGTCTGCTCTGGAAAGTGGAAAGCGTTTCTGTTCGTTCGGTATAAGACACTCTGCTGCTGACTGCTGGGAACGTGTAAGGAGAGGTGTGTCCATCAGATACTCTGTAGGTGGAGGTATCGGAATGTACTTCGCTTGTAATATTTAACCACCTCCATTTCAACATGTTAGTTATGAGAGGAGATATTTTCGATATAGAGTTACCATAATTTCTGCATTTCTGGTAGAAAAGGTCTCAGGTGTGTGTGAATTACCTACCAAGTGTGGCACAGTCCAGAGAACTTCATTCTCGCAGAAAGTTAGTACAATTAAACTGTTTCTTCGTGGAAAGTAAGTGTGTGTACTGAATTTTATATTTTTCTTCAGTTCGGGGATTTGAAAGTATGTGGCTTTGTTTTAATACAGTGGAACTTGGTCCTTAGTATGATTTGCGTATATTCCTTATTTAGCTTTTAATAAATGCTTAAGTGTTGTATGTGGAGGTTTCCAAACTGGAGCTGATTTCTCTCGAGTACTAAACGTGTTTTCCTTGTTTGAATCAAGGTGAGCCCACATATCACTCAAAAGTACACAGAAATTCAAATCCATGCTAATCATTGTACAGCTGTAAATCTTCCAAACAGAGTGACTACCTACATCAGTGAATTATTTTTCCTTCTTTTGAAGTGGTGTAAATTGATGTTTTCAGACTTCATGCACTCTTTCACTAGAGCCATGCACCTCCAAAGCTTATGTATGTGCTCTTTTCGAGCTTTAAGCAGAATTTTCTTCTGGAAGGGACGAGGTTCCTCTATACGTCTAGGAGTATGGTCAACAATGTGTTACTCAGGTTACACCGAACTTCTATTTCTTCCTCATCACTGGATACATCTAAGTTTTCAGAATCAAGCAAATATCCATTTGTGTGAATTGTGTTTTTTATTTTTGTTCCGTGGAAATTAATGAATTTTGTGGCTCGGTGGATGCTCACGGTTGAGCTATGACTTTCTTGCTGTGAATGTAGCATGCTTCATAGCTGTTATCGGTAGTGGAAAATCACTTCGCTTTCCTTTTATTTGTTGAATGAACGGATGTCTCGTTATGAGAGTCATCTTCTAATTCACATCTCCTTTTATGAAAGTATTCCAGCTGTCCCCCATGACTACTCAGTATTGGTATATCATGCTAGGTGGTCCCATTGTTAGCACAATGGACTCGTATTTGGGAGGACAATGGTTCAAACCTGGGTAGGCTATCCTGAATTACATTTCCCGTGATTTACCTAAATCACTTTAGGCAAATACTGGGATGGTTCCTTTGAATGGGCACGGCCGACTTCCTTCCCCATCTTTCCCTAATCAAATGAGACGGTTGACCTCGCCGTTTCGTCCCACCCCCGAATCAAACAATCAGTATTAGTACCCTTATTAATTTAATTCAAACTTTTTTGTAAAACACGGACCACGTCTGTGTGGAATGTGTATGAGTAATTTTTATTACATATATTTGATTTGTATCTAACTTGTTTGAACAGTAAATAAATAAATATTTGAAAGAGAACCACGGCTTATACATAACAATCCTGACCCATTCTTAATGCCTTCATGAAATAATAAAATATTTTTTTTGTTTTGATTATAACGATGTGGTATATATTATTTTTATTTTTAATTTGATTTTAGTTTCACTGCAAAGATATGCGAAGGCACCCATCGTTGTTAGATTTTACTGACACAAAAATATAGCGTGAGGTCCAGTATAATTACTGAAGTTACTTATACAAATTCGTGCGTAAAAACAGTTAATCATTATAGGCTATATACACACACAAAAAAGTATATCACCATTTTCAATACGTAAGGATATACGTATTACGTCTTTGTACTGGCCAGGTCAGTGTCCTATTGTACGTAATCTCGTACATCGTCTGGAGTACATTGAAACTATCAGTTTCCTATAGATCATGAATGAAAGAAATAATATCGCTGATCTACAGCGGCGCCTGTGGGAAGAACGAGATAACAATTACGACAGTTTGAAATTGCCGCTTAATGGCGACCAGTTGTCGCCGTCCAACGATGTTCAGCTTCTTTCTGACGCGGCCTCTGAAATTCTTTTAAAAATGATGGGACAAGCAGACAGAATATTTGTTGCAGGCTACAATTAAAATTAACAACAGCAATACTTTAGACATATATTGGAGCACACCTTATTATTTAGATAGCGCACAATGTCGTCCTATCCGAACCAGACTAAGCAAGAGAGACTCTGGCAGCTTTTTGTTTCACGCCGATACCAAAAAGAACAAAGATAACAATATATACTTATGTTACACATAAGAGTTTTTCTTTATAATCACATTATTCTTTGACTTTCAATAGGTTTTCTTTCACGTACGACAAATATAATTGCTTAATATCCAGGACAAATATTTAATAATTTATATTTCTCCTAATCTGGGCCATGGCACTTCATAAGACCCCCTGGAATGCCGTGGTCACGTGTTCTAATGTTCGGGCATGGCATTCCACATTACATCACATGAAGCACTTTCACTAAAGTTTTCACTTCGCATCACAATATTTAACATAATTTCAGTCATAGATTTCGATGATTGTCTTAACTTTGAGTTCACATCAGTACACTTTACATGGATCAACAAGGTTACAAAATTTCAACATCATTCGTACATATATTTAAACAATATATTTTATTTTACCAAGGATAGTCTGTTATTAACTGAAGCTGGGGACATTTACTTTTTATCGGTTTCCCTAAGTGAAACCACAGAAAAGCTGGGCGGAGCGAAACAGACTGTCCATCTCTATCTGTTATTAACGTTTCAAATATTACCAAGTATTGCTATCTTGATTTCTAAAATTTGCATTTGATCGATTGTATATATAATTTGACAGTTGTATGGTGATGCCGTTGGTCGATGCTGTCGCCAGCTCTAATGAGCCATCGTCGGCCGTCGGATGTTCATCGGACGTTGCAGGTCCGGCGTTACGTAGTCGATGCTGCGTCATCACGAATACGCCCGGCGGAAACGTACGTAGCGTCGGCGTGGAGGCAGGCACCACCCCCGCGTTGACGTTTAACCCCGCTACCG
Source organism: Schistocerca piceifrons (assembly GCF_021461385.2). NCBI lineage: Eukaryota > Metazoa > Arthropoda > Insecta > Orthoptera > Acrididae > Schistocerca > Schistocerca piceifrons. Next base: position 239,762,691 of record NC_060138.1, read on the forward strand.
TCCGCCAAGGCTGCATCGGTGTCGCCTCCTCCGTTGTCGTCTCCCCAAATCGCACGTAACGCCAAGGAGTGACCTTGAAACAAGCTCGATTACGCAGTATAATTTAACATACAGTTGGGAATTCGCTATGCGAAAAAACGCACACATTATTAGTCACTGCCACTGTATTGTTCAGGACCAGCTTTGTAATTGTTTATTACACCCCACGTGCGTAATTCCAGTAATCACATAGTCCTGCAAACACGGTTGCTTTTTACACTTTTTATGATATTCTTAATGTTCCGCGCTGTATGAGCGTCCTAAGGTCGTCACACGCTCTACACTTCACCGCGTCTTAGAACGATGACCATTCACTGTTTATAGCCTGCACTAAAAAAAAAAAAAAAAAAAAAAAAAAAAAAAAAAAAAAAAAAAAAAAAAAAAAAAAAAAAAAAACCGAGCGCGGCACGTCACTAGCCTACCAAGTTTCCGCTTCGCGTTGGAATGTTGGTTGTTCCTGTTGAAACGTGATCTATTCCAAAGACACCCCTCGCACAGTTTACACGAGATGAAATTATACAGTTTCTCCATACTCGTTGCACTGTGTGCAGTTAACAACATCTGTTCATTAAGGACGTCCGCCAAAGTCTGTACAAAGTACGGCGATCGCTCTCTTAATACTTTCTCATACCACAGATTGCGAATTACACAGTTCCATGTAGTTCAACTCACGGTTTGTATTGTCTCTGTGACTCTACAAATTCTCTCCACGGAACAAGTTAATCACAGATTCTGTCACTTACTATATCTGCCTTTTCGTTTAGAGGGTGGTGTTACAATTTGTGAATTACAGAATTCATTGCTTACGTTCCTGCACCCCGTACACGTTTGTCTGACCAGTAGATCATCGGGACTTGTAATCAAACTTTACACTAATAATGGCTTTACCATATTATACACAACAAATTGCTTATATTTTTATATTTTATCAGGAATGCCGTGCATGTTCCTATGTTACGCGGTGTCTAATACGCGTTTCTCAGGCCGAAACTGAGTTTAGCCATGGATCCAAAAATCTAGCAAAATCATGCGGTAAATTGACACGACTTATCCCTGCTCGATTGATTCTGAAACTGTCCCATTAAAATCTGCTTTGCTGATGGATGACCCATGGTGTTTCCCATTAACATGGGTTCTATTCATGGTCATCTTTCTTTGTACTCTAGAGTTGAAATAATACCAAATAAATGAGTATTGCATATTTAAGAAAATTAAACTTACATCTCTACTAAATCTTCAACAAGTTGAACCTTCCAATGAAATAATAGTTCTAACTTTACATTACAGTATGGAATTAATTCAAATGTTCTCATTAAAAATAGATAACACTTTATATTCACTATTCTACTTCAATTTCACGAACCTGTGTTCCTTCCTTACACTCTACAGTAACTAATGCCTTTCCTATGCATTTCTGAAAAGCAAGTAATATTGTTCTTTTGTCAAGTACACTCACATCGATCACACTTATTATATCCTAAATACAGAAAAATATACTATGGGAAACACTTTTATCTTACTACATACAAGAAAAATACATCAAAAACTGAAATAAAATCTTACATGTATATTATCATTAGGAATTATTTTATATACAGTGTGATGTCTTTATAAGGGCATAGTCGTTTAATCTTGTCTCCATCTTTGTTAGACAAGAGAAAGCTACAATTGTGTGGTATCTTTTGTAACCGCCTCTTTCTTTGACCACAGTACAATTCATGTGGCGTGACAGAAGGCTTCATGGGGTAACACCTTTATGTTTTATTCCTAACCCTTCATTACTCCAGATTTCTCCGAGAAAACATTTAAATGATTGTACATCAAACGAGTAAGCTCATGTTGCTGGCTACTGTTCAAATAATCCGGTTCCTTTACCTCGTTGTAAACCATTTCCTGTATTTCTGTAGTGTTCTCTATTCCCTATTCAGGATAATAGTATTCCTTCCCTTTGAAATCACAGTTAACATGTAAAATAATTAATCCATAGCATTTGATTTGAATTCTCTGGCAATACATGCCACGTACTTCTTTCATTCTGACCATACCCAGTACAATTCTCCTTCCACCATACATTAAACTAATTTCCCCAGTGGAGAGGTCAATATTTGCTTTTGTGCACCTCAGGAAATCACAACCCAGGATACAAGCTACTGATAAACCTTTTACAACTAGGAAAGCCCAAGCTGTACTAGGAAAGGTCAGCCTGTACCTGGAATTTAACTACTTGTACCTGTGCCCCCATAGCTCCAGGTACCCGACAATTTTGTACTGGATAACTCGGTATTTTATTGGTCTTACATAATGCCTTATACAGTTCTAAACTCAGAACACTACTAGTCGCGCCATTATCATTCATACCACAGCAGCTGAACGGTATCTCGAGTCTGTTTTGGTGTGCCCCACTTCGCCTGCCGACCAACAATAGGGAGCTTAATGCGGTCGGAACTAGTTTGTTCTCTGGAAGGGGCCTGGACGGTTGCTGTCTGACACCTCCACTATCCTAACACTGGATTGCTGTGCTGGCCAATGTTGCTGATTTACGTTTCTTCCGCGATTTTGGTTTCTTTCTTCACAGTTCGGTCCCGGTGGGGGACCTGTGTTTTGATTCCACTGTGACGTGAAATTACTCTTCCACTGGTTTCGGTTGTTACTGTTGCTATTTCGCTTCCTTGAATTACTTTGGACCGGGTGTCGGGTCTGTCATCCCACTCTCTTTTTCTGTTCAGTTGCAGATAACCATTGCCAAATGGTTCAAATGGCTCTGAGCACTATGGGACTTAACGTCTGAGATCATCAGTCCCCTAGAGCTTAGAACTACTTAAACCTAACTAACCTAAGGACATCACACACATCCATGCCAGAGGCAGGATTCGAACCTGCGACCGTAGTGAACCATTGCCATTCGCTTGCCTTCCATTGCTGGTTGGCTGATCATAACCTTAACCACTGTTATTATTGTGGCCTTGTTTGTTATCTCTATTGCCATTTCTCTGAGGAGAGGATGAATGATTTGTATCGCTTTTTTCTGCCTAGCGCCAAATCAATATTGTCTAATGCTGACAGTATTTGTCTAAATTTTCCTCGTCACCATTAACTTATCTTTGATATGTCCGGGCAGCCGCAACTTTAGCAGCCGGATCACATCTTTATTAGCCATTGTCTCATCCCAGTGCCTTGTCTTACTAATGTATTTCTCAAAATATTTCCTTAGGCTACCGTGTCTGGGATTATACATTTCTGGACAATAGACTTCATTTCTTAATCTCTCCTCAAAGAAAGAAAGCCTTTCCTAAGTGCCTAGTATTGTGACACCTATCCATTGCCTCATTTTCCCAAAGTGCAGAGTCTCCCTTGTATAAGAGACAACAAACAAAACTTTTTGCTTTCTGTCCACATACTGGGGAAGATATTCCTAAAACTTTTAATGGAAATGACTGGGTGAACCGATTTCTTTTCGTTATTGAAACTCTGGAATCGCCTGTGTTTAAGTAGGCTTTTCTCTACCATCAGGTTCGGTGCCAGTATTGCCGCCCCGGAATGCTAGGTAGCATTGTCGGTACACTACTAGGACTGTGGCTCTTCCGGCCACTATCATGTGGTTGATCATAATTAGCAACCATACACGGTGCTTTGCCATACACTTTAGGCGTGATACTTTCTCTAAATGTTTTGACAAAAGAGCGCCTCGCGCTCTAAGTTGGCAATACACTCTGTCACTTCGTGTTGCCAGTGTGGCAGCTCTGCGCATAACTAATCGCTCAGCTGTGCGACATCTGTTTGCAGCCGTTCCGTAATTCGATTGTTAGCAAGGTCAACGCCCCCAGTCACACCCTGCATCGCCGCATTTATTTTTTCGTCTACCTGTTGTGCAATTGTTTCTTGTTTCGATTCCAGCCATTCCTGGAATTCTTTCTCGATTTTGTCTGCCTGATCGGCTAAATCATTTTCAATACACTCTCGCTGTGAAACTTCTAGTTGCTCCATGCGAGTCGTGATTGAATCTACCTCCTCCTTCAAAGTCGTTTGTGCTGTCCAAAGCTGAGTTACCGACTAGTTCAGGCAGCCCCTGATAGGATTTCCTTAATTCAGTTACCTCTGAGGAAATTTTCTCAAGATCATCTGAGAACATTTTTTTCATTATTTTGTTCTCGCTCAGCTAACTGTGATAACAATTGTCTCCCTCTCACACAGCTTGTAATCGATAACGTTTTTCTAATTCTCGTTTTAACTCTTCATCTCTTTAAACCAATTGTCTGTCTCTCCCAGCTTGTAATCGATCAAGTTCTTCTAATTCTCGTTTTAACTTTTCATCTCTTTCCAGCAATCGTCTATCTCTCTCCGCTTGTAATAAATCACGTTCTTCGAGCTCTCGTTTCAGCCTTTCCTTTCTTCCAATCTGTAACCGATGATGTTCCTTATCACGTTCTTTCGGTTTTCGTAGTAAAGCCGCAAATGGATCGGACAGTGGAGAACACACAGGTGACACGGAAATTCTCTCCACTGGCCTGTTCTGTGTCCAAACATTTTCTGTTAACGATCTGACATAGTCTACATCCACCATATTTGTTGGAGTCTGGTGTTCCACCTGACAACTACTGCAAGCTGCACCCAGTATCTCACCTGCTGAGGGAGTGCTTCTGGTCACACCACCATACCAGACGTAGCTGACTATGTTGTGGTGTTAACTGCATGAGACAGTAATTTCCTGGTCTGGCTGCCGCGAGTCTCCGACTAGGGGCGCTTGGAAACGCATAGGGTTGCTGTGAGTCTATCACTTGTTCTCAAATGACAGGTGAGGACAAGAATGGGTTGCGATGTGCTTGTGAGACAATAAGGCGATCCTCCCTTGCGGTTGTCTGACGTGTTCGTCAGGAACTTTGATGAGAAGCATGCAGGCTCACACATTCCTAGTCGAACACTGGTCAAATGTCACACCTGAATGGCCCACAGATCAGGATATTGCACGATTCTTCCAGATGGACAAATGAAGACTAAAAATTACGTCCCTTTTAAATCTGTCAGGTACTGACAACGTTGTCTCTCAAGAGTATACGGTTGCCCCCTGTACTTCACAGTGATAAACTCTGTCGCTGTTCTCGCCCCTTATATATCCCCGAGACCTTCAGAGGTGGTGGTCCAGATTGCTGTACACACCGGTACCTCTAATACCCAGTAGCATGTCCTCTTACATTCATGCATGCCTGTATTTGTCGTGGCATACTATCCACAGGTTCATCAAGGCACTGTTGGTCCAGATTGTCCCACTCCCCAAAGGCGATTCGGCGTAGATCCTTCAGAGTGGTTGGTGGGTCACGCCGTCCATAAACAGGCTTTTGAATCTATCCCAGGCATGGGCAATAGGGTTCATGTATGGAGAACATACTGGCCACTCTAGTCGAGCGATGTCATTATCCTGAAGGAAGTCATTCTCAAGATGCTAACAATGGGGGCGTGAATTGTTACCCATAAAGACGAGTGCCTGGCCAGTATTCCGACGATTTGGTTGCACTATCGGTCAGAGGATGGTATTCTTGTATCGTAAGCCGTTACGGCGTCTTCCATGACCACCAGCGGCGTACGTCGGCCCCACATAATGCCACCCCAAAACAGCAGGGAACATACACCTTGCTGTACTCGCTGGACAGTGTGTCTAAGGCGTTCAGCCTAACCGGGTTGCCTCCAAACACGTCTCCGACGATTGTCTGGTTGAAATCATATGCGACATTCATCGGTGAAGAGAACGTGATGCCAATCCTAGGCGGTCCGCTTGGCATGTTGTAGGGCCCATCTGTACCGCACTGCATGGTGTCGTGGTTGCAAAGATGGACCTCGCCATGGACGTCGGGAGTGAACTTGCACATCATGCAGCCTATTGCCCAATGTTTGAGTCGCAACATGACGTCCTGTGGCTGCACGAAAAGCATCATTCAACATGGTGGCTTTGCTGTCAGGATTCCTCCGAGCCATAATACGTAGATAGCGGTTATCCACTGCAGTAGTAGCCCTTGGGCGGCCTGAGCGAGACATGTCATCGACAGTTTCTGTCTCTCTGTATCTCCTCCATATCCGTAAAACATCGCTTTGGTTCACTCAGAGACGCCTGGACACTTCCCTTTGTTAAGAGCTCTCCCTGGCAGAAAATAACAATGCGAAAGACATGGAACAGCAGTTTTGTTTCGGTGAAGGAGACCAGACAGCGAGGTCATCGGTCTCATCGGATTATGGAAGGTCGGGGAAGGAAGTCGGCCGTGCCCTTTGAAAGGAACCATCCCGGCATTTGCCTGGAGCGATTTAGGGAAATCACGGAAAACCTAAACCAGGATGGCCGAACGCGGGATTGAACCGTCGTCCTCCCGAATACGAGTCCAGTGTCTAACCACTGCGCCACCTCGCTCGCTCGAACAGCAATATTGACCGTCTAGGCGTGGTTGAACTACAGACAACTCGAGCCGTGTATCTCCTTCCTGGTGGTATGAGTGGAAATGATCGGCTGTTGGAACCCCTCCGTCTAATGGGCGCTGACTATCAAAAGGGCATCATTATTGGCTTCCGGCTCGAGGATGTCTGGGTGTTGTGTGATGTCCTTAGGTTAGTTAGGTTTAAGTAGTTCTAACTTCTAGGTGACTGATGACCATAGATGTTAAGTCCCATAGTGCTCAGAGCCATCTGAACCATCATCTGTTCGCCGCCACCGTGGTGACGTATACCGTACACGACAAAATGGTGCTATCCAAAACCGTCGCCGAGGCAACTGCGGTGCACCATGGGATATACATGAGAGTGGTGGTCGATGGCTGGACACATGTGAACGGCCGAATACACGTACAGCCGTTGAGCAGCTGACCGCCCAGATGAACCAATGAGACCCGCTGGTCGACGAGGGTCTCTTCACAAGAAATCTGATGAGTGATTCCAGTGCATGTTTTAACACTCAATTCAGATATGTGGTCAGAATTTTTCCATCAGGCACAGTTCTTTTTTTGGTGACAGCCACTTCTTAAAATTTCATTTTAGTATTTTCTTTGATCCGTCACACGAATCTGCATCTCATATGTAGCGATTTTATTCCCGCTGTATGTAAGAAAATGATATTGAATACGAAGCCAAAACACCAAACGACAAGACTGCGCAGGTTTATTCATGTCTTTACTTGCACAGGCACTCGCAGACCTGTTAATCTGGCATCGTGATGTGTCAGTATTAAGCTTATTGTGAGCGTGTTAGCACGAATTTTACCACTGAAATATTGTTTTCTTCCTTTCTGTGTAGAGTTTACTGTACACATTGTGTTTTAATGTTTTGTTGGTTCACCATACCAAGAATGTATGTAAATCATCCAGATAACTCCTTCAGTATTTATGGTTAGCCGACCCTCATGCGACTTTGAAAAAGTTTGACCCCAAATATATGGTGCGTTTCGTGAGTTAGGGTGTTGATTTCATGAAAAAATGGTATACATCATATACCACCTGTAGTTCCCATGATTTGGCGGGAACCAACGGATCATCTAACGGGTTATTACTTTTGTCTGGCAAATATTCAAGGAATCACATATAAATCAGAACATACAGATAAGTATGCAATGAGGCCTATCCTACACAATGAAGAGTTCCCTTTTCCATTATACAGGGTGTTACAAAAAGGTAAGGCCAAACTTTCAGGAAACATTCCCCACACACAAAGAAAGAAAATATGTTGTGTAGACATGTGTCTGGAAACGCTTACTTTCCGTGTTAGAGCTCATTTTATTACTTCTCTTCAAATCACATTAATCATGGAATGGAAACACACAGCAACAGAACGTACCAGCGTGACTTCAAACACTTTGTTACAGGAAATGTTCAAAATGTCCTCCGTTAGCGAGGATACATGCATCCACCCTCCGTCGCATGGAATCCCTGATGCGCTGATGCAGCCCTGGAGACTGGCGTATTGTATCACAGCCGTCCACAATACGAGCACGAAGATTCTCTAAATTTGGTGCCGGGGTTGCGTAGACAAGAGCTTTCAAATACCCCCATAAATGAAAGTCAAGAGGGTTGAGGTCAGGAGAGCGTGGAGGCCATGGAATTGGTCCGCCTCTACCAATCCATCGGTCACCGAACCTGTTGTTGAGAAGCGTACGAGTACTTCGACTGAAATGTGCAGGAGCTCCATCGTGCATGAACCACATGTTGTGTCGTACTTGTAAAGGCACATGTTCTAGCAGCACAGAGTATCCCGTACGAAATCATGATAACGTGCTCCATTGAGCGTAAGTGGAAGAACATGGGGCCCAATCAAGACATCACCAACAATGCCTGCCCAAACGTTCACAGAAAATCTGTGTTGATGACGTGATTGCACAATTGCTTGCGGATTCTCGTCAGCCTACACATGTTGATTGTGAAAATTTACAATTTGATCACGTTTGAATGAAGCCATACTGACGGAACTAAAATGAGCTCTAACATGGAAATTAAGCGTTTCCGGACACATGTCCACATAACATCTTTTCTTTATTTGTGTGTGAGAATGTTTCCTGAAAGTTTGGCCGTACCTTTTTGTAACACCCTGTATACGGATACGACCTTAATCTTTGATTTTGACTCACCCCAAACTGAAGATGATTCAGATGAAAATAAAAATTATCGTACATATGAATGCAGTAGCTGCTAATCAGAATCATACGATCCAGTTAACTAGACTTAATAACCTGATTAGGGATTTACACCCATCAAAAAAGCAATTTTTAATTTCAAGTAGTTACCACTACCGCCATATTGGTTTCAAAGACTGCTTCTCTGATGAAAATAGTATTGTGTTCTACAACGATATTTGTTCCTTTACACAAGCCCTCGGGCATCAACAGTCGCCAGATGAGTGGCTCCACGTCCCTGTCGTTACCTTCCAGAATCTCACTAACGCCCTTCCTGCACGTCCGCGGTGCAAAAGGTTGTTATTCAGGACTTTGAGAGGTCACCGCGTTAATGCACTGGACCGTGTATTTCTGCACAACATTTAAATACAGAATTAATAATTTCCAGATATATTGGCTATGAGTCTTTTCCATCACACCCATTCGATTTTTTGTTACTGTAAGTCTTGTACGAAGCTATTACGAATGGCTTTTCTTGATTCGTGAAGCTGTCAACGCACCTTCCTTCAGTTTCGTACAATTTAACTCTGGAAACTTGCTGCAGAAAGTGCCGAAGTGCATCCAAGTCTTTGGCTAGAACGTTTAATAAATTATTTAAGGAATTTACGTTTTTATGAAGCGTAACACAATAGTTTTGCCACGCTCAAGTAACAGCGTATGAAGGAGGTTTTTACTTTATATTTGTTTTTTACCTAAATAGTCATTTCTTCTTTGTGCATTGGCATTTGCTGTATACATCAGCAGTACCTGGTGTACACCGCCTGTATTCTCCTGAGAATATTATTTTCCAATCATTATAGGTACACGAATTATACTTGCGATAGGGTATATTCTCTACAAGCATCAACATTATTTTCGTACACCTATTTCACCAGGGCAGAAAGTCTAAAAGGCACTGATGTATCTGTCTCCGTTGAATAATGATACTGCTGTCAAACTTGTCTTACATGAATCGGTGAACCGTCGCGAATCTTCAACACTGAGCAACACCCTCGTGGACAAAGTGATCTCGGTTGACAGGAATTAAACGTGGAAATGTTCAATGTATGTTGAAAAAGTATGCAAAACACAGTTTCACTCGACTTCTACCCCAGATGTGAGGTTAATTTTCGACGCTGCATGAAAAATAACAGAACACTATGAAAGAACGTCTGACACGCACTGGTGCATTACAAAATATAACTTTATTGGTATCTTTATCAGGCGTGACAAGGCAACCTGGTTTTCAGATTTAACACTGGAGTGAGGAAATTGATTACAAAATCTAAAAAATGTTATTGCACACAAACGCTTGCCTCACAGATGCTGCTTTATGACGGGGCAAAAAATAGTTCAAATGGCTCTGAGCACTATGCGACTTAACTTCTGCGGTCATCAGTCGCCTAGAACTTAGAGCTAATTAAACCTAACTAACCTAAGGACATCACACACATCCGTGCCCGAGGCAGGATTCGAACCTGCGACCGTAGCGGTCGCTCGGTTCCAGACTGTAGCGCCTAGAACCGCACGGCCACTCCGGCCGGCTATGACGGGGCAGATATGGTCTTCATCTCTGAACCGTTCCTCTACTGTAGCCAGTACACAGTACTGTAAAAAGAGTTCAAACCCTTCTACATTTGAATAAACTTGTTGTATCTGGGATTCACACTAAAAAAAAAATTTTTGAAGGACATCATCTTTCCGCCAGTGACTAAGTTTTTATTACGCTATTGCAATTTCGGCCTTACGCCATTATCAAGTGCTCCAGAAAAATACAACGTCGGGATACACAATGAATCTGTAAAATAATTTTTTTAACATTCTGTATTTTTCAGCAGCACTTGATAATGGTCTAAGGCCGAAATTGCAATATTGTAACAAAAACTCATAACAGTCACTGGCGGAAAGATGATGTCCTACCTTCTACATTTAGTGTTTCTTATGTGCAGTAAGAGCACCACACGCCAACCGAAGAAAACACCTCACGCTGTAATACATCTACTCCGTACTTCAGTGTTCGCACTGCACATGAAAGCAGGTAACGTTCTCCAAGCAATCAGACAGCTCATTCATACTGTCCCCAACTGAGTTCAAGCCGTCATAAAGGCGAAGGGTGAACACGTCCCATATTAATTAACATGTCTGGGTGCTTGTGATCAGATAGTTTAGGTCGAAGTAGCCATGACTCATTGCCGTCTTGTAGTGTATGCTGTACACTATGACAAAAAGGCAGCTGTCTCTAAATGCGTAAGAAAAGGTTGAAGTCACACTCTAAAAGCACGCAACAACACAGAGCTGACAGAAGGGCGTTGTCTTCAGACGCGTCGCCGGGTTCACGTCCGTATGCTACTGCCCTGCCTTCTCGCCCGCCCGCTCGTGGGTGCTCACTGCTCGGTGTTTAGCTGAGTTGTGCGACGGCAGCTACGTGAGCCGGCGCCAGAGTGCTGCCTGCGGCAGTTCTGGACGTCTGGCCACGGCCATTGTCGTTGAGGAGGCGTTGGCCGGCTGGTGAGAGCGCCTGTTCACAAAGGCCGAGAAGAGGGAGAGTGGGGAAGGGAGCGGGGGAACAAAGTACCGCCGCTGAGATCGCGCCTCCTGCCCGGAAAGGAAGTGCAAAGCGTGTGTGTCTCGCACTTTGCCGTACAGGCACACCTTCTTGCTGCACGCCCATCAACCCTAACACGTTTGTACACCAGTAAGGTCGTTCGCTTTCGACCTCTGATAACAAATTTACTGCACCTTTCTCTGGCTCGCTTTTGAACCTTCTTTGTTTATCATGCCATTTATGTTCCTCCAGTAGGGTGACAGGCTGAGAGCGAAAATGTTACAGCCTTTCATTAAAAAAATTAAATGCATAAAAACTTCATTGGTAGAAGTGATAGCTGTGGGCTCAAATTTGATCGTGTGATACGTGCGGTGTTGACATGTGTACGAGTTGTGTGAGAACAGCAATGAGACTGACAACAATGTGAGCGATCTGGCAACACTGTGCTTTTCTACTTGCGTAGACTGGTGAGTTCGTTCCTTCCTACGTAGAGCCATCACGCGAATTTTGAAAATGCTGTCGGTGAATTAGTATTTTTGTTGTGTGGTACGAAAATGGAACAGTGCAATTTAGAGCTACGTCATGCCATCAAGTTCTATGTTAAACTTGGGGAATCTAAACGTGCAACCTACGTAAAATTTAAACAGGCCTGTGGGGAACATTCCTCATCACAAGCACAAGTTTCTAATTGGTACAAATCATTTTTCAAAGCTCCAGAACATACTGAAGATGAACCTCGCTCAGGGAGACCTACAACTACAAAAACCATCGAAAACGTCGAATGTGTGGGTGCAGCTGTAAAACTGGTTCTCCGGAGCAAACAGTCAACCAAATGTTTTACAAATACGTCCGTGAAAGGCTTAGGGAAAGGTACAGTCGGGTGAGATTTGACACGGCAAAGAAATGGATGTGCATCGTGACAACGTCTCACGTCACACAGCCATTACCATCACGCAACTGTCGACCATAAAGGGCATCATTCCTGATGTTCCACAGCCTCCGACCCCCTGTTCACCTGATCTGCATCCTTTTGATATTTTTTTTTTTTTCGTTTCCATCAATTGAAAAATGTCTGAGATGGACGTCATTTTTGGGCTCTGGAGAACATGCAAAAGAATGTGAGTGACATGTCAAAGGTCCTACCAGTTGAAGCCTTTTAGCGCTGTTGCCAAGACTGTGAACAACGATTCTGCCCGGATTTAGCTGCTAAAGGGAACTGCTTTGAAGTGGACGATATTGTTGTTTTGAAACAAATAAAAAATTTTTTAGTTCAAAAAGCAGTCTCATTATTTTTCTCACGCACCTTGTAGATGCTGTGGGAGAGGTGAGCGAATAACATAGTCCATGTGCAGACGCGTATTCTCGTCATGAGTAATGGGCGAGTGCACCCCTTTCCTCGACAGAGAAAAGATAGGAGATTCAATATAATAACTTAAAAGACCTTTGGAAAACTAAAGATCAATTAAGGCGGAAGAGCTAGACAACATTTCATAGGGATTTCTTAAATCAGTTGGGGAAGAGGCAACAGAGCAGCTATTCACATATGTGTATAGAATGTATGAGACTGGCGATGTGCCATCAGACTTTCGGAAAAAACCATAAGTCTCACAATTCCAAAGATTGCAAGAGCCGACAAGTGCGAGAATTGTCGCACAATCAGCGTAACAAATTTACTTCATATATATACAGGGTTTTTAGTAATGGTCAATAATTCACAATGAAATGTACAGGCCAAAACCAGCTAAAAACCTCCAATAAACATGGGTCTCTAAATCAACAGTTGCTGAGGCATCGCATTAATTAGAGTTGGGAACCAATTGCAAACGCCTATGGATACCGCAATTACGTTGGTATCTCAAGGTTTAGGTCTCTTTGTTTACGCATGAACAACTACTTCTCTTTCACCCTCCGTGCACTGTGCTGTACCGATCTCACAGTTGCGAACGTGGAGGCACAACGGACAGAAGCTACACCAGTGAAGAGCATGCTGACATGGATATCACATGACAAAGTGAATGGTAGTGCCCCTGAGGCTGCACGATTTTATGAAGAAGCTTTTCCTCTCCACAGGCAGCCTGGCAGGCGTACATTGTGCCGGTTACATCAGCGCCTTTGAGAAACCGAGAGTTTTGCACACTCGAAGGTCGACCCAAATCTATAGCATCCGATGTTGAGGGAAGGCTGCTGCGCATTATGCACGAACGTCCGAGTACTTCAACAGGGAGGATTGCTACCCAAAAGTGTGTCCTGAATCATAATAGTGTGTAGCGGATTTTACATCGGCAAGTACTCTATCCTTACAATATCTCCAGCAAGTGAAAGCCCTCAACATGCAGATTTCCTTTCTAGAGAGAACTTCTGCCAAAGGGTGCAACAACAGTGTATCCTGAGCCCAATGTTTGTAAGCAGAATTGGTTCACAGGTGAGGCTGGACTTACCCGTGACCGTATTTTTAACTACCGTAACTGTCACATTTGGGCCGAATGTCCATTCCAGTGCAACACACGTATCACAACATCCGCACCGTTATTCGTTGAACGTCTGGGAAGGACTGCTCGGAGACCGCATAATTGGACCATACTTCCTACCACAAAGACTAACCAGATAGCAATACTTGCGATTTCTGCAGACTGTACTTCCAGATGTATATGATGGTGTCCCACTGAACCAACGCCTGTGCCTTCCATGGTCTCCAGATTTAAATCCCATGGATTTCTGTGTGTGGGGTCATGTCAGAAACCTGTTCTGCGCTACCAAGGTCAATTGGATTCAAGCAACCTTTCAGCATTTACAGAACTCCCTAGGACCGCCTGAAAGGTTTCGCAACTCATTTCAGAGACAAGTTCAATATGGAATTCAGACGCACGGAAATTTTGAACACGTTCCTTAACGTTTAGAGATGCCAAGTGTTCCTAGACTAGACACTGATGAACAGCGACAGAAAATATGCTGTATCTCGACAACGGCTGATTTGTGGATCCATGTTTATTGGAGCTTTTTAGCTAGTTTTGGCCTATATTCTCCATGTGTGAATTATTGCCCATCACTTCTGAAACACACTGTATAACGTCTCTAAATACACACTACGTAAATTTGATACAGGTTTGTTAATATTTTCAAGTATTTGTTTTATACGTTAGTAGTAACCTCAGTCTACCAGCAGACAATGTGATTATCGGTAATGAAGCACAGATATTCAGATGGATACTTTAAAAAAGTCATATATCATTTAATACCTGATAATAAATTCTTCTTTGTTACAACAATACTTCATTATTACAACACATTTCAGTGCACCAGGTCTATAATTTATAACAGCTTACGTGGACATACAAAATGTTGGTTTCAGGTGGCATTAAATCCTTCGTAATCACTGTGGCAAAGGTGTAGTATGTATTTCATTGTCAATAACATTAGTGACAGTGTAATGAGATTTACTACTTGGCAACAAAGAATTACGGTGAATTTTATGCTATTTTACATCAAAGGTTTTACATCGCCATGTTAACTGTTTTTAATGCCTTAGCTTACATACCTGATGGACAATACGGTTCTAATAAGGAAGGATTTATTATCAGCTATTGGCTCCAGAGCTGTGAGACACTTTATCACTAAATACACTGACGGAAATAAAACTGCAGCATCAAAAAGTAATCAATGTGAGTAACTTAGGGAACGCATTTGCCCAGGTAACATGTTTAAGTGATTAATATGCGAGATGACTTAATAAAAGCCATTGCAAATGTGAAAATGCTTGAACATTAAGGTTGGAGTACCGCTAGAATGTTTAATGCAAGCGTGGAAACGTGTATGCATTTTGTTGTACAGGTGCCCTATGTCAGTATGTGGAATGGAGTTCCATACCTCTTGAACTTCGTCAGTCATCACACGGACGGTTATTGTTGGTCGTGGATGACGCAGTTGTCCTCCAATGATGTTGCCTTGTATTACTGGATCACCAGTGATGTCTCGAGCACATATGGGACATCACTGGACAATATCTCACATGTGCTCGAAACAGTACTGGTGGTCTAGTAGGACACTCTGTAGAGCACGTTTGCTTACAACAAGGGTATGTGGGCGAGCTTTAACCGGTTGAAGAAACACTCCTGGAATGCTTCTGCTGAATGTCGGCAGAAAGGGTCGAATAACGAGTAAGGGTGCGTAAGGTAATCACGAGAATGCTCCTGCTGACGTACGAAACCGCAACCCAGACCATAACTCCAGGTGTAGATCCAGTGTGTCTAGAACGCAAACAGGTTTGTTGCAGATCCTCAACTGGCACCCTTCTAACCAATACACTAACATCACTGTCACCGAGGTAGGATCAGCTTTCATCAGGAAACAGAACAGACCTCCACGCTGCCCTCCAATGTGCTCTCTCTTGACACCACAGAAGTCGCCAACAGCGGAGGTTTGGGGACAGTAGAATGTACGCTACAGGGCATCTGGTTAGGAGCTGTCCTTAAAGTAACCGATTTGTAACGGTTCTTTGTGTCACTGTGGTGGCAACTGAAACTCGAATTTCTACTTCGGATGTAGTACGATGAGCCAGAACCATACGCCGAACACGATGGTCTTCCCTCTCGGTAGCGCCACGTAGCCATGCGACGGGACATTTTCGTGATCACCTTTGAGAGCACAGTGACTACTTGTCTGCCAGATCTTTCTGCAGTATCGCAGAAGGAACATCCCGCTTCTTGTAAGCCTATTACGCAACCTCTTTCAAACTCACAGGTCACTAATGATAACGACCGTTACAGCGAGTATTTATACAAACTTGATTTGCATCCTCATTGTAGCGCTACTAGCGCCACTCTAATGCGACTGGCTCGAAATCCGTACAGACGTCATCTTTCAGATGTAGAAACATACCTACCAATTTTGGTTTATGTCGCATAGCTCCTTCTTCGTGCTGCGTTTTCTTTCTTTTTTTTTTTTTTGCCGTCAGTACAAATTCAGCCGTTTTTTGTTATGAGTCAAAGTGCTGTAAATTTAGCAAATTATCTAAAAAAGAAAGAGAAGTAGAATCATACCCGTATTTAATACAAAAAAGAATCTAAAATTACTTGAGCGAACAATATGAAACCTTATCTCCAGGACCGAAAACGTTGCGCATCAATGGAGTATTGTTCGAAGCAGGTATGTCTAGAGCAAAGTTGTGAGGTATGGGAAAGAACCGCTGTGGTTCTAAAGTCATGTTGGGAAACTCCTAAGAAACCCAAGAGAGCTAAACTGCAAATTTAAATTGATTTAAAGTGTAATGCCATCGCTAATTTCGGCCGTTATTGGGTGAGAAGCAACTCAAGTGCTGCCGTATGTGACGCAAGCAAGCAGGCGCGGAGTCTCTGACACGTAAGTACCCGTGTTAGCCTGTTTGTGCACCACTAGGCGAGCGGGTCGAGCTGCACAGTCCTCATGACTTTGCAGAAAGGCTGTGCAACTGTGAATCAGCCTGCGGAGTATTTCCATACCATCTCTAAGAGCCTAAACGCAATGTATTCGCCAGAAGAAGCGTGCCGTTAATCACTACACGTACCCTCTGGTTCTAGCAATGTTAGAAGTAATCTGGCGCTACCCTCCGAAACATCGGGTCCACACAAGTCTCCATCACGTTACGGGCCAACCGGCAGCCGATGTGGGTCTGGGATCTCCACCAGACCAGTTCACTGTTCTGTCCGCAACTATGGACGTCGATATTCCATATGAGGCGTCCCCAACTTCACTGGAGCAACCGAGTTCCTACCTTGGAGGGCAGCAGTTCTGACCCAGTATGGTACTTCCACCATCCATTCACATCAGGCCGAGCTTCTAACCCAGTAGCATTGGTCACCTAAGAGAATTTAGCGGACGTTCTTCTCGGTACCCTGACTTACCCACAGCCACGTAGTGCGAACTCAGTTACTTGCTGCCGAGGGGGGTAAATAGCTTCAGCAAAGCAGGACGGGACGTCAAATGATCATCATACCATGCGGCCTTCAACGTCAACAGAACCGCATGTAGCCCAAACACCTCCACACGGAAAATACATAGGAATCGTAGCACTTCAGTGTTGTAGCTCAACACTGAATAAAATTCGATGCACCGGACAGCACAGATTTCCAAACCACTTCCACAAATCGACACTCCACCACCTCTTTACCATAACGGCCCCGCTCACCCCCTGGATAGGTCACATACAAACAAAAACCGAACGAAGCCAAAATTATGGTAAGGAGTAGCACGAGAGAAACTTTGAACGAATAAGATAATAAATATTTTATTTAACTATTTCATAGAAAATCCTAAAAAGTTTTCACCATCTGTTAAATCAGTAGATGGATCGAAGTCATCTGTCTAGACTATCAGTGCATCGAAACGGAGGGTCACAGAAGGCCGAAATACTAAACGCCTTTCTCCAAAACTGTTGCACTGACAAAGATCGCACTGTGATTCGCCTTTTAAACTAGAGCACGAACATCAGAATGACAAATATCGAAATAAATAATCACAGGATAGAAAAGAATTAAAATTATTCGACAGGCGAAAGGCCCTTGAACCTGGTGGGATCTAGAGCGTGCAAAAGAACTTGCTCTTCTTCTAGCTGCAGCGCACCGTTGGTCGCTATAGAGCGTGCCATAGTGACTGGAAAAAAACGCAGGTCATTCCCAGAAGGGTCATTGAACAAACACGCGAACTATAAGCATATATCACTGACGGCTGTTGCAGAACTATGGAACATGTCTTACGTTCGCGTATCATGGCGTTTCTAAAGAACGAAAATGCAGTATGCGCTCCGAAAATTACGATCGCGTGTATCCTAATTGCTCTGTTCGTCCACGAGACCGAGAAAGCAGCAGGTACCGGCAGCCAAGCTGATTCCGTGTTCCTTGAGTTCCGGGAGGCGTTAGATGCAGGTCCGGACTGATGCCTTGTGAAGAAAATTAGAGCGCGGGATTGGATTTAAGAATTTTTAGCAAACAGAATGCAATTAGTCGTTTTCATCGGCAAAGAAATCTTCGTACGTAAAAGTAATTTCGGGCTTACTCCAAGGGGGGGGGAGGGGGGAAGGAGGAGGGGTTATAGTATTATGTCATTTCTCAGAGTATGTAAATGACCTAGTAGACAACACTGGAAGTTCCATGTGACTTTCAAACGAACTTCCCGTTGAATACAGAGAAGTCAGACGCTAGGAAATTATACCGTAATGCAGAGGATCGACGCCTGTGGCAGGGACTGTTATTTGCCCCTCAAACAAATGTGACGTGTTGCCCATAAATAGGAAGAAAGGTTACTGTATGATAACACGACTACACAATCGATAATGGGAGCAAGACTAAAGAAAAATCATGATACTCTCATTGGATTGGTCGATCAAGAAAAAGCCATCGACTGTGCGAAATGGTGCAAAATGTTCAAAATTATGAGTAAAGTAGGAGTACATTATACGGAAAGTGACATACAATATATCAAGAAAGGAAGAAGGAACAAAGACTGGAAGACCAAGAGCTAAGTACTCGGATTGAAAAGGATGTAAGACAGGGTGGAGTCTTATGCACCTACTGTTCAACGAAGGAGTAATGGCGGAAATGAAAGAAGAGTGGTCTTAAAATTCATGGTACATATAAGATTTTCTGATGACATTGTTGTCCTCAGTGAAAGTGAAAAAGGACTGTAGGATCTGTTGAATGGAATGAAAGGCCTAATGAGTACATAATACGGATTATGTGTAAACCGGAAAAAGACGAAAGAAGAAGTAGCAGAAACGAGAACAGTGACAAACTTAACATCAAAATAGCTGGTCAAATAATAGATTAAGTTAAAGAGTTTCGCTATCTTGGAAGCATAATAACGCATGATGGATGTTGCAAGGAAGACATCAAAGCCAGGCTAGCACTGCAAGGAGGGTGTTCCTGCCCAACAGAAGCCTACTGAAGTCAAAAATAGGTCTTAATCTGAGGAAGAAATTTCTGAGAATGTACGTTTCGAGCAATGTCGGTCTGGAGCACAGCATTGCTTAATAGTTAATAATTGACAGTAGGAAACCGGAACAGAAGATAATCCAAGCGTTTCACATGTAGTGCTACATAAGAGTTAAATATTGGGTGGACTGATGAGATAAGGAACGAGGAAGTCCTCTCAGAATAGTCGAAGAAACGAATATATGGAAAAAACTGACAAGGAGAAGGGAAATGACGAAAGGACATGCGTTAAGGCATCAGGGAATAACATGCAAGATACTTGAGCGGGTAAAAACTGTAGAGGACAACACAGACTGGATTACATCAGCAAATAACTGATGCCCTAGGTCGGCATCAAACCAGTCAGAAGGCTGAAGGCCTAAGAAAAAACGAAAAAGAGGAAGAAGAACCACTCAGCCTGGCTGGCATATTTCCCCACCACCACACCATGCTGTCTGAAAGTCAGGAAGGGGAAAAGGAGAAATCTGCGAACATGCCGCATGCAAATTTCACAGTTTTGCACTCAAGTTACAACGCAATAGTGATTTAATTAGTTTCGTAATCGAAATCGCTTTTCACACACTTATTGTTCGAAATTTTGTACCTGTTTTGCAACCTCGTAACAGAGACCTGCTAACTCTACCTGACGAAAGCAACATTGAAGGCATTTGTCTTTAAAACGGGAATTACCTTGCAGAACAGTCAGTTACATCTGCACATTCTGCTTCCAAGTGAAACGACAAAGAGTCTCGAAGACAGCTCGAAAACAGATGTAACACTGGAATTGTCCTAAAAATCTTTGAGGAACTACCCATGTAATTCTTTCAAGACCACAATGAATTCTTCAGACATCAAGTTTTCTTTAATGCCAGTGAATGTAGAGAACTAGGGAGCATTTGAAACTTCCTGGAAGATTAAAACTGTGTGCCGCACCGAGACTCGAACTCGGGACCTTTGCCTTTCTCAGGCACGTCCTCTGCCAACTGAGCTACCCAAGCACGACTCGCGACCCGTCCTCACAGCTTTACTTCTGCCAGTACCTCGTCTCCTGCCTTCTAAACTTTACAGAAGCTCTTCTGCGGGCAGTTTCCGACCCCTTCGACAAGAAAGTTCCGTAAGCATATGTCAGCTCCTCTGTCCCTCTTTGAGAAGGCCTTCGGCAGAATGAGGGTGACTTCTTATGCCGGAAGTCTCCAGCGGTAGGATTCGAACCCTGGACTGAGAACAATTTGATTATTAATCAAAGATGTTACCGCTAGACCACTCGTGTCATCAAAATATCTTTACTGATAATCAGCTTCATAGTCATAATTATAACATTATGACAAACTACTCAACTAAAAGAGAACTACAAAAAGCGTCAAAAATTTATTTCTCAGTCAGATTTAATACCATGCTTAAACCAGTCAGGTAATCTTCAAGCTAGAATGTGTGACATACATTAACCGAAATTTCATTTTGTTACTCCCAATGAAATGCACATTTGAGTACAATGTAAAAAATCAAGAGAATTTTTATTTTTCGAACAAATGTAAATGGTGTCTTATTATCTAATTATTTTAAGATAGAGGTAAAAGACACATGATAGTAAACTTCAAATTTTATGTTCCTCTCTATTAAATAATCCATTACTTGAAATGAAAATGAAAGATAAAACGTTTTCATCCCTAAATTAGCATGTTAAAACTATGCCTGTTGTTGGTGCATTACTCATGTTTGGTGAAATGTTTGTAATATCAAATGATGATAATAGAATGGAAAAACGATTGAACAACTTCATAAATTATAGATTAAATATGTGGAGTATCGCATCTGTGTTTGAGGTGCTGAAAATTGACTAGAAAACATCATCCTCAAAGAGCAGCAACCAAAAATAGAAGCCCGAGAACTGAGGGTGTTTGCACACTATGTAAAACTAAAAAGAGTAAATCTGTCAAAAAATCTTGTAGGTGATAGGCTGAATATTCTTGAAGAAATTATTAATAAATTAAAGAAGTCAATGAGAAAAACTTTAAAAGAAGAAATGTTTTTTTTTTCCTTTTGGTATATATGAGTTATTCTCAGCTGATCTAGTAGAGATGGATTGTGGGAACTCGAAAGGAATAGCAAAAATAATAAATATTTATATGTTTTTTTAATTTGATTTACATATTTTTTTAAAGTTAAAACAGGTAAAAATCTAGTAGATGCTTCTAAAATATTCAAGGTAAAGTGTGCTAAATATCTACAAACAGATGATGGTAAGGAATTCTACAATAAAGAATTTCAAGAAATAATGAATAAATATAACATAATCATTTACTCAACTTTTGCTGAATTAAAACTATGTGTCATAGAAAGATTTAACAGAAAACGTAAAGGAAAAATTTGAGTTACAAGGAAATTATTAATGGACAGGACATAGACCTAAGTCTCCTCAGCAGATGCTGGTATGTTCCCAAAATTAGATGATGAATATAATAGCATAAAATATTCAGTAATGGAAATGAAACCAAACGAAATAACAAAAGAAAATGAAAAATACTTGGTGCAAACCATTTATGCAACAAAACTATTAGATACTAAACCTAAGTATAAAGTGGATGATAAAGTTAGTGTTAGTAGATTAAAAGGAATTTCTGAAAAAGGTTATACAGTGTGTTTCTGGAGGAAAGGTAAATATTTTACACAGTGATAGTACAAGTAATTCTGAAGAAAAAATGTTATATGAACAAAGGCCGCAAATGCTTCGTTAGGGCGGCATAGGTATTGAAAGCGACTTTAATTCTGCAAAACTGATCTGCACAAACGAACATATATGCAAGACAACTGGACCGTAACGTGATTTTCTTAAAAGCAGTGTTACAGAGAAGTAAAACTCTGCTACACATTTTTACATAATGTTTATTTACTTTGCGTTTAGTACATAATGCATTACAACATACATGTTAGTTGTATTCAGTTGAAAAAGACTTACCACGTGTTTTACAGACGGCCTTATCACTTATCCTACAGATGTTGTAACAGTCCAAGCACAGGTTCGAATATCCCAGCATGGACGTCAATGCACTTTTGCGCTCTAGAGATAACATGTTGTGTTGTTTGTTCAGTTGCCTGTGGTTGATTCCTAAACAATTCAGCAGTGTCCATGATGCGACGAGGCAGTTCATTTCGTGTATTTACCTACACTTTGTGCACCTCTGATTTCCTCCAACCCCATAAATAGAAGTCTAAAGCTGTAAGGTCAGGTATTCTTCGAGGCCAGTTAATAGCACCGCCACATCCAATCCAGGGATTGGGGTAGGTGCGGTGGAGATGGTTCCTCACTTGTAAGGTAACATGTACAGGGGCACCGTCATGTTGAAACTACATTCCAGTTCGCTTGGCTAAAGGAACGTCTTCCAATAGTTCCACAAATGAATTTTCCAAAAAGTGCAGGTACCTTTCTCCCGTCAAAGTTACCGATCATGTTGCACCAAAAATTTATGGTAAAACCAACTTGAAAATTGCTATCGACTGAAGCTTGTGTATTTCCCATGACCATCGATGATTATTGTGTGTGTTGTTTGTTCCATGCTGTGAAAACTGGGCTTCGTCAGCGAATAGTATCTATGGAAGCAAATGACTATTCTCAATTCTCCAGTAACAGAATTGAAGTCGGTGGACATTGTCGCCAACGTGGAGATTTCGGACACGTTGTATGTGAAATGGGTACAGGTTTTCCGCGTGTAATGTTTCTAATACACGTGTCTGTGGGACATTCATACACAGGGACAGTCTTCGTATGCTCGTTCTGGGACTTCACTCAATACTTGCGATAATTTCTTCCAGTTCTTGCAAAGTTTGTTAACGTTCACGCTCGGAAGAAAACTGTCTACTTGGAAGAGAGCCTGTTGCACGCAAAGTGATAAACACTTTCGTAAACGCCCTGTGGTCAGGTAATTGTCGAGTCGGAAAGCACCTGTGGTATTCTTCTCTTGGAGCGGTAGCAATACCGCCGCACACCCATAAACGTACACCATATCTGCTAATTACTCATTACTGTAGACGTGTGGCATTGTTAGCAGCCATACACTACACAACTAACCGATCCTTCGCCAGTACACTACACAATGCGGCTTACACGGCACAACTGCGCAAACAATGGGTGATTGTCCTACGTACTACGTACCTTCATGACCATAATACGTGGTAGGTAGCATAGTGTAAACATGGCATGTAGCCATGCATTGTTTGCGAGAAAATCACTTTCCGATCCAGTTGAATTGCTTATATTTTCAAGTTGTGCACATCAGTTTTGCAGAATTAAAGTTCTGTTCGATACCCATACCTCCCTAACAAAGCATTTGCGGACCTATGTTCATATAAAATTTTTTGTTCAGAATTACTCATACTATCACTGTTGAAAACACTGGCCTTTCTTCCCCACACACCCTGTATATCTATTTGGTCAACAGAAATTTTTGAAATTCAAGATATTATTCGTTCTAAGCCAGTCACATAGAAATTAAAACCATTGGATGAGGAACAAAATAAAAGGAAATTTTTATGAATGTGAGCTACAGAAGACAAATTTCCCAGGTGTATATCTAGTTGAGAAAGTTTTGAGAAAGAAAGGCTATGAGGTCCATGATAAATGGCTGGGATTTGATAATTAACACCACAGTTGTGTAAATAAAGATTATGCTATTTTATAAAAGATTTCTTACATCTCACAAAAGTTGTTGCTCATTATGTCCAGTAATTAACAAAAAATACTTTCTGTGGAAATTAATATTGTGATTCAGTTTTTCTTTCATTTCATTGTTCGACTTAATTGATTTAGGATTATATACAATTTATATTATTTCATCACAATCTGCATGTATGTCTTCAATTACATATAATCGTGTTTGTAGCTTTCTTCTTTGACATCTAATCACAGTAATCATATTCAAATTCATTATCAAATAATCACAGAACAAACACATTTCTCAAATTAATATCTTTAGTTGGTAGAACAAAATGAGGTGTCATTGCTCTTATTTGTTCTTCAAGCACTTCCTCTTATCTTTTTAAGTTCAGAATTCCTTCTCTTCTTCTCTTCAGCAGACACATAGACATTTCTTTATCAAAACTTAATCTTCAATTTGTTCTTGTAAGTTACCAATTGCTCATTGTAGTTTGTACACACCATTTTCTATGATCAAAGGTAAAACTTCATGTGTAACCCAGTTTTTGAATAATTTAGCTCCTTCGTCTTATGATTTATAAATAAATGAACACAACTCATGTTTATTAATACGTAAGGTATGTTTCCATTATAAGTTAGTTCAGCCAATGTAGCCAGCCTTAAGTTTTCTAAAATTGTCTTGCCATATTCTTCAGCATGTTCAAAACCTTTGCATGCGCCCTTATTTACCAATAGCTTTAAGTCAAGGATTATTCTGTTTATCAATTATTACAAGCACTCTTTTATTCTTAGCAAAAATCCTGTTGTTATTCTAAATAATAGTAAGTTGGAATGATATATTGGACAAAAATTATCTGAATATTTTATGTAAGAGTTTCAAGCTAAATTAAATTGGACTTATATAACAGCTGATCAAGAATTGTCTGAAGAGTTTATGAGAGAACTTCAACACGAATTAGGCTGGGCTACTATAGCATATGATCAAGAATTGATTGAAAATTTTATAAGAAAATTTCAGGTTAAATTAAATTGGGATGATGTATCACATACAAAAAAATTGTATAAAGATTTTATCATATAACTTAAAGACAAACATATTTGCGAAACCATTTTAAAATATCAATATCTATCAGAGTTATGAAATAACAAATTCTTCAGAAGCAGTGGCAGTTAGAGTGTCCTTAAGGCTGCACCCAGGATGTTATATATGCTTAATTGATAAAGATTTTCAGTTTGTGCAAACAAAATGTAATCTTGTATTTCCAAAAGAATGTGTTGATAAATGATTAAAGGATTATTCTTCTTGACTAATGTAGAAATGTTATTACATACATCCACAATATTAAAAAAATATATATATGGTATCAAACAGATGACATGTCCTGGCACAGCATACAAGAATTTAAGGTCAGTCTTCAATTCCCTAGCACTGAGGAGCAAATGCAGAAAGCCAAATTCCCAATAAAGGCAGGTTGATGACTTGGACAGATCCAAACACTGTCACAGGGCATCCATGAGGGATGCAGATTTTGGGAATCACAACAATGCTTGCAACAGGAGACTGACGGAATTCAGAGGTCTGATTAGCATTAGCCATTTGCGATCAGACTAACTACTATGCTGAAGGCTAATTCTAAACGTTAGAAAAAGCGAAGGAGGCAATGGTTGCACACAAGAGGTCAGTATCTGAAGCCACAGGGGCAGATGCTAATAGAAGTACGACCATAAGCAATACGTAAGTACAAATATGAGAGAAAAACAGTCATGTTGAAGCCTACTGAGGCTGGCTACGAGCGACACAGAGTCGGTACCCCAGGAGTGTGACTGAGAACCCCTCTGAATACAAAAACAACAAAGAATCGTCGACCCGCACTGTTCCTCCTATCGTACAGTCGACCCACCAATCCACCGGCACTTATCAAGCTTTGGCCAATCTTGGGAGTTATTGTGCACCGTTATTTAGGGTCAACTGCCAATTTTCGCACCATTCAGATATGTTTTCTAGATCGTTTTGCAATCTGTTTTGATCCCTTGATAACTTTATTAGTCGATAAACGACAGCGTCATCTGCAAACAACCGAAGATGGCTGCTCAGATTGTCTCCCAAATCGTTCATATAGGTAAGGACAGAGAAGTTGCTGTCCATGCATCAGCACGCCTTTAGAAAGCATCGCTCCTGCGATACGCAACTCCCCCTTTTTTCACATGATACCTTGCGAACCATGGATGAAGGGTATCAGACGGATGCCATATTCCTTGACTTCCGGAAAGCGTTTGACTCGGTGCCCCACTGCAGACTCCTAAGGTACGAGCATATTGGATTGGTTCCCAAGTATGTGAGTGGCTCCAAGACTTCTTAAGTAACAGAACCCAGTACGTTGTCCTCGATGGTGAGTGTTCATCGGAGGTGAGGGTATCATCTGGAGTGCCCCAGGGAAGTGTGGTAGGTCCGCTGTTGTTTTCTATCTACATAAATGATCTTTTGGATAGGGTGGATAGCAATGTGCGGCTGTTTGCTGATAATGCTGTGGTGTACGGGAAGCTGTCGTCGTTGAGTGACTGTAGGAGGATACAAGATGACTTGGACAGGATTTGTGATTGGTGTAAAGAATAGCAGCTAGCTCTAAATATAGATAAATGTAAATTAATGCAGATGAATAGGAAAAAGAATCCCGTAATGTTTGAATACTCCATTAGTAGTGTAGCGCCTGACACAGTCACGTTGATTAAATATTTGGGCGTAACATTGCAGAGCGATATGAAGTGGGACAAGCATGTAATGGTAGTTATGGGGAAGGCGGATAGTCGTCTTCGGTTCATTGGTAGAATTTTGGGAAGATGTGGTTCATCTGTAAAGGAGACCTCTTATAAAACACTAATACGACCTATTCTTCAGTACTGCTCGAGCGTTTGGGATCCCTATCAGGTCGGATTGAGGGAGGACATAGAAGCAATTCAGAGGCGGGCTGCTAGATTTGTTACTGGTAGGTTTGATCATCAAACTAGTGTTACGGAAATGCTTCGGGGGAGAGTCTCTACAGGAATGGAGGCATTCTTTCCGTGAATCGCTACTGAGGAAATTTAGACAACCAATATTTGAGGCTGACTGCAGTACAATTTTACTGCCGCCAACTTACATTTCGCGGAAAGACCACAAAGATACGATATGGGCCTGTAATTTAGTGGATTACTCCATTACCCTTCTTGAATATTGGTGTGACCTGTGCAACTTTCCAGTGTTGGGGTACGGATCTTTCGTCGAGCGAACGGTTGTATATGATTGTTAAGTACGGAGCTAATGCATCAGCATACCCCGAAAGGAACCAGTTGGTATACAGTCTGGACCAAAATACTTGCTTTTATTAATTTAAGTTGCTTCACTACTCGAGGATATTTCCTTCTACTTTACTCACGTTCGCTGCCGTTCTTGATTCGAATTCTAGAATATTTACTTCCTCTTCTTCTGTGAAGGCATATCGAAAGGCTGTGTTTAGTAACTCTGCTTTGGCAGCACTGCCTTCGATAGTATCTCGATTGCTAACACGCAGAGAAGGCATTAATTGTTTCTTGCCGGTAACATACTTCACATACGACCAGAATCTCTTTGGATTTTCTGCCAGGTTTCGAGAGAAAGTTTCGTTGTGGAAACTGTTCTAAGCACTCGCATTTAAGTCTGCGCTAAATTTCGAGCTTCTGTAAAAGGCCGCCAATCTTGGGGATTTTGCGTCTGCTTAAATTTGGCATGTTTGTTTCTGCAACAGTGTTCTAACCCGTTTTTTGTACCAAGGAGGGTCAACTCCGTCGTTTGTTAATTTATTTGGTATAAATCTCTCAATTGCTGCCGATACTATTTCTCTAAATTTAAGCCACATCTTGTCTACACTTACATTATTAATTTTGAATGAGGGGAGATTGTCTCTCAGGAAGGCGTCAAGTGAATTTTTATCTGCTTTTTTGAATAGGTATATTTTTGGCTTATTTTTGGAGGATTTGGGGATTACAATATTCAGTCTCACTACGACAACCCTGTGTTCACTAATCCCTGAACCGATTTTGATGCTCGTTGTTAACTCAGGATAATTTGTTACTAAGAGCTCAAGTGTGTTTTCACAACCGTTTACTATTCGCGTAGGCTCACGAATGAACTGCTCGAAATAATTTTCAGAGAAAGCGTTTAGCATAATTTCGGATGATATTTTATGCGTACCTCCGGTATTTTATGCGTATCTCCGGTAACCTAAATGCTACCACTTTTGCCTGCCCTCTCCATTGTGTCTCTGACTTCCTACCTTGAAGTGCCCTTGATAGCTCCAAATAGCCTTAAGTGTGACAGTGTACGAGTCAGTATGTCATCAGAATATCACTCTTTCCTCATGGGAAGAGTTTGTCGACAATTATTTAGCAACAAATTTGTAATCTGGCTTCTGTTGTAATCAAAACACCTTAGCTCTGGAAACAACATTAATAGACTTTCTTGGTTACCGGCTTCTCTTTACATTTTGCACCTCCTGAAGTTCGTGTTTCACTTCAATTTTGCGCACTTTTGCACATGTATAAACATCAGCATAATGACTGTTTCATTTCTCACCCCCACGGACATACACATAGGTACACACACATAGAAGCAGCATTGTAAAAATTTTCCCTTTTTTTACATTACAGATACAAATACACAATGTAGTCAAATATGTTTCCGTCTCTTTTATTTTTACATTACATGTACACATCTATAATTGTTTAATTTTCTTCACATCGCTTATACATAAGCGGATCAATACATCACATTCCATATCATCTTTACAATGAAAAAAAAAAACAAAGAAAATACACCACCTTATTAAATTCTTGTTTACATTTTACTTATGTGATTCATAACAGTAATTTCTTATGTACTAAGGGAGATTATATTTGATCTCTGCATGGTAATGGCATAAGTAGAACGGCTCTTTTCTCATTGCATTCAAATATAACGGGGCCCCCCATTATGCTCTTTGCTATTTCCTGTGTTTGACTGAAGAGGCCATCACTACGAATACATCTCATTTCTGACCCTTAATACGTGTTTACTATGACCGTCCTCACACACACTTGGCCACAGCAATAATCGCCAATTCTTCTCCACAAGTACTTAAAGCAATCTCTAAAACATTTGCAGTATCTGTGCAAACAACATATAAACATAATAGCAATTATTACAACTCCTAGGTAATACCAAAATGAATAATGATGCCAAGGTATTTCTGGGAAACTATGCCATTCTTGGAAGGCTATTTTCTGTTCTATTACTGTTATTGTATGACCTGCCACGTTAAAGTCATCTAAAAGCTGTATTATGTGTTCCAATGGCGTGTCTAACTGTAACTCAAAAATTTTCCTTTTTTTCTTATCTATAGTACAGCCATCAATCTCCATATTTAAAGCTTGCATTATGTCTTCACTGGTCACATTTATTCTTATTATTTGTTCAGACTGTATGAACACCTAAGCACCATACATTTACATTTTCTATAAAAAGTTGTTTACTCTGTAGCTTTGACCAATCTGTTCGCTTGTTGCCATTGCACTAAATTGTCAGGCCTTGCTCTTTTGGAGCAACGAATAACCATTGTTCCTGACTCAATGACTCTCAGATATTATCATTTAGTTTCGCAAACTTCTTGATATAATCTTTGGGGATTCCCTTACATGTTGCAATATCCCTGCTTCACATGTTTCGTGATCATTTCTGGACATTGAAACAAACTTCTGTTTACAAACTTTGCGAACACGACCTATCTCATTACACAACAGTTCTTCGTTATACAGCTTTGCATAGTGCCACTTGGATTCATAAAATAACAAATAATCTTTTTGTGGCTGTTTTTACATAAATAAGCCTTGACTTCCATCAACTTCAGAAAATAGTCCAAAAAATTGTTCAAAGTAAATAGGTCATTTTCTACTAATGGCACATTCAGTGTATAACTTAGTATATGATCAGATATAAACGCATCAGCATCAGTTATGCATTATAATTAGTACCCACTCTGTTCTTTGAGAGATATTGCGAACTTCTTGTCTTTACGATAGTCCCAAATCAAATGCAAGTACTTCACTACTTGCACTTCGGCAATTATATGTGGTTCCAGTATTCCTTTATGAGCATTTACTATGGCAGAAATTGGCATCTCATGGTCCCTTTCTAACTCAGTATAAACTGATACCAACTGCATTAACGTTCATTAAGAGTAGTGATCACAGCTAAGTCCTGTATGTTTATATCAGTGCTATTAGCATATTCATTCATGTTCCTGTGGAGCTTTTACATGTCTTTAACAATCATTTCCTCGTTCTGTGCAAGGCTAGTTACTGTATGACTGTAACTCGTCAAAGTTGCTTTTACTACTGCTACTTGCTCTTTTGACACCTTAAGTAGGTGCCTCTGTTCATTTTCAATTAAATGAATCTTTGATTTGAAAAAGGAGGCATCCAGTTCATCTAATGGCCCAACAATATTTTACTAATTTCACTGACAAAATTTAAGACACCTCATTTATTTCCTACATGCCCCATGTCTGGTTAATTGTCCAATTAGACCTTTTCAGCTCTGGATCTCTTTGAGTTTATAACACGTTATTCTCAGATTTGCTCCAACGTGGTACATTCTTGACCACTTAAACCCAAACCTGTTAATTTCTGTTTACAATATTCTACAGACGAATGTGCCAGTCTCTCTATCTCATCAGCTTTTCCATGAAGTTCTCCCAGATTAACATAACTTGCGACTTTCCACGTCAGACTGTAGATTTGTACCTTGTCTTTACTGTCGTAACTTAAGTCCAGCGATGAAGGAAACTTCTCTATGCTAACATCTTGAAATTATCCAAGTGTGTAGGCTGCGTTAATATAGCTCACCAGGTGAAAATCTCGATCAGTTGCCCCATCTGAAATTCGAGAAAAGTTTCACTTCAGTAGAGCTCCTTTAACCTATTAGTATGCACCGTTAAAAAATTGTTTCTCTTTAAATGAATAGGCCCATTCTCCATTCTACAGTGTATGGGCCAAACCACTGCGTGTCTACCTTATGGCTTCTGTTCTTTCTAACGCTTTTATCATACAATAGGACTTGATCACCTGTTTTAAAATCTTTCGGATTCTGGTCTCTATCATAGTATTCTTTGTTTCTCTCCTTACATAGTTTATTATATTCTTTGGCACACTGGTGCATTTGTCTCATTTTCTCTTTTAATTCGAGTATGTACTCTTGTCTTCGTAATTATAAATAACACCTGTGGGATCTCTCTGCAGTATATCCGGTATGTTAGATGCTCTCCTGAACAATAACACATATGATGTACAATTCGTGGCTCTTTTGGGTGGGGAGGGTGTTGTACACGAATATTGTTCGTCTTCCTCGGCTACCGGCACTTCTCTGCTTTGATTTGCTCCTATTTCTGTAACACTAGCCTGTACTTCCCTTATCCCTGACAACACATCCTCTACACAGTTGTTCTTGCCTTTTTTGCATATAATTTCATTATCACATTCCTCCATTTTCTATCTGAACTTCATTAAGCATGAGGAGGAATCGATAATATTTCTAACCTAACGCAATGGTTTATGATCTGTACAAATGGTAAACTTACGACTAAAACCATATCGTCTAAAATGTCAGAGCGCACAGACTACGGCCAATAACTCTCTCTGAATTGAGCTATAATTTCGGTCTGCGTTCTTCAAAGTTCTGGACAGATATGCTACGGAAGGTAGCCAATGGAAGAAGAAATAGCGTCTTGGCTCGCGTTTGTGGTGATTATAATTTTTTTTTTTGAAAAATCTGAGTTCTGTTATATAGCG
Organism: Schistocerca piceifrons; assembly: GCF_021461385.2. Lineage (NCBI taxonomy): Eukaryota > Metazoa > Arthropoda > Insecta > Orthoptera > Acrididae > Schistocerca > Schistocerca piceifrons. The sequence continues at coordinate 239,794,319 of NC_060138.1, forward strand.
GAGTTGAGTAGCTTCTGTTCCAGCACTTGGAATGCATCTTCTTGGTTGGCGTCCCATTCATACTTAACAGCTGCTTTAACAACGCATGTAGTGATTTTGCCACTTCACTAAAGTCGCTTAGGAAGCGTCTACAGTACCCAACTAACCCTAGGAAACTTCTTAATGCGTTGGTTGTACTGGGCTGGTGAATTCCGCCACTCCTTTTTAGTTTGTTGTCCCAGATATATGACATTCTTCCTCAAAAATTCTCATTCATCCACCTGGAACTTCTAGCTATATTGCTTTAGCCTCTCGGAAGCCTCGCCCAGTTGGGTATTGTGTTCTTCCAGCGATATGCCGAAAATTACTGCATCATCAATAAATAATAAATAAACATCTTTTTACCCTGCAAACTTATGACAACCGAAAAGATCCATTTTTGGAACGTGAAGGGTGCAGAACGAAGTCCCATTGTCATTCCTTTCTGCATATAATGAGCACATGGTATGCTGAAAGGAGTAAGCTCTCAGCGTTTTTCATCTCGTAACACTTGATAGTATCCCTTAACCAAATCCAGCGCTGAAAAATATTTTGCCCTACCCACTCCGTGTAAAATTTAGTCTATACGTGGAAGTGGGAAGACTGTGTTGAGAGCAAAGTCATTTAGGTTTTTGTAGTCAGAGCGTGTCGGAGCTTACCGAGACTGGCAAATAATCGTTACGCGGCACCATTCCTCCCTTAATACAATCGACCCTCCAATCTACTGGCACTTAACCAGCTTTGGCCAATCTTGCGAGTTGCTCTGCACCTCCAGTGGATCAAATTACCAGTTAATTCTCTGAAGTGAAACTTCATCACTGGGACAGCTGCTCTGAGTGTCTGCAATTCGCACGGCTCTCATATTACTATTTATCTCCAGTAAGCTAAATGCGACCATTTGTTCCAGCTCTTTGCGTTGTGTCTCTGACTTCCTACCTTGGAGTGCCCATGATAGTTCCAAATAGCCATAAGCATATCAATGTGCAAGTCCATGTATGACACAATGTTTAAATTTTCACTCGTTTCTGGTACAACCTCACTGAACTAAGGTCATAACTGAGTCTTTACACTTCTTCAAAATTTAGATGCACACCTCTAATGTTGTTCAGTTGTTTTTATCGGCTTCTTCTTTCTAATGATATTATAATTACTTTCATAGTCATCGTCAAACTGTTTGAAAAGAACAAAAGTTGGTCTTTAATTTTGATCAGATGTTAGAATAGCAATATGAGGTAATAATATATCTGTTTCTTTCTTGTGCTACTTCCAAATCATTGTCAACTTACTCAATTAAATGTTCTCTATGTTCATCTCTAATATTAATTCAATAATCTTTAATTTTCTATATACCGACAAAATTGTCGTAAGGCATGTAACTCGAATATAAGTTAAATGTTTATTTCACACTACAGTTGCGAAGCGATAGTAATAGTGTATAAAACTTTTCTTTAAAGAAAAGGGTTACATTACCGGTTTCAACGACCTACGTCGTCATTTTCAAATGTGAAACACCAGTTGGAGAATATATAATGGGGACTGTGACCGTACATCTGACAACAATTACGAAAAATAATGAGTACCCGTGGTCTACGGGTAGCGTCTTTGATTCATAATCAAAACGCCTTCGGTCCCGGGTTTGATCCCCGCCACTGCCTAAATTTTGATAAATAATCAGCATTGCCGGCGGAAGACTTCCGGCATAAGAAGTCAGCCTCATTCTGCCAACGGCCTTGTCAAAGAGGGTGGAGTAGCGATTAGAGGTTCAGGGCACTCTCTTGTCTTAGGGGTGGGAAATTGCCCCTAAAGGCGGAAGAATCAGCAATGATCAACGACATGAGGATGCAGAAGGCAATGGAAACCACTGCATTAAAGACACGTAACGTGTATCCACAGAACATGTGGCCTGTAATTGAAGAAGTGTCATGATGATCTCTCCATTGGCAAAAGATTCCGGAATAGTCCCCCATTCGGATCTCCGGGAGGGGACTGCCAAGGAGGAGGTTACCATGAGAAAAAAATTGAATAATCAACGAAAGGATAACGTTCTACGAGTCGGGGCGTGGAATGTCAGAAGCTTGAACGTGGTAGGGAAACTAGAAAATCTGAAAAAGGGAAATGCAAAGGCTCAATCTAGATATAGTAGGGGTCAGTGAAGTGAAGTGGAAGGAAGACAAGGATTTCTGGTCAGATGAGTATCGGGTAATATCAACAGCAGCAGAAAATGGTATAACAGGTGTAGGATTCGTTATGAATAGGAAGGTAGAGCAGAGGGTGTGTTACTGTGAACAGTTCAGTGACCGGGTGGTTCTAATAAGAATCGACAGCAGACCAACACTGACAACGATAGTTCAGGTATACATGCCGACGTCACAAGCTGAAGATGAACAGATAAAGAAAGTGTATGAGGATATTGAAAGGGTAATGCAGTATGTAAAGGGGGACGAAAATCTAATAGTCATGGGCGACTGGAATGCACTTGTAGGGGAAGGAGTAGAAGAAAAGGTTACAGGAAAATATGGGCTTGGGACAATGAATGAAAGAGGAGAAAAGCTAATTGAGTTCTGTAACAAGTTTCAGCTAGTAATAGGGAATACCCTGTTCAAGAATCACAACAGGAGGAGGTATACTTGGACAAGGCCGGGAGATACGGGAAGATTTCAATTAAATTACATCATGGTCAGACAGAGATTCCGAAATCAGATACTGGATTGTAAGGCGTACCCAGGAGCAGATATAGACTCAGATCACAATATAGTAGTGATGAAGAGTAGGCTGAAGTTCAAGACATTAGTCAGGAAAAATCAATACGCAAAGAAGTGGGATACGGAAGTACTAAGGAATGACGAGATACGTTTGAAGTTCTCTAACGCTATAGATACAGCAATAAGGAATAGCGCAGTAGACAGTACAATTGAAGAGGAATGGACATCTCGAAAAAGGGCCATCACAGAAGTTGGGAAGGAAAACATAGGTGCAAAGAAGGTAGCTGCGAAGACACCATGGGTAACAGAAGAAATATTTCAGTTGATTAATGAAAGGAGGAAGTACAAACATGTTCCGGGAAAATCGGGAATACAGGAATACAAGTCGCTGAGGAATGAAATAAATAGGAAGTGCAGGGAAGCTAAGACGAAATGGCTGCAGGAAAAATGTGAAGACATCGAAAAAGATATGATTGTCGGAAGGACAGACTCAGCATACAGGAAAGTCAAAGCAACCTTTGGTGACATTAAAAGCAACGGTGATAACATTAAGAGTGCAACGGGAATTCCACTGTTAAATGCAGGGGAGAGAGCAGATAGGTGGAAAGAATACATTGAAAGCCTCTATGAGGGTGAAGATTTGTCTGGTGTGATAGAAGAAGAAAGGTAATGAGAAGTAGTAGAAATGAGAACAGCGAGAAACTTAACATCAGGATTGATGGTCACGAAGTCAATGAAGTTAAGGAATTCTGCTACCTAGGCAGTAAAATAACCAATGACGGACGGAGCAAGGAGGACATCAAAAGCAGACTCGCTATGCCAAAAAAGGCATTTCTGGCCAAGAGAAGTCTACTAATATCAAATACCGGCCTCAATTTGAGGAAGCAATTTCTGAGGATGTACGTCTGGAGTACAGCATTGTATGGTAGTGAAACATGGACTGTGGGAAAACCGGAACAGAAGAGAATCGAAGCATTTGAGATGTGGTGCTATAGACGAATGTTGAAAATTAGGTGGACTGATAAGGTAAGAAATGAGGAGGTTCTACGCAGAATCGGAGAGGAGAGGAATATGTGGAAAACACTGATAAGGAGAAGGGACAGGATGATAGGACATCTGCTAAGACATTAGGGAATGACTTCCATGGTACTAGAGGGAGCTGTAGAGGGCAAAAACTGTAGAGGAAGACAGAGATTGGAATACGTCAAGCAAATAATTGAGGACGTAGGTTGCAAGTGCTACTCTGAGATGAAGAGGTCAGCACAGGAAAGGAATTCGTGGCGGGCCGCATCAAACCAGTCAGTAGACTGTTGACCAAAAAAAAAAAAAAAAAACAAAAAACAAAAAAAAAATGAGACCAGGCAACTGAGACAATGGTGCCACAACCAAACCACTACATGTTAGGTCCTTGCTTGCCCACATGTTCATTCCATGTCATAATGTAGAATAGATAAAAAGTACACCAAGGTAAAAATTATCAAAGATTCTTGCTGTGTGTCCTGCTGTGACATATCGATCGTATGCCTGATATAATTTCCATGTCTGAAAATTAAACACATATATGTATATTTAATAACTACATTGGCGCATACTCCCATAAGATAAACACATACAATAACCTCACCATAAGTTTAGCAAGCAGAGCAAGCTTCCATGTCGAATGTAGCACATAATTTCTCTATTTTCCGAAAAAAGAATTTCAAAACACACTGTAGTCTCATGTATGACTGACACACTACTAACTTGCTAACATAACATTTCTCCATTTCCCTAGTAACCCATTTTGTCACTAGAGGGCAAGAACGTAGTGTAGAAACACAAGAAACAAAGCCGGAACTACATAATGTACAATAACAGACGCTAAATGGCGCCACAGTCAAGTTTTAACAAAACGTTTGGTTGTTATAATACTGTATTGAGACGAAACTTCGTTTCTTCATTATAATACCCTATCGACTGTGCACTGCTATCTAATTTTAAAGCTGTAAACAGTGTATGCTAGATGGCGCCACAGTCAAATTTTAATAAAACTTTTGGTCCTTGAAAGTCTCTTCGGGTTTGCTGCCGGATCCTAAAATCAACTTGACTCGATATTTCGGCGATCCAACTGTTCGCCATCTTCAGGAAATGCTGCTTCTGCTGATGAATCCCGCTGAGAACTAACGCAAGATTGCAATTCGGCGTCCTATATAGGCCACCGTTCAGTACACGGCGCATGCGCCGCCCATCACGGTTTCTGCCTTCCAAAACAGGAAGGTGGCGCCGCCCTTAGTGAAACACTGCTGGCAACGATATATCGCAATCAAGGCCGCACCGAAGAACGTTCAATTTTGATGCGAGATAATACAGGATTCCACGTTTTACTAAGAGGAAACCCATTGTCTCTGTTGATTAAATTATCAGCCAACCTAATTACAATCGCCTCTTTATAGACACTATTCCTAAAACCGGAAATGTTGGCAATCACAACAGTTCCCTCAAATTTCATTTTGTGTCCCTCATTAGGCAGTGTTCTGCTACGGCCGATTTTTCCGACTGTTGTAGCCTCGTGTGACGCCGATGTTCCACACACCTGTCACTCACTGTGCGAATAGAACGGCCAATGTAAGCTTTCCCACATTGACACGGGATTTTGTACACCTTGGGTTTCTTAAGTCCCAAATCATGCTTCACAGAGCCGAGCAGATCCCTAATCTTAGAAGGTGGACGGAACACACTCTTAATGTTAAAATTCCTTAAAATTCGTCCAATCTTAAACGATCAGCCTCCAGCATAAGGAAGAAAGGCCACAGATCTATGTTCCTCTTCGTACACCTCCGTAGATGGTCCAAATTCCATAGCCCGACGAATCTGTTTCTCGGTGTATCCATTTTCCTTAAAAACAGTCATCAAATGCTCAAGTTCTTGGGTTAAGCTGTCTGCGTCGGAAATGGCATATGCTCTCCGTACCAAAGTCCTAAGGACGCCACTACGATGGTGTGGTGGATGACAACTCTTAGGGTGCAGATACCAATCTGTGTGTGTCGGCTTTCGGTGAACACTGTGTCCCAAAGTGACATCAGCAGAAGCGGCATTTCCTGAAGATAGCGAACAGTTGGATCGCCGAAATATCGAGTCAAGTTGATTTTAGGATCCGGCAGCAAACTCGAAGAGACTTTCAAGACTTATTACCCCGGGAAAGCCTACGTAATCACATCAAGTACCTCTACGGGGAGGAGATGGTGAAACTTGTACAGAAGTTAGATAAACTTCGGAGGAAGAAAGGAAAGCTGTTGAGTACACTCGCCTTCTTGCTGAGATGCCATGACGAAGGTATTATTCCTTATTTCGTCAGATTTATTCATTTTATTAATAGTAAGAGAGCTAATAGGATTAAGGAACGTGCAAGCCAAGCACTTTTAAGAGAACGCATTCGTTTTACACATAGACAGCTGGATATTGTTTCCAAAGATTTATTTTATTTACATTTGCACTTGTCATCGCAGTTTTCAAGGGATGTTTGGCAGTGGGTTGATGATTCCACGTGAGCGCTATCAGATTGGACACATAGGAGCGCCGTTACCAGACAATCCTCGAAATTTGAACGGCTTCTTTCTCGTTCTACAGCATCAGAAGTGGATAAACGTCGGCGTACTGTGATTAATCTCTCTAACAAGGCGTTGGATGGGCCCACAGAGTCGATATTGGAGAAATGTTTAAATTTTTCGCCCACTTCCAAGAGACTTCCTATCACAGAGTTCATATGCTCTGTAGAACAAGCAGTACACAGCCTACCCGAGGATCAAGCAGAGGAAATAAGGCAAGAAGTGTCGCACACATTACGTCGGGATCGACCACCGTGGGATAACATCTCTTCCGCAGAGAGAGCAGCCATTCGTTCTCTTAAGAATGATGACGAAGTAGTGTGCACCGACTTATAATCTGGCAATGTATTTATCATCTGCTCTCAGTCCATTTGTTGGCAAGTGTGAACACCATATATCCAATTCGGTGGATTTTATTCGACGATTGGGATCTTTAAAGTTGAGTCCTTCAGATATGTTTGTGAGTTTCGATGTGGTATCCCTATTTACACGAGTTCGTCTGCAAGAGTTCCTTAGTTTGATCAGTGAAAAACTGGATGAAGAGCTGGTGAAGCTTTGTCGTCATGTGCTGACCTCCACGTATTTTTTATTTAACGGTAACATTTTTGAACAGAATGACAGAGTGGCTATGGGTAGTCCTTTGTCACCCATAGTCGCCAATTTATTTATGGAGGACTTCGGGGCCATGGCACTGAGGACTTCAGATTTGCAACCAACGTGCTTCTGGAGATACGTGGACGATACGTTCTTCGTCTGGCCGCACGGACGTGATGCTCTTTACAGATTTTTGGACCACTTCACCTTATTACGCCAGGAAAGCCTACGTAATCAAAACTTTTGGCTCTTGTAATGCTGTACTGAGACGAAACTTCGTTTCTTCATTGTCATACCCTATCGACTATGCTTTGCTACCTAATTTTAAAGCTGTAAACAATGTATACCAGTGTTTTGATTTGTGTACCAGTGTTTGGGTTTTGTTTATATTTCAACTACTTATATTTCAAATATTTCGAGTGTGGCAGGAAATGAGCCACCATTTTGATATCTACATCTACATCTATACTCCGCGAGCCACCTTACGGTGTGTGGCGGAGGGTACTTATTGTACCACTATCTGATCCCCCCTTCCCTGTTCCATTCACGAATTGTGCGTGGGAAGAACGACTGCTTGTAAGTCTCCGTATTTGCTCTAATTTCTCGGATCTTTTCGTTGTGATCATTACGCGAGATATATGTGGGCGGTAGTAATATGTTGCCCATCTCTTCCCGGAATGTGCTCTCTCGTAATTTCGATAATAAACCTCTCCGTATTGCGTAACGCCTTTCTTGAAGTGTCCGCCACTGGAGCTTGTTCAGCATCTCCGTAACGCTCTCGCGCTGACTAAATGTCCCCATGACGAATCGCGCTGCTTTTCGCTGGATCATGTCTATCTCTTCTATTAATCCAACCTGGTAAGGGTCCCATACTGATGAGCAATACTCAAGAATCGGACGAACAAGCGTTTTGTAAGCTACTTCTTTCGTCGATGAGTCACATTTTCTTAGAATTCTTCCTATGAATCTCAACCTGGCGCCTGCTTTTCCCACTATTTGTTTTATGTGATCATTCCACTTCAGATCGCTCCGGATAGTAACTCCTAAGTATTTTACGGTCGTTACCGCTTCCAATGATTTACCACCTATGGCATAATCGTACTGGAATGGATTTCTGCCCCTATGTATGCGCATTATATTACATTTATCTACGTTTAGGGAAAGCTGCCAGCTGTCGCACCATGCATTAATCCTCTGCAGGTCCTCCTGGAGTACGTACGAGTCTTCTGATGTTGCTACTTTCTTGTAGACAACCGTGTCATCTGCAAATAGCCTCACGGAGCTACCGATGTTGTCAACTAAGTCATTTATGTATATTGTAAACAATAAAGGTCCTATCACGCTTCCCTGCGGTACTCCCGAAATTACCTCTACATCTGCAGATTTTGAACCGTTAAGAATGACATGTTGGGTTCTTTCTTCTAGGAAATCCTGAATCCAATCACAAACCTGGTCCGATATTCCGTAAGCTCGTATTTTTTTCACTAAACGTAAGTGCGGAACCGTATCAAATGCCTTCCTGAAGTCCAGGAATACGGCATCAATCTGCTCGCCAGTGTCTACGGCACTGTGAATTTCTTGGGCAAATAGGGCGAGCTGAGTTTCACATGATCTCTGTTTGCGGAATCCATGTTGGTTATGATGAAGGAGATTTGTATTATCTAAGAACGTCATAATACGAGAACACAAAACATGTTCCATTATTCTACAACAGATTGACGTAAGCGAAATAGGCCTATAATTATTCGCATCTGATTTATGACCCTTCTTGAAAATGGGAACGACCTGCGCTTTCTTCCAGTCGCTAGGTACTTTACGTTCTTCCAGCGATCTACGATAAATTGCTGATAGAAAGGGGGCAAGTTCTTTAGCGTAATCACTGTAGAATCTTAAGGGTATCTCGTCTGGTCCGGATGCTTTTCCGCTACTAAGTGATAGCAGTTGTTTTTCAATTCCGATATCGTTTATTTTAATATTTTCCATTTTGGCGTCCGTGCGACGGCTGAAGTCAGGGACCGTGTTACGATTTTCCGCAGTGAAACAGTTTCGGAACACTGAATTCAGTATTTCTGCCTTTCTTCGGTCGTCCTCTGTTTCGGTGCCATCGTGGTCAGCGAGTGACTGAATAGGGGATTTAGATCCGCTTACCGATTTTACATATGACCAAAACTTTTTAGGGTTCTTGTTTAGATTGTTTGCCAATGTTTTATGTTCGAATTCGTTGAATGCTTCTCTCATTGCTCTCTTTACGCTCTTTTTCGCTTCGTTCAGCTTTTCCTTATCAGCTATGATTCGACTACTCTTAAACCTATGATGAAGCTTTCTTTGTTTCCGTAGTACCTTTCGTACATGATTGTTATACCACGGTGGATCTTTCCCCTCGCTTTGGACCTTAGTCGGTACGAACTTATCTAAGGCGTACTGGACGATGTTTCTGAATTTTTTCCATTTTTGTTCCACATCCTCTTCCTCAGAAATGAACGTTTGATGGTGGTCACTCAGATATTCTGCGATTTGTGCCCTATCACTCTTGTTAAGCAAATATATTTTCCTTCCTTTCTTGGAATTTCTTATTACACTTGTAGTCATTGATGCAACCACTGACTTATGATCACTGATACCCTCTTCTACATTCACGGAGTCGAAAAGTTCCGGTCTATTTGTTGCTATGAGGTCTAAAACGTTAGCTTCACGAGTTGGTTCTGTAACTATCTGCTCGAAGTAATTCTCGGACAAGGCAGTCAGGATAATGTCACAAGAGTCTCTGTCCCTGGCTCCAGTTCTGATTGTGTGACTATCCCATTCTATACCTGGTAGATTGAAGTCTCCCCCTATTACAATAGTATGATCACGGAACTTCTTCACGACGTTCTGCAGGTTCTCTCTGAGGCGCTCAACTACTACGGTTGCTGATGCAGGTGGTCTATAGAAGCATCCGACTATCATATCTGACCCACCTTTGATACTTAACTTAACCCAGATTATTTCACATTCGCATTCGCTAATAACTTCACTGGATATTATTGAATTCTTTACTGCTATAAATACTCCTCCACCATTGGCGTTTATCCTATCCTTGCGGTATATACTCCATTCTGTGTCTAGGATTTCGTTACTGTTCACTTCCGGTTTTAACCAACTTTCCGTTCCTAATACTATATGCGCACTATTTCCTTCAATAAGAGATACTAATTCAGGAACCTTGCCCTGGATACTCCTGCAGTTTACCAATATTACGTTAACTTTTCCTGTTTTTGGTCTCTGACAATCAAGAAAGGTGTCTATCCGTATGATTACATGGTGCCAGGAATTCGAAAGCAATTTGAAGAGACACAGGTCTCAGCAAAAGGAGAATTTTACAATAAACTGAATGACTGTGAAATGAGTGATAAAGATATTAAACATACAAAATTATTATTGGAAAAAATTTATCTTTGGATGCAATGTTAAAAATGTGGACAGCCTCTTCAATTGCTACATGATTATGCTATTATTATAAGATTAAAAAAGGACAACAAATCCCAGTCTTGTAAGAGATATGTGTGATCAAATAATATATATGTGAAAGATTATGACATGAAAAGGTGTTAAATATCTAGCAATTTTGGATGCAAACAGTTTGTGTGATTAAGTTATAAGTCAATATATGCTATAAGGAGGATTTTAATTGCATAATTCAAACAATTTTGATTCTAAAAAATAAGTGAGATGTCAGACACTTCCCAAGTAGGACAAATATTTAAAATAGATCTAGAATATCCTAGAGAACTGCGTGATCTACACAAAGGTGTACTATCAGCTTCCAAAAATAAAACTCTGCCTTCAACCAAAGAATGCAAGTTATTAACTACTTTGGAAAACAAGTATAATTATGTAGTTCACTATAGAAAACTTAAATGGTATCTTTCTCTAGGAATAAAGGTAACAAAAATACATAGAGCCTTAGAATTTAAACGATCTGATTGGTTGAAGAAATATATAGATTTGAACACAGAAATGAGGATGAAAGCAAAGAATGCTTTTCAAAAATGATTCTGTAACTTAATGAATGATTCTGTGTGTGCCAAGACGCAAGAGAATATCAGAAATAGAGTGAATATAAAATTAGTTTCAGATGGAGATAAACATGATAAACTTGTAGCAAGGCCAAACATCAAAGGAAGAACAATTAGATGAAAATCTTGTTGCTATCCATATGAATAAGACAAAAATCACTTTCACTAAACCTCTTTATGTTGGTATGTGAACATTTTATTTATTTGAAGAACTGGTGTATGACTTTCACTGAAAAGTTATTAAATCGAAGTATGGAGAAAATAATGAGTAGTATTAGGAATATACAGCAACATACAGACTGAAGATTTTTATGAAGTTATGTAATCTGTGATTGAAGAATTTGATATTACTGACAATGTGATAGATAATGTATATAATATTCCATAGCTAAACAAGAATGTTTTAGGAGAAATGGAAGATGAATGTAATGAAAAAAAGCTGAACTATTTTGTGGTCTGAGAGCAAAAATATATTTACAAAGTTGGTAATAAAGTAGACCAGAAATCTGAAGTAGTTAAGAAATGTGTTCTTCAAATAAAAAACTTAGAAGATGATAAAGACTGTCTGTTTAATGATATTGGACAATGCAGAACTATGAATTTGATACAAGGCATTAAACACGAAATTTATTCAATTGAGGTAAATAAAAAGACACTGAGCCCACATGAAGATGAGGTATATGTTACAAAAAATGCAATATGGATGTTATAAATTATCATCACCAACAGTATAGTCTTCATCATATTTAAAAAATAAAAATGTTAATAAAATTTGTTCTCTTTAAATCGAAGCACTACTCAAGAAGCTCAACAACATAAGCAATTCTAAGTTGTTCAAAAAAATTAGTGATCAGCAGATAAATGTTTTGTATAACATTACAGGGTGTGAATATGTGAGTACTAGACATGTGGAGAAAATTTGTATGGAGCTTAATAACAAGTTTAGGATTATTTTGTCAGAGAGCTATTTGAAATTAATAACTGAATGGAATTTTCAGTTTTCTGGAGAAGGAGACATTACATTGAGATAAAAAGGAATGAAGAATCTTAAAAACAATAATAATGAATTTCTCTATCTAGAATTTCTGCTCTGAAAATTTTATTTATTCTTCTTAATTTTTGTAGTCTTTAAACGACCAACACCAAGCAATATAGTCAGTATATAGAAATAAAAAATGTTGAAGAATTTATAACAATATACATCAAAAACATGAGTATCGCAATATAAGTAATTAATGTGGTAATGGATACCAGAAAATGATAGTTAATGTGAATGTGATCGAATTGTAGCCAAGTGTTTATTCAGAGAACATGAAAATCAACAGTTCATAACAATCTTATGTCTGCAAAAGAATAAAGATTAGGGATATTTTAGATAAGGAATAGAACATATAAAAATATAAAAGCCATTCTTATAATAAAAGGAATCCGTTACTCTTATTTTGTTAAACTAGATTTTTTTTTTCTTAGAAGGAAACATAACAAAAAATCCTTGTCTTTTCATTCCTCTAAATTTTCTATGTATTTAATAATAAATTCTGTGTTTTCATAAGAAAATAAGTGATCCAGTATAGAAATGTTGAGATAATAGTGTGATTCAGCAGGTTCAGGCTCGCTATCATATACTGCACATGACTAGCGATGCATGTTGAGTGTACATTAAGAAAGGGTCACCCCTGACAAAATGTTCGTTTAAGCTACAGGTGAATGCCACAGAGACTCTAAAGAAATCTGAAGTGATAGACACTTGAGATAAATATAATGACAAAACTGAGGTCAACCCAAAGTTTGGGTTGAGTACCACAGTGCCACACTGGGTGTACTTCTGTTGGAGGTAGTATGTCACTGTTGTCTTCCAAACTTTAAACTGAGTTACCAGTGTGGGGTACCTACAACATTACCAGTGTGGGGTACCTACAACACAACTTAGAATACAAACCACAGTGTAATCACGCGTTTTCACATCAACAAACACTACCATAAAGGACAAAAGTGAAGGTGAGAGATAAAAAAACCGAGTGGCCCTGGCGACTGAACTTAAACCGTTGGGTCCATAGTACTCACTCGACAATTAAGGTATTCTCTTGTAACTTAAATTCAATTCTAGTGTTGAAATATAAGGAACAACAGTGTTGAATGCAGGTTTACGCAAATCTTCATCATCATCATCGACACATTCTTTAAATCACATATATTAAGCAAGGAATTCATTAGTTAGAAATAAGGCAATACCAATGTACGTTTTAATCCACAAGAACATATTTATTTAAGCAACACAACTGATTTTAACTTCTTCTTCCCGAAAATTTCCTGTGTACTAGGTGATGTGTTGTTGTTACCTGTTTTATAGTCACAAGGCCATGATCCACGGCGAAATTCTCTGCCTGGCGTATGCTATGGAGCTTGTAGAGGAGAAGATTTGGCACTGTTTGTTTTATTAGCACTATGACCCACAACTCTTCCCCCTTACAAGCTACATGTAAGTCAGACCACAACTATGCCTTGCACGACGGCTTTACGCACATAATACAAATAACATCAATACCATAAATACCAGCTGTGAAAGCCTGCGTTGTATACTTGATGTATTAAACGCCAGAATTACATTAACTGCCAATTTATTTGCTGAAATAAGAATTTATCATGTATTTTAAAAAGTGAACTTGTTATGTTTAGGCTACTCGTATGAATTAATTGTTCAAATTTGTTGTATATGTTGAAGTGTTTTGTCCAATTTGTTGCTAATTAAGCTTATGTACACTAACGAAAACAAAATCCCAACACAAAGTAGTTGTCTGAGAGAAATGAAAGTAGGTAGGCGTGGTTCTACATCTGGAAAGTGACATCTGTTCAAATATTGCGCCAGTCGGACAGGAGTGACCCTAGTAGTGTCACTATAAGAATGAACATCAGATTTGCTTTAAATACGCGCTGTAACGGGCATCATCGTTAATTTAATTTTATTCAAGAATGCCTTTAAGACGTCGAATATGCCGTTATCAACAGCTAACTGAGTATGAACTAGGCCGTGTAATAGGGCCACGAGAGGATGACGTTTTCTTCCGCGATACTGCAGGAAGACTTGGCAGGACTGTAGCCACTGTACATGACTGCTGCCAGCTGTGTTCGCGGGAGGTCAGGTCGCAAGAAGGCCAGACTCAGGATGGCGAGATGACACTACCCAGAGGGAAGACCATCATGAACGGCGTATGGCTCTGGCGCATCATAATGCGTCTGCAGCAGCAATTCGAGCAGTCGTTGGCGCCACAGTGACACAATTAAATGTTGCAAATCTGTTACTTCAAGGACAACTCTGAGCCAGACGCCCTCCAGCGGGCCTCGAGCCGCCGTCTTTGGTGACTTTTAGTGTTGTCAAGCGAGGGCTCATTGGAGGGCGGATTGGCGGTATTTTGTGATTACTGATTAAAGTTGGTCCTGCCTCAGTGTCAGTGTTGGCTCTGTGTCGATTCGAAGATGGCCAGGTGAGCGCCTACAACCAGATTGTCTGCCCCCTAGACTCAATGGACCTGCACCTGGTTCAAATGGCTATGAGCACTATGGGACTTAACTTCTGAGGTCATCAGTCCCCTCGAACTTAGAACTACTTAAACCTAACTAGCCTAAGGATATCACACACATCCATGCCCGAGGCAGGAATCGAACTTGCAACCGTAGCGGTCGCGCGGTTCCAGACTGTAGCGCCTAGAACCGCTCGGCCACTGCACCGGCCCTGCACCTGGAATCATGGTCTGGGATTAGATTTCTTATGACATCAGGAGCGCTCTCGTGACTGGAAAATCGTATCTCAGTCAGCTGATTCGACCTGTTGTGCTATCATTATCAACAGCATTCCAGTGGGTATTTTCCAACAGGATAACCCTAACCCACATACTGCTGTCGTAACACAACATACCCTACCGAGTGTCGACATGATGACTTTAGTTGCTGCATCACCAATCCTGTCTCCAATCGAACATGTATGAGACATAGTTGGGCGTCAACTTCAGCGTCATCCACAACCAGCATTAATCGTCCGTATGTTGACTGATCAATCCAATAGGCATGGAGCTCCACTCCACAAACTGACATCTGGCATCTGGGATGCACATTTTCATGCTTGCATTCAACGTTCTGGTTGTTACACTGGGTCTTACTGGGTCAGTATTTCACAATTGCAAGGCTATTCTGGGACTTACATTAATGTGCAATCATCGTTAATCGCTTGAATATGTTACCCATACAAAGGATTCCCGAAATTTTATTACTCTACATGAATTATTTTTGGGTTGGGAATTTTCGTCAGTGTATAATAAAATTAGGAGTTAAATGCAAATCATATCATTTTCTTCGCACTCACTTGAACAGAAAATGGGAAATACGTGCAAAGATATATCTGATATTGCTTTGTCCATATTGCACTCGCAATAGGCAGTGTAATAACTGTCTGACTTCCCACGTAAACCTACTTTAAAAGTTTCAAGAACCAGTATTAAATGAGGAACCACTACATATGTCACCTGAAGGTGTAAGTAGGTTGTTTAGGTTTTTTATGTTGGTAAAGCCACGCAGCGCTCTATATGAAAACCACTGACTGTGCTGTGTGGTCGTGCGGTAGCGTTGTCGCTTCCCACGCCCGGGTTCCGGGGTTCGATTCCCGGCGGGGTCAGGGATTTTCTCTGCCTCGTGATGACTGGGTGTTGTGTGAAGTCCTTAGGTTAGTTAAGTTTAAGTAGTTCTAAGTTCTAGGGGACTGATGACCATAGATGTTAAGTCCCATAGTGCTCAGAGCCATTTGAACCATTTTTGTGCTGTGTGCAATCTGTCACTGGTTGGCATTGTTGGAATATTCGCTATTGTAGTGTTGAGCAGTTGGATGCGAACAGCGCGTAGCGTTTTGCAGTTGGAGGTGAGCCGCCAGCAGTGGTGGATGCGGGGGGAGAGATGGCAGAGTTTTGAGAGTGGACGATCTGGACGTGTGTCCGTCAGAAAAAGGAAAGTTGCCAAACTGGATGTCACAAATTATATATATAATGACTTTTGAACACTGTTAGGGTAACTGCATTGTTTGTTATTCATCAAAGTCTTTCATTTGGTAACTATACCTATCAGTAGTTAGTGCCTTCAGTAGTTAGAATCTTTTATTTAGCTGGCAGTATTGGCGCTCGCTGTATGCAGTTGTTCGAGTAACGAAGATTTTTGTGAGGTAAGTGATTCATGAAAGGTATAGGTTATTGTTAGTGAGGGCCATTCTTTTGTAGGGATTATTGAAAGTCAGATTGCGTTGCGCTAAAAATATTGTGTGTCAGTTTAATGATAATCAGCATAAGTAAAGAGAAAACTGTTTGAGTACGTGGAGTTTTGCTCAGCTGTTTGAAAATCAAATAACCTAGAGGCTTTACAGCATTGTCATTTATAATTTTTTTCTAAGGGGATAGTACAAAGGGACCCCGAAGACACGCTTAAACCAATTCGAGTGAGCACGGAGACTTTTAAATAGCCACCCTTCCCGCTCTGCTGACATGAACGGAATCGGGAGAAACCTTAAACACATGGTTGTATTGGTAGTACCCTCTGTCGTGCACTTCACCGTGATTTTCACATTACAAATGTGTCTGTAGATACTATTTTTCTGTCTCACATGTATCTACACTTTTCTGTAGTTTTTCCGTACGATACATAAATAAAAAAACGTTACGTTAAGCCAACTAAATTGTTGGAAAAATAGCCTCTTCAAATATTTACCACCCATTACATGTGTCTACTGAAAGCTTCCTAGGACTGTCGACTTTACGTGGCGCCAACGACCGTACGCCAGCAATAATTGCGTCCGGCTCGCAGAGCGCGTGTGTACAGGGCGAGTGTGTGTGTTGTGGTGATTAGTGTTGGCACCCAGGTACCGGCAGCCGCCGTGTGTGTCCTTTGATTAGCATGTTTGCGATGCGTCTGTTTGCCGGTCAGCTCCGTGCCGTGTTCGCCGCCAGCGGCCAGTGCTGGGAATTGGCAATTCCGTGGCATTGTCGGGAGCCAGCGAGTGGAAAGGGCCTGGGGCACCACAGCCGTGCCCTCCTCTGCATGAAAGCTCATACAACGCCGCCCTTCCCTCTGTACGGAATGCAGCCACTGGCTGCACAGTACTCCTCTCTGCCAGTTGGTTTCTGCGTCGCATAGCTTTCGAGTTAAATGTACGTTACACTGGCCGGAGTCTGGTCAACGGCCGAACTTAGGCAAACAATTTAGAGACTTGTTGGGCACTAACTGTCAGTTTCACGAGAAGTAAAAATGTACTAACATATAAGGCATTCATTGAACTCACAACGATCTAAAGTTTCTCGTCGCGGCTGGTCCCGGCGGAGGTTCGAGTCCTCCCTCGGGCATGGGTGTGTGTGTGTTTGTCCTTAGGATAATTTACTTTAAGTAGTGTGTAAGCTTAGGGACTGATAACCTTAGCAGTTAAGTCCCATAAGATTTCACATAAATTTGAACATTTTTGTTTCTCCTCGAACAACAGTTCTTACAATACAATATGGACTCCTGTGGTCGTACATTTGAATGGTGCTACTAGGGTAAACAATCCCGGCTGTTTAACTCTAAAAGGTGCCCGTACCCGAAGGAAAAAGGGGGGGAGGGGAGGGAGACGGGCGTGGCCATTCTTGTCCCTTCTGGCTCTCAGGGAAAGGAAAAAATATTGTGTATTCAGGTTTTTTTCTTTCAAGAAAATGGTTAAAAATTTGATAATATGCACGCCGTTAACAGAGCTATAACTGAATTTTTTCTTACGGCCACTTGCGCCATTCATTTTCCGAAATGTCAAAAATTCTCCATAGCCCTTATGTCTAACTTACCTCCCCCTCCCCTACGAACTACAGTGTGGACGCCTATGAATGGGGAGATATGTTAAATTATTAGTAAAACTTTGTAAATTTTGCTACTCCAAATTTTATTGAAAGAAAGTTATTATTTATACTATATCCAATATTTAAGTACAATTTCGTACGCGTTTTTCTATTTAAGAAGTTTAAACTCGCGTTTTGTAAATGTAAATTCATTCAATCTGTAGCACAGTAGGTCCTCATTAGTCTTGTTTTGAAGACGAGTGTCCGTTCGTTTAGTAACGTAGCCAATCAGGCTCTCAGCTGTCACCTGTTCACATCTCCAGAGCGGCAAGTTTCCCTATTTGTTACTACTACTTTATTTCTTAAATTCCGTGCTGGTTTTTTGCATTTAAGAGGTTTAATCTCGAGTTCTTAACTGTAAGTGGAAATTCAGACAACTCAGTAGCACATTTTTCATTTCTTCTGAACAGCTATCTATAGGCCACATTAAGGCTTCAACATTTGTTGCTGATACATCAGGAGGGTAGGGAGCTGCCTGCATATCTAGGTTTCTGTCTGCTTTTACAGTTTTCTGCTCCATTTCGTCTTGCTAGCCTGTGTAGGATGTATACATGCTGTATGCGGACGCAGGAGGAGCTGATCACAGTCTGCGAACACCTGAATGCGCTTTTGGCTACAGTAAGCCGCCTTCAGGCAGCTGCCTGAAGCAGCAGTCGTGAAGATTCAAATGCAATTCGTACATCTGTTGGTCCTGATTTAATTATCTCATTCTGCTTAGAACAGTCTATCACGATACCTTCATAGTAAGAAGTATGGAACCTTGAACACATGTCAAACGCTAGACTGTACACATTCTGATCCCACTGTAGCAGTAAATTGTCATATGGATAGAATTCGAAATTCAGGTAGATTCTGGCATTATATAAATTACAGTTGTGGAATCATTTGCTGAGTTCCCTCTTGTATTGGTCTGCGAAGCAAGTATGATGAACCTTGGTGTTTCCAACTGCACTGAGGTTTTAATAGCCCATGTTTGTCAGCTCTCTGTCGGTAAAACCAGGTACTCAGAAACCTCCCATGAGCGGAAAGTTAATGGCAGGCATGTACCAGTATTCAGAACTTTTAAAAGCTTCAAACGCTTCTCGTCTGCCATAGTGATGTGCAGCATTTTCCATATCATTTTATCGATGGTGATCTGATTCTCCTCTTGAGCTTCTTGTATATATGAGTTGCTATCCGTTGCGTTCCGTACCAGAATAAGCTCCTGTTTAGCATTCATAATAATTCGCTGCATGTCCTCAAACTACCCCATAAGCATTTTTAGAGGTATGCAGGCAATAAATCGGCGGTAGTCTTCTGCTGTTCTGCCCATAGGCTCGTCTATGAACCATCCTGTATTTTCTAAGCCATTCAAATCTGAGTGTGATGACGAGATATATGTTTTAAGAGTTGATGTTGTGCCAACATTACGTGAACGATCAATCTCTACCCCACTGAGTTCAGAATGTATTTCCTGGAACAGGAATGCCAAAGCATTACGTGTTAGCTTTGATCCCATTGTATGACTACCGTCCCTTTTCTTAAATGATCCGTTCAGATATATGAAACTCTTGCATGGAAGAGTTACAGCGTGTTGGTGCTGGATGACAATCTTAATTTCATCATTCTTGTTAAATGTCGTTGAAGTATAAGGTTTATGCGAGAAGTATTCCTGGCGTATGATTCGCTCATTATATTCCACTGGGTGAGATGTATCGAGAGACGACGTCACTGTGAGATTTCAAGTCCACTGATTAATGAAACTCGTAGTTCGCACGTCTTATCACCTCGGGGTTCTGCTGCGAAGTGGTATGCTGTGCGCTGTGTCCGCTGGTTTTGTACCTTACGCCCATCTTGTCGTAGATGTAGTCGTGCAATGATTGCCTCACCACGAAAGTCAACAAGTTGGTTATTCTGATCCACTATACGCAGCTCAAGATAGTCCAGTGTATGAACTGTCACTGGAAGGTATATAGCGGTGGTAGGAGTCTCAACAATCTTATACCCTGTTCCAACTGATGGGAAGAATTTGTAAACTAAATGAAAAAATCTATAGTTGAAATTTGAGTTCGTAGCAATGTTACGCTCAACACGGATTGTACTGACAGGGAGAATATTCACTATCTGATCAGATTTGTAAAATTTAGTAGGATCCGTCTTCAAAACCTGTCCCTTCGTGAAACACAGTATTGGGCCTATTGAAGCTTTCTCCTTCAAGTCAATCGAAGCATTCACCGTCCTTATTTCAGATTTAAGTGTATTGATGTTTGCACGGAGTTCAGTTCCTTTTACAGACCGTCTTAAAACTTCGTTTTAATCGTGAATATCGTATGCACCGGTTCAGTTTCTACAATTTCGTTTTTACTATTAATTTCGAGGTGCAGTTTACTGTTAGCGTCTGTAATATTTAGGATGGTGTTGTATGTCTCCAGTCCAAACAGCGCCATGCTCCAGTGTCCAATGCTTAAATCAATTGGTTCAAAAAAATGGCTCTGAGCACTATGCGACTTAACTTCTGAGGTCATCAGTCGCCTAGAACTTAAAACTAATTAAACCTAACTAACCTAAGGACATCACACACATCCAACCCCGAGGCAGGATTCGAACCTGCGACCGTAGCGGTCGCTCGGCTATAGACTGCAGCGCCTAGAACCGCACGGCCACTCCAGCCGGCTAAATCAATTGATGGGAAGTAATTCGCACGTAGTACAGACGATCGTTCTTTTAATGTCAGAGTGTACGACATTGCATCGAAACATCATCTGGTGAATGGGTGCTTAATACCCAGCCATATAATATCATTCGTAAACGTCAGGAGGAACCCGATGCATAGATGACCACACAGGAATGTATTTGTCTTGGTAGCCTCGAAAACTGTAGAACACATCTCTTCTGCCTGTGAAGTAACGTTGTAATTCCTCTGTGGGTTACATGTCGCCGAATGAGTTGAAATAGTAGCTAGTAGCCTTTTTTTTTGTTTTTTGTTTTTTTTTTTTCTACCCAGTGAGTTCTAGGTCCTCCTGCTACATCCATATTCATAATCCCACATTCTCCAGATTTCCACATAGTATTCGTTAATGTATCCCGCATAAACACATATCGGAATCACGGAATGTTGAAATTCTTCGTGACAAACCTAAGCAGATCTGTATTCGTAAGGGCCCTGTCTGCTAGGACCGTTAGGGGGCTTTTTTCGTTTATTAAGAGATCTAGTCCTTTCTTGTATGGCTTCAAGTATAGCCCTTTTCCGGTGGCTGCCGCCTCCATCATGCTGCTATGTCTTCGTGACTCCTGCAGTTGTTCCTGAGAGCTTCGAGCATTCTTGACTGTCCTGACAATAGCCACAGCACATCCCAGCCAGTACACCCACTGCTGAGAAACCGGCTAAGACAGGAATGAGGAAGGGAATGCTTTCATCCAACGTCTTGGGTATTGGTAGAACCCTGTGTGGTTTAATTGATCTTTTCTTCTCGCTCTTTCTGCTTCAGGGCGCTTTTAACTGCATAGAAGGCGGCCAAAATACTGCTTTTCACGCACCCTTTGGTTTTCATCTTCTTCTTTAGCGCCCTATGTGTGGCGCTAATAATTTGGCTGAACTTCTTCACACCCAATCCCACCTTAACTTTACCACCCATAGTTTTTTCAACTGCAAATGCTGCAGTGAGTTGTCCTATACCAACATCCTTTCTCGCACGTATTGCCTTAGCTTTATCAGCTAAAATTCGATCAGCGGTGTGACGATCTTTACTTGCTGCGTAAGCGATGTCGTGTTCCATACACAGTTCGTCGAGTAGATTTATCCCCTTATCACCGTGTGCAATCTTTTTTGAAATTTTGTTCTAGTTCCTAAGCAGTTATGTCAAGGAATGTGTAATTCGACTGGTAGTTTGTCGAGAATACCGCCTCCTCCTCTAATGCGTCTCCTATCACACATGCTGTGCTACTGAGGTGCTTGTGGTCTGTGCTTCCTTTTATATAACAAATCCTCAACATTGATCCAACTGTTTTGTGATGCGGGACACACATCTGGATCCGAGCCCTTATGTAACTCTTGTGTGTAAAAGTATCCTGCAATTTCAGTACCACTGCTGTTCTTTAAGAGGTAGGTTCTAGGATTCGTTCTCTGCACTTTGGAAACTGTGAATATCTCGGTTGACGAGCTTGGCATGTATGACTTCCCTAATGCCGCCTTGTGTTTTGTAATACGTACTAAATCACCTACATTAAATTGCTGTTTGCGCGGGTCTAACATTTTAATACGATTGTATATTGTATCTAGAAGTCTGTTATCAAGAACATCGATTGGTCTCATTTTTATTGGGCGATGTTTGGTTCGATTATACTGTGCAATTATTTGCGGGAGGATATAGATTCATTTGTATGAGCCACGAAGATTGAGTTGCATCCACATTTGGGTTTTCACTGTTGTGTTCAGACGTTTCACGATACTCGCCTTCAAGTGGCTGAACATCGAGTAGTAATGTATTCCATACCGCTCCATCACACCCTTAAAATATCTCATGTAAAACTCACTGCCGTGATCGGTTAGAATATTGTCTGGGCTTCGATTCGTCCCTGTCTGCAGCAATTCATCAAACACATGCGCGACTTCCTTCCCTTTTTTCTCTTTCACAGGTAATGCCCAGGCATATTTAGAATAAGTATCAATGACCATCAGAATATATTTGAATCCGTTATTCACACGTGAATATTTCCTGATGTAATAAGATCCGCCTGCCACAGGAGAGATTCAGTAACTGGTTTAAAGATTTCTCGCAGTGTCTGCTCCCGATTCAAATGCCCTAACCTCAGCAACTGCAATTTCTCGCGAACGGCCTTCCATACCTCGATGACTATATGGTTCAAATGGCTCTGAGCACTATGGGACTTAACTGCTGTGGGCATCAGTCCCCTAGAACTTAAAACTACTTAAACCTAACTAACTTAAGGACATCACACACATCCATGCCCGAGGCAGGATTCGAACCTGCGACCGTAGCGGTCGCGCGGTGCCAGACTGTAGCGCCTAGAACCGTTCGGCCACTTCGGCCGGCGATGACTATATGCTTAGTCGACATCTCGTTGTGTACTAATCTTCTGTGCAGAGTGAGGTTCTATATATCTGCTCTTCTTCTTCTAATGCTGCTCCCCCTTCTCGGTAACAGCTATTTTCCTTCAGCTAACTTCCCTATTTTCTTTTCAATTGGGTTAGCCCGTTCGTACAATGTCCTGTTCTCAGTGACAGCTATTTCCCCTTCACTTAAGCCGTTTACTTTATTCTCGATTGCATTAACCCGATCATTCAGTGTATTGTTCAGTCTCAGAAGTGTTTTACAATACGTCTCTAGTTCCTTGCGTACGCCTCCAACTTCATGTTCGAGAGTTTCAGTTTTCTCATCCATGTACAAGCGAATGTTTTGTCTATGAACACAAACCCCATGAAACTGAGTTCCCGGCTTGCGTGCGAATTTATCCGTGGTGATGCGTATACTGGTATACTAATCTCTTTGCATGGCTGTATATATAGGAACTCTTGGGAGTTCCGTCTGGACCTGCCATAATTCAGTTTTCTTGTTTTATCAATAACGAGAAACGCATGTTGTGACTGATTCCAGCAATCTGCAAATATCTTTATAAAACGATTGAACGACATGTCGGTGCCTACATGAGCCTGGTAAATAAGTTTTAAATTCAGATTGTCCTGTTTGAATGCTATAATTAGATTTGCATTATCCCTCGCCAGCTGTTTTGGGATTCTGGAATATGTCTGACTCAGATAAAATTCATCAACTGCCATATGGCGACCGGAACAGAAATATAAACTAATCTGATCTTGGTTTTCCACAGCAACATCGACAAATACGAACACTGTGTTTGGCTTTACTTTTTTCGGTGGAGGGATATCACTGCTCTTACTGAATTTCGTCGTGTATGTCACACCATCTACACCCTGCAGAATCTACTGTAACACTTGGTATTTGGGCTGAAACAGTGTTTTTGAAAATACACGTGCATGCTCAAAGTGGACTCCACTCGGATGTGCTAGCAGCGACGTAAGAACATCTGCCTTGCCGCAGTTGGATGGACCTACAATTATTGCACGTATGTTGTAGAGAAGGTGTACGCCATTCTTCTTCTTCCGGTCTTCTAGAGCACCATCACAGCTCCAGTCGCTTACAACAAAGTCTTGATACTTCACCCACCCTACCATAATACCTACTACGTCACTATGCTCTTTTTTATGACACCGACCGTTTCGGGAACTGGCGTGCAATGGGCTTTTACAGAGGATTTAATTAAATGGCATAATTTTCTGCTGTTGCACATTTCCAGTGGCAATACTGGGGCAATAGCTTTAGAACTTACAATATAATTGGAGGTAAGAAATTTAAGAAAATAATGGTTATACACATTTTTTATTGAGTAATCATATACAGGCTGTACTACATCAAATGCTTCTTTCATTATATTAACTCCAGTAGAGAAAATAGAAAATAACGCCTTCTTGAAAGCACAGAATTAAGTAAGTTTTTCTCTCTAACTTATTGGCAGTACATTAGTTTTCTCCAGCACCACGTTGACCCACTGTTCGAAGTCGTCTACATGCACACTGTTCATAGTTAGATACTCTGCAATGTCTCTATACACAGCTTTAACACGGGGCAGCTGTCTGTTCAGTCTTCCCAACACAATGGATAGAACCATCTGTAGATCTAAAATGTTTTGAACGGTGGAGTGCCGTAGATAAATGGATGTGTCACCTGATTCCACACAGAGTGCAGAGTCATCGTACACTGTTGTAATGGATTAAGCAGCACAGTAAATGTCCAGAGGAGGTCGGCTCGGATGATACCCGGCGGTTAACTACTGCTTGATTACGCTTTTGCACGATACAGTTCATCCCATTCCACCTTGGTAATTCGCACTTTCATATTTTCAGTTGCATTCTCGATCTCTATAACAATACGCCATTCTGTGTCTGTGGTTGCTTCTATACCAATATGTAAACGTTTCGAACCACTAGCGGTCAAATTATACACTGAAGGGAAGAGTAGTGGAGCACAGGGTTTAATTGGTATCTTCTCGTCAACTACATCCTCACTTTTTCCACGCAGTATCACTGGAATACTCTGCGATGGCGCGTATGACGGAGGCCAGTACCGACCTGCGTCATGCTGATTAGGACCCCCTGTGAACTTCAGCGAAACAGGGGCTGGCTTTTTTTTTTTTTTTTTTTTTTTTTTTTTTTTTTTTTTTTTTTTTTTTTTTTTTTTTTTTTTTTGTCATCAGTCTACTGACTGGTTTGATGCGGCCCGCCACGAATTCCTTTCCTGTGCTAACCTCTTCATCTCAGAATAGCACTTGCAACCTACGTCCTCAATTATTTGCTTGACGTATTCCACTCTCTGTCTTCCTCTACAGTTTTTACCCTCTACAGCTCCCTCTAGTACCATGGAAGTCATTCCCTCATGTCTTAGCAGATGTCCTATCATCCTGTCCCTTCTCCTTACCAGTGTTTTCCACATATTCCTTTCCTCTCCGATTCTGCGTAGAACCTCCTCATTCCTTACCTTATCAGTCCACCTAATTTTCATCATTCGTCTATAGCACCACATCTCAAATGCTTCGATTCTCTTCTGTTCCGGTTTTCCCACAGTCCATGTTTCACTACCATACAATGCTGTACTCCAGACGTACATCCGCAGAAATTTCTTCCTCAAATTAAGGCCGGTATTTGATATTAGTAGACTTCTGTTGGCCAGAAATGCCTTTTTTGCCACAGCGAGTCTGCTTTTGATGTCCTCCTTGCTCCGTCCGTCATTGGTTATCTTACTGCCTAGGTAGCAGAATTCCTTAACTTCATTGACTTCGTGACAATAACCCTGATGTTAAGTTTCTCGCTGTTCTCATTTCTACTACTTCTCATTACCTTCGTCTTTCTCCGATTTACTCTCAAACCATACTGTGTACTCATTACACTGTTCATTCCGTTCAGCAGATCATTTAATTCTTCTTCACTTTCACTCAGGATAGCAATGTCATCAGCGAATCGTATCATTGATATCCTTTCACCTTGTATTTTAATTCCACTCCGGAACCTTTCTTTTATTTCCATCATTGCTTCCTCGATGTACAGATTGAAGAGTAGGGGCGAAAGGCTACAGCCTTGTCTTACACCCTTCTTAATACGAGCACTTCGCTCTTGATCGTCCACTCTTATTATTCCCTCTTGGTTGTTGTACATGTTGTATATGACCCGTCTCTCCCTATAGCTTACCCCTACTTTTTTCAGAATCTCGAACAGCTTGCACCATTTTATATTGTCGAACGCTTTTTCCAGGTCGACAAATCCTATGAGAGTGTCCTGATTTTTCTTTAGCCTTGCTTCCATTATTAGCCGTAACGTCAGAATAGCCTCTCTCGTCCCTTTACTTTTCCTAAAGCCAAACTGATCTTCACCTAGCGCATTCTCAATTTTCTTTTCCATTCTTCTGTATATTATTCTTGTAAGCAGCTTCGATGCATGAGCTGTTAAGCTGATTGTGCGATGATTCTCGCACTTGTCAGCTCTTGCCGTCTTCGGAATTGTATGGATGATGCTTTTCCGAAAGTCAGATGGTATATCGCCAGACTCATATATTCTACACACCAACGTGAATAGTCGTTTTGTTGCCACTTCCCCCAATGATTTTAGAAATTCTGATGGAATGTTATCTATCCCTTCTGCCTTATTTGACCGTAAGTCCTCCATAGCTCTTTTAAATTCCGATTCTAATACTGGATCCCCTATCTCTTCTAAATCGACTCCTGTTTCTTCTTCTATCACATCAGACAAATCTTCACCCTCATAGAGGCTTTCAATGTATTCTTTCTACCTATCTGCTCTCTCCTCTGCATTTAACAGTGGAACTCCCGTTGCACTCTTAATGTTATCACCGTTGCTTTTAATGACACCAAAGGTTGTTTTGACTTTCCTGTATGCTGAGTCTGTCCTTCCGACAATCATATCTTTTTCTATATCTTCACATTTTTCCTGCAACCATTTCGTCTTAGCTTCCCTGCACTTCCTATTTATTTCATTCCTCAGCGACTTGTATTTCTGTATTCATGATTTTCCCGGAATATGTTTGTACTTCCTCCTTTCATCAATGAACTGAAGTATTTCTTCTGTTACCCATGGTTTCTTCGCAGCTACCTTCTTTGTACCTATGTTTTCAAGCCGGCCGTTGTGGCCGTGCGGTTCTAGGCGCTTCAATCTGGAACCGCGTGACCGCTACGGTTGCAGGTTCGAATCCTGCCCTGGCATGGATGTGTGTGATGTCCTTAGGTTGGTTAGGTTCAAGTAGTTCTAAGTTCTAGGGGACTGATGACCACAGATGTTAAGTCCCATACTGCTCAGAGCCATTTGAACCAGCCACCTATGTTTTCCTTCCCAACTTCTGTGATGGCCCTTTTTAGAGATGTCCATTCCTCTTCAACTGTACTGCCTACTGCGCTATTCCTTATTGCTGTATCTATAGCGTTAGAGAACTTCAAAACGTATCTCGTCATTCCTTAGTACTTCTGTATCCCACTTCTTTGCGTATTGATTCTTCCTGACTAATGTCTTGAACTACAGCCTACTCTTCATCACTACTATATTGTGATCTGAGTCTATATCTGCTCCTGGGTACGCCTTACAATCCAGTATCTGATTTCGGAATCTCTGTCTGACCATGATGTAATCTAATTGAAATCTTCCCGTATCTCCCGGCCTTTTCCAAGTATACCTCCTCCTCTTGTGATTCTTGAACAGGATATTCCCTATTACTAGCTGAAACTTGTTACAGAACTCAATTAGTCTTTCTCCTCTTTCATTCATTGTCCCAAGCCCATATTCTCCTGTAACCTATTCTTCTACTCCTGCATTCCAGTCTCCCATGACTATTAGACTTTCGTCCCCCTTTACATACTGCATTTCCCTTTCAATGTTCTCATACACTTTCTCTATCTGTTCATCTTCAGCTTGCGACTTCGGCATGTATACCTGAACTATCGTTGTCGGTTTTGGTCTGCTGTCGATTCCGATTAGAACCACACGGCCACTGAACTTCAAATGGCCCTGAGCACTATGGGACTCAACTGCTGTGGTCATAAGTCCCCTAGAACATAGAACTACTTAAACCTAACTAACCTAAGGACATCACACACATCCATGCCCGAGGCAGGATTCGAACGTGCGACCGTAGCGGTCGTGCGATTCCAGACTGTAGCGCCTTTTACCGCTCGGCCACTCCGGCCGGCGGTCACTGAACTGTTCACAGTAACACACCCTCTGCCCTACCTTCCTATTCATAACGAATCCTACACCTGTTATACCATTTTCTGCTGCTGTTGATATTACCCGATACTTATCTGGCCAGAAATCCTTGCATTCCTTCCACTTCACTTCACTGACCCCTACTATATCTAGATTGAGCCTTTGCATTTCCCTTTTCAGATTTTCTAGTTTCCCTACCACGTTCAAGCTTCTGACATTCCACGCCCCGACTCGTAGAACGTTATCCTTTCGTTGATTATTCAATCTTTTTCTCATGGTAACCTCGCCCTTGGCAGTCCCCTCCCGGAGATCCGAATGGGGGACTATTCCGGAATCTTTTGCCAATGGAGAGATCATCATGACACTTCTCCACTTACGGGCCATATGTCCTGTGGATACACCTTACGTGTCTTTAATGCAATGATTTCCATTGCCTTCTGCATCCTCACGTCGTTGATCATTGCTGATTCTTCTGCCTTTAGGGGCAATTTCCCACCCCTAGGACAAGAGAGTGCCCTGAACCTCTATCCGCTCCTCTACCCTCTTTGACAAGGCCGTTGGGAGAATGAGGCTGACTTCTTATGCTGGAAGTCTTCGGCCGCCAATGCTAATTATTTATCAAAATTTTGGCAGTGGCGGGGATCGAACCCGGGACCGAAGACGTTTTGATTATGAATCAAAGACGCTACCCCTAGACCACGGGTACAACCTGGCTAGGAGCCTTCAATCGACAATAACAACTGATTATCCTGCTCCATCAAGCCGATTAGGTGCGCGACAAGATCCCAGGATGCTGCAGCTGTTGCAGGCCCCGACGGACTGGAACACGTCGCTGCTGCAGACCCTGACAGGTTAGAGGACGTCGCATCAGCTGATGTGCAAGGAGTAAAAATCGTTACAAGCGCTAATAGAAGCACCAAGAACCACACACGGCAGTGAACACAGACATTAAGCATTGGGTACTTACTCTAACGGGGCTTCTTCGTATTCTGTTGCTACTGTGGTTGGAAGGTGCTGGACGATCTCGACTTGCGCTTCCTTCTGAGTGACTGACTGCAACTGAGGCTGCGCAGCTGCAGGGCCCACCTCATATCTCCGTTGTGATCTGATGCTGTGTTCCTATTGACGTCATCCAATGGGTGAGAGTGGTCGTGGATGGGAGATGGGGTGCGCGTGGTCGGGGCCGGGAATGGGGCGGTTAATTGCTCAATTCAATTAATATGCACATCAATTTGATATTAAAATCGCACTTGTGCCGCCAACTCCCTACCACTCACGTTCAGACTGCGACGATCAAACTTTTAAGAAAATTCCAGATTTCCAACCGCTTGTCGTTAAATCCATCGCACGATATTTCTACCGGGCACCTGCCAGTGATCTTCAAGTGAGCCATCGAAGACTGACGGTCTTACTCCCTTCCGCCACTTACAGCGCGCTGCGGGTATCTACATCTACATCTGACGGTGTGTGGCGGAGGGTACCCTGAGTACCTCTATCGGTTCTCCCTTTTGTTCCAGTCTCGTATTGTTCGTGGAAAGAAGGATTGTCGGTATGCTTCTGTGTGGGCTCTAATCTCTCTGATTTTATCCACATGGTCTCTTCGCGAGATATACGTAGGAGGGAGCAATATACTGCTTGACTCTTCGTTCTCGAAACTTTAACAAAAGCCCGTACCGAGCTACTGAGCGTCTCTCCTGCAGAGTCTTCCACTGGAGTTTATCTATCATCTCCGTAACGCTTTCGCGATTACTAAATGATCCTCTAACGAAGCGCGCTGCTCTCTGTTGGATCTTCTCTATCTCTTCTATCAACCCTATCTGGTACGGATCCCACGCTGCTGAGCAGTATTCAAGCAGTGGGCGAACAAGCGTACTGTAACCTACTTCCTTTGTTTTCGGATTGCATTTCCTTAGGATTCTTCCAATGAATCTCAGTCTGGCATCTGCTTTACCGACGATCAACTTTATATGATCATTCCATTTTAAATCACTCCTAATGCGTACTTCCAGATAATTTATGGAATTAAGTGCTTCCAGTTGCTGACCTGCTATTTTGTAGCTAAATGATAAGGGGTCTATCTTTCTATGTATTCGCAGCACATTACACTTGTCTACATTGAGATTCAATTGCCATTCCCTGCACCATGCGTCAATTCGCTGCAGATCCTCCTGCATTTCAGTAGAATTTTCCATTCCATTGTTACAATCTCTCGATACACCACAGCATCATCTGCAAAAAGCCTCAGTGAACTTCCGATGTCATCCACAAGGTCATTTATTTATATTGTGAATAGCAACGGTCCTATGACACTCCCCTGCGGCACACCTGAAATCACTCTTACTTCGGAAGACTTCTCTCCATTGAGAATGACATGCTGCGGTCTGTTATCTAGGAACTCTTCAATCCAGTCACACAATTGGTCTGATAGTCCATATGCTCTTACTTTGTTCATTAAACGACTGTGGGGAACTGCATCGAACGCCTTGCGGAAGTCAAGAAACACGGCGTCTACCTGTGAACCCGTGTCTAAGGCCCTCTGAGTCTCGTGGACGAATAGCGCGAGCTGGGTTTCATACGACCGTCTTTTTCGAAACCCATGCTGACTCCTACAGAGTAGATTTCTAGTCTCCAGAAAAGCCATTATAGTCGAACATAATACGTGTTCCAAAATTCTACAACTGATCGACGTTAGAGATATAGGTCTATAGTTCTGCACATCTGTTCGACGTCCCTTCTTGAAAACGGGGATGAACTGTGCCCTTTTCCAATCCTTTGGAACGCTACGCTCTTCTAGAGACCTACTGGTATCCCATCAGGTCCAGCGGCCTTTCCTCTTTTGAGCGATTTTAATTGTTCCTCTATCCCTCTGTCGTCTATTTCGATATCTAGCATTTTGTCATCTGTACGACAATCTAGAGAAGGAACTACAGTGCAGTCTTCCTCTGTGAAACAGCTTTGGAAAAAGACATTTAGTATTTCGGCCTTTAGTCTGTCATCCTCTGTTTCAGTACCATTTTGGTCACAGAATGTCTGGACATTTTGTTTTGATCCACCTACTGTTTTAAGACCAAAATTTCTTAGGATTTTGTGCCAAGTCAGTACACAGAACTTTACTTTCGAATTCATTGAACGCCTCTCGCATAGCCCTCCTCACACTACATTTCGCTTCGCGTAATTTTTGTTTGTCTGCAAGGCTTTGGCTATGTTTATGTTTGCTGTGAAGTTCCCTTTGCTTCCGCAGCAGTTTGCTAACTCGGTTGTTGTACCACGGTGGCTCTTTTCCATCTCTTACGATCTAGCTTGGCACATGGTATTTCGCTCATGCGTCAGAATTCAAGTTGACAGGCAGTCTACGCTTCCCGGCGGCAGCACCCCCGCCAATGGCACCGTGGATCTCAGCTGTTTTCTGCATTAACATTCGCCGCAGTCTTTGACACGTTCTGTCGTCTTCGATTAGAAGAAAACTTTACAGGTATGCTCTCTTACTACAAACATGTGAGGCCATCTGTTCCCCTTAAAGGTACCTGAAATGAATTTTAGAATTTCTCAGCAAACTGAATGTTCAAATCGAATCCGTTCTAATCGAACATCGCGGAATGCACCAACGGCCGCGGCAAGCGGTGACGCAAGAGTAGAGCTGAGTTCCTTGGTTCCACCAGCGAGGGCGTGCCGCCATAAAGTGTGGACCGTCTGTCAACTTGAATTTTGACGCGTGTGCGGAATACACACATTGTGCTATGTATGGCGGAACAGAGCAAGTCTTCGTATCCCATAGTCATACTCATTATAGCACCTTCATCATCACAATTTTTCCGTGTGTCACTCAGTATCATCATTGTATCCTGACATCATTCACGTTTAGCTGTAATACAAAATCGCCAAACGAGTTTTAAAAATCATCAATATTTTCATCTATATCTGTTTTACAAATCTCGTTTATTGTCACTTGTTTTTATGTGAAAGTCGTCACTATCGTCTACCTACATATATTCCATAATAACATCTGTCATTGTCACCTTTTATACGTTTTAACCATTTCTGTAACCCTTGACTGAAAAGCGGTTTTTGACCGTTGCCAGCCCGCCCCTGTTATAGGGATCAGAAACAACAGTAAAGAATAAAAGAAGTCTTCATCAGTCTTATGGCTCACCTGAAGACGACTGGCAGCGGCCCAGTTGAAATATAGTGCGATGAATTGAAAGACGGCCGGGTGCAAGCCGAACTTTGTTTACTTGCTCCCATGGAAGTGGACCATGATTGGCCGTGGAAGATTTTGTGGACAGACGAAGCCGACTTCCATCTGACGGGATGTATCAATACACAGAATTGTCGATAGGAGCCACGGAAAATCCACACGCAAGTTGACCAGCACAACTTAACCTTGAAAAGGTCACTGTGTGATACGGGTTTACAGCATCCTTTATCATAGGGGCGTTATTTTTTGAAGAGATAGTTGTTTCCGGTCCTGTTACCTGTACCGTCACCGGTAAGCGCTATGAGTGTCTTTTGCGTAACCGCGTCTTTCCAGCTCTCCAACAGCGTGGATGTGTGAATGGGATCATTATTACGCAAGATGGCGCACCTCCGCACATTGTAAATCCAGTTAAGCAGCTGCTGAAGCGCCATTTTGGAAATTCTAGAATTATCAGCTGTCATTTCCCTACAGCCTGGCCGTCCGAATTACCTTATTTTAATCTATGTGACTTCTGGTTGTGGGGCTATCTTAAAGATAGCTCCATTGAAGGCACGCGTTGCGCAACACATTCTGAACGTGACCCCGGAAGCACTTCGATCAGTTGTGGAACTTGCTGTTTGCCGATTTTAACTTGTTGCAGAAAACGGTGGACAGCATATTGGACATGTTTTGCGCCAGTCACACGGAAATTAATCATTCGATTTGATTTTGATTGATGCTTTTTATGCGATTTATGGCCTGAGGACAATTAACAACTGATGTGATTGATGCTTTTTACTCGGTTTTTGGCCTCAGGACAATTAAAAACCGATTTGTCCCATCATATGTGATATGAGCTTGCTGTGGTGGATGCTCTTACGTAACTAATAGTAACAGACCTGTACACGCATGCACATTGAGTAGTACAGTTTGTTTAATGTCAAACGTACATCTTAGGCATTGTTCCATGATTCATTTGTCATTTGTAGTCGACCAGCATTAAATTATGATGCTTACAGCGCCATCTATTGCCATATTTTGTAACTATTTATTTTTCTTCTGCCATACGTTTCCCCCTTCTCCGATAATATTCCGTCGCAGCTTGACGTCATTCTGACCAGTGGTGTTATTTCTACAGCTGTTTGAAAGCTTAATTATAAACACCCTGCACATAAATTATTTGGCGGACAGGATGGGCAGCCAGTAAAGTGATACGCACATTTCATTTCATTTTACTGCTACGTGAGCGCATTCGCGAGTAGCAGCTAGAATACCACCACCCGGTATAGCTGAAGAGTTTTTGTGGGGATACAACAATAAAATGCGACGGTAAGCCCGAGAAACACATTTAGAACTACTACTATAAGCCTCGTAAACGAAAGTCTCATAAAGCGCACAGTCTTAACAGAGCTCGGTTGCGAGAGTTACTCGAATTCAACAAACCTCTGAGCAATCTCATGTCCGTCGGCACTTGGATACTGAACGCCAGGTGGCATTATTGAGCTATAGAGGCTTTAGAACGGTCACAAACGTGCCTCATTTTAGACGCTGAGCGTCACGCGTCTCTTATAGCTTCCGAGACGCTTGAACACTCACAAGTTGTCACAACAGACCTATACAACGTACCTATACATGTTAAACGTGGAAGGGTTCTGGTGAATTAGCATTTTATTATGATCTTTTAACTGACTATGTTAATTATAAATTCGTCATCTTATGGGGCTGAATCAAAAATGTAGGCACTATGGCGCACTGAAACGGAAGGAAGAAACGGTAGGTACGTGTTGCTCTAATGGCGAAATCTCACACCCAATACTATTTGCGCCAGAGGAACCCCTAAAAACTCTACTTTCAGGCGAATGTGATGAATTAAGGCATGTTTGAACATAATTAAAAATGTACAGCATGCTTTTATATTCGAAATACCGTAAAATAGAAATACGTTCGTTACGTACGTACATACTCGAACTGCATACATTTTTTGTACATATGTCTCTACATCACTGTACAGGGTGAGTCACTAACTATTGCCACTAAGAATAACTGCGACTGTACGGTAGGAGCTGAAAATTTTGTAGGACAAAGGTTGCATGGGTCAACGGGGGCCATAATATGGCGTTGGTTTTTTGTTGCTGGGTTGGGTCTCTTTATTTCTTCACAGTTGTTTTTCTTATACGCACATCTTGGACTGAACTGCCTAGTGAAGACTTCACTATCGTTGTAGCCACAGCCATGGAGAACCCCCAGCCCAGAGTTTGGAATACAGAGTTTTTGTTCAGTACAGAATTCACCTACAATTGCGGAAGTAATTTCTATGATTCCGCAAAATACTCGTTTAACCAGCTGTAGGACCATATAGCTGATCGCAGTGAGACAATGCTATGACAATTGCCAGCTTCTCTTTAGAAAATGAAACACAAAGCATTCCATCATGGAGCACTGGCTTCATTCGTTTGTTAAGATGCTCTGGTTTCCGTAACGATGGGCACCGGGCTGTTCTACGGATCAAAAGAAGGCGAGAAAAGCCGCTCTTGTGCGCCATGCCGACTTCCTTGATCGCCTACTTCTTGACAAGATGGGTACGGGGGGTTTATGAACTGTTTTGGAATCAAATTCCCCGTCACAGTCTTCTTAACGTAATCAACCGTAGCTAAATGCAGCTCACCATGGAGCATTGTTAGGTTTCACAGAAGGCAATGTGCTGTATCTTCTAAACGACGCTATGCTTTAAAATTTTATGTCCGCATTATCACTTTAGAGAAAGACTATTCAAAGGCTCTTTATGGTTGGTTTTATTTTTTATTTTTTTTTTATAACCAACTTCTGATTATTTTCTTCTTCTGGCTTCTGACATTCAGTACCAATGACCATTATTAATAAATAAACAAAATTATATTCTCTAAGTATTTTGTTGCTTTATTTCCTAGTTTATTGATCATTTTGCTGCAAACATGTTAAATATAATCATTTCAAAAGTGTGTCGCATCCACAATCATTTTAATAATGTAAAAAGGTTTGCTTTGAAGATAATCACGAGTCATAATTACCTTATAAGTATCAAAGTAATATATTTAGAACAAACATAAATATTGAGTTTGTAACCATCAGTTCTCTGGAATACAATAATCTCTTTGTGTCACCTACAAATTTTAGTTGTTGTGGCATTGGACGTCTGAAAACTGATCAAGTAATTTATATCACTTCTCAGGAAAAATTTCTGCGCATGCCTACGGTCCAATATCAATTAAGAAACCATTCAGCAATGAATGATGATGGAGAATTGAGCTAAGATCATATTCGTTATTACAAATATGCAACATATACGAACTGAACGTCACTATAATACATCAATCATTGTCTCTTTCACTGGAGCTGGGGCAGTTGCAAATGATGGTTACGTTGCGAATTAATACATGCGTAGTATATTAAATCTTCATTACCGTTCCGTTCCAATGAGTTCAGAAAAATTTCCCTGGAATGCTGGAACGCCCTTCCGGTCGGAGTTCATCTCTGCTGTCAGATCTAGCGTGACTCAGTGAGTGCCAGTAATGGACTGGCGGATATCATGTATGGAGCAGGTATTATTAAATATGCTTGTCTATGGGTTGGAAAATTCCAATTCTGCTCGTCGATAAAAGCGGACTGATTGCTGGTGTACAGTGGCTGTAAACGTGCTGAATATCGGTTATCGAGAATAAAAGAGACGACAGAAGAAAGTATAGCTGATACACCGAGGAAAGCTCTTTCCAAGACGAAATTACTGACACTTGGCTCAGATTATGTCTCTTTTGCTGTGACACATTTTCAAATACAAATATCCATCGCAGTCACTGCGAAATTAATATACACTTGGACTGACAAGCAGTATCTCTGCTGCTAGCTGATAGTTAATTTGCAAACTATTGTTTTACAGTTATTTGCGGGGCTGCTACAGGCAGAAAACACTAATTTCAACGAATTAATAATTTTCACCTATAATGAATCTACAAAAACCACAGACCACGTCAGCATGTGGGATGGTTAGTATTTCCACCGTACGTACGACAAGAAAACAGTGTGTGCGTGTGTGTGTGTGTTACAAATATACTTATGTACAATTAGCTAAATGTTGTAATTAGACAGGTATCGCATAAAATAATTTTGACAGCTTGAATGGGATCATCAAATGCCATGACAATTACATCCCATTTATATTTTAATATAATATTTCTCTATGTATTTGGTGTATGGCAGGCTAACAATTACAAAAAATTGCAAAATATTTATCATACTGTTACGACCGAACTATAAAAGAAGCTGTAAAGATCTAAGCATTTTCTTGGGACTGAGAGCATACTTCCAATTACGAACTTAGATTTATTGTAGCATATAAGAAATTAGAATAAGTTGGTTTGATAGTTATGAGTTGTAAAAATGATGGGGATAGCCTCATTGTATTTAAAGTCATGGCAGGAATCAGTTACAATTTTGCGGTTGTAAGGTACGATTCGGAGAGGATTACGGTTGGACACGATTTCGGTTCGAGTGATGTATCGACTACACAGTTCTAAGGTCACTAAAAGTGTTCAGTTCCAACATTTAGGAAATATCACTAGCAGAGCTATTCGATATCGTGCAAACTCCGGTGCAATCAACACTTACAATTATGGTTGTCTGTAGAGATACAAACTTCTTCCTATTTGAGAAAGTTCATTCTGGAATGTCACTTAGTGTAGTGTATTGAAATAGTTTGTCTATTTCACGCTTTGTTTTTAAATTTAAATCTAATCAAGTGAACCTAATAAAGACTTAAAGAAAATCTCACAGTTAGTTGGTTGATTCTTGGCAGTATAGAAGGCTATCCATCCCGATTAAATAAGCTACCTGTAGCCTGAATGCTGTTCGGTCAAATAAACTTCTGTTCAAACTAATGTGTTGGCGAACGTTATTTATGTCATTAATATCAAGTCCTAATTTACATGAAGTTATTTAGTTACTATCTCCAAATTACTTGAGTATGATCGTATTCAGCTACGTGTTGTCTTCCCCAAGCAATTGAAGAGCTTCTCAAGTCTCCACACCATCGCACGAGGAGAGGTTTGTATAATCTGTGACTAGACTTATTAAGGCTTACAGAACGTGTGGAGTCTTAGTTGTCATACAAGTTGAGTCAGTTTTAATGTCCTTACCAGCCACTGAATTGTCGATGACTTATGAATTTAACGTAATTCCTTCACATAATTTAAATAATGAATTATGTTCCAAGTAAATTATGAACGGAAGTTTTTCATAAAATAGAATAACTAGGAAGATTTTTTGGCAGTCTGTCGTCTGACTCATGGCGTCTAGACGAAACACTCAGAAGTAGTTTGAAAAGCTAAAAAAATGATCAAGGAGGAAATGTTATGAAGCAGTTTTCTGAATAAAGTGAAAGTGTATTGCACACTGCATCATGCAAAATGATGCAGAACGCAAACGAAAGCACCGATCTCTTATTTGCTTTTCTCCGTATCACTTGCCACCACTGAAACCTTGACTTTTCCACATTGAGCTAATATGACAGTCCCGTAGCGAAAATTATGCACAGATATGTTGGATAGCAAGTACGAACCGACGCAATTTGTATTTCAGTATTAATGTCTGTGATCTTTCCGTAAAACCGAAGAACGCAGAGCAAAATATGGTGTACTTCTTGTTCTTTTAGTTACGTTTGATATATTCTATTTCCCAATGTAAATTTGAGCGACATCCTGAAAGTACACGTAACAGACTGATTATGTACTTACGATCTTTCTTTTGGACGCTAAAGGCATTTCATTGGAACGTTTGTATATATGAAGTCACAGCTGTCCGACTATTTGTGTAAATGTGTGTTTGTAAGGAGTAAAATGGTACGAGTGGCGTGCGAAACTCAGTGTTTAAGCGACTTCTAACAGCTCTAGAAATATTTCTGAGCATCAGGTGACTGTTTTCTATGGCAACGTAATTAGCGCAAATGAAACGCGGAGAAACATCATCACTGTTAACGACAAGACAAACGTAACGCTCTCGTGCACAGTGCTGCACTGGACGTCCCGCAACTGTGGCGAAACGGAAGCAGTTGCACGACGTTAGGTGGCATTTAGAAGCTGAATGTAAGCGTGGCCATCCTTTGTTCAGTACCAGCTACGAAACTGCCTGGCCGTTTCAGACCAAGTTTTCTTTAATGTAGCCTGCTGTTTCATTTAGTTTTACTGGCTCTTGAGTTACTGTCATTTCGAAGTGCCGATGAGATTCCAGGTAGTAATTACACCGTAAATTCGTCTTCCAACTCTTCTCACAGAGCTTCTTCCTCTGATACCTCTGTGCAGGTGCGAATACACAAAGGAGAGTTCCAAATGAGGAGCGTGGGTACGTCACGGACCCGCACAAGAAAAAAAATTAAATTTTTACAGATCGGTATATTAAGCTACAGATTTCCCAGATGAATAAAGTAGAAGGATAACTAAGAGTCTCAAAAATGGCAAGAAATGTTAAAAAATACTTTTCCACGCTGCTGGGCTTGAAATCTGGTCGAAGAGAACTGAAAGAATAAGCATTTGTACAGTCATCTATACTCTAGTCTAGCCGCAGTCTAACGACTTATGTTCACAACTGCAGTGGTAAACAAACCACTGGTAGTGGTGAGTGCACACGACTTTATAGTCTATAAGTTATAACACTGTCAAAGTTTTCAGAGTTGGTTGGTAATATAGTTCTCAATTTCAATCCAAGTGACACATCCACTTTTCAAATATTTGGAGAAATTATTCTCAAATGCTATATTTCTCAGAACTGCAATTTCATGGAAGTTATGCTTAAGCGATTTACGAAGAATTGATGCTAATGAAAGATTATTGTGAAAAAATAAAACACTTCAAATATTTTATCGTTGTTATTACCAAAATGGTAACCGCCTTCGAAAAACTGAAGGTGAGAGTAACAGGTATATTTAGTGAGAGAGGGTAGGTGGAGGGGGGTGGGGGGAACGGTGACAAAATGACGAGTTGTAGCCCATCATAAGCGAACGCAGGACGGGGGCTTCCGCGTGCCTGTGTATGTGTGTGGGCGGGCGCGCGCGCGCGCGTGTGTGTGTGTGTTTGTGTGTGTGTGTGTGTGTGTGTGTGTGGAACCGTCTTTTGTAAGTAATGGGTATTGTACAGTATGTTTCAAAAAGAACGACCAGATTTCAAAACTCCATATTTTACTACAAACACCGGATGAATGGAGAAATGCTGACAAAATCTTAAATTCTTAGCTGTTATATTACAATTGCTGTATGTATCCACCAGCAGCAGCATGAAAAACGCTCAGACGAGACGACATCTAAATTCGTAGTAAACTTAACACAAAGTACCACCTTTTAGATAAGTTATGGCAGCTGTTACTCTGTTCTTCACTTTTCTGCGTGTCGAGCTGAAGAGTAGTTGAACGACATACTCTCCTTCACATATCCCCAAAGGTCATGTCTGGTGATCTTGGAGGCCAAAAAAGCAGGAGAGTGTCTCGGACTACTGTGTGTCCTATTCAGCGTTGAGGCAGAGTGTCATTGAGAAAATGGCATATGTGGTTGTGCAGTGTTGTGGAGTTCCATCCTGTTGTAAAATGAAGTCATCGGATTCCTCCAGAGGTTGTGGAAAAAGCTAGTCCTGCAGTATTCGGAGATAGCTGATTCCAGTCACTGTGTTTTCCACAAAAACGAAGGGACCGCACACTTTTTCACGAGAAGTGGGACGGAAAATTTTCACCTTAGATGAGTGCCTTTCGTGCTCAGTAGTGTCTTGAGGATCCTGGATTCCCAACATGCGCGCGTTATGTTAGTTTACCTCACTGCTAACATGAAATGTTGCTTTATCGCTGAAAATTAATCATGGTAAAAATGTATCGTCTTCCGTGGCCTCTAGCACAGCTCTGCTGAAGTCAACCCGTTTCCTTTTATAACCAACCCGATCAGCGTGTACTAATTTTAGTCTGCATGGTTTATAGAGCAAATAACTCCTTAACACTTACCACACAGCCGCGTGTGACATTGCCAGTTCTCTGCTGGCGCGGCGAGAGATTTTCGTGGACTCTACTCAAAGGTTTGCCGAATTCTTTCCACCATGTCATCAGAAGTGCTTGGACTCTTACGTTTGCACAAGCCTCCTGTCGTTTCAAGAGGGCGATAAAAATGACGATTGTTTTTCGGTGCAGGCAGATCAATGGCAAAACTCCGACGAAAAACAGGCTGGACCGAAATTTTGCAAGCAAATCAAAGCACACAAAACGCCTTTTGCTGAGTGGACGCCATCTTACTTCTGACTGACTGCAAACTGAGAAGCTGCATTGACTGATATCTACCGACTGTTTTCTGACACTGTAGGCCACGCTCATTCAAGCAACATATATTTCCTTAGCAAGTTTGTTTGCGTGATCATCCTCCGCAGCAAGCATAGAACTACTTATTTTGTAAACCGAACCGCCATTTCCTGCTGCCACTTAATTTATTTATCCCAGACGCGTTTCGCCTTCTTCTTGTTCTAAGGCATCATCAGTTGGATGATTTCCTGATCTGAGTTACCTGTCATCTGGTCTGGAGATCGCGCTACCACTTAATTACTGACATGTGAGCGTAATTTTGCAACTCCATTAAGTTCAAAAATGTTCAAATGTGTTTGAAATGTTATGGGACTTAACTGCTAAGGTCATCAGTCGCTAAATTTACACACTACTTAACCTAAATTATCCTAAGGACAAACACACAAATCCATGCCCGAGAGAGGACTCGAACCTCCGCCGGGACCAGCTGCACAGTCCAGGACTGCAGCCCCCAGACCGCTCGGCTAATCCAGCGCCGCCATTAAGTGTTTCCTCCTCCAAAGAGGAGGCGGAACGCGTCTGGAATAGATAAAGTAAATGTCAGCAGGAAAAGGTGGTTTTATTTGCAAAACAAGTAAACATATTTCCTTGTCGGCACGTCACATGTTTCGTAATTATTACGGTCCAAAATTCTTTTTGAAACTCCCTATAGTCTCACGCAGTCTCATCAACGGGACGTTAAATCCCAGGTTTTTTGCGTGTTTTTTCCTTTGCACGCCTTCCAAATGACGATAACACTGTACAAACTCAAAGGTGCTAAGCCATTTTGCTGTTGCTCTGTCATGCTCTTCTCGAATTATATCACTGCGTCAGGATTAAACTTCATTACAGACTATTGTACGAGGAGAATACCCATATAAGTCGTTACAAATATTTAAGACTGGCCCATTCGTTGCAGCCAAAGTAGATTCCCACGTAAAGAGACAAAGAAGTGACAAAGTTTTTAAATGTCTGTACTCAAGTAAACACGCGGTAACATGAATAGAAGGATCCTTAAAAACAGAAGGATCCTTAAAAATCAGGTATTTGAACAGGTAAGATGATAGCTACGTTATGCCTACCACTCATGAAGTCAGTAATTTGTTATTTGAACAAATTGCTGCGAAATCAAAATCACATTTCAAAATGAGTGTATGCTGTGTTAATTAACTAGTTTTAGTAATGGATTATCTTCATATACTTTAGTACAATTTTTAATTCAACAAACCAGATACTGTGAAAGAATTGATAAGCAGTTACATCACGTGTCGTATGGATAGATAAAGGTGACAACTATTACACAATTAGTGTCACCGTTCAAGCGTCGAAGTTGGGCTTTAGTAAAGAGAGGCAATTTTGATATCTTACTTGATAATGGGAGCAATACTTAAAAAATCGAAGTCACTTTCGTAGGAATTATTGACCTAAAGAGAACGTTCGTCAAATTGGTGTAAACTGAAATTCTCAGTCAAAATGAATGATATAAAATATTTAGAAGAACCAAGAGGGAGCAGTAAGAGTCAAAGACCAAGAGAAAAGTGGTGGAATTAAAAAGGGCGGAAGGCGGGGTTGGGTTGTTTTGGGGGAAGAGACCAAACAGCGATGTCATCGGTCTCATCCGATTAGGGTAGAACGGGGAAGGAAGTCGGCCGTACCCTTTCAAAGGATCCATTCCGGCATTTGGTGCGATTTAGGGAAATCACGGAAAACCTAAATCAGGATGGCTGGACGCGGGGTTGAACCGTCGTCCTCCCGAAAGCGCGTCCAGTGTGCTAACTACTGCGCCACCTCGCTTGGTCCGCGGGAGGCGGGGGATGTGGTCTGTCTGCTCTTTGTCTTTGGGCGACGGAAATGAAAGAAAGGAGCGAGAGTGGGATTAAAAGTTAGAATAAAAGGTAATCTGTAACACGATTCGCTATTCACATTGCTATCCACAGTGACAATCATGAATGAATTACTGGTTCTGTACAGTGTAAAGAGTACAGGATAATGAGTGAGAATAAACCAAAGAAAGATGGAAGTAATGGATGCCAACAAGATTGGCATTGACAAACGTAATGTCTAAATTGGGGTCCACGTAATAGACGAATGATTTTCCGCTATTTGGAAGCAAAATCTTGCACGATGCTTAAATCAAGGAGCAAATAATAATCAGAGTAGCACAGACGAAGAGTACGTGCTTCCTTTAATTTTGTGGTAAAAATTGTGGAGTCTGCTTGTAGCTGTTAATCCTAGTTTATTGTGGAATTAAGTTAAACCCAGTTTGACTACAATGAATCGCATCTTCAGGTTGGTTAGATTACGTTAAACATTAAATCAATGCGATAGAAAACTTATACTGCTTGTATTGTATGGAGTGGTGAAAATTAAGTGGACTGACAATATACGAAATAAAGGGGTACTCTGCATTAATGTGTTGAAACCCATGATGAGAAGAAGGGATGGGATAATCGGACACCTCAGTGAATTATTACACGCAACAAGAGATTGCCGTGGAGGACAAAAACAGTAGGGGAAAACAGAAATTGAAATACATATATTAAGATGAAGAGATTGCCACACGACAGGAAACCGTGGTAGGAGATCGATATCGAACTAATCATAGGTCTGATAAAAAAAATTTAAAAAAAATGTGGCATGGCGTTACATACATGTTCAGCGCAGGCGCACACTCGGCCAGTTCAAAACTCCCTATACTTACCTGGAGCGAACAAATAAGGTACTCGGTTATAAGCGAGATCAGTAGTACACGCTGGTCATCCACATATTTCTACGTATTTTGGCCCCTTTAATACACCTTTTCAAACACTGAACTCTGTCAGACTTTCGTGGTGTATGTTTTAGCTGTATCTGAATAGCTGCAGCATCATTGTGATTATAAAGCACAGTCCTCCGGGACTTCAGACAGAAAGTTCTGCATGATCAGTACATTATACGATGAATATATAGCCCAGGTTATACGAATAAATTGTGATATTTTGAGGAAGTAACCCAGACCGTTCACCGAATCGTTGTGCTAGTATTTGACGTAACGTAGTGGCGCATTATCATGCCAATATCGCGTTTCATCTGCGTTAAAACATTTGACGCAACGCGGAAACACAGTATCGTGGCAGTCCCGTATTCCATCTGTGTCAGTGACGTCGTAGACTAAATATGTTTGATCGCCCCGTGATCTGAACGCAAATGCAAATTGCCTATTTATCATTCTGATAAACACTGTAATTTTAACACAAGTTATAGACTATTAAATATTCGCATAACGCAGATGTGTGTTGACGCACTCATAATTATACGCATGAATAATTAAACGAGATATACGAGGTCTCGTTGAGAGATAAACATTCCTACCTCGTGTAGCCTTAATGAGGAAAAAACGGTGACATTTGTCAGATTAATAACAATTTTTCTAAAGTTGAACTAGTTAAACGAAAATGGGACCACTCAGAAAATTTGAATACATGAGGAGTAACGTGTCTACCAAGGAATTATAAAAGCACATATTGTTGGGACGATCTAATGTTATGATTTATAACATCACAAGCCAAGAGGATGACAGATACTTAATGTCGACATTGGCCATGGAGTAAACTATTTCACATCGAGCGATCTCGGCTTGTAATATTATGAATTATAAAGATTTATTGGATATTACACTTAACGAAGAAGTTATACCATCTGAAATATAAAAAATACTCTGTAAAAATAAATGCTATAGTTTCAACGTGCACCTCTTGCACACCACAGGTAAAAATTACAGGTGCCACTTAAAAAACATACAGGAAGAAGTTACACCCATTTCAATCTGTTTACAATGGTTTAGCCTTGGCCTCCCTATAAAATTTTTACATCTCGCTCGCCCTTCCATGTTTCCCTCCATTACCTAATTATCTACTCCCCAGGATACGTTCTATTAAACTATATATTCTTTTCTTTCTTTTAGTAACATTGTGCCATTATGCTGTTTCCCCTTATAT
Source organism: Schistocerca piceifrons (assembly GCF_021461385.2). Classification (NCBI taxonomy): domain Eukaryota; kingdom Metazoa; phylum Arthropoda; class Insecta; order Orthoptera; family Acrididae; genus Schistocerca; species Schistocerca piceifrons. The sequence continues at coordinate 239,838,929 of NC_060138.1, forward strand.
GCTATTTAGTACACTACTCATTAGATAAGTCTCCCTAATCTTCTGTTTTCACCTGTAGTACTATATTTTAAAACCTCTATTCTCCTTTTTCTTGTACTGTTTATCGTCCATGCTTCGTTTCTTTGGAAGGCTTCACTTCAAACAAATACACTGAACGTTCCGGAAAGACTGCCTGACGTTTACATTTATATACGATGGTAGTAATTTCTTCTTTTTCAGAAAAGCTTGTGTTACTAACGTCAGTCTACATTTCAGTTGATTCTAATATATTCCATTACCTTTCTTTTACTATTTTCTTTATGTCCGCTTGAGAACGTCTTTCAGACACAATCCATTCCGTTCAGCTCAACTTCCAAGTACTTCGCTCTCTGTGACAAAATAAAAATATCATTAGCAACCTCAAAGCTTGTATTCTTTGTTTCCAAACTTTAATTCCCTTTCCAAAATACCGCTTCATTTCCTTCCGAGCTTGCTCAAAGTATTCCTCAGGTTAGATAACACTGGGGAAAGCCTACAAACTACTTCCTTTCCTTTGGTCTCCGTAATTGCATTCTGAATTTCTGTGAATGATGAAGATAACTTTTCGGTCCCTATTTTCTATCCCTGCTACCTTCGGAATTTCAAAGAGTGTGTTTCCAATGAACATTTTCAAAATATTTTTCATGTCTACCAATATTATCATCGCGGTTTGTGTTTCTTTATCCTATGCTCTATGTCATACAGTAAATTATTCATTTGGCATACCTCTATTTCTCATACAGCTCGCAGGACCTGCTCCTGAGTACATAGACAATAATCTGTAAGTATTTCATAAATTAAACAAAAGCTGTAAAGTACCTGAACGAAGATTTGGAGATCTTTTTGCACATTAAGGAATATGGACAAAACCTTTTTAAACGTAAAGACATGCTAATATACTTTTCAAACCTTCAGTCATACATTGATTAATAACAGTGATAATTAAAAATTATTCAAGTTATATTTCATTATCTAGCACTCTTTCTAGAACAGTTAAAATGTATTGGTTCATAATATGTCGACAATTTATCTTTGTTCCTGTTGTTCTTGTGGTGTACGACATCAACCGTTCATGTACATATAACAACGTGTCATGTCAAACGACACAATGGTTGTAATTTCAGTAGAGCCATTTTTACTGCATTGAGCGCTAATTAACTTCAGGTATAATCTATGTACATATAAATTCATGCACTGTCACATGAAATACACGTCCCTCAATTAAGGTGTTTCTGTTGAATTTCTTGGCTATAGATTAGCGTTTGTGGAAAACATTCGTCATACCGCTTTGAAAAGTCCAGCAGTAGTCATCTAACATCGCTGCATTCCGTCGACCATCCTAGCTAGACTACCACTGAGGTGATCTGTTCGAACCCCTCACCATGTTCATTGCTCACTGAATCTAGGTTCTCGGAGAAGTCAGAATGTGAGTCGAAAAGATCATTTTTCAAGTAGTACTTTGCAGCCCAGCTGTCTGTACCCGCTAACATAGTCTTGCATAACACTCCGATAGTCAGCAAATTTGTAATTTCCCAGAAACTGGCTGCGACTGACTTGAATGTCACTTCACCATCACTCAGAAAGTTTTGGAAGTGGCTGTCAGCAATGATTTTCCTTATTAGATGAATGCAAAAGACGCTATCATTAGAGTTCCAGCCAGGATAATTTACAAGGTTGAATAAGACATCCTCTTTCGCTTTCACTTAACTCTTTGAAGGGCAGGCAAAACTGTAACTAACCACATACATAAACGGTTTCAATGGGCGGTGGTCACTGTGGCTAACCACATAATATTTTCTCCCTTTACCGCTCAGGGTCCAGTAGTCTCTCTGCCAACCACCTAATTGTTGCCAAAAATACAGCTACATGGCAGCGCAGGTCTTCTGCGCGAATTTTTGCCGCGTATTCAGAACAATAGTTGATACTTCTTCATTGTTAAACTGTTCTTGGAAACGGTGTGCAGTATTCTCTGTAGCTCTTCTTTATACGACTTTTTTTGGTAAGTAATTGTTTATATTTATGTGTTGAATCCATATAAGTCTACGTGTAATATAACTTTAAATTTAAATAGAATTTTCCATGTTTTACAGGCAAATTTCTGTGTGGTTAGTGCTGCTAACCACCGCCCTTCTGCTCCACCCAGTATATTTTTTTCGTCTTCATCTAATATGTCTAGCCGAAAAGGAATAACTGAGGACGATTGTTACCGAATTTTATTTGAAGAAGTATCTTCTATTGACAGCAGTGTTGACAGTGATGGCAGTGATGGAAATGACCCCACATTCACGACAAGCTGTGCAAGTTCTAGTCTCGTGTGCAGTCGTGTGGTTCTAAATTTAACCAGTTGTCTTCATGGAAAGAATCATATTATTTTTCAAAGACTATTATTTTACATCATATGATCTGTTCAAGGACCTAAAATCCAATGGTGTGTACGCTTGTGGAAGAATAAATCCCAGAAGGAAAATCATACCAAAACTCAAGGAGGAAACGGAACTGGAAAGAGGGGAGTTCGATTACAAAACAAGCAATGATGGCATATTAATCTACTGTATAGATGGAAAGATAACAGGGCAGTCAACTTGATTTCAACATGTCATTCTCCGTCAGATGTGTCCCCAGTATCTCGAAAAATGAAAGATGGAACAATAACCAATATCACTTGTGCAATTGTATTGAAAGTTACAATTCCAGTATGAACTATGTGGATAATTTTGATCGACTAAAGTCAGACTATGCTATTGACAGAAAAAGCAAGAAATGGTGGATGAGATTGTTTCTTCACTTTTTAGACTGCAGTGTGACAAACGCGTTCATTATGCACAAAGAAATCGAAATGGAGCAGTTCTCCAATAAAGACTTCTGTCGAGAGGTGTACAAAATCTTGTTGGCTCCAAAAATAGTTTCAGTGGCAGCCGATTTTGCTTCTGTATACCAAAAGTTGTATAGCAACCCAAATCAAATCACACAAACCCTACGTAGATAAAAGTATTCGCCACGAAAGCAGAACAACAACCAATTCACTCATCATCTGGAAGATGCGCAGTTTGCAATTCAAAGAAAAATCCAGTGCGAACAGTGAGGATGTGTTCAGTGTGCAAAGTACCTTTGTGTCTGAGAGCAGGCAAGAACTGTTTCAAGAGATACCAAGAAAATTAAAAACTAGTTATTTCAAAGTTCAACCACCAAATATCGAATTTGTATACTGTAATGGGGTGGTGGTTAACTGTAGTGACCACATTTAATGTTAATATTTTGTTGTTGTTTAAGTGAATTTTTACAAACTCAATGTATAAAACATGTCAAGACAATAAAACAAATGTCTTACAAGTAAAAGAAATTTGAAATTTGCAAATAATTTTTCTTGCCCCTCTAGGGTAAATTTTAGTGGTATTTACCTGCCCCTCAAAGAGTTAACTCAGCTCCATAGACATACTGCACACCGAAAACCACCTGGATCATGGTCTTGCCTTCTTACGAAGATCTTAACGTGGCTCTGGTTCATATGGAGTGGCGGAATGCTAACTTTGTTACTTGCAACCATCGTCATCCTGTTTACTTCCTGACTGATCGGCGTTTGATTTTTTTGTAGTAGTGCCTCATAGTTCTGCTCCCCCATTCGCAAATAAACCAGCGGTGGTTGGAGTACCTTGTCTGCATTCACCTGAGAAAATTAATTACTTTTATATCTCCATAAATTGTATTTGTGATAGCATATATTTTCGAGATGTAGCGATAGGCTTTCATATGTGTCTTGCGACTGGGTGGGATATCCAAACGGCAATGGTGCATATTTGTCTTCACTTTGTAATAATGCTCTCTTCTACATTGTCTTAGATGATAGGATCAACAGTCGCTAAGCTTCAACGATGAGTTCCTTCATCAGGTTTCACATAAGATATTGAACGACCATGCAGAAGAAAATAATGTCACTCATTGTAAATGACTTTCATTCCATGCAAAGAACACTATCACTGGAGCTCCAATCAGGGTACTTTATAATGTTGCACGAAAAATAACCAAAAAGGTGTTATAAATTCGGTTATACGTTAACACTTACCGATGTGAATTTCTCTTGATGAAGGAAATTTTTCCATGCTCTAATACTCTTAGCCGATTTTTGAACGATTTCAGGAGGAAGATTTATAGAAAAGTATGTACCCATTTCCAAAATACATTATGTACACTTTCCTTCATTTTGTAAAATAAATTAATTAACTTTGAAATATTCACTGTCCTAATAAAGAAAGTAATCATTAAGTAAATAGCATTCAAAATGGCAATAATAACAACCAATTACTTTGATGAATGTAACTAAGCAACCACTTCTGTGTATTCTCGCGGTCTCAAGTTACTGTGCACTGCAACAAAAATGGCTCTGAGTACTATGGGACTTAACATCTGAGGTCATCAGTCCCCTAGAACTTAGAACTACTTAAACCTAACTAACCTAAGGACATCACACACATCCATGCCCGAGGCAGGATTCGAACCTGCTACCGTAGCGGTCGCGCGGTTCCAGGTTGTAGCGCCTGGAACCGCTCGGCCATCCCCGGCCGGCCACTGCAACATTCACCTGTTGATATTTTTGTAGTGATGCCCAAGATATTTGCGCATGATGAAACGACTGAATATTTGCAAATGTGAACATGAAGTATAGTTCCGTTGCAGCTAAGACACAGTAAAAATTAATGTACACCATCGTAGACAGTGGGTCTGAAAGGGTTAAACATTCTTGAAAACCTCAGATTTGAAAAGACATGAAAAAATGCAATACAATCATTAATTCATGTCCTGTGGTTAAAAACTGAGTAAGGAAATCAGGCCCCATTTAATCATTCATAACATAGTAAACATACTGCATCATAAAATAAAAATGACGTGTTTATCCACTGCAGCCCATTAAAACTGAAATGTCACGAAGACAGCATGTAACAAACGTCTGACTGGCATGTTGTGCTCTAAATGTTTCGATAAGCAAACGATCAGTATTTCATTGCAAGTGTATGAAGCGGGTAGGAGTAATGCTTTCTACATTCTTTGTATAACGAAACAATATGGAAACTGCTAGCGAGGATCTGGTGAACGGTAGGTGCCACACCACAGAAAACTTCAATAAAAAATCGCAAATTTTTATTAAAATTTTTAATTTAGTAGGTTTCACAATTAATAGCAAAGATCTTTACACTTTGATCATTTAGACAAGTTGAGCAAACTTTACCAATATATCATGAAAGCAATATGTACAACAGGAAAAGCGTTAATCTGAATTCTTCCACAATGTTAAATGTTGGAAGCCAATTCAGTCTTCACCTCAACTCTTGGGCACAATGATTCAAATGCTTTGAAACAGTACAATAATATATCTAGAAAGCAGAAACGGTCACACGATAAAGTTATACAAGATAAAACTAATTAACGCAAGCAAACATGGAGATAATAGTCCTAGCACCAAATTAATCAGTTAAAAACAGAGTGCTTACCCAAGCAGAAAAATGATTTTTTTTTAATGTATGTCTTCCAAAGCAGTAAAGGGAAACCAAAGAGAGATTCCGAGTAGAAATTAAAATGCATGAAGAAGAAATAAAAACCATGAGGTTTGTTGATCACATTGTAATTCTGTCAGAGACGGAAAAGGACTTGGAAGAACAGTTGAACGGAATGGATAGTGTCTTGAAAGGCCGTGGTGCGCCCATTGACAACACTTGACCCTGGTCAGCCACCATGTCGTCTTTTCGACTACGTCCAATTCGTCATCATCATAATGGCCCAGCACCTTGTATGATGGTATGAGCTGCAACTGGGTACCCAAAGCTATCACCTCTGGTTCCCACTGCCAGTAATTCCGACAGTGGGTGTTATATTTCTGATGTATTAAGTCAGAAGGTCTTCGGGATGTTATTTTCCAGAGAGATAATACAAGACCGAATGTTGCCTCTGCATTTCTGACACACCTGTACATAGTGAGTGCTCGGTTGTTTTCCCTGTCGGCACGTTCCTGAAACGTCTCACTGTCTGAATACATCTGGCCAACGTCTGTTGAGAGACTGCTCAGCCGCTACTAAGATGATTTTAATAGCCTACATTATATAAGAATTATATAAAGGTGTGTCAGTGGACAGGCGCATATGAGGCGCTTCCTGCAGTGATGGAACAATCCATGGGAGAGAGCCGCAGCGGTGTTATGAAGCCTAAGTGTCTCTGGCCTTTCCTCCATACAGGATGTTACAAAAATGTACTGTACAAATTGCAGGACACATTCCTCACACGATGGCGAAGAAATAATCTTATATGAACGTTGGTCAGGAAACACTTTGTGTCCATGTTACAAGTCATTATCTTCAACGAGTTCTAACGAGATCAGATTGTGGATTCTCACAATCAACAAGTATGGGTAGGCGTTATTCTTCACGCAACTGTTGAAGCAAGTCATGAACAAAGATTTTCTGTCAATGTTTCAGCCAACATTGTTGGTGACCTTTTGGTAGTGCCTTACTTTCTTCCACCCAGGCTCAACGGACAAAGTTACCATAACTTCGTAGAGAATTTTCACCTGATCTGTTAGCAGATATGTCTTACGTTGTGCGACAAAACACGTACTTCATAGCAGGCCGCTGTGGCCGAGTGGCTCTAACGCTTCCGTCCGGAACCGCGCTGCTGCTACGGTCGCAGGTTCGAATCCTGCCTCGGGCATGGTTGTGTGTGATGTCCTTAGGTTAGTTAGGTTTAAGTAGTTCTAAGTCTAGGGGACTGATGACCTCAAATGTTACGTCCCATTGTGCTCAGAGCCATTTGAACGATTTTTGAACGTACTTCATACACGACGGAGCATCTTCTCCTTAGTTTTGAAGAGGGAAAACCAGCAAAAATTACCAAACGTCTGCTTCTAATTAACAGCTGCAGTGACAGATGGGTAGGTAGAGATGGACCAATTTCCTGGCCATCACACTCTCCAGATCTAAACCCACTAGACTGTTATTTGTGGGGGCATTTGAAAGTCCTTGTGTATAGAATCAAAGTACCAGATGTTCAAAATCTCCGTGCCATTGTTACGGTAGGCTGCAAAACCATATGCAGTACTCCATGGATACATCAGTACGTCCAAGATTCACTATTCATTTTTACATGTATCAATGCCCACAGTGAGAGTATTGAACATCTCCAGTGAGAAAGAGTTGCACATGATATGCTGGTGCATTCTGTTAGAGTGTGTTCTCCATGGTTAACGAGTTGTAACGTGGAAGAAAAGCGTTTCCAGACCCATGTTCATATTACATAATTTCTTCCCGCAAGAAAAAATGGTTCAAATGGCTCTGAGCACTATTGGACTTCAGGCTGAGTGAGTAATCCAAATCACTGTTCAGTGCTAAATGGAGTTAATAATATATGTAACTTCCCAAATAATTCTGTAAGTATCTGTACCAAAACCAGGCACTGCTTTCCATAACTGTGTCTCACAAGCGCTAAATGAAGTACAGGTAAATATCAGAGAGAATCGCGTTTTTCAGAACTGAGTCCACAACCGTCGAATACTGGTTAAATTGAGACATTTGAGCCGTGGCGGCTGGAGGTAGGGTGTTCTACTTGCATCGCTGATATCAATATTCGGCTGTCTCGCTATCTGTAACTGCTCCCCCCGGCGGGTTTTCCGGGTAAACGTGTGACGGGGAGTCTCCGGTCGGCGTTCATCGAGCCAACTTGAGTTGAAAACAAGCCGGCGTCCCTAACATTGGTGCATGGTGCTTGTCTTTTGTCGCGTCGGATGTACGGTGCCGATCATTGGGCGCCTCTTCACGTGCAGAACTGTGGTGGGGGTTCGTCGTCCCACGCTGAACAGCTTCACAGCTCGTAATTTGCAAGCTCCAAGTTATTCTGTGTTTAACTAAGAAGATTGTTGAATCTTAATGTGGCATGCGTAGTTGCCGGAGATGGTTCTGAACTTTGTTCCACAGTGGCTATTTTAAGGAGGCTTATTTCCTCATTTCGCTTCTCATCATCTATGGAGTGTGCGTTTAAGTGGTTCTCGTGCAAGTTTTAACTTGTTTTGGGACATATTGACCTCTTGAGGATTGGTTGCCGTTGTGTACGCGCCGGGCAGCAGTAGAGTTAATGGTTTAATCATTTGTCACGGCAGGACTTGGTATGTTTATTTAATGTTGAAAGTGCCTTTAAGGCAACTGCAAGTGATCTCTAAGTTTCCTGCTAATTTACTGGGAGACGGGTACTGTTATAGTATTGCTCCATAAGAGTTTGGGGGCATGCGTATTATATGTTCCAGTGTGGCTGTGATTTGACCGCCGGCCACGGTGGTCTCGCGGTTAAGGCGCTCAGTCCGGAACCGCGCGACTGCTACGGTCGCAGGTTCGAATCCTGCCTCGGGCATGGATGTGTGTGATGTCCTTAGGTTAGTTAGGTTTAAGTAGTTCTAAGTTCTAGGGGACTGATGACCACAGATGTTAAGTCCCATAGTGCTCAGAGCCGTTTTGATTTGACCTTGTTTTCACTGCAATCTATTTGTGATGCAGGCCATTTGTTAATTCTGCTCGTTTCCTGGCGTCGGTGCGGTTATGGATTCTTGTCAGGACCGCGCATTGTGAGGCCGGTCGGACTATATACAAATATATGCCGCCTGTTTGTGAGCCTGAGCACAAGCCGTGGGGAGTGAACGCTCGTATTGCCTGCCGGCCGTAGCATTATTGCTTCCAAATACTGCTGTGGGCCTTAACGCTGTTATCTAAAGTTAAGTGAGGCCACTTTGTTAACATTAGCGTTTCTGTAAGCTATTTTACTGGTTATTACTAGCCATTCTTATTCCACACTTATGTTGGTCATCTGTGTATCTTTAATGAATGTGCAGCTTGTTATTTTTCCTGTGTGCCAGTTTTTCGACCTTGGTTGGCCCACTTTGCATTTTTAGTTTAAGCATGTTTCAATGAGGACCTTTATGTGGGCAGTTCCGTTTTATTAAGCTTTAAGATCTTTGTTTTTAAGGAAGTTTTGGTATTATATGGTTGTGTAACTTTGGGCTGGAAGTGTATAGTGTTCTAGCCTTTTGGCATATGGTTAAACAAGAACGATTGTTTATGATTGATTATTCACCGTGCCTGCTATCTATGTTTTTGGTTGCGGATGCAAAATATGATTCTTTTTCGTGTTTATGTAATTCAAATAAAGTGAAAATTTGTATATTGCATCAGTAAGAGGGCAAATGTCCGAATTGAAGTTTATAATAAAGTCTGTTTTGAGTCAAATTAATATTGTTACACAATCACAAGCTTGTCCATCACCAGTGATCCCGGCCTTCCTATTTTCTTTAAATAACTCTGGTGAGATTGTAATTTTCATTTTCTAAAGAACTGAGAAATACCACGGTTCAACATTCCAACCGCAAAGTCGTTACCGCTGTTTTTTTTTTTTTTTTTACTGCAGTACTACATATGAACAGCAGATGTATCGCCATACAAGCTTCACAACCTGCGGAGAGGTGACGACAAGGAACCTTAATGTCAATACTTATGAATTCGAGGAAAATGATGAGGAATGAAGCCCTTCTGCAAAAAGCAGGTAAAAGGATGTTAGACGGATTTTTTGGTGCGGTTGCCACTTGATGTATCGAGAAAGTTATGGGCAGAGTTCCCTAAAGACTTAGCCAGAGCCATGGGAACAGCGGTGCCATTCGAAGATATAGTCACTTTCATCAGAGTGGTAAGAGGGCCATTTTTCCGCTGACGTGAGATGTTCCTACTGTGAGTGATCAGGTAACATGTGGCTTGACTGCGATCAGCCATAGTATAGGAAATGGGGAAGGGTAGAGCATTGAAAACAAAACTGTAGGCAGAGTAGGGGACATGACAGAAAGAGGCGATGAATAAGAATCTTATCCTACCATTAAAGGACAATAGGGGCTCCAGGGCCACCGAGCAACATTCCCAATAAATTTCATCGCTACTAAAATGTGTATAGAGACGGGACTTTGCTTAATTGACTTATCAGATGAAAGGGATATGAATTTTTATTCGACAAAGATACACACCTCAAAGGGAAGAGGAGGTAGAGCCCACATCGATATAAATTATGTTTAGTGGATGGCAGTGACTTGCATTTGCCGAGATCGATCTTGAGTTTTCGAGTAGGAACAAAGCGTTTCTGAGGATGTATGGAAGCCCTGCCATGTATGGGCGATGGTTACTGTACAATACTAGGGTTACATTTCCGTATGAACCTTATGTTAGATTTACCTTGTAAAGTGTATAGTGGAACTCGCTAGGACGTTGTTCCATCTACAGATAAACTGTTGTCAATGTCACAGTGGCACAAGGTTCGTCTCTCACGAAATGAGAACCAATTACACTGCATGCAAAGCCACTAAGGATTAATATGGGCTACAAAATGTCGCAAGGAACGGAAAATCTGTTATGGGTGAGTGTAGGAACTGATTTGCTGGGAAACACAACGCATGTGTTTGAGCCACTAAAAGATAATAATGAGCTGGAGAAAGCATGATGTCTTCTAGTTAAGAGTGTTGCACGTGTATGGGAAATGGATGGTGAGCAGGTAGTTCCCACTGGAATAGATAACATTAGGATCGAAGGTATGAACTTTTAGAAAGGAATGTTGGTCGTCATTTTGGAGGGAGTTGATCGGATAGGGTAAATTCGAAATCAGCCAGTTCAACTGTATTCCAGAAGAAAGTATAATACTTGGAAGGACTAAAAATTAGCAAGAGAGGCATTGGTAAAGTTTGAGAACCTGTTTGGTATTCATACGTCTTTGTCAGCGACCCTGGTGACACAGCACAAAATTCCAATTGGGGCTGAATCTCCTGAGTAACGTTAGCCATACCATGTACCTCATGACGTGCAGCCGGTTATGGAAGAGTTTATCAACCAACACTTACAGGATGCTATTAGTGAGGAGAGAACTTGCCCTTGTTGAACACCAGTGGTGGTCATTCCCAAAAAATATGAATCGAACCAAAGCTTATCATTCTGTTCTGATTATGAACACCTTAAAAAGTGTATCATCATAAATACTTATCCAGTTCCAAGTACACATTATCTAGAAGCAGCACCAGAGGACGAGCGAAAACAGCATTTATGGTTCCCTCAGACACTATAAATATCGTTTTTTATCATTTGGGTTAAAGAATGCACAACCACATTTCAACGATTATTAGATGCAATTTTGCGAAAGTTGAAACCAAGGTAATGTGTGATGTGTTTGGATGACACAATTGTCTCTGAAAAGGTAATGGAATAATATGTGCTATAGCTAAGAGAGGGATTGAAGAGATTACATGCAGTATATCTGACTCTCAGCATAAAGAAATGTTATTTTGTGGTACAAGAAGTACGATATTTGGTCATGTGATTTGTCATGATAGAGTCCAAACAAACCCTACGTTAGTAATGGCTACACCGGATTTTCCAATTCCCGTTACTGAGGAGGAGTTACGTTACAATCCTACTATGATTTAATAAATTATTGTAGAAAGATTTTTATGAAATGTGCAGAAATTACATGACCTCCCACTCAATTATTGAAAAAAGTAGTAATATTTTATTGGTCATAAGAATGTGAAGATGATTTAGATAAACCTAAAAAAATGTTGACAATTTGGCAGGCCTTTATTTTTCCAAACCATGAGAGTGAATTTGTCTAGTCTTGTGATGCTATCTATCATGTGCTTGGCTGTGTACTAAGTTGAGAAGTAACAGAGAAGAACGTCTGGTAACCTAGAGTCAAATCAAATCAGTTAAATAAAACTGAGAAAAATACTCTACCACAGAGAAGGAATCTCATATATGACGTACGATGCTGCCAACGTTATTCGTATGGTATGAAGTTTAAAGTAGTAATGGGTCACACAGCATTAAAGCAGCTATTAGGGATGAAAGATGCATCAAGCAGATTAATGTGTTGGACACTGAAGCTTAATGAGTTCGATTTTGAGGTAACCCATCGATCTGTTAAGACTCTTGGGAATGCAAATGGCCTCTGTAGAAATGTTGATGTGTTATGAATAATAGGTTAAACCACTGCAAAGGGTCAGAAAGCTGACATGGGCTGTAAGTTATTTGTAACACAGTCACAGTTCATTGCGTATGATGGGGTGTTATATAATAAAACAAAACTGGGACCTCATTTTATAGCTCCAGTCATGCTGTGGGAGAAAGTATTAGGACAGACATATGATTACATGAGGATCAAAGAACCACAGATTGTCACATAGCAGAACAGTACTGGTGGCATACGCATGAACAATATGTGTGACAATATGTCAAAATGTACACATTGGGCTGGTTTGAGCCACGAGTGTTTCCCACTATAAAGGCTACTGCATGCTAGCAAGATATTTTTAATAATTGGTATGGACATCCTAGGTCCTTTTGGGCAAATTCTGGCAGGAAGTCGCTATATATCGACAAGAATGGATCGCCTTTTGTGCTCCATCAGAATGGTACCTATCCCGAGTCAGTAAGTGGCTCAAAGCCAGACCAATATTTCACACTGATGTTTGGTGTCCTGCAGACAATTATTTTTGAATTTCATTCATGTGCTATGTTAACAAAAATCTGATGTATGTCATGTGGTTTGTTTATTTATTTTCATTCTAATATTTTGTTCCTGCAGTAAATTTGGGGTTTATTTTGTGTGGTAATGATTTTCGGTTTACATGGGACAGTGATTGTTACTTTGTTGTGTGAATGTAGAATAAATAAAGAACAGAACAATAACTCACAGCTTGCTTGTAGTATGGCATTAGAGAATTAATGACAGTCCAAACTATTACAGAAGACAGACTGGGTATATCCAGTATATGATCCAGTTTAGTTATAACCACTTACAAATTAGTAGGACATTCAAAGGACACAGAATGCTTTGAACCATAGGACAGGGGGATACCACTGAATGGTGTAAAGTGTGACATCTCGAGGCCAACCTTCCAGCTTCTGGCAATAATAGCTTTGGCTATGGCTCTGAACCTAATATATATACTACTGCATTTGCCTGATAATACTCAAGGAATATTTTCAGATAAGGAATATGACCTACCTGAATAATACCTTGGATCCCATCAAATTCGATCCAAAATTTGGCAATACTACAGCAGGCACCAGTACAGAGTGATGGTGTTAGGAATCTCGGCTAAGGGTACCATCTTAATCCTGGTCCTTGCTTGCCTAGCCATGTCTATCAATGGCAGAGAAGCATCTGCTCTCCCGAACTTTCAGTCCATTCAACAGAATGAGTCACCCTAACGAGTGGAACAATTGTTGGTGTTGCTGAGAGTACAACTGGTCGACACAATTTTGTTAAAATTGATTACAGAACTTTAGTTCAGTTCTCACTTGATCTCTCCAGAAGAGAGTCTGTGAATAACTTATGCAGCCGTGATGTTTATTCTAAGTATATCAGGTGTAACAGGAGTTATATTTTATCATACACTGTTTAGAGTTTGTCATCTAATTCGAAAACATCTGCATAAGCAAAAGAGATATCCACGCTTCATGCTGGTCAGCGAATTAAGAAATATAAATCACGCAGAGACAAGTATTAAAACTGAAAAAAACTAAAAGAAAAAGAAGGAAGTTTATAGTTTAATTTTCCGTCGACAACGAGGCCGTTACAGACGGAGCACGAGCTCGGATTAGGAAGGAATGGGGAGAGAAATTGGTAGTGTTCTTTTAAATGGAAACATCCGGCCATTTTCCTTAAGCTATTTAGAGAAATTACGGGAAACCTAACTCTCTACAGCCCGAAGGGGATCTGAACCATCGTTCTCCTAAATGCGAGTTCACTGTGCTAAACACGACGCCACCTCCCTCGCTAACGGAAAAAGAATACGTTAAAATAAATCCATAGTAAAATACCTTTAGCGCAATGAACTAAAAAAATTGATTCTGTAACTGATGTTGAGGTTTGATCTCTGATGAAATAACAGTTCTAATGTACACTTATTTTTCGTCACAACTGAAAGAACGCTTCTGGGTCGCTCTTGTAGAAATTCTCAGTGCCCTGTGTTTGTAAATAAACACTCCTAAAGAAGCATCGGTACGGTTCTCGGGGGTCTCCAATCGACGTGTTTTGTTGAGCACAAAGTAAACAATCTGTGGCAGAAGTCTCGTCTTGATATATAAGGAGACTTTCCATTTACATGCGAGTTACATATCAGGAACTTGCAAGAACATTATTCCAGTGTTTCACGAAAGTCACAAGAATCTGAAATGCCCAGGATGCTGTGGTGGAACGCTTTACTTCGTCTCAGTGCCTTTCAATTGAAGACTTTCCGTGCTCCCGTTAAATTGAATCTTGCCGTTTTTGTAGAGTTTAAAGACACCTGGACAATAAGTTTCCAGAAGTTCCTTCTCGTCAGTGATCTTTGTGGCAGCTGTTACCATTTGCCAGACTCTCGTAGACAGTTGAAACATGGAACTTTTTTTTATTTCATATTTTATCATTCATGATGGAACGCATTACACTGTAATTTATATTTAGCGTGAAACCTAACCGTCAGACGTAATGTTGACAGAAATACTACAATCAGAAATAGGAAAAATTAATTTGTATTTGTTTGTGAAGAGTACAGCAAAAGAGATAATTTGCAGTTACTTAGGTTTAGACTGTGGACCGTGGCAGCAATCGACCTCAAAGGAAAGTTAGGTGAAGAAGAAAAAGGAAATCGTGGGAAACGTATAGGACAACTAACGAGAAAAAGACCAGAAGAGGTGAGTGACTGAAATTAAAAAGAGAAAGTCGTGCAACTGGAAGAAGTGAGCTATTGCTTCAATTCTTGATACAGAGATGTAGCCTCCTTCTTTTGAGGGGTAGTGTCGGGATGGGAGGGAAATGTGATGTGGGTATTGCGTAGCGAACATGGTACCTTGTTTCCGAGAAAGGCAGCAGCAATGAAGAAGACGTTTGACAATGTTTTTACTTCAATTAAAATTAAAATTTAAAACAGTCTTGATCGCAGTCTTGTTAAAATATTTTTTTGGTTGGAGTGAGTGACCAGTTTCGACCCTATGAAAGAGTCATCTTCAGACTCCAGAGCGGTGGATGGACACTGCTAGATGAGTTCCGTTCACGCTCGTGTAACTGCAGGGAGAGCATTTCGAGATTACAACCCAAAGATATTTGTCCTCACATGCAGTTCCTCTTGATCGAAATGTCTTGGCTCAAACTCGTCTAGGGGTTTAACCGCACGTGTCGCATTACACGCCCTAAATTAGACACTTGTGACCCGTTGGTTAAATTGTCTGTCTGATGCTAAGTTTGAGAAATTGTATGAAACATACAGTGTTAATATAACGTATAACAACAGTAATAATAATCTCGGGAGCTAAATTAACGACCCACAAATCATGTAGGCCACACAGTTGCGATTTGGTTAGAATAATGTTTATTCAGAAAGCAAACTAATAGCGAAAGTGGTCTTATTTAGAATTACTATTACACTCGAGTGCATAACCATTTGACACTGTTCTATCATTCACAATCTCATCGTGAATTACAAGTACAATACTCCCTCGTTAACTACGTGAAAAGGTAGAGTTCACACCAGGCACGCGGCTGCTCACCGCTCAGAGACTAAGTCCCGCGATACCACACAACGTGGTATTTTCTAAGTCGTTTCACTTCCTAGCTACCTAAAGCCCTAACGTCCGCTTTCGCGTCTGCACCGGCACTGTCCACTTTTATGTCTGCAGCTGAACCGTCCGCTTTCACGTCTCCACTAGCACACTCCCGTTGCCCGTCACCGGCCGTGTTTCCCTCGCGCCGAACATCCTCGCTCAACTGACTAGTGCAGTCCCTTTCCTGAAGCCGTCCATCTCATTGGCTACAGCTTATTCTACATTATTTTACACTAAAACGTGTTTAAATAATCAAAGCTTGATCACTTTCACATTCTAAATAAAGTAACAATAATATCCATTATATAATAAACGTTAAATTCTTGTACATTGAACCAATACAACTTCCTTCTTAACATTGAATGTCACGGCCAGTTGCCTTGCACCTCTATGATAAATACATAAACAACAAAAGTAGCTATTATGCACAAAATTTTACTACAAATATTATATTACCAAATGATTCAATAAGGTGTTATGCTGTCATCATTCAATGTTTTTTGTGTGGAGGAAAAGATGATCTGATGCTTAATTGAAAATACTGATAACTTAAATTTACTATATCTTTTAAACAAATAAATTTACAGAATTGATCTTTTCAACATTTGTCATTTTAATATGCGCTTCTATATGAAATGACGATCGTTAAGATCGACCATGTCGTGCCTGAATCCCTCACTGTAGTGATTTTCCATAACTTTTAGGAGATGATGATTTATAGCTTTAAATTATGATTCGCCATGATAGCTTTCAATCGTCTTTCCTCTGTCATGATGTACTGCTGTCTGGACTGCCCACTTATGGCATATATTAGCCACACGACGTCGCAATGCAAAGTATCTGGGGGAAGGGGGGGGGAGATGAAATGGACTAGAAAATGTCAGCGATCAATTTATTTGGCAGGAATAACTAATGGAGAAAATTTAAAAACAGGATAACAGATTTTGGAGAAAGCGATCAGGAAACAGTACAATTTATATACAATCGCTATCTGGAAACTGCGCCAAAGGCGAATAATTGCATTTAGTGAATAGTACACTTAGAATCTTTTTAGTCAATGTGTATCCATAATAACAAAACAGTTAAAAACGCAAAGGGAGATCAAAAGAAAATGCAGAGACTGATCAGATGAAGGTATGTTTGTTAAATTACAGTTGCGCAAGGAATCCTATTATGAAACAAATATTCCGAAAGTCGATTTCTCTCAATTGAGAGATCATCCGAATTGCGCCGAAGCCACCGTACAGCGTTAAAAAATTAGTTATGAATTCCAGGAATAAAACAGAATATTAAAGGAAGTTAAGTGCCAAGTTACAGCGAATTGTGTGCTAAATGCCTCAAATTAACAAAAACTTAATGTTATATAAACTGCAGAGGATGTTCAGAACCCAGTCACCATAGATTGCTTCGGCTTAATGGTGACAATTCAAAATTAACAGTGAACTACCTGATTCCCAGTCAGAGGCCTTTCGCAGCCTTACCCGCTTCGGTTGAAATGGCCGTCCAGCAAAACCCTCAAAACAACAGTAATTATAGGCCAGACAACTGTGAACAGTAGTTCAAAAGATAAACACTCAATTAAACACAATCATAAAATATTCATTATTACAGTCTATAGAATAATCAAATTCGTGGAAGCAAGTAACTGTATATGCAATTAGTTCACATAAGTTTTATTAACTCGACCTAGAAGAAAACAGTACTATCGGTATAGCTGAACTGCAGTATTTTCTGCTTTCATAACTTATCCACCCGATACTAAAGACGAATCAACCATAATTGTGGTGATGGCAGCTAGAAATGTCTGCCATGCCGAGCATTACAAATCAGCCTCGTTGACCACCTTCGACAACACAGGAAATACATTGTTCAGAAATTGCTTATTATACAACCTCTTCTCGGCGACAACCAGTCAATATTCGTTACAAAACTTGACCAACATTCCTAAGTCCAGGATGCCTTCGTTTCCGAAAGACAATTCCATGTAACCCCACACAGAGTCACAGGCCAAGCGGACTCCTAGCCACGAGGAAAAGCGTCCATAGGCACTGCAATCGACAACCTACTTCTCCTCGCCGGCGGAGCCGCTTAAATCGCCTTCCCTACCCATGCCCTCTCTCGGCCAGCCAGGGAAGTCATAGAATTCTCCGAGCAAAGACTGGCGAGCACTCTCATGGATCATATACTTTAACTAATGTTCAATATTATAACTGATTTTGAATATTGCATTTATATTGCCATATGGATAGTTGCCTACAGTTCTCACTCATTCTTGCATTTTCTTTGATGCTTAAAATGAAAATGATTCGTGACATGTTCCGTTTGATAACAATGGAACACCACGAAAAGGTATCTATTGTCGAAAAATATGTTACGCTGAACTCATCTTAAGCAACTATCTACTATACACCACGATTACTGTCCGTACTTCCACATTGAAACCTTACATTTAATTACCGTAAAGAAATGCATTTACTTCCATTATAATCGCGTCGTTGAGCTTGTAGAAATCTCCAACATTAACCTCAGAAAAATGTCAACTATCACTGGCCACGAATATTATTAATAAGCCAGCAAACGACGACTGTCGTCCGAAAGCAAACCGCGTGCAGTTTTAACCCTGCAGAAACTAATCTATTATCGCGCGCGAGAAAAGTTTACTTCTGTTTCCACCTGTTTGGAAATCGCTTTCGATCATCCATGACGGGAAAGCATAGGTAAACTAATACACGGAAAGTAAATACATATGAATTTATACTACGTCCCGTGTAAAGCTGCAGTCTTCTCCAGGCTGTGCTTTATTTCATTGAAACTGCCACTTGAGTTCAAACAACAGACCATCCTCAGGTACAAACAAACGACATTAATCACAGGACTTACGTACAGTCATTATCACTATTGTACCTATATTAACGTTGCACATTAACTACGTCAACACTAAAGAACGCAGGAAAGCACCCAATTTGTAGATGAAAAATATGTTAACAGGGTGTAGTACATGCCCAGAGCCATCTCAGTTTGCAAAACTCTATCCTCATTGCTACAGGTATCATAACTCAATAATTCTCAACGAACCAACTCAATGGCGTACTGATTTCCGGAACTGAGATGATGCGACAGATAAATTATGGTTCTTCGAAATAAATATATGTACGCCATTGTTTGAAACTGTCAAATTGGAAGACAGAAGATCTGTTATGTCGAAATGCGTAGATAAAAATCCTAGGTCAAGCTCACTAAAACTCCTTTAAATATATCTGTTAACGTGAAAGTAGTCCATACGACGTCACGTAATGATTCTGATAAGAGAAATTGTTTACTGATATGTTGCAGGCTACCCTTGGTTTCATATACTTTTCGAGAAAAATTTACTTGCTTTTTTTGTTTGTATAAACTGATTAGACTAGGCCTTCAATGTTCTCTATTACATCAGAGCAGAGCTACATAAACACCAAACATTTTGATTTACAATTCAGTTAAATAATGATTATAACTGCAATATCACAGGTTATGCATCAAATTACAGTAGTGTCAGTAGGCAGTTTCAGGTATATACGGAACTGGAATAATTCAAGTAGTTCCGCTGTCATCGAGGTAATTAATACTTTTGAACAATAATAACTTAAAAGTAATTATAATAGCTCACCACGTTCACATGAAGAAAAACTTGACGGTAATGTAGTCGGCGAGTTTCATCGACCCTCAAAAGTAACATGAACTCGACAAATATGACCACGTTATTAATACACTATCTAATCAAATGTATCTGGACACTTAACAGTGGACATTATTATGCAGTGTGTCTACCCTCTGTCTTCATGACGGCTTGAACACTGCACAAGACACTTTGCATTAGGTGTTTGAATGTCTGCGGAGCTATGGCATCTGATAGTTGCTCAAGAGCCGAAACCAGATTAGGTAGTGATGTTAGACGCTAGGGTCTCGAGCGAAATCAACGTTCTAATTCACCTGAAAGGTGTTCCATTGGGCTCATATCGGGACTCTAGCCTCGCGAGTCCATTTCAGGAATGTTATTATCCACAAACCATTACCTCAGAGATGATGTTTCGTGACAGGCTGCATTGACATGCTGGTATAAGCACTGATCGTCTCCAACCTGTTCCTCTATATAGGCGCAACGAGACCACTGACTACACCGTAACACGGTTTTCTTCGCACTTCACTGTTGTCATGAAGCATGACGGCAAGTAACGTTACCCAGACATTCACCGAACCCAAACCCTTAAGTCGGATTGCCACACGGTATAGCCAGATCACTCGTTTCCATAGAAGTAACAGTAGTAAAAGTAGTCGCCAGACTGAGATTCAACGGAAGAAAGGAAATTTTACCTGTCCACGAAATAGGTGGCTCACAAGGCGTTTGCTCGACCAATTCTTGAGTGTTGTTCATCAGTCTGGGAACCATAGCAGATGGGGTTGATAAAACATATAGAGAAGATGAAGAGCGGCGCATTTCGTCACGGGACGAGGCTACAGAGGACCGTTGTACATCACTGGAAATTACGAGAGAGGACTTTGCGCGAAGAATTGTACAACATATTACTTCCTCGCTAAAGGAACACGGTGAAAAAATTCGAGAAATTAGAGCTAATAGATCTATCGATAATCACTCTTCTCACGGGCCATCCGCGAGTGATTCAAAAAATGGCTCTGAGCACTATGGGACTTAACTGATGAGGTCATCAGTCCCCTAGAACTTAGAACTACTTAAACCTAACTAACCTAAGGACGTCACACACATCCATGCCCGAGGCAGGATTCGAACCTGCGACCGTAGCGGTCGCGCGGTTCCAGACTGTAGCGCCTAGAACCGCTCGGCCATCGGGCCGGCCATCCGCGAGTGGAACACGGGAGAAAGGATCAGTTTGCGGTACCAGAAGTAAGCTCCGTCATTCACCGTCAGTTGCCTTCGGGATTATCAATGTAGATGAAGATGTAGATCCACTGTTCAGTGGCGTCGTTCTGTAGTCACATCAGGCGTCACTTGGCAGTGACTGCAGAAACGTGTGACTTATGAGTAGCTTCTCAATCAATGTACCCAATTCTTCTTAACTCCCTACGCACGGTTATTGTGCAGTCTAGACTGCTGGTACGACTTTGGAACACACGAGTGATTCCTTCCCCCTATTTTATGGAAATTTTTATACAACTACCCTCCGCAATGCTCGACAGTCCGCGCCCGTCAGTACATGAAACCTGTCAGGACTTGATTTAACTGTGGTTGTTTCTTCACGCTTTACTTCACAGTCACACCACAAACTCTCGACTTGGGCAACTTTAGGAGGACTGAAAAAATGATCTTGATAAACTATTCAGGTGACATCCAGTCATTAGTTCACGTTGGAAGTCAGTAATCTCTCCTGGCTGACCCGTTCTGTTGCTGCTGTTTCTCCCCTGGCAACACAGCACTCATCGCCTCTTTTCACACTGGCGGGTCCGCCACTCTTGACATTTAGGAGTCAGTTCCGCATTACATAGGGATATCTGGCTCCTTTTGACGCTGTTACGTTATTCTGGAGCAAGACTTGTGGCAAAGAACTACAGCGAAAAGTGTGCTAACTGTAAAACCGCAAGAGCAGCCTGCAGTCATCAATTTAAAAAGCTCGTCATCGGGGATATATCCGTCCGACATAAAAAAATTTAAAAAATGAAGAGAATTTTATTCCAAAACCAAATTCGCTATCATTTCAGCACTCAGTATGGTAGCAGATAATTCAACAATGTGCATCTTATCCAGGAAGAAATACATAGTGCCTGTAGTGATAATAACTGCCCGTATGTATGGCGAAAACCTTGCTTGGGTAACAAATAAGTCAGTGAAGAAGATTTCAGAATGGTACTGTTGTTTGCGATATCAAACTACTTCGAGTGTTGAAGTACTGTTTGGATATACGTAGCAAACATCGATAGGGCTGAAATTTTCTCGTGACCGTACAGTACACGACAGTGCGAAACAAAATGCAATATTACATAGACTGGGATACACAAACAGTACATCAAAATCGAGGGACGAACATCACTTGATTTCCAGCCCTACGGAACCGCGTTATAAATACGTATGTCGAAGGGTGTTAGTGGGGCTTCATTGGTACCGAACAGCATTAATAGATCGTAGAACGTCAGCGAGACATTCTGATACAGTACTCCTAGGCAAATCCGACCACAACGCGTGGATCATTAACATTACATTTACGAATAACTACTCACACTTAAAACACAAATAATAAGTAAACATGCCGTAAATATGATGTAAAAATTATACAGATAAGTGGCATGTTATTCCTATTCACACAGTATCAGTCATTTCAAGATCACGATTCGTGGTTAACACCCCTCACATGGAATGGAGGTATGGGGGAATTGGGAATGCCACCTAAAAACGGGACGCTAGTACAGATATCTGTGATGCCTGTAACGACGAAATCAATAAAGAAAATTCTAGAAAGCAGATTGGAGAAGTGCAAATTTTAGTAAGGCAGTTTATTTTTCAGTGTAACGTATAACATTGTATGTAAAATTTTAGTACCATTTCTAATATTACCAAATGCATTAACTGCACCAAATGCTTATCTAAATATCAGGAAGAGTACAGACGCAAGAATATCATAGTGTTAACGACTTCTAAGAATTAAAAATGTTGGAAGAGTTAGAGGCACTAGGATTCGTGATTAATTCTTTTGTACTGACAGTGATATTTCATGGATAGCTCTTGCAGAGGGGTGTTGGAAAGGGTGGGGAGAAGGGAGGGGGGGGGGGTTGTTAGAAGTCTTCGAGGGGGGGGGGGGATTGTGGAGTGAGGAGGGGGCAGGAGACTTACGACGGTTACTGCGCAGAAACAATTTCTTTTCTCCGTATTTCAGGTGATGAATGTTTTCACTCCATGTAATGAAAAGTGATCAATCACTGCGTAAGACGACGAGCAGAAAATGCGATCATCAGAGTTATAGCAATCCGTATTGCTTTTATAGTACTGGAAATAAAATACAGAGATGTAGTATTAACGTTTGGTTTCACAGCGTGGAAATAACTCACGGCAACCATGATTCGATGACAGATACTGCCGGCAAGCGACACACAATACCTGTCTCCCATAAATCTCTGTTGTTATTTCCCCAGAGGTGTAAACAAATGAGGTGTGAGCGAGGTAACAGTGATTTCTTCAGATTTTCGTTATAAATTCAAGATGTAAAAAAGTAAACGTGAATTCTACTTGGGACTGAAATTAATTATATTCCCTTTACACCCACTTCTTCTTCATTAGACTCTCGTTCCAGGTGAAAATGTGACGTTGATGACCACATACAAGAACGAAACGGTGTCCATATCCAAGGAGCGAGGGGAAGCAGTAGTTCAGGCACTGAACTTACGTTGGGAGGGGAAGGGGGTTAATTCGCACCCGGTCCGTCAACCCGGATTTAAGTTTACAGCGGTTTTCCCAAATACCTTCACACCTGTATCAACAATTTCGAGGAAGAAAACGTCTACGGTATTTTTGGTCAAACTACGATTTCGGACTGTCTGGCAACGCCGATGCAGTGACGTGATGTTAAATACTAGCTGTCTATCCGTTTCTGCTCCACCCTAAAGCCGGGCTGATTGGTCGCGGGTTAGAGGCGCCACATGGGTGTGTGTGTCGTTCTTAGCACAAGTTAGTTTACTCTAGGGACCGACGACCTCAGCAGTTTGGTCCCTTAGGAATTCACACACATTTGAACATTATCCACCCTAGAGTGCAACAGGATTCGCAAACCGCATTACATCACTGGACCGTGACCAGTGTCTTTGTAAGTAGCAGTGTAGAGTGCCCGTCTGCCATCGCGTGTTCTGTATTTCTTCTGTCTTTTGGTCCCAATTTACCTATGAGATTTCTTGTTGTCACTTCATTTTATTCTTAGTGGTTGATTGGTTGGTTTGTTTGGGGCATTTGCTATGAGCGATTTAGGGAAATCACGCAAAACCTAAATCAGGGTGGCCGAACGCGGGATTGAACCGTCGTCCTCCCGAATGCGAGTCCAGTATCTAACCACTGCGCCACCTCGCTCTGTTTATTCTTAATGTTTTCCAAGATAGAGGTAATGCACACTTCAGTGTATCAGTGAAGAAATAATACAACTGGGCAAAGTTCCAGAATTCATCATCTGAATGACACTGATCACAGAGAACATTGTGACTGTCCTCCACATTACTGGGGCCAACACATCCAGGAGACGTGACTAATGCGTGACAAAGTTAAAAATGTGTATAACAGATGTTGCGACTACAACCGATTTGAAATAATATCAGTAATGTAGACATCATTATTAGGTCGCTTCTGTACCAAATGAGCGTGTGCAGAAAATGTGGATTTCGTTCTAACAGTACCACAGTGAGCGCAGAGACAGGATAAGTCCTTCAGTAGAAACATTCGTTATTCAGATTGTCGATGTCGGCGTCATGGCGGAGTGTGTGTTCATCCAAGTACCAGTATGCTATGTCGACACAACTGGCTGACAGAATGCTTGGCCCCACAGTCGCGGGAGTGTAGGCAGCGGGTTGCTACCTCAGTAGAAGAGCAGCGAGAAAGGCGTCATGCTGGTCTGTATGGCTTTGCTGCAGCAGATCAGGCCCACTGGCCCCTGGCACTGAAACTGGGACCCACGGGAGAGTCAGATGATGACATCCTAGGTGTGCCTTCCACTTGGAGGCACCGGCCTGGAAAAAGGTAGCATGAGATTTAGCTGGCGGCTCGTACACCAGTGGCCAGCTGATAACTATGCTTGGCGAGGTTGAAGCTCCTCAACACATCGGACCGTCGGCTGGCCTGGACATCGCCATTTCGTCGGCTGAAGCCGTATGATCAGGACTTAGTCAAAGTAGAAGTGAATACAAGTGTGCTAATAGCTGAGCGGTGAATTTTTATAGTCGGTCTGGCCTGCTGTATTGTGACAGGAACCCACATCCTGTAACATTTGTGGCTACGGAAGTGCAGCGTTGTATCACGGTATCTGGGAATCCACCGCTAAGGCACACGGCTGTGTTGCAGACTGCTATTCCAGCAATATTCTGGCAGGATTTCACAGGCAGAGCTCCTCGATGGTTTGCGAAACTCGGTCAATTGCTGATGCCGCAACACAATTATTCAATCTAATTTGTGAACAGGGAACAGCAGCAGTTGCCGATTTAACTGGCTTCCAGAATGACCAGATTCTTACTGCATAGTGGCTGGGAACTGTCCTCATAGAAATGGCGAGGTCCAGCAGTTGGTCGTGAGCTGCTGTATTTCGTGTCGCAGGTGAATGAATGACCTATAAACTGTTATTGGTTGGTAAATACAAAGCTGACCGTCCTCCATGAAAATCATGTGCACACAAACTGCTTGTCCATTCCGTGAAACTCTATAGCAGTCTCTACAGTCCAAACTACAATGGTTTAGATCGTTAGGGAAGCTCCAAGTCCTCTAAACACTGTCCAAATGGAGCTCCATAGCAAGTAGTCCATAAATAAACAGTTGTTGACTCAGCTACATCATTACAAAAAAAGGTTCAAATGCCTCTGAGCACTATGGGACTCAACTTCTGAGGTCATTAGTCCCCTAGAACTTAGAACTAGTTAAACCTAACCAACCTAAGGACATCACATGCCCGAGGCAGGATTCGAACCTGCGACCATAGCAGTCGCGCGGTTCCGGACTGAGCGCCTAGAACCGCTAGACCACCGCTGCCGGCTACATCATTACATCCAAAACCTACATCAAGCGTTGAAAATGAGTTGTCTGGCCAAATGAATAACGCTTTTTGTTACATGTACGATTTTGTTAAATGTATGATAATGCCAACAAACAAATTTAGCAGGACAGTGTATGCTCACCACACAAACTGTGAAGCACACGAAATTGGTTCAAATGGCTCTGAGCACTATGGGACTTAACATCTGAGGTCATCAGTCCCCTAGACTTAGAACTACTAAAACCTAACTAACCTAAGGACGTCACACACATCCATGCCCGAGGCAGGATTCGAACCTGCTACCATAGCAGCAGCGCGGTTCCGGACAGAAAAGCCTAGAACCGCTCGGCCACAGCGGCCGGCGAGAAGCACACGAAAGTCAGTGATGAAATGTTGTACAATTCACTCCTCACTTCAGGGACGTGTCTTCATTACAGGAGGCCCAATGAAAACTAAAGGTAGAGTCACTCAATCAAAGTCCAACAACCGCTTCTCCTCGAGGTTGATGTTTTCTCCATTGGCTAAAGCATTTTGATTACGGCTAATCGTCTGCACCAGGAGCAAATTTCGGTAAATGGTTTCCGGAATACCATGAAATCCAGTTCACATCCTGTCTCCAAAAGAAGACAGAATCGACAGCGGCAAGTCTGTCTACGGTGACATAGCCACTTCAGAGACGAGATTTACAACAATCGATTGCCTTGTAAGTGCAGGACCGGAGCTATCTGTCTTTCGTCATGTACCTAGATCTAACCCATACAACTAAGAAATGTACAGCTTCTCGTGCCTCAGGTAGATCTACATATTTATGGATAGTCAGCACACACACAGTCAACAATTGCGATATTTATTGTAGACCTTAAGTTAATATTAACACAGGAGAAAAGTAATTTCTCAAAGCTAAAATGAACATAAGTAATTGAGAAGACTTCAATAGGAGAAATTAAAAATTTCCTCTTATCACGAAACAGATTACATAAGCACATACAGAAAAATAAATAGCCCATATTAACAAAGCTGCTTACTATTTCGAACTTGAAGTGTAATTTTGAAAAATCAGTTTTTTCTGTGATACAAATACGTTCGTTATGCGGAAATCAATTTGCAAGAAACAGCATATATTTAAAATTGTATAACAAAAACACTGTTTTTGTTCCACTGTGTTTTATTTATTTCAAGCTAGTTTTCAGGTTATTGGGCCTTCTTCGAGAAAAAAAATTGATAAACATTTGAAATGGACATTAGTTCTCTTAATTAAAGAAACATTATAAGCAAATAAACAATCCATTTTGCTTTTAATCTAAGAACTAGTGTCCCTTTCAGGCGCAAGTCAGTTGTTTCCTGAAGATGGTCCAGTTTTGGATTTGATTTGGGGTATAAAGGGACCAGATGGTCCTTTAAACGGGAAACGGAAATAAACAGAAACTCGGCAGAACAAAAACAGTGCACTTGTTATTCAACCTTAAATATCGAATTGTTCTACCAAGTAGTAACAGAAGCAGCCATAAATAAGAAAAATAGCATACAATTTAAAAATGGCTCTACGGAATATTGTCGAAAATTAAGTAGACTGGTAAACTGCCAAATGAAGAGCTGTTAGAAGAAAAGTGTGAAGAAATCGTGGATAAAGCTGACCCGGTCCGATTTTGTTTGCGAATATCGTATTCCATCTCGTGGATGCATGGTATCGCTGCCCGCTAGGAGGCGGGAGAATCGCGCCATAGATATTTAAATGTTGTCACGCAGTTGTTACGCAGGTAGCAGAGAAGCTGTCGGCGGCCTCTGTCTTGTGCCTTGGCTTAAGCGCTAACCAGTCTTGAACACTTTCGTTTTGAGTGGATCAAGTCGTACCAGGCCTGTTGTGGTGTTTAGCCTGTACTGGGGCACGGTGTGCTGTGTATCCGTTGCCACACTAAACTTTAGGTGGGGTCGGTCGATATAGCTGCCGTAAGCAGCACGGTCCAAAGTTCAGTTAGGATAAACGGAGGCGTGTAAATCCTGTGCTCAGGTTGTCGAGCACTAAGAGGCTGCAGCGCTGCAGTTTGAAAACTGTGAGTATTGACCAGTTTACATGTAAATGATTACTTGCCTTCACCGTGAGATAAATGGTTGAAAATGGCGTTCTCCCTTGACGTCGTCAGTGTTCTGCTTTAAGTGTAATAAGCTGTTAGGAACTGTCTTCCGTTTACTCTCATGGCGGCTTGTGCTGCTTGAGAAGCGTTACTGGTTAAAAATAAATTCTTCCTTTTGAAATCGTGAAGTGACAGTGCCAAGCCGCATGCAACTTTGTCTGTTACTAATTTAAAGCGTGTTCTGGTTCATATAATAAGCTCGAAATTCGTTTGAGAACGGGGTGGCTAACAGTTAGTGTAGCTATTGTAAA
Organism: Schistocerca piceifrons; assembly: GCF_021461385.2. NCBI lineage: Eukaryota > Metazoa > Arthropoda > Insecta > Orthoptera > Acrididae > Schistocerca > Schistocerca piceifrons. The sequence continues at coordinate 239,866,690 of NC_060138.1, forward strand.
ATTTTAGATTGTGTTTTTCAGTTCCTGTCTTGGGCAGCGATGCCGCCTAATCTCTCCCCAATTCAGAGCGTTTGGAGTATTGTGGGCAGGTCCTTCCAATCAGTTTGGAGTTTTGACGATCTAGCGAGCCAGTTGGACAGACTTTGGCACGATTTCTCAGAACAGGAGGACATCCAACAACTCAATCAATGCCAGGCAGGTGTGGTTACCTGTACAGTGTATCACATACACCGATTTCCGTCCCATCCGGATAGTTTCTTCGTGGGCGTCGATTTTTTCCTTCTTTTTTTTGTCTTAGTCTCCGTTTAAAAATTTTGCCTGTGTGTATATTTGTGCTCGCAAAATTCAGTGCATATTTTTATATGACCATTTTTTAAATGTATACATAATAAGTAACTAAAGATGTAAAGTTTCAAGAAGATACGTTGTTACCATAAATCTCGAAAAGTTCGTGACCAATTTACTTCAAAGTTTTACACGATAAGCTAATGAACATGCGAATGGACATAACCCATATATTTTCAGTATATATAATTCACAAATATATATTAAATATATGAAGAAGAAGCATTGTTTGCCGGCCGGAGTCGCCAAGCGGTTCTAGGCGCTTCAGTCTGGAACCGTGCGACCGCTACGGTCGCAGGTTCGAATCCTGCCTCGGGCATGGATGTGTGTGATGTCCTTAGGTTAGTTAGGTTTAAGTAGTTCTAAGTTCTAGGGGACTGATGACCTCAGATGTTAAGTCCCATAGTGTTCAGAGCCATTTGATTAGAAGCATTGTTTCCAAAAATCTCAAAAACTGCTTGACCGATTTACATCAAATTTTTACACATGACTGTAATAAACATTTGGACGGATACAGGGCGTACATATAAATAGAAGTTGGGAAAGGAAAGGAGGAGATGAAACAGAGAGTGGGGACAGGAGGTGACGGAGAAAGGTGGTGGGGGGTGGGGGGGGGGGGAGTGGAAGATGTACAGTCGGAGGGGGAAAGACAAGGAGATGACCAAAGAGACAAGGAGGAGTAGGTATAGAGAGGGGAGGACATAGAGATTCCCATACCACATTACAAGCGTGTGCGTTCTTTTCTTTCATTTCCATGTAACGGTACTGAGTGACAGCAATATCGGTCCAGATCCAGGTGGTATGATATACTTTACTGATTCGTCAGTTACAGTGTAAGGAATAAGCAGTAAAGTATAAATACTTTGGACTGTATCCAAAAGAAGTAAAAATATTTATCTGAAACAGCATCGAAGATGTGCTATGTCCATCATGGACTACGACAGTATGTTTGCTTAAAAAGTGGGAAGATCTTTAAGAAGCCATTTAGAAATCCGTATCTGCGGAAACTTTAAAAATTTTAAAACTACTTCATGTATCTAACTGTGAAGTCAAAAAGAATAAACAATCTCTCATAGGTTTACGTAGTTTTGAACGATAAATATTTTTTCTTTTATTGCACAGAATCTATAATTGCGAAACGAGTTGCGAACAGGAGAGAAAGAGAACCAGTTAGAGCTGTCTGAAGATGGATTTGTTATAACTCTGAAATCTGTAACGGTGTGGTTTAAGTAAATTTTCTTAGACCTTAATTGTGGCTGGCTGCTATTTTAAATTATAAATCTTATAACCCTACTTCAGGTCCTGTTCTTATAATGTTAACTTTCGAGAGGACAAAACGATTAATTAATTTCGTGCACTCTGTTCCAATATTCTGGATAATAATCTAATGCGGAGAATTTTCTGAAGTCTAAATAAAACATAGCATTGTTTACAGTGTATGTGATTATCTCAGTTTATTTACATAGAAATCAGAGCACTGCTTAATTATTCCGTGACTGGGCTGTTGCTGCTCAAAGTGCTGACACCACAGTGTCGGCTTACACACAGCTTTGGCGAGCTAATCCTGAAAGCTGTCGTTCAACGAGCTGATCGGTTCCTCGGCGTAGCTCTCACTTTAATCTGAGCGAGTAATTTTCCCAACCCAGTAAATCACGTCACCTTCAATATAAATTTTCTTCTATAGTGCCCACAGTGACTGCCAGCTGACGATACATGATTGACACTTTTCGCCACTGAGATAATTACACATGCACCTGTCCCTTGTGAAATGTCACTGAGAAATTAGTAACACCTATTCTAGGGGATTAAGTAATAGAAATATTTTCATGTGTGTGAAATAATGACACAGTTCACCAACAAACGTCCGTCAGTTACAAGGACAAAACAGTGTGTGCCAGGAGAAGTGGTCAGTATTTAGGGATGTGACAGGAACGATCATTCGAAGCAAAGTCGTGTAAACATTTGCTCTAAAATGCATAACTTAAGAGCTATGAGCATTCGTTCATCTTCACTTCTGTGAAACATCTCTTTCACTCAAGAATTGCTCATGGCTCTTAAAGTATGCATATTATAGCCCTTGTTTACTAGACACTTTTTCCTGGTTTTGGAACGTACTACATCCTCCCAAAATATGGAAAACAAAGAGTTTGCAGCAAAAGAGGTTTGTTTCACAGAATCGAAGATGAAGTACTCATAGCTCTTAAGGTATGAATTTGAGAGCGCATGTGTACTAGACTTTTTTGCTTCGAATGAGCGTTTCTGTCATATCAATGAACATTGACTATTCCTCCTGGGATGATCTGTGTACACTGTTTCGCGAAGATAGTTCTCATCTGAACCCAGATATAATTTCGGAATCACTGTATCGTCCTCACTTTTCATGTAATAATGATTTCTGTAAAAGTTTACAGCATCCTACGTAATACAACTTATGCATCTGACGAACTGACACTCTCTCTCAGCAAGACTTCCAAAGCAAGCAGCAAAAAATGACATCAGGACAAAGGCACAAAACAAAAGACCGCAGGTAACATTAAAAAAAGTAACGAATCATACGTGAAGCATATTTCGTTCCTGAATTCCTGCAATACTTTGCGTCAGGAACGTCGCTCAGTGAGGACCTACAGTAGTCGTACGACATTGCGGTACTTCATATCCTTTGATAAAGCTTTTCCATTTGAGAAATGTGATATTGAAAATGTTCACCATGTTTGTCACTACTGGTACTCCCCCCAGGGGGTCCACAACTCTTTTGTGGATACGTGCGTGGCGAGCACGGGGCCCCGAGCCATTGCAGCCTTCTTTCTCTCCCGGGCTGCATTTCCTTTCCCTTCACCTCCTTTCCCCTCCATGCTCCTTTCCCCTCGCCCTCTCCTCTCCCTCTATTGGTGTCCTTGTTTATGTTGGCCCTGCTATCCTCTTGGTTCTGTTGGTTTTACACTCTGGCTTTGTTGCGTAATCGTCTCCTCCTTTTGGCATTCCTTGGTCCCCCTCTGGGGTTTGACCTCCATTACAAAATTTCTCCTCCGTAGTGTGAGCCATTTGGGGAAGAGCACCTTACCTAGTGTCTCCGACGTGCGCCCTCCTCGTACATTCCACCTTTTCTTTCACGTCGTTGTTTGATGCTAGGGTGCATAGCCAGCACGGTAGCCAGCCCGTGTGGTGGGGTCGCTATGTACCCTTTTGGTTGAGCCCCCTGAACACACAGGGATCACACTTCTGATACCTGAGCTGTGACCTCCTCATGCATGCCTTGGAGTGGTTGCTCGTCATCCTGGAGCATCGGAACTCCCGGCAATGGCCGCCGTGCCAGACGGCCCTTGCTGTGGCTGGGTGGCGCCCATGAGGAGAGCCCCTGATCGGAGTGGGTGGTATCAGGGCGGACGCTATGCAGATGAAATGCATACGGGTCCAAAACTCTGGCCGTTCTTCTGCGGCCGTCTCTCTGCGTGGTACTGATTCCTCAAGTGCTGCTTCTCTTGCCCCTTCGGCCTTCCCTTCCATGGCAACCCCCTGGGAAGAGGGTCAGGCCCGTCGTCTAGGGGCAAAATCTTTACCCCGTTATCTAGTTTGCACCAGGACTGATGGGGATACTTTCACCAGTGTCAAGCCTTTATTCTTTGTGGAACACATTGAAGACAAGTTCGGCGAAGTGGACTCCCTGAGCAAGATGCGGTCGGGTTCGTTGCTGATAAAAACCGCTTCAGCTGCCCAATCTGCGGCCCTTTGTGCCTGTACCCATCTTGGCACAATTCCTGTGTCCATTACCCCTCACCAGTCTCTAAATATGGTACAAGGTGTGATTTTTCACAGGGACCTCATCCTTCAAACTGATGAGGAACTTCGGGACAATCTCGGACGGCGGGGTGTTCACTTTGTTCGGCGTGTTCAGAAGGGTCCTAAAGATAATCGTATTGATACTGGTGCCTTTATCCTGGCCTTTGAAGGGGATACCCTTCCTGAGAAAGTTAAGATTATGGTGTATCGTTGTGATGTGAAGCCGTACATCCCACCTCCTATGAGGTGTTTTAAGTGCTTGCGTTTTGGCCACATGTCTTCTCGCTGTTCTCATGACCCTCTCTGTGGTGACTGTGGACGTCCACTCCATGAGGGGAGTCCCTGTGTTCCCCCTCCTGTGCGTGTAAATTATCATGGTAGTCATTCTCCACGTTCACCAGATTGCCCAGTATATAAGAAAGAAAAAAAGAAACAGGAGTATAAGTGCCTCGATCGTTTAAGCTACACAGAGGCCCGTAAGAAATATGCACGACTGCACCCTGTGTCCATGACATCTAGTTACGCCTTGGTTACATCTTCACCCCTTCCTCCCCCTTCCTTACCCCCATCCCGGACCCCTCTCCTCCCCCCCTCCCCTGCGGCTCCCACACCTTCTCCTCTGGGCGCTGCTCCCCCCTCCCCAGCCGGAGAAGTGTCCCACTCCTTCGGCGTCTGCCGGTCAAGGGCGCCTCTCCAGAGATGCCCCTTCCCGGCACCTTCCAGGTCAAAGGTCTGCTGCCGCGCGGCGACCGCGAGAGCCGCGGGCTGTGGGCCCGCAGGTCACCCGGTCTCTTTCTGTTCCTGATATTGCTGCAGCTGGCTCCTTTATGCCACACAGCCCTCCTCGTTCTCAGCCTGAAAAGAAGAAGAAACATAAGTCCCGGGACAAAGAGCCTCTGGTGTCACCGGAGGTCCCTTCCCCGACTTCACAACCGGATTCTGACCTGTCGTTCATGGATGTCGCCCCCTCCTTGTCGGTGACGGGTGGGGACCCGGCGGTATGACTGGTTTTAGCGTGTTCCGCCCTCATTTAACCCATCATTCTGTGGTTCTCCAATGGAATTGTAATGGCTACTATCGTCACCTTCCGGAATTGAAATCCCTTCTTTCGTCCTACTCTGCAGCTTGTGTGGTTCTCCAGGAATCTCATTTTACTGATGCTCACTCACCGACCCTCCGTGGGTTCCGTGTTTTCTGTCGAAATCGGGTTGGACCCTTGCGGGCTTCTGGTGGCGTTTGTACGTTGGTCCGTACAGACATTGCTAGCACGTGGATTCCTCTCCAAACTACATTGGAAGCGGTTGCTGTTAGGGTCCACTTAGACCCTGCAGTCACAGTTTGCAATCTTTATCTCCCTCCTGACAGGACACTTACACCTGCTGCCTTAACCACCCTTCTTCAGCAACTTCCTCCTCCCTTCCTCCTCCTTGGGGATTTTAATGCTCATCATCCTTTGTGGGGCAGTGCTCTTCCATCTCGACGAGGTCTTCTTATAGACCAATTTATTGCAGACCACGACCTGTGCCTTCTTAATGATGGCTCCCCTACTCATTTTAGTGCTGGTCATGGTACCTTTTCTGCCATTGATCTTTCTCTGTCTTCTCCCTCTCTCCTCCCTTCATTACACTGGTCGCCACACGACGACCTTTGTGATAGTGACCATTTCCCGTTGATTATCACGCTCCCTTCCCGCTCCCCGATGGACAGGTTACCTCGTTGGTCTTTCCACCGCGCCGATTGGCCTCTATACACTGCACAGGTCGAGTTTTCTCCCTCTTTGTCGGGTTGTATTGATGACGTCCTACGTGACGTGTCTGACGCGATTGTTCGCGCTGCTAACCTTGCTGTCCCGCGCTCATCTGGATGATTTCGTCGCCGGCAAGTCCCGTGGTGGAGTACGGCCATTGCCATTGCCATCCGTGATCGCCGTCGAGCTTTGCAACACTTCAAGAGGCACCCATCCGTAGCCAGCCTTACTACCTTTAAACGCCTTCGCGCTAAAGCCCGTTATTTAATCAAACAGAGCAAGCGGATATGTTGGGAACGATTCGTTTCTTCCCTTGGTTCCACTGTCCCTCTGTCACGGGTATGGGCTACACTTCGCTCTCTCCAAGGTTGCCATCGGCAGTCCACCCTCCCAGGCCTTCACCTCCCAGATGGCATTTGTACGGACCCATTAGTTCTCGCAGAACATCTTGCGACCCATTTTGCAGTGGCATCAGCGTCAGCCTCCTATCGAGCTGCTTTCCTTCATCAAAAACAGCAGGCTGAAGCTCTCACCTTATGTTTCACCACTTGTGAGCCAGAATCTTACAACGAACCTTTTACTGAATGGGAATTTCTTTCTGCTCTATCTTCTTCTCATGATACGGCCCCTGGCCCAGATTCCATTCATAACCAACTGCTTCAACATCTCAGTGCTCCACAACGGCAACATCTTCTTCGGGTGTTTAACCGTATCTGGCTCCAGGGTGACTTCCCTTCTCAGTGGAGGGATAGCATTGTGGTTCCTGTCCTTAAGCCTGGTAAGAACCCCCTATCTGTTGACAGCTATCGGCCAATTAGTTTGACCAATGTTGTTTGTAAGTTACTTGAACGGATGGTAGCCCGCGGCTCACTTGGGTCCTCGAATCTCGGGATCTATTGTCCCCTTACCAGTGTGGCTTTCGAGAGGGACGATCTCCAATCGATCATTTACTTCGCTTGGAATCCGCAGTTCGGCAGGCTTTTTCCCAGCGCCGCCATTTGGTTGCAGTGTTTTTTGACCTTCGCAAGGCCTATGACACGGCCTGGCGCCATCACATCTTACTAACCCTTCATCAGTGGGGTCTTCGGGGCCCACTCCCGATTTTTATCCGCCAGTTCCTGCTCCATCGGTCATTCAGAGTTCGAGTTGGTACTGCTTTTAGTTCTCCATGGACCCAGGAGACGGGCATCCCACAGGGTTCTGTCTTGAGTGTCCTTCTTTTCCTCATTGCTATCGATGGACTTGTGGCCTCTGTCGGTCCCTTTGTCGCTCCTGCCCTGTATGTGGATGATTTCTGCATTTGGGTTAGTTCCTCCTCGATGGCATCTGCAGAACGGCAGCTCCAGGTGGCTATACGGCGTGCCTCTGCATGGACCCACTCACACGGGTTTCAATTCTCTCCTTTAAAATCGCGGGTGGTCCACTTCTGTCGCCGTACTATGGTCCACCCTGATCCAGAGCTCTATCTCGACGCACAACGATTGCCTGTGGTCCCACAGTTTCGTTTCCTGGGTCTTCTTTTCGACAACAAGCTCACTTGGCTGCCCCATATCAGACTCCTGAAGGTAGGATGTTTCCGTAAACTCAATGTCCTTCGCTTCCTTGCCCACTCCTCTTGGGGTGCGGACCGTTCCCTCCTCCTCCGTCTTTATCGTGCTCTCGTTCTGTCTCGTTTGGACTATGGTTGTCAAGTTTATGGTTCAGCTGCTCCTTCCACACTGCATGTGCTGGATCCAGTCCACGATCGTGGTATCCGTTTGGCCACCAGTGCCTTCCCTACTAGCCCTGTTGATAGTCTCCTGGTTGAAGCTGGGATCCCCCCCCTTTCTGTTCGGCGGTCCCAGCTTCTGGTGTCTTATGCCCTCACTATCCGTTCCTCTCCCACTCATCCTTCCTATTCTATCCTGTTCCCAGACCATGGACGTCGCCCACCCGACTCCCGCCCTCGGGCGGGTTTACCGGTTGGACTGCTCCTTGCGAATCTTTACCGTCATTTTCAGCTTCCTTCTTTGTCCTGTCTTCCTCGCTCCCTCCCCTCCACCCCTCCTTGGTTAGTTCCTCGGCCTCGACTTCGGATGGATCTCCGCCGCGGACCGAAAGATTCCATCCCCCCGGTGGTGTTCCGTACCTTTTTCCGCCAAATTTTATGGGAGTTTCGGGATGCTGTTGTTTTTTACACTGATGGCTCTAAATCTGCTGATCATGCTGGGTATGCCTTCTCGTCCTCTGTTGGAACGGAAAATCATCTGCTGCCACCCTCATGTGGGGTGTTTACTGCGGAATTGATGGCAATTTCCCGGGCCCTTACCTTTATTAAACAATCCCAACACAACCGCGTTTTGTTATGTACGGACTCGATGAGTGGCCTTCTTGCTATTGACCGGTGTTTTTCGCGCCATCCCTTGGTCTCTGCCATCCATGACCATCTCGCTGATCTTCACCGTGCTGCTTGTTCCATTGACTTCCTATGGGTCCCGGGCCATGTGGGTATCCCAGGTAATGGGCTCGCTGATCGTTTGGCTGGGGGAGCAGTTACTTACCCCCCGTTTTCTGTTACCCCTCCTGCAGCGGATTTACGGCTTCACATCAAATCCCACTTTGCACAGTCATGGGCCAATTCTTGGGAGGCTACTCCACTGTCTAATAAACTTTGTGCCATTAAGGTGAATCCAGGCCCATGGCGTTCTTCCTTTCGCCTCTCCCGCAAGGACTCGACCACACTGTGTTGTCTCCGCATTGGCCATACCAGGCTGACCCATGGTTTCCTTTTGCGTGATGAGCCACCCCCGCTATGTGGTTGTGGAGCCTTCCAGTCAGTGGCCCACATTTTGGTTGAATGCCCCCTTCTTTTGGCTCTGCATGCTAAGTACAGACTCCCCCACACTTTACCTTTGATGTTGGCTGACGATTCCCGGATGGTCTCTCTGGTTCTAGGTTTCCTCCGGGAGAGTGGTTTTTATTCTCAGTTTTAAAGTTTTTAATCTCCCTCTGGTGTTGGGGCAGGGCGGTGAGTGTTTGGGTGTCTCCCACTGTAGGCAGTGTTCAGAGATTCCCGATTCACCTCCCTGACCGGAATCCTCTTTTCTTTCCCTTTTACTCTGTTTTTACCCCTTCTTTTTAAGGCTTGGTTAGTTTTTCTATTCCCATACGTACTTTCTGCATTATAGCAGTTGTACCTTTTAAGTCACAGGTGGTCTTGCCTATGCTGCTTCAGCATAGTGTTGGGTTCGTTCTCTTGCCAACTTCCCTCATTTGTTTTTACTATTTACAACGTGACTGCCCTTTTACGTTTCCCCTTTTTCCGTTTTATTGTTCTGACTTTTCTGAGATGTCCCGTTAGCAGAATGGAGTCTATTTGAAACAAGGGGCTGATGACCTTGCTGTTTGGTCCCTTTAGCCTCAAACAACCAACCAACCAACTACTGGTACTAAGGTTATCCGGGTAGATGTCCAAATCACCATTCAATACACATTAAGTGACATATTACATCCCGTAAGGTGAAATGATCACTATTATTTTTGTAAAGTATCGCGATAGTTGTCTGCCTTACGGCTGCCTAAAAAGTTATTGCAAATATTAGTGACAGACAGATACGACATTCTGTCAGCATCACTCGGCACACCAAGGAAATGTACATAAGACATTAAATTAACAAATTTGTGGTCTTCCTTTTACTTGCGGTTCACTGATCCTTTGAAATGCCTCTCAGAAGCACATGGCTTTCACAAAGGTTTTGACTAGACCCAGCCTATGTTTGCATCAAGATCCATATTCTACAAACCACTGTGAAGTGCGCGGTACGGGGTACTTCACATTGTGCGAGTTATTAGGGCTTTTCCGCATGAGCATTGTAGATACCCTTTTTTGGGTCAACAACGGGAACGTTAACCACGTATTCTATCCAGGCCTAGGTTAAAAGAGCAGGTTATTAGTTTCATAATGGTGTTTTTTCTGCCTTTTTTTTATTCGCACTCTGTGCAGCAGATCTGAGTGCCAAGTAAAACCGCAATTAAGTTGAGATCTCTACTTACAGGATGATCCCATGATGATGCTGTAATGTTTCACGGATGATGGTGAAGGTTAAATGTATTAGACTTATTCCTCTAACTGTTTACCTCTTTTATTGCAAGCTTTTAGCGTTCCCTATTTTTGGAGGGGGATGAGGGGTATGATCAAAACAAGAAAAGAATATCCAGTCAACATGAGCTCTAAAATGCATACCTTAAGAGCATCTTTGCTGCTGTGAAACACATCTCTTCTACTGGAGAGTGCTCATAAAATAAAGTATACACTACATATGCCATATGTACTGGACATTTTTCTTGTTTTTGTCCACACTAGAATATGTGAAAATGTGTAAAGCAACGAGCTTGCAGTCGAAGATTTTCACTGCCAGATGTATCAGAACGACTTTCGCTTATAACTATCGACTCTTCTCCATTACCCCTGAATGGCTGTAACATCAGAATGTATCCTTGTGTATACGTCATTCGTATTTCTCATACAGCTTAAGTCTGAGTAGCAGTTTAAAACTTTCACATGTCTCATTCAGATTAACCATATGAACAATCAGAATTGAAGGAAATTTGTTCCCATTGTAAAAAAAAGTACAGCTTTCTAAGCAACTTTGTTAGAATCTGTGAACAAGTTCCCCTCGAACACGCTGCAGTCATGGCAGAGAATCTCCATAACGGATTCGATACCATCACTACCACGTCACCATCTTTGGAGAATATTCATAAAACACAGAAAGCTCGTAACCGTAAGCGCTCTGGAACTGCGTAAAAAAAGACTCTACCCTTTTAATCGCGAATCTAAAGGCTCAGCCCTTGGCTTCGGCGTATTTAAATCTCGGGCAGGGACGTTGAGAATCCCTTAAGACGAAAAATGTGGCTCTGATTCACAGCTCCCTTGAAATGCTGGGTCAGCGGACATGTCTCCTTCGCTGTCTTCTGTGTGTGTGTGTGTGTGTGTGTGTGTGTGTGTGTGTGTGTTCGTTCACTTGTGTCGATAGTTCTTCACTGTGACATACAGCTCTTATAGCAGATGTTCCAGTAGAATGCTGCACAGTTTTCTTTGTTTGCGACGTGAATCCATACATTTTTGACAGAAAGAAAGTCCACTGCGGGGTCTGTTCGTTAACCGCAAATCGATGAAACTGCAAATGATATGCGACTCTTTTAACCATCTTCCAATGTGTGTAGTATGTGACTGACATTAATCTTGGAACCGAAATAAAGTTCGTAGCACTTACTTGCAAGAGGATTGAGTTCCTCTATTTGTAGTTTGAATTAACTCTCCACGTAAGTTCATTTGCAAAGTTGCGAAGCGTTTATTTCTTTAACACAAAATACACACAAACCTTCATGAACTTACAAGAATAAATAGTCACTTTCAGGAGTTGTCAGACCTCTCAAGAGAGACATCAGGAAACAAAAGAGCAATGTGATTCAAAGCCGCTCGCAGGTTCGAATCCTGCCTCGGGCATGGATGTTTGTGATGTCCTTAGGTTAGTTAGGTTTAGCTAGTTCTAAGTTCTAGGGGACTAATGACCTCAGCAGTTGAGTCCCATAGTGCTCAGAGCCATTTGAACCATTTTTTTGATTCAAAGCGTTCAGCCAGGGCTCTTCGGTTATGCTGCTAAATAGCCTTGTTTGCCTCGAAGTAGATTTTTGAACTGATGTTTATGTGTGGTAATTCCCTGTACATTCTTTTACTTCCGAACAATTAAATCAACGGAATATTTAAGGTAATCCACAGAATAATAACCAAAACGCAACGTTTTCAAGGATTTGATACACAAGGTAGCGTGTCACAAGCAAATTGAGCCCGATTACCAAAGCCTATTTCATTTCCGAATTCTGCGCCAACAAGCTAGCAGCCAACACCATTTACACTTTGTAACGAAAATGTTGACCAGTGCTGTTAATACCACAACAAATAAAGTATTATTTCACCCATAATGTTCTCTATGAGAGATCAGTTGAATTATTAATTCACTGAATTATTAATAGTTATTAACGGTGATTTACAATGCATCATTGACGCATGCAGAACCGAAAACGTCACAAAATACGTAGTGTGTGGGATGTTAATTCAAATCTGCGATACCAACAAACTGAGAATGTCTTCAACAACGAATGCCTCTATCGCTAAACACTATGTAGAGCCAATTTTGTGGCGTATCTGAAGTTCTTCCCTGTTACTGCAAGTACAAAATGGCATAAATGACAGAAATTCCAAGAATTTAATTTTAAGTTTTGAAGTCTGAGAGTACTGAGATATTATCATACAAAAAATGTACTATATAGGTATATTATTTTCGTTGTGGTCGACAGTCATATTTTGTCCAGTACTGAAGAAATTGTAATTTTTATCAGTAATCATTAACTATCCCATGGTTGTGTAACTCCGCTGCGCATGGAATATATGGAATGTATGAGAAGAATGGTATACACACTATGTCATCACCGATTTACATTTAAGTTTAATTGTATCACCCTATTCTTGATACACTGTCCTTCTAAAAAGATTGATATTATAGGCGTATAAGCGACGTCAACGCAGTACTTTCGGTAGAAGCTTGACTAACAGCTGTAAACAAAAGATGTACAATCGACGAGTCAGCTGTTAGCAGACGGTGTAGCTGTAGTCTGACAACGCTGTTGTGTCAAAAATCTCAATGGAGCAACGTCTCTAAATCAAATGTTGAAGACATTCTCCAGAATGTTTTGGAGAGGAGAATTGTACGTATAAAGTTTGTCGCACACAAAAACTGCGATCCATGTACGCTTGCCTTGACTTGATTGAAAAGCAAAATACGCACAAATATTTTCTGGAAAATATCATCACGGATAACGAAACTTGGTGTTATCAGTACGAACCTACCACAAAACGACCAAGTGCATAAATTTATATAAAGGCTGGACGCTTTTATGACATAACCACCATTCAAGACAATGTGACGCAGAAGTTCAACATCCGACATAAAACGTTTCTGACAGTTTCACGTTGTTGTATGAACATTCTGAACGTTGTAGTGAAATTGGGGGGGGGGGGGGGGGAGGAGAGTAGGGCATACGCAAAATACCTAAAGCGCAAGACCACCGATTTAACCTTTTAGCATTTCTTGTGATTCTAGTCTCGAAGTTTTTATACTGATGAGGTAGACATAAATACATAGCAGATAACTCAGAATATATAAGATAACTTCGATATAAACCTGCTTTACGTTGGTCTCAGTAGTCGCTGTTCTCTTATGCCTGTTGAAGGAAACTTCATTTTGTTTTCATTTAACACAGACACATCATTAGTATTGCACAAAATGAATGGAAACGGATGTTAGTGGGACCAACAGAAAAGTGAAGACTAAAACACACGAAAAAAGGCTAACATAAATTTTGCCTGACACCCGTACGTCGCATTTCTTCCCAACAGAAAAATAATGTGCGTGACTGATGCAAATATCTTCGTCTTTCATAAAAGCTATGTCGTTGAATTACTTAATATTCAGTCACTTCGAGAAAAATACCATGGTGGAAAAGACATATAGTACACAACAAAAAAACTTATAAATATTATTTTGATGCTGTAGTTCTTCGAAAGGAATATAACTACGTGGACCTTTCCACATTAATTAGCATATTATTTGCGATACACATTGGAATATTGTCATAATGCAGCTCAAACTCTGCAACGAGTGGTGTACTAAGAGTAAAAGTACTCCAACGTTAATTTAGATCGTTTCTGTAAGAATAAATACTGAAGTACCAGTTGTTACATTTCTTATATACACTGCTGGCCACCGTAAATGCAACACCAAGAAAGACAAGAGGTAGCACAACAAAATTTATTTTGTAGATAACATGTTGACTAAGTATCAAATGATTACGTTTACAGACGTCTGTGACATGTGGTTCCTGCCAGAATCAGTAGCCAGAGTAGCCGCCATTGTTGGAGATCACCGCTGCCACACGTCTCGGCATTGAGTCAAAGAGACGTTGGATGTGTTCCTGGGGTACAGCAGCCCAAGCAGCTTCCACACGTTGCCAAAGATCATCTGGTGTGGCAGCTGGGGATGTAATCTGGGTCACTCATTGAGCAACCATGGACCACATGTTTTCTGTCGGCGAAAGATCCGGAGAGCGAGTCGGCCAGGAAAGCAATTCAATCTGGTTACTGACGAAGAACCTTTGGACAATGCGTGCCACGTGTGGTCGCGCATTATCCTATTGAAATATGGCTGTGGCCGAGCCCTGAAGGTAAGGAAGGACAACTGGCTCCAGCACCTCGGATATGTAGCGCCGGCTATTTAAAGTACCAGCAATGCGTACTAGAGGCGTGCGACAGTAATATCCAATACCGCCCCATACCATAATACCCGGTACAAGACCAGTGTGGCGGTGCATAATGCAGCTGTCCAGCATCCTCTCTCCACGGTGTCTCCACACTCGAATCCGACCATCGTGGTGCTGCAGACAGAAGCGTGCCTCGTCAGTAAAGACAACGTCATTTCATTCTGCCGTCCACATCCGTCTGTCATCACACCATTGGCGACGGAAACGTCTGTGGTTCTGCGTCAATGGTAGACGAAGCAATGGACGTCTTGCGGACAGACCACTCTGCTGTAAACGGCGTCGAATGGTACGCGCAGACACTGGATGATGCGTTACAGGCGCAATGTGCTGTGCTATGGTTCGGGATGTCACTGAGCGATCCGTCACTTCCATGCGCACAATTTGCCTATCAGCACGTGCAGTGGTGCACCGAGGTGAAATTACAGTTGTTTGGTTTCGTCCAACACGACTGTATGATAATCCACAATCTCGGTAAGCCACTATCCTTCCTCTCTCGAACCCGGATACTTGATCAAACGATGTTCGCTGTTGTCTACGAGGCATAACTGATCGTCTTGTGAAACAACCACATGGTAAACACACGTGCCGAACGTACACTCGTCGAAATCGCCAAGCCTTAAATGGCGCTATGAGGTGGCGCCACAGGCGCGCGTGATGTGCGTCTGCGCTGAAATTCTATTCAGTTGCATATCTCATCGCTGCAAACCTATGGTCTAAATTTCACTTGATTCGGATGCTTCCTTCAGGGTGTTGCATTTACAGTGGCCAGCAGTGTATTTTATAACTAACTCAGACTCGTTACTTCCGTTCTGTAAAGAGTAAATAGTAGATACAAAGCATGCCGTACTGTATTAATTCTGGCTGCTAATTTTTCCATATCCCCCCCCCCCCCCCGTCCACATTTTACTTATTTCATTTTAGCGACTTTAAGCTTGGTTCTCAATACAGAGCGTTTCCAAACAATAAACGTATTTGGAACACATATACAGTATTTATTGAACTGTAAAACACACAGTTATGAAACTTGGGACACATGTTTACGAATCTCTAAGTTCAGATTACAGATTTTTCTATATGTCTTTCACTAGCGTCACGAACAATATCACATCGATACTCGACTTCTTCCTGTACTCGAGTAAGCGTGTCCATCGTCTCTGATGGTATGACAGTCCAAATATTTTAGCTTTCGTGGTAGTGTCGGTGCGTAAATGTTGTCCTTAATGAAACCCTACATGAAGAAGTCACAGGTCGTCAGATCCGGTGACCACGGAGGCCACCTGAAAAGTACTAAGTCGCCGGCTGTTTGGCGACCAATCAAACGGCTCAGAATAGTTAGATATTCACGCTCTAGGCAACTTTAGTTAGGGGGAGCCTCATGTTGTTGAAAAATGATGTGCTCGTGCGACCAGTCGATTTTGTAACATACCAACGTACTGCTGACCATTAACCGTATTTCCATCTGAGTTGAATGGGCCGCAAACATAGTAATGGGACATCGCACAAATGACAGTGACTTCCGGTGAATCTCGCACCTCTTTATTCTGTGCCTGTGGGTTCTGTAGGCCCCAAGTTCAAACGTTGTGTTTCTTTACTTTCCCACTACGGTAGAAAGTCTTTTCATAACTGTACACAATGCGTTGTGCGAAAGTCTTATCATTGCAACACCACTCTGAAATTCGTCAAAAAACGTCACACATTTGCGTTTGTCGTCATGACGTACAGCCTATAACAGCTTAACGTATACGGTAAGAGCTATAGCGTGTACTGTTTAATAACCAACCGACGTCTCAAAAACTCCAAATTGTTGTTGTAAGCAGTTGTAACTCCGGACTGGCAGAACGAGTTGATTTTACAGAGCTGCGGTGGAAAACGGTTTGAATTCGTGCGATATTTTCGTCGGAAATAAGAATACACACCATGTGTCTGAAAATTGTCGATACCATGTGTGAATGTTCCATCAATTTGGATGGTACCTCAACCTGAAACGTCTTTGTTTGCACTGTTATCACGGACTTACACTTCGCAAACTCGAGAACACAAAATGGTTTCTGCTGCAACACATGACGGTAACCCAACAAACAGAAGACAACCATCATCCATCGGCAACGGATATAAACTAGACAATGTATTCGTTTCTCTGGTAACTGTGCCGTGGCACAACGATAGACAGTTTTGACAATATATTACTTTGTAACACGTATATTATTTTTGAAACACCCTGTATACTAAAATTTAATTTTGGAATGCGTTATCAAATACTCGAATTTATTACTTCCTCGGATTTATTTTTTATTGTCTTCTACATTACGTACTACTGATTCACAATTAGCTATTCACCATTCGTATTAACATACATAATACCTTGTAAGAGTTTTAATTTTTTGTGCAAATATTGCACGGCTCTCCATCCCGCCGAAGTTCTGTAAGTTCCTACGACTCCTCGAATGCCTCGTATTCCGTTTACCTTCTCTCACCCGGAGCGTCTATCACCTCATTAAATTCCCACCCTTCCTCGCCCACATAGAACACCTCCACATCTCCTACAGTATCCGTAAACTAGGTTCCCATCGCCAGACCGTCTCCCCTGTGATCACCAACCCTGGTATGCTGCTACGCCTTCACAAATACACCTCTCCGTCTATACACCTACATACACTCTATATCCTATCCCAGTGCAACTTCAAACAACTCCTTGTCCCTGACAATGAGATCCACCACGATTTTTATCCCTCCAACCAACATTAACTCTTCCCCGTCCATCCCACTCCACATTAGGGCTCCTCTTTCCTTTTCCGTCTCCATCCATCCCTATTCCTTTCATTTGACAACCACTACCCTACCCAAACAACACCATACTCCTCACCCTCTGTCTTTCCTAGTGACTGTATTTCTGTATTTCCACTATCCACTTCAAGTCCTACCTCTCATCTCAGTAGTTTTCCCATCTAACAGATGACTATCTTTCTGTCCACACACTTCAACCTTATGGAACGTACTGTCTCTTCCGACAATGTTTCTCATCCTAGTGCAGGTCCTTCAGATTTTAAGTGTTTTTATCAGAATAATTTCACCTTCATGTGATGTGTTTTAAAAATAAATATATAATCGTATTTTAACTGCCGGTCTTTGATTTTAACAATCGCAAATTTTTTTCTATAGTTTCACTTGGCCACAGAACGGAGAAGTGTACCGCTGTTAGCACACCCACCACCCATGTGGGGCGAGGGGATGAAATAACAATAACGAAGAAAGTTCTAAACTTTTGCCCATAGATTCCGCTTCATACATCCTATGCTAAGTATTCTGTAGAAACAAATGCTATCTGATGCCAACATAATTCATTGTAACCGTACTACTGACACCTTTGAAATGAGTTGTCGCACTTCCCATGTATTTGCTAGGGGTGTTTATAACAGTGTCGAAATCTAAGTTCCCACTCCCGGAGTCTGCCTGCTCAAGGCTCCAAGTTATACAATTTGTCATGGCGACACTGAAAAAGATAATTTTCAAAGGCCTTGTGTGCATAGTTAATACAATATCTCTACGACTGCACGTTTATAGATCATTGTATTTTTATGGTTATGTAGGCAACATATGAAATACAGCAAATTGTGGTCTTCTGGTTCCTACCAGACGTAGCACCAAGCGTTGTTATTAGTTTTTTTCTGACAGGGGTTCAAATAAACATCGTTGATTCGATTCCATTTAATTATTTATTTAACGGTATAAAATTCCCTGCTATCCTTTATCGAACTTTCTAGGAATCGGCAAGATGTTGCGGGTAGAGGAGTGCAGTTTTCTGAAATGGTAGTTACATGATTACTTAGTTTCAAATAATGCTGAAGCAACTGTAAAGATAATACTGATTAGGGAAACTTAAAATATGTTCAAGAGTGAGCTACAGTAAAAAGGAAGAATATTGAAGAATATTGATGGTGGAACTGAGTGGACATTCATAAAATGCTGTAAACATACATGTATGCATGACAACAACATACGCAAATGACAGTGAAAGTAAAAAAGTGTATGGTACATTAATGAGCTCGTAAATTATATCGATATATTGAAAGGAATGAGATTTCATTTTAATGGAAGAGTGCAATGCAGCCTTTGATGGAAGCTGGGAACAGAACACAGAACGAAATTTTGCTCTTGGAAAGCCAATTGAGAACAGAGAAAGGCAGAAACATTAATACACCTTTTTTCCTCGCCTTGAGCTAGTCGTTTCGAAAACAACGTGCCGCCAGGGGATAAAGTGAGAGATTTGCTGTATTCTGGTAAAACAAAAACTCAGAAAAAAGGACTCCATAATTATCCAGACCTGGCATTGATAATGACCATAATCTAGTAATAATGGGATGTATGTGGAAGTTGCAGAAGTTAAAAGAAAGAAACTGTAATACTGACACCCAGACAAGTTGAAAGAACTAATAACTCAGAATGCCTTGGACGAACTTATTATCAAAGAAATATTCGCCCTGCTATAGAAAACCGATTCAACGGGCTTAAAGGGAGTGTGGCAAATGCTGGAAAGAGTTGTAATTGAAGAGTCAGAAACAGACAGTCATGGATTACAGACAAGACACTAACATTAACAAATAAATGACGTAAACGTAGAAACATTTAAAGTGCAAGCAACAAAGTAGGTTTCTCAGAAATGGAAATGTAGAAAACATAAAATATAGAAAATCTAAAGAATAGTGCTTAGAGGGTAGATGTCATGAGATATGTGCAAACTTCAAACAGAAATACATAGACGTGCATGCAGACTAATAGAAAGTTACTTTATGGAGCACAGAAGGAGGACTATAGCGTCATGGGTAATAGAAAAAGAAAATAAGAAGAAATTGTGAAATAAATTGACGGAGAAACTCTACATCTGACCAGAAGAAATTAAGTCAACTGAAGATTAGGAGTCGTAGCAAAAAGATGAGAGGGGGATTCAGTTATTATCTCTGAGTCTGAAAATGCTTCGCTTGAACTCATTCATAAAAATCCGACGGACCTCTTCAGGGAAAGCGAATCAAAGTGAGGAGCAAGGATAGTAAATATTCTCTTGAAATAAATTCATAAAACTAAGTAATTTATGTCAGGTTTTGAAAGTAATTTTATGCCTCCTAAATAAAAAAAAGAGCAGATAGGTATGGAAATTATCCATTCTAGAATCACATGCCTCTGAAATATAAACAGTGTCGAAGAGTGGAAAGGTAAATAGAAAGAAGTTTAAGAGGAGACAGGTTACTGTAGAAACAAAACTAGCTCTGCATTTCACAAACTGGTATCGAACGCATTTTTTTCCATACTTAGGCAGCGAAGTATCGTCTCAGAGACAATAATGCGAACCATTCTCATCCCGCGAACCAAATTGATAGAATGAAGGAAGAGGTAAAAATTAAAAAAGGTATAAGGAAGGGTTCAAAAATGGTTCAAATGGCTCTAAGCACTATGGGACTCAACTTCTGAGGTCATCAGTCCCCTAGACTTAGAAGTAGTTAAACGTAACTAAGCTAAGGACACCACACACATCCATGTCCGAGGCACGATTCAAATGGCTCTGAGCACTATGGGACTTAACTTCTAAGGTCATCAGTCCCCTGGAACTTAGAACTACTTAAACCTAACTAACCTAAGGACATCACACACATCCATGCCCGAGGCAGGATTCGAAACTGCGACCGTAGCGGTCAGGCGGTTCCAGACTGTAGGAGGCAGGATTCGAACCTGCGACCTAGCAGCAGCGCGGTTCCAGACTGAAGCGCATAGAACCACTCGGCCACAACGGTCGGTAAGGAATTGTTGGTCATCGACATTAGTGAGATGTAACTGATATACTGTAGAGGCAATAAGATGAGCTATTTCGATGTGGGACTTGTTTGTCACTACCATAACATCAATATTGTTCCGTGTGCTGATGACATAGCAGTGACTGCAGAGTACGATGAGGTATGGAGTAAAGTGCATAATAAAGTGAAACGTGTGTGCGCTGGTAGCTAAAATATGTAAATGATAAGAAACTTAGGTTAGTGGTGTGCGCAACAACTGAATATGCTAGATGCTGATATTGAACTTCAGCAAGAGAATCTCGAAGAGATGTATTAATTTTGCTATCTCGGAAGGGGATTTGATAAACAAGGAACAAGCAAGGAAGATATATCAGAAAAGACAGCACAAGCCAAAACGAGCTTTCCATGAAAAGAAGCATCATCTAACATCAAGAAGTATAAAACTTAAAACAAGAAAACATTTGCAGCATAGCTCTGTATAAGTGCAAAACATAAGCAGTAAGAAAGCAGAAGTGAAACAATTAAAATCCTTCGAAATTGTGTTTAACGGGCAACCGCTGAATGTCAGATGGAGAGATCTAGTAAGAAGGTAATACGGCTTGAAATGAATAAACACGATAAAATATCAGCTAACGAACCTAAAGAGCCAAGGTATTTGAACGGTTGGGCAAATACTATGACGTGAGTCATTGCTGAGAATCGTGAATGAATAGATACTGCAGCAATGAAACCGAAATGCAGAAGATGACTGGAAAGCGACAAAAAATGAGATCTGCATCAAACTAAACTTAGTCTTCGTGACCAAAATAATTGCGATAGCTTTCATATATAGAGATTGCCTATTAATTCGTGCCGAAAAAAGTCACCAGATTGATTTGCCGTCTTATTTTGTAGCTTCATCTTGACTTAATCTGTAATTCAAAAGAACAAACACTATCAGCTCAGAAGTATGCGGACAGCTATCAGTGGATATTAACATGTGGGCTTCAAACCACTTGGACTCTGCAGCGGAAACTTCCAATGATGTTTATGAAGGGCTCTGGAGGAATTATATTCGTAGAACCCCATTCTTTGTCAAGAGCTGAAGCCAGAGAAAGTAGTGATATTGGAAGCTGGATTCTGAAGTAGACTTTCTAACTCATCCCAAAGGTGTTCTATTGCGATCAGGTAGGTAATCTGAGCAGGCCACTCCATTCCAGGAGTGCTATTCTCCATCGCCTCGATGTTGCTTTAGGACAGAGTGCATTATCATGCTGATGCAAACAATCTTCGTCACCGAAATGTTCCTCTTTTGTGTGCAGAACACAATGCAGTAAACTTTATTCAAATCGCTTCGCATTTAGCATTTTCTTAAACGCTAAAGTGAAACCACTAAAATGAAACCACACGCCAATGACGAGAAAAACATCCTCACACATAATCCCACTTCTTCTATGCTTCATTGTTGACATTATATATGGTTGCTGAACAAAATCATCCATCGGGTTTCCACAGAATATAGCGTGATCATCACTCCACATCACTTGCTTCCAGGCGTCCACAGTCCAGTGAAGTCGCTCTTTACACCACTTCAAACGATGCTTAGTACCGACTACAAAAATGTGTGGGTTGTGAGGAGCTGCATGATGGGTGTAGCCCATTCTTTATAATTCCCTAAGCACAGTTTAGTGCTGTAACGCATTTTGTAGACATTCCTTTCATTGATTTCATGCGGTTTTTAGAATGCTTGACGGTCCCTGTTTGTCATTTATTGAGGTCTGCCTGGTAATGGTTTCTGTCTCTTCAAATTTCCACTTCACAGTCACTTTACCAACCGTTGTGGTATCATATGCCAAATGTGGCGTATTGAAACTCGGCGAGAACTTTCAAAATAATTTATTTGCTTCCACTGCAGTGCTCCTTTCACCTGAGTCTGCATCACAGGGCCCCATAATGCTGAGGAAGCACCCCAGCGGCCTGTGCAATGCAACAACACTGTGTCGTGCTGGCCTTGGCCGGCCCGCTGAGTTCCGATGATGTCAGGATGGCTGTGCCAGTAGCCTACTCAGTGGCCACCATCCCCGTTGACTCCACACTGTTCCGCCAGGAGCCATAGGCCTGCCCCGCAATGCTTCTGTCTCGCTGGCATAGCTGAGAACACAGTGGCAATGACCACTGGCCCGAGATCAGGCGTCCAAATCTGCGACCCTCGCCTCAGAAGTTTCCGGCATGTGTCGGGAGCCAAGACAACTGCCTACAGTAGCGAGCCAAAGAGTGGCCTGCCGCTGGCTGGCTGCAGACCCCGTGTCGGCCTCAGAGGGTCGGGCCAACGACCCGACATGGACTGGGATGCTGGCGCCCCATCTGTGGTTGCATGTAGCCTGGTGGTGTGACACGCTTTGCCGTCCGGGAGAACTGCTGCACTTGCACGAGTCTCATTATAAAACAACACCTATTTATACTTGGCTGCACACCTCTGTTTCGCTAACGCACTACTTTGCGTCACATACGCATAACACTTAGGTTGCCAGTGGCCTCTTCTGCCTGTGACTTGGGTCATGGAAACCGCTGTGTGCGCCCTCTCCGGCAGTTCTACGTCCCCGTGGTTTCTATTTGCCTTCGCAACTGCTGGTATCCGTAACTTACTGCAAGCTGGCCCGCACCTGGCTGTAATTTATGCTCCGAATTTCGCATAAACCTAACTTTCCCTATCCTAAACGGTGGTGCCGCTACACAACAGTTTGTTTGGTCATCCTTAGAAGGGTTAAAATGTCCCTGCGGGTTTGTTACTTAGGTGACATCCTGTGACGTTCAAAGACACTGAGCTCCCTTGACCAAACCATTACATTCTTAATGCTGCTCTAGCGATAACACAATAATCGATGCCTCGTTCTATCTTGGCAGGTTTGCTCCCCATAACATCTAGTGGGCCATTCCATAGTGCGAAGGAATGTGTACCCGGGGTCTAGGGGTAGCAGTCAAACTGAGTTTGGTCTCTGGCTTGAATCCAGCCATTACTTAGATTTTGAATAAAAATCTACTGCAATGGCGGCCGAACACTTCCAGCATAAAAATTCACTATCGTTCTGCCAACAGCATTGTAAAAGGGGGTGGAGGAGTGGACAGAGGTTCAGGGCACTCTTGCTATTACAGGGGGCAACTGCCCACGAAAGATGAAATAATTAACAATGATCAACGGCATGAGGATGCACATGGCAATGGAAACCACTGCATTAAACGTCCATAAAATGTATCCACAACACATGCGGTCTGTAATTAAAGAAGTTCATGATGATCTCTCCATTGGAAAAACTTCCTGAGTAGTGGGTCCCCCATTGGGATCTCCAGGAGCGACCTGCCAAGGGACTGGTGATCATGAGAAAGAGATTGTGTAACCAAAGAAAGGATAACATTCTACAAGTCGAGGGGTGGAATGCCAGAAGTTTGAACGTGGTAGGAAAGCTAGCTAGAAAACCTGAAAAGGGAAACGCAAAGGGTCAATGTAGAAATAATGGGAGTGGGAGAAACGAAATGGAAAGAAGACAAGGATTTCTGGTCAGATGAAAATTTGGAAATTTCTGGTAAGATCTTATGGTGCCAAACTGCTGAGGTCATCGGTCCCTAAGCCTACACACTACTTAATCTAACTTAAACTATTGACAACATACACACACCCATGCCCGAGGGAGGACTCAAACTTCAGATGGGGTCAGCCGGACGGACCGTGACAAGGTGCCCCAGAACGTTCGGCTACCCCTTGCGGCCTCTGGTCATACGAGTATACGGTAATATCAACAGCAGGTTTTCTGCTATTCGTTATGAACAGGAAGATAGAATTGAAAACGAGTACAGTCAACAGTTCAGCTATGGGGTTGTTCTCATCAAAATCTACAGTAAACTAACACCGACAACAGTAGTTCAGGTATACATGCGGACGTTGCAAGTAGAGGACGAATAAATAGACAAAGTCTAGGAGTATGTAGGACGGGTAATTCTGAACATGAAAGGAGATAAAACGTAATAGCAATGGGGGACTGAAACGCGATTGTATAGAAACGAGTAGAAGTAGGGGATACAAGAGAACAAGAGTTTGGTAGTGGGAATGAGAGAGGAGAATGATTAGTTCATTTTCAGAACAAATTTCAGTTACTAATAGCGAATATTCTGTTCGATAATCATAAGAGGAAGGCACGTAGTTGGCAAAGGCTGGTGACATGGGAGAAGTCCATCATCGCCAGATACAGATTCCGAAATCGGGTATTACATTGTAAGATGTACCCGTTTGCAAACATAGGCTCAGATCACAATTTACTAATGACGAAAAGTGGACTCAAATTTAAGAGAAGAGATGTGAAAGGAAGTGGGGTACTGAAATACTGAGGAATAGTGAGATGCATTTGAAATTCGCTAGCCGGCCACTGTCGCCGAGCGGTTCTAGGCCCTTCAGTCCGGAACCGCGCTGCTGCTACAGTCGCAGGTTCGAATACTGCCTCGGGCGTGGAAGTGTGTGATGTCTTTACGTTAGTTAGGTTTA
The DNA here is from genome assembly GCF_021461385.2 of Schistocerca piceifrons. NCBI lineage: Eukaryota > Metazoa > Arthropoda > Insecta > Orthoptera > Acrididae > Schistocerca > Schistocerca piceifrons. The sequence goes on from NC_060138.1 coordinate 239,891,213, forward strand.
AGTAGTTCTAAGTCTAGGGGACTGATGACTTCAGATATTAAGCCCCATAGTGCTTAGAGCCATTTTGAAATTCGCTAAACATGTGAATACTGAATAAGGAATAGCACAGCTAGTAGTTCAGTTCAAGTTAAGTGAACATGTCTAAAATGTACAATTACAGATATTGGAATGGCATTAACAGGTACCAGGAACGTAACTGCGAAGAAACCTTGGGTAACAAGAAATACGAGTAATTCAACTGATCCATGAAAGAAGGAAGCACAAACATGTTTAGGGAAAGAGAGAAATACAGCCATATAAATCATTCAATAATGAAATAAATAGAAGGTGCAGGGAAACCAATAGGAAACGGTAGCATCAAAAGTGTGAAGCGGGTAGCGGAGGCTGTGAGGAGGAGACTGAGTGGCTTTTTTATGTTGGAGGGTCTTCGGAAGCTACAGAAAGGGCGTCAGTTTAAAACGGTGCAGGACAAACACAGGAAAGCAGACTTAGCATTGTAATTGTAAGCTGTCATGGCTGTGTTGGTAAAGAATCATAGCTCCAAACGCTAATAGAAAGCACTGAAGCTCAAATCGTTATAGGTAAGGAAAGCTGGCTAAAGGTGGAAATAAGTTCATCCGAAATTTTTTTAAAGGACGTAACCGTGTTCAGAAAAGGATGGATTGAATACAGTTGGTGGTGAAGAGATCATTGCTGTCACAAGTAGATAGTTCCTGTGATTTAGTATGAGCACAGGTTACAACTTACAATTGACAACCGGAATAAAGTAATAACTGGTGTCCTTTACCAATCCCCCCCCCCCCCCCACTTTCTACCGAGACAGGTGACACAGTTGTGAACAATTCAAAGAAAATTTGTTTCTCATTTCAAATTGGTACCCACCATACAGGGTGGTGACATTGATGTGCACTCAGTGTGTTGGTGAAAATACGTGTTTAAAGTCGGAGCGAGGAGTAAATTTTTGCCCGAAAGCGTTCTTAATACGTTCTCAGAAGGTTATTTCGAATAATTAGTTCACGTGCTCTCTCGAAGTGTAAATGGTTGCAAAAACATACTTGACCTCTTAGCAACAAATAATCCTCAGCAAATGCAGAGCATCATGACGGATACAAGGTAAGTGATTGAATACCTAACACCCAAACCCACCAAAAATAAACTCAAATTCATCCATTTTAAAAAAGCAGATGAATATTCGCCTGAGGCCTACATAAGAGACAGTCTCCAATCCTTCCAGTCTGAATATAGAAGCGTAGACCACACGTGAATGAAATTCAAAGAAATAGTGTGGACGCCTGTTGAGTAGAAAACACCAAATAACTTAATAAGAGATGGTGCTGATACGCTAAAAAGGCCAGAAAACCGTTGCAGAAGTAACTAAAAGAGTATGCCACATTTAAAAGAACACAAAATCCTCAACACCGGCGAAATTTTACAGATGCTTGCAATGTAGTGCGAACTTCAATGTGAGATACTTTTAATATTTTGCACAATGAAACACTGTCTCGAAATTTGGCAGAAAATCCAATGAAATTGTGGTCCTAGGTAAAGTACACCAGTGAAAAGACAGTCAATACATTCATTAGGCGATAACACTAGTGATGTTACTGACAACAGGGCACTAAAGCAGAGTTCGTAAATACGGTTTCTCGAAATTTCTTAACCAAAGAAGACAAAGTAAATATTCCGAAATAACCAAAAGAGCAACTCCCAACATGGACAGAAATAGATACCGTCGGTGTAGCAAAGCAGCTTAAATCACTTACTAAAGGCAAGGCCTCCGGTCCTGATTGTAAACCGGCCATGTTTTTCTCCGAGGATGATGACAAAATGGTTCAAATGGCTCTGAGCACTATGGGACTTAACTGCTGAGGTCATCAGCCCCCAGAACTTAGAACTACTTAAACCTAACTAACCTAAGGACATCACACACATCCATGCCCGAGGTAGGATTCGACCCTGCGACCGTAGAAGTCGTGCGGTTCCGGACTGCGGAGGATGATGACACAATAGCTCCATATTTAGCAATCATATACAACGGATCGCTGAGGTGAATGATCCGATACCCAAGAAAGAGCCGGCCGCGGTGACCGTGCGGTTCTAAGCACTTCAGTCCGGAACCGCGTGACTGCTACGGTCGCAGGTTCGAAACCTGCCTCGGGCATGGATGTGTGTGATGTCCTTAGGTTAGTTAGGTTTAAGTAGTTCTAGGTTCTAGGGGACTGATGACCTCAGATGTTGAGTCCCATAGTGCTCAGAGCCATGTGAACCATTTGAACCCAAGAAAGAAAGCAGGAGTAGTCCAGTAAATTACAGACCCATTTCGCTAACATCGATTTGCAGTAGGATTTTGGAACATATCCTGCGTTCGAACATTGTGAGCTATTTCGCAGAAAACGATTTATTGAAAAGCAGCCATCACGGATTCAGGAAAGATCGTTCTTCTGAAACATAGTTAACCCATTATTCTCACTAAATAATGAATGCTTTTGACAGGTGATATCAAATTGATTCCGTATCTTCAGGTTTCTAGAAGGCTTATGACACCGTTCCTCACAAGCAACATCTAATCAAATTGCGTACCCCTGCAGTGTCGTCTCAATTGTGCGACTGGACACCCTGTCAGAAAAATCACAGTTCGTAGTAACTGATGGATAGTCCTCGAGTAAAACACAAGTAATATCTGGCGTTCCCGAAGGAAGTCTTATATGTCTCCTGCTGTCCCTGACCTTCATAAACTGTTTATGAGACGATCTCAGTAGCACTCTTAGATTGTTGGCAGATGTTGCTGTTATTTACCATCTTGTAGTCATCAAATGATCAAAAAAATTGCAAAATGATTTAGACAAGATGTCTGTATGGTGTGCAAAGCGGTAACTGGCTGTAAGTAATTAAAACTGTGAAGTCATCCACATGAGTACCTAAAGGAATCCGCTAAATCTCGGTTACATGATAAATCTCAGAAATCTAAAGGTTTTAAATTCAACTGAATATTTAGGGATTACAGTTATGAATAACTTAAGTTTTGACGATCACATAAGTAATGTTGTGGTAAAAGTACACGAAAGATAAGATTTATTGGCAGAACACTTAGAATATCCAACAGGTGTACTGAAGAGACAGCTTACGCTACGCTTGTACGTCCCTTTCTGGAGTAATGCTGTGCGCTATGGAATCCGCATCAGATAGTATCAACGGAAGATGTCGAAACAGTTCAAAAGAGACCAGCTCGGTTTATACTTCGCGAAATGGTGAAGAGAGCGCACCACGGATATGATACGTGAACTGGGTTTGGAAATCATTAAAACAAAGGCATTTTTCATTGTGGTATGATGTTTTCAAGAAATTTAAGTCAACAACTCTCCCCTTAGATTGTGAAAATATTTCGTTGGCACCTACCTGCAAAGGGAGCAATTATCATCAAAATAAAGTAAGAAAAATCAGAGCTCACACGGAAAGATTTAGGTTTTCGTTCGCGTCCAAACCCCCCCTTCCCCAACCCCCTTGGCCACCACCACCCCCGCTGTTCGACTGTGGAAACGTGGCATTCCTCTGCCAGGCATATAATGTGAACTGCTGAGTAATCATGTAGCTGTAGTCATGAATGTCGAAAGGACTGACTCGGCTTGCAAAAACGTCAAAACAGTTTTCGGTGAAACTAAAACCAAGAGAAATACATTAAGAGTGTAATGGGAATACTCAAGTTAAACGTAGAGGAAAGGGCATACAGAAAAAACAGTACACTACAGTCTACTATCAGGAGGAGGAATTGCTTGATGATAGAAGACGAAGGTGGAGACGTTATGGAAGAGGTACGACATTCAGTATTGAAGATGGAATTTATAAGAGCTTTGCAAGACTTTAGATCAAATAAGGCAGAAGGGACAGACAACATTCTTCGGGTTTTAGGAACTATAAAAGCTCCATAGAGGCAGTTCTGACATTGCTTTGAAAATGGAAGCAAGAAGAAAAATCAAGACACATTCAGCGTTCAAAATTCTATGAAAATAATGAGTAAGGCTGAAAGAAAGATAGATACAAGACAAAACATGAAACACAAAGAGGGAAGAAGATCAAGAACTAAGTGCTCCGATAAATAAGACTAAAATATAGATATGTAGTCTTTGCCTCTACTCTTCAGTCTACCCAATGAAGAAAAAATGACGGTAATGAAAGAACAATTCAAGAGTGGGATTAAAATTCAAGGTGAAAGGACATCAATGATAAGCTAAGCTAATGACATTGTTATTCTTAGTGACGAAGAATTACAGGATCTGTTGAATGCAATGAACACTTTAGCGGCTTTTGGATCGAGAGTAAGCAGAAGAAAGACGAAAGTAATGAGTAGTAGCAGAATCCAGAATAGCAAGAAACTAAATATCAAAACTGGCGAAGTAGGGAAAGTTAAGCAATTCTGATATCTTGGAAGCAAAATAACCAATAACGGACGAAGAAAAAGCAGACTATCCCAAGCAAAGACGCCATTTTTGCCCAAAAGAAGTTTACTAGTTTCAAACATAGTCCATAATTTAAGGTAGGAATTTTGGACAATGTACGATTAGATCACAACATTTTTTGATAGTGAATCATGGAAAGTTGGAAAATTATAAAAGAAATAATCGAATCATTTGAGAAGTAGTGATAATACTGACAAATTAAGTGGATCCATAAAATAAGGAGTGAGGAAGTTCTCTGCAAAATCGGTGAAAAAAGTAACATATTGAAAACACTGACGAGACGAAAGAACAGGATGGCAGGAATTCTGTTAAGACATCACAGAATATCTTCCATAGTACTTGAGGCAGCCGTAGAGGGTAAAAACTGTGTGGACAGACAGAGATTAGAGTATATTCAGAAAACAATTGAGAACGATGGCTGCAAGTGATGAACTGAAGAGGCTGATGCAGGACAGGATTTCGTGGTGGGCCGCATCAAATCAGTCAGAAGAATGACAAAAAAAGATGGAAATTTCAGACAATTTTGATTATACAGTGTATTGCTTTACAACAAAATAATTTCGAAGCGATTCGTCAATTTTTAGAATGATACGAGATTAACGTGTTCTACCTTCTACTAAGGAATTTCCCTAGAGTTCTTCTTTCACTTTTTTCTTCAGCTTTAATTTGTACAAGTTCTCTTTGCGGTGCACCGAAATCCCCGAAAGCTAAATTTATGTATTAATGGAAACGAGGCTCTAGCTGACTGTGGTGTGTTTCTGTTGCGATGAAAGCTGGATCCAATTCCGCCAAAGCGCAGTCGTAACGTTTCTTTCTCTCATTCCCTGCGCACGGTAGCGGAATTTCTTCTGACGTCTAATAAGATCGGCTTCTTTTGGGAAGTTAATGAAAGTGGCAATCTAGTCGTCTTCCACGGAGCGCCTCTGCAGAAGATGCTGGACGAGAGGAAAGTGCCTGCTACCTTTTTGTAAGATCAGCGTCATCCAATAAACTGGTGCTAAAGTCCAGCGCTGCCGTAGCGAATGTAGCATCGTCCCCTTCAGGCTGAGCTACAGGTAAACCTAGTTTTTACTTTTACGTAGTGCGCCTCAACCCAGTGATGGGACAAAGAACCCAGGATTGTATGCTAAAATTCGCTTGCAGCTATTTTTACAAGAATCACGGACACACTGCAGACTTGACACCCAAGGCTAATATTTTAATTAACATCAATCGTAGGCCTGGATCGCTGTGAGCAGTCGCACGTTGAATACCAAACAAAAGAGAGTAGAACTGTTTTCTGAGCTATTTCATGATTAATTTATTGTACTTAAACATGTAATTATAAATTTGAAGATAAGATAATTTTATTATTTTGTGCGAATTAAAAAAACCTGATAATTACTGATTTCTTTTTTTAAATACCAACTAGAATATATTTCGTTACCAGAGGTACCCATCCTTACGTTCTGGTATATTTTCTGTATGGAATTCAAGTTTACACTCTGTTTCTGCTACGAGTCAGTTTTCGATTCTACGCACACATGCATGTTCCTACCTTTAATGAAAGCGAGTAATTACGGTGCACTTTCTTTTCTAACCTGCAAAGACTTGTAGTTAGTTCCATGCCAAAATAAAAATACCGTTATAGGCTGTGGAGCATGCCAACCCTACTTCTGATCGAACACGCACAGTGGTTCCTCAAACTTAAAAACCATGTAACTCGCCGTCTGCTACGGGATAATCACCTCCTCCCTTCCCAGAGCACAGCACAGTAGGAATAGTGGCTCTAGAATCAGCCGTCCAGCGGCTACAGACCAGAGATAATAGTTGTAGTAGAAGAAATTTCTATCGGTCAGATATGAGAGGCGAGAGCGCAGAGTAAAAAATAACTACACCGTGCACCGGGTTCCTGGTTGAAATCCCAACTGTCTCCATTCAGTCGAAACGGGTCATTCGGCGGCCACATAACCTGCCATACGCATGTCGAAGGGTGCTGGTGGTGGTGAACTGCTTGTGCTTAAACTCCAGCCGGAATCAAACAAACTGATCTTCTCCATGACAACCATGGATTCTTAAGGCACTCGTTATGGAAACTTATCTCACGTTCCTGATGACATAAAATCGCAAAAGCCCTGGGTTGACGATTTGTGAAGCATCATAATAAATAAAAATATACTGAGCGATCTAGGTGGCTTAATATAAAGCTCTACACTTCACTGAACACACAAGACTAAAAAATTGTTCTTTTAGTAAATATGTAAAGGCTGAATCGTGGTATGGAGGTAAATCTGGGGATCGGCTAGTCTGAAACAGTCTGAAAAGCTGCACGATGTTGCAGGGTAGGCTGTGATCAGAAATCATTGTTAAGAAAAAAATTCGATACGTTGCGTTTTTCCCACTTCACTGACAGGAAGTTATCCAGTCAGGCCATTGCGGGTAAAAACACCAGACGTGTTCTTCGTAGAACAAAAATTGTACATGGGACGCTAGTAAGGATCCAACCCCGAACCAAAGTCTGAGCAATCTCGTGCGCTATCATTACGCCATGAGAATAACTGAGACTAATTTTGTCTGGTGGCCCGCTTGATGTTGCGGAGGAATTGGCCTGATTCTCTAACTCCAGTGCCAGTTCACTCGAAAACGACGCAAAGTATCGAACTTTTTCTTAACAATTATTTCTTAGCACAACCTACCCTGCAACACCATTACAAGCTTATCGATGTGTTTCCGTCAACCGAGTGATTCTTATTAATGTGTAAAAACCCCCGAAGCGACGTAGATGACGCTGAGACAAGTAATTCAATATAAGACACTTGAGGCCGCAAATGGCGGGAAATGCGCCAAAAGTGGGTGACATATGTTGAACATGCCATATCATCAGATTCATTTTTGGCGTCGCTTCCGGGGTTAATATGAATTCCTCTCGAATTTGAAACCAAACCAATGCCAACAAATGTCGTTAAGATATTTACGTCAACGTCACAAATAAGTTATGCTGGGATATGGAGAGTACGGGAGGGAATGGAAAGAGAAATAAAAATCTTGTTAAAGTGTCGAACTAAATACAAGAAGCATGAAGAATAACCAACGTTCAATGAAGTGGGATCCTGAGAGTAGTGAGGAGTGATGTAAGTTCGAAGATCTTTGAGGCTGTAAATACTGCGATAGTGAATAATAGTAACTAATTCCGTTAAGGAGGGATGGACACCAAAGTATAGTTTCACCACATACAGTGGACTGGTTATAGAGAAGATAGCAATGAAGAAATTTTGCGTAACAAAAGAAACACAAATATTTACTAATGAAATCAGTAGGAAGTGCTGGCTAAATTATTGTGGAAGAAACGAGAAGAAATCTACAATGAAATGGTCATCAGAAGGACACGTTCAGCATATTAAAAAACAAAGGCGTCAACTTTAAAATTACAAAAGTTATTCCAATGTCGAACCCAAAAGACAGAGCTCGTAGGTGAAAAGACTACAGAGAGAGCCCCTGTGAAAGGGAAAAACTGTCTCTTATCGTGATAGACGATTCGGCATGGATCGTAAGCAAATAAAGGTCCAGTAAAAGAGTTCGAGAGAGCCATAGAAGACTCATGTATGAGACTGGAGACAAGCAACCTATTTCGAGACTATAATCCACATAAAAGCTAAGAAAGCAAGGGCAGATAAGTTTGCATGCGTTGTTCAACTTATAGTTCAACTATCACTGTAATCAGTTTCATTCTACTGACTGACTATTAGACATGGCCATTTTATAAATTCCACATCTGAGGTAGATCTTTCTTGGGCTACACTTCAGCTTTAGCACTTATTGAGTCATTTAATTAGAATAAATCTTGAATTATTGCGTGGTAGAATTTCAACTTATCTTTGCGACCATAGTTACGCGGAATGCATTCTAAGCTACTATCACTGTAAATGAATAAGACGATCGCCTGTAAACTCATTTATAACTGTGAATTATTAACGGATCCTTATCATTGAAGTAGTATGAAATACCAACAGTAATCCGACTGTGATTAACTCAAGTTGTAAATGTGATTTTTGCTGTCGTATCTGGAAGACCACAATAGAGTCAGTACTCAGATTATTTTTTACTTTTCTCATCAATGCGCTTCGGTCACAGGTTCGAATCCTGCCTCGGACATGGATGTGTGTGATGTCCTTAGGTTAGTTAGGTTTAAGTAGTTGTAAGTTTTAGGGGACTGATGACCACAGATGTTAAGTCCCATAGTGCTCAGAGCCATTTGAACCATTTTTTTCTCATCAATGAACCCACCGCACGTGCCAATTTAAACATCCATACTATTCAGCTTAAACGAAGTTCATCTGTATCAAATACCGCCGTATAAGACGGATGTTATTGTCGTACTGAATATTAGCATTCAGAACCAAAGAACAGATACCACCACTTTCGTTGTAGTCGTAATTTTATAATAATGCCTATCAAGAGCTTTTATATGGTGTAGAAGTGACACTATGTAATAAAATGTTTTACGTTACCGTTTTGTACAAAACTGATACATTTAAAAAGACGTCTTAGAATTGTTTTAGTGTTTTGTATCTTAGTTTTTCATGGCTTTAGGCCAATTTAGTGTTAGCCAGTACAGAAACAAAAAATAGAACACCTCTGTTGCCACGAGCTCGCTACACGACGAGGAGCTCTATGGTGCTGGAGTGAATAATACTCAACTGAAGTTACTCAGAGAGGCCACAGAATTTTACAAATGTGCTTTAATACTAATGATGACTTAGTGTTATCAGGAAATTGTACCACCAATACGAATTAAACGTCAACACAATAAAGGCTACTAACAATCTTTACGATAGTAGATATGCGACATTATCAGTCTGCAAAACGGAGACACACCAATATTTGACTACCCCCTAGGAAATCTCGTGGCATCTGAACATTATATTACGCTTGTCAACAAGTGTGGCCCATGAGTCTACATCTCGCGCGTACTGTCCGTGGAAAACTCTCGGCGGGCTATTGACACTGGAACGGTGCAGTAGCAATCGTTGAGGGGTGCCACCCAGGACTGGCGGTACGTTTTCCGCTGCGGACCAGCAACAGTTAGACAGCTATCTCAGCGTTTGCTCTCTTTGAGCTGGATATAAGCCACGCGCAACGTCTATAGAAACTTGGTAACAGTGTTTTTACGGCTTCTGCCCACGGAGACGAGCATTTTCTAGAACAGGGTGCTGACTGTAGATGGAAGGAGAGTTTTTTGTTGCTATGCTGACTGTTTCTACAGCAAGGATTATACGGGCACTTCCAAGCTGCGGTGCGGAGTAGTCTCAGTTTAGAGTTGAGAAAAGTTTTCGAATAGCTGAAACGCAAGCAGAACAAAACTTCTGAGATTTTACTCTGGGTGGAAACCTCTTACTACCTACGAGTTCTGTTAGTTAGTTTGTTACTTGATCCATAGATCAAATTCACAATAAACGTTGTGATGTGAAACGTGAAACTTAACAACAGAACATACATCACTATACATATGGCCAAACGCCAGCCATTACAGTAATTTTTTAATAATTATAGCTACTCAAGAATTTCTCCGTGGTATAGAAGGAGTTGTGAATGAGAAACACCTAGTCTGCATTTAGAACACTTCTACTGTCTGTCAGACATTTTATTTCCATGGATAGATTTTCAAAGAGTTTTATGGCTGCATATTTCACCGCTTTCTGTGCCAAAATTAGATTAATTACAGGGCAATGGGGACAATTTTTCCTTCCACTGTTGCACTTATGAATCTCTCTATTACTCTGTAATTTGGAGGGATTGTCAACAACAAATTTTGTAAGTGAAAAAATGCATTGTGAGGCTATGCTTAATATTCCCAGATGCTTAAAGAGGTACCTGCAGCATGCACCTATGTGAAATCCACACATCATTCTAATTATGTTCTTTCGTTCCGTTAATGCTTTTACCTAAGCGAAGAAGTACCCCAGAATACTTTTCCACAAGACAATAATTAAATGAAAATAAGCAAAGTATGTTAACTTACTGGCTTCTATACCCTGAAAGTTGTCAATAATCCGTATGGCCTAAATAGTTGTATGGAAAAGTTTTAGCAGGTCTATTATGCGATTTCTCCAGCTTAATTCTTCATCAATATGCACACCTAACAAACTAAATTTTTTAAGATGTTTATTTTTCTTCTTGGTATAATAGGGTAATATTTCTGAGAGTACAATATTAAGTGGACTACATTTTATCAAAGTTTAAAACTAGCCCATTTGTGCATAAGCATTCAGCTACTTTTACAACCATAATTTACTATCTTGTCTGTTGTTGCTTCTTTTCTCAGCTTCACATCAGTTCTCCTGTCATCTGTGAACAGGAGCAAATAAATTATGAGATCATTAACATAAAGCAAGAACAGTAGTAGCAGAGTAATCGAATCTTGTGGGACTACCATTAAAGTTTCTCCCCATGCAAATGATGTGGCGTACCTCTTTGTATTACTCGAATCACCTGGGGTAACTGTCTGCCTACCGTTTCTTAAATAACTAAATCAGACGTTTGATGAACTTTGTAGTTTAAAAGCATTTATCTTTTTAATAGACGATTGTGATAGACAAGATCAAATGCCTTCAGTAAGTCACACAAGACCCCAACTGGTGATGCTTTGTCATTCAAAGAATTTGTTATGTGCTCAGTAAATGTACAGACAGCTGACTCAATAGATTGACCCTTTTTAATTCCAAACTGTGATTGGCAAAGTATCCTACTACTATACAAATAGTCTTCTCAAAAATTTTAGAAAATGGTATAATGAATGTCATCTGTCACACCATCCTTATTAAAGAGAGGCCTAGCAGTGGTACATTTTAATCCTTCTGGGATAACACTATGAATTAATGATATATTACAAAAATCAATAAGAACATTTCATTTAATAGCTCCAACACTTTTTAGTACCTTCTTTGAGATATTATCCATCCCGTATGAACTTTTATTTTTTACAGTCATGATGATATTCTTTATTTCAGATGGCAACGTGAGAGTAATTTTTAAGTCATTAAATATCCTCTGTATTGCTTCTTCAGTATACTGTTTTGCTTTCTCTTCTGGACTATGTGCAAAAATTTTCTCACCTGTTTTTAAAAAGTAGTTGTTAAAAACATCTGCCACACATGAATTGTATTTAACAATGCTGCCATTCTCTTTAAGGGAAGTAGTGTCACCTTCTACAGTTTCACGTTCCCTGTCTCTTTTCCAACACTATAACGCATTTATTTTTCGCCTGATTTGTCAGTTTTAGACAATATTTGCACACTCTTGGTTTCTTTGTACAAATTTTTTTAATAGCTTAGGGTAAAGTTTACAACAATAATGGTTTTTTGGGGTAATTTCTTGTCCTGGCCATTTTATACAAGCCTTTATTTCCTTGTGAAAGTACTTTGATACCTGTAGTATTCTAAGGTTTCTGTAATGACCTGTCATTATTACATTTCATTATCTTTTGAAGTCAACTCCTTTCAAAAGTGGTTACGATCTTAGCATAAGCTCTGTTATAAAATTGACATATTTTCGCTTCTCAAAAATTTTCAGTAGTTTTGTCCTTAATCAGCCTCATTGTATTCTTAGAGAGATTTTGACCTGCAGGTTTTCACATGGTAGTTCTCCAGGCTGTCTGGTCTTCAGCCATCCTCTTCAGGTCTGCATAATTTCCTCTTCCCTTTATGTTGTCTATCATCTTGTATCTCCTTCTTCCTCTGTCTTCTCCCACAAACCAATCCTTCCAAAGCATCTACTAGCAAGCACTCCCTTCTCAATGAATGTACCAACCAGTTCTTTTTCCTTTCTCTTACAACCTTCAGCAGACATCTTCTCTCACCAACCCTTTCCAATACTCTTTCATTACTCACTCTTTCCATCCAGCTTATTCTCTCCATTCTCCTCCACATCCACATCTCAAATGCTTCTAACCTTTTTTCATCCTCTCGTCTCAGTATCCATGTTTCTGCCCCATATAGTGCCACACTCCAGACAAAACATTTGCCAAGCCTTTTCCTTAGTCCTTTATCTAATTTGCCTCATAAGAGTCTCCTCTCTCTGTTGAATGCCTCCTTCGCTATGGCAATTCGAGTTTTCACCTCCTGGTGACATCTCAAGTCTTATTGTGCTTCCGAGATATTTAAATTCACTTACTTGGCTAATGGTAGATTGTCCTATTTTAATATTGGACAGTCTGCGTCTTGTACTGATGATCATACTCTTTGTTTTTGCTGTGTTTATTTGCATCCCATATTCCACACAAGCTTCATTCAGATCTTTCAGCATGTTATTCACTGTCCGCTCACTTTTTGCCACAAATACCATGTCATCAGCAAATCTTATACATTCTATTCTCTTTCCACGAATACATATTCCTCTTCTCCCATCTTAGCTTCTCGCAATAATCTCTTCAAGGTATACGTTAAACAACAGTGGGGAAAGGCAACAACCTTGTATAACACCTCGTCCAATGCTGCTTCCTTCTGAAATTTCATTTCCAATCCTTATCCTTACTTTCTGGTGTAAATATAGATTCTGTATCAGTCGTCTCTCTTTCCAATCTACTCCTTTCCTCTTCAAGATATCCATCAGCTTGTTCCACTGATTTCTCTGTCTCGTGATGACTGGGTGTTGTGTGATGTCCTTAGGTTAGTTAAGTTTAAGTAGTTCTAAGTTCTAGGGGACTAATGACTATAGATGTTAAGTCTCATAGTGCTCAGAGCCATTTTAACCATTTTGTTCCACTGAACTCTGTCAAAAGCCTTTTCTAAATCTATAAAAACAGCAAAGATTTCTCTACACTTTTCCATATATCTTTCCCCTATAGTTCTTAGCAGGCCAATAGCATCTCTTGTTCCTTTTCCTCTTCTAAATCCGAACTGCTGCTGTGCAATCCCTCTATCCAGCTTGCCGTATAACCTTCTATTCAACACTCTCAGCAAGACTTTAGCTGCATGAGAAATTAGACTGATGGTCCAGTGCTCTTCACATTTTTTAGTGTTTCTCTTTTTCTCTATTGGTATCATAACTGTTGCAGCGAAGTCCTCAGGGCATTCCCCTTTGTCATATATCTCGTTACAGTGGTAGACTATGTCTTTTCTTGCCTTGTTTCCCAGGCTCTTCAACAGTTCTGCTGGCAAATCATCTATTCCACATGCTTTCCTATTCTTCGTCTACTTCAGCGTCTTTTCTACTTCTGCTTCCAAGATGGTAAATCCCTTTCCATCTTTCGGCACATATTGCTCCTCTTCAACCTTAATTTCGGTTTGCATTTCATCCTCCTTATACAGACATTCAATATATTCTTGCCATCTGTTCAAAACCTCCTGTGGTTCTTCTGCTAGAGTACCATCCGCTCTTTCTCTTTCCATGTTATTCCTCTTTCTTTTACGTTCAAAAACTATCTCACTAGCCAGTCTATACATCATTTCATACTTTCCCCTTCTCCCCATTTTCTCTATTTCATCGCATTTCTGTTTCATCCATTTTTCTCTTGCTTCTTTAGTTTCTCTTCTTAATTCATTATTCAGTTTCCTGTACCCCTTTTTGCCTTCTTCAGTTTCTACACTTTTCCACTTTCTGCGCTCTTCCATCTTTTTCAACATGTTTTCTGTTATCCATTCTTTCCTGGTGCTTTGGGATACTCTAATTCCTAGTACTTCTTTGGCAGAGTCCATGAGTCCTTCCCTCATTTTTATCCACTTGTCATTAGCACTTTCATCAACACTACCTCTTTGCCATTTTTCCATAAATCTCTTCTCAAAGCTGATGCCTTTCCTAGCTCTTTGAGTCTTTCTGTGTTTAATCTTTCCTTTGCTTTACCTCTCCAGACTTTTTTCAACTTCACTTGCATTTCTCCCATCACTAGGTTGTGGTCTGAATTTATATCCGCTTCTAGATAAGCTTTAGCAGTCTTCAAACAGTTCCTAAACCTTTTTTGTATCAGGATGTAGTCCACCTGATATCTTTCCCTATTCAAGTATGATATCCATGTGTAACGTCTCCTTTTGTGGTGTTCAAATAATGTGTTACCCACTGCTAATGAATTTTCTTTACAGAAACTAATTAGTCGTTCACCTCTCTCATTTCTTATTCCTAATCCAAATTTTCCTACTCTATCTTCATCTCTTCCTTCACCCACCACTGCATTCCAGTCCCCCATGATAATAATGCAGGCATTTCTATTTTATTTCTCGATGAGTTGTTGTATTTTCTCATAATATTCTTCCACTTCCTCATCTCCTTGCTGGCTGGTTGGCATATATACCTGTATTAATACCAGATCTTTTGAACTACCCTTCAGTCATATCATCATCAGTCTTCCATCAATATATTGTACCTTCATTACCTTATTTTTCAACTTTTGCCCTATCAATATTCCTACTCCGTTTTCACCACTCTTGATTTCCCCTGAGTAAAAGAGTTTATAATCTCCACTTTCTATCTCCCCATTCTCTCCCCATCTCATTTCACACAAACCGAGGGCATGTAATCTGTTCCTTTTCATCACCTGTTTTGTATTCTCTAGCTTTCCTGCTTGCAGAAGTGTCCTGACATTCCATGTTCCAATCTGTATCTTTCCTCCCTTCACTGTCCCTTTCTTCCTTTAAAATATGTCTACTCTCAATGTGTTTCCCTCCCGGAGATCCGAATGAGTGGAAGTTTTAACTCCGGAATCTTTCAATTGGAGAGACATACCATGTACTGCTTGGGAATGTAATGTGGTAGTTTCCCGTTACTTTCCACATAGGCAGTAGGATGCCCAGCCTAAAGTCAGCCGCTCACCATGAGTCAGACGCTGTCTGTAGCCGCCCCTCTGGGGTTCAGTCGCTACTTGTACTCTTTTTGTACCCAAAGAGAAAAGGTGCCTCTTCCGCCTGCTCTGTCATACCGAAGCCCATCTCCTCCGCCTTCCCTGCCGTTGAGGTATTCACCGTATCCCTGGCAAGGGGCCCTCACGAGGTACTATCACCCAGGCCAGGCGAACCAAAGTTTTTTTTAGCGAGGTGTTACTGCTCCCCCTCCTCCTTTCTCAACCGGGCTTGGGACCGTCTATGGCGGAGTTGAACTGTATATAAAGCTAAGTTATATTATATGACTGTTGAGTGCATGGTAATCTGACAATAAGTTTGCTACCGAGTAGGATATTTCTCTTTGTGTTCTGCTTGTTGAATAAGTACACTCTCTGAAAGGATACTACCATCTTGAGCTTCTCAGGTATGGTAATTTCTGCCTGATACCAAATTAGAAGTGGCTAAAAGCACCTTTAGGACAGTTTCACTGACAAATTCCTTGGTTTAATTTTAGTAGGTATTGTTTGAAAATTATTCCTGGTGAGAGGTTGGGTGGATGTCAGATAAACTCAAGAAAATTTCACCACTGGATATTCTTGTGGAGGAATTTGAAATGGAAAGAAATTGAATTTAGTCCTTTTTCTGGATTATGGACCTTGATAATAACTGAAGATATCTTTCTTTCAAATGCTGTTTGAACAGATGGTGTTTTCTCTTAAGTTAATGTGTGAACGAATGACTGTTTCATTTTACTAGTGTTACTGGTTTTACTTGAGACTTCAGAGATGTTGCTCACGAACCATACAGTTGTCTTAGAGTTATCAAAATTCCTGCCATTCTATTTTATATTTCTTTCTCAGTATCGTTGTAAGTTTTAGATGAAGAAATCATTACCAGTAGCTACACCAAATATTTATTTAAACAAACCAGTTTATAAGACTCGCATCTTCATATCATGGCACTTATTACTTTATAACCAAAGAAATTGCTTGCAAAATGAATTTTCACTCTGAAGCTGAGTGTACACTAATTTCTAACTCTCGTAGCAGATGAAATCTGTACCGCATTTGTCCACCAAAGGCACTGGTTCAATGCCCACCGCCTAAGCTGTCCAAGCACGACTCATTGCCCGCCCTCACAGTCCTACTGTCGCCAGTATGTTTCTCCTAATTTTCAGAATTCGAAAAGTACGAGGTAATTGCTTGCGGAAATAGGGCTGTGAAGGTGGGTATTGAGTATTGTCTGAACTGCTTAGACGGTAGGGAATTTTCCCGCAAAGGGCAAATGTTCCCAGCTCTAGTCCTGCTTCGGCATACAGATTTAAATTCCCAACTTTTATCTGAACTGTATGTGGCCCACGTGATTATGAACACTATATGGCGCAAATAGCCTTCTGTGATATCATGTAATTACTGATATGTGGGTTTGAGTCCACAAGACCAAATTCTGTAAATAAAATGATAGTTGCCAAATGCTCAAAATATGGATTTTTAAGACTGTAAAGCTAATGATTTACTGAATGCTGCCACATGAATTATATTAACCGGTTAGTAATTATTACCTTTCTTTTACACGCGACGGCAATGGCCTTGCAGCAGTGGATACACTAGTTCCCGTGAGATCACCGAAGTTAAGTGCTGTTGGACGTGGCTGGCACCTGGATGGGTGACCATCCTGCCGCCATGCGCTGTTACCATTTTTCTGGATGCACTCAGCCTCGTGATGCCAATTGAGGAGCTACTCGAACGAATAGTAGCGGCTTCGGTCAAGAATACCATCATAACGACAGGGAGAGCGGTGTCCTGACCCCACGCCCCTCCTATCCGCATCCCACTCTCAGGATGACACGGCGGTCGGATGGTCCCGGTAGGCCACTCGTGGCCTGAAGACAGAGTGCTTTTTACACATGAGAACAAACATTCAGAGACGATCGTAAAGGAAAATTTCTAAGTAGTCACTTTCATAAATTGGCCTAGCAGCTGTTCACAAACGATCGCCACAGAATTGCCAGGCTACAGCAACTGGCTCTACGTTTTGGAGCGGAAATAGCAAGTTGCCAAGAATTAAACTAGATCCTACTCAGCCTGGGCCACTGTAGTCAGTCAGCTTCATTCGTACTTAAAAAAGCATCCGAATTGATTAGGACACTAATAAAAATGGACAGGAGATAAAACAGATCAAAGTTTAACAACGAGATATATTCAGCTGTAACTCATACACACGTAGTCGATGGCAGCCTTCACGGGCACAAAAGAAAAGCAGTTAACCAATAACACTGAAACGGCATCGTGACTATTAACGTTCTGAAGAGAGTTGAATCCATGAGACAGCGAACTTCGTGACAAGGCAGGATGGTAGCGATGATTCCGTACCACATAGCAAACGATGTCATCCCACGGAAACAGCAAGTGCCGAGTACAAATGATGACGCCTGTACACAAGCAACGTTACTGTCTTAGGCCCAATGTAATGAAGATCCGAACTGCTATCTGATTAAAAAGATGGTAAGAGCCACGTGCGTAGCAGGTTCGCACTGTAGTTTTCTTGCTGCTACCGTTGAAGAGGAGTTTGCAAACTGAGGCTGAGCGGCTGCGCTCAGAGGTTTTATGACCTCAGAATGACCTGTTTCCGCTGAGCTGTCGACATCCAAAACAGCAGCGCTAGTGCCGAATTGGGAGGGGGGGGGGGGGGAGGAGGACAGTGGTCAACGACTACCTTCTTGAACTTAGAGAACCGACAACATGTTCTCTTAATAGAGGTTTCACAGCCAGCTTTGCATCTAACCGTCAAAACGTGGTCGTCTTTCTACCATTGTACCTCCTGAAGAAGGAACAAGAAGAGGAAGGAGAGCCTTTTCAACCCTTTTATTAATTTAATATTTGCCGACATCTTGATCAAATAATTCGGCCGTTTCAATATGATCACGTCTGATTGAGGAATACTGTTCCTCAATATGTCAGGTTCCTTCTAGATTGAAGTCGAGTAACGATATTTCTGTAATACATTTGTATAGGTAACATATTTAAATGATTAACATGGCAAGATCTTAGGTTAATGTAAGTGCGAGCTAAGCCATCACAAATGTGTAATGCTGGTGCATTAGTAAGCGGTGTAATCGCCAGAATGTTGAATGCAAGCATGCAAACGTGCATGCTTTGTGTTGTACACGTGTCGGATGTCAGTTTGTGGGATGGAGCTCCATGTCTGTTGCACTTGGTAGGTGAATACAGGACGGTTAATGCCGCTTGTGTGTGATCCTAGATCTGTGAGATGACGTCCCATACGTTCTCGATTAGAGACAGATCTGGTGATCGAACAGGTCAAGGAGACATGTCGACACTCCATAGAGCATGTTGTGATTCAACTACGGTATGTGGGCTAGCATTATCCTCCTGGAAAACGCCCTCTGGAATGCTGTTCATGAATGGTAGCTCAACAGGTTGAATCACCAGGCTGACATACAACTTTGCAGTCAGGGTGCGTTGAATAATCACGAACGTTCGCCTGCTGTCATACAGAATTTCGCACCCCAGACCATAACTCCAGGTGTAGATCCAGTGTGTCTAGCACGCAGATAGGATGATTGCACGCCCTCAACTGGCCTCCTTCCAACCAACACACAGCCATCACTGCCACCGAGGTAGAATCAGTTTTCGTCAGAAAACACAAAAGAACTGCATCCTGCCCTCCTACGAGCTCTTGCTTGACACCACTGAAGTCGCAATTGGCGGCGGTTTAGAGTTAGCGGAATACCCCCTGCAGTGGGCCTGGCTCGGAGCTGTCCTTGAAGTAATCGATTTGTAACAGTTCGTTGTATCACTATGACCCAACTGCTGCTGAAATTGCTGCTGCAGATGCAGTACGATGCACCAAAGCGACACGCCGAAGACGATGGTCTTCCCTCTTGGTACAGCCACGTGGACGTCCTGAGCCCGTTCTTCTTGCGCCCACAGTTACCAGAAATCATGTACAGAAGCTACATTCCTATTAAGTCTTTCTGCAATATCGCAGAAGAAGCATCCAGATTCTCGCAGGCCTCTTACACGACCTTGTTCAAACTCAGTGACGTGCTGATAATGGCGTCTTTGTCCCGTTAAAGGGAATCTTGACTAACTGCAACCGACCACGTCCAATCTCAACTGACGTTCGCAGCAGGTACAGAGTGTATTGAACGGAAATCTGATTTGCATCCTCACAGTTTCGCTACTAGCACCCCTCTTACGATGCCGGCGAGAAATTTGAACAGACATAGTCTTTCAGATGTACAAACACGGCTACCAAATTTCGTTTATGTCGCAAAACGCCTCCTTGGTATCGCTACTTTCTTACGTAAGTTTTTTTACAGTTTCTCTTCTCTCTAAATTTTAGGCAACTTGCAAATTAAATTGATAACCTGCAACCTCAAGACACAGTTTGGGAGAGAAAAAGAATCACATGGAAGGGTGTGTCCACAGTTCTTGGAGCATTTGTCCTTTGAATTATGACATTTATTTACAACTCACGTGATAGTACAAAATAAAATTCGTTAATCATCAAATATCAATGCACATAACAGGCTGTTAAATAAAAATAAGTCTTTTTTAAATTTTGACCTCACACTGACATGACTAAACCATCAATTCTTGTTACCTCAAGGAATCAATGCCAGCAACAAATAAAAAAAAGTCATAATAAAACCTCTCTTAAGCAATAAGTAGGTAAAGAATCACAGTTATTAAGTGAAGAACTGGTAATTTAGAAAAAATACTCAAGTGTAACATATCCGACTAATTTTCTTAGATCCATAGACCGGATACAATGACAAATTACGCTAAAGCAAAGAATAGTGAGTGATAGTTAGAAAACAGAAATCTAAGGAGATGGCAATCAGAACGGAAATAACATTTTGCTCAGCACACCAGGTACATACGGAAATGTTTGAACAGGCAAAGAAATTACCTCAGAATTTATTTACCTCATGGGTGAGATCTAGGCTACAGAAATACAGATTACATGAACAAAAATTGCCGTCTTCGTAAGAGATCACGGCTATAGGCCCAAGAAAATCCGTCATAAAGTAAGGTAGCAAATATTATTTCCCAAAACCTGCCTAAAGGAAATAAATCTTAAATCACTGGCAAGGGAGTATAACAGTATAATAACTAACGTCTCTCCGAGCAAGTTACCTAACTTTTACACTAAAATTGCACCGCCAGATGTCTACTTGATTCAAACAGATAGAACAGAGAGATGATTAGGCCCACCCTCCAAAGGAATACTTAGTGACTAGGCATAACAAACAGTGATTCCTTGAACCAGTCCTCAGCCACCTAGAACTTAGTTTCTAAACACACATTAATACGGGGAATACCTGTTACAATAATTAAAAGGTAAAAATTATATGCCTTACAAAACGCAAAAAAGCCTCAAACTCGGTGAACAGGAATTACAGCACACGGCTCATTACCAAGTTCATAAAACTGGGAAAGAACTTCACTAAACACTAAAGCTCAAACAGCAAATTGTTATACACACGAAGCGAAAGTTAAGTTTTACTAGTAAACCACCGAATTTGGAAGTGCTGCACGGCTCTTGGCTTTGGTAATCCACAGAAAGTAAAAATCTCAGTGGAACACGTCATCGCCTGCGCAGGGCAGTCACTAACTTACATCCAAACTTTCCACCAATGAAATAAATGTAAAGGTACAACACAGTTGCGGCCAAGAAAATCACGATGAATTAGAATGTTCAGTGAGCCACAAGGCACCAACAGCAGAAGCACAGATTGGGGGCGCGAGCAATACTGACTGCAAAATTTTCCAGTGGTGATCCTCGCATACGTGGAAACGATGAGGGCGAAGCTGCTAGAGTCCAGGTCCGCACAGCATGGATACAAGGGGATGTGAAAATTCACTTTAGGGCGTAGGAGGGCACCGTCTATACAGCAGCGTGACTGCCACTACCTGAAGGACTGACAAGTCGACCTGGGCACAAACAGAACTAACGGCCGAAAGAAACTTTGAGCGCGAAAACTCACGCGTGATACCCTTGCTCTGCGCCCCTCCTTCCAGTTCTCTCCTCACAACCCACCGCCGGCCTATTTCAGACTCTCTGAGCCAGTGATCATATACGAAAACTGCAAGTTAAATTAGCGCTGCCTATCGGGGCTCCAGTGAAAGAAGCCAGATGGAAGACAGAGATAAAATGAAATGTAGCCGTCACGGCTCAAGCCCAACAATAAGTTCACCAGCACGTCATTCATTAGGAATCATCCGTGCTACAAACTGATCATTAATTATTCAGTGAGTCTTACTTTGTTAGTAACCTATCGTCAACGCGCAGAAACGTGTCCCGACGCGTTGCGAGCCTGACTTCTGTCGTTGTGTCCACCTACGGACCGAAACTGTATAGCCTCAGTCAAGAAAGAAGCACTTTGCTTTGTAGTGTCACCTAATGTCAAGACACGAGTTGATTCCGCTATCATTTTTGGGTTTACTGAAGCTTTTTGTTTTACATTTTTCTCATGTCAAGTTAGCTGCTAACGCAAGATCCATGGGGATCAGACTAACTGAAGTGGCTTTCAGCTAGATGGTTTGGACGGCTTGCTCGCCAAATGTCTGCCTCGTATCACTCTGAAGCCCCTCTCCTCCCCTTGCTGTCCAGTGTTGGCGATAAGAACTTCTCTCAGTATTCAAGTCTACTGCCTCAACCTCTAGCGCTACCACCATAAAGGGTGCTCCTCTACTCTGAGTACGGGTGTTTCGAGTACGGCTTCCATAACCTGGACGAGAGCACCTAAAGGTGCCTCGAAACTAAATTACCGTTTCAGAGCGCCAACATCAAGAGTACTATAACATTTCCGCAAAGTATTAATTTCGTGTTTTTAATGCTCTATCCAGAGAAATCTGTGTAGTGAAGCAGTACTATGACAACCTACACGTATTCTGGGGGACGTAGTTTCCAACTCACGCCCGGCAGCCCAGACACAGCTTTTTCATGTTTTCTTCATATCGCTGAAGCGAGTGCTGGAGTAATTCCTTTGAGAATTACGATCTTTAGTGATCTTCTCGCTCACTAGACACTATACCGTAATCTTTCCTGTTCTTCCTACTTTTTAACGTTTTATGGAAATTTAAATACGTCAAATTTTAAGTAAGCTGTTTAGGTTTTTATGTTGGTAACGCCACGTAGCGCTCTGTATGAAAATCACTGAAAGTGTTGTGTGCAATCTGTGGCTGGTTGGCATTGTTGGAATATACGCTATTGTAGTGTTGGGCAGTTGGATGTGAAGAGAGTGTAGCGTTGCGCAGTTGGAGGTGAGCCGCCAGCAGTGGTGGCTGTCGGGAGAGAGATAGCACAATTTTGAGAGCGGACGATCTGGACGTGTGTCCGTCAGAAAGAGTAAATTTGTAATACTGGACATCATGAACTGATATATATTTGATGACTTTTGAACATTATTAAGGTAAATACATTGTTTCTTCTCTATCAAAATCTTTCATTTGCTAACTACGCGTATCAGTGGTTAGTGCCTTCAGTAGTTAGAATCTTTCATTTAGCTGGCAGTATTGGTACTCGCTGTATTGCAGTAGTTCGAGTAACGAAGATTTTTCTGAGGTAAGTGATTCATGAAAGGTATAGGATATTGTTTGTCAGAGCCATTCTTTTAGAGGGATTATTGAAAGTCAGATTGCGTTGTGTGTCAGTTTAGTGTTGATCAGAATAAGTAAAGAGAGAAATGTCTGAGTACGTTCAGTTTTGCTCAGCTGTTTGAAAATCAAATAACGTAAGAGGTTTATCAGCACAGTAATTTATAATTTTCTAAGGGGATGTTACAAAATATCTTCTTCGCTGTTACGCTGCGTCGTTAATGTCTTTGCGTTTTAGACTGCATGTTATTTCTACGCTTTATTCATGATGTCTTATCGTACTTGAGCCACATTAGTTTGTTTTTCTTTTTTGTTTATGGTTGTGACGTATCATTGTTGAAAGAGAGGGTGTGACTCTGTTTGAAGGAGCATAAAATTATGATTCTTATTTACAAACGCCATGATAGAAATAAATCGCAGTATTAAGTTGACTCTCCTCAGAATTGACTGTCCACTTGCTTGTTACGTACCCACTACTAATTTCGGGAATGCGCGCTCCATTTGTGGTATTGGTTCAGAAGCCTGCTTCAGAAGCTTTAAGGGCTCTGACGCTCCTGCGTAATTTGGCCATTTAACAAATTAAACCAGTCCCTGGAAACAGCAGCATCTCTGTCGAATGTGGAAGAGGAGGCAAGTTCGCTATTCACATTACTAAGTGGTGAAGCCATGCGATGCAAGCTGTAATACGAGTAATTTAGAGCCAACTGAAATGGAAAGGTGGAAGTCTTTTTTTTTTTTTTTTTTTTTTTTTTAAGACTCCATACAAAATACAAAACGCTGACGAATAAATTTCGTTCAGCAGATATTTTTAGATATAGTTCATTAAGACGGCAATAAACTTCTTGGTGTGTGCTGCGGATTCATAGAAGCTGTTATCTCCAGTAATCGGAGAGAGTTGTGACATTTTTGGGAGAGCCTTTCAGCTTGAAAAGTTAAAAATTCGTTCAGTTCGATATCTTCACTGGGGTAATGGAAAATCGCAATGTGTGTTTATCCCACAGGCGTTTTTATTGACAAAAGCATTTATTTTTGACAGTGGCGATTTCCTGGAACTTCTGCATTTGTACTGGCAATTTCTTCGTTCTTCTTTTACAAGAAATGGTCACTGTATTCCCATATCATGCAGTGCAATGTATATAAAACAGGCACCTGAGGATACATTAGTAATACTACAGCGTTGGCAAATAGTTATCACGGTATAATAAAAATAAGTTTTTTAATAGGATTTTAAATAAAACTGAATTAATTTTTACTAAAGATGAAATCTCTTTGTTAAGAAAAGGTTTAAAATTCAATGTCAAACCAAACTTATCTGATCAGCATGTAATAGAAAATATCATTGTTGAACTTAAAACTGGTCTAGATAGTGTAAAAATCGAAAGATCGCAACAGACCAAAATTGCTCATGATGTGTGTAATTTGCTTAGTGGAAGTGTAGTTCGCCCTGAAAATGTCAATTATGACAAAAATTTAATCAACTCTATTAATGTTAAACTTAGAGATAATGATGCTCTCATAACAAAATCAGATAAAGGTAATTCTCTTATTGTTGCTACAAAAGATGCATATATAGCAAAAACTTTGGAATTTGTTTGAGGAAAACAATATTTCTGAGCTACAGGTAGATCCTACCTCAATTTTACAAAAAGAAATTAGATCCGCGGTTAATGATGCAAATTCCTTACTTAAGCCATTCCAGAAGAAACAGCCGATTAACATGAACCCCCAGCCGCCTAAGCTTCGGTCCCAGTTTAAGGTCCACAAAATAAATCACCCTATTCGGCCTATTTCTAATAGTATGAACAGCGCTTACCACGATCTAGCAAAATTCCTTCATGATAAATTAAAAAGGTCTTATGTTTTTCGAAATAATTACTCTACAGCTAACAGTCAGAGCCTTATCAACGAAATAAAAGACAAACACTGCGACGAAAACACAAAGATGTTCTCATTTGATATTGAAATCCTTTATACCAATGTGCCTGTACTAACGACTTTAGATATCATAGAGAATAACTTACGTTTGTTCAAAAAAGAACTCTCTGATGAACAGATCACTGATTTCATTAACCTAATGCAGATCGTAACAAAGTACAATTATTTCGAATTCAATGGACAGCTGTATCAACAACCTGATGGTCTTGCTATGGGCAATCCCTTAGCTGGCATCCTAGCAGACATTTTTATCAACTCTCTAGAAGAGCCATTTTTCAAAAATTTTTCCACTACCACCTTAGGAATTGTTTCATATCCTAGGTACGTCGATGACATTTTAATCGTCTATAACGGAACGAACGATGGCATTAGCCACGTGTTCGAGATCTTTAACGAACTACATGAAAAAATCACCTTCACATGTGAACTTGAAAACAGCTCCCGTCAGTTAAATTATTTAGACTTAACTTTGACAATAGTGAATGACAAAATCTCTTTCAATATTTTTCGTAAGGATTCTATT
Organism: Schistocerca piceifrons; assembly: GCF_021461385.2. NCBI lineage: Eukaryota > Metazoa > Arthropoda > Insecta > Orthoptera > Acrididae > Schistocerca > Schistocerca piceifrons. Next base: position 239,916,540 of record NC_060138.1, read on the forward strand.
TCTGACCAAATTGTTCCAGCCTGTTCCACACACCCACGATCTCACAAAAAAGCATTTTTTCACTCTGCTGTCCATAGAGCAATCTCTACCCCTTTGTCCCCTGAAAATTTAAAAACCGAATTGAATCTAATTAAAACCATTGCAGTTAACAATGGTTACGAACCAAATATAGTAGATGATGTCTTCAGACAGAAAACCAATAACAGAATTACCACGGTTGGGACCACTATTGGCGAGCCTAGCCATTTGAAGAAATACTTCTCTTTACCGTATGTAGGCCCAATAACCTACAGATTGCAACGTCTTCTTAAAAATAAATACGGCTGCAACATAGTTTTCTCTACCAACAACTCTCTCAAAAATAATCTTATCCATAATTTAAAACCAAGACGATCGCCTCTGCAAAACTCAGGCGTTTATAAAATCACCTGTGACACTTGCCCAGCTTGTTATATAGGACAGACTGGACGAGCTTTTTCGTTTAGATATAAAGAGCATCTATTAGGGAAAAAAGGTACGAACGTACATAATTCGTCATTCACTGACCACCTTCTTATCACAGGACACAAACCTAAAGATGTTCGTGATATTAGTATCTTACATACGGAAAAGAAAAGCTTCAGACTTGATATCCTTGAACAATTGGAAATTTTCCACCATTTTTCCCTTAACAACCATTTAATCCTCAATGAGCAATTACAATTACGTGATAAAAATTTCTTTGATGGTGTAAAGCCCTTGCTTAAAATCACTTAACGCGGAATATTGCCATTATGCTTCCCGTACTGTAGCCTTAAATATTGTTCCCTCTCTCCCTGTTTTACAATATAATATTTTGTTCAACTTTCGATCTGTTACATACTATCTAACATAATGTAATCAGCACATTACGTGCACTTCTGTTCCAATGCTTCTGACAGCTGTTGTCACTGTGAATTGCAAGCATTCAGTACTAGATGGCGCGATACAAGGTGCCGACTTGCTAACATCGACTTGCTATCAGTCTGATGCTGCTTACAGTGCCGGCTGCACACGCGACCCTTAGCGGCACGTCTTAATCAAGTTGTGCATTCCTAGGAAAATTTTATAATGTACAAATATATTTTATCTTTAACGTGAGCATTGTTGCTCTAAACCATTTCATAACTGTTTGCTCTATGTAAGTATGCTTTCTTTGTCTACTGTACCGTAGCAGTTAGCTATGATGTAATTTTATTACATATGTTTAATAATTTTTATATTATTCCAAAACTCTGTTATAGGTAATGTAAAATTTTTTAACTTCCTGATGATGGCTGCCTTAGAGCAGGGGGAGGGGGAGGGGGAGGGCGCTTTAGGACAAAATGTACCAGGCAGCCGCCAGCCTCACACCATTATGATTCCCCAGAACTAACTTAAGCTGGCTCAGGTAAACTTTTATCTCCTAAATATTCGCGCGATCCTGGATCATATAACTCACCGGAGATGACTGCTTAATGCCCTCTTAAGGCTGTAAAAAGCGGTGTAGCATTTTGCTAGTTACCTTCTTCGCCCCTTACTTTGAGGCCAGAAAATTTTTAAGTAAACCTCATCCCCTATTTTCAAGTTGACGGGACGGCTGCCCTTTTTGTACTGGTAGGTAACTCTCCGATGCACCAAGCGAATGTTGTTTCTTGCGGCTTCCCAATTCCACCAAAATGATTTCGGGATTAGTATTTTCTGGTAAAAGATCATTTGTGGACCATAAATTGGATAATGGCGAGGTAAGCAGAAATGTGGACATTAATTTGGTAGATGTTGTACCATGACTCTCAAGTACCACCGTATTAAGGGCAAAATTAATCCAATCGAGTGTCTCAATCCACACGATTTGTGAGCTCTCATTACGTATAACTTGAGCTGATTTCAATTTCCTGTTTACCCTCCGTCCTCCCTCCCAGAAAACGATGACTGGGGATGATACAGTATGTTGTCAGCATCAGAAATTATTCTATTAAGGCAATATCTTTTGAACTGCCTGAGACGAATGCTGGAGCACTGTCGCTAACAAGGGTCTTTGGCGCCCCAATTATCGCAAATATCTTCCTTAGACATTTGACAGTCATACCGAACGTGTTGCGCCTAGTCACAATCAGCCATACAAACCGTGCGAAAGCGTCCATTACGACAAGGCATCTACCTTGCATAGAGCTGGTTAGGTGGCCCAAGTAATTTATGAACATCTAAGAATAAACTCGCAAATTTCGATTACAATTCCGCATCAGCTATAAAATATTTCAGAACAAATAAAAATCTGTGCCAGACAGGGACTCAAACTCTGATATCCCGCTCGTGCGTGAGGTCTCCTTAACCACTTTGATTATGCGAGCACGCTAGCAGCAGCGACCTAAATCTTCATTTGTATCCACAAATATATGCAATTCTCCCTACCTACACACTGTATCAGAACACCGCCACTCACACATTCGCAACGATGTTCACTGCTACCACTGAAATGGCAGGGAAGTGGCTGGTAAAGTGGTAAGATGCTTGGGCTCTAACAAAAACCATTATACTTAAAAACCGTTTATTTACATGTTAACAAACTCAGAGTTTGGTAACAGCCGTAACCTTTTCTTCTACAATACAACACGTCCACAGTGGACGATAGGAGACAAGAATATTGATCAGAGTGAATTTAATTAAAAACAGATCCAACCAAAAGCAGTTATTAAACTTCTATTTAAAAACATCAAAGTACTTGAATAAGTTCTTCTACCACTGAATCTTGTAAAACTCAAAAATGATGCATGAACTTGAAAACAAGAAATCTCCAATGTTTACAGGTTTTTCCTTAAAGGAAACAAAATACAAAGCTTACAATTGTAATTTCCAGAACCCGTGAACATATGGGCTCTTCTGTACAATGTGAAGGTCCCAGCTGCAACGTTGTCGCAACAAACCACCTCTCTTTACTAGACCGTAGCCGCGCTACCAATCCGCGCGGTTTGAGGCGCTGTGTCACGGATTGCACAGCGCCTCCCGCCAGAGGTTCGAATCCTCCCTCGGGCATGGGCGAGTGTGTTGTTCTTAGCATAGGTTAGTTTAAGTATTGGGAAAGTCTAGGAACCGATGACCTCAGCGGTCTGGTCCCTTAAGAATTCACACATACACGTTAGAGTGTACGTCATGGCAGCTGACTCTTTCAGAGCTTTCACAGTACAACAAATAAGCTACCTGTAACACATTAAATACACACGTCCAGTCACATTTGTGAGACCACCGCCTCTATTAGGCGTGAACGTGCAATAACCATTCTCAGACGGCCGGTGACAGCACTATTAGTGGAGGGATGAAAAAAAAAAAAAAAAGTCGTTGTCGTAATGCGGCAATGGAGCGATTTATCTGACGTCCACAAGCGCATGATCATTGACTTTTGGGCCAACAGTGTCTCCTCAACTGCCGTTCAGCAAACATTGCTGAGTATGATCCTTCGCAGCAGGTACCTGATTAGTGCACTGTTGCTTACTACTGTTCATGGCGACGGCGGTTACAATTTGCACGCCATACCGCAAATGTACGTTCACTGAATGGCGACAGGAGACCGGAGGAGGAAGCGTTATGGTCTGAGAAATGTTTTCGTGGCATTCCCTGGTGATAATGTCATTTGGAGCCACCACGGTTCAACACAAGTACGCATCTGTCTTTGGGGAACATGTGCTTCCCATGCAGTTTGTTTTTCGTCGACACGATGGCATCTACAAAAAGGATAATGCAGTTTGTCGTACTGATCGCAGGGTATGTGTGTGCTTCGATAGCACCAAGTTGACTTTACTGTACTCCCTCTGTCACCAAACCCACGGATTCCCAGACATATCTCACAGAAGGGACTCCACACGCATACGACTGTAATATTTCTGTAGTCTGGAAAGCCAAACACGATTCCTTCAGTGCGGGTGTACATCAGGTTTCCTTTCTTCGTGCGAGAAAATTGGACGTGCTGGGACGATGGGTAAATGGACATGGACGCCGCATTAGCGTATTTGGTCAGTTGGGGAGCGTGTCCGGATGGCCGAGCAGCTAAGACAGTCGTTCTAGAAAAGTAGAGCATCCGAATTTGAGTCCCGCTCCTCCACAAATTTTCAGCTCGCATAACTGATTAATTTCAATGCCCGAATGCGATCGCCGTCGGAGAAATTTCCCTGGATATGAATAATAGAATCGGCCGGCCGTTGTGGCCGAGCGGCTCTAGGCCCTTCAGTCTGGAACCGCGTCACCGCTACAGTCGCAGGTTTGAATTATGCCTCGGGCATGGATGTGTGTGATGTCCTTAGGTTAGTTAGGTTTAAGTAGTTCTAAGTTCTAGGGGACTGATGATAGTGCTCAGAGCCATTTGAACCATTTGAATACTGGAATCAGGACTGTCGAAAGTGGATTTCATGCACTTACCAGACAGGAATATTTTTGCAGGAGCCCGATGTGAGTGTGAAAGAACGTGTATCGTAGTGCAGCAGAGACTGATAAGATTATGTAGCTACAATTAGAGATAACATTTTCAAAGTTGTTTCTCGACTAGTTTGATCACGATCCAAATGCGAAGTTTCAGAATACATGTGAATACGTAGCACCAGAAGCTTTCTTCGTCGGTGTCAGTCCGCCTCTGACATATCGATCAGTGTGAGTAATCTTACTATCAAAGTAGAATAATCATTAACTTCTTCTACTGTGCTTTGACAGCTGTAACTTGTAACTAGTTACTATTATGATTCTTTCACTTATTCATACATATTTCTTTGTGCTTTGTTTATAGTTACCACAAAAGTATTTAATTTATATTTTATATATTTCATTTGATATTTGGTACGATTTATATGTGATCTGATTTAGGCAAAAGACTAGGACGTGTGCGATCTTAGCGCTTGATATCTGTTCACGTTCTACTTTCAGTCGTCTTCAGGAAACAGAAATTCAACCCGTCTCCACTGTATAAACAGATGTGGAGGGACCAGTAAAGTAAAAAATACATTCCATGAAGCGTGTTCCGGCGAAAAAGAGACAATCCTCATCAAATCACGGAGGAACTCAGATGTATTCGTACAATCCATGAGACGACAAAATATGTGGAGCCCTTATGCATCCTGACAAACGACTACACGCAGAAATGTTTTGAGCAACCAAAAGAACGAATGGAAGCTGCTGTACGTGCTATGTATCCAGTGTAGACAGCATTAAAAACAAGTCTCATTTTCGTGTCGATCTCCATTAACAGAGCATACTGGTAAGTAAAGAATTTACTTCATCATTCACATTTCGTTCGTGACAGGCACCGTACACCACATTTCTAGAGGAGCGTTAAAACCGCTTGTGTGCTGCCTTTGAGTTTATCGACTGAGTGAAACTTGTCACATTGTGCGGATCCAATTCAGCAAACAGTAAAGCACTTAGACGCTACAACAAACAGTTCCGCAGCCAAACCAATAGCTTGCTTACTTGATTATCGGTCCTCGTACATAAAAAACGTGAAAGAGTATAACACCTACACTATGTGAGTAGAAGTGGTTTTCCATGACTAGCGACCTGGAAAAGATAGTAGAGGATCAGTCAGTAAGAGGGCAGTCTCCATCGTTGCCAGGTATCCGAATACATGTTCATGAACCATCGGCACATATCCCTTGACACGTGCCAATATCACATTTCTCCCTGTCCTTCCCACTCTGTCCCATCTTTCCAATCACCTCCCTCCCTAAACTGCTCTTCGCCAGTTGAGTGGCGGAGAACACAGGAAGTGGAGGGGAAGTCCAGATAATGGTAGATACTAAAAGAACTCCCTGTATGGTAGTTGGGTATACGAGGGTAGCCTACATGGTTGCCAGATCTCCTGTGATATGTGTTAAGGTCAATTGTGTGGCTTAAAAGTGTCAGTAAAAACAAATTATGGTACAACTTTCCTGCCATTTATGTCAGCTAAGCTTGATAATGGGCTTTGACCGAAACTAGTAGCGAATTGTGCAAAACGAATGACAGCTTACGGTTTCACCATGAATTTTAACAAAAACAAGAAAGTTGGGAGAATGGGTAAGCGAATTTTATCCCCCACCTCCACCCCCTATTATCTCTACCTCTCTCTCTCTCTCTCTCTCTCTTGACCAACTCTATGAGTCGCTAAACTTATGCTCTGTTAGCCTTAGTGGAAGGTTCGGTATCATGAAGTGTCATCAAAGATCAGCCACTACCCCCTGACAGAGTAACAAGGCTGTCGATAAGTATTAATCCATTCCCTTTCTCATTTTATGTATGTGGACATACATTCATGAATAGTTACGATTTTTCCATTTTTTTCCAACAGCGCGGCAGTCCTCTGATGCAGATATGTTGCTGCAGTACATACGCTTGTTCTCTGTACCATCGTTCATAGAACCGCGGCAGCTCGCAGATGGGTTACTATGATTTATCGAATCAGTCAATAGAGATTCTGACGTCTGCATAGCATCCCACAGTAGAACAACCTGAAATATGGGTTCACGAGATGCAGTCATCCACGCGTTTTGAATCTGCCGAGCCATAGCTAAGTGGTTTCAGTCTACTGTTGTTCGCCATTACACATAGTTTGACTTCCAATGGATCGAAACGTGTAAATATAGCCACATAAGCAGATACAGACTGTTATGCAGTCATAGAGATCGAGAAAGTTCAACATTGTGTTAAACTGCATTAGACATTGAAACTTCCTGACAGATTAAAACTGTGTGCCGGACTGAGACTCGAACTCGGGACCTTTGCGTTTCGCGGGCAAGTGCTCTACTATCCTTTTTTTTCTAAAAAAAAAACCTCTTTTGTATGAAAATAAAAGACAACGTTCTGCATAAAATAACACAATATCCTTCGAAAACGTAAAACTTAAAGGTAGCTATATTTCCGCAAGGACCTTCGTTTTTAATTTTTTTTTTATTTTTTGTTTTTTTTTTTTGTTTTTGTTAAACATACATGAGTATACAGTCTCACCATCAGCAGCAACCCAAAGTTATTTATTTATTTATTCCTTGGGAGAGCACTGTAGAAAGAAAACAAATAGGCTGCAGATAGAGAGTTAGCGTGAAAAGGATAAACATGTGTAAGGAAAAAAACTTAGAAGAGGAGGAGAAAAGAGAAGTGAAATAAAATAGGAATACTTTCCGCGCCATGCTCCACTTTGGCGCGCCAGCAGAACAAAATGCATTCTATCATTGACCATTAAAGGGGAACGTGGGATCGTCCAGTCTTGGCTGACATGGGTCGTTGAGATTCCAGCTTTGAGGTGGGTTGGTGAAAATACTCTGTAAATAGTTCGCGAAAGTGGCCCGATAGCGTCGATGTTGGCGAAGGGTGTGGTGATTTACTTGGAAGAGTGTCCAAAAGTCCGCCGGATCGACGATGTCGTCCCAGAAGAGGTAGTTGACAGCCATGCCACTGATCCACGTGATGGCGTGCCACTTAGCCGATGGAAAATAGGTCGTGTCGGGATATATCATCATGGTAGGAGAAACGTGATGTGGTGGTACTCGGAGATAGAAAGCCACAATCTTCTGTACGAGGGTCTAGACAGCTGCTGCTGGCCCACACTCAAAACGATGTAAATCTGTATCTTCGACATTGCACTTGAGGCAGAGGGGTGAGTCCACAAGTGCGATGCGATGCAGTTTGTCTTGTAGTATACTTGCTGTTGACGAGAAGGTACCACATAGATGTGGTGTCAGTAGTGTGATATGGTTGGTGGATCGTTTTCTAAACTGTAGGCCATGAAACCTGGGGGTGACGTGTTTCGACGGGGTTGCAGGGTGGAGACTTTCGGAGAAGGCAATAGATGTCGCGGGTGGTCGTTTTTCTGGTCCTGGGGAGCTCGGTGCATATGTAGCTGTACTCCAAACCATAACGGCCGATATGTGACATCGGAGGTGGGATGTGTGCCAGAGACGTCGGTGGGCGTCTCGAAACGGGTGCGAGCTTGGTGATCAACATTCCAGTAAAACTAGCATTTTGACTTTTCCATAACCGGAGCATAGTATTGGTGTAAAGTGCCGTTGTCCTGGCTCTCACATTAACCAGATCGAGGCCACCGTCCCGCTTCGGTAAGGTGAGAGCTTCATACTGGACTTTGAAGGTGTGTCCAGAACAAATAAAATAGCCGAAAACCGCCTGTAATCTGGCCGCCATTGTCGCATTGCGCATTGCGCTATATGGGGTATCCGGGCTGCCAGATGGGTATTGACGAAGGTGACTCTCTGGCACATATTCAGCTGGCGTAGTATGTGATTTTGTATGTTGACCCGGATGCGTTGCAGTAGCGCCCGAAAATTGATCGCCGAGGTGCGGCGAATGTCTCGCGTCTACACTAATCCGAGAAAACGAAGGGTGTCCACCAGTTGAAACGGGACTACGCTGTCTGCGGGAAGGCCGCGGCCGATCTTCATGGCGCATTATTTTGCCACGTTCATACCGCTCCCTGCCCCTGCACTGTAACGGGTAATCCACTGCATCGCAGCTTGTACGTCGACCGCTGAACGTATGACGAGGGCTAAGTCGTCCGCGTAAGCCCGGCAGCGGAACATATGATCCCGGAGTGGAATGCCTGTCAAACGGCGCCGTAATCCGCAAATGAGTGGTTCCAACGCAATGGCATAAAGCACCGTCGACAAAGGGCAACCCTGCCGTACCGAGCGTTCAATCCGTACAGCTTCTGTAAGTCTGCCGTTGACGAGAAGTCTGGACGTTGCTCCACGAAGGAGCCGCATAATCACTTGCGTGAACGTCGGGGGAATTGCCATTCGGTCCATCACGGCGTTGAGGAATGCATGATTGACGCGGTCAAACGCTTGTTTGAAGTCGATGGAGATTAAAGCGCCTGGCAGTCGCGAGTGTGTTGCCACAGCGATCACATCTCGATATTCACTGAGGGCTGTCTGTGTATTACGATCGCCGCCTAAGGATGTTTGTTCGTGGGAAACAATGTCTCGTAAGACATGTTTGAGTCGCACTGCTAGAAGGCGTGTAAAAATCTTGAAGTGGGAATTGAGTAACGTGATCGGCCGATAACTGTCGAGTCGTGTTCCTCCTGTGGGATTCGGGACTGGTACAAGTAAGCCTTCCATGAACGATGGTGGCGGGTTCGCCGCGCCGGACAAAAGTTCCCAGTACATGTCCCTCCATCGTGGCAACATCAGATCTTGTAAGGTTCTGTAAAATTCGAGAGGTAAACCATCCGGGCCAGGAGATCGATTCAGAGACCGTTCGGCCACAGTGCCTTGGACGTCGTCGGTGGTCACTTCTGGAGGGTTGCAGCTGCTGCGTTTAGAGTACCAAGTGTCTCCTGGGCAACCTCAGCAATGGCCTCTGCACCGGCAGGTACTTCTTGATAGAAAAGTCTATAGTGCGTTGTGAATGCATCCGCAATGGTAGCTTGCGAAGTCAGCCGTCGTCCATCAGGTAGGTCTAAAGTTATTAAAGCCTGTCGGCGTCGACGAACATTTTGAACAATGTGATGCATAGAAGGTTCTTCACCGTTAATCCTATCTTGGGTGCTTGCTCGTACAATGGCTCCCTCTAGACGGCATCTGGTCAAGGTTAAAATCTTCACCTTGATGCGTTGAGCTTCTTTTAGACGATCCGGGGATGGAGGATGATCCATGAGTTCCCGTAGAGCGCTATAGTAAAATTCAGTTGTGTGGTGATTCCACCTGGCTTTGGCTCTGCCATAGTGTGTCAAAGTGCATCGGACGGCCGGTTGGGCGCACAGCAACCACCACTGCAGTGTGGTCTCGTAACGCATAATGCGTTGAACACAGGTGTGCCACGTGTCGGTGACCTGTTGTCGACATTCAGGGGCCCGCAGTAGAGTGACATTGAGTTTCCAAGGTCCTGCACTGCGCCATATAGATTGTCGACGTAGATTCATGGTACAGATTTATATGTCATGAGCCGAAAAGGCAGACGGCCAACGTTCCGCGTCGAGGAGAACTGATTTTAGAGCGTCAGAGATGTATATTCTATCAAGTCGGCTGGCGGAGTGGCTCGTGATGTGTGTATACCCCGGGCGGTCGCCGTGTACCACTCGCCAAGTGTCGAGGAGACGAAGGCGGCGGACGAGGAAGCGAAGTTCCGGACATGTGGTGAAATGGGTGTATTGGTCTGTGCGCTCGAGAATACAGTTGAAATCTCCACCTACAATGAGATAATCGTATCGACCGAGGAATAAAGGCGTGATATCTTCTGCGTAGAACTGGGAGCGATCCCTTCGTTTATCAGTGCCCGATGGGGCGTAGAGATTTATGATTTTGAGTCCTTCAACTGTTATGGCCACACCTCGCGCCATTGGGAGGTATGCGACATCGGAAACTGCAATCCCTAGGAGGATGGTTGCGCCTGTGTGTTCCATAGCTGCAGGGGTGGCGTACGTCTCATATCCATAACACCCAGTCCAAGTTGCTGTCCTCAGTTCTTGTAACAGGGCGATGTCGATGTCCGCTGCTCTTAGCGTGTCACGGAGCAGTTGAAGTTTAACGTGGGAGCCGATGTTATTAGTATTGATAGTAGCTATTTGGTACGCCTGATGGGAGATCCGTGCTGCCGATAGGTTCGTAGCTGGTGAAGATTGTCGTGGTGGATGCTGGAAGTCGATAGAAGTCGCAGGAGTCGCCGTAGAAACTTCCCCCATTTTAGTGTTGGTCTAACGGAGGGAAAGATCTCATTTCCGCATCAGATGGAGGTGGGAAATCAGTGTCATCCGCTCATGAAAAGTGTCCGACAGGTTTGACATCGGCGAGAGGTGGCAACGCTGGCCGAGTCGGCTCAATTGCATCGGTGACAACAGGCGTGCTATGTTCCATGGCTTCTGGGCGCGGGGCGTGCGCACAATCTCTGTTGGACGGTTCACCGTCTTGTGGATGACGCGTGGCAGAGGAGAAAGGGTTATCGTGCTCTCCGTCAGAGTGATGTGCCATCTCTTCGTTCTGCGCAGGGGGCTCAATGGTCGATTCTGATGTCTTGCGGCGGTTTTTTTCGTCGTTTGGGCGACTTCTGCTTACGGCAATGAGTTTCGGTGTCTGAGAAAGGAAGGGATTCACGTCGTTCTGGTACAAAAGCCGCGGGTGCTATGATGCGGTCGTCATTCTCCAAAACACTCTCATCGGTATCCTTGTGATCTTCTAGCGTGGGTGTGTCCGGCTGTTGGACATGTTCACGGGCGGCATCGCCGGTGTCAAGGTGCTGGAACGCCTCCGGGTGTGTCGGACTAGAGAGACGCTCATGAACGGCGTCTTGTGAGGGCTGGACGTGCAGCGTCGCCGCATAGGTGACTGGAAGGGTGGTTGTGGTTCTGTCGGTGTTCGTATCGTCGTGCCTTAGTTGTGTGATGCGGCGTTGCAGGCATTCATTACGGACGTGGCCTTCTTTGCCACAACCGGAACATGTTCGAGGTTGTCCGTCGTAAATGACCACCGCACGGCAGCCGCCGATAGAAATGTACGATGTAACGTGCCGTTTGAGATCGATTCGGACTTGTCTCACACCATTAAGCACGGGATACGTCGTAAACTGTGCCCATGTCTCGGCTACGTGGCTCTGGACTTTTCCGAACGTGCTTAGCGCCGCGATGACTTCATCTTCATTCACCTCGAAAGGCAGTTCGAATACACGGATCGTCCGAAGGCCAAGTCCTGCATGGTCGACATCCACAGGCCCGACGTTTTCGTCGGAATGCCGAAATTTTAGTCCATGTCGCGTCCTTTCAATAATCTCGTTGCAGGCAGCGTCGGATGTCATCTTCACATAAACGACGCTGCTAATGATCGATAGGTGTATGCCGATGAGTTCGTCACGGGGGATCTTCATGTCTTCGCGTAGGAAGCGTTCGACGGCAAGTGCTTTGGGTCGCGCGTATTCATTTGCGAAGGTGAACTTAAGAGTGTTCTTCCTGTAAGAGTTGGCCATTAGAGCTTGTTCGACGCAGAAGCGCTGTGACGAGGAAGTAAACAAAACACTCCGCGCGCGCAGCGGCGTGGACGGCCGAGCGCGGTGCGCACTGCTGCCCTGCCGAACGCAGACTGCCAACTGAGCTACCCAAGCACGACTCACGCCCCGTCCTCACATCTTCATTCTACCAGTACCTCGTCTCCTACCTTCCAAACTTTACAGAAGCTCTCCTGCAAACCTTGCAGAACTAGAAAGGATATTGCGGAGACATGACTTAACCACAGCCTGTAGAATGCTAGTTCTGCAAGGTTCGCAGGAGAGGTTCTGTAAAGTTTGGGAGGTAGGAGACGAGGTACTGGCAGAGTGAAAACTGTGAGGACGGGGCGTGAGTAGTGTTTGGGTAGCTCAGATGGTAGAGCACTTGCCCGCGAAAGGCAAAGGTCCAGAGTTCGAGTCTCGGTCCGGCACACAGTTTTAATCTGCCAGTAAGTTTCATATCAGCGCACACTCCGCTACAGAGTGAAAATCTCATTCTGGAAACATTCCCCAGGCTGTGGCTAAGCCATGTCTCTGCAGTATCCTTTCTTTCAGAAGTGCTAGTTCAGCAAGGTTCGCAGGTTATTGTAATTTATCGCTGTTTTTTGGCCATTTGTCGAAAATGATTTGGGGAAAATGAATACCACTTTTCTTCCAGTACTCCAAACAGGCATTCCTCAACTACTTTTACACACAGACAACCCCTGTTTAACAATTTCCACAGAGCAATAATTACCAATACACCCTTCCGCAGTCCGAATGCCACTCTCCCAGATGTCCACTTAAGCTCTTATGTTTACATAAGTCTATTTGTAATCCACTATAACGGTGGTTAACAACCTGGAGGTAATTAATTATCCCTGAGAGGTAAAATGTAATATTCTGAGGAATGAAAACGAAAGGGTTCGATTGTATTTCGATCATGACAGTAAATTATTTTTAAAAGATCAACAGTATTATCACTATTCCGTAAGACAGTAATATTCACTACAAAAGTTACCAATGTCCGATCAAAACATAAACATCTCACTGATCGCTACTTGTTGAACATTTATGGGGCAGTTAGTTCGTGCACAATATCCTGCACCGGCAACACTTTCGCAGTTATGGACGGCTATAGAGGCAGTGTGGCTCAGTATTTCCGCAGGGGACTTCCAACAACTTGTTGAGCCCATGCCACGTCGTATTGTCCCACTATGCCGGGAGAATGGAGGTTCGACACGATATTAGGCGGTATCCCATGATTTTTGTCGCCTCTGTGTAATTACTTGGGTCGTAATGTGACCCTTTCTTACTGAATTCTGTAATGTAGCATGTTGTTCTTTCAATGTCACATCTCGTTTACTGTTGTTTCAAACAGCTTTCTTAGCGTCCGCAACAGATTCGGTGTTCCGAACCTCACCAACTCTGTCTATATTGATCCATATTCTGATGCCTTCTATCTTGCAGCTCCTCACAGCCTGCTATAGAACTTTTGTATCTAGAGGTCATAAGTCCTTCTGTTCCATCGTCTACTGACATCTAAGTGAAAGTTCAGGCCGATATTTCTGGAATAAATCCTTAAAATCGTCCATTGAATATTATTATGATGTAACTTGCCACTAGTTGGCACTTGCATTAGTTTGATTGTTCTCCACGTCTGAGCATTGCGAGCCCCAATCATCATCCACTCCACATATTCACATTTTTCTTTCCATACCTTGTTTTCCTTTTTAACTCTTCTCATTTTACTATCTATTTAAAATCTTATATCTATATCTACTTTGTTATTCACATTTATAAGCTTCTTTTTTAGTTTCAGTTATGTGCTATTGCTACATCTCACGAAACTATTTTCTTCTTTTCATTCTTTTTTCATTCATTATCGATGAGCTTCTTTGTATGTTCTTCTCTTCTACTGATTTCTCTCCACTTTACAATATCTTTGATATTTGCTGTTGGTAAATGACATTTCCCTCAACGTATCCAAGCTACACCTCATGATCTCAGGCTAGCCAACGTCCTCTTGCGTCTGCTCCTACTCCTGAAAGTATAGGGGATGCAAATTTTGCATTCCACCGGATGATGGTCAGTTGCACCATGTGCCCTCTTTTAACTCTGACAGCCAGAATTTTTAAATTGGCCTTTTGCCTCAAGATTGGATAATCAACATCTTGCCTGTCGTATGGTTATACTATGTCATTTTATGTATATCCTTGTGAGCAAAGAATATAGTATCCACTATCAAATCCTGTTTCTCTAACAAATCCACCAACCTATTCTCATTCCTGACATCCTCCCAACAATTCCCAATAGCCTTAATATTCCTCTCTTTCTCTGTTCTGTTATTAAAAGCTCCTGCTAATACCATTTCATAGCCACTTGGAACATCTTCTACAGTCTCTACGTTTACTTTAATATTCTCTTTGAAATTCTGAAGGTAGCAGAGGTAAAATACGGGGCTATTTACAGCTTGTACAAAAATAGACGGCACTGGAAGAGTCGAGGGCATGAAGGGGAAGCAGTGGTTGAGAAGGGAGGGAGACAGATTTGTATCCTATCCCCGATGTTACTCAATCGGTAAATTGAGCTGGTGGCAAAGGAAGATAAGTTTGGAGTAGGGAGAAAAGTAAAAACTCTGAGATTTGCCAATGACATCGTAATTTTGTCACAGACAGTAAAGGACTTGGAAAAGCCGTTGAATAGAATGGTCAGCGTTATCGAAGAAGGATATGAGATGAACAACAACAAAATCAAAACAAGGATAATGGAATGTAGTGCACATAAATGAGGGGAAATTAGATGAGGAAACGAGACACTGAAAGAAGTACATGAGTTTTGATATTTGGGTAGCAAAATAACTGATGATGGTCGAAGCAGATAACATACAAAATGTAGACTGACTATGGAAATCATTTCAAAGGAACAGAAATTTGTTAACATTGAATATAGATTTAAGTATCACGACGTCTTTCCTGTAGGTATTTGCCTAGCAGTGAAACATGGACGACAATCAGCTTTGACAAGAATACAATAGAGGCTTTTGAAATGTGATGCCACAGAAGAATGCTGAATATTTAATGGGTTGAACGTATAGCTAACGCGTCCGCAGCTCGTGGTCATGCGGTAGCGTTCTCGCTTCCCACGCTCGGGTTCCCGGGTTCGATTCCCGGCGGGGTCATGGATTTTCTCTGCCTCGTGATGACTGGGTGTTGTGCGCTGTCCTTAGGTTAGTTAGGTTTAAGTAGTTCTAAGTTCTAGGGGACTGATGACCATAGATGTTAAGTCCCATAGTGCTCAGAGCCATTTGAACTAACGCGGACGTACTGAAGATAATTTTGGGGGCAAGAAATTGGTGGCACACTTGACTAAATGAAGGGATCAGCTGATAGGACACATTCTAAGACATCAAGGGTGCAGCAATTTAGTGCTGCAGGGAAGAGTGGGCGGTAGAAATTGTAGAAGGAGACCAAGAGATGAGTTCAGTGAGCAGATTCAGAGGGATGTAAGTTGCAGGATAGAGTAGCATGGAGAGTTGCATCAAACCAATCTTCGGACTCAAGACTACAACAAACAATTCGTCTGATTTATTTTTCTCGAAGGCGGTAGCCTCTAGATGCAGATGAGTATGTGTCCAAAAGCTAACTGGTACCATTCCCACCTTGACCGTGCCTGGTAGTAACAACAAATCCGACACAGCTAAAACAACGATATATAGGATGTTGAGTAAGCGAAACACCGATTGTCAGAATGTGGGTGGAAATAACTGAACAAAATCTCATCCCCTTCATTTACAGGCTCAGTACCCAGACCTGTAATCATCGTAATGCTGGGTGAAATTCTGTTAATGATGAGATCGACTTCGATTTTATACTGTGTAAATTATGACAGTAGCAGAGCTTTTGACAGCTTGTTCTTACATTAAGTGCACGGCAAATGTTATTCCTAAATTTCCGTCCGAATGCTTTGCAAGTGCTATATTTCTTTGAACTCCAATTTCTTGGACTTCAGTAGAACTGATACAAACAAAATTATTATTACTATTATATTAAAACACTTTATATTTATTATTATTATTAAAATCGTAAGTATATATGGCACATTAAAAGCGTGGGTGACCACAAGTAACATTTGCAGAGAGGACAGAACCCCGGCTCTGTGCCTGTCCAGCTGAGCACCTCTCCGACGAGCTAACAATAAAAAGATACAGTCTCTCTCCCTCAAATCCACCATGGTTCGGCATGAGAAAGAGTAACATGGCCTGCACGTATAACGAATATCGAAATGTGAAAGACGTACCTACGTGACGATAGGCTGGAGGAGAGCCGTGGATCTTTCCACTCAGCAGGTTCCACGAACAGCCGAGCGGACCCCTTAGTTTCGCGGTTTCTCAGAAGCTCCCTTGGGACCGCTTTCTAAAGAGCTGGGCTGCGAACAGCGAACGCGGCTCAGAACTTCTCTGAAAAGCGTATTATCCAAAGCAGGTAGCCGGCTAAGTCGCCTAACCAGACAACACTTGGCTCTCTGCGGGGTCGGACGGACAGGGAGAGAAACGGGCTGCAGTGGAATTTCCTTACGTTTGCCGAGAACTTTACCAGGGCGGGGCTCCGCAGCAACGCCACCAGTGTTATCACGGAGCTGCCGCCCTGCATTCCTCACCTCGCTTTGTAGCTGAATTCTGGAGAAAAACTTGTTGTCCAGCCTTCTGCACGGAAACCAACGCTATTCAACTCCCCCCGCATCACACATTATACTTTGAGTGCCACGAATGTAGGCTATTAGAGTGAATTCATTGTTTCTAGACTTTCGAAAAAAAATGACTGAGCTACACGGACATCAACTAAGCACAGTGTATTCACATCACATACGTAGCCATGTTTCCAACCGACTTTCGGGTGGCAGGACGTAGCACGTTATCTTTAATCGAGAGAAGTAATTCGTCGACTGTTCCACCAAATTATAATCGGACTGTCACTGTAAAAGTTCTACCATAACCACTTAACGGATAGTATACTGCGCAATTTCAGACTTTTTGCTAATGATATGTGCATGCGTGTCAAACATTGAGTACAAACTGTAAATTTGGGCTCTCTAGTAGCCTGGAACAGAGAGTGCAACTACCACATAACTTTGAGAAATTTAAAGCGCAACGTCGATTTTAGGTGAGGCAGGTTTCGTATTGACGGTTGTGCAGACGTGGGTCCCAGCTTAACCGCTATTTTATTTGAGATCAACAGAACGAAAATATATTTTCGCCAACACACAATATAGTCTCTAAGCATGGCTCCACACAATGAAAACAAAAAGTCTTCCATTAAATAAAAGACGAAATCCTACCTTCGCCTCAGTATACATAACCGGGAAACGACATTACCATCTTGCAATGCCTAGCGCTCGGCCATAACCAGTCATCACATCTGAGACAACTTTAGCAGTAAAACATAGGATGGATAAACAAGTTTTAGACTAACACAACCTGACCAGATCTCCCTTGTCAGTAACACTTATAAGTATTTCAGACATCAGTCTCGGAAAGGCATTTGCCAAGAGAGTTATATGATTCCCTGTAGAAACAAAATTTTTAATGCACCACTAATACTCAGAAAATGATTGTGAAATGCTTCAAATGTATCTGATTATCAGACATACCATATTTTTACTACGAACTGACTTTACATGGTCGACCTTATGCTCATGACCAGACACTTCCTTCACAACTGACCACATGGTTACAATTTTATCCTGTGAATTAGCTATTCTATTTGTGTAACATATACTCTTTGCCTTCCTCATAACATTTTTAACCACCTTACAATACTGTTTGTAATGGGCTACTGTAGCTTGATTGCGACTGCTTCTGAAATTTTGATGTAATTCCTGCTTTGTTCTACATTATATCCTTATCCCACTAGTCAGCCACCCAGGCTGCCTTATACTGTTGGTATTCCGTTTAGAACGTTCTAATGGGGAGCAAGTCTCAAAGAGCATGACAAATCTGTTAAGGAAAATGTTGTATTTGTCATCTACGTTATTGGCACCATAAACACCCTGCCACTCTTTTTCCTTAACGAGGTTTAAAAAATCTATTGCTGTTGGATTAGCTTTCCTGCGTAGTTCGTAATTATATGTGACATTTGTTTGAGTACTTAAGTCTTTTAGTGTTAAAATCTGTGCCTCATGGTCTGAAAGGCCATTCAACCTTTCACTAACAGAATGTCCATCTTGTAATGAAGAATGAATAAAAATATTGTCTGTGTCTGTGCTACTGCTCCCCTGCACCCTAGGTGGGAAAAACACAGTCTGCCTCAGATCATATGGACATCCACCAACATCCTTTTTCTTGAACAGTCATATACAAGATTAATACCGAACTGACCACATATAACTAATTTTTGGACCTTCCTATAAAGTGAACCAAAAATCCTCTACAACTTGAGGAGAAATGCTCTGAAGTAAGAGTTAGCTGACCTACAAACAACAATAATTAGAAGTTTAGTTTCGCTAAATTCAACTGCCCTTGCATAACAGTCAAATATTTGTTCTGTGCAGTGCCGTGATTCGTCTATGGACTCAAACGGAATCCTATTGTTTACGTACATGGTCACTCCCCCACTCTTGAAATCCAACCAGCTAATCTGTATTCTGGCAAAGGAAGCTTCTGAATTGTCAAATCATTCAAATGGTGCTCCGATATACCAATAATTTCAGAGTCAACATCTATAAGCAGTCCACTAACATTATCTCAAATACCTCTTATATTTTGATGAAAAATCCTAATTCCTTCTCTACTTGGAAACCTGACGTCCTCTAAAGGTGATTCCTTAGTTATAGGGACTCAGCTCACTTCAGTCTAAAAAAGGCGCAGCTCTAACACCAACTACTACAGGAATTTTTCCGTGAGTGTTCCCACCACCCACTACACTGTCACGTATAAGCTTTGCCTGCCTCCTCTTCCCATACCTATTGAGGTGAAGGCCATACCTAGTGAAACCCGATCAACCGATAGACTCAACTGACATTACTGCAATGTGAATCATGCCCTCCGCCATTAATGCTTTCTCCAGCCACATCTTAACACGCTTGACAGCCACATTAAGATGAAACCACTGATGACGCCGAAACAGCTGCACGAAATGCACATTAGTGCCACCAGTTTCAGTAGCTATCTTTATCAAGTCACCATCTACGTCATATTTCCCGCCCTGTCAAGACTATTCTGTAACAATCTGATTCTCCTTTGCACAATTCCTACATACGTCCTCTTGCTGTCAGTCATCTGAGCCAATCCTGCACGAGGCTCCACAATGCTGGTGACCTGGTACTAATTCCTCAACACTTCCTGCAACAGCAACCCCTCTACCTTGCGACTACTTAGCAGCAGAACCTTCTTTCTGTTAGACTTTCTGACTGACTTGGCCTCCTAACTGTTGAGGTCTACTGCATGTTTCCTACACCTACAGCTGCAAGAGGCTCCTCTCCACTCGACTCTGACAGTTGGTTAAATCTATTGCATATACGCAAAGTACAACTGTCTGAATATCTCCTCCTCCTAGCTGCCTTCTTGCCATCCACCAGTTCCCATTCCCCAGCATCCTTCACCCTCCTCATCCTATCTAGTTCCTCCTTTGCGTATTGTAACTGCACCTGAAGGGCACAGATCTTACCCTCCTGCTCCTCTATCATTTCTACTACAGTTTCTGCATTGTCAGGAGAGGCTGCCGCTAGAATGCCCACTGGCTCTCCCACTGCATTCCCCCCAATAAAAATTCTTTGAACAAATCCCACACCGTAGTCCACTACTCACAAACCTACGACAGAGCCCACATTTCGTACTCACTGTAAAATTTTACAGTTAATGAACAAAAATTAAACGTTTAAGTTACCTAAGTTTAATTACACTAGTAGAACTATTTACAGAACTAACAATAATACACTCCTGGAAATTGAAATAAGAACACCGTGAATTCATTGTCCCAGGAAGGGGAAACTTTATTGACACATTCCTGGGGTCAGATACATCACATGATCACACTGACAGAACCACAGGCACATAGACACAGGCAACAGAGCATGCACAATGTCGGCACTAGTACAGTGTATATCCACCTTTCGCAGCAATGCAGGCTGCTATTCTCCCATGGAGACGATCGTAGAGATGCTGGATGTAGTCCTGTGGAACGGCTTGCCATGCCATTTCCACCTGGCGCCTCAGTTGGACCAGCGTTCGTGCTGGACGTGCAGACCGCGTGAGACGACGCTTCATCCAGTCCCAAACATGCTCAATGGGGGACAGATCCGGAGATCTTGCTGGCCAGGGTAGTTGACTTACACCTTCTAGAGCACGTTGGGTGGCGCGGGATACATGCGGACGTGCATTGTCCTGTTGGAACAGCAAGTTCCCTTGCCGGTCTAGGAATGGTAGAACGATGGGTTCGATGACGGTTTGGATGTACCGTGCACTATTCAGTGTCCCCTCGACCATCACCAGTGGTGTACGGCCAGTGTAGGAGATCGCTCCCCACACCATGATGCCGGGTGTTGGCCCTGTGTGCCTCGGTCGTATGCAGTCCTGATTGTGGCGCTCACCTGCACGGCGCCAAACACGCATACGACCATCATTGGCACCAAGGCAGAAGCGACTCTCATCGCTGAAGACGACACGTCTCCATTCGTCCCTCCATTCACGCCTGTCGCGACACCACTGGAGGCGGGCTGCACGATGTTGGGGCGTGAGCGGAAGACGGCCTAACGGTGTGCGGGACCGTAGCCCAGCTTCATGGAGACGGTTGCGAATGGTCCTCGCCGATACCCCAGGAGCAACAGTGTCCCTAATTTGCTGGGAAGTGGCGGTGCGGTCCCCTACGGCACTGCGTAGGATCCTACGGTCTTGGCGTGCATCCGTGCGTCGCTGCGGTCCGGTCCCAGGTCGACGGGCACGTGCACCTGCCGCCGACCACTGGTGACAACATCGATGTACTGTGGAGACCTCACGCCCCACGTGTTGAGCAATTCGGCGGTACGTCCACCCGGCCTCCCGCATGCCCACTATACGCCCTCGCTCAAAGTCCGTCAACTGCACATACGGTTCACGTCCACGCTGTCGCGGCATGCTACCAGTGTTAAAGACTGCGATGGAGCTCCGTATGCCACGGCAAACTGGCTGACACTGACGGCGGCGGTGCACAAATGCTGCGCAGCTAGCGCCATTCGACGGCCAACACCGTGGTTCCTGGTGTGTCCGCTGTGCCGTGCGTGTGATCATTGTTTGCACAGCCCTCTCGCAGTGTCCGGAGCAAGTATGGTGGGTCTGACACACCGGGGTCAATGTGTTCTTTTTTCCATTTCCAGGAGTGTAGTTACGAAATTCTCTCTTTTACGTTTACGTGCATCAGTCTTTCCAGCGATGCCTGTGGAGACAGACTTATTTATCCAGAACAAAGGGGACCTATTTTTGTGTACAGGAATGTCGTATCCTCTGCCGAACAACGATATGCTGATCATGATGGTAACTATGATGTACTACGTGTTTGGCATAAGAGTTGGCGAAGCTACAGAAACTCTATTAAGACAGAATAAATTGATCCGCAAGGAGCTCTCATCAGGCAAAGAACAGTACAACAAAAAAGAGAACAAAAATCAACAAATGAAAATATCACTTGAAGTGAAAGAGGAGACACTAGGTTGGCAGCACACTCGTAAAAATAGAATATTTTGTAGTTACCAATCGAAGATCACTAATCAAGATGTACCAAAAGGAAATTAACAATGTTTTCGGATTTTAAAATAATGGAGGTAGGAGCTCCTGTCTGCGCTTCAGTGTTGAACTTTCGATACAAAAAGTTTGAAGGAAGTAGCACAGGAATTTTATGTAACATATAAATGATAGAGCCAGCAATCAGTCGTCCTTTGCAGGTTTCATCTGAAAATCCAGATTTCGGCTAGTGCTAGGCGCATTCGTAACGGAAGGTAACCTGAATTTTATACAACGTCTGTCAGTATATTTCATGTTGCTCATAGCATATTCGAGGAACAACGAGACTCAGTGGCTGGATGCACTGTAAGACACTTTAGAGGGTTATTAAGTAAGAGAGACATGATAATGCATTGGATAGTTGGTATACGAAATTAACGTGCCATAAAAAGTACATTGGAAAATAAGGACATTCAAAATCTGCTTAGGAAATAATAAGCAGGGCAACGGGGCAAGATGACTAGTCCCTCAGTTTAAGTTCGCACCTCTAGTTTACATCACCATACGGATACTACAAACGCTTTACAACTAGCGAAGTACCAAAAAAGTCTCTTAATGAAACCGCTGTGGCCAGTTCTGTGTGCGTTAGATAACTTCCGTGTGCGTTATTGACGTGTTATAATTTTAAACGCATTCAATGTAAGTTCTTGTAGAATAACTAGTAAGGTTATTCTTTGCTGTATGTGACTACCTTAAACAACATGCGTTTCACAGTCACTATTTATTCATTTCTTAAACTTGTTAATCCTGAACCAAATATCAAACATTTTCAATATAGCAGACTAAAGCAAACTGGCTGAGGCCCGTTTATGACCAAATCACCTTTTGTGTACTGCTTATTTCTAAGCATCTGCAGTCGTTAATTTAGTTAATGAGTTCAGTTAATGAGTTCAAATAATCTGAGATCGAGCTGTATGATACCGTGTTTAATGAGCACGATGTTGCTTCAGCTAAAGCCATAGACATTGTTACGGACCATACCAAAACTGCGAAAGGTCCTGTTTAGGCTTCAGCATTTACAGAATAACCCACAGAAGCCGGACAGTAATCTCTTGGTGAATATCAAGCTGAGCATAATTGAAATCAGCAGCTGCAAAATCCACTGCTCCCAATACAACAAAAATTTGTCGAAGTATATTCGATTTTAAACAACACTCTAAAGTAAGATGATGAGGGAAATAACAGAAAAATCACAAGATGAAAAGTGAAACTGTTGTAATAAGCGCATCTATAAAACCGAAGTTGACTGATAAAGAAGCACACAAGGTGGAACAAAAACATTTAAAACAAAAAAGAAAATCTTCCAAAGAAAATTCTGTACAGTGCCTGTATGTGATGAGTTCTAATGAGTTTCACGTTAACTCTCCACAAGGAGACTGGATAGAGTCTTACAGATGCCACACAACGTGGAATGACCGTGAAGGAGGAAAATTTCTCGTCTATTTTTGTTAATGAAAGACACTAATGTAGAGATATATTAATCTGCATCACAATGATTCTTTCATTAAACGCTACGCTATAAGAAAAACCTCAATGTCTATTTAAGGAATGTGCTGTTATGTATTTCCTGAGAAGAAAAAAGGGTTCAAATTCTATTAGTTATGTTGATCTGTATCTCCAATGTGGGTTAGAATGACGCTGCCGCACTACCTTTTGAAACTGACTTAATTATTGTAATATTATTAAAATAAAACTTTATACAACTAGGTACAATACAATTAAAAGCCATTCTATTAATTCAAACAAAGAAAAGCAAGCTATCTGCAAATAAGATGTTAAAAAATGATAAATCCTTAATCAAAGGACTGTGTATATCTATGTTGGTGCAAAGGAGTAGATCAGTAGTACATTACAGATAGGTCTCTTGCCTTTAGTTTTCCCTCACCTGCATTTCTTGGTGTTACTTGACATGTTATCAGTTTCGAAGCCAGATAACTTCATCTTCAAGTACATTTATAGGACGTGTGATCAGTTGTGCTGTCGCATACAAAACCTGTATCTCGAACTCCATGTACTAAACATTCAGCCATTTGGAACGATAGGCTTACTCCAGGGGCACTGAGGAACATTATCTCTCTTCTATTAAGGAATGGCGCCATGGTCTTTCGACAGTTCCTCTATCTACAGACAAAGTCACGGCTTACGTTGGTTTTATGAACTCAGAGAACCGAAAAAAATGGGTACATTATCTATTTCGCGTTGTTTGGTAGTGATACTGCTGTGAATTCAAGTTAGTTTCTGCTCTGTGTGCTGGCAAATGTCGACAACCACAGACATAAATGAAGTACTCTCTTTCTATAGGTGTTTCTCCGCCCTAATTTATAAAGGCCAACGCCAACACACCTCAAATTATTACTATAGCCAACACATCAGCATTTCAGTGTCTTCACACTAACGGCTACTGTTTGAAGCCCTATAGTGACTAGAGAATTGCTGTCATACCTTTCATCGGTGAATTCGTGATTTCACTACGTCAATGACCAGTTTGCATTCTGACTAATTTAGTATTTTCTGTGTCTTGGTTCTGTATTTAACCTAAGGATCTAGTGTTCATATGAGGTGGTATCCAAAAGACTACGAAATTGGTGTTCTGATCTAAAATGGTTATAAGCACACGGACAGTGGCTATTTGACTCCCCATACATCTTTCTTGGATCTACACTCCTGGAAATTGAAATAAGAACACCGTGAACTCATTGTCCCAGGAAGGGGAAACTTTATTGACACATTCCTGGGGTCAGATACATCACATGATCACACTGACAGAACCACAGGCACATAGACA
Source organism: Schistocerca piceifrons (assembly GCF_021461385.2). Taxonomy (NCBI): domain Eukaryota; kingdom Metazoa; phylum Arthropoda; class Insecta; order Orthoptera; family Acrididae; genus Schistocerca; species Schistocerca piceifrons. Next base: position 239,940,992 of record NC_060138.1, read on the forward strand.
CAGGCAACAGAGCATGCACAATGTCGGCACTAGTACAGTGTATATCCACCTTTCACAGCAATGCAGGCTGCTATTCTCCCATGGAGACGATCGTAGAGATGCTGGATGTAGTCCTGTGGAACGGCTTGCCATGCCATTTCCACCTGGCGCCTCAGTTGGACCAGCGTTCGTGCTGGACGTGCAGACCGCGTGAGACGACGCTTCATCCAGTCCCAAACATGCTCAATGGGGGACAGATCCGGAGATCTTGCTGGCCAGGGTAGTTGACTTACACCTTCTAGAGCACGTTGGGTGGCACGGGATGCATGCGGACGTGCATTGTCCTGTTGAAACAGCAAGTTCCCTTGCCGGTCTAGGAATGGTAGAACGATGGGTTCGATGACGGTTTGGATGTACCGTGCACTATTCAGTGTCCCCTCGACGATCACCAGTGGTGTACGGCCAGTGTAGGAGATCGCTCCCCACACCATGATGCCGGGTGTTGGCCCTGTGTGCCTCGGTCGTATGCAGTCCTGATTGTGGCGCTCACCTGCACGGCGCCAAACACGCATACGACCATCATTGGCACCAAGGCAGAAGCGACTCTCATCGCTGAAGACGACACGTCTCCATTCGTCCCTCCATTCACGCCTGTCGCGACACCACTGGAGGCGGGCTGCACGATGTTGGGGCGTGAGCGGAAGACGGCCTAACGGTGTGCGGGACCGTAGCCCAGCTTCATGGAGACGGTTGCGAATGGTCCTCGCCGATACCCCAGGAGCAACAGTGTCCCTAATTTGCTGGGAAGTGGCGGTGCGGACCCCTACGGCACTGCGTAGGATCCTACGGTCTTGGCGTACATCCGTGCGTCGCTGCGGTCCGGTCCCAGGTCGACGGGCACGTGCACCTTCCGCCGACCACTGGCGACAACATCGATGCACTGTGGAGACCTCACGCCCCACGTGTTGAGCAATTCGGCGGTACGTCCACCCGGCCTCCCGCATGCCCACTATACGCCCTCGCTCAAAGTCCGTCAACTGCACATACGGTTCACGTCCACGCTGTCGCGGCATGCTACCAGTGTTAAAGACTGCGATGGAGCTCCGTATGCCACGGCAAACTGGCTGACACCGACGGCGGCGGTGCACAAATGCTGCGCAGCTAGCGCCATTCGACGGCCAACACCGCGGTTCCTGGTGTGTCCGCTGTGCCGTGCGTGTGATCATTGCTTGTACAGCCCTCTCGCAGTGTCCGGAGCAAGTATGGTGGGTCTGACACACCGGTGTCAATGTGTTCTTTTTTCCATTTCCAGGAGTGTATATATCAACTGGCTCCAAGCTCGTTAGTTACAGGTGAGCACGTTCCAGTTGCCCTGTTTTCTGCGAGTTTGTGGTTTTGTGATGGCTAACAGGCGAAACGGAATGCGACGTCTAAAATGAAACAGACAGAAAGAACAAAATGGTGAAGTAGGAACTGCTAGAGGAAAATGTAAGTCTATTGAGGCATGTGCAACTAGAGGAAACGTAGAAACCACCTACAGGGAAATAAAGGAGGCCATTGAAGAAAAGCGAAGCAGCTGTATAAATATGAAGTGCTCAGACGGAATATCAGTAGTAAGCAAAAAAGGGAAATTGAAAGTTGGAAGGAATATAAAGAGGAGCTACACAAGGGAAATGATAAGAGAAAATAGATGAAATTAGAGATATGATACAACAAGAAGAATTTGACAGAGAACTGAAAAACCCAGAAAAATAATAGGAAAAAATAATCATAAGGAAATAATAGTTAAAGATAATAGATAAAGAAAGAACAATATATTCTAATCTCAACTATCAATAAATGATCACCTTTTGAAGAAAAACGTAAATACGAGCACAATAAACTAATAGAGAATTAAAAATAGAAAATACAAACATTAGTTTTAATAATTTAAAAAATGGTCTTGTAAACCCGAAATAACGCTCCTGGAGCAGACGGCATTCCTGCAGAACTATCGACATCTCTGCAAGAGGTAGATATGACAAAACTATTCCACTTGGCGTACAAAATGTTTAAGACAGCATAATTTAAGAAGAATATAATAATCCGAATTCCAAAGAAAGCAGGTCTTGATAGATGTTAATATTACCGAAATATCAGTTTAATAAGCCATCGCTGCAAAATACTCATACGAATTATTTAGAGGAGAGTAGAAAAACTGGTAGAAGCCGACCTTGTGGAATATCAGTTTGGGTTCCAGTGAATATAGGAACACGCAAGGCGATACTGGCCTATAACTTATCTTGAAAGAGAGGTCAAAGAAGGGCAAACCTACGTTTAAACCATTCGTATGCTTACAGAAATCTTTCGACAACGTCGATTGGAACACATCCTTTCAAATTCCGAAGGCAGCAGAGGTAAAATACGAGGGGGAAAGGTTTTATCTACCATTGACACAGAAACCAAAAGGCAGTTATAGAAGTCAAAGGGCAGGAAATGGAAGCATTGTTTGAGAAGTGACTGAGAAAGTATTGTAGCCTAGCCTGGATGTTATTCGGTATGTAAGTTGAGCAAACAGAAAAAGGAGTCAGAGAAAACTTTGGGATTTTGGTTATTAAAATAATTTACGTTGGCCGAAGTTGAGAGGATATATAAAGTAAACTGGCAACGCCAACAAAAGCGTTTCTGAAGAACAATTTGTTCACATCGAGTATAAATTTAAGTTTCAGGCAGTGTTTACTGAGGGTATTTCTCTTGAGAGTAGCTTTGTAAGGAAGAGGAACATGGGCGACAAGAAGGGAATAGAGGCTATTGAAATGTCGTGCTACCGATGAACGCTGAAGATTAGATAGGCAAGGCCTGAAACTACTGAGGAAGTACTAAATACAACTGGGAAGAAAAGAAATTTGTGGCTTAACTTGATTAAAGGAAGGGACTGGTTGGTAGGAAACATTCTGAAATATCAAGGATTCATCAGTGGACGGAAGTGTGTGTGAAAGGGGGGTGGGAGGGCTAAAAATTGTAAAGGAACACTAAGAGACGAATGCAATAGGAAGGTTCAAATGATTACAGGTTGCAGTAGTTCTTCAGAAATAAAAAGGGTTGCGCAGTAGAATAACTCGGAGAGGTGTATCAGACCAGTCTTCGGACTGAATGCTGGGAAAACCACTATATAAATGGAGACAATACAAGTCGTCAGATACAGTTTTAATACAGGTATAAGCGTTTCAAAAACAGGCGAACGTAACTGATGATGATGAAAATAAGAGACCTGATTCTACATTATCATAGGCAGACCGTCTTTACAATCATTTGACAATATTACTTGCTCACTACAGGTGTGATATGTATGACAATGCTGCTTCTCCAGTACACTCCACATTACATTCTTCGAAATGTGTATTTCATGGGCAGGGTGATAGCTGTTTATTGATGAATCTTCTCCCCTACGATCTGGCACTGTCACATAAAATGTCAGAAAGCGACTAGTTCTTCCTCGAATACTCTGACAAAGAATCTGTGGCTTGTACAACCACTGAGTGACTTTTCTTTTTTCCTCCAATGACTCAAAATTGGGATAGGAGGCGAGAAATGAAGTGACTCTGAGCTGACCCGCAGAGTGTTTTACCTACTAAAACCATTCCTGCACGTTCGTGTAACAAGAGTACTGATCCATCTTTGGCAACATGTCATGAAGCATAGACAACAGTGAACTTCATCGTTGACACATCGCAGATGACTTGGTACTGTCTTTTTGGTTTTTTTCGCGAGTGCATAAAACCAACTACACCTTGCTTAGTATTATCTAAGTCTTCGCCATTTTCGGCCATTTTCCGCTGGCTGCTCTGCTCTGTAAAAACATGGTCCTAAGCAAGTCGATTCAATGTAGTAAAGCGAACCACTTGTGGGAGTATTTTGACCCAGCGTTGTGCCACGGTATTCACCTGGTGTTGCAGTCCGCCTGCCGAGACGATTACCGAAACCAGAAGGCACCTCGGCATGCGACATGCGTGCCTTTTGCAGCCGCAACACCACAACAGATATGCTCTGGGGTGTATAAATACTGGTCGTATGGCAGGGCTGGTCCTTGGTCGAATCCGTGAATCATCGAATAGTCAACTGTCGTCATCCTGGCCTCCGCCGCTAGTCGCCGCCGCTGTGCCGTCATTCTGACAGGAGTGCCTACCAAGCGGTCCAGCCGCCCGCTGATGGACTGAGGGACTAATTGAGGTCCTCTTGGCCGTGAGCCGCTGAGTGCCAAGCCGTCGCCAGCTATAGGCTGGACGGGTTCCGGCAACCGCGCTAGTAGTCGGCAGCATGAGCACCTGGCGCAGCGCCGCTGGGCAATGTCCACTACACAAGCTCACTCCCCACACAGGCTGTGTTGAACGTAGCATCTACTACCGTATTTAGAAAACACACGTCTCCACCGACTGTGTCCGCGAAATCGATGCCTGACCACATCACAGAACGCTGACGCAGTGGGTCAATGTCAGGTTGCATCACCAGGCAAAGTCCACACCTGTTACTGCATTTTTGTTGTTGGTACAATAAACTTTTCATGCACGCAGTCTGCAGCCGCCTTACTCCTTCGATGGGATATTTGTAGCGCTCAGCACGTCTGGCATCACGAAGTGACAGTGGGGTCAGGTAGTGTCAAATGTCCACCACGGTTGTGTATTAGGTCCTATACTCTTTTCATTGTGTGTAAATAATGCGTCATCAGTATTGTCCCACTATAAATACCACATGGATGCTCATGACGTCCAGTTGTATCTGTTAAACCAACAAATGTGAAGGCGGCTGTCGAGAATCGCAGTACTGACATGTGTGCACAATCAAAATGGAGAGAGGGTGGAGGTTTAAGCTCAACCCATCCCAACCTCAAGGAGTACTGGCTTAGCATTCTACTTCATTACCCTGAATTATCAGGAATCTCTTGACTTGAAAAAGAAATTTGTACAAATGCTTATCCTTCCAATTATTGTTTAAGCAAAGCCTATCTCAGGAAAGATCACAAACCCTGGAACTTCTTATGAATGCCTGTATTCGTCATATATTGAGGTGTGAAAATTCAAGGCATAGGGATATGCACATATACAGATAGTGGAGGAGGAGGAGGAGATTAGTATTTAACGTCCCGTCGACAACGAGGTCATTAGAGACGGAGCACAAGCTCGGGCGAGGGAAGGATGGGGAAGGAAATCGGCCGTGCCCTTTCAAATGAACCATCCCGGCATTTGCCTGAAGTGATTTAGGGAAATCACGGAAAACCTAAATCAGGATGGCCGGAGACGGGATTGAACCGTCGTCCTCCCGAATGCGAGTCCAGTGTGCTAACCACGGCGCCACCCCGCTCGGTACAGATAGTGGTAGCATCGTGTACACAAGGCAAAAAGGGCAGTGCAGTGGTGGAGCTTTCGTTTGTACTCGAGTAACTTATGTCGAAAGGTTTCTGCATGACAAGAATTAACATACTTTGAAAGCGGAATGACAGTACGATCTAGACTCATGGGAGATTCTATTTCAAAAACCGTTAGTGAATTCAACATTCCCAGATCCACAGCGTCAAGAGTGTGCCGAGAACACAAGATTACAGGCCTTACATCTCACCAAGGACAACGCAGGGGCCAAAAAACTGCACTTAAAGACTGAGAGCCTTCGCGTTTCCGTCGAGTTTTCAGTGCCAACAGACAAGCTACACTGCGTGAAATAACTATAAATCAGCGTGAGACGTACGACGAACTTATCCGTAAGGGCAATGCGGAGAAATTTGGCGTTAATAGCCTATGGCAGCGAATGCCTTTGCTAAAAGCACGACATCGCCTGCAGCGCCTGTCCTGGACGACCAGCTCGGTTGGCTGGTCAGGTCAGGTCACATCCGATTTCATGATGATGGTGTGATACAGCTCTCACGAAGCCATGGACCCAAGTTGTCAACAAGGCACTGTGGAAGTTGGTGGTGGCTTGATAACGGTGTGGGCTGTCTGTATGGAAATGAATGGATCCTCTGACCCAACAGAATCCGATCATTAAGGGGAAAGAGCTATCTATGTTCGGCTATTTTGATACCATTTGCAGCCGTTCATAGACTTTATGTTCGCAAACAGCGATGCAATTTTTGTGGATGACAGTGCGCCCTATCATGGGGCCACAATTGCATTGGTTTTAATGGCATTCTGGACAATTTGAGCGAATGATTTGACCAACCAGATCGCCTGGCATGAATCCTATCAAACTTTTATGGGACATAATTGGGAGATCAGTTCGTGCACAAAATCCTGCAGCTGCAACACATGCACATGCGCAATTATAATCTGCATGGGACTTTTAACGACTGCTTGAGTGCATGCCACGTCGAGCTGCTACACCACACTGGGCATTAAGATGTCCGACATGGCACCCCCTGACATTTGTCACCTGATTATATCGTGATGTACGACACTTTGACCATGTTTTACCATCATTTGCACAGATATTCTAGCTGTGTGCAGACAAACGCAGAGATTTCCATACAATCTGTCTTCTCCTGCTTTATCAACGGACACTGTCCCACACGTCTCTCCTCGACCTTAACGTTCTTGGCTGAACAACATAACAGAAATACCCATTCCTATCAAAGCAAAATCCTTGCTATCGCACTTCATCGCTTAGCCACTTTCTCAAAGTCCTTCTCAGTAGCGGCGCTATATTAGAGAACTGAATAATATCTTCAGCTTCAGAAGACAATGATATACCTAGTAAAGCAATAAAAAGGAGTACCATCGTCCCCGTAGGCACTTGTTACTCCTTTTCATCCTTCTTTGCAACGATATCTCCCTCATTTTGCGCTGTTCTTAGCTGATGCAGTCTCCTTAAATTTCCTTACCCCAGAAATTGCTATATCAGAAACACTATCATTAGTGCTATTATTGTCATCGTTATTATTATTGTTATTATTATTATCACTATTACTGGCAGCAGCAACAGCAATAGTACAGGTATTGCCAGTATCAACTTTATTAGCAAAGTCAGTATTATTTACTTGCATTATCATTATAAACACTCAAATCATTTTAATATTGTTTTTATATTAAAATTGTTCTGATGTACAAAAGTTACTGTATATATGAAAACCTGTTCAGATGTAAGAGAGGGCCTGATGGACCTAATCAGATCTCGTTAAATATATACGTAAAACCCATCGAACACTCAATACCCACGTGTGAAAGCTGAACGCTATCCTGGCAAGTAGAAGAACGGCTCTTTCACTCCTCCACAGTCGTCATTGCACTCCCAGTTCGAAACCGTTCCTTTGTTACGGGATGCATCCAGTATCTATGGGTGTTTGTGCTACTAATGGAGTCATCTGTATTAGCCTGACATAGCTTCAATACAGCCGCCGCTGCCTCTGCAACCTTTGTAGCGTTCAGAATGTGAAAGCTCATTTATTTTTTGTGGCTGCTACACTTTATGCTTCCAAGAAGCTAACATCTCACGATATTTTTGCGTAGGCTTCTGCGGCCAGACTCAGTCGACATAAAAGTTTGTGGGTATGTTACCGCGTAATATTGTATATAACTACTGCTGGAGAAAACCGACGTTTCGGCCACGGTTGCCGCGGTGTTGTTCTGGATCTACTGGTGCGATCTAGCTATGCAGCGTCCCTATATTTTTTTATTACTCTTCATTGCGGATGCGCATTACGTCATAATTTTAAAAAGACAGTTCATTTCATTGGTCACTTAAGAAAGAATGAGAGGGAACTTTATTTTAATACGTTACTGCGTTGGAGGGAGAGCGTAACCTCTGTTATCTATTATGTACCGTGACTGATGGTCACCGGCGAATGAGAAGTTGGCTCCTCGTTGCCTCCTGGTTGCTGGCAGCCAAGATGGGGCAAGCCTGAGCCCATTCTCTCTGTTCATGTTCTTAGGGTGTTTAAGCACTTCGAAGGCCTCTCTGATTTTGCGTCGGCTGCTTGGCCAACATACAGGCTTCGCTGGAATTTATTTCTTTTCCGAAATCTTACTACTGTTCTGCCACTGCAGATTTGTTGTGTTGCCCCAGACCAATATAGCGATCGTGTTCTCGATGCATGTTGCTAGTGGCCTGCCAGTCTCGCCGACACATGCCCCTTCTCCACATTCGAATTCCACTTGTGCACGCCTGCAGTGTGTAATGCATCCACCTTGTTCTTAGCGGAGCCTAGCACGTCCTGGATCCTGCGACCACTGTAGAAGACAGGCTGCACCCCAACCGGTGAAGGTGTTTGCCTCTTCGGTCAGTAACATTTTTCACGTAAGGTAAGCGCACTGCTGGAAGCAGTTTGTCTATTTCTTACTTACTTGTATTCGTTGACAAGGCTGTGTGGATCAACTTATCGCTGTAGCCATTTGTTAAATACGTTGTGCTTAGCATTTTAAGCTCAGGTGTTAAGTTTTGAGCATCACTTAGGCGCTGCGCACTGATTTCCAAAGAACAGATGACCGAGTTCTTCTAAGCTAGGTAGTGGTAGGATTGAACGTGCAGATACCTATCCGTACGTGTAGGCTTGCGATATAGACTGTGCCCCAGAGTGCCCTCCGTTGTCCTTAGGTTAGTTAGGTTTCATTAGTTCTAAGTTCTAGGCGACTGATGACCTCAGAAGTTAAGTCGCATAGTGCTCAGAGCCATTTGAACCATTACGTCATAATTTTAAAACGATAGTTGATTTCGAACCTGCGACCGTAGCGGTCGCTCGGCTCCAGACTGTAGCGCCTAGAACCGCACGGCCACTCCGACCGGCTATGACGTAATGGAATTGCACTATTCTTCTCTATTTAGAGCGTGAACTGTATCTTCCCGTGCATGTTGTTAAAATATTCGTGAAACTTCTGTGGCTCCGTTTCGTCAAGTGGCCATATAGCGAACGTGTCGTACACGTATCTGAACACTACGGAAAAGAAATAAAATCCAGCGAACCCTGTGTGTTGGCCAAGCAGCTGGTTATGACGAAACGCAAAATCAGAGAGGCCACCGAATACTTAAACACCCTAAGAACGTGAGTAGAGAGGATGGGCTCAGGCTTGTCCCAGCTTGGCTGCCAGCAGTCAGAGCCCAACAGACCGCACTGTCAACAGGAGGCGCGAGCACTACCGGTGAGTAACTGCCGCCGGCCGGCCGACGTCCAGCAACTGGTAAACGGGAGCCAATTTCTCCCTCCACCGCAGAAACCTATTAAAATGAAGTTCCTCTCCTTCTTCCGTAATTGACCAATGAAATCAACTATCGTTTTAAAATTATGACGTAATGGTTCAAATGGCTCTGAGCACTATGCGACTTAACTTCTGAGGTCATCAGTCGCCTAGAACTTAGAACTAATGAAACCTAACTAACCTAAGGACATCACACACATCCATGCCCGAGGCAGGATTCGAACCTGCGACCGTAGCGGTCGCTCGGCTCCAGACTGTAGCGCCTAGAACCGCACGGCCACTCCGACCGGCTATGACGTAATGGCATACTCAATAAACAGTAATAACAAAATAAAAGGGACACTGTACAGCTAGAACGCACCAGTAGACCCAGAAGGAGGCCGCTACAACCGTGGCCGAAACGTTGGTTTTCTCCAGCGGTAGTTTTATGCAATATGACGCGGTAACGTGCCCAGCAAACTTTTATGTCGATCTCACGTTATGTTCCATTTTAGTTGATAGCTGAACTTCTTTTATCACCAGTAGCCGACGCCCTCTTACGTCGTTGTAATGTACGGATGTTGGACATAGTGGCGTGGTCCTGTGTTGCAGGACATACCACTGCACGTGACGATGCTGACCTTCCTGCTGATGGCCACGGACCGCTACCGGCTGGTGCTGTACCCCTACAAACCACGCATCCCTGTCTGCATCTGCGCGCTGGGAACCTGGATGCTGGCCATCTGCATCGTGGTGCCATACCCCTTCTACATCACGTATCTCGATCTGGAGGTAAGTGACATGTATGTAAGAGGCGTCACAGGAAAGGAGCTACTCGCAGAACTATCTCACCCACAACACACAGTAATGAGTTTCTCTCTCTCTCTCTCTCTCTCTCTCTCTCTCTCTTTCCTAGCATTTATTCCCTGATGCGGAATCGGCTGTTCCTTTAACTTTGTGGCTGGATGCCATTCCTGTTTCCCCAGTCGGCACTTAACCTTACGGAGGGAAGTTTTGTACACTGTCTCACTATGCATCATAGAAACTTCGAAGAGTCTTTCAATATTACAACTGTGCACCAGACCAGAACTCGAGCTAGGGACCAGTGTCCTTTGCTCTACCAGCTGAACTATCCTAACACCCTAGCACAGTTCGCGACTCACCCCCATGGTATTTGTGTGCTAGTCCCATCCAGCCTTTGCTTCGAGGGTCAGTTCGTCAATTTCGTTTCGATAATTCAGTCCGTAGAGCACTTCGCAGGCTCTATTCTCGCTCCAGAACACAATATTATTCTGCGAGGAAGTTTCAGGTCAGCACACATTCCGCTCCAGACCATAAATTCGTTCCGAGTATCGTGTCTTTACTGCACTGTTTGTGCAGTAAATGCCAATATTAATTTTTTGTGTGCGCAACTGTTTAATCGACATACTCATGATGCAGTTAATATCCCCAGTGTGTTCAATAGTTCTTTACGATGAGCTCAGCTACGATTTTTGGTTGTTATTCTTATGCCCCTTTTCTACAGTTTGAAAACTGGGTTCATATGTTGTGCATTTCAGTATACATGTGAATCGCATGTAGCTAAATCATACTGCCTATTACACACTGATGACATGCAAGTGACATTCTGTTTGTAAGGATATTTGTGTTTTCATCCACTTTAGCTGACAGTCAGTATTCATTCCTAGAAATTTTACATTTATTACACGCTACCATTTACATTTAGTTTGTTAGTGTAGTTTTCAATCCTCAAACTGAAATTCATTGCGTCTGCATTCTTGATGTTCAATGCTATTATATTGTGTATTGACCAACTGTAAAAATCCCTGAGAGTTTGATTTGCTTTCTCTGCAAGGAATTCTCTTGTTTTTTCAGTGGCTATAGTACGGTTTTCATCATTTCATCAACAACGAGAGTTTTCCCTGGAAAAGTGAACCTACCTCCCATGAATATTAACGTATTTTGGCTATGGCAAGTTTTTTACTAAAATTTTAGACTTTTTCCTTTTTTTTCGTCAGTCTTCAGATTGGTTTGATGCGGCCCGCCACGAATTCCTCTCCTGTGCTAACATCTTCATCTCAGAGCAGCACTTGCAACCTACGTCCTAAATTATTTGCTGGATATATTCCAATCTTTGTCTTCCTCTACAGTTTTTGCCCTCTATAGCTCCCTCTAGTACCATAGAAGACAATCCCTCATGTCTTAACAGATGTCCTATCATCCTGCCCCTTCTCCTTATCAGTGTTTTCCACTTGTTCCTTTCGTCTCCGATTCTGCGCAGAAACTCCTCATTCCTTACCTTATCAGTCCACCTAATTTTCAGCATTGTTCTGTAGCACAACTTCTCAAATGTTTCGATTCTCTTCTGTTCCGGTTTCCCCACAGTCCAAGTTTCACTACCATACAATACTGTGCTCCAGACGTACGTTCTCAGAAATTTCTTCCTCAAATTAAGGCCGATATTTGATATTAGTAGACTTCTCTTCGCCAGGACTGCCCTTTTTGCCAGTGCAAGTCTACTTTTGATGTCGTCCTTTCTCCGTTCGTCATTGGTCATTTTACTACCTAGGTAGCAGAATTCCTTAACGTCATCTACTTCGTGACCATCAATCCTGATGTTAAGTTTCTCGCTGTTCTCATTCCTACTACTTCTCGTTACCTTCCTCTTTCTTCGATTTACTCTCAACCAATATTCTGTACTCATCAGACTGTTCATTCCGTTCAGCATAATTCTTCTACACTTTCACTCAAGATACCAATGCCATCAGCAAATCGTAGAATTGATATCCTTTCTCCTCGAATTTTAATTCCACTCATGAACCTTTCTTTTATTTCCGTCATTGCTTCCTCGATGTACAGATTGAACAGTAGGGGCGAAAGGCTACAGCCTTGTCTTACATCCTTGTTAATACGAGCGCTTCGTTCTTGATCGTCCACTCTTATTATTCCCTCTTGGCTGTTGTACATATTGTATATGACCCGCCTATCCCTATAGCTTACCCCTAACTTTTTTTTAGAATTTCCAGCACCTTGCACCATTTTACACTGTTGAACGCTTTTTCCACGTCGATAAACCCTATGAACGTGTTTGATTTCATTATTAACCTCAACGTCAGAATTGCCTCTCTCGTGTCTTTACCTTACCTAAAGGCAAACTGATAGTCATCTAGCGCGCATCCTCCGTTTTCTTTTGCATTCTTCTGTATATTATTCTTGTAAGTAACTTGGATGCATGAGCTGTTAAGCTGATTGTGCGATAATTCTTGCACTTGTCAGCAAGTCGTTTTGTTGCCAGTTCCCCCAATGATTTTAGAAATTCTGATGGAATATTATCCATCCCTTATTTGATGTTAAGTCCTCCAAAGCTCTTTTAAATTATGATTCTAATTCTGGATCCAGTATCTCTTCTAAATCGACTCCTGTTTCTTCTTCTATCACATCAGACAAATCTTCCCCCTCATAGAGGCTTTTAATGAATTCTTTCCACATATCCGCTCTCTCCTTTGAATGTAACAGTGGAATTCCCGTTGCACTCTAAATGTTATCGCCCTTGATTTTAATGTCACCGAAGATAGTTTTAACTTTCCTGTATATTGAGTCTGTCTTCCGACAATAATCTCTTTTTCGATGTCTTCATATTTTTCCTGCAGCCATTTGGTCTCAGCTTCCTTGCACTTCCCACTTATTTCATTTCTCAGCGACTTGTATTTCTTCTGTATTCCTGAGTTTCCCGGAACATTTTTGTACTTCCTGCTTTCACCGATCAATTGAAGTATTTCTTCTGTTACCCATAGTTTCTTTGCAGTTACCTTCTTTGTACCTATATTTTCCTTCCCAGCTTCTGTGATGGACCTTTTTAGAGATGTCCATTCCTCTTCAACTGTACTGCCTACTGACCTATTGCTTATTGCTGTATCTATACCCTAAATCACTTCAGGCAAATGCCGGGATGCTACCTTTGAAAGGGCACGGCCGACATCCTTCCCTAATCCAATGAGACCGATGACCTCGCTGTTTTGTCTCTTCCCCGAACAACCCAGCCCAACAACTTCCAACTGTATTTCGTAATTCGTTAGTACTTTGGTATCCCACGTCTTTGCCTACTGATTCTTCCTGACCAATGTCTTAAACGTCAGCCTACTCTTCATCACTATTGTGATCTGAGTCTATATCTGTTCCTGAGTACGCGTTACAATCCAGTATCTGATTTCGGAATCTCTGTCTGACCATGATGTAATCTAACTAAAATCTTCCACTATCACCCGGTCTTTTCCGAGTATACGTCCCCCTCTTGTGGTTCTTGAACAGAGTATTCGCTATTTTAACTGAAACTTGTTACAGAACTCAATTAGTCATTCTCTTCTCTCATTCCTTGTCCTCAGCCCACATTCTCCTGTAACCCTTTCTCCCCTACAACTGCATTCCAGTTCCCCATGACCATTAGATTTTCATCTCCCTTTACATACTGTATTACCCTATCAGTGTCTTCATACACTTTATCTCTTCATCTTCAGCTTGCGCCATCGGCATGTGTACCTGAACTACGTTTTCTGTGTTGTTTGGCTGTCGATTCTGATAAGGACAACCCTGTCACTGAACTGTTCACAGTAACACACGCTCTGCCCTACCTTTCTATTCATAACGAGTTTTACTCCCGTTATACCATTTTCTTCTGCTGTTGATATTACCCTATACCCATCTCACCATAAATCATTGTCTTCTTTCCATTTCACTTCACTGACCCCCTACTATATCTAGATTGAGCCTTTGCATTTCCCTTTTCAGATTTTCTAGTTTCCCTACCACGTTCAACCTTCTGACATTCCACGCCCAGACTTGTAGAACGTTGTCCTTTCGCTGATTATTCAATCTTTTTCTCATGGTAACCTCCGCCTAGGCAGTCCCCTCCTGGAGATCCGAACGGGGGACTATTCCAGAATCTTTTGCCAATGGAGAGATCATCATGACACTTCTTCAATTACAGGCCACATATCCTGTGGATACACGTTACATGTCTTTAATGCAGTGGTTTCCATTTCCTTCCTCATGCCGTTGATCATAGCTGATTCTTCAGCCGTTAGGGGCGGTTTCCCATCCCTAGGACAAGAGGGTGTCCTGAACCTCTGTCCGTTTCTGCGCCCTCTTTGACAGAATGAAAGTGACTTCTTATGCCGGAAGGCTTCGGCTGCCAATGCTGATTATTAATTAAAATTCAAGCACCGGTGGAACTCGAACCGAAGACTTTCTGGTTATGAATCAAAGGCGCTGCCCCTAGACCACGGGTGTATTTTAGACTTACTTTGATGTATATTGTGCCTCTAGTCTTTGTACCTGATTGTTGCGTATGATGAATATTAGTCATCGATAACCCCCCTTGTTCCTAATGCTTGCAGCTTATTTAGTTGACACTCGCGGTCAAGCGTATCAAAAGCCTTAGAAAGATTTAAAATATGCCTGGGACATTCTCATCTTTGTCAAGAACATCAAGTACCGCTTTTGCGAATTATGCTATGGCTGATTCCGTACTTCTACACTTCAGAAACCAAATTGTGAGTCACATAGAACGCTGTATTTATTCAAGTAACTCACTAATTTTAGAGATTGGTGACTCTTGACAAATGGGTCGGCAATTTTCTATATCTTCTGCATTACCTGTCCTTAGTAGAGGTACAACTCTTCGTGTCTTAAATACTCTGGAAATTTCCCTGATGTGAAGCATTCGCTTACCATGTTTGTAATGGAGCTTGTATAGCCTCTATGTATCGCTTCAAGCACACTTGTTGGACCTCAGTCTAAGACTAATAACTTTTATCTTTTCCGTTTTTGTACAGTTTTACTGACTTCATACTCTGTGGTTGGTAACGACATTTTGTACTTAGACCATAATTATTTACAGGTGTTATAATGGTTTTTGCGAATTTTTGCTGTTACTCCTCTGCAATACTTGAAAAATGCTCATTCACATTGTCTGCTATATGGTGTAGACAATTTTTACTGTATCGCCCTCCCTTATGTGGATGTTGTTATGTCTATGTTTATCTCTCCCTGTTACCTTTTTTATGACATCCAAGAGTGATTTTCTTTTATTCCCTCCATTGTGTATTACTTTTTCATTAAATGACTTTTTCGCATCAGTCAGAACCCTCCTATAAATCTTTTTTGTACCAATGACATAAATTCAAGGACTCTTGGTCATTAGGACTCTTTTTCATGGAACTGAGGTACTGAAGAGTTCAGGGGGACATCTTAATCTCTGCTGTTATCGATATGTTTTTATGAGACACTCATAGTGACGTGGGTACTTTTGTAAATGACTTTCCAAAGTGCAATTTAAGTAAGACTGAGAATTTAGCGACTTTCACGTTTACATTGGTTTCTCTAAACACTTCATCCCAGCTTTACTTTGATAGGTCTTTTGAAAAATTTTGTATTTCTATTAAATATCTTGTCACCTTGCACATTATGGAATTTTTCCATACCTGATTTTAGTGTTACTGTTTGGGGTAAAATGTCTGTTATGCCAAGATCTTCTACAGTTACATCTCGCTTTTCCCTTTTGTCCCTACTTCGTACTATCAGTACTTGGTCATTGGAAAGCAATAATGAATAGATAGCAACATGCTGGAAAGGAAAACCTATGCCTTTCCTGTATATGTATTACAAATCTATATATTAAATAGGGTCCTTTGGATGTTTGGAATGACTCACTCACCATTCACTTTATTTCAAATAGTAGGTGTGATTCGTTGCATATTCTTCAGATTAGAGACATTTTCTGTGTTCATATACCTATAGTGAGTTTATTGGTATAAATAATACGGTTTTTCCCAATTTTAGGTATACTTCCTCAGCCCTAGAACACACCTTCTCACTTATTTGTCTAAGGTTAATAATACGATCCACATAGGACAGTTAACCATAAATAATCCACTGCAGTCCAAGAAGAATAAAGACGTATGTAATGACAATGCCAGAAGGAAAAATGACGTTCATTACTTCACATTATCATTATCTTTAGCACGAACAGAATAGCATAATGCTACAATAAAAATTTTTTATAGCTTATCCAGTGATCGAAAATATCTGACAGCCAACAAAGAAAAATTTGAAAAAAAAAAGAATATGTTTTCCATGGCAACTCCTTCTGTTCCGTAGAAGAATTTCTATTATTGTTATGTGTAAAATGTGGTTGGTAGGAACTGCTAACTCACAAATGTGTGATTAAAAACAATCTTATAAATATTCAGCATGTAACATTATTGACAAATTAATTCACGGTGTGAATATAAAATGACTCGTTCCACGTCAGTACGATTTATTGTGCAAATTATCCATGAAACATGAAACTAACTACTAAGTAAAACCTGCCTGGTCCTCTCGCATCTTTCCCTCAATCTCAATCACCAATCTGTTTTTCGACATAGTGCTAAAACGTCTGCTGTTATATGCCACAACACAAATTGCACCATACCTACTTGGGTGTTTCTTGTTCTGGTTTTTATAGCTAGCAGGTATGTACGGTAAACACCACTCTCTTGATGTTTCCTCTCCTTCCTCAATCTGAATGAACAACTTACATCCAAGTCTCACCGTTTGAGGGGCGCCCAGGGCCCATATTTTCACAATTCCATCGCAGTTCTTCACGGTCTGCTCCCCTTACCATTTCTTGCTTCTTTCAGCGTCTCTTTAACTACTAGCTGTAGTGCAGGTTTTTTGTGAGCTAATGAACTGCTTTTGATGTAAACTTCAAATACGTGGTCTCTTCTCCTTTCTGCCAGAAGTTCTTCAAAGTGCCTTTTTCCACTGTCCAGTAGATATAGTTTGTATTGTGGGTGAGGGATTGCTAGCCATTTTCATCTTCCTTATCATCCTCCACACCCCATAAAATCTCCCATATCCTAGCACATGGTTTCCCACATACTCTTTCCCATACCTTTCCCTTAAAATTTCTTATTAATTTCTTAGCCCTCTTTATGTATCTAGTATCCATTCCAACCCTTTTCGCTCCCAGAACTTAACGACATGTGATAAAGTTTCTTCTTTTCATCAACCATTTCCATCAACTCTCTCTCTTCCAATAAGTTCTTGCTGTTCTCTCCCTTTCCCTTCCTAGAGCCTCCGCCTCTGCTTTTGTAACCGATTGTTTCAGGAAACCGTATAGTTCAGTGGCAATAAAGTCCTTCTCCATTGCATCCAGTTTTAGATTTAACCTCTGCTGATACAACCTTTACACTCTGTCTTCTTGTAGAAGATGCATTCTATATTTTGCGTCCTCTACTGCTATAATTCCAGCATCTTCCTCTTTCTTCTCCTTTTTTCTCTTGATCTTAATCCGGAAAGCAACTTTGGAAGTAACTATCAAATGATTGGTGCCATACTCTATTCCTCTCTTTATCCTTACATCTTGTACTTCAATCACCCACTATTTACACACTAGTACATAGTCCATTATTGATTTTAGGTTCCTTGACGTATTGACCGAGATGTATTTATGCGTTTCTTTGCGCCAGGATTAACCGTTCATAGCAGTACACTTCTGAATCTTACAGAAATTAATCAAACTTCTTCCATTATCGTTTTCTACCTCATCTCCCCATGGTCCTACGACGTCATTTTATTCTTCTCTCCATGGTCCTACAACGTCATCATTTAATGTTCTTACAATTCTTCCATTTAAATCCCTCATTATTAACAATTCACGTTCGTCTCAAAATTCGTCAACCACTTGTTGTAGGTCATCGAAGAAGTCTCAAGAGGGTCGTCTAAATTAGGACTATACACTTCAATTATTTTCAGTTTTATTCCATAAAGCCGGCCGGTGTAGCCGAGAGGTTCAAGGAGCTTCAGACTGAAACCGCGCGACCGCTACGGTCGCAGGTTCGAATCCTGCCTCGGGCATGGATGTGTGTGATGTCCTTAGGTTGGTTAGGTTTAAGTAGTTTTAAGTTATGGGGGACTGATGACCTCAGATGTTAAGTCCCGTAGTGCTCAGAGCCATTTCTTTATTCCATAAATTATTGTTATGCTCGTTATTCTTTCATTTACTTCCTTTCAGTTATTTATTCTTCTTTTTCCATTTCCTTCTTATAACATCACCTGCCTCTTATTTAGCTCTTTTAGCTTTTTCCACTCCACTACAAAACAGAATATAGTCTCCAAGTACTTCTTGTCACATCCTTTGCTCCAATGCTTAAACTTCACTTATTTGCATACTTCTATGTGTAAGGTGCTGGAAACATCACGTGTTAACAGTCTGACTCGTGAAACCCTTGAAAATATTGGAGATATCTTTGTACCTTTTGAATTTAAATAAGTGTTTGTACCCTCTTCCTATCTGTGGAAGAAAGCTTTGTCTTTTCTGGGAAGAAAGAGGAAAATGGTAGAAAAACGAATTCTTCATGGACTTGTTGCTCCGTGTGTGACAGAAACTGTAATTCTGTGTAATTTTTTTTTTTTATTTGCGGTCTTTCATGTGGATCTGCATCTTACTAACAGATTAAAGGAATATGGCTATAAAGTGTTTCCCAGAAACTAGAAAATTCGTTCTGCAGTGTTCACGTGTAATGCCTCTAATACCGCACATAAAGCAAGTTTAGGGTGATAAGTAAAATTCAGTTTTGTCTCTGGATCCCGTGGCAGGTAGCGCACATTTTGGAAACGATCTTCTCCGTTACGAATAATGCACATCTCAAATATATATACATTTTCGAAAAACATTCAATAATGCACCGTAATGAGGTCAAATAAATAAAATTTGCTCCACAAAAGTATCTAGCTGACTTTACGACGGAACCGAGTCCTCGACCACCTTATTATTCAGGATAGAGAACAATCGACGAAGACAGCTTCAGGTATAACACAAAGTCACAGGGTTCAATCATTTTTCTTCAATACATTACATGAAATTCTTTAGCTTATGCGATTCTGTTTTAGTGTGAGTGCTATCAGCTGAGTGCAAAAACATGTACATGCCGATACTAATATTAACACTGTTACAGCTCCGATTGCGCTGACAAGGCATTAATTCAGTGCAAACACCCAGATTCAATGATGTATGGTAATATTAAACAGTTTGATCACTAAGTGTTACAATCTTAGATATCATTTCGTAGATGGCGCATTGGGCAACTGCAGCTTGTCTATGAAAGATAACGTCTACAAAAAGATATTCTGTCGAAAATTGAGGTTGTGGCTAGCAACTGCAGCTTGTCCATGAAAGATAGCGTCTACAAAAAGATATTCTGTCGAACATTGAGGTTGTGGCTACATAAAAATAGGTTGATTATTACACTAAAGTGAAAATAGCAACAAGCCACTGTAATATTGCTCAGCCGGTAACGACGCTATTCATCCCTAAAAAATTGCAGTGTTAACTGTGACTGGTTGCTGTTTTTACTTTCATATAATAATTAACACGTATACAAAGTGTGTAAGAGCCATCCCAAAATATTACAACAGTTCTTTATATCCTCACACGTAGGTTTGTACCGACAGGGTACACGATTATGTAAACAGGAACCTTACCTATCAACTCTAACTTGTTCTTCTTCATTAAATGAGAATCATACTGACGCAATGAACAGCGTGATATGCTAATTACGCACATAAAGTCCACGATGTAACCCTCAGTCTGGAAGTCACGGGAGCCATAGAGGAATCGCTCCTACAATTGGCTAGAATAACCGAGTGCAGAAAGCACGAGAACACTACTAACCGTTCTTCCCTAACTACAACCGGGATTCAGAAAGACATGTGCTTTTCATGCAGAGTTACCTTTCCTTTGGAATTAATGTTCGTTTGGAGAATCTGGTCGCTTATGTAGCTATTTTTAACACACAGCTCTAATAATAACTCTTCCTGTGTTCTTAATTTTGTTAACGTTATACTGAAATTTCCAAATCCTTTCAACACTGTTCTGCAGCAGAATCACTAAAATGTACGTAATCAAACAAGAATGCTGGAAACATTTTCGCCAGTAAGCAGAGTTTTGAATGGGGGTAAACATTCTACTGCCCCATCCTTCAACAACTTCCTTGCAGGAATAAGATCCAAAATTGAGAATCACCAGAATCACTCAACCAGTTCCTCCAAAATCACTCTATATCTGACTTTTAGGACTCAATTCTCATCACTAAATGGTTAACTTTTTCCACTCAAATTGACAGCCAGTCATACAGTATACAGCTATTTATACACCGTTTATATTCATCCATAAGTTAGGCATGTTACTGGATTGTAAAAGTGAAAAAGTAATATCTTATTTTAAACTGACGTCTTCCACCTAGATACATTAATATACAGCCTCCTCAAGCAGAGTATTAACAAAGTAAGTGATTAATACCACATAACTCGAAATTAATTTTTAAAATTTAACAATCTATTATGTAAAACCAGTTTGCGATAAATTATTTTCCATACTACCATATATCGTCTGGAAAATTTCGGGCCTGAAGCCGCATAAATTTCACTTCATCTAATAATTCGTGTATATCGTCCAGCCATCTTCAGACCGAGTCGAGGTAGCTGACGCTCCAGCACTTGCTCCGTCCTTTTAAAGCCGCGGACCGCGCCACTGCGCATGCAGCCACAGATACACAAGGCAACAGAGACATTGACCGGCGGCAGTGAGGTACAACATGTGCACGAAATTAGATTTAGGGCTGCACGGTCGATCCACACGGTGATATCGATCTATCACTGCAAGCTGCACCGTTGCGGTGTCTTTCTGAGTTTATTAGTGAAAGTGCCGAATTTCATGATCTGTCCCAGCTGAAACCGCTGTCTCTGTTAACTGATTTCGTCGCCAACAGAATTGCAATTGCTTCTTTCACTACTGAGGTCTAGAATGATGAATACGAGGCTAAAATTTCTACGTTATCGTACTCTGCCCCCGCCAGTTTATTAGGTCGTAAGAGCTGGGTGTATCTGCAGTGTTCTGTGCATCTCTCATAGACTGTAAGTGTCGTCTGTCCTCATCGATATCACCATGTCCATCCACAGTGCGTCCATACACCTAGTTTCATGCATATGTAGTAGCTTTTGGCCGCCATCAACGTTTCTGGTGCCTTGTGTATCTATGGCCTCATGCGCAATGGCGCGGTCCGCAGGTTTAAAAGGACGGTGCAAGAGCTGGAGCGTCAGTCACCTCGGGTCACTCTGAAGATGGCTGGAAGGCATAGAGCAGAAATATTAGAAGAAGATGTGAAATGTATGCGACTGCAAGCCCGAAATTCTATGGAACAAACTTTGCGCCGCGAAAATATGAAGATGCACAACATACATCTTGTTTCATTCGATAGCTTCGAAGCTTCTGTGTCATGGCAGGATCTAGTGGACATGGGGAGTGAACGGATAAATGAATGGATGAAGAAAAGACTGAAAGAGAGAAAATCGTTTAATTATTTCACATCATTCATAACAACTGATCAAAACAATATTTTAGCCAAGATCGTCAAAACATATGGTTTAGTCACTTGACCATACATCAATATACCCTTTATCAAACAGTTTCATTCTTCAAATGGATCATCATTAGGTTCATGTGTCACAACGAATTAGACACCAATACCTATACAGGAATCGATCTATACATACACTAGCTGAAAAAAAAAGATCCATCCAGAACACACAGTCTAATGTCAGTAACTTTGTATACATATATACCATCATAGCGCATGTAAATTATTAGATGTACTATTGTCTTTGGCATGTAGTACAGCCACAAGAGTGCATTAGTGTTGCTCTTGTTTAATATTGTTATCAGCCATGGTAAGTATGTATATCAGCTGTGCAAACAGTGCCAGATGTTGAGTGACCACTCACGTGAGAGTGTCATCCGCATCTGACAGTTGGAAAGAGACCTCATTGTGGGTCTTCATTGGGCTGATTGGTCTAATCGTGCATTATCCATATTTTCTGGGTACATTTATATAATGTTAGTCTGATGTTAGATTGTTTGAGAATGCATGCTGGACAACTAGAAGAATGGATAACAGTTCTGTACATCAAAAATACAGTAACCACTTTACATCCTCATCTGCCATCCAAGAGCAAGTAATTCATTCCCATCGGTTGTACACCAGC
The DNA here is from genome assembly GCF_021461385.2 of Schistocerca piceifrons. Classification (NCBI taxonomy): domain Eukaryota; kingdom Metazoa; phylum Arthropoda; class Insecta; order Orthoptera; family Acrididae; genus Schistocerca; species Schistocerca piceifrons. The sequence continues at coordinate 239,963,188 of NC_060138.1, forward strand.
AGCAGCTGGACTAGGAAATTACGTCTCACGTGGAGGCTGCCATTAGCACCGCAACACAAAAGGCTTCGTTTTACGCTGCCCCTCCTGTATACCATGGAATGCTGATGAATGGCGTCGCACTGTGTTCACCGATGAACTGTAGTACTGACCAAAGTCGGTGAGTTTGGCGGCGACCTGGAAGTTGCTCCCATTCTTCCAGCGGTATTACTCTTGGCGTCACAGTGTGGGCTCTGTCGATTATGACATTATGTCAGGCTGATAGTGATTGAAGGAACTCTTTTGGCACAACAGTACCTCAAGGACATCCTAAACCCTCATGACTTACCTCAAGGCGCTTGTCCACTCATGGCGCTGTCTTTATGAACTGTTTCTGTGGTGTTGAACTACTTCTATGGCCAGTAAAATCCTAAGATCTGTCCCCAGTACAACATGCATGAAACCAACTGGGACATCAACATCATACTAGTGCCAGAGTCCGATACATCAAAACTCATTGTGCATAAAATGGATTTATGACGATCTTCCCAACTGAATCAGGGTGCGCTTCCAGGACAGAGGTGGTACAATGTCATATTGATAAGTCGTTTCATATGGCCAATCACTTATGAAGTTGACTCGATACTGACAGTATACATTGTGAAAACGAATATATATATATATATATATATATATATATATATATATATATATATATATATATATATACGATGCACTGTAAGGTTAAGAACCACCTACAATGGTGATGGTACTGTAGATGCAAATGGTTTGACATAGGGATGGACAGGAGGGAGGGGAAGAGATGGGCAAAGGGACGGGGACAGAGGAAGTGGACAACAATATGGGGGGAGATATGGACAGAGAGGTTAGGAGATGAGCATAGAGGTAAGAGAAAATGGTCAGAGAGTGAGGAAGTGATGGCCACAGAAGAGGAGAAGATAGAAAAGGGGAGGGGGAGGTGCAGGAGACAAGATAGATATGGATATGGGAAGATCTGTCCCCCCATGAAACATTGACTTTGCCATTGGTAGGGAGACTTGCGTGCCTCAGTGATACAATTAGCCATACTGTAGGTGCAACCACAATGGAGGGGTATCTGTTGAGAGGCCAGACAAACGTGTGGTTCCTGAAGAGGAGCAGCAGCCTGTTCAGTAGTTGCAAAAGCAACAGTCTGGATGACTGACTGACCTGGCCTTGTAACATCAACCAAAACGGCCTTGCTGTGCTGGTACTGCAAATGGCTGAAAGCAAGTGGAAACTACAGTTCTAATTTTGTACGATTACATGCGGCATTACTGTACCGTTAAATGATGATGTCGTCCTCATGGGTAAAGTATTCTGGAGGTAAAATAGTCCCCCATTCGGATCCCCGGGTGGGGACTACTCAGGAGGATCCCAGGGTGGTGGTTACTCAGGGGGATGTCGTTATCAGGAGAAACAAAACTGGCTTTCTACAGATCGGAGCGTGGAATGTCAGATACGTTAATCGGGCAGGTAGGTTAGAAAATTTAAAAAGGGAAGTGGACAGGTTAAAGTTATAGTGACAATTGATGAAGTTCAATGGCAGCAGGAATGGGGCTACTGGTCAGGTGAATTCAGGGTTACAAATACAAAATCAAATAGGGGTAATGCCGGAGTAGGTTTAATAATGGATAAAAAGCAGGAACGTGGATAAGCTACTACGAACAGCATAGTGAGCGCAATACTGTAGCGAAGATAAACACGAAGCCCACGCCTACCACAGAAGTACAAGTTTATATGACAAATAGTTCCGTAGACGATGAAGAGATCGAAGAAATGTATGATGCAGTTAAAGAAATTATTCGTGTAGTTAAGGGAGACGAAGATTTAATAGTCATGGGGAACTGGAATTCGATAGCAGGAAAAGGCAGAGAACGAAAAGTAGTAGGTGAATACGAACTGGGGGTAAGGAATGAAAGATGGAGCCACCTGGTAGAATTTTGCACAGAGCATGACTTTATCATTTGGTTTAAGAATCACAAAAGAAGGCTGTATACGCGGAAGAGGCTTGGAGCCATCCGTAGATTTCAGACAGATTATGTAATTGTAAGACAGAGATTTAGGAACCAGGTTTTAAATCGTGTTATCAAGTTTAGATTAAAATTGGTCGCAGGTTCGAATCCTGCCTCGGGCATGGATTTGTGTGATGTCCTTAGGTTAGTTAGGTTTCAGTACTTCTAAGTTCTAGGGGACTGATGACCTCAGAAGTTAAGTCCCATAGTGCTCAGAGCCATTAAAATTGAAGAAACTGCTAAAAGGTAGTAATTTAAGGAGATGAGAGCTGGATAAACTTAAAGAATCAGAGTTTGTAGAAAGTTTTAGAGAGAGCATTAGCGAACGGTTGACAAGAACAGGAGAAAGAAATACAGTAGAGGAAGAATGGGTAACTTTTGCAGATGAAATAACGAAACCAGCATAGGACCAAGCACGTAAAAAGGAGGGCTATAGAAATCCTTGAGTAATAGAAGAGATGTTGAATTTAATTGATGAGAGAACAAAATATAAAAAATGCAGTAAATGAAGCAGGCAAAAAGGAATACAAACGTCTCAAAAATGAGAGCGACTGGAAGTGCAAACTGGCTTAGCAGAGGTGGTTAGAGGACAATTTTGAGGATGTAGAAACATTTATCACAAGGAGTAAGATCGATAGTGCCTACAGGAAAATTAAAGAGAGCGCTGCCGAAAAGAAAACCTCCTCTATGAATATCAAGAGCTCAGATGGATAACCAGTCCTAAGCAAAGAAGAGAAAGCAGAAAGGTGGAAGGAGTACATTGGGGTTCTACAGAAGGGTGATGTACTTGTGGGCAATATTATGGAAATGGTAGAGGACGAAGATGAAATTGGAGATACGATACTGCATAAAGAATTTGACAGAGCACTGAAAGACCTAAGCCGAAACAAGGTCCTGAGAGTAGACACCATTCCATTAGAACTATTGACAGCCATGGGAGAGCCAGCCATGACAAAACTTCTATCTGGTGAGCAAGATGTATGAGACAACCGAAAGACCCTCAAACTTCAAGAAGAATATAATTCGTAATAATTCCAATCCCGAAGAAAGCAAGTGTTGAAAGATATGAAAATGACCGAACTATCAGTCTAATAAGTCAAATGGTTCAAATGGCTCTTAGCACTATGAGAACTGCTGTGGTCATCAGTCCCCTAGAAATTAGAACTACTTAAACCTAACTAACCTTAGGACATCACATACATCCATGCCCGAGGCAGAATTCGAACCTGCGACCGTAGTGGTCATGCGGTTCCAGACTGTAGCGCCTAGATCCGCTCGGCCACCGCGGCCGGCCTCTAATAAGTCACGGTTGCAAAATAATAACACGAATTTTTTACAGACAAATGGAAAAACTGATAGGAGTCGACCTTGGGGAAGATCAGTTTCGATTGCGTAGAAATGTTGCAACACTTGAGGCAATAATCTTAGAAGGTAGATAAAGGAAAGGCAAACCTACATTTCCAGAATTTGTAGACTTATAGAAAGCTTTTAACAATGCTCACTGGAATACTTTCAAATTCTGAAGGTAGCAGGGATAAAGTACAGAGAGCGGAACGCTATTTACAATTTTTACAGGATTCAGATGGCAGTTACAGGAGTCGAGGGGCATGAAAGGGAAACACTGGTTGAGAAGGGAAGGAGGCCGGGTTGTAACCTATCCCCAAAGTTATTCCGTATGTATATTGAGCAAGCAGTAAGGGAAACAAAAGAAAAATTTAGTGTAGGAATTAAAATCCATGGAGGAGAGATAAAAACTTTGAGGTTTGCCAATGACATTGTAATTCTGTCAGATACAGCAAAGGACACGGAAGAGCAGCTGAACGGAATGGACAGTGTCTTGAAAGGAGGATATAAGACAAATATCAACAAAAGCAAAACTAGAATAATGGAATGTAGTCGAATTAAATCAGGTAATGCTGAAGCAATTACATTAGGAAATGAGACACTTAAAGCAGTAGATGAGTTTTGCCACATGGGGAAAAAAGTAACTGATGATGGTCAAAGTAGACTGGCTATTGCAAAGAAAGCTTTTCTGAAGGAGATAAATTTGTAAACATCGAGTTTAGGTTTAAATGTCAGGAAGTTCTTTCTGAAAGTATTTGTATAGAGCATAGCTACGTGTGGAAGTGAAACGTGAATAAATAGTTTAAACAAGAAGAAAATAGAAGCTTTCGAAATGAGGTGCTACAGAAGAACGATGAAGATTAGATGGGTAGATCACGTAACCATGAGGAGGTATTGAATAGAATTGAAGAGAAGAGGAATTTGTGGCACATTTTGATTAGAAGAAGGGATCAGTTGGTAGTACACGGTCTGAGGCATCAAGGGATCGCAAATTTAGTATTAGAGGGAAGCATGGGGGGCGGGGGGTAAATCATAGAGGAAGACCAAGAAATGAATACACTAAGCAGATTCAGAAGGATGTAGGTTGCAGTAGTTGTATTGTATGTTAACTGGGGACCTAGAAACGACGGAGAGGCTCCTTCCCCACCGCAACCACAGTGGTCCACAACCCCACGACGACTACCACAGTCCACTTCACCCCCCCCCCCCCCCCCCACACCGAACCCAGGATTATTGTGCGATTCGGCTCCCGGTGGATCCCCCAATGAACGTCTCACACCAGACGAGCTTAAGCCCTATGTTTGCGTGGTAGAGTAATGGTGGTGTACGCGTATGTGGAGAACTTGTTTGCGATCTCCGACATAGTGTAGCTGAGGCGGAATAAGCGGAACCAGCCTGCATGCGCCGTGGCAGATCGAAAACCGCCTAAAAACCATCCACAGACTGGCCGGCTCACCGGACCTCGACACAAGGCCGCCGGGCGGATTCGTGCCGGGGCCAGGCGCTCCTTCCCTCCTGGAAAGCCGTGCTTTATGCGCTTGGCCTACCGGGCGGGCTTGCAGTAGTTACTCGGAGATGAAGAGGCTTTCACAGGATGGAGTAGCATGGAGAGCTGTATCAAAGCAGTCTCTGGACTGAAGACCACAACAACAAACAATGGGAAGGTGAAGAAATATAAGAACATGAGGAAGTAGGTGGAAGAGGGTGACTTTGTGATGAGATTGATGGAGGAGGGGTTGTGGGGTGGCCGACGGAAGGGGCGGAAGGGGGCCCAGGTTGTCGGTAGGCAGGCGGAAGGGGAGAGAGTGTAGTAGAAACGCAAAGGTAGGTAAGAGGAGGAATTTCCATTTTTCCTGGTTATTTTAATGTGTTTCTTTCTGGTTTTGCATGATAACAAACAGCATTGAACGAGAGATGTACACTAAGATAAATAAAACAGCATACCACCAAGGAATTTTCCTAATGTGACGTTAATCGGCAGATATGATGTACATTTACTGTCAAATATGACTACGATTTCAGAAAAACTGGATGAATTATTTAAGAGAAAGAGCCTCACAAACTGAGCAAGCCAGTAATGTGTTGGGCCCTTATGTCCTAGTTACTCGACTTGCTACTTATAGATATTATTGGATGTTCTTCTGAGGACTATCGTGCCAGTTTGTATCCAGTCGCCGCCTTCTATCGATGAATCCTGAGTTGGCTGGATAACCCTGCCCGTAATACTTCAAGGCAAACACGAAGACAAGCAGAAGAAACTCTCTCCCTGTGTGGGCGAGCACTATCGTGCTGAAATGTAAGCCTAGGATGGCTTGCCATGGAGGGCATCTAAACGTGGTGTAGAATATCGTCGATGTACCGTTGTACTGTAAGGGTGCCGTGGGTGACAACCAAAAGAGCTCTGCTATGAATGAAATGTCACCCCAACCCATCGCTCCACGTGTCGAGATGACAGTCAGATCGGTATCCCACCGCTAATCTATAAAAACTATTTGATCATTCATATTTGGTAATACCACTTATTCGTGTATGCATTTTAGGTTTTGATAAGGGAAGACATTTTGTCGCAAAATGTACCACGACTCTATATATTTTAACAATCATTAATTTGTCCATTGTCAGCCGCATGGCATATATATTGGTCTTGGGAGGAAGTGCAGCTGTTAAAATACTAGACTTAGGAACGAGAAGAGCGGTGATCAAACCCTGTCCGACCAGCCGTACGTAGACTTCCCATAACGTCACGAAATCACTTAAGACGAAATCAGGAGTAGTACAAATGAAAAGAACACGACGTTTCCTTTATTATCCTTGTCCAATCTAAGCTAACAATTCGCCTGTATATACCTCGTTGTCGTCGGAAGTTAACGGTGATCTTCCTTGAAACTTCCTGGCAGATTAAAACTGTGTGCCGGACAGAGACTCGAAATCGTGCTTGGGTAGCTCAGATGGTAGAGCACTTGCCGGCTGAAGACAAAGGTCCCGAGTTCGAGTCTCGGTCCGGCACACAGTTTTAATCTGCCAGGAGGTTTCATATCAGCGTACACTGCGCTACAGAGTGAAAATCTCATTCTGGAAATTTTCCTTCCTTCCTTCATTGATCGTAGAATGATGCATCGATAGTGTATCTCAGACGGGAGTTAAGTGTTAGATCAAGGTGTCTGCAATTTCCATTCTTTTAATCTTCTCTTACGCAGTAAGAGCGTCGTCATTATTCGTTTATTTAAGACGATACTTAATAAGTAATTCCTGACCTAATTACGTTAACTTATTCTCTATTTTATTTACAACGAAGTCTTGTTCATTATTGTAAACGAGAAATGAATTAAATATTGATTAATCTCATTCATTGTAGACAATATCTACTTAAAATACTGACCATCAGAGAAACACTACCTCTGTTACATATCTGTGGAATTTTTATTAGACATTTTGCTGTGAATTACCACTGAACGGTAACATACCTGAAGAATATTTACGAGACCCTCATATGAGGGTAATCCCAAAAGTAAGGTCTCCTATTTTTTTATAAGTACATAGACCTGTTTGTTTCTACAATGGTTTACATCAGTTTACAGCTTGAACATTTAGCTATTTTTCGACATAAACACCATTTCTGTCGATGCTTTTTTGTAGACGCTGTGGCAGTTTTTGTATGCCCATGTCATACCAGCTCGCCGCCATGCTGTTCAGAAAGTTATGAACTTCTTCTTTCACTTCGTCGTCGGAGCTGAATCGCTTTACGGCCAAATGTTCTTTTAACCTAGGGAACAGGTGATAGTCACTGGGCGCCAAGTCAGAACTATAGGGTGGGTGGGTGATTATGTGCCACTGAAACTGTTGCAGGAGAACAACCGTTTGCCGAGCGATGTGTGGGCGAGCGTTGTCATAGAAAATGTGTACGCCCTTGCTCAAAGTTACTCTTCTCCGGTTCTGAATTGCCCGTTTGAGTTTTTTCAGAGTCTCACAGTACCTGTCAGCGATAACTGTGGTCCCAGCGATTCAGCTCCGAGGTGAAAGAAGAGGTTCATAACTTTCTGAACAGCATGACGGCGAGGTGGTATGACATGGGCATACAAAAACTGCCACAGCGTCTACCAAAATGCATCGACATAAATAGTGATTATGTCAAAAAATAGCTAAATGTTCAAGCTATAAACTGATGTAAACCGTTGTAGAAATAAACTGGTCTACGTACTTAAAAAAAAATAGGAGACCTTACTTTTGGAATTACCCTCGTAAATGTCAAAAGCACGGCGTATCTTCCTCTCAGCTTCGTTGTGAATTGCAGACTTAATAACTCAGAGCATATGACACAGTGGATGTCGGAAGTGCATTTGAGCAGTGTTGTGAGAGAATCAGATTTTCGTTGAACCCTGACGTTTTTCCCCTCTGACTCGCGTAAGAGGATTATCGCCAGCCGCCGGCGGTGTTCGGTAGCAGCGTAAATCTCATCACCTCCAGCCCAGTGGAGGACCTCTGCGCTAGACGAACACGTCCGAGAGTGCGAGCGGTAGCGGCAGCTGCGAAATTAAATGGGCCCTCCACGGGATTCCGCCCCCAGCAAGCGTGAAATCAGGATCAAAGTGCAAAAGCTGTCGCCAGTGGCAAAACTTCAGAGATGCATATCGGGGGCAGCACAACTTTAATTTGCACTCGACAACCGATGTAAAAGTTTTTTTGTTAGGAAATTAATTTGACTATGTTTTCTCATTAAACTAATCTGATAACATAACTGAAATTTGATATTAAGTTGCTTGCACTGCAAAACTTTGTTAATTTTTAATAATAGAAATGGTAATTTTACTCACTGTATCAAAAATTATTTTTAACTGCTTGTAATATTAAAAAAAACAAATGTAATAAATAAGATTTGACAAAAGAAAGTGTTAATTGCCAAGTTCAGTAGTTGTATTAGCTTGAAACTAAGCCTTTGGTTATTCTTATCATTTAAACACTGACCTACAGAATTTTCCCTGACAAAGACAACTCAAACATAACCTATTCATTTATTACCAACAATATACAAGCCTCACGCAATCTGACTGCTATACATTGACAACAAGACTTCCAATAATTAACACAAAAGATTGGCCCTGCATTGCAAGAAATCCTAACAATAACCCGCTCTTTTTCACATGTCACTTACCTCACAGAAAATCTTCATAACACAAACTACAGCAATTATAGCAAGTAGCAACAATAGCTAGCTAAATAGAAAGTTTTTAACTACTATTGACTCTAACTACTAGTAGGCATATGGTTAACAACAGAAAGATTTTGTTGAAGAGTAAATAATGTATTTAGAAAATTTTACCTTGTTCATGTAACATCCAGTTCTAAAAATTATAAAGTTGTCAGTTATTCCACTGCCCAAACATTACCAATCAAACATGTATCTCGTTGCGTCTCACTTTACAATGAGTGTCCTACCAACAGAGAGACTCCACTATCCTCTGAAATATGTAATTCTTGTATCACCTGTGCCTACTGATCTTGTACTGCGTGTATTTCTCTTTTATTTTGCGTATTAATTTGTTTGACACTTTTTAAACTTCCTAATTTCCTCTTACTCCTCCGTGTCAGTAAAAGCTACCGGTCTTGTATCATTCAAATCATCATTTACCTTCGTAGATAAATTTGTTAACTGACCCGAAAGTTCGGCTACTTTTTCCAGCAATGTTCTGATGTGTGTTTTTCTGAGCCAAGTTTTAGAGTGACTATTTGTGTCGTAATCGTATCTACTGTGTCTTTTAAGTTTCCCTGATTTTTTACAAGTTGAGCGACCGTATCGGCAGACGCAATTTTAGCCTGCAAGGTGCCGTGATTTTCGTCTACAATAATCTATACTTCTTTTATTTCAGCTTCATGATTCTGTAATGTCTCTTCACGTCGCTAGAAAATAGGCTGAAAATGTTCACAAATTTGTGTTCTTCAGTCTTCAGAAATGTTTTGATATTTCGATTCGATTTAGTGTATGTCAGTGGTTAAATCTTCGCGTGTTTGTTCAAGTGGTTGTTTAATTTCACCAATTAAGTCAAACTTTTGATTAAGTCAAACTTTTGATTTTGTTGCTGTTTTTGTTTCTCTGTTTCATCAAATTCTTTAATTAATCGCAGAAACAATGCATTAGTGACTGAAACATGTTCCTTTGTGGTTTTCATCAGAGCGTTTGCACCGGCAATATTCCTATTTTGAAAAGCAAAGAGTGTGTCTTGAGTTAATCGAGAAAAATGCATTGATGCAAAACAGTGACGGATCGAGGATTTAGTTTTGGGAGGGGCTTGATCCAACTGAGCGTAGGTATTCTCAAGGTAAACATTAATATACTAAAAATCTGCAAATTTTATTTTGTTCATTTAACGCATAGCGAGTCTCCTCGGATAACGCTTTGCAAATTCTTCAGTGACTTCGACAGGTTGTAGACTGCTAGATACATCTCGCTGAATATACCATTCAACCTGTCATCCGTCATTGTCGTACGAAAGTACGACTTTTATCAGTTTAAGCGAAGAGAAGCTACGTTCCACACCAGATGTAGATACTGGTAATGTAGCGGGCATTTGTAAAAGAATTTTTACATTATGAAAAAATTCATTTGTCTCTTGATGTGCCTCTGCTGCTGTTTAGGGGGGGGGTGGGGGGGATTGTTCCCTGTGTCTCCAGAGTTCCTTCCAAAGAGATATTTCTCCCGATAACGAGAGGGGATGAAGCAAGTCGCTGCTGTAAACACCTGCAGCTGCCACTAAAAAGTTCAGATTTTCTGTTTTTACGATGGTATTTGGTATAAGGGTGAACAGGTCGAGAATGGAAGAGTGCTGAGCTATCGAAAAGCGACTCCTCAACTGCCCCAACACAAAATCGATGAAAGGAATGAATACAATCAATCTGAAACAAAACACGACATGACATTATTCTCGAACTCGAAAGAACAGAAAAGAAAGAAATGCTGCATCAAGCAAAAAGCGTGTGTATGTATTAAAGGTTTATTTTACCTGTAGTATTCCTTACCATCGTGTGCTTCTATATTTGAGCGAAGAGCAGAACGTTTGGCGATTCTGGATGCCTGCACTGGCATGTCCAAAGGTTCTTCAATATGACACGTCTCTCGGAAAATTTCTTCATATGTCGTTTCTCTGCATCGTTCCAGTGTTCTTATTACACTGTCTACCATCTCATAGCAAAGGTTGGGATCTAAAGTAACAGCCTGAAGTTGCCGTGCAAGCGAAACGGTAATTTAAATACAGCGGCGGTTATCGTCAAAGTTAAAGTCATATCGTTGAATAGAAGCCAGAAGACTTGCACTTTCCAATGGCGGAGAAGGCCTGGTCATTTCTTCAAGAAACTGTACGATAGCGTCAAAGAGCTCTTTGAATTGAATGAGTGCAACAACTCCCATCATATTGCGTATACTATGCAAACTGTAGGTCCTCACGATAGCTAAGTTTAGTTTATGTGTTGTACTATCCATGTAAGTCGCTAGCGGTTGGAGCTGCTTTCTTCGGGATTTTACGCTACTGAAATGTCAAGACATGCTGGCACCTCCATCATAACCTACTAGTAGGCCGACTTGATTTAATTCTTGAACGATTTGATCGCTTAATGCAGCACCAGTCATGTCAGTTGCAGATAGAAAGCATATGAAATCTTCGTGTATTGTGCTACATACCTGATACATACACTGAGTTGTTGTGTACCAGTGGCATCCGTTGTTTCGTCGCCAAGGACAGCATAATATTTTGCTTCTTTGACTTTGTCGAGTATCTTTTTTGCAATGACAGAATGGCAACTATCAATCGGCTGATTCTGAGTTATTTTGCTCACATATGTGGCACTTTCTGGCGCTGTCTAAATGTTTTTGGAGAGATGAATCACCCGAGTCAATGCGAAATTTTTAAGGTGCTCGAAGTTTTCCTTGACTGATTTCATCACTCAGTGTAACCATCACCTCGGTGGCCTCTTAACGGTATGTTTCCTCGACCACATAATATGATCGTCTTTACTATACGAATCAGCAGTTCTCTGTTTGATTTAATCATTTTCAGTTTCTCAATTTCGATTAAATTATTTACAGCTTTTTCAGGGTTTCATATGAACTTTTGAAATTTGTGCTTTTTAAAGCTGCCATTTTGTGATAATCTGTAGCAGAATGGTTTCTGAAGATTTATAGCGCTTTTTTCGTATTTGCAATGTGGATGAGTGACTAAAGATCTTAGAGCCACAGAATGCTTGCCCTCACTATCTAGACCACAAAATAGTACCCAAGGCAAACAGTATTCACCGTTCTGTAGTTGGCAATAGACTAGCCAAGCGTATTCCTTTATCCAATCAGAATGGAACTTTCTTTTTTGTCCAGACTCTGTCCACTCCGGGTATTCATAATTACGAGGTTGTTCTGAGTACTTTTCCTGCCGCATAAGAAATATCAAAAAGATTTTCAACGCAAGTAGTCAATGTACTAGTCACTCCCAATGACACTGGTTCCGGTTCTGTAACAACAGCAAACAAAAACTACAACTTGTATGCGAATCAGAGAATCATACAGAAGCAAATCAACAACTCACCAACAACTAAAATAACTCTTCGGAACTATATTACAGGATTATTTAAATTCAGTGTTCAATATAAAACTCATTAATATGAAGCTTTTCTTTTATTATGGGACAAACTTGAAATCAGCTAATCCCTGTAAATGTTACATGCAAAGTAACCTACTCGAGCAAAATGTATGAAACAGCTTATTTTTCGCGATTTTGAAGTTGGTCCCACAGTAAAAGCTGTTCTTATTGATGAGTACTTTAATCAGTTAAAAGATTAATTACCGATTTTATATAGATAACGCGGTTTAAAAGTATGAAATTCACGGCAACAACGGCATGCGCGCAAAGAAAGCTAGTTTAAAAAGAATTCAAAACTGAACAAACCCGATGACCGATATTACATTACGTCATTTACGCTAGATATTACTTCACGCTGTCCCTTGTAGAGGAGGCAGAGAGGATCGAATGCTCAGAGCAATTTTGTTGCCAACAGTGAAATGAAATTTCCCGCTAAAAGACCTTATTCAAAACCACTATAAAACACTACATTTTTTATCATTCCTTTCACAAAACCATTAGATTGTTATTTTTTAAGCACTAAGCATGTTGAGTAACCAAAAATATGAGCAATTCAATTTATCCCTTTGTTTGAAGCTAGAACAATATTATGAAATGTGGCACAGCGAACTTACCTAAGAGAAAATGAAGAGCTCGGGGTTATCGACGTCTTTCTCGACAGAAGGTTAAACACCAGAGGCAGAGGTAGTAGCGGATAAAATATGTTCAGATGCTTTACTTGTCGTTAACAGTTCCGATCAGGTCACGTGAAATTGAATGAAACCGCAAACGGCTGTAAATTGATGGTCTATTAAAACGATCGGTTTCACTGCGTTAAGGCAACATCTTCAGGCGTAAGTGGTGTCACATTAATTAGCACATGGAGACATCCCAACGTTCGTAGTCAAAGAAGCCAACCCCATGAAGAGGAGGAGTGCCCAACGAATAAAAATCGGCGAAACATTGGGGCGAATAGTGCAGGGTATGCGGCAACTGTAGTCAGTAGTAGTAAGGGTAAAACACTAGTGGATTCTCTGAATACGAACGTTGGGAGCATCTCCATCTGCTAATTTATGTGACACCACTTACACCCGAATACCAGTCGGGTCGATAAACCATCAGTTAACAGCTGTCTGAGGTTTCATTCAGTTTCGAGTCACAATGAATTTCAACAGATGTGGCTCCCCATGTTAACAACGTTGTAAGTTCCTACGTGAGTGAGCACTTCTGTTGGCAGTTAATTGTGGCAACATTGTTTCTTCCTTCAGATTCCTGCTCAGATCGACAAATGCGAATTCATCAGTTCGGATTTCATTTCATTTCTCGCTTTAGTTTTAATAATGCTCATCTGGCGAAAGAGTCTTTCCGCTTCCGCATTCGACAGCGCAAAAGTTATCCATTCGTGAAATGCATTGACGTCATTTGCATCTATGTGTTGAAGCACTTCATGTTGTTGTTGTTGTCTTCAGTCCTGAGACTGGTTTGATGCAGCTCTCCATGCTACTCCATCCTGTGCAAGGTTCTTCATCTCCCAGTACTTACTGCAACCTACACCCTTCTGAATCTGCTTAGTGTATTCATCTCTTGGTATCCCTCGACGATATTTACCCTCCACGCTGCCCTCCAATGCTAAATTTGTGATCCCTTGATGCCTCAGAACATGTACTACCAACCGGTCCCTTCTTCTTGTCAAGTTGTGCCACAAACTCCTCTTCTCCCCAATTCTGTTAAATACCTCCTCATTAGTTATGTGATCTACCCATCTAATCTTCAGCATTCTTCTGTAGCACCACATTTCGAAAGCTTCTATTCTCTCCTTGTCCAAACTATTTATCGTCCATGTTTCACTTCCATACATGGCTACACTCCATACAAATACTTTCAGAAACGACTTCCTGACACTTAAATCTATACTCGATGTTAACAAATTTCCCTTCTTCAGAAACGCTTTCCTTGCCATTGCCAGTCTACATTTTATATCCTCTCTACTTCGACCATCATCAGTTATTTTGCTCCCCAAATAGCTAATCTCATTTACTACTTTAAGTGTCTCATTTCCTAATCAAATTCCCTCAGCATGACCCGACTTAATTCGACTACATTCCATTATCCTCGTTTTGCTTTTGTTGATGTTCATCTTATAGCCTCCTTTCAAGACACTGTCCATTCCGTTCAACAGCTCTTCCAAGTTCTTTGCTGTCTCTGACAGAATTGCAATGTCATCGGCGAACCTCAACATTTTTATTTCTTCTCCATGGACTTTAAAACCTACTCCGAATTTTTATTTTGTTTCCTGTACTGCTTGCTCAATATACAGATTGAATAACATCGGGGACAGGCTACAACCCTGTCTCACTCCCTTCCCAACCGCTACTTCCCTTTCATGCCCCTCGACTCTTATAACTGCCATCTGGTTTCTGTACAAATTGTAAATACCCTTTCGCTCCCTGTATTTTACCCCTGCCACCTTTAGAATTTAAAAGAGAATATTCCAGTCAACATTGTCAAAAGCTTTCTCTAAGTCTACAAATGCTAGAAACGTAGGTTTGCCTTTCCTTAATCTATTTTCTTAGATAAGTCGTAGGGTCAGTATTGCCTCACGTGTTCCAACATTTCTGCGGAATCCAAACTGATCTTCACCGAGGTCGGCTTCTACCATTTCTTCCATTCGTCTGTAACGAATTCGCGTTAGTATTTTGCAGCTGTGGCTTACTAAACTGATAGTTTGGTAATTTTCACATCTGTCAACACCTGCTTTCTTTGGGATTGGAATTATTATATTCTTCTTGAAGTCTGAGGGTATTTCGCCTGTATCAAACATCTTGCTCACCAGATGGTAGAGTTTTGTCAGGACTGGCTCTCCCAAGGCTGTCAATAGTTCTAATGGAATGTTGTCTACTCCCAGGGCCTTGTTTCGACTCAGGTCTGTCAGTGCTCTGTCAAACTCTTCACACAGTATCGTAACTCCCATTTCATCTTCATCTACATCCTCTTCCATTTCCATTGTATTGTCCTCAAGTACATCGCCCTTGTATACTCTATATACTCCTTCCACCTTTCTGCTTTCCCTTCTTTGCTTAGAACTGGGTTTCCATCTGAGCTCTTGATATTCATGCAAGTGGCTCTCTGTTCTCCAAGGGTCTCTTTAGTTTTCCTGTAGGTAGTATCTATCTTACCCCTAGTGAGATAAGCCTCTACATCCTTACATTTGTCCTCTATCCATCCCTGCTTAGCCATTTTGCACTTCCTGTCGATCTCATTTTTGAGACATTTGTATTCCTTTTTGCCTGCTTCATTTACTGCACTTTTATATTTTCTCCTTTCATCAATTAAATTCAATATTTCTTCTGTTACCCAACGATTTCTACTAGCCCTCGTCTTTTTACCTACTTGATCCTCTGCTGCCTTCACTACTTCATCCCTCAGAGCTACCCATTCTTCTTCTACTGTATTTATTTCCCTCATTCCTGTCAATTGTTCCCTTATGCTCTCCCTGAAAATCTCTACAACCTCTGGTTCTTTCAGTTTATCCAGGTCCCATCTCCTTAAATTCCCACCTTTTTGCAGTTTCTTCAGTTTAAATCTACGGTTCATAACCAATAGATTGTGGTCAGAGTCCACATCTGCCCCTGAAAATATCTTACAGTTTAACACCTGGTTCCTAAATTTCTGTCTTACCATTATATAATCTATCTGAAACCTTCTAGTATCTCCAGGATTCTTCCATGTATACAACCTTCTTTTATGATTCTTGAACCAATTGTTAGCTATGATTAAGTTATGCTCTGTGCAAAATTCTACCAGACGGCTTCCTCTTTCATTTCTCTCCCCCAATCCATATTCACCCACTATGTTTGCTTCTCTCCCTTTTCCTACTCTCGAAATCCAGTCACCCATGACTATTAAATTTTCGTCTCCCTTCACTACCTGAATAATTTCTTTTATTTCATCATACATTTCATCAATTTCTTCATCATCTGTTGAGCTATTTGGCATATAAACTTGTACTACTGTAGTAGGCATGGGCTTCGTGTCTATCTTGGCCACAATAATGCGTTCAGTAAGCTGTTGGTAGTAGCTTACCCGCACTCCTATTTTTTTTATTCATTATTAAACCTACTCCTGCATTACCCCTATATGATTTTGTATTTATGACCCTGTATTCACCTGACCAAAAGTCTTGTTCCTCCTGCCACCGAACTTCACTAATTCCCACTATAACTAACTTCAACCTATCCATTTCCCTTTTTCAATTTTCTAACCTACCTGCCCGATTAAGGGATCTGACATTCCACGCTCTGATCCGTAGAACGCCAGTTTTCTTTCTCCTGATAACGACGTCCTCTTGAGTAGTCCTCGCCCAGAGATCCGAATGGTGGACTATTTTACTTCCGGAATATTTTACCCAAGAGGACGCCATCATCATTTAACCATACAGTATACCAGAAATTAACAGCGCCTGTTTCGGACCACTTTGCAAGAGCTGATTTTTGTCATTGAAAATCAGTCTTTATTATTGTGCCAGGATCAATATTACACGATTCAAGGAGAGATTTGCTTTTTTAAAGAAACATATTTTGCGTTTGGTTTTGGTGTTGTGGTGTTCAGTCTTGCTACAACGACTCTGTGGTCACTAATCCCTGTATCCGTCATAACGCTCCCTATTTGCTAGTGGTTATTTGTTGCTAAAAGATCGAGTATATTTTCGCAACCATTTACACTCCGAGTGGGCCCCTCAACTAATTGTTCAAGATAGTTTACCGAGAAAACATTCAGCCATATTTTGTCCCTACCACCGATTTCAAACATGTAATCTCACCAAGATATCGAGAGTAGATTGATGTCGCCATCAAGTATAATTGTATGAGTGGGATATCTACTTGAAGTCTCCAGAATGAGATTTTCACTCTGCAGCGGAGTGTGCGCTGATATGAAACTTCCTGGCAGATTAAAACTGTGTGCCCGATCGAGACTCGAACTCGGGACCTTTGCCTTTCGCAGGCAAGTGCTCTACCAACTGAGCTACTGAAGCACACAGTTTTAATCTGCCAGGAAGTTTACTTGAAGTCTTCTTTGAATTTTTCACCAGCTGTATCAACTTAGTCAAGATGCCGGTAAACGGAACCAATTATTAATTTATTCCGATTTTCCAGTATAAACTCTACCCACACTAATGCACAGGAAATAATTACTTCAATTTCGCTACAAGATATACCAGTTCTAAAAGCAACAAACACAGCAGTCTATTTAATGAACGAAATTGATTTTAATCTTTAATTCTGCAAGTTACTGGAAAATGCTGTTCAAAGTTAAGTGGTACTTCAGATGTCTGAAAGACAATGACAATGAAAAATATTAACAAAATTAATAACTTGAATTCAAAGCTGTTTCCAGTAATAGTTCGTGATGACTGAGCTTTGCTGGTCTGCACAAAGTCAGCCCTCACTTAACTGCAGCCGTCGGTGTGTCGTCATCATTCGTGTGTTAGTCCACAATCCGAGAGCGTCGAGCGATTACCGTCGTCGTGCTAATCCTGTTGATCGTAGCCGCCTGTTCGTGGACGCACAGGAACGCGTATGTTTGTAGAATCCTCTCACTGAGCGTATTTGCAGCTGGCAACGTAGAGAAACAACGTTTCATTCAGTAAACACATGACGTACCCCGATGTCAT
This sequence comes from Schistocerca piceifrons, assembly GCF_021461385.2. Classification (NCBI taxonomy): domain Eukaryota; kingdom Metazoa; phylum Arthropoda; class Insecta; order Orthoptera; family Acrididae; genus Schistocerca; species Schistocerca piceifrons. Next base: position 239,980,830 of record NC_060138.1, read on the forward strand.
AACGTTTGTAAGCCGTTTATAGCCACAGTTTCGAATTTTCTGTTTCCCATTCGATGACAACTAGGAACATTTCAGGCTACAATAGTCGACAAAAACAAAGTGCACTAATATATTTGTAATTTGATTTTACAATCAGCGATATGTGCTAAAAGGACCATACTGCTCACAATAGTTACCGTGCGCTCACGGTAAACATGCGAAGATCGGCGTATCGAAAATCCAAGATCAATGTTCCGAATATCAGTTCTCGAGAATTTGACAGTCCGCGGTACATTATTCAGTCCGTGCAGTTAATGTAGAATACCGCACACGCATAGCATTCACGCGGCTTGGCGATGGGCACATTCCAGTTCTAAGATTAATGTTGTATATGTTATTTAGCCATTAAAAGCAATGATTGTACACAGGAACCAATATGCGTATCACAAATAAAACAGTTCTTCAACGTTGGCCAAGGACACAGCACTTCCGCAATCACGCGGCACGGCCACCACTACTCGTTCTCCAGTTTCTTTGTTGGTAATTCCCTATCGGCGTATGGATGGATTTCTAGAGCTCAACACATCTCGCTTGACACTACACGGAATATAAAGATTTACAATTTTACATAAAACTGCAACTTCATGTTAGCATGTCCACAGACAATAATTTTAAACACTTGTTAATAAACGTGCAGATACATAACAGCAGAAAAAACTAGTAATTCCATGTTTAATAACCCCAGGACGTAAACAGAAAAAGTCCACAAAGAAACAGTTACACAATACAAACTATAATAGGTCTTCCGTCACACCGACAAAAGAAAGTACAGGATACACTGGATGTCCATAATTAAAGTCCCGGTTTCAAAATGCCGTAGGAAGAGGACCATTGCTCGGAATGACGTAACATTTGAATACCATATTGTTGACGCGGGAGGAAATGTCATGGAACAAAAAAAAATGACCTTTAGATGGTGCTGTAAGCGTCAGAAAATGCACATCAACCGAAGTGTGGTACACCGCTGATCCTCAATTTGCGTCCGAGATGCCCAACATGGCTGTCTGCACGAAACACCGCACACTATAGGCAAAGCTCTTTTACAAGATCGGTGACTGTGCGCCAGTAGCACTATGTCATGTTATGTTAACCAGGGACCTAGGAGCGACGGAGAGGCTCCGTTCCCGCCGCAGCAGCAGCGGTCGGCAAGCCCACGACGACTACCGCAGTCCACTTCACCCCTCCGCAGCCCCACTCCGAACCCAGGGTTATTGTGCGGTTCGGCCCCCGGTGGACCACCCCCCCAACCCCCCCCAACCCCCCCCCCCCCCCCCCCGTGAACGTCTCACACCAGACGAGTGTAACCCCTATGTTTGCGTGGTAGAGTAATGGTGGTGTACGCGTACGCAGAGAACTTGTTGGCGCAGCAATCGCCGACATAGTGTAGCTGAGGCGCAATCAGTAGCACTATAGAAGTTCCGAGTCTACGAACAAAGACATCGCTCCAATGCCTGCTAAGGGTCTGGATAAAAGATTTCACAAGTAGAAAAAACAGGTTCTTTTGAAATACACTGTGGCAGGGAGAGGAAAGCAGTGAATCCGAAGTCTGTGAAAAACGTGGCCACAGGGGTCGAGCGATGTTGTACAAACATGCAGTGCATGGGGAACTGCCCCAACATTGGACATGCTTGCTAACATAAGATCCTACGAAATATCATGCATTGCTATCCACACCTTCATATCTGTTGCGGAAAGCGCTATTTTTCGATTTCAACTTGTGGTGGACGGTTGACAGCACACCGAACTTGTTTAGCGACAGTCTCACGACAGTTATAAACTGACCTTATTTTTCCCTTTAAGCGGGTTTTGGCCTAGGGCAAATATAAACCGATGTAACTTACCTAGAACATCCGCTGTGATACGACCTTGCGTAGGTGGATGGCCTTAGCTAACTAACAGTTAGCCGAACTTACGCAGTCATGCACATTGAACACTATGGGTGGTTTGTGTACAACTCAATCGATATTCGTCGTATTGCGATTCATCTATCATTTGTAGCCGACCCTTTTTACGTTAAGACACTTACAGAGTCATATGTCGGTAAAACTAAAGTTTTCTTTGTTCCATAACGTTTCCCCCCAGAGTCAATAACATGCTGGTCAAATCTGACGTCATTCTGAGCAGTGATTCTCTTTCTACAGCGCCTTGAAACTGGAACTTTAATTTTTAGTACCCTAAATATATAAGGTGTCCAAAATAATATATAGGGTGAATCACCTAAAACTAAATGCTATTGATGTGCGGTTTTCACAGAATGGATCGGCAGTGAGGGACTCGATTATTGGCGAATAAATAGGCTGTAATAGTGATTGGAAAGTATTTCTTATGCAAACATACATTTTTTAAATGGAAGCATGCCTATTGACATCAACAGGCCAAAAGTGGGGTAAATTAGAATGTCGGTGGTTTTCGTTGCAGAATTTTAGTGAGAGTCGTTTACGAGATATCGTATTTTGAAAAGCTTCCACGCCGACACTTGTTTGTGGCATTCAACTTGCGTAGTTGCTAGCTACGATGCTTTTATATTTGCTTATAGTGGCATGATGATCCTTGAGTGCACTTCAGATTGCTAGTCAGTTAGTGTGTGACAGTCCAAGCAGTAGGTCATGAGTAGACGATGGGGTTCGCCAACGCAGAAAAAGCCGGCATGTTCATGGTGTTTGGAGAATGAAGGAAAAATGCAGTTCGTTCTTGTACGGTGTATGCGGCAAGATATGCCAACAGACGTCTACCATCTCGGCAATTATAATTATTTATCAACCTCTTTAACCAGCTGTTCTATTTAAAAAAGTGTATGTTTGCACAAAAAATACAATTTTTAAATCGGATTACAGTCTGTTTATTGGCTAACAATAAGAGCCCCTCGCCACCAACCCACTCTGTGAAAACCGCATATCAATAGACTTTCCATTTTAGCTACATTTGCGGAGCACGTTTTAGATTATTCACCCAGTATATACACGTACTAGATGACAAACCCGTCATATCCCGGGTATTTATTTTGCCAGTTTTGTATTGGAAACGAGAACAAAAGATTAGCTGTGTCTGTAGTGAAATACCGAAAAAAATCATTTCTATCTGTTCGTGAGAACATCTTTGAAATTACGAAACAGTCGTACAAACAATTATGCATTATGTGCAGATGGAGTATGGCGTCCAAATTAAGACACATGATCCCAGACTGTTTCGAACGTTGGGCACAGCTGTTTCGCTGTCTAAAACGATATTTTGTAAACGTATCTATGGGAACGCCTATAAGTAGGCCTATATACGGTTGTTTTCGCCTACAACCGTTAGCCCTTCACAATTCAAAGCTGTAGAAAGCGCTGCCAGATGTCAAGTATTTTGTTACGTTGACTCGACTGCAGGAATGTTTTAGTAGTAAAGAAGAAATTCATTAAAACTGCCTATATGATGCGGTATTTTTTCAAGTATCTCAGTGTTTATGACGTCATATCTCTTGAACTATGTGTCGTTCTATGTGCTATACACCGACATAATTTTGAAGGCACATTCGGCGGTGTATACGGATTCTGTCTGCAAAATGTGTTGCGACTGGAATTAAAAGAAAAGAAGTAATACATTTAAATATCATGCACAATGCGGCAGATTTGCACGCACTCCAGTGTTTATGATGTCATATCGCCTTTACTATGTGTGGCACCACGATAAACATTTGTAGGTGGATTTTGTGTCATATGTGGATACTGCCTGGAAAATACACTCCTGGAAATTGAAATAAGAACACCGTGAATTCATTGTCCCAGGAAGGAGAAACTTTATTGACACATTCCTGGGGTCAGATACATCACATGATCACACTGACAGAACCACAGGCACATAGACACAGGCAACAGAGCATGCACAATGTCGGCACTAGTACAGTGTATATCCACCTTTCGCAGCAATGCAGGCTGCTATTCTCCCATGGAGACGATCGTAGAGATGCTGGATGTAGTCCTGTGGAACGGCTTGCCATGCCATTTCCACCTGGCGCCTCAGTTGGACCAGCGTTCGTGCTGGACGTGCAGACCGCGTGAGACGACGCTTCATCCAGTCCCAAACATGCTCAATGGGGGACAGATCCGGAGATCTTGCTGGCCAGGGTAGTTGACTTACACCTTCTAGAGCACGTTGGGTGGCACGGGATACATGCGGACGTGCATTGTCCTGTTGGAACAGCAAGTTCCCTTGCCGGTCTGGGAATGGTAGAACGATGGGTTCGATGACGGTTTGGATGTACCGTGCACTACTCAGTGTCCCCTCGACGATCACCAGTGGTGTACGGCCAGTGTAGGAGATCGCTCTCCACACCATGATGCCGGGTGTTGGCCCTGTGTGCCTCGGTCGTATGCAGTCCTGATTGTGGCGCTCACCTGCACGGCGCCAAACACGCATACGACCATCATTGACACCACGGCAGAAGCGACTCTCATCGCTGAAGACGACACGGTGTGCGGGACCGTAGCCCAGCTTCATGGAGACGGTTGCGAATGGTCCTCGCCGATACCCCAGGAGCAACAGTGTCCCTAATTTGCTGGGAAGTGGCGGTGCGATCCCCTACGGCACTGCGTAGGATCCTACGGTCTTGGCGTGCATCCGTGCGTCGCTGCGGTCCGGTCCCAGGTCGACGGGCACGTGCACCTTCCGCCGACCACTGGCGACAACATCGATGTACTGTGGAGACCTCACGCCCCACGTGTTGAGCAATTCGGCGGTACGTCCACCCGGCCTCCCGCATGCCCACTATACGCCCTCGCTCAAAGTCTGTCAACTGCACATACGGTTCACGTCCACGCAGTCGCGGCATGCTACCAGTGTTAAAGACTGCGATGGAGCTCCGTATGCCACGGCAAACTGGCTGACACTGACGGCGGCGGTGCACAAATGCTGCGCAGCTAGCGCCATTCGACGGCCAACACCGCGGTTCCTGGTGTGTCCGCTGTGCCGTGCGTGTGATCATTGCTTGTACAGCCCTCTCGCAGTGTCCGGAGCAAGTATGGTGGGTCTGACACACCGTTGTCAATATGTTCTTTTTTCCATTTCCAGGAGTGTATATTGCGAATACTGCTACCCGCACAGAAGTAATACATTTAAACGTCATGCAGCAGTTTTTCTAGCATGTCGTTGTTTATCAGGTCATCCTTAATTATTGTTCTTAACTCCACACCTCCACACCCATTGTTGCTGGGCAATAAGGGATATGTGAAGTCCGGCTGAAACCGATCGAATAGTTTCGGAGGAGACGTGCAACATACACACACACACACACACACACACACACACACACACACACACACACACTGACAGAAAAAATAATTAATGGAGAGTAATGAAATTTCGGGAATACATTTGTCCAGGTAACATATTTAAGTGATCAACATTGCAAGATCATAAGTTAATGTAAGCATGAGATAATCCATTGCAAATTGAAATGCTGGTTCATTAATAACCAGCGAACCGCCAGAATGTTTAATACAAGCATACTAACGTATATGCTTGTGATGTGCAGGTGCCGCATGTCAGTTTGTGAGATGGTGCCCTATGCCTGTAACGCTTGGTCGGTCAATACAGGGACGGTTAATGATGTTTGTGAACGATGCTGGAGTTGTCCTCTAAAGATGTCCCATATATGCTTGATTGAAGACAGATCTAGTGATCGAACCGTCCGAGGCCGATGCAACATGTGGACACCCTGTGGAGCGGTATGTCGGCGATCGTTATCCTGTTGGAAAACACCCCCTGGAATGCTGTTCATGAAAGATAGCAGAACAGATCGAATCGACAGGTTGACGTACAAATTTGCAGCCATGGTATGAGGAGGCTCCTGCTGTTATACGCAACTGCAACCACGCCGTAACTCCAGATGTAGGTCTAGCACGCAGACAGGTTGGTTGCTGGCTCTCAACTGGCCTCCTTCTAACCCACACACACACACCACTCAGACCGAGGCAGAACCAGCTTTCATCAGCACACACCACAGACCTTCACCATCCCTCCTATGAGCTCTTACTTGACACCACTGAAGTCACAAACAGCTGTGGTTTGGGGACAGCGAAATGCACGATGCTGGGCGTCTGGCTTGGAGCTGCCCTTGAAGTAACTGATTTGTAACAGTTGGTTGCGTCACTGTGGTGCCAATTGCAGCAGCTGTCACTGTGGTGCCAATGGCTGCTTCAGATGTAATACGAAGCGCTAGTGCCGTACATCAAACACGATGGTCTTCCCTCTTAGCAGTGCTACGTGACCGTTCGGAGCCTAGTCTTCTTGCGACCATACATTCCTGCGACCACGGCTTCCAGCAGTCATGTGCGGCGGCTAATTTCCTACCAAGTCTTTCTGCAATATCGCAGAAGGAACATCCAGCTTCTCGTAGTCCTACTGCATGACCTCGTTCGAACTCAGTGAGGTGTTCTGTTCATAACGGCGTCTTTGTCGCCTCAAAGCCATTCTTGACTATGATCAGTTCACCACGTTAAATCTCAAAGGTAACTAGCACCCACGATCTTTACAGTTTGTATTGAAAGCAAACCTGGTTTGCATCTTCACAGTGGAGTTACTAGCGCCATTATTATGCGACATGCATGAAATCTGAATAGATATCGTCTTTCTGATGTGCAAATACGCCAACCAACTTTTGTTTATTTCGCATTCACGAGGGCTATTTGGAAAGTAAGGTCCGATCAGAAATGGTTCAAATGGCTCTGAGCACTATGGTACTTAGCATCTGAGGTCATCAGTCCATTAGACTAAGAACTACTTAAATCTAACTAACCTAAGGACATCACACACATCCAGCCCGAGGCAGGATTCGAACCTGCGACCGTAGCAGCAGAACGGTTCCGGACTGAAGCGCCTAGAACCGCTCGGCCACAACGGCCGGCAAGGTCCGATCGATCGTGAAATGTTAACAACAGTGAAAATCCAAAAAGATTTGCATAGATGTGTTTAGCAGTGCCTCTAGTATGCCCGTTGATCGCGTCACATCACTCTTTTCAGCTCCGACTGCACACTGAACACTTAAGATTCTTAGATAAATAGTGTCTCCCACCCAAGTATGAGAGCATGGTGACAGATTTCACCCGACGTCATGCAACCCACATAACGTAAGTGACAAGTGTTTCCTTCTTCATTCTTCAATTCTCGGCCGTACTCCGCAGGGGCAACGAAGATGCTTCTGCAACGTTTTCGATGGGAAGTGCTTGATCACGAACAATTCAGCCAGTAACTGGCTCCCCCTAAGTTTCATATCTCATCATATGAACCGTTGGCTGTGAAGACAATATTTTGGCACAGACATCGAGCTGTAGACCAGCTTGGAGAATTTGGGGAAAACACAGGCGGCTTCCTTTTGCGACGAGGGTATTGGGAAGCTGGTACAACGCTACGACAATACTACTACTTTCTTTCAGCCGTTCGCAGTACCAGCACTACGGTGGCTAATGATACAAGACCAAGTCAGCCAATGATTCAGACTTTAGCTTCCGCAGTTAGGAAAACAACTGCTACCCTTTGTCTGGCGTTTCCACAAAAACCCTTTCGATGTCGTTAAAACTGTAGTATCGCTAATTGTATCGTTAAAGCACCGTGATGTAGCAATGTCCATGGTTCTTGGGTTACACGGAGATGATTTCACACGGCTTTAAGTCGGAAATGTCGTTTACGTCACTATGACAGGAAACGCTGGAAAGATAAAAGAAAGCAAACGCCTTCCGTTTATGAAGACTTGCATTACAGAACGGTCAAGCAAGTTGTCTAAACAAGAGATTGAAAGGGAAGTCTTCCGTAAGAGTGACTGTATTAATGGTATATACACTACTGGCCATTAAAATGACTACACCATGAAGATGACGTGCTACAGACGCGAAATTTAACCGACAGGAAGAAGATGCTGCGCTATGCAAATGATTAGCTTTTCAGAGCATTCACACGAGGTTGGCGCCGGTGGCGACGCCTACAACGTGCTGACATGAGGAAAGTTTCCAACAGATTTCTCACACACAAACAGCAGTTGACCGGCGTTGCCTGGTGAAACGTTGTTGTGATGCCTCGTGTAAGGAGGAGAAATGCGTACCATCACCTTTCCGACTTTGATAAATGTCGGATTGCAGCCTATCGCGGTCGCGGTTTATCGTATCGCGACATTGCTACTCGCGTTGGTCGAGATCTAATGACTGTTAGCAGAATATGGAATCGGTGGGTTCAGGAGGGTAATAAGGAACGCCGTGCTGGATCCAAAAGGCCTCGTATCACTAGCAGTCGAGATGACAGGCATCTTATCCGCATGGCTGTAACGGATCGTGCAGCCCCGTCTCGATCCCTGAGTCAACAGATGGGGACGTTTGCAAGACAACAATCATCTGCACGAACAGTTCGACGACGTTTGCAGCAGCATGGACTATCAGCTCCGAGAACATGGCTGTGGTTACCCTTGACGCTGCATCGCAGACAGGAGCGCCTGCGATGGTGTACTCAACGACGAACCTGGGTGCACGAACGGCAAAGCGTCATTTTTTTCGGTTGAATCCAGGTTCTGTTTACAGCATCATGATGGTCGCATCCATGTTTGGCGACATCGCGGTGAACGCACATTGGAAGCGTGTATTCGTCATCACCACGCTGGCGTATCACCCGGCGTGATGGTATAGGGTGCCATTGGTTACACTTATCGGTCACCTCTTGTTCGCATTGACGGCACTTTGAACAGTGGACGTTACGACCCGTGGCTCTACCCTTTATTTGATCCCTGCGAAACCCTACATTTCAGCAGTATAATGCACGACCGCTTGTTGCAGGTCCCTGTACGGGCCTTTCTGGGTACAGTAAATGTTCGACTGCTGTCCTGGCCAGCGGATTCTCCAGCTCTTTCACCAACTGAAAACGTGTGGTCAACGGTGGCCGAGCAACTGGCTCATCACAATACGCCAGTCACTACTCTTGTTGAACTGTGGTATCGTGTTGAAGCTGCATGGGCAGCTGTACCTGTACACGCCATCCCAGCTCTGTTTGACTCAATGCCCAGGGGTATCAAGGCCGTTATTACGGCCAGAGGTGTTTGTTCTGGGTACTGATTTCTCAGGATCTATGCACCCAAACTGCGTGAAAATGTAATCACATGTCAGTTGTAGTATAATATATTTGTCCAATGAATACCCGTTTATCATCTGCATTTCTTCTTGGTGTAGCAATTTTAATGGCCACTAGGGTAATAACACTATACTAACATGTTAATAAGTTATCCCAGATGATCACACTGTCAACCTAATACATCTTTAATAAGTTTTGAGCAATGCTGTATCAGAAAATGTACGACTAAATATAGAAGTCATCCACTGAGTGAATAATTGTAACACATTGATGATAATGATACTTTGGCGGAATGGAAGCGCTGAGAACAACCATAGCGTTGTAAGCTTCAGTTTTTCCAGCAGTTTTAGTTCCAGTGTATGTCATATATTATTGAACGGATCTTATCTATACCTTACTTATAGATAGCAGCACGTACAATTACCACTGAAAGAAGAAGATGACTAGTTTCTGCATTCCCGAAGAAGTCTCCTCTCTTTTAAAGTAAGTGTTTGATAAAGTAGTGCGACTGAAATCACGATAAGATTCGAATCAGTCTCTCACAGTTTTATGGAAAGTGAACGGATATCTCTGTTATGGGCTAGAAGTGAAATGAACAACAGTGCCGGCCGGGGTGATCGAGCGGTTCTGGGCGCTACAGAATGGAACAGCGCGACCGCTACGGTCGCAGGTTCGAATCCTGCCTGGGGCATGAATATCTGTGATGTCCTTAGGTTTGTTAGGTTTAAGTAGTTCTAAGTTCTAGGGGACTGATGACCTAAGAAGCCATTTTAACCATTTTTGAACAACAGTGCTCACCATCTATTTTGTTCTCACCATTCCCCCATGAGACAATGAAAAACGAAAGTTCACAGGTAACATTATAAGAAAATTCAATTGGTGACAGCATAATTCTGTCATAGTGGAAGTTAAAAAGTACAACGAAGAATTACAACAACTAGGTCCTACTCTGTTAACTTCATTCCCACTCTCTTGCTACAGACAACGCATCTATCCTCACAGAATACATGTGATTTTAACAATGTGATGGTTCATTACTTGAATAACAATTATGACAGTTAAACGCTTATCCAGTAAGTAGCTTATCCAGTAAGTAGCTTATCCAGTAAGTAGGGATTAAGTCAAAATCCGCCAGGCAAAATATTTTTGTTCTTAGCCCAGATGGTACCTGTTCGATGGCATATTAAAACAAATTTGTTCATCAGTCCCAGTAACCTTATTTCAAACAAGACACAGAAAAAATATCTTTCATGGTGATCACAAGAAGTAAATTCGAAGCTTATGTTAGTTATGAGAATTTAGTCAACAGCATCATGACGCAAATTTCATATTGCTCCAGATGATTGCAAAAGAAATAAAAACTTAGTTCTCCCCTGCCTTCGTCATAAGCTTTTTATTTTATAAATTATAGAGTACAGCAATCAGTCGTCCTTTTTTAGATTTTAGTACACAAATCCAGATTTCGGCTAGTAGCTATCCATTCTCGATGCACTATTTTCTATTCTCAATGTTCGGGCGTCAGACACAGTTCTTTGAGTACTCGAGACTTCCAGGCAGTAGTTGAGAGACCGACCGGCACATCGGATGGCAGCCACCGGCGATGTTGGTATTTTGCAAACGAGTCTCCGAGGCAGGTTTACGACACCGATGGCAGGCTAGAAGGCATGGCCTCGCGGGCACTGTATATAAACGTGAAGTAATCAGAGCAGTACAGAGCACCATACTTTGCAGTTAGAACAGTGCCTGTGCGTAGAAGCCGAAGAGGGCTGAGGAAAGTTGACGTTGTAATTATCAAAGAGCACTCCACTTGCCCTATCCAGGGGAACTACGTCAGAGGCGTAGGGGAAAGACGTATAAAGAAGTGATCCTGGGGGCTCAAAGAGGGAGTCGTGTCGCCATAGTGTACGCGTCTAGAACCGGAGAGAATGACGATTGTTTAAGTTGCAGGCCAACCACGACGGCCTTTTGGCGACGAAAATTGTCGGCCAACCGGCCCGCTAGCTCTAGCTCCAATCTCTGCTACACGGTCATGACTCTGTTGTGGCGGAGCGCGTTGCACCTTACAGCTATACCGGCGCGAGGAGCGAGAGGGCTGCGAGCCTGCGCTCTCTGGGTGGCATCGTCCGACGGACTGCACGCTGCCGTCCGCGGAGGCAGGGCTGCGGAGCGAACTCGCGGCATGCCGGGTGCCGAGCTGCTGAGGCTCGCTACAACGACGGTGGTAGGCTGCTTTCCTTCGGCGCTCTACGTGGGGTCCACGGGTCCCGCTTGAGGGAGCAGTGAGACGCTAGCAGCAGCGTATCCTCGACGTAATGAAATCAGTGACACACTTACCCGTGTTTCTCTGCACGCTTCGGTGTGAGTCAACCCTCTGTCCCAAATCATACTGTGATGTACAGACGGTAGCAGAGCCAGGATGGGGAAGTTGTAGGCACATTTATTTGGTCCAAGCCTTGTTGACACAAATTGGTTATACATCCAAGTTAATACAATTAACAGTTTAAAAGGAAATTTTAACAATAAAAATTTTGTTAACATTCTCTAGAAGAACATTCAGCCCCACTCTGAAACATTACATAAAGGTACTGTTAGTAAAAGGTGTATTATATCGTACAATAATGCAACATGTACAAACATTAACAATTACGCCAGAAGAATATTGAACTTGCGATTTGTAATACATGTAAATCAAACCTTAAAACAAATCCAATTTGGCAAGAGTGCAACGAATTCCCTACTGCCTACTTAAAAAAAATGTGGCAATGAGAATCAGTTTTTTTTTACCTCCTTATTTCACTTAAGCTTACGTAAACCCTACACAAATGTCACTTATTATTCTCTCATGTGACATCAGTTCACCTTTCGTGACAAATACACAAAATTTCTAAATTATTTTATATCAGTTAAGTAAGCTACAAGACAGAAATAACATTAACAACTGGTGACATGAGTAAACACTGTCAAGTTATCAATTTCACGACGGTTGTGTTATCTAGCAAATTTTCATTTAAATACTCGCTCCACGTGTTCCAAAATCAGTTCAGTCAGTCTCGAGAAGAAACACAACTTACTACACAAATATGGCAATATCAAGAAATATATGGGTTTACCCCAAGCAATATTAGTAGAATTGAGAAATTTGCAATTTAAACGCACCAATTTTAACAAAGTCTAATGTAATAATAATTTGGACAGAACTTTCATAAAATGATCGATAATAGTGGATACCGTGCCATACACTATGAAACAAATTAAGAATTATTCACAGTAGACAACTGGCACATGATGACGTTCTCTGAAGTATTGCAAATGACAAAATGTTGGTTACAAGTACCAACCACATAATAAAGTAATGATCATTAAATATAATAAAAATATATAAAAATTTCGGCCTTAGCCAGGTGACGAGAACCACACCAATCCAGTTTCCTGTTACATTCTAGTGCTAGGCCCAACAAACAACAGCTGGTCATGGAGAATCACGCTAAGCAAGCGAGCAATCCGTCCTCCACACATGCTCCCAAACAGCCACACTCATCGCAGTCCTTAATAGGCAGGCACCAGTTGACTCCCCGCCGCTTCCGTCCTGTCGCCATATACCGACCGAGCCGTCCTCCCAGAACTGTTGCTTCGCGCACCAGCGCCAACAGCGCTCAGGGATCACGCCCCCTATCGCTGCGGCGAAAACAAGTGAAATAATCACCAACTGCGACATAATCGCTTATACAAACAGTGATCCAATACTGTAAAATGCTTTTTTATTTCAGTCTCTGATCACAATATGCATTCTTTAGACGATGACCGGTTTCAGTCTGTAATGACAATCTTCAGACCTAAAATAAATAATGTCGCGGGTAAATCAAATGAGCTGAGTCGTGACACGGCTCACATACCTCTCCGTAGTTCTGACATGTCACGGCCCCTGAGCTCGGTGGTTTGTGGCTTATACTGACTGAAAGCAAAAATACCAGAGTACTGAAACTTAGGGAATACTTCTGTCTAGGTAACACATTTAAGTGATTAACATTGGACGACCACAGGTTAATGTTAAGCCACTGCAGATGTGAGACGCTGGTACATCAAAACTGGTGTAACCGCCAGAATGGTGATTTCAAGCATCCAAAAGTATATGCAGGTGCCGGACGTCAGTGTGGGATGGAGTACAACGCCTGTTGCATTTTGTTGGTCAGTACAGGATCGGTTAATTCTGTTTGTACATGACGCAATACTTTTCGTCCGATGATATCCCGTGTGTCCCCGATTGGAGACTGATCTGGTAGTCACCCAGGCCAGGGCAACATCTTGGCAATCTGTAAAGCGTGTTGGGTAACAACAGCGGAATGTGGGCGAGTTACCTTGTTGCGAAACACTGCCTGTTATGCTGATCATGAATGGCAGCACAACAGATCGAATCACCAGACATATACACTCTTGGAAATGGAAAAAAGAACACATTGACACCGGTGTGTCAGACCCACCATACTTGCTCCGGACACTGCGAGAGGGCTGTACAAGCAATGATCACACGCACGGCACAGCGGACACACCAGGAACCGCGGTGTTGGCCGTCGAATGGCGCTAGCTGCGCAGCATTTGTGCACCGCCGCCGTCAGTGTCAGCCAGTTTGCCGTGGCATACGGAGCTCCATCGCAGTCTTTAACACTGGTAGCATGCCGCGACAGCGTGGACGTGAACCGTATGTGCAGTTGACGGACTTTGAGCGAGGGCGTATAGTGGGCATGCGGGAGGCCGGGTGGACGTACCGCCGAATTGCTCAACACGTGGGGCGTGAGGTCTCCACAGTACATCGATGTTGTCACCAGTGGTCGGCGGCAGGTGCACGTGCCCGTCGACCTGGGACCGGACCGCAGCGACGCACGGATGCACGCCAAGACCGTAGGATCCTATGCAGTGCCGTAGGGGTCCGCACCGCCACTTCCCAGCAAATTAGGGACACTGTTGCTCCTGGGGTATCGGCGAGGACCATTCGCAACCGTCTCCATGAAGCTGGGCTACGGTCCCGCACACCGTTAGGCCGTCTTCCGCTCACGCCCCAACATCGTGCAGCCCGCCTCCAGTGGTGTCGCGACAGGCGTGAATGGAGGGACGAATGGAGACGTGTCGTCTTCAGCGATGAGAGTCGCTTCTGCCTTGGTGCCAATGATGGTCGTATGCGTGTTTGGCGCCGTACAGGTGAGCGCCACAATCAGGACTGCATACGACCGAGGCACACAGGGCCAACACCCGGCATCATGGTGTGGGGAGCGATCTCCTACACTGGCCGTACACCACTGGTGATCGTCGAGGGGACACTGAATAGTGCACGGTACATCCAAACCGTCATCGAACCCATCGTTCTACCATTCCTAGACCGGCAAGGGAACTTGCTGTTCCAACAGGACAATGCAGGTCCGCATATATCCCGTGCCACCCAACGTGCTCTAGAAGGTGTAAGTCAACTACCCTGGCCAGCAAGATCTCCGGATCTGTCCCCCATTGAGCATGTTTGGGACTGGATGAAGCGTCGTCTCACGCGGTCTGCGCGTCCAGCACGAACGCTGGTCCAACTGAGGCGCCAGGTGGAAATGGCATGGCAAGCCGTTCCACAGGACTACATCCAGCATCTCTACGATCGTCTCCATGGGAGAATAGCAGCCTGCATTGCTGCGAAAGGTGGATATACACTGTACTAGTGCCGACATTGTGCATGCTCTGTTGCCTGTGTCTATGTGCCTGTGGTTCTGTCAGTGTGATCATGTGATGTATCTGACCCCAGGAATGTGTCAATAAAGTTTCCCCTTCCTGGGACAATGAATTCACGGTGTTCTTATTTCAATTTCCAGGAGTGTAGATTTGCAGTCAGGGTGCTCGGGATAGGCAAGAGAGTGCTCCGACTGCCGTACGAAATACCACCACAGACCATAACCCCAGGTGTCGGTCCAGTGTGTCTTGCACACAGACACCACGGGTTGGTTGCAGGCGCTCAATTGGCCTCTTTCTAACCAACACGCGGTTATCACTGGCACCGGGGCAGAACTAACTTGCATCAGAAAACATAACAGACCACCGCCCTGCCCTCCAATGAGTTCTCGCCTGAAACCACAGAAGTCGCATATGGCGGTGATTTGGGTAAGATGATTGCACGCTACAGGGCGTTTAGGTTTGAGATGTCCTTGAATTATCAGAGTTGTGACACTTCGTTGTATCTTTGTGGTGCCAGCTGCTGCTCAAATTGCTACCGCAGATACAGTACATGCGCCACAGCCATATTCTGAACACGATGCTCTTCCCTCTCACAATGGAACCTCCCCATCGCACCCCCCTCAGATTTAGTTATAAGCTGGCACAGTGGATAGGCCTTGAAAAACTGAACACAGATTAATCGAGAAAATAGGAAGAAGTTGTGTGGAACTACGAAAAAAATAAGCAAAATATACAAACTGAGTAGTCCATGCGCAATATAGGCAACATAAAGGATAAGGTGAACTCAGGAGCGCCGTGGTCCCGTGGTTAGCGTGAGCAGCTGCGGAACGGGAGGTCCTTGGTTCACGCCTTCCATCGAATGAAAAGTTTAATTTATTTTATTTTATTTGTGATAATCACAACCACAAGAAAACCTAAACGTAGAAGGTAGAAGAATCTTTTTACCCATTCGCCAAGTGTACAAGTTAGGTGGGTCGACAACATATTCCTGTCATGTGACACACATCCCGTCACCAGTGTCGTATAGAATATATCAGACGTGTTTTCCTGTGGAGGAATCGGTTGACCTATGACCTTGCGATCAAATGTTTTCTGTTCCCATTGGAGAGGCACGTCCTTTCGTCTACTAATCGCAAGGTTTTGCTGTGCGGTCGCAAAACACAGACACTAAACTTACTACAGTGAACAGAGACGTCAATGAACGAACGGACAGATCATAACTTTGCGAAAATAAAATTTTCACTGGAGGGAAGGGTTGAATCAAGGACCTCTCGTTCGGCAGCTGCTCACGCTAACCACGGGACCACGGCGCTTCTGAGCTTACGCTTTCCTTGATGTTGCCTATCTTGCGCATGGACTACTCAGTTTGTATGTTTTGCTTATTTTTTTCATAGTTCCACACAACTTCTTCATTTTTTCTCGATTGATCTGTGTTCAGTTTTTCAAGGCATATCCACTGTGCCAACTTATAACTAAATCTGAGGGGGGTGCGATGGGGAGGTTCCCTTGTCAGTAGTTCCATGTGGACATCCCGAGCCCGGTCTTCGAGCGACCGTACATTTTCGTTAACACTGCTGCCAGTACAGTCGTACCTAGCCACCGGCAAGGTTGAATCACCTGAAGATGTCGGATAGTTGCTCCCAGGAAATATTGTGAAACTTGCACAATGTGACGCGGCGGCAAACCCGAGAAGACTATTTACAACTTATTTCTGGTTTAAAGTGGATGCTTTCAAAAGGAAAAGCGCACTGTAGAAGGAACAAATTCTGTCAAAAAACATAGACCAGTTCCTGACGCTCCCAGTCGTTAGAGAAATTGCTATGTTTGTGTGTATGATTTTGCCATGAAAGAATTACAAGGATAGTATTCTTAACATTTTTGAGGCCACTGCGAATCTTACGTCTGTTTTCGAACTTGTCTGGAGACCGATTGCTGTTTCAATTGGAAGCACCCTGTGTATATGCAAATGTTACTGTTGTGTCGGTAGCTGGGCCGACACCGTGAAGTTGAGATGGCTGAAAAGGCAAGCTAGACTAACGCAGACGGGCGTGATGTACTGGAACAGGATACGTAATTAATGTTAGGAAGAAAAGTACGGAGCAGGATTAATACTTATCTTTAATATCATTGTGGTACATCGATCTTGACGATACACAGGAGACTTTAAGTACAATCACTGTATGGCTAATGGCGCCTTGCTAGTTCGTAGCCATTAACTTAGCTGATGGCTATTCTGTCTCTCGGCTAATGAGAGAGAAAGGCTTCGTACATCTGGTCGGTAGCTAGGTTCTCGTACAACTGGGGCGAGTGCTCTCTCGTATCATGAGACCTGCCTTGGTGGTGGCGCTAGGTCTGCGATTACACAGTGGCGACACGCGGGTCCGACATGTACTAAATGGACCGCGGCCGATTTAAGCTACCACCTAGCAAGTGTGGTGTCTGGCGGTGACACCACATTCCTCCCCCGCAAATCGGCGAACGGTCGTGTGATAAGGCTTCCGCCCGCCGTGGGGAGGACCACATGTTGACGTATGCGATGAGGTGGGGAGCCTAACAACAGGCGAGGCTGTGCCACCCGCACCCGGCCATTCGGTCCGAGGGGAGCTAGGAAACGCCTGAAAAACTAGTCCAGGGTGCACGTCAACATGCGGTGTATGCGCCCGTAAAGAGACAGGAGGGACCGAAGGATCAACCTCCATTGCGTCGGGGTAGCCGACGCGCGATGACGTCATGTGGTCCGGAGCGGGCGGGAGTTCCATGGCGGAGGACAGCTGGTCACGGGAAGCGATCGGCGGCGCGTGACCCTGGGAGGCGCTTGGCGGCTGCAACGAAGCGTCGAATGCGGGCGGCGCCGGCGGGAGAACAAGCGGCGGCGGCGGCGGCTGCTGCTGCTGCGGCGGCGGCGGCGCGTCGCCATGGGGCAAAATGGAAGGCATCGTCGGTAACACCTGGGGATGAGGCGAGCCAGTAGATGGGTCCCCAGGGCGCTGACTGGACGGCACCGTCGCTGAAAGCAGACGGGGAGCGGCAGAACCCGAGCGACGACAGAGGCGCAGCTGATTGAGATGCCGACGCACCTCACCAGAGGCCCCCAAAACCAAATACATCGCGCGGCCGAGGCAGCGAAGAATGCGCCCTGCGAGCCAACGCCGTGAACCGCGATAGTTGCGATAAAATACAACGTCGCCTGGAGCAAAAGCAGGAGTCTGCCGCTGCACAGGAACCTGATGCGGCGGATGCAGCAAAGACATCAAGGTGCGATGAGGACGACCGTGGAGCAACTCAGCCGGCGAGCGACCATCTCGGGGCTGAGAGCGATACGAAGACAAAAAGAGCAACAATGCGTCCTCCCGAGAATGCGACTCTTTCAATTTCAACATCTGTGACTTGAAAGTCCGGACCAATCGTTCAGCGGCACCGTTGGACTGAGGCGAAAACGGCGCGGATGTCAGATGTTGAATACCATTGGCCTGGCAGAATGACCGAAATTCTGCGGACATGAATTGTGGGCCATTGTCGGAAACAATAGTCTGCGGAAGACCTTCAATGCAAAAGATAGCAGACAACGCTTGGATGGTGGCGGAGGACGTCGTGGAAGACATCCGGACAACAAAAGGAAAATTACTGAAGGCGTCGACCAGAACCAACCATCGAGCATTCCAGAATGGACCAGCAAAATCAATGTGCAAGCGTTGCCAAGGGGAAGTGGCTTTTGGGCCACGCAAAGACTTTCCGCGGCGGTGCGGACTGTTGTTCGGCACACGCCGGGCACGAAGAACACATATTCGTAATCGCAGCATCGATTCCGAACCAAGTACAGTGCTGACGAGCAAGTTGTTTCGTGCGCACTATACCCCAATGTCCTTGGTGAAGAAGCCGTAAAACAGAGGACTGTAACGAACGTGGGACCACGACTCTGGACTGATCATTATCAGAACGCAACAACAAAACACCACGTCGAACAAAAAGTCTCTCCTTGTGAGCAAAAAATCGGCGAACCAACGGATCCTCGATCCGAGACTTTGACAAAGGCCATTGCGTAGCAACAAAACGTAAAACAGTAGCAAGGACAGGGTCAGCAGCTGTGGCTGTAGCGACACGACGAAAATCAATCGGAAACGATTCGACCACTTCATCGGTTTCCGAATCAATGAACATGCAAGCAAGTTCGGAAGAATCGAATGCTTTATCCTCAGCAACAGGCAAACGGGACAACGCATCGGCGTTTCCGTGCTTAGCAGTGGACCGATACAAGATATCGTAGCGGTACTGCGAGAGGAAAATAGACCAGCGAATGAATTTCTGCGCTGTACGTGGAGGTACAGGCTTGGTCGGATGAAAAAGCGATGTCAAAGGTTTGTGGTCTGTGATGATGGTAAAGTGACGACCATACAAGAAATCATGGAACTTAGTAACACCAAACACGAGAGCCAAAGCTTCTTTCTCTATCTGTGAATAATTTCTTTGCGCAGACGAGAGCAATTTGGACGCAAAGGCAATAGGGCGATCATGCGAGCCAACTTTGTGCGCAAGCACAGCACCGATCCCGAAATCCGATGCATCTACCATCAACAAAAGGGGTTTCTGGGGATCGAATGGCGTAAGGCAAGTATTAGAAAGCAACGCCGATTTCAACTGGCGAAAGGCGCGTTCACATTCCGTCGTCCAGACGAACGGAACACCTTTACGGCGTAAGCGATGAAGCGGAGCTGAAATGGAAGAGGCATTGCGCACATATTTATTGTAATAATTAATTTTACCCAACACACTCTGTAGCTGTTTCACATTTTGAGGGGAAGGCAATTCTTGTATGGCACGGAGGTGCTCTGGACTCGGATGTATGCCTTGGGCATTAATGACATGTCCCAGGTATGGTAAGTCACGAGCAAAAAACACACATTTGTCCTTCCTCAAGCGAAGACCATTTTGCCGCAAGACCTGAAATAATGTTCGTAAGTTCGCAAGATGATCTTCTTCTGTCTGTCCGGAGATCACTATATCGTCCAGATAGTTTGCTGCAGTAGGGACCGACGCACAAATAGTTTGTAAATATTGCTGAAACAAGGCAGGGGCGGATGCACACCCGAATGGCAGTCTTTTGAAGCGGTACAATCCAAGATGCGTGTTAACCACCAATACGCGCTGGGATTCGTCGTCCACCGGTATTTGCAAGTACGCATCGGCTAGGTCCAACTTTGAAAAATATTTTCCCGGGCACAGTTTAGCAAAAAGATCTTCCGGGCGGGGCAAAGGAAAAGTAGCAGTCACTAGCTGTGGATTCACTGTGGCCTTGAAGTCCACGCAAAGTCTCAATTTTCCGGAAGGTTTTGGCAAAATTACTAAGGGTGAGGCCCAGAGAGAAGCTTGCACACGTTCAATTACACCCTGTGATTCGAGATCGTGTAACGTTCTTGCGACCTCATCACGCAATGCGTGGGGAACATTGCGCGCCCTGAAAAATTTCGGTTGCGCGTTTACCTTCAGTTCTAAATGTGCTTCATAGTTTTTAGCGCAACCTAAGCCCGGTGCAAAAATGTCTGCAAATTCGTCACACAGCCGAGAAACACTGTCTGTAAGCACAGTCTGATTCACTGATAGGACCTGATTTACAATAGACATGTTAAACAACTGAAATAAATCTAGACCAAACAAGTTCACTGCAGAAGAAGAACGAAGAACGTAAAATGACACAAGTTTTGTTTGTCCCTTGTATGTTGCAAGAAGGCTGCACTGTCCTAACACAGGAATTTTCTGTCCGGAATATGTAGTTAGCTTAACATTTGCGGAACGCAACGGAGGTTTGCCCAGTTGTTTGTATGTGTCATGATTGAGCAATGAAACTGCAGCTCCGGTATCGAGCTGGAATGGTATCACTTTGCCTTCAAAGTCTAAGTCCACAAAAAGTTTATTGTCCTGCTGACGACAAGAGCGACTGTTGTGTGCAATTGGAACAGACACTGGTACAGAATCACTTGCTAATTGACGTGATTTCCGGCGACGTCGACGCACAGGTTTTGTGGGACGATCACAGTTACTGTTAGAGAAAGTGTCACTGGACGAAGTGGAATTAACGACATGAATGTCCATAGGCGAAGGTCCACGAGCCTGAGTGTCCTTGGTTCGATTCCGGCGCGAAGCAAAGGGCCTGGAATGATTGTGATTGTCTGATCTGAGCTTTTTCTGGCAAACACATTGAACATGTCCTTTCTTATTGCAGAAAAAGCAAATAGCTTGGCGTGACGGGCAATGTTCACGCGAATGTCTAGTAGCACACCGCGGGCACGATTTCACTACATTTGTGGGCTGGCGCGGCACACGTGGCTTAGCGCGCGGCGGCAGCTGTGCGGACGTGCGCGAGGCCCGGTTACCGGGCCGCGCAGCGCGTCCAGCGGGCCGGTTAATGTTACACACGGCTGGCGAAGTTTCAAAAGATTCCTGAGCACAGTCAAGTGTGTCCTGTCTATCCAATATGTCTATCACTTGTTGAAGGGAGGGATTAACTAGTTTCAAAATTTGCTCCCATATGCGAACATCAGAAACGTTCTGTGCAATTGCATCCCGCACCATTGTATCTGAATAAGAAAGACCACAGTCACATTCAAAGGCACAGTCCCTAGTAAGTCCTTGCAATGTTGCTACCCACTCCCTATTAGTTTGACCGGCCGTACGTTTTGTACGAAAGAACGTATACCGTTTTGCAACCACATTAACTGTTTCTTTGAAATAGGCATCTAATGCAGACAAAATTTCCTCGTAGGACAGAGTTGCTACGTCTCGTCGGGGAAACAATTTCACTATCACACGGTATGTGGACACACCGACACAAGAAAGCAAAAACGGCTGCCGCTCTTTACCTTGAATTCTGTAGGCTGCTAGATGAAAGTTGAACTGGCTAGACCATTCGTGCCAGGTCTCATCGGCTGCCACGTATGGTCGAAAGGGAGGTGCAACAGCGTTTAGTGGCAGCGGTAGCGAAGAAGCGGCGGCGGCCGCATCGGTGTGAATGGTACGTTGACCCTGGACGAGCTGTCCAAGGGCATCCAATAACGCCTGCGTCTGCTGATTCTGCAAGCGATAAAATTCGGACAGTACATCTGGAGAATGTGGCGAAGCCATGACACAATTAAATGTAAGCAATCAGAAACAACTCTTTTCCCTCGTCGCCAATGTTGTGTCGGTAGCTGGGCCGACACCGTGAAGTTGAGATGGCTGAAAAGGCAAGCTAGACTAACGCAGACGGGCGTGATGTACTGGAACAGGATACGTAATTAATGTTAGGAAGAAAAGTACGGAGCAGGATTAATACTTATCTTTAATATCATTGTGGTACATCGATCTTGACGATACACAGGAGACTTTAAGTACAATCACTGTATGGCTAATGGCGCCTTGCTAGTTCGTAGCCATTAACTTAGCTGATGGCTATTCTGTCTCTCGGCTAATGAGAGAGAAAGGCTTCGTACATCTGGTCGGTAGCTAGGTTCTCGTACAACTGGGGCGAGTGCTCTCTCGTATCACGAGACCTGCCTTGGTGGTGGCGCTAGGTCTGCGATTACACAGTGGCGACACGCGGGTCCGACATGTACTAAATGGACCGCGGCCGATTTAAGCTACCACCTAGCAAGTGTGGTGTCTGGCGGTGACACCACAGTTACTGCCTGATCTGCAGTTCAACCCTCGTTTTAAAGATAACTCATTTTCTAAATTAAAACTGTCCAGGACATCTACATCGTTTTTTCCCAGGAAAAGTTTCCACATTTGCAACATATTTCGGTCATATTATGTGTCTGAAAGGTTCCTGTTTTCGATTATGAAATTAAATAATTCACCATTACTTGGGAACCTGAGTGCGAAAATCTGTAAAATTGTCTCCGGCTGTATGTATGCCGACGTTCTGTACCAGATAAAAATTATACCTCCATTGCGTCCAAAATATTTAAGTGATACCGAAAATTTGTTTCATTTGTGATCTATGTTGTTGAGAAATATGAAACCAAGTCATACGCAGTAAGATTGTATTGCCGTTTAAATATGGCGCGTTCGCCGTTTACGCCTCTTCTCCCTCTTGCCTACCAGAAAGCGTGACGTGGCTGTGGGGAAGTGTGCGGTCCCACTGAGCACCATGGCATGCGGGCCAAGACACGGCTCATGAGCCGAATTCTTGGTCACCCCTGATTTAACGCATTAACTCATTTATAAATCAATCAGATGTCTGATGCTGCTTAGTACATGAGCGCTCGATTCTTTGAAGAATAAGCGATTTCCTGGTTTGGCGCAAAACACGATCACCTCTGGTCCGCGTACCTAGTAATTTAGACATCACACACATGACTTGTTAATTCTGGTGTGCCCCCTCTTCCAAGTTCCGCAACGGCATCTTTCAACAAGATAACGTTGCCTGGATACAGAAAGCGCTCGACTGTTGTTGTATGTCGCACGTTCTCGTGATCTGTTATGGTTCAAATGGTTCAAATGTCTCTGAGCACTATGGGACTTAACATCTATGGTCATCAGTCCCCTAGAACTTAGAACTACTTCAACCTAACTAACCTAAGGGCATCACACAACACCCAGTCATCACGGATCTGTTATGCAATGACAATATCTTGTCGCGGGTTACCAAGAGATTGGGACGCCACCACTCGCCAGCCACTAGGATTGACGAATTCTGGCAAAGAGTTTACTCAAAACAGAATGACGCATTTATCATATGAGCTCAATACTAACTGATGCCCTGCTGGGTTAGAGCCATTGCTGGCGCCCGATATGGCAGATCTGTGAGCTACATTTGACATCCTGTCACCCTGCGATCACTAACAAATGTAATCGTGAATTCCTCCTACATACGGTGTACGCACAGTAAGTAAAAATTCTTTATCGGTATTACGAGGGCAAGTCAAAAATTATCTACACTTTTCATTCTACAGTTTATTAACATGAAGCTAGGGGTATGCGATTCCCATCATTTTTCTACATAATCTCCCTCCTTCTCAATGCACATGGCCCAACGTTCAACGAGCTTATGTATGCCTTCCAAATAAAAGGTTTTCGGTTGGGCGTGAAGCCATTTTCGCTTCGTTCGTCCACGTCTGAGGCAAATCGGCGACCACGCAAAGCATCCTTGAATGGCCGCAACAAGTGAAAGTCACCTGGAGAAAAGTCTGGGCTGTAGGTTATAATACAATTTCATCTTGTTGATGGTTTCCATAGTGTGACGGGGGCCATGTGTGGCCTGCATTCCCATGCAACAACACCACCTTCTTCGACAGCAAATCTCGGGATTTGGTGCGAATTGCTGGCTTCAGCTTCTTTTCCAACAATTCGCTATACGCCGCACTGTTGATGGTCGTTCCCTTTTCAGTAAACTCTGCCAGTATGGTCTGCTGTGAGTCCCAGAACACGTTTAACTTAACCTTTCCTGCGGATGGCCCCGTCTCGAATTTTTTCCTCTTCGGCGATCCAGGGTGTTTCCACTGTATACTCTGGCGCTTTGACTCAGGCTCGTAGTGATGCACCCATGTTTCATCTCCGTTGACAGTTCTGCACAAAGATACATCATGTTCATTGTTGAAACGAGTGAATAGGCGTTGACAGACCCTAACACGGGTGAGTTTATGGCCGTCGGTAAGCTTTCTTGGTAACCACCGTGCACAGACCTTACTCAAAACCGAGCTCGTCGTGAATGATGTGATGGGTGGAGCCATGGCTGATGTTCAAAGCGGATGCTACCTCATCGACAGTGAT
Source organism: Schistocerca piceifrons (assembly GCF_021461385.2). Taxonomy (NCBI): domain Eukaryota; kingdom Metazoa; phylum Arthropoda; class Insecta; order Orthoptera; family Acrididae; genus Schistocerca; species Schistocerca piceifrons. The sequence continues at coordinate 240,005,403 of NC_060138.1, forward strand.
TCGCCTATTCGCCAGAACCATCTCTCGAGCTTGCTGAATGTTGTCATCTGTAGTGGAGGCTGATGGTGATCCCGCTTCCTTTTCATGCGTTACACTTGTTCGACCACTTTTAAACATCTCTATCCACAAAGGCACTGTCTTACGTGATAGTGCACTTCTCCCATATTGCGGTGATAGTCTGCGATGAATGTCTGCCCTTTGATACACTCCTCCGACCAGAGGAATCGGAACACCGCTCGTTGTTCCTCGTTGGTACACACTTCTACTGGAGCTGCCATGCTATATCTGCAGGAGAAGGAAGAACAATGGCGGAAATAAGATCAAACTGTCACAGCTTTACCAACAACAGTATAACAATTACATGTGCGAGGACAGAAGATAAAGTGCCCAATGTAACAAACATTAAGGCAAAAGTATAGATAATGTTTGACTTGCCCTCGTAGTGTTATTTGCAAAGACGAAAGACGAATGCTTTTTTTTTTCAGTACGACTGGAGGCGACAAATTTGCACTCGATACAGCAAGCTACGAACAGTGTCTTTATTTTTAGAGGCAATCTGAATAAACACACTGACACGAACAATTAGGGACTAGCAGGCTGTGTTTTGTTGCACGCACTCCGGGTATTGACTCCACTCTACTGCCATCGGCTGTTGAATCGGCGCCATTGTCCGTCTCGCTTCGTATAAAAATAGTTACATTTTCCTGGGAGCCGACCGCTGCTGGTGTTTCACTAATACGGTTTATCCAGTGGACTTGCGACGACAGGGCGAGCTAATGGCGCAGTAATTCAGCCACACGACAGAGCCGTACAAACGAGCTACATAGCGCAAATGTAAATGAGGTGCTGCGTTACAGTGTCCGGACGGGTGACAAACGTGGCGGACGTGGGTGTGTTAGATATGCAGTGCGAACACACAAAGGGGAGAAAGTAGTTAAAAGATTGTCGTGGGAGGTGAATAAATATACGACCATAGAAAAATAATACCGGTACTTCACAGTCTTCTCACGCAATGAAATCTTCAACTGAAACAACTGTTGTGCTGAAACTGAGTTAAAGAATGGTAAGTATTGCTTCCACTCACTACACGGCATTTTTCCACTGGAATTTTGGCCTGAGAGTTGGACATGAAGCAGGTAGCGCAATTTTTTTGTCGTTATTTTATTGTTGTAGGTAATACTTACACAAGCTTCACAAACAATCCACACAAAAACGCGGGCGCTCGGTGATGTTCAGCTGTACACTACGTCACACCGTTCTTTATTTTCTCTTACTTCTCAGTCACATAACGTACTGTCCTTGCATATATATATTCTGCATGAAAAGTTAATTCTTCTGGATGATACGTGGAATTTACCGGTATTACGGAAAATGTGGAAGGGAGGACCCACCAGTGTAACTTTCTTTTCACACATCTACATCTACATGGATATTCTGCAAATCACACTTAAGTGCCTGGCAGAGGGTTCATCCAACCACCTTCACAGTTCTCTATTATTCCAATCTCGCGTAGTACGCGGAAAGAACGAACATCTATATCTTTCCGTATGAGCTCTGATTTCCTTTATTTTGTCATGGTGATCTTTTCTCCCTATGTAGGTCGGTGTCAACAAAATTGTTTTGGCTTTGGGAGGAGAAAGTTGGCGACTGGAATTTCGTGAGAAGATTCCCTCGCGACGAAAAACGCTTTTTTTTTTAATGATGTCCAGCTCAAATTCTGTATCATTTCAGTGGCACTCTCTCCCATATTTCGCGATAATACAAAACGTGCAGCCTTTCTTTGAACTTTTTCTATGTACTCCGTCAATCCTGTCTGGTAAGAGTCCCACACCGCGCAGCAGTATTCTAAAACAGGACGGACAGGCCTACTGTAGGCAGTCACATTAGTAGATCTGTTACATTTTCTAAGTATCCTGCCAATAAAACGCAGTCTTTGGTTAGCCTTCCCCACAACATTTTCTATGTGTTTCTTCCAATTTACGTTGTTCGTAATTGTAATTCTTAGGTATTCAGTGGAATTTACGCCTTTTAGATTTGAGTGATTTATCGTGTAACCAGAGTTTAACGAACTACTTTTAGCACTCATGTGGATTACCTCACACTTTTCGTTATTTAGGGTCAGCTGCCAATTTTCGCACAATTCAGATATATTTCCTAAATCGCTTTGCAATTTGTTTTTATCTTCAGATGACACAACCTGTTTATGTAACAAAATATAATCATTAATTTGTTTCCTTTATAGATTAAGAAAATTGTGAAATGAATAAGCTTTTACAAAAGAAATCAAAACAAGAACAACATGACAATAATTACAAGGGCCCACACCTGCAGCCTGCCTGTTAACAGGTGAAACAGCGGTGTTTACTACTGCACTGGACACAGTCTCTGTCATTAAATGCCCTTCTGCGACGTATGAAACCATATAAGCAATATTGATGACAAGATTGTTTCAATTACTCAAAAAAATGACGTAATTTTTTTTATTTGGAAACTAAATTTCGAAAGATTCGGGGTTAAGATGCGCACCTGTGCTTAAAGGTTGAACAAATTAGGATATAATTATGACAATGACAAGGCTTGCTCCAAAGCGAGTAACCTTTTCATTTCAATCAGCAACTAGGTGGGACTGGATCCCAACCCGAACCTTTGGCAGTCTTATTCTGACTAAATCACTGGTGACAGTTGGCAGTTAATACGTCAAAAGCTAAATTTCTTCTCAGTTATGAAAGCCGCTCTGAAGGAACGTTTTAAAACATTACGTATGAGCACTTATTACAAGAGAACTCACTTGGTGGAACCACAAGATCTAGTTAAAAATACACCAATAATGACCCGGTCCCCCAAAGACAGGAACGCACAACTTAGTACAATAGTTAGTTCATATTATCTCAAATACAATTACAATCAAGGAATTGAACTGGTTAACATCTAAATCTAACCACAAGACCCCTGTTTGTTTAACGGCAACCTGTGCTTTGGAACAATTGTTCCGACTGTGTTCCGACCAGGAGCTGATTCATTAAAGCATTGATGATTGAGTATGAACTAGAAAGGAGGGGAAATATAATATCAGAATGAATTTTCAAACGACAACTAGTGTCTAGCAGAATACTACGGTCTATATTTACGACCAAAGAGCCGACCGGTTGAAACTCTGAGGGTCGGGTACAAACCAGAAAATAATAAAGAAACGCAATATAGTTACGGGGCAAAGTTTTAAACGACAGAAAGTGTCTTCGTACAACACTACGGCCTACATTTACGACCAAAAACTGGTACAAATGGCTCTAAACATTATTGGACTTAACATCTAAGGTCATCAGTCCCGTAGACTTAGAACTACCTAAACCTAACTAACTAATGACATTACACACATCCATTCCCGAGGCAGGATTCGAACCGCAGCAGCAGCACGGTTCCGAACTGAACCGCTAGAACCGCCCGGGCACACCGGCCGGCTTTACGACCAAAGAGCCGTCCGAGTAAAACTCTGAGGGTCGGTTCCAAATCAGAAAATAATTAGGACGCCGGGTAGACAATGACACCAATCACCATGAGGATTACAAGATGCTACTCCCCTTTATCGACAAGCAGCTCCAGGATCCACGGTACGTCAGGTAGACAATGACACCAATCACCATGAGGATTACAACATGTTACTCCCCTTTATCAACAAGCAGCTCCAGGATCCACGGTACGTCGCGGCGATTGCTGAGTGACAGCCAGGTAGAAGGGGGCAGCCGGGCCACGAGCGGTCGTCCGTGAACCAACCTACAGGATGTTGGCCTGCTGCTTGTAGTCGATGCTGAACCCGCTGAAGTACTCCAGTATCCTTCCTCTGCGCAGGCCGTCCTTGCATAGCTCGTGGCTTCGGCGGACCTTGTGACCGCCTATTGTCGCGTCGCTAACGCCAATCCCCAAACTTGGTGTCTCTTTTCTCGGGACAGCGAACCCTTATATACACCGGCAAGCAAAGAGGTTGTGAGGACGCAACTCACAGATAGCAACTCTTCCTCGTAGATGTTGGCAACGGGGCCGTAAGAAGGATAGTCGATACTACCCTTCAGCTAGTGGCGCCAGACAGAACAGTCTACTAACTCATTCACAATGTTGTTCAAAAGCGCTTCTCACTTTAAATCGGATTCAGCATAGACTCAAAATTAATATTAAGGACAGGCTGATACAACTTGAACTTGTGACTTGATGATGATGGTGGTGGTGATGATCATGATAATGACGATGAAAGCTTTTTACATCGCACTCTTTTCACAGACGAGATGACATGTCAAGTTACTGAGTGTCATTCGGCCTTTAGGTTTCGCAGCTACTAATATGTATCCAAATAGCATTCGTCGTGTCTTAAAGATAAATACTCGTATTCCGTGTCATGTACCCTTCTGAAATCAGATATTGGGTTGCAAGGCGTTCCCAAGAACAATTTAGCAATGATGAGGAGTACAATGAAGTTTAACAGAATCAGTGTGAAAAGAAGTGGGATACTGAATTGAATTCCTGGTGAATTATAAGACGCATCTTAACTTCACTAAGTATGTGAGTAATGCCATAAGGAATACCAGGGTAGACAGTCAAGTTGCAGAAGAATGGACATCTCTAAAAACGGCAGTCACAGATGTTGGGCACACAAACATAGGTACAAGGAAGATAACTGCGAAGAGACCCTGGGTAACAGAAGAAATAATTCAACTGATCTACTAAAGAAGGAAGTACAGAAATGTTCAGGGATAAACAGAAATGCAACATTATATACCGCTTAGGAATGAAATGAAGAGGAAGTGCAGACCAGCGAAGGGAAAAAAATATGTGAAGATCAAAAAAGAATTGATCCGGACTGACTCAGCATATAGACAATTCACAACAACCTTCCGCTTAGTAGGATGAATCTGGAATTAGGTGTCAAATTTTTCACAGTGATTAACGATGATGGGTAGTTGATGACTGGATGTCGCGCTCTACTGTAACTCTCATCGAATTTTCCGACTTCATCGAGCAGTCTGTTAATTCCCAGGTCAATTTTCAAATCAGTTATTGCAGTTTGTCATGAAGTTCTGCCAAATAGGTTTTCATGCTTCTATAAGCTTCCCAAGATTCCCAGTTCGTTTTGCCCAACGCTTCCGTTCTACTGTGTGTTCATTAGGTTCAATCATGAACTTACTATTGATTTGTTGCTTCCTCTATTATTCTTTCTTTAAATTCGAACTCTTGCAGCTCGTTATCTCTTTTTAAACACCTTTCCGGTCCCAAAATCCATTGTTACCCAATTATTTTCTTGCCAATTTGTTCTAATCTATGCTTGAACTTGTCAGCATCAAGATCAGCAATTCATATTCTTCCCCTGTCGTCTTCGTGACCAGTAAAATTTTGCATCTCACCAGGATAGTTCTGGTTCCAGAAGATCCTGCTATCTGCTCATGGGATAAATCGGCACTTGAGCCTATAATTCGTGGAAACTACGAGCATACACACACACACACACACACACACACGAGAGAAGGAAACATAGTAGGAGAATATGGATTGGGGGGAAGAAATGAAAGAGGAATCCGCCTTGTAGAATTTTGCGCAGAGCATAACTTAATCATAGCTAACACTTGGTTCAAGAATCATAAAAGAAGGTTGTATACCTGGAAGAATCCTGGCGATACTAAAAGGTATCAGATAGATTATATAATGGTAAGACAGAGATTTAGGAACCAGGTTTTAAATTGTAAGACATTTCCAGGGGCAGATGTGGATTCTGACCACAACCTATTGGTTCTGAACTGCAGATTGAAACTGAAGAATCTGCGAAAAGGTGGGAATCTAAGGAGATGGGACCTGGATAAACTGAAAGAACCAGAGGTTGTAGAGAGTTTCAGGCAGAGCATAAGGGAACAATTGACAGGAATGGGGGAAAGAAATACAGTAGAAGAAGAATGGGTAGCTTTGAGGGATGAAGTAGTAAAGGCAGCAGAGGATCAAATAGGTAAAAAGACGAGGGCTAGTAGAAATCCTTGGGTAACAGAAGAAATATTGAATTTAATTGATGAAAGGAGAAAATATAAAAATGCAATAAATGAAGCAGGCAAAAATGAATACAAACGTCTCAAAATTGAGATCGACAGGAAGTGCAAAATGGCTAAGCAGGGATGGCTGGAGGACAAATGTAAGGATGTAGAGGCTTGTCTCAATAGGGGTAAGATAGATACTGCCTACAGGAAAATTAAAGAGACCTTTGGAGAGAAGAGAACCACTTGTATGAATATCAAGAGCTCAGATGGCAACCCAGTTCTAAGCAAAGAACGGAAGGCAGAAAGGTGGAAGGAGTATATAGAGGGTTTATACAAGAGCGATGTACTTGAGGACAATATTATGGAAATGGAAGAGGACGTAGATGAAGACGAAATGGGAGATAAGATACTGCGTGAAGAGTTTGACAGAGCACTGACAGATCTGAGTCGAAACAAGGCCCCGGGAGTAGACAACATTCCATTAGAACTACTGATCGCCTTGGGAGAGCCAGCCATGACAAAACTCTACCATCTGGTGAGCAAGATGTTTGTACAGGCGAAATACCCTCAGACTTCAAGAAGAATATAATAATTCCAATCCCAAAGAAAGCAGGTGTTGACAGATGTGAAAATTACCGAACTATCAGTTTAATAAGTCACAGCTGCAAAATACTAACACGAATTCTTTACAGACGAATGGAAAAACTGGTAGAAGCGGACCTCGGGGAAGATCAGTTTGGATTCCGTAGAAATGTTGGAACACGTGAGGCAATACTAACCTTACGACATATCTTAGAAGAAAGATTAAGAAAAGGCAAACCTACGTTTCTAGCATTTGTAGACTTAGAGAAAGCTTTTGACAATGTTAACTGGAATACTCTCTTTCAAATTCTGAAGGTGGCAGGTATAAAATACAGGGAGCGAAAGGCTATTTACAATTTGTACAGAAATCAGATGGCAGTTATAAGAGTCGAGGGGCATGAAAGGGAAGCAGTGGTTGGGAAAGGAGTGAGACAGGGTTGTAGCCTCTCCCCGATGTTATTCAATCTGTATATTGAGCAAGCAGTGAAGTAAACAAAAGAAAAATTCGGAGTAGGTATTAAAATTCATGGAGAAGAAGTAAAAACTTTGAGGTTCGCCGATGACATTGTAATTCTGTCAGAGACAGCAAAGGACTTGGAAGAGCAGTTGAACGGAATGGACAGTGTCTTGAAAGGAGGATATAAGATGAATATCAACAAAAGCAAAACGAGGATAATGGAATGTAGTCAAATTAAATCGGGTGATGCTGAGGGAATTAGATTAGGAAATGAGACACTTAAAGTAGTAAAGGAGTTTTGCTATTTAGGGAGTAAAATAACTGATGATGGTCGAAGTAGAGAGGATATAAAATGTAGACTGGCAATGGCAAGGAAATCGTTTCTGAAGAAGAGAAATTTGTTAACATCGAGTATAGATTTAAGTGTCAGGAAGTCGTTTCTGAAAGTGTTTGTATGGAGTGTAGCCATGTATGGAAGTGAAACATGGGCGATAACTAGTTCGGACAAGAAGAGAATAGAAGCTTTCGAAATGTGGTGCTACAGAAGAATGCTGAAGATAAGGTGGGTAGATCACGTAACTAATGAGGAGGTATTGAATAGGATTGGGGAGAAGAGAAGTTTGTGGCACAACTTGACTAGAAGAAGGGATCGGTTGGTAGGGCATGTTTTGAGGCATCAAGGGATCACAAATTTAGCATTGGAGGGCAGCGTGGAGGGTAAAAATCGTAGAGGGAGACCAAGAGATGAATACACTAAGCAGATTCAGAAGGATGTAGGTTGCAGTAGGTACTGGGAGATGAAGAAGCGTGCACAGGATAGAGTAGCATGGAGAGCTGCATCAAACCAGTCTCAGGACTGAAGACCACAACAACAACAACAACAACAACACACACACACACACACACACACACACACACGTGTGCCACAAAGGAGAGGCGCTCTAATTTTTATTTCCTAATTTTTGAAGAGGTACCATGTGTTATTTCGTGTTATTTCCGCTTCTGTCGCTGATTATTGTTGCTGTGGACTGAATTCTTTCTTTTTAATTACCAGTAATAGGCTGTACTCCTGAGAGTCTCTCCATGCACAAAAAGAGAGATAATTTCTAATTGTAAGGTGTTGAGAAGGAAACCCATAGCTAAGCCATGTGACTCCTTTTGAAGGATGGCATTAACTTGGTAATAGTTCCGTTTTATACACGATTAAGGAGTAAAGATGATTTTGTGTAATGGAGTGGGATTTTCGTTAAATCTGAGCAAAATATCAATTATTCGTGTCTCTAGTAATCAACAGTGAGTCATAAATAATGAGACCACTGGATGAGCTGCTGACTGTTAGCTTCTCTTTGAACGAGTTCACAGCGTATTTTATAGATGTGGTGCCTACAGCTCATACATATTTCAAAAAAATTCATATTCCAAAACTACCAAGAATTTCTGTTAAATAAATCCTTACCAATACTGCATTCGATCGTCTGATCGTCTTCGGTATCATACAGTTGCATCATACAGTTCACAGCGTATTTTATAGATGTGGTGCCTACAGCTCATACATATTTCAAAAAAATTCATATTCCAAAACTACCAAGAATTTCTGTTAAATAAATCCTTACCAATACTGCATTCGATCGTCTGATCGTCTTCGGTATCATACAGTTGCATTATAACAGCTTGTAGAGCAACGTTCTTACTAGGGCGCCCAATAAAATAAAAATACCTAGTCAAAAGTAAAATGCATTCATTTCGACTATATACTGACTTTTATAATTTACGGGAGTGAATCAACATGGCTTTCATTTTAGTTGAAGCCAAGAAAAGAATGTTCCAAGCACACTGTCATAAATATTTTGTGGTACCTGAAGAAGATCGGATGGTCGAAACCGGTAGTTAACAAAGATATTTATGAGCAGCTCTTGGCGGTTTTGAAATATGACTTTTTCATATTTTACAGTGATTTTCACTTGTTAGTTGTAGACTGTTGTTGAATCTTTAGTTATTGAAATTGAGAGCTGGTTAACTTTACTAACGTAATAAATTTTGTTCAGTATCATTACGCCGTTTGATTTATTAACTTTTGCAGCTATCACCTCATTAGAAACTAGTATCTTCTTTAAACAGCACAGCATGTATCCTCCATGGCAAGAGTTCAAGTCCTGTATACTATATTAAAACGCCTCAAATGCTGAACTAAATAAATACTTTATGCGGCAACGTTAATGTAATCTCAAAAAGGTGTTAAATGGATACCGAAAACTGCTGCCATTAAATATTATGTTACACAAAATGTATCCACATACGTACATAAAGTCTTAACTTCGTTATTCAGAAAGCTTAACTCTATTTAAGTGCTCTTAGAAACGTGCAACAGTAATTGCTCGATAGGTGTTCATATTGTGGTATGTCCGTTTCTTGTGGTAACATCTCCAGCGCTAAAAAATCTAATTGCAGTTATGATTAGATACTTACGGTGTCTGACAGTCCCACCTCATTTTTCAAATGATAAATGAGCGTCCCTTTTCTCCTGGATTTGCCAGCGTTCTTCCCTGGACGTTTGGTTGGAATTACGTCCACAAGGTTGATAACGTAAACCTTCCTCTGATCCCATGACATCGTTTCCCAAAATGTGTTAAATACTGCCTGCCTATCATCAGCAGAAAACTGATGATACTTCATTTGAACAGATTTCTGGCACATCTTCGAAGTACATATTAGACCAAAATTTCGTGCCTCTCTTGGAGTATCGTGAGTGATTTTTCCAATTCGACTTCTTTTGTATCCAATATACGCCTGTCCACGCATTCTCAGAATTTTATTGGCATTTTTCTTCCAATCTTCAGGATGTGGTTTAGATTTCCTGTCACTGCTTATGTCACCATAAAATTCTTGGCCTTCACTGTCAGCATCATTATTGCTCCCGTGATCTTCCCATAATTTACCCAGAGTGTTTGGCAAACAATGAGCACCATCGCATAGCAATGAGTGTGATGTACTGTCGTCTGTGACTGTGGTTTCATTTTTAACATTGTTGGATACAGCCACTGAAGTTTCTAGATGGAAAAATATTTATAAATTAATTTAAGCAGACAAACATGAAACTCAAATTCATGTATTTATGAGAACGACGGCATCAGTAATAATATTAGCAATAATATCAAGAAAATTTACGTGCGTCATTAGATGCAGAAACAGTAACCGAGAATCCCATATACGAAATTAATTCTTCTTTGGTAAATGTAACATCAGCGTTACGACGTTTCTCGCCTGTTCTTTGTTCTGCATTTACGGGAGATCCTACAAGAAAGTGGACAGTCTAGAAATCTTTGGCAGAAATGAATAAAGCACAGAACGAGTGAAGTGGGGGCGTTCTGATTTATATCACAATAAGACACTTGCGGTGCTACTAACATTCAAAGGTGAATAATAAAACAATTTTCTTACCGCTGTCAGTCACTCTCAGGTGAACGACTCTCCGTTTTCATAAGCTGATTTCAGCTGAGAAACAATTTCTTCTTCAGTAAAAAGAACGTCATCTATATCGCTGTCCATTATCACGAATGAAGCTACAGGCATGGAACCACTTTTGAGCACTGTTAAATACGTACGCGAGAGAAGATGGTGGTCATGCACTTCTCTCGTTCATAGGTCTGCGACGAACTTTACCTACCTCAGTACATCACAAGAAGCAATTAATTACATAGTGTTTCACGAAGTTATGGCTTGGCTCTGAGCACTATGGGACTTAACATCTGTGGTCATCAGTCCCCTAGAACTTAGAACTACTTAAACCTAACTAACCTAAGGACATCACACACATCCATGCCCGAGGCAGGATTCGAACCTGCGACCGTAGCAGTCCCGCGGTTCCGGACTGAGCGCCTAGAACCGCTAGACCACCGCGGCCGGCTCACGAAGTTATAGCGACCCTCTGCAGCGCGCCTTATGAATCACTCGCGACGCAAGGCGCAGACAATGCCGGGGAAGGGGGGGGGGGGGAGGTTGCTTGTGTCCATTAATGTGTGTTACCACTACATGAAACACAGATATAAGTTATCAGTAACCCACTACATGACACACAGATATAAGTTATCAGTAACAGAAGAAACTCATATGAGCGGGCCGGCCGCGGTGGCCGAGCAGTTCTAGGCGCTTCAGTCCGGAACCGCGCGACTGCTACGGTCGCAGGTTCGAATCCTGCCTCGGGCATGGATGTGTGTGATGTCCTTAGGTTAGTTAGGTTTAAGTAGTTCTAAGTTCTAGGGGACTGATGATCGCAGCTGTTAAGTCCCATAGTGCTCAGAGCCATTTGAACCTTCATATGAGCGGAATCTACACTCATACCTGCTCGCTATTCTACACTGCTAGAAGAAGAATTGACTCTTAGTCATCCTGTGAGGCAGCTGTAGCGTTCTACATCCACGTCATACTCAGCAAGCCACCTCTTAGTGGCAAGGGTCTTTTCTGTCACCAACCGAGCCGTCCAACCCTCCTCCACTCGCGAATAGCGCTTGGGAAGTATGATTGGCGGTAGGCCTCTATATTGGCTCTAATTTCTTGAACTTTCTCCTCGTGGTCATCAAGCGAGACGTATGTGGGGGAAGTAATATGTTGTCCATCTCTCTCTGGAAAGAAAACTTTCTCCACCACGATCACTGCCCGCTTCTCATTTTGCAGACAGACTATTCCTCCTCAGCGTTTCATGACCACTTCTCTTACGTGATCAGACAAAATAACTGCATTGAGCTAGTGTTTATATTGTGTAATCACTTTCAGTTTATGACATGAATAGTTACTTGCGTTTATTAAGTGAGCTTCTATGTAAAATATGTTTCTATAACAATGACTGAGAAGCGTATAATTTGAAAGTGTAATTTTGTCAGTGACTTTTGTAGTACTGATGCGAAAGGGACTGCATGGGTAAATGTGGAATCTTGCTGTTGTTTGTGCTTGACAGTGTATTGTAAAATTGTGTACTTGTATTGAATTAAAGAATGACCAGAAAGTTCTTGCACTTCTTTCACCATTAATTGTGTTACTGGCAGACAGCCTCAATTTCTTGCATTCAGGAATTTCTGGTACTTGCAGAGTGGACATCACTGACGGGAGTCACTCACCACGTACCCACAGTATATCTTCCAATATGGGTGTCAGTCTGTCTGATGGACTGCGATTGGCCAAGTACCAGTCTGGAACAGTAATCTGCTGTAATGTACTACTTCACTTGTGTTAAAATATCTGAAGTTCCATTACATCTAGGTTACCCCCTTCTGTTGCAGAGGGACACAATTTAAGCCCCTGGCCATGTCCAGATGTTGAGTGTGGGCTGATGCGTTTGATACCGCTCTTGCTGTGAAAAATACTCCAACCAGTGACTTTTCAGTATGGCAGACAGTTGACAGCTGAAGCTATTTAATTTTTTTACGTAATAGTCAGTTAATAATTGCAAGTAAGTACACGTTCAGGAAACTAAAAATAATCTCACGTCATACACACAAGCTCAGTGAACTTATTTTGTCTACTCAAATAAGAGAACTGGACAGAAAACGCTGGAGAGATATGGTTTTTCTATAAAATGAAAAGCGAGCAGCGCTCTTGATGGTCGGTAAAATTATGTGAAACACCCTGTAGTTGCTTCTTAAAGTCGTAGTAGGGTAGGTAGAGTGTGGAATCACCTGCTCGTCTTTCCATTTATAGAACTATGAAGGAGAGAAGTGCAGAACCACAATCTAGCGACCACCTTTCCTCACGCTTCTACCCTCCACCATGTTATATTAACAGAATACAATTTACTCCTTAATGCGGCTCTACTGCACTTAGAATGGTACACACTGCCAAGTTGTTTAGAGTTCGCTGCAGAAGTTCAGCTCGTAACTTCTTTTTTTTGTGACCCTGAAGAAAGACATTCAAGCCCGTAGCATTGCTTCGGACGAAGAGATGCACGTCTGGGTTAGTCAAGGTCTCGTAGGCAACCTCACACTTCTTTCCATGAAGGCATTGGCCGTCTTGTCTCACAAATGTATTAACATAACAATTACTTGTGAAATAAAAAACAGTTTACTTACTTTTTCTCCTTCTTCCTCGTCCCATTTCACTGCCCCATGTTCTTGTCTTACTGCATTGACAAGTGACCAGACTTCCTTTTCAGATTTATGTGGAACGAACTGAAGAAGACTGAATAAGCCCTTGAAACTAGATAAAGTTCTGGATAAATAAATCGTAAAATAATGTAGTAATTCGTTGCGATTTTTCTAAAAATCCAAAAATTTACTGTCACATGTAGCACTGGGCGGCCATAAACTTCAATTTATAACGATTCTCATATTATGAGAGCATCAAACAATCCAGTATCTTCCATAGTAATTAAATGAACCACTTATTAGAAAATGCCAACAAAGAAAAGAATATAGAGGCCTTAGATACACACGTCAGAACATCCGACGCTTTGGGATCCGTGATTGGTTCCATAGAATGGAATAAGTTTTCAGATATGCAGTACAGAATTTTTGTCACAAACTTACTTCACTTCCAAAATCACGTGACTTTCTGATAGGTATCTACGAAGGGAAGCGTTTCTCCTTCCGCGTGGTTGGATTTGCATCGGTAGCAGCTACAATTACTCACCTCTTCTGTTTCTAATTAATAATACGCAAACTTGGTGCAAATATGCGTATATTAGAGTTTGGGCTGTAAACAAACAGCGTTCTACCAAAAGTCATGTGACCTTTAGCGTTGATGTTTGCGACATGTGCAATACGCTATACTCATTTCCTAGATACTCATAATCTATGGTTGCTTCACCATTCTTTAATCTTGTTACTCGCCCAAAAGAAAGAACTGCTGCAGCTTACCCATAATTAAAACCGCCAAGTACACGTTGCGCTTAATTCTTTTTTTTTTCTCCAGGAAAAGGAATGCAGCTGAACCTTCTTATAACGATGTCGGTTACAACGACAACTCGGCTATAACGTCTTGATTTCTGTGGTAGGCCGTATTCATCTTAAGGAACATATTTCTCTTGCTTGGTTAATACGAGTAATGTATACGCGCGTACCTAGTATATAATGTCATTTTCAGCGTCAGTTAGCAGCAAGATTTTCCAAGACAATGTACTGTAGAAATAATCTGTTGTAGTATGACAACTTGGTATATTCTTCTCTCTGCCCTTCCGTCAACAGTATGAGTTGTGTAGACTCCTCACTTCATTGTTACCCTGCCGAACTCATACTGCAGTACTAGTGACAATTACGGAACCCGTCAATAGTACGTGTGACGTCAGTTTCCGTAACAATTTGTTACAAAGTGCACGCAGTTGAGAACTGCATGGCCTGTAACAGAAAAGTTTTAACGGTGGAAGAAAAAGTGAAAGTGATTCATGAAAACGATAATAGAGATAAGAAGGTTGAATTGTGTCGTCAATTTGGCCTCGTAAATTGCACAGTCTAAACGATATGGAAGAACAAGGACAAAATTGTTGGTGCGTTTGAACAAAAGGGACCTAAAATTAAGCAGTTACGAAAAGCTAGAGGGAGGGACCTGGACGAAGCGCTGCTTAAGCAGTTTAAGCAACAGGGAAGCATCAATGCAACTATTAGTGGACCTCTCCTTACAGCGAAAGCAGAAGAATTTGCCAAGAAATTAAAGGATGAGGAATTTATATGCAGTAGTGACTGGATTGACAGATTCAAGCAACTTCATGGTATTACTTTTGGTAAAGAGAGCTTTTTAACCAACAATGTGAATATTGAAACAATCCAACAATGTCTCACTATCGTGTGGATATCCAGACTGTGATATCTTTACTGCAGACGAGATTGGCATTTTCTTTAAATTGTCACCTTACAAAACTCAGAAATTCGAGGGCGAAAATTGTGTTGGAGGCAAGTTATCTGAAGAACGGTTAACAGTTGTGGTTTGTGCTGACGCAAGTGCAACTGAGAAAAAACAATTCTTGTGATAGATAAATCAAAAATTCCTTGGTGTTTTAAGCACGTAAAAATCTTCCAGTGCACTACAATGCTAATAACAAGTCCTGGATGACCGTACTCTCTGAAGCTGAAATAATGCGTTGGGATCGCGAGCTTAGATGTCAGAAAAGGAAGATACTGGGTCTTGCTGACAGCTGTCCAGCACACCACGCACTCTCTGGTCTGGAGAATATTAAGCTTTTTCCCTTCCTGCAAATACAACAAGCTTATTGCAACCCCTTGGACCCTGGAGTAAATAGGAGTCTGAAATGGCACAATCGTAAGCTCGTATTAGTGAAAATTATGCAAAGCGTTGAGAAAAAGCAGGATTATTCCATTACACTAGTGGATGCCATCAGACGCCTTACCGAAGCCTGGAGCCCAAACCATCATCAACAACACTCATTTATAACAAATAATTTTCATGTTCCTTTGAATGTTGTTATAGCCAGGTTCCACTGTAATATGTGAAGTAAATCTTCTCTTTTAAGGCGAGAAGGTAATGTACTAGTTAGTGTATTTAGAGTGGTAAGCGATGTGTGGATACTGTAGGGTCTGCTAAATAAATTACTTGTTTGTCCGTTCATGTCTACAGGGAAATTCGCAAGCATTAAACCGTTCTACGCAATGTCATTAAAATTCCTAGCGTTCAGTTTAAGCATTTGACGTTCATAATTAATCACAAACCCAACTTGTTATATGCTGGGTATGTCGCGGTTAAAAGCAATAAATATAAAATTAGAAGAAAACGTATTACGAAACTTTTTGTTATAAGAAATTACCGGTTTTCCTTTGTTCTTTTTTTACGAGCTGTTACGGACATTACATTACTGAGCTGATAGTTAACGTAGTGCCTGCTACGCGGTTGTTTGTCGTCGCCTCAGTCGGCCGCCAAGTTACGTGCCAACCAGTGATACTCGTGTGTTTAGTGGTGTAGTGTCGTGTGTGCATGGTAACAAGTGAAGCAGCTTCAGCACCAGCCGCCAGGGGCGCTGTGTTTCCTAATAAGTTTTGACGTCTCTGTGTATTGTTTATTCCTTGTTGTGGATTTTCTATGTTTGGTATGTTATATGTTTTATGTTCCGTTCTTAATTATTTCACTCTGGATTAAAGTAGTAACCACTTACTCACTTCCTCTAGAAAATTTGTAAATTAAAGAACGGTTTACCCCAGAGTTTACGTTCTCACCAATACATGATGAATAGCAATAATTGTTGTGCTTCCTGTTCACCTTGTTCGTTAAATACTGTTGCTGCAATAAAGTATTTTGATCCAGTAAACCTCCAGTCTCAGTGTGTTTACGTTTTTCAGAACTGGGACAGCCAAAATTGAACTGTACCTGACAAGTGGTGATGCGGATGTCATATGAGTTGAAGGAGGTTGGACAGCCACCACTGAATTTAATTGTCAAGCAAAATGACCTACGCACTGTCTAGACTAGTGGCCGGTTTGCCTACGTTCTGGCAAAACCACCAAATTTTATGGTTCACACAAGTAACAGTCAGCTTTTGCTATGCAGGAATTACATGCGACTCGACGAAATTCGCCTTCGTCGTGAGTCAACTTCACCATCGCTACACCGCGAAAGTACAAGATGTGATTACTGCACCACTTCACGAGAATTCATACGGAAGGCCTAAATTTGAATTAATCTGGCGAATCGCAGCGTCGCAGCCAGGAGCAAATTCGGCAAGTTCTGACACAAGAAAACATGGGCGATCGCAAGGGGTCGCAATGTCTGCGTCATTTGCACGGCAAGGTGGATGCAGTTACTGTTCCTGGTAATCCACTGTGCACACTGTGGAGCAATAGAATTCCACGCAGGTCAAAGCGATCGTTGCTCACAAACGGAAATGTCGTTGGATGTGGTGGCGGAGCTCGCCGATTGACTTCAAGAGGCCATCGTAGCCGCCCACGTTAGTGCAGTGACACTGCCGGGCAGTACTACGGTGATGGAAGCACTAGTTGCGCTCACAGAGTTGACTCGTTGGCGGCATAAATGAAGTTATGAATGCAGATCGGTGAGCTGCTGTCACAAGGTGGTGTCTGGAACGGAAGAGAACGTTATCGCCACAGATCCAGAAGCCGGTAGTCAACCAGTGTTGAATCGTCTAGCATGGAACAACCTAAGTGCTGGTACCACCATGGGTTCGGTGAACAAGCGCGAAAATATACAGCACCGTGTTCATAATCAATTGCCAGCGGCAATCGGTAGTAAGCGCAAACAAGTGTCCCAGAAACTTAGGGCGCCTGTTCACTAGCGACCAGAAGGTCCAGCCAACAGAACCTGATAGACACCAGCTAGGATTTAAGCATCCTACTGAGAGCTTAAATTCACAGCTACAGACTGTTGGCGACATTCTGTTTATCCACCACTAATAACGCATTGCACACGTGGTATAATGGTAGTTGATTAGTAATCGATACGTCATCGGTCCCGGGGGAGAACCCCGCCACTGCTTACATTTTGAATAAGAATCCTCTGCAATGGCGTCCGAAGACTTCCAGCGTAAGAAGTCACCCTCGTACTGCCAACGGCCTTGGCAAAGAGGGCGAGGAGCAGACAAGATTCAGGGCACTCTCTTGCCCTAGGGGTGGATAACTGCCCATAATGGCAGAAGAATCAGTAATGGTCAACGGCATGAGGTTGCAGAAGGCAATAGAAGCCATTAAAGATACATAATATGTATCCACGGGGAATGTGACCAGTAACTGGAAAAGTGTCCTGACGATCCGTCCATTAGCGAAAGATGCCGTAATAGTACTGCACTCGAATCTCTGGGAGGGAACTGCCAAGGAGGAGGTGACAATGAGAAAAAGATTGAATGACCAGCAAAACGATAATGTTCTACAAGACGGGACGTGAAATGTTGAACGTGGTGGGAAAGCTAGAAAATCTGAAAAGGTGGATACTAACACTCAATCTAGATGTGGTGGTGGATGGAGGGTCAGTAAAGTGAAATGGAAAGAAGACAAGGATTTCTGGTCAGATGAATATAGGGTAGCATCAACAGCAGCGAAAACGGAATAACGGGAATAGGATTTGTTACAAATAGGAAGTTAGGGCTGAAAGTGAGTTACTGTGAGTAGTACGGTGATAGTGTTGTTCTCATCAGAATTGGCAGCAAACCAGCATCGACAATGATAGTTCAGGTATACATGTCGACGTCGTAAGCCAAAGACGAAGTGATATAGTGGATAATTTACGTAAACGGGGATAAAACGCTAATAGTCATTGGGTATTGGACTGCTGTTTAAGGAGAAGGAGTAGAAGAAAGGGTTACAGGAGAATGTGGGCTTTCTGTTAGGAATGAGAGAAGAGAAAGGCTGACTGAATTCTGCAATGAAATTCAGATGGTAATAGCGAATATTTTGTTCAAGAATCACAAGAGAACGAGATATATTTGAAAGCGGTCGGGAGATACGGGAAGACTTCAGATAGATTACATCATGGTCAGGCACAGATTCCGAAATAAGATACTGGATTGTAGAAAAGTCAAAACAACCTTCGATGGCATTAAAAGCAAGGCGGTAACATTACGTGTGCAGAGGGAATTCCACTGTTAAATGCAGAGGAGAAAGCGGATAGGTGGAAAGAGTACATTGAAGGCCTCTTTGAGGGGGAAGTCTTGTCCAATGTGATAGAAGAAGAAACAGGAGTCCATGTAGAAGAGAAAGGGGGCCCAGAATTAGAAAGACTTTAAATCAAATAAAGATGAAGGGATAGATAACTTTCCATCAGAATTTCTAAAATCATTGGGGGAAGTGGCAATAAAACGAATATCCACGTTGGTCTGTAGGATGTATTAGTCTACCGATATACGACCAGACTTTCAGAAAAAACATCATCTGCACATTTCTGAAGTCTGCAACAGCTGACAAGCGCGAGAATTGTCGTACACTCACCGTAACTAACAGCTCATGAATACATGTTGCTGATAAGAATAATACATAGAGGAATGGAAAAGGAAATCGAGGATTTGTTAGATGACGATCAGTTTGGCTTTAGGAAAGATAAAGGCACTAGAGAGGCAGTTCTAACGTTACAGTTGATAATGGGAGCAAGACTAAAGGAAAATCAAGAAACGTTCATAGAAGTTGTCTACCTGGAAAAAGCGATTGGCAATGTGAGATAGCGCAAGATGTTAGAAATTCTTAGGAAAATAGGGATAAGCTTTAAGAAGAGACGTGTATTATGCCATATGTACAAGAGCCAGCAGGGAATAGTAAGGTAGATAGATAACCAAGGATTAAAAAGGGTGTAAGACAGCGATGTAATCTTACGCTCATACTGTTCAATCTCTACATCGGAGAAACAATGATGGAAATAAAAGAAAGGTTCAGGAGTGGAATTAAAATTCGAGATGAAAGGATATCGATGATGACATTGCTATCCACAGTGAAAGTGAAGAAGCACTACACAATTAGCTGAATGGAATGAACGATCTACTGAGTACGGAATATGAACTGACAGTAAATGGAATAAAGAAGAAAGTAATTAGTAGCAGTAATGAGAAAAGGATGAAACTTTACATTAGGATCGATGGTCAAAGAGTACCATGAAGTTAGCGAATTCTGCTACCTATTTAGTAAAATAATCCAAGGTGGACAAAGCAAGGAGGGCATCAACGCAGAGTAGCACAAGCAAAAAGGGCATTCCTGTCCCAGAGAGGTCCTAGTATCAAACACAGACCTTAATTTGACGAAGAAATTTCTGAGAATGTACGTTTGGAATACAACACTGTATGGTAGTGAAACATGGACTGTGGGAAAACCGGGACGTGAGAGAGTCAAAGCATTTGAGATGTGCTACAGACTAACGTTGAGAATTAGGTGGACCGAAAAGGTAAGGAATCAAGAAGTTCTCCGCAGACTTGGAATATTTGGAAAACACTGACAAGAACAAGGGATGGGATGATACGACATCGGTTACGACATTAGGGAATAACTTCCATTGTACCAGAAGGAGCTGTACAGAATAAAAACTGTAGAGGAAGACAGAGATGGGAGTACATTCAGCAAATAATTGAAGTCGTAAAGTGCAAAGTGCTACTCTGAGATGAAGAGATTAGCATCGAGTTGAATTTATGGTAGTGCTGCCCTTTCACTTGGGACTTCATCATCGCTGACAAAAAATGGTTCAAATGGCTCTGAGAACTATGCGACTTAACTTCTGCGGTCATCAGTCGCCTAGAACTTAGAACTAATTAAACCTAACTAACCTAAGGACATCACACACATCCATGCCCAAGACAGAATTCGAACCTGCGACCGTAGCGGTCGCTCGGCTCCAGACTGTAGCGCCTAGAACCGCACGGCCACTCCGGCCGGCCATCGCAGACGTTATGGAGCCAATTACGGGAGCTCACGTCTTGGCATATTACCATCTCTTATCAGACATAGCCAACTTATGGCTGGTCGACAGAGTTACTGGACTGATGGCAGCACACTCTCACTGTGATACATCAGTGCACAGTCCTAAGATGATACAGGCTTGTGATGAGGAGTACACTTCGCTGCTAAGACAATTTGTAACTTTGAGCAGGCCTCCAGAAACATCTAACCATCTGTCACGCAGTCGCTGAATCATACTGACATTACAGATGATCCTCCGATATCTTGTAGACCCAAGCGTTTGGCACCTGATTGTTGTTTAACGCTAAATCGTAATTTGATGTGATGTTTCAAGATCGAAAAATCCGGCCATCACGTAGCCCATGGTCGATCCACACTGCACTTCCTCCCAAAGGTTCAAATGGTTCAAATGGCTCTGAGCACTATGGGACTTAACATCTGTGGTCATCAGTCCCCTAGAACTTAGAACTACTTAAACCTAACTAACCTAAGGACATCACACACATCCATGCCCGAGGCAGGATTCGAACCTGCGACCGTAGCAGTCGCACGGTTCCGTACTGAGCGCCTTAACCGCGAGACCACCGCGGCCGGCTCATCCCAAAGCAAGAAGGAGCATGGTGCCCATGCAGTGATAATCACGCATTCAAATCTGGAACTGTACTCGTTTGCTATCCCATGCCTTAGTTACATGACTACAGTTACACGCTGCACTGCGAAACAGCACTCAGCATTTTAAACTCTGCCAAGGCATACACCTACATACTTATGACTGAGGAAGACGTTTCCATGACAGGGATAATTACCCCGACAATAATTTGGTTTCTTGAAAGCAGACGACAGTTTTGTTGCGAAACGCTGTCCAAATTTGGTAAAGATTTATCGATTCCATTCTGTGAGGACTGCCGTTTTGCTTTGCCTACTTAGACGATATACTTCTGTTTTCAGCCACCAGGGGGCAACACCGCCGGTATCTTCTAGAGATATTTAAACGTTTGGTGCGTTGCATACGTCTAAAAGCATATTTAGGTAACCTGAGATAACATTCTAGACCACTAAACGTCATCTGCAGCCTCCCTAGTGCTAACTGAGAAGACTGAAACATTTCTACAGACATCACGACTTACCACAATCAAAGAGTTGCTGTTGAATGCAGCATTTTCTGGCTCAAAACACTCCAGAGCAGTGTAATGAAGCAATGTACTCCACTTTTGAGGCTGCAAAACAGAGTATGGAAAACGCAGTACTCCTCACGCACTCTAATCCTGATGCACCTTTTGCATTAGAAGTGGATGTGAGTCAAACTGCTATCGTCATAGTACTGCAACAGTGTACACTGCTTGTGTACTTATTGTGCAAATTCTCGCTGCCGCAACAGAAGCGGAGATCATGCGATGACAAGCTCCTAGCCATGTATGGAGCGGTTAAATACTTCCGGCTACAGATATGAGCAAGGAGGTTCATTGTCAACACAGATCACAAAGCAGCTAATCTACACTGGAACTGAATAGCATCAACTGCTCTCTCTGCTAGTACAACCATCTGGAATTTATAAGCCAATTTTGCTCAAACTCAAAGCAAATTTCCAGCACTGACAATTTGGTGGCTGACTTTCATGCATTAGCAGTGTGTCACGACCAGTTAACCTTTCAGAACCGGCCAAAGTGCAGTAGAATGTCCCAGAGCTCCAGACTTTCAGTGGCAACATTTCAGCATTAAAGTTGAGTCTGGCCAATGTTCCTAGTGAAGAGGCTCAATTACATCGTGACGTTTCACAGGGAAAACCACGATCATTCCTAAAGACTGCATTTCACCGGCAAGTCTTTGTCAGTTTCCACAATCTGTGCCTTCCTGAAGCCCACTCAGATTTCGCCATGTGTCACAACGTGTCATCTGGCCTCAGAGGACACGGACATGCCTCCAGTGTCAGCGCCATAAAGTGTACTTTCATGTGCAGATGCCAGTCGGTGATTTCCCAGATGCAACCTCTCGTTTTTCACATGTGCAGCTCGACGTCATACGACATCTTCCTCCACTGAATGGCCAGAGATATTTGCACACAATAATCGTTCGTTTTATGAGCTGGTCAGAGACAATACTAGTGGGCAATATCGTCACAGGAACATTAAACTCTGCTTTTGCATTGACTTGGCTCTAGCTAGATTTTGCTGGCCGCTACACATAATTATCAATCGCAGCCGGCACTTCAAATCATATTTGTTCCGCCACCTGGCAAAGTTCTGTGGACGTGTACATCACAAGAGTACCAGCTACAAACCCACCAGTAAGGGAATGATTGAAAGAGGTCATCGTTCCCTAAAGACAGCGCTAATGTGCCATGGAATGTCCCGGACTTCCACCCTTCCAATAGTATTCCTTGGTCTACGAACTGCATATAAACAGCACTTGGGGTTCTTGCCTGCAGAATATGTCTATGGTGACTCACTGCGTCTTCCCAGCGAATTTCCTGAGGCCCCCTCCCTACAATCAGCAACACAAGGTCAACTATAGTTCCTTTGGCAATTAGGGAACGACAACACTCGGATATGATCCCCCACAAACCTCCAGGTTTGGTACGCTGACCATTTACTTGCCATACGACTGAGAAAGCTGCTTGCATATGATGCTTCTAATGGACAGTTTCAAGCTACTGCTGCAACCATCTTACACTGGTCCATACCATGTCCTACGAAGAAGCACAGACATTGGATACTGGAGTAAGTGGAAAGCCCAGACCCATCAACTGTGTCAAGCTTGCATATATATTCCAGGAAAAGCTATCATCTACAGCACCAAGACCTCAGCATCCTCCAGTACCAGCGGCACAATCACCACCGCAGGGGCTACAACCGACCGACACTGACCAACGACTGGCGAACAGAATCCGTTCCGGCCACCACGCGCATTTTCCTACTATCTATCTATGACGAGGATCCATTTCCAACACGGGGCAGGTGTAGCATGTGCTACTTGGTTGCGTGTAGTCATCGCGGTCGACATCAACCAGTGATGCTTGTGTGTATAATGGTGCAGTGTCGCATGTGAGCGATAACAACCGAATCGCATCTGTCAAGAACCTTCTGTAACAGCCACCGGAGGAGCTGTGTTTTGTAATAAGTTTTTACGTAAGTGTGTGTTGTTTATTCCTTTCTGTGAATTTTTGTGTTTTGTATGGTCTATATTTATGTTCCATTCTAGATTCTGTCACATGGGGCTAGAGTACTAATTGCTTACTGACTTCCTCTCAGATGTTTTCACATTCAAGAGCGATTTACCCCAGAATTTATGTTCCAATCAATAGCTGATGGACAGTAATAACTGTTGTGCTCCTTGTACAACCTGTTAATTAAATACAACTGCGGCAATAAAGTATTTTGTTCTACTAAACATCCACTCTCAGTGTGCTTTGCAAAGACTGCTCAGCTCAAATTCAGCTGTACTCGACACTTACTATCATATTTACACATCTCTAGTGTGTCTCGGTATGTATCGAAAACAAAACAATGTATTATAAATAAATAGAAAATTATATCTATAAAAAGCGATCGTTAACGCAAAATCTTGCAAGATTTTTGCCATCGTCAAGGCAATAGCGATGAAGACTGGAGAAAGACACATACATCAGAATGTTGATAAAAACAAAATGACACAAATAAAAGTGAAAAATTGAATATATTGTGGTTCCATTAAAATCGGCTTTGGTACAGTTTAGTAAATCATCACTACTCTTTAGTAAATGTGCCGCAAAACCGATGTAAATTAGAGAAAGTTTTAAAATGACTTCTCAATATCCAAACGCTAACCTTAAGGTTCACATATCACCATTTAGTAGAACAATATGCACAAGAAATTTGTAATAGAATGTAGAGGTTTGTTAACACAGATGAAAATGAAATATTTTATCAGGACGAGTGACATTTTGACTATAGAATGGATGCAACAGCAGATAACGGTTAAGAACAGAATACATAATGCAAAATGTTGAGGGCACTGGTCAAAGGAAGATTCATATCGTACAGGTTGGAAAAAAATCAAACTAGTTGAATATACGTATAATTCCACCTTTCGCCCAAAATTGCTTAATTTTAAATTAAGTACATTGTCATTTGAGATTTTGGTGTTATTAAAATGGATGTTGTACATAGTGCACGCAAATTTTTTTTTTGATAAAACAGGATTTTATTATACATAGAAGCATTTATTACGAATTTATTAGTCTTCGTAAAATAGCGCCAGGAAAAAAGAAAAGAGACAGTATAATGTAACATAGTAAAATAATTACTTATAAATGAATGATACTGCACAATATGAACGTCTGGTGTCAAGAAACTCATGATTGCAGTTAGAGTACAAATACGCTACGATAAAACAAGGTACGAATTTACAGAACCTACTAGCATCCTCTCCTCACGGTGTATGGGGGTTGAGAAGTTTAGGAGAGAGAACATTTCAAAATTTTTTTCTTGTAATGCGAGACAGCAGAAAATGAAATGAAACTGATGCCTTACAAGTATTGTAATTAAATTACTGAGAACTTGGAGCTGTTGTGAAGTCCTGAAAAGCACTAAGGAAAATATCGTTTACACATTATAGAGCAAAATCAGTTGTACGTTAACCTTTATCGAGAGTACATAAAATCTCGCTTGCCTCAAAAAGAGACTATGTTTTATAACTCTGCAGTGGCTGATCAAGTTGCCAGGTTCTCCACTGTATCTCAGAACTAACTGTAAGTTTTAAACATGCCTACAACAGCTCCTTACACCGTTAGTTGATAATCTGTGTTGTACTCTAATTGCAGTGGAATTACGCACGGTTTTTGTGTACATTCGAGGTGAGACAGCAACCTATGTAACGGTCTGAGTAACTACACACCTGTTCTCATTTGGTTCAGCATATTCAACTGAAGTGTGTCTCCCTGCTGATCTTGATCTATGACTCTTCCTGCCATAAACAACTTATTTCCTATAAATCATGCTATTACAGTCTCAGGGTATTGTAATTTTCTCTCATCTACTAAATTACCAGATCATAAATTTGAAATAACAGACAGGCATCTATTGTTACAAATTGCTATAGTCAGCTTCGCTATTTTAACACCAACGAAAGTAGTTGAGCAGTGGTGCTCTTTTGATAATTTCCGAATATCGTCGGCACTGTTCCCGGTTATCAATAGATCTTTCAGTTGGAGTGTCTTTGCAGCAAATGTGACATCCATAACACTCTTGAGTCACTTCTGCTTCGTATCTGGATACCACAAGATACTCACAGGAGTAACTTTCCACTCCATTCAACAGTTGAAAGACGTGCCTGTGTTGTAAAAAGCAAAAATTACTCCCATAAATACTGATAATTAAATTCTGAAATGTTCAAGCTATGCAGATTGTGTGAATTTCATGCCCTAGGAAAACAATTTGGAAACGCCGTTTGTCTGAGTGACAGCATTCCTCAGACAATCAGTTTACTTTATGATGTAAAACTCCACATTCTATTGTTCTTGTTCTTTTTGATTGTAACTTATGTTTACCTGAACACGAAGAGGGAGAAAGTTGCTTGGTGTTTAACTCGTTAATGTGACATTGTTGGATAACGATCTGATAATCTAAACTTTTCTTTCGAGTCCGATGACCTCGTTGTCTATGGGCCATTAAATCTTATGCTTCCATCTTTCTGTTACTAAAAAATATATCTGAAACAGTTATTTAATGACTTCACTACATCACATTATGTTGAAATTCATCTGACATCTTTTCAACTATTTGTCAAAGAATTATTACTTAATTGTGTTATTTACTGGAATGTTAGCAGAGCGCATTACATGAAACATTTAGATTCTTCTTTTTATTAGATTTTTGTTTCGTGTTTTGTTGGCCCATGTTTCAAATGTTTCTGGGATTTCTGCTTTGGATTTCCGGTGTTCCACTTTTCCATACACTACTGCTCTCCTGACTAACACTTTCAAGATTTTCTTCCTCATTTTCATATCAATATCTGATACCAATCGAGCTCAATTATTAAAGGTCTAACACATGTGATGCTGGTTCTGATTTCTCTTCCTACCACAGTTGTGTAAGGACGCTCTGTGAGTGTTTCTAGGAATTTGGTGTTGAACCTAAGGCCTGCATGATAGGAAGACACCCTCTCATGTATGCAGAGTTTAGAAGAGTGCAGCAGTACGGACAGTGATGTTATCAGACAATGATCTCAATGTTCGTTCCACTACACTCTCTGTAAAGGACACAGAAATTAGTGCGCGGGTTCAGGCATAACTATATGTTAGGAAAAATGAAAATCTGAGATTTTCGTTATTATTCTTTATTTTTACTCTAAGAATGACTTCTTGTCGTAGCAATGTTAGCAAAATTACGTACAGGGTGGTACAATATTGATACTGGGCATTCACAACTGTGAAGCGAAATTCCCATTATAAGGTTCTTTAATGGTAAGATGGTTGATGACAGTGATTGGAGGTCGATAAAAATACAAACAAATTAAATACAATTGAGGCCAGAGACATCGATCACTCTAAAATGCACAATGAAAATACCAAAAATAGAATGGAGGTCGGTAAACAGCAATCAGAAAGAAGTAGATCATTAAAACAATTTATAACTCTACAGTGGCTGATCAATCCTTTTCGTTAGATCAGACAGCTCATGTCTCTGCTTCAATTAAGCCTAACATTCGTGAATATGTTCAACTATAGGTCATGGCTGAATGTAAGAAAATTAGGAGAAATGGAGACGACTGCAGTTCTCAGTGTCAATTGAACATCACTTACTGGCATGGCACGAGCTTGTATGATTATCTTGTGTGAGCGGTGGCAATGGCGGATGTCAGCGCGTTCTGTGAATCTGAGAATCTATTCTAAATTTCTCTCAACTGTTAAACACCAATCTGATACCTTTCCTACGTCTTCAGTGAAGCCAATGATCCTATTTATTCCCTAGCTAAGTTAATTGACTTGGTAGACGCTATTTAGCTGGAATACTGCGTACATCGTTGCCCTCAAATCGCTTGCAAGTGTTAACTGTCACTGCTCAGTGCAATTCCTCATACTAGGAGAATTTGTAGATTAACTCCTTACGAGTCGAGCCTGTGAACAAGTGTTCACATAATTATTCTCGCAACCGTCTCAGTGTGGCGCGAGTCGCCTTGCTCAAACACTCGACGATTTTCTGCAAGAAAAGAGCGAAGTACTCTGTCGGCAATTTGCCTATATCAAAACTGGCGGCCCTGTGTTTCCTTTCTGGCCAATCATGGCGCTCATACTGGTTATATCTCCACCCAATAGAGTTTTTGTAGTCTGTCACAGGCGCCATTTCTTTCATAGGGCAAAGTTTAACTTCTGCTACGTATTTTTATTTCGTGCGAGTTTTAATGCAGGTGGCTACAGTGAGTCACCAATGTCTTGAGTTGGTTTACTTCAGATGTTTATCTGCGATCTCTGGCCATGTTCCTGTAGAAAGACTTCCTGGAAAGTCATCATTAAAAGCAGGGACAAGGACTGCTTTGGCCAGTGGCCTACGCAGTGGCTGCGGTGTCTCATTGTGTCTGCTAGGTATCCCATGGCAAGGGTTCCAGCAGCATGGGATGGCGTGCCGTCGTAAAATTCTCCTTTCCCTCAGAACTGTGTCTCGTAGCTCGAGTTGGAGAAATTACTTGCATGCATTACTAGTGTTAGTGTCAGTGGCTTATATTCACAAAATGTGGTTTGTTTATTCGCTTCACTCTGCCTATCAATAAAATTCGTACATTCTCACATAACTATGTCAAGTGATATATCGGGTTAACCGGAATTGTTTCGGGAATTCAACGTAAGGTGTGTTATTTGTTTGACACCTTACAAAGGAAGCATTTTTTGACTGAGGCATCCTACTTCCAAAATCTACGTTGCTTTCACTTCTACGAGCATGCTCTTCTTTATTTTGATGTGAAGTGAGTTGTTATTCTCCTTTCTACTATTCATCACCTTGGGTGTCTTTGCTTTGCTTTTTGTATCCTGAAGAGATATTCTGTGGTAGGCATGCTTTCCACTCCAACGGGTTGGAAGATGTGTGTGTGTGTTGTTGAAAGCAGGAACTCCCATAAATAGTGATAATTAACTCCTGAAATATTCAAGCTATGCAAAATGTATGAATTTCATGCACTAGTAAAACAATTTGGAAACGCTGATTAACAGAAATAGTCACATGCACAGGTTCTTTCATAATAATCTGCAACTAACAATCATGGGCATGCATAGCTGGTAATTTGATTAGGCAGTGGAGAGTAATTTGCAAAAGAGGTGAACCGAAAGGAATGGCGTTAGCTTTCTGCTTATAGCACCCGTTGAGGAAAGAGATTAGATATTCAAAAGCAATTATATCATCTGAATGAGTATCTACATCCCGAGTATCATTCTTATGTTACACCTCAATAGTGCACAGTGCCCTGCAAACAGCAGTCAGCAAAACATCACACGCTGACAGACCCTTATCAGCACCTGAAACCTAAAAGCATGCAGAGAATAACTACTTATTGCTAATATTCCTTCAAGGCATGCAGAGAAGAACTACTTATTACTAATCTTTCTACATGGCATTTCAAACAGATGATTGTTTATCCATCAAAGTACATATGAATCGTGTAGTTAGGTCACACACATAACCAAACGGCTGGCATGTGATGTGGCCCAAATATCAAGATTGTAGTAACAAAGAATGGCTACATGCTTTGAAATAAACCTGAAATAATTAGAGCAGTGAGGAATTATATTATCTCAAAACACAAATAAGGAATATTACAAACCAACTGAGGTACTCACCATATAAGTAGAACATTCTGATTCACAAAAACCAAACAGACATCCTGTTCGCCATTCGAAATTTTTAAAATCAGGAAATCGCTTTATATTTCAAGAGAGGTAGCAGCTGGGAGTTAACAACAGGTTGAAGAGAAAGAAAGTTTACTGTGCCATAACCATCTCCCACTCAACTATGTGCAAGCTATGAACATCCATTTTACTGTGCATAAGAACACATCCACGTCCCTATTTGCAGAAAAATCACAGATAAGCAATGTTAGTCTAATCTAGACGTAGACATAGAATCATTACAGTAACTGTGCAAAGAGGCTGCTACAGTGCTCATATCGATTAATCGAAACTGATTGGAGGAGACTTCCATAAAACAGGACGAAGACAGTTATTGTGACCTGCTGAAATAAAATGTAATGGGAAGTAAAGAAAGTGGCAACTGAACAAGCAATTCAAGTCTCCCTTACATCTGACTAGGGGGACTTTGTTGTCCTGTGGTCTGTTGCCTTTGCAGTTTTATTCCTCTTATTATGAACTACAACACTTCCTGCATGAACAAAAGTTTTCAGACACCCCACTCACACCACTACACGTGACATCAGGCTATGCATCCTAAATTATATAAGTGTATAAGTGTAGGTGTTGTACGTCGTGATCAGGGTCAGCTGGAAGTGTTAATGGAAAGAACTGAGTGACTCCGAATGGGGCATGAAAATACCCACAGATCCGATCATTCCATCGGACACGATAAATGTGGCTTTTGTTGACGTTGTTCTCAAAAAACAGAAGCAAAAAATTAGATAGATCTACATAACAGATTTTCATAGCAGGTCCCAAATGTGTACTTAGGTATCATCAGATATGAATTTTAATAGTTGTATGAAATTTTCCCTGAAACTCAACAGATAAAATTATCTGTGTTGGGGTTATAATATTTGATCCCTTTCTGGTGCCAATAAGAATAATCGCAAGAAAAAAATATGCAAAATCATTTAAAGAGGTGCAAACAACGCTACCTTTTTTCTGCAAAGCGACATGGGAAATTATAGATACAGAGTGAAAAGAAGCACAATATCAAAAGAAACGTATAGCGAGGTAGCAAAAGAAGTAATAGCTAATCCTTCATTCTGGAAGGCTGCTAATAATAATATTTATAGTACAGATAATTCTACAGTTTAATTATTTAAGAAAACATTATTTTATGTAAAGTAATTGAGTAAATACTTTAATTTAATTCCAAATTTATTGTTATCATCCGCAACAACCACTGTGAACCAATATGTAAGAAAACATTAAACACAATATTTTTACAATATCTTACCACCACTTAATGGAAATATTAATTATATTACTGTACGTGAACTGACGATATGGGGGTAGTCAAGGGTCCTGGTTTCAAACCTAGCTACTGCCTAAATATCATCAACAATGGTAGACGAAGGCTTATGGTGCAAGAAGTCGGCCGGCCGGAGTGGCCGTGTGGTTCTAGGCGCTACAGTCTGGAGCCGAGCGACCGCTCCGGTCGCAGGTTCGAATCCTGCCTTGGGCATGGATGTGTGTGATGTCCTTAGGTTAGTTAGGTTTAATTAGTTCTAAGTTCTAGGTGACTGATGGCCTCAGAAGTTAAGTCGCATAGTGCTCAGAGCCATTTGCAAGAAGTCATCCTTGTTCTGCCAACGGGCTTGTCAAGAGGTTCAAGATACTCTCTTCGTCTTGAGGACATAGGGGGCAAATGCTACTACAAGAGTAAGAGACTGGCACAGAAGAGGAATTCATAGGGACCGCGTCAAACCAGTCAGGAGAATGATGACTCAAAAATTTGGATATAAAAACGGAAACTCCACATCGAGACTATTGTGATCTAAGGGGGAAGTTCCGCTGCACAGCACAAAACACATACAAGTTGAAATACCAAATACCACGTCACATATCGTTTCCTTACTCTATTCGAGAGGATATGATGCTCACTTCCTTGTTGAGCACTTGGAATATATTGGTATGATCTCGGTTTTAGAGATGATAAGGTTATTTCCTACCTGACAAAAGAGTTACATGTCAATCTAACGAGTCAACATGAACCTACGTGCCGCTTCCTGGATTCACTACGTTTTATGAAAGTGCCTCTTCAGAATCTTGCTGAGACAGTGCGTCAGGATAACATGCACTTCACTGGAGCTTCACATCGTAGAGGCACAAAGTTTCAGATTGTGTGAAGAAGTGGTTCGTTCCTTATGAATACTTGGATCTGAAGGAGAGACTTAATGAAACCATAGCTGCATTCATAATTTGAAGACACAGACATAACGGACGTAAAGCATGGTCATGCAGTGAATTGCGGTAATTTAGAGTAATATGCTAGACTATATACAGACATAGGTACACAGTTCCTTGCCACCCCTCTTCTCCCCCTTCTTCCGTCTGTGGGACATAGTGCAGCGGCTTCTGCGGGACCCAGTGTTAATAAGGACACAAGTCAGCATCGAACTTTTGCTGATACTGACATGCTGCGCATTTTTGAATGTAGGATTCGAGGGGGGGGGGGGGGGGGGGGGAGAGGCGGTTGCCAGTGCTTAAGCAATTTTGCCAAGGCTATTAACACACGAATGAGTGAGAAGAAGAACAGGGCATCTGACAATTGGAGACACATCCTCTGCTTGGATGTAAACAACTTGTAAGGGCATGCCATGCAAAGGTCTCTGGCAGTGGCTGTCCAATAAGGAAATAGCCATATTACTTAGGTTCCAAGGTATTGCTGCAGATTCCTGTGAAGGATATGTCTTGGAGATAGAACTTTCACATCCTATCACTCTACATGACGCGCACAGTGAATTGCCGTTATGTCCAGAGCTACTTGTCTGTGTAGTGATTCAATCCCCTAGCTTATGAGGATGCTGTGGATAAAAAGAGATACATCGTGCACCCACTATATGTTTCTTCTTTGTGCCTCAGAAACAATTCAGGACAGTAGTTTTTTTACTTCAGAGGATCATTTTTTTTTATCACTTTCCCTCCAGCCACAACCATACGAATTTATCACTGCTCTGAATATCGTGACACAATTCTGCTGCAGCATATCTCAGCGACATATAATGGATTATAGAGACACCAAAACAGTATTCCAGAAATTAAGCTTCTGGTATTCAGTCACCGGGTCTGGGAAGGTATCATAAATTGTCAAAGTGTAATATATCTGTCCCTCTTCGCTTCCATCATAGGTGGATGTTAATTCGCTAATAGTTAATAAATATATTAAAATAAGCGATCCCGAGTAAAGATTTATCGAACAATAGATTATATGCGACTTCGTACTTATTCCGATTTTCTTAGTTGAGTTATCTTCTTCCTCACGGAGAAGGAGCCATCAAACACGCTTCCTGAATGCCGTTACCCTCGATCAGACGAAAAACAGATCACAGGCACCATTCTAGTACAGAGAGAAAAGATTCGTAAATGGTAAGGGGCCGCATATGAAATAACTGATACAAGGATTATCGAACGATAAAAGGTGTTTACGAGTGCCCTAGGGTATGAACAGAGTTGTCATTTGTACTTACACGGTTCGCATTAATATTTGGGTATCGATTGTTAGCAATTGAGTGTCTATTGGACGCGGGGCTCGTGTGCGGCCAGGGTAAGCAAATAGCGACGCTGTTGCAGGTGCTGCGTGACCAGCTGCGGGGCATCGGCGTGTGCATGGTGAACCTGCCGGAGAGCATGGAGGACTACATGCGTGGCCTCTTCGTCCTCACGTGAGTACTTGCCGCCGCCTATCGGCTTCACATCATAACGTAAATCGTGACTACCAACAGGACAATTAAATTGAGTAGTAGGTGAGCGGAGTAACTCTGTAATGCAATCCCTTACTTAAGCGGCCACATACATAGTACGAAGAATTCAAATGCTTACCCTTACATTGTACGAACTGTCTCATAGTTCAGACAATGTTTTGTTTATGAGAGAAAGTGCATCATACTTGCAGATAAATAATACTTGCAATGGCGGTCTCAGTGTCAGCTCTTTTTCCTTTGTTTCGATGTCACATATAAAAAGATTTGTCCCGGGTTCTTGCTAAAGACGAACTCTGGAACACTCTTGTGTACTGTCTCCATCGTAGTTTACTGACGTTTGTTTGAAACATCAATTTTATTACCATTTACATACACACATCTTCAAATAAGCGCGGTATAAAACTTGCCCATATCATACAAAGATCACAGTCTGAGAGCAACATGTCCCAACCTCTAAAAATGGTACTGCCGCTCCGACGCACTTCACACCAGATAAACCACATACACTGTACAGATCAGGGTTCGAGAACGTTCAAGATCAGGAAATAGTCCACATCAGCATCATCACAACTTTTATACTAGAAATTATTTATCAATTTTAGTTTATACAGGGAGGGGACTGCCAAGGGGGGGGGGGGGTTACCATGAGAAAAAGATTGAATAATCAACGAAAGGATAACGTTCTACGAGTCGGGACGTGGAATGTCAGAAGCTTGAACGTGGTAGGGAAACTAGAAAATCTGAAAATGGATATGCAAAGGCTCAATCTAGATATAGTAGGGGTCAGTGAAGTGAAGTGGAAGGAAGACAAGGATTTCTGGTCAGATGAGTATCGGGTAATTTCAACAGCAGCAGAAAATGGTATAACAGGTGTAGGATTCGTTGTGAATAGGAAGGTAGGGCAGAGGGTGTGTTACTGTGAACAGTTCAGTGACCGGGTTGTTCTAATCAGAATCGACAGCAGACCAACACCGACAACGATAGTTCAGGTATACATGCCGACGTCGCAAGCTGAAGATGAACAGATAGAGAAAGTGTATGAGGATATTGAAAGGGGGACGAAAATCTAATAGTCATGGGCGACTGGAATGCAGTTGTAGGGGAAGGAGTAGAAGAAAAGGTTACAGGAGAATATGGGCTTGGGACAAGGAATGAAAGAGGAGAAAGACTAATTGAGTTCTGTAACAAGTTTCAGCTAGTAATAGCGAATACCCTGTTCAAGAGTCACAAGAGGAAGAGGTATACTTGGAAAAGGCCGGGAGATACGGGAAGATTTCAATTAGATTACGTCATGGTCAGACAGAGATTCCGAAATCAGATACTGGGTTGTAAGGCATACCAAGGAGCAGATATAGACTCAGATCACAATATAGTAGTGATGAAGAGTAGGCTGAAGTTCAAGACATTAGTCAGGAAGAATCAATACGCAAAGAAGTGGGATACTGAAGTACTAAGGAATGACGAGATACGTTTGAAGTTCTCTAACGCTATAAGGAATAGCACAGTAGGCAGTACAGTTGAAGAGGAATGGACATCTCTAAAAAGGACCATCACAGAAGCTGGGAAGGAAAACATAGGTACAAAGAAGGTAGCTGCGAAGAAACCATGGGTAACAGAAGAAATACTTCAGTTGATTGATGAAAGGAGGAAGTACAAACATGTTCCGGGAAAATCAGGAATACAGAAAAAAATTCGCTGAGGAATGAAATAAACAGGAAGTGCAGGGAAGCTAAGACGAAATGGCTGCAGGAAAAATGTGAAGACATCGAAAAAGATATGATTATCGGAAGGACAGGCTCAGCATACAGGAAAGTCAAAACAACCTTTGGTGACATTAAAAGCAACGGTGGTAACATTAAGAGTGCAACGGGAATCACACTGTTAAATGCAGAGGAGAGAGCAGATAGGTGGAAAGAATACATTGAAAGCCTCTATGAGGGTGAAGATTTGTCTGATGTGATAGAAGAAGAAACGGGAGTCGATTTAGAAGAGATAGGGGATCCAGTATTAGAATCGGAATTTAAAAGAGCTTTGGAGGACTTACGGTCAAGTAAGGCAGAAGCGATACATTCCATCAGAATTTTTAAAATCACTGGGGGAAGTGGCAACAAAACGACTATTCACGTTGGTGTGTAGAATATATGAGTCTGGCGACATACCACCTGACTTTCGGAAAAGCACCATCCACACATTTCCGAAAACGGCAAGAGCTGACAAGTGCGAGAATTATCGCACAATCAGCTTAACAGCTCATGCATCGAAACTGCTTACAAGAATAATATACAGAAGAATGTAAAAGAAAATTGAGAATGCGCTAGGTGACGATCAGTCTGGCTTTAGGAAAAGTAAAGGGACGAGAGAGGCAATTCTGACGTTACGGCTAATAATGGAAGCAAGGCTAAAGAAAAATCAAGACACTTTCATAGGATTTGTCGACCTGGAAAAAGCGTTCGACAATATAAAATGGTGCAAGCTGTTCGGGATTCTGAAAAAAGTAGGGGTAAGCTATAGGGAGAGATGGGTCATATACAATATGTACAACAACCAAGAGGGAATAATAAGAGTGGACGATCAAGAACGAAGTGCTCGTGTTAAGAAGGGTGTAAGACAAGGCTGTAGCCTTTCGCCCGTACTCTTCAATCTGTACATCGAGGAAGCAATGGTGGAAATAAAAGAAAGGTTCAGGAGTGGAATTAAAATACAAGGTGAAAGGATATCAGTGATACGATTCGCTGATGACATTGCCATCCTGAGTGAAAGTGAAGAAGAATTAAATGATCTGCTGAACGGAATGAACAGTCTAATGAGTACACAGTATGGTTTGAGAGTAAATCGGAGAAAGACGAAGGTAATGAGAAGTAGTAGAAATGAGAACAGCGAGAAACTTAACATCAGGATTGATGGTCACGAAGTCAATGAAGTTAAGGAATTCTGCTACCTAGGCAGTAAAATAACCAATGACGGACGGAGCAAGGAAGACATCAAAAGCAGACTCGCTATGGCAAAAAAGGCATTTCTGGCCAAAAGAAGTCTACTAATATCAAATACCGGCCTTAATTTGAGGAAGAAATTTCTGAGGATGTACGTCTGGAGTCACTGTATGGTAGTGAAACATGGACTGTGGGAAAACCGGAACAGAAGAGAATCGAAGCATTTGAGATGTGGTGCTATAGACGAATGTTGAAAATTAGGTGGACTGATAAGGTAAGGAATGAGGAGGGTCTACGCAGAATCGGAGAGGAAAGGAATATGTGGAAAACACTGATAAGGAGAAGGGACAGGATGATAGGACATCTGCTAAGACATGAGGGAATGACTTCCATGGTACTAGAGGGAGCTGTAGAGGGCAAAAACTGTAGAGGAAGACAGAGATTGGAATACGTCAAGCAAATAATTGAGGACGTAGGTTGCAAGTGCTACTCTGAGATGAAGAGGTTAGCACTGGAAAGGAATTCGTGGGGGGCCGCATCAAACCAGTCAGTAGACTGATGACCAACAAAAAAAAAAAAAAAACAGGGTGAGTTACTAACTATTGCCACTTAGAACAATTCCCAAAGTATGATAGCTGAAAACTTTGTGTGCATGGGAAAATGGAGGCCATAATTTGAGGTTGGTTTTTTGTTGCTAGATAGGGTCGCTTCAGAAAATTTTTGAAAGTTCCTGTGGAACCAAACTGCTAAGGTCATCGGTACCTAGGCTTACACATTACTTCATCTAACTTAAACTTACTTACGCTCTGGACATCACATACACACCCATGCCCGTGGGAGGACTCGAGCCTCCGTCGGGGGGAGCCGTGCGAACTGTGGCAAGGCGCCTCAGACCACACGGCGTCG
Source organism: Schistocerca piceifrons (assembly GCF_021461385.2). NCBI lineage: Eukaryota > Metazoa > Arthropoda > Insecta > Orthoptera > Acrididae > Schistocerca > Schistocerca piceifrons. Next base: position 240,042,184 of record NC_060138.1, read on the forward strand.
CTTTAGAAATATGAAGATCAACGTTGTTTTTTTAAATGGGATGCTATAGTTTGGTACTTATTTCTGATAGTGGCTATCGAGACGAATCCAATGATGTGTAATAGTAAGGTCTTTGAAGGTCAACGAAGGTCAAAAAGGTGGCATGAACGTCCATTTACAGAAGGTGTTCGAAGTGATGACCATCGGTATCAATGTAGTCCTGCAATCTTCTTATCGTGGATTGAGCGGTATCCCCATCTAGCAACAGAAAACCAACGTCATATTATGGCCCCCGCTGTCCCACAAACTTTCCAATTTCTGTCACACTATCGGAGTCATTCTTGGTGGTAATAGATAGTGACTCACCATGCATGTTGGTCCTGATAATAATCATTCAAGTGAAAACTTGTTAGCTAAATGATTACTAAGAAAGGTTGTAAATTCTGACAATATGAAAAGCAGAACCTTCCTGTTATTTTATAAAATCGATTTCATTATCAATATTAAAATTAGAAAAATTATAAATGAAGACAGAAATTTTGCTTCGGTAAGAACTGAAAGCTAAAAATACTGTCTCTAATGTAAACTTACTTTCAGATTACATACTTTTAAAATTATGACTACTAAAATTCACCACGTACGATCGATACTGTGAAATATGTAGGTATAAGTAATAACAACATATTGCCAAAAATATTGTTTTTTGGCAATCAACCAGAAAAATCTGCAGTTGAGAAATATATAATTTAAATAAAGAAATTAACGCAAGTTTGACCAATATTTATTCGGAATCATACATTTCAGTTGACATGCAAAAGTTCTGAGAAGGCTAGATTCGTTATAACTTTACTTGTTTGAGCATAAAGATAATCTTTTGCAGCCACATAAAAACGATATATTTAGTACGCAAATATTTTCTGTGAGATAATAGAAAAATATATTCTTCCTCTAAAAGTATCTTCAGCTTACATAACGCTCAACACTTAGCACTATCTGTAATCAGTGAAATGAAATTTTATTTCTTGTCAAGTGATTCATAATTTATGCATATCATAGCTAACATTTTAGTAGAATCTCTAAAATCTTATAATAAATTTGTCTGCTGTATAACTGGAGGAACGTGAAAACATTCTTCTGAGGGAAACCATAGCTGCAGATATTTGTAAGTACATGTGAAATTTAACTCTAAACATATCATACATAGTATGCGAGCAGCTCGTAAAAGCTTATATACATTGTACCAGTGTAGATAATATGAATGTGTTCATTGTGAAAGAAGTGCAACTTAAAAAAAAATTAGTGTAATTTTGCTCTAAAGTGGTTCAAGTGAAATTAGCAGCTACAGGAAATCCTAGTAAATTAAGACAGAACAGTGTATTATTCAAATAACAACATGACAAAACAACGCTTTATTATTTTAGACTATTTTCTATATTTCATTTCGTTATTTAAAATTGCTAATAAACTTAATTTAATTCCTCATACGACAAATAATGTTCACAGTTGGTTTAAAATGTACAGTTAAGTTACTTTTTAAACACCAACACATTTTATGAGAACTGGTCCTAGTCAAAGTAGTATCCATTTGCTAGTCTCAATCTCATGAATATTTCATTTAGCAAATTATTCTGAGAGCTACAATTAAGTAGAGTCTGTATCATATTATAACAGGATTTTCACCAAACGAAAACCTCTGAATATATGCAATTCAAATTATCCGCCAATCAATCAATCAAAACATACCAAGATACTTCCATTTTGTAGCCTAATTTTACCTAACTGAACTACCAAACTACACCTTACATCATTACTTATTACAGTGTAATTTTACTCTTATCTTGTTTTGTTTCCTTTTGAGTAACAAAGCAGGGTTAATACTACTTTCCTTTCATGTGATAATACTGTCACCTACACATAGCTCCCTAGTACATGTCGATTTCTCGATAATATTGCCCTGCTATTGCATATTTAAATTTTTACATCCTACCTCAGTGGTTTTTTTTTATTACTGCTTGTAATTCACTGCTTATTTCTAATCAAGAATTCCTCTGTTGTACTGAAGGAAGTGTTACAAAGACATTAACTTTGGTGTACATTTTATAACACTCTTGCTGTTTGTCAAACTTTTTAATTCACAAGGCAGATTCTAAAAATGTTTACAGCTGACTATTTCACATCTGTATGTGACAAATTACATACACAAGAGGCTAGCTGAGATCACTTTTTCTGCTAGTTTTGTATTGGTCGATTTCTCCCTAACCTTAAATTCCATTACCTGTTGGCAACAAATTCCATCATTGAATAACTGCATCGTTGGGCTGTAGCTAATAATCCCAACTGTTTAAATAAATGATTACAGGATGGTCCCACTGATAATTATGATTACTTCCTTTAGTTCAGAGAATATGTTTTGCTAACTGACAAGTTACCTAACAATATTATTCTACATGAAACCCATTAATAACATTGGAATATGTGTTAAGTCAGTGATTTCTGCCTTCCCAAGTTCGGAAATTATTCTTATGGTTAAAATAGCTAAACCTAGTTGTTAAAGCAGGTATGCTATAGGGTTTTTCGTCAACATACATAAAATAACTTTGAATTTTGTGCCTTAATAATTAATTCTTGTTGGTGTAGATCACTGATTACAGGTGTGGTAGTTTCGAAAGCATAAAACTGTTTGTTTCTTTTTCAAAGTTTATAGCTGTCTCATTTGTGTGAAGCCAGTTAAAATATAACTAGCAGAAAATAATTTATGACATCCTTTGTTGGTCATTTTTACACAGTTCAGAAACAATACCGTATCATCTGCAAAACTAATTAAAATAAAATGTCAGATAATTAACATGGAGGAATCAAAGCAGTGGACACATGATCGAATCGTATAGGGCATCCACTGTAATTTGTTCATATGCAGATGATGTAATGTACCTCTGTGAATCATTTAAACAGCCTAATCTAACAAGCTGCTTTCTGTTTTTTCAAACAGCAACTAAGACATGAGTTTAATATTTTATCCATCTTCAGCAACTTTAGTTCTATATATCTAAGTAATCAGCAGTCAGATGCATAAAATAAACTTAATTTCTTAACCAGTTAAGAAATCAAATTTTTGTATACAGCTAAGACATGACTGTGTCCAACCAGCAATCCAATAAAGACGAAACTTTTCTAAAGAATACGACGACAGGACCGATCAAATTCCTTCGATAACTCGCAGAAAATAATAAATAATGATACCAGAATGAAAAATGCTCCTATCATAGCAAATATGTCCTGGGAAAAGTTAGGAATGTAAAAGAAAGGGACTAGGTTTTTGACTTACCTGGCATCTTCAAGACATTTCAGTCAAAATTTCTTGACATGTTAATACTTTTTTACTTGTTAGTGTTAGTACCCATGTCATGTACTTTAATGCATCGTGTCAAGTAAAGTAACACGTCTAAAAAGGTTAAATCAGGTGATCGAACGGGATAATCCTCTTCGCCTAATCCCTCTAGAAGGAAATTGCGGTTAAAAACTTTCCTCGCATCAAGCTGAAAACTAGGTGCGCCCCATTTTGTAGAAAGTAATAATCTTCATTGTCAAACATTTCGTTAACATCTGGAGTTACGTGTAACATTTCTACGTAGGAGTCACCTAAACCAGTCTCTTCAAAGAAATGTCACCCAATTCACTCTAGAAGGCATATCACTTATCTACTCCTGGTAGATTAACATACATTTCCACAGTTCGTTAGCCCAATACAGTTATTGCGATCAACTGTTCCATTAAGTTCATAAGTCGCTTCATATGATCAACGAATTAGAGCCTTTTCATCTTCTTCGTACACGTTGATGAGCCACTCAAATTATTCAGTTCTCCTATCATGATCATCCTCGACCAGGCCCTAGAGAAATGTCCGAAGGCGTTCATCCTTGAGAGCGCAAAAGTCTGTGGACGCTGGATTTACTGCCTCCTGTCTCACGAGAGCATTGCCTACCAGACCTCTTTGGGGACTGTGCGTACGCCTGAATCACTGTATGCTGAATGTCTCTTTCCTCCACTTCGTCCCCTCTTCATACCAAGCATCGTTCCAAGGACATCATGCATGTCTCGAATTCTTGTAATTATTGTTAACCGCTGGGATGGCAGAGTCCTACACAAAATTCTCCAATCTCGTAGACCTCAAATTCTCTGTTTTCCATTAACACCTAAGTACCCACTTACGTTCTTCAAACGATAACGCTAATTTGTTTTCATTCTTGTAACAAATGGAAGCGTTGTTAAGTTTTTCACTGTAAGTAAATCAGTCAAAAGTATTATGAAATAATTGATCTCAACGTAAGAAGTAAAATAATTTTGGGAAACATTTAATAGGCTTTGAATGGTGCTCGGAATCATGTTCAGAAAATCAGCTGCAGACTGAGAATACGCATAATCCTTCCTGACATTTGAAGGATTCTTTATTGAAAAGTTTTAGAGACTGAAAATTCAACCTTTTCTGCAAAACTAGACTTTACGCTGGTCAGTTTGATACCTCATTTGTTCTTTTTCCGTTCTTGTATGAGAACTTGGACTAAAACCCATTGCATAGTCTCTAGAGAGCCTTGTTCTAGCTGCGCTCATATATGTGAACAGGAAAATTATCTATATCTGCTTTCATTAAAGAGAGCTTTAATTTCAAAGAGTGTATACATTATTTTGGGACAAGCTGTAGATGAACAGTAAGCGAGGAATACGATAGCTCTGCTGTATACTCTTTCTAATCTGAGCATTTCATTACTGGCTTGTGTACATATTGTAAACTAGTTGAGTACTCAACATTGCCCAAGTATGTGCGAGTACTTATTTAAATTCTGTTAGTCCTTCTCCTCCTTCATCCTCTCTCCTCCGTTACCCTCTCTGTCTATCTCCCTCTCACCCCTTCTCTCTATCTGTCTCCTCCTTCCCCACTCCCTGTCTATCTCCTCCTGTCCTGTTTGCCCATTTCCTCCTCTCTGTCTATCTCCTCCTCTTTTACTTTCTGTGTCCATCTCCTCTTTCCCCTCTCCCTGTCCATCTCCTCCCCTCCCCTTCCTCTGTTCCTCTCTGTCTCTGTTCATCTCCTGCTTGCCCCTCTCTCAATATATTCTTCACCCCTCCGCCTGTCCACATACTCCTCTGTCCTTTCTCCATCCACCTCCTTCTCTCTCCCCTGTCCATTTCTGTGTCTTCCCTTCCTCTATCCACTTCTCCCTGGCCTCCCTTTGTCCATTTCCTTCTCCATCCTACATGTGTCCATCTCCTCCTTCTCCTCCCCTCTCTGTCCATCTCCTCCTTTCTCTTCGCTGACCACATCATTATTCGCGCTGCAGTAGGAGGTTTTTGGCTCTTAGCCCATAGTATTTCTTCGTATATAGTAAGTAGTATATGTACCTAGTTTGTTTGAAATAGATCCAGGGGCTATGAGGAGTTTTTTTACCCTTGGCTTTGCCCATACATGTATACATCACATACATTTAACATATTTACACACACACTTCACCTACATCTGTTGCGAATTTCGCCCTATGATTTCATCTTCCGTCATCTCGATGTTTATGAGGTCGTATCTCCTGAAATATGTGTGAATACTGTCTGTGATGTGTGTTCCGAATAGAGTTAGTAGCAAAGAAGTAATAAATTTAAACCTCATGCACATTTCGGTAGTTTTTTCACGCATCACAGTGTTTATGATGTCATACCTTCTGAACCTTGGGTCGTACAATGACATAATTTTGCAGGTACAAGTGAATGCTGTCTGCAAAATATATTGCCAATACCGTTAGTAGTAGAGCAATAACAAATTAAAACGTCATGCTTGATGCAAGAGTTTCGCTTCATGAACAGCGAAAATATAGTGAGCGATGAACTTGTTTCTCTTCGTCATTTTGTGGGGGTTGCCAGCGAGAAAAAGTTTCGTAAGGGTTTGAAGTTATGTGTAAAGTTTGCAAGTCACTAACTACTCTCATTCTCAAATACTAGATGAATAATGTCTCGGTGTTCGCGAGAGTCGTTGGCTACACTTGTTTTTCACCCCCCCCCCCCCCCCCCAGGTTTGATAGGAAGGTGGTTCGTACCCTCATACCGATTCTTCTTGGCAGTAAGTGACAGATGTATCAGTTCTGAATGAAATCGGTCCAGTGGTTTCGGAGATGTAGAACATATACACACATACTTTTATGATATCTATGGATATCTTTTTTGTGTTTGATTTCATTTTGATTAAATGAAGCCTATACGTTGCCCCAGGCTACGCTCAAGTTACCTTAGGAAACTCCTTGAAAACTAGACTGGTAGTTTTAGAGGTTAGCGTGTACAAACAAGCAGGCAGACACGACGGTTTGAGATAAAACCTCGTAGCAAGGTATCTCCTTTTTTCGTATTCTGATTTTGATTACATAAGGCCTATCGTTGCCCAAACCTACGTTCGAGTTACGTGTGAAAATACCATGAAAATTAGTTTAGTAGTTTTGCAGATTAGTGTGTTCAAATAGACAAACAAACGCGGCGGTTTTGCAGGCTTATTATTAGTATAGATTACCTCTCTGTAGTTCGCACCTATTTTCCTCAGAATTTCCGATATCTTACGTCATTTTACCTTGCCTAATTCTTTTACTAGATCGACAAATATAACCGGGTAAGCCTTACTTCCGTTATCAGTCACACGGTCAGAACTGCCTCACTGGTGCCTTTACCTTTCCGAAATCCAAAGTGATTATTGATAGCAGGTTTTCTAAAGCTCTGTTAAACTCTAATTATGGATAACGTATGTCTTCCATACAGTCCCATTTCTTCTTTGTCAAACAGTTACTCTCCACGCAGGGGTCCTCAATCTACTCTTTCCACCTATCCGCTTTCCCCTCTGTCTTTAGTAGTGGCATTTCTCTCACACTCTTTATTGCTGACACCTTTGCTGGGAATTTTATCGAAGAATGTTTTGACTTTTCTGTAGGCTGAAACAATCCTTCTTCTTCACCTTTTTCCTAGAGCATGTTTGCCTAGGCTTTCCTGCACCTCGTTAACATTTCATTCTTAAATGTCTTATATCGCTATATTCTTTTATTTTCCTGATAATTTTCGCACTTACTTCTTTCGTCGATCAGTTCAGATATTGCTTATGTTACACAAGGTTTCTTCACAGCTATCTTTCATGTACTTATATTTGTCCTCATTCTGTGAGTGCCCTTTTTAAAAATGTCCTTTCCTCTTATCTCAGTATCTACAGCCGTAGAGACCCTCAAATTTAGAAAACTTCACCTCATTAATCCTCAGTGCTTTAGTATTCCTCGCCTTTCCACAATGTTATAGGTAGGAAAGCTGTATAAATACGGAATTAAGTTCAGCTGAAATTTTTACAAAAGAGCCAACTGTGCTCAGAAAGGGCAGACTAATTGCTTATGTTACACAAGGTTTCTTCGCAGCTATCTTTCATGTACTTATATTTGTCCACATTCTGTAAGTGCCCTTTTTAAAAATGTCCTTTCCTCTTATCTCAGTATCTACAGCCGTAGAGACCCTCAAATTTAGAGAACTTCAAATGCACCTCATTAATCCTCAGTGCTTTAGTATTCCTCGCCTTTCCACAATGTTATAGGTAGGAAAGCTGTATAAATACGGAATTAAGTTCAGCTGAAATTTTTACAAAAGAGCCAACTGTGCTCAGAAAGGGCAGACTAAATACAGCTGGTGGTGGAATGCTTGTTGCTGTCAGAAATAGTTTACCTTCTGGTGAAATCAAAATAGTTCATTCTTCTGAGTGAGTATCGACAGAGACTCTACTTTACAAAAGGAATAATTTAATAATTTTTGAGGGCTCCTGACTCATATGATACAGTTGCTGATCAGTTAAAAAAAACACGAGTCTCAGTTCACATAGGTACCCCATTCATACTGTTAAAGTTGGTGGTGATTTCAATCTACTCTCGATACATTGGCCAGAATACATGTTTCAAGTCGGAGGTAGGCACAAACGCCGTTCTAAATCGTTCCGAATGTGTTCTCAGAAAATTATTTTAAACATTGAATTTACAATCCCACTCAAAGTGTAAATGGTTGCGAAAACATACTTGACCTCTTAGCAACAAAAAATCCCGAGTAAATAGGGAACACCATGACAGATACAGGAATTAGTGATCACGAGATTGTTGTGGAGAGACTGAATACCGTAACATTAAAACCTACCAAAAATAAACGCAGCCGCGCGGAGTGGCTGCACAGTTAGAGGCGCCTTGTCACGGATTGCGTGGCTCCCCCCACCGGGGTTCGTGTCCTCCCTCGGGCATGAGTGTGTGTGTCGTTCTTAGTATACGTTAGTATAAGTTAGTTTAAGTAATGTGTAAGATGACCTCAGCCGTTTGGCACCTTAGGAATAAATAAATAAAAAATAAACGCAAAATACATCTATTTCAAAAAGCAGATAAAAATTCGTTTGAGGCTTTCCTAAGAGTGAGTCTCAACTCCTTCAGATCTGATTATGTAAGCGGAGACTCGACGTGGCTTAAATTCAAATTGACATGAAATGTTACTGATCCACCTTGGTAAACAAAACAGGTCACAACATTGTTCCAGAAGCAACAAAAAAAGAATGTCCAATTTAAAAGAACGCAAATCCCTCAGGCACACCGAAGTTAAAAGAATGCACACCCTCAAGATTGGCAAAGGTTTATAGAAGCCCCGATGTGAGATGCTTGTAACACTTTCCAAGACGGAACTGTCTCGAAATCTGACACAAAATCCAAAGATGTTCGGATGTAAAGTACACCAGCGGAAATACACAATCAATACTTTCATGCGGGATAACAATGGTGATGTTAACGATGACAGTGCCACTACAGCAGAGTTACTAAAAACGGATTTCCGAAATTCCTTCACCAAAGAACACGAAGTAAATCCTCCAGAATTCGACCTAAGAACAACTGCCAAAGTGAATAACTTAGAAGTCGGTGTCCTCGGTGTAGAAAAGCGGCTTTCTTTTTCTATGAGTCATCAGTCTTCTTACTAGTCTGATGCAGCCCGCCAGGAATTCCTCTTCTATGCAAACCTCTTCATCTCAGAGTGGGCACTTTCAACCTACATCCTCTATCATTTGCTGGATGTATTTCAATTTCTGTTTTCCTCTAAAGCTTTTGCCCTTTACAGCTCCCCTAATACCACGGAAGTCATTCCCTGACGTCTTAACAGATGTCCTATTATCCTGTCCGTTCTAAGTATCAGTTTTTCCATATGTTCCTTTCCTCTCCGATTCTGTGCAGAACATCCTTATTTCTTAACGTATCAGTTCATCTAATTTTCAACATTCGTCTGTAGCACCCATCTCAAATGCTTCGATTCTCTTCTGTTCTAGTATTCCCACAGTCCATGTTTCACTGCCAAACAATGCTGTGCTCCAAATGTACATTCTCAGAAATTTCTTCATGAAATTAAGGGCTATATTTGATATTAGTTGATTTCTCTTGGCCAGGAATATCATTTTCTAAGTGCTAGTCTGCTTTCGATGTCTTCTTTCTCCGTCCGTTATTGGTTATTTTGCTGCCTAGGCAGCAGAATTCATTAACTAACTTCATGTACTTTGTGACCATCAATCCTGATGTTAAGTCTCTCGGCGTTCTCGTGTGTGCCACTTGTCATTACTTTCGTCTTTCCTCGATTTACTCTCAATCCACATTCTGTACTCATTACACTGTTCCTTCCATTCAGCAGATTATATAAGTCTTCTTCACATTCACTCAGGATAGAAATGTCACCAGCGCATTATATCACTGATATCCTTTCACTTTCAATTTCAATTCCTCTCTTGAACCTTTCTTTTATTTCCATCATTGCTTCTTTGATGTACAGATTGAAAAATAGGGGCAGAAGACTACATCCCCGTCTTACACCCTTTTTAATCCTAGCACTTCGTTCTTGGTAGTTCACTCTCATTATTCCCTCTTGGTTCTTATACATATTGTATATTGCCTGTCTCTCCCTAAAGCCTATCCCTATTTTTTTCAGAATTTGGAACATCTTGCACCATTTTACATTGTCGAACACTTTATCCAGGTCGCAAATCCTATGAACGTGTCTTGATATTTCTTTAGTCTTGCTTCCAATATCAACCGCAAGATGATAATTGTCTTTCTGGTGCCTTTGCCTTTACTAAAGCCAAGCTGATCGTCATCTAACACATCCCGAATTTTCTTTTCCATTCTTCTGCATATTATTCTTGTCAGCAGCTTGGATGCATGATCTGTTAAGCAGTCTTCGGAATTGTGTGGATGATATGTTCCCGAAAGTCAGATGATAATGTCACCAGTCTCAAACTTTCCAGACATCAACGAGAATAGTCATTCTGTTGCCGCTTTCATGATGTTTTTAGAAATTCTGGTGGAATGTTATCTATCCCTTCCGCCTTATTGATCTCCAGATCTTCAAAGCTCAAATTCTGATTGTAACGCTGGATCCCACATCGCTTCTAAATCGACTCCAGTTTCTTCTTTTATCACATCAGACAAAAATACCCCCTCACAGAGGCCTTCAATGTACTTTTTCTACCTGTCCGCTCTCTCCTCTGCATTTAACTGTGGAACGCCCGCTACACTCTTAATGTTACCACTCTTGCTTTTAATTTCACCAAAGGTTGCTTTGACATTTCTATATTCTGAGTCAGTTCTTCTGACAATCATTACTTTTTCGATTTCTTCACATTTTCATGAAGCCATTTCTTCCTAGCTTCCCTACAATTCCCATTTATTTTATTCCTCAGCGACTTGTATTTCTGAATTTCCTTACCTTTTTTGTACTTTCTTGTTTGATCGATCAGCTGAAGTATTTCTTCTGTTACCTATGGTATCTTCGCAATTACCTTTTTTGTACCTATGTTTTTCTTTCCAGCTTCTGTGATTGCCCTTTTTAGTAATGTCAGTTAATTGTACTGCCTACTAAGGTAATCCTTATTGCTTATTACTTCAAGGGGATGAACGACTGTAGCAAAGAAATATTCTATCTACAGCACGTCACTTGCAATACTGTCAAGAAAGCCATAATGGGGATTAGATCAGCATCTACAGGACATGATGGCATCACTATCCAGATGGTAAAACTTATTATTGATCAACTACTGCCCTATATAACAGACATTTTCAGCGATTCATTAATCACAAGTGTTTTCCCTGAGGCCTGGAAACTGGGACAAATTAAGCCACTGCCTAAAAAGGACATCGCCACAGCACCCTCTGACTACCGCCCCATCTGCCTTCTTCCTGCACTATCAAAGGCCTTGGAATATATAGCCCATGACCAGCTCACCAACTACCTAACTACTAACAACCTACTAGACGAATACCAATCAGGTTTCCGTAAACATCAAAGCACAACATCCGCAATGATAAAGGTGACAGATGACCTGAAACTTGCCATGGACTGACAAGAAGCGACTGTCATTTGCTTCTTAGATTTCAGCAAAGCATTTGATACTGTCGACTTCTACATCTTACTAGCCAAACTTAGCGGTCTAAATTTCTCGCCAAATGCAGTGCAATGGTTTCGCTCACACATGACGTCTCGTCAGCAACGCGTCCTGTCCGGGAATATAAAATCACAATGGCGGTAGGTAGTGTCAGGCGTTCCCCAAGGCTCAGTATTAGGTCCTATACTCTTCTCTCTGTATGTCAATGATGTGTCATCGGTTCTGACCTATTGCAAATATTATCTGTATGCTGATGACCTTCAGTTGTGTCTAAGTGCGAAACCAAGAAAGCTATTGAAAATTTCAATACTGACCTCAATGCACTATCAAAATGGGCACAGGACATAGAACTAAAACTAAATCCATCTAAAACCCAAGCGGTACTTGTTGGTCACTCTAAGCTCATTAGCCCAAAACATCAGGGATCTGTACCATCTCTTATCCTAAATGGAAAAAATATTTACTTCTCTCCCTCAGCAAAGAGTTTGGGAGTAGTAATAGATGCAAAAATAATTTGGACAGAGCACATAACTGCAGTGTGCAAAAAAGCATCAGCATCCCTTCATGTCCTACAAAAATATGAAATACTCTTCCCTTTCGATCTGAAAAAGAAATTTGTACAAACGCTTATACTCCCAATCATTGACTAGAGCGATATTATCCTACAAGGCCTCTCTCAGGAAAATTCGCGACGTCTGGAACCGGTTATGAATGCCTGTGTCCGATATATCTGTGACGTTCGACTTTTTGATCACATTTCACCAGCATATGCAAAATTGTCCTGGCTGCGTGCAGACAAACGCAGATATTTCCATACACTCTGTCTCATCTACTGCCTTATAAATGTACACTCTCCCTCATATCTCTCCTCGTCCTTAACGCTTATGTCGGAACAACATGACAGAAACACACGTTCCCATCATAATAAAATCCTCTCTGTTTCACTGCATCACTCAGTCACCTTCTCCAAGTCCTTTACAGTAGCGGGAACCCGACTCTGGAATAACCTCCCTCGTTATGTTAGAGAACTTAAAAACATGTCCGGCTTCAAAAAACAGTTAATGACGTATCTACTTAAGCAACAGTAATACCTTCCTCTATACATGAATGCACTTCACCTCATTACTTCCCTCTTTCCCCCTCCTTAAATCTTCCTTCCCCAAAACTCGCTATACTAGTAAACATCTACTTTACACACCAAGATATTAATGTACATCTGCACAAATCTTCATTACTATTGCCAATTTTTCTCATGTTTATCATTATTATTTGATTTTTTTAGTTATTATTATTGATTTTATAATAATTTGTATGTATAGCACCTGTTCTAAAAATACTGACAGCATTTACTTTATTGGTCTTAGTCATTACTCTTTATTCATATTGTCACTAGAGTAATCTAATTTTCTTATTTAAACTATTGTCGTGATGTAACTCTGATGTGTGAAATGCTGCATCTGTGGAACACTGATCCGATGTAAGAGAGGGCCTGATGGCCCTAATCTGATCAGGTTAAATAAATAAATAAATAAATCTATAGCCTTTGAAAACTTCAAGCGCGTCCCGTCATTCCTTAGTACTTCCGTATCCCACTTCATTGCGTATTGATTCTTCCTGATTATTCTCTTAAACTTCACCCTGCCCTTTATCACTACTACATTGTGATCTGAGTCTATATCTACTCCTCGGTCCGCCTTACAATCCAGTATCTGATATCGGAATCTCTGTCTGACCATGATGTGACCTAAGTGCTTTTTCCAAGTATATGTTCTTCTCTTGTGACTCCTGAACAGAGTATTCGTTATTACCAGCTTCCCCTCTCTCATTACTTGTCCCAAGCCCATATTCTCCTGTGACCATTCATTGTACTCTTTTCCCTACAACTGTATTCTAGTCTCCCATGACTGTTAGATTTTCATATCCCTCTGCGTTCTTTATTACCCTTTCAGTATTCTTATATACTATCTCTATGTCTTCATCTTCAGTTTGCGACTTCGGCATGTATATCTGAGTTATTGTTGTCGGTGTTGGTTTCCCGTCGATTCTGACAAGAAAAACCCTATCACGGAACTGTTCACAGTAACACACTTTCTGCCCTACCTTACCGTTTATAACGAATCCTACTCCCGTTATACCATTTCCTACTGTTGTTAATATTACCCCATACTCATCTGAGCAGGAAACCTTGTCTTCTTTCCACTTCATTTCACTGTCCCCTACTACATCTAGATTGAGCCTTTGCATTTCCCTTTTCAGATTTTCTAGCTTCCCTACCATGTTAAAGCTTCAGACATTCCACGCCTCGACTCGTTGGTTATTTAATCTTTTACTCATGGACGCCTACCCCTTGGCAGTCCCCTCCTGGAGATCCGAATGAGGGTCTTTCCCGGAATCCTTTGCCAATGGAGAGATCATCTTGACGCTTTTTCAATTACAGACCCATATACTGAGGACATGCGTTATCTGTCTTTAATGATGTGGTTTCCACTGCCTTCTGCATCCTTAAGCCGTTGAATATTGCTGATTCTTCCGTCTTTAGGGCAGTTTCCCACCCCAAGGACAAGAGAGAGCCCTGAACCATTTTCCTCTCCGCTGCCATCTTTGACAAAGTCGTTGGCGGAATGAGGGTGACTACTTATCCCGGAAGTCTTCGGCTGCCAATGATTATTATTATTCAAAGGCCACGGGTGCTTAAATCACATAATAAGGGCTAGGCCTCCGGTCTTGATGATATACCAGTCAAGTTCTTCTCAGACTACGCTGATACATAAGTTCCATATTTAGCAGACATAAACAACTGATCAGCGCATAAAGACAGGAAAGTTTCACAAGTCACACCAACACCCAAGAAGGGAAACAGGAATAACCACAGACCCATATCTGACTTCGATGTGCAGTAGGATTTTGGAACATACACTGTGTTCAAACACTGTGAGTTGCCTCGAAGAAAACGATTTATTGCTAACGGCCAACACGGATTAAGAAAATATCGTTCTTGTGAAGCACAACTAACTCTTTATTCTCACGAAGTAAGGAGTGCTATTGACAGGGGACGTCAAATTGATTCCAAACTTTTAGATTTTCAGAAGGCTTTTGACACCATACCCCGCAAGTTACATCTAATCAAACTGCGTACCTATGGATTATCGTCTCAGTTGTGCGGATGGATTCGTGATTTCCTGTCTTAAAGTTCACAATTCGTAGTAACTGACGGAAAGTCATCTAGTAAAACAAAAAAAATATCTGGCGTTCCCTAATGAAATGTTATACGCCCTCTGCTCTTACTGGTCTACATAAACGATTTACTCGTAGGAGACAATCTTAGTAGCACTCAGATTGTTTGCAGATGATACTGTCATTTACAGTCTTATAAAATCATCAGTTGATCAAAACAAATTGCAAAGCGATTTAGACAAGATATCTGTATAGCGTGAAAAGTGGCAATTGACTCTAAATAATGAAAAGTGTGAAGTCATCCACATGAGTACCAAAAGGAATCGGCTACACGATAAATACACACAAATCTAAAGGCTATAAATTCAACTAAATACCTAGGGATTACATTTGTGAATAACTTAAGTTGGGACGGTCACATGGCTAATGTTGTGAGAAAAGCAAACCAAAGACAACGGTTTATTGGCAGAACACTGAGAAAATGCAACAACTCGACTAAAAGGCTGCCTACACTACGCCTGTACGTCCTCTTTTGGAGTATTGCTGTGCGGTGTGGATTCCGCATCAGATAGGATCGACGGAGGAAATCGAAGAAGTTCAAAAAAGGGCAGCTCATTTTGTACTGTCGTGGAATAGGGGACAGAGTGCCGCGGATATGATACTTGGACTGGGGTGGCAGTCATTAAACAGAGTCGTTTTTCGTTGTGGCACGATCTTTTCACAAACTTTCAGCCACCAACTTCCCACTCTTAGTGTGAAGATATTTTGTTAGCGCCCACCTACATATGGCGGAATGATCGCAATAATAAAGTAAGTGAGATCAAAGCTGTTTTTTCTGCGCGCTGTTCGAGAGTAGAACATCAGAAAAATAGCTTGAAGTTGGCTCCATGAACCCTCTGCCAGGCACTTAATTGTGACATGCAGAGTAATCATGTAGATGTAGATGATATTTCCGGATGAATCTCTTAAATTTCCATCATTACTAAATTGTGAACTAAGTATATACATAGTCCAGTCAAATTACTGTGACTACCATGTATATTCGACGTCAACGTGCAACAATCACAGAGACAGGTGGCGGCACTAGCAGTGGAGTGTATAAAAAAACGTGTTGGGACTACGCGGAAAACAGTGTAGTCGTTGTCGTAACGTAGAAAAGGAACGATTTATTTGACGTCGAAAGAGCATGATCATTGGCTTTTAGGCCAAGGATGGAAGGATGGTTATTCGCATACCGCGATGGTTAAAGCATACAACCCAGTTGGATTTTGCCCTTACCTCCGTAAATTTCCCAAGTATACCTTCTACTCTCCAATTTTGTAACAATGCATTCGCTGTTACCAGCTGAAATTTATTCCAAAACTCATGTAGTCCTTTTCCTCTCTCATTCATACTAGCGAGCTCATATTCTTCTGTAATATATTTCCATCTATTTTTACAGACTGAATTACGCTTTCAGTGTTCTGACACACTTTCTATACCTCGTTGTCCTCTATTTGTCACGACGGCGTGTACATCATAACAATTATTGTTGGTGTTTGTCTGACCGTAAATTCCTATGATTTTTCAATTTCACTTTTCTGACGCCAGCTAAGAGGCCCTTTTCAATTTTTTTTAGCTTCCCTACCACATTCTTCCAACATTCCGCCCTCCGACACGTAGAACTTTAGCCTTCTGTTAGTTGTTCGACATTTCTCTCACTGCCACGTCTTCCGTGACAGTCGCCTTCCGGAGATCCAGATGGGACACTCATTCGGAGTCTTCTGCCAATGGAGATACCACCGTGATACTTCGAAGTACAGTGTGGATACACATTCTGTGTCTATAATGCTATGGTTTCCATTGCCATCTGCATCTTCATGCCGTTGATCACTGCTGATTCTTCCGTCTTTTTGAGTCAGTTTCCCACCCTAAGGGCAAGGTAGTGTTCTGAACCTCTGCCCCTCCACTGCTCTCCGCGCCAACGCCGTTGGCAGTTTGCAGGTGACTCCTTATATTAAAAGTCTTTTGCCGCCGTTGCTGATTATTTTTATACAAAATGGAAAAAATGGATGGAACCTAAACCAGACACACGATACTTTTATTACAAATGCGCTAT
Organism: Schistocerca piceifrons; assembly: GCF_021461385.2. NCBI lineage: Eukaryota > Metazoa > Arthropoda > Insecta > Orthoptera > Acrididae > Schistocerca > Schistocerca piceifrons. The sequence continues at coordinate 240,058,884 of NC_060138.1, forward strand.
CCCTATACCACTTATGATAACCAAAAATGTCTCTGCACTTCAAACGGTGAGGCTTAGGTCTTATCGTACCTGTCTCTTGAGTCACAGGTTCCAATTTTGAACTTGCTTTAGATCGTTCTTTTTTTTCTCGCATATTTCAAATTCAGATTAAGGTTTTTCTTCCTTATCCTTGCCTACAGTCCCCGATCTACCAAATTTCCGAATCGGGGCTAAAACTTGATAGTGGCGCCTCCCTCCCCACTCGAGATTTTGAGACAGGACGTCCAAATTTTTTTGTAAATCTATTTTTCAAAAATATGTTTATTTTTTAGCGTAAATAACTCTGAAGAGTTTGATATATAACACGTATATGTTCGAGGAAATGTAAGACGTTATTTTGTCTTAAGTGTGCCAAAGCGCAGGCCACGCCTCTTCACACAGCATTTTTCTATTGCACGGCACTATAATTTGCTCTGTGGAATTAAAACGTGTGTATTTTGTAAAGGAAGTCATCAAACCTATATTCAGAACAATGGAAATTAGAATGTCGTGTGGTGCCTCTCCTGCATCCACTTGGCCGGTTTGACATCCTACCCCCCCTTAAAAAAAGCTCACAATTTATACTTGGTGGGATTATTTGTGACCGGGCGAATAAGAACTGTTCAGAAAGTTTGCATTATTTCTTGTCTATTAGCTAACAAGTTTCTCTTCTGTGTGACATAAAATTAAATGTAGGGAAGATAAAACCAATAAAAGTAAGAGACGAGCAAGATAGTACGCATTTCTTCAGTCCTTAGGTCCCAGCATTTTTTTTTTCTCTCTAATCTTGCTACAGCTTTAGACGGTGTGCTTCCCTTTCTGTGAAAGAGTCTATTATCTCATCAAAGTTCGTCAAACATTTTGCTATTTAGCAAAAGATCAAAATGTCGTTACGTAATACCGAAAAAGGCGTTAAATCGAATACAATCCAAGACTGGTGCGGTTTCTCGATTTGATTAGGCTACGTCTATTTTGACACTGCCTGCTAGACAAAACGAATTAGGACTTTCTAATGTTGCAGCAATTGTAACACACGCCAAATAAGTGAGACTGTTTTGGCACAAATGGTCATTTTTATCTGCCTCATTTACATAAATAACACAGAATGTAGTTCACGAAGTAGCAATATCAAACGCCTATTATTCGTACCCCAAAAAAATGGTTTTGTGTTAATAAAGAGTTTCACATTTCATTCGTATCTCCAGTTTCTCAAGCATGAAATCAAAAAGTAGGAGTAAGAAATTTTTATATAAATTTGGAATCGCCATATTCTTTCCTATAATTTGTGAAATGTCCCCGTTTCTTCTCCTTCGTCGTTCTAACAATCAATCTTGGTCATGACTAATTCTGCAATTATTCCTGCCATTGTCAAAACTTGTTCTGCGGTTAACTTCACTTACCCTGCCAGAATCTCCGGTTCAGTTATTCCGCGTTTGTTCTCCCGTTAGACGTTATTACGTGTTCGTATAATGCATTTTCCGCGCTATTCCGCGAATACACGTTAAAGCGAGTGCTAACCGGGGACTGTACAACTGGTCCTTAGTAGTGCAGTGGTCTGGCAAAAATTTTCTTTCAAAATTTCATTTTCTTGGATACGCCGAGAAGATAATATGTAATCTTTGTTACCTGTTATTCCTGTTAGGAGTTTATTTCCGCTCTGGTAGTCTGAATCTATGGATTTCGCTAGACGATATAACAAAACTGATCTCTCGCACATCCAGTCAACCGCATAAACAAACAGTTATTGGTATTCATCCATTCGGGTTTACTCGGCTCAACAGGTAGAGCCCCGTCCCATTTTGTCTGCGGGAAGGTTTTTTAATTTCTAGATGCGACACAGATTCCCCTGGCAGCATTTAAAAATCAACTTATGATGCGTTCAAAAATCAACTTTGATTGTGTTCAAAAATGTTCAGAAACCAACTGGGATGTGTTTCAAAATCATATGAACAATCAGTAGACCAACGTGAGCTGGATGTGCCACCCGGGACAGATACCCCTGTTTGTCACCCCCCCTCCGCCCCCCCCCCTTCTTTCGAGAACAGTTACTGTCTTCATATACATAGCTAAAGGCTACCCAGCCATTGACCTTCGTCTGTGCGAATGCGCACAGGTTGCCCAAACTCTTACGGGAATCGCCAAAGCGTCCGCGAGTAATGAGTGGATGGGCAAATGCCTATAAGGTACATTACATATGTAGAATTGTGGACAGTTGGGAATGTGAGTCTCTCGGGAAGTGTGCAAGGGATAAATCCCTGCAGTCGCGTTATTCATCTCTGTCCTCGGTGGCTCAGATGGATAGATTGTCTGCCATGTAAGCTGGAGATCCCGGGTTCGAGTCCCGGTCGGGGCACACATTTTCAGCTGTCCACATCGAGGTATATCAACAACACCTGTCGGCAGCTGAGGGTTTCAGTTAGTCATCATTTATTCCAGGATAAAGCTGCATGGTCATCAACAGTATTCTGTTCTTTCGAGAACAGTTACTGTCTTCTTGTACATTGTTGTATGAGTTGAAGTTATGTTAGTGACACTGAATGGCTGGACGCCGTTCCCGACGTGCCCCCCCCCCCCCCTCTCTCCTAGGCCCTCCTCACCACACACCATCTATGTACCCCAGCTGTCTGCGTCTAGAGTAAAGCACATGTTCAATTGTGAGATGGTTTCCTGAATGTTTGCGTGTCTTGCTTCTGAGACGGGTTGTGGAAACCAGCCCATTATTTACATAGATGGATGTGGAAAGCCGCCTACAAACCACATCCAGGCTGGCTGGCTGGTACTCTGACCGTCGATCATGTTTTGGCGTGGCGACCCAAATCCCGGAAGTAGCGCATAACGCGCTCGGGTATCTGAGAGTGTTCAAAATTCATAGCCTTAATTTTTTCTGGGTATGTTCTTTGCAGAAGGAATAGCCACTAGAACACGTGTACGCTGTTCCTAAATTGAACTGTATAGACCGCGCTTCTTTGCGAACGTCATGTATTCGATCGTATGGGGCCACCATTTTCCTGAAACTGCAGAGACACGAAGTGTGTAGTGAACGAGCACTTGATGATCAGGGATAATTACGTAGTTTCCAACTGTGATCGCAACTGGGTGTTATGTCATCGCTATTTTACACATTATCTCCTGGCGTCCTTGATTAGTATGTCAGTTCGCGAGCCACTTAGTTATGTGACTTGACAGCAGCGCTCCTAGTGCGTAAAGTCAAAACTATATCGCCTGTGACGCTAATGTTTAAGTGGTAACGCACTGATATGAATGACACCTATTTCCGACGTGACATACCGATAGATTATGCCCCAAAAAAGTTTTTTTAGAGAACATTCATTTTGTGTTCACGGCATCATTAGATGTTTACGTATACGGTCTTGAGCATTGTTTCTTTATGGCCTTTTACAATAACTGTCTTAAACTTCCATTGCAAAATTCTGCAGCGCCGTTAGTAAAGAAACGAAGTTCACAACATATAATTAAATTCAAACATGAGAAGATGGGATGCCAGTCATCTTGAAATGTCACCACGAAAAAAATAAACACCAAAGGAGTAACTGGTTGTAGCTAATTCATTATAATACTGATCACTTTGAGCCGACAGCTGACATTAACGTTAATGATAATCGAAAACTACTTAACCTGTATTACTAAACATTGGCCTGAAGGTGTTCAAAGAAACGAAACCTGTCATAAAACAGTAAAAGTATAAATAATACAGCTGAGGTGGTTCTCAGCAATCAAAATAATTCATTATAAATTACTTTCAGTTTCGACATTTTAGTGTTTTATTACGTCCACAACGAACAAGAATTATTTACTAGTGTTAATACGAGAATGAATTGAAAAACATAGTACAGCAATGACACAGGCAATCAGGTCATTCGAGTTTTTGAAATTTAGTGTTTTAATATTAACAAGCATTATTAGCAAGCATTTTTAAATATTTGTCTAAAAATACTTTTGATGACTGATCACATAGGCATGAATTGTTTCTGTAACACTAAATTAAGATATCATTTCTCAGCTCATTTTAAAAATATTAAAAGTCTAAATCGATTGGACTTAAGATACATCGGTTTTATTATACAGAAGCCGAACAGAAAAATGCGAACCATCACTGGTCTGTGCCGCGAGCTGCAAACCCGAGGCGAAACGAGCATCGGCTGAAAGATCCGAAAATACGTCCCAGGTGGAGAAGAACACGAACGAATGAATCTTTCTCTCTCCGACGAATTTCTTTTGCGGGCCGGATTCAAACCAATCGCGGGCCGGAGCCAGAGCGTGGCTCTCCGATTGCCCATCCGTGAGATAAAGCCTAACGATGGGTTGTTCAACGTGAATTGCTATCGCAGCAGTGAAAGCCTCTCTACTGCATTTCGTTCCTTTGTGACTGATGGTGGAGCTGCAACACATGCTGAGACAGACGGCTCGGACAGTTACTTGCAATGTTAGACATAATAAATGGGTGGCTTTAATAGCTACCAACAAGATGCGGAAGGATAATGGTCAAACGGAACTCAGTAATACTGTGCTTTAGGCCAAGTATAGTTGATATCTTACACAAAATAGTACGCTCAAAAGGTTTACCTATTGTGCTTAGTATCTGGTATGCATAATGGTACACACAAGAATTTAAAACAGTGAAAATACAATGAATGCTTGTCTATATGCACTCTGCTACAGAGAAATAAATGAAAATACTTGTTATGAAAGTCTGCACTAACAAAATCAGCATCATCCTGCGCCCTTGCACGTGTAGAGATAAGTTATGTAACAAGGCAGAGCTGCAGCTGTGTATAGTGCAGACACGGCTAAGCTCGATTTTGTTGTCACTGAATGCTGCAGGTCTGTAAATAGAGCGGATGTGATTACACGTTCGACAAATCGATATTCAATGTACACGCGCTGCTAACAGCACCCGTAGTTTCCATGACTGCTTATTTCATTTTAGAGTGTTTAATGACGCAGCTGTCAAAAGCATTTTAACACGCTGACGCTGTTTGCCTTTGAGCGACGCGCGCAGCCCCATTAATAGATCCGCACTGAATTACAGGACAGGGAATGAGCTCGACGGAGTGGCCGAGCGGTTCTAGGCGCTACAGCCTGGAACCGCGTGACCGCTACGGTCGCAGGTTCGAATCCTGCCTCGGGCATGGATGTGTGTGATGTCCTTAGGTTAGTTAGGTTTAAGTAGTTCTAAGTTCTAGGGGACTGATGACCTCAGATGTTAAGTCCCATAGTGCTCAGAGCCATTTGAACCATTTTTGACAGGGAATGACATACCGTGCTTAATGTGCTACCTTAAACATGTAGGCCCGGAGCACCATTCTCGTAGAATTATAGCTTACTCCTTATGTTCGAGCCTTTTCACAGGCCAATCAGTTAAGACGATGGCATGTAATGAAACAATGGAAAGGTACGCAAGGAATATTGAATTATCTAACCTCTTGTAAGGCATCCACCGGAATTTTTGTGTTCAATAGTTGCATACAAACAAGCAGTTGATTGCGCAACACTACAGGCTACTTAAAAGTGTGAACAGTTACGCATTCTCGGAGACGCACGTAATTACGAGGCAAGGAACTACAACACAGTAGATTTAGTTCGTAAGAGACAGGAACGCTAAAACAGTCTTATGTTGTTGCTGTTGTGGTCTTCAGTCCTGAGACTGGTTTGATGCAGCTCTCCATGCTATTCTATCCTGTGCAAGCCTCTTCATCTCCCAGTACCTACTGCAGCCTACATCTTTCTGAATCTGCTTAGTGTATTCATCTCTTGGTCTCCCTCTACGATTTTTACCCTCCACGCTGCCCTCGAATACTAAATTGGTGATCCCTTGATGCCTCAGAACATGTCCTACCAACGGACGCTTCTTCTTGTCAAGTTGTGCCACAAACTCCTCTTCTCCCCAATTCTATTCAATACCTCCTCATTAGTTATGTAATCTACCCATCTAATCTTCAGCATTCTTCTGTAGCATCACATTTCGAAAGCTTCTATTCTCTTCTTGTCTAAACTATTTATCGTCCATGTTTTACTTCCATACATGACTACGCCGGCCGAAGTGGCCGTGCGGTTAAAGGCGCTGCAGTCTGGAACCGCAAGACCGCTACGGTCGCAGGTTCGAATCCTGCCTCGGGCATGGATGTTTGTAATGTCCTTAGGTTAGTTAGGTTTAACTAGTTCTAAGTTCTAGGGGACTTATGACCACAGCAGTTGAGTCCCATAGTGCTCAGAGCCATTCACTCTACTTCGACCATCGTCAGTTATTTTGCTCCCCAAATAGCAAAACTCCTTTACTACTTTAAGTGTCTCATTTCCTAATCTAATTCCCGCAGCATCACCCGACTTAATTCGACTACATTCCATTATCCTCGTTTTGCTTTTGTTGATGTTCATCTTATAGCCTCCTTTCAAGACATTGTCCATTCCGTTCAACTGCTCTTCCAAGTCCTTTGCTGTCTCTGACAGAATTACAATGTCATCGGCGAACCTCAAAGTTTTTATTTCTACTCCATGGATTTTAACACCTACTCCGAACTTTTCTTTCGTTTCCTTTACTGCTTATATACATCTGAAATACCACATCAACAGCAGACAGCAAAACACGGATTATACATCTGACATTCAAAGAGTCATTCTTTATTTATACACAGATGCTGTTATTGCTGAAGAAAAGATAGATATTTCCTTCAGCCACTACAACTGAAATAGTATTTCTTGTTGTGGTCTTGACTCAGATGATTAGTGTACCACCGGCCGCTGTGATCGAGCGGTTCTACGCGCTTCAGCCCGGAACCGCGCTGCTGCTACGGTCACAGGTTCGAATCCTGCCTCGGGCATGGATTTGTGTGCTGTCCTTAGGTTAGTTAGGCTTAAGAAGTTCTAAGTCTAGGGGACTGATGACCTCAGATAGTAAGTCCCATAGTGCTTAGAGCCATTTGAACCATTAGTGTACCCTGTGCAAGTCTCTACATCTTACTAATACAATCCACATCAATTTAATGTTAAAGCAATTACAGCTGCTTGCTACAGGCAATCTTTGGTATTCAGTGCAAATGCACACCATGCTCGAACTCTTACGAGAATCAGCGGAGAAAGTCCGAAAGAAACCGAGTGAAAGGATAAACGTTGATTTTGAAAAGGTGTCATGTGGCGTCCGCCCCGATTAACGCAACGAAAGATGAAGAATAACACGCCTAGTAACAGATTCGAATCCCAGTGCGGCAAACGTTTTCAACTTTCCCCATTGATTTCAATGAACGTCCACTCGCAGCCAGTGTCTGTAATTCCTTTCTTTCTTACTGTGTGGCGCCTCAGGAAGTGTCCTATCAACCCATTCTTCTTGTACTCAAGTTGTTTCATACAATTCTTCTCTCGCAGACTCGCTGTAGCACTTCGTCTTTGATGTTCCGACCCACCCTCCAAATCTTCAGCATTATTCTCCAGCACAAAATTTTAATAGGTTCTATTCTTTTCGTGTTGTGCTACTTTTCGTCCACATTTCATTTCCCTATTAGGCTACAAACGCTTGCAGAAAAGAAAATGGTTCTGAGCACTATGGGACTTAACATCTATGGTCATCAGTCCCCTAGAACTTAGAACTACTTAAACCTAACTAACCTAAGGACATCACACAACACCCAGTCATCACGAGGCAGAGAAAACCCCTGACCCCGCCGGGAATCGAACCCGGGCGTGGGAAGCGAAAACGCTACCGCACGACCACGAGCTGCGGACTTGCAGAAAAGACTTCCTAACACAATATTTACGTTTTTCATTATCACCTATTTTGCTGACCAGATAACAAAACTCGGCTATTACTTTTTTGTGCCCTCTTTATTAATCTGCATCACCTGATTTAATCCGACTGCACTTAACTTTTGTATCTTTTTCGTAATATAGCCCGTTTTCAGGAAATTACCCGTTCTGTTCAACTGAATTTCGAAATCATTTCTAGTCCACGACATAAAGTTTACTTCGTTTTCCAAATTACTTAACTGTTCGCTTTACTGCTTGCTCAATGCTTGATTAATGTGGATAATGATGTAGAACCATGTCTCATTCAATCCTCAGGAACTGGCTCTCTTTCGTGTCGTTCGACCCTTAGAACAGCTGTCTGGACTGTGTTAAAATAATAGGTAAACTTATCCCGGGCAATTTTAAAATTCCGAATAGTGCACAAAATTGTCAGAAACTTTTCAAATTCTACAAATGCTTTAAATGAAGGTTCGTTTATCTTCCCAATAGTGTGCAAAATTGTAAAAAGCTTCTCAAAATCTACAAATACGTTAAATAAAGAATCGTATATTTTCAAGCTGTCTTCTATCTTAGGGTCAGTATACATCGCATGTTACTACATTTCTCTAGAACCCACATGGCTCTTGCTCTAGGTGTTCCGCAAGTCGTTTCAGTATTCTGTAGATAATTTGCGTTAGCATGTTGCAACTATGGCTTACTAAACTGATAGGTCATTAATACTCATCAGTCTCAGCATCTGTTTTTGGTATTTGGAATATTGTATTTTTCTTGAAGTCCAAGAGTATTTCGCCAGTCTCGTACATCATGCGTATCAGGTACGATAATTTTGTCATGGTTGGTACATCTACGGCTCTTAATAATTCGAACAGAATGCCATCTACTCCTTTCGGTTCAGGACTCTGTTAAATTGTTCTCACGGTATCGTGTGCCCCACTTCTCCTTCGTATACTTCATTCCTTTTCCACAAAATTACCTTCGGGTTTTTTTGTTTATATAGATCTTCCCTACATTCTTTCCACGTTTCAGTAGCAGTAGGTTGCCATCTGAGCTCCTGACGTTCCTACGTTTTCAGATTTCATTAACTTTCCTGCATAGGGCATCTATTTTTTCCGTAACCATTCAGCTTACTATTTCTCTTGAAACATCCCTGCTTTGCCAGATATCTGTCAATCACATTTTCCCTTTAACCTGCTTGACTTTCTGCGTGTAAGTTTTCTCCTTTCAAAATTTGCACTTAGTATGTTAATGTTAACTGTAATGTGATAGCCGGCCGGAATGACCGAGCGGTTCTAGGCGCTACAGTCTGGAACCGCGCGACCGCAACGGTCGCAAGTTCGAATCCTGCCTCGGCCATGGATGTGTGTGATGTCCTTAAGTCGTCGGCGCACGGGTCGTGCCGTCGAACGTTAACGTTGAGCGTGCCAAGTTCAACGTCCTGCTGAACGCTCAGGAACGATGCGACTTGTGCATACGGTACGTGGGCCCTAACGTGGTATACGCGATCACAACGCACTCCAGCGGTAGGTGAGGGATGTTTCTCGTTCGTAAATCACATTGTTTGCTCAACGGGCGCTCGTAAAGTTCCCACGTTAGCTCTATTAAAACGCACATTTCCTCCATCGTCCACGAAAAGGAAAGTACCATGTCCAGTCAATAAGGACACAGGGTTATAAAAGTTCCATTACAAACAGTGCGGTACAAATTTGGAATACTACTCGGCATAAGATAAACATTATTTCATCATTCCCACATTTTAGTAAAACCCCAAGGTCAGTCTTAATTGATCACTGTTCCTACCCAGTAGCAGAATCTTTGCAACATATGAATTACGAAGCGTAAAAGAAAAAGGAGCAAAATATCTTTATACAAGTAGCGCAAGCTGTTCTGTAAATTAAGCCAATCGTACAAAGTCGCCCCTCAAAAAAAGGTGAACTTTTATTTATATAACATCAAATATTATAGTATATACTTATATTAAACTAATAATAAAGTATCAGAACCCAATAAAAACGCGAATTTTAGGAAAAAAGTAGGAAGTGGCAAGACGCGAACTACAGCCCCTTCACACAACTCAAAAACGGACAGTGACGGTAGTCATTACGCTACACCAACGACACACCCTGGGCATTTAATCATAGTATGTTACCCGTTGCTGAAAACCTTAATCGTACGTATGTTACCTATTGAAATTTAATTATAACAATTTGTACCAAGAACAATACGTTTTGGGTGGATCTTCAGTGTCTCGCTGCCTTCAAATAGCTTACTCTCATAATACGCAAGTTACAATAATTCTTTTGCCTCGAATATGATGTTTGTCATTATTTTATTGGAACGAATCACACAGTTAACAACGGGTTTCCCAGTGATTCTCAATTTGCTGGTGCTCAGAAACAGAATATATACATATAGGCTTGAAATGAATGCCAACATGGCGCCTCACAACTCTGTACTTAAGAGAGACGGCGTGCGTGTGACGTAGATGGCGTTGTGCCATCTCACTGGTCAACGCTCAGATGCACGCTCAGAATATCTGACATGCCAGATATTGCTCTGCATGTTCGGAAAGACTCCCGAACGTGCTATTCCACTCTATGACGTCATAAACTCGGCACGCTCAACGCTCAACGTTCGGATGCACGGTCCGTGTGCCGACGGCTTTAGGTTAGTTAGGTTTAAGTAGTTCTAAGTTCTAGGGGACTGATGACCTCAGAAGTTAAGTCCCATACAGCTCAGAGCCATTTTTCTAAAATGGTTCAAATGTTCCATAAAAACACGGGAGAACTGCTGTAAGTCAGTAACATCTTGCCACGATATTTCGGCACAAAGTCTCTTGGCCATCTTCAGGTGAGTACAGCTGTTGAAGTACTGGCGAATACGCGCTGAGTTCAAAAAAAAGCTACTGCTTCCCATGTAGTACAAAATACGACGTATATTTGAATTTTTGGTATCTCCGAGGTATTTATAATTCTAGAATCTACTATTCACTCGATTTTATTGTAATGACCCCAAGATTACTTGAAAAATGATTTCACAGAGAGTCCTTTTATAAGTGGGAAATGCACAACTTTTAGTGGCACATTGTTGGTTGTTGGCAAATAAGCTCTGCTATTTGAAGCCAAAGGGGGCTGCATTGCGCATGCGCTACACACGTACTGTTTAGCGTGCGCGTTCAACAACTCCGTGCGCTACGCCTGCCGTCCTCCGCAGTGAAAACTTGCCATTTCGATATCAGATCGATCTTCATCTTTATACCGATAACTACGTTGACTACGAAGTTTCTCTACAACAGGATTCCAAGCGGAATTTAACTGGTAACCGCCATCTCGCTGTCTGACAATTTTATTTCTATGGATTCATTTATAATTGAACTCCAGAAATTTGATGTTTGAGCCACAATTTTTGTATCATTGTAATTCATCCAGTGGGCAGTAGTAATACAATGTTCAGCGATTGCGAACTTGGTGGGTTGGAGAAGGCGAGTATGCCGCTGGTGTTCCACAATACGTTCCTGCACCGTTCTTGTTGTCTGCCCTGTATATGACTTGCCGCAATCACATGGAATCTTGTAGACACCTGATTTACGTAGGCCCAGGTCATCCCACCAGTGATGATATTTTAGGAGGAGGACGAAAGATGACTAACTTGATGCTTCCTCAATATTCCACCTATCTGTGACGAGATGTTCCCAATAAAAGGTAGATAGGCCGTTGGCCTGAAGACCTCTTCTTCCTTGTTGCGTCGTTTGTAGGACTGCATAGCTCTGTTCACTTGCTTAGTTGAAAAGCCATTCATCGGGAATCCTTTTTGCAGTGTTTCAGTTCCGCTTGGAGACTGTCGACGTTAGAAATAGTATGGGCATACTTGACAAAGATTGACTTTTTGATCCAGTCACGTAGTGGAAACCTGACGGCACTTCAGTGAAATAGGGTGCTGAACAATGGCCTTAACAACTAATTTAATAGCTACTTGTGTAGGTAGAGAACAAGGGTTGCTACGCCTACAGCTACAAGAAGTCTTACGGATCGATCATTTTGACAGATAGCAGAGAGTATAAGATAGTTTTCATGCCGCTGAAGGCATACATGGTACTAACGAACAGAAAGATAAACAGTTAGCAAAACGAGCACGAGGATAAGGGCAATGATTAAATCCCAGCTTTAGGTTTTATATCACATTTTAAAGTTTAAACTAAAGGTCAGTTAAAAATAGGAGAATTGCAAAAACATTATCGAGATGTAGCACAGCAGACACTCGCTCCAGCAGTGATATTCGAGAACTAAATGTTCCAGAAAGTTAGCAACAACTAGGGAACAGCCATCATGGATACTACGCAAACTGCTGCCGCGCTGAAGAAGAAAATAGAAATCGGATTTTTATAGATACGATTGATAATCTAACAAACTGGGTTTTTGTTTGCTTGTAAAAATTGAAGCAAAAATTCCGTAAGTTCAAAAAAAAGCTGCTGCTTCCCATGTAGTACAAAATACGACGTATATTTGAATTTTTGGTATCTCCGAGGTATTTATAATTCTAGAATCTACTATTCCCTTGATTTTATTGTAATGACCTCAAGATTACTTGAAAAATGATTTCACAGAGAGTCCTTTTATAAGTGGGAAATGTACAACTTTTAGTGGCACATTGTTGGTTGTTGGCAAATAAGTCTGGGAGCAAAATCGTAGATGTAGAATAAAGAAAGAAAGAAAACAGGAGATACTGAGAAAATGAATGTTCTTTTATACGTAACGTAGCATACAACAAAATAGTTTTAATATATTGTTTTAACTGATATTTGGAAACAAAAGTGTGAATATTCTCAAAAGCAAATCATAAAAATTATGCTTCCTTAACAATAGTGATCAATCGTAGCTGTAATTCACCCATCTGGTCTAAATCAAGTCGATGACGAAAGTTTTCATGTTTGCTGTGATTGTTCGAAGCTATATTTCAAATTCCAGTGGTCAATACACCGCTCTTCAGACTACTAATGCAATATAAGACACATTTTTAAAAAGTTATTGCTGTCCAATTCTACGCCTATCTGCTGCGTGAGAATTAAGTTTGTAAATTCGCCGCTAGATACCGCTCGCCGCCAGAGGTACTCACGTCTGATTGTCAGCACGGTCGCTAGATGGCAGGCAAGCCCAGTTGGCGAATACACTGGTATCCCTCTGTACACCAGATCGCAGCACAGTACACGACTACACTGACGTAGTTGGACTTTGTGATGTAACTTTGCGTAATCTACGGAACTACTACTTATTTCCCTACGATGAATTAAAATTAAGCAAGCCCGATAACACAGATATAATTTAAGGTAAATTTAGTGCTTCTTTTAAGCAAAATACACGAATAGGGGGGGTGACGTTGGATCTAAAGACGAAAATGCTTTTTTTAATCCAAGTAGGCCTCATCTCGTACAAGAAGCACAAGTTTCAAAAACACATTCTAGATATGCGCGGTACGTTGTGTAAAATTGTACGATGAAATTACGGACGGGGAAATCAAAAACAACCACAGTGCAAAAACTAACACAGAAGATTTAGAAAAGAAGATTTAAAAAATTGAGTGAAAGGAATCAATAATTAGCCAACATTTGAGCCAGAAATGTATCTACATCTTCTCTGCAACTATCCTACTAAAAAAAATGCACGGAGGAAAAGTAACATACTAATTACGTAATGAGGGGACGCCGAAAAGCCTAGTTGCCTTTGGCACAGTCCTGGCAGTCAAGACACTATATCCTTACTCAAGCAAGTAATTATTTCGAAAACAGATTGCGTCGAAATGTTTGCTTACACAAACATCTTGGCAATGGCGGAGGCAAAAATTACCTGGCTTTAGGCTATCTTGTTGCAAGAGTTCATCTCCTGTGTTATAGAAGAATAGGAGTTTTTCGAATAGTATTACATTTTCTTAACGTATAACCCAAATAACTAAAAGTTCTTACAGCCATGAAAGAACTTTAATTTTGACTACTTGTGCTACCGGTATGTGAGAAAAGTACTTGTTGAGGAAACTGTCGCGAATTCAACACTAATTTCGAGTTTCACTCAAAAGCCCCCTATAAGACGCTGCTGCCCATTCGTCCAACGACCTGTAAGCCTATTTTTTTTTTTTTTTTCGTGGCACGTGAAATGCTCTTCTAGGGAAATCAAGTGCACGAGTAAAAATTACAGTCGTTGACAAATTTTTTAGTCTTCCGATAAAACCGTGCCTAATGCGCTCTGATGTTCAAACCAGCATCTGTGTTGACAACCATTTTGCTTGGCATTTAGTTGTACCTCATAAGTATTCCCCTAAGCTGTTGAGATCAGATCGTAATCAGCGTGTTTCGTTTACCAATGAAAGTGCTGTATTTAAAAACGAGTGGTTTTAGTAGACATAGGATAGTTATACCCCGAAGCTGATGCGTTCAATCCCTCAGTTACTCGTAATTATATCAGGACTGATTTTCTTATGTTTCCCATCTTGTTCTGGGTTTGTCAACCACGTCTTTTTAACTGGTTTTTTTTCGTACGGCAGATTTTTGCTTTCTACAAGATGCCTTTCCAGTACATATTTTTCATTGTTTATGTATATTAAATACGCTGACAATTTTTATTTCCCATTTAGCGTCTCCACGTATCATTGTCGTTTGTCTTCTGATAGTTCATCACAACTGCAGATACGTCTGAGTTACTGATCAGCCAGAACATTATGGCCACCTACCTAACATGTCCATCTTTGAACGTATAACAGCGGCGACGCCTTGTGGCATAGAAGCAATAAGGCTTTGACAGGTCGCTGGATGGAGTTCACACCACATATTCACACGAAAGTCACCTAATCCCCGTAAATTCCGGGACAGGGGGTGATGCGCTTTGATCCCATGTTAAATCACATACCAGATGCGTTCGATCGGTTCAGATCTGGTGAGTTGCGAGGCCAGTACATCGCCTTAAATCCGCTACTGTGTTCCTCGAACCTCTCAAAACACTCCTGGCCTTGTGACGTGGCGCATTATGTTGTCGAAAAATGCCACTGCCGTTGGGAAACGTGATCGTCATGAAGAGACGTACGTGGTCTGCAACCAGTATACGATACTTTTGGTTGTCATGGTGCCTTGAACGAGCTCCGCTGGTCCCACTAGATGCCCACGTGAATGTTCCGCAGACCATAATGGAGCCGCCTGGCCGCAGTACACGTATCACAGAACTGTTCCCCTGGAGAACGACGGATTCGCGCCCTCCCATTGGTTTGACGAATAAGGTATCAGGATTCATCAGACCACGCAACGCTCTTCCACTGCTTGCCGACGTCAAGATCGGTACATGCATGGGTCGTCGGCTGCATAGGCCCATCGTTAGGGGTGTTCGGTGCACTGTGAGTTCAGACACACTTGTACTCTGCCCAGCATTAAAGTCTGATGTTAGTTCCGCCACAGTTCCCCGCCTGTCCTGTTTTACCAGTCTGTCCGGCTTACGACGTCCGACACCTGTAATGAGGGGTGGCCGCCCAACCGCAAGACGTCTGGACGTGGTTTCACCTCGGTTTCGAAAAGTGTTGGAGACACTCACTACAGCACTCCTCGAACAACCGCAAGTCGTGCCGTTTCCAAAATGCTCGTGGCGAGCCTCGGAGCCATCACAATCTGCCTTCGGTCAAACTAACACGCGGACAACATGCTCACTGATACTACATGTACTGTGCGTATGTCTATCTGCTATCGCCTGGACAGGTTTATATCGACAGTAGGTCGATGATCATAATGTTATGGCCAATCAGTGTACAATGTTTTAAGCCACCATGAATTACTGTAAGTACTTACTGGTAAGCGATAGTCCTGGTTTTTTGAAAAACCTTGTTTATAAAACAGTGAGTTTCATTCGGTCTTGTTAAGTTTAACTTCTGGTTTAAAATGACAATGAAACAATCAGTCACAAAAAAATAAATTTTCATTTACCAGTAAGATGAGAGAGTAGTGGGGAGTTGAACTAAAGTAAGTTCTCGCATTTAGGCTCCACAGCAAAATATTTGTTAAAGGACATACTTGTTATCCACCTCAACTGTGTTTCTTAGAAAACATGCATTGATGTACACACTACTGGTCGTTTACAGTTTAAGCCACAATCGGGTGTACTTCTGCGTTTCGCTCGGTGTACTGTTTGTGACATGTACGCATCCATTTGAAAATGACTCGTAGCGGAAATGAGCCTGTCATGCATTAAAAATACCATTGTAACACTCTAGCGTTGGCGTGACGTCAGAAACTTCACCTACTCGAAGTGATCCCGCGATTTGCTGCTGCCATACGAAACGGGGCCACAAACTGGATCATATTTCAGAGACTAATTACTCGATCTAAGTAAACTGATCAATTTAAATTAGTATAGTCGTTACAACTCGTCTTGGGCTCCAACGGTGCATCTAAAAAAAAAACTCAAAATCTGCACTGCTGAGAATTAGGAAAACACTGAGAATGTAACTATTTTTAAAACTGATCTGTAACAACAGAGCACAACCAACATCAAATATTCGTGTACGAATGACTAGACTACAGATTTCCCTTGAAAACGGCAACTGAATTGCCGGAACCTGAGTTAAAAACAATGCGCACTACTGCGGGTAATATCTGACGAGCCTGTATCACGAATGGGTTGAGATCAAGATTAAAATACATGCTTCAGTACTTGCCACACCAATACGGAGAGCGGCGTTGAAAATTAGACGCACGCCGCAGTTGACGATTATTAAAAAGATTATTTCATTGTACCGCACCCGACTAAAATTTTCATGGGAAAACTGAACTTTTTATCTATATTTTGTTTGCAACTTTCCTTCTACCCACCTCGATCTACACTGACGAGCCAAAAAATATGAGAATCCGTTCAATAGCGCGTTGGTTCACATTTGGAATGCAATACAACAGCGTTTCTGCACGGCATGGAGTTGACAATTTCTTGATAGGTTTCTAGAGGTACGTGACCCCACATATCTATGTAAAAGTCAAACAGCCCTCGTACCGTAAGGTGTGGTAGCTTGCGGGCGCGGACCTGGTGCCTGGTGCACGATAGTGTTCTGGGTGAGTTCCTTTTAGGGTTGCCAGACTGAACCTAGAGGCATGGCCATAGACTAATAGCTGGTCACAGACATTTGTTCAATACGGTGCAGAATTTGTTAAACTTGTTTTTCTGTATTAGAGTTGAACCCGATTTACACGTGTGTCAAAGGAAGGGAAAGATTACTTGTAACTCATAATTACTTAGAAGTCAATACAAATATCGTAATACACATAGTATGTTCTACTAAAAAAAAAAATACGAAGAGGCAACATTTTTTGCAAAAACAGACATAATGTCTTATGGGATAACAGCAATCAGTGATTTTATAATGTTACTTTAAATCCGTCTTGATTGCAAATTTTTTATTATTCATATGACCGGTTTCGGTTCATTCAGAACCATCTTCAGATCTGTAAAAATAATTATACTAATTTACTATTTCACGAAAGCAAATCTTTTTCATCCTATCTAATCAACATTAAATGTACCAGAACGTACCTGATATTTAAGTTACAGGAGTAACCCGTCCAATTCAGTAACTTTCACATGCTACGTCACATAAAATTGGTTGGCAGAGTGCACGTCATTTATATTAATTATAACACTATTACCGACAGGTGGCGTCTGGTACATTTGTTACATTCCATTTGCACATACTGTATTCAGTAGATCTTTTTTATATTAAAAATATTTAATTAAAATATGTAGATGTCAAAGCTAAAATCTGTACTTGTCAGGATTAAAAAACAGTAAAATTATCATTTTTATACGATCTAAAAGGCATAGGGCGATTTATATATCTATGGTGCTGGTGTGATCTTGTTTTCTTCTACGGTCTGCTTCCGTGGTTCCCGCCACTTTGGTGTTGTGCCGCGGTCCGCTCAGTCGTCTGCTGTCCATCGCCGCGGGCAAGAGGGCCGCACAGGAGGGCCCCGTCAACGACGCCAGGCGTTGCACGCGTCTTCCGGCTTCTCCACCGCGCACCATCTCTCATCCCTCGGCCTGGATCTCCATACGCAACAGTTGTCATCTTAGTAGGTCGTCATAAATGCTAAAATAGGCGTTATGATTGAATTCGCTTTGTTCGTTGAGGATTAAATCCGGATCTTTATTTTTGTGGGTGTATATTTCGATCTCTTCTAAAATGTTAAGAAACCGTCCCTTGTGAGCTCTATGCAGGATGTCTAAGTTGTTTTCAATATTCGTGACTGAGTGCTTTGTCGCAGCCATATGCGCCCCAAAAGCTGTTTTGTTT
Organism: Schistocerca piceifrons; assembly: GCF_021461385.2. Taxonomy (NCBI): domain Eukaryota; kingdom Metazoa; phylum Arthropoda; class Insecta; order Orthoptera; family Acrididae; genus Schistocerca; species Schistocerca piceifrons. The sequence goes on from NC_060138.1 coordinate 240,076,962, forward strand.
TGAGAGAAGGTGTGCTCCCTGAATCTGGTTTCAAAGTTCCTACCAGTCTGCCCTATATATTGTTTACAGCACTCATTACATTTGATTTTATATACACCTGAATCCTGAAATTTATTCCTACTATTACATATTCTATGCCGGAGCTTCAATTTTAACGTGTTATTTGTTCGGAACCCTATTTTAACGTCGGATTTACGAAAGCATCTTTCAATTTTGTCTGCAATTCTTCCATTGTAAGTGAGAGCTACATATTTTTTCTTGTTGTTCCTCTTAACTGCTACTTGCCTTCCTTCTGTTTGTTCCATTTGCCTCTTCTTTATCTTCCTATAAATATTCATCACCTGCTTACACGTATATCCGTTCGCTACGGCCACTTGTTTTAAAATACTTAACTCCTTTTCTACTTCGTGTTGGCTTAGTGGCAATCTTAGTAGCCTGTATACCATCGAAGTAAAATATGCCCATTGGTCACCCACCGCGATACAATTGCAATCAAGACGGATTTAAAGTAACATTAGAAGAGGCAACACTTTACATACGGCGATAATAACTGGGGAAAAAATTATTCTGTCTTGCTTTAGAGAAATTAGATACTATATGGTAATTGGCACTTGGTACTGTACAAACAACCAAGATTCAATACTGAAGAGAAAATACATAATTTTGAACTTCATCCTGCTTTAAAAAATCAAATACTTAGACTTGTTTCACTTTTCGTGCATTATGTGTATACACCTCAATTTTCAAACTTATTAATGAATCCAGAGCTTTTCACTACAACTTTTCGCAATAATGTATGGTCTGGGCACATCGACTGCACATCACCCACTTTAGATGCTTCAAAATTCAAGTCGTCTTCTCCATCTCGATCACTGTCACTTGAAGCTGGTCCATCTGCTTGATCATCACCATGTTTTTCGGCACACATCAGCAATAGTTTCCTCATCTTGTAGTTCCGCACATAAGGCGAGATTATCATCAAAATGTACAAAATTGCCGAAATCTGCACGCTACTGTAGAGCTACTAGACACGACTTAACCATCACCACCGCCATCATCGTCAGCGGCTGTCTCTTCCAGTAAGACACCAGCTTTACGGAAATAGTTGTTGATTGTGGAAGATGACACCAGCTGACAGGCAGCCGAAATAAATTACATGGCTGGCAGTAAGTTGATGGAGAGGCTTTTATTTCGTGCATCAGTCAGTGCTATCAAATGTTGAACCAGTTTCCTTCTATAATGCACTTTGAAATTTGAAATATTGTCAAATCGAGCGGCTGTAAAACAATGGTACAGTTCGGAGAGAAAAATTCCACTCGAACATTTTCCAAAACTACTTAGTGTGGATGTGCTTGCACATCGATCCATAAGAAGAGCCATCCTATTCTTTTTCTTTTTGAACCATTGTTCCATTAAAATCACGGTCATCTAAGAAGTTTTCTTGGATTCGTATTCTGTATGTTTCCCCTTTACACCTATGACATACGTTGGATTCTTAGATTTTCCTATCACAAGTGGGGGAAGTTTGTCAGATCCATTTGCATTCCTGGCGGAAAACACAGTAACGGGAATTTTACTTTACTTCCCTCCATGGCATGAGTCACCCTTTCAGCTAATATTTTACAACGAAGCAGACTGTAGAATAGATCGCTCTCGTCACATCAGTAGATGTTCTGAGGTTGATAATTCCTTAAGAAACACGGCAGAACCTCAATCCAGCGTTCCACCGTGACGTTGTCCACAGCTTTCGATTGGCCGTAAATTATTCTCCTTGTGATTCCATAAGGACCTTTAAATCGTTGTAACCATCCTGATGAAGCCTTGATATCAGCAGTGATGTTCCTACTTCTAGCTAAATTTGTCGCCTTTGCTTTCAGCATGTCGCCACTCGTCGATAAAGCTCCACCCAGTTTTGGCTGGAACCATGTAAAAGTGCCCTTTTCAGATCAACGCGTCTCTCTTCTTGCTGACGGCTATGTTTTGTTGATTTTACATCCAGTTTCGAAAACTCGTTCAAAACACTGTTTCCTTTGCTGATGATTGTTCATAGAGTGGTACAGGCATCCCTAGGCCTGATTCAATTTCAGAATTTGTTTTGTATGGATTAGCATCCATCTCTCGAATAAACTTTAATTTCTGATCTAGTGTGTAACTTTTCCTTTTTCTGTTCCCCATGGCTGATCGAAAGCGACTGAGTGAGAGTACCACTATTAAAAAAATTGCTCTAAGCACTATGGGACTTAACATCTGTGGGCACCAGTCCCCTAGACTTAGAACTACTTAAACCTCACCAGACTAAGGACATAACACACATCCATGCCCGAGGCAGGATTCGAACCTGCGACCGTAGCAGCAGCGCGGTTCCGGACTGAAGCGCCTAGAACCGCTCGGTCACAACGGTCGGCGAACCACTGTTCAACAATAAACGTCAGCCGACAACTTTAAACTTCTCGACTGCTACCACGAAAGAAATTCCCGAAACAACAGTGCCAGGAGTGTCTTTGGAGTGTCTTTGTTTCCATGCCGCCCGCTCTGGTTAACCATGTCGTCGCTTGTTCCCGCGGCGGCGCCCGCTCGCCGTACTAGCGCACATCAACGAAGTTAAGGACAGTGTCAAACAACAATGCTCTTTAAAATTACACAAAATTTAGTTTATTTCACCGAGATTTGTTACGTATAACAGCTAATTACGTAAAAGTTTAATTAACGCGTTTTTAAGTTATATTTTTCCAAGACCGACAAAACTCTACGTACAAAAAAGAATAACGCAGAACAGAGTTGAGCGTAATTCAGGTTCAACTGTATTACTGTCACGCCAACATAATAAAATTAACTACTACTGCTGCTACCACTTCTGCTTCTACGGCTACTAACCACCTACTAATGTTGCAGTTACCACTAACACAACTCATACCAAACCAAATAAAAACAATACTGGTAAAAAATCACCGTTATAAATTCATACGTTATTATTCATTTATTGTTTGTGATCTCGCTGCGTTCACGTGAGTTTTGTTTTTAAGAACCACACTGAAGAAATCTTCAAACATCATTTTCAAATTCATCCGACCGCTGATCTCGAGTTTCACAACTTCATCGGACGTTCTGTTTCTAGCATTCGATGATAACGCACTCATTTCACTAAACACTTGTTCAACTTGCGCATTACTCACAGGAATTGCGAGGACATGCTGTATTACTTTGAACAGATTTGGTGCATCTGCTGCTTTGAAAAACTCACTCTACAGTTTACAACAATTATTATTCCTCCTATCAAGGCCTGATGCCACCGATTTCAAAACAGAAAACTCATGATACAGTTCGTTTCCAGCGACACTAATTGTCAATTCTAGCACAATTCTAGAACAGACACAGCTTTATACATATTGTCATTCCCACTAAAGTTATCATCATTATCATCATCTTGGACAGTTTCCAGCCCCTGGCCGGGTCTATATGGAACATAGGCCTCTCCATCGTCTTCTGTCTTGCCACCATCTCTCCGTCTTCACCTTGGTCCAGTCTTCTCCTTTCTTCTGGACGCATTCCTCTACTCCTTTCAGCCATCTGTCTCTCGGTCTTCCTCTTGGTCTCTTTCCTTCCAGTTTCATCTCGTGTATCCTCCTGGGTATCCTCTTCTCCTCCATTCTCTTCTCGTGTCCATACCATCTCAGCCTTGATTTCTCTATCGGACCCTGTAATGGTTCCACCTTCATTTACTCTCTGATCATATCATTTCTTAACCTGTCTATTTTTGTCACTCCAATGCTGTTTCTCAAGTATTTCATCTCACCAGCATGTATTTTGCTTTTCTCTCTTCCTTTCATAACCCAGGTTTCTGACGCATATTTCAGGATCGGGACGTAGTATGATCGGTATACAACCTTTACACATCCTTGCTCCATATCAGGTTTGTGACACTCTTCCGAAATGCTTCTGCTTTTCTCCCCCGCTCGTTTATTTCTGTCGTTTTTTCCATCTTCCTGTAACAGGCTTGCTAGGTACTTAAAACTCTCCATTCTCCTCAATCGTCCCCCACCACTTGTTATTCAGGTTGTTCCTCTCTCCTTCTTTCTTGTTGTGATAATCATCTCATTCTTACTTACACTAAATTTCATCCCATATTCTTGTACTGTTCGTTCCCATACGTCCAACTGCTCCTGTACTTCCTCCTCCTTATCTCCTTATTCCCCCAAATCATCAGATCATCTGCAAACACTATAGCTTTCATCTTCCTTTCACCAATTACTTGTGCTACTGTACTCATTATATCATCCATCACTAGAACGAAGAGTAATGGTAAAAGTACACTTCCCTGCTGCAAGCTATTCTTCTGTTCAATCCAAGTTGATCTCTCTCCTCCCACTTTCATCACAGCTCACACTTTCATGGTACATTTCCCTTTTCCTCCAAATAATCTGTTCAGCTACTCCTCTGTTCTTCAGGTCTTTCCACACTTTGCTTCTACGTACACTATCATACGCTTTTTCAGTGTCCAAGAAGGTTATTAGCAGATCTATTCCATACTGATAGTGCTGTTCCTGCAGCTAAAATGAGATCGACTGTGGACCTTCCTTTTCTGAAGCCACGTTGCTCTTCTCACGTTCTTCCTTCTAATTTTGCCCGAAATCGTGCTGCCAAAATTTTCTCAAAAATCTTTGCACAATGACTCATCAATGTTATCCCCCAATAGTTCTTGCACTCTTTTCTATTTCCCTTCTTAAAATCGGGAAAACTATTCCCTTCCTCCAGTCTTCTGGGATCATCTTCGGTCTCCACACAATTTTCATTACTCGATATAGCCATTGTATCCCCACCTGTCCTGCCGCTCACACCATCTCTATACTTAGCTCATCCAGACCTGGTGACTTCCCTCCCTTCATCTTGCCCAATGCCTCTTCCACTCCTCCTCATGTAAGGTCTTTTCCTATTTGCTGTTCCTCCTCTTTTTTATCCTTGGCTTGTTCCTCCTCATCCGGGTTCAGAAGTTCTTCAAAATACTCCTTCCACTAAAGTTATACGACTTACTAATATAGTTTAATAATCTGTTATAAACAAGTTAGCAGTCTTTTAGAAACATATTCTTTCACATGTTTTTTTTCGGAGTCTTTTTTCCGCAGTTGCCTAGACGTATAGGTTATTGTCGTCTTTTGCAACTGTCATAAAAATCCTGTTAAGACCACACGCGTTTATTTTTAATTTTAAAGCGTCTTAAATGGTCACTACAACGATGAAAAAAACATATTCTTACAATGGCCACAGTAGGTGTTGTAGAATATAGTAAAACGTGTCTGGTCATAATAAGACTTTTATTACAAATGCAAAAGACGGCAGTTAACCAATACAGTTTGAATATTCTTTTCTTTTTCTGTAACATGTTCCAAAGACATGTTAACTTCAAATCCATAACACTTATCCTCCTCACTAGCCTCTGTTCTTCACTATCAACGGAAACCAGTGGAAAGTATGTTCTCACGTTTCCAGAAGTCTAATTGGTTTAAAAATACAGAAAACCCTATGGTACTATTAGCGAATCAGTAAATTTCCAGATTAGAGGGTTTGTTTTTTCTTCAACCAGTGCTACATAATACATCTTTTAAAGGCGCCACATCTTAACAAGGCGCTCCACAGCTGACTGCAAAGATAACCATCGCACAACAGTGTGCCGCAATTTCCACTATAGTCATGCTGCCGAAACTCGCAAAATGGCTTTAGTTCGTCGGCATTATTGGTGATGAAGGAAATTCTGAATATATATTTAATAACTAGACCTTCTACATCATAGTTTAGAAGCGTGATTCCAAGTTTAGCACAGTTATGTAATATATGACAACAACAATTATCACTGATTAAGTTTGTGTTTTCATCTTTTACTCTAGCAAAGACGGACTCACGACTAAAGAAATTAATTTTAGCATTGTCGGCTGAAAATGAAACTACATTGTTTAGTGTTAAACTTTTTTCCAATATAACAGATTTCAGTTTATTTGTAATGGATTCTACACATTAGTTTACGCCTTCATAGAAATCAAGAACTTCTTTACATTCCCTTACCTTTGCCGAGTTACGTAACAACTAGCAGGTAATGTTTTTATTACCCTTGTTTGAAGCCTTTGAACGTAACGGAAAGGGAACATTTTGCTTTAATTCGCTTAGTAGCTTTTCTTCAGCGTACGGCAGAAGCCTCTTTTTACTAATGCCTCACTTTTAGTTCGATGCTACAGAGAAGTCTCTGGAAATATGTGGGTATAACTGATTACCAAAATCTTGAGAATTGTAGAAATGGTGGTGTTTCACACCATAATAATTTTGCCGTCTTCTGCAGAAAACTGTTTCGGCAAGAATTTAAGAAGATATTATGTTGGTTCTTTTATAATATTCGCTTTCCGTATTTCTGATTTTAAATATGACGCACGGAAAAACACTATAAACATTCGAGTCGGCACTGCAGTGCGCCTAGCCAGTCTAGATCTACTTCTGGATGATGTCGAGCAGATACTAGGTACCAACTTCGACATACGATCTCGTTCTTCGGGCCACACCACAGTTGTGACCACGACTGACACTTGCAGCGTATTGAGAACATTGCGCTGGCGCAGTTCGTGGTCAAATTGAACAGTACAAACTGGAGGCTTGGCAGGCGTCTGCATTTATGTTCAGTCACACATTTCTCGTGGTATTTCCACATTTTTGTCCGCCCCGCTAGCTACCATAACTTGACGAAACTTTCAACATCGGAAAACAAAGACCATTGAGTGTAAATTGCCTAGGAACGAATCACAGCAGTAGAAACCCACTTCGACGAGCTTTTTCAGTGCGGGGGGAGGACAGAGGGCGTAACTAAGTTTAAAATATCGCTTTTTTATTGTGACTGACAACATTTGTTCGTAATCAAATACATGGTTATAATGAATGAAGTATATTATAACACATGTACGTAACAATATAATCTTATTTCGTATCTACGGCCTATGACGAAGACCCTAAAAATGAAGCCATTAACAATTCTGTAACAATATAATCTTATTTCATACCTATCACCTATGACGAAGAGCCTAAAAATGAAGCCATTAAGTTTTGGAATTACATTTCCTCATCACAGTACCCTTATCTTTCCAGCACAGCTACTGCTGAGAAATTAATTTATAGTTTCTAACAGAAACTACAGCTTTAGCGAAAGCTGAGCTTTGTTTTTCCAAGTTAAAATTACTTTTAAGGCAGATTTACATTCTGCAATGAGTCTGGTCTAGTCATCTGGTTTAGAAGTGTTGTCAGTAGGAGTAAGGTGCCGCTAATGGTCACTGATTTGTTTTACTGTAGGGAGGGTGTTACGAAAGTGTCGAAAAATCTTAACTAGCAGAGTAATCTCTCCGCTCCTTTCACTTCCATCTATTGTCCACATTAAACGGTGTCTAATCCAAGTAATTGATGAAGATTTGAGAGGAGCGAAGATTCGAAGATTGCAATAAATTTTCTAGTTCACTTATCTTGTCATGTTGAGACGGCCCCAATTCTTCTTGTCTAGAGGTCTGATTCTTGAAGCCGAAAATCTCACATCAGGTCCTCACGGTTGATTTGAACTAAATAAATCTGAATACTGATGTTGCAGCATCTTTTTTACGTAAATGTAATTTCTCACGTTTTAGTATATCATACAGTATTTTGATTTTTCACATTAACAAAGCCGAAATACAATGTTCGCACAAAATTACAAAAATACGTCCGATCGCATCAGAGGAATGCTTACGACTCCTACAATCTTCGGAAATAGCAATAATATTTTCCAAAGGGTTTACAATTTTTCTTATCAAATGAATTTCTGCTAGTTTCCGTTACATTATTATTTTCAATTATTCATAAATGAATCCAGAAATAAACATATTAAACAGTACAGGATTTCGTAATTATTAAAAGAAATTTTAAGTGTGCAAATAATTTGTAATTTCAAATGTTTTTAAAAAAATTTAACTATAGATTTTGTAAAGGAATTCCTTTTCACAAATTTTTGCTTGAAATATAGTACACTGTGTACAAAATTATATGAAAGTTTTCAGAAAAGCAATCGAGACATTATTGACCTGTCCATCATTCGAAAAATAATACTGGTATCAACAGCTGCTGTTGAGGAAAAGTAATGCTGGAGGAGGATATCCCGTTGCACAGAGCTCGAAGCAAGGCGCCGTACATCTCCCAAGAAAGTGTTTGGACGACACCTATACTGACCTTCCAGCACAGAAACGACAAATATTCTTCAGCTTCCTACGCACCTGTTCTGCAGAGAGCGTGCGGCCAAAATTATGGAAACTACATACCGCACAGGAGTATAGAGGCCCGCGCTCCGTCGGCGAATAAAAAAGAAACCTACAGTACTTCTATGAATCATTCTGTACACTTTACAATGATTCGCAATTTGCAGATGAAGACGTAAAGCTCTTATAAATTATATAGAACATGAAATAGTATGGATACGGATTTTTCTGAATGAAAGGAATATACTGCACATGCAAGAGAGGGGAAAAACTCACTAAGTAAGACAAGGATTTCGATAACTAAGCAAATGCATTTAATTAGTAGTTTATAGTTTTACTTGTCTATCAGAACTTTTCCATTTCTCTGAAATTATCTAGTCCTTCTTGTTTTGTCTTGCAGTATAGTATTAGACATTATTTCACGTTCGTGACATTCACAGTTTTTTACTTAATCAGGTTTAATATTTTAATTGTGAGAGTAAGTAGATTGTCTTATTAATTAATAAAATATAGATTCTCAGAAGAAACACTTTGCATTTATGGTTGTTATGCGCAACGAAGCAGGGTCAAGTACAGTAGGTATTTTGTGTACGGATGAATCGAGAAAAAGTTATTGAGAATATATTCGCTTCACCAAAGTATTTAAGATACAACAGGCTTTTTTTAGTTTTTCTAACTTATTTCACTTTTTGTCTCAAATTCGAGAAGAGCGACCAGGATAATAGTGTAACGGAGTCTGTGTGTGTATGTGTATGTGTGTATGTGTGTGTGTGTGTGTGTGTACGAGAGGAGAAGGGAGGATGGGGTGACTGAAAGGCTAGTGTGGGTGACGCATTGTTGAGTTGGAGTTCTCGCTTCCCACGCCCGGGTTCCCAGGTTCGATTCCCGGCGGGGCCAGGGATTTTCTCTGCCTCGTGATGGCTGGGTGTTGTGTGCTGTCCTTAGGTTAGTTAGGTTTAAGTAGTTCTAAGTTCTAGGGGACTGATGACCATAGATGTTAAGTCCCATAGTGCTCAGAGCCATTTGAACCATTTTTTTTTAGTTGGAAATGGGGTGGGTTTGATGCAGACTTGCAACAGGAGAGGGGAGGGAATGTTATGTACTTAGCTCGGGACCCCCATGACTGGGATTGCTACATATAGCTGGAACCTCGTAGGGTACTCTGAGATGGGCGTGTAGAAGTGAAGTAAAAAGTTTATTTAATAAAATTAATTTTTATTTACAACACAATCACGTGGAACCCATTGCGGCAGAAGTAGTTGGTACACCATATTTTTCGGAAGATGTCACCTTATTCAGTAGGCTTTTTTTCCCTTCTACGTATTTATAAAACTCCATGCAAGTCAGCTTGTAGTTAAACTGGCACTGAGAGATTGATTCCACTGAGACTGCATTTCCACGCTGCGCTAACGGCGTTACTTCAGCACTTGAGCCTAGCTCATAAGAGTATTTTGCAAAATCGGGACGAAATTGGGTCTTGTTGTGACAAGAAGGCCCATAACGGTAATGGTCCTGACACAAAGGCACGAATGACAACCCCACCAGTGACTGTACTTATTCCCCTGGGCGTAAGCGCAGTGACTATAAAACGATCCTAACCGACAGCGATAGGAGACGAGCATCGCGCCTGGCAACGACAGTCGCTTTCAAATCCGAAAGGAACTGGTGCTTTTAGGGACGTAGACCCATCTCAATCAATTTCCGAGCGAACTCAACTATCTAGCGAAAGGGCACGGCTCACAGCAGCACATAAAGCTGCATGTTTTCAACGAGCCAAATAACATGGAAACTGAACAACAGCTGTCTAGAGCGTGTAGTTCGTTCCAACAAGTTGCGATTTTGTCCCGTTTCATGTGATTCAGGTCTCGAGACCGACGACCCAATCAAGCCTTTAACCAACACTGTAGTTGGAGACGGAGAATGTTCTGGGGATGTTTTATATACCATGACCTGAGTCCATTCAGCCAAGTTACCTTGAACACGAACCAAGATGTACATTTCAACTTTCTCGATGACCAAATCTGGCCCTTACTTCTACATCTTCATGGCGAGTATCCTGTGGGCATTCCCGTCTTTAAAGATCACAATAGCAGTGTTCAAAGAACTTCATGCTTGCACTGCTCGTTCGAACACTCAGACATCCGATAGGTATTATTAGAGTCTTGTCTTGTACATGTTCACTTGAATTATCGTTTGTTATCCACTTCCCTCAATCATTCTAGATATTCCAAAGTATTAGTATGTACTCCTTCTGCCTTGTTTGATCAAGAACTTTTACAACACTTGTCAAACTCTGGCTCTAATATTGGATCCCTTACGTCCTTCACAATCGGCAGCCATTTATACTTCTAACACTTTATCATATCTTTTCTATCTGTCGTGCAAATCGTCGATATACTCTTTCTCCTCTGTGTCTAACTGTGAGACCTTACTATAAGGTACGATAAGAAGTACCCCATGCCACACACTTTACAGTGATTCACAGAGTATAGATGCAGACGAAGATAAACTGTTGCAACAAAACACTTTAGCGTCTCAAAAATTGAGTGAATGACATATCTAACGGGCAACTCACGTTGCACGTGCATACGTAATGGTGGACTTGTCGAGAAGGAAGGACTATATTGTGTCCAACACACTAAGCTGAAGTAGAATTGCCTGCTGAGAGTATTCCAGTACAGTGAATGTCAATGGTTGTGTCAACGTTACGAACTGAGGAAAAAAGTGGAGACGAGACCATTGGGGAATCGTTCCAGCATCCACAGGGCGTAAAACTGGAAATCCAGTGTCACAAGTGACTTCGACAAAGGGAAATCCATTATAGCTTGGCGCCTGGGAACGAGTATCCCGGAAGATGTGTAGACGATCCGTTGTTAGCGCGTTACTGTAGTAAACATACATGGAAAGATTTTTAAGAAAGAGTGAAACCATGTATGGTTGGTTCAAATGGCTCTGAGCACTATGGGACTTAACATCTGTGGTCATCAGTCCCCTAGAACTTAGAACTGCATAAACCTAACTAACCTAAGGACATCACACACATCCATCCTCGAGGCAGGATTCGAACCTGCGACCGTAGCGGTCGCGCGGTTCCAGACTGTAGCGCCTAGAACCGCTCGGCCACTCCGGCCGGCTGAAACCATGTATGGACGACAAGGTGTTCGACGTCTACACCTCATCACAGAATGTAGACGTTGGAGGCTTTTCCCCTCCGTAAAGCACGATAGACACCGATCTCAGCGATCTGCGATAGGTCTGGCGACATACAGCAATGCTTTGGTATGGACAAGTATTTGCAACGCCCATGTATTCTCATGTTGACGCAATGACATCGTCAGTTACCAGTGCAATGGGTTATCGAGACTGGGCCAAAGATCAATGGAAATGTGTCACATCGACTAGTGAATCACGTTTCATGTTACACCAGGTTGATGGTCGTGTCTGAATATGTCGTCATTCAGACCAAAGGCTGCTCGAAGCATCCACTGCGCCACGGACGCAGGCCCATGGGGTCATTATTATGCTATGGGGGATATTTCCCTAGGCTTCCATGGAACTTGAGGTGCCAGTTCAAGGCACCGTGAGAGCTGTAGTCTACGTGAATACTACTGAGGGCCATTTGCGTCCCTTCATACTTCATGATTTTCTCGACAACGATAGAATCTTCGAGTGTCGTGCTGCATTCTTCGATGAGCATGATAGTGAACTCACATTAATGTCCTAGCCACAAAATTCGCCTCACTTGAGTCCAAAGTAACTAGGATTACCAGATCTCCGAGAGCCACCCAGCGTGCCCAGGAAATTCGCCGGGTATACGGACAAATGGCTTTAATCTTTGGCCTACAATGTGACCTTACCCTTTAATCATTTTAAATAACTTTGTTCTTATTGCAACAAAACGCTACGTTTCTATTTTTATTCCGATAAATTTTCACTGCAACATCTATAATATTCGGCTGCCACATTATTAAAGAAACACTGACTAGTTGCAGCCAGGTGTCAGCTGGCAATGTCGACTTTGTATGTTCGTTCATTTTGAGTTATCAGTTGGAACACTCGGATCGTGCATAAGTAGACTGGAAATGGAAATAAAGTCCTATGCTTCTTGACAGAGCGTAGGGGAACGATGCGGGAGATCTGCGCCGCCGTACTAGAGAAGGTCCTAATGGAGGTGGTTTGCCGTTGCCTTCCTCCGACCATAATGGGGATGAATGATGATGATGATGATGATGAAAACGACACCCAGTCCTCTCGGGACAGATGAAAATCCCTGACCCCGCCGGGAATCGAACCCGGGACCCCGTGTTCTGGAAGCGAGAACGCTACCGCGAGACCACGAGCGGCGGACATCAGTAGACTAGCTTTCATAATTCTGAACAGTGAATAATAACAACGAAGTGAAGACATGATACCTAAGTTCGTTTCGTGAGAAACGGTTGCAGGACGAAAATTATAGAGAGTGGTTCAAATATTTGATAGCGATGAGTGTATGTCTGAGTGCATGTGTAGTTGTGAGTGCATTATATCGGAGCTCAGTGCATTCGAAAGTTGGTGCTTTGTGTGGTGGGCGGTTTCGTCACCAAAGTAGTCGAAGTGTTTGATGTGTCAAGAGGCACCATTTCGTAGAGTTACGCCGCATACAGGGGAAACAGAAAGACATTATCTACTAAGTCAACAGGCGGACGGAAATGAATGTTGAGTGATCGTGACGGACAGACATTGAAGAGGATCATGAAGGAAAATAAGAGGGCCACAGCTCGAAAAGACGCTTGAAAACTGAATGACCAAAACAAGACGGAGAGTATTCCATGAGATGGGAATTGCAGGACAATCTGGAATCCCAAAACCAGTGACTAGTGATGGAAATTCCGGTACCATAAAAATTTGGTGCCGAAGCTATAAAACCTGGACTACAGAGCAATAAAAGAATGTCATTAGGTCGGGTGAGTATTTTTTCACATTGTTTCTAATTTCTGAGAAAGTTAATGTCCAGTGAAACATGCGGGGGAGGAGGGGGGGAGTAGGGAAGGAGAGAGAGATCATTGGAGATGATCTGGACAGTCCCATCATGGTATTCCACAGGTGACATGGTTACTTTGCATGGTCGCGTTACTGCTAAGGAATATGTGACCATTTTGGCTCACAAGGTCCATCTCATAGTAAAGTATTTGATCTCCAAAGAGGATGCCGTGGTCCAAGGCGACAGAACCCGCATCGCCCAGGACTAGTTTTGTGAGCATGACGATCAGTCTCCACGGCCGCCACAGTCATCTGATCTCAATATTTCTGAGCCTTTGTGGTCTATTTTAGAGAGAAGGGTGCTTGATCTCCGTCCACCTCCACATTACCTGAAGTTGACACTATTTTGCAGCAATGATGGTATAAAAATTACGTAAATTGAAGGAGGAGGGGGAGAAATGAAACGAAAGGGGAGGAAATATTGATATCAGCTGCATCAGGACTATGTGTAGCATCAGCGACAACGAGCAAAAATGTCTGCCAATTCAGGATTTGAATCTGGTATTTCCTGCTTACCAGGTAGTTGTGTTAACCACTGTGCCACCCGTACACAGTGTATCTCGACACGCCTATCGGCCGACCCATATTCCCACATAGCGCAACATATCTGCAATCCCTGTCCATCATGTCCTACATGCTCGCTACTTGGTGACTCCCGCAGCTGATATCAATAGTCCCTTCTCTTTCCTTTCCTTTCTCCCCCACACTTCGTCCTCATCAGACTTGTACGAAAGAACAGACGCCATGCTTTCATACAAATGATGGTATAAGATATCCTTGAAAACCCTATCTGTATCTACATCTACATCCATACTCCACAAGCCACCTGACGGTGTGTGGCGGAGGGTACTTTGAGTACCTCTATCGGTTCTCCCTTCTATTCCAGTTTCGTATTGTTCGTGGAAAGAAAGATTGTCGGTATGTCTCTGTGTGGGCTCTAATCTCTCTGATTTTATCTTCATGATCTCTTCGCGAGATATACGTAGGAGGGAGCAATATACTGCTTGACCCCTCGATAAAGGTATGTTCTCGAAACTTCAACAATAGCCCTTACCTAGCTACTGAGCGTCTCTCCGCAAAGTCTTCCATCTCCGTAACGCTTTCGCGATTACTAAATGATCCTGTAACGAAGCGCGCTGCTCTCCGTTGGATCTTCTCTATCTCTTCTATCAACCCTATCTGGTACGGATCCCACACTGGTGAGCAATATTCAAGCAGTGGGCAAACAAGTGTACTGTAACATACTTCTTTTGTTTTCGGATTGCATTTCCTTAGGATTCTTCCAATGAATCTCAGTCTGGCATCTGCTTCACCGACGATCAACTTTATATGATCATTCCATTTTAAATCACTCCTAATGCCTACTCCCAGGTAATGTATGGAATTAACTGCTTCCAGATGCTGACCTGCTATATTGTAGCTAAATGATAAAGGATCTTTCTTTCTATGTATTCGCAGCAAATTACACTTGTCTACATTGAGATTCACTTGCCATTCTCTGCACCATGCGTCAATTCGTTGCAGATCCTCCTGCATTTCAGTACAATTTTCCATTGTTACAACCTCTCGATATACCAACAGCATCATCCGCAAAAAGCCTCAGTGTACTTCCGATGTTATCCACAAGGTCATTTACGTATATAGTGAATAGCAACGGTACTACGACACTCACCTGCGGCACACCTGAAAACACTCTTACTTCGTAAGACTTCTCTCCATTTAGAATGACATGCTGCGTTCTGTTATCTAGGAACTCTTCAATCCAATCACGCAATTGGTCTGATAGTCCATATGCTCTTACTTTGTTCATTAAACGACTGTGGGGAACTGTATCGAACGCCTTGCGGAAGTTCAGAAACACGGCATCTACCTGGGAACCCGTGTCTATGGCCCTCTGAGTCGCGTGGACGAATAGCGCGAGCTGACTTTGACACGATCGTCTTTTTCGAAACCCATGCTGATTCCTACAGAGTAGATTTCTAGTCTCCAGAAAAGTCGTTATACTCGAACATAATACGTGTTCCAAAATTCTACAACTGATCGACGTTAGAGATATAGGTCTATAGTTCTGCACATCTGTTCGAGGTCCCTTCTTGAAAACGGGCATGACCTGTGCCCTTTTCCAATCTTTTGGAATGCTACTCTCTTCTTGAGACCTACGGTACACCGTTGCAAGAAGCGGGGCAAGTTCCTTCGCGGACTCTGTGTAAAATCGAACTGTTATCCCATCAGGTCCAGCGGCCTTTCCTCTTTTGAGAGATTTTAATTGTTTCTCTATCCCTCTATCGTCTATTTCGGTATCTACCATTTTGTCATCTGTGCGACAATATAGAGAGGGAACTGCAGTGCGGTCTTCCTCTGTGAAACAGCTTTGGAAGAAGACATTTAGTATTGCGGCCTTTAGTCTGTCATCCTCTGTTTCAGTACCGTTGTGGTCACTATCGAACCAGTAATTATCCACTCTGAGGCGGCTGGAAGCTGTTTTGCATGCCAGCTGTTTTTCTACACTGTTTTTTGTTTTTGGTGTTTCCATACTTTTGTCTGACCCCTATATTCCTGATATGAACCGAGCAATTAGTCGCACTGGTAAGGCACTGGACTCGCATCCGTAATAACGATGGTTCAAATCCCCGTCTACCCATCACTTTCCGTGATTACGCCCCAAATCGCTTGAGCTAAATACCGGAATGGTTGTTTTAAAAAGATATGTTCGATTTTCGTAGATATCTTTCCATAACCTGAATCTTCGTTGCGTCTTAATGACCTCGTTGACAATGTGACGTTAAACCCTGACGTTCCATCTTTGTTCGAACAGTGCCTTCCCTAGGAAGTCGTACGCAACTGAAACCTTCATACCCTCACACTGGAAGTCCTTAGATGTTGTATTAATTCCTTCTAGTGTCTTATATTGAATCTGTAAAGGATAATATTATGTTTTCGAGACTTATTGTTATACTTCGTTATATTCCTTAATCTTACCAATTATTTCTTATTGTATAAGAACATCAGTGTGTCTATATATGTGTACATGGATCGTTAGCAGCCTGCCCCCCTGCGTTGGATTGGTTTCACCTTCGAAACATGGAAGAAGTTTTTAAATCACATGAAAAATTTTGTCATTTGTTTCGAAATACAGGCGCCTTCCTGATTAGCCTCTTACAGTTAGACGATCAAATGACGTTGTGGGCAATAGGCCTGAGGCAGTCAGAGAGTACTCATTGTTTCATGTTATGCTTCATTTCAATGGCATGTAATTTGTAGTAATAAGTATGATTTGTAAATGATCTCTTACGTCTTTGTGTTATCCCTGCTCTATCACAACAAGTATTAATCGTTCACTCTCAGAACCCTATCAGAGCAGTAGCTGACGGGAGTAGCTGTTTCGATACAAATCGAAGGACTGTGTACGACTTCCACTTGATATTCAATTTTTTGTGGTCACTACCAAGCTTACCATAAAACATCTAGTGGGTACAGTATCTTCATTGAATATATCAATGATTTAAACCATATCAAACCAAACTATATGTGACATTTTTGTGATTTTAAGTCCACATGTCATATCTGCTTTGGTTTACGAGTATTTTGACGCGCTGAACTCTGAATCAGCCTGGTCTGCTAGCTGAAGATATTAAATAATTTGCAGTTCTTTACGTGAGACTGATTTCCAAAAACAATATTGATAATTTTAGTACGGATTAAGATTTCATTTGACTGTAATTATATCGAACTAGGAATTTCAGGGAATAAACGGAAAACAAAAGTTCTAGTAAACGGGCGTAATGTCAATAGCAATTGACCGTTTTGGAAAACAATTTTTTTTACAGAGTCAAAAAAGGATATCAAGACTCAAAGTCAATCGAAAGTTTTAGTTATTGGTATACGTCTGCAAGGGCTTTAAAGAATCTAGCCAAAATTACGGGAGGCAAGGTTACTGAGAGATGTAAGCATGAGAAAGAGCTATATTTCGTGATGTATGCCGATTTCTGTGCTTGATGATGTTACAAAAGCCATTAACATTACTTTTCCGGTATTATATAAGAATGAAGTTCCATAACTAGCTCATTCCACTATAGTTCCACAGGATTCTTCCGAAATGTGACAAGCAAATCTTAACCGCATACAGTCTCAAACTGCGATGTGAACAGGAACATAGATCTGTGCGACCCTGCAAACAGTTCTGTCGCGGAGAAAACTGTTTGGAAAATTAAAAGGATAATTTGCTCAGTATCAGAGATGCACAAAGCGCTGCTATAGTCCCAACAATTTTTCTGACTTGGTTCTCATGGTAAGGTGATATCGTGTCACAGTCAGAATATGTCTTGAACGATTTATCCATTCGTTGTTTAAGCCATATATATATATATATATATATATATATATATATATATATGTGTGTGTGTGTGTGTGTGTGTGTGTGTGTGTGTGTGTGTGTGTGTGTGTGTGTGTGTTTGTAAATAGCATGTACCTTGAGTTTCGAGTTAGGGTACCACATTAAGTTGTGAATGTACTTGTGTCGTATTAACTAATTCGTGCAGCGGTAGAGAATATTGTAATTCGTGGTCCAATAATGGATGCAAATAAAACTATGCGCAGATTACTTCGTCAAAAATCTCACTTTGAATGCGAGTGCATCAAAGAAAGTGCGTGTTAAATTAGAAATTGGATCATATTCGATTACATCATTTGTTATACGCTTTTGGACTCTGAAATCGCTGTAAAATTTCTGAGGATATCTATATGGCAGAAACGGAAGCAAAAAATAAATAAATGAAAATAAATTAAGGCAAAGGAAGATTAGGACTAAACTAAAGGTCATGGGACACTAAACCAGATTTCTGATTCGAGAAAAGAGGAAAGACAAAATGGGTATGCGCTTTTGAAAGTAACATCCCCGTTATTCTATTTCAGTGATTTAGGGAACCCACAAAAAATTTATATGTGGATGGCAGAGCAAGAATTTAAACCTATGTCATCCCGAACATGAGTCCAGTGTCTTCAGCGCTGTGCTCCTCTTCAGTAGAAGGTGTTCCGGAATGAGTAAGCGTATGGACTACATTAATTTTGAAAAAAATGTAGCCTGTGGTATTGTAACTCGAGCATCGCATATTACATCACTTCGAAAGCCGCTTTCTATTGCACCCAGCTGAACACTAGCACGCCAGCCTGAACTGTTGTGCAATCTCGCCTTCTTACATAGAGTTTCCACTTCAGTGAAGTCACAAAATGCAATCTTACCTTTCTTCGACAAAGAATCCAGCTCATCCAACCAGCTATCGTGTAATCTTCAATGGAACTTGCTTTCTGAGCCAACGGACAATAAAGCATTTGGTTACTTGAAGCTTCAAAAATAATCCCTAAAACCGTATGGGGTTTAAGACCAAGGAGTGTTTAAAGCTGAAAATATTTGCTCTTACGCTTAACAAAATGCGCCACGTAGCCATTACCTACTTAAACAACTATTCCTCCTTATTATCAGCTCGTGGACAGGAGTTTTTTTTGTGAATTAAATATTTTATTTTATCTAATAAATTAACTTTTGTAGCGTACAAACACAACAGCTCACGGGAAATTTTTGTAACTATAAAAAATGTAGGCAAGGCCAAGCGATACCTTACACTGCAAAATATATTCTCTGGAGAAAAAGCGGTGTGAAAGTATTTCAGTAAACACCCTTCTTTCTGATTGGGCGATGAAGAATCAACATTTCCAAAGTCTCTAACAATTAGATGGAAGACTTCTCGAACATAATGGACCCTACACCGCCAGTATTCGTGAGAACCACATGGGTACTGACGATGTCTTAGATGAAGTCATAGGTCTTCACTGGATTACCCAAGTTAACTGCTCTCACACTTAACAAAATGAGCCACGAAGTCAGTGCCTACTGAATCATCCATCCCTTCTTATTATGGTCTCATGGATAACAGTTTCTAGGGAAACCGTTTACAACAAAAGAAACCGTCTTTCTTGAGTTCTAAATGCGAGTATGGGTTGGCAGTAATCTGCCTACAGATCTCCAGCGAAAGCGTCTTTCTGCTCTCTTCTTCATTTTTGAGTAGGAGTTAAAGCCGAAATCTTTTATAATTGATCTAAATATTTCAGATGTGATCTTCCTCTACTTCTTTTTTCATTGGCACATCGCTCTTACTGTTGGATTTAGGAATCTCGCATATCTCTGTAGGCAATTAGTAATCCATTGTTTTCTTGTTACAACAGTGTGCCATAATTTACTCTCCCTCTCTTTTAAGCACTTAATCGTTTGTGATCAGTGTATTTGTTTTTTAAGATACTTTTTAGCACAACATCTCAAAATAATGCAATCTTTCCTTAGTCGCCAGAGCACAGATCGCACAGCCATTGAGCACCTCTGATTTGTAAGATGTTTTTGAGGTACATACCTTATATTACCACGACAACACACACGACACTGGTCTCATATTTTATAATATTTATTATTCCCTTTTACAAACCGATTTCAGCTGTTCCGCCATCATTATATACGAAGATAAACACGTGTGGATGTGAAAGTGGTGTTGTATCAAAGATTTTAAAATAGCCGAAATAGTGCATCTACAGAGCATATGAGTTCGTTTCCAAAGATAGCAACGGTTAATTTTTGATTTTGGGCTACAACGAGAGGAATAATTTTATTGACAATGTGATGAAAAACTATTGAACTTAGATAAAATATGTGACACATTAAAACAAAACTGTATAACAAATTTCAATAATTTTTCTGAGAGAGGTCGAGGACAGGGTAGAGAACAACCTAAAATCTCAAGACCTCAATAAATGGGGCATGCTTTCTTTTCTAAGTCCCTCTGAATGTGCCAGGGAGCTTAAATTCAGAAACCTTAAAACATGATTTTAAGGGCACAACACTAATAGTCACATGCTTTGATCCATTATAAATGGTATATACAAGGTAACATGCCGGGAATGCTCCATGTTCTACCTAGGACAAATAGGCCGAAATTTCAACACCGCGTACACAGAGGACATTAAAGCATACACACACAACAGACACACTAAATCAGCCATAGCAACACACGTGCATTGTTTGTTGTAGACGTTTCGTACCATGCCTAGTGATTTCCGTGTCTTCTGTTGTCTGTCTTCGTAAGCCAGTTTCTCTGTTCCGGTCGGTTCGATGATTTCGCCTAGGTATCTGAAGTGTGTGACCCCTTTAATTTTGCCGTACTTGGTTGTGATGTCGTCGCCTTCTCTTGTTAGGACTTGCGTTTTTTCAAAAGAGATTTGTAGGCCGACTTTCTCGGCGCATTCTTTCAGGATTTCGATCTGTGTTTTTGCTGATGTTGGGTCATAGGTCAGTATCGCTAGGTCGTCTGCGAATGCTAGGTAAGGGATTTCCAGTCTTTTCCTTCCTAATGTGACTGGTCTCCAGGTGTTTTGTCTCCTGACTTCAGCTTCCCATTCGCTCATTACTTTGTCCAGGACGATGTTGAACAATAGCGGGGATAGTCCATCTCCTTGTCTTAGGAGAGTGTGGATTTCAAAGGGGTCCGAGATTTCGCCCATGAATTTGACTTTGGATTTTGTATTGGTTAGTGTCTGTTCGATTAGTCTTCGGGTCTTTTGGTCTAGGCCTTTTTCTCTGAGGATTTGGATGAGGGACTTTCTGTCGATCGAGTCGTAAGCCTTTTTGAAGTCGACGAAAGTGCAGATGATTTTTTTGGGGCTTGTCATGTGGGATTTTATGATTGATTTCAGGTTGAAGATTTGTTCGGGGCAGGCTCTGTTGGGTCTGAAACCCGCTTGGTATTCCGAGATGGCGGGTTCCAGTTGTCCTTGCGTTCTGGTGAGAAGGCAGGTTGATAGAATTTTGTAGATGACCGGTAGCAGGGAAATTCCTCTATAATTGTTTGTGTCTGTCCTGTCACCTTTCTTGTGTAGCGGGTGAATGAGTGCGGTCTTCCAGTCGTCAGGTATGATTTCGGTTGTCCAGGTGTTCTGTATGATTTGTGTGATTTCGTTTAGCGAGTTTGGTCCTAGGTTCTTCAGCAGTTCTGCCGTTATTCCGTCTTCACCGGCTGCCTTGTTGTTTTTCAGTTTCTTTATGCAGTGGAGGATTTCTTCTTTTGTTGGTGATGGTGAGTCTTCCGGTGCGTTGGCCGGTTCTCGGGGTTCGAAGGTTGAGTTAGGTTCCGGGCAATTTAGTAATTTTGAAAAGTACTTCGCGAGCTCTTCACAGTTTTCTTTGTTGGTAAGTGCCAGTTTTCCGTCTTCTTTTCTGAAGCAGAGGTTCTGTGGTGAGTATCCTTTGACTTGGTTGGCGAACGTCCTGTAGAAATCCCGTGTGTTGAAATTTCTGAAGTCTTCTTCGATGGAGTTTAGCTGATCGTTTATGTATTAGCGTTTCTCTTGTCTTATTGTTTTCGATGTTTGTCTTCGAATTTCATAGAAGTTGTCCTGTGTTTCTTGTGTTTTGTTGCTGTTGTAGTTTGTGAAAGCTGTTCTTCGATTTTGTAGGGCGATTTCGCAGGTAGTGTTCCACCAAGGGTGCCTGGGTTTTCTAGTCAGCGGGATCAGTTCTTTGGCTGTGTTCACAATTTTTTGTTTAAAGCTGGTCCAATCTTCCGCCTCTTGTTTTTCCCAGTGTTCTGTGATGTTCGATTCTCTGATCTTTCTTGTATCAAATTTCGGTGAGGTCAATTTCTTTTTGTGTTGTCTTCTTGGTGTGAGTTTGATTTTGATTCTTGTTAGGTAGTGGTCCGAATCTATGTTGGCGCCTTTTCTCACTTGGACGTCGTAGATTTCTTTCTGGTATTCATAGGAGATTGCCACGTGATCTATCTGGAATTCGCCTAGTGAGTGGACTGGTGATCGCCACGTCTTTTGTTTCTTGGGCTTTTTCATCAGGGAGGTTGACATGATTTTGAGGTTGTTTTGCTGGCAGAGTTCGATCAGTCTGGTGCCGTTTTTGTTGGTGAATTTGTGTGCAGGGAAATTTCCTACTGTTTTTCTGTAGCGTTTTTCTCTGCCGATTTGTGCGTTGAAGTCGCCTAGTAGAATTTTCGCGTTGTCTTGGGGTATTTTTGCCAGGGTGGTTTCGAGTTTGTCCCAGAATTTGTCTGTTTCTTCTGGTTTGTCCTTGTTGTCTGCGTTCGTGGGGGCATGTACGTTGATGAGGGTGTAGTTCTTGTTGGCGTGTTTGATTCGCATGGTCATGAGCCTGTTGTTGATCGCGTTGACTTCTTTTACTGAGTCTAGGATGTTTTTGTTTACTGCGAAGGCCATGCCGAGGAGTGCTCCTCCTTTGCCGATTTTCCTGTTGGTTCCACTCTTGAAGAATCTGTAGTTTCCGTAGTCTATTGTGTCTGAATCCGTGTATCTTGTTTCTTGTAGCGCTAGGATCGAGATCTTTTGACTGGTGAGTTCCGTTGTTAGATTGTGTAATTTTCCCGTTTGTTTTAGTGTCTGTATGTTGAAGGTGCCAAAGTATGTGTGTGTTTTCTTGGGTAGTTTGCCAGAGCGCTCCGACTCGCCCTTTAGTACATCTCCAGGTCCCCCAGAATCCGAGTGCCTGGTTGCCGTCTTGCGACGGGTGGATCGTCCACCTGGGGTAATGTTGTTTTTAGGTGTACTTGCCATTATGCTTGTAATTCGTCTGGCTTGCGCCAGTTTGGTAGAACCAGGGATTTTCAGTTCCTGGAGCTCGCATCAGCCGCACCATTGGTGACAGACGCTGGCCAGAGTACCGGTGGTTACCACACAGACGTGTCTGGGCTTTTGTGTTAGTTATTATTATTATTATTATTACTATTATTGGAGGCAATTTTTACTTGTGCCGTTCTACTTCTCACTTCTTCTTTGTTTCGTACATGTCGAGTGATCTTGCTCCCTACATAAGTAAATTAGTAAACTTGTCACAGTAGCTTGTTACTTGCAAGTACTCTGTATTTAGCTTCTTCCTACCTTTTGACAAAAAATGGCTCCTTTGTTTTACATTCGTTTTTATTCTTTTCACAGAACCCGATTCTATTTTTTCTTTCTTTACGTGGCTTCAAGGTCTTCATTTTCAATTAAAACAGCTACTACATGTTGTCAATATTTCTCAGCACATCAGTTCTTCTGCTATTTGTATCTACACGCCACGTGGGGTAGGCGTGCGGTCTTGGGCGCCTTGCCACGGATCGCGCGGCCCCGCGATGACCTCAGCAGTTTGATCAAACAGGAACTTACTACAAATTTCCAAATTTTTTCTACAAGTATCTCTAACAGTTCTGCGATACATTTATGTGCCATATATAAACTGTTAGATGCTAATAAGAGTGCCAATAACGAAGCACAGCCTTTGTCGAGTCCTTTCTGAAGCTGTTTCTTCTTCCGTCGAGTTCCACCAGAAACACGTGTGCCGTTTTTGTGAAGTTTCGGTATCAGTTGATCTCTATACTTTATTCCTGTTTTCTTCACGTTTTCACCAAAACCTTTCTGTATATTTAAGAAAAGTTACGCATTCGTTCCTCTGTAATTTAGGTTTTTCTCCGGAAGTCAGTACTTACCTTCTGCGAATGTGGCCTCAACTTTCTTTGTATCTACGTAAGGATGACATGGTTGCTATTTTTGATATGCATGCAATAAAGCTAAGCGTTCGTAAGTTTCACATTGTAAAGTATTCGTCGAATGAACTGAAGCAACTATTAAATATTCCGCTAATAAAGCACCTGGATTTGTTCAAATAAATTGTTAGTTTCAATGTTTGCTTTTTATTGTCAGTATTAGGTTCTTTAGCCCTTAGGTTTCACAGAAGTAATTAGTTTATAGCAAATTTTGTATTGTGGTCATCCACAGCTGCTGAATTGAACCATGATGAGTAAGACCGCTTCAGATGTGTGATAAATCTTTATTTGCCACCCAACTACGTAGTTTCACGGCGTTAAAGTCATATCTTGGGGGATACAGATTTATTTCATTATTTACTCCAAAAGATGACCCAGCATTCTTTATCCAGTTGCGATAAAACTGTTTAACCGTCAAGAGGTCAGTACTCCAGTTTACAATAGTCCAGAATCCACGAAACATCACCCCGATAAAATAAAAGTAAGGCATGACATGAGGTCCGCAGTGACCTACTAGACGAACTAGGTGGTCAGGTGATGGGAAAAACCGACAGGTTAAAACCGACATTCTGAATTCTGAATAACCGTATTTCTCGATATTTGTTTGATCTCGATTGTAACATGTGTTCTTTATCTTTTACTAATAACCGGAAATCTCACTAAGCCATTGCAGGTGTGCTAAAACATTTCATTTTTAAGTAAAACTTTTTTTTAAAAAAACGTAGTAATTTTTATTGATAAAATTTGTATTGGTTTGAAATATTACGTCATTATAGAAAATGAGAAACGCGATCTGTGCTATTTTAACAATTCGGACAGAAACAAAACCATGGCACAAGAATTGGTACAGCATTGCTGAGACAACGTCTCTGTCGCCGTTTGTTGTGGCTTTATAAGGTACGCATGTACATGGATTTGTCTCCCATTTCTATGAAATGATAAATGAGGAAGGAAATTGGTTAGAGCAATAAATTAAAAACATAACAATTCGTACACAATACACAATAAAAATAAAAAATAGCTGATGTGCTGCATGTGTTTGGATATTATGCATTTATCTGCTTGTAGCCCTTGAAAACGGACAAACTGACGTGAGAAACATAGTTCTTGAATCACAGTTTTTACCCTTTATCACTGACCATTCTTAATGTCCAAATAATGGCATGATTGCCGATTGCATCATGATTTTTGAGCAGAGTTTCAGAAAATAAGAGTAAATAGGAGATACTACCGACTTTATGTAGTATTCAACCACTTATCACTTTTCTAGAAAATCAGCGAACGATGGACGGACTAAATTTTCTTTTATTTCCCTATTTCATGTAATATTGTATTTTATGTACATTGGAACCTGGAGTGTCAAAATTTTTCAGTCTTTTTTCGAGTTCCACGTTCATTAGAGGAAATAACAGCAATGAAAAACCTAAAATCGGTCATTTGAGAAAGTGGTTGAGTGGTTTTAGCTGGCCGTTAAACTGGAGTGGAAAAAAACGATATAACCGAAAACCGAATGTTTCAGCGATAAACGCCATCCCTAGTAGTTACTGCAGACCTCAGTGTTGTTACGACGACTTTAAGCCTTAGTTATTCTGTGTCGGGATGACGTTCCCTACATTCTGGTCTATTTTAAACTGGACAGCTAAGCTCTTGACGTTTAAACAGTTTTATCACAATTTGACAAAGAATGTTATGTATCTTCTGCCTATCGCTTGGAATAAATTATGAAATAAATCTGCATCTCTGATGATGTAGCTCTAACGCAGCGAAACTAGTTGTACCATGAATAAAAAAAATATCATGCAGCTAATTAGATTAGTTGGTATAGTCTTCTGTTACTGAGCATCTATTAAATGTACACCAGGAAGCAGGAAATGAGCAGGCGTACGAAATACATACAGAGAACACCACATACCTGAGCCAACGTTAATGGAAGTAAGAGATGTAATCAACAAATTGAAAAACCATAAAGCACCAGGATCAGATTGCATAACTGCAGAATTAGTTAAAAATGGGGGACAGAAATTGGTGGAAGTAGTTCGCAATGTGATAACTAAAGTATGGAACTCGGAGATGATACCTGAAGAGTGGCAGGAGTCGATACTGATCCCAATTTTTAAGAAGGGCGACAGAATGGATTGTAGTAATTATAGAGGGATATCGCTATTACCAGTATGTTCCAAAATTTTCTCGAATATTCTGCTAAGCAGGCTTACACCATATGCAGATGAAATTGTGGGGGATTACCAAGCTGGCTTTCGGAGAAACAGCTCAAATATAGACCAAATATTCACCCTGCGTCAAATTTTGGAAAATAAATATGAATACAATAAGCCAGTTCATAATCTTTTCATAGATTTTACAAAAGCATATGATTCAGTATTGCAATAAAAATTGTACTGAATTCTTTTGGAACTTGTAATATCAAAGAAGTGCGTTAGACATATAGAAGCGAGTTTGAAAAACACAAAAGGTACAGTACGCTTGGGGAAATCGGAGTCAGAAGAATTTGTAATAAAGAACCGACTTAAACAGGGAGATGCCCTGTCTCCGCTACTTTTTAATTTAGTCCTAGAATATATTGTACGAATGGCAGCAGATTATTGAGAGGGAGTGGAGTTAAATCTAAATATTAAGATATTAGGGTATGCAGATGATCTAAACATCATTAGCGATAGGAAAGAATCTGTAACAGCAAAAGCGAATGCGTTAATCAAGGCTAGTGAAGATGTAGGTCCAAGGATAAGTGAAGACAAAATTAAATACCTGGTTACTACTAGAATGCCAACAGCAGTAGATCAGGAAATATTAAGAGTTGGTGATATGCAGTTTGAAAAAGTGAACACATTTAAGTATCTAGGCGTGGACATCACTTCGAGAAACGAGATTGAATCCGAACTGAAGAAGAGATTACGGGCGGGAAATGCGTGCTACTTCTCACTGAATAGATTACTTTCATCACGGATATTGCCTAGGAATTTAAAGATTATAAAATACAAAACTATTGTTCTACCAGTTATGCTGTATGGGTGTGAGACTTGGTCTCTCACTGTGCAAAATGGAAAGCCGTTTCGAGTATTTGAAAACAAAATTTTGAGGAAAATTTTCGGAGCAAAAAGGGATGACATTAGTGGAGAGTGGCGAAAACTGCATCACGAAGAGGTTCACGAACTCTATTCAAGCCCTGACATAATCAGTATTATTAAATCACGTAGGCTGCGATGGGCGGGTCACGTAGCTCGAATGGATGAGGGCAGGGAAGCGCGCAGAGTACTGGTAGGGCACTTAGAGGGAAAACGTCCTGGGGGGAGACCGAGGCGTAGATGGGAGGACAATGTGAAGGCTGATTTGAGGAGCCTAGGTATTGAAGGTGAATGGAAGGAAATAGCTCAACACAGGGACTGATGGCGAAAATACGTTGCTGCGGTAATGGACTCTCGAGTCCGGTATGACCAGTGAGTGTGTGAGTCTTCTGTTATGCTCCACAATGTTGTTCATCTGATTCAGTCACACTTTTTCTCCTTACCAAGAAATGAAGCGAAAAATTACGATGGAAATATTTATACTTAAGAGTTCTTATTAATAACAGTTGTTGGAATTTTGGAAGGTACAAGTATGCAAACGATACGGTCTGTCTGGAAAGGGAAATTGCTCTTGACGGACATTGTGTTTTGATGTCACGCAGTTCCAGGAAGGAGTACGACTGCTGTACGCGGCGCGCCCCTGTTGCAGGTACGTGCTGCCGCTGCTGTGCATGATGTACCTGTTCGTGCGCGCGCGAGTCGAGATGAACCTGCGCGGCCCGCCGCTCGCCGCCATCATGTACCGCGCTCGCAACCACGACCGCCCCGAGTCGCCGAGCGTCGTCTTCAGGTGCGTGCCCTGCTGCTGCTCCTGCCGCTCTCACCTCCTCCCTCGAACGAAACTAACCAGGCCACAAGACTCTGGCCCGCTAAAGCGAGGTTCCAGTGCAACTTGATACACTGTCCTCTCATATGCCATAATAATTTACATTGGAAACTTCCTGGCAGATTAAAACTCTGTTTCTCGGTCCGGCACACAGTTTTAATCTGCCAGGATGTTTCACATCGGCACACACTCTGCTGCAGAGTGAAAATTTCACTCCGGAAACAAGTTACCTTGTTTATAATGTACAATAGCAACCAGCCGCAATTCTGTTTTCGTATATTTTATTCCATAAGCAGCGTTAGCGGTCTCGGATTTATGCATTCATAGTCAGATGGCTTGCATTCTTTTATTAAAATACACTACTGGCCATTAAAATTGCTACACCAAGATGAAATGCAGATGACAAACAGGTATTCATTGGACAAATATATCATACTAGAAGTGACATGTGATTACATTTTCACGCAGTTTGGGTGCAGAGATCCTGAGAAATCAGTACCCGGAACAACCACCTTTGGCCGTAATAACGGCCTTGATACGCCTCGGCATTGAGTCAAACAGAGCTTGGATGGCGGCTACAGGTACAGCTGCCCATGCAGCTTCAACACGATCCACAGTTCATCATGAGTAGTGACTGGCGTATTGTGACGAGCCAGTTGTTCGGCCACCATTGACCAGACGTTTTTAAATTGGTGAGAGATCTGGAGAATGTGCTGGTCAGCGCAGCAGTCGATCATTTTCTGTATCCAGAAAGGAACGGATAGGACCTGCAACATGCGGTCGTGCATTATCCTGCTGAAATGTAGGGTTTCGCAGGGATCGAATGAAGGGTAAAAAATGGTTCAAATGGCTCTGAACACTATGGGACTTAACATCTATGGTCATCAGTCCCGTAGAACTTAGAACTACTTAAACCTAACTAACCTAAGGACATCACACAACACCCAGTCATCACGAAATGAAGGGTAGATCCACGGGCCGTAACACATCTGAAGTGTAATGTCCATTGTTCAAAGTGCCGTCAATGCGAACAAGAGGTGACCGAGACGTGTAACCAATGGCACCCTATACCATCACGCCGGGTGATACGCCAGCGTGGCGATGACGAATACACGCTTCCAATGTGCGTTCACCGCGATGTCGCCAAACACGGATGCGACCATCATGATGCTGTAAACAGAACCTGGATTCATCCGAACAAATGACGTTTTGCCATTCGTGCACCCAGGTTCGTCGTTGACTACACCACTGCAGGCGCTCCTGTCTGTGATGCAGCGTCAAGGGTAACCGCAGCCATGGTCTCCAAGCTGATAGTCCATGCTGCTGCAAACGTCGTCGAACTGTTTGTGCAGATGGTTGTTCTCTTGCAAACGTCCCCATTTGTTGACTCAGGGATCGAGACGTGGCTGCACGATCCGTT
Organism: Schistocerca piceifrons; assembly: GCF_021461385.2. Lineage (NCBI taxonomy): Eukaryota > Metazoa > Arthropoda > Insecta > Orthoptera > Acrididae > Schistocerca > Schistocerca piceifrons. The sequence goes on from NC_060138.1 coordinate 240,106,139, forward strand.
ACAGCCATGCGGATAAGATGCCTGTCATCTCGACTGCTACTGATACGAGGCCGTTGGCATCCAGCACGGCGTTCCGTATTACCCTCCTGAACCCACCGATTCCATATTCTCCTAACAGACATTGTATCACGAGCAACGCGAGCAGCAATGTCGCGATACGATAAACCACAATCGCGATAGGCTACAATCCGATCTTCATCAAAGTCGGAAACGTGATGGTATGCATTTCTCCTCCTTACACGAGGCATCACAACAACGTTTCACCATGCAACGCCGGCCAACTGCTGTTTGTGTATGAGAAATCGGTTGGAAACTTTCCTCATGTCAGCACGTTGTAGGTGTCGCCACCGGCGCCAACCTAGTGTGAGTACTCTGAGAAGCTAATCATTTGCATATCACAGCTTCTTCTTCCTGTCGGTTAAATTTCGCGTCTGTAGCACGTCATCTTCGTGGTGTAGCAATTTTAATGGCCAGTAGTGTATTTAGTATTTGGATTTATAGAAGAGTTGCCCTAGTATAACCAGAAATCCACAGCTTAATAAGAGTGACAGTAGTATTTGTGCTAGATGTGCCACTTAAATGAAATAATCACCTGGTAAATTGTTTTCGTCACTTATCTCTCATGATTAACATTGCTTTTGATGTTGTCACATATAATCACAGTCGTCTTCATTATTACTAACGATCGTAGGACACAAAGAAAAATTACATAGATGCATCGATTGTTTTGACAGGTTTATATTAAAGGAAAACAAATACAGAGAAGTACAGCTTTTATGATTAATTATCAAAGATGCAGTAATGTACACTGGGATACAGCACTTCAAGACAAGTAAGAATACATTATTGCTAATTTAGACTCAAGCCGATATTTCAGAATAAATATGGGAAGAGAGAGAGAAAATACCATTTCTGTATTTACAAAATCACTAATTTAATTTACAAAATAGCGTGGAATTTAATGTCATTTAGTAAAGCACGTAAAAACACAAATGCTCATCTAATGATACTGTCATCAGTACACTACAACTTATTTTTATATATTCACCGCAACAAAATTTATTATGTCCAACCAATAGATACGTAATATCATAAAACTTACCGCCTACAGCAAATACAAACAAAATTATAAAATTAATAACATGATCTGCGTATAGGTGGAGAAGTTTTATTTACTGTGTAGTGAGGAAAACACCTTGTGAAAGTTTTTTTAGGGAAGGGTTATTACACAACTCAGTTTGTTCGTTGAGAATATGGTCAGGGGAGTTATTTTTATATGTGTACTCCTGTTTCTTCTACCAAATTCATACGGGTCTGTCATCTGCTAGATGGAGTATCTTCGTATTATTCTGAATGTTGCTCCCCGGTTTTCTATAAAAAATGGTAGCTGCGAGTGCAGATTTGTTTAAAGTTCCAAGTCTCAAAGAATCAAAGTGTGTTCTTTTTATCTTATTTCAAAACTTCTGTCTGCCTGACGAACTTAGAAATCTGGTTATGTCACATTTGAGCTTTATATTTACTGCAGGAAGCAGGCGAAAGATCTGTATCGTGCGCACTTTTTGTGGCAATTTATTGTTAGTTGAGAAGCTGATTTTAATATGTTCTTATATAATAAATGTGCTATCTGGCAGTATAGACAACCTATTCAGTACAGCAAACTGAAAACAAATTGTGGTTACTTCCTTCTGTCATGGTTCTCCAGTCATATCGACAGAATATCAAAACACAATTGATGCCTGTCATACATATCTGACACGATCCAAATTTTCAAATATTGTTTTCATTACATGACGCTACAACAACTGGGCTACAGTCCGTCTAGATATTTTAAAGGGAGATGATCCTTAAGGATTTATCCAAGACGGGACAAGATATTATAACTGCAGTTATAAACAATCTGAATGTGTATCATGTAACAAGCAGTTAATTTTACAAGACAAGTACAACAATAAATTATTATAAGCGAAGTAATTTAGAGACATACACTCAATTCTTCTGTAGGTTGATTACTTTGAAACCAAAATAAGAAACATGATTGCTTTAACATGTACTAAATACATCATGTCATATTAATAAAATGACTAGAAGTGGCGCCTTTGATAGATATTATTGGAGAGTCGGAGATTTTGGGAAGTTCTCGACTAAAAATACAAGGAGATGAGGAATGAGGTAAGATGAAGTCTGCTATTTACTGTGGTATGAAAAGACCAGCTACACACACTCACACACATACACACACACACACACACACACACACACACACACAATGAGCCAAAACTGGCGTTGACGGCATGTGACGCGGTAAGGAAAGTATGCAACTCGAGCGTAGACGAATGGGGAATCAGTCTTAGCCAGGGTTTTAGTGGAGGCTTCCCCTGGCTGCAAAACAAGTGCTGGGACTCTTACTTCTACCTTTGCATAGAAAGAGCTATACCTTTGTGCCCTTGCAAATCCCAAATTACTAAAACAAAGTGACAAAACAACGTGAAAAACAACAGGCTGAAAAGAGCTTCGCCCTACTGCAGCCCGCCATCTTCTTCGGAGATGGATTGAAAGATAAAAAAGAAAGAATTCTAGTTACGATAGAGACCGAAAATTGGGAAATACAATGACATAAGCGACTTTCCAAAATTGCAAATTATCGTGGCCCGATGTCTGGGAAGGAAGATGTCTGAAACGGCGTAGCTGGTCAGCTGTTCGCGTGCCAATGGCGTAACAATCTATAGATGAAGGATGGTGAAACCAGTAGTAGGCTGTAAGGCACAGGACGTCCACGCTTCGTCACAGGCTGGAACGCGGTGGTTTGCTCGCCCTGTAAAGCAGCTTAGACGGAGATCTGTGGCAGTTCTGACGACAGAATACAATGCTGATACAGGCACATACGTTTCGGAGAACACGGTTGAACGTGGAGCTCTGCTCCGGGTGATACATATGTTTTTCCTTGTTGACGCAATGACAGTGAGGACTGCAGTGAGAACGGAATCACCGAAACTGGAGGCGGAGGCCTGTCACCAGGTCGGATGAATAAGCATCTTGTTACATCATGTCGATATTCGTGCCCGAACGCGTCGTTATCATGGCAGAGGTTTGCTCGAAACTTGCACTGCGCCAAAGACACGGGCTGGTGGGGGTCAGTATTATGCTGTGGAGGACGTTTATTTGGGCTTCCATGGGACTCGGGGTTGTAATCGCAGGCAACGTGATATCTTTGGACTCCGTGAACATTATTGTGGAACATTTGCATCCCTTCATGCTTGTTGCCTTCCTCGATGGCGATCGCAGTTTTCAGCAGAATAAAAGTACATGCCACACAGCCCGCCCGGTTGGCTGTGCGGTCTAACACACGGCTTTCCGGGCGGGAAGGAGCGCCTGGTCCCCGGCACGATTCCTCCCGGCGGACTTGTGTCGAGGTCCGGTGAGCCGGCCAGTCTGTGGACGGTTTTTAAGCGGTTTTCCATCTGCCTCAGTGAATGCGGGCTGGTTCCCCTTATTCCGCCTCAGCTACACTATGTCGGCCATTGCTGCGCAAACAATTTCTCCACGTACACCACCATTACTCTACCACGCAAACATAGGGGCTACAATCGTCTGGTGTGAGACGTTCCCTTGGGGCTCCACTGGGGGCCGAACCGCACAGTAACCCTGGGTTCGGTGTGGGGCGGCGGAGGGGTGAAGTGGACTGCGGTAGTCGCCATGGGGTTGTGGACCACTGCGGCTGCGGCGGGGACGTAGCCTCTCCGTCGTTTCTAGTCCCCCGCTTAACATACAACATACATGCCACACAGCAACAATCGTAGTGTAGTATTTGAGGAACGTGATGTTAAACTCAGGCAGTTGCTTTGGTGGCCAAACTCGTCTGACCTGAACTCGATGGAACACATCTGTGACGCCACTGGGCGCTTGCTCCGCGTCTCAAAAGTTTTGAGTCAAATCCACCGGACCGTAATTTACGGGAATTGCGTGACCGGTGCATGGAAATCTACTGGAAACCTAATAAGAGCTCTTGGGTTCATAACTCGCAGAACTCTGCTGGTCACTGTTACACTGTGTTCTGAAGGTGGACCAACACATTATTACGCACGATATTGCAGTTCCTGTGTTATTAAAAAGAACAATGCATTGTTCCTAGGTCATGCATGTATATCCGATGGAGCAGGCACTGTGGCGACTACAGCCATTATGAAATACATTAAATGTATTCGCAGTTGCGAATATGAACAACCATCAACTAATGGTGCTAGTCAGAAAAGTGATGGGATTAATAGGAGTCCTAAGAACGTTCTAGTTCAATTTAACGATAAATTAAATATGTCAGTAAATAGATCAAATGTTGAGAATGACGACAGTGAAAATTTGTGCCGGACCAGGACTAGAACTGGGATTTCCTGCTTTACGTGAACGGTCGCCTGATGGTTCCTTGTATTCGCAACTGTGAATATGTTTCACGCACCCGATTAAGCAGGTGGTCATATTGTTTTGGATCATCTAAAACTTGCACCAGCGCAATGGTAAGTGCTATTCATGTGTGGTTTTCACAGAATGGATTGATAGTAATGGGCTCATGTTTTCACCCATTACACAGGTTCTAATAATACTCAGAAAGTGTACTTTTTGTGCAAACATGCAATTTTTTAAATGAAACAGTGCCCATTGGCATTAACAAACTAAAAGTACGGTAAATTAGAATGTCAGTGGTATATGTTGCAAGATTCTAGAGTGAGCCGTTTACGACATATCGTATGTTGAAAAGTTTCCACCATGGCACCTGTTTGCCATTCAACCTGTGTAGTTGCTATGTAAGATGCTGTTATGTTTACTTACAGTGTGCGTGTGTTTTCCTTGAGCGCATTGCGACTTGCTGGTCAGTTAGTGTATGACAGTCCAAGCTGGAGGTCGTGAGTGAACGATGCGATTTACCAATGCAATGCAGAAAAATCCAACATGCTCATGGTGTATGGAGAGTGTAGGAAGAATGCAGCTCGTTCTCGTACGGTGTATGAGGCGACATGTCCCAATAGACGTCAACCATCTCAGCAATCATTTGTACGCCTCTTGAACCACTAGCGTGAAAATGATAGTGTAACACCTAGACAACGTAACAGATGGAAACAAGTGACAACAAAAGAGGGGGAAATTAATGTTCTTGCAGCTGTTCAAGTTGATCCACACGTTAGCTCCCGTGCAATCTCACGAGGAAGTAGCACGAGTCAGGCATATGTATGTCTGCTTACAAGGAAATACCAATTACACTCTGTTATATGCAACAATGTATTACTGCAACCTACTCGGACATCTCCGCTGAAATGCTAGCAGGTGTGCAGCAGTCGTTCCGTACCAAACTGGAAGCGTTTATTACCACTGCCGGTGGTTACATTGAACTTGACCTATGACGGTCAGTTGTCTCGTTACTGGTCAGAATCTACATAACTAGTGTATGCCCTAGTATTGTTCTGTAGTGTGGGCGACCACAGGTATTGGTGTGGCAACTTGTCAAACTGCGATATCTCGTAAATGACTCGCACTAGAATCCGGCAACAAACACCCCTGACATTCTAATTTACTCTACTTTTAGTCTGTAAGTGTCAACGGGCTATGTTCCATCTAAAAACTTTTAAGTGTTATCACAGTCTGTTTCTGGCCTGACAATACGGGCCCCTGACTACCGATCTGTTTTGTGAATATCGCAAATGAATAGCACTTTCCATTTCTGCAACGCGTTTCGGTGCAAGTTTTAGGTGATTCACCCTGGATATGTGTGATCAGCGTGTCTAGCTGTCATCTGGAGGTTCTGCGTTCAATTACCGGTTCTACCAGAGTTTCTTGCATTGTGGCAGAACTGTAGTGGGATGGGACCAGTTGAGGACCTGCTTGAATGAGAAGCAGCTGTTTCCAGGCCTCAAAGCTGACAAAGGTCAGGAGACCCCATTCCCCTCTTTACTGCATACAAATGACGTTATATGACAGAGGATAACGCGATAGCCAGTCGGAATCGCGAATTGTTCAGGGTATTATCAGGGAATTAGTTTTTTACTTTTACTAATATTCAGAGAAGCCTGAAATGTTATAAGAGCTTACACACTACATAGAAAGCCCAGTCAGTTGTTCCATTCCGTTCAGCCATTCTGCTCTTCAACCTGCAACTGTTATGATGCCACATAGTCATAGGTGTACTCTGACATGAGCCACTACCCTACATAATACTTCATATCAGGAGACGAATGGTGTTCGGACTCTGGCAGAGTGCAGTTGTAGTTTTGAGATCTCAATGAGCTCCGCGCAGCACCTCACTAACGTCTTCAGAATGTGAGCGGTGCTGTAACCCACGACATAGCGAGTTACGTTCTTGGAACTATGCAGCCAAAAATCAGATGGGGCCCTTTAGGGCAGTAATTGTTCCCAGTAACGTTCGAGTGACATCACCTTCTCCCTCCTGCGTGTACAAAGATACTCCGCAATAGAGTGAATGGCGGAAGGTACCCTGTATCACTACTTGTCATAACATTTTCTGTTCCACTCGCTAATGGAGTGAGGGAAGAACGACTGTCTGTATTCCTCCGTATGAGTCCTAATTTCTCGTATCTTGTCTTCGTGGTCCTTACGCGCAGTGTATGTTGACGGCAGTAGAATCTTTCAGCAGTCAGCTTCAAATGCGGGTCTTCTAAATTTTCTCAACAGTTTTTCTCAAAACGATCATTGCGTTCCCTGCATTTGAGTTCCCGAAGCGTCTCAATAATACTTACGTGTTATTCGAACCTACCGGTAACAAATCTAGCAGCCCGCCTCTGAATTACTTCGATGTCTTCTTTCTATCCGAAGTCGTAAAAATCCCAAACACTCGAGCAGTACTCAAGAATGGATCGCACCAGCGTCCTATATGCGGTCTCCTTCGCATGTGAACCACTCATTCCTAAAATTCTCCCAACAAACCGAAGTCGACCATTTGCCTTCCCCACCACACTTCTCACGTGCTCATTCCTCCTCAATCGCTATGCAACTTTATGCTCAGGTATTTAAACGGCTTGACTGTGCCATGCAGGACGCTAGTAATACTGTATTTGAACATTACAGAAGTGATCTTCCTGTTCGTCCGAATTAACTTACATTTTTCCACATTTAGGGCTGGCTGCCATTCATTACACCAACTGGGAATTTTGTCTAAGTCGCCTTTTATCTTCCTACAGTCACTTAACTTCGACACCTTACCGTATACCACGGCATCATTAGCAAAAAACCGCAGATTACTGCACTCCCCACACATGGCGTTCTCCGCCGGCGAGGTAGCGACGAGCAGCGGTGGCTTTTGTCTAAGTCGTCTTTTATCTTCCTACAGTCACTTAACTTCGACACCTTACAGTATACCACGGCATCATTAGCAAAAAACCGCAGATTAATGCACTCCCCACACTTAGCGTTCTCCGCCGGCGAGGTAGCAACGAGCAGCGGCGGCTTAAGGTTGTGTGGAACCCATAGCGCTAATAAACTACGAGTCCCTACTCAGGAATATCTACCGACAATATGTAATGTAATACTTTATGTCCCTGTAGTACGTGAAGACAACGTCTAATAAAATGAAATTTTACTGATTACTGACATTGCTAAAAAAAAATACTAAGCGGCTTAAGGTTGTGTGGAACCCATAGCGCTAATAAACTACGAGTCCCTACTCAGGAATATCTACCGACAATATGTAATGTAATACTTTATGTCCCTGTAGTACGTGAAGGCAACGTCTAATAAAATGAAATTTTACTGATTACTGACATTGCTAAAAAAAATACTAAGCGTCTTGATTTTTGAACCATTATATGAGAAGGATTATCGGATTTACTCTTGAGACTAAAAGTAACCATCTCATTTGCCTCATTAGTTCCATTCATATGCTAAGTAAACAAAATCCGAATAATAAGACTCTCCATCATAAAATGAAAAAAGATTTGAAACCACTGCTTACTTGAGGGATATATGCACAAAAACTGAACAAGTGATCGTGGTTCGTGTTTACACTAAGAGGAATGAATACGATAAGTTACCAAATATTTTCCATCTCTCGAACTGTCAGCAAGCTGAATTGTATAGATTTCTCGAAATTGATAACAATTTTTTATAGTTCATGGTACAAAGTAAATGTTTAAAGTAACGTAAAACAAGTCGCAAAAAACAGCACTAAGTGAGCTCGATTAACAGTAACCTTAATTCAAGTGAATATCTTTCAGTCTTTGGGAGTGCTCTGGATGCCCCACTGTTTCGCTGAACGGCCAATCATTTGATGCAAGACTATACCAACAAACGAATTTTAAGGAAGCTTTATTAACCGTGTAAGCCAAACAACCTCTAACGACAGTAAAGTTCGTTACAATTCACAACAGTTCATAGCGCAACAGAAGATGGAAATAAAATTCTTGTATGAATTTGTAATATGTCTGTTATTTCATGGCAGAGTCAGGGAGGAGACAAGCGATTTTAGAAGTTTAATGAAGCAAAAAAACTATAAACAAAATCTTTTAAAAGTCCATATTGTAAATGTACAGCACACGATGATCACTAGTTTCAACTGAATATTCATCCATCTTCAAAACAATTCGAGTTCCGTGTCCAAAGCAATTAGAGTGCCGTCTCTGATCGTAAGATTAGACAGAGACACATTGTCATCAACTTAGCAATAGCTGTGCAATGGCTCCAGGATCTAATCACTGAAATAACAGTAAATACTCTCTCATCTCGTTTCCTCTTCCTTTACTGAATACTTCACTTTCTTTGTCAGGCAGTGTATAAGTATGGAGGAGGGCACGGTAAGTCTCACTTTTCACCCCATCTATACCTCCGTTGTCACGGTCCAGCACAATGGACCCACTGTTCGACTTAAGTAAACGAATCAGCCGTTTGGCCTAGCGTACTTATCCAAACAAACTGCTCCCTCGTTTTCTTAAGTTATGTTTATGCATGTTTATTTTATGACTAGATGCTTTCAGCTTAACGTTAATTACTATCATTTACGACCCAAAATGGCGACCTTCCCCACTCCTGTAGATCTATTGGGTCATGTATAAATGTCAGGTCAGGCTGAATTATCTTAATTACTATAATCTATGACCCAAAAAACGGCGTCATAGTCACCCAGAAGAAGTGCAAGGTGGTATAATCTTATCATGTGATTACTATAATTTGAAGATGTCATGATTTCCCATACGCTTTGGCATTCACATTCCAGTGTATGACTTCATTCCATTGCTATTTATAGTTGTGGGCTAATTCGTCACAATTTTAGGCCAATTTATTACAGTTTATGATCGATTTTCTTCCCGTATCCCAAATACCCACTTGCAACTACTCTTTATGATCATCATCAAAATAAAGACGTAGACTATCGTGTCATGAGACTTTTACTCACCCCTCGCCCCCACCCTATGAACCATGAACCTTGTCGTTGGTGGGGAGGCTTGAATCCCTCACCGATACAGACAGATTTCCGTAGGTGCAGCCACAACGGACGGGTATCTGTTGAGACGCCAGACGTGTTGTTCCTGAAGAGGGGCAGCAGCCTTTTCAATAGTTGCAGGGGCAGCAGCCTGGATGGTTGACTGATCTCTTTGTAACATTAACCAAAAAGGCCTTGCTGTGGTGGTACTGCAAACGGCTGAAAGCAAAGGAAAACTAAGGCCTCAATTTTTCCCCGAGTGCATGCAGCTGCACTGTATGGTTAAATAATGATGACGTCCTCTTGCGTAAAATATTTCAGAGATAAAATAGTCCTCTATTCGGAACTCCAGGCGTGGATTACTCAGGAGGATGTCGTCATCAGGAGAAAGAGGTATCGGAACGTGGAATGTCAAATCCCTTAAACGGGCAGATAGGTTACAAGATTTAAAGAGTGGAATGGATAAGTCAGTTAGATGCAGTGGGAAGTAGTGAATTTGAGTGGCAGAAAGACAGAACTCCTGGTCTAGTGAATACAGTGTTCTAAATACAAAATCGAATAGGGATAATACAGATGTAGGTTTAATAATGAATAAGAAAATAAGAATACCTGTAAGCTACAATGAACAACATAGTGAACCCGTTATTGTAGCCAAGATAGACATTAAGCCCACACCTACCACAGTAGCAAAAGTTTATATGCTAACTAGCTCCACAGATGATGAAGAGATTGAAGAAATGTGTGATGAGTTAAAAGAAATTATACAGATAGTTAAGAGAGACGAAAATTTAATACTGATGGGGGACTGGAATTCGATAGTAGGAAAAGGAAGAGAAGGAACAATAGTAGGTGGATATGAACTGGTAGAATGGAACGAAATATGAAGCAGCTTACTAGAATTTTGCACAGAGCATAATTTAATCATCGCTAACACTTGGTTTAAGAATCATGAAGTAAGTCTGTATAAGTGGAAGAGATTGAAGACAGCGGAAGGTTTCAGATTGCTTATACTCGTATGATGGTAAGACAGTGATTTCGGATCCATATTTTAAATTATAAGACATTTCCAGGGGCAGATGTAGACTATGACCGCAATTTATTTGTTATGAACTGCAGAACTGTGGAAATTAAAGTCGGGAAATTAAGGAGATGGGACCTGGATAAACTGAAAAAAAAAAACAGAGGTTCTAGAGAGTTTCATAGGGAGCATTAGAGAAAGACTGACAAGGACAGGGGAGCCGGCCTGTGTGGCCGTGCGGTTCTAGGCGCTTCAGTCTGGAACCGCGTGACCACTACGGTCGCAGGTTCGAATCCTGCCTCGGGCATGGATGTGTGTGATGTCCTTAGGTTAGTTAGGTGTAAGTAGTTCTAAGTTCTAGGGGACTGATGACCACAGATGTTAAGTCCCATAGTGCTCAGAGCCATTTGAACCAAGGACAGGGGAAAAGAATACGGTAAAAGAAAATGAGTAGCTTTGAGTGCTGAAATAGCGAAGGTAGCAGAGGATGAAATAGGTTAGAAGAGGAGGCTGAGTGGAAATCCTTGGATAACATAAGAAATACTGAATTTAATTGATGAAAGGAGGAAATATAAAAATGCAGTAAATGAAGCAGGCGAGGGAATACAGACGTCTAAAAAATTAAATTGACAGGAAGACCAAAATATCTAAGCAAGAATGGCTAGAGTACAAATGTACGGACTTAGAAGCATATATGCCACTAGGGGAAAGATAGATATAGCCTACAGGAAAATTAAAGAGGGCTTCGGAGAATGGAGATCCACTTATATTAATATCAAGTGTTGAAATGGAAACCAATCCTAATCGAAGAAGGGAAAGTTGAAAGGTGGAAGTAGTACAAAGAGGGTCCATACAAGGGAGACGTTTTATAGAAATGGTAGAGGACGTAGATGAAGCTTAGAAGGGAGATATGATACTGAGAGGAGAATTTGATAGGGCACTGAAAAACCTAAGACAAAAGAAGGCTCGAGGAGTAGACGACATTCCCTTAGACCTACTGACAGCCTTGGTGTGCAAGATGTCAGACTTCCAATTCCAAAGAAATCAGGAATCAACAGGTGTGAATGTTATCGAACTATTAATTTACGAGACCGTGGTTGCAACATACTAACATGAATTCTTTACAGAAGAATGGAAAAACTGGTAGAAGCCAACCGCGGGGAGCATCTGTTTGGATTCCGGAGAAATGTAGGAACACGGAAGGCAGTACTGACCCTAGAAGAAGAATAAGGTAGTTTTAGGAAAGGAATGCTTAAGATTATAGCATTTGTACACATGGAAAAAGCTTTGAGAATGTTTACTGTAATACTCTGTTCGAAATTCTGAGGGTAGCAGGGGTAACATATAGGTAGTGAACGGTTATTTAGAACTTTTACAGAAACCAGACGGGGATTATAAGAGTCGAGGGGAATAGAAGAGAAGCAGTGGTTGAGGAGGTAATGAGACAGATTTGTAGCCTATCCCAGATGTTATTCAACCTGTACATTGAGCAAGTAGTAACGTAAACAAATAGAAAATTTGGAGCATAAATAAAACTTTGAGGTTTGCCGATGACAATGCAGTTCTCTCAGACACAGGAAAGGACTTGGGAGAGCAGATGAACGTAACGGACAGGGTCTCGAAAGGAGGATACAAGCTGAACATTAACAAAAGCAGTCCGCAGCTCGTAGTCGTGCGGTAGCGTTCTCGCTTACCACGCCCGGGTTCCCGGGTTCGATTCCCGGCCGTGTCGGGGATTTTCTCTGCCTCGTGATGACTGGGTGTTGTGTGATGTCCTTAGGTTAGTTAGGTTTAAGTAGTTCTAAGTTCTAGGGGACTGATGACCATAGATGTTAAGTCCCATAGTGCTCAGAGTCATTTGAACCATTAACAAAAGCAGAACTATGATAAAGGAATGTAGTCGAATTAAATCAGATGATACTGTGGGAATTACATTAGTAGATGAGTTCTGCTATTTGGGCAACAGTCGAAGCAGAGAGGATATAAAATGTAAATTGGTAATGGCAAGAAAACAGTTTCTGAAGAAGAGAAATTTGTTTACAGCAAGTATAGTTTTAGGTGTTAAGAAGTCTTTTCTGAACGTATTTGTATGGAGTGTAGCTATATATGGAAGTGAAACATGGGCCATAAATAGTTTAGACAAAAGAGATTAGAAACTTTTGAAATGTGGTGCTACTGAAGAATGCTGAAGTTTAAATGGGTAGATCACATAACTAATGAAGAAACACTGAATAGAACTGAGGAGCAAAGAAATTTGTGGGAGAATCTGACTAGAAGAAGGGATCAGTTGGTAAGACATGTTCTGAGACTTCAACGACTAACTAAGTTAGTACTAGAGGGAAGAGTGGGGGATAAAAATCGTAGAGGGAAACCAAGACTTGAATAAAGTAAGCAGGTTCAGAAGGATATAAGTTGCAGTAGTTACTCAAAGATGAAGAGGCTTGCACAGTATGCAGCAGCATGGAGAGCTGCATCAAACCAGTCTTTGGACTGAAAACCACAACAATGAGACTTTTATTAGTGTTTATAAATTTCCACAGTGCATTATTTAAATAAATAAACTCTTGCTGTGTGCAAATTACAGTGACAGCCACTGGTTTTATGTTTAACATTACTATCAAACATTACTTTAACAAATATACCCTTGTTGTTATTACACCGCCTAAGAGGAGTCTATCACCATGGCAGTACTGTGGACTTGTGAAAAAAATCCACTTACCCCAAACTTACAACTGTATAGTTCACTAGTTTTCAGACACTCATCACTGTTGTTTTAGTAGAACTGGAATGGGAGAAGTATGCATCTTATTATAAAAAAACCATACAGAAAGGCCTCTTCGGTGGCCACTGTCACTCACACAATGCACAAGACGACTTCACTATTGGATGACTGCCAAAATTGTAACGTAACAATTTCAGAAAGAGAAGTGTTGATGACAATAATCAATTCGCAATTCAGAAATGTGAGAAATTTACATAAGCTTTATGTATCGAAGGCAATAGTTTTAATGGAAAGAATATAGGGAAAGGCAATCTAATTGTTCTCTACACTCAAGATCAAGTAAGCTTTGTTGCTGCGCCATTAATTATAAATTACTTAGTAGAACATCCACAGACTGGCATTACTGCGTACAACAGTGTCTCCTACCAAGGTGATAACACAAAATACAGAGCTACATAAGAGTATGGAACGATTATGCAAATTAAGTGTTTCTTGTGCCGCAATATTATCTCAATATCCGATCTCAGTGCAACAGTATCACTAAAAACTACGTGTTGTGGGGGGAATTATTATTATTCTTTATTGTTCCCTAGGAAGTCACTTTCACAGTGTTCGATCCTATTGTATCTGATTGCGATTTACCTGTTTTATTGGACTAAGCTTCCTCAAAATGCCTTGGACACAAAGGTACTTTGCCAATTAAGACGAATAGGTATACGCTATTAACTGCATTACAGAGTCAGCAGTTGAATGGAACTAGAACATTTATTAGAATAGAAAGTTGTGGAATCGAGTTATACACATTTACGTTTCATTGGTACATAAACGGTGTAAAATACTACTACTAACTTGGGATCCTTATGGGACTACTGATGCAACAAATTATCATCTCGTGGTCGCAAGAAGGAGTAAACTGGGGAAAGAAATAGAATACCTACGATAAATGAAGCCACGCGGTTTACGTGTTGTGGCAGTTCCAAAAGACATTTGCTGCGATCTTCGTCATATTAATGTAAGTGTGGATTAAAACATGCATTTAACAGAAACCACCATCTCCTAATCGGAATTTCGTAGGCAGCTCTTGCAAAGCAAGCATAGGGCGGTGAATGACTATGTAGTTCATTTTATGAACTTAAGAAAAGAATCTAACGAATTAGCTGAGATTAAACTAAACCAAATGTTTGTTTCATGAGTATTGTCTCCGAATGACTGTAATAACTGATCTTATCAATGGGCATCGCTAGGCAGCTCTTACCACCTGAAGAAACGACGCCACATCTCAAGTCTGCTTCTTCACTCCTAGCTGTCTTCATGAGAAAAGTACCATATAAAGCTAGAAAGAGAACAACGATAACGTGCAACAGTGACAGTACCTGTTTGAGTGAGCAACGTTCTGGTGCCGCAGCGTTGGACCATTTGAATTCCTTCTGAAAATCCTCTGTTATTAGGCTATCTACGGCCCCAATTAAGAAATTCGTGATCTTCTCACTATTTTAGACTGAGTGGTGTTAAAACACCTAGCAAGGACACATATTTGATTGTCTCCGCTCATGTTTGTCTCCAACGATGGCAACAAGTGTATCGACGCTATTGTCAGAGAATAACCAGGTGCGTCTAGTCTGCTGTGGCCTCGGCTCATTGGCACAAGCGGATCAAATACGTGAAGCGAGTCAGACCTCCTAAACAATCAGAATACTTTGCTTTTGTCTATGGGCCTTCCCGTATTGCGGACTCAGCCCTTGTGTAGTTCCTGCCTATAGAAAACGTGCGCAAGTGCGCGGAGTGTAGTCTTAATTGACAGATGGACTCCCCTTTCGCGGAAGCCCGGCACAGCTGTGGCTGGAAGCCATAGGGCTAAAAGCACATCGAGAATACTTGCTCTTATATTTAGTCATAAGAACTACTCATGATTTGTTTATACAATAAGAGAAATAAAACCACTATAGAAAATGTGGTAAACGATGCATTATGCACCGACCTCCTGTAACTGCTCTTGCTGACTGTCGTTGCCAAGCTTATTCACTATATTCCGCACCCTCAAGGAGATCAAACGTATCGACTCTATAGATTTCACTCTTATGTTCTCGTTATATCCACCCTTTCCTCCATATCATCCATGCGTTTAACTTTGAAACTACCTGTCGACATTCTAATTGTAGATTACATATACACAAAGTATAAATGCCAAAGGACAAGCAAGAGCAACACGAGGACAATCACATGACTATCTTAACACGTAATTATTGCAAAAACTGAACTATCCTTTACAATAATAGACACCGTTACACAATACTAATACTACAAATGACCAGTGTATTATTTGAAAACAAGTGTCATAAACCACTTAAATAAATACATTTCCAAATAGAAACTGTTCTTTACAAAAAGTCTTCTTGCACAATATTAATATACAAATAACCAGTGTATTATCTGAAAACAAATGTCATAATACAAGAATAAATTTCAAAACAGAAATCATTTTTTACAAAAAGTGAGATTCTTATACAATACTAATAATACATATGACCAGTGTATCGTAAGTGTTGCAAACAATACTAAATCTCACGTCTAAACTAAATCATGAGTATTTCAAAAATAGAAAGATGAGTTTCACAAAACTGACCTGGAATGGCTTCAATAATGAAGTGCTGTAAGTAATTATTCTCTAAACGATCGTTCATTAATTCCTGTGGGGTTACTCTTCATTCATATTAATTTTTATTTTTATTCGTTCTGTAAAATTAATCTCGATTAGCTTACTTCTAGAGTTACAGATGTACAGCGTTGAATATGTTCGAGCTGAAATGGTCGAATTAATTTACCCTAGTACATACCAATATAATCACTGCTTCTTCCCTTACACGTAAATAAACTACCTCCCGCACTCTCTGTTTTGAGGAAACCTCCATGGATAACACACGCTCACGCTCTTCTCTCTTTCGGTGTGAGGAAAACTTCCATGGTAAAAGATTCTAAACCTTTTTAGGGGACAAAAGAAAAACACACAAAAAAGGAAACAACCCTTCCGCTCTTTAGCGCGAATCCAGACTCTACAAATTTCGTGGACCTACACGTTAATCTCAAGAACACAGCTAACTACAATATATCCATGCAGACTATTTGCCCAGCTCCAACCAAGAACCACAACAAGGCACACTGCCAGACAGCCGTTCATATACGGGAATCCAACAACCCCTTCATTCTTTTCAATAATCCATATCTCATTACAAAAAAATTTTGCCATATCAACCTCTGCTTTAGAGGGAAATCACAACTAAACAAATATTCACTTCAAGTAAGTTCATTATTCACAGAACAAATTTAAAAGAGCATCATAGCCTGAGAAAGAAACATTATTTGCAAAAGCAAAACCTCCTTTGAACCACATTCTTCAGGACTGAAGCTCAATAATTTCTCTTCCTACAATGCCTGCCATGACAACCCAATTATTCGACCTTTATTTATTGCCTTTAATTTAGACTTCCATCCACTCTTATACAGTAATCCCACTCAAAACTCGCACCACAATCGTGATGATAGTCACGGATCCACACTCACATGTATATGGCACAATAAAAGAAAAGACAGCACCACAGAAAACTGGAAATGGAAATTTGGTTACTACCAGCCAGAAACATCGGTTTGCCATATCCGTAATATACAAAGAAAGTATATTCTCCAATTAGTATACAACTCACAATTATCAGCAAAAAAAAAAAGGTTAGCATCGGAACAAAGAAAAGAAAAGAACAAATATACAGAGATCATGGCCATGACAAACCTAAAAAGACTGACACTAAACATAAAATCAATACGTGCAACTCTCGATCAGAGACAAAACCTGAATCATTCACTCACAAGAACACATTCCCCTCTCCCCCCAAACTGCCGATCAAACCTTCTTTCAGAGCGATAAACTAGCAGACCTTCACATTTTCAGTCTATTCCCGTGATATTCACACAATGTCTGTTTCCTAATAGAAACAATAATTAAATAATGCACACAAATAAACATCCTACGAAAAAATTGTCCATGTCAGTCCCTTACAAGGAAGGCATTACTCATTCCTTATCATTTCACACATACAGTCACGAAAGTGCCATTACACATAAAACTACTAGACAAACGTAATGAAACTGACTCAAGGGAATATATAAAATACCTAAAAAAAATCTACATGATTAGTAATAAGACGAAAAATCATCAGAAAATCCTTATGTATCTCGAATTGTGTGCCAACCACAATGAAAGTAATTGATATTAAATATAAATTACGGACTAAAGAATACAGGTAACTGCCTTGTTCCCTGCACATACAACAACAAAAATTTCACTCTTACTTCTCAATATTCTTTCCTACAACACGTTTCTATAATGACATGGGTATTTTTTGGTTATTTATAAGTCTCTGGTCAGTTCCTAAAAGATCCTGCTTCGGCCACGATCAGCAAGTTATTCTGCAGGCCAGCTGTTTCTACTGGATCGGCATGACTCGGCGACCTGTCATTCCTATCGAAGTTACGCCGATTACCGTGATTACTTCTTGGAGACCAATGTCCTCGCCTGCGATTGTGGTTCCATGTGCCATTGTTTCGAACTGGTTGTTGATAAGGCGGCCAACCTCTCCATTCCTGTGACAATTGTTTCCAAAGCTCTTCAATATGTCAAGGCTGTTGTGCCCACCCAAAAGGAACCGTATGTTTACGCATGTAATAACTCCAACACGGTGAGTTTCCTTACGTTTCCTAGATGCCATCACGTTGGGCGACACCGCACGTAAATTCACTACAATAGTTTTAATGAATTGTAGAAATGTTAATAAGAGCACTGGATAATATAGAATGCATGCTAATAAGTAAGTAATAATATTTACAGGTGTCTATTATTGCTTCAGACTCAATACATATTTGGGAGGCGCATGTTTGGGAGGTTTTACAATTTTCTGATCTGCCCATAGCTCACTGATTTAGTACTGCCGCAGTTTCCCATAATCACTGTAATAAATGCCTCCAGTGGTTCATCTAATAAAAGATATTCGACTTCTTCCATGATCATCAACAGCGATTACAATGCCAACATACCTAATCTCTGTTGTAATGAACCACACATAGATACGCGATATGACAATAACGTACTTTTAATATACAGAAATTTATTTCCTTCTACACATTTTTAGTATACTGCAGCTCTCACGCCTTGTTGTGCCTTTGCCGGCCGCGGCAGTCGAGCGGTTCTAGGCTCGTCAGTCCGAAACCGCGCTGTTACTACGGTCGCAGGTTCGAATCCTGCCTCGGACATGGATGTGTGTGATGTCCTCAGGTTAGTTAGGTGTAAGTAGTTCCAAGTCTAGGGGACTGATGACCTCAGATGTTAAGTCCCATAGTGCTTAGAGCCATTTGAACCTTTTTTTGTTATGCCTTTAATCTGATCAACATTGATGTCCGATCTCCTTCCATAAAGGAATCGTCCATGTTCTCATCTCCTTGAAGTTTAGCACCGTTCCATTTCACAAGCAAGGCTTTTGAAATCTACTCGCTCGTTAAGTGAGTTGAGAAATGTGTTCTCACACAGTTACTGTCTTCATAATTTATTGATTTCCTGAAGTGCAAGAACTTACACAATTTGTTAGCAATTGTTGAATAAATTAGAAACACACATTATGCTTCGATGAATGATTAAACCCACAACTGAAGATCATAAGAGCCCTCTTTACAAGTATACAAACTGCAATAGTTTTCAGTGTTTTACACTCCTATGTTCTCATGTACAACAAAAAGAATGATGGCTATTGTGACGGAGAGTGTGCACTTCTGTCGCTATAGTGATTGAGTGACAGGTCGTCGTAAATTGGAGTGGACACAGGAGTGAGAGTCTGACAACGCATCCGACACTGACAAGACATCTGACATTAACGCACTCGATCTAGATCAGATTGAAAGTGTCCGACGCATGATATACTCCAATTGCCATGTTACGGCCGAGTGGGGTGGCGTAATGGTCAAGGCACTAACTTCATATTGGGGAGGATGGCTTTTCAAATCCCCGTTTGCTAGCGATATGTGGACCTTCCGTGGATTTCCTAAATCGTGATCGTTCCTTGGTTAAGAAGACAGTTGATATTCTATTGCATTTTTTCCAGGGAGAATTTATGCTCCGCCTGCTCTGACTTCGTGGATGATGGGTCTTTAAACCAATACCTGCCCTGCTTTTCTTCCTTCTGTCTGAGCTTATCTAGGTACTGGTCATTTTAGTTGTCATTGTGTCGAGAATGTATCTGTACATGGAAGAAATACCGCCATCAGAATCAAGTGCTGTGGGCAACAATGTTAAAACAAGGGCTGACGCTATCTCGGATCGTATCAGTTCTCAAAAACACCCGAGGAGCAACCACACTATAACTACCTCTATGTTATGAGGTAAAGAAGTCGCCGCCTTACACGTAAATCACTGCCCATCAAAGATCACTGTACATTGAGAAAACAGACTACGCATTTACCAAACCACCACTAGTCCAAGGGCCCAAACCGTTTCTCTCTCTGCTGCCACTGTAGACGTAGCTGAATCTGCCATGTAAGATACGGATCTGGTTAATCCTGTGTTTCCCTAATTCTGAAATTACCTCTGTCGCTGTGTGTTGTCGATTGCTTATAACCCTTCTTGTGACGTCAATTATGAAGGACTCATGATCTATCTAGGCGTTTTCCTTGCATCATTTCCCCTTTCGTTGGTGTAGATCAAGTAACGCATACTTACCCACAGTGGTAAGCTCCCACCCTAGCTCCTGCTACAAAGCGCACAGAGAGGCTACAATGTCTCAGTATCTTTTTGTGACAGCCCTATGACATAGACATTTTATATCATTTTTTTGCCATGATTTTATCTCTGAATCTCTCCCCGTCAATGACAAAGAATAACTAAAAGTAAAGATGCAAGCAGAAACATAACGTAATAAAGACAAACTAAATCAGAAGACCATGTTACGAATAAATAACAACTTGTTAGCGCCTTGTTTGGCCCGGTTGTTCTGCAGTTTTCCCAGATCACTTACAACTACTTCAACTACCAGAATGGTTCTCTTGAAAAGGATACTGTCGATTTTCTTCCGAATCCGAACTTGCGATCCGTCTGTAACGACCTACCGTCAAAGAGACTTCGACCTTAACATTTTCTTTCCTTCCTCTTGTTTCAATTTTGTTTTTAATGTTCTCGCACTTGTTTCCGGTAAAATTTCAGCTGCAGTCAGCGTAAATATTCCGTCAGTCTTGCTTCGCCCTCTATTTACTTCCTCTTTTGACATCTTTCCCTTGTTCATCTGTACGCAGTCTCCCAAAAATTTTAAAAGAGATTAAGATTGAGGTTTTGCAGTTTCAAGGTAACCGCAGGTGCAGTACATGGCGTTTATAGTTCAGGGGGGAACTTTGATTAAATTTGTACAGGACTGAGCTGCAGTATTAATTTTTCTATAAACACTCTTTTAAATTATTAAACAAAGATGCGCCGACCGGCGTAGCCGTGCGTTTCTAGGCGCTGCAGTCTGGAACCGAGCGACCGCTACGGTTGCAGGTTCGAATCCTGCCTCGGGCATGGATGTGTGTGATGTCCTTAGGTTAGTTAGGTTTAATTAGTTCTAAGTTCTAGGCGACTGATGACCTCAGAAGTTAAGTCGCATAGTGCTCAGAGCCATTTGAAACAAAGATGTATGTAATCATAGGAACACGCGCAACGCGCACACACGCACAAATAAACTTTCCTACTGCGCTCAGCTATGGTAGGGACTTTTCCTTTCACTTTTCTTCATTAGTATTGCCCTGAAGAAAGTAAAATCATTTAAGTTTGTCTCGCCGACGACGAGGTGTTTAGAGATGGAGCACAAAGTCATCTGATTTGAGAGAAGGTGGAAAGTTAGAAAGAAAATCGGCTGAGTCTTTTTCAAAGGAACCCTCCATGCCAGTCCACTTTCTTACCACCATTGTACCTGGTTCGATTGCCTTGCTTCACATTTACATCATAGCACCTGGTCACTATCCACTACGTTCACCTTCATCCACAAATGCACCTTCCCGTCACTCGGGCTCCTCACTAATGTAGCTCCTTGCGATGCCCAACGTTTGCATTCGGTTCATGTTGCTAATGTTGTGCTTTTTTCTTGCTATTCATCTGGTAGCCATGGTTATGCAACAGCCTTCTTTCTCTGACTTAATCTTCTTATTTCTCTCTTTGGAATGAGTTCCAGTTACACATGTGCGTGGGCAGAATCTCTTCACCCTCTCCCTCCCCATCTCTCTCTCTCTCTCTCTCTCTCTCTCTCTCTCTCTCTCTTAAAGCTTCTGTGGAGGCCCCTTTACAACACTCAGTCATTTTATCATAATTTCTGTATCAGCTATTGATACCGCTAACTTTGAAGTGGGATATCTTAAACAAAACAATTTCCATGGTGACGAATGATCATCAGCAGTTGCTAATCGAAGGATGTGTTAGGATTTCTATCTCACCATTTCAACTTCAGTACTGCTGGAGCGGATGAAATCAATTTTAGCACTACAGTAGGCATCGGTAACACGTCGATGGCGCCGGCCGGTGTGACCGAGCGGTTCTAGGCGCTTCAGTCTGGAACCGCGCAACCGCTACGGTCGCAGGTTCGAATCGTGCCTCGGGCATGGATGTGTGTGATGTCCTTAGGTTAGTTGGGTTTAAGTAGTTCTAAGTTCCAGGGGACTGATGACCTCAGATGTTAAGTCCCATAGTACTCAGAACCACGACGATGGCGATCTGCTGGTGGATAACGATCGCTTATTTTGTACATTGCG
Organism: Schistocerca piceifrons; assembly: GCF_021461385.2. Classification (NCBI taxonomy): domain Eukaryota; kingdom Metazoa; phylum Arthropoda; class Insecta; order Orthoptera; family Acrididae; genus Schistocerca; species Schistocerca piceifrons. The sequence continues at coordinate 240,128,102 of NC_060138.1, forward strand.
TGAGAATGCAGTAGAAAAATTGTTGAATAAAAATGAAAATATTGTTTTTCGTTTCACTGGAAATGTGCGGTCTTTGGGCACAGGTTTGTTTTCTTTGTTAACAAGGGCGCGGGACTGGTACCATCTGTCTTTAACCTCTAAGACAGTCTTAATTATACCTAAACATGAAACTTCCTGGCAGATTAAAACTGTGTGCCGGACCGAGACTCGAACTCGGGACCCGAGTTAGAATTTCAGTCCGGCACACAGTATTAATCTGCCAGGAAGTTTCATGTCAGCGCACACTCCGCTGCAGAGTGAAAATCTCAGCCGCGCGAGACTAGCCGAGCGGTCTCAGGCGCTGCAATCATGGACTGTGCGGCTGGTCCCGGCGGAGGTTCGAGTCCTCCCTCGGGCATGTTTGTCCTTAGGATAATTTAGGTTAAGTAGTGTGTAAGATTAAGGACCGATGACCTTAGCAGTTATGTCCCATAAGATTTCACACACTATTTTTTTTTTTTTAATCTCATTCTGAATACATAATCATGTTTCTCGAATTACTTCAGTCAGCCGTCAACTGTACGCAACTCGTTGCTATATTATGTTATTTAAAAAGTGCAGTAGTTTTTAGCTGCTGCGAAAATGGCCACCTCAAGAAACTTGTTATTTCATTTATCTTTATCATTATTGGTTCGGTACATGTCAGGAGAAGTCGTTGAGTTTCATGCACTACCAACTTCTACGATGCAATAGTATATGGAATAGACGTAGGGAGTAGATCGTAACATGGAATAAATAACATAAAGGTAGGGAAGCAAAGGGTGGTCCCTCTGATTTATGTGAACCAAGCGCTGCGCTCGACACCATACTGAAACCGAGAAAACGTGTAATCATAGCTGCTTATTACGGACATTCTTACGAATCAGAACTAATATAGTCAACTCAATAAAACCTTTTACGGAAGGAAACGCTGAAGGAACACCATGTAATAAATCTTTTACTAAAATCTTATCAAATGAGCTTTCAAATTAATTACTGTTCACATGTGCAAGCTGTGAAGCGCCACTGCTTTTAGGTTCAGATGATAATGAAGTTACTTTGTTCTGCAAATACCGGCTTTTTCCTTGCAGTAAAATTAATTTACCCCTTAATTTTTCATTTCTGAGATTGTAAACTGATAAATAAACTTCACTTCCAACAGAGACATCTTTTACTGAACACTCTACAGCAGTTTCAATGTTGGAATCAGTGATGGAATTTGCATTTATCTTTTCAACCTGAAAGTAACGCATAGATATTACTTTAAATGAAGCCAGGAGGCAGATTAAAATTTAATATACGCAGATGTTTTGAATTATGCCCCGAGCTTGCAATTCACTCTAACATATTACGTAACTTGAATCATATTCATTTAATAAATAATGATTGATAAGTGTCGTAAAGTAACTTTTCTCAAATTATGTCCTAAGAATAGGATGTGTTCAGCTTTTCCGTCATGTAATTGTTGGTGTAGAATGTCTTTTTATCATTATTTTCCTTCAGCTATAAGTACTACAATAAATCGCAGCCATAGTTTATTTCCACGAACTGTTCACAACCGAAAAGGAGACCGCGTCTACTGTTCGTCACAGACTTCCTCCAAATTTATGGCATCACAGTGACTGGCCAGAAATGAGACTGACAGAAGGGGGTGCTCCATACGGCCTAGCGTTTAGAAAATAATAGTATTTTTGTGCGGAGCTATTAGTCATTTACTTAAGCTGGCGTAGTCTCTGGCCAGCGGTTGGTGTGGCGGAAAGAATGTAGAACGGAAATCCGGCAGCCGCAGCGTAGAGACGTTCTGCGGAAACAATTTTATCTTTATTTTATGTTTTTTGTTTTCATTTTTGCGTTACTACATTGAAAATAGACAACTAATCCTCGATATATTGTATTTATCAATACGTGCATAAAAGGCATGAAAAGGAAAGGTGAAGGCAAAATATAGGAATGTCGTCATTATTTAATCAAAATCTGTAAGCTTATAAAACTCTATTCAAAAAAAATATTACTGATGTGTTGAAGCCCTAACTACAAGACAGTAAACTTCTTCTGTTAACTTACTCGTCGGCAGGATAAACAAATCCATAATTAGACGAGATCTTTCAAGATTAAGAAGGACTGTCATAGCGCAGTGGTAAAATTGATTCACCGAAATGTACTCCGTTAATGCAAACCCGCGATGTCTGTCTTCATTGCCGGCCGGAGTGGCCGAGCGGTTCTAGACGCTTCAGTCGCTACGGTCGCAGGTTCGAATCCAGCCTCGGGCATGGATGTGTGTGATGTCCGTAGGTCAGTTAGGTTTAAGTAGTTCCAAATTCTAGGGGACTGATGACCTCAGAAGTTAAGTCCCATAGTGCTCAGAGCCATTTTTTCTGTCTTCATCGCCAGGTAAAGAAATTGATCAGAAAACCTCAAAGCTGCTCTTATCTCATCGAGAGAACAAAGGAAATCACATCCCGAGTAGAGTGCATCAAAGTACTTTCTACCGTCCATGATTCGCTGCGTTTAACAACGCTTGGTGACATGATGCGTTACGTGTGGTCTGCTGCCAAGCAATGACAGAGAACATTTTTATGAACATAAGCCATGTTTGTTTTTCTATAGGAACAATCATGCAATTGTAATGCAACGTTCATAACGTGAGCAGCAGGCCAAGAAAATTACGGCTTTCCCTGTTTTTATGATAAATATCAACCCAATAAGCTTAAGTCATCAACTGTAATATAATGAAAACATCTAATTTTATATACAAAGCTCTCATATTCAGATTACAATCGCTGCCTGTAAAGTCATATGCAATCCCAAATTTTTGTCTGCCTTTCCTTTTCATGCCTTTTACAAAATCATTAACAAATACAAAATATTATTTCTATTTATTCTGCAATGTAAGTAACGTAAAAATTGAAAATGTGAGAGATAAAATAGTTTTCATAAGACAGAGTCGAACCCGCGGTACCACCCATCCCTTATGAACTGTGCTACCCGAAATGGCTCATGCCTGGCCACCTGGAGCCCCCATGTATGCGACTTTCATTTCTCACCAAGCCCAGCGTATAGCATAAACATGGACGTAGTCGGTGATGAGTAGGCGCGGTGTGCGGTCCCCTTGTGCGCTGTAGGCTACTTGTGCGTGTCGGTCTATTTTGTCCATACTGTGGTCAGATGTGACTTCCTTCCATTTTTAAAAACAATTACGATATGTTAGCTGCATTTAGTATACAGCAATGTATCACCTAAAATGAACCAAACGCAGAGTAGCCAGAGACCACATTTTTCACTGCAAACCCTTCAAATTTTATGCTACCCAGTACTTGGAAGCTAAGTATCACAGCAACAATTTCCCATATCGAAAAATAGACACTTCATCAACAAGCTGTGGTAAGACACTATAAGTCACGAAAGAAATTAATTTTATGTATCAATGATTTCCCTCAGAAACGAACGAGAGATGATACACACGGGAGTGGAGAAGGCACATAAATGCGAAGAAAGTCGTTTTTAAGTTTTTAAAGGAGAAGTAGAACCTGTATCGAAAAACTTACTCCAGGAGCAGATGCAACTTTGTTTCATTTACATTCAGTATTTTTTATTGTTTAATGTATTTTTATTGTTTCCAACAAGAAAATCAGAAAACCTTCTGCTTATTATATTTACTCAAACTTCTACAGCACATCAAACAACGTTTTACTTGTAGGTAAGCGCAGTAGCTAAAATCACAATTTATAAAATAAACTAAAACTATACGTTGTAACCTCCCCACAAAATTCATTCACATTTTAGTGTAACCTCAAAACAGAAAAATTGCTAAACCTCTCAACAGTAAAAATTATAATTATGTCGTTCACATTCAGTATAACGTCCCAACAAAAAAATAAATTCAGTAACCTGGTAATAATACAATGTAACTAACCTCTCAATTAAATTGTCGCCTCACTTATAACTTTTCAATAATTGACTGTGAATTTAACCTAGTAAATTTTGGACGTCAGCAGTGCTGCGTCATGGCCCTGAAAGATCGTTCTGAATAAAAAAAAGAATTATTACCTCAATGAAGTCGCCGGATAACGCATATATATCTGCTCTTACAATAAATTTTTCTGGCACAGCCCTGTGCAATGCTGGCCCATAGATTTGTCATTTATGAAAGGAAACAACTGATTTTTCTTTTGCAATAATCGGGATGATCATGGATTGGAGTAATTAGTAAGTTCTTTAAATTGAAATGAATGGTTGTTAAAAGTTACTTTTTATGAGAAAGATTATTATTAGGAGATTTTTAGAACATTTACATGGGACTTGAGATAACAATACTACATATGCGCGAGGCTGCTTTTTTACCTTATACAATAATGCTCAGGCTCCGGCATCGCTGCCCCACGACCGGCCCAGCCAACACGATACACCAGACCAGACTGCTTGCTAGCAACAAATTACTGCTACAGCTACACAGTTCCTACTGCAGTCAACACTGCTCTCTGGTCTGAGATTCTCTTATACCTTACATATCGCAGACAGCGCGTGAGCAATACATCGAAATTACATCTGCTCGGACCTCTTACAAGTTCACCTTTGGCTTAGAAAACAGCTGTTCACTTGGTTTCAATATGGTACACTTCGCACTTGCACGTTAAATTTTGATGTATGGATTTCACCCGAGTTTCTGCATCTACATGTACATCTACATCTACTCTCTGCGAACCACTGTAAATTGAATGGAAGAGGGTATGCCTCATTGTACCAGTAATTTTGGTTTCTTCCTGTTCCAGTTACGTGTGGAGCACGGGAAGAACGATTGATTGAATGCCTCTGTGTGTGGTGTAGCGATTCTAATCTTATCCTCAAGATCCCTATATGAGCGATATGTAGAGGTTTGTAGTATATTCCTAGAGTCACCATTTAAAGCCATTTATTAAAACTTTGTCAGTAGACTTTCTTAGGATAGTTTACGTCTGTCTTCAAGAGCCTGCCAGTTCAGTTTCTTCAGTACCTCTGTGACACTTTCCCACGAACCAAAACAACTTGTGACTATCCGTGCAGCCCTTCTCTGTATACGTTCAACGTGTCCTGTTAGTCCTATTCGGTTTGGGTCCCACACACTTGAACGATATTATGGAACTGGCGGCACCAGTGATTTGTAAGCAATCTCCTTTGTAGACTGACAGCACATCCCCAGCATTCTACCAATAAACCGAGGTCTACCACCTGCTTAACCCACGACTGAGTCTATGTGACCATTCCATTTTATGTCCCTACAAAGTTTGACATCTAGGTAATGGTGCCAACTGGCCGATTCTTACAGTGACTCACTGATATTATAATCATCGGATACTAACTTTTTTCGTTTTGCAAAGTGCACAGTTTTACTTTTATGAACATTTAAAGAAAGTTGGCAATCTTTGCACCACTTCGAAATATTATCAAGATCCGACCAAATATTTATGCAGCTTCTTTCAGACAGTACTTCATTATAGATAACTACATCATCTCCAAAAGGAGCGAGATTACTATTAATATTTATATGAAAATGGTATCTGTTCTTTCGGACATGTCTGTTCTTTCAGACATGTGCGAAAGAACAGATATCACTGGTGATCTTGCAGCTCTCGAAGAATGAAATTACAATGAATCCAGTCCATTAGCTGCTGACAGGCGTTGATAAATATCAACGGGGACAGCCCGAGTGGGAATCGAACCCGGGATCTCCTGCTTACATGGCAGACGCTCTATCCATCTGAGCCACCAAGGACACAGAGGATAGTGCGGCTGCAGGGACTTATCTCTGGCACGCTCCCCGTGAGACTCACATTCCTAACTTACTGTCCACACACTACATTTGTAGTGCCCCTACCCACTATACTCATTCCTCGCGGCAGTCAGTCTACGAATTACCCTAAGAGTTCGGGCAATGAGAGTGCATCTGCACTGAAGATCATTGGCCGGTAAGCCTTATCTATATCAAGATGGTATCTGTTCCTACGAACATCTCCCCGCTGATATTTATCAACGCCTGTCAGCAGCTAAAGGTCTCGATTCATTGTAATTTCACACTATTAATGTTGCCTGCAAGGTCATTAATATACAACGTGACCAGTAAGGGTCCCAAAACACTTCCCTGTGTAATCTGTATTCTGTCGTCGTAAATACTTTGTTTGTGCTGTCAGTGCTGAACATCCATAAATGATGACACACTGTGCGGGAATGTAATCTCAGTTCACCACGAGAAAGTGAATGTTATCTCAAGGGTCATGTTTGGTCATCAGGAAGATTTTATGACTAAGATTTTCAGACGTGATCTTGTATTCAGAAAATAACGCGTAGTGCAAAGACTTCGCGCATAATGAGCTGTGTGTCAGAGAAACGTGAAATTTATCATTTTCATACCGAATGGTAACATGACTTTTTCGTAACAGAAAGAAACGGCAAATGTATTTGTTTATTATGTTAGGTCACTATTGCATTTGTGAAAAAAGATAAACGCTGAATGCCGAGTTTCTTTTACATTGCAACCAGGAAAAGAAAAACTCAGGAAACTTTTAAAACAATTCAGTTTTCATCGAAATTTGTTCACAGCACCAGTAGAAAAAGTATTGCTACCACTCTTCCTTCATTTCGTGTTAAGAATGTATTGACGAAAAGGAGGAAAGGCTTTGAAGACAGTGAATCCGTAGAAGAGGCACTTCGAGAAGCTGCTGATGAGTTGCCCAGAATTTGAAAAACAATTCCTAAATAGTGGTTGCCATCGAATCCCTTCGATTTTCATCAAGATTGGTCAAAAGAAGAATTGAAATAATGTCCAATGATGTTTTTCTCGGAATTCAGAACAGACTGGGATAAGTATTTTTGTTTTTCAATGCAAGTAGATGAGTCTAATGACACAATAGGCACTGCTCAGTTGCCAGTTTTTATAAGGATGAGTTTTAGTAACTTTCATGCCGAAGAAAAACTTTTGAAAGTAATTTTATTGAAAAGATGTACAAGAGTAGAGGATTTTTTTTTTTTTTTTTCGCCGTGAAGCAACTCATCGTATCTGAGATAATAGCTATCTGCGAGCTTTAAGCATTACTGCACATGGAACTTCAGCCATAAGGGATTGTAAAACTTGCTTTCTTGTTCAGTGCTGAAGAGATAAAAGATTTCCGCAGTTTTTAACATATCACTGTATTTTACAACAGCAAAATCTGTGTAGAAAGTTTTTAAATTTGAATGAAAATGTGAAACCTGTTGTGAAAATAGTCAAAAAAGTTAGACTTTACAAAAATATTTGACTTTTCAAAGATTTGGCAGAAATGGAACTGCAATATGGAGATTTACGTTGGCTCAAAAATTTTTAAACATACATTCGTATGCAGTAATAGGTCTCTGGTTGCCTACCCCTGGACTACATGGTCAGAAATTGGATGTGCACATGTAACATAAGGACAAGGTGCTTGGTAGATGGATTTTAAAGGGGAGGTAAGCTGATGCAAAGTCCTCAGTGCCCAAGGCTCATGGGGGTCTCTTAAGTGCTCAAATCACCCAGGGTGCAAATTTTGGCAGATAGCAGACCGCTATTGTAAAATAAATTTTGTAACATATAATAAATGATATTACTCCAGCACCAGCATAACCAGTCCAGCACTTTTTTTCCGCTTCAGTAATTCAGTTTTATGAGCCATATGGACCAGTTGCGTACAGTTCTGTTTCGTGCTTAATTTCGAATGCAATGTATTTTATTTAGACATCGTACACTAAAACCATCTTGTACAATTCAATTCGTGTTTCATCTTTCATATGCCATATTTTCTTTAGATATCGTGCTCTAAAACCATGTTGTATGGAACTGAAAATGTGATTTCTCCTTGAAAATTGTACCAAAACAAATCCCCCAACAAATGCACATGGTAACAGCCGCGAGACATGGTTATAATTCAGTAGGCTTGCCACCAGCATTCTAAGACAAGGCACATCACAAGAAGATTTTACATAAAAAACGAGTGTACAGAAAAAATAATATATATTTAACTGTATTTATATAGTTGTCCTGGGAGAACAGGAAACGTGAAGAAATTTACAGGAAAGAGATTTATTGAACAAGCAGAGAGGTAATGTTGTTCTTTTGTTCATCTGTTGAATAGCCACCTTACGTGGGAACTCTCATGTTATTTCTTCGTCAAAGAGGCTTGGCCTTCAGAGATTCAGCTCAGAAAATAGGAGATCCAAACAGTGGATACTTCCTCAGAATATTAGAGCTCTTAGCACACTGATCCATTTCTTGTAAAACACATTAGCAAGGCCAAAGCCCACCAAGAACCTGAAAGGCAGTTACAAGTGCACAATCCCTCAAGTGATACTCAGACTAAATTTATTTCTTGTTGTGCCCATCATTTCATAGGTGCCAGCTTGGAATAGAGAGAAAATGAGAAGTAATATTCAGTTTCTGTTGATGCAATTCCTGATTCAAATCACACAACATTCATCCTGTGTTAGTGTTACTTCAAGAAGATAATTGATAAATATGAAATAGATGAATCGTTTTTGGAATTTGTAGACTGTAACCAGAAAACAAAAGTTGTTACTGTATATTTAATTCGATCAACACTTGTGAAACATTCACTTCTTATCAACGAATGCTGTAGACAAGGTTATGATAATGCAAGCAATATTAGAGAATCTTACAAAGAAGCTTAAATACCAATGGACTTAAGAATAAATTACCACAACCTCGAAATATTATGATTGATGTTGAGATAGGACACACTGAGGGCTTATTAAATGAATAAACATATCTTTGTGAATATTGGAATGCTGTTCTCACTGATCGCAAATTGTTTGTTGCCAGTGTAATTAATATCAATCCTGAATATCCAGAGGTGGGTACCACGAAGAGGAAATCACTTCGTGATGAAACCAGGAAGGATGTGACAGGTGTGAACTTAGAAGATGTATTCGAGAAAAGTGTAATTTATGTCACTATTGGCAATCTAGTGTGTAACTTAAAAATGCAGAATGAAATACTTAAGATTTTAGGTGAAACATTTGGGTTATGGAAATACTCCAAGATGACTGTCAATCACATCACTGAGGTATGCAAATTATTTATCAATGAATAACATAATGATGTCATGACAGATTTAGAAGATGAAATTAAATATTTGAAAACAAATCATACTTCAACCTTAAAATACATTACTTTAGAGTCATTGTAATTCTTGAATAAGACGCACAAGCTTAAAATTTTAAGCTTTTTTCGCGGCTTTGCGCATATTTTATGCTCTTCCAGTGACTGTAGAGTTGTCTCGAATCAACTATGCATGAACAATGCCTCACAGATTTGGGAACCCTGGCAACTGGATATAATTTGGCAATGCAACTAGACTCTGATACACTGATTCAAAAATTACCTCAACAAAAGGTTTGTAAAGCGACACTGGCTATGCTATAGTCAATTAGGTTATAACACTCTACCCTTTGCATGACTCACTGGAGTTCACATGTGAATGCACTTATGTCTGTTTAATGAAATGTGTTGGCACGCCAAGGAAGAAGAGGAGTCAGAACACTCCTATCACAGTGTTACTGGCTAAGGTATTTCGTCAATGTAAAAATCAATATAATACTTAGTCTTTTGTAAAGTGGGCTAAAAAAATAAAGCAGTTTAAAAAATAAAATGAAATGGAGCATACCTACAGTTTACAATAATTCATTATTGACTAGCATCTGAAGTCAAACTTGTAAGTCATATCAGTTTTCTCCCTTCCCTTGTATCTGTTGTTGAGCTATCTTCCAGCTCCCTACTTGTGGTGGTCTTGGACCCCTGGTAACAGTCTTCTACTTCTGAAACCAAATTATTTCAGTTCTTTCAGTCTCCTACTTCATGAAAACATTATGGAGCTCATATTATTTCTTTGCATATTTAACCTTTGCACACTCATTCATGATTCATCTGACTAGTGCGTTAGTTCTTTCAAACTCCACAGTGCAAAACTGGAGACATGATTGCCGTCTATTTTTTTTTTTTACTACCTTCCAAATAATTTTAACTGTAACAGAACATGATATGAGATGTATCACAATAGCTATAACTAGATTTAAAAAATAATAGAGGGCATGAAATTAAATATTTTTCTCAATAAAGCAATATCCAGTTATGTGTCATTTTGAGCTTCAAAAAAATGGTCGAAAAGGCTCTGAGCACTATGGGACTTAACATCTGAGGTCATCAGTCCCCTGGAAGTTAGAACTACTTAAACCTAACTAACGTAAGGTCAGCACACACATCCATGCCCGAGGCAGGATTCGAACCTGCAACCGTAGCGGTCGCGCTGTTCCAGACTGCACCGCCTAGAACCGCTTGGCCACTACGGTCGGCTTTTGAGCTTCCACTGGGATGTTACATATTGTAATAAAAGTGCTAGAAAGACTTCATTGCAAAAAGAGTTGAAATTTACAGCATAATCTTAGCAATAGCACATCACACAGGTATGCTACGAATTGCTTTCTTTTTATGAAATTATTATAATTAAATACAAAGAAAATTACGAATATATTTATAAATGTTATTTAAGTTTGTAGTTAGCGCAGTCTACTCTAATTCTGATTGAAAAATGTGAGTAAAGCAGAAATGTGAATACAGAAAATGTGATTGGAAAAAAATTACATACTGGAGGCGGAAAATTAAATTACAGACACTGTTTTAATGATATCAGAAAATTAATACTAGTTACTTTGATACACCTGTATAAAAACTTTCTTCAGGGGCATCCACTTTCTAAATTCAATGCAATGACAAGTCAGTCTGTATAACTTCCTCGAATTTTACATGTTCTGTAATGAGGATAACACTGCACACAACAAGCAAACGTGTGTATGCTACCGCACACTCTGAATCAGCGTATTCCACCTTCTTTGCCAAAAATTTTGCCATGCGAACTTATTTGTGCTCTTTTAAAACAGAACATTCTACATTCTTTTACACATCCTACGCAGTGAAGCCTTCATAGCATCTTCCTCTCAATATCACTATCTATGTCTCTCTCCAGCTGTATCGTTTTTCTGCCATTGATTTACAGTACATCCACTACCACTGTCCCTCCTCTCTCACAACCTGTCTCCTTTTATCTATTTGTCATTGTCACTGTCTTCACCATTTCTCAATAGTTCAGAAATTCTGGTGGGGTAGGGGTCCAACTTAATTTCCCCTATACTCGTTTATTTAAAATTTCGGTCCAAAATGTACCCTCCCTAATACTCACGTTCGCCTATCTGGGAGGGTCCACATTCCACCAAGCCAGTGAATAATGTCCACTCATCTCACCTTTTCATTTCCGCTGTCTCCTCTCTCTTTTCCTCTCACTGCCTCTACCTCCATGCATTTTTCTCTGTCTCTCTTTTACTACCATTGTCTCTCACAGACCTTCAATATCTCCTTCTCTTTGGTTCCCACTACTATTGTCTTCATCCATCTATCTTTCCCTTTCACTGACACTGTCTCTCCCACCATCACTGTCTCCTCTCCACCGTCACTATCTCTCTGCTTCTCTCTTTCAACACAAATGAGCGAAAATGTTCACATACCAAAATTTTTGGTGAGGAAGGCGGAGTGAGGATTGGGACAGCTGGTTCCCTACTTTTTTGTCAGAATCTTTTCAAGAGGAACATATTTGCCTTTTTGTGCTCCGACAGCAGCATTTTTCTACAGGTTCCCTTTGTTTTCATGCTACAGCATATTTATGTATCTGCACACACACAGACGACAAACAACCAGGCATAATATAAGGTTAACATGAAATTGTTTGCTTCATTGTTTTTCTTAAATCACTGACAACGCCCAGCTTATGATTTATATTGTAAAGGAGTAAAAATGTTATTAGAAATATTTTACTTAATTCCCAGTTTTGCATAATCTTTGACACTCAATTTAAGTTCTTTTCAGGCTTGTTAACACCCTTTTGAGCCTATTATTTTATTACTACAGTATCACTTTGGCCATATTTGTGTAGGCGTAAAGTGAACATTACACAGACACTGCGTCATAAAATTATATTGGTGACAAAATGATGACTAAAAACATGGATTGGTGACATAGTAATGGCACTAGAACCCTTGCCATGTGTTCACTACGTCAGTTAAAACTACATTTACGCCTCAAACTTGATACGCGCACAGCTTATAGCATCAGTATAACTAATGAGGAGGTATCGAATAGAATTGGGGAGAAGAGGAGCTTGTGGCACAACTTGACTAGAAGAAGGGACCAGTTGGTAGGACATGTTCTGAGACATCGAGGGATCACCAATTTAGTATTGGAGGGCAGCGTGGAGGGTAAAAATCGTATATGGAGACCAAGAGATGAATACACTAAGCAGATTCAGAAGGATGTAGGCTGCAGTACTTACTGGGAGATGAAGAAGCTTGCACAGGATAGAGTAGCATGAAGAGCTGCATCAAACCAGTCTCAGGACTGAAGACCACAACAACAACAACGACAACTTTGAACCTCTGGATCTTGGTGAAGGATACAGAATCGAAAAAAGATTCGAAGTTCCTATAAAATAACATCTTAAGAACATATGGTAAAATTTTTGACGATACATCATCAATATGAATTATGGAAGTGACCATCCCCACAATTAGTACACAATCTTCATAACGGATACAGATTTTCGAAAATGAGGAAAATAGGGTTCACAGATGAATGTCTAAGTAATGTACAGTAAAAACTTGTCCCTTTTGCTATGGTTAGTTATTTAGAGTATTGTGACCCACGACGCAAAAACGTCTAAAAATCGGTTTCTGCGGTTTCCTGCGTAAGTTCAGTAACTTTCAACCTCTGGCTACCGAAAAATGTTTCGAAGTCCCCGGTAACGTCTTCTTCTACAGAACTTATAGAATTTTCCATCCCCACCACTGGTGTTTTTCGTACCCAAAGATCGTGGTTTTTCGGGGTTTCTCAGGAACCGCCTACGAACGAATGGTGCTTTTATAAGCCACCTAAGGTCCTCCCTAGATCACATCTAATGCAAAAGAATCAACCGATTTCCTTACTTTGCCTGGCCTGGAGAAAGAGTGTAGTGTTTGAATTTTGATTCTCTGATAAAGGACAGCCCTTTCTTTCGTTAGGTACACAAATGGTTGGTGGGTCAAGGGTTTTCTTGACCCCTTATCTCTGTTGTGAATAGAAACCGGGATATGACCCCCTGAAAAATAGCATTTTCGCGCGCGGCTTGTTGGAACATTTTGGTGCTTGTGCAAGATCTGTTTAGCGTTTTAATAAGAAATTATATTTATTCTGTACTTCATCCCAATGAGATTTTTTGATGTATCTCCAATATTCCACTAATTGCGTTTTGTTTAAATCATGTCAAACGTTCTTTAAAATAACAATAAATTTAGGTCGTGATGTTTGGCATGGGGCACTATCATATATTTTGTCCCGTGTCTAGTCCTGGCTCTCAGCGGCTCGGACACCATTTCATCGTGGTTTCCGTTCCGAGAGAGTACACGGGTTAAGTAACTCCGCCATTAAATTGAGATCCGTTAACAGCGTCCTAACGAATACAGTTGCCTGCATTTTAGGACCGAGGGAAGCTAAACAGAAATTCTAATTAGATGATCTTGCAAGTGTCACATGAGCCAGATGCTAACAACAATCTAGAATGCCTAAATGCTAGAAAATCACATTATGCTTTGCATGTTGTTGTGTACTGCTACTGTATATCAGATTAGTTATTGCTACTGAGAACTGTACACAGGTACATAATGAAATATTAGTTTATTTTCATTATCTAATTTTGAGCCATTTTATGAGCGTGCAGAGATTTGCATAATTACCTTTAGAGCGTCCCACAAACCTCCTCTGGTAGTTGTTGCACGTTCTATCGAAAAGTGAACTTTCTTCTGTGGTAACACGGGTGGCATTGATGCTAATGGTAATCCAGGATGTCAGTGGGACTCCACCAACTCATGCCATGCAAGCGGCGCTATTGCTGATACATAGTGGGCAGAGTTACATTCTGTAGCATACAACTGATACTTCATTCACTGCCAATATCATTTTATTGGTCTTATAATGTTGACGAAGAGACAAAGTGCAACATGGCACAAACGTATCTTTGTAGTATATGAACGCCATACAGTTTGCAAAAAAACTGATGTTTGTCGCTTCGTTGAGCACAAGAAAATGTGATACCAACACGTCCAGCTCATGGCTGTCATTTGGCTCTCCAAGTATTTTTAGTTTGTTCTTTGTTTTCTTATGAAATGCTAAAGTTAAATTACAAGAGGCATGATAAAAGTCTAATACAATACATGTTAACTGACCAACTATCTAAATAAAACCACGAACGGTATAGCGCGACACAGAAGTATGCGTAACTGACAATAAATATATCAGTTCGTCAAACTGTTCGTTATTAGAAACCAATGTCGACCTCTACCAGAATATGTGGTGTTCGATAGGGAAAAACAATACAGGAAACTCAGAGAACAATGATCCATTACACACGTCATAAAGAATGGGATTCTTTTACGCTTATAAAATTAGGGTTGTATTGTTGATACTGTCAACAATGTTGTGTTGCTTAATTTATTATAATTATTGTCAATTTTCGACATATTTTTCTCAGTAGATAACATACAAAAAATAAAATATATCTAATCTACCGGTGTTCTCTGTATTTTTTTTTCTCCTTCTGAAGAGTGGAGAAACATATAATATTAAAAATAGTTAGCCAACCTTCACATCGAAACGCTTCAAATGTGAACGAATGAGGGAAATCTTTTGTAAAAAAAAAAAAAAGAAAGAAAAACCTAAACTCAATTTGTACGTAGGAATGGAGAAATTATGTCAGAACGACACATGAAAAGTGACACGCCTTGAAATTAAACCTCAATGAATTTAGCTCAGTCGTCAATCCGAACGGTTAATGACTTTAGTCTAACTGTGCTGAACTTAAGAATATGCGAACCCGTTTCCATGATGTAATATTACTTTCCTTAAATGAGGAGACAAGTAAAATCTGCATTGTGGGAAAAAATAACTAGAGAAAATTTGAGACTTCAGTCGGAACTGTAATGTGCTTGAGAACCGGAAGCACTCATTTAAGGAAATATGGAAGACACATTCTGTGAAACAACGTCATTTTCTGAGGTGAAGAATAGGTGTGCGAGAAACAAAATATATTGCGCAATTGCGCGTGAAACACTATTTTTCCAGAACGTTAATGTTATTTTGCTTTGTTAATGGAAGGCACATGAGATAGCAGAAGCTGTCATTGACCAGTACGTTGGCAATCAATCTCGGACTGCGACCCTCTCTGTAAGGACGTCCTGCTGTGTAGCTAGCTGACGCATTTCCCAATATGGCGGTACTGCGCAGTACTGTTCCGCCAAGGCCAGCCCAGGAAAGTTCGCTGCGCGGTGGCGCCGCTTAGTGACGACCTCTACAACTACGAACGGCGACGTAGCAGGCTAGCAGCCGCCTGTTCGCCATATTACGAGGTCAGACACCTTCAAAGGTGTCATGTCTCACACGAAAGTGGGAGAGTCCTGAGTCACCATCATAAAAGAAACGTATTCCATAGTAATTCGGCGCCACACGTATTTTTCCACTAGTAATTGCGCACGCTTCATTATCTCAGTCAGAGCTGATAATAACGACAACGACTCGGAATACTGCCCGCCAGTAAACAGAGCGTAGCTTACTGCGCAGTTTCGAAACAATGATTTGTTAGCACATTATGTGCAACCGATAACGATTTGCCACGACGCTATTGGATTTCAACCTTGGTCCCGTAGCAGAATAATTCCTTCCAGCGCCAGCTAACTTGCTGCGTAGTCAGCCGATCTAATAAAGACAGTCGCATCTGTCCATAATATTTCTTACACAAATTCTTGATTCCAAAAGTCGTCCGTCGTAAATTGACCAGAGAATTACGTTGTTCCTTGCTGTTGCGTCGGAAGACTGGTTTGATGCTGTTCTTTCCTTTGCGAGGCTGTCCATCTCCCGATAACTACCGCAACCTTAATCCTGAATCTGCTTACTGTAGTCATCTCTTGGTCTCTCACTGTTCCTCGGAAATTAAAAAAAATGGTAATCACCAAGAGAGTTGGCCTAACGATGAGATACTCGACTCGTATTTAGAGGATCCAGTTTCAGGGTTAGTCCTGTGTGGCTTTTCTGATTTCAGTGTTTCCAAAGAAGCATTTCGAACGAATGCCGTAGCAAGTACTCCTCAGAGACAAGCTACTATGCACTGTATGGTTTCTAACAGTTGAGCTAATGCTTCGTCTTCTATAACCACAATGTATCAATCAAGAAAAAAAATAAAAGTTATACGTTGTCTCTTGCGGGTGCTGGTCGTTGCACGTAAACGTAGAACACCAGTTTTATGAAATGATTTTATCTGAGATCTGCTTCACATATCTCACTAGCACCATTTAAGACATAAAGACGATTGACGGCCAGTACGTTATAGTTTCGTCAGTGCCTGTACTTGACAAGCGACAATAATTTCGCAACCGGCGAACGCTACATATTCCTCAGGTGAAAAACGAGTCGCCTGCATTTGTGACTCGTCTCTGAAGATTCGTGTCTTCTCCTTTACTCTGAAACCTTTTTGTAGCACGAGTACTACAGTTCAGTAACTAGCTGTCTCAACTCTGATTATACTCTTCGTTCGTTACACTTGGCATAAAATCCTAGGAGCGTCAGTCATGGATATGACGGTGTATAGTTCCGCATTATTTAATAGAAATACGAAGTGTGTAAAACCTTTAGACACAGAATTATGAACATTTCAAATTCATTATGGTCAACTTCAAGTTTTGTAAATTAATAAAACATTAACTTCTGCAAGTATGCAGCTGTGCCACCTGCATTTATCTTTAATCAACGTTTTTCGAAAAGTGTTCTGGGAAATATCTATAAGCTCAAACAACGTCCTCAGAGCACTATAATAGTCGTCCGTCTTAGACGAGGAAAATTGTACTGAACAAACTCTAGAGAATGTAGTACTGTGATTGGAAAAATTTTCTTTCTAGGGGAAAGTACGTTTACCGGCTCCTTAGTGAATGGAATGTACCGAATTTATCTACTATATGCATTTTAAAGGCTGACCATCACCATATTAATGGCTTTAGGTATTTCCCAGAAGGCCGCCGTGACCGAGTAGTTCTAGGCGCTTTAGTCCAGAAAACTGCTGCCGCTACGGTCACAGGTTCGAGTCCTGCCTCGGGCATGGATGTGTATGATGTCCTTAGGTTAGTTAGGTTTAAGTAGTTCTAAGTTCTAGGTGACTGATGACCTCAGATAGTAAGTCCCATAGTGCTTGGAGCTATTTGAACCATTTTTCAGCTATGGTAATTAGACCTAGTCCTTTTTTGGGAAGTGTAGTAATGAGAAACGTCATACTGATACTACTAATTCAGCCGTAGTGTTTTTTGTCGTCTAGTGGCCTGTCGTCAGATTCATGTATATATTCCTGTTTTCTTATTTCCATAATGGGAAATGATATCACGCCATAGACTCTTCGCTCACCTCGTGTGTCCGTAGATGACGACGGTAACATTTTCGTTCTCTTTTTCGGCATTGTTCCTTGACTGAACTGTCTGTGAGCACACTTCACGGCGTTTCAGTTGCTTTCAGAATTTCATGTACCGGCCTGTGAGAGGACATGCAGAGCGAAACTGAACATGTCACGCGCCAAGTCCCGGCTCGTTGCTTCAAGTTTCAATATATCGTACATAGTTACCCCGTATCATTCTTGGTGAATGCGAAGTAGTTGAGACATAGTTCATCTGTTTCACTTAATATGACCACGAAAAATACAGCTAAGGGGCTTATGTCGCTTTGTTTGCGTGTCTAAAGCGCCTATGTCACCAAACTTACTTTTTATATGGGGTTGTGGCAGTACTGCACGTAAACATAAAATAACGTGTTGTTGCTGCACAGAATCTGGAAATTAATGTTATTAGCTAAACGCTTGTACACCTGAGCTCAGTCACGAGTTGCGATTTACGTATAACGCTTCGTTCGTCACTTGATAGAAGTATGGTACTCCATTCTCTGGATTAAAAATCAACGAAAAGTATGCGTCGTCAATGCCCATTTCAGGGCACTTCATAGAAATACAATTCCTAACAGAATGCCGTCGCCCTGACTGCGGGAGAAAACACCATCTGAAGAGATCATTTCGGTGCGAATGAGCACATCAGGTAAGTCAAAAGCCTGTCATGGCAATCATCGGACGCAAGCCATATTAGCAACCTTCAGACTCAAGCCATATTAGCAGCCTATCTTCATAGGGTTGCATATCTAGCTGGGACCGTGAGGTGGGAGTGCAAATGATGTAAGAAATTTATTTAATACAATTACTTTTTATTTAGAAACAATTACATGGAACTTGTTGCGACAGTAGTTCGTACACCGCATTTTTCGAGAGATTTCACATTTTTCAGCAACTATTTTGTGTAATCATCCGAAATGTGAGACTTTCTCTTTCCATCCTTAGGCATTTTCAGAAACTATGATAAGTTTATTGGACGGTAAATAGCCGACAATAACACTTAAATCGTCGAAATACACATCAGTAAACACTTCACGCCCACAACTGCCTTTTCTGTTACTATTAGTGGCAGCATTTAAGAACTAAAAAAAGCATAAACTTTTTGTTACTGATAACTGGCTTCTTGTTTTCTCACTGTTTTTCGGTAAGTACTGGATTCATAGCTGATTTGGAATGAATGCATATCAGCGCTGTTCTTCTGTTTCATATAAGCGAACTGAACATGAGTAAAACAGGACATCTCAAGGGGTTATATTGTACTATGTAATTGTATATTAATACAGCTTCTAAAAGTCTAATAAAATATTTAGATTTTTCTCTATGATTTAAGGTTTCATTAAAGAAAAATCTTGTTCCGCCACATGCTAGGACAAATAACCAACTGATTCAATTTCTGTACTCACTGTTTCACAAACTTGCGTAATTAAATGCGGCATAAAGGTTTGCAATAGCTGTTACTTTTGAAGTGGACATTGAAATAGCAGTTTTGTTTGTTTCAGGGAAGAGCCACAGGGACTATACGAAGCGCAACTGGATTTGGAAGACGAGAAACGCGTTCACGCGAACTTCGTTTCAATGGTGGTCACCTACGCACTGCTACTGTTGCCGCTGATGACTCTGCGGTAAGATCACAGAGAATACTTCTGGAGCAGCGGCTCCCAACTTCTTACGCTGTGTGGTCTCTGTCCGTAAAAAAAAAAAAAAAATAAAAAAATAAAAAAAAAACCTTAGAGGCCCAGTAACTAAATATGCAAATACAAAATACAAGCACACACAAATAGACGCATATATAAATGATTAAGATATGTATTATGTAACTTGTGCACATATATCAGCAGACTAATCTGTAAAAACACTGTATGAGATGGACTGAATAATATTTACGCTTTTTTTTCTAAAGAAAAGATTTTTATTGTATTCATTTAGGTGTCACAAGTATATTGAAACTCAAAATCGTGTGGTCAACATTCAAAAGAACTCAATGGGATATTTGACACTGTTCCTCCCGCACAAATGAATATCAGGATTAACTTTAGCTCCAAAACGCTATCTACATTGAATCCATTCCTAGACTTATTTTTCAAAAAAGTAAAGTTGAAAGGACTCACCCACATCGATATGTTGTCGAAATGCCCATCAAGCTTCTCAGTGCAATTTTGGCAATTGCCAGATACTCTTGCCAAACGCTTATCCAGAAAGGGAACAATGGTGTTATTTTAAAAATGGATTTTACAGTCGGGTCACATGATGCTCCAGTTAATCTGGCTTCTTCACTCGACGACATTTTCAATTTCTTTAAACAATTTTCTTCCAAGTGATTTTTGATACATTGGGTTTCGCCCTCAATTTTAGGCACACAGTTCCTAAAAGAAACATGAAAGGCTTAGGTATTGCTCTAGTAACTTTAGTTAATGGATTTCTCAATTATATCAATGAAGAATAAAAGATGTAGTCAGAGCATAAGACTGAAATAAACAGTTTTTAATCAACAGAATCACAGTGTTCGAGGTATCAACCATTTTAGATAAAGTAACTGTTTTTTTACAGAAATGTGTTCGCAGTTAGATGTGTTAAAAATATTGCATATAGTATACTGTTTTAAACAACCTGAGACTGGATGCCAAGGATTTGAGGTTATCTTTTAAGGTTTTTGAGAATCTCTTCTCTACTGTTACCGTAGATAGAACATAAGAAACTTCGAGTACTTGGTACGGTCTGTTTCGAAGATGTTTTTCTTCATTTGATAGAAATCGAGAGACTTTTCGATACATAGAGGATGTTTAGTTGATAGATGCCTTTCAAGTTTAGATAGTTTCATACATCCTTTGGATAGTGTTTGGAAACAAATCCCACACTGAAGTACAGGCTATTCTTCGACACCAGAATACACACACTCGTCTTAAAAAATCAGGGTTATATATACGAAAGTATGTTTTAGACCTCTTTGCTATTTCGCTGCTACTTGGACTCGATATTGGTTAACTAACAATCTCAGAACCTACAGAATCTGAAGTGGAAGTTCCCTCACCAATTCACTGCTGCGACTTACGGCCAGACCCCGCCCGAAACCAAGCATCCATACTGACGTGAAGTAGCAGTAAGAGCAGACGCAACCCTACATACGTGTCACTCATTCTTTTAGGTTTCATATTTTTAACTAACAACTTTGTCACAAAACCTCTGTGTCATTATTAGACGCATTTTGACACAATGGATAACTACCAACGCTGCATTCTGATCGCATGCCAAGGGTGCCTTAGTTGTTAGAGATGATTTCTGTCTTCATTGTTAGTAATTTATCCGTTGGAGCTAGGCATTTTTAAGGAAACTAAAAGACAATAGTATTTACAAGCCGTTACAACCACAGTCATTGTAATCAACCACACTGTTTCCATTGGGTCTCTGCAGTTTCCATATCTCTTTAGATCCGCCTCTGCATACGGAATATGACAGTGTTAATAGTTGCTCTGTTGCGGTTTTGTACAGAACTGTCGAAGACAGTGAACGATACACACAGCCGTCAGTTGTCAGCTATAACAACGCATAAGTGGTCTGTATGCAACCGACTTTTCGATATATTCAGAAATTTCATCCTTGAAAATTGCGGGCAATATTCAGTAGGAATTTTCTCTTTTCTCTCCCTCTTTCTCTATTTCGCAACGACTTATCTATGAAGGTTAACGTACATGCTCAAAAGCTAGTATCTCGATATCAGCTCTACAAACCTGTACAGATTCAAATTCTATTAGTAGCCAAATATGAAATAGACTTATTCATCATCAGTTATCTGCTATATTAGCAGGTCCTTTGCCTCTCCATTTTCTGCGATCAATTGCTTCCTTCTTAAGGCTGCTGTATGTTGTGCCGTCCATCATGTCATCCAATATCTGGAATCTCTTCCTTCCTCGCTTCCTTTTCCGTTCTACATAACTTCCTAAAACTGTTTTATCAGTCCGTCATTCTTTCTTAATATATGCCCAATCCAATTTCTTTTTCCTCTCTTTATTACATCTAGTAACTGTCTTTTCTCTCCCACTCTTCTCAGTACCTCTTCATTTTTTACTCTGTCCATCCAACTAATTGTTTCCATCCTCCGCCATGTCCAAATCTCAAAAGCCTCCAGCCTTTCTCTGTCTTTTTTCCTCATAGTCCATGTTTCAGCGCCATATAGAAGAACACTCCGTGCAAAACATTTTATGAGTCTCTTTCTGAGTTCTCTGTCCAGACCGCTGCAGAAAATTCTCCTTTTCTTATAAAAAGCCTCTTTTGCCATTGCTATCATTTTTTTAATTTCTGTGGTGCACTTCCAGTCGGTGTCTATCCTGCTTCCAAGATACTTAAAATTTTGCACCTGTTCTAGTATTTCTCCAATCAGCATAAGTTTTATTTCCTTATTTCCTCCTAGTGCCAATACTTTTGCTTTATTTGTGTTAATTTTCATTCCATATTTTTTCCATTAGTTGCAATGCTGTCCACCAAATCCTGTAATTCTTTTTCCCCTGTGGCTAGAAGGACCATGTCATCAGCAAACCTCAAACACCCTACTCTTCTTCCTCCAATTTCTACTCCTTTGTCGTCTAATGGGCATTAGTCAATTATATTTTCCAAGTAGAGGTTGAAAAGAGTCACACCTAGTGATGCGTGGCTGGCAACCACGGGGCCCCGAGCTGAGTCCTGGCATTGCTTCCACTTACTTATGCCAGGCTCCTCACTTTTATCTTTCCTATCTGGCCACCCTCGGCCAGCTCTTGTTCTTTTCCGACCCTGACGCTATTAGGTTTCGAGGGCTAGGGGGCTTTCATTTTCCAATCTATACTTCTCATGCAGCGTCTGACCCGGAGCGGGCTGCTGCAAAAGGCGTCTGTATCCCATGTTAGGGGCGGCCTCCAGAACTGCAGAAGGCAACGGAATACCACCGCAGATTATCTTCCCTGCATAATGCAGTCTCCATTTTATGCACAAAAATGAAAAAGACATAACGAATAATAACTCATCATTATGTCCATGGAGACTGAGTGAGGTAGTGTATTGGCTACCACCCTCAACTCGCTTTCGAGAGACCCAGTTTCAATTCTCGGGACAGCCATCCAGATATCGGTTTTCTGATCAGATCACTCCATGCAAATGCCGGGATCGTTCCTTAAAAGGGAATAAGAAATATAAGGGAAGCTCTGTCACTAATAATCTTAGCTGTGGACGGAACGTAGAACACCTATCTTCCTTCCTTCCTTCTTGTTGTCTATGGATATTAAATGACGAAATTCAAGCGAATCGTTGTGAACAACTGCGTCCGAGAAACTACCAACTCGACAAACTACGATCGCATTGTGAAATGTCATGTGATTACGCCATGAGCAGCCAGCCACGGCCACGCGCCAGCCCTATAGCGCTGTCTGTAGGAGTTTACACTTCCAGCCGCCTTGTGGCACACGATATTGGTAATTTTCGACTTTAAAACAAAAAGTGGCAGTCCGTCTTATCAGCATCTTATGACGGTACAGGGCAGGTATCGACAACGGGCCATTCCTTTTTGAATGGTATAGGATAAAGACAGTGCATTTCAACTCTTATTTCATTCTGTACTCGCTGACGTTGTCAACTGACATAACGAAGCCTCTGAAGTTCCCGACAATTTTTATCTAGTATTCAACTGTCGTACAGAGCCCACGCCCCAGTGCCACGCAGTCGCGGCCCCCGCCTGCGAGTAGGCCGTGGCCCATGGTAAAGGAACTGCTGTTCTAGAAATTTCCTAGAATTGCGCCACGTTTCATGACCTCAGTTCAGCGATCGCTGTCACTTCCGGGAAACGATTGTACAGCGCGCTTCTACCGGCTTGTGGAGTCTCTCTTGATACTAGCTTGTCACCAAACGGTCCCGCTATTCTGTTATGTCTTCGAGAGTGGGTCCTCAGCATCCTGCCCAATTGATTGTACGACGCGGATACTGCAATGGTTAGCAAGCGTAACGGCAATAACTGTTGACCTCACGTTTTTTTCATGACCTAAAAGCCCATGCCTGCTTCAAAATACGAATAGGTCACGTTCCTTCGGAAGAAAGAAAGCTGTTTCCTACAGGACATGTCAGTGAACGAGAAATCTATTTCGAAGTATTGCTTCTCGTTGAAACAAAAATATAGGGTTTGTTTGCTGCGGAATAATTCTTGCTGCAGTCAGCCACAGTTTTCTTTTATTTGTTTATTTCACGACGTTTCTCGGGAGGTAATTCTCATTGTCAAATTCGTTCTTCGTGCATGATAGCATTTATAAGTGATGTTTTCAATATGTGAGCTGCTGCATTATTTTATTTCGTTTTGTAAGCAGGTGCAACTTAGAAAAAAATTTGGGAAGGACTTAGTAAATTTCTGCAGATGCTTCGATACTCTTCTTAAATAAGCAAATAAAATTATGATACATGGAAACACGTACGCTTGTAATTAATAGGCTTAGCAAATAACGACGCCGATTACATACATAAAATATTTTCTGCACTAAAGAATACATTCTCACAGCTGCGGATCTACGACATTTCCTAACCGGGGCAAAAATTTGACAGAGGTACCCCTCTCTTTCCCCTCTCCCCCTCGAGCGTTTCAGACAGGACCTCAAAAATGTAAAATATCGATTTTTCTAATATACGTTCATTTTGTAGCGCACGTCTTTCGGAAGAATTTGATATATAAAACATATATGTATCTTGAGAAAATCTGAGACAAGTGATTTGGTCTTAAGTGCAGTACCATGCCTCTTCACACAACGTTCTTGTATCGCTCGTCGCTGTATTTCGTCCCAAGGAATTCAAATGAGTATATTTTGTAAAGGAGCCATTAAACCTATTTAAGGCTAGTGGATATTAAAGTGTCGTGTGCTACCCACCTTTAAAAAAGCCTCACAATTAATACTGAGTGGGATTCCATTAAATATGTGGGATTATTTGCGACTGGGAGAATAACAACTCTTTAGAGGACCTGCACTCTTTATTGCGTATTAACTAATAACTCCATTTTTTGTGGAATAAAATTAAATATGGAAACATATAACCAGTAAGGACAAGAGACAAGCAAGATAGTGCACATTTCTTCTATCCTTAGCTTCCAGCATTTTTTCTCTCTAATCTTGCTACTGCTTTACATGGCGTGCTTTCCTTTCCGCGAAAGAATCTATTACCTCATCAAAGTTCGTCAAACGTTTTGCTACGTGAAAAATCGAAAGTCCTTTCTGTTTTGTGATTGTCTGATAGATAAAACGAAATAGGCCTTTCTAATATTGCAGCAGTTGTAGCACACGCTAAACAAGCGAGACTATTTTGGCACAAATGGTCATTCTTATCTACCTCATTTACGTAAGTAACACGGCAGAATATAATTCACGATGTACCAGTATCAAATGCCTATTAGGCCAATTATAAGCAAAACGTTTTATGCTAGGAAATGGTTTCACATTTCATTCATAGGCTCGAGATTCTCATGCGTGAGGTCGAAAAGCAGCAGTACGAAATTTTTACATAAATTTGGAATCTTCATATTCTTCCATATAATTTGTATTATGTCCCTGTTCCTTCTCCTTCCTCGTTCTAACAAACAATCTGGTCATCACTAATTGCCGGCCGGGGTGGCCGAGCGGCTCTAGGCGCTACACTCTGGAACCGCGGGACCACTACGGTCGCAGGTTCGAATCCTGCCTCGGGCATGGATGTGTGTGATGTCCTTAGGTTGGTTAGGTGTAAGTAGTTCTAAGTTCTAGGGGACTGATGACCTCAGAAGTTAAGGCCCATAGTGCTCAGAGCCATTTTTTCATCACTAATTCTGTAACTACTCCTGCCATTGACGAAATGTATTCTCCGGTTAACTTCACTAACCCCGTCAGAACCACTAGTTATCCCGTGTCCGTTCTCCTGTTACGCAATATTATGCTTTCGTACAACGCGCTTTCCGCGCTGTCCCGAGAATAAAACTTACGTGGCTGCTAACACGACAGGGAGACATTGTTTATTTTGAAAGTACTATTTGACTTGAATGAGACTAATTTCATATGCAAGTGCCACGTCCTGTATGATTTACGAGCTTCGCGTTTCATGAAGGCAACTAACGATTTTCTGTACTGTCGCCCCATATATAGATAAACACACCCTGTTCGCCACATTTCAGGTGATAACTGGACATGCTTTTTCATCTGCTAGATACCAACACAGTCGGTAAAGATCTGTGTAACTGTTTTGTTTAAGCAAAATGTTTTCGATGTTTAAAAGTGTACAACAAGTTGTGTGTGATGTTAAATGTGTGTGAAACTCCGCACAAATGGACCATAAGGAAACTTAAGTCAACGAAATGAAGCAGAGTCTCGCACATCGGCAACATCACATAGAAATGGCATAACAAACACAAAAAAACCGCACTCGAAAATAGGAATCATTTCCCGAAACGCGTCGTGCGAAAAATAAAATACAGAAAATCGTGACTGGTAGCAGATGAGTTATTTATATTCAAACCTACTCCTGGTGATAAAATGCACGTTCTCCACTAAATAATATTTCCGTAAATACCACCACCTCGTCAAACCTACAATGGTTTGCATGCTAAAACCTGGGAAAGTATGTATTTCAACATAGTAAACCGCAGCCTGTTGCTGTTTATGGCTTTTATGGCTGTATATTATCTTTGTATCGACAATCACTTTTATGGAATATCACATAATGTAGTCTGATGTGGCATATTACATTTTTTGAATAGTGGATCGAAGCAAATAGACCGTTTGCAATTTAGCAACTTACGGTGGCGACGCGCTGCATCTAATCCCAATAGATTTTTCTAGCAAATCGAACTTTGTAGGCTAGACATGTCTCCCGCTCAAGAACAGATCTACAATATCCCTCTTATTCTAAACGATGATCCACTATGCTTGCTTCTAGTCAATGCTGTGTTGTGGTCGCCGCAGATCGTCCCCCTGTATCATTTTCTGTGTAGTGAGCTTTGCCGCGGTGTTTGTTTTTTCATGTAGGAGAAAACGTCCGCAGTGAAGCTGCAGGCGCTCCCTCGCGAAAGGTCACCGCTTTGTGCGCAGTTCCGTGCGCCAGCTGGCAACCCGCTTTGAGCCCCTCACGGACGTTGGGTTCAAGCCGGCAACAGCGCGTCCCGGATAAGCAAGGCTGCACGAGGCCTACGTCACGTAGCGGATGCCTGAGTCACGTGCGAAGGTTCTGGGCGGCGCGCGGAGACGATAAGTCTAGCAGCGGGGGCTGCGAACGGCGATTACCAATCCAAACAAATTTTCCACGCACCACTCTTTCATGACCTACAAGCGTGACGCAATAGGCAAGGGGTTATTGTTTTGTCTGACCTAGTAACGTGACCAAGTTTAAAAATGCTAACTATAAAATAAATTCATCGTTCATTGAAATCTAGCTTAATTTGACGTTTTACGCAGTACAGCAGTATTTTGGTATTCGTAAATAGTTTTTTTCTAGCATCTTACGGTGATGAGAGTCCTTGCTTGGACTTTAATACAAATGGTGCATTGCGTGCTGTCTGACTCAGAAGCACAATATGCTCATTTTCCGTGTAGACATAAAAAACTTCACAGTTTTGCTTGCGTTTCGTCTGTGAATCCGCTGACACGGTAAAGAAAGTAAGCGATCCAGTCTGACAGATTTATGTTTAACGTCCCGTCGACATTGAGGTCATTAGAACAATCTGGTAGACACTGACAGAATTTGATGTAGTTGTGAGGCATATAATTCAAATACGCTACTAAAGAAGCTAATGTGGAAGTGAGAGAACAACGTGTCTCTTTCTGTTTTTCTTCCTGATCGGGTCAAGCAAACGTAATACGAAGATATTATTCCACGAACAAGGAAAACAGGACCACCTCATTTTATGTAAAAATAATAAAACGGATGTTTTTGAACGAGTTGTTACCCAGTGAATTAAGTGAATTGCGGTAGATAAAGACATTATTCACATCTGGGAACTTTCCAAAGTGATGACGCTTTGATATGGTGACTCAGTGTTGTACACGTTCAGCCGTCTGTACATACTTATTGTAACCACTTGCTTTTGCTATAGCGAAACTGTGTCAGCCCCTGTGATACACGGAAAGCACAACATTTCTGAACACTTCTAGTGGAAGGGTCGAGCGAGGTAGTGCAGAGGCTAAAATACTGGACTCGTATTCGGGAGGACAGTGGCTAAATTGAGTCTTCTTCGGACGACCCGAAATACTGTATGTTTTCCGTCGTTTCCCTGC
Organism: Schistocerca piceifrons; assembly: GCF_021461385.2. Lineage (NCBI taxonomy): Eukaryota > Metazoa > Arthropoda > Insecta > Orthoptera > Acrididae > Schistocerca > Schistocerca piceifrons. The sequence continues at coordinate 240,155,904 of NC_060138.1, forward strand.
GGGCTAGAAGACTCCGTTGAGAATGTCGCAGCCAGTTTCTTTCCGCGTTCGTGTCCCAATCCGACCTAACGCGTATCTCGTCACCTCGTCGTGGAAAGGCTGTAAGTAACCATGTTATTATTAATGTTCTTTCTCTCATTCGTTTAGATGGCAACACCTGATAAAATTTAGAAATGAATACATTCTTGCCTTCAGTACATTGGTGATGGAAATAGAATTCTGACAACGTGATACCACTTGAGCTGACAATGCCGTACTCCGTAGGAAAAAGGGAGTATAATAGCCGGCCGCTGTGGCCGTGTGGTTCTAGACTCATCAGTCTGGAACCGCGCGACCGCTACGGTCGAAGGTTCGAATCCTGCCTCGGGCATGGATGTGTGTGATTTCCTCAGGTTAGTTAGGTTTAATTAGTGCTAAGTTCTAGGCGACTGATGATCTCAGAAATTAAGTCGCATAGTGCTTAGAGCCATTTGAACGAGTAGTTTTAATTTCTGGTTCAGGTGTGTTAATATCTCGTAAGTCATGGAGCGAAATTTACAACAAATCCTGTTCCGAATTGTGGGCACTGTATCACAGCTCTTTATCCTGGTTTTCCGTTGTAAATTCTATAACCCTGAAATTCAAATGGACTTTCTGTTGTATTTCTCATTCCTTGGAGTCCTGGTATTACGATGTTTTGTCTGTCCATTTCATTTGTGTAGTTTTTGAGCTTTCCAGTTTTCAGTAGAGAGTTTGTTATGTTCAAATGGCTCTGAGCATTATGGGACTTAACCGCTGAGGTCATCAGTCCCATAGAACTTAGAACTACTTAAACCTAACTAACCTAAGGACATCACACACACCCATTCCCCCGGCAGGATTCGAACCTGCGACCATAGCGGGCGCGCGGTTCCAGACTGTAGCGCCTAGAACCGCTCGGCCACCCCCGGCCGGCTTTTTGTTATGTGTTGCAGTGTAGTTACCACGTTTATGTTTTATTTTAGTATTATAAGCTTGATGAGAGATGGTTGATTTCAAATGCTACGATTCATTTGAGTATCCAATTTGACTACCCACCAAATCCGGTGTAGCTTTCTCATACCCCACTGGGTTGCATGGTGGAAATGTTTCTCTAAAAGACCTTTTCATCTTTGACTGTCAGAGGCTATAAACCTCGAGTGGAACAAGCTCCTTGTTAGAACTATGGTTGTTATCCACAGAGGATATTAATCAGCCACCACTAACATGTGGAACAGACGCTGTTGGGGTACCACCACTGACATGAAGTGGTCGTTCCCGTGGTACTAGTTTTGGTCAACCCCCTAGGTATTTTATTTCCCCGGTACCCTCCATATCTGCCACCTGGAAAGGCGCTCGGTAGGAGACTAGCAACTCCCCCAAGTTCTTATTAATTATTAGACCTAGTCTTGCATTACGTCTATGTGATTTGTATTTATAGTTCTGTACTCGCCCCACTAGAAATCCTATCGTTCCTGCAACTGCACGTGACGAATTCCCATTACATTCAACGACAACTTCTCCATTTCCGTTTACATACAAGTTGTCTAGCCTACTTGCCCCATTAAGGAATCTAACATCCCACGGTCCAAACTGTAGGATGCCAGAGCGTGATGTCGTGGTGAGGGGGGGGGGGGGGGGGGCAACGGCTTTAGTTCTTCCTTGCTTTAGCCGTTCGTTTTATCAGCACAGTGAAGCCAAGTCGGCAGTGTTACAAGGCCAAATCAGTTTTGAAACTGGGGCGCGTCCTCCTGGGGAGACGTGGGGACGTATAAAATAGCGCGCGGTCGGGGCAAGAGGAACCAACGCATTACGTTATTAAAAAAACTAGCTAACACGGATCTGTTAATACTTAAGCGGAACTGTCTGCTGGGTATCCAGTATTTCCTGTGTACTTTGAAGTTCATTTTCGTCTTTGGTCATCACCCTGAATGTAAGCACAGTAACTGACCGTAACCAATGCGTCCGCTGGAAATCGTAGCGTACGAGTACAGTAGTGCGCAAACTAGACCGATCGTCGCACATCGGCCCGATTTGGAACAATTCGAGGCAAGTGTTTTCTGTGTAGGCTTTCTCACAGCTTCAAGATATAGTAGTTGTTACCAATAGTGGCTTTGTATCTATGCAGCGTTGTCGCTCGAGTCTTAGTCGAATTGCGTTGTTTAGTCAGTATCAGTCAAGCAGTTCAATCGTGTGTGCGTTTGATGTGACGATGAATTATCGATTTGTAGAGCCACTTTTTTTTCTGTAGTGCGTCATGAGCTTGTCGAAGACACGTAAATACAGTGATGATTACATAAATTGTATCATTTGCTATGAAGTCATCAGCAATATTGCCATGAGACCTTGTCGTCTCGAACGGCATTTGTGGATTAAACATAGCGCTATGAAAGATTAGCCGATGGGAATTCTCTGCTGAAAGTTGTGTGAGTTTGAATTGTATGAAATTGGATGGTGCTGGACCCACTGCTTAGTTTTCCGAAAAAAAAACTATCCTAGCTTCCAACGAGTAATCGCTACTCATCGCAACGGCTAAAAAATATCATGTTTTGGAAGAAATAAAGCACTTGTCAAACTTTGTTGAAAGCAACTGATATTGTTCTTGGACCATAAAGTAGAAGAAAAACCTCCCAGATACTGCTTTTTGACAACACTGTGAAACGACGGATTGATGACACGGCAGAAGACATAACAAATCAGGTAGTGCAGACCCTGAAGGATTAAGAATTTTTCGCGACGGTTAGATGAGAGTACAGATGTTGCAAATTGTTGTCAACTGTTAATTTTCTTTCGATACATACAAAACGAAACAATTAAAAACGAGGTGTTATTTTCTACACAGCTGACGACTGCCTCAAAAGCAAATCATATAATGACAACGGTATCTGAAGTTTTTTGCAAATAGGAACTGCTGTGGCAAAAGCTGATATGCGTATGCACACAGGACGTCCCGTCAATGCTTGAATCTCTGTCAGCATTCGTGCGGATGATTGGAGAAGAGAATTCCAATGTTACATCAATTCAGTGTGATATACACCGTCAAGCCCTGGCAGCTAACACACTTCCAAACGAAGTTATCGACTTGTAAAAACTGAATCATTTTAAAAAGAGTGCGTTAAATACTGGTCTTTTTATGGCCCTCTTTGAAGATTTGGGAACAGAACATAAAAAAATTGCTATTTCGTACGGAAGTACGCCGGCTCTTTAGAGGAAACATGTGAGTTAGTGTATTTGAACATGGAGAAGAAGTGATTCGGTTTTTGGAAATTCGAAACCAAACTGAAGTGTGTGTGGGACTGCGAAAGCCAAGTGTTCAAGTTGTGTTGGCTTATCTGTGGGATATTTTCCATTCATTGAACTCACTGAGCTTGAAATTGCAAGGTGGAGATTCGAACATAGTTTGTCATCGGCATGCCATCGCAGCGTACACTGATAAGTTGCCACTTTGTAAATGTAAAATTGTAGCCTGCAATTGTTCCCCTTTTCCTAAATTGTTTGGAATCCTGGAATAAGAATTCTTTATGGAGGTCTGTAAGCAAGCTGATACTGCGAATAAAATATTATATCATTTGCGGCAGCTGAGGAATTCAAACGCTACGTCCCTAGCTCGCGTGATAATAATATTGACAGATTGGCATCAGATCTTTTCACGTTGTCGTAGATGCGCAGTTGGAAACACTGCAAGAACAAGCTTTGGAAATTAAAAACGATTTTGCAGTCGAATATGACTTTGATAACATAGATAAGTCATTATTTTGGGTAAAAATCTCGAAGTTTAACTTAGCATGGCAAAGCAAGAACTACAACTGTACTTACCATTTCAGAAGCTAAATTTGTGCAAAAGGGCATTTTCAGCAGTTGTAGCAATGAAAGAGAAATACAGAAACAAACTCAATATTGATTAACGTTGTAAACCTTCTTCTTTTCAACCAAGAAATGAAAATCTTTGAAAAAATACACAAGCTCATGCATCACACATGTGTGTGCAAATCGTATATGTGTGCAATAAAATATTTATATTGTAAAGCTTATGAACTTTTATTGTTGCACTTGTTACTCTTCACCGCGCGAGTAGTTAAGACAGGCCGTAGTTCGGTCGTCCAACATCACCTCCATTCTGAAGCACTTTGTGCGACCTGTCTTCTGTGTCAGACTGCTCGCAGCCTCACTGATCTATAAGCAGTCGCCATTGTTCGTCTATCCATTATGACGTATTCCAACAGACTTAATTATTTGCACAATATTTTCTACAGATAAGCGCCGTATTTGACACTGGCCGTCTCTGTAATGAGTAAAGCCATGTACCAGTACGACGTTTAAAATTGTAGAAAGTTTGAGATTCCTTCTACAAGCACCTAGAGTCGTTGGCTGGTCTGTCTGAAAAGCTTATTAGACACAATAGGCTTTGCAAGACGCAGTGTTTCGCATGGGTGGAAGGTTAGGATTACCGTGCTGTTGACAACTAGGTTCTTGGAGATGGATCCAATGCTCGGATTGGCGAAGGAAACTGACCGTGCCCTTATCAAAGAAACCATGTTGGTTACTAATTTTAATCGATTCAGGAAACTCGGAAAGAGAGCATTATATTGTCCGAAAGACGAATTTAACCACGAATATTCCAAATACGAGCCCCAAAGTCTTATGTACCTCTCTCGGCCAAATGGTTAAGGATCTAGTGTAGTTCAGTTTAGAATTTCAGTGAGTTAGCGCGAGCTTAAAAATAAACGATTTGAACATTAATCGAAACAAGCTGTAAGTGGATACTATATTTCTGAAATCACCACGAGTGGTAGGAATCACCTGAGACTACTGAAACGCGTAAATGAGCACTACGGATGGGAGGGTTCATAAATTGTAATTTGACTTACGGATGTAGCTTTGGCCTTAGTTTTTTTTTTTTTTGCTTTAAAAACTTCTCGGGTTTTCTACTGTCAGCTCGCACGGTGTTTGCCACATTTAGGGAAGCATAACTTTTCTTTACAAAAAATGTAACGAGGGTGATACTAGAGATAAATGAAAAGAAAATGAAAGAAAATACTGGGGAGGATCAGTGCAGGTACAGAAACGCAAAGGAGTAAAAGATGCTATAGGTTGAGCAAATAGGTTGAGCTATAGGTTGAGCAAATAGGTGTTTTGTCCACTAGGAGAAGGCATTCGACAGAGCCAACTGGAGTACCTGTATATTGCTGGGAATTTTAAAAGATATTGATGTAGACTGGAAAATTGGAACGCTAATAAAGGAAATTTACATAAAGCAAAAAGTGACATTGTAGGAGTGAGGAGATAGAAGAGATGGGCACTGGAAGGAATGAAATGCAAGCATGCTCACTGTAACCGAAGCTGTTCAACATATTTGGAGAAATAGGTAAGGACGTAAAGGTCGCGAGAGACGTAATTGGACGATAAAGGATAGAGAGTATACAATACTCGCATGATCAAATAGTATTGGCGGAATCAGAAGACGAGCGAAAACACGTATTGAAGACTGTTACAAGAAGGAGTGAACAATTAGGAATGAAGATATGTATAGGAAAGACAAAAGTCATGAGAGGAAGCAAGGAGGAAGTTCCCGTTAACATATTCATAGATGGAAAAAGATAGAACAAGTAAAATATTCTATACCTCGGACGTTAATAACATGAAAAGGAAGCTGCATACAAGAAATACGGAGGAGGCTATCTATGGAAAAGTGAGCATCCGAGAATGTGGAACAGTCACTGACAGCCTGAATTCCAGTGGAGCTGGTGAAGGATTTGCTAAATGTTATGTCTGGAGTGTCGTGATATACAGCAGATATTTAGAAAGTCATGAAATGTGGTTATGAAGAAGAATGCTTAACGTGAAATCATCGACAGACAAGAATGAAAAAAGTAATGCAGAAAATAAGGGAAGGATGAACATTACCGAAAGTGTTTGAGATAGAATAGAGAGCCTCAAGTTGGAGCAAGTGGTACGACGTACACTACAGAAGAAGAAGAACTTTTCCTCCAGCCTTCCGGTAATGAGTCAGTGCGAGATGACTGGCTTGCTCATACGGGCCTCAGTGGCGACAGTGGTGTAAATGGCCCGGGCCCCGCTGGTGCAAAACATACCAACACGCCCGCCGGACGGTCCTGTTTACGTGAGCGGCTGCCGTCGGCTGCTGACGCACAACATGAGGGCCTGCTCGGCTATTTTCGAGCGGCCGTTTCCTGCCTTTTGAGTGCCCATAGGCGAGCCTTATTTAGGGAATCGAGCCAGAACTCTCGGTATATTGTCAGAAGATAGGAGGAGAGATATTATGTTTCGTGAAATTTAACGGTATTTAGTTGCCTGCGTCGAAAATAATCAGACGAGCCATACTCACTTAGAGAAACACACTCATCGTACTGCAATTTTTTTGTTATGTATTTCAGCTTGATGCCGTTCAAGTTGTATCATTACCGAAGAGGGCAATGTAATGTTGAGAGCTCCTCTCGGGATCTATAAACCTGGTGGCTTCAAAGACAGTAAATTCTTTCGGGACACACTGCATGGCTTTTGCAAGTGGAATTCGACGGTTGCAGCAGGAATAGACTTTATTGGGAAGATAAGGCATATGTTTGAAGACATATGAGGTGTGGTGCTGACGTTCTGTGACCTCAGCAAGGCATTCGACAGCGTTTCCCATAAAATATTGCTTAGTAAATTAAAGTGTTATGATACTGGAGCTGTTGCGCTGGCTACTCTTCAATCTTATCCTGAAAATTGAAAGTAGATAGTATCGGTTCATGGTGCAATTTCCCAAGAACAAAACCTGGAGCATGGCGTATTCTAGCCGGCCGGAGTGGCCGTGCGGTTCTAGGAGCTACAGTCTGGAACCGAGCGACCGCTACGGTCGCAGGTTCGAATCCTGCCTCGGGCATGGATGTGTGTGATGTCCTTAGGTTAGTTAGGTTTAATTAATTCTAAGTTCTAGGTGACTGATGACCTCAGAAGTTAAGTCGCATGGTGCTCAGAGCCATTTGAACCACTTGGCGTATTCTAGGGGTCCGTCATTGGACCTCTCCTGTTCCTTATTTACGTCAGCGATCTGGGTTGTACCAACCACAATTTACAGTTTGCTGATAACACCACTCTTTTTGCGAAATGAAAAACTGCTGCACAAGCTCTGCAAGCAACAAATGTGCTCTTTGAAAACATCAAAGAAATCTTCATCGACAAGAAATTGTAAATGAATGAAGGAAAAACACAGTATCTGATATGTAGCCGTAGCAACGTTGCATATCACGATAATCTGGAGCCTGTCAAACTCTTGTGATTCGAGATTGACAGCAAACTATCAATGAATGAGCACACAGTGTATGTGTGCTCCACGTTCTCCCGTGCAATATATTTTCTGAGGAGAGTAGGAGGTGCATTAACGGACCTCTACCTTATAACAGTGTATAATGCAGTACTTCATTGCAACATAAATTATGGCCTACTGTTAAGGGGACATTCTAAAGTTTACAAGGATGTATCAATGCTACAAAAGAAAGCAGTCAGAATCATTGCATCAGGTAAAAGACTGGAGCACTGCAAGCCTGTATTCACATGGATAGGAATAATGACAATCTTCAGCCAGTATGTGTTTTTATACCTCATCACTGTGTAAGTAAACAAAGTGTTTTCAAGCATGAGGCAAGATATATATAGTAATCACACCCACAACGAGGGGAGCATTGATCCCCCAAGCTGTGGAATATCTGGAACACAAAATAGTTTTCCAATGATTGCTTTAAAAATGTTCAACTCACTGCCACGAGAAGTTCAGTACCTGCCACCAGGACTATTCAAAAGGAAGGCTGCACAGGCTCTGAAAGACTAAACATTATACTGTGTTGGAGAATTCTTCAATAGTGACCAAAGTGAATGGACGCAAATAACACTGTTATATATATATATATATATATATATATATATATATATATATATATATATATATATATATATGATATACACATTGTGAATATTCCATCCAGTCATGACTGGTAAACGAGGCAGATGTTATTGAAGAGTTACTGTGTAACATATTCAAATGATTTGACGAGGACACGATAGTAAGTCGAAAAAAAAAAATGGCAGAAATGTTGTCAGTTGAAGAATTCATAGTGACTTTGATAACAAAGGAAAGGAAATACGTGATTTTTTTCTGTTTTTCAACCAAAGATCTTCTACCTGGTCTGACCGGCCCGCCACGAATTCCTTTCTAGCACAAACCTCTTACTCTCAGAGTAGTACCTGCACCTTACGTCCTCAGTTATTTGTCGGATGTATCCCAGTGTTCCACTCTCTGTCTTCTCCTATAGTTCTTACTCTCTACAGCCCCTCTCCATAAATTAAGGTTCAAATGGTTCAAATGGCTCTGAGCACTATGGGACTTACCTGCTGTGGTCATCAGTCCCCTAGAACGTAGAACTACTTAAACCTAACTAACCTAAGGACATCACACACATCCATGCCCGAGGCAGGATTCGAACCTGCGACCGTAGCGGTCACGCGGCTCCAGACTGTAGCGCCTAGAATCGCTCGGCCACACCGGCCGGCCATAAATTAAGGCCTCTGTTTTATACCAGTAGGCTTCTATACGCCAGGAACGCCTTACTTCACTGTGTTAGTCTGGTTTTATATCCTTTTTGCTTCCTCCGTCGTGGGTTATTTTGCTTGCATGGTTGCAGAATTCCTTAACTTAGTCTAATTCGTGATGACCAATTTTGATATTAAGTTTCTTGCTATTCTCATTTCCGCTACTTATTACTTTTGTCCCTTTCCGGTTTCATATTCTGTACTTATTAGATTATTCATTCCATTCAACATATCCTGTAATTCTTCTTCACTTTGGCTGATGATGGCCATCTCATCAGCGAATCTCATCACTGATACCCTTTCACCCGAAATTTCAATGCCAGTCATGAACCTTTCATTTCCGTTATTGCCTCATCGATGTACAGATTAAAAAGCAAGGGTGAAAGACTGCATCCCTGTCTTACATCCTTTTTGATCTGAGCACTTTTTTCTTTGTTATCCAGTCCTACTGTTCTCTCTCGACAAATCCCATGGGTGGATCTCAATTCTCTTCAGACTTGTTTCCATTATAAAGCGCAACGTCAGAACTGCCTCTCTGCTGCTTTTACTTTCCCAAAACCGAACTGATTATCATCTAACAGATCCTCAGTTTTCTTTTTCATTCTTCTGTGAATTATCGTTGTCAGGAGCTTGGATATATGAGCTATTGACCTATCGTGCGATGGCTCCGGCATGTATCTGCCCTTGCTGTCTTCGGAATTTGTCGAAGATTTTTTACCGAAAGTTTGATGTTAAGTCGCCAGGCACATAGATTCTACACATCGGCTTGCATAATCGTTTGGTTACCAATTCCCCCAATGACTCAAGAAATTCCTTCTCTCTTACTTGATCTTAAATCTTCAAGAGGTATTTTCCCTCTAACACTAGCACACCTGTGACTTCCATATCGACTCCAACTTCTTCTATCAAGTCATCAGACAAATTTCCCGCCCCCGTCATAGAGGTCATAGAGGCCTTCGCTGTACTCAGTCCACCTATACGTTATTTGCTCTGTGTTTAACAGCGTGATTCCCATTGCAGTCTTAATGTTACCACCCGTGCTTTTAATTTCACCGAAGCTTGCTTCGACTGTTCTATACGCTGTAACTCCACCCGACGATCACTTCTTTTTCGATGTCTTCACATCTTTTCTGTTTATTTCATTACTGTCGGCTTTATGTCATTGTATGACCACCTTTCTCTGAACATTTTTGTACTTCCTTCTTTCGTCGATCTATTAAAATATTTATGTTGTTACCTAAGGTAACTTCCCTCTTACCTTTGATATACCTATGCCTGTCTGTCCATCTTTGATTGTCTTCATTAAAGATGCCCACGACTCTTCAGATGAACTACTTCGTGTAATATTCCTTATAGCAGTATCCACAACCTTAGCGAATTTTAAACCGTCTCATCACTTCTTAGTACTTTAGTACCCCACTTCCTTCCAGAATGATTCTTCTGGACGATATTCTTACAGTTGAACCCACTCTTCATCATTACTAAGTTGTGATCTGAGACTATATACGCCCCTGGGTACGTCTTACAATCCAATATCTGATTTCAGAATCTCCATTTGACAATGATGTAATGCAGCCGGAATTTTACCTTGTTCCAAGTCTTTTCCAACTATACCTCCTCCACTTGTGAGTCTTGAACAAAGTATTCGCTATTACTATAGGAAATATATTGCAGAACTCAAGAAGCACTCCTGTCTCTTCCTCAGAAAACAGTAAACCACACTTAAAACAAATGGGCGTCCGTGGTACATGTAGAAATTATTTGGCAGCAAACTAAAATCGAGGAAATATACTCTAGCTTTTTATCCTTGGAATACTGTTGCGTACATTCTGTTGAACGGTAAAGACAAAATCACAGTTTTAGAATAAAATGGAATTTGTAGGATTTCCTACACCTTTGTGCCAGTTTATACGTAGGGCAAGCTCACTGGGTGACAACTATTAAACTAGCTGAGCATGGAAGGAGTTGGAGACTGAAAAAGAAAGATTCCATCTTTGCTGAAAACGCTCTAAATGATTATAATTCTGATGGTATTAAATGTGATGTTCTACTCAGAGGAAGTAAAAGCAGAAAACTAACATTACTCGAAATTCTGGCTATTAATAAACACCAAAAAAGAATCCTGATCTGATCCTTACTGACAAAACAGTATTCGTCCTTACTAATGTTGCCGTGACCACTTAGTATATTCCTCACCATTACATAAAATGCTTGTTACAAGTGTTGACCGCCAACATTCTGTAGACTCCTTTCTCCTCTTTGGCGCCCCACCTTTTTTTTTTTTTTTGGCCTGTTCATCATATATCATATTCACCAGTTTGTCCATATAATAAAGTAAGCTGTGAATAAACTTGTCGTAGCTGGGATTCACAGTCATAAAGTATTTTTTGAAGGACATCATCTTCAGCTTACATTATGTTGACATGGCTTAAAGCCATAATATCAGCACTTGATAATTGCCTAAGGCCAAAATCGCAATAGTGTAATAATAACTTATAACAGTCACTGGCGTGAAGATGATGTCTTAAAAAAAAAAAAAAAAAAGTAAGCTGTGCTATTACCCCCTCACACAGTGTTTTTGGCGTATATATTCCTATACTTTTAATCTAAGCGTGTAAATTAACGTTAGATTTATTTGTTCAGAGCTTCTTTGTGAATTATGTTATACGTGGGAGTGTATCAACATATAGTCGTTAAACGTCATATATATTTGGAAAACAATCTTTCTACAGCTATAACCTCTCACTGATGTTGTGTAGACTCTCTGCTTGGTATTAAAATATCTGACGAAAGCATAGAAACCCCAAAGCCGGTTCATAACGAACTATTAAATAAATATTATTGTGGAACATCAATGCTGTGTATTCAAGTTTTTAAGTAATGCTACATGTTATGTTAGTGTTACTATTTGTGTTGGAATGCAGCTCCTAGTGAATGCATGATAGGCACCAATATCTGGGTCACTAAATACGCAAACTTTCAACTTGTTACAGACTAGTCAATCAGATGGTGGCTGAGACGTACGACAATGGTGCCACGTATGACGTCATATACACCATCTTCGTGTGGTTTGCATTCTTGCACACTTTCACCACACCTTTCTACTTCTATGTCTGGAACGATGGTCCGTAAGTATCGTCATATAGTATTACTTGCCAATTAATGAGCTGTTCATTTTTAAATATTGCCCATGACTTAATGCAAACGGCGTACCGAACGAGGACCAGGCGAGAACAGGTGACCCCTCCCGCCAAAGAGGGGAAAGAAAACCTTCGCAGACCCATCTAGCATCCTGTCTTGCCAAACAGACAGACGTATGAGTCTGAAGAAAGGCAATGTAATGTATTCTGATTAGTAGCAAGGGTACCCACAGCTATTTGGAAATCTCAAAACTGTCTCGTCTTTCATCGCGAAACCAAGCTTGAGTTGTTCCCCTCTATAGCACCGATACTGGGTACTGTCTTGTTTAATACAGTAGATATCCAGACAATCATTATACACTCCTGGAAATGGAAAAAAGAACACATTGACACCGGTGTGTCAGACCCACCATACTTGCTCCGGACACTGCGAGAGGGCTGTACAAGCAATGATCACACGCACGGCACAGCAGACACACCAGGAACCGCGGTGTTGGCCGTCGAATGGCGCTAGCTGCACAGCATTTGTGCACCGCCGCCGTCAGTGTCAGCCAGTTTGCCGTGGCATACGGAGCTCCATCGCAGTCTTTAACACTGGTAGCATGCCGCGACAGCGTGGACGTGAACCGTATGTGCAGTTGACGGACTTTGAGCGAGGGCGTATAGTGGGCATGCGGGAGGCCGGGTGGACGTACCGCCGAATTACTCAACACGTGGGGCGTGAGGTCTCCACAGTACATCGATGTTGTCGCCAGTGGTCGGCGGAAGGTGCACGTGCCCGTCGACCTGGGACCGGACCGCAGCGACGCACGGATGCACGCCAAGACCGTAGGATCCTACGCAGTGCCGTAGGGGACCGCACCGCCACTTCCCAGCAAATTAGGGACACTGTTGGTCCTGGGGTATCGGCGAGGACCATTCGCAACCGTCTCCATGAAGCTGGGCTACGGTCCCGCACACCGTTAGACCGTCTTCCGCTCACGCCCCAACATCGTGCAGCCCGCCTCCAGTGGTGTCGCGACAGGCGTGAATGGAGGGACGAATGGAGACGTGTCGTCTTCAGCGATGAGAGTCGCTTCTGCCTTGGTGCCAATGATGGTCGTATGCGTGTTTGGCGCCGTGCAGGTGAGCGCCACAATCAGGACTGCATACGACCGAGGCACACAGGGCCAACACCCGGCATCATGGTGTGGGGAGCGATCTCCTACACTGGCCGTACACCACTGGTGATCGTCGAGGGGACACTGAATAGTGCACGGTACATCCAAACCGTCATCGAACCCATTGTTCTACCATACCGAGACCGGCAAGGGTACTTGCTGTTCCAACAGGACAATGCACGTCCACATGTATCCCGTGCCACCCAACGTGCTCTAGAAGGTGTAAGTCAACTACCCTGGCCAGCAAGATCTCCGGATCTGTCCCACATTGAGCATGTTTGGGACTGGATGAAGCGTCGTCTCACGCGGTCTGCACATCCAGCACGAACGCTGGTCCAACTGAGGCGCCAGGTGGAAATGGCATGGCAAGCCGTTCCACAGGACTACATCCAGCATCTCTACGATCGTCTCCGTGGGAGAATAGCAGCCTGCATTGCTGCGAAAGGTGGATATACACTGTACTAGTGCCGACATTGTGCATGCTCTGTTGCCTGTGTCTATGTGCCTGTGGTTCTGTCAGTGTGATCATGTGATGTATCTGACCCCAGGAATGTGTCAATAAAGTTTCCCCTTCCTGGGACAATGAATTCACGGTGTTCTTATTTCAAATTTCAGGAGTGTAGAACAAACGACCTGACTTATACATAACTATTCATGAACATATTAACCAACTGACTAAACACAGTGGTTTCCATTTCGCGACCGATCGTTCCTCTCTTTCCTAATATCCCTCGTACATTCTTCTGGCGGGAAAGATGCAATGCAGCCACGATCTGGGCTGCGTTGGATATAAACCAGATATAATAAGTCAACTGTGCGAGAAACAACTGCAATTCCGTCACATTCCGCGGGGTGGAGAGTCTCGGATGGCCAGCAAATATGATTGAACAGGACGAGCATCCTGTATATTAAGAACATGGCCTAAGAACTGAATTTCAGTCTGAAAAAAGACACATTTGGCCAGGCGATACTTCAAATCTGCAGCTGAGAGTACTTTACCTCTCTCGTAATTTGATAGAATGGAACTTTTACAGTAAGCTGTTCTGAGTAGCGTTGGAATATGGCAGGTGCGGAAGTGCTGCCAAGGGGTAAGCGCAAAAAATTGAACAATTCTAAATTTGTGTTGACCGCCAACACTTTCTGAGGCTCCTCACCTAGAGGAATTTCCAAAACACATCTCGTAAATCAGTTTTTGAAAAACAGCAGCCTGCACCAAGCCTGTCCATTACTTCTCAGAGCTAGGCAATGGATAAGTATCGATTTTCTTTTTATTCATGGTGGATTTAAAGTCAACACAAAGGCGAAGTCTTCCAGAAGACTTTGGCATGATTACTAAAGGAGAAGCCCATTGAATAGCCTGGATAGGAGCAATAACTCCATTGTCTTGCCATTCTTTAAGTTCACTTGCAACTTTGCCTTTAAATGCATGAGGGCAGGACGTACCCGAATAAACTTAGGTTGCCATTGTCCTTCATTGTACTCCGCGGCACAATATTATTTGCTCTGCCAAGTCCTTTAGAAAATAAAGGAGGAAACTCAGCAAGCAATTGAGTAACACTGTCTTTAGGGATGAAAGCATAAACAGAAAGTACATTGTCCTGAATAGGAAGACCAGAAATATAAAATGCATAGAATATAACTCAAAAATATTTTCACAGTCTCACAAACGCAAAATTACAAATGTCACTTTTCTGGTATGAGACTGGAATGTGGCAGGCAGACTACATGTAACGAGAACTGGAAAGTTGTGTGCAACTATTTGCCAACTGTGACGAGTCCAGCTGTTCATAAGTGGCATGACTAAGCGATGTAACGAAAGTGCTAGTTTCTAACTGAAGTCACACACAGTGTCCGGCAATGACTAAGATCACAAATAGTTTGGCTGACAGCACTTGGTCGGGGTGAACATATCCTGAATATTTTTTTCAATTCAATAAAGTTTACCAACAGCCGTAGACTGTAAGATATTTTATTTTATTTTTAAAGCAACCAGTTTCGGCAATTCATTTTACCATCTTCAGGCCCCATACGCTTGTTTCGACTCAACAGACTTATCGTATAGCGCTATAAAAGTGGATATCGTGAATCCCAATTGTTGTGCAGCTGATTCATACGAAAACGTGACGCAGTTGCTGTCATGCTTTCGTATGAATCAACTGTACAACGATTGGGATTGCTTCTTTTATCGATTATCTGAAGTGTTTCTTCTGCCACCCCTGATTTCTTCCCGGTTACCTTCTTTGTACCTATATTTTTCTTTCCAACTCCTGTGATTGCCCATTTTAGAGATGTCCATTCCTCTTGAACTGTACTGCCTACTGAGCTATTCATTATTTCTGTATCTATAGCTGTAGAGAACGTCAGGAATATCTCGTCATTTTTTAGCATTTCGGCATCCCACTTCTTTGCATACTGATTCTTCCTGACTAACCTCTTACACTTCAGTCTACTCTTCATCACTACTAAATTGTGATATGACTATCTGCTCCTGGATATGCCTTACAATACAGTATATTATTTTGGAATCTCTGTGTGACTTTGATGTAATCTAACTGAAATCTTCCCGTATCATCCGGCCTTTTCCACATATACCTCCGGCTCTTATTCTTGAACAAAGTATTCACTGTTACTACCTGAAATTTATTCCAGAACTCAGTCTTTCTCCTCTATCATTCCTTTTCTATTCAGATTAAGAGAACGCCTTTCATGTTCTAGTATCGCTCCCTGAATCTTTTCCGTAACAGACTTCCAGTTGAGCGTCGCCGTTTTGAGTGGTAACGATCAATGATGATACCGTTAGACGTATGCCCATCCACTGCTGTAGCCCACGGAAGAACCGTGCCATCAAAATCTCGCAAAGTAAGAAGCCTGCCTTTAACTTCATTAAGTAGTGCACCATAATCATCGATTACAGCCTTCAGTCGATGATCTCTGCCGGATCGCGGAGTAGAACCATTAAGTCATCAGCATATGCACGAACAGTTATAGCCCCTCCGGAAAGCGTCCAACCTTTCAGCTGGGATGCTAGAATTCGAAGTAGGGGCTCCAGAGACAACACACACAAAATCATTGACAGTCGCGCTTCCTTGAGACAGTACCCGACGAATATTTATGGGGGGCGTCAGTTGGCCATTAACAACCACCGAAGGTGAAATAACCGTAAACAGATTTAAGAGCACTCGCCGTGTGTCAACAGTAAACCCAACTGCCTCCAGAATCCGAAGCATAAAGTCGTGGTTAACACGATCAAATGGCTTGTCAAAGTCTAGCAAAGGAAAGGCACAAGGAACGGACGTTGCAGCAGCAACCGAAACCACGTCACGACACTGGATTATAGGGGTAAGAATGGTACTACCAGATACGCAGCTTTAATGTATTGCGACAATCGTCTCCATTAGAGCCGACATCCTACAACTCGAATTAACTGCCTTCAGCACAGTCTTACATTCAAAATTTAATAAAAATAACTCGGCGAAAGCTATCAGGGGCAGCCGGTCCAGGGCGTTTCAGGATTAAAACAATTTTCCCACTTTGAACAAGGTCGGCATAACTCTACCCTGCAACACTTCATTCAAGAAGTCCGTTTTTTCTTCTTTTTTCGTTTCACCCTCTTTGGGGTACGCTGGATCAATCATTTCTTTGTACGTTGTTCTTTTCTTAGGGCCCAGTATTTCTTCATTCTTTCTGATCTTCTTCTCCTCTCTTCTTCCGAGATGAAGGGTTTGGACTTTTGTGTGGGTTTGTCTTGGAACCTTCATCTTTAGTAATTAATTTAGCAGTTCGATCAATAAGTGAATTTTCTGAAATCTTTAATTCCACTAGGTCTTTCTCAGTTTCTTTAAACCAGTTGGGCTTCGTTTTTCAGTTACGGAAGAAGTCAAAGATTTGTTTAGTTAATCTGTTGGAATTCATTCTGAGAAGATGACCATAAAAATTTATTCTCCTTTTTCGCATAGAATCTGAAAGTTTTTCAATTTTCTTGTAGAGAGTTTCATTTTTGTTGTATATAATCTTATTGTCTTGAAATTTTGGCCCAATGATTTTTCTTAAAATTTTTCTTTCCTTTAGCTCAAGTTTCTCCATTTGGCCTTTGAAATTCATGTTAAGTGTTTCTGCTGCATACAGTGCTTCTGGCTTAATCACTGTCTTGTAATGTGTAATTTTGGACCCCCATTAAAGGGATTTTTTGTTGTATGTATTTTTTGTTAGTTGGAAGGCCAATTCAAGTTTATAACACAGTTTATAACACTTAAAACACTTGATAATGGCACTTTGAAGCTGAAATCATGATTGTGTAAGTGTAAATGTAACACCGTATATAAACAACAGTCTAATGGCGGTACTGACTTTAAAGAGACAAGGATTTATGGTCAGATGAGTACAGGGTAATATCAACAGCAACAGAGAATGGCATAACGGGAGAAGGATTTGTTGCGAATAGGAAGGTAGAACTGAGAATGAGTTACTGCGAACAGTTCAGAGATAGGGTTGTCTTCATCAGAATCGGTAGCAAACCAACACCAACAACGATAGTTCGGGTATACGTGCCGACATCGCAAGCCGGACACAGAGACAGAGAAAGTATATAGAACCGGTAATTCAGACGCAAAGGGAATGAAAATCTAATAGCCATGGTGGACTGGAATGAGATTGTATGGGATGGTGTAGGATTAAGAGAGATTATGGGCTTGCAACTAGAATGAGAAAGGAAGAACAGTAATTGAGTTCTGGAATAAGTTTCAGCTAGTAATAGCAAGTACTGTGTTCAAGAATCACAAGAAGCGGAGGTACACTTGGAAAAGGCTGGGTGATATGGGAAGATTTCAGTTAGATTGCATGATGATCAGACAGAGATTCCGAAACCAGATACTGGAGTGTATGGCGTGCCCACGAGCGGATTATAGACATAGATCACAATTTAGTAGTGATTAGAGTAGGCTGGAGTTTAAGAGATTAGTCAGGAGGAATTAATGTGCAAGGAAGTGGGATGAGGAAGTACTAAGGAAAGAAGAGACACGTTCGAAGTTCTCTGAGGCTATAAATACTGCAATAAGGAATAGCTCAGTAGGCAGTTCAGTTGAAGAGGAATGGACGTCTCTAAAAAGAGAAATCATAGAAGATGGAAAGAAAACATAGATACAAAGAAGGGGACTACGAAGAAACCATGTGTTTAGATTAGATTAGATTTACTTTCATTCCAATTGATCCGTAGTGAGGAGGTCCTCCAGGATGTGGAACATGTCAGAAAAACAACAATACATGACAAATATTTAAACTAAAACAAATAAGCTAATGTACCATTCCACAGGCCCAAGTGGAATGATCGTCATTTTTTAATGAACACTAAGAGTCATTTTACAAATACTATTGCACTGAATTTAAAATAAAAAAGTTTTATATTTATTTATAAGGTAAGAAACATGTAATACAACTACTGTAATACTTATTTACAATGAACACATTACTGCACTGAAATGGTGCAGAAGTTAGATTATACTTACACACACACACACACACACACACACACACACACACATTTTCAGTGAACACATTACTGCACTGAAATTGTGCAGAAGTTATGTTGTACTTATATACAAATCAGTTGGTTTTCCTCAGAAATTCATCAATGGAGTAGAAGGAGTTGGCCACCAATAAATCCTTTAGGCTTCTCTTAAACTGAATTTCATTGGTTGTTAAGCTTTTTATGGCTGCTGGCAAGTTATTGAAAATGTGTGTTCCTGAATAATGCACACCTTTTTGTACAAGACTAAGTGACTTTAAATCCTTGTGAAGATTATTCTTATTTCTAGTATTGATTCCATGAATTGAGCTGTTGGTTTGAAAAAGTGATATATTTTTAATGACAAATTTCATTAAGGAATAAATATATTGGGAAGCTGTAGTTAGTATCCCTAGTTCCCTAAACAGGCTTCTGCAGGATGTTCTTGAGTTCACACCACATATAATTCTTACTGCACGTTTTTGTGCCCGGAAAACTTTAGCTTGGCTTGATGAATTACCCCAGAAAATAATCCCATATGACATTATGGAATGAAAGTAAGCATAGTATGCCAGCTTTTTCATTTTTATATCCCCTATGTCTGACAAAATTCGCATTGCAAACAGAGATTTGTTAAGACGCTTCAGCAGTTCTGTGGTGTGCTCCTCCCAGTTGAATTTATTATCAAGCTGTAATCCCAAGAATTTAACACCGTGTAATAGAAGGAATACTTCAGCTGATCGATAAAAGAAGGAAGTACAAAAATGTTCAGGGAAATTCAGGAATACTGAAATACAAGTCACTTAGGAATGAAGTACGAGTAAATAGGAAGTCCGGGGATGCTAAGACGAAATGGCTACATGAAACGTGAAGAAATCGAAAAAGAAACGATTGTCGTAAGAACTGATTTAGGATATAGAAAAGTCAAAACGATCTTCGGTGAAATTAAAAGAAAGGGTGATAACATTAAGATGAAATGGGAATTCCACTGTTAAATGCAGAGGAGAGAGCGGGTAAGAGGAAAGAGTATATTGAAGGCCCCTGTTAGGAGGAAGATTTTTTGTGATGTGATAGAAGAAGAAACAGGAGTAGATGTAGAAGAGATAGGGGCTCCAGTACTAGAATCAGAATTTAAAGGAGCTTTGGAAGACTTAAGATTGAATAAGGGAAAAGGGATGGATGACATTCCATCAGAACTTCTAAAATCAATGGTGGAAGTGGTAACAAAACAGCTATACACGTTGGTGTGCAGAAGTTGTAAGCCTGGTGATATACCATCTCACTTTCGGAAAAATATCATCCACCCCATTCCGAAGAATACAAGAGCTGACAAGTATGAAAATGATCGCACAATCAGTTTAACAGCTGATGCAGCCAAGTTGCCGACAAGAATAACATACGAAACAATGGAAAAAGAAATTGAGGCTGTTAGATGACGATTAGTTTGGTTTTAGGTTCAAATTACTCTGAGCACTATGCGACTTAACTGCTGAGGTCATCAGTCCCCTAGAACTTAGAACTACTTAAACCGAACTAACCTAAGGACATCACACACATCCATGCCCGAGGCAGCATTCGAACCTGCGAGTATAGCGGTCGCGCGGTTCCAGACTGTAGCGCCTAGAACCGCTCGGCCACTTCGGCCGGCTTGGTTTTAGGAAAGGTAAAGGCACCATCGAGGCAATTCTGACGTTGCGGTTGATAACGGAAGCAAGACTAAATAAAAATCAAGACACCTTCACAGGGTTTGACGACCTGGAAAAAGCGTTCGACAATGTCAAATAGTGTGCAAGATGTTCGAAATTCTGAGGGAAACAGGGGTGAGCTACAAGGATAGATGGGTAATATACAACATGTACAAGAGCCAAGGAGGAATAATAAGAACTGATGCATAAGAACGAAGTGCTCGGTTTAAAAGGAATGTAAGACAGAGATGTAGTCTTTCGCCCCTCCTGTTCAATCTATATATCGAAGAAGCAATGATGGAAATGAAAAAGGTTAAAAACTAGTATTAAAATTGAAAGTGAAAGGATATCAATGATACGATTCATTGATGATAAAGGAATGAAAGGTTCAAGAGTAGAATCAAAAGTCAAGTTGAAAGGGTATCAATGATACGATTCATTGATGATATTGCCGCCGCTGTGTAAGTGAAGAAATATTACAGAATCTGATGAATGGAATGAACAGATTAATTAGGGCAGAATTTGGATTGTGAGTAAATCTAAGAAAAACGAAAGTAATGAGAAGGAGCAGAAATGAGAACAGCAAGAAACGTAACTTCAGGATTGATGATCAATTATATAGATGAAGGAATTCTTCTACTTTGGGAGCAAAATAACCAATGACAGGCAGCGCAAGGAGAATTCAAAAGCAGAGTAGTACTGCAAAAAAGGCATTTCCGGCCAAGAAAAGTCTACTAGTATCAAACGTAGTCGTTAATTTGAGGAAGAAATTTCTGAGAATGTATGTTTGGAACACGGCATTGTGTGGTAATGAAACATGGACTGTGGGAAAACCGGAAAAGAAGAGAATGGAAACATTTGAGATGTGGTGCTACAGACGAATGTTTAAAATTAGATGGGCTGATAAGGTAAGAATCGGAGAGGAAAGGAATATATGGAAGACACTGACAAGAAGAAGGGACAGGATGATATGACATCTGTTAAGACGTCAGGGTGGACTTCCATGGTACTGGAGGGATCTGTAGAGCGTAAAAACTGTAGAGGAGGACAGAGACTGGAATACATCCAGCGAATAATTGAGGACGTAGGCTGCAAGTGCTACTGTGAAACGAAAGATTGCACAGGAGAGGAATTCGTGTCAGACCGCATCAAACCAGTCAGAAGACTGATGACTAAAAAGAAGTGAACCATAATGATGATTATACCCGAACGTACGTACAGCTCTTCGTCCAAAGCACATCGACGGCCACGAATGTCTTTCTTGAGATCCCCAAAAATATGGAAATCGCACTGGGAGAGGTCGGTACCGTATAGAAGACGTGTATGGGTTTCCCAGTGAAACTTTTGCAGCGTAGTCGACTACCTGCTAATAATATACCCGCCCACATGTTGCCGAGGTTGTGTCAACTACACTATAGAAGTTTCGATGGTAGCCTTTACATATTCTCCACGCAGCCCCCATCTCCCCCCCCCCCCCCCCCATGCGATTTCCATATTTTTAGAGCCCTGAAGAAAGACGTTTGTGACCGTCGAGTTTCTTCGGACGAAGAGGTGCACAACTGGCTGCAATCGTGGTTCCGTAGGCAACTGTGAACATTTTTTCATTGAGGCATTGACCCTCTTGTTTCACATTTGAATAAATGTATTAACAGTTATGGCGACTAATTTTGAAATAACAAACAGTTCACTTATTTTTTTCCATCTGTCTCATTTTCATCTGCCTGCCACTTATACACCGTGCAACGCAATTAAAGGATCGCTTTTTAAAAACCCCGTAATTGTCTCTCACTGCGACGTGGAAGTTTGAAATTCCACTCAAAGATGCCTACAAGCTTCCTCTGTAACGATAGAAAAGAGTGACGGCCTGCGACGTCACCCTCTGGATCGACGACACATAAGAGGAAAAGTCCAGAGCTCAGATATTCATATGACCTATAAAATTGTTAATGATATCATATTGGCACCAAATTTCACCACAATTCTACCCAACGCCACCATGGATCTGTCACATGATGGGAAGATTATCACACGTCTTATTACACTCCTTTCGACGCCTCTGCAGTGGAGGTCAGAACTGTAACACTCAGCGTTGAGATCACACGGTTTTCATGTGAGTGGCCAAGGGAAACATTTCACATATACCACCGCTCAGAATCGACACAAAAATACCCAGGGAGTGGCATAAAGGGCGCCAATGAAACGACCCCTTTGCTTGGAGCATTGATTTCCATACATTTCGCTGTCGAAAACAAGAGTTCGCATTGCAGTGAGCAACAGGACGACATTTCTGACAACCTTTGCCACTTCTGGCAACGGCCTTGCCGCAGTGGTACACCTGTTCCCGTCAGATCACCGAAGTTACGCGCTGTCGGGCGTGGCCGGCACTTGGATGGGTGACCATCCGGGTCGCCATGTGCTGTTGCCATTTTTCGGGGTGCACTCAGCCTCGTGATTCCAACTGAGGAGATACTCGACCGAATAGTAGCGGCTCCGGTCAAAGAAAACCATCGTAACTACCGGGAGAGCGGTGTGCTGACCACACGCCCCTCCTATCCGCATCCTCAACTGAGGATGACACGGCGGTCGAACGGTCCCGATGGGCCATTTGTGTCCTGATGACGGAGTTCTTAGTGCTTTTGCCACTTCTACAATCCCAGAAGTTTCAACCCTTCGGTAGGACATTGGGAGTCTGTATTTCCACTGAACATAATCGCGCATCTTTGGAGTGAAAGTTGGAACCACAAGGGGCTGTTCTGAACCTTTCGACGAAATCTGCATGTGAACCAGAGCAGCAAAGTGTGCTTATGCATTTACGCTCTCCTGGTTCACGTCCTACTGTGATGTTGTAAGAGGGGGAGCGGGGGGGGGGGGGGGGGGCAGCAGTCTTGTTGGAGGTTGGAGGGATCGTTTGCCATGTTATTCACAGATGTGTCAATGTCGCATTCCACTGTGATCACGCCACGTAGAGCGTGAAACAGGAGGTCTGAAAATGCATAAACACTGTTTTCAACTTTCATCGAATGGGTTTCAACGGTCCCTAGTTGTTCCAGCCTATACACCAAAGCTAAAATTTGGCTCCCACTGCACTGCAGAGTGGTGTGATTATGTTCAGTGGGGATGTAGCCCCACAATGTCCTCACAGAAGTGTTGAAACGTCGGGGAGAGTCAGCAGTGTCGAAGATTGTCAAGAACGTCCTCCTGTTGCTCATCGCAATAGCAAATGTCGTTTTCGACCGTAAGATGTGTGGGAGTCAACGGCTCAAAGCGAGAGATATGACTTCCTTGTTATGCCAACCCCTGAGACTTTTTCGTGCCAATTCTGAGTGGCGGTATGTCTGAAATGTTTTCTTCGGCCAGCCCTAAAAAATCGGCTTAATTTCGAAGCTTAGTGTCGCGGTTTTAGCGGTTTTAACCTCTATCACAGAGGCGTCAAAAGAAGGGATTAAGTGTGAGAAAGAGGGGCTGTGATGACCTGCCCGTTTTGTAAGAGGTCCACGGTAGCGCTGGGCAGAATTGTGGTGAAATGAACTTCTGAGCTCCGACCTTATTTTCCCGTGTGTCGACACCTTGCTGTTCGAAGCGATGTCGAGCTCGACGCTGATGTCGGAGTGCGTCACACTTTTGCACCGTTAAGCCGTCGGCACAGGGGACGAGTTAGCTAACGTTGACGTGGCGCTCTACCTGTTTCGTGACGTCACTTCCTGGTATTTTGTATTGAGAAGTTTAACGAAATCGGTCGTAATGAATGGGATTGATTTGAAATTTCGTTAAAGAAGAATAATAAAATTTATCTGTTGTTTTTAAGTTAATTTTCTTTCGTGCGAACTTTGTTGTAGAACCACTCTCTTATTTTCGTGTGGTAATAAAAATTTTTTACTTACTTAATTATTACGTACATTTAAAGAAAAAATAATATTTACGTGAACTCATATGAACTGGTTAAGAATATTAGGTTGAGAATTGGGTCCTTTAAATCATTCGGCCTTGGCATACACTTTCCTGATGCAGTGGATTTTTTGTTAAATATTTTTACTGAATTTTATCCCGGCACTAGCCATAGAACACAAGATTACCTCTATTAGCAGAAAATGTTTTAATTATTGCCAAGCCGACATTTATCACTGATCAAACCTACTTCATTACACATTTAAGATATTTTGAAAGAACCAAACTGTTTAAATTTCAATGTTAACTAACATTAGCTATCCGCCTACGAATGCACAAATGTATAATTAATTCAAATTTTATCAGCCACAGGATCACTGAAAAAGAAGAACAATTTCTTAATTCACCATTGATTTTTATGCATCTGTTCCCGATTTACGGGTCTGCTATTGTTGGTCGCGGCACAGCCCAGCAACACCGCTAAAAAATGCTGAAAAATTCTTAAAGAAATTTTATAGATGACGTGGGCAAGCTAATTTACATAAATAATTCACACTTTTGATAAACTCTAATATATTTAGATCAAACAACAATACAACTCACATTAATTCGTAACGCATCGTCTAATGGCGGCTAAGTCCAGACAGAGACAAAAGAAGTCTACCCATTCGTAAAAAACTCTTTCACAGTGTCCTACCGCAATGACTTCTGAACAGAGAAGACCAAAGAATACATAATGCATTGTGCTTAAATAGTATTGCTGACTATTAACATTTCTTTGCAAATTGACGATATTATTCTCTTCTGGCAACATATCTCTGCTATCGCAAATACTGACACATTTTACAATCACATAATAAATACAGAAAAAATTCCTATCCTAAATACAGACAAATATTACAACAAAAAATATAAGGAGAATAACAAATGTCTTTTACACCACATTCAGTAATATTTTTGTTCAATAATTACGATATATACAACTTGCCCAGAGCGGCGTATATGGTACAAATAAACTCTTTTTTTTTTTTTTAATAATGTGAGTTTGCCAGGGAACGTTACAGAAGCCATTTCATTAGATAATGGAAGATGCGCGATACGTCGGCGACGTGTCACGTAAAGCACAAGCAGTAGGAAGCAAGAACGCTCCGTACGTCACATTAGAAAGCTCCAGGTCCTCAGAAAGCAAGAAGCCATATTGTAGTTATCTTGTTCAGCAGACGCCCATATTCTGTGGGTTTTGTGTTATACCTTATCGACCACGAATATATGCTGTTTCTAAGGACCAGCACATTCATTGTATCGAGAACGAATGGTTATTGGTACGATTTGTTGCAATGAAACTACGGGAAACGTCATATTGGTGCTTAAAGAAATTTTCGTATTTATTGTTCTTTTAAGGCAACGGCACATTAAAGATTCTTGCTGGAATTTTTTATAGTTAAAGGTAAATTAGCAATATATCAGCTATTAAATCCCATAAAAGACTATGAGATAAAATCCAAAGTTTCTTACGACGAACCAACAACCTAGAATAGTGTGTAGAGGTACCATGTTACAATGAACAGATTATAGGCGGGTATATGGCCTCAAGTCCTACTGCATGTATTTTTTTTTCTTCATCTTCATGTTTTCCGGAAGATTGTGGGACTCTGTTACACAATTAATAGACATAATTTCTGTAGTAATTAGTATTATGCAAATGCAAGTGCGTTCTCTGTCAGGAGCGAATTTGTCCGATTTGGTGAACTCCTGTAAGCTGATATCCTCACTGACCTGGACATGTATCTTTCATTTTTGTCTTATAACATGTTCACAAATATTTAAGTTTCCACTTATCAATACCACAGACAGAACGACACGACTGGTATATGGACAAGGGAGGAGCTAATGCAGGAATTTTAAGCTCGTCCGTATTAGTGAAGAAACTGTACTTTTTGCTAGCCAAAAAAGCCAACTCCGATGGGGAGTGGTCAGAGCGCAAAATCACTTAACTAGCTCGTCCCCTGTGCCCACAGTGCCATGTCTCGTGACGTCGGAGATACCGTCTGCGGGCACGCCAGCATCAGCTGCCTCGTTCCATGTGCCGATAGTTTTACAGATGAAATTGTAGAAACCTTTGAGCAAAATTTCAAACTTCTGCGTGTAATTGGGAGACAATTACAGTATTTCCAAAAAGAGACCCTTTAATTGTGTTGCGATGGAAGAAGAAATAGCTCCGAGATTAAACGCCAGTTAGTGTGGGTACCCTTGCAACCAGTCAATATTCGTTACATGTTCTGGATTTCTTCAACCCACCAGGTTAGCCGAGAGCGCTAATGCGCTTCTTCCTGGACTCGGGTAGGCGCACCGGCCCCGGATCGAATCCGCCCGGCGGATTACCGACGTCGGCCGGTGTGTCGGCCAGCTTGGATGTGGTTTTTAAGCGGTTTTCCACATCCCGCTAGGTGAATACCAGGCTGGTCCCCACGTTCCGCCTCAGTTACACGACTTGCAGACATCTGACTACATTCGCACTATTCCATGGATTACACTAGACGCAGAGAGCTGGGGTACACTGATTGTGTCCCAGGGAGGTACAGGGTGGCAGCAGGAAGGGCATCCGGCCACCTCTTATAACTAACCTTGCCAAATCCGTTTCTAACCGTACCGACCCTGCGGGACAAGGCACCAGCGAAAGAAAGAAAGTTCTGGGTTTCTTCAAGCTGATACCAAAGTGATATACATTAATCTCTTTGACGGGACAATCTGCGAGTTCCGTCTGCCGAGATCGGATGGAGGTTTGCTTCTCAAGTCTGCCTTTCAGTGGGAGCGCTCTTGGTAAGTGTATCACTTAGCATTTGAACAGAGTAGTTTTTCGTAGGAAATCCCGAGCACTCTCGGCGCGGGTTAAGGATGTGGTTGGCTAACGTAATAAATCATCGAAAACAAACTGTAGGCAGAAATTCCTTTTGCTCTGATATAAGATTGCCTGTCAGCTAGTGCTTCTGTACGGTGCGCAAGTGTGTGCGTGGCGTTTGCGCAGGGTGACGAAGGAGCAGCTGACGATGTTCCTGTGCCCGGGCAGCCGGCGGCGGCTGCGGCGGCGCAGCGAGCGCGCTCTGGAGGCGGTGGTGGCCCAGCAGCAGCGCGCGCTGCCGCGCCGCCCACAGTCGCTGCCCCTCGAGCTGCCCCTGCCTCCGCTGGGGCCCGCGCTGCCCCCGTCCGCCGACGAGTCGCCCGTGGCTTGCGCGGCCGCAGCCGCCGCCGCCGACGCAGACAGCGACACCGTGGCGGCCGCCTGATGCCAGCTCTCCGACCCGCTCATCCAGTAATGGGCGAGGTCGGCCGGCTGCTCGCCGACGGCAGCCTTCCAGGGCATTGGGCGCTCCCTGCTTTGCGTCACGCCCACTGCTAAACTGAAAAGCCCGCTGGGGTATTGAGGAAAAGGAAACACTACTAGGACCTTCTTTTGCTGAACAGGAACCACTTTGGTCTCGAAATCGTACCGTCTTGCGTATTGCCACGAAAAATGTCCAATTTCATTCTTGCCGCCCGCTGAAGGCTGGGTCCCACTAGGTCACCAAGTTAGTGGAGTGGCGAGTGATTATAGGTGCTCTGATTCAAAACAGTTGGCACGACCGCTGGTGGATCGTACTACTCCAGCCAGCAGTACACCAATCGAAGCCTTGCATTGTCAGCTCCCCGTGTGCTGCCACATCTGCTGTGCAAAGCAGTCTGCCTGCCAGTTCTCGAGAGGGACACCCTTCCAGGACGCGAAAATTTCTTCTATCGCACTCCAGTTCTTTTCTACGCCGGCCGCTGTGGCCGAGCGATTCTAGGCGCTTCAGTCCGGAACCGCGCTGCTGCTACAGTCGCAGGTTCGAATCCTGCCTCGGGCCTGGATGTGTGTGATGTCCTTTGGTTAGTGAGGTTTCAGTAGTTCTAGGTCTAGGGGACTGATGACCTTAGATATTAAGCCCCATACTGCTTAGAGTCATTTGAAGCTAATTCTACATATGATCATATTTCTGACGTGTTCAGAGACACTGTAGAGTTATGTACTTTGTGAATTGCGAAATTAGTACGAGATTTTTGTATAAGATAGAGAGTTCAAACTTCGTTCTTGTTACAAGCTATATACTGAAAAAATTTGCAACAACAAAAAAATGCCATTTTCCTAAGGCTGCACGTAGCAAATGTAAGGAAATACGTAATTTGGTAAGTTCCACTACAGAGATAGATATTTTTGCAATCGAAAAAAAAAGAACAACATAACTCTGGCCATAAGTAAAATCAAGAACAGATTTTTCAGTTACCTGGACACACTACAGGCGTGTGTACCTTATTTACATTTCAGGCTTTTCATATGGTTTTTGTAGGAGATAAAGACTTCAGTTCTACTTTCTCTCGCGGGAGAGTCTAGGGCGCTACGGTGGTTACTTACAGACAATGTATTGGCGATACCGCCACAAATTGTGACCTTCAACGTCAACTGCCAAGTAGTTAAAGTCAAACTACAGTAGTTCAATGGGGAGGGGCGTGGAGTGGGACGGTTCGCCTTCTCGTATGATACCGTTAGTGGTCAACTTTCGACTACCTCGGTAATTTTGGAAATTTGCGGTAAGGTTCTATAGGACCAAACTGCTGAGGTCATCGGTCTCTACGCTTACACACTAATTAAACTTACTTAGGGTAACTTACGCTGAGGACAACACACAATCCCATGCCCGAGGCAGGACTAGAACCTCCGGCGGGGACTGTCTTGGCGTGTGCTCTGTAGCAGAGTTCTTCCTGGAAAGAGGTTAAACGTATGAAGGAGAGAAGATGGTTACGAAACTGACTTGGTCGAGGAGATTTGCTTGGAGTGTACAATGAGACTTTTTCATACCTCATCACATCTCATAACCACTCCTTTCGTATGTAATTTGTGTCACACGTGACGGTTGTATCATCACATGTAGCCGACACGTGATGCTCAGATGACTGGAGACTGAGCGACAGAAAAACGAACTGCTAAACTTTAATAAACGGAGTTCACACCTCTTCTCTTGGTTTGGGGCGAAGTTGCTTGATCGGCTACTATCCAACTTCCTAGACCGTGGTCAGTAACCTGAATCACTCGCCACTCGACGAAATTACTGTTCCAAAGGGAAGCGGCCTCAAGAGTTCAGCTGCACTACTCTGATGTACTTTCGCCATATGTGCTGTCGGGTGCAGCAAATATATGCTCAAATCATTCGATTACCTATGTTCTCTGATAAAGCTGTGGAGTTTCTGAGAAGCTCCTCACTCTTTAAGAATCGATAAGCTAATTCCGTAAGGGAGATTTGTTAATAGATAGGATTAGTTTCCTTTTGGCTGAGGGGCAATAGTGACGAATCCTCCTGATAGGTGCCGCTGCTAATCACTGTTCTGAATCAGTTGAACAACGGTCATCTGTGCAGCAGTGTCAAGTTGACGCTTGTTTCCAAGACACTGTTTCACATGTTCTATTAGTGTCCATCACCCTTTCTATTATATCTACGCTAAGGAAATGAAACTGCCAACATTGCTGACGAACTAATTGTCATTACATATTATTGAGCCAATTTATTTCGACCTCGAGTTTTTATAATTTACGTGTATCCTGTGGAAACCACCTTTAGTGGTCAAGTTAAAACTAAAGGAAATTGAGCTCACACTCAGGCTTTCCAGCAATTGTTCTTCCCACGAACCATTTGTGACTGGAATGGGAGCAGGGGGAACTGACAATAGTACCGAAAGTATCCTTCGCCACACATGGTAAGGTGGCTTTCCGAGTATAGATGTAGATGTACTATATGTAGGAATTGTGTTTTCTGGATTTTCACTGACCACTGACTACCTAAAACCACATGACGCCCTTATTTATCATTATAGGCACGTGTAGAACCTTCTCGATTCCTAACACAAGCATACTGTTGCCGTAACTGTCTTCTCACAATGATCAACTAAGAGGTTGGAATTTACCCCATCCGAACTATTCCCTCCTTCAAAATCTGATTCGACTGTCATCATCCGCCAAACTGACTCATCACCTCACCCTAACAATTCCCTACATCTTATCCCCACCATGCAATATACTATCTGTTTCGTCACAACTGTCTTCCAAAATACCCGTTCCTTCCAGCGCCATCCTGTTGTTCATCAAATCACACTGGTTGTTCATTCAATATTTCACCTAAAGGTCACCGCCCCATATTCCCAGACGTACTCACATTTCATATTATACCGTATAGATAATCTTGTCTCATTTCAAGCCTGCCATGTGTATCTTATCGGATCTTTCATCATGTTCCATTACCCTAACCTTACAACTCCTCTTCTCCAACTTCCTATGTTAGTCGACGCCCAACTTCTCCCCTCCCCTGTGTACATTTGCTATCCATGTCTCACTTCCTCTACTTTTTGATCCCATCGCAAAAACCGTATCTCTCTGGAGCTGTTTACTGTGCCTCTAAACATATCGACCCGACCTACAGAAGGACGATCATCATCATCATCATCAATTGTCTTGTACAATATAGCCATCGACACATATAAATCATCTGTTTTGAGTTGTATCATCTATATGTTTCTCATCCAATTTTTTTGACTCGTAGTACACTCTAAGACACAAAACGATGCACCACGAAGGAATTATCCGAATGCGACGGAAATTGGTAAATGTGATGTATATATACAGACAAACAGATGCTTACAATTTTAGAAAAAATTAGATGATTTGTTCAAAAGAAAGAGCTTCACAAATCGAGGAAGTCAATAACCTGTTCATCCAGCTTTGGCCTTATACAAGCGTTTATTCGGATAGCTACTGATTTATAGAGTTGCTGGGTGTCCTCCTGAGGGATATTGTGTCAAAATTCTGTCCAATAGGAGCATTAAATTGTTAAACCCCGAGGTAATGGAGGGTCCTCTCATAATCCTTCAAATGTTCTAAGCTGGGGGGGAGCATTGGCTACCATTCTGGCCAAGGTAGGGTTTGACAGACATGAAAACAACCAGTAGAAACTTTCACCTTGCTGAAATATAAGCCCAGGATGGCTTGCCATGAAGGGCAACAAAACGGGGCGTAGGATATCGTCGGCGAACGTCTGTACTGTAAGGATGCCGCGAATGACAACCAAAGGGGTCCTGCTATGAAAAGATTGGTACCCCGGATCATCACTCCAGGTAGTCGGGCTGTATGGTGGGCGGCAGTATAGCTGGTATCCCACCTCAGTCCACAGCGTCTCCGGATACGTCTTCGGCCTGGAATGTCACTGACTGGAGTAGAGTTCAGTGATGAATCCCGCTTGGAACTGAGCTCCGAAGACCAGCGAAGACGTGTCTGGAACCGACCCGGACAGCCAGGGGATACCAACCAGGATAGCGTCCACCATAAGACACAACAGCTAGGAGAGATTGTCTGAGGTGCCATTTATTTTCCTAGAGGACCTCTTTGGTTGTCACCCACCGCGCCCTTACACTACAGTAGTACAGCGACGATATTCCACACCCCGTTATGAAGGATTATATTTCAGCAAGATAACGGCTGCTCGCACAGCGGTGAGAATTTCTACTGGTTGTCTTTGTTCTTGCCAAGCCGTACCTTGGCCGGCAAGGTCGCCAGATATCTTCCCAATTGATAACATATGGGGCATTATGGGCAGCTCGGTATCTTGGCAGTCTAACGCGCCAATATGGTACGATACCCCTCAGGAGGACATCCAACAACTCTGTCAATCAGAGTCAAGCTGAATAACTGATTGCATAAGGGCCAGAGATGGGACCAATGTATTATTTACTTGCTCAATTGGTGAAGCTCTTTCTCTTCAATAAGTCAACCATTTTTTCTGAAATTGTAATCATTTGTTTGTCTGTACCATGTACATCACGTTTCCCGGTTTCCACCCCTAATTCCTTCGTGGTGCCTCGTTTTTTTTCTGAGTGTAATTTAACACGCTGTACAGCTCGAGAGTAGCTACTTTTTGCTTACGGTGTGTCTTCCTTTCAGAAAATGAAATGACAATAAAGAAAAAAGACTTGCTGTGTGGCAGAGGGTACCTCCGGTACCTTTGTAATTTCCCCCCATTCCCTGTTCTATTCATGAATGGTGCACGGGGTGAATGACTGGTAGTAAGTTCTCATATGAATTATAATTTCTGTAGTTTCATTATTGCTTGAAACGTACGCTTTGGTGTCCTAACACTGTTCAAGATTTCATCCAAATTAGTCAACTTTTAGGATGAACAATTTACTACAGATGTGCTATCGCCATACAGTGGATGCAAAAATGGCGGAACACGTGCACATTATCGAGAGAACCGAGATTCATAAATCTCTCGAATGGTAGAGGAAGCAAACATAGACCTATGTGGACTCAAATAACTTCTGCTTTAAAGGCAACTACCAAAAAGCGAATATATGTAGTAAGTACATAAATTTGTAACATAAGTCAAGATTCTTTTGTTTCAGACTTCGTGCACTACATTTACTTGTGATGTACAAGGACAAGACTGTATAAGGCTAATTATCGACTGCCTCTGAACTGATTGATTCGGATTAAAACTCAAGCGTTAGGACACAATTGAGGTTCGACAATCAGTCATGTATTTTAATAGTTTCTTAGTAACGCGAGTGGCCTCGTTTCCGTGTTAACAATGCTTTTCATCCTGAAAATCCCTGCCTTTTAGATTCTTTCTCATTCGACATAAAATATCGCTGGGAGCTGAATCCAGTGAGGAGGCCGTGTGCAAAACCGCTGTCATTTTGTTTTCGACCATTATTGTCAGACTTTCTCGAGGTGCAGGATCAAACCCGTTGATCACTAAACTACAAGCCGTATTTTTTTTGCCCCAAAGTGCCCCAAGCAATCGTTTTATCCCTGAAGATGGTAATACCAGAGTATTTTGGAGAACAAATTCGTGTTGCATTTATATCTTCATATCGAAAGGCACTAACAGTAGGTTCACACTTATTCTGATTTCTTAAGTGACAAAGCAGTCTTCCATGGGCTCGATTTTCCTTTCATGTAGCACCAATTCTACTCGCCTATGATTTTCGTCGACGTTTGTTTCATGTCCATAGCTGTAAAATCACAGACCACGTGGAACAATGTTTACGAAACAGGCAATCGGATGTAACTGCCTCTACCGAAAGGATGTTAGTTGCTCAAGTGTTTGTAGGCTGCCTATGGTGGAAGTTCCAGGCAGTATTACCCGTCACTGCCATCACTTTGCTCGTAAAAAAGGAATTCTGGTTACTTTTGGACCCAGTTTCGTACATTCTTTCCCAACTCCAATCTGCTTTGCTCCAGTATGCGCCTTCGATTCGTTCAGAAAAAAAAATGGACATCACGTCTACATGATGCCATATTACCGACCAGCACTGTAACTCTCCTCCTCGTGAACCTGGAAAACTCGATAGTGTGGCAATACATGGGAATCGCTGCATATTTTTAACTAAACTGTCATAATTTAAATGATAAGCTAGCCCATGTGAAAGAGAGACAGTTTTATGTTCTTTAAAGAGACATCACGAACGCCACCTGCCTCTCAAAACTACCATCGCATCTTGTAAAGTTAAAAAAGGGAAATTATAGTTGAAGTTAGAACTAAACAGGAACTAGAAGACATATCCTGTTTACGAGCTCTGCTTGCAAAACATGAACTTTTTGCAGCGCCGTTTTCGGCAGCTAGACGTGTTGCGGCTAAAAATGTGCGGTTTGATTCCTGTTGTCCAATAACATAGCCTCTGAAATAGTGGCTGTACCAACCACGCTCTCTGATGCTGTAAAAACACCGAAGATATTTGTTTCCATTTGTCCACTGGCAACACTATGGAACTATCATAAACTTCTGTGTTTTTCACCAAATTCAGTCTACTGTATAAAGATTAAGTAGTCTGCAGTCCGTTCAAATCAGGCTAGTACCACAATCCGCTTTATGTTACAATCAACTATTACCGTAATTCGACTCGTAGTTACTCTCGAAAATTTGTTAATGTGATACACTTCTCTTATAGGGAGTATTTACATTTCTCAGCAAGCAGTAACTATTATATCGTGATAAATTAGAAGCATATTCATATCTGAAAAGTGATAATTTTGCATCATTACCGACTCCATGTACTAGTAAATCGATCATAAAACAATCCCCCGCGAAGTCAAACTAGGAAAAAGCAAACAGTTGAACATTCTTACAAAGGTAGTGTTCATTAAACATTCTGAATCTTAATTATTTTGCGGATATGCAATTATTTTTGGAGTTTCAGTTTCAGATTTTTTCTTGCAGAAAGAAACTGTCTAGCCAAAATGAGGGTGAATGAAGCTCAGCAGCTACTGCCTTTGCAGGTATTTGTGAAAACAATCACAAAATTACTTGCAGTGCGCTCAGTGGCTCTGTAGAGTTCAGCCGTTTACTAGGTTCCATAATGATATGGCGTTCATAAAAAAAATTATACTATCTTCTGTCTCAAAAATCAACTATAACCTTACACAGCAAACTATTTTATGTGTAATTAATTAAGGAATGAAGAGAAAAAAATAGTTTAGTGCAAGATGCATCGAACATATCGACGGTGCAGTGCTAAAGGTGTCAATTATCTGCCTGTTTATTTTGCTAATTGGGCACTAGCTCTTATCACATAATTAGAACTTTATTCATAATCTTCAGAACTGTGCATAAACTCTCCATGGAGCTGTTACCGTGCAACGAAGTGAACGGTAGCCTATTTTGCGTATCATAGTTATAGTAAGTACGGTTACAACATCCATCGGCGGTCGAAATTGCTACAGTTCTTCATAGTCAGACATTTCCTGTAAGAAGCGCACAAATCAAAGCTATAAGCTTTAGAACAGTGGTTTAAAGGGGTACTTCAATATCGCAGAATCGTTAATTCTAAACAGTTAGAGTCGGAACTGCTGTCGAAGAATCATTTTCTCTTGTCTAGACGTTCCTCTCTACGCACAACAGTTTATAAGATTCTAGAATTTTTTTGAAAGTAAAATATAAAGTACGATTAGCTTCGTTCTTAGTCATTCAGTGGTCATGAGATAACCTGATCATTTTTTAAAGTCGACATCAATAACGTACTAGTCATATAAAAAGTAGAAGTTATTAAGTGGCTTACGTAATTTAGTTTTTACAGTAACGCTCAAGTTGTTGAATCACTTAGTGGCGGCAGTCTTTCTCAGATGGTTGTAAACAATAAAAAATGCAGTAATTCTTCTTACAGAAATAATCAATTACATCAAACTGAGACAAGAATTTAGAAAAAAGTTTGAATGTTTTTCTTTTCCATAGCAAAGCTCACAAGATAAGAAGCTGCAGCAGCTATGGATGTTCTTGTGTTTGTGGAGATTGCGAAGGCTGGCTTCAGACTGCAGACTGCCATTCTGGATTATTTACATGTTGACAGGTACTGTGGAAATTCCCTGAAATGTACAGACCAAGTCCAAATCTGAGGAACAAAGGCACAAAACTTTTAGTTCGAGTGATCCATGGAAAATAAGGAACCTGGCGAATATATATACCCGTCCTATTCTTTCACATTACTTTTCACAAATTATTCAACAAAGTTTATTACAGAAACCTTAAAATTTGTGAAAAGTCCCTTAACTTTGCCTTCAGATGTGCAGTCTGTGGAGAGGCAGAAGGAACGTAACATCCTTCGTTGAACAAAAAATACCGACAACACTTCCTACAAAATAGTTTACCACTTGAAAACTACGTAAAAGTTCGATAAGGGCCCAAGGTACAAAACATAATTTTGTTGTTCAGTGCTGCTTTGTTGTTACCTAGGAATGACAACATAATTTGCTGTCTATGTCATGTATGTAGCAGTAATAATCGATGGTGTATCAGTAGTTTATCTGAACCTCTAGTCCACATACGTAATGTATGAAATTGATGATAATGAGGACCATGAAGGGTTGGAATACGTAGTAATTCTGTGTGTGGCAAGTTTGACATCTGTTCTTTACATTGTGATTCTAGTTTCACGAGGATTACAAACTTTATAACTGTCAAAAGGCACTATTGTTACTAGCCTACATTCATGGTTGTGAGGTAATATTAATAATAAACAAAATTTTAATTAATCTTTCATAACATTAAGTAGGTATATTATTTTTTTGTAGGAAATATAGGGTGTTGATACTTTGTGAAACACAATTCAGACATATGTAACTGGTGTTCTCTATAAATTTGATTTTCATACACATCTATTTTTCTCAGACCTTTATTTCATACTTTGGGTACTTATATGGTTCTCAGTGCCTCAGTTCAAGAATGCCTGCAAAGTAATCTATATTATTTATATTCAGCTACATTATGAACTCTAAAGATACATGATTTCATTTCTGTTCAGTTTTAATTTGGTCAGCAAAACTTCTTTGAGACAAGCATTTCATATCATATCTTTGAGGTTCAATATAAAAATATTCAATGCAAAGTAATAGTCTGTATAATGATGATAATATCACCAAAGCAGAACTGTATACTGAACCTACCTGTCAGTGTAAAAAAGCTTGCTGCAAATGTATGTTCAAGATGTTGCCCACTTTAGTTTTAAGTAGCAAAGAATTTACATGAAGCAGTAACATGTGACATCAAAGATGAAACAGCACAAGACCTCTCCTATGTTTGGGAGAAATTTATGTACTTCTTCCTCAGCAAATCTATCCAGCAGCTTCTGTGGTGATCCTTACCTGAGACATATATGGTTCCGAGATTTTTCCATAGATAACAGATCACTCATCAATTACTGATATCTTCTATTGATATATCTTGAGGAAATATTGGCATGGATAGTAACAGAAATGACTCTTTTTAGGTAATGTTTGCTAGCATTCTAGTAAATTTGACTGACTTAGTGAGAAGTGTATAATGAAATTTGAGACTGTGATATCTGTTACTTGAAAGATAGCAGTGTGTGTAAGGTAAGTAAAACAGTAAACTGGTTGACTTGCCAGAGTCAATGATTACTCGTGAATATACTTTACCAAAGATGAGGACCAGATAGCACAAAAAATGTAAATAAGTCCTGTCACTCCCTAGTATGAATTCTGTTTTGTCTATAGTACATACTGTATGTAATAATTTTTCCTCTATCTGAATTATTTTAAAAATATTAGTGTATTACAAAAAGTAGATTATTATTTATGATACAAGCAAATAACCATTATGTGATGTTGTAGTAAGAATTAGTGATGTAGATATGTGAAGCTTTTTATACTTGAGCATTCTCTCTGTTATAACATATTGAAAGGCTGGTAGATTTTGATGACGCAGAGGATATAAGGGTAATATAATAATAAATCAAAATATTATTGAAAATAAATAAAATATTTTTGAATGGTTTAAAGTGAAGAGATATAAAGTGTGGATGCAAAGAACAAAATATTTTCTGATTCTGGAAAACAATTAATTAGGAGATAGGTTGGTCCATGTCTATAAAAATGTATGAAACTAATTAGCATTTGCTACTGACTATACTGGATTTATGTGCCCTCTACCTATTGCCTTCATGTGTTCTCTCATCCACTTCCTCATATTGTTAGAACCAATGATAGAACTGATGATGAAAAATCTATGACAGTGAATGTTCTACAGATAAATGCATATTCTGTCCTTTAATGTTATGTGGTTATAATAAGCAGCATAATCAATTTGTAAATTCATAGTATCTGCCTATGAAAGATATATGGAACATTAGATTTTTAATGATTTTGATGTA
The DNA here is from genome assembly GCF_021461385.2 of Schistocerca piceifrons. NCBI lineage: Eukaryota > Metazoa > Arthropoda > Insecta > Orthoptera > Acrididae > Schistocerca > Schistocerca piceifrons. Next base: position 240,193,576 of record NC_060138.1, read on the forward strand.
TATTTAATCTCAGAACTTAACATCTGGAGTTTAACCATTAAAATGTACCGCCATTTGTGAAATACTTTTCGTAAGTGTTAATATGTATGTTTGGTGTTTAAAAATGTTATACCAAGAAGAAAATAGAGAAATAATGAATTGATATTCACCTAATATAAAATGTCATTTTGATTGATGTGTATTCTAGGTGTTGTGTATGATATTCAGTGTCAGCATATGTTATTTAATAAATAAAGTATATATATCTAATGGTACTGAATATTTCAGTTTACATTAACCTTTGAGTTCACAGTAGATGTGCAGTACTTCACTGATATGAACAATGAGCAGCTTGATTCTCATATTTTAAGCATTCCAGTGTAATATTAGGAGTGCAGAAAATTACTCCAGCTAACATGTTCCTAAATTATTAAATATTTTTGAAGTGTTTGCGCATTTTCAACTCTAAAATTCTATCAGAGACTCATCTGCAAGCTGTAAGAACTTGTATGGCATCAAATAACTGATATCGCCTTACTGCATTTCACTTTTGATCTCTGAGACTTACACAGCTCTTTCTGAACCCACTATAAATGTAAAATACATTATTTTCAGCTTTTGGTTTTGTCATTTTCCTACTTAGTATCACACACAGTACTGGTAGCTGTAATACATGACAAGCACATCTGCATGCACTCCATAAAGATCTTGACATTCTTAAACTTATTTTACAATGTATTTATCCACAGTTGCAATATATGACCAATAATAAAAGTCACTTGAAATGAACTCTAACAATAACAAAACATACAAAAACGTTTCATATCTTTAATTTGCTTCTTTGGTCTTTGTTCAGAGTAGTTTCTTTATATTTGGGTGCAATGTGATAGCAAATTGAGACATTCAAAAGAAAAAGTTTTTCATTGGTCATCACATCTCCAAAACATGGGTTATATCATTATTAGAAAACTTCACAAGCTATGAAAGTTTTTCCCTGATGATGCCACAGTACTTTTTCAGGTAATTTTGCTAATTAATTTGTCACTTTATTACTTGTCACATTACCATATCTTCTCTGATGTTGTCAAAATAGTGTAGTATTGAGATTCCAATAGGTAACCTTCTTTGATGATGTTCTGTGCATACTTGATAGATTTTCCAGTTTTCTGCAGTTTGAAGTATATGTCCAATGTGGTGAAGTCTCCTAGTTCTACTTTGAGGTATGATGTCTGATTCTCCAGACAGATTGTATACTTCTTTGTTTGGTAATATCTTGCGATCTGCTGTGCTATTTACCTTTACTCCCTCGAGCTATATTCTTGAAAATTTTCATTTCTAAATCCTTAATTTTGCTTCTTATGATTTTGTTAGTGACCATGTCTCACAATCATATTCAGAATATATATGACAAGAGTTTTGTATATCTCAGTCTTTGAACTTCTTGAAATAAGTTTGCTTTTTTAACCATAATGAAAATAAATCTGTTGGCTTTCTATATTCTGTTGTTTATTTCTTCTTTGACATTGATGTCTGTAGTCAACAAAGAAAGCATAATTAACAATAACATTAATTATAAACAGGCCTCTATTTATACTGTACAAAAATACCTATTATTTTTGGACAAATTACACTATAGATATCTAATTATTAGCCAAGAAATAACAGATAAACAACTGTTAGACCTATTTAACATAGCTAGTTCACATCTATTTATACAGTTCTGAAGTGTATTTTTTGCACTGTTGCCAATTCTCAGTCATGCTGCTCACAACATGGGTCTTGTCCTTCTGTGATGACATAGTCCTGCCCATTCTGGCTGTTACTGCTCGGTGCAAATTTCCACTAGCTAGCCCATCTCACAGTCCTTTAGTGCACGTCGCCATACTATCCTCACTGGGTAGTAACAGTACACTGCCTCCTCCAGGAGGACCCCTCAGATCTTGCTCAGTACCAGTTCTCCACTGTAACTACTTCCACCCTTGATCCATGAAATGAATCCACACCCCTAAAACTACACTACAATGGCAATTTTAAATCCTATACATTTATAACATTAAATTTTATTGTTGTTCCCCATTTCCATAACTTCTTTCTTCAAATTTACTTGCGCTATAATATTCCTCATGTACTTACTATGGGTACTGTCACCTAAGAATCCCTCCTTGTGTTTCTTAATCTTAAAACATCTTTCAAAGAACACTTGACCTGCTTATTATCTAAAATACTAGAAAACATTTCGCTGGTAGGCCTCTTGCCATGCTTGTGCACAAGTAACTTTTAACTCTGCATTCCACACTTCTAAACCAATAATGGCACTCTTTCTTTCTTAATAAATTATCCTCAACATATCAAGTTTTACAAAACATAGCCTGGCATCATTAAATTCTTGCACTTGGCGTTTCTCCTATCTATCCAGTGGTTTTTATCCCTTGCCTTGTGTAACAAATCCAACTCGTGAAAGCCATACACTGGCAATTGCTTTCTGCCACTGAAGGTTAACTTTAGCATGATGTTCAGTCAGAATGTTTATTGCCACGTTCATGTTGCACCCTTCGCCCACTTCAACCCATTGCATATGTCAGACTTTGTCTGTGCTGTAATAGCTCACACCACATGTCGGTTGCTTGCCCTGCAAGGCTGTGACCCACTATTTGCACTCATACTACATTCTAAACCTCTGGCATACACTTTTTAACAGATTCACCGTTCTTGATCACCTACTTTATGAACTCATCTCCTCTTCCTTTTCTTCCATTCACACTGCTTCCAAGGAGCTATATGTGCCTGTACTATTTATGCCACCACAACTACAAATCGATAACTTCATGTGCATTCCCCATAGCACCTAAAACAAAAACACTGTCTACATTACCACTCTACACTGGCAGATGCACTTCCCAGTGCCCCTGGCCCAGACTGTCCAGCCTCAACACAACACCAGTTACCATTCATTGGGGCAGATACCATGGCACTTGAATAAACCATATTGCTATCACCACTAGTGACTGTTGTTACAGCCCACACCACACTCATTCCTTCTTTCTTAGACTCCACAACTGTACTTTACATAGGGTCTGGTACATCTACATTACTCATCTTAACCTCAACAATGACATTGCTCTGCAGATCACCTGAAGTATCAGAAATTTTTATTACTACACCCACTACACGTTTTTCCATCCTGTCAATCATATGATTGTCCATCCTCCTATGATGTTCTGCCCTACTCTTCACAGGATCGACAGGTTTAACGACATTAACGACAGTCGGTCGATCTGCAGGAACAGAGAAACTATCCACAAGCATGTTCCTCTCTCTTTCAGCTTCCTCCTTCTTCCTTCTTTCAGCTTCATCTTTTTCCACTTTTTTCATTCTCCGCAAAATTAACATATTCCTCACACCCTGAGACCAATTGTAGGTCAGCTAGTTATCGTACTCTCTCCGCAACTTCTCTTTATACACTGGAGATTTGCAGTAAACTATTTCTTACTCGTCTCCATCAAGAGCTTCTAATCTCTTCACCAAATTTGTATTGTCCTCTCACACCTTATATATTTCGTCTCTTAATGTTTTCAATACCTTCTCTGTAGCAACGCCTTCCAGAATCGAAAACCCTGCTTCCTGTGGTACTGACCACAAGATGATTACCGCTCATCAATTACGCTAACGTAAACAAACAGAAACACCCGAACATGGCACTATGCCAACACTTCTCTTTACTTTACATGCTTAAATATCGAACCATTCTTGGTATAGTATATACCAGCACATGGCCAGAAAAGTTGATGTGTACGTAATTAAAAATGCTATTTCATGGCTTTATGCTCGTCGCTCAGTGACCGATGTCGAGGCATACCTCTTCGAACTACGCTGCAACCATCATGTAACAAGCAATGTCACGAAGGGAGAGGTGAAAACCCATGGACCATCGTAGGATGGCACTATGAGAAGTGTTGTGAATTGGCAGGAGCCAATTCACGGGGTTTGGAGGAAGCCGAAAGGCACGCGTTTAAGCTCACGCAGGCTGGCGTGAGGTCTGGAACAGGTAAAGTAATTATACTATCAAGAAAAGTACGTAGCTTCAGGAATACTTAACTTTAATCCATAATTGGTGAACATAGGTCTGACTGTACATGCATCCCAAGATAAATAACAAATGATAATGGCGCCTTGCTAGGTCGTAGCAAATGACGTAGCTGAAGGCTATGCTAACTATCGTCTCGGCAAATGAGAGCGTAATTTGTCAGTGAACCATCGCTAGCAAAGTCGGCTGTACAACTGGGGCGAGTGCTAGGAAGTCTCTCTAGACCTGCCGTGTGGCGGCGCTCGGTCTGCAATCACTGATAGTGGAGACAAGCGGGTCCGACGTATACTAGCGGACCGCGGCCGATTTAAAGGCTACCACCTAGCAAGTGTGGTGTCTGGCGGTGACATCACAAGAAGAGCTCATGACCAGATAATTACACGTGAAAGTAAGGAACAAATGTGGAACTGGTGTTGATAGGTGTAACATAAGCTTGGATCCCCTCCGAGACCAGACGAAAATAGAGAAACACTGACAGCTATAAACACGGACTTTCTTTCTCGATGCCTCTGCAGTGTCCCAGGAAAGATTCTCATATGTACCAACATATGCGCATTTGGCGTGGGGAAAGACTACTTAAAACCTTTAACTTTCGGAAGGGATATCTATTAATTACGTAAGTTCTTACTTTTTTAATACGTCCCTCCCTCTACCGTTGGTGAGTCTTGATGAGATGTCGTTGGATCCCACCCTCCCTCTCATGTAAGGATCATCCTATAATTTTTAAAAATTTTCTTTGCTATACTACACCACATATTAAAAGAAGTTGGATTTAAATCACAAACAAGGTAAATAGCAATGTGCCTTCTGCCTTAACTATGACGTTTGCCGACATGCAGTCGGTCCCTGGTAGCTGTATGAAAACTATAAAAACATCGTTATTTCTTTTGCACTTAATAGGAGATGGATAGTATAGAAATACTTTAAGTAATCAGTAGGCACTACAGAATTTGAGAGCACAATAACCAATTTAATTACCTTAGTCAGTATTTCTAACAATAGGATCCGTACATTACAATTTTATATCTTGCTGGCTGTTTCTTTAAATAAAGTCCTTTAACATTTTCGACCTTTCATCTTAGCTGCACACATAAATTCTTACATAGCACTGCACAATAGTAATATTTTATAATAACTAACTGGTGATTGCGGACCACGCCATATACGCGTCCGCCTTCTTTAAAAAATAACACGACTGTGGTAACAGGAGAGGATTACAATTCTTCAGCTGTCAAAAAATAAGAAACACAAAATATCTCTATCGATACAAATTATGCCTCTGCAGTGTCCCAGGAAAGATTCTCATATGTACCAACATAAGCGCTTTTGGCGTGGGGAAAGACTGCTTAAAACCTTTAACTTTCGGAAGGGATATCTATTAATTACGTAAGTTCTTACTTTTTTAATACGTCCCTCCCTCTACCGTTGGTGAGTCTTGATGAGATGTCGTTGGATCCCACCCTCCCTCTCATGTAAGGATCATCCTATAATTTTTAAATAATTAAATTTATTTGATACATCCACGTTCTTTGTTCACACCACTAAAAATACTTATTATGTTGCTCGGAATTAATTTTATAAAACAAAATATTACCATTATAATAAGGAGATTCTCTCAGTATTCTGTGTCATTTGGCCGATTTCAAAGACAATTAATTTAATGAAGCTCATAATATTGCATCTTGTACGTAGTTATCATTTGAAACTCTAATTTCACTGCAAATATGTACTAATAAGATTTAGAAAGTGCGTTTAACAGCATTTTTAACGCGTGATTTAAAACGCCGTTTTAAACATGCCAACTCTAAGTAGTATTCGGATGGACAGACAGAGGGACAAAAAGGCTCCATGACAATAGCTTTAATTGTTTTGACGAATTGCTGAAAAACTGACCTTTTAATAATATTTACATACATTAAATGCGACTGAATCTTTACTTACTTTGCAGATGAAAGACAACATAGCCTGTATGTTCCTTTGAACCGTATGATTACATAGGTTTTTGATCTCTTGATTTATACAAACACTAAGAGAATTCCTGTCGGTGAACTTCAGCTTGGCTTGTTTCTGCAGATGATTAACTTTTTGCTGGATCGTTTCTTCCAACTTGTGAGCATGCTGTTTAGCTAACGCTTTGCAAAATCTTTGAGAAAAATTCATTTTAAACACAATAACATCGGTTTTATATGCACGCATTGCACAACATCACGACTACTTCTCTGACTGGCTTGTAGTGATTTCGACTGGCGCGTCAGGGAACTACTCGAATGACATCAGGCAGTTGCTCCAAATAGGGGAATCCCGGGTGTGCACACCGTAAAGCACTCATTTTAGAGAGGTCATAAAAGTTGATGGGCGCTATAATATTATTTATGCTTGGGATTAATTTTATAAAACAAAATGTTTTATGTTGTAATAATAATACATATTCTCTGGATTAAATAGCCGAAGCGAGAGATTTCCATTGACCCTGTCCCCTCCACTTAAATGAGATTTGGTGAGATTTTGCCACACTCCTCCCCTTCCATTTTGATACCACATAATTAGCGGACGACCCTCTGCCATTTGTTAGCCTTTACATCATATATCCAAATCTGGATAATTCCTTCAGTACGATCAGACGATTATGTAACACAGCTGTAGTTTACGACTTTGCATAATCGAGTTCCCATTTCTTTGGCCATAGTTATTCGAGATAATTAAAGGAGCCTGCTAGAATTTCCGTAGAAATAATTGGACGCAAATAAAAGTGTAGCATGTAGCCCTGGCGAAAGGAGCCAGTTTTATAGGTCCCGTTTGTGACGTGTCTGGACTTAAAGCATATCCTATCATCACGGAAACACCAAATTTCCTTAGGGATCCTAGAGTTTATGCATTGGACAGTCATGGGTACAATATTACGGAGAGCTCCTGGTGCAGCAGAGTGAGCAGCTGACGCCGACGCCCACGAGATGAGGTAGGACGTTTTAACCAGGGCCACGCCTTCTCTCGTAATTAGATCGGATTGCTGGTCAGCTTCCACTAAGAGTAAATTTGCTCTGGGATAACATACGTTCCCAGGGCTGCGCCTGTGCGCCGAACAGAAACACTCCGACAGCTCCCGCCGCTGAGAAAGGGAGGAGGGCAGCTACGACAGCTCATTTCCCGTTAAAATTAGGCGATACAAGGTTGGCGAAACGCTATCTCTGGTAAATCCCATGCCCCCATGCGAAGCATTACACAGTAGTGACATGGTAGCAGGACAGTACCCAAACTGGGTGCAGAAGCCACGTCGTGATATGCTGTAGTATCTCAAAGGCTATCTTTATTTGACATTTCTTAGTTTTCATCATCTTCGTGGAGTTTTGGAAGTATTAAAAATCTCTCTTAGGTTTGGCGTCTAATTGAACACCGTCAACTACATCAAGATTCCATTATTGCAACACCTGGTAAACTAGGTATCTCCAATGTATTTTTAAATGCTAATGATAAAATCGTAATTGCTGCAGATTCAGCTCAAGAACAGTATAATAAGAGAAATCAGTGTACTGTCGAGAACCAGTAATTCTTTCACAGTTAGGGGGCTCACCCTCTATCACAGTAAAACTCAACATATTCAGTTTCTCACCCACAATTTTAATCCCTTGCAATGATACGGAGGAATCCAGTTTCAGGGATTCAGGATAGATGGGAGGCACTCCTGGATGATACATACTTGATCGAAGGCACCTGCAAGATCAAAACGTGGCCAAATTTTAGTCCTTCTTAAGTAGTTAACGCTGATTTACTTTGCTTATCATTACACCGTGACGTCATGTAGGGTAATATTTTGGGGCACAGCAACTAAACTCCATAGGAAGTAATAATCACAGATGTAAGCAAGTCCAAAGAACAACTCTATTTCCAAAACTTTCCCTCGCGAAAAAATTTAAAATTAATTGCCACATGTCACGTAGACAACTGTTTAACGATTTTATTCGTAGCTATTATTTTCTCAGCAACTGTAGTATGGTATATGTTTCAGAATAAAATTCGGTCATAAGTTTCGAAGTTATGTTACTTTTGCTTTACCAATTTCGATAGATTAATCTGACATCTTCAGAAGCCTCCAGAATTTGAAATAATATAAATCATGACTTGACCATATATTTATATATACCATTTCTCATAAAATGATGAAAATTAACCCATTCCTTTTAGCTTGTGGGGAACAATGTGAAATGTGCTTCTACAGGGTGCGTCAAAAAAATGCATACACACTTTGAAGCGTCATAGAAAATTTATTTCCCGTTCTACAATGTTAAATTTCTGGAAATGGAAAGCTGAAAGTCCAATTGGAAAAATAAATGTACTTTGCAAATGTGATTAATGTTCAAACTGGTGGCCTTCGGCATCAATGCATTTCTGAGTACGGGTCACCACTGATTCCATACATCGTACCAAAGTGTCCAATGAGATGTCTGCACACACCACCTGAATCTCATTCCAAAATGTGTCCAGGTTGCGTGGTTTACGTTTGTACACATCATCTTTTACTGTGCCCCATAAGAAGATATCCAGAGGCGTGAGGTCTGGAGAGTGTGCAGGAAACTCGATTGGTCCCCTGCATCCTATCCACTGGCCTGGCACATTGTGATCCAGGTATGCTCTAGGTACGTTTCTCCAGTAACAGTACCTTCGAAGCGGAAAGGCCCAGTGAGTCCCCTTGCAGACAAACAACACCACACATTTACACCAGGCAAATTCACAGCCTTTTCAGCTGTAATGTGAAGATTATCTTCAGCCCAGTACACATAATTGTGCCTATTGACAGTTCCATTGAGTTTGATTGGGCTCAATCTGACCAAATTATGCTACCCATAAATCCCGGTTCACGTTTCACCATCTCATGAACCCATTCACAAAATTTTAACCTTCGATCTGGATTGTCATCACTTAGCTGTTGCACCAGCCTTGGAATGTACACACGAAACTTGCCTTTCTTCAGAATGCGTAGCACACTACTAGCACTTACATTACTCTCACGTGCCACTTGCCTTGAAGATTTTTGAGGCGAACGCTGAAACAGTTCCAAAACCGCAGTTGTGGAATCATCACTTGTAGCTGTACGAAGTCGTCCTGGTCGACCTTTATGCATATCAATCACTGTTACATGAATTTCGAATTTGTCTTGTAGACGTGTAATTGTTAGCCTTGAAGGTGGTTCTGTACCATACTCACTTCTCCACTCACACTTCCAGTACCGCTTAATTATTTGCTTCCGCATTTCAAAGATGAAACGCACGTCTGCTATGTTGCAGTTACTTCCTTGTCACTGCTGCCACCTGTTGAAGACACATAACATTACTTTCTCACAGATGGTTAACCTTGTAGAATGGGAAATAAATTGTCCATGACAGTTCAAAGCGTGTATACATTTTTTTGACGCAGCCTGTATATAAGTTTCTTGCTGCTTGCACAATACCTTGAGAGTATAAGTGAATGTAATGCAGTTACTGTAAATTATCAAACTGTGCTTATAATTATAACATACAAAATGTACGTTTTGTATTCTAGTATACAGAGCATCAGGCATGGTTAATGGATGACCATGATGAAGAAGTTGAATATCACTTATATCACAGACTTATTTAAGTGGAGATATGTAAAGTGAACGAGTTTGCCAGGGAAGCAATGGTACCTGACGTTCTTCAAAGAAAATTTTCGTTTCCTGACATACAGAAGGGCGAATTGTCCCATTTAAATATATTTGCAATTAGCACAAAAAAGTATGAAATAAATGTTTCATCAACAACTCTGAAGTAGTGGTTACTGATCAAATTGCTCTCAGTATGTAGGAGTCGAGGTCACATGTTGTCTCAAATGGTTCCACAAACACTTACCGCTCGTCCACTATGCCATTCAACAATTCAGCCACCTTGAGCAGTGCAGCAAGGCTGGTGTCAGCACACATTGCAGGTTGCCTGCTTCAAGGGCAATATACATTCCGTGGCAAACCTATTGTTCTCAGCTTATGACCGTCTGGGGATAATCCGTCCTTAGCCCATTGTTCAGTTAAGTGATTTCCATGTCTCCCTCAACCCTCCCCTTCCCTCCTCCACCTCCTACCAGCCCCTCTGGAAACCTCCAATCCTCCCGCTCCACAATAAAGTACACTTTGATATCAGATTAATTGACTAATTAATTAAATCGATCAATTAATTAACCCCTCCCCTATGATAAATTCCCAGCCTTCTCCCACCCTTCCCCCACTTGGAAATTGGCGGGAAAAAGATTCAGTTGGTTTGGTATTTGGCAGGAAATCGATTACAGAGTATGGAATATTTTTTAAACTTTTTCTGGTACACAAGTCAATGTGTGGAATATTGTTTATTTAAACAATTTACGGGTTACAAGGCAATATAGTTTACTTATTTATTTAAATAATTTGTCAGGAAATTGACTGTACTGTATGTAATACTGTTTATTAACATTTTGAGGGCAACAGGGCAGTATAGAATATTTGAACATTTGCGTCGCTTTTTTTATTCTGATCACACAAGGAATACCGTCGTGAGACACTCATTACAGGTAATTACACTGTTAAATATCTTTAGAAAACGAAGCACATGCAGTCCGCCATCAGCTGGTCCACACACAGCGCTGGCTCGTGTCAACGCAGTAGCCGCCAGCCTGCGACGCACGCTGGTGTTCAGGAGACCACATTATGTCTGCTCGGGGTCTCATGATCGCTGTCATGTCAGCTACTGCACAGCCAACAACCTTGTGCGGCACACGGATCGGACGTCGCAGTAATCCCCGAACAAAAGCGTCAGGTGGCGGCATACCTGTTACATTTGATAGCCGAGAAATTCCTGTCAAAACACCTGCTCTGTCTCTCTCTCTCTCTCTCTCAAGCGGTTATATCCTGCAATGTGCCATTGCCGGGCCTGCAAGCACTATCGGTCATGGTCGTATCAAACGGCAAAAATAGCAGTATTTACCTGGTAAACCCCACCAGCTGTAGATGCCTTGGAAATATTCCCTCAAACTATCGGACTGATTCCAGAAACAGATTTTCACCCAGCAGCGGAATGTGCGGTGGTATGAAACTTCCTGGCAGATTAAAACAGTGTGCCGGACCGAGACTCGAACTCGGGACCTTTGCCTTTCGTGGGAATGTGCTCTACCATCTGAGCTATCCAAGCACGACTCACGCTCCGTCCTCACAGCTTCACTTGTGCCAGTACCTCGTCTCCTACCTTGCAAACTTTGCAGAAGCTCTCCTGCGAACCATGCAGAACTAGCACTCCTGAAAGAAAGGATATTGGTAGAGCACTTGCCCGCGTAGGGCAAAGGTCCCGAGTTCGAGGCTCGGTCCGGCACACAGTTTTAATCTTCCAGGAAGTTTCATACTAGCGCTCATTCCATAGTAAAAATCTCATTCTGGAAACATCCCGCAGGCTGTGGCTAACCCATGTCTCCGCAATATCCTTTCTTTCAGGAGTGTTAGTTTTGGATGGTACGCAGGAGAGCTTCTGTAAAGTTTGGAAGGTAGGACACGAGGTACTGGCACAAATGAAGCTGTGAGGAGGGGACGTGAGTCGTGCTTGGGTAGCTCAGATGGTAGAGCACTTGCCCGCGAAAGGCAAAGGTCCCAAGTTCGAGTCTCGGTCCGGCACACAGTTTTAATCTACTAGGAAGTTTCATATCAGACTGACTGACTAATTCACTAAATGGACACTCTCTGCGTGGGACAGTTTTTCCTTGCTTCCTATTAGTAAATACTACGATTGAAATATCTGGCGGGATTCGATACTGTAGTCACCCGGTTTCCTGACCCTACTGGCTTTTTTTGCCTGCTTTTCATCGGTGGATACCAGCACAGTCATGTCATTTGGAAGGCAGTCAGTCACGTTGGAGATAAAATTTCAGATTTCAGCTCAGTTGCATGTTACGTCCTTACACAAATTGCAGGAAGGACAGATGCGTGCTCACAATACAACTATCGGAAAAAATAAATTTATCAATCGGAAATCTGATGTTGTGGTTGGGTGCCAGAGAATTCCTAAACTGGTTCTCTCCATTACATTTGGATGGAGGAGGGAAGGTCTACAATGTGATGGGACAGTAACAACAACAATAAATAACTCTGCAGGATAGGGTCCACTGTGATGTATTGAGAAGCACTAGACATGACACACTTAAACCATGATCCATTCCTTAGTAGTAGTAGTTGTCGTGGGTAGAGGCCAGAGATCACTATCAGTCGGGAATTTGACGTCTTGATTGGTCTTTTAAAGCCCTATAGAATTCCTAAATTGGTTCTCTCGACTACATTCGGAGGAGGCCTGCTGCGTGACAGGATAGAGACATCAGCAAATATCACTGCAATACAAAATCCACTGCAAAGTATTGAGAAGCACTAAACACGACACACATAAACCACTATCCAGTACGTAGCAGTAGTTATCATGACTAAATATCACAGATCGCCGAAACACTCGCAAGTCCCATGTGCTCATTTCCTGATGTCCACATGTAGTGTGCCCAAGCTCAGAGGTCAGTGATAACTACCGCCACGGTCACAGCCGTGGATGTGCGTGTATGCCAGACTGTACCACCCCCAGTTATGAAGGGCATCCGGGGATGATTGGACTGGTAGGAATTCGGATGACATCAGAACTAACAGCTCGAACACGTGTCAGTGTCCATTACTTCCGGTCGTGACCACCCCTGCCGCCAACCGCGATGCCGTCCGCTGTGGCTGAGCTGTTCTAGGCGCTTCAGTCTGGAACCGCACGACCGCTACGGTCGCAGGTTCGAATTCTGCCTCGGGCATGGATGTGTGTGATGTCCTTAGGTTAGTTAGGTTTTAGTAGTTCTAAGTTCTAGGAGACTGATGACTTCAGATGTCTCATAGTGCTCAGAGTCATTTGAACCATTTTGAACCAAACGCGATGTACCGCAAAAGCACAGCTGCAGCTTGGATGTATACAGTAGTCCTAACCAATTCCACCCTGAGATAGCCCCCCCACCCCCACCCACCCCAAGGTTAACCATGTTGTTAACCATGCACCTGGAATTTCTCTCAAGAAATGTAGATTTCCCCCTTTTATACAAGTTATTTTCGATACCAGAAGAAACTGGGTCATACACATGTTTTCACATCCCTAAAGCATCGTTATTTTTGCGAAAATGCTGTAAAAAAAAAAGTATTTTATCATCAGGTAGAAAGAAATCTGTTCTAATCAGCTTAATATCAGTTACATGCCCAACAGACGATTAGAATATTAAACTCATTTTAGGTTCATGATAGTGTTCTAAGATCTACCTTTGTCACAGAATACCTACTCGCTTTCGAACTGCTGTAAAGTAACCAAATAAATCGCCACATACGAAGACTCTTTGAGGTAACAGCGCAGAGCAGTTGTAAATATCAGGTTTATACTATGTATCACTTTATAAATTCGGTAACACATCTGATTTAATTAGCATGGTCGTCTCTCCCTGTGTAGGTGGGAGATTGATATTTCTTTAAAAGATATCGCCGCAAAAAAAAAAAAAAAAAAAACAAAAAAAAAAAACAAAAAAAAAAAACAAACCTGATTACCACTACAAATCAAGACTCATATCCGTAGTACACTAGCTATCGCATCCACCTGCCAGACGGCATATCATTTCTATTTAATTGTTAGGCTAATTAATTAAAGTGCTCATGAGAGTCTTTTGCGTGGCGCGTATTTTTGTTTTTTCAGTTGTCGTATTACACCCACCAGGTAGCTCAAATGGGAATCCCTGGAAGGGAGATGATTGATACCATATTTCGTTATTTGTCGTTCCATGAATTACACTTTATTGCTTAAGAACAATATTATGAATACAATTTTAAAAACCTAGTAAAAACAACAACGCTCACAATAATTTAAAGAACTTATTAAAACGATAACAAAGCTACAATAATTTAAAGAACTTGAACAGGCTGATTCCATTAATAACTCACTTTAACAATTCATATAATTAAGAACTAGGGCTTGAAAACAGAATGTACAGTCCTCAAATACAAGTAAGTCACGCCAACAAGACGTGGCTGTACGTGGGTTAAAAAAATCTGAGTTTTATACAAATTCATTACAAACGACTGCTATTAAATTTACTAACAATTCCAAAGCATGGATAACACTTTAAATAAGTGGATAACGTCTAACCAATATATAGGATAACAAGCCACGCTACTGATTGTGGCTGTTGGAGAGCCCTTACAGTCTTAACAAAATCCTTTAAGCAACAAAATACATAATCTCCCAAAATAAAAGCAAAATTGGGAAGGCACACAAGTTAAATGAGACTCTCAGCTGGTAGACACCAGTAGAAACATTGAAACTGAAGCTTAAATAAATATATAATTACCCAAAATGCAAAATCAGCTGGGAGGTCATGAAATTTGAATGTGACTTCCAGCTGGTACACACAAGCAGAAACATTAACAATGAGCGTTACATAAAATCAATATACAAATAAGCTGGCAAATACAGCAGGTGGCTATCACAGCGAACAGGGAGCAAGCACGCAAGTTTCACAATGAGAGGAGTTAGCTAATTATTGTGGGTAAAAGAAAAACCTCAACAGTTCATATTCATAAGTGAAAGGTTTTAAAACGTAATGCGCTCCAAAAGCAACAACAAGGGTGCAACATTAAATGAGTAGTTAAAGAGCAGGTATAGTGAGGCACTACGGGCTTGAAGAACGCGCTTCAAACCTCACGAGCTTACTGAAGTCACGAAATAGGATAGATTAATAGTTCTCGATTAATTGGCGACACTCCACCTTGGCATTTATCAAACAGTCAACTTTACTTACCTTGAACCAACACGATGCGGGTGGTAGAGGCACCAGATTGGTGTCCAAACTAGTCATGTGACGACGGAAGAGTTACTGCAGCAGAAAGAAAATGCGTCTCTGTTCCGGGCCTAGGGAACAGGAATTCATCGTCCACTACGAAGGCTATCCTCGCAGCACAAATCAGAAAGGAACAGTAATCTGCCCAAATAAGGCTACAGGCGAGTATGCCTGAGATGTACGGAATTTTAACTTATTGCAGAAGCAACTACACATATAAGTTGCAAGCTTAACACTCCTTAAAATTGCTTCTAAATTACATGACGAAATATTAGCGCCTGCTAATGCAATGACGAGAGCTTTCTCATCTACAAAGTGCGCTTTGTCTCAAATATGAATTATGTTACAAATTTAACTTCATCAAGTCAATTTATAACAGAGAATACTTGTACACTTGCATGGAATTTGTCCTGGAACAACAAATTACCAACAGTTACACTAACCGATGATCATACACAGAGGTTATAGTCCAACACGGGAAAAACCGTAAAAGAGGGACGATCCTGTTGCAGCATGAATATGTGCACACCAAGAAGTTGACAAGCTTCGCCCCCCCCCCCCCCCTCCTTTCCCCCAATGATGCCTGATGCCAGCTGTTGGGCCAACCAGACACTCGCGTACAACATGCTCTTGCGTGCCACAACATAAATGCCTGTGCATGAGTGAATCAAACTTGAGAAAGGGTTTGTCACCCCTGGAAACTGAAGACATCGGTGCCGAACCTACACCTACCCTATGCTGCTCATCAGCAAAAGTGAGGGTCTCAATAGAATCTACTAGTTCTTGCAATTCATCAAATTTGGTGGGACAGCAAGCAAACATAAAACATGGAACATGCCGTCTAAGATGTTAAATATGCTATCAGACTCGGTAACAGACACATCACATATGGCAGTGCATATTCACTCCATGTATTGACTCAACATCTCCGTCGATGCCTGGACCTGCCAATAATACTTCCACTCAAGTTCATTGTGCATATGCTCTGACAACTTTCTGCCTATAATAAGAGCACTAAGCTACCCTATAGAATCCTGACGTCTCAGTGTTTCCGAAATCAAAGTACCAAATGTCCCTCAAGCTAAAGGATTAAGCAAGGACTGGATCATGTGTAGCGATATGCGTAATGCAACCGCATGAGACTCAAACCACACAAGCAGCCACAAGATATCCTGTCAAGAGATAATTCTGACATACTATTCAGGAGGCATATAATCGGATCGGGTAGTTCAACAAAGTGATCAGAGGGAAAAATACCTACATTTCAGGACTTGCAGGGCTTGTCATCAGAGAGTTGATTACAGCTTAAAATTTCCTGCCCTGAGCCTACATCCTCTCTCTCTAAATTAAGGGGTGCCGACCTAACCTGCAAGTCCCTTGCCTGATCACTCAACTACTTAACCATCAGTCTCTCAGGACCGTGAAGCTCAGCACAGCTCAATTATAAAAGCAAGTCCCTAAATGTGCCAGATGTGTTTGAATCCTACCAACGTGCCTTGTTGTGTAATAGCAATCCTCCAGAAAGGAGAGATATTACTGTACCTCATTCAGTGCAGCTGAAACGATATAAAGAGAGGCACGGGATTTCAATTCATATTGTAATAACTTCTTATTCAGATGCGAAATTCCAGGACACCACCAAGAATCCATGATAAGCAATGGCACCCTGAAAACAATGACCACGTGTAAGTACAATACCTTGAAAAAGAGAAACATATTACAATACTTACAAGAAATAGCAAATGACGTCAAAGGGTAGACAACTCTAACCCCCCTGGGCTAACAGAACGTAACTACACTCTGTGTAAGCCAACTCATACATCTCAGCATGAGTTGGGATGATTTTAAGGAAAAACATGTAGAAGGTGGATCCACATAATTCGTCATTTGTTGTTTTATGGAATACAGTTTATTGCCTAATAACAGTAATATAATTACGATTTTAAAAATCTTGTTAAAAGAATAACAACGCTCTCAATACTTTAAAGAACTTGAAGGGGCTCAATTCATTAAAACAAACTTTAACAATTTATGTCATTAAGAACAAAACTTGAAATCAGGAATATACAGTCCCCAAATACAAGTAAGAAGTCACACAAACTAGGTGTGGCTGCAAGCGCGTTCAGCAATCTCAGTTTTATAAAAAATGAATTACAAATGACTACCACTAAATGTGCTAAAAATTTCCAAGCATGGATAACATTTTAAACAAATGGATAACGCCCATCCAATATATAGAAAGGATTAAAAGTCATGCAACTGATTGTGGCACCAGCCTTAATAAAATCCCTTAGGCAATAAAATACACAATGCCCCCAGAATACAAGCAAAGCTTGGAAGCCATACAGTTTAAATGTGATTCCCAACTGGTGTACACCAGCAGGAACATTGAGAATGAAGCTTAAATAAATATATAATTGACCAAAATGCAGTGTAGGCTGGGAGGACATGCAATTTGAATGTGGCTTCTAGCTAGAACACACCAGCAGAAACATTGAGAATGAAGCTTAAATAAATATATAATTGCCCAAAATGTAAGATAATCTTCGAGGTCATGAAATTTGAATCTGACTTCCAGCTGGTACACACAAGCAGAAACATTGACAATGACCCTTAAATAAACACAAAATCCTCCAAATACAAATAACTGGCAAATTACCACAATAGACATGCAGCAGAATGTTGTTAAAAAACTATACAGAATATGTTATGTAAGGTAGTCAGGAGCAGTGGCAAGGGGAGGGGGGAGGTATGGGGGCTATAGTCCCCCCCCCCCCCCAGAGGAGTACCATATTACACTGGATAAAATGACTTCAGAAATCAGTGAATATATTACTTCAACAGATTCAATTATTTTTTTTTTGTAATGATGTAGTAGTATAGGTTGCAATGTATTTCAAACACATTTTAACAAAAGACTAAGAGCGGCAAATAGCTTACTATCCAAACCAATAAATATCATTTAACCTAAATGGGCGTCTTATTATTCATTAATATACAATGGTGTCTATAAATGTACGTGTACCACTTACAATAATCAAGAAAGCTAAATATGCCGGGTATGCCTACGAACACATAAATTGACGACCCCAGACAAAAACTTCGAAACCGCCGGACATCTGGGTCAAAACGTATTATTTTCCCGGGTCACTCATTCTGTAGACACGTTTTTACCCTGGACTCCAAAACAGTGACGAAAAAACTACTTTAAGCAACACCAAATTTTACCAGTTTGTCGGTGGAGGACCCCCAATTCTCCTTTTGCTAAGCGATATTCCATTCCCCCAAACCTCCCAGCCTCCGCCATTAGCCCCCCCCCCCCTTCCCCCGCTCCTTGAGCGGCTTCTAGAATCGCCCCTGAAGGCACTTGTTAGTACACACCGCATACTAGTGATTGGTGAAGAGTACAGAGAAGCACATTGGAAGAAGTGATTGTTACGGTTGAAAACACCTAAACAGTCTTGCGTAGAGTCAAACAAGCGATCTACTCCGCAGCTGTATACGAGTATTTCCGTAACGCCAACTGATAACGCAACGCTCTTTAGCTAAAGACACTGTATGAAAATTTATAAGACATTTGCCGATAGCTTTGCTGCCACACCTGGGCTTGTGATCCGATATATATAAATTTATTACTCTACATTTGGCAGCCATCCACGTTAAACATTCTAGTCCAACCGCGTTAACGCTGTCGACGATAAATGACTGTATCCCTGGTTCCCGGTGCTTCCATGTCTACTTTTGCTCCTATTTCTCTTGCTCGTTCCCATGTCCAAGAATCCTCCTGCACCAAGCAGAAGACATGCCGGTACTTTCTCATTCTCCCTCAATTTCCCTCGCATTTTGGCGTATTTTCCCTCAATTTATATGGTTTTTCCGTCATTTTTCGTAATTTTGTCGATTTTCTGTCACTTTTTCCCATGCGATCATGACATCATTTTTCACCATGCGCAAAATTGCTTGTAAATGTAGTACGGTTGTCAACACATAGCGCAAAAGCATTATTTTTCTGGTCGGGTGGTATAGTATAGCACGATACTCGCATGATGCATCCAACCTCCAAGCACATATTCTACAGTTGCAGTGCGTTTTCTGTGGTTTCTGTAAGTCTGTGCCCGTGCGTGCGTCGCGGATGTCTCCAGTGACCAGTCTTCCCGCTGGGGGAAAAAAAAAAAAAAAACCACAAACTCCTTTTAAGCGATATGACTTATGACTGAAGAAAGTATTCGTCATACACTTTTGGTTTCAGGAGGAGCACTCAAGAATGAATCTGTAGTTAGCTCAAGTTATCAGACTGCTTTTCAACTTGCAAAGGTTTGCGCAGTTACGTTGACTGTGGAAACTCGGCTACAGTTAGAACTTATGCGCCTACTGTGTGACGTTTGAGTGATTAGTTTCATAGCAAAATCAGTCTCGGGGACTTCTGTTTCCTCGATGTAAATTTTAACGACTTTACAAGTATGAAGCTACGATTACGCCGATGTTTAGATCTACGTGTACATGCTGCTATTTTTCACAATGAGGAGAACCAAATCCACCCACAGAAGCTTATTGACAGACTTCAACTTAAGAGCTTTTCTTCGTATTAGCATTAATCGAAAAGTGGTACCAGACATTGGTCCTTTAGTGAAAAGCATAAGTAATACTCATTGGCATTCTGTGTTTTTATGTTTAACGTTTAAATAAAAAAGTAACGAAATATAAGTTTGTCAGTTCAAATTTCGTCCTAAAACGGCAGTCATCGTAAGGCTGCAACAGTCGCAAGAAATTCCATTTTTCTTATTTAGCTGCCCCTCGTTCCTTGCAATATCACACTATTAAAATACATATAGAATTTCATTGTCAGTTCTCATTATGTTGAATTTCATTGTCAGTTCTCATTAATACAACAGTTTTAAAAATAAATTGGCCACTAAACTCGTTAAAGAGCCACTCTGAAGCTATTCGTGGTTGCTTACTGCAGAGGTGTGAGCGCGAGCCAGCGCACGAGCAGCCTATAAGTGCGCACTTACTAGTGCTCAAATGGTTCAAATGGCTCTGAGCACCGTGGGACTTAACATCTGAGGTTATCAGTCTCCTAGAACTTAGAACTACTTAAACCTAACTAACCTAAGGACAACACTCACATCCATGCCCGAGGCAGGATTCGAACCTGCGACCGTAGCAGTCGCACGGCTCCAGACTAAAGCGCCTAGAACCGCTCCGGTACCACGGCCGACCGCACTTATTAGTACACCTGTACCCGTGATAAGCCAGTTACCTCGGCAAACGCCATAGGCTCTGTGCAGCTGTAACGCCGTTTAGGTGTTCCAACCCTGTCGACGACAACACAGGGTACAGCTGCAATTATTATTGGTAAATATACGCAGCGCTGGGGTACTTTGATCAGCCTTGTGTTTTCCTGTTAGCGCCTTGCTCCATCGTGCTAGAGAAATAGAGATCGCGACATTTCATTACCACTTCACGTAATTTATTCCGATAGACTTGTACACTACTAGCCATTAAAATTGCTACACCAAGAAGAAATGCAGATGATAAACGGGTAGTCATTGGACAAATATATTATACTAGAACTGACATGTGATTACATTTTCACGCAATTTGCGCGCATAGATCCTGAGAAATCAGTACCCAGAACAACCACCTCTGGCCATAATAACGGCCTTGATACACCTGGGCATTGAGTCAAACAGAGGTTGGATGGCGTGTACAGGTACAGTTGCTCATGCAGCTTCAACACGATACCACAGTTCATCATGAGTAGTGACTGGCGTATTGTGATGAGCCAGTTGCTCGGCCACAACTGACCAGACGTTTTCAGTTGGTGAGAAATCTGGAGGATGTGCTGCCCAGGGCAGCAGTCGAACATTTTCTGTATCCAGAAAGGCCCGTACAGGACCTCGCTGAAATGTAGGGTTTCAAAGGGATCGAATGAAGGGTAGAGCCACGGGTCGTAACACATCTGAAATGTAACGTCCACTGTTCAAAGTGCCGTCAATGCGAACAAGAGGTGACCGAGACGTGTAACCAATGGCACCACACACCATCACGCCGGGTGATACGCCAGTATGGCGATGACGAATACACGAATGTGCGTTCACCGCGATGTCGCCAAACACGGATGCGACCACCATGATGCTGTAAACAGAACTTCGATTCATCCGAAAAAATTACGTTTTGTCATTCGTGCGCCCAGGTTCGTCGTTGAGTTCTCGCAGGCGCTCCTGTCTATGATGCAGCGTCAAGGGCAACCGAGCTATGGTCTCCGAGCTGATAGTCCATGCTGCAGCAAACGTCGTCGAACTGTTCTTGCAAACGTCCCCATCTGTTGACTCATGGATCGAGACGTGGCTGACGATCCGTTACAGCCATGCGGATAAGATGCCTGTCATCTCGACTGCTAGTAATACGAAGCCGTTAGGATCCAGCACAGCGTTCCGTATTACCTTCCTGAACTCACCGATTCCATATTCTTCTAACAGTCATTGGGTCTCGACCAACGCGAACTGCAATGTCACGGTACGATAAACCGCAATCGCGATAGGCTACAATCCGACCTTTATCTAAGTCGGAAACGTGTTGGAACGCATTTCTCCTCCTTACACGAGGCATCACAACAACGTTTCACCATGCAACGCCGGCCAACTGCTGTTTGTGTATGAGAAATCGGTTGGAAACTTTCCTCATGTCAGCACGTTGTAGGTGTCGCCACCGGCGCCAACCTTGTGTGAATGCTCTGACAAGCTAATCATTTGCATATCACAGCATCTTCTTCCTGTCTCTTAAATTTCGCGTCTGTAGCACGTCATCTTCGTGGTGTAGCAATTTTAAGGGCCAGTAGTGTAACAAGATAGGGATCATTATAATTCTGTGTATTACATCCGGGTAGGAAGGGTGCCAGCTGCCACAGAAGCTATTTCCAAGAGTAGATGTTAACTGTTCTCTTCTCACTACTTAGGGAGAAGTTTTAATGACAATCTAATTAATTTGTCGTGTCACTTCTCTGCTCACCTGAGCAAATATTTAATAATTATTCCGGTACTCACAGCATTTATGTGTGCAGAGTATCAGACCCTTGGCTCCCATCAATCAATGATTTTTGAAGATTACAAAAAAATTATAAATTTACGTAATCCTGGTCACACTCAAGTTAGTTGTGTAGCAGGGTGAACACAGTAATGTCAGATAAGGCGTTGTGGAATTAAATATGCACTCCTTTTGGGTTATTTCTTTGAGTTTCGTGTTTAAATTTTAATAGTAAATTGTAACTTTCTTGTGACAACTTGGTGGTCAGGTCCCATAACTGGCGACTCTGCTCTTGAAACGCCCTCTCCGAGTCTACTGATAATTATTATTAATCCAGATTTTTCCAGTTTTTAAATTTTTGCCCCATGCACTAACCCCGTTAGGTTTCGTTCAACAAATTTTGGCTGATGGTAGAATCGTGGTATTAATCTGCCTGCCCATATTTTATAATATTTATGTGTTTTCTTCTCTATCAATTACCTTCCGTATTAATGGTTTCGTGGCTTCTGTGCCGCGACTGTGATTGTTTTTACAGCACAGCAGCATTGTAACAGCATCGTAATTTCACTATCTATTCTATACTTTGAGTATTGTTAGGTGTATACGAACGTTACGTGAACATTTGGATAGTAGTATAACAGTTCACATTGTGCGTTTCATTCACGTCAGGTATGCCATCCTTTCCCGAATGTTAACGAGGAGTTAGGCGCGGTTACTAAGAGCTAATTATCCTAAATCAGTGTCTCCTACAATGGAGCGGGTTGAGGGCAGAGATGAGGATAACTTGGGCGTTGACATAGAGTTTCCAACGAAGAATTAGCGGGCGTACCTAAAAAACACAGCCAAACTGAAAACTGTTAGTAATCGCGTGACGATTAATGATGAATGTCAGGTCCACGCAAGAATAACTCGCGCTCAGACGAATTATTCAGCAACAGCGAAATCATGCTCCAAAGGAATGGCCGACAGTTTCACGACGGTAAGAAAAATGGTCAAATGGCTCTGAGCACTATGGGACTTAACTTGTGAGGTCATCAGTCCCCTAGAACTTAGAACTACTTAAACCTAACTAACCTAAAGACATCACACACATCCATGCCCGAGGCAGGATTCGAACCTGCCACCGAAGCGGTCGCGCAGTTCCAGACTGTAGCGCCTAGATCCGCTCGGCCACACCACAACGGTCAGCATAGATAACTCGTAGAATACGTCCGACACTCATCTCGAGCAGTTTTCAGGTCAAAGAGTGCCGTTAGTAGGATGCCAGATCAATAGTGCACCGAAAACCTGTGTACATTCTCCTGTCATTAATAGGAACTGTAAGATTCCGCGAGATTCCGTACTCGCCTCTCTGGTGGCAGCAGAACAAAGCCGCAAGAAAGGAGCTGCAAAAGAGCGATCAGAAACTGTAAATGTATTACGTAAGTAAATAACAGACGCTTTGAACCAACACCCCCAAAACCTTGCATCTCAGGATTCGGCAGTGCGAGAAAAGGTGCTGGAAGTTCAATAGACCACGACTGCCGCAAAAAGAGAATCACGTCTGGCGCGATCAGAAGCGGCAGTCGCGAAAAAGACGGCTGTGGTCGCAAGTAACCGCACTAAACACGCAACTAGGACCGCAACCAAAGCGGCACAAGCAATAGCCAAAGGTCTGAGAGTGGGGCAACAAGCTACTGAACAACACACGAGTCAGCTCTCAAAAATAGACGAGCAACTTCTAACAGTGCAACAGGACACGCAGAATATCGCGAAAATAGACGAGCAAACATTAGCTAAATTCACAAATACTGACGCGCGGCTTGCGGTCCTTCAGCAAACAACTATCACTCGTATGCTAGGTTTAAATAACCACGACCAAAGGAGCACCAACATACTTCGTGGACAGAACACGCTAGCGCTAGCGTTCTCGCACGTTGCGTCGAATGCGCCCACGCCGGAACCCTACAGGTAAACACGAGGCCAGACCTTGAAATTTCATTACGACTACAGCACCAGATAGCAGTCTAAATACGCGCGTCAGATTGACGGAATTCACAGCGCACAATCAATGATGTACTCAGGCGAGGGAGTCGATCCATTTTTCGAGTACAAACTCTGAGTGTACTCAAATATCGACATTCAAGGAGGGGAGCTCACTTCACCCTAATGTGTGATACGGGCAGTTTGCCTTAGCAGTCCCTTCCTCGTGGCCTCGTGCCAAATTAGAGTTCTTCTATTTACATATTCACGGCGCACTATTTACGAGGAATTTAAAGACGCGGCGATGGCAACGTGCTGGTCCCGTGAGACGTAAACCAAAATAGAACATGAAATAATGATGTGTTCGGGCTAGAGGGATCTGCTTATAAAAGCCCACTTAAAATTTTCGATGCACTGATGCGCAGGAACCTATATCTGGATACACCTTACTCGGATGAGAAGATAGTGCGCATTTGCTACTCGAAACTCCCCTTCCCGTTCTAACAAGCTTTAATTAGGCTGTGCAGTGAGATGTCGAAACATTCAAGAAGCTAATGAGAGAGGCAGAGTTAATCCTGGAGAGATGCGAAATTCAGGACAACATAAATCAAACGATGGAAATAATTTCCAGTCGCGCGGGGATAACGGACTGCGCGAACATCAGAACAGGGTAACGGCTAAAGAAACGAAACAACTAACAAGACTACCGAGACATCATAGTAACAACAGATTTAATAGCGACTGGCGTGACCGATGGAACGGCCGGCAGTCGAGCAATGGTAATAACGGCCAGCGGTACATTGACAGCAACGGCGAAGAGGTTGAATTGCTTGGTCCCAAACCTATGTGGTGGTTCGCAGAACAATAGTTCCACCCATAGTTGGCGTCAAGGACATACGAAGTCTTCTCGTTACGTAACCAATAACAGACGTACAAGTATCGGGATTTATGACATTGAATACGTTGTACTGTTCCACAAGGGGCATGTTGTGACTTGTTTTGGAGGGTGTACATATGAAATCACCTTACTGACAAGGTCATAGTTGGGGGACAAACTATGCTCTGGGGCGTTTCATTAGTGTAGGTTGCAAATCGTTCAGGCGAAAGAATATATTCAGGGGAAACTTGACTGATTTATGGCCCCCTCCCACTCCCCTCAACCTATTGTTCTGCTAAGTGGTTTATGACCCCAAAGGGTTGACTTACAACCCCATGGGGATAATCCGTACTTCTTACAGGGTGTTTCAAAAATGACCGGTATATTTGAAACGGCAATAAAAACTAAACGAGCAGCGATAGAAATACACCGTTTGTTGCAATATGCTTGGGACAACAGTACATTTTCAGGCGGACAAACTTTCGAAATTACAGTAGTTACAATTTTCAACAACAGATGGCGCTGCAAGTGATGTGAAAGATATAGAAGATAACGCAGTCTGTGGGTGCGCCATTCTGTAGGTCTTCTTTCTGCTGTAAGCGTGTGCTGTTCACAACGTGCAAGTGTGCTGTAGACAACATGGTTTATTCCTTAGAACAGAGGATTTTTCTGGTGTTGGAATTCCACCGCCTAGAACACAGTGTTGTTGCAACAAGACGAAGTTTTCAACGGAGGTTTAATGTAACCAAAGGACCGAAAAGCGATACAATAAAGGATCTGTTTGAAAAATTTCAACGGACTGGGAACGTGACGGATGAACGTGCTGGAAAGGTAGGTCGACCGCGTACGGCAACCACAGAGGGCAATGCGCAGCTAGTGCAGCGGGTGATCCAGCAGCGGCCTCGGGTTTCCGTTCGCCATGTTGCAGCTGCGGTCCAAATGACGCCAACGTCCACGTATCGTCTCATGCGCCAGAGTTTACACCTCTATCCATACAAAATTCAAACGCGGCTACCATTGCTGCACGAGAGACATTCGCTAACGATATAGTGCACAGGATTGATGACGGCGATATGCATGTGGGCAGCATTTGGTTTACTGACGAAGCTTATTTTTACCTGGACGGCTTCGTCAATAAACAGAACTGGCGCATATGGGGAACCGAAAAGCCCCATCGTCCCTGCATCCTCAAAAAGTACTGGTCTGGGCCGCCATTTCTTCCAAAGGAATCATTGGCCCATTTTTCAGATCTGAAACGATTACTGCATCACGCTATCTGGACATTCTTCGTGAATTTGTGGCGGTACAAACTGCCTTAGACGACACTGCGAACACCTCGTGGTTTATGCAAGATGGTGCCCGGCCACATCGCACGGCCGACGTCTTTAATTTCCTGAATGAATATTTCGATGATCGTGTGATTGCTTTGGGCTATCCAAAACATACAGGAGGCGGCGTGGATTGGCGTCCCTATTCGCCAGACATGAACCCCTGTGACTTCTTTCTGTGGGGACACTTGGAAGACCAGGTGTACCGCCAGAATCCAGAAACAATTGAACAGCTGAGGCAGTACATCTCATCTGCATGTGAAGCCATTCCACCAGACATGTTGTCAAAGGTTTCGGGTAATTTCATTCAGAGACTACGCCATATTATTGCTACGCATGGTGGATATGTGGAAAATATCGTACTATAGAGTTTCCCAGACCGCAGCGCCATCTGTTGTTGAAAATTGTAACTACTGTAATTTCGAAAGTTTGTCTGCCTGAAAATGTACTGTTGTCCCAAGCATATTGCAACAAACGGTGTATTTCTATCGCTGCTCGTTTAGTTTTTATTGCCGTTTCAAATATACCGGTCATTTTTGAAATACCCTGTAGATACTCTCCATCCCTCCCCATCCCCCAACATTTTCTCCACCACTCTCCCCTCCTCCTCGCCGAAGAAGCACACTTTTGATATCAAATTCATTGACTAAATAAATAAATCGGTAAAATAATTACCCCAGCCCCTCTGGGAAATCACCCAGCTCTCTCCTCACATCCCTCACTCCCCTTCACTTCCCATCATCTGGAAATTGGCTGGGAAAGGAGTCAGCCTGTGCTGGAGAGGAAGGATCTCATGATATGAAATTGAATATCAATTACATAGCAGAGTTCACACTGCTTTTTCGTAAAATTCAATTTTCAGGTATTCCATTTCTTTATGTGATGGAAAAAGTTACATCCAGCAACTACAAGTCCTAATTATGTAATTTAATTGCTGCAGATTGCAGGTGTGGTCTTGTGGGAAAATTTTCGTGTGTGTACTCACCTTGACACGCACAGATCGACTGATCTACTGTAGAATGCCACCACCAGAGGAGTCATACCGCAACCCCCCCCCCCTCATTCCCCACCACCCCCAGAAAAAATTGGTAGGAAAAAAACTCATACTGAAGAAGAAGTGTCAATAACACATTGACACACCAGCACCGATATCGCTTCATCTCGAAGGAGCTGGTCAGTAGAGACCCGCACATGCATTGGCCATGCTGGTAGCTGCACACCCATCCCCTGATATCCATGTATCAGCCCTACCGGACGATCAGGGACCAGAGAGATTGTCACCAAGTAGTCAACTGATCAATTTACTTGGGGGGAATAATCGTCCAACATTGACATCCGTCATATTGAAACTTTTCACACAACACACACATCAGCTTCTGTCGCCATTCACCTGGCACACTGGTCACTCCGCTAGTCCCCGCTGCCACAGACAAGAGCAGGCTGGTCGTCGTATTCTTTGTATCTAACAGTACGTCACATGCCAAGGTAATCTGTGATTTCTGCTCACTGAAGCCTCGTGACCACTAGTGCAGCTGGCGCAGCGCACTGTGAGACAATCAGCTGTGGCTTGCATA
The DNA here is from genome assembly GCF_021461385.2 of Schistocerca piceifrons. NCBI lineage: Eukaryota > Metazoa > Arthropoda > Insecta > Orthoptera > Acrididae > Schistocerca > Schistocerca piceifrons. The sequence goes on from NC_060138.1 coordinate 240,221,263, forward strand.
TATACAGTTGCTCTAACTGATTCCACCCTGACGTAGACCCCCCCGCCCCCCCTTCCCCCCCAATTTAAAAGACCATTTCACGTAATTCGTGGCAGGGATTTTGTTGACCATACACCTCGAATTTCTCACATGAAATGTAGATTTCTTCCTTTCATATGAATTATTTTCGAAGGCAGAAGAAATCAGGGTGTACACGCGTTTTCCCGTCGCTAAAGCATCTTTACTTGTTGTGAAAATCCTGTAAAAAATCCTGTAACGGTATGGCATAGGCCATATTTCCTCTAAGAAGAGTCTCACCAGGTAAAAAAAAAAAAAAAAAAAAAAAAAAAAAAAAAAAAAACTGTTATAGTCAGGTTAGTAACGTCTCTTACGTTCTGAGTCACAGGACTAGAATATTAAACCCATTTTTGGCTCATGACAGAGTACTATGATCTACTCCATTACACAATGCCTCCTCACTTTCGAACTCCCTTAAAGTAACCAAACGCTTCACCACATACCAAGTCTCTTAAGGTAGCAGCTCAGAGAAGTTGTGAATATTGTGTTAATACTAAGTATCACTTTAGAAAATTTGGTAATATAGCTTATTTCATTACGATGGTCATTCTCTCTTTGAAGGTTAGAGAATGAAATTTCATTGAAAAAAAAAACAATGAAAACACGTCTGATTATCACTCCAACTTCTGGATTATGTCCATAGATCCATGGTATTCTAGCCCTCTCTCTCCCCTGGCAGGTGGCACATCATTGATATAAGTTTCATAGGCTAATTAATTAAATAGATGATGACAGACACTTTACATTTCACGTCAGGACCGCGAAGAGAAGCTAACAGGAAGTTGCTCTCCTAAGGAGACACTTACGAAGCCTTGTTCCCTCGTTCTATTTGCGAATGGAATAGGAAAGGGAATGACTACAGGGTATCCTCCACCACACACCGTACGATGACTTGCGAAATAGATGCAAATTCAATCTACCTATTTTGTCCATCCACTTAGAGGAATACAAAACTCGCGGGAGGATTGTCTCTTATTTATCGAGGAAACAAAAGACTCACGTACTGGTGCTGATTGTCTCTTGGTAATAATATTCATATTGACTCCTAATTTTTCCATTGCAGTCACTTCGCGAGACGAACGTGAGAGCATGTAATATATTTGTCCACAACTCTTAGAAGATGCGGGATAGACCTCACCTCTCAACTCCGCTTTTGTCAGAGTATCGCTTACCTACCAAATCTCACCAATCTTCCAGTCTTCGATATATGTCATTTGAATCCACATCATTTCCACGAGTAAGAGATGCCCTGCGCCAAGTTACAGACCGCTGCTGATTCTCTCTAAATCCCATCATCTTTCGACCACAGAGTTCTGTTAGTTAGAAGAGCTATCAACGACAAAAATAGCATACTAATGTACACGAGGAAATTCACAGCCATGCAGAGTATACGTGGACTATACAAAGAAATGCAGAAGCATAACATCTACAATTGATCGACATCGAATGAGGGTCTATAAATATCACTCTGTACACATCCTAATCTCGTTTATTGTGTTCCTATGATTACCACGCTAGAAACAGGACAATGTAATGGTTTCAGAGTCTTCACTGACAGCACAATGTCTCTCTCTGCCTCCTCGTTACTTCTCTGACATCAAACGGAGTAACAGTATGAACTATAAACACCATGTCTCTCTCTTCCGATATATCGGGAAACAAATACCGTGTGTTTGTTGATATCGATCAAACTTTGTGATCCAATTACATATAAATGTACTGGTCAATTGGAGCAGGCGGGCAGTGAATGAAGTCGCTTCCATGGACCTGTACTCTAGGAGGACCATATCCCACAGACTATCAGTCACAAGAGAGGGCTCTTGTGTTGTAGTTTCATAAGCAGTTTTATACACAGTTTCTTTGCTGCAGCATATTGAAGTACTGTGTGGCTACAGCTGTGTACACAGCCATACAATTCGTTCTTCTACTGTGGCTTTGGGGTCACACTAACAAATTGCGAACCATTGGCTCTCATGGAAAGCTGGACATCTCAAGGTGTAAACTACGCTGCTCCCATGACACACAACATGGTTGAAATTAGACAGAGGTGAAGGTTCTTATTGACAAAAATGTGGAAGGCGTCGCAACGTATGGAAACTGGAAGAGTTTACGGCATTGTGAAGCATTTATCTCACCTTCCACAGTGACGAGATAGTAGATATCTTGGTGTTCTATTTCGAAAAGACCAAGAGTGTTGATTCCTCATATTACTGCCATGTATGCATCATTGTTTGGTTTCTGGCCATCCCCGGAACTTCTTGCTCCCACCAAGACTCTCTCCATCTCAAATAAGTGGTGTCAGTCAATCGTTATGTGGTAAACAACAGCATACCAGTGGACAGATGGGATGGAAAAGACACCATCGATATGGGACAATGTACGGTAATACACACCACAGTTGATAGCGTGATCAATTTTACCAATTTCTCCGTAATTTCAACACCAAAAATGACACGGCAGTATGCTTCCGAACTTCTGTATCATCGCTGAACCACCCTTCGCTACTTTGTGAGTACCAATACTAGATTGATAATGCATATAGATGATTGTGCAATATGTCTATTCATGGTTAATTCTTGGACATATACACCAAAGTACACTGGACAGCGTCCTGTGCAAGGCAGTTATGTTACCTAAATATTTCTAGCACTTTGATCGTAGTGCAAAATTTACAGTTACTATTGGCCATCTTTCCCTATGTGAATGGGAATCGCAGAGTACTTTTACGTTCATAACATAAAGCTGGAGACTGAAAAATCTCCCTGCATTGTCTTTGACGAAGCATCCCCTCGACAGTGATGGTGATTTAATTTGCAAATGACCAGAAGTAGGAGGGTACTATGCCCGGTTTATCCCAAGTCTTGTGAAAGAACAGAGTGAGCTGAGTCCAAAACTGCTGTTCAGTGAAGATTATTCTGCACCAGTCTTGCGGCACCCATCCAAGTGCACAAGATCTCGCCAAATGCTTGCATGTTGAGGTGGTTAGCACCCCTTATTGGTGTATAGTATATATGATAGTGTTGTGGTGATATAAAAGATGGGTAAGAAGAAACATGTAGTTTACACATGATGAAGTTCCACATGGGTGGAGCTTGAAGCATTTTACGTAAATCAGCTGTGCTATCAAACGTGAAGTACTGTTCTAGTCACACAGTTCTGCACTTTAACACGATATAATGTTAGATCTGGTTTACGAAATATCAGTCATGTTGAGTGCAATGCTTAATGCTCTACTGCAGGACATATATGTCCAACATCTGACATACATCCACCCTGGAGGTATGTATCCCAGTCACTATGGTGACAAACTTCAAGATAATCAAACTATTTCCTTCTGTGTCACAGAAAAACATAGATTCTTTATAATACATGTAAATATAGCTTTCTGGAGATGTATAACGCTCAGTGTTCACATCCAATTACGGTCCAGATATTATGCTATGCTCGCATCAGTCCTATGTAATGGAAAATGCATCTTATGAGGAAAAAGAAAATGCATAGCGGCGTTGCTTGATATGTAAAATTACACACATGCTGCACTAACTCCGTAAACAGGACAACTGTCACGCAAATGTACACACACAGAGTTAATAAAAAAGACGTTTTTCGTTCCAAATTTGGATTTTAGTAAATAACTTGAAAACTAACAAAGGTAGCTTAATGAAGTCACATAGTTAATGTTTTTATAAAAAAAACTGAGGCTAAATTCGAATTTTCATCTTTCTGAATGTAGTACTTAGCGTCTTAAAATTTTCTGAAAATCGCTGATTTTGACTAAAATGTTGCCCTAATCAAGTTGAGACTTGTAACTTTTGATTGTGACTTACATTGCACAACCTGAACATTTCTTAGCTTTATAGATTCATTATGTAGCGCTACTTTTTTTCTTAAAATAATATATTTAGCAAAACGTATTAATTAGATGACGCTGAGACTTCAAGATGTTCACATTAATATACCGAAGCATACACTGAGAAAGTTTGGAAAAATTACTTTAACTGTTTAATTTGATTCTTAGATTATGGCGCAGTACTTTGTATGCTAACACAGGCGCGTTATGATGACATGGTGCTAGTGGTAGTGAACTAGAGTGAGTCCCAGCACCCTCGCTCACCTCTGTATTTCTCACAGTGATACAGCGCTTGTTTTGCCGCACCTGGACACCATCGTCATTGCCATCCTCACCGCTGCAGATTGCCTGGAAAGTGTCAACATAAATACCTCATCCTTCTTGACATACGTCTCATTTGCTGAGAGCTGACCGCTCAGTGTGTAGTCTCAGTGCTGGTCTCAGTTACATCTATCCTTGAGAGGGGAGGCTATGAGAGCTGACACTTGGCACACCTAGTTGACTTCGATCACGTATGGAGCCAAAAGTCCTGCTGGAAGGACTCTACCTCTGCCAGCTGCAGTGCTAACTTCGGAAACAATGGTCACATGGTGCAGAGACTGCCATCACCATGCAGGCCCACTGGAGGCTTGACCTACTTGACAAGGACACAATCCACCTTCGAGAGGGAGGGCCCCTGCTGCTCGTCATCCCATTCCTGTTGCAGACATCGATGCTGTCGGCTCCTGTTCCCTAAATGGGGACCGGTGACTGACCCCAGCTTGAAAGCGAGTATTCCAGGTGGACCTGGATGCGTGTCTTCTGAGAGCAAATCTTCACTGTCAGTAAGAGTGCTTTGGAGGTTGACACATAGAGCTGGATGCCAACGACGTCCACGGGTCGACAGCCACCCAGTTACGTAACCGCCGCCACCTGGTGCCTCGCTGTGCCAGTAGAACTACAATTCGAATGCATGCCAACCTCCCCCCGTTGACAAGCCCGCAGCGCTGCTGGCCCGACGGTGGTGCGGTACCTTTGGAGACAATCCTGTATTACTGCTTAATAAATGCGTTATTGTCAACGATGTTCTCTTGGCGCTCTGGAGCGTAGCTAGAGCCTCACCACCACATCCTGCCTGTCTCTCTCCTGACGACTGTAGAGGTGTGGGACCGGACTCATATAGTATGCTCATATGGTTCCGCTTATTTGTGAAACGTAATTCACACAGCATGTAAATAAGCTAATATGAAACCACATAAACGTTTATCTGTGGCACTACAGAATCGCTGAAACAAGAAACTAGTAGCAGGAAAAACAGTAGTGACCATTTCTGTCAGCACTGACAATCGATGGGGAAAAAGCTTAGCCATTACAAACTCCACCAGTTTTTATTTGTCTTCTTAGTGTCTACAACATAATATACAGAGCAACACATGAGGAAAGGTGTATGCTATGAGTGGTGATAGTATTAGTGATCTTGAAAAAAAAACCTTCGTATTCAACTGGGCTTCCGATGTAGAACACATTTAATGTATATTGCTACTTATTTTATCCATTATTCGAAGATTGTCATCGTTTACAATGTATCACAGTAGTGTAGAGGAAGTTCATACAGTAACTCGTGGTCTATTACGTCGGGAAACTGCGTCAAAGTAGCCTACAAAAATTACCTAAGCTACAGCGCTCCCCATCGCGCGAGATTATCTACACTCCTGGAAATGGAAAAAAGAACACATTGACACCTGTGTGTCAGACCCACCATACTTGCTCCAGACACTGCGAGAGGGCTGTACAAGCAATGATCACACGCACGGCACAGCGGACACACCAGGAACCGCGGTGTTGGCCGTCGAATGGCGCTAGCTGCGCAGCATTTGTGCACCGCCGCCGTCAGTGTCAGCCAGTTTGCCGTGGCATACGGAGCTCCATCGCAGTCTTTAACACTGGTAGCATGCCGCGACAGCGTGGACGTGGACCGTATGTGCAGTTGACGGACTTTGAGCGAGGGCGTATAGTGGGCATACGGGAGGCCAGGTGGACGTACCGCCGAATTGCTCAACACGTGGGGCGTGAGGTCTCCACAGTACATCGATGTTGTCGCCAGTGGTCGGCGGAAGGTGCACGTGCCCGTCGACCTGGGACTGGACCGCAGCGACGCACGGATGCACGCCAAGACCGTAGGATCCTACGCAGTGCCGTAGGGGACCGCACCGCCACTTCCCAGCAAATTAGGGACACTGTTGCTCCTGGGGTATCGGCGAGGACCATTCGCAACCGTCTCCATGAAGCTGGGCTACGGTCCCGCACACCGTTAGGCCGTCTTCCGCTCACGCCCCAACATCGTGCAGCCCGCCTCCAGTGGTGTCGCGACAGGCGTGAATGGAGGGACGAATGGAGACGTGTCGTCTTCAGCGATGAGAGTCGCTTCTGCCTTGGTGCCAATGATGGTCGTATGCGTGTTTGGCGCCGTGCAGGTGAGCGCCACAATCAGGACTGCATACGACCGAGGCACACAGGGCCAACACCCGGCATCATGGTGTGGGGAGCGATCTCCTACACTGGCCGTACACCACTGGTGATCGTCGAGGGGACACTGAATAGTGCACGGTACATCCAAACCGTCATCGAACCCATCGTTCTACCATTCCTAGACCGGCAAGGGAACTTGCTGTTCCAACAGGACAATGCACGTCCGCATGTATCCCGTGCCACCCAACGTGCTCTAGAAGGTGTAAGTCAACTACCCTGGCCAGCAAGATCTCCGGATCTGTCCCCCATTGAGCATGTTTGGGACTGGATGAAGCGTCGTCTCACGCGGTCTGCACGTCCAGCACGAACGCTGGTCCAACTGAGGCGCCAGGTGGAAATGGCATGGCAAGCCGTTCCACAGGACTACATCCAGCATCTCTACGATCGTCTCCATGGGAGAATAGCAGCCTGCATTGCTGCGAAAGGTGGATATACACTGTACTAGTGCCGACATTGTGCATGCTCTGTTGCCTGTGTCTATGTGCCTGTGGTTCTGTCAGTGTGATCATGTGATGTATCTGACCCCAGGAATGTGTCAATAAAGTTTCCCCTTCCTGGGACAATGAATTCACGGTGTTCTTATTTCAATTTCCAGTAGTGTATATTCTCCCGCTTCCTTCGCGCTAACTATTAGTCCTAGAGAGAAAATGTATTTTTTGTGGGAAATTTAATGTAGTTTAATTTTGTACAGCGACGTCTTTTTTCTGGAGAGAGTGGTTATCGTGTTATTAAAAAAGCCTACAAAAGCGATATTAAATGTGCTCTATTTCGGATATTCGGAATAGGGTCTTGTCCACAAGAAGCATTTGGTTCAGAAGCACTAATACTGTCACTCTTCGAAGCACGTATTTAGGTCCTCTCTTGACAACAATTTCTTTTCCTTTTTCACAAATGCTGCCTTACAACACTTTTGCTGTTTTCAATAGAAATTTGTTTTCTTTGCTGAAGACTGCCAGATGCACTCAATCTGTAGCTAGACTACACTTACGACAGTAGAGGGTTTTTGTGAACTCGCCAAAGTCGATCATTTCTGCTCTACGACATTGAAGAGTGCTCAGATTAAAGGTAAAAAATGTATACACGGGAGTAGTTCCCCTAATGCTATAATTTCCATACACTGGATGTTATTCCTTCACGTTAATTGCACCAAACGTTAGATGCAAACCAGGAGCGAGCTACACAGTTACAACCACGCACTAGAGCACAAAATCAGCAGCTTACTTATTCAATATTCAACTAACAAGTACAAAAATGAAAATTGCACAACTTCCACACCAAAGACTTCATACAAACGGACTCATCTTACCGTGTAACATTTGGCGGCAGATGGAATCGTTTTTACGGTTTACTTTCATATCTCCCACCAATGTACGCTTCACGGAATCCCAATTTAACTTATATTATCGCTTTCATTGTTTCCTCCAGACCTATTTTCTGTCACAGACAAAAGCATCTCTCTCTCCGAACTAATAACAGGACTCACAAGTAATTGTCTGCAGTCTCAGCAGCTGGATCGGCAACCTCGACACCGGAGGTTCTGTAATTTAAAAAAAATTCAAATTTGATTCCTCAGGACGTCGAGCCGCATCTTTTCATCACCACATTTTTGGACAAAGACTAAATGTCTGCTGTCGTTTCACCTGTCTCAAATCGAAGATCGGCAGTGGTTCAATTTAAAGGTTCCAATGACTCTGAATTCATATTCAGGACAGATAGACACAAGGCGTAATCAAAAATCTTTCATATGTATGAAAACTCATCGCGTTGAGAGATGCCATATCAAATTTCGATATAATGCCATTAAAATACACTACTGGCCATTAAAATTGCTACACCACGAAGATGACGTGCTACAGACGCGAAATTTAACCGACAGAAAGAAGATGCTGTGATATGCAAATGATTAACATTTCAGAACATTCACACAAGGTTGGCGCCGGTGGCGACACCTACAACGTGCTGACATGAGGAAAGTTTCCAACCGATTTCTCATACACAAACACCAGTTGACCGGCGTTGCCTGGTGAAACGTTGTTGTGATGCCTCGTGTAAGGAGGAGAAATGCGTACCATCACGTTTCCGACTTTGATAAAGGTCAGATTGCAGCCTATCGCGATAGCGGTTTAGCGTATCGCGACACTGCTGCTCGTGTTGGTCGAGATCCAATGACTGTTAGCAGAATATGGAATCGGTGGGTTCAGGAGGGTAATACGGAACGCCATGCTGGATCCCAACGGCCTCGTATCACTAGCAGTCGAGATTACAGCCAGCTTATCCGCATGGCTGTAACGGATCGTGCAGCCACGTCTCTATCCATGAGTCAACAGATGGGGACGTTTGAAAGACAACAACCACCTGCACGAGTAGTTCGACGACGTTTGCAGCAGCATGGACTATCAGCTCGGAGACCATGACTGCGGTTACCCTTGACGCTGCATCACAGACAGGAGCGCCTGCGATGGTGTACTCAACGACGAACCTGGGTGCACGAATGGCAAAACGTCATTTTTTCGGCTGAATCCAGGTTCTGTTTACAGCATCATGATGGTCGCATCCGTCTTTGGCGACATCGCGGTGAACGCACATTGGAAGCGTGTATTCGTCATCGCCATACTGGCGTATCAACCGGCGTGATGATATGGGGTGCCACTGGCTACACGTCTCGGTCACCTCTTGTTCGCATTGACAGCACTTTGAACAGTGGACGTTACATTTCAGATGTGTTACGACCCGTGGCTCTACCCTTCATTCGATCCCTTTGAAACCCTACATTTCAGCAGGATAATGCATGACCGCATGTTGCAGGTCCTATACGGGCCTTTCTGGATACAGAAAATGTTCGACTGCTGCCCTGGGCAGCACATTCTCCAGATCTCTCACCAATTGAAAAGACCATAGGTGGTTGGTTTAAGTGGCTCTGAGCACTATGGGACTTAACATCTGAGGTCATCAGTCCCCTAGAACTTAGAACTACTTAAACCTAACTAACCTAAGGACATCACACACATCAATGCCCGAGGCAGGATTCGAACCCGCGACCGTAGCAGTCGCGCGGTTCCGGACTGAAGCGCCTAGAACCACTTGGCTACCGCGGCCGACAGAGGTGGTTGTTCTGGGTACTGATTTCTCAGGATCTATGCCCCCAAATTGCGTGAAAATATAATCACATGTCAGTTCTAGTATAACATATTTGTCCAATGAATACCCGTTTATCATCTGGATTTCTTCTTGGTGTAGCAATTTTAATGGCCAGTAGTGTATGTACAGGACCAACTTCGAGATATATCGCACACGAAGGGGCAAGCTCAAAATCTCCGTAATATTTTATTTAAAAAACATCATACAATAATGAAATTCTTTTTGTACAGCATTAACTTTTAATTAATACTACTGGACCAAAGCATCATTTACACTTTATTTTACATGTTTCTACTATTGTAAACATAAACGACCAATTACTGTTCCAAATGTTCGGTAGTACGATTGTGTCTTCGATCACTAAAGGCATTTTTATAAGCATGAAAGGACCGTTCTGCATCAGCTGAGGTAAATGGGCAGTATTTGAATTTGGGTTTTATGTTGGCACATATTGTTTCTGGTAGAAGTTCACCCATCCCACTTGCAAAACTATCAAATTGGCACATCTGAAATAAACACAAGCACCCTTTCATCTGCAGAAGATTCTGGAAATATGTTTCTAATACTCTCATTCACAAATCCGGCGATCGTAGAATTATTAACTTTTTCAAGTTCTTTGCAGGCCTTAAATAGCAAGAAGAAGGCTCTTCTTTAAAGCACCAACAATTCCTGTTTTGATCATATGGGGAGCAGCATCTGAAATAAACACAAGCATCCTTTCAACTCCAGAAGATTCTGGAAATATTTTTCTAATACTCTCATTCATAAATCCGGCGTGCGTAGTATTATTTACTTTTTCAAGTTCTTTGCAGGCCTTAAATAAGAAGAAGAAGGCTCTTCTTTTAAAGCACCAACAATTAAATTTGCTATGTAACGGCTGCAAGTGTCTGCAGTATCGTCAACTGAAATGCACATTATGCTGCCCTTGAGTTCATTACGTATTTCTTTCAGAAAATTTGCGTAAATTGTAGGTATGCAATTTTTACGCAATATTGATTTATCTGGTAAAACGGAAATGAGAGTATGGCATCGTGAGGCCCGTATTCAGGGAAGTTCGGCCGCCATGGGCAAGTCTTATTTCATTCGACGCCACATTTGGAGGCTTGCGCGCTGGTGATGAAGTTGAAATGATAATAAGTACGACAGCCAGTCCACGAGCGGAGAAAGTCTCCGACCCGGCCGGGAATCGTACCCGGGCCCGCTTGCAAGGGAGCCAAGCACATTACCACCCAGCTAAGCAGAGAACGGTTTATCTGGTATACAGGTATTTTGATTTAAGCAATATTTGCGTAGGAAGCCTTTGAGAATAGGGTTTGCAAGTTTGTGAAGAGGGATATTGCTTGCAATGAATGCTTGGCATAAATCCATGTTAAACCGACGTTTTTGGTTACCTTTGGATAAATCCCTGCTACTGCAACTTGCTATTTGAAACTTTTTTTTGCATGACACGTTTTTCTCACTAACTCGACAATAAAAAATAATTCTCTCATATGTAAATGTTCCAGGATGGTCAGCTATCCAGGAAACGAGGTCTTTTCTTTTTCGAGCGGAATGGTGCACATGTTACGCACTACACGTCGTAAACACGTTCAGCCGTGTACAAGTAAATATAAAGCTAAACTGAAACAATGGCCGTGCCACTAAACGCTTGCGTAGTTTAATGTAATGATTGCAGACGCTTACGGTATGACAGCTGAGGGGATTAACCGGGGGCACGGGCGCAGGAGCATTGACTCCTGTTCCTGTTCCTCTTCTGTAATGATTTCGCTTGGCAGTGACCTCTTGGTTAGCGATTGACACAGTTCTGCGCAATCTGTGAGACATCAAAACTAGATCGAACTAGAGACAGCCCGTCAAAATTTTTTAAATATTGTAAACACAGAGCGAAATATGCATCGTCTGTACTTTGTAGTTAAAATACACAATAGCAGGTGAAAAGGAACCAAATACGCAAATGGATATGCAACATGCAAATGCATATAATCCAGTCTCTAGTGATCACGAACTGTAGCAAATTCGACAAGCTCATTGTGAATTGACCATCGAATTCAGGGTCGACATTTTCAATGAAACACTCATTCGTCTAGAAGATAAACGTTTAGCAATAGCCGGCCGCGGTGGTCTCGCGGTTCTAGGCGCTCAGTCCGGAACCGCGCGACTGCTACGGTCGCAGGTTCGAATCCTGCCTCGGGCATGGATGTGTGTGATGTCCTTAGGATAGTTAGGTTTAAAGTAGTTCTAAGTTCTAGGGGACTGATGACCGCAGCTGTTAAGTCCCATAGTGCTCAGAGGCATTTGAACCATTTTTTTTTTTTTGTTTAGCAATAAACAACCAGAACTTAGTACAATTTTGGATGTAAGCCCCTCGAAAAGATGCTATCAGTGTGCTAAACTTCGAAATTACAAAGGAAAAAGCTACTGCATCAACGAACTACTTCAGTACACTGCTCAGAACAAATCACTCCTCAGTGTCAATCAAAAGGAAATTTACAACGTTATCGTGCACTGGATCGACAACAACACTCACGGAATTACTTACTTGGACGCACCAGGCAGCACCAGGAAAACGTTTATAATAAATCAGTTGCTGGCGGAAGAACGTGCTAAACAACACATCACACTTGCACTGGCATCATTTGGCATTGCAGCCACAGGAGGACGAACTGCCCATTCTGCCTTGCAACTACCTTTGAATACAGCCGAATAACAATTCCTAGTGTGTAAAATCAGATGAGCATCTGGACGGGGTGAACTTCTGAAACAAGCGAAATTATCTTCCGCGACGAATGCACAATCGCATATAAAAAATCATTCAAAACCATAGATAGAACATTACAAGACTTGCAAGGAAACTCTGAAGTGATGGGAGGAGCTCTACTCCTTCTCTCAGGACATTTTCTACAAACACTTCCAGTTATCCCCAAGTCAACATCAGCAGACGAGATCAATGCATGCTTAAAAATTTCGTATCTCTGTCCACACAAACAAAGACTGTGACTGACAAAAAATATGAGAGTTTAACTATCGAAAGAAGAAACAACAGCACATTTTGCTTGACAACTTTTATGAATAGGTGAAGGTACGTATCCAACTGACAAGACAACCGGCCTTATTAAACTCAATAGTTGTAACTGCAACTGCTGAAAACGTACACATCGGCCAAATTCATCAGCACGTCATGAAACTGACAGTGTGCATTTCCGAATGGTAGTCACTGCTGTTTTTTTTTACATGTAAATACAGGTTTATTCTCAGGAACAAATCCAGAAGAAGAGTCAGCGTGCAGAATAATTATCCAAGAACCCATTCCTATGAGAACTTTAAAACCACCAGTACCAGCACTGGTTTTCCAACAGATCTTCGTGAAATGATTCTAACTGGCCCATGTTTTATCAAGATAATACACTATTGAACTATCTCCTTCCCTTGTATTGTAAATCTTTATATGAACTAAAACTTATCTTCTTAACATATCTGGAACCAGGTCACCACTATTCAACCTCATCACAGTTCCCTCACTGGTGCATCTCCTGATATTCCACATGTACAAGGGCTTAATGGATATAAGTGCAGATATTTTTATAAATGGTACCTTAATATTTACAAACATCAGTGTGTTGGTTGTTTTACTCTGTGTCAAACAGTAGTCTTACAAAAATGTCACAAACTTCGTGATCTGATGTTTCCCACACAGTGATGCTGCACCATTAAGTGTACTCTGCATGTCAGCTCAGACTACCTGTTTTGTGTCCACACGTCCACATCGACCTGCTGTCCAGGGGAAAATAAGCATTAACGCTTGCTCTTGCCACATATACTAGGAAGTACTAACCAACCTAAAAAATACAACTTTTAAAAGATAATTATTACTGTGAAAATAACATAAATACTCATGTTATGTTGGTAAGTACACTATCTTCATTTATCAAGGGATATATATTCACTCACACCCGTTACACCCTGTATAACACCTTATGTCAATAGAAAACATGCGAAACTTATCATAACACTACATCAGTTCCCTCTTACTCTATAGTTAACCTGAATGCAGCATATAGGTTTTTCGTAGTACCTGTCCAAACCCTCTGAGACAGGTTGGGTAGCAGGTCCACAGAAAGGAGTCTAGTGCACTATGCTCAGCTTCTTGTAGTATAACCCTTGTTATCTTATTGCTTTCCCCCAGGTCATAAGTTTGCACATTCACTTTCTGTATTCTGGCAGTAGAACTGTCAACTGTCTCATCGTGTTTCTTTGCAATTCGACTTAACTGCTTGTGGAAAAACTTTGTGCTGTTCTGGTTGTAATAGTACTGCTGGAGATCCTGCTTCAACTCCTCAAGTCTTTGCATGTTTTTAAAACCTCCACATCTCACATAAGCTTTCACTTCTCCTATCAACTAGCAACCTCAACTTTGCTATTGGCAGTAGATGACTATCCACCACACCTCCAAGCTTGGCTGCTGCTGTCTGGCTTGGAAAATACCTCATTTTCCTGTCTAGGTGTTATGTGCCTAGTCATCTCTGCATTATCTGCTGATAACTGTTCTATCTGATTAATTAGCAACCAAAGCATATCCTCCTCTCAAAAACTCTGTGCCACACTCAGTCATTGTGGATCCGTTCTCATAATACACAAATAACTATGCAAAACAACAATATACAAAAGGACAGGTTACATGCTCAGTATCATAGCTTACTATCACCTTACACTTCATTATTAGATACTCTGACTCAGTACACTGCCTTGCAGTATAGGCACAACAGCAGTATGTAAAACATTCCACTGATATGGACTCAGCACATGGCATACTGTACTCTAGTAGGCTGCACTCCAACCACCCCACTAGTTGCAAATATGACTCCTTGGCATTGCCATGAAAGTCTGACAAATCAGCTGGTTCTAATGACTTCACAAACTCCACCCTTAAATTATGATGACAGTTCCTACCATCTCCCCTGCACATGAATGTAGGAGAAGCAAAACAGTTCGTTCACTCATGCCAACTTATGCTGACACTTAACTTGTGGTTGCGAGAGCAATCTGCATGCATCTGCAAATGTCAGTACAAGTAGACTTGCAGTAAGCACACTCCCCCCAATGCCTTCCCCTGTGTTGCATGGTGAGGACAGCATGCACAAGAATGCAGAGGCTAGCAGGTAGCCAGAGTCCAGTGTCAGATGCCCAAAGTTTGAGCAGTGGCATGTGCACTGGCAGTGCATGTTGTAGATACTTGCAGTAATGGGTGCCAGTCAAGCAGAAGCTTTCTGTAATTCTTGCAGGCGGTGCCAGCCCTCAGAAGTGGAACTCACCCTTGCAAAAGAAAGCACATGGCACTGAGGATGCTGGCACCAGTGTAGGTGTGAGCAACGGCACTGCCCTGGTCTCAAACAGCTGCCCTCCAGGGGAGAAGTGTGCTGTGGTTGGAGTGAGCTGCAAGGTGGTTCATCAGTGGAGAGGTGCCAAATCTCAGGAGCTTAGAGCCTGCTGTTGGAGCAGTGGTGTGGCCTAACTTGTGTGACTGCTTGGAGAAAGATATCACCCCTTCACCTTGTTGTAGCCCTCTTCTTCTGATTGGTGCTGCCAGACTGGAACACAATTGGCTAGAAATGATGGATACTTACATTAGTTAGGTGCTCATTTGTTGTGGTGACGTAGCACTTCTAACCATGTATGATATAACAAATCCATAATCTTAAGGAGTGGAAACTGGTCAGCTGGTTCCAAAGTAGCCCCATTCTTTTGCTGTGTCATCAGTGCTGTGGTGCTTGGTCCAGCTCAGCTTGCAACATGTAAGCAAGTTGATTCTAACAACAGCCATAACTGTGTTTTGGCTCCCACTGGCTTCTAAGGTTTCTCACAAAGGCAATCATATTGTTCTTGTCTTGACTTTTTAACAATGAAGTCCATACAAACATACTGGCATATTTTGCATATTTTCTTTCCCGCTACCTTATTTGCTCTTTAGGAAACTGAAACTGCAGCCAACAAAGAATTTGCTCTCCAAAAACTAAGTGTTCGAGACCAGGGCAGTGCAGCTGCTCACCCTCCTACACTGGTGCCAGCATCCTCAGTGCTGTGTGCTTTCTCTTGCAAGGGTGAGTTCCACTTCTGAAGGCTGACACCACCTGCAAGAATTACAGAAAGCTTCTGCTTGACTGGCACATTACAGTGCAGAGCTCAGAGTGTCGTTTTCCTGAGCTGAGTAGCAGTTATTTATAGTCATTAGATCCCTGGCATAGCCGGGTCCACTGCAAATGCTGCACTCAACTGCAAGTTTTTTTTATAGTGAATAAATGTAATTAATGTAAATTAGCTTCTCACTAATACGAAAATCAACCACAACTTCAAATAGTGTGATAATACAAAACTGCACAATTCCAGTTTCACAAAGGCATAAGAACATTATCACTGACATACCTCTACATATACACTCCTGGAAATTGAAATAAGAACACCGTGAATTCATTGTCCCAGGAAGGGGAAACTTTATTGACACATTCCTGGGGTCAGATACATCACATGATCACACTGACAGAACCACAGGCACATAGACACAGGCAACAGAGCATGCACAATGTCGGCACTAGTACAGTGTATATCCACCTTTCGCAGCAATGCAGGCTGCTATTCTCCCATGGAGACGATCGTAGAGATGCTGGATGTAGTCCTGTGGAACGGCTTGCCATGCCATTTCCACCTGGCGCCTCAGTTGGACCAGCGTTCGTGCTGGACGTGCAGACCGCGTGAGACGACGCTTCATCCAGTCCCAAACATGCTCAATGGGGGACAGATCCGGAGATCTTGCTGGCCAGGGTAGTTGACTTACACCTTCTAGAGCACGTTGGGTGGCACGGGATACATGCGGACGTGCATTGTCCTGTTGGAACAGCAAGTTCCCTTGCCGGTCTAGGAATGGTAGAACGATGGGTTCGATGACGGTTTGGATGTACCGTGCACTATTCAGTGTCCCCTCGACGATCACCAGTGGTGTACGGCCAGTGTAGGAGATCGCTCCCCACACCATGATGCCGGGTGTTGGCCCTGTGTGCCTCGGTCGTATGCAGTCCTGATTGTGGCGCTCACCTGCACGGCGCCAAACACGCATACGACCATCATTGGCACCAAGGCAGAAGCGACTCTCATCGCTGAAGATGACACGTCTCCATTCGTCCCTCCATTCACGCCTGTCGCGACACCACTGGAGGCGGGCTGCACGATGTTGGGGCGTGAGCGGAAGACGGCCTAACGGTGTGCGGGACCGTAGCCCAGCTTCATGGAGACGGTTGCGAATGGTCCTCGCCGATACCCCAGGAGCAACAGTGTCCCTAATTTGCTGGGAAGTGGCGGTGCGGTCCCCTACGGCACTGCGTAGGATCCTACGGTCTTGGCATGCATCCGTGCATCGCTGCGGTCCGGTCCCAGGTCGACGGGCACGTGCACCTTCCGCCGACCACTGGCGACAACATCGATGTACTGTGGAGACCTCACGCCCCACGTGTTGAGGAATTCGGCGGTACGTCCACCCGGCCTCCCGCATGCCCACTATACGCCCTCGCTCAAAGTCCGTCAACTGCACATACGGTTCACGTCCACGCTGTCGCGGCATGCTACTGGTGTTAAAGACTGCGATGGAGCTCCGTATGCCACGGCAAACTGGCTGACACTGACGGCAGCGGTGCACAAATGCTGCGCAGTTAGCGCCATTCGACGGCCAACACCGCGGTTCCTGGTGTGTCCGCTGTGCCGTGCGTGTGATCATTGCTTGTACAGCCCTCTCGCAGTGTCCGGAGCAAGTATGGTGGGTCTGACACACCGGTGTCAATGTGTTCTTTTTTCCATTTCCAGGAGTGTATTTTGTAGTGTTGTTCATGGTAAAATATCACTTCGTAATTGTGGACAAGGATCAAATGCATCTGGCTCTATCCATATACAACAAAACTTTTTAAATCTCCTTCTCCATTTGAGCTATACAGTTGGAGCAAACTACCAAGTAACATGCATCTTATCCAAAAACACTCTTCATTGAAAAGAAGACTAATGCTGCTTGTTACTTTCAGCATAGCTTTCCTCTTGGCAGATGCCAGCTGTCTTCCTTCTGTCAAGCAGTGAATCAGAATTTCTGTCCCATTGTCACTGTTATCTGCAGGCGTACTTTCATTATTCTTATCTATTTCTAATTTCTTTCTTACAACAAATTTCCTAACTTTCCCCTGTTATTTCTCGTTCTTGGACCTGTCAACTATTTCTTCAAATTTGATTCCTTCTGTACACTGTCACGCATTTCTGTTATGAGCCATTACTTATGTTTAACAGGATGTAATGAGGATGTAATGTAGATAAGACTGGTGTAAGTGAAATATCATACATTAACAAACATATTACTATTATTATTATTATTATTAATAACATTTTATTTAATATATAAAGGATCTCTGGTTAAAGGCTGAGATAACATATGTAAACATTTTCATTATATAACTGCAAAAAGTCATTAGACCTGAATTCCAAATAAGCTTGTGATCATACAGTTGAAGCAGCATGCTCAGAGGGGACATGACTTTGCTGTAACCGGCACATGTAAATTGAGGACTTGAAGAACAACCAGCAATGAATATCACTATAATAAATATTTGAAAGAAAATAGGTAGTAAAAAATACTGAGGAAGAACAAGTGCACATAAATTGTTCAAAAATATACAACGAACTACAACAGTCATGAATAGAAACATTACTGTTAGAGCCAGCTGCCCACTCTGAATGTCCTGGGGATGAGCTACAAGGAGACATTATACTCTAATAGCTGTGTTACTTCAGAACAGAGATTCCAATTAAGTACAGACTGGTACTCTGTGCTTGCCATTGCTGGATGTATAGAAAACAAGAACTTCTTATGACAGTTATACTGCAAGATAGTTGAGGGCCATTTATTTGGCATCTGGCCACAGCAACACTCAGCAGCAGCACCAGCTATCTGGCACAAGCATTGAAGACTACAGTTTGGCTCCCAATAGGGAGCTCTGGACATGGTACTGTAATCTATCAGCAAGCACCTCAGTTGTGCATGTGCAAATTTCAAACTAGGCTTCCACAGACACTGTCACATTGCAGACACTGGTAACTCCTACTTGCCAGCAATAAAAAACAGCCAGAACTTGTCAGTGTCTAACAGCTGCCTCAAAGAAGTATTGTGTGATATACAAAACATGATTCAGTGGCAGAACCAAGAGACACGTAGACAAGAACCTATATGCCTGTTGCATCATGAGGAATTGCCATAGACATATGTTAACAACTCATCAGGAGAAATGTTTTATATGAAGCTGGTTGTGCAGAGACTATAGTTAATGTCCTTCAGAAGTAACCTGTGTTCTCACAGAACTGTGAAGTACATAGTAACCACAGGTGGTAAAGCTAACAGATGATAAATACACTAACACTAAATAAAAAACCAATGAATACCCTAAAAATTCTAAAAGTCATACATAATAAATTAAGACCTGAACTAAAACTGATAGTACAATGTAACATTTCATCTTTTATGACCGATACATTTAGCCATACAATGAAAAATGAGTAAGAAGAAATCTTAATGAAATATTTGTAACTGTCATGCTAGAATGGAAAGATACAAAATGTGATGTTCACGAAAGATATAGAAATTGGTAGTGGTAGTACATGCACTCTCTGGGAGATTTGTGGAACTCGGTGGTTGTGTATACAGTCAGAATATTAAGTTCATATTCACAGATCATAGCATGTTCTACATATTGAATAATGAGTTGTTATTTCTTCCATTCATTTTTATATTTCATGCAGGATTTTCCATTGTGGAAGTTCATGCAATACAGTAAGAAACATCCATAACTTGCTAGCAAGGCAGGAAATAAAGACTGATGGAAAAGCATAGGAAGAGAAGAGTTCAAGCATCCTTAATACAAGAAAGAGGAATTGTGAAATGAATATTTTAGAAGATAAAAAGAGTGTACCAAAAGAATCATGCAATTTTTGAAATAATCATACCTACCAGTATTATGTTATTTGAGATATGAGCGTGAACAACATATTGTTGGAAAGAGCAAATTCATGAGTTTTACATGATTCCCATTAGGTAGCAGCAGTGTGTGCCCATTTCAGTTCTAGTAAAAATGGTGTCGGGATAACAGAAAGCATTTTGTGTTCTACGTTTTGCACAGTGTGGGTCAGTAATAACTGTTCAGCATGACTTTCGTACTAGGTGTGGCTTGGATCCTCTTACACCACACAGCATTAGATGAGGGCATGAACAGTTCTGAGAAACAGGTTGTTAGTGTAAAGGCAAATCACTGGGTCATCCCTGAGTGTCAGACACACACATCGCATGCATCTGCCATAGTTTCACAAGGAATCTGCAGAAATCCATTTTCTGTGGTGCAGATCGACAGCTCAACATGCCTCCGATGCCAATCTGGTATGAGTTGTGTCCGTGTTTACACATGAAACAGTACACAGTTCAGCTACTGCAAACTCTTCATGAAAGTGACAAACAACAACATGCCGAGTTCTGTAAATTTGTTCTTGGCAAGGTGGAGGATAACAGTTTTCTTCCACACTTAATGTTTAGTGAAGAGGCAACATTACATTTAAATGGAAGGGTGAACTGTCATAATGTGAGAATATGGGGTACAGAACAACTACATGAAGTTGTACAACATGAGAGGAACTCTCCAAAATTTAAGGTGTTTTGTGCAGTTTCACAGAAAAAGGCGAATGATCCATTTTCTCTGCTGAGAAAACTGTCACAGGAACCACATATTTTGATATGCTTGATAACTTTCTTTACTCACAGTTGGAGACTGATTTGAATGACTTCATTATCAAGCAGGATGGGGCACTGACACACTGGCATCTGGAAGCACTGGAATTTTTAAATCAAAGGATTACTGAACAATGGGCTGGTCAGACTGGACCAAATGATTCAGACTTACATTATTGTCCTCCAAAGTCACCAGGCCAGTCTGAACATGACTATTTCTTGCAGGGGTTTGTAAAAGACTCTGTTTATGTGCCTCCATTATCAACAGCAATGAATGAACTGAGACAGCACTTAACAGCACCTGTGGAAGCTGTAACTCAAGGCATACTCACTGCAGTGTAGGAACAATTTGAATGCTACACTGACATATGCCATGCATCTCAAGGGGGGGATACTGAACACCTATGAAAAGGTATGACAAAAACTTTTTAAGTTTCCTGTTCATCAAAACACAAAATTCATTATATATGTTTATTAGCTTCAGAAATATAGATGTGCCAAATCAGATGATTCTTTTTGATACACGCTTTAGTACATCAATAACAGACTTATGGAAAAGAAAGAAAGAACAGAGAAAGTTCAACTCAGAATCAAAAATAACCTATGGGGCATGAGTATATGACAGATGAAGAAGAACATGGAAAGAGGAAAGCAACATGTGATGGAAATGAAATGCACAAACAAAACTCCTATGAGTAAGTCCTGCTTCTTACTCATATGGAGATCTGGAAGAGTAACAATTGCCTCCACTATCATTATGAGGCACTGCTGCCTTCCTTCTGCTATGATAAAAAATTCAGCAGTGATTTAACCACACCAATGTGGCACAGAGACACTGCAGTAGGACTATAAAAGAAGTTGGCTACCTCTTACTGTTCAACTTTCAAACAATGAACATCTTCACATTCAGCAACTAGAAATTTAATGTAATATGCAATGCAATTTTAAGTGTAAAGTTGACAACCAAACACCTTATTTATAGAGGCCTCTTCAGGGACCTGAGGATTCTTACAATTACATGCCAATATACATACTACATAATGGGAATATAGAGGGAATTTAGAATGAACTTAGCAGTATCTGAAACAGAAACAATTTCCATTTAGGCTACTCATACCTCCCTAGGGTTCAGAATGGAATTTTATATTCTGGTACAAAAACATACACTGGGCTTCTGATGGACACCAGACAGGAAACAGAAAATCCCTAAATACTTAAAAAGAAAGTAAAAGAATACCTCATTAGCTGCTGGTTCTATAATTTATCAGAAAACTTTAAATTAATTCCACATGCCTCTAACATTTGTATTAGACAGAATCTGACTTTGCCAATCTATAGGAAGCGTATAGTGGTCTGTACAAAGTTGCATAAATGCTTTGCTTAAAGTGCCAGATGAAAGCAGCAGCTGAATAGTCTTTTATCTAGTACTTTATGCATATTAAGTTTGTTGTAACAAGAACAGACATGATTTGAGAAACATATTACTTTATGGAGCTAACATAACATACAATGAAGTACAGATTGCGCATAGCAATGAACACATCGAGTGGACAACAGTAATACAGGTTACACGATAGGCTGATTGCTCATTTGCAATCACTTAAATAATACTGTTTACTTGGCTGCCCACCAGAGCACACCAGGGGGCTGACCAAGTTGGCCTCTATGAGCTGGCCTGTGAACTGTGTGGACATGTGATCTCTGAAATCATGTGTGCCTTGAGTGAAGGTACATCAAAGTTATCCAGAAGTAATTACCATAATTATCAGTTTGAGCGGTTCCGCACTATTCACTGTTAGTCGTTAGTGTACTTCACAGAAGAAGCCAGAAATGGTTGCTTTGGCCCATTAATGTATAACATGATTACTTTCATATCCCTGGGGGCTCTCTTTGATGATGGTATCAATGGAACATAATTATGAGTGAAAGAATCGATGAGTGAAAAATTGGTGTTGGATGTACATATTTGTTTGATACACCTATGAATATTTTAGACTACTGGTACTTTAACTACATGGTGCATAAAATTGTTAATATGTAAAACTGCTGTAATATCACAAAG
This sequence comes from Schistocerca piceifrons, assembly GCF_021461385.2. Lineage (NCBI taxonomy): Eukaryota > Metazoa > Arthropoda > Insecta > Orthoptera > Acrididae > Schistocerca > Schistocerca piceifrons. The sequence goes on from NC_060138.1 coordinate 240,243,670, forward strand.
TTAAAAACAAAACCCATACATAGTATGACAATTTATGTATGTATATTTGTATGTATGTATGTATATACATAGGTCTATGTATGATTCTTCCATTCACAAATCAACACGGATTTAGAAAGCATCACTTGTGCAAAAATCAGCTTGTTGTTTCCCATGCAATATCCTACAAATCATGGATGGATGGCAACAGACAGATTCTGTGTTTGTAGATTTCCATAAATCATTTGATGGATGTCCCAATTCAGACTGTTGTGAAGGTCTGGGCATATGGTTTAGGTTCCCAGACATGTGATTGTCTCAAGCACTTTTTAACTAACAGAACCCAGTACAGGCTCCTTAATGGTGAGTTTTCATCAGAGACAAGAGTTTCACTAGGAGTGTCAGGAGCCGAGAAAGCGTATGTCGTGCTTGAAATGCACTCACATCAGTCAGTCATAACAGTGCAACGACACTTCAGGACAAAGTTCAACAAAGATCCACCAACTGCTAACTCTATTCGGCGATGGTATGTGCAGTTTAAAGCTTCTGGATGCCTCTGTAAGGGGAAATCAACGGGTCGGCCTGCAGTGAGCGAAGAAACAGTTGAACGCGTGTGGGCAAGTTTCACACTTAGGCCGCGGAAGTCGACGAACAAAGCAAGCAGGGAGCTAAACGTACCACAGCCGACAGTTTGGAAAATCTTACGGACAAGGCTAAAGCAGAAGCCTTACCGTTTACAATTGCTACAAGCCCTGACACCCGATGACAAAGTCAAACGCTTTGAATTTTCGGCACGGTTACAACAGCTGATGGAAGAGAATGCGTTCAGTGCGAAACTTGTTTTCAGTGATGAAGCAACATTTTTTCTTAATGGTGAAGTGAACAGACACAATGTGCGAATCTGGTCAGCAGAGAATCCTCACGCATTCGTGCAGCAAATTCGCAATTCACCAAAAGTTAACGTGTTATGTGCAATCTCACGGTTTAAAGTTTACGGCCCCTTTTTCTTCTGCGAAAAAAACGTTACAGGACACGTGTATCTGGACATGCTGGAAAATTGGCTCATGCCACAACTGGAGACCGAAAGCGCCGACTTCATCTTTCAACAGGATGGTGCTCCACCGCACTTCCATCATGATGTTCGGGATTTCTTAAACAGGAGATTGGAAAACCGATGGATCGGTCGTGGTGGAGATCATGATCAGCAATTCATGTCATGGCCTCCACACTCTCCCGACTTAACCCCATGCGATTTATTTCTGTGGGGTTATGTGAAAGATTCAGTGTTTAAACCTCCTCTACCAAGAAACGTGCCAGAACTGCGAGCTCGCATCAACGATGCTTTCGAACTCATTGATGGGGACATGCTGCGCCGAGTGTGGGGGGGAACTTGATTATCGGCTTGATGTCTGCCGAATCACTAAAGGGGCACATATAAAACATTTGTGAATGCCTAAAAAAACTTTTTGAGTTTTTGTTTGTGTGTGCAAAGCATTGTGAAAATATCTCAAATAATAAAGTTATTGTAGAGCTGTGAAATCGCTTCAATCATTTGTAATAACCCTGCATTTTAATTCCCTATACACATAAATGACCTGACAGTCAGGGTGAGCAGCAATTTGTGGCTGTTTGTTGATGCTGCTGTGGTATACAAGAGGGTGTTATGGTTGAATGACTGTAGGGGTATGAATAGTAGCTTGCTCTAAATGTAGAAAAATGCATGTAAGTGAGAAACTCAGTCTTGTAACATTCAAATACAGCATTAATAGCGTGCAGCTTGACACAGTCACTTCAATTAAATATATAGGCCTAATGTTGCAAAGTGAAGCAGAATGAGCACATCAGATTGGTAGCAGGGAAGGCAAATGGTTGACTTCATTTTATGGAGAGGATTTGGGGAAATTGTAGCTCATCCATAAAGTAAGCAGTACATAGAATGCTACTGCAACTCATTCTTGGGTACTGTTTGAGTGCTTCAGATCCTCACCAGGTTGAATTAAAGGGAGACATTGAAGCAGGTCAGAAGCAGACTGCTAGATTTATTACTGGTATGTTCATGCAAGTATTATTGAGATGCTTTGTGACCTCAAATGGGAATCCTAGAAGGAAGACAATACTCTTTCTCCAAGGCACTATTGGGGAAATTTAGAGAATGGGAATCTGAGGCTGACTACAGAACAGTTCTACTGCTATCAACGTACATTTCACATAAGGATTATGAAAATAAGATGCAAGAAACCAGGGCTCATATGAAGACTTTCAGACAGTCATTTTCCCCCCATTCTATTTGTAAGTGAAACAGGAGAGAGAATGACTAGTAATTGTACAAAGTACCCTCTGCCATGTCCCATCTGGTGTTTTGTGGATTATTTGTGCAGACGTAAATGTAGGTGTACCTTTTACATCTCCTCTTAAGCCACAGGGCTGATTTCAACCAAACTTGGTACACATGTCACTGATTGTCTTGAAAGAATCGCTATAGGGGCACGCTATCAAATGAGTGGGGGTCAAAAAACAATGTAGCACATGAAGCATGCATTTTCATATTTTATTAATCCAATATTAATGAATGAGAATGTTTCATGACTTGCAACAAACATTACATATAATTTCAAATCCTTAAAAAACTTTTTCTCACTGATAACTTCCTCAAAATAATGAAAATAAAATAAAAAATGTATTGATTACTACATTTACACTCTTCATGCAGTAAAACTGCCAGATGAGGCATAAATTTCTAATTTATTAGTTCTTTACTACTAACACGGCACATTTTGAAGACAGTATTCTCATATACTATTGAGTGTATTAACAAAATCATATCGTTATATGACACATAGGCCAGAAAAAATGACGTCAAATACTGAGATGAATGAAAAACTGCCACATTATGCATAGATTTTAATTTATTACCTCATTACTACTAACTCTATTCACAACACATTTTGTGGGCAGCAGACACATATACCACAGGATGTACCTGGAAATTATATCATTCTGTGACACAGAGTTCAGCTGATATGAAGGCATAAACATTGAGTCACATGAAAATGTAACTGTAGAGGGGAATTCACTAGAGATACGGGTGAAATATTTGTACAAATATGTGTGACATATTTTAGGTATGTGTAAAATATATTTGAAGTGGCATATGTGGGCAAAGCCACATGTAAAAATCTCATCCTAAACCCCAGGCACAATTTCAGTCACATTTGGTACACATATTAATTACAGTCTGCAAAAAAATCTGTAGGGATAAGAACCACCAACATCTTACTGTGGTGGAAATGATAATGTGGAGAGAGAAGGGGGGAGAAGGAGATGGACAGAAAGAGTGGGGGAAGGAGGAGATTGATACAGGGAAGGGGAGACGAGGAGATGAACAAAGAGAGGAGAGGGGCGAATGGACAGAGAGAAGGGATATGAGGAGAAGGACAGAGAAAGGAAAGAGGAGGAGATGAACAGAGACAGAGGGGATGAAGGGATGGGCAGAGAGAGGTGAAGAAGGAGATGGAGAAAGAGAGAGGGAGGAGGGGATGTTATTTGGAGGGGGAGGTGGTAGTGGACACAGGCAGAGTGAGGAGAAGGGCAGAGAGAAGGTTAGGAGGAAATGAAAAGAGAGTGGGTGGTGGAGGAGGTGGACAGACAGGGCGAAAGGAGGTGATGGACAGAGAAGGGTGGGGGAAAGGAGGGAGATGGATTAATAGAAAACTGGAATAAATACAGACCCACTGGATCAATAGAAAACTGGAATAAATTCTAACCCACTCAATGCCAGGTGCACATATTAGTTAGTCTCATAAAAAACAATCACAGCAGGAAATGAAGCTTCAGTATAGTTAGTGAGAGTTGACCCACGACATCTGGCAGTGCTGTTGCCAGCTCTGACCTGTGATGTGCAAATGGCTGCTGGGGAAAACAATGATAAAAATAAAGTTCCAACATTAATGAGATGCTCAGGCCTGTCGAGGGAGCGGGTGCCGATGGGGCTGCAGCCCTCCACCAAACTACAACTGCTTCTTCCTGCGCTAAAGAAAGGTCCTTTCAGCATGGCTTTCGGACTTCAAAGTGTCGAAAATTTTCTCACTTTTGTAGTAAAAAGCTGCTCCTATTTGACTACAACATTGTCTCAAAATTTAGTTTGTCTAAAATCTTACAACTCCTAAAGTTTACACACACACACACACACACACACACACATGCACACACCATATGGTGCTCCAGTAGATATATAAAAACATACATCTGTTCGAATGCAACGTTCCATCAAAATATTAAAGCAGTTATTGAAGAACTTTCGGAGATTAATATTGTTAAGATGAACATTTACAGTTTTATTTGCATATACTGATGGAAGGATGGAAGGAAGAAAATCACCTGTGTCCTTTTGAAAGGAAACATTCTGGAATCTGCCTTAAGTAGTTTTGAGAAGCTATAGAAAAATTAAATGTGGATGGTCCGACGTGGCATTGAACTCCTCCTGAAAGAAAGTGCACACTTACCTTTGCAGAACATCTTTTGATGACCATATTGCCGTAATATTAGTTTGAATATACAAATGTATGGTCATCTGCTTTGTTCAAGAAGCATTTTATAAGTCAGATTTCAATTATGAATATGAAAGTAGATTTAATCAGTCAATTACATTGCCTCTTTGCATTTTAAACCACATGTGCTGTGGGACTGATTAGTGCTATGCAGTTCTGAGATACAATCAAACAGTTTAACAATTCAAATGTGAAGAGGAGAGCCTAGATTGCACTGAACCCAACGTCGGCTTTGAGAGAGGCTTTTCTGCGCTTAGTGCATCACGTCATTGTTGCCGCTGTGATGTCGATCATGTTCACACAAAAATGTGCAGATATGCTGGTAACTGAAGGTTTGTTGTTCCAAACTGTAGGAAGCAGTGACTGGCAGACAAAATTTGTCAAGTGACTAACAATCTCGCAGCTGCAATAGAAAAATAACAACGAAATAGTGTAGAAGTGCAGTTGTTAGCAAATATGCACCCACTGCGTATGGCTCATACGTAAGCAATTGTCGAAATTTCAGTATGCTACCGAGCTGATAGTGACGGAGAGACATCTATCAGGCCAAGCGAGCAGGAATAATTTTTCAGCTGACGTATCACATTATACAAGTGAATAACAGCACGTGCGAGGACAATCAAAGAATCGGCCGCTAAGAAGCAAAATTAACAGCTGCAAATCATCGACCGAGTGGGTCACGCTTACACCTTTGCACGTTGATACGAAGTTGAAAGGTTATAGAAATTGCCAATTAAAGAGACACTAAACGGATAACTGGAAATCTCTGAAACATTGACGGCACATTGCGCGGAACCGTAACTTCTGGAAAGAAAATACAAATAGGTTATTACTATCTTTTTGTTAAACGTAACAATTATATCCAAATAAAAGTAATACATTTACTGACAAATCAGTTACCATATTAAATAACGTTATGTGCACAATATGATGAAACACAGTTATTTCATGGTAAGTTGAACATTATTACTGATCCAAGTTGCCATATCTACCCATGACTGTAATACAATGGAACAGATCCTTGAGGCAAAATTAAATTAAGTCTCAAAATCGAGAGCTACCTGCACAGCACTCTTACTTGTTGCAGAAATGTCCAAGGAATAGTTTTCTGAGGGAATGTTATCTTCTATTTCTTCACCATCATGTCGCCTTACAAACTAATGCTTTTATAAAGATTCCACAAAAATAGAGTAGGGGTTTGTGGCGAGAGCGACAAAAGCACTTTCTACAGTTTCCTGAAAACTGTATAGTCCATAATGGAAAATTTGTTTCAGGTAAGGAGGATAAAATTTCTTTTTGCACAAGCCCTTACCATAATAATTATCGTTCACAGTCACCATGTCACTGAACAATATTGCTTGTAATTAAAAGAAAGACCCATCCAGTGCAATGGTATCTTGTACATACTCAGTATCTTGTAATATAGTTGTGAGAAACCAGTGCAGCCCACCTAATTTTCCACGAACGTCGATGTCTCGAAAAAAAGGAAAAAAATTCGTGTAATAACGAAGAAGGACTGTTGGAAGTGGTAGGAAGGAAAGCCAAGAGTTAGTCGACGACGACACCCATTTTATGTTACCTTTAATCCCCTCTGTCAATAGACTGAAAATTCCAGAATTTACAAGCTTTATGTGATGTTGAGAATGAAGCCCGGCAGGTAGCATCACGAAACGAACACACACTAATTCAGAATCATGAAGATATACCCGTTTGTCACAGCCCACGGTCCAATGGAATTGCATAGTACTTGAAGCAATGAAAAAAGCAACCTATGTAACAAATTTCAAATAAAGTCTTACTTTTTAAGATTGATATTGTTTTTTTCATGAATCTGCGTACCTTAAGGTATCTCTGATGCCGAACGACATTCTGATATGTAGTATGAGATGAAAAATAGCGTGTTATGTATCAAAGCTGTTGCCCGGCATTGCAATGCAAGACTTGCTAAAACTTCAGTATCAATTTTTACGTAAACTGTCGATCGAACTACAAATCGGTAATGAGCATGAACTAGCATCGCCCGAGTTCACTGCACAGAAATCGGGTAATTAATATAGTGTAGTCGACCGACCGAAAAAAAATCTTCATACGCACCTAGCCTGACAAGCGAAGAAGAAAAATGGTCGGCGATAGTAAATCGATCATTCCGACATCGGAGAACTTATTCTTACAACATTAGGTTGCTTTTCATTTTCACCAACTATTTTAAAACCATTACAGTTTTGTCATACTGGCGTCAAGTGGTAGTTCTTGTTCATGAAGATCTTCAACCCACAAATGGAACTTCCACCCAATGCTCACAAGACGAAATCGAGATAATTCTTGGTCAGATCAGAAATACCAGCCGCCGGGTCATTATTACACACTTGATAACACTAACTAGCAACATAGAACACATACTGGTATGCATATAAATGACAGGCATTCCATTTAGTTCAAACAGGCAACATATATTCTCCATGAGAATCGAATTAATTTTTTTTCAAAGGAGCGATTTTTCATTCAGAAATTTAGATTATTATGTCTAGCAACATGACGGCATTTTACAAACAGGTGACTAAGACCTTTCTTCAACAAGCAAAGTGATGACGTCAGCGTTTGAAATAATGCAAAATCAATAAACAATGTCCTGAAGGTCACGGTCCTTAGCAGTACTATATGTGCTGATGAATTTATTACTATTACCTTCGTTGGATAGCTCAAATACAGCAAAACAAACGCATTCATCTGTAATCCATAATATCTAATTAGTGTAAGAAGCCGGTGAAATTTGCAGACCGTACATCTATTCTTTGTGTGAAAGACCTTTGGTTTAATTTTATGTGGTTAGCAGCAGAATCTTCATGAAGCGAAAATTATTGTGTACAGAATATTTCTCACTAAATAAAGCAAAGAACGTCGTAACTTAATGTATCATTCTGGATAAATCTTTTGCTCCGACAGCAGCTTTCATCTTTCATGCACATTTCATTGATATCAAGTGCGTTATTTGGGAAATTTGCTGTAGATTTTATTGACATGTTTCGTGTAATAATATTTTGTCATAAAATGTGTAGTTGATTTCGTTTATCTCGTCAGCAGAAACACTTTCCACTTCCATTTACAGGCAAATACTTTGCAAACATATGAAATCTACAAATGATATTGATACGTGAAATGCTTTTGTTCTCAGGGAATAGTTATGAACTGTATCGTAATGAAATAGGAAAGGCAGAAAAAAAATCTGAAAGTACAGTCTTTCGCTCGGATTGCGTCGATCATTAATTGCATGTATTGTTGCAATTAGCCTACGCTGTGCTATTCGTATTGACTACTTGTAGGGGCTTCCTGCTTACATGCCAGCTCCGCTACGTCAATGCGTCACCAGTGCGGTGGATGGGTGGGGTTGGCGTTTGGAGGGGGGGTAGAAAGTTCTGGTAGCCTGGCTGTATTGAGCGTTGGAAATTTCCACTGACTCCTGCAGTCTATAAATAGGAGGAGCCAGGCGACGTCGTTCTCATTCAGCGGAGGACGTCGGAGCTGTGGCGGCAAGCGGAGAGAGGGCCGGCTCGTCGTTGGATATCGCCGTGTAGAACTTGAGTATAAGTAGTGGTTAAGCAACATACAGTAATATTTCGAACGTCCTTTAAGGAGAATTCAGTCCTGTTTTTCAGTGAGATGTCTGACAGTTTAATTTGTGAGAAAATGTCATGCGGTTGGAGATTTACTAGCATTTGCCCTAATACATACATTCCAACCAGTATCTACAATGTGACTAGATTTGTTTCTCGAAATAAGTTTTAACTGTGTTGAAAGATCATAACTGAGAAATGTATTTGCTTGGTTTTTTAACTATAGTTACGGCAAGACCGAGGTGACACATGGAAATATATCGTCCTGTTAACTTGCTTCCGTTCATAGAAAAGTCGATTGGAGCATAAGAGAGATTTTTTACTCCTTTGTTGGGATTCATATCCAGCTGGTACCTTGGTCTTGTGCGTGCGATTGTTCGCGCGTTGTTGCGTGTAATTTCTCTCAAATACTCGCAGGTCACTGTTTACTATAGGTCGTAATTCTTGATATTAGCATTTTGTTCCTTCTGTCTTTTAGTGCCAGTTTGTGGAGATATTGCTTTGGCTCTATCTTTGTGATAGTTCAACTACTTTTCAAACTGGCTTTCAGTAAGGTGGAATGCTGCTTCAAGCTACGATTTACAGTACTTTCAGTATTTTTTTTTAGAAGTAAAATTTTAACTATAATTAATAATTTATCAAATTTGTTATTGGAAAAGTGCACAATGAACACGTTTGATTCAAATTCAGGTGATGTGTGGCGAGGTGGATGTCGGTGTTAGTCCTCTGGTGGGTTGATGCTGTCGTAGGCCATCTTCACAGAACAGCAGGAAACAGCACAACAGGAGAACAGCAATCGATTGAAAAGTGTTAAGTAAAAGTTAATTTAGTTTCAGAATTGCCGTTTTTTTCTAGTATTACCTGGAGCATTTGAGTTTTTAAACTTGAAAAACTGAAGTAAAAAATTATCAATTTTATAGTCTGAAAGATTTGTAGTAAGAGGGATAGATAGTTGCTTCAAGTTTAAATATTGTTTTGAGAAAAGATACGATTCTTTTATTTCCTGTATGAAAGGCTTAGTCGTTTTGAATTCCCACAAAAATTATAAGTTTTTCAGTATATTGATTGATAGTGGGCCAATGTAAAAGTAAATTATTTAGCTATTTAAATAACAGTTGGTGGCCCTGTGGGAATCATAAAGTCAGAATGATTGATTTTCAATGTGCAAAAAGTGAGCTATGGTTTGAGTTGCCGTTTAGTGTGAACACGTCAGTGGTAGTTGTTGAATTCATGGTTAAAGAATAGCAAATTTATTTTCTGAGATTACCGAGAACAGTGACTGCTGCAAAAGTTTTAGCCTATTGGCTGGCTTTAGTGCCAAGGCACAGATATCTATTTTTGTAGATGTGTATGTTGGCTGTTGTAACATATTTCTGGAATAGTAAAGAATGGTTTCAAGGAGGGTATAGGCGGTTCACACTAAATATGTATAATTTCCTCCACTGGCTCACTTAAGATGCTTACTTTTTTTTCCAGTATATTCAAAGACAAAAGTTTTTCGACATTTTTTACTTTCAGTAGCATGTTACAGGTGCCTTATCTTTGTCACGACGTAAGACCGTATTTGCTGTTAGCTGTTTCTGCCGGTCAGATGAACAAGCACCTCCCTGAACTACTCATGCAGTTTTGGGATATGTCTATTTCGTCATGTGAAGAGCAGTGGTTATTCTGTTGATAGACATGTTTATAATCATTTATTTTCTTTATGGAGTGAGGTGACAAACTCTTTTTTGCATATTTCCGTGCCTGCCGTGTTAAATGTTGTGCTGAATGTGATGCTCTCTAGTGGCACATTTATCTGCCTTGTTTGAATTTGATAACTGGTGACATTGTCCGGTAAAAGTAGCTGTTCAGGAAGTGGTACATGTTGTTGAAATTCTGCTTAGTGCTAATCATTATCCATTTCTTATCTTGTTTTATATTTTGAATCTGTTCATATAGAACTCTTACATTGAACATATCCTACTGCCTTGGATGTATTATTTATCATTTTACTATATTCACACAAGTAAAGAAAAAAAAAATACTTTTGCTGTTACGATAACCGAAATGTTGCGTGAGTTTTGTGACATGGTATTTTATTAGTGTTTCATTTTTGATGCGTGAATTTTTAGATTTCCATTTTGTTGGTTGCTAGAGTGATTTGTATTAGTATTACGGAAGAATAATAAATTGTTTCTGTGGATCTGTTTCGATTTACAGATAAAATCCTATAGGTAGATATTGAGTTTTATTTCTACATGTGTTATTATTAGTTCCTGGTCTTAGTCATAAGTGATTTGTGAGCTCTTGTTGACTCTCAATTCAAACCAGCCTATCATTAGGAGTATTGATTGTAACGATCTCCTCTGAAACAGAGAATATTTTATGAATAGTGGTATAAGCCTATTACATAATGGTAACCCCACTCTAAGAAGAGTGAGATGATATTGCTGTAAGTCAGCTGCAGGTATGGTACTGACAAAACTCCCGGATTAATTCTCTGGGGAGCTGGATTAACTGCTGGTTTTGTGTAGTGATTTTTTAAAAATTTATTTATCAAAAAAATGGTAAAAATGCACACTTACTGTTCTCCTGTCTTAAGTTGCTTGAAACACATTTTGAAAGTAGTTTGGCATCCAAAAGGGAGAATTGTCTCCATATATAATTTTTGTGTGAGGAATGTGACTTGTACAATGCTTCCTTGTATTTAATCCACATACCTTGATGTGGTTGATTAATGGAAGTATTGTCACATGCATTATTAGTGGTTTATTCTTTGGTATGACACAAGACTTTGACTTAATTGAGAACTGGATTTTGCTTGTAAGTCTGTCAAATGCTTTCTTTTGCAAACTTTGAATGTATGCATACGTTATCTTATAAGTTATTCTTAGGGATGAGGCTTGTGTAAATTAGTTACACCTGTTTTGCCCATTGCTTATTGGCTCGTGCTGTAAACCTATTTCAGGGATTGTGTAGATATTTGCAATGTCTTATGTTTTCCAAAAAGTAATCAAGATTTATGATGTGGTCTCTCAGGATCACAGTACCCATGATTTCACAAGAGTATTTTGAACCAGGATAAAGTATGATTCACCCGTCAAAGGCTGCATAATAGCAATTACATCTCAGGATGTGAAATGGTATAATATGTTTAATTCCAGTTTATGAAAGTGGCGTAAGTTGGTAGTCAATGTGGTAGGTAGCCTACTGTTTTGGCATGATTCACATTCTTTTTTATGATGATGAATTTAGGATAAGTAATGGTAGTTTGTTTCAAACTTGAATGAGGGCTTTGTATTGCACACAAGAATTGTTTACATAATTGTTGTAGACTTTACATGGGTGTTGTGTAGTTCCTGCACTAATAGTTTAAGAAAAACTGGTTGAATATTGGTCTAAAAAATTGAAAAGTCTACTTGAACTTTGAGCTGGCAGCCTATTGTTTCTCCATCATTATTTCTCTAACTGTAAGAGTAACTTGAAAACTTTATTAGATGGAAGGGTATAAGATGCTGGTGGGGTTGCTGTAATGTGTTAAACAGCAACACTACTGCACACACCTAGATGACATGTTGGTCTCTTTTGATGACTGTGATGTTTCACTGATGTGAACAGAGAACTTATACTGTCACATTGCATGCCATTAGTATTAGTGGATGCCCATTGGGGTAAATGAGCATAGAGTAGACTTGTAATAACAGATTGCTGTGCATCCCTGCATAATGGCAACTTTTTAAATCTTCCAAGCATATACCATAAGCTTTCCCACTGGAGCAAACTGTAATGCCTTACCTAAAGAACAGAGAGCGTGGATTTAAAAGAGTTAGAAACTTGTGCATATTGGGCTATAGCCTGTGTTTGGATTTGCATGGATTTGTGTGTGCTGAGGTAGTGTATAATTTCCTGATAGTGTTAATCTAGAACTACTTTGGTTAAGAAACATTTCTGTCTTACTGAGTTTGCACCCATTGCTTAAGAATGCCTAATTATGGTTGATATTTGAAATGTTGTTATTGTAACGTAAATTCGTAAAATTTTAACGGTAAAGACATCTTAATGAATCGTAAGAAGCTCGTAATCCAATCTGTTCTTTTATTTACTTTCCTTGCCAATTATTTTTCCCCTTGGTAAGACATCTGTCTTCATTCTGATAAACAGTGAGTTCATTGGTTATGTTTAGTGTACAAAATTTTTACAGCTGTGATGTGTAACAGATATCAGTATTGGAAAACAATTTATGTAGATGTGTATGAATATTACTTTTTAGCGGTCATTGTCTGATATTTCCCAGAGACTGCAAAACCAATGTGGGAGTGCTAATGAAAAATTCACGAGTTAAAACGAACCCATTTGGGTTAATGGGTGAATTCCGTAAATTATGTATAATTACGTAGTAATCGTAGGAGCTAGTAAAATAGTGTGTTCATACTTACTAACACAAAATAAGTGACAATGGACCATGTGTGTTGGAAATGAAAAGAGAACATGGCATGTCAAAGTGGTAAAATAACATTGTTGTTGCATGGGTAGTTTTATTTTAATTTTATAAAATCATGGGAAATCTTAGGCTAGTTTTATAAAATCATGGAAAATCTTAGGCCTGTTATTGGCTTTAGAAAATAATTGATCATGGGGCCTTCACTTTATAGGATAGCAGTGAGTATAGCTTTCAGTTTTGATAAAGGTTTGTGAATCTAGTGAATGACCTGTGGCAGGTATTGCAGATAACAACCACATCTGTACAGTTGCCATACCAGCCTGATTGGCTGACATGTAAACAGATAAACCAATGCAGAGTGAAAATGAACAGTAAGAGACTATTAGGTTTGAACCATAAGAGACTATAAGGTTCAAACCAAAAGTTTCACCCCATTTACCTTAGAAACAGTTGGTTTCTTGTTGAAATGCTTGCAATAAATTATACACAGGAAGTCATTTCATACATAAATAAGGTGAATGAGGTGTTAATGCTATATTAGATGTCTCAGTTTATACTAGCTCTGAACTTGGGATATGAAAATAAATTGCTGCTTATATACATACATAGCAAGGAATAAAAAGAACCTCAATATTCAAGGACTAATATCTTAATAGACCATATAGCATAGCTGAAGCATTTGTTGTGGGAGCACCAAATGGCTCTGAGCACTATGGGACTCAACATCTGAGGTCATCAGTCCCCTAGAACCTATAACTACTTAAACCTAACTAACCTAAGGACATCGCACATGCCCAAGCTCGAGGCAGGATTCGAAGCTGCAACCATAGCGGTCGCGCGGTTCCAAACGAAGCGCCTCGAACTGCTTCGCCACACTGGCTGGCTTGTGGGAGCACCCATAAATACATTGCAGTGTTGGGTCTCCAGTTTGAATGTACTGAGTGACTGGTGTTTCTATTCTTTAATTACATAGAACTTCGTATGATCCAATAATGTGGTGCTTAACACAGCTTAGCAATGAAGTACATTAAAATGTTGGACCCACCAACATATTGTCAATGCATGATGAAGGAATACTTTCATATTAAAACTTTCTTAGTTGTTATTTTTCTGGTACTGTCATTTGTGCTCCAGAGCAAGCATATTTGAGTTGTAAGTTTTAAGGTGCACCATTTTGAGCCAACAAGATGATGCGATGGTGCAAAGTGTGTGCTAAACGCTTAATGGTGCTCTATTTAGATCTTTGTTTTTTCTTAGATGGGAGATGGTACATAACATGTTGTCAGTGGAGTAGCTGATGTATGAGAAGCATGTATCCTGAAAACTATTAGTTACTGAGTTAGAAATTTGACTAGAGTAGTAATTGGTAGGTGCTGTGGAAGGTTCTGTCATTTCTTGCAGTCTTAGAGCGGCTTAACTTGCCAGCATTTTATACTTATATCTGACCATTTTAACATTGAGATTTAAATGATCCGTGGATGTATATTGACGGTTGAGGATCTTCATTGCATGGCTACAAATAGCAGTAGGCCTATAATTTTGATACAGAAACAGAATTTTTGCCTGTAGAGTGATTGCAAGTGTCGTAGTGTCTGCTATTCACAAAGCTTGCTTCTATTGAGAATAGTGCCAGCTTACATTAAAAGAACAAGATTCTTTAGTATCAATAGATTCTTTGTCATATTTTTTGCATGGTTCAGGTGGACGAACATGCTTGTATTAATACGATATTCACATCCTTTCATGTTTGATTTACTTCAGTGATTATTATTGGTGTGGGAGGACGGGGGGAGGGGAGGGGGTAGTCCCTGTGGCAAACCTTCCTGTTGACCACACTTACACATCTTGCATCTCACTTTAACTTCATATGAGCTGCTAATTTACATTGCAAGGCTAACCACTAGGCATAACTCTGGTTACCATGAGCTAATTTAGATTACGACAAAGATCAGAAAGAAAATTGTTCTAAGGATTGTTGATTAAATAAGTTGAATGAGAAGCTATTCTGGTCATAAGCAAAACACCACGTGATCAGTATTGGTCTGTTGGTGGTTCACTTTGCCCTTAATGTTAGTTCCCTTGTAGTTAACACAAGTATATAATTCCACTGTCTGTTTATTTTTCTTAGTTTTGAATGACAACAGATGTGTGTTTCATACATGTTGATTGTATTGTGTTGCATTAATGCACCAGAGTTCTGTAGAGTAAGCATTTGAAATAACTGCTGCATTGGTCAGATAACGTAAGTTGTTGAATTCTATTTAATTGATATTTCTTAATATTTAATACAGTGTTGTGGATACTTGGCATTGGTGAAAACTGCCTGCCCTTAGGATGTTTACTAATAGCTGGAGTGCACCGGAGATTCTGTGGAGCTTATTACTCTCTCTCTCTCTCTCTCTCTCTCTCTCGTTTGCTTAGGGGTGTGTGAATATTACTTCTCAGCAGTCATTGTCCTGATATTTCTCATAGACTGCAAAAACAGTGTGGAAATGCTAATGAATAATACGTGAATTAGTGCATACCCATTTGGGTCAGTGAGAGTGTTAAGCAAGTTATTTATTAATAAGTTGTATATGAAGGAGCTAATAAGTAGTGAGTGCATATTTAGTAATTCGGAAAGAGGGACAATGTACCATGTGTGTTTGAAATGAAAAGCGAATGTGGCATGTTTGATGTTAATTTTGTAAATTTACAGAAAACCTTAGGCCTATTATGGACTTTAGGAAGTAACTGATCATGGGATGTTGTATTAAGGTGACGAGACTTGACTTCGGATGCCAGTAATTCCAATGCTGAGTAAAGTTTTCAGTTTTGATAAACTTTGTGAGTCCAGCAAATGAACTGTGGCAGGTATAATATAGCCACATCTGTTAACAGATCCTTTGCCATTCTAATTGGCTGACAACAGTGCAGTCATGATTGACTTTAGAATCAGTCTTTGCACAGTAAGAGAATACAAGGTTCAGACCCCAAACATTTCAGTGCCTCCAAAGCCTTTCTTAATTTTTAGTGACATTTTTCACTTGACCATTAAAAGGCAAGTGTTCCACTTTTTTGTCTCTGTATGACCTTGGAATTGTAAAATTCATGGAAATGGAAAATTAAAAAGTTTTACCCTGGTTTTCTTAGAGACAATTTGTTTCTTGATGAAATCTTGATGAAATACTTGCAATAGACGACAAAGTCATTTCATAATTAAATACATTGAACAAGGTATTAATGTTATGTCATCAATTTAATTTATATTGGCTCTAAACTTGTGATATGAAAATTACTGCTAAGTGTGCATAAACAGAAAGGAATAAAAAACCTCATTATTAAAGGAATAAAATCTTACAAGACCATATAGCATAGCTGAAACATTTGTAGTGGGAGACCCTATAAATATATTACAATGTTGGGTCTCTTTCATGAATGATTGGGTGATAGGTGTTTTTTATTTAGTTTCATTGAACTTCGGTAGATCCAATAATGTGGTGCTTAACACAGGCTAGCAACAATTTGCACTAAAATGCTGGACCCATCAACATATTGTCAGTGTATGCTAAAGGAGCACTTTAACATTGAAATTTTCCCAACTGTGTGTTTATGGAATGGAATTATTTGATATTTTCTGGCACTGTCATTTGTGCTTCAGAGCAAACATAATTGAGTTATGAAAGAAGTAAGGTGCACCATTTTGAGCCAACAAGATGATCTGAGGATGCTGTGTGTGCACTAAACACTCAGTGGTACTTTACTTACATCTTTGTTTTTTCTTACATGGAAGATGGTACACTAAGTATTGTCAGTGGAGTAACTTCCTCAGATGGGAGGAGGATATATTGGAGTAGCTGATGTATGAGAAATATGTATCCTGAAAATTATTAGTTACTGAATTAGAAATTTAGCTGGAGTAGAAATTGGCAGGTGCTGTGGCACTCATTTTTTTGTGTGCATTAATTTAGAATAGGTGATGAGGCTCTTTGATGTAGGTCTAGTAAAGGTTGGATGATAAAGAAGTAGAATATTTTGAGGATATACTTGAAAGGTAGCAGTGGAAGCTTCTGTCATTTCTTGTGATTTTAAAACCCAAACTCCTCCCGAACAGGCCATGAAGGCCCAATAGTACTGACCGGCCCCCGTGTCATCCTCAGCCCACAAGTGTCACTGGATGCGGATATGGAGTGGCATGTGGTAAGCACAGTGCTCTCCCGGCTGTATGTCAGATTCTGAGACCGCTGTGATCTTAAAAACCAGCTTATTTTACTTGAATCTGAGGGTTTTAACATTGAGATTTAAATCGTCTGTGGAAGTACAGTGACAGTTGAGGAGCTTCATTGCATGGCTACAGTAGCAGTAGGTCTACTTAACTTTGATGCAGAAACAGAATTTTTGCATTTAGTGTGATTGCAAATGTCATAGTGTCACATATTCACAAAGCCTGCTTTTATTGAGAACATTGCCAGCTTACGTTAAAAGAACAAGGTTCGTCGGTATCAGTAGATTCTGTACATGAACTAAACATTCAACAATTATACCGAACTTCTGTAGCTTTTCATATTTTTTTGCATGGATTCAGGTGGATGAACATGTTTGTATTAATACAATGATATTCGTAACCTTTCATATGCGATTCCCTAAACGGTTTCAATTCTCAGTGGATTGTTGGGTGTTGGAGAGGGAGGCCTGGGGGAGGGCAAAGCTGTGGCCCCCAGCCTTGTGGGAAACCTTTGTGATTGCCCCCACTTTGGCAGCTTCCTTGTCAGTTTCACATCCTGTGAGTTCCTACTTTTACAGCACAGGGCTAACCACTAGACTGAATTCTGGTTACCATGGGGTTTTTTTGATTGTGAGAAATTCAGAATTCCATTTTACAGATGAAAAAAAATTGCACTAATGCTTAAGTTTGTAAAATAATTTGAATGAGAAGCTAGTTGTAAGTTGTATGAGGCAGTGTTCACAAGTAATGCTTGGAGCACAAGATTATAGAAAAACACCATGTGCTCAGTACCGGGCTGGTAATGATTCACTTTGCTCTAAGCTCCCTTTCAGTACAAGAGTACATTATGATCTACCATCGGACTATTTTCTTCATTTCGGATGACACCAGATGTGTGTTTTATAAATGTAAGTTGTATTGCTTGGCATTAATGCACTGGAGTCAAGTCAGAACCTTTCAGCCCCAAAAATATGACAAACAATAATGCAAATATCCCCCTTCTTTCAATGATAAACGACGAACAATACTCTGTGAAGAGCGGCACAACAGTTTTGATGGAGTTTTATTTCTCCAAATACAGCTGTGTGTGTATTTTTTCTGCACCTATAGGCAGTTTTAAGATTGTCTCATAATGCATTAATAATCTGCGGAAGCTGTAGACTGGGTCCAAAAATTTATTAGTAAACTGTTAGTGCTCATCTTTGTAGTGAAAAGACATCATTATAGCCTGCTCAACCATGAGTCTAAATAGCAGTCACTCTCAAATTTGCCACCCTATAGCTGAAAATCTGAAGAGGAAATAATTCTTCAATTTGTATTAGTAATAACATTAAACACCCATCGCGTCTTCTTAATTCTATATAAATTGGGAATTTATATTTTGTTTTTGTAATGTTGCACAAAGCAAATTCACTTTATTGGATGATCAGAAGCCCTTTGGAGCCTACTAATTGAATTTTAATGTTGTGGATTGTAAATGTTGGCGAGATCTGCCCAGTTTTAAAGCTGATTGGAACAAAAGCAGCAAAAACGCTCTGTATACTGATGCACTTATTTGCATCATCCTATACCATATAAACTAGTGTAGTTGAGAATATTGTTAGAGTTGCGATGGATCGTTTTCATTTTTAATTTGGTCCCATATGACTATGCAGTGAACAGCCTGTGTACTTGTAGCATAGAACAAGTTAACTTATTTAGTCTGTTATAATTTAAAACAATCTATTAGCAAATACGATAGTACTGTGTACATTTATTTCTGGATGTATATTGAGATCTTAAAATTACCTAAATAACTCAGGTGACTTCAACACAGACATACAAATCATATGGTGCTGCTAGTAGTGAGTATAGGAGAGTTATGTCATCAAATTGATGAAAGAGTATATATGACTCAGTCTGATTCCCTATGCTGTCTGCATTATTAGGTGACATTATGAACTCTGCAGTAGTGAGAAATTTTGCAGTTGGTTTCCATTTGGTAATTTATAGTAAAATGATTTTAACTTGTTTTTACATGGAAATTGTAGAAACAGCTTTTGGACACCATATGTCAGCTATTACTGTTTTTGCATGGAAATAGTAGAAACGGCTTTTGGACACCATATGTCAGCTATTACTAAGTAGTTTGTACATAAGGCACTTTCTCTGAAATTAGGTGATCTGTATTAGGAAAAATGAATTGTGGACTTTGTTTCCCCATTGCTATCTAATTTATAAGAATACAGTTGAAGTGCTTCACCAAGTGAAATGTGATTGTTCTGTTGTAGTTGGAAAAGTATCAGGTGGTGCTTAGAATATTCTTACATTCCTAAGTTATGAATTAAAAAAAATTATTATTGACATAGAAAGGAATTGTTCAGATTGTGATGGGTACTGGAAATATAGGTAGTTATAGGAAATGCAATGTAGACTTGTAAAAAATAAGATCCTTCAATGACCCTTGGTATAGCAAAACGTGGTATTCGAAATGCAGTGTAGAGTTGAAGGAAATGACATCTTTCAGTGACCCACAGTGTAGTAAAATGTGTTGTTGTTTGGGAATGAAGGTATGGTGCCAGATGAGGCAATATAAGGTGATTGTGTGGTGTTGTTTGGGAATGAAGGTATGGTGCCAGATGAGGCAAGGCAATATAAGTTGATATTGTGAAAAACAATGCACCCTTTCTTTGGTATGTAAAGTGGATGAAGAAACAGTATTGTACATCGACCCCCTAACAATTAGAATTTTCCAAGAAGTGGTGTGGAGAATGAGACTTGACCCAATTTAATTATGTTGCTTTAAAGTACGTGTCCAAATGACGGAGATACCTTGTGTGTGGTCAGTTTTAAATTGGAGGTGGATTTATCTGAGTGTATAAATCACTTGCTCAGATCATGGAATTAATGGAGTAAGTTATTAGTGATATGTATTGTTATGAGATAGGAAAAGTACTGATGGATTAGTAGATTGCATGAATCCTGAGGAAAGTCCAGTAATGTGCTAAGTAGATCTCATGGAGGTAATAAAGCACAAATTTCAGAATGTGGTAAAAAATTGAGCATGAGATAATTTCAAGTGAAGTTAGAGAGGTGGCTGAGTAAAACTGATTAATTTGAATAGGTGACTTAGTTTGGATGTGAAGAATGGTGCAAAGGTCTATGATAACCCAGAGAAAATGTAGAAAAATAGGTAATGGGATGTGGTAATGAACAACAGTGATGAAGTGAGAGAGACATATTTGCCAATTGATTTTTCAGGTGAGTACACTGTGAAATAATTTCCCCTGTATGTGTTGTACCTTTAGCGCAGGTAAATATGAAAGCCTGATTTAGTAGTGAATGAAATGGAAGGATGATTGTTGATAGAGATGACAGAGTAATGTGTCTGAATGAAAACTACCCATTTAAGCCTATATACAGATTAATGAATAGAAGCCCATTAAAATATTGTGCTGAGAAAAGAGAATGAGGCAATTTGGAAGGTCTATTGAGAAAGAGAAGTCTACAAGAATCCATTTGGGAAATGCTGGAGTGTATGAAGTCCATATGTGTAACAAACAATGGAAAGTGAGACATGATATTATGGCCCTTATAGAGAATGGTTCTAGTTTTGTAATAGAAAAATTGACTATATGTAGTTAATAAAGTGTGGTGTAGAATTGCATATAATGAGATCTTTGCATGGTCATTGGTATAGTAATAGATGTTACCATTCCAATACATGTCTTATATGGGTCTGATGATCTGTTTTGGTATGGCTTTGTGAAAGACAGTTTGCTCTTAGAGGTGTGAAATGGATGTAGGAAGGTGTTGTAGGTACAGTCCCCTATCATTAGTTACACAAGAAGTGACCCACTGGAGAATGGTGATTCGTGTGAGGTTATGGTCAAGTTAGTTCATAAGTGCATGATATGGAGGTGGAAGAAATGTGGTAATTAAGGATGATGGAGCTAATAAAGTAGAAATTTTACTGATGGAGGTTGAGATGGTGTATGGATTCAAGTAAAACTAGAGAAGTGAGTGAGGTAAAGTGCATGATTGGCCATAGAGGTGAATATGTATTATCCCTGAGAGAAAAGTAGCCTTTGCAGTTGCTAGAGAGAAGTATGAATAGAAGCCCTGTTTAGTTTTTTCCCTTTTGTTGAGGAAAACAGGGTAACGGAATTTAAAGTGCATATAGGGAGGAAATAGAGAAAAATTCGATGTTGGTTTAAGACCATATTATATGTGCTGCGTGTAGAATGATTTCCAAACAGCAATGGCTGATATGGGTGTATAGGTTTGTTCTTAATATATTTGAAATGTAGCTGATATGTATAAATTGAAATACCGAAAGGAGAGTATTTTCCGAGAATGGAGGTTAAAGTGGATGAGGTGGGGATTCCAATTGCCCATGTAACTCCAAATTCTTAGAAGTCCCTTGTTTGAGTAGCTGAGAGAGGTGAAGATTAGCATGTAAACCATGGATGTGATATTGACCCAATTGACATGGTGTATATTGCAGGGTAGAACAAGACCTGAGTTGAGCAGAGATATGGATAATGCTATAATATATTTCTGTGAGTGATACAGAGACCTGAGGAAAGAAAGAAGTCTGACTGATAGGTAGTATATCCCAGAGTAAAGTGAGTGATGATGTGTTGATAAGACGATGTGAGTACGATGTTTGTTTAAAGGAGAGATTGGTTAGTAAGCTTAGCTTTAAATGATGTCAGAATGAGTCCCAAGAGTATTAAGAAGTGAATGAATTTAGGAGTGGTTGGAGTTAATATAGTCTATACATGTAAGAAAAACCAACTAGTGGGTTGTAAATGTTAGAGCCCGGTTGTAAAATTTGATTTTGAGAGTTAGATTATTGAATTTTAGGAGCATTGTACGAATCAAATGATGAGAGTAAGATTTACATGGTGTTTAAAGATCAGCTCGCAGATACAGTGAGAAAAGGAAAGTACTTTGTTGTAGTATATGTAAGGCGTACAGAAAGTGTAATTGGTGGCCCTTTCCATTGAGGTACTGATGCTCATTGTTATATGGAATGAGATGCCCCCACGTAAATCCAACATTATAGAAATTATGTTAATTTACGATGTGTGTCGAAATGATGTAGATACCTGATGTGAGGTGAAATTTTAGATGGAGAGTGCGTGCGTGAGGATGTAAACCCTTGCACGAGCCTTAGAACCACTTATTTCAGTTTTAGATAGTGAAGAATATTGATTCTAAGGAACTATATATATATATGTGACTGGATAGGTGATTTTATTGCTATCCCTATTAGGAAAATGAGTTCTACTGATGTTGGAAATGGGTAATATTGAGACTGTAGGTGATGAAGATGTGAGGCTTGATGTTGGTAATGAGAGTAGCTTTCTGGAATGGGATTGTGTTAGTATTAAAATTTGTATACATTATAAACGGTCCATTTGTACAGAGGTTATTACCTATTGTGAAGTGACGACTAGTAAATAAAGAAACACTTGCGTGAAACTTGGTTATTGAAAACATTGTAAGGAAGGTTTATATTGTGTCTGCTTATTTTGTTTGTTATGGCTTAGTGTACGGCAATTTACCCTTTGAGATGTGTAATGGAGGCAGAATAGTGTAGGATGTACAATCCCCTAATACTTAGAGTATGAGAAAAAAGGTATAGTGGTGACCTGTAATATGTGTGAGAGAGTGTGGACGAACTCGTTGGTATGTGCATGTGTGTGTGTGTGTGTGTGTGTGTGTGTGTGTGTGTGTGACTTGACAAAATGATTGGCCATAGAGGTGAATATCTATTGTCCCAGAGAGTAAAATATCCTTTGCAATCGGTAATTATTCACTTTGGTTCAGGTAGCGAGGATGTGAGAATTTAGAGGGAGTATAGAAAGGAAAAAAGAGAAAAATTGGATGTTAGTTTGATTGTTATGCAAATATTATTTGTTCCCCATGTAGATAGATCCCCTAAGAATTATGATGGTCGATAAGGGTTTATAGGTTTATTCTACAAGTGTTTGAAATGTAGCTGAGTGCATGAGTTGAAAATCCCGTAAAAACAGTATTTTGCAGGAAATGGAGTTTAAAGTGTGTAAGGTGGAGATTCCCGTTGCCCAAGCAATTCTGAATCCATAGATGTCCCTTTGTGTGAGCTGGTAGCATGCTGGAGATAAGAATGTAAATGATGGAGTAGGTATTTGTGCAGTTGACACACTATGTATGGCAAAGTAGGAGGAGACATTAGTTGAGCTGAAACGGTGGGAGATTTATAATATTTGATTGCGAGTTAATCGTTAGTGCCCTGTGAAAAGACGGAGGTCTAACTGAAGGTAGTATATCTAAGAGTAGAGTGAGTGATTATGTGTTGATAAGGCAGTGTGAGTACAATGTTTAAAAGAGAGATTGGTTAGAAGCTTTAAGTAAAGTGAGAATCAGTCCCAAGACTTCATAGAGGTGAATGAACATATGTGTAGTTGGAGTGTATAGATGTAAAAAAATATGACTAGCAAGTAAGACCCTATTGCAGATGCAGAGAGAAAAGGAAAGTGTTGTTGTAGTGAAAGTTGCGATATATGTAAGGTGTACAGAAAGTGTAATTGATGGCCCTTCCCATTGAGGTATACATGCTGATTGTTGTTTGGAACGAGAAACTCCCACGTAAATCCAACATTATAGAAATTATATTAATTTACGATGTGTGTCGAAATGATGTAGATACCTGACGTGATGTGAAATTTTGGATATAGGCGTGTGTGTGAGGACGTGGCCCTTTCCCAAGACATAGAATTAATTATTTCAGTTATGTGTGGTGGAGAATAATGATAGTGAGGAATTATTTATGTGTGATGGGATAAGAAATTTTATTGGTACCCCTATTTGGCAAATGAGTTGTACTGATGTTGAGAACAGGAAATATCTTAAAAATGTAGATGATGAAGGTGAAACTTGATGTTGGTAATGGAGAGTCGCTTTGTGGAGTGTGATTGTGTTACTATTAAAATTTGTAGAAGTTCTAAAGAGTCCACTTGTGGAGAGGTTATAATTTATTGTGAAGTGAAATACAGTGAAGACTAGTAAATAAAGAGACACTTGAGCGACCCTTGGTTATTGATAAGATTGTAAAGAAGGTTTATATTGTGTCTGGTTGTTTTGTTTGTTGTGGCTTAGTGTAAAAGAATTTATCCTTTGAGATGTGTTATAGAGGTAGAAAGACGTAGGAAGAACAGTCCCTTAATATTTCGAATACAAGAGGAAATGATATAGTGGAGACATGTAACATGTGAGAGAGTGTGTATGAAGTAGTTGATATGTGCGTGATGTGGAGGTTTATGAAATTGGAGTAATGTGGTAATTAGAAATGATGAAGGTACTGAAGTAGTGATGTTCTAGTTTTCGAAAGAATGGAGTAACCGATGGTGTATGGTTTGAAGTAGAGTTAAAAACCTGAGTAAGGTGAAGTTGATGTTAAATTGTGTAAAGGTGGTATAATACAAGGTTGAAGAACGGTGCAGAGAAGATAGAAAAAGGTTGTGTCAGTGTAGAGGTTAATGTTTAGATGAGGGAATAAAACAGTACCCCAGAGAAAATGTAAAAGAGTTAGGAATGAGGTGTGGTAGTGAAGAGGTGTGATGAAGTGAAGTCGATTTGCTGAGTTTGGTGGTGAATGGTTTGTGAACTAATGTTGCCCCTATACATCCTGCCTACAAGATTAAAGTTTGGACAGTTAGTGATACGGTGATCTAGTAGTGTGTGTGACTTGACGAAATGGTAATCCGTAGAGGTGAATATGTATTGTCCCAGAGAGTAAAATATCCTTTGAAGTTGGTAGAGAGATGTACGAATACAAGACCAATCAAATAATAATTCACTTTGGATGAGGTAGTGAGGATGAGGGAATTGAAAGCGAGTGTAGAAAGTAGAAAAGAGAATAGATGGATGTTGGTTTGATTGTTATGAAAGAAATTTTGTTCCCCCTGTAGATTGATCCCCTAATTAGGATAGTTGATAAGGGTTTATAGGTTTATTCTCAAAATATTTGAAATGTAGGTGATGTGTATGAGCTGAAAACACTGAAAAGAGTATATTTTGTGAGATTGGAGTTTATAGGGTATGAGGTGGAGATTCCCATTGCCCAGGCAATTCTTAATCCATGGATGTCCCTTGTGTGAGCTGGTAGCATGTTGAAGTTATGAATGTAAATGAAAAAGTAGGTGTTGGTGCAGTTGACACGCTATGTATGGCAGAGTAGGAGGAGACTTGAGTTGAGCAGAAATGTGGATGATTTATAATTGTTTGCGAGTTAATCGTAGGTGCCCTGTGAAATGAGGGAGATCAGACTGAAGGTAGTATATCCAAGAGTAGAGTGAGTGATGATGTGTTGATAAAGGCAATGTGGGTACAATGTTTAAAAGAGAGATTGGAAGAAGGCATAGGTTTAAGTAAAGTGAGAATGAGTCCCAAGAGTTCTTAGAGGTGAATGAACAAAGGTGTGGTTGGAGTGTGTAGATGTAAGAAACAATGACTAGCAAGTTGGTAATGTTTGAGACCTGTTATGGAATTTGATCATGAGAGTTGCATTATTGAGTTTTTGGAGTTTTTTATGAGCCAGGTGATGAGAGTAAGACCCGTGACTGTTTAAATTAGGAAGAGAGTAGAAGCTGTTTGTAGACCCTATTGCAGATGCAGAGAGAAAAGGAAAGTGTTGTTGTAGTAAAAGTTGCAGTATATGTAAGGTGTACAGAAAGTGTAATTGATGGCCCTTCCCATTGAGGTATACATGCTGATTGTTGTTTGGAACGAGAAGCTCCCACGTAAACCCAACATTATAGAAATTATGTTAGTTTACTATGTGTGTTGAAATGATGTAGATACCTGATGTGAGGTGAAATTTAGGATAGAGGCATGTGTGTGTGAGGACTGGCCCTTTGCCAAGCTATAGAATTAATTATTTCAGTTATATGTGGTGGAGAATAATGATAGTGAGGAATTATTTATGTGTGACGGGATAAGAAGTTTTATTGGTACCCCTATTTGGCAAATGAGTTGTACTCATGTTGAGAACAGGAAATGTTAAAAATGTAGATGATGAAGGTGAAACTTGATGTTGGTAATGGAGAGTCGCTTTGTGGAGTGTGATTGTGTTAGTATTAAAATTTATAGAAGTTATAAAGAGTCCACTTGTGGAGCGGTTGTTAGCTATTGTGAAGTGAAATACAGTGAAGACTAGTAAATAAACAGACACTTGAGCGACCCTTGGTTATTGATAAGATTGTAAAGAAGGTTTATATTGTGTCTGGTTGTTTTGTTTGTTGTGGCTTAGTGTAAAAGTATTTACCCTATGAGATGTGTAATGGAGGTAGAAAGGTGTAGGTAGTACAGTCCCTTAATATTTCGAATACGAGAGGAAATGATATAGTGGAGACATGTAACGTGTGAGAGAGTGTGTATGAAGTAGTTGGTATGTGCGTGATGTGGAGGTTTATGAAATTGGAGTAATGTGGTAATTAGAAATGATGAAGGTAATGAAGTAGTATTGTTCTTGTTTTCGAAAGAATGGAGTAACCGATGGTGTATGGTTTGAAGTAGAGTTAAAAACCTGAGTAAGGTGAAGTTGGTGTTAAATTTTGTAAAGGTGGTATAATACGATGTTGAAGAACGGTGCAGAGAAGAAAAAAAAAGGTTGTGTCAGTGTAGAGGTTAATGTTTAGATGAAGAAATAAGACAGTACCCCAGAGAAAATGTAAAAAAGTTAGGAATGAGGTGTGGTAGTGAAGAGGTGTGATGAAGTGAAGTCAAATATCTGAGTTTGGTGGTGAATGGTTTGTGAACTAATGTTGCCCCTGTCCGTCCTGCCTACAAGATTTGAGTTTGGACAGTTAGTGATACGGTGATCGAGTAGTGTGTGTGACTTGATGAAATGATAATCCATAGAGGTGAATATGTATTGTCCCAGAGAGTAATATATTCTTAGAAATTGGTAGAGAGATGTATGAATAGAAAACCAATCAAATATTAATTCACTTTGGATGAGGTAGCGAGGATGAGGGAATCGAAAGCGAGTATAGAAAGCAAAAAAGAGAAAGAATGGATGTTAGTTTGATAGTTATGAAAAAAGTTTTGTTCCCCCTGTAGATTGATCCCCTAAAAATTATGATAGTTGATAAGGGTTTATAGGTTTGTTCTCAAAATATTTGGAATGTTGGAGATGCGTATGAAGTGAAAACACTGAGATGAGAGTATTTGGGAGAATGGAGTTGATAGGGTTTGAGGTGGAGATTCCCATTGCTCAGGCAATTCTTAATCCTCGGATGTCCCTTGTGTGAGCTGGTAGCATGTTGGAGTTATGAATGTAAATGAAAAAGTAGGTATTGGTGCAGTTGACACGCTATGTATGGCAGAGCAGGAGGAGACCTGAGTTGAGCAGAAATGTGGATGATTTATAATAATTGTTTGTGAGTTAATCATAGGTGCCCTGTGAAAAGAGGGAAGTCTGACTGAAGGTAGTATATCCAAGAGTAGAGTGAGTGATGATGTGTTGATAAATGCAATGTGGGTACAATGTTTAAAAGAGAGATTGTAAGAAGGCATAGGTTTAAGTAAAGTGAGAATGAGTCCCAAGAGTTCTTAGAGGTGAATGAAGAAAGGTGTGGTTGGAGTGTATAGATATAAGAAACAATGACTAGCAAGTTGGCAATGTTTGAGACCTGTTATGAAATTTGATCATGAGAGTTGCATTATTGAGTTTTGGGAGTTTTGTATGAGCCAGGTCACGAGAGTAAGACCCGTGACTGTTTAAATTAGGAACAGAGTAGAAATGTACAGAAAGTGTAATTGATGGCCCTTCCCGTTGAGGTATACATGCTGATTGTTGTTTGGAACGAGAAGCTCCCACGTAAATCCAACATTATAGAAATTATGTTAATTTATGATGTGCGTCGAAATGATGTAGATGCCTGATGTGAGGTGAAATTTAGGATGGAGGCGTGTGTGTGTGTGAAGCTATAGAATTAATTATTTCAGTTATGTGTGGTGGAGAATAATGATAGTGAAGAATTATTTATGTGTGACAGGTTAAGAAGTTCTATTATTACCCCTATTTGGCAAATGAGTTGTACTGATGTTGAGAACAGGAAATGTTAAAAATGTAGATGATGAAGGTGAAACTTGATGTTGGTAATGGAGAGTCGCTTTGTGGAGTGTGATTGTGTTAGTATTAAAATTTATAGAAGTTATAAAGAGTCCACTTGTGGAGCTGTTATTAGCTATTGTGAGGTGAAATGCAGTAAAGACTAGTAAATAAAGAGACACTTGAGCGACCCTTGGTTATTGATAAGATTCTAAAAAAGGTTGATAGTGTGTCTGGTTATTTTGTTTGTTGTGGCTTAGTGTAAAAGTATTTACCCTTTGAGATGTGTTATGGAGGTAGAAAGGTGTAGGAAGTACAGGCCCTTAATATTTCGAATATGAGAGGAAATGATATGGTGGAGACATGTAACATGTGAGAGAGTGTGTATAAAGTAGTTGGTATGTGCGTGATGTGGAGGTTTATGAAATTGGAGTAATGTGGTAATTAGAAATGATGAAGGTAATGAAGTAGTGAAGTTCTGGTTTCCTAAAGAATGGAGTAACCGATGGTGTATGGTTTGAAGTAGAGTTAAAAATCTGAGTAAGGTGAAGTTGATGTTAAATTTTGTAAAGGTGGTATAATACGAGGTTGAAGAATGGTGCAGAGAAGAAAAAAAAAAAGATTGTGTCAGTGTAGAGGTTAATGTTTAGATGAGAAAATGAAACAGTACCCCTGAGAAAATGTAAAAAAGTTAGGAATGAGGTGTGGTAGTGAAGAGGTGTGATGAAGTGAAGTCGAATTGCTGAGTTTGGTGGTGAATGGTTTGTGAATTAATGTTGCCCCTGTACGTCCTGCCTGCAAGATTTGAGTTTGGACAGTTAGTGATATGGTGATCTAGTAGTGTGTGTGACTTGACGAAATGATAATCCATAGAGTTGAATATATATTGTCCCAGAGAGTTAAAATATCCTTAGAAATTGGTAGAGAGATGTGCGAATAGAAGACCTATCAGATAATAATTCACTTTGGATGAGGTAGCGAGGATGAGGGAATTAATAGCGAGTACAGAAAGTGAAAAAGAGAAAAAATGGATGTTGGTTTGATAGTTGTGAAAGAAATTTTGTTCCCCCTGTAGATTGATGCCCTAAAAGTTAGGATAGTTGATAAGGGTTTATAGGTTTATTCTCAAAATATGTGGAATGTAGGTGATGTGTATGAGCTGAAACGACTGAACAGAGAGTATTTTGTGAGAATGGAGTTTATAGGGTATGAGGTGGAGATTCCCATTGCCCAGGCAATTCTTAAACCTGCGATGTCCCTTGTGTGAGCTGGTAGCATGTTGGAGATATGAATGTAAATGAAAAAGTAAGTATTCGTGCGTTTGACGCGCTATGTATGGCAGAGTAGGAGGAGACCTGAGTTGAGCAGAAATGTGGATGATTTATAATAATTGTTTGCGAGTTAATCGTAGGTGCCCTGTGAAAAGAGGGAAGTCTGACTGAAGGTAGTATATACAAGAGTAGAGTGAGTGATGATGTGTTGATGAATTCAATGTGGGTACAATGTTTAATAGAGATGTTGGAAGATGGCATAGGTTTAAGTAAAGTGAGAATGAGTCGCTAGAGTTCTTAGAGGTGAATGAACAAAGGTGTGGTTGGAGTGTATAGATGTAAGGAACAATGACTAGCAAGTTGGTAATATTTGAGACCTGTTATTAAATTGGATCATGAGAGTTGCATTATTGAGTGTTTGGAGATTTGTATGAGCCAGGTGATGAGAGTCAGACCCGTGACTGTTTAAATTAGGAAGAGAGTAGAAGGTGTTTGAAGACCCTATTGCAGATGCAGAAAGAAAAGGAAAGTGTTGTTGTAGTGAAAGTTGCAGTATAAGTAAGGTGTACAGAAAGTGTAATTGATGGCCCTTCCCATTGAGGTATACATGCTGATTGTTGTTTGGAGCGAGAAGCTGCCACGTAAATCCATCATTATAGAAATTATGTTAATTTACGATGTGTGTCGAAATGATGTAGATACCTGATGTGAGGTGAAATTTAGGATGGAGGCGTGTGTGTGTGAGGACGTGGCCCTTTCCCAAGCTATAGAATTAATTATTTCAGTTATGTGTGGTGGAGAATAATGATAGTGAGGAATTATTTATGTGTGATGGGATAAGAAGTTTTATTGGTACCCCTATTTGGCAAATGAGGTGTATTGATGTTGAGAACGGGAAATGTTAAAAATGTAGATGATGATGGTGAAACTTGATGTTGGTAATGGAGAGTTGCTTTGTGGTGTGTGATTGTGTTAGTATTAAAATTTATAGAAGTTATAAAGAGTCCACTTGTGGAGCGGTTATTGGCTATTGTGAGGTGAAATGCAGTAAAGACTAGTAAATAAAGAGACACTTGAGCGACCCTTGGTTATTGATAAGATTGTAACGAAGATTTATAGTGTGTGTGGTTATTTTGTTTGTTGTGGCTTAGTGTAAAAGTATTTACCCTTTGAGATGTGTTACGGAGGTAGAAAGGTGTAGGAAGTACAGTACCTTAATATTTCGAATACGAGAGGATATGAAATAGTGGAGACATGTAACGTGTGAGAGAGTGTGTATGAAGTAGTTGGTATGTGCGTGATGTGGAGGTTTATGAAATTAGAGTAATGTGGTATTTAGAAATGATGAAGGTAATGAAGTAGTGATGTTCTGGTTTTCGAAAGAATGGAGTAACCGATGGTGTATGGTTTGAAGTAGAGTTAAAAACCTGAGTAAGGTGAAGTTGATGTTAAATTTTGTAAAGGTGATATAATGCAAGGTTGACGAATGGTGCAGAGCAGAACAAAAAAAGTTGTGTCAGTGTAGTGGTTAATGTTTAGATGCAGAAATAAAACAGTACCCCAGAGTAAATGTAAAAAAGTTAGGAATGAGGTGTGGTAGTAAAGAGGTGTTATGAAGTGAAGTCGAATTGCTGAGTTTGGTGGTGAATGGTTTGTGAACTAATGTTGCCGCTGTACGTCCTGCCTACAAGATTTGAGTTTGGACAGTTAGTATAACGGTGATCTAGTAGTGTGTGTGACTTGACGAAATGATAATCTATAGAGGTGAATATGTATTGTCCCAGAGAGTAAAATATCCTTAGAAATTGGTAGAGAGATGTACGAATAGAAGACCAATCAAATAATAATTCACTTTGGATGTGGTAGCGATGATGAGGGAATTGAAAGCGAGTATAGAAAGTAAAAAAGAGTAAAAATGGATGTTGGTTTGATTGTTATGAAAAAAGTTTTGTTCCCCCTGTAGATTGATCCCCTAAAATTTAGGACAGTTGATAAGGGTTTATAGGTTTATTCTCAAAATATTTGGTATGTAGGTGATGTGTATGAGCTGAAAACACTGAACAGAGAGTATTTTGTGAGAATGGAGTTTATAGGGTATGAGGTGGAGATTCCCATTGCCCAGGCAATTCTTAATCCTTGGATGTCCCTTGTGTGGGCTGGTAGCATGTTGGAGATATGAATGTAAATGAAAAAGTAGTTATTGGTGCAGTTGACACGCTATGTATGGCAGAGTAAGCTGGTAGCATGTTGTAGATATGAATGTAAATGAAAAAGTAGGTATTGGTGCAGTTGACACACTATGTATGGCAGAGTAGGAGGAGATCTGAGTTGAGCAGAAGTGTGGATGATGTATAATAATTGTTTGCGAGTTAGTCGTAGGTGCCCTGTGAAAAGAGGGAAGTCTGACTGAAGGTAGTATATCCAAGAGTAGAGTGAGTGATGATGTGTTGATAAAGGCAATGTGTTTACAATGTTTAAGTGAGAGATTGTAAGAAGGCATAGGTTTCAGTAAAGTGAGAATGAGTCCCAAGAGTTCTTAGAGGTGAATGAGCAAAGGTGTGATTGGAGTGTATAGATGTAAGAAACAATGACTAGCAAGTTGGTAATGTTTGAGACCTGTTATGAAATTTGATCATGAGAGTTGCATTATTGAGTTTTTGAAGTTTTGTATGAGCGCGGTGATGAGAGTAAGACCCGTGACCGTTTAAATTGGGAAGAGAGTAGAAGGTGTTTGAAGACCCTATTGCAGATGCAGAGAGAAAAGGAAAGTGTTGTTGTAGTGAAAGTTGCAGTATATATAAGGTGTACAGAAAGTGTAATTGATGGCCCTTCCCATTGAGGTATACATGCTGATTGTTGTTTGGAACGAGAAGCTCCCACGTAAATCCAACATTATGGAAATTATGTTAATTTACGATGTGTGTCGAAATGATGTAGATACCTGATGAGAGGTGAAATTTAGGATAGAGGCGTGTGTGTGTGAGGACGTGGCCCTTTCCCAAGCTATAGAATTTATTATTTCAGTTATGTGTGGTGGAGAATAATGATATTGAGGACTTATTTATGTGTGACGGGATAAGAAGTTTTATTGGTACCCCTAATTGGAAAATGAGTTGTACTGATGTTGAGAACAGGAAATGTTAAAAATGTAGATGATGAGGGTGAAACTTGATGTTGGTAATGGAGAGTCGCTTTGTGGAGTGTGAAGGTGTTAGTATTAAAATTTATAGAACTTATAAAGAGTCCACTTGTGGAGCGGTTATAAGCTATTGTGATGTGAAATACAGTGAAGACTAGTAAATAAAGAGACACTTGAGCGACCCTTGGTTATTGATAAGATTGTAAAGAAGCTTTATATTGTGTCTGGTTATTATATTTGTTGTGGCTTAGTGTAAAAGTATTTACCCTTTGAAATGTGTTATGGGGGTAGAAAGGTGTAGGAAGTACAGTCCCTTAATATTTCGAATACGAGAGGAAATGATATAGTGGAGACATGTAACGTGTGAGACAGTGTGTATGAAGTAGTTGGTATGTGCATGATGTGGAGGTTTATGAAATTGGAGTAATGTGGTAATTATGAATGATGAAAGTACTGAAGTAGTATTGTTCTTGTTTTCGAAAGAATGGAGTAACCGATGGTGTATGGTTTGAAGTAGAGTTAAAAACCTGAGTAAGGTGCAGTTGCTGCTAAATTTTGTAAAGGTGGTATAATACGAGGTTGAGGAATGGTGCAGAGAAGAAAAAGGAAATGTTGTGTCAGTGTAGAGGTTAATGTTTAGATGAGGAAGTAAAACAGTACACCAGAGGAAATGTAAAAAAGTTAGGAATGAGGTGTGGTAGTGAAGAGTTGTGATGAAGTGATGTCGAATTGCTGAATTTGGTGGTGAACGGTTTGTGAAATAATGTTGCCCCTGTACGTCCTGCCTACAAGATTTGAGTTTGGACAGTTAGTGATACGGTGATCTAGTAGTGTGTGTGACTTGACGAAATGATAATCCAGAGAAGTGAAAATGTATTGTTCCAGAGAGTAAATATCCTTAGAAATTGGTAGAGAGGTGTACGAATAGAAGACCAGTCAAATAATAATTCGCTTTGGATGAGGTAGCGAGGATGAGGTAATAGAAAGCGAGTATAGAAAGTAAAAAAGAGAAAAAATGGATGTTGGTTTGATTGTTATGAAAGAAATTTTGTTCCCCCTGTAGATTGAGCCCCTAAAAATCAGGATAGTTGATAAGGGTTTATAGGTTTATTGTCAAAAGATTTGGAATGTAGGTGATGTGTATGAGCTGAAAACACTGAAAAGAGAGTATTTTGTGAGAATGGAGTTTATAGGGTATGAGGTGGAGATTCCCATTGCCCAGGCAATTCTTAATCCTTGGATGTCCCTTGTGTGAGCTGGTAGCATGTTGGAGATATGAATGTACATGAAAAAGTAGGTATTGGTGCAGTTGACATGCTATGTATGGCAGAGTAGGAAGAGACCTGAGATGAGCAGAAATGTGGATGATGTATTATAATTGTTTGCGAGTTAATCGTAGGTGCCCTGTGAAAAGAGGGATGTCTGACTGAAGGTAGTATATCCAAGAGTAGAGTGAGTGATGATGTGTTGATAAAGGCAATGTGGTTACAATGTTTAAAAGAGTGATTCTAAGAAGGCATAGGTTTAAGTAAAGTGAGAATGAGTCCCAAGAGTTCTTAGAGGTGAATGAACAAAGGAGTGGTTGGAGTGTATAGATGTAAGAAACAATGACTAGCAAGTTGGTAATGTTTGAGACCTGATATGAAATTTGATCATGAGAGTTGCGTTATTGAGTTTTTGGAGTTTTTTATGAGCCAGGTGATGAGAGTAAGGCCCGTGACTGTTTAAATTAGGAAGAGAGTAGAAGGTGTTTGAAGACCCTGTAGCAGATGCAGAGAGAAAAGGAAAGTGTTGTTGTAGTGAAAGTTGCAGTATATGTAAGGTGTACAGAAAGTGTAATTGATGGCCCTTCCCATTGAGGTATACATGCTGATTGTTGTCTGGAACGAGAAGCTCCCACGTAAATCCAACATTTTAGAAATTATGTTAATTTACGATGTGTGTCGAAATGATGTAGATACCTGATGTGAGGTGAAATTTAGGCTGGAGGCGTGTGTGTGTGAGGACGTGTCCCTTTCCCAAGCTATAGAATTAATTATTTTAGTTATGTGTGGTGGTGAATAATGATAGTGAGGAATTATTTATGTGTGACGGGATAACAAGTTTTATTGGTACCCCTATTTGGCAAATGAGTTGTACTCACGTTGAGAACAGGAAGTGTTAAAAATGTAGATGATGAAGGTGAAACTTGATGTTGGTAACGGAGAGTCGCTTTGTGGAGTGTGATTGTGTTAGTATTAAAATTTATAGAAGTTATAAAGAGTCCACTTGTGGAGCGGTTATTAGCTATTGTGAAGTGAAATACAGTGAAGACTAGTAAATAAAGAGACACTTGAGCGACCCTTGGTTATTGATAAGATTGTAAAGAAGGTTTATATTGTGTCTGGTTATTTTGTTTGTTGTGGTTTGGTGTAAAAGTATTTACCCTTTGAAATGTGTTATGGAGGTAGAAAGGTGTAGGAAGAACAGTACCTTAATATTCCGAATACGAGAGGAAATGATATAGTGGAGACATGTAACGTGTGAGACAGTGTGTATGAAGTAGTTGGTATGTGCGTGATGTGGAGGTTTATGAAATTGAAGTAATGTGGTAATTATGAATGATGAAAGTACTGAAGTAGTATTGTTCTTGTTTTCGAAAGAATGGAGTAACCGATGGTGTATGGTTTGAAGTAGAGTTAAAAACCTGAGTAAGGTGCAGTTGCTGCTAAATTTTGTAAAGGTGGTATAATACGAGGTTGAGGAATGGTGCAGAGAAGAAAAAGGAAATGTTGTGTCAGTGTAGAGGTTAATGTTTAGATGAGGAAGTAAAACAGTACACCAGAGGAAATGTAAAAAAGTTAGGAATGAGGTGTGGTAGTGAAGAGTTGTGATGAAGTGATGTCGAATTGCTGAATTTGGTGGTGAACGGTTTGTGAAATAATGTTGCCCCTGTACGTCCTGCCTACAAGATTTGAGTTTGGACAGTTAGTGATACGGTGATCTAGTAGTGTGTGTGACTTGACGAAATGATAATTCAGAGAAGTGAAAATGTATTGTCCCAGAGAGTAAATATCCTTAGAAATTGGTAGAGAGGTGTACGAATAGAAGACCAATCAAATAATAATTCACTTTGGATGAGGTAGCGAGGATGAGGTAATAGAAAGCGAGTATAGAAAGTAAAAAAGAGAAAAAATGGATGTTGGTTTGATTGTTATGAAAGAAATTTTGTTCCCCCTGTAGATTGAGCCCCTAAAAATCAGGATAGTTGATAAGGGTTTATAGGTTTATTGTCAAAAGATTTGGAATGTAGGTGATGTGTATGAGCTGAAAACACTGAAAAGAGAGTATTTTGTGAGAATGGAGTTTACAGGGTATGAGGTGGAGATTCCCATTGCCCAGGCAATTCTTAATCCTTGGATGTCCCTTGTGTGAGCTGGTAGCATGTTGGAGATATGAATGTACATGAAAAAGTAGGTATTGGTGCAGTTGACATGCTATGTATGGCAGAGTAGGAAGAGACCTGAAATGAGCAGAAATGTGGATGATGTATTATAATTGTTTGCGAGTTAATCGTAGGTGCCCTGTGAAAAGAGGGAAGTCTGACTGAAGGTAGTATATCCAGGAGTAGAGTGAGTGATGATGTGTTGATAAAGGCGATGTGGGTACAATGTTTAAAAGAGAGATTGGAAGAAGGCATAGGTTTAAGTAAAGTGAGAATGATTCCCAAGTGTTCTTAGAGGTGAATGAACAAAGGTGTGGTTGGAGTGTATAGATGTAAGAAACAATGACTTGCAAGTTGGTGATGTTTGAGACCTGTTATGAAATTTGATCATGAGAGTTGCGTTATTGAGTTTTTGGAGTTTTTTATGAGCCAGGTGATGAGAGTAAGGCCCGAGACTGTTTTAATTAGGAAGAGGGTAGAAGGTGTTTGAAGACCCTGTAGCAGATGCAGAGAGAAAAGGAAAGTGTTGTTGTAGTGAAAGTTGCAGTATATGTAACGTGTACAGAAAGTGTAATTGATGGCCCTTCCCATTGAGGTATACATGCTGATTGTTGATTGGAACGAGAAGCTCCCACCTAAATCCAATATTATAGAAATTATGTTAATTTATAATGTGTGTCGAAATGATGTAGATACCTGATGTGAGGTGAAATTTAGGATGGAGGCGTGTGTGTGTGAGGACGTGGCCCTTTCCCAAGTGTAGAATTAATTATTTCAGTTATGTGTGGTGGAGAATAATGATAGTGAGGAATTATTTACGTGTGACGGGATAAGAAGTTTTATTGGTACCCCTATTTGGCAAATGAGTTGTACTCATGTTGAAAACAGGAAATGTTAAAAATGTAGATGATGAAGGTGAAACTTGATGTTGGTAATGGAGTGTCGCTTTGTGGAGTGTGATGGTGTTAGTATTAAAATTTATAGAAGTTATAAAGAGTCCACTTGTGGAGCGGTTATTAGCTATTGTGAAGTGAAATACAGTGAAGACTAGTAAATAAAGAGACACTTGAGCGACCCTTGGTTATTGATAAGATTGTAAAGAAGGTTTATATTGTGTCTGGTTATTTTGTTTGTTGTGGTTTGGTGTAAAAGTATTTACCCTTTGAAATGTGTTATGGAGGTAGAAAGTTGTAGGAAGTACAGTCCATTAATATTTCGAATACGGGAGTAAATGATATAGTGGAGACATGTAACGTGTGAGAGAGAGCGTATGAAGTAGTTGGTATGTGCGTGATGTGGAGGTTTAAGAAGTTGGAGTAATGTGGTAATTAGAAATGATGAAGGTAATGAAGTAGTGATGTTCTGGTTTTCAAAAGAATGGAGTAATCGATGGTGTATGGTTTGAAGTAGGGTTAAAAATCTGAGTAAGGTGAAGTTGATGTTAAATTTTGTAAAGGTGGTATAATACGAGGTTAAAGAATGGTGCAGAGAAGGAAAAAAAAGGTTGTGTCAGTGTAGAGGTTAATTTTTAGATGAGGAAATAAAACAGTACCCCAGAGAAAATATAAAAAAGTTAGGAATGAGGTGTGGTAGTGAAGAGGTGTGATGAAGTGAAGTCGAATTGCTGAGTTTGGTGGTGAATGGTTTGTGAACTAATGTTGCCCCTGTACGTCCTGCCTACAAGATTTGAGTTTGGACAGTTAGTGATATGGTGATCTAGTAGTGTGTGTGACTTGACGAAATGATAATCCAGAGAGGTGAATATGTATTGTCCCAGAGAGTAAATATCCTTAGAAATTGATAGAGAGGTGTACGAATGGAAGACCAATCAAATAATAATTCACTTTGGATGAGGTAGCGAGGATGAGGGAATTGAAGGCGAGTATAGAAAGTAAAAAAGAGAAAAAACGGATGTTGGTTTGATTGTTATGAAAGAAATTTTGTTCCCCCTGTAGATTGATCCCCTAAAAATCAGGATAGTTGATAAGGGTTTATAGGTTTATTCTCAAAATATTTGGAATGTAGGTGATGTGTATGAGCTGAAAACACTGAAAAGAGAGTATTTTGTGAGAATGGAGTTTATAGGGTATGAGGTGGAGATTCCCATTGCCCAGGCAATTCTTAATCCTTGGATGTCCCTTGTGTGAGCTGGTAGCATGTTGGAGATATGAATGTAAATGAAAAAGTAGGTATTGGTGCAGTTGACCCGCTATGCATGGCAGAGTAGGAGGAGACCTGAGTTGAGCAGAAATGTGGATGATTTATAATAATTGTATGCGAGTTAATCGTAGGTGCCCTGTGAAAAGAGGGAAGTCTGACTGAAGGTAGTATATCCAAGAGTAGAGTGAGTGATGATGTGTTGATAAAGGCAATGTGGGTACAATGTTTAAAAGAGAGATTGGAGGAAGGCATAGGTTTAAGTAAAGTGAGAATGAGTCCCAAGTGTTCTTAGAGGTGAATGAACAAAGGTGTGGTTGGAGTGTATAGATGTAAAAAACAGTGACTAGCAAGTTGGTAATGTTTGAGAGCTGTTATGAAATTTGATCATGAGAGTTGCATTATTGAGTTTTGGGAGATTTGTATGAGCCGGGTGATGAGAGTAAGACCCGTGACTGTTTAAATTAGGAAGAGAGTAGAAGGTGTTTGAAGACCCTGTTGCAGATGCAGAGAGAAAAGGAAAGTGTTGTTGTAGTGAAAGTTGCAGTGTATGTAAGGTGTACAGAAAGTGTAATTGATGGCCCTTCCCATTGAGGTATACATGCTGATTGTTGTCTGGAACGAGAAGCTCCCACGTAAATCCAACATTATAGAAATTATGTTAATTTACGATGTGTGTCGAAATGATGTAGATACCTGATGTGAGGTGAAATTTTGGATGGAGGCGTGTGTGTGTGAGGACGTGGCCCTTTCCCAAGCTATAGAATTAATTATTTCAGTTATGTGTGGTGGAGAATAATGATAGTGGGGAATTATTTATGTGTGACGGGATAAGAAGTTTTATTGGTACCCCTATTTGGCAAATGAGTTGCTCTCATTGTGAAAACAGGAATTGTTAAAAATTTAGATGATGAAGGTGAAACTTGATGTTGGTAATGGAGAGCCACTTTGTGGAGTGTGATTGTGTTAGTATTAAAATTTATAGAAGTTGTAAAGAGTCCACTTGTGGAGCGGTTATTAGCTATTGTGAAGTGAAATACAGTGAAGACTAGTAAATAAAGAGACACTTGAGCGACCCTTGGTTATTGATAAGATTATAAAGAAGGTTTATATTGTGTCTGGTTATTTTGTTTGTTGTGGTTTAGTGTAAAAATATTTACCCTTTGAGATTTGTTATGGAGGTAGAAAGGTGTAGGAAGTACAGTCCATTAATATTTCTAATACGAGAGGAAATGATATAGTGGAGACATGTAACGTGTGAGAGAGTGTGTATGAAGTAGTTGGTATGTGCGTGATGTGGAGGTTTATGAAATTGGAGTAATGTGGTAATTAGAAATGATGAAGGTAATGAAGTAGTGATGTTCTGGTTTTCGAAAGAATGGAGTAACCGATGGTGTATGGTTTGAAGTAGAGTTAAAAACCTGAGTAAGGTGAAGTTGATGTTAAATTTTGTAAAGGTGGTATAATACGAGGTTGAAGAATGGTGCAGAGAAGAAAAAAAAGGTTGTGTCAGTGTAGAGGTTAATGTTTAGATGAGGAAATAAAACAGTACCCCAGAGACAATGTAAAAAACTTAGGAATGAGATGTGGTAGTGAAGAGGTGTGAAGAAGTGAAGTCGAATTGCTGAGTTTGGTGGTGAATGGTTTGTGAACTAATGTTGCCCCTGTATGTCCTGCCTACACGATTTGAGTTTGGACAGTTAGTGATACGGCGATCTAGTAGTGTGTGTGACTTGACGAAATGATAATCCATAGAGGTGAATATGTATTGTCCCACAGAGTAAAATATCCTTAGAAATTGGTAGAGGGGTGTACAAATAGAAGACCAATCAAATAATAATTCACTTAGGATGAGGTAGCGAGGATGAGGGAATTGAAAGCGAGTATATAAAGTAAAAAGAGAAAAAGTGGATGTTGGTTTGATTCTTATGAAAGAAATTTTGTTCTCCCTGTAGATTGATCCCCTAAAAATTAGGATAGTTGATAAGGGTTTATAGGTTTATTCTAAAAGTATTTGGAATGTAGGTGATGGGTATGAGCTGAAAACACTGAAAAGAGAGTATTTTGTGAGAATAGAGTTTATAGGGTATGAGGTGGAGATTCCCATTGCCCAGGCAATTCTTAATCCTTGGATGTCCCTTGTGTGAGCTGGTAGCATGTTGGAGATATGAATGTAAATGAAAAAGTAGTTATTGGTGCAGTTGACACGCTATGTATGGCAGAGTGAACTGGTAGCATGTTGTAGATATGTATGTAAATGAAAAAGTAGGTATTGGTGCAGTTGACATGCTATGTATGGCAGAGTAGGAGGAGACCTGAGTTGAGCAGAAATGTGGATGATGTATAATAATTGTTTGCGAGTTAATCGTAGGTGCCCTGTGAAAAGAGGGAAGTCTGACTGAAGGTAGTATATCCAGGAGTAGAGTGAGTGATGATGTGTTGATAAAGGCAATGTGTTTACAATGTTTAAGTGAGAGATTGTAAGAAGGCATAGGTTTAAGTAAAGTGAGAATGAGTCCCAAGAGTTCTTAGAGGTGAATGAGCAAAGGTGTGATTGGAGTGTATAGATGTAAGAAACAATGACTAGCAAGTTGGTAATGTTTGACACCTGTTATGAAATTTGATCATGAGTGTTGCATTATTGAGTTTTGGTAGTTTTGTATGAGGCAGGTTATGAAAGTAAGACCCGTGACTGTTTAAATTAGGAAGAGAGTAGAAGGTGATTGAAGACCCTATTGCAGATGCAGAGAGAAAAGGAAAGTGTTGTTGTAGTGAAAGTTGCAGTATATGTAAGGTGTACAGCGAGTGTAATTGATGGCCCTTCCCATTGAGGTATACATGCTGATTGTTGTTTGGAACGAGAAGCTCCCACGTAAATCCAACATTATAGAAATTATGTTAATTTACGATGTGTGTCGAAATGATGTAGATACATGATGTGAGGTGAAATGTAGGATGGAGGAGTGCGTGCGTGAGGACGTCGCCCCTTCCCAAGCCATGGAATTAATTGTTTCAGTTATGTGTGGTGGAGAATAATGATAGTGAGGAATTATTTACGTGTGACGGGATAAGAAGTTTTGTTGGTACCCCTATTTGGCAAATGAGTTGTACTGATGTTGAGAACAGGAAATGTTAAAAATGTAGATGATGAAGGTGAAACTTGATGTTGGTAATGGAGAGTCGCTTTGTGGAGTGTGATTGTGTTAGGATTAAAGTTTGTAGACGTTATAAGGAGTCCACTTGTGAAGCGGTTATTAGCTATTGTGAAGTGAAATACAGTGAAGACTAGTAAATAAAGAGACACTTCAACGACCCCTGGTTACTGATAAGATTCTAAAGATGGTTTATAGGTTATTTTGTTTGTTGTGGCTTAGTGTAAAAGTATTTACCCTTTGAGATGTGTAATGGAGGTAGAAAGGTGTAGGAAGTACAGTCCCTTAATATTTCGAATACGAGAGGAAATGATATAGTGGAGACATGTAACGTGTGAGAGAGTGTGTATGAAGTAGTTGGTATGTGCATGATGTGGAGTTTTATGAAATTGGAGTAATGTTGTAATTAGAAATGATGAAGGTAGTGAAGTAGAGATGTTCTGGTTTTCGAAAGAATGGAGTAACTGATGGTGTTTGGTTTGAAGTAGAGTTAAAAACCTGAGTAAGGTGAAGTTGATGTTAAATTTTGTAAAGGTGGTATAATACGATGTTGAAGAATGGGGCAGAGAAGAACAAAAAAGGTTGTGTCAGTGTAGAGGTTAATGTTTAGATGAGGAAATAAAACAGTACCCCAGAGAAAATGTAAAAAAGTTAGGAATGAGGTGTGGTAGTGAAGAGGTGTGAAGAAGTGAAGTCAAATTGCTGAGTTTGGTGGTGAATGGTTTGTGAACTAATGTTGCCCCTGTATGTCCAGCATACAAGATTTGAGTTTAGACAGTTAGTGATACGGTGATCTTGTAGTGTGTGTGACTTGACGAAATGATAAACCAGAGAGATGAATATGTATTGTCCCAGAGAGTAAAAATCCTTAGAAATTGGTAGAGAGATGTACGAATAGAAGACCAATCAAATAATAATTCACTTTGGATGAGGTAGCGAGGATGAGGGAATTGAAAGAGAGTATAGAATGGAAAAAAGAGAAAAGATGGATGTTCGTTTGATAGTTATGAAAGAAACTTTATTCCCCCCTGTAGATTGATCCCCTAAAAATTAGGATAGTTGATAAGGGTTTGTAGGTTCATTCGCAAAATATTTGGAATGTTGGTGATGTGTATGAGCTGAAGACACTGAAAAGAGAGTATTTTGTGAGAATGGAGTTTATAGGGTATGAGGTGGAGATTCCCATGCTCGGGCAATTCTTAATTTTTGGATGTCCCTTGTGTGAGCTGGTAGCATGGTCGAGTTACAAATGTAAATGTAAAAGTAGGTATTGGTGCAGTTGACACGCTATGTATGGCAGAGTAGGAGGAGACCTGAGTTGAGCAGAAATGCGGATGATTTATAAAAATTGTTTGCGAGTTATTCGTAGGGTGCCCTGTGAAAAGAGGGAAGTCTGACTGAAGGTAGTATATCCAAGAGTAGAGTGAGTGATGATGTGTTGATAATGGCAATGTGGGTACAATGTTTAAATGAGAGATTGTATGAAGGCATAGGTTTAAGTAAAGTGAGAATGAGTCCCAGGAATTCTTAGAGGTGAATGAACAAAGGTGTGGTTGGAGTGTATAGATGTAAGAAACAGTAACTAGCAAGTTGGTAATGTTTGAGAGCTGTTATGAAATTTGATCATGAGAGTTGCATTATTGAGTTTTGGGAGATTTGTATGAACCGGGTGATGAAAGTAAGACCCGTGACTGTTTAAATTAGGAAGATAGTAGAAGGTGTTTGAAGACCCTATTGCAGATGCAGAGAGAAAAGGAAAGTGTTGTTGTAGTGAAAGTTGCAGTATATGTAACGTGTACAGATGGCCCTTCCCATTGAGGTATACATGCTGATTGTTGTCTGGAACGAGATGCTCCCACGTAAATCCAACATTATAGAAATTATGTTAATTTACGATGTGTGTCGAAATGATGTAGATACCTGATGTGAGGTGAAATTTAGGATGGAGGCGTGTGTGTGTGAGGACGTGGCCCTGTCCCAAGCTATAGAATTAATTATTTCAGTTATGTGTGGTGGAGAATAATGATAGTGGGGAATTATTTATGTGTGACGGGATAAGAAGTTTTATTGGTACCCCTATTTGGCAAATGAGTTGTACTGATGTTGAGAACAGGAAATGTTAAAAATGTAGATGATGAAGGTGAAACTTGATTTTGGTAATGGAGAGTCCCTTTGTGGAGTGTGATTGTGTTAGTATTAAAATTTATAGAAGTTATAAAGAGTCCAGTTGTGGAGCGGTTATTAGATATTGCGAAGTGAAATACAGTGAAGACTAGTAAATAAAGAGACACTTGAGCGACTCTTGATTATTGATAAGATTGTAAAGAAGGTTTGTATTGTGTCTGGTTATTTTGTTTGTTGTGGTTTAGTGTAGAAGTATTTACCCTTTGAGATGTGTTATGGAGGTAGAAAGGTGTAGGAAGTAGAGTCCATTAATATTTCGAATACGAGAGGAAATGATATAGTGGAGACATGTAACGTGTGAGAGAGTGTGTATGAAGTAGTTGGTATGTGCGTGATGTGGAGGTTTATGAAATTGGAGTAATGTGGTAATTAGAAACAATGAAGGTAATGAAGTAGTGATGTTCTGGTTTTCGAAAGAATGGAGTAATCGATGGTGTATGGTTTGAAGTAGAGTTAAAAACCTGAGTAAGGTGAAGTTGATGTTAATTTTTGTAAAGGTATTATAATTCGAGGTTGGAGAATGGTGCAGAGAAGAAAAAAAAGGTTGTGTCAGTGTAGAGGTTAATGTTTAGATGAGGAAATAAAACAGTACCCCAGAGAAAATGTAAAAAAGTTAGGAATGAGGTGTGGTAGTGAAAAGGTGTGAAGAAGTGAAGTCGAATTGCTGAGTTTGGTGGTGAATGGTTTGTGAACTAATGTTGCCCCTGTATGTCCTGCCTACATGATTTGAGTTTGGACAGTTAGTGATACGGTGATCTAGTAGTGTGTGTGACTTGACGAAATGATAATCCAGAGAGGTGAATATGTATTGTCCCACAGAGTAAAATATCCTTAGAAATTGGTAGAGAGGTGTACGAATAGAAGACCAATCAAATAATAATTAACTTTGGATGAGGTAGCGAGGATGTGGGAATTGAAAGTGAGTATTGAAAGTAAAAAAGAGAAAAAATGGATGTTGGTTTGATTGTTATGAAAGAAATTTTGTTCCCCGTGTAGATTGATCCCCTAAAAATTAGGATAGTTGATAAGGGTTTATAGGTTTGTTCTAGAAATATTTGGAATGTAGGTGATGTGTATGAAGTGAAAACACTGAAAAGGGAGTATTTTGTGGGAATGGAGTTTATAGGTTATGAGGTGGAGATTCCCATTGCCCAGGCAATTCATAGTCCTTCGATGTCCCTTGTGTGAGCTGGTAGCATGTTGGAGATATGAGTGTAAATGAAAAAGTAGATATTGGTGCAGTTGACACCTTATGTATGGCAGAGTAGGAGGAGACCTGAGTTGAGCAGAAATGTGGATGATTTATAATAATTGTTTGCGAGTTAATCGTAGGTGCCCTGTGAAAAGAGGAAAGTCTGACTGAAGGTAGTATATCGAGGAGTAGAGTGAGTGATGATGTGTTGATAAAGGCAATGTGGGTACAATGTTTAAAAGAGAGATTGGAAGAAGGCATAGGTTTAAGTAAAGTGAGAATGAGTCCCAAGAGT
The DNA here is from genome assembly GCF_021461385.2 of Schistocerca piceifrons. Taxonomy (NCBI): domain Eukaryota; kingdom Metazoa; phylum Arthropoda; class Insecta; order Orthoptera; family Acrididae; genus Schistocerca; species Schistocerca piceifrons. Next base: position 240,288,334 of record NC_060138.1, read on the forward strand.
TCTTGGAGGTGAATGAACAAAGGTGTGGTTGGAGTGTATAGACGTAAGAAACAATGACTAGCAAGTTGGTAATGTTTGAGACCTGTTATGAAATTTGATCATGAGAGTTGCATTATTGAGTTTTTGGAGTTTTTTATGAGCCAGGTGATGAGAGTAAGACCCGTGACTGTTTAAAGTAGGAAGAGAGTAGAAGGTGTTTGAAGACCCTATTGCAGATGCAGAGAGAAAAGGATAGTGTTGTTGTAGTGAAAGTTGCAGTATATATAAGGTGTACAGAAAGTGTAATTGATGGCCCTTCCCATTGAGGTATACATGCTGATTGTTGTCTGGAACGAGAAGCTCCCACGTAAATCCAACATTATAGAAATTATGTTAATTTAAGATGTGTGTCGATATGATGTAGATACCTGATGTGAGGTGAAATTTAGGCTGGAGGCATGTGTGTGTGAGGACGTGTCCCTATCCCAAGCTATAGAATTAATTATTTATGTTATGTGTGGTGGTGAATAATGATAGTGAGGAATTATTTATGTGTGACGGGATAGGAAGTTTTATTGGTACCCCTATTTGGCAAATGAGTTGTACTCATGTTGAGAACAGGAAATGTTAAAAATGTAGATGATGAAGGTGAAACTTGATGTTGGTAACGGAGAGTCGCTTTGTGGAGTGTGATTGTGTTAGTATTAAAATTTATAGAAGTTATAAAGAGTCCACTTGTGGAGCGGTTATTAGCTATTGTGAAGTGAAATACAGTGAAGACTAGTAAATAAAGAGACACTTGAGCGACCCTTGGTTATTGATAAGAATGTAAAGAAGGTTTATATTAAGTCCGGTTATTTCGTTTGTTGTGGCTTAGTGTAAAAGTATTTACCCTTTGAGGTGTGTTATGGAGGTAGAAAGGTGTAGGAAGTACAGTCCCTTAATATTTCGAATACGAGAGGAAATGATATAGTGGAGACATGTAACGTGTGAGAGAGTGTGTATGAAGTAGTCGGTATGTGCGTGATGTGGAGGTTTATGAAATTGAAGTAATGTGGTAATTATGAATGATGAAAGTACTGAAGTAGTATTGTTCTTGTTTTCGAAAGAATGGAGTAACCGATGGTATATGGTTTGAAGTAGAGTTAAAAACTTGAGTAAGGTGAAGTTGATGCTAAATTTTGTAAAGGAGGTGTAATACGAGGTTGAAGAATGGTGCAGAGAAGAAAAAAAAAGGTTGTGTCAGTGTAGAGGTTAATGTTGGGATGAGGAAATAAAACAGTAACCCAGAGAAAATGTAAAAAAGTTAGGAATGAGGTGTGGTAGTGATGAGGTGTGAAGTAGTGAAGTCAAATTGCTGGGTTTGGTGGTGAATGGTTTGTGAACTAATGTTGCCCCTGTCCGTCCCACCTACAAGATTTGAGTTTGGACAGTTAGTGATACGGTGCTCTAGTAGTGTGTGTGACTTGACGAAATGATAATACATAGAGGTGAATATGTATTGTCCCACAGAGTAAAATATCCGTAGAAATTGGTAGAGAGGTGTACGAATAGAAGACCAATCAAATAATAATTCACTTTGGATGAGGTAGCGATGATGACGGAATTGAAAGCGAGTATAGAAAATAGATGTTGGTGCGATTGTTATGAAAGAAATTTTGTTCCCCCTGTAGATTGAACCCCAAAAATTTAGGATAGTTGATAAGGGTTTATAGGTTTATTCTCAAAATATTTGGATTGTAGGTGATGTGTATGAGCTGAAAACACTGAAAAGAGAGTATTTTGTGAGAATGGAGTTTATAGGGTATGAGGTGGAGATTCCCATTGCCCAGGCAATTCTTAATCCTTGGATGTCCCTTGTGTGAGCTGGTAGCATGTTGGAGATATGAATGTACATGAAAAAGTAGGTATTGGTGCAGTTGACACCTTATGTATGGCAGAGTAGGAGGAGACCTGAGTTGAGCAGAAATGTGGATGATGTATAATAATTGTTTGCGAGTTAATCGTAGGTGCCCTGTGATAAGAGGGAAGTCTGACTGAAGGTAGTGTATCGAAGAGTAGAGTGAGTGATGATGTGTTGATAAAGGCAATGTGGGGACAATGTTTAAAAGAGAGATTGGAAGAAGGCATAGGTTTAAGTAAAGTGAGAATGAGTCCCAAGAGTTCTTAGAGGTGAATGAACAAAGGAGTGGTTGGAGTGTATAGATGTAAGAAACAATGACTAGCAAGTTGGTAATGTTTGAGACCTGTTATGAAATTTAATCATGAGAGTTGCATTATTGAGTTTTTGGAGTTTTTTATGAGCCAGGTGATGAGAGTAAGACCCGTGACTGTTTAAATTAGGAAAAGAGTAGAAGGTGTTTGAAGACCCTGTTGCAGATGCAGAGAGAAAAGGAAAGTGTTGTTGTAGTGAAAGTTGCAGTATATGTAAGGTGTACAAAAAGTGTAATTGATGGCCCTTCCCATTGAGGCATACATGCTGATTGTTGTTTGGATCGAGAAGCTCCCACGTAAATCCAACATTATAGAAATTATGTTAATTTACGATGTGTGTTGAAACGATGTAGATACCTGATGTGAGGTGAAATGTAGGTTGGAGGCACGTGTGTGTGAGGACATGGCCCTTTCCCAAGCTATAGAATTAATTATTTCAGTTATGTGTGGTGGAGAGTAATGATATTGAGGAATTATTTTTGTGTGACGGGATAAGAAGTTTTATTGGTACCCCTATTTGGCAAATGAGTTGTACTGATGTTGAAAACAGGAAATGTTAAAAATATAGATGATGAAGGTGAAACTTGATGTTGATAATGGAGAGTCGCTTTGTGGAGTGTGATTGTGTTAGTATTAAAATTTATAGAAGTTATAAAGAGTCCACTTGTGGAGCGGTTATTAGCTATTGTGAAGTGAAATACAGTGAAGACTAGTAAATAAAGAGATACTTGAGCGACCCTTGATTATTGATAAGATTGTAAAGAAGCTTTATATTGTGTCTGGTTATTTAGTTTGTTGTGGCTTAGTGTAAAAGTATTAACCCTTTGAGATGTGTTATGGAGGTAGAAAGGTGTAGGAAGTAAAGTCCCTAAATATTTCGAATACGAGAGGAAATGATATAGTGGAGACATGTAACGTGTGAGAGAGTGTGTATGAAGTAGTTGGTATGTGCGTGATGTGGAGGTTTAAGAAGTTGGAGTAATGTGGTAATTAGAAATGATGAAAGTACTGAAGTAGTATTGTTCTTGTTTTCGAAAGAATGGAGTAACCGATGGTGTATGGTTTGAAGTAGAGTTAAAAACCTGAGTAAGGTGCAGTTGCTGCTAAATTTTGTAAAGGTGGTATAATACGAGGTTGAGGAATGGTGCAGAGAAGAAAAAGGAAATGTTGTGTCAGTGGAGAGGTTAATGTTTAGATGAGGAAGTAAAACAGTACACCAGAGAAAATGTAAAAAAGTTAGGATTGAGGTGTGGTAGTGAAGAGTTGTGATGAAGTGATGTCGAATTGCTGAGTTTGGTGGTGAATGGTTTGTGAAATAATGTTGCCCCTGTACGTCCTGCCTACAAGATTTGAGTTTGGACAGTTAGTGATACGGTGATCTAGTAGTGTGTGTGACTTGACGAAATGATAATCAAGAGAAGTGAATATGTATTGTCCCAGAGAGTAAATATCCTTAGAAATTGGTAGAGAGGTGTACGAATAGAAGACCAATCAAATAATAATTCACTTTGGATGAGGTAGCGAGGATGAGGGAATAGAAAGCGAGTATAGAAAGTAAAAAAGAGAAAAAATGGATGTTGGTTTGATTGTTATGAAAGAAATTTTGTTCCCCCTGTAGATTGATCCCCTAAAAATCAGGATAGTTGATAAGGGTTTATAGGTTTACTGTCAAAAGATTTGGAATGTAGGTGATGTGTATGAGCTGAAAACACTGAAAAGAGAGTATTTTGTGAGAATGGAGTTTATAGGGTATGAGGTGGAGATTCCCATTGCCCAGGCAATTCTTAATCCTTGGATGTCCCTTGTGTGAGCTGGTAACATGTTGGAGATATGAATGTAAATGAAAAAGTAGGTATTGGTGCAGTTGACACGCTATGTATGGCGGAGTAGGAGGAGACCTGAGTTGAGCAGAAATGTGGATGATTTATAATAATTGTTTGCGAGTTAATCGTAGGTGCCCTGTGAAAAGAGGGAAGTCTGACTGAAGGTGGAACTTGATGTTGGTAATGGAGAGCCACTTTGTGGAGTGTGATTGTGTTAGTATTAAAATTTATAGAAGTTATAAAGAGTCCACTTGTGGAGCGGTTATTAGCTATTGTGAAGTGAAGTACAGTGAAGACTAGTAAATAAAGAGACACTTGAGCGACCCTTGGTTATTGATAAGATTATAAAGAAGGTTTATATTGTGTCTGGTTATTTTGTTTGTTGTGGTTTAGTGTAAAAATATTTACCCTTTGAGATGTGTTATGGAGGTAGAAAGGTGTAGGAAGTACAGTCCATTAATATTTCGAATACGAGAGGAAATGATATAGTGGAGACATGTAACGTGTGAGAGAGTGTGTATGAAGTAGTTGGTATGTGCGTGATGTGGAGGTTTATGAAATTCGAGTAATGTGGTAATTAGAAATGATGAAGGTAATGAAGTAGTGATGTTCTGGTTTTCGAAAGAATGGAGTAATCGATGGTGTATGGTTTGAAGTAGAGTTAGAAACCTGAGTAAGGTGAAGTTGATGTTAAATTTTGTAAAGGTGGAATAATCTGAGGTTGAAGAATGGTGCAGAGAAGAAAAAAAAGGTTGTGTCAGTGTAGAGGTTGATGTTTAGATGAGGAAATAAAACAGTACCCCAGAGACAATGTAAAAAAGTTAGGAATGAGGTGTGGTAGTGAAGAGGTGTGAAGAAGTGAAGTCGAATTGCTGAGTTTGGTGGTGAATGGTTTGTGAACTAATGCTCCCCCTGGTGAATATGTATTGTCCCACAGAGTAAAATATCCTTAGAAATTGGTAGAGAGGTGTACGAATAGAAGACCAATCAAATAATAATTCACTTAGGATGAGGTAGCGAGGATGAGGGAATTGAAAGCGAGTATATAAAGTAAAAAAGAGAAAAAATGGATGTTGGTTTGATTCTTATGAAAGAAATTTTGTTCCCCCTGTAGATTGAACCCCTAAGAATTAGAATAGTTGATAAGGGTTTATAGGTTTATTCTAAAAATATTTGGAATGTAGGTGATGTGTATGAGCTGAAAACACTGAAAAGAGAGTATTTTGTGAGAATAGAGTTTATAGGGTATGAGGTGGAGATTCCCATTGCCCAGGCAATGTCCCTTGGATGTCCCTTGTGTGAGCTGGTAGCATGTTGGAGATATGAATGTAAATGAAAAAGTAGGTATTGGTGCAGTTGACACGCTATGTATGGCAGAGTAGGAGGAGACCTGAGTTGAGCAGAAGTGTGGATGATGTATTATAATTGTTTGCGAGTTAATCGTAGGTGCCCTGTGAAAAGAGGGAAGTCTGACTGAAGGTAGTATATTCAAGAGTAGAGTGAGTGATGATGTGTTGATAAAGGCAATGTGGGTACAATGTTTAAATGAGAGATTGGAAGAAGGCATAGGTTTAAGTAAAGTGAGAATGAGTCCCAAGAGTTCTTGGAGGTGAATGAACAAAGGTGTGGTTGGAGTGTATGGATGTAAGAAACAATGACTAGCAAGATGGTAATGTTTGAGACCTGTTATGAAATTTGGTCATGAGAGTTGCATTATTGAGTTTTTGGAGTTTTTTATGAGCCAGGTGATGAGACTAAGACCTGTGACTGTTTAAATTAGGAAGAGAGTAGAAGGTGTTTGAAGACCCTGTTGCAGATGCAGAGAGAAAAGGAAAGTGTTGTTGTAGTGAAAGTTGCAGTATATGTAAGGTGTACAGAAAGTGTAATTGATGGCCCTTCCCATTGAGGTATACATGCTGATTGTTGTTTGGAACGAGAAGCTCCCACGTAAATCCAACATTATAGAAATTATGTTAATTTATCATGTGTGTCGAAATGATGTACATACCTGAGGTGAGGTGAAATTTAGGGTGGAGGCGTGTGTGTGTGAGGACGTGGCCCTTTCCCAAGCTGTAGAATTAATTATTTCAGTTATGTGTTGTGGAGAATAATGATAGTGAGGAATTATTTACGTGTGACGGGATAAGAAGTTTTATTGGTACCCCTATTTGGCAAAATAGTTGTACTCATGTTGAAAACAGGAAATGTTAAAAATGTAGATGATGAGGGTGAAACTTGATGTTGGTAATGGAGAGTCGCTTTGTGGAGTGTGATGGTGTTAGTATTAAATTTTATAGAAGTTATCAAGAGTCCACTTGTGGAGCGGTTATTAGCTATTGTGAAGTGAAGTACAGTGAAGACTAGTAAATAAAGAGACACTTGAGCGACCCTTGGTTATTGATAAGATTCTAAAGAAGGTTTATATTGTGTCTGGTTATTTTGTTTTTTGTGGTTTAGTGTAAAAGTATTTACCCTTTGAGATGTGTTATGGAGGTAGAAAGGTGTAGGAAGTACAGTCCCTTAATATTTCGAATACGAGAGGAAATGAGAGAGTGTGTATGAAGTAGTTGGTATATGCGTTATGTGGAGGTTTATGAAGTTGAGAGAGTGTGTATGAGAGAGTGTGTATGAAGTAGTTGGTATATGCGTTATGTGGAGGTTTATGAAGTTGGAGTAATGTGGTAATTAGAAACGATGAAGGTAATGAAGTAGTAATGTTCTGGTTTTCGAAAGAATGTAGTAATCGATGGTGTACGGTTTGAAGTAGAGTTAAAAACCTGAGTAAGGTGAAGTTGATGTTAAATTTTGTAAAGGTGGTATAATCTGAGGTTGAAGTATGGTGCAGAGAAGAAAAAAAAAGGTTGTGTCAGTGTAGAGGTTAATGTTTAGATGAGGAAATAAAACAGTACCCCAGAGAAAATGTAAAAAAGTTAGGAATGAGGTGTGGTAGTGAAGAGGTGTGATGAAGTGAAGCCGAATTGCTGAGTTTGGCGGTGAATGGTTTGTGAACTAATGTTGCCCCTGTACGTCCTGCCTACAAGATTTGAGTTTGGACATTTAGTGATATGGTGATCTAGTAGTGTGTGTGACTTGACGAAATGATAATCCAGAGAGGTGAATATGTATTGTCCCAGAGAGTAAATATCCTTAGAAATTGGTAGAGATGTGTACGAATAGAAGACCAATCGAATAATAATTCACTTTGGATGAGGTAGCGAGGATGAGGGAATTGAAAGCGAGTATAGAAAGTAAAAAAGTGAAAAAATGGATGTTGGTTTGATAGTTATGAAAGAAATTTTGTTCCCCCTGTAGATTGATCCCCTAAAAGTTAGGATAGTTGATAGGGGCTTATAGGTTTATTCTCAAAAGATTTGGAATGTAGGTGATGTGTATGAGCTGAAAACACTGAAAAGTGAGTATTTTGTGAGAATGGAGTTTATAGGGTATGAGGTGGAGGTTCCCATTGCCCAGGCAATTCTTAATCCTTGGATGTCCCTTGTGTGAGCTGGTAGCATGTAGGAGATATGAATGTAAATGAATAAGTAGGTATTGGTGCAGTTGACACGCTATGTATGGCAGAGTAGGAGGAGACCTGAGTTGAGCAGAAATGTGGATGATGTATAATAATTGTTTGCGAGTTAATCGTAGGTGCCCTGTGAAAAGAGGGAAGTCTGACTGAAGGTAGTATATCCAAGAGTAGAGTGAGTGATGATGTGTTGATAAAGGCAATGTGGGTACAATGTTTAAAAGAGAGATCGGAAGAAGGCATAGGTTTAAGTAAAGTGAGAATGAGTGCCAAGAGTTCTTAGAGGTGAATGACCAAAGGTGTGGTTGGAGTGTATAGATGTAAGAAACAGTGACTAGCAAGTTGCTAATGTTTGAGACCTGTTATGAAATTTGATCATGAGAGTTGCATTATTGAGTTTTGGGAGATTTGTATGAGCCAGGTGATGAGAGTTTAAAGTAGGAAGAGAGTAGAAGGTGTTTGAAGACCCTGTTGCAGATGCAGAGAGAAAAGGATAGTGTTGTTGTAGTGAAAGTTGCAGTATATATAAGGTGTACAGAAAGTGTAATTGATGGCCCTTCCCATTGAGGTATACATGCTGATTGTTGTCTGGAACGAGAAGCTCCCACGTAAATCCAACATTATAGAAATTATGTTAATTTACGATGTGTGTCGAAATGATGTAGATACCTGATGTGAGGTGAAATTTAGGCTGGAGGCGTGTGTGTGTGAGGACGTGTCCCTTTCCCAAGCTATAGAATTAATTATTTCAGTTATGTGTGATGGTGAATAGTGATAGTGAGGAATTATTTATGTGTGACGGGATAACAAGTTTTATTGGTACCCCTATTTGGCAAATGAGTTGTACTCATGTTGAGAACAGGAAATGTTAAAAATGTAGATGATGAAGGTGAAACTTAATGTTGGTAACGGAGAGTCGCTTTGTGGAGTGTGATTGTGTTAGTATTAAAATTTATAGAAGTTATAAAGAGTCCACTTGTGGAGCGGTTATTAGCTATTGTGAAGTGAAATACAGTGAAGACTAGTAAATAAAGAGACACTTGAGCGACCCTTGGTTATTGATAAGAATGTAAAGAAGGTTTATATTGTGTCTGGTTATTTCGTTTGTTGTGGCTTAGTGTAAAAGTATTTACCCTTTGAGGTGTGTTATGGAGGTAGAAAGGTGTAGGAAGTACAGTCCCTTAATATTTCGAATACGAGAGGAAATGATATAGTGGAGACATGTAACGTGTGAGAGAGTGTGTATGAAGTAGTTGGTATGTGCGTGATGTGGAGGTTTATGAAATTGAAGTAATGTGGTAATTATGAATGATGAAAGTACTGAAGTAGTATTGTTCTTGTTTTCGAAAGAATGGAGTAACCGATGGTATATGGTTTGAAGTAGAGCTAAAAACCTGAGTAAGGTGAAGTTGATGCTAAATTTTGTAAAGGTGGAATACGAGGTTGAAGAATGGTGCAGAGAAGAAAAAAAAAAATGTTGTGTCAGTGTAGAGGTTAATGTTTAGATGAGGAAATAAAACAGATCCCCAGAGAAAATGTAAAAAAATTAGGAATGAGATGTGGCAGTGAAGAGGTGTGATGAAGTGAAGTCGAATTGCTGAGTTTGGTGGTGAATGGTTTGTGAACTAATGTTGCCTTTGTACGTCCTGCCTACAAGATTTGAGTTTGGACAGTTAGTGATACGGTGATCTAGTAGTGTGTGTGACTTGACGAAATGATAATCCATAGAGGGAATATGTATTGTCCCAGAGAGTAAAATATCCTTAGAAATTGGTAGAGAGATGTACGAATAGAAGACCAATCAAATATTAATTCACTTTGGACGAGGTAGCGAGAATGAGGGAATTGAAAGCGAGTATAGAAAGTAAAATAGAGAAATAATTGATGTTGGTTTGATTGTTATGCAAGAAATTTTGTTCCCCCTGTAGATTGATCCCTTAAAATTAGGATAGTTGATAAGGGTTTATAGGTTTATTCTCAAAATATTTGGAATGTAGGTGATGTGTATGAGCTGAAAACACTGAAAAGAGAGTATTTTGTGAGAGTGGAGTTTATAGGGTATGAGGTGGAGATTCCCATTGCCCAGGCAATTCCTTTCCTTGGCTGTCCCTTGTGTGAGCTGGTAGCATGTTGGAGATATGAATGTAAATGAAAAAGTAGGTATAGGTGCAGTTGACACTCTATGTATGGCAGAGTAGGAGGAGACCTGAGTTGAGCAGAAATGTGGATGACTTATAATAATTGTTTGCGAGTTAATCGTAGGTGCCCTGTGAAAAGAGGGAAGTCTGACTGAAGGTAGTATATCGATGAGTAGAGTGAGTGATGATGTGTTGATAAAGGCAATGTGGGTACAATGTTTAAAAGAGAGATTGGAAGAAGGCATAGGTTTCAGTAAAGTGAGAATGAGCCCCAAGAGTTCTTAAAGGTGAATGAACAAAGGTGTGGTTGGAGTGTATAGATGTAAGAAACAATGACTAGCAAGTTGGTAATGTTTGAGACCTGTTATGAAATTTGATCATGAGAGTTGCATTATTGAGTTTTTGGAGTTTTGTTTGAGCCAGGTGATGAGAGTAAGACCCGTGACTGTTTACATTAGGAAGAGAGTAGAAGGTGTTTGAAGACCCTATTGCAGATGCAGAGAGAAAAGGAAAGTGTTGTTGTAGTGAAAATTGCAGTATATGTAAGGTGTACAGAAAGTGTAATTGATGGCCCTTCCCATTGAGGTATACATGCTGATTGTCGTTTGGAACGAGAAGCTCCCACGTAAATCCAACATTATAGAAATTATGTTAATTTACGATGTGTGTCGAAATGATGTAGATACCTGATGTGAGGTGAAATTTAGGATAGAGGCATTTGTGTGTGAGGACTGGCCCTTTCCCAAGCTATAGAATTAATTATTTCATTTATATGTGGTGGAGAATAATGATAGTGAGGATTTATTTATGTGTGACGGGATAAGAAGTTTTATTGGTAACCCTATTTGGGAATGAGTTATACTGCTGTTGAGAACAGGAAATGTTAAAAATGTAGATGATGAAGGTGAAACTTGATGTTGGTAATGGAGAGTCGCTTTGTGGAGTGTGATTGTGTTAGTATTAAATTTTATAGAAGTTATAAAGAGTCCACTTGTGGAGCGGTTATTAGCTATTGTGAAGTGAAATACAGTGGAGACTAGTAATTAAAGAGACACTTGAGTGACCCTTGGTTATTGATAAGATTGTAAAGAAGGTTTATATTGTGTCTGGTTATTTTGTTTGTTGTGGCTTAGTGTAAAAGTATTTACCCTTTGAGATGTGTTATGGAGGAAGAAAGGTGTAGGAAGTACAGTCCCTTAATATTTCGAATACGAGAGGAAATGATATAGTGGAGACATGTAACGTGTGAGAGAGTGTGTATGAAGTAGTTGGTATGTGCGTGATGTGGAGGTTTATGAAATTGAAGTAATGTGGTAAGTATGAATGATGAAAGTACTGAAGTAGTATTGTTCTTGTTTTCGAAAGAATGGAGTAACCGATGGTATATGGTTTGAAGTAGAGTTAAAAACCTGAGTAAGGTGAAGTTGATGCTAAATTTTGTAACGGTGGTATAATACGAGGTTGAAGAATGGTGCAGAGAAGAAAAAAAAAGGTTGTGTCAGTGTAGAGGTTAATGTTGGGATGAGGAAATAAAACAGTACCCCAGAGAAAATGTAAAAAAGTTAGGAATGAGGTGTGGTAGTGATGAGGTGTGAAGTAGTGAAGTCAAATTGCTGGGTTTGGTGGTGAATGGTTTGTGAACTAATGTTGCCCCTGTCCGTCCCACCTACAAGATTTGAGTTTGGACAGTTAGTGATACGGTGCTCTAGTAGTGTCTGTGACTTGACGCAATGATAATACATAGAGGTGAATATGTATTGTCCCACAGAGTAAAATATCCGTAGAAATTGGTAGAGAGTTGTACGAATAGAAGACCAATCAAATAATAATTCACTTTGGATGAGGTAGCGAGGATGAGGGAATTGAAAGCGAGTATAGAAAGTAGAAAAGAGACAAAATGGATGTTGGTTTGATTCTTATGAAAGAAATTTTGTTCCCCCTGTAGATTGATCCTCTAAAAATTAGGATAGTTGATAAGGGTTTATTGGTTTATTCTCAAAATATTTGGATTATAGGTGATGTGTATGAGCTGAAAACACTGAAAAGAGAGTATTTTGTGAGAATGGAGTTTATAGGGTATGAGGTATAGATTCCCATTGCCCAGGCAATTCTTAATCCATGGATGTCCCTTGTGTGAGCTGGTAGCATGTTGGAAATATGAATGTAAATGAAAAAGGAGGTATTGGTGCAGTTGACACACTATGTATGGCAGAGTAGGAGGAGACCTGAGTTGAGCAGAAATGTGGATGATTTATAATAATTGTTTGCGAGTTAATCGTTGGTGCCCTGTGAAAAGAGGGAAGTCTGACTGAAGGTAGTATATCCAAGAGTAGAGTGAGTGATGATGTGTTGATAAAGGCAATGTGGGTACAATGTTTAAAAGAGAGATTGGAAGAAGGCATAGGTTTATGTAAAGTGAGAATTAGTCCCAAGAGTTCTTGGAGGTGAATGAACAAAGGTGTGGTTGGAGTGTATAGATGTAAGAAACAGTGACTAGCAAGTTGGTAATGTTTGAGACCTGTTATGAAATGTGATCATGAGAGTTACATTATTGAGTTTTTGGAGTATTGTATGAGCCAGGTGATGAGAGTAAAACCCGTGATTGTTTAAATTAGGAAGAGAGTAGAAGGTGTTTGAAGACCCTATTGCAGATGCAGAGAGAAAAGGAAAGTGTTGTTGTAGGTAAGTTGCAGTATACGTAAGGTGTACAGATAGTGTAATTGATGGCCCTTCCCATTGAGGTATAGATGCTGATTGTTGTTTGGAGCGAGAAGCTCCCACGTAAATCGAACATTATAGAAATAATGTTAATTTACGATGTGTGTCGAAATGATGTAGATACCTGATGTGAGGTGAAATATAGGATGGAGGCGTGTGTGTGTGAGGACGTGGCCCTGTCCCAAGCTATAGAATTAGTTATTTCAGTTATGTGTGGTGGAGAATAATGATAGTGGGGAATTATTTATGTGTGACGGGATAAGAAGTTTTATTGGTACCCCTATATGGCAAATGAGTTGTACTGATGTTGAGAAGAGGAAGTGTTAAAAATGTAGATGATGAAGGTGAAACTTGATGCTGGTAATGGGGAGTCGCTTTGTGGAGTGTGATTGTGTTAGTATTAAAATTTATTGAAGTTATAAAGAGTCCACTTGTGGAACGGTTATTAGCTATTGTGAAGTGAGATACAGTGAAGAATAGTAAATAAAGAGACACTTGAGCGACCCTTGGTTATTGATAAGATTGTAAAGAAGGTTTATATTGTGTCTGGTTAAGTCATTTGTTGTGGCTTAGTGTAAAAGTATTTACCCTTTGAGATGTGTTATGGAGGAAGAAAGGTGTAGGAAGTACAGTCCCTTAGTATTTCGAAAACGTGAGGAAATGATATAGTGGAGACATGTAACGGGTGGGAGAGTGTGTATGAAGTAGTTGGTATGTGCGTGATGTGGAGGTTTATGAAATTGGAGTAATGTGGTAATTATAAATGATGAAAGTAATGAAGTAGTGATGTTATGGTTTTCGAAAGAATGGAGTAACCGATGGTTGTTGGTTTGAAGTAGAGTTAAAAACCTGAGTATGGTGAAGTTGATGGTAAATTTTGTAAAGGTGGTATAATACGAGGTTGAAGAATGGTGCAGAGAAGAAAAAAAAGTTTGTGTCAGTGTAGAGGTTAATGTTTAGATGAGGAACTAAAACAGATCCCCAGAGAAAATGTAAAAAAGTTAGGAATGAGGTGTGGTAGTGAAGAGGTGTGATGAAGTGAAGTCGAATTGCTGAGTTTGGTGGTGAATGGTTTGTGAACTAATGTTGCCCCTGTACGTCCTGCCTACAAGATTTGAGTTTGGACAGTTAGTGATACGGTGATCTAGTAGTGTGTGTGACTTGACGAAATGATAATCCATGGAGGTGAATATGTATTGTCCCAGAGAGTAAAATATCGTTAGAAATTGGTAGAGACATGTACAAATAGAAGACCAATCAAATAATAATTCACTTTGGATGAGGTAGCGAGGATGAGGGAATTGAAAGCGAGTATAGAAAGTAAAAAAGAGAAAAAAGGGATGTTGGTTTGATTGTTATGAAAGATATTTTGTTCCCCCTGTAGATTGATCCCCTAAAAATTAGGATAGTTGATAAGGGTTTATAAGTTTATCCTCAAAATATTTGGAATGTAGGTGATGTGTATGAGCTGAAAACACTGAAAAGAGAGTATTTTGTGAGAATGGAGCTTATAGGGTATGAGGTGGAGATTCCCATTGCCCAGGCAATTCTTATTCCTTGGATGTCCCTTGTGTGATCTGGTACCATGTTGGAGATATGAATGTGAATGAGAAAGTAGGTATTGGTGCAGTTGACACCCAATGTATGGCAGAGTAGGAGGAGACCTGAGTTGAGCAGAAATGTGGATGATTTATAATAATTGTTTGCGAGTTAATCGTAGGTGCCCTGTGAAAAGAGGGAAGTCTGACTGAAGGTAGTATATCGAAGAGTAGAGTGAGTGATGATGTGTTGATAAAGGCAATGTGGGTACAGTGTTAAAAGAGAGATTGGAAGAAGGCATAGGTTTAAGTAAAGTGAGAATGAGCCCCAAGAGTACTTAGAGGTGAATGAACAAAGGTGTGGTTGGAGTGTATAGATGTGAGAAACAATGACTAGAAAGTTGGTAATGTTTGAGACCTGTTATGAAATTTGATCATGAGAGTTGCATTATTGATTTTTTGGAGTTTTGTATGAGCCAGGTGATGAGAGTAAGACCCGTGACTGTTTACATTAGGAAGAGAGTAGAAGGTGTTTGAAGACCCTATTGCAGATGCAGAGAGAAAAGGAAAGTGTTGTTGTAGTGAAAGTTGCAGTATATGTAAGGTGTACAGAAAGTGTAATTGATGGCCCTTCCCATTGAGGTATACATGCTGATTGTTGTTTGGAACGAGAAGCTCCCACGTAAATCCAACATTATAGAAATTATGTTAATTTACGATGTGTGTCGAAATGATGTAGATACCTGATGTGAGGTGAAATTTAGGATAGAGGCATGTGTGTGTGAGGACGTGGCCGTTGCCAAGCTATAGAATTAATTATTTCAGTGATATGTGGTGGTGAATAATGATAGTGAGGAATTGTTTATGTGTGACGGGATAAGAAGTTTTATTGGAAACCCTATTTGGCAAATGAGTTGTACTGATGTTGAGAACAGGAAATGTTAAAAATGTAGATGATGAAGGTGAAACTTTATGTTGGTAATTGAGAGTCGCTTTGTGGCGTGTGATTGTGTTAGTATTAAAATTTATAGAAGTTATAAAGAGTCCACTTGTGGAGCGGTTATTAGCTATTGTGAAGTGAAATACAGTGAAGACTAGTAGTTAAAGAGACACTTGAGCGACCCTTGGTTATTGATAAGATTGTAAAGAAGGTTTATAATGTGTCTGGATATTTTGTTTGTTGTGGCTTAGTGTAAAAGTTGTTACCCATTGAGATGTGTTATGGAGGTAGAAAGGTGTAGGAAGTACAGTCCGTTAATATTTCGAATACGAGAGGAAATGATATAGTGGAGACATGTAACGTGTGAGAGAGTGTGTATGAAGTAGTTGGTATGTGCGTGATGTGGAGGTTTATGAAATTGGAGTAATGTGGTAATTATAAATGATGAAAGTAATGAAGTAGTGATGTTCTGGTTTTCAAAAGAATGGAGTAACCGATGGTGTATGATTTGAAGTAGAGTTAAAAACTTGAGTGTGGTGAAGTTGATGTTAATTTTGTAAAGGTATTATAATTCGAGGTTGGAGAATGGTGCAGAGAAGAAAAAAAAAGGTTGTGTCAGTGTAGAGGTTAATGTTTAGATGAGGAAATAAAACAGATCCCCAGAGAAAATGTAAAAAAGTTAGGAATGAGGTGTGGTAGTGAAGAGGTGTGATGAAGTGAAGTCGAATTGCTGAGTTTGGTGGTGAATGGTTTGTGAACTAATGTTGCCCCTGTACGTCCTGCCTACAAGATTTGAGTTTGGACAGTTAGTGATAAGGTGATCTAGTAGTGTGTGTGACTTGACGAAATGATAATCCATAGAGGTGAATATGTATTGTCCCAGAGAGTAAAATATCATTAGAAATTGGTAGAGACATGTACAAATATACGACCAATCAAATAATAATTCACTTTGGATGAGGTAGCGAGGATGAGGGAATTGAAAGCGAGTATAGAAAGTAAAAAAGAGAAAAAATGGATGTTGGTTTGATTGGTATGAAAGAAATTTTGTTCCCCCTGTAGATTGATCCCCTAAAATTAGGATAGTTGATAAGGGTTTATAGGTTTAGTCTCAAAATATTTGGAATGTAGGTGATGTGTATGAGCTGAAAACACTGAAAAGAGAGTATTTTGTGAGAATAGAGTTTATAGGGTATGAGGTGTAGTTTCCCATTGCCCAGGCAATTCTTATTCCTTGGATGTCCCTTGTGTGATCTGGTACCATGTTGGAGATATGAATGTGAATGAAAAAGTAGGTATTGGTGCAGTTGACACCCAATGTATGGCAGAGTGGAAGGAGACCTGAGTTGAGCAGAAATATGGATGATTTATAATAATTGTTTGCGAGTTAATCGTAGGTGCCCTGTGAAAAGAGGGAAGTCTGATTGAAGGTAGTATATCCAAAAGTAGAGTGAGTGATGATGTGTTGATAAAGGCAATGTGGGTACAATGTTTAAAAGAGAGATTGGAAGAAGGCATAGGTTTCAGTAAAGTGAGAATGAGCCCCAAGAGTTCTTAGAGGTGAATGAACAAAGGTGTGGTTGGAGTGTATAGATGTAAGAAACAATGACTAGAAAGTTAGTAATGTTTGAGAACTCTTATGAAATTTGATCATGAGAGTTGCATTATTGAGTTTTTGGAGTTTTGTATGAGCCAGGTGATGAGAGTAAGACCCGTGACTGTTTAAATTAGGAGGAGAGTAGAAGGTTTGAAGACCCTATTGCAGATGCAGAGAGAAAAGGAAAGTGTTGTTGTAGTTAAGTTGCAGTATATGTAAGGTGTACAGATAGTGTAGTGTAATTGGTGGCCCTTCCCATTGAGGTATACATGCTGATTGTCGTTTGGAACGAGAAGCTCCCACTTAAATCGAACATTATAGAAATTATGTTAATTTACGATGTGTGTCGAAATGATGTAGATACCTGATGTGAGGTGAAATTTAGGATAGAGGCATGTGTGTGTGAGGACGTGGCCCTTTCCCAAGCTATAGAATTAATTGTTTCGGTTATGTGTGGTGGAGAATAATGATAGTGCGGAATTATTTATGTGTGACGGGATAAGAAGTTTTATTGGTACCCCTATTTGGCAAATGAGTTGTACTGATGTTGAGAAGAGGAAGTGTTAAAAATGTAGATGATAAAGGTGAAACTTGATGTTGGTAATGGGGAGTCGCTTTGTGGAGTGTGATTGTGTTAGTATTAAAATTTATAGAAGTTATAAAGAGTCCACTTGTGGAACGGTTATTAGCTATTGTGAAGTGAGATACAGTGAAGAGTAGTAAATAAAGAGACACTTGAGCGACCCTTAGTTATTGATAAGATTGTAAAGAAGGTTTATATTGTGTCTGGTTAAGTCATTTGTTGTGGCTTAGTGTAAAAGTATTTACCCTTTGAGATGTGTTATGGAGGAGGAAAGGTGTAGGAAGTACAGTCCCTTAGTATTTCGAAAACGAGAGGTAATGATATAGTGGAGACATGTAACGTGTGGGAGAGTGTGTATGAAGTAGTTGGTATGTGCGTGATGTGGAGGTTTATGAAATTGGAGTAATGTGGTAATTATAAATGATGAAAGTAATGAAGTAGTGATGTTATGGTTTTCGAAAGAATGGAGTAACCGATGGTGTATGGTTTGAAGTAGAGTTAAAAACCTGAGTATGGTGAAGTTGATGTTAAATTTTGTAAAGGTGGTATAATACGAGGTTGAAGAATGGTGCAGAGAAGAAAAAAAAGTTTGTGTCAGTGTAGAGGTTAATGTTTAGATGAGGAAATAAAACAGATCCCCAGAGAAAATGTAAAAAAGTTAGGAATGAGGTGTGGTAGTGAAGAGGTGTGATGAAGTGATGTCGAATTGCTGAGTTTGGTGGTGAATGGTTTGTGAACTAATGTTGCCCCTGTACGTCCTGCCTACAAGATTTGAGTTTGGACAGTTAGTGATACGGTGATCTAGTAGTGTGTGTGACTTGACGAAATGATAATCCATAGAGGGAATATGTATTGTCCCAGAGAGTAAAATATCGTTAGAAATTGGTAGAGACATGTACAAATAGAAGACCAATCAAATATTAATTCACTTTGGATGAGGTAGCGAGGCTGAGGGAATTGAAAGCGAGTATAGAAAGTTAAAAAGAGAAAAAATGGATGTTGGTTTGATTGTTATGAAAGAAACTTTGTTCCCCCTGTAGATTGATCCCCTAAAAATTAGGATAGTTGATATGGGTTTATAGGTTTATTCTCAAAATATTTGGAATGTAGGTGATGTGTATGAGCTGAAAACACTGAAAAGAGAGTATTTTGTGAGAGTGGAGTTTATAGGGTATGAGGTGGAGATTCCCATTGCCCAGGCAATTCTTATTCCTTGAATGTCCCTTGTGTGAGCTGGTAGCATGTTGGAGATATGAATGTGAATGAAAAAGTAGGTATTGGTGCAGTTGACACCCATTGTATGGCTGAGTAAGAGGAGACCTGAGTTGAGCAGAAATGTGGATGATTTATAATAATTGTTTGCGAGTTAATCGTAGGTGCCCTGTGAAAAGAGGGAAGTCTGACTGAAGGTAGTATATCGATGAGTAGAGTGAGTGATGATGTGTTGATAAAGGCAATGTGGGTACAATGTTTAAAAGAGAGATTGGAAGAAGGCATAGGTTTAAGATAAAGTGAGAATGAGCCCCAAGAGTTCTTAGAGGTGAATGAACAAAGGTGTGGTTGGAGTGTATAGATGTAAGAAACAATGACTAGAAAGTTGGTAATGTTTGAGACCTGTTATGAAATTTGATCATGAGAGTTGCATTATTGAGTTTTTGGAGTTTTGTATGAGCCAGGTGATGAGAGTAAGACCCGTGACTGTTTATATTAGGAAGAGAGTAGAAGGTGTTTGAAGACCCTATTGCAGATTCAGAGAGAAAAGGAAAGTGTTGTTGTAGTGAAGGTAGCAGTATATGTAAGGTGTACAGAAAGTGTAATTGATGGCCCTTCCCATTGAGGTATACATGCTGATTGTTGTTTGGAACGAGAAGCTCCCACGTAAATCCAACATTATAGACATTATGTTAATTTACGATGTGTGTCGAAATGATGTAGATACCTGATGTGAGGTGAAGTTTAGGATAGAGGCATGTGTGTGTGAGGACTGGCCCTTTCCCAAGCTATAGAATTAATTATTTCAGTTATATGTGGTGGAGAATAATGATAGTGAGGAATTATTTATGTGTGACGGGATAAGAAGTTTTATTGGTACCCCTATTTGGAAAATGAGTTGTACTGATGTTGAGAACAGGAAATGTTAAAAATGCAGATGATGAAGGTGAAACTTGATGTTGGTAATGGAGAGTCGCTTTGTGGAGTGTGATTGTGTTAGTATTAAAATTTATAGAAGTTATAAAGCGTCCACTTGTGGAGCGGTTATTAGCTATTGTGAAGTGAAATACAGTGAAGACTAGTATTTAAAGAGACACTTGAGCGACCCTTGGTTCTTGATAAGATTGTAAAGAAGGTTTATATTGTGTTTGGTTATTTTGTTTGTTGTGGCTTAGTGTAAAAGTATTTACCCTTTGAGATGTGTTGTGGAGGAAGAGAGGTGTAGGAAGTACAGTCCCTTAGTATTTCGAAAACGAGAGGAAATGATATAGTGGAGACATGTAACGTGTGAGAGAGTGTGTATGAAGTAGTTGGTATGTGCGTGATGTGGAGGTTTATGAAATTGGAGTAATGTGGTAATTATAAATGATGAAAGTAATGAAGTAGTGATGTTCTGGTTTTCGAAAAAATGGAGTAACCGATGGTGTATGGTTTGAAGTAGAGTTACAAACATGAGTATGGTGAAGTTGATGTTAAATTTTGTAAAGGTGGTGTAATACGAGGTTGAAGAATGGTGCAGAGAAGAAAAAAAAAAGGTTGTGTCAGTGTAGAGGTTAATGTTTAGATGAGGAAATAAAACAGATCCCCAGAGAAAATGTAAAAAAGTTAGGAATGAGTTGTGGTAGTGAAGAGGTGTGATGAAGAGAAGTCGAATTGCTGAGTTTGATGGTGAATGGTTTGTGAACTAATGTTGCCCCTGTACGTCCTGCCTACAAGATTTGAGTTTGGACAGTTAGTGATACGGTGATCTAGTAGTGTGTGTGACTTGACGAAATGATAATCCATAGAGGTGAATATGTATTGTCCCAGAGAGTAAAATATCGTTAGAAATTGGTAGAGACATGTACAAATAGAAGACCAATCAAATAATAATTCACTTTGGATGAGGTAGCGAGGATGAGGGAATTGAATGCGAGTATAGAAAGTGAAAAAGAGAAAAAAGGGATGTTGGTTTGATTGTTATGAAAGAAATTTAGTTCCCCCTGTAGATTGATCCCCTAAAAATTAGGTTGTTGATAAGGGTTTATAGGTTTATTCTCAAAATATTTGGAATGTAGGTGATGTGTAAGAGCTGAAAGCACTGAAAAGAGAGTATTTTGTGAGAATGGAGTTTATAGGGTATGAGGTGGAGATTCCCATTGCCCAGGCAATTCCTTTCCTTGGATGTCCCTTGTGTGAGCTGGTAGCATGTTGGAGATATGAATGTAAATGAAAAAGTGGGTATTGGTGCAGTTGACACTCTATGTATGGCAGAGTAGGAGGAGACCTGAGTTGAGCAGAAATGTGGATGACTTATAATAATTGTTTGCGAGTTAATCGTAGGTGCCCTGTGAAAAGAGGGAAGTCGGACTGAAGGTAGTATATCCAAGAGTAGAGTGAGTGATGATGTGTTGATAAAGGCAATGTGGGTACAATGTTTAAAAGAGAGATTGGAAGAAGGCATAGGTTTAAGCAAAGTGAGAGTGAGCCCCAAAAGTTCTTAGAGGTGAATGAACATAGGTGTGGTTGTAGTGTATAGATGTAAGAAACAACGACTAGCAAGTTGGTAATGTTTGAGACCTGTTATGAAATTTGATCATGAGAGTTGCAATATTGAGTTTTTGGAGTTTTGTATGATCCAGGTGATGAGAGTAAGACCCGTGACTGTTTAAATTAGGAAGAGAGTAGAAGGTGTTTGCAGACACTATTGCAGATGCAGAGAGAAAAGGAAAGTGTTGTTGTAGTGAAAGTTGCAGTATATGTAAGGTGTACAGAAAGTGTAATTGATGGCCCTTCCCATTGACGTATACATGCTGATTGTTGTTTGGAATGAAAAGCTCCCACATAAATCCAACATTATAGAAATTATGTTAATTTACGACGTGTGTCGAAATGATGTTGATACCTGATGTGAGGTGAAATTTAGGATGGAGGCGTGTGTGTGTGAGGACTGGCCCTTTCCCAAGCTATAGAATTAATAATTTCATTTATATGTGGTGGAGAATAATGATAGTGAGGATTTATTTATGTGTGATGGGATAAGAAGTTTTATTGGTACCCCTATTTGGCAAATGAGTTGTACTGATGTTGAGAACAGGAAATGTTAAAAATGTAGATGATGAAGGTGAAACTTGATGTTGGTAATTGAGAGTCGCTTTGTGGAGTGTGATTGTGTTAGTATTAAAATTTATAGAAGATATAAAGAGTCCACTTGTGGAGCGGTTATTAGATATTGTGAAGTGAAATACAGTGAAGACTAGTAGTTAAAGAAACACTTGAGCGACCCTTGGTTATTGATAAGATTGTAAAGAAGGTTTATATTGTGTCTGGTTATTTTGTTTGTTGTGGCTTAGTGTAAAGGTATTTACCCTTTGAGATGTGTTATGGAGGAAGAAAGGTGTAGGAAGTACAGTCCCTTAATATTTCGAATACGAGAGGAAATGATATAGTGGAGACATGTAACGTGTGAGAGAGTGTGTATGCAGTAGTTGGTATGTGCGTGATGTGGAGGTTTATGAAATTGGAGTAATGTGGTAATTACAAATGATGAAAGTAATGAAGTAGTGATGTTCTGGTTTTCGAAAGAGTGGAGTAACCGATGGTGTATGGTTTGAAGTAGAGTTACAAACATGAGTATGGTGAAGTTGATGTTAAATTTGGTAAAGGTGGTGTAATACGAGGTAGAAGAATGCTGCAGAGAAGAAAAAGAAAGGTTGTGTCAGTGTAGAGGTTAATGTTTAGATGAGGAAATAAAACAGATCCCCAGAGAAAATGTAAAAAAGTTAGGAATGAGGTGTGGTAGTGAAGAGGTGTGATGAAGTGAAGTCGAATTGCTGAGTTTGATGGTGAATGGTTTGTGAACTAATGTTGCCCCTGTACGTCCTGCCTACAAGATTTGAGTTTGGACAGTTAGTGATACGGTGATCTAGTAGTGTGTGTGACTTGACGAAATGATAATCCATAGAGGTGAATATGTATTGTCCCAGAGAGTAAAATATCGTTAGAAATTGGTAGAGACATGTACAAATAGAAGACCAATCAAATAATAATTCACTTTGGATTAGGTAGCGAGGATGAGGGAATTGAAAGCGAGTACAGAAAGTGAAAAAGAGAAAAAAGTATGTTGGTTTGATTGTTATGAAAGAAATTTTGTTCCCCCTGTAGATTGATCCCCTAAAAATTAGGATAGTTGATAAGGGTTTATAGGTTTATTCTCAAAATATTTGGAATGTAGTTCATGTGTATGAGCTGAAAACACTGAAAAGTGAGTATTTTGTGAGAATGGAGTTTATAGGGTATGAGGTGGAGATTCCCATTGCCCAGGCAATTCTTTTCCTTGCATGTCCCTTGTGTGAGCTGGTAGCATGTTGGAGATATGAATGTAAATGAAAAAGTAGGTATAGGTGCAGTTGACGCCCTATGTATGGCAGAGTAGGAGGAGACCTGAGTTGAACAGAAATGTGGATGGTTTATAATAATTGTTTGCGAGTTAATCATAGGTGCCCTGTGAAAAGAGGGAAGTCTGACTGAAGGTAGTATATCGAAGAGTAGAGTGAGTGATGATGTGTTGATAAAGGCAATGTGGGTACAATGTTTAAAAGAGAGATTGGAAGAAGGCATAGGTTTAAGTAAAGTGAGAATGAGCCCCAAGAGTTCTTAGAGGTGAATGAACAAAGGTGTGGTTGGAGTGTATAGATGTATGAAACAATGACTAGCAAGTTGGTAATGTTTGAGAACTGTTATGAAATTTGATCATGAGAGTTGCATTATTGAGTTTTTGGAGTTTTGTTTCAGTCAGGTGATGAGAGTAAGACCCGTGACTGTTTAAATTAGGAAGAGAGTAGAAGGTGTTTGAAGACCCTATTGCAGATGCAGAGAGAAAAGGAAAGTGTTGTTGTAGTGAAAGTTGCAGTATATGTAAGGTGTACAGAAAGTGTAATTGATGGCCCTTCCCATTGACGTATACATGCCGATTGTTGTTTGGAATGAAAAGCTCCCACATAAATCCAACATTATAGAAATTATGTTAATTTACGACGTGTGTCGAAATGATGTTGATACCTGATGTGAGGTGAAATTTAGGATGGAGGCGTGTGTGTGTGAGCACGTGGCCCATTCCCATGCTATAGAATTAATTATTTCAGTCATGTGTGGTGGAGAATAATGATAGGGAGGAATTATTTATGTGTGACAGGATAAGAAGTTTTATTGGTACCCCTATTTGGCAAATGTGTTGTACTGATGTTGAGAACAGGAAATGTTAAAAATGTAGATGATGAAGGTGAAACTTGATGTTGGTAATGGAGAGTCGTTTTGTGGAGTGTGATTGTGTTAGTATTAAAATTTATAGAAGTTATAAAGAGTCCACTTGTGGAGCGGTTATTAGCTATTGTGAAGTGAAATACAGTGAAGACTAGTAATTAAAGAGACACTTGAGTGACTCTTGGTTATTGATAAGATTGTAAAGAAGGTTTATATTGTGTCTGGTTATTTTGTTTGTTGTGGCTTAGTGTAAAAGTATTTACCCTTTGAGATGTGTTATGGAGGTAGAAAGGTGTAGGAAGTACAGTCCCTTAATATTTCGAATACGAGAGGAAATGATATAGTGGAGACATGTAACGTGTGAGAGAGTGTGTATGACGTTGTTGGTATGTGCGTGATGTGGAGGTTTGTGAAATTGGAGTAATATGGTAACTATAAATGATGAAAGTAAGGAAGTAGTGATGTTCTGGTTTTCGAAAGAATGGAGTAACCGATGGTGTATGGTTTGAAGTAGAGTTACAAACCTGAGTATGATGAAGTTGATGTTAAATTTTGTAAAGGTGGTATAATACGAGGTTGAAGAATGGTGCAGAGAAGAAAAAAAAAGGTTTTGTCAGTGTAGAGGTTAATGTTTAGATGAGGAAATAAAACAGATCCCCAGAGAAAATGTAAAAAAGTTAGGAATGAGGTGTGGGAGTGAAGAGGTGTGATAAGGTGAATTCGAATTGCTGAGTTTGATGGTGAATGGTTTGTGACCTAGTGTTGCCCATGTACGTCCTGCCTACAAGATTTGAGTTTGGACAGTTAGTGATACGGTGATCTAGTAGTGTGTGTGACTTGACGAAATGATAATCCATAGAGGTGAATATGTATTGTCCCAGAGAGTAAAATATCGTTAGACATTGGTAGAGACATGTACAAATAGAAGACCAATCAAATAATAATTCACTTTGGATGATGTAGCGAGGATGAGGGAATTGAAAGCGAGTATAGAAAGTGAAAAAGAGAAAAAAGGGATGTTGGTTTGATTGTTATGAAAGAAATTTTGTTCCCCCTGTAGATTGATCCTCTAAAAATTAGGATAGTTGAGAAGGGTTTATAGGTTTATTCTCAAAATATTTGGAATGTAGGTGATGTGTATGAGCTGAAAACACTGAAAAGAGAGAATTCTGTGAGAATGGAGTTTATAGGGTATGAGGTGGAGATTCCCATTGCCCAGGCAATTCTTGTTCCTTGGATGTCCCTTGTGTGAGCTGGTAGCATGTTGGAGATATGAATGTAAATGAAAAAGTATGTATTGGTGCAGTTAACGGGCTATGGATTTCAGAGAAGGAGGAGACCTGAGTTGAGCAGAAATGTGGATGATTTATAATTATTGTTTGCGAGTTAATCGTAGGTGCCCTGTGAAAAGAGGGAAGTCGGACTGAAGGTAGTATATCCAAGAGTAGAGTGAGTGATGATGTGTTGATAAAGGCAATGTGGGTACAACGTTTAAAAGAGTGATTGGAAGAAGGCATAGGTTTAAGCAAAGTGAGAGTGAGCCCCAAAAGTTCTTAGAGGGGAATGAACATAGGTGTGGTTGGAGTGTATAGATGTAAGAAACAACAACTAGCAAGTTGGTAATGTTTGAGACCTGTTATGAAATTTGATCATGAGAGTTGCAATATTGATTTTTTGGAGTTTTGTATGAGCCAGGTGATGAGAGTAAGACCCATGACTGTTTAAATTAGGAAAAGAGTAGAAGGTGTTTGCAGACACTATTGCAGATGCAGTGAGAAAAGGAAAGTGTTGTTGTAGTGAAAGTTGCAGTATATGTAAGGTGTACAGAAAGTGTAATTGATGGCCCTTCCCATTGAGGTATACATGCTGATTGTTGTTTTAAATGAAAAGCTTCCACATAAATCCAACATTATAGAAATTATGTTAATTTACGACGTGTGTCGAAATGATGTTGATACCTGATGTTAGGTGAAATTTAGGATGGAGGCGTGTGTGTGTGAGGACGTGGCCCATTCCCAAGCTATAGAATTAATTATTTCAGTTATATGTGGTGGAGAATAATGATAGTGAGGATTTATTTATGTGTGACGGGATAAGAAGTTTTATTGGTAACCCTATTTGGCAAATGAGTTATACTGATGTTGAGAACAGGAAATGTTAAAAATGTAGATGATGAAGGTGAAACTTGATGTTGGTAATGGAGAGTCGCTTTGTGGAGTGTGATTGTGTTAGTATTAAAATTTATAGAAGATATAAAGAGTCCACTTGTGAGCGGTTATTAGCTATTGTGAAGTGAAATACAGTGAAGAATAGTAATTAAAGAGACACTTGAGTGACCCTTGATTATTGATAAGATTGTAAATAAGGTTTATATTGTGTCTGGTTATTTTGTTTGTTGTGGCTTAGTGTAAAAGTATTTACCCTTTGAGATGTGTTATGGAGGTAGAAAGGTGTAGGAAGTACAGTCCCTTAATATTTCGAATACGAGAGGAAATGATATAGTGGAGACATGTAACGTGTGAGAGAGTGTGTATGACGTAGTTGGTATGTGCGTGATGTGGAGGTTTATGAAATTGGAGTAATATGGTAACTATAAATGATGAGAGTAATGAAGTAGTGATGTTCTGGTTTTCGAAAGAATGGAGTAACCGATGGTGTATGGTATGAAGTAGAGTTACAAACATGAGTATGATGAAGTTGATGTTAAATTTTGTAAAGGTGGTGTAATACGAGGTTGAAGAATGGTGCAGAGAAGAAAAAAAAAAGGTTGTGTCAGTGTAGAGGTTAATGTTTAGATGAAGTAGTAAAACAGATCCCCAGAGAAAATGTAGAAAAGTTAGGAATGAGGTGTGGGAGTGAAGAGGTGTGATGAAGTGAAGTCGAATTGCTGAGTTTGATGGTGAATGGTTTGTGACCTAGTGTTGCCCCTGTACGTCCTGCCTACAAGATTTGAGTTTGGACAGTTAGTGATACGGTGATCTAGTAGTGTGTGTGACTTGACGAAATGATAATCCATAGAGGTGAATATGTATTGTCGCAGAGAGTAAAATATCGTTAGAAATTGGTAGAGACATGTACAAATAGAAGACCAATCAAATAATAATTCACTTTGGATGATGTAGCGAGGATGAGGGAATTGAAAGCGAGTATAGAAAGTGAAAAAGAGAAAAAAGGGATGTTGGTTTGATTGTTATGAAAGAAATTTTGTTCCCCCTGTAGATTGATCCTCTAAAAATTATTATAGTTGATAAGGGTTTATAGGTTTATTCTCAAAATATTTGGATTGTAGGTGATGTGTATGAGCTGAAACGACTGAACAGAGAGTATTTTGTGAGAATGGAGTTTATAGGGTATGAGGTGGAGATTCCCATTGCCCAGGCAATTCTTTTCCTTGCATGTCCCTTGTGTGAGCTGGTAGCATGTTGGAGATATGAATGTAAATGAAAAAGTAGGTATAGGTGCAGTTGATGCCCTATGTATGGCAGAGTAGGAGGAGACCTGAGTTGTGCAGAAATGTGGATGATTTATAATAATTGTTTGCGAGTTAATCGTAGGTGCCCTGTGAAAAGAGGGAAGTCGGACTGAAGGTAGTATATCCAAGAGTAGAGTGACTGATGATGTGTTGATAAAGGCAATGTGGGTACAATGTTTAAAAGAGAGATTGGAAGAAGGCATAGGTTTAAGCAACGTGGGAGTGAGCCCCAAAAGTTCTTAGAGGTGAATGAACATAGGTGTGGTTGGAGTGTATAGATGTAAGAAACAACGACTAGCAAGTTGGTAATGTTTGAGACCTGTTATGAAATTTGATCATGAGAGTTGCAATATTGAGTTTTTGGAGTTTTGTTTCAGCCAGGTGATGAGAGTAAGACCCGTGACTGTTTAAATTAGGAAGAGTGTAGAAGGTGTTTGCAGACACTATTGCAGATGCAGAGAGAAAAGGAAAGTGTTGTTGTAGTGAAAGTTGCAGTATATGTAAGGTGTACAGAAAGTGTAATTGATGGCCCTTCCCATTGAGGTATACATGCTGATTGTTGTTTGGAATGAAAAGCTCCCACATCAATCCAACATTATAGAAATTATGTTAATTTACGACGTGTGTCGAAATGATGTTGATACCTGATGTGAGGTGAAATTTAGGATGGAGGCGTGTGTGTGTGAGGACGTGGCCCATTCCCAAGCTATAGAATTAATTATTTCAGTTATGTGTGGTGGAGAATAATGATAGGGAGGAATTATTTATGTGTGACAGGATAAGAAGTTTTATTGGTACCCCTATTTGGCAAATGTGTTGTACTGATGTTGAGAACAGGAAATGTTAAAAATGTAGATGATGAAGGTGAAACTTGATGTTGGTAATTGAGAGTCGCTTTGTGGAGTGTGATTGTGTTAGTATTAAAATTTATAGAAGATATAAAGAGTCCACTTGTGGAGCGGTTATTAGCTATTGTGAAGTGAAATACAGTGAAGACTAGTAGTTAAAGAGACACTTGAGCGACCCTTGGTTATTGATAAGATTGTAAAGAAGGTTTATATTGTGTCCGGTTATTTTGTTTGTTGTGGCTTAGTGTAAAAGTATTTACCCTTTGAGATGTGTTATGGAGGAAGAAAGGTGTAGGAAGTACAGTCCCTTAGTATTTCGAAAACGAGAGGAAATGATATAGTGGAGACATGTAACGTGTGAGAGAGTGTGTATGCAGTAGTTGGTATGTGCGTGATGTGGAGGTTTATGAAATTGGAGTAATGTGGTAATTACAAATGATGAAAGTAATGAAGTAGTGATGTTCTGGTTTTCGAAGGAGTGGAATAACCGATGGTGTATGGTTTGAAGTAGAGTTACAAACATGAGTATGGTAAAGTTGATGTTAAATTTTGTAAAGGTGGTGTAATACGAGGTTGAAGAATGCTGCAGAGAAGAAAAAGAAAGGTTGTGTCAGTGTAGAGGTTAATGTTTAGATGAGGAACTAAAACAGATCCCCAGAGAAAATGTAAAAAAGTTAGGAATGAGGTGTGGTAGTGAAGAGGTGTGATGAAGTGAAGTCGAATTGCTGAGTTTGATGGTGAATGGTTTGTGAAATAATGTTGCCCCTGTACGTCCTGCCTACAAGATTTGAGTTTGGACAGTTAGTGATACGGTGATCTAGTAGTGTGTGTGACTTGACGAAATGATAATCCATAGAGGTGAATATGTATTGTCCCAGAGAGTAAAATATCGTTAGAAATTGGTAGAGACATGTACAAATAGAAGACCAATCAAATAATAATTCACTATGGATGAGGTAGCGAGGATGAGGGAATTGAAAGCGAGTATAGAAAGTGAAAAAGAGAAAAAATGGATGTTGGTTTGATTGTTATGAAAGAAATTTTGTTCCCCCTGTAGATTGATCCCCTAAAGATTAGGATAGTTGATAAGGGTTTATAGGTTTATTCTCAAAATATTTGGAATGTAGGTCATGTGTATGAGCTGAAAACACTGAAAAGAGAGTATTTTGTGAGAATGGAGTTTATAGGGTATGAGGTGGAGATTCCCATTGCCCAGGCAATTCTTTTCCTTGCATGTCCCTTGTGTGAGCTGGTAGCATGTTGGAGATATGAATGTAAATGAAAAAGTAGATATAGGTGCAGTTGACACCCTATGTATGGCAGAGTAGGAGGAGACCTGAGTTGAGCAGAAATGTGGATGATTTATAATAATTGTTTGCGAGTTAATCGTAGGTGCCCTGTGAAAAGAGGGAAGTCTGACTGAAGGTAGTATATCCAAGAGTAGAGTGAGTGATGATGTGTTGATAAAGGCAATGTGGGTACAATGTTTAAAAGAGAGATTGGAAGAAGGCATAGGTTTAAGTAAAGTGAGAATGAGCCCCAAGAGTTCTTAGAGGTGAATGAACAAAGGTGTGGTTGGAGTGTATAGATGTAAGAAACAATGACTAGCAAGTTGGTAATGTTTGAGGCCTGTTATGAAATTTGATCATGAGAGTTGCATTATTGAGTTTTTGGAGTTTTGTATGAGCCAGGTGATGAGAGTAAGACCCGTGACTGTTTAGATTAGGAAGAGAGTAGAAGGTGTTTGAAGACACTATTGCGATTGCAGAGAGAAAAGGAAAGTGTTGTTGTAGTGAAAATTGCAGTATATGTAAGGCGTACAGAAAGTGTAATTGATGGCCCTTCCCATTGAGTTATTCATGCTGATGGTTGTTTGGAACGAGAAGCTCCCACGTAAATCCAACATTATAGAAATTATGTTAATTTACGATGTGTGTCGAAATGATGTAGATACCTGATGTGAGGTGAAATTTAGGATAGAGGCATGTGTGTGTGAGGACTGGCCCTTTCCAAAGCTATAGAATTAATTATTTCAGTTATATGTGGTGGAGAATAATGATAGTGAGGAATTATTTATGTGTGACGGGATAAGAAGTTTTATTGGTACCCCTATTTGGCAAATGAGTTGTACTGATGTTGAGAACAGGAAATGTTAATAATGTAGATGATGAAGGTGAAAGCTGATGTTGGTAATGGAGAGTCGCTTTGTGGAGTGTGATTGTGTTAGTATTAAAATTTGTAGAAGTTATGAAGAGTCCATTTGTGGAGCGGTTATTAGCTATTGTGAAGTGAAATACAGTGAAGACTAGTATTTAAAGAGACACTTGAGCGACCCTTGGTTATTGATAAGATTGTAAAGAAGGTTTATATTGTGTCTGGTTATTTTGTTTGTTGTGGCTTAGTGTAAAAATATTTACCCTTTGAGATGTGTTATGGAGGAAGAAAGGTGTAGGAAGTACAGGCCCTTAGTATTTCGAGAACGAGAGGAAATGATATAGTGGAGACAGTAACGTGTGAGAGAGTGTGTATGAAGTTGTTGGTATGTGCGTGATGTGGAGGTTTATGAAATTGGAGTAATGTGGTAATTATAAATGATGAAAGTAATGAAGTAGTGATGTTCTGGTTTTCGAAAGAATGTAGTAACCAATGGTGTATGGTTTGAAGTAGAGTTACAAACATGAGTATGGTGAAGTTGATGTTAAATTTTGTAAAGGTGGTGTAATACGACGTTGAAGAATGGTGCAGAGAAGAAAAAAAAAAGGATGTGTCAGTGTAGAGGTTAATGTTTAGATGAGGAAATAAAACAGATCCCCAGAGAAAATGTAAAAAAGTTAGGAATGAGGTGTGGTAGTGAAGAGGTGTGATGAAGTGAAATCGAATTGCTGAGTTTGATGGTGAATGGTTTGTGAACTAATGTTGCCCCTGTACGTCCTGCATACAAGATTTGAGTTTGGACAGTTAGTGATACGGTGATCTAGTAGTGTGTGTGACTTGACGAAATGATAATCCATAGAGGTGAATATGTATTGTCCCAGAGAGTAAAATTTCGTTAGAAAGTGGTAGAGACATGTACAAATAGAAGACCAATCAAATAATAATTCACTTTGGATGAGGTAGCGAGGATGAGGGAATTGAAAGCGAGTATAGAAAGTGAAAAAGAGAAAAAATGGATGTTGGTTTGATTGTTATGAAAGAAATTTTGTTCCCCCTGTAGATTGATCCCCTAAAATTTAGGATAGTTGATAAGGGTTTATAGGTTTTTTCTCAAAATATTTGGATTGTAGGTGATGTGTATGAGCTGAAAACACTGAAAAGAGAGTATTTTGTGAGAATGCAGTTTATAGGGTATGAGGTGGAGATTCCCATTGCCCAGGCTATTCTTTTCCTTGGATGTCCCTTGTGTGAGCTGGTAGCATGTTGTTGATATGAATGTAAATGAAAAAGTAGGTATAGGTGCAGTTGACACCCTATGTATGGCAGAGTAGGAGGAGACCTGAGGTGAGCAGAAATGTGGATGATTTATAATAATTGTTTGCGAGTTAATCGTAGGTGCCCTGTGAAAAGAGGGAAGTCTGACTGAAGGTAGTATATCCAAGAGTAGAGTGAGTGATGATGTGTTGATAAAGGCAATGTGGGTACAATGTTTAAAAGAGAGATTGGAAGAAGGCATAGGTTTAAGTAAAGTGAGAATGAGCCCCAAGAGTTCTTAGAGGTGAATGAACGAAGGTGTGGTTGGAGTGTATAGATGTAAGAAACAATGACTAGCAAGTTGGTAATGTTTAAGACCTGTTATGAAATTTGATCATGAGAGTTGCATTATTGAGTTTTTGGTGTTTTGTATGAGCCAGGTGATGAGAGTAAGACCCGTGACTTTTTAAATTAGGTAGAGAGTAGAAGGTGTTTGCAAACACTATTGCAGATGCAGTGAGAAAAGGAAAGTGTTGTTGTAGTGAAAATTGTAGTATATGTAAGGTGTACAGAATTTGTAATTGATGGCCCTTCCCATTGAGGTATACATGCTGATTGTTGTTTGGATCGAGAAGCTCCCACGTAAATCCAACATTATAGAAATTATGTTAATTTACGATGTGTGTGGAAATGATGTAGATACCTGATGTGAGGTGAAATTTAGGATAGAGGCATTTGTGTGTGAGGACTGGCCCTTTCCCAAGCTATAGAATTAATTATTTCATTTATATGTGGTGGAGAATAATGATAGTGAGGATTTATTTATGTGTGACGGGATAAGAAGTTTTATTGGTAACCCTATTTGGCAAATGAGTTATACTGATGTTGAGAACAGGAAATGTTAAAAATGTAGATGATGAAGGTGAAACTTGATGTTGGTAATGGAGAGTCGCTTTGTGGAGTGTGATTGTGTTAGTATTGAAATTTATAGAAGTTATAAAGAGTCCACTTGTGGAGCAGTTATTAGCTATTGTGAAGTGAAATACAGTGAAGACTAGTAATTAAAGAGACACTTGGGCGACCCTTGGTTATTGATAAGATTGTAAAGAAGGTTTATATTGTGTCTGGTTATTTTGTTTGTTGTGGCTTAGTGTAAAAGTATTTACCCTTTGAGATGTGTGTTGGAGGTAGAAAGGTGTAGGAAGTACAGTCCCTTAATATTTCGAATACGAGAGGAAATGGTATAGTGGTGACATGTAACGTGTGAGAGAGTGTGTATGAAGTAGTTGGTATGTGCGTGATGTGGAGGTTTATGAAATTGGAGTAATGTGGTAATTATAAATGATGAAAGTAATGAAGTAGTGATGTTCTGGTTTTCGAAAGAATGGAGTAACCGATGGTGTATGGTTTGAAGTAGAGTTAAAAACCTGAGTATGGTGAAGTTGATGTTAAATTTTGTAAAGGTGATATAATACGAGGTTGAAGAATGGTGCAGAGAAGAAAAAAAAAGGTTGTGTCAGTGTAGAGGTTAATGTTTAGATGAGGAAATAAAACAAATCCCCAGAGAAAATGTAAAAAAATTAGGAATGAGATGTGGTAGTGAAGAGGTGTGATGAAGTGAAGTCGAATTGCTGAGTTTGGTGGTGAATGGTTTGTGAACTAATGTTGCCTTTGTACGTCCTGCCTACAAGATTTGAGTTTGGACAGTTAGTGATACGGTGATCTAGTAGTGTGTGTGACTTGACGAAATGATAATCCATAGAGGGAATATGTATTGTCCCAGAGAGTAAAATATCCTTAGAAATTGGTAGAGAGATGTACGAATAGAAGACCAATCAAATATTAATTCACTTTGGATGAGGTAGCGAGGATGAGGGAATTGAAAGCGAGTATAGAAAGTGAAAAAGAGAAAAAATGGATGTTGGTTTGATTGTTATGAAAGAAATTTTGTTCCCCCTGTAGATTGATCCCCTAAAAATTAGGATAGTTGATAAGGGTTTATAGGTTTATTCTCAAAATATTTGGAATGTAGGTGATGTGTATGAGCTGAAAACACTGAAAAGAGAGTATTTTGTGAGAATGGAGTTTATAGGGTATGAGGTGGTGATTCCCATTGCCCAGGCAATTCATATTCCTTGGATGTCCCTTGTGTGAGCTGGTAGCATGTTGGAGATATGAATGTAAATGAAAAAGTAGGTATAGGTGCAGTTGACACCCTATGTATGGCAGAGAACGAGGAGACCTGAGTTGAGCAGAAATGTGGATGATTTATAATAATTGTTTGCGAGTTAATCGTAGGTGCCCTGTGAAAAGAGGGAAGTCTGACTGAAGGTAGCATATCCAAGAGTAGAGTGAGTGATGATGTGTTGATAAAGGCAATGTGGGTACAATGTTTAAAGGAGAGATTGGAAGAAGGCATAGGTTTAAGCAATGTGAGAGTGAGTCCCAAAAGTCCTTAGAGGTGAATGAACATAGGTGTGGTTGGAGTGTATAGATGTAAGAAACAACGACTAGCAAATTGGTAATGTTTGAGACCTGTTAAGAAATGTGATCATGAGAGTTGCAATATTGAGTTTTTGGAGGTTAGTATGAGCCAGGTGATGAGAGTGAGACCCGTGACTGTTTAAATTGGGAAGAGAGTAGAAGGTGTTTGCAGACACTATTGCAGATGCAGAGAGAAAAGGAAAGCGTTGTTGTAGTGAAAGTTGCAGTATATGTAAGGTGTACAGAAAGTGTATTGATGGCCCTTCCCATTGAGGTATACATGCTGATTGTTGTTTGGAACGAGAAGCTCCCACGTAAATCCAACATTATAGAAATTATGTTAATTTACAATGTGTGTCGAAATAATGTAGATACCTGATGTGAGGTGAAATTTAGGATAGAGGCATTTGTGTGTGAGGACTGGCCCTTTCCCAAGCTATAGAATTAATTATTTCAGTTATATGTGGTGGAGATTAATGATAGTGAGGATTTATTTATGTGTGACGGGATAAGAAGTTTTATTGGTGCCCCTATTTGGCAAATGAGTTGTACTGATGTTGAGAACAGGAAATGTTAAAAATGTAGATGATGAAGGTGAAACTTGATGTTGGTAATGGAGAGTCGCTTTGTGGAGTGTGATTGTGTTAGTATTAAAATTTATAGAAGTTATAAAGAGTCCACTTGTGGAGCGGTTATTAGCTATTGTGAAGTGAAATACAGTGAACACTAGTAATTAAAGAGACACTTGAGTGACCCTTGGTTATTGATAAGATTGTAAAGAAGGTTTATAATGTGTCTGGTTATTTTGTTTGTTGTGGCTTAGTGTACAAGTATTTACCCTTTGAGATGTGTTATGGAGGTAGAAAGGTGTAGGAAGAACAGTCCCTTAATATTTCGAATACGAGAGGAAATGATATAGTGGAGACATGTAACGTGTGAGAGAGTGTGTATGACGTAGTTGGTATGTGCGTGATGTGGAGGTTTATGAAGTTGTAGTAACGTGGTAATTAGAAATGATGAAGGTAATGAAGTAGTGATGTTCTGGTTTTCGAAAGAATGGAATAACCGATGGTGTATGGTTTGAAGTAGATTTAAAAACCTGAGTATGGTGAAGATGATGTTAAATTTTGTAAAGGTGGTATAATATGAGGTTGAAGAATGGTGCAGAGAAGAAAAAAAAAGGCTGTGTCAGTGTAGAGGTTAATGTTTAGATGAGGAAATAAAACAGTAACCCAGAGAAAATGTAAAAAAGTTAGGAATGAGGTGTGGTAGTGAAGAGGTGTGAAGAAGTGAAGTCGAATTGCTGAGTTTGGTGGTGAATGGTTTGTGAACTAATGTTGCCCCTGTACGTCCTGCCTACAAGATTTGAGTTTGGACAGTTAGTGATACGATGATCTAGTAGTGTGTGTGACATGACGAAATGATAATCCATAGAGGTGAATATGTATTGTCCCAGCGAGTAAAATATCCTTAGAAATTGGTAGAGACATGTACGAATAGATGACCAATCAAATAATAATTCACTTTGGATGATGTAGCGAGGATGAGGGAATTGAAAGCGAGTATAGAAAGTGAAAAAGAGAAAAAATGGATGTTGGTTTGATTGTTATAAAAGAAATTTTGTTCCCCCTGTAGATTGATCCTCTAAAAATTATTATAGTTGATAAGGGTTTATAGGTTTATTCTCAAAATATTTGGATTGTAGGTGATGTGTATGAGCTGAAAACACTGAAAAGAGAGTATTTTGTGAGAGTGGAGTTTATAGGGTATGAGGTGGAGATTCCCATTGCCCAGGCAATTCTTATTCCTTGGATGTCCCTTGTGTGAGCTGGTAGCATGTTGGAGATATGAATGTAAATGAAAAAGTAGGTATAGGTGCAGTTGATGCCCTATGTATGGCAGAGTAGGAGGAGACCTGAGTTGTGCAGAAATGTGGATGATTTATAATAATTGTTTGCGAGTTAATCGTAGGTGCCCTGTGAAAAGAGGTAAGTCGGACTGAAGGTAGTATATCCAAGAGTAGAGTGAGTGATGATGTGTTGATAAAGGCAATGTGGGTACATTGTTTAAAAGAGAGATTGGAAGAAGGCATAGGTTTAAGTAAAGTGAGAATGAGCCCCACAAGTTCTTAGAGGTGAATGAACGAAGGTGTGGTTGGAGTGTATAGATGTAAGAAGCAATGACTAGCAAGTTGGTAACGTTTGAGACCTGTTATGAAATTTGTTCATGAGAGTTGCATTATTGAGTTTTTGGTGTTTTGTATGAGCCAGGTGATGAGAGTAAGACCCATGACTGTTTAAATTAGGAAGAGAGTAGAAGGTGTTTGAAGACCCTATTGCAGATGCAGAGAGAAAAGGAAAGTGTTGTTGTAGTGCAAATTGCAGTATATGTAAGGCGTACAGAAAGTGTAATTGATGGCCCTTCCCATTGAGGTATACATGCTGATTGTTGTTTGGAACGAGAAGCTCCCACGTAAATCCAACATTATAGAAATTATGTTAATTTACGATGTGTGTCGAAATGATGTAGATACCTGATGTGAGGGGAGATTTAGGATAGAGGCATTTGTGTGTGAGGACTGGCCCTTTCCCAAGCTATAGAATTAATTATTTCAGTTATATGTGGTGGAGAATAATGATAGTGAGGATTTATTTATGTGTGACGGGATAAGCAGTTTTATTGGTACCCCTATTTGGCAAATGAGTTGTACTGATGTTGAGAACAGGAAATGTTAAAAATGTAGATGATGAAGGTGAAAGTTGATGTTGGTAATTGAGAGTCGCTTTGTGGAGTGTGATTGTGTTAGTATTGAAATTTATAGAAGATATAAAGTGTCCACTTGTGGAGCGGTTATTAGCTATTGTGAAGTGAAATACAGTGAAGACTAGTAATTAAAGAGACACTTGAGCGACCCTTGGTTATTGATAAGATTGTAAAGAAGGTTTATATTGTGTCTGGTTATTTTGTTTGTTGTGGCTTAGTGTGTTGGAGGTAGAAAGGTGTAGGAAGTACAGTCCCTTAATATTTCGAATACGAGAGGAAATGGTATAGTGGAGACATGTAACGTGTGAGAGAGTGTGTATGAAGTAGTTGGTATGTGCGTGATGTGGAGGTTTATGAAGTTGGAGTAACGTGGTAATTAGAAATGATGAAGGTAATGAAGTAGTGATGTTCTGGTTTTCGAAAGAATGGAATAACCGATGGTGTATGGTTTGAAGTAGATTTAAAAACCTGAGTATGGTGAAGTTGATGTTAAATTTTGTAAACATGGTTTAATATGAGGTTGAAGAATGGTGCAGAGAAGAAAAAAAAAGGCTGTGTCAGTGTAGAGATTAATGTTTAGATGAGGAAATGAAGCAGTACCCCAGAGAAAATGTAAAAAAGTTAGGAATGAGGTGTGGTAGTGAAGAGGTGTGAAGAAGTGAAGTCGAATTGCTGAGTTTGGTGGTGAATGGTTTGTGAACTAGTGTTGCCCCTGTACGTCCTGCCTACAAGATTTGAGTTTGGACAGTTAGTGATACGGTGATCTAGTAGTGTGTGTGACTTGACGAAATGATAATCCATAGAGGTGAATATGTATTGTCCCAGAGAGTAAAATATCCTTAGAAATTGGTAGAGAGATGTACGAATAGATGACCAATCAAATAATAATTCACTTTGGATGATGTAGCGAGGATGAGGGAATTGAAAGCGAGTATAGAAAGTGAAAAAGAGAAAAAAGGGATGTTGGTTTGAATGTTATGAAAGAAATTTTGTTCCCCCTGTAGATTGATCCTCTAAAAATTATTATAGTTGATAAGGGTTTATAGGTTTATTCTCAAAATATTTGGATTGTAGGTGATGTGTATGAGCTGAAAACACTGAAAAGAGAGTATTTTGTGAGAATGGAGTTTATAGGGTATGAGGTGGAGATTCCCATTGCCCAGGCAATTCTTATTCCTTGGATGTCCCTTGTGTGAGCTGCTAGCATGTTGGAGATATGAATGTAAATGAAAAAGTAGGTATAGGTGCAGTTGATGCCCTATGTATGGCAGAGTAGGAGGAGACCTGAGTTGTGCAGAAATGTGGATGATTTATAATAATTGTTTGCGAGTTAATCGTAGGTGCCCTGTGAAAAGAGGGAAGTCTGACTGAAGGTAGTATATCCAAGAGTAGAGTGAGTGATGATGTGTTGATAAAGGCAATGTGGGTACAATGTTTAAAAGAGAGATTGGAAGAAGGCATAGGTTTAAGTAAAGTGAGAATGAGCCCCAAGAGTTCTTAGAGGTGAATGAACAAAGGTGTGGTTGGAGTGTATAGATGTAAGAAACAATGACTAGCAAGTTGGTAATGTTTGAGACCTGTTATGAAATTTGATCATGAGAGTTGCATTATTGAGTTTTTCGTGTTTTGTATGAGCC
The DNA here is from genome assembly GCF_021461385.2 of Schistocerca piceifrons. Taxonomy (NCBI): domain Eukaryota; kingdom Metazoa; phylum Arthropoda; class Insecta; order Orthoptera; family Acrididae; genus Schistocerca; species Schistocerca piceifrons. The sequence continues at coordinate 240,326,455 of NC_060138.1, forward strand.
AGGTGATGAGAGTAAGACCCGTGACTGTTTAAATTAGGAAGAGAGTTGAAGGTGTTTGAAGACCCTATTGCAGATGCAGAGAGAAAAGGGAAGTGTTGTTGTAGTGAAAATTGCAGTATATGTAAGGCGTACAGAAAGTGTAATTGATGGCCCTTCCCATTGAGGTATACATGCTGATTGTTGTTTGGAACGAGAAGCTCCCACGTAAATCCAACATTATAGAAATTATGTTAATTTTTGATGTGTGTCGAAATGATGTAGATACCTGATGTGAGGTGAGATTTAGGATAGAGGCATTTGTGTGTGAGGACTGGCCCTTTCCCAAGCTATAGAATTAATTATTTCAGTTATATGTAGTGGAGAATAATGATAGTGAGGATTTATTTATGTGTGACGGGATAAGAAGTTTTATTGGTACCCCTATTTGGCAAATGAGTTGTACTGATGTTGAGAACAGGAAATGTTGAAAATGTAGATGATGAAGGTGAAACTTGATGTTGGTAATTGAGAGTCGCTTTGTGGAGTGTGATTGTGTTAGTATTAAAATTTATAGAAGATTAAAGAGTCCACTTGTGGAGCGGTTATTAGCTATTGTGAAGTGAAATACAGTGAAGACTAGTAATTAAAGAGACACTTGGGCGACCCTTGGTTATTGATAAGATTGTAAAGAAGGTTTATATTGTGTCTGGTTATTTTGTTTGTTGTGGCTTAGTGTAAAAGTATTTACCCTTTGAGATGTGTGTTGGAGGTAGAAAGGTGTAGGAAGTACAGTCCCTTAATATTTCGAATACGAGAGGAAATGGTATAGTGGAGACATGTAACGTGTGAGAGAGTGTGTATGAAGTAGTTGGTATGTGGAGGTTTATGAAATTGGAGTAATGTGGTAATTATAAATGATGAAAGTAATGAAGTAGTGATGTTCTGGTTTTCGAAAGAATGGAGTAACCGATGGTGTATGGTTTGAAGTAGAGTTAAAAACCTGAGTATGGTGAAGTTGATGTTAAATTTTGTAAAGGTGATATAATACGAGGTTGAAGAATGGTGCAGAGAAGAAAAAAAAAGGTTGTGTCAGTGTAGAGGTTAATGTTTAGATGAGGAAATAAAACAAATCCCCAGAGAAAATGTAAAAAAATTAGGAATGAGATGTGGTAGTGAAGAGGTGTGATGAAGTGAAGTTGAATTGCTGAGTTTGGTGGTGAATGGTTTGTGAACTAATGTTGCCTTTGTACGTCCTGCCTACAAGATTTGAGTTTGGACAGTTAGTGATACGGTGATCTAGTAGTGTGTGTGACTTGACGAAATGATAATCCATAGAGGGAATATGTATTGTCCCAGAGAGTAAAATATCCTTAGAAATTGGTAGAGAGATGTACGAATAGAAGACCAATCAAATATTAATTCACTTTGGATGAGGTAGCGAGGATGAGGGAATTGAAAGCGAGTATAGAAAGTGAAAAAGAGAAAAAATGGATGTTGGTTTGATTGTTATGAAAGAAATTTTGTTCCCCCTGTAGATTGATCCCCTAAAAATTAGGATAGTTGATAAGGGTTTATAGGTTTATTCTCAAAATATTTGGAATGTAGGTGATGTGTATGAGCTGAAAACACTGAAAAGAGAGTATTTTGTGAGAATGGAGTTTATAGGGTATGAGGTGGTGATTCCCATTGCCCAGGCAATTCATATTCCTTGGATGTCCCTTGTGTGAGCTGGTAGCATGTTGGAGATATGAATGTAAATGAAAAAGTAGGTATAGGTGCAGTTGACACCCTATGTATGGCAGAGAACGAGGAGACCTGAGTTGAGCAGAAATGTGGATGATTTATAATAATTGTTTGCGAGTTAATCGTAGGTGCCCTGTGAAAAGAGGGAAGTCTGACTGAAGGTAGCATATCCAAGAGTAGAGTGAGTGATGATGTGTTGATAAAGGCAATGTGGGTACAATGTTTAAAGGAGAGATTGGAAGAAGGCATAGGTTTAAGCAATGTGAGAGTGAGTCCCAAAAGTCCTTAGAGGTGAATGAACATAGGTGTGGTTGGAGTGTATAGATGTAAGAAACAACGACTAGCAAATTGGTAATGTTTGAGACCTGTTAAGAAATGTGATCATGAGAGTTGCAATATTGAGTTTTTGGAGGTTAGTATGAGCCAGGTGATGAGAGTGAGACCCGTGACTGTTTAAATTGGGAAGAGAGTAGAAGGTGTTTGCAGACACTATTGCAGATGCAGAGAGAAAAGGAAAGCGTTGTTGTAGTGAAAGTTGCAGTATATGTAAGGTGTACAGAAAGTGTATTGATGGCCCTTCCCATTGAGGTATACATGCTGATTGTTGTTTGGAACGAGAAGCTCCCACGTAAATCCAACATTATAGAAATTATGTTAATTTACAATGTGTGTCGAAATAATGTAGATACCTGATGTGAGGTGAAATTTAGGATAGAGGCATTTGTGTGTGAGGACTGGCCCTTTCCCAAGCTATAGAATTAATTATTTCAGTTATATGTGGTGGAGATTAATGATAGTGAGGATTTATTTATGTGTGACGGGATAAGAAGTTTTATTGGTGCCCCTATTTGGCAAATGAGTTGTACTGATGTTGAGAACAGGAAATGTTAAAAATGTAGATGATGAAGGTGAAACTTGATGTTGGTAATGGAGAGTCGCTTTGTGGAGTGTGATTGTGTTAGTATTAAAATTTATAGAAGTTATAAAGAGTCCACTTGTGGAGCGGTTATTAGCTATTGTGAAGTGAAATACAGTGAACACTAGTAATTAAAGAGACACTTGAGTGACCCTTGGTTATTGATAAGATTGTAAAGAAGGTTTATAATGTGTCTGGTTATTTTGTTTGTTGTGGCTTAGTGTACAAGTATTTACCCTTTGAGATGTGTTATGGAGGTAGAAAGGTGTAGGAAGAACAGTCCCTTAATATTTCGAATACGAGAGGAAATGATATAGTGGAGACATGTAACGTGTGAGAGAGTGTGTATGACGTAGTTGGTATGTGCGTGATGTGGAGGTTTATGAAGTTGTAGTAACGTGGTAATTAGAAATGATGAAGGTAATGAAGTAGTGATGTTCTGGTTTTCGAAAGAATGGAATAACCGATGGTGTATGGTTTGAAGTAGATTTAAAAACCTGAGTATGGTGAAGATGATGTTAAATTTTGTAAAGGTGGTATAATATGAGGTTGAAGAATGGTGCAGAGAAGAAAAAAAAAGGCTGTGTCAGTGTAGAGGTTAATGTTTAGATGAGGAAATAAAACAGTAACCCAGAGAAAATGTAAAAAAGTTAGGAATGAGGTGTGGTAGTGAAGAGGTGTGAAGAAGTGAAGTCGAATTGCTGAGTTTGGTGGTGAATGGTTTGTGAACTAATGTTGCCCCTGTACGTCCTGCCTACAAGATTTGAGTTTGGACAGTTAGTGATACGGTGATCTAGTAGTGTGTGTGACATGACGAAATGATAATCCATAGAGGTGAATATGTATTGTCCCAGCGAGTAAAATATCCTTAGAAATTGGTAGAGAGATGTACGAATAGAAGACCAATCAAATATTAATTCACTTTGGCTGAGGTAGCGAGGATGAGGGAATTGAAAGCGAGTATAGAAAGTGAAAAAGAGAAAAAATGGATGTTGGTTTGATTGTTATGAAAGAAATTTTGTTCCCCCTGTAGATTGATCCCCTAAAAATTAGGATAGTTGATAAGGGTTTATAGGTTTATTCTCAAAATATTTGGAATGTAGGTGATGTGTATGAGCTGAAAACACTGAAAAGAGAGTATTTTGTGAGAATGGAGTTTATAGGGTATGAGGTGGTGATTCCCATTGCCCAGGCAATTCATATTCCTTGGATGTCCCTTGTGTGAGCTGGTAGCATGTTGGAGATATGAATGTAAATGAAAAAGTAGGTATAGGTGCAGTTGACACCCTATGTATGGCAGAGAACGAGGAGACCTGAGTTGAGCAGAAATGTGGATGATTTATAATAATTGTTTGCGAGTTAATCGTAGGTGCCCTGTGAAAAGAGGGAAGTCTGACTGAAGGTAGCATATCCAAGAGTAGAGTGAGTGATGATGTGTTGATAAAGGCAATGTGGGTACAATGTTTAAAGGAGAGATTGGAAGAAGGCATAGGTTTAAGCAATGTGAGAGTGAGTCCCAAAAGTCCTTAGAGGTGAATGAACATAGGTGTGGTTGGAGTGTATAGATGTAAGAAACAACGACTAGCAAATTGGTAATGTTTGAGACCTGTTATGAAATGTGATCATGAGAGTTGCAATATTGAGTTTTTGGAGGTTAGTATGAGCCAGGTGATGAGAGTGAGACCCGTGACTGTTTAAATTGGGAAGAGAGTAGAAGGTGTTTGCAGACACTATTGCAGATGCAGAGAGAAAAGGAAAGCGTTGTTGTAGTGAAAGTTGCAGTATATGTAAGGTGTACAGAAAGTGTATTGATGGCCCTTCCCATTGAGGTATACATGCTGATTGTTGTTTGGAACGAGAAGCTCCCACGTAAATCCAACATTATAGAAATTATGTTAATTTACAATGTGTGTCGAAATAATGTAGATACCTGATGTGAGGTGAAATTTAGGATAGAGGCATTTGTGTGTGAGGACTGGCCCTTTCCCAAGCTATAGAATTAATTATTTCAGTTATATGTGGTGGAGATTAATGATAGTGAGGATTTATTTATGTGTGACGGGATAAGAAGTTTTATTGGTGCCCCTATTTGGCAAATGAGTTGTACTGATGTTGAGAACAGGAAATGTTAAAAATGTAGATGATGAAGGTGAAACTTGATGTTGGTAATGGAGAGTCGCTTTGTGGAGTGTGATTGTGTTAGTATTAAAATTTATAGAAGTTATAAAGAGTCCACTTGTGGAGCGGTTATTAGCTATTGTGAAGTGAAATACAGTGAACACTAGTAATTAAAGAGACACTTGAGTGACCCTTGGTTATTGATAAGATTGTAAAGAAGGTTTATAATGTGTCTGGTTATTTTGTTTGTTGTGGCTTAGTGTACAAGTATTTACCCTTTGAGATGTGTTATGGAGGTAGAAAGGTGTAGGAAGAACAGTCCCTTAATATTTCGAATACGAGAGGAAATGATATAGTGGAGACATGTAACGTGTGAGAGAGTGTGTATGACGTAGTTGGTATGTGCGTGATGTGGAGGTTTATGAAGTTGTAGTAACGTGGTAATTAGAAATGATGAAGGTAATGAAGTAGTGATGTTCTGGTTTTCGAAAGAATGGAATAACCGATGGTGTATGGTTTGAAGTAGATTTAAAAACCTGAGTATGGTGAAGATGATGTTAAATTTTGTAAAGGTGGTATAATATGAGGTTGAAGAATGGTGCAGAGAAGAAAAAAAAAGGCTGTGTCAGTGTAGAGGTTAATGTTTAGATGAGGAAATAAAACAGTAACCCAGAGAAAATGTAAAAAAGTTAGGAATGAGGTGTGGTAGTGAAGAGGTGTGAAGAAGTGAAGTCGAATTGCTGAGTTTGGTGGTGAATGGTTTGTGAACTAATGTTGCCCCTGTACGTCCTGCCTACAAGATTTGAGTTTGGACAGTTACTGATACGGTGATCTAGTAGTGTGTGTGACATGACGAAATGATAATCCATAGAGGTGAATATGTATTGTCCCAGCGAGTAAAATATCCTTAGAAATTGGTAGAGACATGTACGAATAGGTGACCAATCAAATAATAATTCACTTTGGATGATGTAGCGAGGATGAGTGAATTGAAAGCGAGTATAGAAAGTGAAAAAGAGAAAAAATGGATGTTGGTTTGATTGTTATGAAAGAAATTTTGTTCCCCCTGTAGATTGATCCTCTAAAAATTATTATAGTTGATAAGGGTTTATAGGTTTATTCTCAAAATATTTGGATTGTAGGTGATGTGTATGAGCTGAAAACACTGAAAAGAGAGTATTTTGTGAGAATGGAGTTTATAGGGTATGAGGTGGAGATTCCCATTGCCCAGGCAATTCTTATTCCTTGGATGTCCCTTGTGTGAGCTGGTAGCATGTTGGAGATATGAATGTAAATGAAAAAGTAGGTATAGGTGCAGTTGATGCCCTATGTATGGCAGAGTAGGAGGAGACCTGAGTTGTGCAGAAATGTGGATGATTTATAATAATTGTTTGCGAGTTAATCGTAGGTGCCCTGTGAAAAGAGGTAAGTCGGACTGAAGGTAGTATATCCAAGAGTAGAGTGAGTGATGATGTGTTGATAAGGGCAATGTGGGTACAATGTTTAAAAGAGAGATTGGAAGAAGGCATAGGTTTAAGTAAAGTGAGAATGAGCCCCACGAGTTCTTAGAGGTGAATGAACGAAGGTGTGGTTGGAGTGTATAGATGTAAGAAGCAATGACTAGCAAGTTGGTAACGTTTGAGACCTGTTATGAAATTTGATCATGAGAGTTGCATTATTGAGATTTTGGTGTTTTGTATGAGCCAGGTGATGAGAGTAAGACCCATGACTGTTTAAATTAGGAAGAGAGTAGAAGGTGTTTGAAGACCCTATTGCAGATGCAGAGAGAAAAGGAAAGTGTTGTTGTAGTGCAAATTGCAGTATATGTAAGGCGTACAGAAAGTGTAATTGATGGCCCTTCCCATTGAGGTATACATGCTGATTGTTGTTTGGAACGAGAAGCTCCCACGTAAATCCAACAATATAGAAATTATGTTAATTTACGATGTGTGTCGAAATGATGTAGATACCTGATGTGAGGTGAGATTTAAAATAGAGGCATTTGTGTGTGAGGACTGGCCCTTTCCCAAGCTATAGAATTAATTATTTCAGTTATATGTGGTGGAGAATAACGATAGTGAGGATTTATTTATGTGTGACGGGATAAGAAGTTTTATTGGTACCCCTATTTGGCAAATGAGTTGTACTGATGTTGAGAACAGGAAATGTTAAAAATGTAGATGATGAAGGTGAAACTTGATGTTGGTAATTGAGAGTCGCTTTGTGGAGTGTGATTGTGTTAGTATTGAAATTTATAGAAGATATAAAGTGTCCACTTGTGGTGCGGTTATTAGCTATTGTGAAGTGAAATACAGTGAAGACTAGTAATTAAAGAGACACTTGAGCGACCCTTGGTTATTGATAAGATTGTAAAGAAGGTTTATATTGTGTCTGGTTATTTTGTTTGTTGTGGCTTAGTGTGTTGGAGGTAGAAAGGTGTAGGAAGTACAGCCCCTTAATATTTCGAATACGAGAGGAAATGGTATAGTGGAAACATGTAACGTGTGAGAGAGTGTGTATGAAGTAGTTGGTATGTGCGTGATGTGGAGGTTTATGAAGTTGGAGTAACGTGGTAATTAGAAATGATGAAGGTAATGAAGTAGTGATGTTCTGGTTTTCGAAAGAATGGAATAACCGATGGTGTATGGTTTAAAGTAGATTTAAAAACCTGAGTATGGTGAAGTTGATGTTAAATTTTGTAAAGGTGGTTTAATATGAGGTTGAAGAATGGTGCAGAGAAGAAAAAAAAAGGCTGTGTCAGTGTAGAGATTAATGTTTAGATGAGGAAATGAAGCAGTACCCCAGAGAAAATGTAAAAAAGTTAGGAATGAGGTGTGGTAGTGAAGAGGTGTGAAGAAGTGAAGTCGAATTGCTGAGTTTGGTGGTGAATGGTTTGTGAACTAGTGTTGCCCCTGTACGTCCTGCCTACAAGATTTGAGTTTGGACAGTTAGTGATACGGTGATCTAGTAGTGTGTGTGACTTGACGAAATGATAATCCATAGAAGTGAATATGTATTGTCCTAGAGAGTAAAATATCCTTAGAAATTGGTAGAGACATGTACGAATAGATGACCAATCAAATAATAATTCACTTTGGATGATGTAGCGAGGATGAGGGAATTGAAAGCGAGTATAGAAAGTGAAAAAGAGAAAAAATGGATGTTGGTTTGATTGTTATGAAAGAAATTTTGTTCCCCCTGTAGATTGATCCTCTAAAAATTATTATAGTTGATAAGGGTTTATAGGTTTATTCTCAAAATATTTGGATTGTAGGTGATGTGTATGAGCTGAAAACACTGAAAAGAGAGTATTTTGTGAGAATGGAGTTTATAGGGTATGAGGTGGAGATTCCCATTGCCCAGGCAATTCTTATTCCTTGGATGTCCCTTGTGTGAGCTGGTAGCATGTTGGAGATATGAATGTAAATGAAAAAGTAGGTATAGGTGCAGTTGATGCCCTATGTATGGCAGAGTAGGAGGAGACCTGAGTTGTGCAGAAATGTGGATGATTTATAATAATTGTTTGCGAGTTAATCGTAGGTGCCCTGTGAAAAGAGGGAAGTCTGACTGAAGGTAGTATATCCAAGAGTAGAGTGAGTGATGATGTGTTGATAAAGACAATGTGGGTACAATGTTTAAAAGAGAGATTGGAAGAAGGCATAGGTTTAAGCAAAGTGAGAGTGAGCCCCAAGAGTTCTTAGAGGTGAATGAACATAGGTGTGGTTGGAGTCTTTAGATGTAAGAAGCAACGACTAGCAAGTTGGTAATGTTTGAGACCTGTTATGAAATTTGATCATGACAGTTGCAATATTGAGTTTTTGGAGTTTTGTATGAGCCAGGTGATGAGAGTAAGACCCGTGACTGTTTAAATTAGGAAGAGAGTAGAAGGTGTATGCAGACACTATTGCAGATGCAGAGAGAAAAGGAAAGTGTTGTTGCAGTGAAAGTTGCAGTATATGTAAGGTGTACAGAAAGTGTAATTGATGGCCCTTCCAATTGAGGTATACATGCTGATTGTTGTTTGGAGCGAAAAGCTCCCACATATATCCAACATTATAGAAATTATGTTAATTTTCGACGTGTGTCGAAATGATGTAGATACCTGATGTGAGGTGAAATTTAGGATGGAGGCGTGTGTGTGTGAGGACGTGGCCCTCTCCCAAGCTATAGAATTAATTATTTCAGTTATGTGTGGTGGAGAATAATGATAGTGAGGAATTATTTATGTGTGACGGGATAAGAAGTTTTATTGGTGCCCCTATTTGGCAAATGAGTTGTACTGATGTTGAGAACAGGAAATGTTAAAAATGTAGATGATGAAGGTGAAACTTGATGTTGGTAATGGAGAGTCGCTTTGTGGAGTGTGATTGTGTTAGTATTGAAATTTATACAAGATATAAAGTGTCCACTTGTGGAGCGGTTATTAGCTATTGTGAAGTGAAATACAGTGAAGACTAGTAATTAAAGAGACACTTGGGCGACCCTTGGTTATTGATAAGATTGTAAAGAAGGTTTATATTGTGTCTGGTTATTTTGTTTGTTGTGGCTTAGTGTAAAAGTATTTACCCTTTGAGATGTGTGTTGGAGGTAGAAAGGTGTAGGAAGTACAGTCCCTTAATATTTCGAATACGAGAGGAAATGGTATAGTGGAGACATGTAACGTGTGAGAGAGTGTGTATGAAGTAGTTGGTATGTGCGTGATGTGGAGGTTTATGAAATTGGAGTAATGTGGTAATTACAAATGATGAAAGTAATGAAGTAGTGATGTTCTGGTTTTCGAAAGAATGGAGTAACCGATGGTGTATGGTTTGAAGTAGAGTTAAAAACCTGAGTATGGTGAAGTTGATGTTAAATTTTGTAAAGGTGATATAATACGAGGTTGAAGAGTGGTGCAGAGAAGAAAAAAAAAGGTTGTGTCAGTGTAGAGGTTAATGTTTAGATGAGGAAATAAAGCAAATCCCCAGAGAAAATGTAAAAAAATTAGGAATGAGATGTGGTAGTGAAGAGGTGTGATGAAGTGAAGTCGAATTGCTGAGTTTGGTGGTGAATGGTTTGTGAACCAATGTTGCCTTTGTACGTCCTGCCTACAAGATTTGAGTTTGGACAGTTAGTGATACGGTGATCTAGTAGTGTGTGTGACTTGACGAAATGATAATCCATAGAGGGAATATGTATTGTCCCAGAGAGTAAAATATCCTTAGAAATTGGTAGAGAGATGTACGAATAGAAGACCAATCAAGTATTAATTCACTTTGGATGAGGTAGCGAGGATGAGGGAATTGAAAGCGAGTATAGAAAGTGAAAAAGAGAAAAAATGGATGTTGGTTTGATTGTTATGAAAGAAATTTTGTTCCCCCTGTAGATTGATCCCCTAAAAATTAGGATAGTTGATAAGGGTTTATAGGTTTATTCTCAAAATATTTGGAATGTAGGTGATGTGTATGAGCTGAAAACACTGAAAAGAGAGTATTTTGTGAGAATGGAGTTTATAGGGTATGAGGTGGAGATTCCCATTGCCCAGGCAATTCATATTCCTTGGATGTCCCTTGTGTGAGCTGGTAGCATGTTGGAGATATGAATGTAAATGAAAAAGTAGGTATAGGTGCAGTTGACACCCTATGTATGGCAGAGTAGGAGGAGACCTGATTTGAGCAGAAATGTGGATGATTTATAATAATTGTTTGCAAGTTAATCGTAGGTGCCCTGTGAAAAGAGGGAAGTCTGACTGAAGGTAGTATATCCAAGAGTAGAGTGAGTGATGATGTGTTGATAAAGGCAATGTGGGTACAATGTTTAAAAGAGAGATTGGAAGAAGGCATAGGTTTAAGCAAAGTGAGAGTGAGCCCCAAGAGTTCTTAGAGGTGAATGAACATAGGTGTGGTTGGAGTGTATAGATGTAAGAAACAACGACTAGCAAGTTGGTAATGTTTGAGACCTGTTATGAAATGTGATCATGAGAGTTGCAATATTGAGTTTTTGGAGGTTAGTATGAGCCAGGTGATGAGAGTGAGACCCGTGACTGTTTAAATTGGGAAGAGAGTAGAAGGTGTTTGCAGACACTATTGCAGATGCAGAGAGAAAAGGAAAGCGTTGTTGTAGTGAAAGTTGCAGTATATGTAAGGTGTAAAGAAAGTGTAATTGATGGCCCTTCCCATTGAGGTATACATGCTGATTGTTGTTTGGATCGAGAAGCTCCCACGTAAATCCAACATTATAGAAATTATGTTAATTTACGATGTGTGTCGAAATGATGTAAATACCTGATGTGAGGTGAAATTTAGGATAGAGGCATTTGTGTGTGAGGACTGGCCCTTTCCCAAGCTACAGAATTAATTATTTCAGTTATATGTGGTGGAGATTAATGATAGTGAGGATTTATTTATGTGTGACGGGATAAGAAGTTTTATTGGTGCCCCTATTTGGCAAATGAGTTGTACTGATGTATAGAACAGGAAATGTTAAAAATGTAGATGATGAAGGTGAAACTTGATGTTGGTAATGGAGAGTCGCTTTGTGGAGTGTGATTGTGTCAGTATTAAAATTTATAGAAGTTATAAAGAGTCCACTTGTGGAGCGGTTATTAGCTATTGTGAAGTGAAATACAGTGAACACTAGTAATTAAAGAGCCACTTGAGTGACCGTTGGTTATTGATAAGATTGTAAAGAAGGTTTATAATGTGTCTGGTTATTTTGTTTGTTGTGGCTTATTGTAAAAGTATTTACCCTTTGAGATGTGTTATGGAGGTAGAAAGGTGTAGGAAGAACAGTCCCTTAATATTTCGAATACGAGAGGAAATGGTATAGTGGAGACATGTAACGTGTGAGAGAGTGTGTATGAAGTAGTTGGTATGTGCGTGATGTGGAGGTTTATGAAGTTGGAGTAACGTGGTAATTAGAAATGATGAAGGTAATGAAGTAGTGATGTTCTGGTTTTCGAAAGAATGGAATAACCGATGGTGTATAGTTTGAAGTAGATTTAAAAACCTGAGTATGGTGAAGTTGATGTTAAATTTTGTAATGGTGGTATAATATGAGGTTGAAGAATGGTGCAGAGAAGAAAAAAAAAGGCTGTGTCTGTGTAGAGATTAATGTTTAGATGAGGAAATAAAGCAGTACCCCAGAGAAAATGTAAAAAAGTTAGGAATGAGGTGTGGTAGTGAAGAGGTGTGAAGAAGTGAAGTCGAATTGCTGAGATTGGTGGTGAATGGTTTGTGAACTAGTGTTGCCCCTGTACGTCCTGCCTACAAGATTTGAGTTTGGACAGTTAGTGATACGGTGATCTAGTAGTGTGTGTGACTGGACGAAATGATAATCCATAGAGGTGAATATGTATTGTCCCAGAGAGTAAAATATCCTTAGAAATTGGTAGAGACATGTACGAATAGATGACCAATCAAATAATAATTCACTTTGGATGATGTAGCGAGGATGAGGGAATTGAAAGCGAGTATAGAAAGTGAAAAAGAGAAAAAATGGATGTTGGTTTGATTGTTATGAAAGAAATTTTGTTCCCCCTGTAGATTGATCCTCTAAAAATTATTATAGTTGATAAGGGTTTATAGGTTTATTCTCAAAATATTTGGATTGTAGGTGATGTGTATGAGCTGAAAACACTGAAAAGAGAGTATTTTGTGAGAATGGAGTTTATAGGGTATGAGGTGGAGATTCCCATTGCCCAGGCAATTCTTATTCCTAGGATGTCCCTTGTGTGAGCTGGTAGCATGTTGGAGATATGAATGTAAATGAAAAAGTAGGTATAGGTGCAGTTGATGCCCTATGTATGGCCGAGTAGGAGGAGACCTGAGTTGTGCAGAAATGTGGATGACTTATAATAATTGTTTGCGAGTTAATCGTAGGTGCCCTGTGAAAAGAGGGAAGTCGGACTGAAGGTAGTATATCCAAGAGTAGAGTGAGTGATGATGTGTTGATAAAGGCAATGTGGGTACAATGTTTAAAAGAGAGATTGGAAGAAGGCATAGGTTTAAGTAAAGTGAGAATGAGCCCCAAGAGTTCTTAGAGGTGAATGAACAAAGGTGTGGTTGGAGTGTATAGATGTAAGAAACAATGACTAGCAAGTTGGTAATGTTTGAGACCTGTTATGAAATTTGATCATGAGAGTTGCATTATTGAGTTTTTGGTGTTTTGTATGAGCCAGGTGATGAGAGTAAGACCCGTGACTGTTTAAATTAGGAAGAGAGTAGAAGGTGTTTGAAGACCCTATTGCAGATGCAGAGAGAAAAGGAAATGTTGTTGTAGTGAAAATTGGAGTATATGTAAGGCGTACAGAAAGTGTAATTGATGGCCCTTCCCATTGAGGTATACATGCTGATTGTTGTTTGGAACGAGAAGCTCCCACGTAAATCGAACATTATAGAAATTATGTTAATTTACGATGTGTGTCGAAATGATGTAGATACATGATGTGAGGTGAGATTTAGGATAGAGGCATTTGTGTGTGAGGACTGGCCCTTTCCCAAGCTATAGAATTAATTATTTCAGTTATATGTAGTGGAGAATAATGATAGTGAGGATTTATTTATGTGTGACGGGATAAGAAGTTTTATTGGTACCCCTATTTGGCAAATGAGTTGTACTGATGTTGAGAACAGGAAATGTTAAAAATGTAGATGATGAAGGTGAAACATGATGTTGGTAATTGAGAGTCGCTTTGTGGAGTGTGATTGTGTTAGTATTAAAATTTATAGAAGATATAAAGAGTCCACTTGTGGAGCGGTTATTAGCTATTGTGAAGTGAAATACAGTGAAGACTAGTAATTAAAGAGACACTTGGGCGACCCTTGGTTATTGATAAGATTGTAAAGAAGGTTTATATTGTGTCTGGTTATTTTGTTTGTTGTGGCTTAGTGTAAAAGTATTTACCCTTTGAGATGTGTGTTGGAGGTAGAAAGGTGTAGGAAGTACAGTCCCTTAATATTTCGAATACGAGAGGAAATGGTATAGTGGAGACATGTAACGTGTGAGAGAGTGTGTATGAAGTAGTTGGTATGTGCGTGATGTGGAGGTTTATGAAATTGGAGTAATGTGGTAATTATAAATGATGAAAGTAATGAAGTAGTGATGTTCTGGTTTTCGAAAGAATGGAGTAACCGATGGTGTATGGTTTGAAGTAGAGTTAAAAACCTGAGTATGGTGAAGTTGATGTTAAATTTTGTAAAGGTGATATAATATGAGGTTGAAGAATGGTGCAGAGAAGAAAAAAAAAGGTTGTGTCAGTGTAGAGGTTAATGTTTAGATGAGGAAATAAAACAAATCCCCAGAGAAAATGTAAAAAAATTAGGAATGAGATGTGGTAGTGAAGAGGTGTGATGAAGTGAAGTCGAATTGCTGAGTTTGGTGGTGAATGGTTTGTGAACTAATGTTGCCTTTGTACGTCCTGCCTACAAGATTTGAGTTTGGACAGTTAGTGATACGGTGATCTAGTAGTGTGTGTGACTTGACGAAATGATAATCCATAGAGGGAATATGTATTGTCCCAGAGAGTAAAATATCCTTAGAAATTGGTAGAGAGATGTACGAATAGAAGACCAATCAAATATTAATTCACTTTGGATGAGGTAGCGAGGATGAGGGAATTGAAAGCGAGTATAGAAAGTGAAAAAGAGAAAAAATGGATGTTGGTTTGATTGTTATGAAAGAAATTTTGTTCCCCCTGTAGATTGATCCCCTAAAAATTAGGATAGTTGATAAGGGTTTATAGGTTTATTCTCAAAATATTTGGAATGTAGGTGATGTGTATGAGCTGAAAACACTGAAAAGAGAGTATTTTGTGAAAATGGAGTTTATAGGGTATGAGGTGGAGATTCCCATTGCCCAGGCAATTCTTAATCCTTGGATGTCCCTTGTGTGAGCTGGTAGCATGTTGGAGATATGAATGTAAATGAAACAGTAGGTATTGGTGCAGTTGAGACGCTATGTATGGCAGAGTAGGAGGAGACCTGATTTGACCAGAAATGTGGATGATTTATAATAATTGTTTGCGAGTTAATCGTAGGTGCCCTGTGAAAAGAGGGAAGTCTGACTGAAGGTAGTATATCCAAGAGTAGAGTGAGTGATGATGTGTTGATAAAGACAATGTGGGTACAATGTTTAAAAGAGAGATTGGAAGAAGGCATAGGTTTAAGCAAAGTGAGAGTGAGCCCAAAGAGTTCTTAGAGGTGAATGAGCATAGGTGTGGTTGGAGTGTTTAGATGTAAGAAAGAACGACTTGCAAGTTGGTAATGTTTGAGACCTGTTATGAAATTTGATCATGAGAGTTGCAATATTGAGTTTTTGGAGTTTTGTATGAGCCAGGTGATGAGAGTAGGACCCGTGACTGTTTAAATTAGGAAGAGAGTAGAAGGTGTTTGCAGACACTATTGCAGATGCAGAGAGAAAAGGAAAGTGTTGTTGTAGTGAAAGTTGCAGTATATGTAAGGTGTACAGAAAGTGTAATTGATGGCGCTTCCCATTGAGGTATACATGCTGATTGTTGTTTGGAAGGAGAAGCTCCCACATAAATCCAACATTATAGAAATTATGTTAATTTACGATGTGTGTCGAAATGATGTAGATACCTGATGTGAGGTGAAATTTAGGATAGAGGCATTTGTGTGTGAGGACTGGCCCTTTCCCAAGCTATAGAACTAATTATTTCAGTTATATGTGGTGGAGATTAATGATAGTGAGGATTTATTTATGTGTGACGGGATAAGAAGTTTTATTGGTACCCCTATTTGGCAAATGAGTTGTACTGATGTTGAGAACAGGAAATGTTAAAAATGTAGATGATGAAGGTGAAACTTGATGTTCGTAATGGAGAGTCGCTTTGTGGAGTGTGATTGTGTTAGTATTAAAATTTATAGAAGTTATAAAGAGTCCACTTGTGGAGCGGTTATTAGCTATTGTGAAGTGAAATACAGTGAAGACTAGTAATTAAAGAGACACTTGAGTGACTTTTGGTTATTGATAAGATTGTAAAGAAGGTTTATAATGTGTCTGGTTATTTTGTTTGTTGTGGCTTAGTGTAAAAGTATTTACCCTTTGAGATGTGTTATGGAGGTAGAAAGGTGTAGGAAGAACAGTCCCTTAATATTTCGAATACGAGAGGAAATGATATAGTGGAGACATGTAACGTGTGAGAGAGTGTGTATGACGTAATTGATATGTGCGTGATCTGGAGGTTTATGAAGTTGGAGTAACGTGGTAATTAGGAATGATGAAGGTAATGAAGTAGTGATGTTCTGGTTTTCGAAGGAATGGAATAACCGATGGTGTATGGTTTGAAGTAGATTTAAAAACCTGAGTATGGTGAAGTTGATGTTAAATTTTGTAAAGGTGGTATAATACAAGGTTGAAGAATGGTGCGGAGAAGAAAAAAAAAAGGCTGTGTCAGTGTAGAGGTTAATGTTTAGATGAGGAAATAAAGCAGTACCCCAGAGAAAATGTAAAAAAGTTAGGAATGAGGTGTGGTAGTGAAGAGGTGTGAAGAAGTGAAGTCGAATTGCTGAGTTTGGTGGTGAATGGTTTGTGAACTAGTGTTGCCCCTGTACGTCCTGCCTACAAGCTTTGAGTTTGGACAGTTAGTGATACGGTGATGTAGTAGTGTGTGTGACTTGACGAAATGATAATCCATAGAGGTGAATATGTATTGTCCCAGAGAGTAAAATATCGTTAGAAATTGGTAGAGATATGTACAAATAGAAGACCAATCAAATAATAATTCACTTTGGATGTTGTAGCGAGGATGAGGGAATTGAAAGCGAGTATAGAAAGTGAAAAAGAGAAAAAAGTATGTTGGTTTGATTGTTATGAAAGAAATTTTGTTCCCCCTGTAGATTGATCCTCTCAAAATTAGGATAGTTGATAAGGGTTTATAGGTTTATTCTCAAAATATTTGGATTGTAGGTGATGTGTATGAGCTGAAAACACTGAAAAGAGAGTATTTTGTGAGAATGGAGTTTATAGGGTATGAGGTGGAGATTCCCATTGCCCAGGCAATTCTTATTGCTTGGATGTCCCTTGTGTGAGCTGGTAGCATGTTGGACATATGAATGTAAATGAAAAAGTAGGTATAGGTGCAGTTGACACCCAATGTATGGCAGAGTGGGAGGAGACCTGAGTTGATCAGAAATGTGGATGATTTATAATAATTGTTTGCGAGTTAATTGTAGGTGCCCTGTGAAAAGAGGTAAGTCGGACTGAAGGTAGTATATCCAAGAGTAGAGTGAGTGATGATGTGTTGATAAAGGCAATGTGGGTACAATGTTTAAAAGAGAGATTGGAAGAAGGCATAGGTTTAAGTAAAGTGAGATTGAGCCCCAAGAGTTCTTAGAGGTGAATGAACGAAGGTGTGGTTGGAGTGTATAGATGTAAGAAACAATGACTAGCAAGTTGGTAATGTTTGGGACCTGTTATGAAATTTGATCATGAGAGTTGCATTTTTGAGTTTTTGGTGTTTTGTATGAGCCAGGTGATGAGAGTAAGACCCGTGACTGTTTAAATTAGGAAGAGAGTAGATGGTGTTTGCAGACACTATTGCAGATGCAGAGAGAAAAGGAAAGTGTTGTTGTAGTGAAAGTTGCAGTATATGTAGGGTGTACAGAAAGTGTAATTGATGGCCCTTCCCATTGAGGTATACATGCTGATTGTTGTTTGGAAGGAGAGGCTCCCACGTAAATCCAACATTATAGAAATTATGTTAATTTACGATGTGTGTCGAAATGATGTAGATACCTGATGTGAGGTAAAATTTAGGATAGAGGCATTTGTGTGTGAGGACTGGCCCTTTCCCAAGCTATAGAATTAATTATTTCAGTTATATGTGGTGGAGATTAATGATAGTGAGGATTTATTTATGTGTGACGGGATAAGAAGTTTTATTGGTACCCCTATTTGGCAAATGAGTTGTACTGATGTTGAGAACGGGAAATGTTAAAAATGTAGATGATGAAGGTGAAACTTGTTGTTGGTAATGGAGAGTCGCTTTGTGGAGTGTGATTGTGTTAGTATTAAAATTTATAGAAGTTATAAAGAGTCCACTTGTGGAGCGGTTATTAGCTATTGTGAAGTGAAATACAGTGAAGACTAGTAATTAAAGAGACACTTGAGTGACCCTTGGTTATTGATAAGATTGTAAAGAAGGTTTATAATGTGTCTGGTTATTTTGTTTGTTGTGGCTTAGTGTAAAAGTCTTTACCCTTTGAGATGTGTTATGGAGGTAGAAAGGTGTAGGAAGAACAGTCCCTTAATATTTCGAATACGAGAGGAAATGATATAGTGGAGACATGTAACGTGTGAGAGAGTGTGTATGACGTAGTTGGTATGTGCGTGATGTGGAGGTTTATGTAGTTGGAGTAACGTGGTAATTAGAAATGATGAAGGTAATGAAGTAGTGATGTTCTGGTTTTCGAAGGAATGGAATAACCGATGGTGTATGGTTTGAAGTAGATTTAAAAACCTGAGTATGGTGAAGTTGATGTTAAATTTTGTAAAGGTGGTATAATATGAGGTTGAAGAATGGTGCAGAGAAGAAAAAAAAAAGGCTGTGTCAGTGTAGAGGTTAATGTTTAGATGAGGAAATAAAGCAGTACCCCAGAGAAAATGTAAAAAAGTTAGGAATGAGGTGTGGTAGTGAAGAGGTGTGAAGAAGTGAAGTCGAATTGCTGAGTTTGGTGGTGAATGGTTTGTGAACTAGTGTTGCCCCTGTACGTCCTGCCTACAAGATTTGAGTTTGGACAGTTAGTGATACGGTGATGTAGTAGTGTGTGTGACTTGACGAAATGATAATCCATAGAGCGAATATGTTTTGTCCCAGAGAGTAAAATACCCTTAGAAATTGGTAGAGAGATGTACGAATAGAAGACCAATCAAATAATAATTCACTTTGGATTAGGTGGCGAGTATGAGGGATTTGAAAGTAAGTATAGAAAGTAAAAAAGAGAAAAATGGATGTTGGTTTGATTGTTATGAAAGAAATTTTGTTCCCCCTGTAGATTGATCCTCAAAAAATTAGGATAATTGATAAGGGTTTATCGGTTTATTCTCAAAATATTTGGATTGTAGGTGATGTGTATGAGCTGAAAACACTGAAAAGAGAGTATTTTGTGAGAATGGAGTTTATAGGGTATGAGGTGGAGATTCCCATTGCCCAGGCAATTCTTATTCCTAGGATGTCCCTTGTGTGAGCTGGTAGCATGTTGGAGATATGAATGTAAATGAAAAAGTAGGTATTGGTGCAGTTGACACGCTATGTATGGCAGAGTAAGGAGGAGACCTGAGTTGAGCAGAAATGTGGATGATTTATAATAATTGTTTGCGAGTTAATCGTAGGTGCCCTGTGAAAAGAGGAAAGTCAGACTGAAGGTAGTATATCCAAGAGTAGAGTGAGTGATGATGTGTTGATAAAGGCAATGTGGGTACAATGTTTAAAAGAGAGATCGGAAGAAGGCATAGGTTTAAGTATAGTGAGAATGAGTCCCAAGAGTTCTTAGAGGTGAATGAACAAAGGTGTGGTTGGAGTGTATAGATGTAAGAAACAATGACTAGCAAGTAGGTAATGTTTGAGACCTGTTATGAAATTTGATCATGAGAGTTGCATTATTGAGCTTTTGGAGTTTTGTATGAGCCAGGTGATGAGAGTAAGACCCGTGACTGTTTAAATTAGGAAGAGAGTAGAAGGTGTTTGAAGACGCTATTGCAGATGCAGAGAGAAAAGGAAAGTGTTGTTGTAGTGAAAATTGCAGTATATGTAAGGCGTACAGAAAGTGTAATTGATGGCCCTTCCCATTGAGGTATACATGCTGATTGTTGTTTGGAACGAGAAGATCCCACGTAAATCCAACATTATAGAAATTATGTTAATTTACGATGTGTGTCGAAATGATGTAGATACCTGATGTGAGGTGAAATTTAGGATAGAGGCATTTGTGTGTGAGGACTGGCCCTTTCCCAAGCTATAGAATTAATTATTTCAGTTATATGTGGTGGAGATTAATGATAGTGAGGATTTATTTATGTGTGACGGGATAAGAAGTTTTATTGGTACCCCTATTTGGCAAATGAGTTGTACTGATGTTGAGAACAGGAAATGTTAAAAATGTAGATGATGAAGGTGAAACTTGATGTTGGTAATTGAGAGTCGCTTTGTGGAGTGTGATTGTGTTAGTATTAAAATTTATAGAAGATATAAAGAGTCCACTTGTGGAGCGGTTATTAGCTATTGTGAAGTGAAATACAGTGAAGACTAGTAATTAAAGAGACACTTGGGCGACCCTTGGTTATTGATAAGATTGTAAAGAAGGTTTATATTGTGTCTGGTTATTTTGTTTGTTGTGGCTTAGTGTAAAAGTATTTACCCTTTGAGATGTGTGTTGGAGGTAGAAAGGTGTAGGAAGTACAGTCCCTTAATATTTCGAATACGAGAGGAAATGGTATAGTGGAGACATGTAACGTGTGAGAGAGTGTGTATGAAGTAGTTGGTATGTGCGTGATGTGGAGGTTTATGAAATTGGAGTAATGTGGTAATTATAAATGATGAAAGTAATGAAGTAGTGATGTTCTGGTTTTCGAAAGAATGGAGTAACCGATGGTGTATGGTTTGAAGTAGAGTTAAAAACCTGAGTATGGTGAAGTTGATGTTAAATTTTGTAAAGGTGATATAATACGAGGTTGAAGAATGGTGCAGAGAAGAAAAAAAAAGGTTGTGTCAGTGTAGAGGTTAATGTTTAGATGAGGAAATAAAACAAATCCCCAGAGAAAATGTAAAAAAATTAGGAATGAGATGTGGTAGTGAAGAGGTGTGATGAAGTGAAGTCGAATTGCTGAGTTTGGTGGTGAATGGTTTGTGAACTAATGTTGCCTTTGTACGTCCTGCCTACAAGATTTGAGTTTGGACAGTTAGTGATACGGTGATCTAGTAGTGTGTGTGACTTGACGAAATGATAATCCATAGAGGGAATATGTATTGTCCCAGAGAGTAAAATATCCTTAGAAATTGGTAGAGAGATGTACGAATAGAAGACCAATCAAATATTAATTCACTTTGGATGAGGTAGCGAGGATGAGGGAATTGAAAGCGAGTATAGAAAGTGAAAAAGAGAAAAAATGGATGTTGGTTTGATTGTTATGAAAGAAATTTTGTTCCCCCTGTAGATTGATCCCTTAAAAATTAGGATAGTTGATAAGGGTTTATAGGTTTATTCTCAAAATATTTGGAATGTAGGTGATGTGTATGAGCTGAAAACACTGAAAAGAGAGTATTTTGTGAAAATGGAGTTTATAGGGTATGAGGTGGAGATTCCCATTGCCCAGGCAGTTCTTATTCCTTAAATGTCCCTTGTGTGAGCTGGTAGCATGTTGGAGATATGAATGTAAATGAAAAAGTAGGTATTGGTGCAGTTGACAGGCTATGGATGGCAGAGGAGGAGGAGACCTGAGTTGAGCAGAAATGTGGATGATTTATAAATATTGTTTGCGAGTTAATCGTAGGTGCCCTGTGAAAAGAGGGAAGTCGGACTGCAGGTAGTATATCGAAGAGTAGAGTGAGCGATGATGTGTTGATAAAGGCAATGTGGGTACAATGTTTAAAAGAGAGATTGGAAGAAGGCATAGGTTTAAGCAAAGTGAGAGTGAGCCCCAAAAGTTCTTAGAGGTGAATGAACATAGGTGTGGTTGTAGTGTATAGATGTAAGAAACAACGACTAGCAAGTTGGTAATGTTTGAGACCTGTTATGAAATTTGATCATGAGAGTTGCAATATTGAGTTTTTGGAGTTTTGTATGATCCAGGTGATGAGAGTAAGACCCGTGACTGTTTAAATTAGGAAGAGAGTAGAAGGTGTTTGCAGACACTATTGCAGATGCAGAGAGAAAAGGAAAGTGTTGTTGTAGTGAAAGTTGCAGTATATGTAAGGTGTACAGAAAGTGTAATTGATGGCCCTTCCCATTGACGTATACATGCTGATTGTTGTTTGGAATGAAAAGCTCCCACATAAATCCAACATTATAGAAATTATGTTAATTTACGACGTGTGTCGAAATGATGTTGATACCTGATGTGAGGTGAAATTTAGGATGGAGGCGTGTGTGTGTGAGGACTGGCCCTTTCCCAAGCTATAGAATTAATAATTTCATTTATATGAGGTGGAGAATAATGATAGTGAGGATTTATTTATGTGTGATGGGATAAGAAGTTTTATTGGTACCCCTATTTGGCAAATGAGTTGTACTGATGTTGAGAACAGGAAATGTTAAAAATGTAGATGATGAAGGTGAAACTTGATGTTGGTAATTGAGAGTCGCTTTGTGGAGTGTGATTGTGTTAGTATTAAAACTTATAGAAGATATAAAGAGTCCACTTGTGGAGCGGTTATTAGCTATTGTGAAGTGAAATACAGTGAACACTAGTAGTTAAAGAGACACTTGAGCGACCCTTGGTTATTGATAAGATTGTAAAGAAGGTTTATATTGTGTCTGGTTATTTTGTTTGTTGTGGCTTAGTGTAAAGGTATTTACCCTTTGAGATGTGTTATGGAGGAAGAAAGGTGTAGGAAGTACAGTCCCTTAGTATTTCGAAAACGAGAGGAAATGATATAGTGGAGACATGTAACGTGTGAGAGAGTGTGTATGCAGTAGTTGGTATGTGCGTGATGTGGAGGTTTATGAAATTGGAGTAATGTGGTAATTACAAATGATGAAAGTAATGAAGTAGTGATGTTCTGGTTTTCGAAAGAGTGGAGTAACCGATGGTGTATGGTTTGAAGTAGAGTTACAAACATGAGTATGGTGAAGTTGATGTTAAATTTTGTAAAGGTGGTGTAATACGAGGTAGAAGAATGCTGCAGAGAAGAAAAACATAGGTTGTGTCAGTGTAGAGGTTAATGTTTAGATGAGGAAATAAAACAGATCCCCAGAGAAAATGTAAAAAAGTTAGGAATGAGGTGTGGTAGTGAAGAGGTGTGATGAAGTGAAGTCGAATTGCTGAGTTTGATGGTGAATGGTTTGTGAACTAATGTTGCCCCTGTACGTCCTGCCTACAAGATTTGAGTTTGGACAGTTAGTGATACGGTGATCTAGTAGTGTGTGTGACTTGACGAAATGATAATCCATAGAGGTGAATATGTATTGTCCCAGAGAGTAAAATATCGTTAGAAATTGGTAGAGACATGTACAAATAGAAGACCAATCAAATAATAATTCACTTTGGATTAGGTAGCGAGGATGAGGGAATTGAAAGCGAGTACAGAAAGTGAAAAAGAGAAAAAAGTATGTTGGTTTGATTGTTATGAAAGAAATTTTGTTCCCCCTGTAGATTGATCCCCTAAAAATTAGGATAGTTGATAAGGGTTTATAGGTTTATTCTCAAAATATTTGGAATGTAGGTCATGTGTATGAGCTGAAAACACTGAAAAGTGAGTATTTTGTGAGAATGGAGTTTATAGGGTATGAGGTGGAGATTCCCATTGCCCAGGCAATTCTTTTCCTTGCATGTCCCTTGTGTGAGCTGGTAGCATGTTGGAGATATGAATGTAAATGAAAAAGTAGATATAGGTGCAGTTGACACCCTATGTATGGCAGAGTAGGAGGAGACCTGAGTTGAGCAGAAATGTGGATAATTTATAATAATTGTTTGCGAGTTAATCATAGGTGCCCTGTGAAAAGAGGGAAGTCTGACTGAAGGTAGTATATCGAAGAGTAGAGTGAGTGATGATGTGTTGATAAAGGCAATGTGGGTACAATGTTTAAAAGAGAGATTGGAAGAAGGCATAGGTTTAAGTAAAGTGAGAATGAGCCCCAAGAGTTCTTAGAGGTGAATGAACAAAGGTGTGGTTGGAGTGTATAGATGTAAGAAACAATGACTAGCAAGTTGGTAATGTTTGAGAACTGTTATGAAATTTGATCATGAGAGTTGCATTATTGAGTTTTTGGAGTTTTGTTTCAGCCAGGTGATGAGAGTAAGACCCGTGACTGTTTAAATTAGGAAGAGAGTAGAAGGTGTTTGAAGACCCTATTGCAGATGCAGAGAGAAAAGGAAAGTGTTGTTGTAGTGAAAGTTGCAGTATATGTAAGGTGTACAGAAAGTGTAATTGATGGCCCTTCCCATTGACGTGTATATGCCGATTGTTGTTTGGAATGAAAAGCTCCCACATAAATCCAACATTATAGAAATTATGTTAATTTACGACGTGTGTCGAAATGATGTTGATACCTGATGTGAGGTGAAATTTAGGATGGAGGCATGTGTGTGTGAGCACGTGGCCCATTCCCATGCTATAGAATTAATTATTTCAGTCATGTGTGGTGGAGAATAATGATAGGGAGGAATTATTTATGTGTGACAGGATAAGAAGTTTTATTGGTACCCCTATTTGGCAAATGTGTTGTACTGATGTTGAGAACAGGAAATGTTAAAAATGTAGATGATGAAGGTGAAACTTGATGTTGGTAATGGAGAGTCGTTTTGTGGAGTGTGATTGTGTTAGTATTAAAATTTATAGAAGTTATAAAGAGTCCACTTGTGGAGCGGTTATTAGCTATTGTGAAGTGAAATACAGTGAAGACTAGTAATTAAAGAGACACTTGAGTGACTCTTGGTTATTGATAAGATTGTAAAGAAGGTTTATATTGTGTCTGGTTATTTTGTTTGTTGTGGCTTAGTGTAAAAGTATTTACCCTTTGAGATGTGTTATGTAGGTAGAAAGGTGTAGGAAGTACAGTCCCTTAATATTTCGAATACGAGAGGAAATGATATAGTGGAGACATGTAACGTGTGAGAGAGTGTGTATGACGTAGTTGGTATGTGCGTGATGTGGAGGTTTATGAAATTGGAGTAATATGGTAACTATAAATGATGAAAGTAATGAAGTAGTGATGTTCTGGTTTTCGAAAGAATGGAGTAACCGATGGTGTATGGTTTGAAGTAGAGTTACAAACCTGAGTATGATGAAGTTGATGTTAAATTTTGTAAAGGTGGTATAATACGAGGTTGAAGAATGGTGCAGAGAAGAAAAAAAAAGGTTTTGTCAGTGTAGAGGTTAATGTTTAGATGAGGAAATAAAACAGATCCCCAGAGAAAATGTAAAAAAGTTAGGAATGAGGTGTGGTAGTGAAGAGGTGTGATGAAGTGAAGTCGAATTGCTGAGTTTGATGGTGAATGGTTTGTGAAATAATGTTGCCCCTGTACGTCCTGCCTACAAGATTTGAGTTTGGACAGTTAGTGATACGGTGATCTAGTAGTGTGTGTGACTTGACGAAATGATAATCCATAGAAGTGAATATGTATTGTCCCAGAGAGTAAATATCGTTAGAAATTGGTAGAGACATGTACAAATAGAAGACCAATCAAATAATAATTCACTTTGGATGAGGTAGCGAGGATGAGGGAATTGAAAGCGAGTATAGAAAGTGAAAAAGAGAAAAAATGGATGTTGGTTTGATTGTTATGAAAGAAATTTTGTTCCCCCTGTAGATTGATCCCCTAAAGATTAGGATAGTTGATAAGGGTTTATAGGTTTATTCTCAAAATATTTGGAATGTAGGTGATGTGTATGAGCTGAAAACACTGAAAAGAGAGTATTTTGTGAGAATGGAGTTTATAGGGTATGAGGTGGAGATTCCCATTGCCCAGGCAATTCTTTTCCTTGCATGTCCCTTGTGTGAGCTGGTAGCATGTTGGAGATATGAATGTAAATGAAAAAGTAGATATAGGTGCAGTTGACACCCTATGTATGGCAGAGTAGGAGGAGACCTGAGTTGAGCAGAAATGTGGATGATTTATAATAATTGTTTGCGAGTTAATCTTAGGTGCCCTGTGAAAAGAGGGAAGTCGGACTGAAGGTAGTATATCCAAGAGTAGAGTGAGTGATGATGTGTTGATAAAGGCAATGTGGGTACAACGTTTAAAAGAGTGATTGGAAGAAGGCATAGGTTTAAGCAAAGTGAGAGTGAGCCCCAAAAGTTCTTAGAGGTGAATGAACATAGGTGTGGTTGTAGTGTATAGATGTAAGAAACAACAACTAGCAAGTTGGTAATGTTTGAGACCTGTTATGAAATTTGATCATGAGAGTTGCAATATTGATTTTTTGGAGTTTTGTATGAGCCAGGTGATGAGAGTAAGTCCCATGACTGTTTAAATTAGGAAAAGAGTAGAAGGTGTTTGCAGACACTATTGCAGATGCAGAGAGAAAAGGAAAGTGTTGTTGTAGTGAAAGTTGCAGTATATGTAAGGTGTACAGAAAGTGTAATTGATGGCCCTTCCCATTGAGGTATACATGCTGATTGTTGTTTGGAATGAAAAGCTTCCACATAAATCCAACATTATAGAAATTATGTTAATGTACGACGTGTGTCGAAATGATGTTGATACCTGATGTTAGGTGAAATTTAGGATGGAGGCGTGTGTGTGTGAGGACTTGGCCCATTCCCAAGCTATAGAATTAATTATTTCAGTTATATGTGGTGGAGAATAATGATAGTGAGGATTTATTTATGTGTGACGGGATAAGAAGTTTTATTGGTAACCCTATTTGGCAAATGAGTTATACTGATGTTGAGAACAGGAAATGTTAAAAATGTAGATGATGAAGGTGAAACTTGATGTTGGTAATGGAGAGTCGCTTTGTGGAGTGTGATTGTGTTAGTATTAAAATTTATAGAAGATATAAAGAGTCCACTTGTGGAGCGGTTATTAGCTATTGTGAAGTGAAATACAGTGAAGAATAGTAATTAAAGAGACACTTGAGTGACCCTTGATTATTGATAAGATTGTAAAGAAGGTTTATATTGTGTCTGGTTATTTTGTTTGTTGTGGCTTAGTGTAAAAGTATTTACCCTTTGAGATGTGTTATGGAGGTAGAAAGGTGTAGGAAGTACAGTCCCTTAATATTTCGAATACGAGAGGAAATGATATAGTGGAGACATGTAACGTGTGAGAGAGTGTGTATGACGTAGTTGGTATGTGCGTGATGTGGAGGTTTATGAAATTGGAGTAATATGGTAACTATAAATGATGAAAGTAATGAAGTAGTGATGTTCTGGTTTTCGAAAGAATGGAGTAACCGATGGTGTATGGTATGAAGTAGAGTTACAAACATGAGTATGATGAAGTTGATGTTAAATTTTGTAAAGGTGGTAAAATACGAGGTTGAAGAATGGTGCAGAGAAGAAAAAAAAAGGTTGTGTCAGTGTAGAGGTTAATGTTTAGATGAGGAAGTAAAACAGATCCCCAGAGAAAATGTAGAAAAGTTAGGAATGAGGTGTGGGAGTGAAGAGGTGTGATGAAGTGAAGTCGAATTGCTGAGTTTGATGGTGAATGGTTTGTGACCTAGTGTTGCCCCTGTACGTCCTGCCTACAAGATTTGAGTTTGGACAGTTAGTGATACGGTGATCTAGTAGTGTGTGTGACTTGACGAAATGATAATCCATAGAGGTGAATATATATTGTCCCAGAGAGTAAAATATCGTTAGAAATTGGTAGAGACATGTACAAATAGAAGACCAATCAAATAATAATTCACTTTGGATGATGTAGCGAGGATGAGGGAATTGAAAGCGAGTATAGAAAGTGAAAAAGAGAAAAAATGGATGTTGGTTTGATTGTTATGAAAGAAATTTTGTTCCCCCTGTAGATTGATCCTCTAAAAATTATTATAGTTGATAAGGGTTTATAGGTTTATTCTCAAAATATTTGGATTGTAGGTGATGTGTATGAGCTGAAAACACTGAAAAGAGAGTATTTTGTGAGAATGGAGTTTATAGGGTATGAGGTGGAGATTCCCATTGCCCAGGCAATTCTTATTCCTTGGATGTCCCTTGTGTGAGCTGGTAGCATGTTGGAGATATGAATGTAAATGAAAAAGTAGGTATAGGTGCAGTTGATGCCCTATGTATGGCAGAGTAGGAGGAGACCTGAGTTGTGCAGAAATGTGGATGATTTATAATAATTGTTTGCGAGTTAATCGTAGGTGCCCTGTGAAAAGAGGGAAGTCGGACTGAAGGTAGTATATCCAAGAGTAGAGTGAGTGATGATGTGTTGATAAAGGCAATGTGGGTACAATGTTTAAAAGAGAGATTGGAAGAAGGCATAGGTTTAAGCAAAGTGGGAGTGAGCCCCAAAAGTTCTTAGAGGTGAATGAACATAGGTGTGGTTGGAGTGTATAGATGTAAGAAACAACGACTAGCAAGTTGGTAATGTTTGAGACCTGTTATGAAATTTGATCATGAGAGTTGCAATATTGAGTTTTTGGAGTTTTGTTTCAGCCAGGTGATGAGAGTAAGACCCGTGACTGTTTAAATTAGGAAGAGTGTAGAAGGTGTTTGCAGACACTATTGCAGATGCAGAGAGAAAAGGAAAGTGTTGTTGTAGTGAAAGTTGCAGTATATGTAAGGTGTACAGAAGGTGTAATTGATGGCCCTTCCCATTGAGGTATACATGCTGATTGTTGTTTGGAATGAAAAGCTCCCACGTAAATCCAACATTATAGAAATTATGTTAATTTACGACGTGTGTCGAAATGATGTTGATACCTGATGTGAGGTGAAATTTAGGATGGAGGCGTGTGTGTGTGAGGACGTGGCCCATTCCCAAGCTATAGAATTAATTATTTCAGTTATGTGTGGTGGAGAATAATGATGGGAGGAATTATTTATGTGTGACAGGATAAGAAGTTTTATTGGTACCCCTATTTGGCAAATGTGTTGTACTGATGTTGAGAACAGGAAATGTTAAAAATGTAGATGATGAAGGTGAAACTTGATGTTGGTAATTGAGAGTCGCTTTGTGGAGTGTGATTGTGTTAGTATTAAAATTTATAGAAGATATAAAGAGTCCACTTGTGGAGCGGTTATTAGCTATTGTGAAGTGAAATACAGTGAAGACTAGTAGTTAAAGAGACACTTGAGCGACCCTTGGTTATTGATAAGATTGTAAAGAAGGTTTATATTGTGTCTGGTTATTTTGTTTGTTGTGGCTTAGTGTAAAAGTATTTACCCTTTGAGATGTGTTATGGAGGAAGAAAGGTGTAGGAAGTACAGTCCCTTAGTATTTCGAAAACGAGAGGAAATGATATAGTGGAGACATGTAACGTGTGAGAGAGTGTGTATGCAGTAGTTGCTATGTGCGTGATGTGGAGGTTTATGAAATTGGAGTAATGTGGTAATTATAAATGATGAAAGTAATGAAGTAGTGATGTTCTGGTTTTCGAAAGAATGGAGTAACCGATGGTGTATGGTTTGAAGTAGAGTTACAAACATGAGTATGGTAAAGTTGATGTTAAATTTTGTAAAGGTGGTGTAATACGAGGTTGAAGAATGCTGCAGAGAAGAAAAAGAAAGGTTGTGTCAGTGTAGAGGTTAATGTTTAGATGAGGAAATAAAACAGATCCCCAGAGAAAATGTAAAAAAGTTAGGAATGAGGTGTGGTAGTGAAGAGGTGTGATGAAGTGAAGTCGAATTGCTGAGTTTGATGGTGAATGGTTTGTGAAATAATGTTGCCCCTGTACGTCCTGCCTACAAGATTTGAGTTTGGACAGTTAGTGATACGGTGATCTAGTAGTGTGTGTGACTTGACGAAATGATAATCCATAGAGGTGAATATGTATTGTCCCAGAGAGTAAAATATCGTTAGAAATTGGTAGAGACATGTACAAATAGAAGACCAATCAAATAATAATTCACTTTGGATGAGGTAGCGAGGATGAGGGAATTGAAAGCGAGTATAGAAAGTGAAAAAGAGAAAAAATGGATGTTGGTTTGATTGTTATGAAAGAAATTTTGTTCCCCCTGTAGATTGATCCCCTAAAGATTAGGATAGTTGATAAGGGTTTATAGGTTTATTCTCAAAATATTTGGAATGTAGGTCATGTGTATGAGCTGAAAACACTGAAAAGAGAGTATTTTGTGAGAATGGAGTTTATAGGGTATGAGGTGGAGATTCCCATTGCCCAGGCAATTCTTTTCCTTGCATGTCCCTTGTGTGAGCTGGTAGCATGTTGGAGATATGAATGTAAATGAAAAAGTAGATATAGGTGCAGTTGACACCCTATGTATGGCAGAGTAGGAGGAGACCTGAGTTGAGCAGAAATGTGGATGATTTATAATAATTGTTTGCGAGTTAATCGTAGGTGCCCTGTGAAAAGAGGGAAGTCGGACTGAAGGTAGTATATCCAAGAGTAGAGTGAGTGATGATGTGTTGATAAAGGCAATGTGGGTACAATGTTTAAAAGAGAGATTGGAAGAAGGCATAGGTTTAAGTAAAGTGAGAATGAGCCCCAAGAGTTCTTAGAGGTGAATGAACAAAGGTGTGGCTGGAGTGTATAGATGTAAGAAACAATGACTAGCAAGTTGGTAATGTTTGAGACCTGTTATGAAATTTGATCATGAGAGTTGCATTATTGAGTTTTTGGAGTTTTGTATGAGCCAGGTGATGAGAGTAAGACCCGTGACTGTTTAGATTAGGAAGAGAGTAGAAGGTGTTTGAAGACACTATTGCGATTGCAGAGAGAAAAGGAAAGTGTTGTTGTAGTGAAAATTGCAGTATATGTAAGGCGTACAGAAAGTGTAATTGATGGCCCTTCCCATTGAGTAATTCATGCTGATTGTTGTTTGGAACGAGAAACTCCCACGTAAATCCAACATTATAGAAATTATGTTAATTTACGATGTGTGTCGAAATGATGTAGATACCTGATGTGAGGTGAAATTTAGGATAGAGGCATGTGTGTGTGAGGACTGGCCCTTTCCAAAGCTATAGAATTAATTATTTCAGTTATATGTGGTGGAGAATAATGATAGTGAGGAATTATTTATGTGTGACGGGATAAGAAGTTTTATTGGTAACCCTATTTGGCAAATGAGTTGTACTGATGTTGAGAACAGGAAATGTTAATAATGTAGATGATGAAGGTGAAAGCTGATGTTGGTAATGGAGAGTCGCTTTGTGGAGTGTGATTGTGTTAGTATTAAAATTTGTAGAAGTTATAAAGAGTCCACTTGTGGAGCGGTTATTAGCTATTGTGAAGTGAAATACAGTGAAGGCTAGTATTTAAAGAGACACTTGAGCGACCCTTGGTTATTGATAAGATTGTAAAGAAGGTTTATATTGTGTCTGGTTATTTTGTTTGTTGTGGCTTAGTGTAAAAGTATTTACCCTTTGAGATGTGTTATGGAGGAAGAAAGGTGTAGGAAGTACAGGCCCTTAGTATTTCGAGAACGAGAGGAAATGATATAGTGGAGACAGTAACGTGTGAGAGAGTGTGTATGAAGTTGTTGGTATGTGCGTGATGTGGAGGTTTATGAAATTGGAGTAATGTGGTAATTATAAATGATGAAAGTAATGAAGTAGTGATGTTCTGGTTTTCGAAAGAATGTAGTAACCAATGGTGTATGGTTTGAAGTAGAGTTACAAACATGAGTATGGTGAAGTTGATGTTAAATTTTGTAAAGGTGGTGTAATACGACGTTGAAGAATGGTGCAGAGAAGAAAAAAAAAAGGATGTGTCAGTGTAGAGGTTAATGTTTAGATGAGGAAATAAAACAGATCCCCAGAGAAAATGTAAAAAAGTTAGGAATGAGGTGTGGTAGTGAAGAGGTGTGATGAAGTGAAATCGAATTGCTGAGTTTGATGGTGAATGGTTTGTGAACTAATGTTGCCCCTGTACGTCCTGCATACAAGATTTGAGTTTGGACAGTTAGTGATACGGTGATGTAGTAGTGTGTGTGACTTGACGAAATGATAATCCATAGAGGTGAATATGTATTGTCCCAGAGAGTAAAATATCGTTAGAAAGTGGTAGAGACATGTACAAATAGAAGACCAATCAAATAATAATTCACTTTGGATGAGGTAGCGAGGATGAGGGAATTGAAAGCGAGTATAGAAAGTGAAAAAGAGAAAAAATGGATGTTGGTTTGATTGTTATGAAAGAAATTTTGTTCCCCCTGTAGATTGATCCCCTAAAATTTAGGATAGTTGATAAGGGTTTATAGGTTTTTTCTCAAAATATTTGGATTGTAGGTGATGTGTATGAGCTGAAAACACTGAAAAGAGAGTATTTTGTGAGAATGCAGTTTATAGGGTATGAGGTGGAGATTCCCATTGCCCAGGCTATTCTTTTCCTTGGATGTCCCTTGTGTGAGCTGGTAGCATGTTGGAGATATGAATGTAAATGAAAAAGTAGGTATAGGTGCAGTTGACACCCTATGTATGGCAGAGTACGAGGAGACCTGAGTTGAGCAGAAATGTGGATGATTTATAATAATTGTTTGCGAGTTAATCGTAGGTGCCCTGTGAAAAGAGGGAAGTCTGACTGAAGGTAGTATATCCAAGAGAGAGTGAGTGATGATGTGTTGATAAAGGCAATGTGGGTACAATGTTTAAAAGAGAGATTGGAAGAAGGCATAGGTTTAAGTGAAGTGAGAATGAGCCCCAAGAGTTCTTAGAGGTGAATGAACAAAGGTGTGGTTGGAGTGTATAGATGTAAGAAACAATGACTAGCTAGTTGGTAATGTTTGAGACCTGTTATGAAATTTGATCAGGAGAGTTGCATTATTGAGTTTTGGAGTTTTGTTTGAGCCAGGTGATGAGAGTAAGACCCGTGACTGTTTAAATTAGGAAGAGAGTAGAAGGTGTTTGAAGACCCTATTGCAGATGCA
The DNA here is from genome assembly GCF_021461385.2 of Schistocerca piceifrons. Taxonomy (NCBI): domain Eukaryota; kingdom Metazoa; phylum Arthropoda; class Insecta; order Orthoptera; family Acrididae; genus Schistocerca; species Schistocerca piceifrons. The sequence goes on from NC_060138.1 coordinate 240,358,855, forward strand.
GAGAGAAAAGGAAAGTGTTGTTGTAGTGAACATTGTAGTATATGTAAGGTGTACAGAATTTATAATTGATGGCCCTTCCCATTGAGGTATACATGCTGATTGTTGTTTGGATCGAGAAGCTCCCACGTAAATCCAACATTATAGAAATTATGTTAATTTACGATGTGTGTGGAAATGATGTAGATACCTGATGTGAGGTGAAATTTAGGATAGAGGCATTTGTGTGTGAGGACTGGCCCTTTCCCAAGCTATAGAATTAATTATTTCATTTATATGTGGTGGAGAATAATGATAGTGAGGATCTATTTATGTGTGACGGGATAAGAAGTTTTATTGGTAACCCTATTTGGCAAATGAGTTATACTGATGTTGAGAACAGGAAATGTTAAAAATGTAGATGATGAAGGTGAAACTTGATGTTGGTAATGGAGAGTCGCTTTGTGGAGTGTGATTGTGTTAGTATTGAAATTTATAGAAGTTATAAAGAGTCCACTTGTGGAGCGGTTATTAGCTATTGTGAAGTGAAATACAGTGAAGACTAGTAATTAAAGAGACACTTGAGTGACCCTTGGTTATTGATAAGAGTGTAAAGAAGGTTTATATTGTGTCTGGTTATTTTGTTTGTTGTGGCTTAGTGTAAAAGTATCACATCTTCGAGATGTGTTATGTAGGTAGAAAGGTGTAGGAAGTACAGTCCCTTAATATTTCGAATACGAGAGGAAATGATATAGTGGAGACATGTAACGTGTGAGAAGGTGTGTATGACGTAGTTGGTATGTGCGTGATGTGGAGGTTTATGAAATTGGAGTAATGAGGTAACTATAAATGAGGAAAGTAATGAAGTAGTGATGTTCTTGTTTTCGAAAGAATGGAGTAACCGATGGTGTATGGTTTGAAGTAGAGTTACCAACCTGAGTATGATGAAGTTGATGTTAAATTTTGTAAAGGTGGTATAATACGAGCTTGATGAATGGTGCAGAGAAGAAAAAAAAAGGTTGTGTCAGTGTAGAGGTTAATGTTTGGATGAGGAAATAAAACAGATCCCCTGAGAAAATGTAAAAAAGTTAGGAATGAGGTGTGGTAGTGAAGAGGTGTGATGAAGTGAAGTCGAATTGCTGAGTTTGATGGTGAATGGTTTGTCAACTAATGTTGCCCCTGTACGTCCTGCCTACAAGATTTGAGTTTGGACAGTTAGTGATACGGTGATCTAGTAGTGTGTGTGACTTGACGAAATGATAATCCATAGAGGTGAATATGTATTGTCCCAGAGAGTAAAATATCGTTAGAAAGTGGTAGAGACATGTACAAATAGAAGACCAATCAAATAATAATTCACTTTGGATGAGGTAGCGAGGATGAGGGAATTGAAAGCGAGTATAGGAAGTGAAAAAGAGAAAAAAGTGATGTTGATTTGATTGTTATGAAAAAAATTTTGTTCCCCCTGTAGATTGATCGCCTAAAAATTAGGATATTTGATAAGGGTTTATAGGTTTATTCTCAAAATATTTGGAATGTAGGTGATGTATATGAGCTGAAAACACTGAAAAGAGAGTATTTTGTGAGAATGGAGTTTATAGGGTATGAGGTGGAAATTCCCATTGCCCAGGCAATTCTTATTCCTTGGATGTCCCTTGTGTTAGCTGGTAGCATGTTGGAGATATGAATGTAAATGAAAAAGTAGGTATAGGTGCAGTTGACACCCTATGTATGGCAGAGTACGAGGAGACCTGAGTTGAGCAGAAATGTGGATGATTTATAATAATTGTTTGCGAGTTAATCGTATGTGCCCTCTGAAAAGAGGGAAGTCGGACTGAAGGTAGTATATCCAAGAGTAGAGTGAGTGATGATGTGTTGATAAAGGCAATGTGGGTACAATGTTTAAAAGAGAGATTGGAAGAAGGCATAGGTTTAAGCAAAGTGAAAGTGAGCACCAAAAGTTCTTAGAGGTGAATGAACATAGGTGTGGTTGGAGTGTATAGATGTAAAAAACAACGACTAGCAAGTTGGTAATGTTTGAGACAAGTTATGAAATTTGATCATGAGAGTTGCAATATTGAGTTTTTGGAGTTTAGTATGAGCCAGGTGATGAGAGTAAGACCCGTGACTGTTTAAATTAGGAAGAGAGTAGAAGGTGTTTGCAGACACTATTGCAGATGCAGAGAGAAAAGGAAAGTGTTGTTGTAGTGAAAGTTGCAGTATATGTAAGGTGTACAGAAAGTGTAATTGATGGCCCTTCCCATTGAGGTATATATGCTGATTGTTGTTTGGAATGAAAAGCTCCCACATAAATCCAACATTATAGAAATTATGTTAATTTACGACGTGTGTCGAAATGATGTTGATACCTGATGTGAGGTGAAATTTAGGATGGAGGCGTGTGTATGTGAGGATGTGGCCCATTCCCAAGCTATAGAATTAATTATTTCAGTTGTGTGTGGTGGAGAATAATGATAGGGAGGAATTATTTATGTGTGACGGGATAAGAAGTTTTATTGGTACCCCTATTTGGCAAATGAGTTGTACTGATGTTGAGAACAGGAAATGTTAAAAATGTAGATGATGAAGGTGAAACTTGATGTTGGTAATTGAGAGTCGCTTTGTGGAGTGTGATTGTGTTAGTATTAAAATTTATAGAAGATGTAAAGAGTCCACTTGTGGAGCGGTTATTAGCTATTGTGAAGTGAAATACAGTGAAGACTAGTAATTAAAGAGACCCTTGAGCGACCCTTGGTTATTGATAAGATTGTAAAGAAGGTTTATATTGTGTCTGGTGATTTTGTTTGTTGTGGCTTAGTGTAAAAGTATTTACCCTTTGAGATGTGTGTTGGAGGTAGAAAGGTGTAGGAAGTACAGTCCCTTAATATTTCGAATACGAGAGGAAATGGTATAGTGGAGACATGTAACGTGTGAGAGAGTGTGTATGAAGTAGTTGGTATGTGCGTGATGTGGAGGTTTATGAAATTGGAGTAATGTGGTAATTATAAATGATGAAAGTGATGAAGTAGTGATGTTCTGGTTTTCGAAAGAATGGAGTAACCGATGGTGTATGGTTTGAAGTAGAGTTAAAAACCTGAGTAAGGTGAAGTTGATGTTAAATTTTGTACAGGTGATATAATACGTGGTTGAAGAATGGTGCAGAGAAGAAAAATAAAAGGTTGAGTCAGTGTAGAGGTTAATGTTTAGATGAGGAAATAAAGCAGTACCCCAGAGAAAATGTAAAAAAGTTAGGAATGAGGTGTGGTAGTGAAGAGGTGTGAAGAAGTGAAGTCGAATTGCTGAGTTTGGTGGTGAATGGTTTGTGAACTAATGTTGCCTTTGTACGTCCTGCCTACAAGATTTGAGTTTGGACAGTTAGTGATACGGTGATCTAGTAGTGTGTGTGACTTGACGAAATGATAATCCATAGAGGGAATATGTATTGTCCCAGAGAGTAAAATATCCTTAGAAATTGGTAGAGAGATGTACGAATAGAAGACCAATCAAATATTAATTCACTTTGGACGAGGTAGCGAGAATGAGGGAATTGAAAGCGAGTATATAAAGTAAAATAGAGAAAAAATGGATGTTGGTTTGATTGTTATGCAAGAAATTTTGTTCCCCCTGTAGATTGATCCTCTAAAAATTAGGATAGTTGATAAGGGTTTATAGGTTTGTTCTCAAAATATTTGGAATGTAGGTGATGTGTATGAGCTGAAAACACTGAAAAGTGAGTATTTTGCGAGAACGGAGTTTATAGGGTATGAGGTGGAGATTCCCATTGCCCAGGCAATTCTTAATCCTTGGATGTCCCTTGTGTGAGCTGGTAGCATGTTGGAGATATGAATGTAAATGAAACAGTAGGTATTGGTGCAGTTGAGACGCAATGTATGGCAGAGTAGGAGGAGACCTGAGTTGAGCAGAAATGTGGATGATTTATAATAATTGTTTGCGAGTTAATCGTAGGTGCCCTGTGAAAAGAGGGAAGTCTGACTGAAGGTAGTATATCCAAGAGTAGAGTGAGTGATGATGTGTTGATAAAGGCAATGTGGGTACAATGTTTAAAAGAGAGATTGGAAGAAGGCATAGGTTTAAGCAAAGTGAGAGTGAGCCCCAAGAGTTCTTAGAGGTGAATGAACATAGGTGTGGTTGGAGTCTTTAGATGTAAGAAACAACGACTAGCAAGTTGGTAATGTTTGAGACCTGTTATGAAATTTGATCATGACAGTTGCAATATTGAGTTTTTGGAGTTTTGTATGAGCCAGGTGATGAGAGTAAGACCCGTGACTGTTTAAATTAGGAAGAGAGTAGAAGGTGTTTGCAGACACTATTGCAGATGCAGAGAGAAAAGGAAAGGGGTGTGTGCAGTGAAAGTTGCAGTATATGTAAGGTGTACAGAAAGTGTAATTGATGGCCCTTCCAATTGAGGTATACATGCCGATTGTTGTTTGGAGCGAAAAGCTCCCACATATATCCAACATTATAGAAATTATGTTAATTTACGACGTGTGTCGAAATGATGTAGATACCTGATGTGAGGTGAGATTTAGGATAGAGGCATTTGTGTGTGAGGACTGGCCCTTTCCCAAACTATAGAATTAATTATTTCAGTTATATGTAGTGGAGAATAATGATAGTGAGGATTTATTTATGTGTGACGGGATAAGAAGTTTTATTGGTACCCCTATTTGGCAAATGAGTTGTACTGATGTTGAGAACAGGAAATGTTAAAAATGTAGATGATGAAGGTGAAACTTGATGTTGGTAATTGAGAGTCGCTTTGTGGAGTGTGATTGTGTTAGTATTAAAATTTATAGAAGTTATAAAGAGTCCACTTGTGGAGCGGTTATTAGCTATTGTGAAGTGAAATACAGTGAACACTAGTAATTAAAGAGACACTTGAGTGACCCTTGGTTATTGATAAGATTGTAAAAAAGGTTTATAATGTGTCTGGTTATTTTGTTTGTTGTGGCTTAGTGTACAAGTATTTACCCTTTGAGATGTGTTATGGAGGTAGAAAGGTGTAGGAAGAACAGTCCCTTAATATTTCGAATACGAGAGGAAATGATATAGTGGAGACATGTAACGTGTGAGAGAGTGTGTATGACGTAGTTGGTATGTGCGTGATGTGGAGGTTTATGAAGTTGTAGTAACGTGGTAATTAGAAATGATGAAGGTAATGAAGTAGTGATGTTCTGGTTTTCGAAACAATGGAATAACCGATGGTGTATGGTTTGAAGTAGATTTAAAAACCTGAGTATGGTGAAGATGATGTTAAATTTTGTAAAGGTGGTATAATATGAGGTTGAAGAATGGTGCAGAGAAGAAAAAAAAAGGCTGTGTCAGTGTAGAGGTTAATGTTTAGATGAGGAAATAAAACAGTAACCCAGAGAAAATGTAAAAAAGTTAGGAATGAGGTGTGGTAGTGAAGAGGTGTGAAGAAGTGAAGTCGAATTGCTGAGTTTGGTGGTGAATGGTTTGTGAACTAATGTTGCCCCTGTACGTCCTGCCTACAAGATTTGAGTTTGGACAGTTAGTGATACGGTGATCTAGTAGTGTGTGTGACATGACGAAATGATAATCCATGGAGGTGAATATGTATTGTCCCAGCGAGTAAAATATCCTTAGAAATTGGTAGAGACATGTACGAATAGATGACCAATCAAATAATAATTCACTTTGGATGATGTAGCGAGGATGAGGGAATTGAAAGCGAGTATAGAAAGTGAAAAAGAGAAAAAATGGATGTTGGTTTGATTGTTATGAAAGAAATTTTGTTCCCCCTGTAGATTGATCCTCTAAAAATTATTATAGTTGATAAGGGTTTATAGGTTTATTCTCAAAATATTTGGATTGTAGGTGATGTGTATGAGCTGAAAACACTGAAAAGAGAGTATTTTGTGAGAGTGGAGTTTATAGGGTATGAGGTGGAGATTCCCATTGCCCAGGCGATTCTTATTCCTTGGATGTCCCTTGTGTGAGCTGGTAGCATGTTGGAGATATGAATGTAAATGAAAAAGTAGGTGTAGGTGCAGTTGATGCCCTATGTATGGCAGAGTAGGAGGAGACCTGAGTTGTGCAGAAATGTGGATGATTTATAATAATTGTTTGCGAGTTAATCGTAGGTGCCCTGTGAAAAGAGGTAAGTCGGACTGAAGGTAGTATATCCAAGAGTAGAGTGAGTGATGATGTGTTGATAAAGGCAATGTGGGTACAATGTTTAAAAGAGAGATTGGAAGAAGGCATAGGTTTAAGTAAAGTGAGAATGAGCCCCAAGAGTTCTTAGAGGTGAATGAACGAAGGTGTGGTTGGAGTGTATAGATGTAAGAAGCAATGACTAGCAAGTTGGTAACGTTTGAGACCTGTTATGAAATTTGTTCATGAGAGTTGCATTATTGAGTTTTTGGTGTTTTGTATGAGCCAGGTGATGAGAGTAAGACCCATGACTGTTTAAATTAGGAAGAGAGTAGAAGGTGTTTGAAGACCCTATTGCAGATGCAGAGAGAAAAGGAAAGTGTTGTTGTAGTGCAAATTGCAGTATATGTAAGGCGTACAGAAAGTGTAATTGATGGCCCTTCCCATTGAGGTATACATGCTTATTGTTGTTTGGAACGAGAAGCTCCCACGTAAATCCAACATTATAGAAATTATGTTAATTTACGATGTGTGTCGAAATGATGTAGATACCTGATGTGAGGTGAGATTTAAAATAGAGGCATTTGTGTGTGAGGACTGGCCCTTTCCCAAGCTATAGAATTAATTATTTCAGTTATATGTGGTGGAGAATAATGATAGTGAGGATTTATTTATGTGTGACAGGATAAGAAGTTTTATTGGTACCCCTATTTGGCAAATGGGTTGTACTGATGTTGAGAACAGGAAATGTTAAAAATGTAGATGATGAAGGTGAAACTTGATGTTGGTAATTGAGAGTCGCTTTGTGGAGTGTGATTGTGTTAGTATTGAAATTTATAGAAGATATAAAGTGTCCACTTGTGGAGCGGTTATTAGCTATTGTGAAGTGAAATACAGTGAAGACTAGTAATTAAAGAGACACTTGAGCGACCCTTGGTTATTGATAAGATTGTAAAGAAGGTTTATATTGTGTCTGGTTATTTTGTTTGTTGTGGCTTAGTGTGTTGGAGGTAGAAAGGTGTAGGAAGTACAGTCCCTTAATATTTCGAATACGAGAGGAAATGGTATAGTGGAGACATGTAACGTGTGAGAGAGTGTGTATGAAGTAGTTAGTATGTGCGTGATGTGGAGGTTTATGAAGTTGGAGTACCGTGGTAATTAGAAATGATGAAGGTAATGAAGTAGTGATGTTCTGGTTTTCGAAAGAATGGAATAACCGATGGTGTATGGTTTGAAGTAGATTTAAAAACCTGAGTATGGTGAAGTTGATGTTAAATTTTGTAAAGGTGGTTTAATATGAGGTTGAAGAATGGTGCAGAGAAGAAAAAAAAAGGCTGTGTCAGTGTAGAGATTAATGTTTAGATGAGGAAATAAAGCAGTACCCCAGAGAAAATGTAAAAAAGTTAGGAATGAGGTGTGGTAGTGAAGAGGTGTCGAGAAGTGAAGTCGAATTGCTGAGTTTGGTGGTGAATGGTTTGTGAACTAGTGTTGCCCCTGTACGTCCTGCCTACAAGATTTGAGTTTGGACAGTTAGTGATACGGTGATCTAGTAGTGTGTGTGACTTGACGAAATGATAATCCATAGAGGTGAATATGTATTGTCCCAGAGAGTAAAATATCCTTAGAAATTGGTAGAGACATGTACGAATAGATGACCAATCAAATAATAATTCACTTTGGATGATGTAGCGAGGATGAGGGAATTGAAAGCGAGTATAGAAAGTGAAAAAGAGAAAAAAGGGATGTTGGTTTGATTGTTATGAAAGAAATTTTGTTCCCCCTGTAGATTGATCCTCTAAAAATTATTATAGTTGATAAGGGTTTATAGGTTTATTCTCAAAATATTTGGATTGTAGGTGATGTGTATGAGCTGAAAACACTGAAAAGAGAGTATTTTGTGAGAATGGAGTTTATAGGGTATGAGGTGGAGATTCCCATTGCCCAGGCAATTCTTATTCCTTGGATGTCCCTTGTGTGAGCTGGTAGCATGTTGGAGATATGAATGTAAATGAAAAAGTAGGTATAGGTGCAGTTGATGCCCTATGTATGGCAGAGTAGGAGGAGACCTGAGTTGTGCAGAAATGTGGATGATTTATAATAATTGTTTGCGAGTTAATCGTAGGTGCCCTGTGAAAAGAGGGAAGTCGGACTGAAGGTGGTATACCCAAGAGTAGAGTGAGTGATGATGTGTTGATAAAGGCAATGTGGGTACAATGTTTAAAAGAGAGATTGGAAGAAGGCATAGGTTTAAGTAAAGTGAGAATGAGCCCCAAGAGTTCTTAGAGGTGAATGAACAAAGGTGTGGTTGGAGTGTATAGATGTAAGAAACAATGACTAGCAAGTTGGTAATGTTTGAGACCTGTTATGAAATTTGATCATGAGAGTTGCATTATTGAGTTTTTCGTGTTTTGTATGAGCCAGGTGATGAGAGTAAGACCCGTGACTGTTTAAATTAGGAAGAGAGTAGAAGGTGTTTGAAGACCCTATTGCAGATGCAGAGAGAAAAGGAAAGTGTTGTTGTAGTGAAAATTGCAGTATATGTAAGGCGTACAGAAAGTGTAATTGATGGCCCTTCCCATTGAGATATACATGCTGATTGTTGTTTGGAACAAGAAGCTCCCACGTAAATCCAACATTATAGAAATTATGTTAATTTTTGATGTGTGTCGAAATGATGTAGATACCTGATGTGAGGTGAGATTTAGGATAGAGGCATTTGTGTGTGAGGACTGGCCCTTTCCCAAGCTATAGAATTAATTATTTCAGTTATATGTAGTGGAGAATAATGATAGTGAGGATTTATTTATGTGTGACGGGATAAGAAGTTTTATTGGTACCCCTATTTGGCAAATGAGTTGTACTGATGTTGAGAACAGGAAATGTTAAAAATGTAGATGATGAAGGTGAAACTTGATGTTGGTAATTGAGAGTCGCTTTGTGGAGTGTGATTGTGTTAGTATTAAAATTTATAGAAGTTATAAAGAGTCCACTTGTGGAGTGGTTATTAGCTATTGTGAAGTGAAATACAGTGAACACTAGTAATTAAAGAGACACTTGAGTGACCCTTGGTTATTGATAAGATTGTAAAAAAGGTTTATAATGTGTCTGGTTATTTTGTTTGTTGTGGCTTAGTGTACAAGTATTTACCCTTTGAGATGTGTTATGGAGGTAGAAAGGTGTAGGAAGAACAGTCCCTTAATATTTCGAATATGAGAGGAAATGATATAGTGGAGACATGTAACGTGTGAGAGAGTGTGTATGACGTAGTTGGTATGTGCGTGATGTGGAGGTTTATGAAGTTGTAGTAACGTGGTAATTAGAAATGATGAAGGTAATGAAGTAGTGATGTTCTGGTTTTCGAAAGAATGGAATAACCGATGGTGTATGGTTTGAAGTAGATTTAAAAACCTGAGTATGGTGAAGATGATGTTAAATTTTGTAAACATGGTTTAATATGAGGTTGAAGAATGGTGCAGAGAAGAAAAAAAAAGGCTGTGTCAGTGTAGAGGTTAATGTTTAGATGAGGAAATAAAACAGTAACCCAGAGAAAATGTAAAAAAGTTAGGAATGAAGTGTGGTAGTGAAGAGGTGTGAAGAAGTGAAGTCGAATTGCTGAGTTTGGTGGTGAATGGTTTGTGAACTAATGTTGCCCCTGTACGTCCTGCCTACAAGATTTGAGTTTGGACAGTTAGTGATACGGTGATCTAGTAGTGTGTGTGACATGACGAAATGATAATCCATGGAGGTGAATATGTATTGTCCCAGCGAGTAAAATATCCTTAGAAATTGGTAGAGACATGTACGAATAGATGACCAATCAAATAATAATTCACTTTGGATGATGTAGCGAGGATGAGGGAATTGAAAGCGAGTATAGAAAGTGAAAAAGAGAAAAAATGGATGTTGGTTTGATTGTTATGAAAGAAATTTTGTTCCCCCTGTAGATTGATCCTCTAACAATTATTATAGTTGATAAGGGTTTATAGGTTTATTCTCAAAATGTTTGGATTGTAGGTGATGTGTATGAGCTGAAAACACTGAAAAGAGAGTATTTTGTGAGAATGGAGTTTATAGGGTATGAGGTGGAGATTCCCATTGCCCAGGCAATTCTTATTCCTTGGATGTCCCTTGTGTGAGCTGGTAGCATGTTGGAGATATGAATGTAAATGAAAAAGTAGGTATAGGTGCAGTTGATGCCCTATGTATGGCAGAGTAGGAGGAGACCTGAGTTGTGCAGAAATGTGGATGATTTATAATAATTGTTTGCGAGTTAATCGTAGGTGCCCTGTGAAAAGAGGTAAGTCGGACTGAAGGTAGTATATCCAAGAGTAGAGTGAGTGATGATGTGTTGATAAGGGCAATGTGGGTACAATGTTTAAAAGAGAGATTGGAAGAAGGCATAGGTTTAAGTAAAGTGAGAATGAGCCCCACGAGTTCTTAGAGGTGAATGAACAAAGGTGTGGTTGGAGTGTATAGATGTAAGAAGCAATGACTAGCAAGTTGGTAACGTTTGAGACCTGTTATGAAATTTGATCATGAGAGTTGCATTATTGAGTTTTTGGTGTTTTGTATGAGCCAGGTGATGAGAGTAAGACCCATGACTGTTTAAATTAGGAAGAGAGTAGAAGGTGTTTGAAGACCCTATTGCAGATGCAGAGAGAAAAGGAAAGTGTTGTTGTATTGCAAATTGCAGTATATGTAAGGCGTACAGAAAGTGTAATTGATGGCCCTTCCCATTGAGGTATACATGCTGATTGTTGTTTGGAACGAGAAGCTCCCACGTAAATCCAACATTATAGAAATTATGTTAATTTACGATGTGTGTCGAAATGATGTAGATACCTGATGTGAGGTGAGATTTAAAATAGAGGCATTTGTGTGTGAGGACTGGCCCTTTCCCAAGCTATAGAATTAATTATTTCAGTTATATGTGGTGGAGAATAATGATAGTGAGGATTTATTTATGTGTGACGGGATAAGAAGTTTTATTGGTACCCCTATTTGGCAAATGAGTTGTACTGATGTTGAGAACAGGAAATGTTAAAAATGTAGATGATGAAGGTGAAACTTGATGTTGGTAATTGAGAGTCGCTTTGTGGAGTGTGATTGTGTTAGTATTGAAATTTATAGAAGATATAAAGTGTCCACTTGTGGAGCGGTTATTAGCTATTGTGAAGTGAAATACAGTGAGGACTAGTAATTAAAGAGACACTTGAGCGACCCTTGGTTATTGATAAGATTGTAAAGAAGGTTTATATTGTGTCTGGTTATTTTGTTTGTTGTGGCTTAGTGTGTTGGAGGTAGAAAGGTGTAGGAAGTACAGCCCCTTAATATTTCGAATACGAGAGGAAATGGTATAGTGGAAACATGTAACGTGTGAGAGAGTGTGTATGAAGTAGTTGGTATGTGCGTGATGTGGAGGTTTATGAAGTTGGAGTAACGTGGTAATTAGAAATGATGAAGGTAATGAAGTAGTGATGTTCTGGTTTTCGAAAGAATGGAATAACCGATGGTGTATGGTTTGAAGTAGATTTAAAAACCTGAGTATGGTGAAGATGATGTTAAATTTTGTAAAGGTGGTTTAATATGAGGTTGACGAATGGTGCAGAGAAGAAAAAAAAAGGCTGTGTCAGTGTAGAGATTAATGTTTAGATGAGGAAATAAAGCAGTACCCCAGAGAAAATGTAAAAAAGTTAGGAATGAGGTGTGGTAGTGAAGAGGTGTGAAGAAGTGAAGTCGAATTGCTGAGTTTGGTGGTGAATGGTTTGTGAACTAGTGTTGCCCCTGTACGTCCTGCCTACAAGATTTGAGTTTGGACAGTTAGTGATACGGTGATCTAGTAGTGTGTGTGACTTGACGAAATGATAATCCATAGAGGTGAATATGTATTGTCCCAGAGAGTAAAATATCCTTAGAAATTGGTAGAGACATGTATGAATAGATGACCAATCAAATAATAATTCACTTTGGATGATGTAGCGAGGATGAGGGAATTGAAAGCGAGTATAGAAAGTGAAAAAGAGAAAAAATGGATGTTGGTTTGATTGTTATGAAAGAAATTTTGTTCCCCCTGTAGATTGATCCTCTAAAAATTATTATAGTTGATAAGGGTTTATAGGTTTATTCTCAAAATATTTGGATTGTAGGTGATGTGTATGAGCTGAAAACACTGAAAAGAGAGTATTTTGTGAGAATGGAGTTTATAGGGTATGAGGTGGAGATTCCCATTGCCCAGGCAATTCTTATTCCTTGGATGTCCCTTGTGTGAGCTGGTAGCATGTTGGAGATATGAATGTAAATGAAAAAGTAGGTATAGGTGCAGTTGACACCCAATGTATGGCAGAGTGGGAGGAGACCTGAGTTGATCAGAAATGTGGATGATTTATAATAATTGTTTGCGAGTTAATCGTAGGTGCCCTGTGAAAAGAGGTAAGTCGGACTGAAGGTAGTATATCCAAGAGTAGAGTGAGTGATGATGTGTTGATAAAGGCAATGTGGGTACAATGTTTAAAAGAGAGATTGGAAGAAGGCATAGGTTTAAGTAAAGTGAGAATGAGCCCCAAGAGTTCTTAGAGGTGAATGAACGAAGGTGTGTTTGGAGTGTATAGATGTAAGAAACAATGACTAGCAAGTTGGTAATGTTTGGGACCTGTTATGAAATTTGATCATGAGAGTTGCATTTTTGAGTTTTTGGTGTTTTGTATGAGCCAGGTGATGAGAGTAAGACCCGTGACTGTTTAAATTAGGAAGAGAGTTGAAGGTGTTTGAAGACCCTATTGCAGATGCAGAGAGAAAAGGGAAGTGTTGTTGTAGTGAAAATTGCAGTATATGTAAGGCGTACAGAAAGTGTAATTGATGGCCCTTCCCATTGAGCTATACATGCTGATTGTTGTTTGGAACGAGAAGCTCCCACGTAAATCCAACATTATAGAAATTATATTAATTTTTGATGTGTGTCGAAATGATGTAGATACCTGATGTGAGGTGAGATTTAGGATAGAGGCATTTGTGGTGAGGACTGGCCCTTTCCCAAGCTATAGAATTAATTATTTCAGTTATATGTAGTGGAGAATAATGATAGTGAGGATTTATTTATGTGTGACGGGATAAGAAGTTTTATTGGTACCCCTATTTGGCAAATGAGTTGTACTGATGTTGAGAACAGGAAATGTTAAAAATGTAGATGATGAAGGTGAAACTTGATGTTGGTAATTGAGAGTCGCTTTGTGGAGTGTGATTGTGTTAGTATTAAAATTTATAGAAGATATAAAGAGTCCACTTGTGGAGCGGTTATTAGCTATTGTGAAGTGAAATACAGTGAAGACTAGTAATTAAAGAGACACTTGGGCGACCCTTGGTTATTGATAAGATTGTAAAGAAGGTTTATATTGTGTCTGGTTATTTTGTTTGTTGTGGCTTAGTGTAAAAGTATTTACCCTTTGAGATGTGTGTTGGAGGTAGAAAGGTGTAGGAAGTACAGTCCCTTAATATTTCGAATACGAGAGGAAATGGTATAGTGGAGACATGTAACGTGTGAGAGAGTGTGTATGAAGTAGTTGGTATGTGCGTGATGTGTAGGTTTATGAAATTGGAGTAATGTGGTAATTATAAATGATGAAAGTAATGAAGTAGTGATGTTCTGGTTTTCGAAAGAATGGAGTAACCGATGGTGTATGGTTTGAAGTAGAGTTAAAAACCTGAGTATCGTGAAGTTGATGTTAAATTTTGTAAAGGTGATATAATACGAGGTTGAAGAATGGTGCAGAGAAGAAAAAAAAGCTTGTGTCAGTGTAGAGGTTAATGTTTAGATGAGGAAATAAAACAAATCCCCAGAGAAAATGTAAAAAAATTAGGAATGAGATGTGGTAGTGAAGAGGTGTGATGAAGTGAAGTCGAATTGCTGAGTTTGGTGGTGAATGGTTTGTGAACTAATGTTGCCTTTGTACGTCCTGCCTACAAGATTTGAGTTTGGACAGTTAGTGATACGGTGATCTAGTAGTGTGTGTGACTTCACGAAATGATAATCCATAGAGGGAATATGTATTGTCCCAGAGAGTAAAATATCCTTAGAAATTGGTAGAGAGATGTAGGAATAGAAGACCAATCAAATAATAATTCACTTTGGATGATGTAGCGAGGATGAGGGAATTGAAAGCGAGTATAGAAAGTGAAAAAGAGAAAAAATGGATGTTGGTTTGATTGTTATGAAAGAAATTTTGTTCCCCCTGTAGATTGATCCTCTAAAAATTATTATAGTTGATAAGGGTTTATAGGTTTATTCACAAAATATTTGGATTGTAGGTGATGTGTATGAGCTGAAAACACTGAAAAGAGAGTATTTTGTGAGAATGGAGTTTATAGGGTATGAGGTGGAGATTCCCATTGCCCAGGCAATTCTTATTCCTTGGATGTCCCTTGTGTGAGCTGGTAGCATGTTGGAGATATGAATGTAAATGAAAAAGTAGGTATAGGTGCAGTTGATGCCCTATGTATGGCAGAGTAGGAGGAGACCTGAGTTGTGCAGAAATGTGGATGATTTATAATAATTGTTTGCGAGTTAATCGTAGGTGCCCTGTGAAAAGAGGGAAGTCGGAATGAAGGTAGTATATCCAAGAGTAGAGTGAGTGATGATGTGTTGATAAAGGCAATGTGGGTACAATGTTTAAAAGAGAGATTGGAAGAAGGCATAGGATTAAGTAAAGTGAGAATGAGCCCCAAGAGTTCTTAGAGGTGAATGAACAAAGGTGTGGTTGGAGTGTATAGATGTAAGAAACAATGACTAGCAAGTTGGTAATGTTTGAGACCTGTTATGAAATTTGATCATGAGAGTTGCATTATTGAGTTTTTGGTGTTTTGTATGAGCCAGGTGATGAGAGTAAGACCCGTGACTGTTTAAATTAGGAGGAGAGTAGAAGGTTTGAAGACCCTATTGCAGATGCAGAGAGAAAAGGGAAGTGTTGTTGTAGTGAAAATTTCAGTATATGTAAGGCGTACAGAAAGTGTAATTGATGGCCCTTCCCATTGAGGTATACATGCTGATTGTTGTTTGGAACGAGAAGCTCCCACGTAAATCCAACATTATAGAAATTATATTAATTTTTGATGTGTGTCGAAATGATGTAGATACCTGATGTGAGGTGAGATTTAGGATAGAGGCATTTGTGGTGAGGACTGGCCCTTTCCCAAGCTATAGAATTAATTATTTCAGTTATATGTAGTGGAGAATAATGATAGTGAGGATTTATTTATGTGTGACGGGATAAGAAGTTTTATTGGTACCCCTATTTGGCAAATGAGTTGTACTGATGTTGAGAACAGGAAATGTTAAAAATGTAGATGATGAAGGTGAAACTTGATGTTGGTAATTGAGAGTCGCTTTGTGGAGTGTGATTGTGTTAGTATTAAAATTTATAGAAGATATAAAGAGTCCACTTGTGGAGCGGTTATTAGCTATTGTGAAGTGAAATACAGTGAAGACTAGTAATTAAAGAGACACTTGGGCGACCCTTGGTTATTGATAAGATTGTAAAGAAGGTTTATATTGTGTCTGGTTATTTTGTTTGTTGTGGCTTAGTGTATAAGTATTTACCCTTTGAGATGTGTGTTGGAGGTAGAAAGGTGTAGGAAGTACAGTCCCTTAATATTTCGAATACGAGAGGAAATGGTATAGTGGAGACATGTAACGTGTGAGAGAGTGTGTATGAAGTAGTTGGTATGTGCGTGATGTGTAGGTTTATGAAATTGGAGTAATGTGGTAATTATAAATGATGAAAGTAATGAAGTAGTGATGTTCTGGTTTTCGAAAGAATGGAGTAACCGATGGTGTATGGTTTGAAGTAGAGTTAAAAACCTGAGTATCGTGAAGTTGATGTTAAATTTTGTAAAGGTGATATAATACGAGGTTGAAGAATGGTGCAGAGAAGAAAAAAAAAGCTTGTGTCAGTGTAGAGGTTAATGTTTAGATGAGGAAATAAAACAAATCCCCAGAGAAAATGTAAAAAAATTAGGAATGAGATGTGGTAGTGAAGAGGTGTGATGAAGTGAAGTCGAATTGCTGAGTTTGGTGGTGAATGGTTTGTGAACTAATGTTGCCTTTGTACGTCCTGCCTACAAGATTTGAGTTTGGACAGTTAGTGATACGGTGATCTAGTAGTGTGTGTGACTTGACGAAATGATAATCCATAGAGGGAATATGTATTGTCCCAGAGAGTAAAATATCCTTAGAAATTGGTAGAGAGATGTACGAATAGAAGACCAATCAAATATTAATTCACTTTGGATGAGGTAGCGAGGATGAGGGAATTGAAAGCGAGTATAGAAAGTGAAAAAGAGAAAAAATGGATGTTGGTTTGATTGTTATGAAAGAAATTTTGTTCCCCCTGTAGATTGATCCCCTAAAAATTAGGATAGTTGATAAGGGTTTATAGGTTTTTTTCTCAAAATATTTGGATTGTAGGTGATGTGTATGAGCTGAAAACACTGAAAAGAGAGTATTTTGTGGGAATGGAGTTTATAGGGTATGAGGTGGAGATTCCCATTGCCCAGGCAATTCATATTCCTTGGATGTCCCTTGTGTGAGCTGGTAGTATGTTGGAGATATGAATGTAAATGAAAAAGTAGGTATAGGTGCAGTTGACACCCTATGTATGGCAGAGAACGAGGAGACCTGAGTTGAGCAGAAATGTGGATGATTTATAATAATTGTTTGCGAGTTAAACGTAGGTGCCCTGTGAAAAGAGGGAAGTCTGACTGAAGGTAGTATATCCAAGAGTAGAGTGAGTGATGATGTGTTGATAAAGGCAATGTGGGTACAATGTTTAAAGGAGAGATTGGAAGAAGGCATAGGTTTAAGCAATGTGAGAGTGAGTCCCAAAAGTCCTTAGAGGTGAATGAACATAGGTGTGGTTGGTGTGTATAGATGTAAGAAACAACGACTAGCAAGTTGGTAATGTTTGAGACCTGTTATGAAATGTGATCATGAGAGTTGCAATATTGAGTTTTTGGAGGTTTGTATGAGCCAGGTGATGAGAGTGAGACCCGTGACTGTTTAAATTGGGAAGAGAGTAGAAGGTGTTTGCAGACACTATTGCAGATGCAGAGAGAAAAGGAAAGCGTTGTTGTAGTGAAAGTTGCAGTATATGTAAGGTGTGCAGAAAGTGTATTGATGGCCCTTCCCATTGAGGTATACATGCTGATTGTTGTTTGGAACGAGAAGCTCCCACGTAAATCCAACATTATAGAAATTATGTTAATTTACAATGTGTGTCGAAATAATGTAGATACCTGATGTGAGGTGAAATTTAGGATAGAGGCATTTGTGTGTGAGGACTGGCCCTTTCCCAAGCTATAGAATTAATTATTTCAGTTATATGTGGTGGAGATTAATGATAGTGAGAATTTATTTATGTGTGACGGGATAAGAAGTTTTATTGGTGCCCCTATTTGGCAAATGAGTTGTACTGATGTTGAGAACAGGAAATGTTAAAAATGTAGATGATGAAGGTGGAACTTGATGTTGTTAATGGAGAGTCGCTTTGTGGAGTGTGATTGTGTTAGTATTAAAATTTATAGAAGTTATAAAGAGTCCACTTGTGGAGCGGTTATTAGCTATTGTGAAGAGAAATACAGTGAACACTAGTAATTAAAGAGACACTTGAGTGACCCTTGGTTATTGATAAGATTGTAAAGAAGGTTTATAATGTGTCTGGTTATTTTGTTTGTTGTGGCTTAGTGTAAAAGTCTTTACCCTTTGAGATGTGTTATGGAGGTAGAAAGGTGTAGGAAGAACAGTCCTTTAATATTTCGAATACGAGAGGAAATGATATAGTGGAGACATGTAACGTGTGAGAGAGTGTGTATGACGTAGTTGGTATGTGCGTGATGTGGAGGTTTATGAAGTTGGAGTAACGAGGTAATTAGAAATGATGAAGGTAATGAAGTAGTGATGTTCTGGATTTCGAAAGAATGGAATAACCGATGGTGTATGGTTTGAAGTAGATTTAAAAACCTGAGTATGGTGAAGTTGATGTTAAATTCTGTAAAGGTGGTATAATATGAGGTTGAAGAATGGTGCAGAGAAGAAAAAAAAAATGTTGTGTCAGTGTAGAGGTTAATGTTTAGATGAGGAAATAAAACAGATCCCCAGAGAAAATGTAAAAAAATTAGGAATGAGATGTGGCAGTGAAGAGGTGTGATGAAGTGAAGTCGAATTGCTGAGTTTGGTGGTGAATGGTTTGTGAACTAATGTTGCCTTTGTACGTCCTGCCTACAAGATTTGAGTTTGGACAGTTAGTGATATGGTGATCTAGTAGTGTGTGTGACTTGACGAAATGATAATCCATAGAGGGAATATGTATTGTCCCAGAGAGTAAAATATCCTTAGAAATTGGTAGAGAGATGTACGAATAGAAGACCAATCAAATATTAATTCACTTTGGATGAGGTAGCGAGGATGAGGGAATTGAAAGCGAGTATAGAAAGTGGAAAAGAGAAAAAATGGATGTTGGTTTGATTGTTATGAAAGAAATTTTGTTCCCCCTGTAGATTGATCCTCTAAAAATTAGGATAGTTGATAAGGGTTTATAGGTTTGTTCTCAAAATATTTGGAATGTAGGTGATGTGTATGAGCTGAAAACACTGAAAAGTGAGTATTTTGTGAGAACGGAGTTTATAGGGTATGAGGTGGAGATTCCCATTGCCCAGGCAATTCTTAATCCTTGGATGTCCCTTGTGTGAGCTGGTAGCATGTTGGAGATATGAATGTAAATGAAACAGTAGGTATTGGTGCAGTTGAGACGCAATGTATGGCAGAGTAGGAGGAGACCTGAGTTGAGCAGAAATGTGGATGATTTATAATAATTGTTTGCGAGTTAATCGTAGGTGCCCTGTGAAAAGAGGGAAGTCTGACTGAAGGTAGTATATCCGAGAGTAGAGTGAGTGATGATGTGTTGATAAAGACAATGTGGGTACAATGTTTAAAAGAGAGATTGGAAGAAGGCATAGGTTTAAGCAAAGTGAGAGTGAGCCGCAAGAGTTCTTAGAGGTGAATGAACATAGGTGTGGTTGGAGTGTATAGATGTAAGAAACAACGACTAGCAAGTTGGTAATGTTGAGACCTGTTATGAAATTTGATCATGACAGTTGCAATATTGAGTTTTTGGAGTTTTGTATGAGCCAGGTGATGAGAGTAAGACCCGTGACTGTTTAAATTAGGAAGAGAGTAGAAGGTGTTTGCAGACACTATTGCAGATGCAGAGAGAAAAGGAAAGTGTTGTTGCAGTGAAAGTTGCAGTATATGAAAGGTGTAGAGAAAGTGTAATTGATGGCCCTTCCAATTGAGGTATACATGCTGATTGTTGTTTGGAGCGAAAAGCTCCCACATATATCCAACATTATAGAAATTATGTTAATTTTCGACGTGTGTCGAAATGATGTAGATACCTGATGTCAGGTGAAATTTAGGATGGAGGCGTGTGTGTGTGAGGACGTGGCCCTCTCCCAAGCTATAGAATTAATTATTTCAGTTATGTGTGGTGGAGAATAATGATAGTGAGGAATTATTTATGTGTGACGGGATAAGAAGTTTTATTGGTGCCCCTATTTGGCAAATGAGTTGTACTGATGTTGAGAACAGGAAATGTTAAAAATGTACATGATGAAGGTGAAACTTGATGTTGGTAATGGAGAGTTGCTTTGTGGAGTGTGATTGTGTTAGTATTAAAATTTATAGAAGTTATAAAGAGTCCACTTGTGGAGCGGTTATTAGCTATTGTGAAGTGAAATACAGTGAACACTAGTAATTAAAGAGACACTTGAGTGACCCTTGGTTATTGATAAGATTGTAAAGAAGGTTTATAATGTGTCTGGTTATTTTGTTTGTTGTGGCTTAGTGTACAAGTATTTACCCTTTGAGATGTGTTATGGAGGTAGAAAGGTGTAGGAAGAACAGTCCCTTAATATTTCGAATACGAGAGGAAATGATATAGTGGAGACATGTAACGTGTGAGAGAGTGTGTATGACGTAGTTGGTATGTGCGTGATGTGGAGGTTTATGAAGTTGTAGTAACGTGGTAATTAGAAATGATGAAGGTAATGAAGTAGTGATGTTCTGGTTTTCGAAAGAATGGAATAACCGATGGTGTATGGTTTAAAGTAGATTTAAAAACCTGAGTATGGTGAAGATGATGTTAAATTTTGTAAAGGTGGTATAATATGAGGTTGAAGAATGGTGCAGAGAAGAAAAAAAAAGGCTGTGTCAGTGTAGAGGTTAATGTTTAGATGAGGAAATAAAACAGTAACCCAGAGAAAATGTAAAAAAGTTAGGAATGAGGTGTGGTAGTGAAGAGGTGTGAAGAAGTGAAGTCGAATTGCTGAGTTTGGTGGTGAATGGTTTGTGAACTAATGTTGCCCCTGTACGTCCTGCCTACAAGATTTGAGTTTGGACAGTTAGTGATACGGTGATCTAGTAGTGTGTGTGACATGACGAAATGATAATCCATAGAGGTGAATATGTATTGTCCCAGCGAGTAAAATATCCTTAGAAATTGGTAGAGACATGTACGAATAGATGACCAATCAAATAATAATTCACTTTGGATGATGTAGCGAGGATGAGGGAATTGAAAGCGAGTATAGAAAGTGAAAAAGAGAAAAAGTGGATGTTGGTTTGATTGTTATGAAAGAAATTTTGTTCCCCCTGTAGATTGATCCTCTAAAAATTATTATAGTTGATAAGGGTTTATAGGTTTATTCTCAAAATATTTGGATTGTAGGTGATGTGTATGAGCTGAAAACACTGAAAAGAGAGTATTTTGTGAGAATGGAGTTTATAGGGTATGAGGTGGAGATTCCCATTGCCCAGGCAATTCTTATTCCTTGGATGTCCCTTGTGTGAGCTGGTAGCATGTTGGAGATATGAATGTAAATGAAAAAGTAGGTATAGGTGCAGTTGATGCCCTATGTATGGCAGAGTAGGAGGAGACCTGAGTTGTGCAGAAATGTGGATGATTTATAATAATTGTTTGCGAGTTAATCGTAGGTGCCCTGTGAAAAGAGGTAAGTCGGACTGAAGGTAGTATATCCAAGAGTAGAGTGAGTGATGATGTGTTGATAAGGGCAATGTGGGTACAATGTTTAAAAGAGAGATTGGAAGAAGGCATAGGTTTAAGTAAAGTGAGAATGAGCCCCACGAGTTCTTAGAGGTGAATGAACGAAGGTGTGGTTGGAGTGTATAGATGTAAGAAGCAATGACTAGCAAGTTGGTAACGGTTGAGACCTGTTATGAAATTTGATCATGAGAGTTGCATTATTGAGTTTTTGGTGTTTTGTATGAGCCAGGTGATGAGAGTAAGACCCATGACTGTTTAAATTAGGAAGAGAGTAGAAGGTGTTTGAAGACCCTATTGCAGATGCAGAGAGAAAAGGAAAGTGTTGTTGTAGTGCAAATTGCAGTATATGTAAGGCGTACAGAAAGTGTAATTGATGGCCCTTCCCATTGAGGTATACATGCTGATTGTTGTTTGGAACGAGAAGCTCCCACGTAAATCCAACATTATAGAAATTATGTTAATTTACGATGTGTGTCGAAATGATGTAGATACCTGATGTGAGGTGAGATTTAAAATAGAGGCATTTGTGTGTGAGGACTGGCCCTTTCCCAAGCTATAGAATTAATTATTTCAGTTATATGTGGTGGAGAATAATGATAGTGAGGATTTATTTATGTGTGACGGGATAAGAAGTTTTATTGGTACCCCTATTTGGCAAATGAGTTGTACTGATGTTGAGAACAGGAAATGTTAAAAATGTAGATGATGAAGGTGAAACTTGATGTTGGTAATTGAGAGTCGCTTTGTGGAGTGTGATTGTGTTAGTATTGAAATTTATAGAAGATATAAAGTGTCCACTTGTGGAGCGGTTATTAGCTATTGTGAAGTGAAATACAGTGAAGACTAGTAATTAAAGAGACACTTGAGCGACCCTTGGTTATTGATAAGATTGTAAAGAAGGTTTATATTGTGTCTGGTTATTTTGTTTGTTGTGGCTTAGTGTGTTGGAGGTAGAAAGGTGTAGGAAGTACAGTCCCTTAATATTTCGAATACGAGAGGAAATGGTATAGTGGAGACATGTAACGTGTGAGAGAGTGTGTATGAAGTAGTTGGTATGTGCGTGATGTGGAGGTTTATAAAGTTGGAGTAACGTGGTAATTAGAAATGATGAAGGTAATGAAGTAGTGATGTTCTGGTTTTCGAAAGAATGGAATAACCGATGGTGTATGGTTTGAAGTAGATTTAAAAACCTGAGTATGGTGAAGTTGATGTTAAATTTTGTAAAGGTGGTTTAATATGAGGTTGAAGAATGGTGCAGAGAAGGAAAAAAAAGGCTGTGTCAGTGTAGAGATTAATGTTTAGATGAGGAAATAAAGCAGTACCCCAGAGAAAATGTAAAAAAGTTAGGAATGAGGTGTGGTAGTGAAGAGGTGTGAAGAAGTGAAGTCGAATTGCTGAGTTTGGTGGTGAATGGTTTGTGAACTAGTGTTGCCCCTGTACGTCCTGCCTACAAGATTTGAGTTTGGACAGTTAGTGATACGGTGATCTAGTAGTGTGTGTGGCTTGACGAAATGATAATCCATAGAGGTGAATATGTATTGTCCCAGAGAGTAAAATATCCTTAGAAATTGGTAGAGACATGTACGAATAGATGACCAATCAAATAATAATTCACTTTGGATGATGTAGCGAGGATGAGGGAATTGAAAGCGAGTATAGAAAGTGAAAAAGAGAAAAAATGGATGTTGGTTTGATTGTTATGAAAGAAATTTTGTTCCCCCTGTAGATTGATCCTCTAAAAATTATTATAGTTGATAAGGGTTTATAGGTTTATTCTCAAAATATTTGGATTGTAGGTGATGTGTATGAGCTGAAAACACTGAAAAGAGAGTATTTTGTGAGAATGGAGCTTATAGGGTATGAGGTGGAGATTCCCATTGCCCAGGCAATTCTTATTCCTTGGATGTCCCTTGTGTGAGCTGGTAGCATGTTGGAGATATGAATGTAAATGAAAAAGTAGGTATAGGTGCAGTTGATGCCCTATGTATGGCAGAGTAGGAGGAGACCTGAGTTGTGCAGAAATGTGGATGATTTATAATAATTGTTTGCGAGTTAATCGTAGGTGCCCTGTGAAAAGAGGGAAGTCGGACTGAAGGTAGTATATCCAAGAGTAGAGTGAGTGATGATGTGTTGATAAAGGCAATGTGGGTACAATGTTTAAAAGAGAGATTGGAAGAAGGCATAGGTTTAAGTAAAGTGAGAATGAGCCCCAAGAGTTCTTAGAGGTGAATGAACAAAGGTGTGGTTGGAGTGTATAGATGTAAGAAACAATGACTAGCAAGTTGGTAATGTTTGAGACCTGTTATGAAATTTGATCATGAGAGTTGCATTATTGAGTTTTTGGTGTTTTGTATGAGCCAGGTGATGAGAGTAAGACCCGTGACTGTTTAAATTAGGAAGAGAGTAGAAGGTGTTTGAAGACCCTATTGCAGAAGCAGAGAGAAAAGGAAAGTGTTGTTGTAGTGAAAATTGCAGTATATGTAAGGCGTACAGAAAGTGTAATTGATGGCCCTTCCCATTGAGGTATACATGCTGATTGTTGTTTGGAACGAGAAGATCCCACGTAAATCCAACATTATAGAAATTATGTTAATTTACGATGTGTGTCGAAATGATGTAGATACCTGATGTGAGGTGAAATTTAGGATAGAGGCATTTGTGTGTGAGGACTGGCCCTTTCCCAAGCTATAGAATTAATTATTTCAGTTATATGTGGTAGAGATTAATGATAGTGAGGATTTATTTATGTGTGACGGGATAAGAAGTTTTATTGGTACCCCTATTTGGCAAATGAGTTGTACTGATGTTGAGAACAGGAAATGTTAAAAATGTAGATGATGAAGGTGAAACTTGATGTTGGTAATTGAGAGTCGCTTTGTGGAGTGTGATTGTGTTAGTATTAAAATTTATAGAAGATATAAAGAGTCCACTTGTGGAGCGGTTATTAGCTATTGTGAAGTGAAATACAGTGAAGACTAGTAATTAAAGAGACACTTGGGCGACCCTTGGTTATTGATAAGATTGTAAAGAAGGTTTATATTGTGTCTGGTTATTTTGTTTGTTGTGGCTTAGTGTAAAAGTATTTACCCTTTGAGATGTGTGTTGGAGGTAGAAAGGTGTAGGAAGTACAGTCCCTTAATATTTCGAATACGAGAGGAAATGGTATAGTGGAGACATGTAATGTGTGAGAGAGTGTGTATGAAGTAGTTGGTATGTGCGTGATGTGGAGGTTTATGAAATTGGAGTAATGTGGTAATTATAAATGATGAAAGTAATGAAGTAGTGATGTTCTGGTTTTCGAAAGAATGGAGTAACCGATGGTGTATGGTTTGAAGTAGAGTTAAAAACCTGAGTATGGTGAAGTTGATGTTAAATTTTGTAAAGGTGATATAATACGAGGTTGAAGAATGGTGCAGAGAAGAAAAAAAAAGGTTGTGACAGTGTAGAGGTTGATGTTTAGATGAGGAAATAAAACAAATCCCCAGAGAAAATGTAAAAAAATTAGGAATGAGATGTGGTAGTGAAGAGGTGTGATGAAGTGAAGTCGAATTGCTGAGTTTGGTGGTGAATGGTTTTTGAACTAATGTTGCCTTTGTACGTCCTGCCTACAAGATTTGAGTTTGGACAGTTAGTGATACGGTGATCTAGTAGTGTGTGTGACTTGACGAAATGATAATCCATAGAGGGAATATGTATTGTCCCAGAGAGTAAAATATCCTTAGAAATTGGTAGAGAGATGTACGAATAGAAGACCAATCAAATAATAATTCACTTTGGATGTTGTAGCGAGGATGAGGGAATTGAAAGCGAGTATAGAAAGTGAAAAAGAGAAAAAATGGATGTTGGTTTGATTGTTATGAAAGAAATTTTGTACCCCCTGTAGATTGATCCCCTAAAAATTAGGATAGTTGATAAGGGTTTATAGGTTTATTCTCAAAATATTTGGAATGTAGGTGATGTGTATGAGCTGAAAACACTGAAAAGAGAGTATTTTGTGAGAATGGAGTTTATAGGGTATGAGGTGGAGATTCCCATTGCCCAGGCAATTCATATTCCTTGGATGTCCCTTGTGTGAGCTGGTAGCATGTTGGAGATATGAATGTAAATGAAAAAGTAGGTATAGGTGCAGTTGACACCCTATGTATGGCAGAGTAGGAGGAGACCTGATTTGAGCAGAAATGTGGATGATTTATAATAATTGTTTGCGAGTTAATCGTAGGTGCCCTGTGAAAAGAGGGAAGTCTGACTGAAGGTAGTATATCCAAGAGTAGAGTGAGTGATGATGTGTTGATAAAGGCAATGTGGGTACAATGTTTAAAAGAGAGATTGGAAGAAGGCATAGGTTTAAGCAAAGTGAGAGTGAGCCCCAAGAGTTCTTAGAGGTGAATGAACATAGGTGTGGTTGGAGTGTATAGATGTAAGAAACAACGACTAGCAAGTTGGTAATGTTTGAGACCTGTTATGAAATGTGATCATGAGAGTTGCAATATTGAGTTTTTGGAGGTTAGTATGAGCCAGGTGATGAGAGTGAGACCCGTGACTGTTTAAATTGGGAAGAGAGTAGAAGGTGTTTGCAGACACTATTGCAGATGCAGAGAGAAAAGGAAAGTGTTGTTGCAGTGAAAGTTGCAGTATATGAAAGGTGTAGAGAAAGTGTAATTGATGGCCCTTCCAATTGAGGTATACATGCTGATTGTTGTTTGGAGCGAAAAGCTCCCACATATATCCAACATTATAGAAATTATGTTAATTTTCGACGTGTGTCGAAATGATGTAGATACCTGATGTCAGGTGAAATTTAGGATGGAGGCGTGTGTGTGTGAGGACGTGGCCCTCTCCCAAGCTATAGAATTAATTATTTCAGTTATGTGTGGTGGAGAATAATGATAGTGAGGAATTATTTATGTGTGACGGGATAAGAAGTTTTATTGGTGCCCCTATTTGGCAAATGAGTTGTACTGATGTTGAGAACAGGAAATGTTAAAAATGTAGATGATGAAGGTGAAACTTGATGTTGGTAATGGAGAGTTGCTTTGTGGAGTGTGATTGTGTTAGTATTAAAATTTATAGAAGTTATAAAGAGTCCACTTGTGGAGCGGTTATTAGCTATTGTGAAGTGAAATACAGTGAACACTAGTAATTAAAGAGACACTTGAGTGACCCTTGGTTATTGATAAGATTGTAAAGAAGGTTTATAATGTGTCTGGTTATTTTGTTTGTTGTGGCTTAGTGTACAAGTATTTACCCTTTGAGATGTGTTATGGAGGTAGAAAGGTGTAGGAAGAACAGTCCCTTAATATTTCGAATACGAGAGGAAATGATATAGTGGAGACATGTAACGTGTGAGAGAGTGTGTATGACGTAGTTGGTATGTGCGTGATGTGGAGGTTTATGAAGTTGTAGTAACGTGGTAATTAGAAATGATGAAGGTAATGAAGTAGTGATGTTCTGGTTTTCGAAAGAATGGAATAACCGATGGTGTATGGTTTAAAGTAGATTTAAAAACCTGAGTATGGTGAAGATGATGTTAAATGTTGTAAAGGTGGTATAATATGAGGTTGAAGAATGGTGCAGAGAAGAAAAAAAAAGGCTGTGTCAGTGTAGAGGTTAATGTTTAGATGAGGAAATAAAACAGTAACCCAGAGAAAATGTAAAAAAGTTAGGAATGAGGTGTGGTAGTGAAGAGGTGTGAAGAAGTGAAGTCGAATTGCTGAGTTTGGTGGTGAATGGTTTGTGAACTAATGTTGCCCCTGTACGTCCTGCCTACAAGATTTGAGTTTGGACAGTTAGTGATACGGTGATCTAGTAGTGTGTGTGACATGACGAAATGATAATCCATAGAGGTGAATATGTATTGTCCCAGCGAGTAAAATATCCTTAGAAATTGGTAGAGACATGTACGAATAGATGACCAATCAAATAATAATTCACTTTGGATGATGTAGCGAGGATGAGGGAATTGAAAGCGAGTATAGAAAGTGAAAAAGAGAAAAAGTGGATGTTGGTTTGATTGTTATGAAAGAAATTTTGTTCCCCCTGTAGATTGATCCTCTAAAAATTATTATAGTTGATAAGGGTTTATAGGTTTATTCTCAAAATATTTGGATTGTAGGTGATGTGTATGAGCTGAAAACACTGAAAAGAGAGTATTTTGTGAGAATGGAGTTTATAGGGTATGAGGTGGAGATTCCCATTGCCCAGGCAATTCTTATTCCTTGGATGTCCCTTGTGTGAGCTGGTAGCATGTTGGAGATATGAATGTAAATGAAAAAGTAGGTATAGGTGCAGTTGATGCCCTATGTATGGCAGAGTAGGAGGAGACCTGAGTTGTGCAGAAATGTGGATGATTTATAATAATTGTTTGCGAGTTAATCGTAGGTGCCCTGTGAAAAGAGGTAAGTCGGACTGAAGGTAGTATATCCAAGAGTAGAGTGAGTGATGATGTGTTGATAAGGGCAATGTGGGTACAATGTTTAAAAGAGAGATTGGAAGAAGGCATAGGTTTAAGTAAAGTGAGAATGAGCCCCACGAGTTCTTAGAGGTGAATGAACGAAGGTGTGGTTGGAGTGTATAGATGTAAGAAGCAATGACTAGCAAGTTGGTAACGGTTGAGACCTGTTATGAAATTTGATCATGAGAGTTGCATTATTGAGTTTTTGGTGTTTTGTATGAGCCAGGTGATGAGAGTAAGACCCATGACTGTTTAAATTAGGAAGAGAGTAGAAGGTGTTTGAAGACCCTATTGCAGATGCAGAGAGAAAAGGAAAGTGTTGTTGTAGTGCAAATTGCAGTATATGTAAGGCGTACAGAAAGTGTAATTGATGGCCCTTCCCATTGAGGTATACATGCTGATTGTTGTTTGGAACGAGAAGCTCCCACGTAAATCCAACATTATAGAAATTATGTTAATTTACGATGTGTGTCGAAATGATGTAGATACCTGATGTGAGGTGAGATTTAAAATAGAGGCATTTGTGTGTGAGGACTGGCCCTTTCCCAAGCTATAGAATTAATTATTTCAGTTATATGTGGTGGAGAATAATGATAGTGAGGATTTATTTATGTGTGACGGGATAAGAAGTTTTATTGGTACCCCTATTTGGCAAATGAGTTGTACTGATGTTGAGAACAGGAAATGTTAAAAATGTAGATGATGAAGGTGAAACTTGATGTTGGTAATTGAGAGTCGCTTTGTGGAGTGTGATTGTGTTAGTATTGAAATTTATAGAAGATATAAAGTGTCCACTTGTGGAGCGGTTATTAGCTATTGTGAAGTGAAATACAGTGAAGACTAGTAATTAAAGAGACACTTGAGCGACCCTTGGTTATTGATAAGATTGTAAAGAAGCTTTATATTGTGTCTGGTTATTTTGTTTGTTGTGGCTTAGTGTGTTGGAGGTAGAAAGGTGT
This sequence comes from Schistocerca piceifrons, assembly GCF_021461385.2. Classification (NCBI taxonomy): domain Eukaryota; kingdom Metazoa; phylum Arthropoda; class Insecta; order Orthoptera; family Acrididae; genus Schistocerca; species Schistocerca piceifrons. The sequence goes on from NC_060138.1 coordinate 240,387,483, forward strand.
AGGAAGTACAGTCCCTTAATATTTCGAATACGAGAGGAAATGGTATAGTGGAGACATGTAACGTGTGAGAGAGTGTGTATGAAGTAGTTGGTATGTGCGTGATGTGGAGGTTTATAAAGTTGGAGTAACGTGGTAATTAGAAATGATGAAGGTAATGAAGTAGTGATGTTCTGGTTTTCGAAAGAATGGAATAACCGATGGTGTATGGTTTGAAGTAGATTTAAAAACCTGAGTATGGTGAAGTTGATGTTAAATTTTGTAAAGGTGGTTTAATATGAGGTTGAAGAATGGTGCAGAGAAGGAAAAAAAAGGCTGTGTCAGTGTAGAGATTAATGTTTAGATGAGGAAATAAAGCAGTACCCCAGAGAAAATGTAAAAAAGTTAGGAATGAGGTGTGGTAGTGAAGAGGTGTGAAGAAGTGAAGTCGAATTGCTGAGTTTGGTGGTGAATGGTTTGTGAACTAGTGTTGCCCCTGTACGTCCTGCCTACAAGATTTGAGTTTGGACAGTTAGTGATACGGTGATCTAGTAGTGTGTGTGGCTTGACGAAATGATAATCCATAGAGGTGAATATGTATTGTCCCTGAGAGTAAAATATCCTTAGAAATTGGTAGAGACATGTACGAATAGATGACCAATCAAATAATAATTCACTTTGGATGATGTAGCGAGGATGAGGGAATTGAAAGCGAGTATAGAAAGTGAAAAAGAGAAAAAATGGATGTTGGTTTGATTGTTATGAAAGAAATTTTGTTCCCCCTGTAGATTGATCCTCTAAAAATTATTATAGTTGATAAGGGTTTATAGGTTTATTCTCAAAATATTTGGATTGTAGGTGATGTGTATGAGCTGAAAACACTGAAAAGAGAGTATTTTGTGAGAATGGAGTTTATAGGGTATGAGGTGGAGATTCCCATTGCCCAGGCAATTCTTATTCCTTGGATGTCCCTTGTGTGAGCTGGTAGCATGTTGGAGATATGAATGTAAATGAAAAAGTAGGTATAGGTGCAGTTGATGCCCTATGTATGGCAGAGTAGGAGGAGACCTGAGTTGTGCAGAAATGTGGATGATTTATAATAATTGTTTGCGAGTTAATCGTAGGTGCCCTGTGAAAAGAGGGAAGTCGGACTGAAGGTAGTATATCCAAGAGTAGAGTGAGTGATGATGTGTTGATAAAGGCAATGTGGGTACAATGTTTAAAAGAGAGATTGGAAGAAGGCATAGGTTTAAGTAAAGTGAGAATGAGCCCCAAGAGTTCTTAGAGGTGAATGAACAAAGGTGTGGTTGGAGTGTATAGATGTAAGAAACAATGACTAGCAAGTTGGTAATGTTTGAGACCTGTTATGAAATTTGATCATGAGAGTTGCATTATTGAGTTTTTGGTGTTTTGTATGAGCCAGGTGATGAGAGTAAGACCCGTGACTGTTTAAATTAGGAAGAGAGTAGAAGGTGTTTGAAGACCCTATTGCAGATGCAGAGAGAAAAGGAAAGTGTTGTTGTAGTGAAAATTGCAGTATATGTAAGGCGTACAGAAAGTGTAATTGATGGCCCTTCCCATTGAGGTATACATGCTGATTGTTGTTTGGAACGAGAAGATCCCACGTAAATCCAACATTATAGAAATTATGTTAATTTACGATGTGTGTCGAAATGATGTAGATACCTGATGTGAGGTGAAATTTAGGATAGAGGCATTTGTGTGTGAGGACTGGCCCTTTCCCAAGCTATAGAATTAATTATTTCAGTTATATGTGGTAGAGATTAATGATAGTGAGGATTTATTTATGTGTGACGGGATAAGAAGTTTTATTGGTACCCCTATTTGGCAAATGAGTTGTACTGATGTTGAGAACAGGAAATGTTAAAAATGTAGATGATGAAGGTGAAACTTGATGTTGGTAATTGAGAGTCGCTTTGTGGAGTGTGATTGTGTTAGTATTAAAATTTATAGAAGATATAAAGAGTCCACTTGTGGAGCGGTTATTAGCTATTGTGAAGTGAAATACAGTGAAGACTAGTAATTAAAGAGACACTTGGGCGACCCTTGGTTATTGATAAGATTTTAAAGAAGGTTTATATTGTGTCTGGTTATTTTGTTTGTTGTGGCTTAGTGTAAAAGTATTTACCCTTTGAGATGTGTGTTGGAGGTAGAAAGGTGTAGGAAGTACAGTCCCTTAATATTTCGAATACGAGAGGAAATGGTATAGTGGAGACATGTAACGTGTGAGAGAGTGTGTATGAAGTAGTTGGTATGTGCGTGATGTGGAGGTTTATGAAATTGGAGTAATGTGGTAATTATAAATGATGAAAGTAATGAAGTAGTGATGTTCTGGTTTTCGAAAGAATGGAGTAACCGATGGTGTATGGTTTGAAGTAGAGTTAAAAACCTGAGTATGGTGAAGTTGATGTTAAATTTTGTAAAGGTGATATAATACGAGGTTGAAGAATGGTGCAGAGAAGAAAAAAAAAGGTTGTGACAGTGTAGAGGTTGATGTTTAGATGAGGAAATAAAACAAATCCCCAGAGAAAATGTAAAAAAATTAGGAATGAGATGTGGTAGTGAAGAGGTGTGATGAAGTGAAGTCGAATTGCTGAGTTTGGTGGTGAATGGTTTGTGAACTAATGTTGCCTTTGTACGTCCTGCCTACAAGATTTGAGTTTGGACAGTTAGTGATACGGTGATCTAGTAGTGTGTGTGACTTGACGAAATGATAATCCATAGAGGGAATATGTATTGTCCCAGAGAGTAAAATATCCTTAGAAATTGGTAGAGAGATGTACGAATAGAAGACCAATCAAGTATTAATTCACTTTGGATGAGGTAGCGAGGATGAGGGAATTGAAAGCGAGTATAGAAAGTGAAAAAGAGAAAAAATGGATGTTGGTTTGATTGTTATGAAAGAAATTTTGTACCCCCTGTAGATTGATCCCCTAAAAATTAGGATAGTTGATAAGGGTTTATAGGTTTATTCTCAAAATATTTGGAATGTAGGTGATGTGTATGAGCTGAAAACACTGAAAAGAGAGTATTTTGTGAGAATGGAGTTTATAGGGTATGAGGTGGAGATTCCCATTGCCCAGGCAATTCATATTCCTTGGATGTCCCTTGTGTGAGCTGGTAGCATGTTGGAGATATGAATGTAAATGAAAAAGTAGGTATAGGTGCAGTTGACACCCTATGTATGGCAGAGTAGGAGGAGACCTGATTTGAGCAGAAATGTGGATGATTTATAATAATTGTTTGCGAGTTAATCGTAGGTGCCCTGTGAAAAGAGGGAAGTCTGACTGAAGGTAGTATATCCAAGAGTAGAGTGAGTGATGATGTGTTGATAAAGGCAATGTGGGTACAATGTTTAAAAGAGAGATTGGAAGAAGGCATAGGTTTAAGCAAAGTGAGAGTGAGCCCCAAGAGTTCTTAGAGGTGAATGAACATAGGTGTGGTTGGAGTGTATAGATGTAAGAAACAACGACTAGCAAGTTGGTAATGTTTGAGACCTGTTATGAAATGTGATCATGAGAGTTGCAATATTGAGTTTTTGGAGGTTAGTATGAGCCAGGTGATGAGAGTGAGACCCGTGACTGTTTAAATTGGGAAGAGAGTAGAAGGTGTTTGCAGACACTATTGCAGATGCAGAGAGAAAAGGAAAGCGTTGTTGTAGTGAAAGTTGCAGTATATGTAAGGTGTAAAGAAAGTGTAATTGATGGCCCTTCCCATTGAGGTATACATGCCGATTGTTGTTTGGAACGAGAAGCTCCCACGTAAATCCAACATTATAGAAATTATGTTAATTTACGATGTGTGTCGAAATGATGTAGATACCTGACGTGAGGTGAAATTTAAAATAGAGGGATTTGTGTGTGAGGACTGGCCCTTTCCCAAGCTATAGAATTAATTATTTCAGTTATATGTGGTGGAGAATAATGATAGTGAGGATTTATTTATGTGTGACGGGATAAGAAGTTTTATTGGTACCCCTATTTGGCAAATGAGTTGCACTGATGTTAAGAACAGGAAATGTTAAAAATGTAGATGATGAAGGTGTAACTTGATGTTGGTAATTGAGAGTCGCTTTGTGGAGTGTGATTGTGTTAGTATTAAAATTTATAGAAGATATAAAGTGTCCACTTGTGGAGCGGTTATTAGCTATTGTGAAGTGAAATACAGTGAAGACTAGTAATTAAAGAGACACTTGAGCGACCCTTGGTTATTGATAAGATTGTAAAGAAGGTTTATATTGTGTCTGGTTATTTTGTTTGTTGTGGCTTAGTGTGTTGGAGGTAGAAAGGTGTAGGAAGTACAGTCCCTTAATATTTCGAATACGAGAGGAAATGGTATAGTTTAGACATGTAACGTGGGAGAGACTGTGTATGAAGTAGTTGGTATGTACGTGATGTGGAGGTTTATGAAGTTGGAGTAACGTGGTAATTAGAAATGATGAAGGTAATGAAGTAGTGATGTTCTGGTTTTCGAAAGAATGGAATAACCGATGGTGTATAGTTTGAAGTAGATTTAAAAACCTGAGTATGGTGAAGTTGATGTTAAATTTTGTAAAGGTGGTATAATATGAGGTTGAAGAATGGTGCAGAGAAGAAAAAAAAAGGCTGTGTCAGTGTAGAGATTAATGTTTAGATGAGGAAATAAAGCAGTACCCCAGAGAAAATGTAAAAAAGTTAGGAATGAGGTGTGGTAGTGAAGAGGTGTGAAGAAGTGAAGTCGAATTGCTGAGTTTGGTGGTGAATGGTTTGTGAACTAGTGTTGCCCCTGTACGTCCTGCCTACAAGATTTGAGTTTGGACAGTTAGTGATACGGTGATCTAGTAGTGTGTGTGACTTGACGAAATGATAATCCATAGAGGTGAATATGTATTGTCCCAGAGAGTAAAATATCCTTAGAAATTGGTAGAGACATGTACGAATAGAAGACCAATCAAGTATTAATTCACTTTGGATGAGGTAGCGAGGATGAGGGAATTGAAAGCGAGTATAGAAAGTGAAAAAGAGAAAAAATGGATGTTGGTTTGATTGTTATGAAAGAAATTTTGTACCCCCTGTAGATTGATCCCCTAAAAATTAGGATAGTTGATAAGGGTTTATAGGTTTATTCTCAAAATATTTGGAATGTAGGTGATGTGTATGAGCTGAAAACACTGAAAAGAGAGTATTTTGTGAGAATGGAGTTTATAGGGTATGAGGTGGAGATTCCCATTGCCCAGGCAATTCATATTCCTTGGATGTCCCTTGTGTGAGCTGGTAGCATGTTGGAGATATGAATGTAAATGAAAAAGTAGGTATAGGTGCAGTTGACACCCTATGTATGGCAGAGTAGGAGGAGACCTGATTTGAGCAGAAATGTGGATGATTTATAATAATTGTTTGCGAGTTAATCGTAGGTGCCCTGTGAAAAGAGGGAAGTCTGACTGAAGGTAGTATATCCAAGAGTAGAGTGAGTGATGATGTGTTGATAAAGGCAATGTGGGTACAATGTTTAAAAGAGAGATTGGAAGAAGGCATAGGTTTAAGCAAAGTGAGAGTGAGCCCCAAGAGTTCTTAGAGGTGAATGAACATAGGTGTGGTTGGAGTGTATAGATGTAAGAAACAACGACTAGCAAGTTGGTAATGTTTGAGACCTGTTATGAAATGTGATCATGAGAGTTGCAATATTGAGTTTTTGGAGGTTAGTATGAGCCAGGTGATGAGAGTGAGACCCGTGACTGTTTAAATTGGGAAGAGAGTAGAAGGTGTTTGCAGACACTATTGCAGATGCAGAGAGAAAAGGAAAGCGTTGTTGTAGTGAAAGTTGCAGTATATGTAAGGTGTAAAGAAAGTGTAATTGATGGCCCTTCCCATTGAGGTATACATGCCGATTGTTGTTTGGAACGAGAAGCTCCCACGTAAATCCAACATTATAGAAATTATGTTAATTTACGATGTGTGTCGAAATGATGTAGATACCTGACGTGAGGTGAAATTTAAAATAGAGGGATTTGTGTGTGAGGACTGGCCCTTTCCCAAGCTATAGAATTAATTATTTCAGTTATATGTGGTGGAGAATAATGATAGTGAGGATTTATTTATGTGTGACGGGATAAGAAGTTTTATTGGTACCCCTATTTGGCAAATGAGTTGCACTGATGTTAAGAACAGGAAATGTTAAAAATGTAGATGATGAAGGTGTAACTTGATGTTGGTAATTGAGAGTCGCTTTGTGGAGTGTGATTGTGTTAGTATTAAAATTTATAGAAGATATAAAGTGTCCACTTGTGGAGCGGTTATTAGCTATTGTGAAGTGAAATACAGTGAAGACTAGTAATTAAAGAGACACTCGAGCGACCCTTGGTTATTGATAAGATTGTAAAGAAGGTTTATATTGTGTCTGGTTATTTTGTTTGTTGTGGCTTAGTGTGTTGGAGGTAGAAAGGTGTAGGAAGTACAGTCCCTTAATATTTCGAATACGAGAGGAAATGGTATAGTTTAGACATGTAACGTGGGAGAGACTGTGTATGAAGTAGTTGGTATGTGCGTGATGTGGAGGTTTATGAAGTTGGAGTAACGTGGTAATTAGAAATGATGAAGGTAATGAAGTAGTGATGTTCTGGTTTTCGAAAGAATGGAATAACCGATGGTGTATAGTTTGAAGTAGATTTAAAAACCTGAGTATGGTGAAGTTGATGTTAAATTTTGTAAAGGTGGTATAATATGAGGTTGAAGAATGGTGCAGAGAAGAAAAAAAAAGGCTGTGTCAGTGTAGAGATTAATGTTTAGATGAGGAAATAAAGCAGTACCCCAGAGAAAATGTAAAAAAGTTAGGAATGAGGTGTGGTAGTGAAGAGGTGTGAAGAAGTGAAGTCGAATTGCTGAGTTTGGTGGTGAATGGTTTGTGAACTAGTGTTGCCCCTGTACGTCCTGCCTACAAGATTTGAGTTTGGACAGTTAGTGATACGGTGATCTAGTAGTGTGTGTGACTTGACGAAATGATAATCCATAGAGGTGAATATGTATTGTCCCAGAGAGTAAAATATCCTTAGAAATTGGTAGAGACATGTACGAATAGATGACCAATCAAATAATAATTCACTTTGGATGATGTAGCGAGGATGAGGGAATTGAAAGCGAGTATAGAAAGTGAAAAAGAGAAAAAATGGATGTTGGTTTGATTGTTATGAAAGAAATTTTGTTCCCCCTGTAGATTGATCCTCTAAAAATTATTATAGTTGATAAGGGTTTATAGGTTTATTCTCAAAATATTTGGATTGTAGGTGATGTGTATGAGCTGAAAACACTGAAAAGAGAGTATTTTGTGAGAATGGAGTTTATAGGGTATGAGGTGGAGATTCCCATTGCCCAGGCAATTCTTATTCCTTGGATGTCCCTTGTGTGAGCTGGTAGCATGTTGGAGATATGAATGTAAATGAAAAAGTAGGTATAGGTGCAGTTGATGCCCTATGTATGGCAGAGTAGGAGGAGACCTGAGTTGTGCAGAAATGTGGATGATTTATAATAATTGTTTGCGAGTTAATCGTAGGTGCCCTGTGAAAAGAGGGAAGTCGGACTGAAGGTAGTATATCAAAGAGTAGAGTGAGTGATGATGTGTTGATAAAGGCAATGTGGGTACAATGTTTAAAAGAGAGATTGGAAGAAGGCATAGGTTTAAGTAAAGTGAGAATGAGCCCCAAGAGTTCTTAGAGGTGAATGAACAAAGGTGTGGTTGGAGTGTATAGATGTAAGAAACAATGACTAGCAAGTTGGTAATGTTTGGGACCTGTTATGAAATTTGATCATGAGAGTTGCATTATTGAGTTTTTGGTGTTTTGTATGAGCCAGGTGATGAGAGTAACACCCGTGACTGTTTAAATTAGGAAGAGAGTAGAAGGTGTTTGAAGACCCTATTGCAGATGCAGAGAGAGAAGGAAAGTGTTGTTGTAGTGAAAATTGCAGTATATGTAAGGCGTACAGAAAGTGTAATTGATGGCCCTTCCCATTGAGGTATACATGCTGATTGTTGTTTGGAACGAGAAGATCCCACGTAAATCCAACATTATAGAAATTATGTTAATTTACGATGTGTGTCGAAATGATGTAGATACCTGATGTGAGGTGAAATTTAGGATAGAGGCATTTGTGTGTGGTGACTGGCCCTTTCCCAAGCTATAGAATTAATTATTTCAGTTATATGTGGTAGAGATTAATGATAGTGAGGATTTATTTATGTGTGACGGGATAAGAAGTTTTATTGGTACCCCTATTTGGCAAATGAGTTGTACTGATGTTGAGAACAGGAAATGTTAAAAATGTAGATGATGAAAGTGAAACTTGATGTTGGTAATTGAGAGTCGCTTTGTGGAGTGTGATTGTGTTAGTATTAAAATTTATAGAAGATATAAAGAGTCCACTTGTGGAGCGGTTATTAGCTATTGTGAAGTGAAATACAGTGAAGACTAGTAATTAAAGAGACACTTGGGCGACCCTTGGTTATTGATAAGATTGTAAAGAAGGTTTATATTGTGTCTGGTTATTTTGTTTGTTGTGGCTTAGTGTAAAAGTATTTACCCTTTGAGATGTGTGTTGGAGGTAGAAAGGTGTAGGAAGTACAGTCCCTTAATATTTCGAATACGAGAGGAAATGGTATAGTGGAGACATGTAACGTGTGAGAGAGTGTGTATGAAGTAGTTGGTATGTGCGTGATGTGGAGGTTTATGAAATTGGAGTAATGTGGTAATTATAAATGATGAAAGTAATGAAGTAGTGATGTTCTGGTTTTCGAAAGAATGGAGTAACCGATGGTGTATGGTTTGAAGTAGAGTTAAAAACCTGAGTATGGTGAAGTTGATGTTAAATTTTGTAAAGGTGATATAATACGAGGTTGAAGAATGGTGCAGAGAAGAAAAAAAAAGGTTGTGTCAGTGTAGAGGTTAATGTTTAGATGAGAAAATAAAACAAATCCCCAGAGAAAATGTAAAAAAATTAGGAATGAGATGTGGTAGTGAAGAGGTGTGATGAAGTGAAGTCGAATTGCTGAGTTTGGTGGTGAATGGTTTGTGAACTAATGTTGCCTTTGTACGTCCTGCCTACAAGATTTGAGTTTGGACAGTTAGTGATACGGTGATCTAGTAGTGTGTGTGACTTGACGAAATGATAATCCATAGAGGGAATATGTATTGTCCCAGAGAGTAAAATATCCTTAGAAATTGGTAGAGAGATGTACGAATAGAAGACCAATCAAGTATTAATTCACTTTGGATGAGGTAGCGAGGATGAGGGAATTGAAAGCGAGTATAGAAAGTGAAAAAGAGAAAAATAGGATTTTGGTTTGATTGTTATGAAAGAAATTTTGTTCCCCCTGTAGATTGATCCCCTAAAAATTAGGATAGTTGATAAGGGTTTATAGGTTTATTCTCAAAATATTTGGAATGTAGGTGATGTGTATGAGCTGAAAACACTGAAAAGAGAGTATTTTGTGAAAATGGAGTTTATAGGGTATGAGGTGGAGATTCCCATTGCCCAGGCAATTCATATTCCTTGGATGTCCCTTGTGTGAGCTGGTAGCATGTTGGAGATATGAATGTAAATGAAAAAGTAGGTATTGGTGCAGTTGACACCCTATGTATGGCAGAGTAGGAGGAGACCTGATTTGAGCAGAAATGTGGATGATTTATAATAATTGTTTGCGAGTTAATCATAGGTGCCCTGTGAAAAGAGGGAAGTCTGACTGAAGGTAGTATATCCAAGAGTAGAGTGAGTGATGATGTGTTGATAAAGACAATGTGGGTACAATGTTTAAAAGAGAGATTGGAAGAAGGCATAGGTTTAAGCAAAGTGAGAGTGAGCCCAAAGAGTTCTTAGAGGTGAATGAACATAGGTGTGGTTGGAGTGTTTAGATGTAAGAAAGAACGACTAGCAAGTTGGTAATGTTTGAGACCTGTTATGAAATTTGATCATGAGAGTTGCAATATTGAGTTTTTGGAGTTTTGTATGAGCCAGGTGATGAGAGTAGGACCCGTGACTGTTTAAATTAGGAAGAGAGTAGAAGGTGTTTGCAGACACTATTGCAGATGCAGAGAGAAAAGGAAAGTGTTGTTGTAGTGAAAGTTGCAGTATATGTAAGGTGTACAGAAAGTGTAATTGATGGCGCTTCCCATTGAGGTATACATGCTGATTGTTGTTTGGAAGGAGAAGCTCCCACATAAATCCAACATTATAGAAATTATGTTAATTTACGATGTGTGTCGAAATGATGTAGATACCTGATGTGAGGTGAAATTTAGGATAGAGGCATTTGTGTGTGAGGACTGGCCCTTTCCCAAGCTATAGAATTAATTATTTCAGTTATATGTGGTGGAGAATAATGATAGTGAGGATTTATTTATGTGTGACGGGATAAGAAGTTTTATTGGTACCCCTATTTGGCAAATGAGTTGTACTGATGTTGAGAACAGGATATGTTAGAAATGTAGATGATGAAGGTGAAACTTGATGTTGGTAATGGAGAGTCGCTTTGTGGAGTGTGATTGTGTTAGTATTAAAATTTATAGAAGTTATAAAGAGTCCACTTGTGGAGCGGTTATTAGCTATTGTGAAGTGAAATACAGTGAAGACTAGTAATTAAAGAGACACTTGAGTGACTTTTGGTTATTGATAAGATTGTAAAGAAGGTTTATAATGTGTCTGGTTATTTTGTTTGTTGTGGCTTAGTGTAAAAGTATTTACCCTTTGAGATGTGTTATGGAGGTAGAAAGGTGTAGGTAGAACAGTCCCTTAATATTTCGAATACGAGAGGAAATGATATAGTGGAGACATGTAACGTGTGAGAGAGTGTGTATGACGTAATTGATATGTGCGTGATGTGGAGGTTTATGAAGTTGGAGTAACGTGGTAATTAGGAATGATGAAGGTAATGAAGTAGTGATGTTCTGGTTTTCGAAGGAATGGAATAACCGATGGTGTATGGTTTGAAGTAGATTTAAAAACCTGAGTATGGTGAAGTTGATGTTAAATTTTGTAAAGGTGGTATAATACAAGGTTGAAGAATGGTGCGGAGAAGAAAAAAAAAAGGCTGTGTCAGTGTAGAGGTTAATGTTTAGATGAGGAAATAAAGCAGTACCCCAGAGAAAATGTAAAAAAGTTAGGAATGAGGTGTGGTAGTGAAGAGGTGTGAAGAAGTGAAGTCGAATTGCTGAGTTTGGTGGTGAATGGTTTGTGAACTAGTGTTGCCCCTGTACGTCCTGCCTACAAGATTTGAGTTTGGACAGTTAGTGATACGGTGATGTAGTAGTGTGTGTGACTTGACGAAATGATAATCCATAGAGGTGAATATGTATTGTCCCAGAGAGTAAAATATCGTTAGAAATTGGTAGAGATATGTACAAATAGAAGACCAATCAAATAATAATTCACTTTGGATGTTGTAGCGAGGATGAGGGAATTGAAAGCGAGTATAGAAAGTGAAAAAGAGAAAAAATGGATGTTGGTTTGATTGTTATGAAAGAAATTTTGTTCCCCCTGTAGATTGATCCTCTAAAAATTAGGATAGTTGATAAGGGTTTATAGGTTTATTCTCAAAATATTTGGATTGTAGGTGATGTGTATGAGCTGAAAACACTGAAAAGAGAGTATTTTGTGAGAATGGAGTTTATAGGGTATGAGGTGGAGATTCCCATTGCCCAGGCAATTCTTATTCCTAGGATGTCCCTTGTGTGAGCTGGTAGCATGTTGGAGATATGAATGTAAATGAAAAAGTAGGTATTGGTGCAGTTGACACGCTATGTATGGCAGAGTAAGGAGGAGACCTGAGTTGAGCAGAAATGTGGATGATTTATAATAATTGTTTGCGAGTTAATCGTAGGTGCCCTGTGAAAAGAGGAAAGTCAGACTGAAGGTAGTATATCCAAGAGTAGAGTGAGTGATGATGTGTTGATAAAGGCAATGTGGGTACAATGTTTAAAAGAGAGATCGGAAGAAGGCATAGGTTTAAGTATAGTGAGAATGAGTCCCAAGAGTTCTTAGAGGTGAATGAACAAAGGTGTGGTTGGAGTGTATAGATGTAAGAAACAATGACTAGCAAGTTGGTAATGTTTGAGACCTGTTATGAAATTTGATCATGAGAGTTGCATTATTGAGCTTTTGGAGTTTTGTATGAGCCAGGTGATGAGAGTAAGACCCGTGACTGTTTAAATTAGGAAGAGAGTAGAAGGTGTTTGAAGACGCTATTGCAGATGCAGAGAGAAAAGGAAAGTGTTATTGTAGTGAAAATTGCAGTATATGTAAGGCGTACAGAAAGTGTAATTGATGGCCCTTCCCATTGAGGTATACATGCTGATTGTTGTTTGGAACGAGAAGATCCCACGTAAATCCAACATTATAGAAATTATGTTAATTTACGATGTGTGTCGAAATGATGTCGATACCTGATGTGAGGTGAAATTTAGGATAGAGGCATTTGTGTGTGAGGACTGGCCCTTTCCCAAGCTATAGAATTAATTATTTCAGTTATATGTGGTAGAGATTAATGATAGTGAGGATTTATTTATGTGTGACGGGATAAGAAGTTTTATTGGTACCCCTATTTGGCAAATGAGTTGTACTGATGTTGAGAACAGGAAATGTTAAAAATGTAGATGATGAAGGTGAAACTTGATGTTGGTAATTGAGAGTCGCTTTGTGGAGTGTGATTGTGTTAGTATTAAAATTTATAGAAGATATAAAGAGTCCACTTGTGGAGCGGTTATTAGCTATTTTGAAGTGAAATACAGTGAAGACTAGTAATTAAAGAGACACTTGGGCGACCCTTGGTTATTGATAAGATTGTAAAGAAGGTTTATATTGTGTCTGGTTATTTTGTTTGTTGTGGCTTAGTGTAAAAGTATTTACCCTTTGAGATGTGTGTTGGAGGTAGAAAGGTGTAGGAAGTACAGTCCCTTAATATTTCGAATACGAGAGGAAATGGTATAGTGGAGACATGTAACGTGTGAGAGAGTGTGTATGAAGTAGTTGGTATGTGCGTGATGTGGAGGTTTATGAAATTGGAGTAATGTGGTAATTATAAATGATGAAAGTAATGAAGTAGTGATGTTCTGGTTTTCGAAAGAATGGAGTAACCGATGGTGTATGGTTTGAAGTAGAGTTAAAAACCTGAGTATGGTGAAGTTGATGTTAAATTTTGTAAAGGTGATATAATACGAGGTTGAAGAATGGTGCAGAGAAGAAAAAAAAAGGTTGTGTCAGTGTAGAGGTTAATGTTTAGATGAGGAAATAAAACAAATCCCCAGAGAAAATGTAAAAAAATTAGGAATGAGATGTGGTAGTGAAGAGGTGTGATGAAGTGAAGTCGAATTGCTGAGTTTGGTGGTGAATGGTTTGTGAACTAATGTTGCCTTTGTACATCCTGCCTACAAGATTTGAGTTTGGACAGTTAGTGATACGGTGATCTAGTAGTGTGTGTGACTTGACGAAATGATAATCCATAGAGGGAATATGTATTGTCCCAGAGAGTAAAATATCCTTAGAAATTGGTAGAGAGATGTACGAATAGAAGACCAATCAAATATTAATTCACTTTGGATGAGGTAGCGAGGATGAGGGAATTGAAAGCGAGTATAGAAAGTGAAAAAGAGAAAAAATGGATGTTGGTTTGATTGTTATGAAAGAAATTTTGTTCCCCCTGTAGATTGATCCCCTAAAAATTAGGATAGTTGATAAGGGTTTATAGGTTTATTCTCAAAATATTTGGAATGTAGGTCATGTGTATGAGCTGAAAACACTGAAAAGAGAGTATTATGCGAAAATGGAGTTTATAGGGTATGAGGTGGAGATTCCCATTGCCCAGGCAATTCTTAATCCTTGGATGTCCCTTGTGTGAGCTGGTAGCATGTTGGAGATATGAATGTAAATGAAACAGTAGGTATTGGTGCAGTTGAGACGCTATGTATGGCAGAGTAGGAGGAGACCTGATTTGAGCAGAAATGTGGATGATTTATAATAATTGTTTGCGAGTTAATCGTAGGTGCCCTGTGAAAAGAGGGAAGTCTGACTGAAGGTAGTATATCCAAGAGTAGAGTGAGTGATGATGTGTTGATAAAGGCAATGTGGGTACAATGTTTAAAAGAGAGATTGGAAGAAGGCATAGGTTTAAGCAAAGTGAGAGTGAGCTCCAAGAGTTCTTAGAGGTGAATGAACGAAGGTGTGGTTGGAGTGTATAGATGTAAGAAACAATGACTAGCAAGTTGGTAATGTTTGGGACCTGTTATGAAATTTGATCATGAGAGTTGCATTTTTGAGTTTTTGGTGTTTTGTATGAGCCAGGTGATGAGAGTAAGACCCGTGACTGTTTAAATTAGGAAGAGAGTAGATGGTGTTTGCAGACACTATTGCAGATGCAGAGAGAAAAGGAAAGTGTTGTTGTAGTGAAAGTTGCAGTATATGTAGGGTGTACAGAAAGTGTAATTGATGGCCCTTCCCATTGAGGTATACATGCTGATTGTTGTTTGGAAGGAGAGGCTCCCACGTAAATCCAACATTATAGAAATTATGTTAATTTACGATGTGTGTCGAAATGATGTAGATACCTGATGTGAGGTGAAATTTAGGATAGAGGCATTTGTGTGTGAGGACTGGCCCTTTCCCAAGCTATAGAATTAATTATTTCAGTTATATGTGGTGGAGATTAATGATAGTGAGGATTTATTTATGTGTGACGGGATAAGAAGTTTTATTGGTACCCCTATTTGGCAAATGAGTTGTACTGATGTTGAGAACGGGAAATGTTAAAAATGTAGATGATGAAGGTGAAACTTGATGTTGGTAATGGAGAGTCGCTTTGTGGAGTGTGATTGTGTTAGTATTAAAATTTATAGAAGTTATAAAGAGTCCACTTGTGGAGCGGTTATTAGCTATTGTGAAGTGAAATACAGTGAAGACTAGTAATTAAAGAGACACTTGAGTGACCCTTGGTTATTGATAAGATTGTAAAGAAGGTTTATAATGTGTCTGGTTATTTTGTTTGTTGTGGCTTAGTGTAAAAGTCTTTACCCTTTGAGATGTGTTATGGAGGTAGAAAGGTGTAGGAAGAACAGTCCCTTAATATTTCGAATACGAGAGGAAATGATATAGTGGAGACATGTAACGTGTGAGAGAGTGTGTATGACGTAGTTGGTATGTGCGTGATGTGGGGGTTTATGTAGTTGGAGTAACGTGGTAATTAGAAATGATGAAGGTAATGAAGTAGTGATGTTCTGGTTTTCGAAGGAATGGAATAACCGATGGTGTATGGTTTGAAGTAGATTTAAAAACCTGAGTATGGTGAAGTTGATGTTAAATTTTGTAAAGGTGGTATAATATGAGGTTGAAGAATGGTGCAGAGAAGAAAAAAAAAGGCTGTGTCAGTGTAGAGGTTAATGTTTAGATGAGGAAATAAAGCAGTACCCCAGAGAAAATGTAAAAAAGTTAGGAATGAGGTGTGGTAGTAAAGAGGTGTGAAGAAGTGAAGTCGAATTGCTGAGTTTGGTGGTGAATGGTTTGTGAACTAGTGTTGCCCCTGTACGTCCTGCCTACAAGATTTGAGTTTGGACAGTTAGTGATACGGTGATCTAGTAGTGTGTGTGACTTGACGAAATGATAATCCGTAGAGCGAATATGTTTTGTCCCAGAGAGTAAAATACCCTTAGAAATTGGTAGAGAGATTTACGAATAGAAGACCAATCAAATAATAATTCACTTTGGATTAGGTGGCGAGTATGAGGGATTTGAAAGTAAGTATAGAAAGTAAAAAAGAGAAAAATGGATGTTGGTTTGATTGTTATGAAAGAAATTTTGTTCCCCCTGTAGATTGATCCTCTAAAAATTAGGATAGTTGATAAGGGTTTATCGGTTTATTCTCAAAATATTTGGATTGTAGGTGATGTGTATGAGCTGAAAACACTGAAAAGAGAGTATTTTGTGAGAATGGAGTTTATAGGGTATGAGGTGGAGATTCCCATTGCCCAGGCAATTCTTATTCCTAGGATGTCCCTTGTGTGAGCTGGTAGCATGTTGGAGATATGAATGTAAATGAAAAAGTAGGTATTGGTGCAGTTGACACGCTATGTATGGCAGAGTAAGGAGGAGACCTGAGTTGAGCAGAAATGTGGATGATTTATAATAATTGTTTGCGAGTTAATCGTAGGTGCCCTGTGAAAAGAGGAAAGTCAGACTGAAGGTAGTATATCCAAGAGTAGAGTGAGTGATGATGTGTTGATAAAGGCAATGTGGGTACAATGTTTAAAAGAGAGATCGGAAGAAGGCATAGGTTTAAGTATAGTGAGAATGAGTCCCAAGAGTTCTTAGAGGTGAATGAACAAAGGTGTGGTTGGAGTGTATAGATGTAAGAAACAATGACTAGCAAGTTGGTAATGTTTGAGACCTGTTATGAAATTTGATCATGAGAGTTGCATTATTGAGCTTTTGGAATTTTTTATGAGCCAGGTGATGAGAGTAAGACCCGTGACTGTTTAAATTAGGAAGAGAGTAGAAGGTGTTTGAAGACCCTATTGCAGATGCAGAGAGAAAAGGAAAGTGTTGTTGTAGTGAAAATTGCAGTATATGTAAGGCGTACAGAAAGTGTAATTGATTGCCCTTCCCATTGAGGTATACATGCTGATTGTTGTTTGGAACGAGAAGATCCCACGTAAATCCAACATTATAGAAATTATGTTAATTTACGATGTGTGTCGAAATGATGTAGATACCTGATGTGAGGTGAAATTTAGGATAGAGGCATTTGTGTGTGAGGACTGGCCCTTTCCCAAGCTATAGAATTAATTATTTCAGTTATATGTGGTGGAGATTAATGATAGTGAGGATTTATTTATGTGTGACGGGATAAGAAGTTTTATTGGTACCCCTATTTGGCAAATGAGTTGTACTGATGTTGAGAACAGGAAATGTTAAAAATGTAGATGATGAAGGTGAAACTTGATGTTGGTAATTGAGAGTCGCTTTGTGGAGTGTGATTGTGTTAGTATTAAAATTTATAGAAGATATAAAGAGTCTACTTGTGGAGCGGTTATTAGCTATTGTGAAGTGAAATACAGTGAAGACTAGTAATTAAAGAGACACTTGGGCGACCCTTGGTTATTGATAAGATTGTAAAGAAGGTTTATATTGTGTCTGGTTATTTTGTTTGTTGTGGCTTAGTGTAAAAGTATTTACCCTTTGAGATGTGTGTTGGAGGTAGAAAGGTGTAGGAAGTACAGTCCCTTAATATTTCGAATACGAGAGGAAATGGTATAGTGGAGACATGTAACGTGTGAGAGAGTGTGTATGAAGTAGTTGGTATGTGCGTGATGTGGAGGTTTATGAAATTGGAGTAATGTGGTAATTATAAATGATGAAAGTAATGAAGTAGTGATGTTCTGGTTTTCGAAAGAATGGAGTAACCGATGGTGTATGGTTTGAAGTAGAGTTAAAAACCTGAGTATGGTGAAGTTGATGTTAAATTTTGTAAAGGTGATATAATACGAGGTTGAAGAATGGTGCAGAGAAGAAAAAAAAAGGTTGTGTCAGTGTAGAGGTTAATGTTTAGATGAGGGAATAAAACAAATCCCCAGAGAAAATGTAAAAAAATTAGGAATGAGATGTGGTAGTGAAGAGGTGTGAAGAAGTGAAGTCGAATTGCTGAGTTTGGTGGTGAATGGTTTGTGAACTAATGTTGCCTTTGTACGTCCTGCCTACAAGATTTGAGTTTGGACAGTTAGTGATACGGTGATCTAGTAGTGTGTGTGACTTGACGAAATGATAATCCATAGAGGGAATATGTATTGTCCCAGAGAGTAAAATATCCTTAGAAACTGGTAGAGAGATGTACGAATAGAAGACCAATCAAATATTAATTCACTTTGGATGAGGTAGCGAGGATGAGGGAATTGAAAGCGAGTATAGAAAGTGAAAAAGAGAAAAAATGGATGTTGGTTTGATTGTTATGAAAGAAATTTTGTTCCCCCTGTAGATTGATCCCCTAAAAATTAGGATAGTTGATAAGGGTTTATAGGTTTATTCTCAAAATATTTGGAATGTAGGTGATGTGTATGAGCTGAAAACACTGAAAAGAGAGTATTTTGTGAAAATGGAGTTTATAGGGTATGAGGTGGAGATTCCCATTGCCCAGGCAATTCATATTCCTTGGATGTCCCTTGTGTGAGCTGGTAGCATGTTGGAGATATGAATGTAAATGAAAAAGTAGGTATAGGTGCAGTTGACACCCTATGTATGGCAGAGTAGGAGGAGACCTGATTTGAGCAGAAATGTGGATGATTTATAATAATTGTTTGCGAGTTAATCGTAGGTGCCCTGTGAAAAGAGGTAAGTCTGACTGAAGGTAGTATATCCAAGAGTAGAGTGAGTGATGATGTGTTGATAAAGGCAATGTGGGTACAATGTTTAAAAGAGAGATTGGAAGAAGGCATAGGTTTAAGCAAAGTGAGAGTGAGCCCCAAGAGTTCTTAGAGGTGAATGAACATAGGTGTGGTTGGAGTGTATAGATGTAAGAAACAACGACTAGCAAGTTGGTAATGTTTGAGACCTGTTATGAAATGTGATCATGAGAGTTGCAATATTGAGTTTTTGGAGGTTAGTATGAGCCAGGTGATGAGAGTGAGACCCGTGACTGTTTAAATTGGGAAGAGAGTAGAAGGTGTTTGCAGACACTATTGCAGATGCAGAGAGAAAAGGAAAGCATTGTTGTAGTGAAAGTTGCAGTATATGTAAGGTGTAAAGAAAGTGTAATTGATGGCCCTTCCCATTGAGGTATACATGCTGATTGTTGTTTGGAACGAGAAGCTCCCACGTAAATCCAACATTATAGAAATTATGTTAATTTACGATGTGTGTCGAAATGATGTAAATACCTGATGTGAGGTGAAATTTAGGATAGAGGCATTTGTGTGTGAGGACTGGCCCTTTCCCAAGCTATAGAATTAATTATTTCAGTTATATGTGGTGGAGATTAATGATAGTGAGGATTTATTTATGTGTGACGGGATAAGAAGTTTTATTGGTGCCCCTATTTGGCAAATGAGTTGTACTGATGTTGAGAACAGGAAATGTTAAAAATGTAGATGATGAAGGTGAAACTTGATGTTGGTAATGGAGAGTCGCTTTGTGGAGTGTGATTGTGTTAGTATTAAAATTTATAGAAGTTATAAAGAGTCCACTTGTGGAGCGGTTATTAGCTATTGTGAAGTGAAATACAGTGAAGACTAGTAATTAAAGAGACACTTGGGCGACCCTTGGTTATTGATAAGATTGTAAAGAAGGTTTATATTGTGTCTGGTTATTTTGTTTGTTGTGGCTTAGTGTAAAAGTATTTACCCTTTGAGATGTGTGTTGGAGGTAGAAAGGTGTAGGAAGTACAGTCCCTTAATATTTCGAATACGAGAGGAAATGGTATAGTGGAGACATGTAACGTGTGAGAGAGTGTGTATGAAGTAGTTGGTATGTGCGTGATGTGGAGGTTTATGAAATTGGAGTAATGTGGTAATTATAAATGATGAAAGTAATGAAGTAGTGATGTTCTGGTTTTCGAAAGAATGGAGTAACCGATGGTGTATGGTTTGAAGTAGAGTTAAAAACCTGAGTATGGTGAAGTTGATGTTAAATTTTGTAAAGGTGATATAATACGAGGTTGAAGAATGGTGCAGAGAAGAAAAAAAAAGGTTGTGTCAGTGTAGAGGTTAATGTTTAGATGAGGAAATAAAACAAATCCCCAGAGAAAATGTAAAAAAATTAGGAATGAGATGTGGTAGTGAAGAGGTGTGATGAAGTGAAGTCGAATTGCTGAGTTTGGTGGTGAATGGTTTGTGAACTAATGTTGCCTTTGTACGTCCTGCCTACAAGATTTGAGTTTGGACAGTTAGTGATACGGTGATCTAGTAGTGTGTGTGACTTGACGAAATGATAATCCATAGAGGGAATATGTATTTTCCCAGAGAGTAAAATATCCTTAGAAATTGGTAGAGAGATGTACGAATAGAAGACCAATCAAATATTAATTCACTTTGGATGAGGTAGCGAGGATGAGGGAATTGAAAGCGAGTATAGAAAGTGAAAAAGAGAAAAAATGGATGTTGGTTTGATTGTTATGAAAGAAATTATGTTCCCCCTGTAGATTGATCCCCTAAAAATTAGGATAGTTGATAAGGGTTTATAGGTTTATTCTCAAAATATTTGGAATGTAGGTGATGTGTATGAGCTGAAAACACTGAAAAGAGAGTATTTTGTGAGAATGGAGTTTATAGGGTATGAGGTGGAGATTCCCATTGCCCAGGCAATTCATATTCCTTGGATGTCCCTTGTGTGAGCTGGTAGCATGTTGGAGATATGAATGTAAATGAAAAAGTAGGTATAGGTGCAGTTGACACCCTATGTATGGCAGAGTAGGAGGAGACCTGATTTGAGCAGAAATGTGGATGATTTATAATAATTGTTTGCGAGTTAATCGTAGGTGCCCTGTGAAAAGAGGTAAGTCTGACTGAAGGTAGTATATCCAAGAGTTGAGTGAGTGATGATGTGTTGATAAAGGCAATGTGGGTACAATGTTTAAAAGAGAGATTGGAAGAAGGCATAGGTTTAAGCAAAGTGAGAGTGAGCCCCAAGAGTTCTTAGAGGTGAATGAACATAGGTGTGGTTGGAGTGTATAGATGTAAGAAACAACGACTAGCAAGTTGGTAATGTTTGAGACCTGTTATGAAATGTGATCATGAGAGTTGCAATATTGAGTTTTTGGAGGTTAGTATGAGCCAGGTGATGAGAGTGAGACCCGTGACTGTTTAAATTGGGAAGAGAGTAGAAGGTGTTTGCAGACACTATTGCAGATGCAGAGAGAAAAGGAAAGCGTTGTTGTAGTGAAAGTTGCAGTATATGTAAGGTGTAAAGAAAGTGTAATTGATGGCCCTTCCCATTGAGGTATACATGCTGATTGTTGTTTGGAACGAGAAGCTCCCACGTAAATCCAACATTATAGAAATTATGTTAATTTACGATGTGTGTCGAAATGATGCAAATACCTGATGTGAGGTGAAATTTAGGATAGAGGCATTTGTGTGTAAGGACTGGCCCTTTCCCAAGCTATAGAATTAATTATTTCAGTTATATGTGGTGGAGATTAATGATAGTGAGGATTTATTTATGTGTGACGGGATAAGAAGTTTTATTGGTGCCCCTATTTGGCAAATGAGTTGTGCTGATGTTGAGAACAGGAAATGTTAAAAATGTAGATGATGAAGGTGAAACTTGATGTTGGTAATGGAGAGTCGCTTTGTGGAGTGTGATTGTGTTAGTATTAAAATTTATAGAAGTTATAAAGAGTCCACTTGTGGAGCGGTTATTAGCTATTGTGAAGTGAAATACAGTGAAGACTAGTAATTAAAGAGACACTTGAGTGACTTTTGGTTATTGATAAGATTGTAAAGAAGGTTTATAATGTGTCTGGTTATTTTGTTTGTTGTGGCTTAGTGTAAAAGTATTTACCCTTTGAGATGTGTTATGGAGGTAGAAAGGTGTAGGAAGAACAGTCCCTTAATATTTCGAATACGAGAGGAAATGATATAGTGGAGACATGTAACGTGTGAGAGAGTGTGTATGACGTAGTTGATATGTGCGTGATGTGGAGGTTTATGAAGTTGGAGTAACGTGGTAATTAGGAATGATGAAGGTAATGAAGTAGTGATGTTCTGGTTTTCGAAGGAATGGAATAACCGATGGTGTATGGTTTGAAGTAGATTTAAAAACCTGAGTATGGTGAAGTTGATGTTAAATTTTGTAAAGGTGGTATAATACAAGGTTGAAGAATGGTGCGGAGAAGAAAAAAAAAAGGCTGTGTCAGTGTAGAGGTTAATGTTTAGATGAGGAAATAAAGCAGTACCCCAGAGAAAATGTAAAAATGTTAGGAATGAGGTGTGGTAGTGAAGAGGTGTGAAGAAGTGAAGTCGAATTGCTGAGTTTGGTGGTGAATGGTTTGTGAACTAATGTTGCCTTTGTACGTCCTGCCTACAAGATTTGAGTTTGGACAGTTAGTGATACGGTGATCTAGTAGTGTGTGTGACTTGACGAAATGATAATCCATAGAGGGAATATGTATTGTCCCAGAGAGTAAAATATCCTTAGAAACTGGTAGAGACATGTACGAATAGAAGACCAATCAAACATTAATTCACTTTGGATGAGGTAGCGAGGATGAGGGAATTGAAAGCGAGTATAGAAAGTGAAAAAGAGAAAAAATGGATGTTGGTTTGATTGTTATGAAAGAAATTTTGTTCCCCCTGTAGATTGATCCCCTAAAAATTAGGATAGTTGATAAGGGTTTATAGGTTTATTCTCAAAATATTTGGAATGTAGGTGATGTGTATGAGCTGAAAACACTGAAAAGAGAGTATTTTGTGAAAATGGAGTTTATAGGGTATGAGGTGGAGATTCCCATTGCCCAGGCAATTCATATTCCTTGGATGTCCCTTGTGTGAGCTGGTAGCATGTTGGAGATATGAATGTAAATGAAAAAGTAGGTATAGGTGCAGTTGACACCCTATGTATGGCAGAGTAGGAGGAGACCTGATTTGAGCAGAAATGTGGATGATTTATAATAATTGTTTGCGAGTTAATCGTAGGTGCCCTGTGAAAAGAGGGAAGTCTGACTGAAGGTAGTATATCCAAGAGTAGAGTGAGTGATGATGTGTTGATAAAGGCAATGTGGGTACAATGTTTAAAAGAGAGATTGGAAGAAGGCATAGGTTTAAGCAAAGTGAGAGTGAGCCCCAAGAGTTCTTAGAGGTGAATGAACATAGGTGTGGTTGGAGTGTATAGATGTAAGAAACAACGACTAGCAAGTTGGTAATGTTTGAGACCTGTTATGAAATGTGATCATGAGAGTTGCAATATTGAGTTTTTGGAGGTTAGTATGAGCCAGGTGATGAGAGTGAGACCCGTGACTGTTTAAATTGGGAAGAGAGTAGAAGGTGTTTGCAGACACTATTGCAGATGCAGAGAGAAAAGGAAAGCATTGTTGTAGTGAAAGTTGCAGTATATGTAAGGTGTAAAGAAAGTGTAATTGATGGCCCTTCCCATTGAGGTATACATGCTGATTGTTGTTTGGAACGAGAAGCTCCCACGTAAATCCAACATTATAGAAATTATGTTAATTTACGATGTGTGTCGAAATGATGTAAATACCTGATGTGAGGTGAAATTTAGGATAGAGGCATTTGTGTGTGAGGACTGGCCCTTTCCCAAGCTATAGAATTAATTATTTCAGTTATATGTGGTGGAGATTAATGATAGTGAGGATTTATTTATGTGTGACGGGATAAGAAGTTTTATTGGTGCCCCTATTTGGCAAATGAGTTGTACTGATGTTGAGAACAGGATATGTTAAAAATGTAGATGATGAAGGTGAAACTTGATGTTGGTAATGGAGAGTCGCTTTGTGGAGTGTGATTGTGTTAGTATTAAAATTTATAGAAGTTATAAAGAGTCCACTTGTGGAGCGGTTATTAGCTATTGTGAAGTGAAATACAGTGAAGACTAGTAATTAAAGAGACACTTGAGTGACCCTTGGTTATTGATAAGATTGTAAAGAAGGTTTATAATGTGTCTGGTTATTTTGTTTGTTGTGGCTTAGTGTGAAAGTCTTTACCCTTTGAGATGTGTTATGGAGGTAGAAAGGTGTAGGAAGAACAGTCCCTTAATATTTCGAATACGAGAGGAAATGATATAGTGGAGACATGTAACGTGTGAGAGAGTGTGTATGACGTAGTTGGTATGTGCGTGATGTGGAGGTTTATGTAGTTGGAGTAACGTGGTAATTAGAAATGATGAAGGTAATGAAGTAGTGATGTTCTGGTTTTCGAAGGAATGGAATAACCGATGGTGTATGGTTTGAAGTAGATTTAAAAACCTGAGTATGGTGAAGTTGATGTTAAATTTTGTAAAGGTGGTATAATATGAGGTTGAAGAATGGTGCAGAGAAGAAAAAAAAAGGCTGTGTCAGTGTAGAGGTTAATGTTTAGATGAGGAAATAAAGCAGTACCCCAGAGAAAATGTAAAAAAGTTAGGAATGAGGTGTGGTAGTAAAGAGGTGTGAAGAAGTGAAGTCGAATTGCTGAGTTTGGTGGTGAATGGTTTGTGAACTAGTGTTGCCCCTGTACGTCCTGCCTACAAGATTTGAGTTTGGACAGTTAGTGATACGGTGATCTAGTAGTGTGTGTGACTTGACGAAATGATAATCCATAGAGCGAATATGTTTTGTCCCAGAGAGTAAAATACCCTTAGAAATTGGTAGAGAGATTTACGAATAGAAGACCAATCAAATAATAATTCACTTCGGATTAGGTGGCGAGTATGAGGGATTTGAAAGTAAGTATAGAAAGTAAAAAAGAGAAAAATGGATGTTGGTTTGATTGTTATGAAAGAAATTTTGTTCCCCCTGTAGATTGATCCTCTAAAAATTAGGATAGTTGATAAGGGTTTATCGGTTTATTCTCAAAATATTTGGATTGTAGGTGATGTGTATGAGCTGAAAACACTGAAAAGAGAGTATTTTGTGAGAATGGAGTTTATAGGGTATGAGGTGGAGATTCCCATTGCCCAGGCAATTCTTATTCCTAGGATGTCCCTTGTGTGAGCTGGTAGCATGTTGGAGATATGAATGTAAATGAAAAAGTAGGTATTGGTGCAGTTGACACGCTATGTATGGCAGAGTAAGGAGGAGACCTGAGTTGAGCAGAAATGTGGATGATTTATAATAATTGTTTGCGAGTTAATCGTAGGTGCCCTGTGAAAAGAGGAAAGTCAGACTGAAGGTAGTATATCCAAGAGTAGAGTGAGTGATGATGTGTTGATAAAGGCAATGTGGGTACAATGTTTAAAAGAGAGATCGGAAGAAGGCATAGGTTTAAGTATAGTGAGAATGAGTCCCAAGAGTTCTTAGAGGTGAATGAACAAAGGTGTGGTTGGAGTGTATAGATGTAAGAAACAATGACTAGCAAGTTGGTAATGTTTGAGACCTGTTATGAAATTTGATCATGAGAGTTGCATTATTGAGCTTTTGGAATTTTTTATGAGCCAGGTGATGAGAGTAAGACCCGTGACTGTTTAAATTAGGAAGAGAGTAGAAGGTGTTTGAAGACCCTATTGCAGATGCAGAGAGAAAAGGAAAGTGTTGTTGTAGTGAAAATTGCAGTATATGTAAGGCGTACAGAAAGTGTAATTGATGGCCCTTCCCATTGAGGTATACATGCTGATTGTTGTTTGGAACGAGAAGCTCCCACGTAAATCCAACATTATAGAAATTATGTTAATTTACGATGTGTGTCGAAATGATGTAAATACCTGATGTGAGGTGAAATTTAGGATAGAGGGATTTGTGTGTGAGGACTGGCCCTTTCCCAAGCTATAGAATTAATTATTTCAGTTATATGTGGTGGAGATTAATGATAGTGAGGATTTATTTATGTGTGACGGGATAAGAAGTTTTATTGGTGCCCCTATTTGGCAAATGAGTTGTACTGATGTTGAGAACAGGAAATGTTAAAAATGTAGATGATGAAGGTGAAACTTGATGTTGGTAATGGAGAGTCGCTTTGTGGAGTGTGATTGTGTTAGTATTAAAATTTATAGAAGTTATAAAGAGTCCACTTGTGGAGCGGTTATTAGCTATTGTGAAGTGAAATACAGTGAAGACTAGTAATTAAAGAGACACTTGGGCGACCCTTGGTTATTGATAAGATTGTAAAGAAGGTTTATATTGTGTCTGGTTATTTTGTTTGTTGTGGCTTAGTGTAAAAGTATTTACCCTTTGAGATGTGTGTTGGAGGTAGAAAGGTGTAGGAAGTACAGTCCCTTAATATTTCGAATACGAGAGGAAATGGTATAGTGGAGACATGTAACGTGTGAGAGAGTGTGTATGAAGTAGTTGGTATGTGCGTGATGTGGAGGTTTATGAAATTGGAGTAATGTGGTAATTATAAATGATGAAAGTAATGAAGTAGTGATGTTCTGGTTTTCGAAAGAATGGAGTAACCGATGGTGTATGGTTTGAAGTAGAGTTAAAAACCTGAGTATGGTGAAGTTGATGTTAAATTTTGTAAAGGTGATATAATACGAGGTTGAAGAATGGTGCAGAGAAGAAAAAAAAAGGTTGTGTCAGTGTAGAGGTTAATGTTTAGATGAGGAAATAAAACAAATCCCCAGAGAAAATGTAAAAAAATTAGGAATGAGATGTGGTAGTGAAGAGGTGTGATGAAGTGAAGTCGAATTGCTGAGTTTGGTGGTGAATGGTTTGTGAACTAATGTTGCCTTTGTACGTCCTGCCTACAAGATTTGAGTTTGGACAGTTAGTGATACGGTGATCTAGTAGTGTGTGTGACTTGACGAAATGATAATCCATAGAGGGAATATGTATTTTCCCAGAGAGTAAAATATCCTTAGAAATTGGTAGAGAGATGTACGAATAGAAGACCAATCAAATATTAATTCACTTTGGATGAGGTAGCGAGGATGAGGGAATTGAAAGCGAGTATAGAAAGTGAAAAAGAGAAAAAATGGATGTTGGTTTGATTGTTATGAAAGAAATTATGTTCCCCCTGTAGATTGATCCCCTAAAAATTAGGATAGTTGATAAGGGTTTATAGGTTTATTCTCAAAATATTTGGAATGTAGGTGATGTGTATGAGCTGAAAACACTGAAAAGAGAGTATTTTGTGAGAATGGAGTTTATAGGGTATGAGGTGGAGATTCCCATTGCCCAGGCAATTCATATTCCTTGGATGTCCCTTGTGTGAGCTGGTAGCATGTTGGAGATATGAATGTAAATGAAAAAGTAGGTATAGGTGCAGTTGACACCCTATGTATGGCAGAGTAGGAGGAGACCTGATTTGAGCAGAAATGTGGATGATTTATAATAATTGTTTGCGAGTTAATCGTAGGTGCCCTGTGAAAAGAGGTAAGTCTGACTGAAGGTAGTATATCCAAGAGTAGAGTGAGTGATGATGTGTTGATAAAGGCAATGTGGGTACAATGTTTAAAAGAGAGATTGGAAGAAGGCATAGGTTTAAGCAAAGTGAGAGTGAGCCCCAAGAGTTCTTAGAGGTGAATGAACATAGGTGTGGTTGGAGTGTATAGATGTAAGAAACAACGACTAGCAAGTTGGTAATGTTTGAGACCTGTTATGAAATGTGATCATGAGAGTTGCAATATTGAGTTTTTGGAGGTTAGTATGAGCCAGGTGATGAGAGTGAGACCCGTGACTGTTTAAATTGGGAAGAGAGTAGAAGGTGTTTGCAGACACTATTGCAGATGCAGAGAGAAAAGGAAAGCGTTGTTGTAGTGAAAGTTGCAGTATATGTAAGGTGTAAAGAAAGTGTAATTGATGGCCCTTCCCATTGAGGTATACATGCTGATTGTTGTTTGGAACGAGAAGCTCCCACGTAAATCCAACATTATAGAAATTATGTTAATTTACGATGTGTGTCGAAATGATGCAAATACCTGATGTGAGGTGAAATTTAGGATAGAGGCATTTGTGTGTGAGGACTGGCCCTTTCCCAAGCTATAGAATTAATTATTTCAGTTATATGTGGTGGAGATTAATGATAGTGAGGATTTATTTATGTGTGACGGGATAAGAAGTTTTATTGGTGCCCCTATTTGGCAAATGAGTTGTGCTGATGTTGAGAACAGGAAATGTTAAAAATGTAGATGATGAAGGTGAAACTTGATGTTGGTAATGGAGAGTCGCTTTGTGGAGTGTGATTGTGTTAGTATTAAAATTTATAGAAGTTATAAAGAGTCCACTTGTGGAGCGGTTATTAGCTATTGTGAAGTGAAATACAGTGAAGACTAGTAATTAAAGAGACACTTGAGTGACTTTTGGTTATTGATAAGATTGTAAAGAAGGTTTATAATGTGTCTGGTTATTTTGTTTGTTGTGGCTTAGTGTAAAAGTATTTACCCTTTGAGATGTGTTATGGAGGTAGAAAGGTGTAGGAAGAACAGTCCCTTAATATTTCGAATACGAGAGGAAATGATATAGTGGAGACATGTAACGTGTGAGAGAGTGTGTATGACGTAGTTGATATGTGCGTGATGTGGAGGTTTATGAAGTTGGAGTAACGTGGTAATTAGGAATGATGAAGGTAATGAAGTAGTGATGTTCTGGTTTTCGAAGGAATGGAATAACCGATGGTGTATGGTTTGAAGTAGATTTAAAAACCTGAGTATGGTGAAGTTGATGTTAAATTTTGTAAAGGTGGTATAATACAAGGTTGAAGAATGGTGCGGAGAAGAAAAAAAAAAGGCTGTGTCAGTGTAGAGGTTAATGTTTAGATGAGGAAATAAAGCAGTACCCCAGAGAAAATGTAAAAATGTTAGGAATGAGGTGTGGTAGTGAAGAGGTGTGAAGAAGTGAAGTCGAATTGCTGAGTTTGGTGGTGAATGGTTTGTGAACTAATGTTGCCTTTGTACGTCCTGCCTACAAGATTTGAGTTTGGACAGTTAGTGATACGGTGATCTAGTAGTGTGTGTGACTTGACGAAATGATAATCCATAGAGGGAATATGTATTGTCCCAGAGAGTAAAATATCCTTAGAAACTGGTAGAGAGATGTACGAATAGAAGACCAATCAAATATTAATTCACTTTGGATGAGGTAGCGAGGATGAGGGAATTGAAAGCGAGTATAGAAAGTGAAAAAGAGAAAAAATGGATGTTGGTTTGATTGTTATGAAAGAAATTTTGTTCCCCCTGTAGATTGATCCCCTAAAAATTAGGATAGTTGATAAGGGTTTATAGGTTTATTCTCAAAATATTTGGAATGTAGGGGATGTGTATGAGCTGAAAACACTGAAAAGAGAGTATTTTGTGAAAATGGAGTTTATAGGGTATGAGGTGGAGATTCCCATTGCCCAGGCAATTCATATTCCTTGGATGTCCCTTGTGTGAGCTGGTAGCATGTTGGAGATATGAATGTAAATGAAAAAGTAGGTATAGGTGCAGTTGACACCCTATGTATGGCAGAGTAGGAGGAGACCTGATTTGAGCAGAAATGTGGATGATTTATAATAATTGTTTGCGAGTTAATCGTAGGTGCCCTGTGAAAAGAGGGAAGTCTGACTGAAGGTAGTATATCCAAGAGTAGAGTGAGTGATGATGTGTTGATAAAGGCAATGTGGGTACAATGTTTAAAAGAGAGATTGGAAGAAGGCATAGGTTTAAGCAAAGTGAGAGTGAGCCCCAAGAGTTCTTAGAGGTGAATGAACATAGGTGTGGTTGGAGTGTATAGATGTAAGAAACAACGACTAGCAAGTTGGTAATGTTTGAGACCTGTTATGAAATGTGATCATGAGAGTTGCAATATTGAGTTTTTGGAGGTTAGTATGAGCCAGGTGATGAGAGTGAGACCCGTGACTGTTTAAATTGGGAAGAGAGTAGAAGGTGTTTGCAGACACTATTGCAGATGCAGAGAGAAAAGGAAAGCATTGTTGTAGTGAAAGTTGCAGTATATGTAAGGTGTAAAGAAAGTGTAATTGATGGCCCTTCCCATTGAGGTATACATGCTGATTGTTGTTTGGAACGAGAAGCTCCCACGTAAATCCAACATTATAGAAATTATGTTAATTTACGATGTGTGTCGAAATGATGTAAATACCTGATGTGAGGTGAAATTTAGGATAGAGGCATTTGTGTGTGAGGACTGGCCCTTTCCCAAGCTATAGAATTAATTATTTCAGTTATATGTGGTGGAGATTAATGATAGTGAGGATTTATTTATGTGTGACGGGATAAGAAGTTTTATTGGTGCCCCTATTTGGCAAATGAGTTGTACTGATGTTGAGAACAGGAAATGTTAAAAATGTAGATGATGAAGGTGAAACTTGATGTTGGTAATGGAGAGTCGCTTTGTGGAGTGTGATTGTGTTAGTATTAAAATTTATAGAAGTTATAAAGAGTCCACTTGTGGAGCGGTTATTAGCTATTGTGAAGTGAAATACAGTGAAGACTAGTAATTAAAGAGACACTTGGGCGACCCTTGGTTATTGATAAGATTGTAAAGAAGGTTTATATTGTGTCTGGTTATTTTGTTTGTTGTGGCTTAGTGTAAAAGTATTTACCCTTTGAGATGTGTGTTGGAGGTAGAAAGGTGTAGGAAGTACAGTCCCTTAATATTTCGAATACGAGAGGAAATGGTATAGTGGAGACATGTAACGTGTGAGAGAGTGTGTATGAAGTAGTTGGTATGTGCGTGATGTGGAGGTTTATGAAATTGGAGTAATGTGGTAATTATAAATGATGAAAGTAATGAAGTAGTGATGTTCTGGTTTTCGAAAGAATGGAGTAACCGATGGTGTATGGTTTGAAGTAGAGTTAAAAACCTGAGTATGGTGAAGTTGATGTTAAATTTTGTAAAGGTGATATAATACGAGGTTGAAGAATGGTGCAGAGAAGAAAAAAAAAGGTTGTGTCAGTGTAGAGGTTAATGTTTAGATGAGGAAATAAAACAAATCCCCAGAGAAAATGTAAAAAAATTAGGAATGAGATGTGGTAGTGAAGAGGTGTGATGAAGTGAAGTCGAATTGCTGAGTTTGGTGGTGAATGGTTTGTGAACTAATGTTGCCTTTGTACGTCCTGCCTACAAGATTTGAGTTTGGACAGTTAGTGATACGGTGATCTAGTAGTGTGTGTGACTTGACGAAATGATAATCCATAGAGGGAATATGTATTGTCCCAGAGAGTAAAATATCCTTAGAAATTGGTAGAGAGATGTACGAATAGAAGACCAATCAAATATTAATTCACTTTGGATGAGGTAGCGAGGATGAGGGAATTGAAAGCGAGTATAGAAAGTGAAAAAGAGAAAAAATGGATGTTGGTTTGATTGTTATGAAAGAAATTATGTTCCCCCTGTAGATTGATCCCCTAAAAATTAGGATAGTTGATAAGGGTTTATAGGTTTATTCTCAAAATATTTGGAATGTAGGTGATGTGTATGAGCTGAAAACACTGAAAAGAGAGTATTTTGTGAGAATGGAGTTTATAGGGTATGAGGTGGAGATTCCCATTGCCCAGGCAATTCATATTCCTTGGATGTCCCTTGTGTGAGCTGGTAGCATGTTGGAGATATGAATGTAAATGAAAAAGTAGGTATAGGTGCAGTTGACACCCTATGTATGGCAGAGTAGGAGGAGACCTGATTTGAGCAGAAATGTGGATGATTTATAATAATTGTTTGCGAGTTAATCGTAGGTGCCCTGTGAAAAGAGGTAAGTCTGACTGAAGGTAGTATATCCAAGAGTAGAGTGAGTGATGATGTGTTGATAAAGGCAATGTGGGTACAATGTTTAAAAGAGAGATTGGAAGAAGGCATAGGTTTAAGCAAAGTGAGAGTGAGCCCCAAGAGTTCTTAGAGGTGAATGAACATAGGTGTGGTTGGAGTGTATAGATGTAAGAAACAACGACTAGCAAGTTGGTAATGTTTGAGACCTGTTATGAAATGTGATCATGAGAGTTGCAATATTGAGTTTTTGGAGGTTAGTATGAGCCAGGTGATGAGAGTGAGACCCGTGACTGTTTAAATTGGGAAGAGAGTAGAAGGTGTTTGCAGACACTATTGCAGATGCAGAGAGAAAAGGAAAGCGTTGTTGTAGTGAAAGTTGCAGTATATGTAAGGTGTAAAGAAAGTGTAATTGATGGCCCTTCCCATTGAGGTATACATGCTGATTGTTGTTTGGAACGAGAAGCTCCCACGTAAATCCAACATTATAGAAATTATGTTAATTTACGATGTGTGTCGAAATGATGCAAATACCTGATGTGAGGTGAAATTTAGGATAGAGGCATTTGTGTGTGAGGACTGGCCCTTTCCCAAGCTATAGAATTAATTATTTCAGTTATATGTGGTGGAGATTAATGATAGTGAGGATTTATTTATGTGTGACGGGATAAGAAGTTTTATTGGTGCCCCTATTTGGCAAATGAGTTGTGCTGATGTTGAGAACAGGAAATGTTAAAAATGTAGATGATGAAGGTGAAACTTGATGTTGGTAATGGAGAGTCGCTTTGTGGAGTGTGATTGTGTTAGTATTAAAATTTATAGAAGTTATAAAGAGTCCACTTGTGGAGCGGTTATTAGCTATTGTGAAGTGAAATACAGTGAAGACTAGTAATTAAAGAGACACTTGAGTGACTTTTGGTTATTGATAAGATTGTAAAGAAGGTTTATAATGTGTCTGGTTATTTTGTTTGTTGTGGCTTAGTGTAAAAGTATTTACCCTTTGAGATGTGTTATGGAGGTAGAAAGGTGTAGGAAGAACAGTCCCTTAATATTTCGAATAGGAGAGGAAATGATATAGTGGAGACATGTAACGTGTGAGAGAGTGTGTATGACGTAGTTGATATGTGCGTGATGTGGAGGTTTATGAAGTTGGAGTAACGTGGTAATTAGGAATGATGAAGGTAATGAAGTAGTGATGTTCTGGTTTTCGAAGGAATGGAATAACCGATGGTGTATGGTTTGAAGTAGATTTAAAAACCTGAGTATGGTGAAGTTGATGTTAAATTTTGTAAAGGTGGTATAATACAAGGTTGAAGAATGGTGCGGAGAAGAAAAAAAAAAGGCTGTGTCAGTGTAGAGGTTAATGTTTAGATGAGGAAATAAAGCAGTACCCCAGACAAAATGTAAAAATGTTAGGAATGAGGTGTGGTAGTGAAGAGGTGTGAAGAAGTGAAGTCGAATTGCTGAGTTTGGTGGTGAATGGTTTGTGAACTAGTGTTGCCCCTGTACGTCCTGCCTACAAGATTTGAGTTTGGACAGTTAGTGATACGGTGATGTAGTAGTGTGTGTGACTTGACGAAATGATAATCCATAGAGGTGAATATGTATTGTCCCAGAGAGTAAAATATCGTTAGAAATTGGTAGAGATATGTACAAATAGAAGACCAATCAAATAATAATTCACTTTGGATGTTGTAGCGAGGATGAGGGAATTGAAAGCGAGTATAGAAAGTGAAAAAGAGAAAAAATGGATGTTGGTTTGATTGTTATGAAAGAAATTTTGTTCCCCCTGTAGATTGATCCTCTCAAAATTAGGATAGTTGATAAGGGTTTATAGGTTTATTCTCAAAATATTTGGATTGTAGGTGATGTGTATGAGCTGAAAACACTGAAAAGAGAGTATTTTGTGAGAATGGAGTTTATAGGGTATGAGGTGGAGATTCCCATTGCCCAGGCAATTCTTATTGCTTGGATGTCCCTTGTGTGAGCTGGAAGCATGTTGGAGATATGAATGTAAATGAAAAAGTAGGTATTGGTGCAGTTGACACCCAATGTATGGCAGAGTGGGAGGAGACCTGAGTTGATCAGAAATGTGGATGATTTATAATAATTGTTTGCGAGTTAATCGTAGGTGCCCTGTGAAAAGAGGTAAGTCGGACTGAAGGTAGTATATCCAAGAGTAGAGTGAGTGATGATGTGTTGATAAAGGCAATGTGGGTGCAATGTTTAAAAGAGAGATTGGAAGAAGGCATAGGTTTAAGTAAAGTGAGAATGAGCCCCAAGAGTTCTTAGAGGTGAATGAACGATGGTGTGTTTGGAGTGTATAGATGTCAGAAACAATGACTAGCAAGTTGGTAATGTTTGGGACCTGTTATGAAATTTGATCATGAGAGTTGCATTTTTGAGTTTTTGGTGTTTTGTATGAGCCAGGTGATGAGAGTAAGACCCGTGACTGTTTAAATTAGGAAGAGAGTAGAAGGTGTTTGCAGACACTATTGCAGATGCAGAGAGAAAAGGAAAGTGTTGTTGTAGTGAAAGTTGCAGTATATGTAGGGTGTACAGAAAGTGTAATTGATGGCCCTTCCCATTGAGGTAT
Organism: Schistocerca piceifrons; assembly: GCF_021461385.2. NCBI lineage: Eukaryota > Metazoa > Arthropoda > Insecta > Orthoptera > Acrididae > Schistocerca > Schistocerca piceifrons. The sequence continues at coordinate 240,421,360 of NC_060138.1, forward strand.
ACATGCTGATTGTTGTTTGGAAGGAGAGGCTCCCACGTAAATCCAACATTATAGAAATTATGTTAATTTACGATGTGTGTCGAAATGATGTAGATACCTGATGTGAGGTGAAATTTAGGATAGAGGCATTTGTGTGTGAGGACTGGCCCTTTCCCAAGCTATAGAATTAATTATTTCAGTTATATGTGGTGGAGATTAATGATAGTGAGGATTTATTTATGTGTGACGGGATAAGAAGTTTTATTGGTACCCCTATTTGGCAAATGAGTTGTACTGATGTTGAGAACGGGAAATGTTAAAAATGTAGATGATGAAGGTGAAACTTGATGTTGGTAATGGAGAGTCGCTTTGTGGAGTGTGATTGTGTTAGTATTAAAATTTATAGAAGTTATAAAGAGTCCACTTGTGGAGCGGTTATTAGCTATTGTGAAGTGAAATACAGTGAAGACTAGTAATTAAAGAGACACTTGAGTGACCCTTGGTTATTGATAAGATTGTAAAGAAGGTTTATAATGTGTCTGGTTATTTTGTTTGTTGTGGCTTAGTGTAAAAGTCTTTACCCTTTGAGATGTGTTACGGAGGTAGAAAGGTGTAGGAAGAACAGTCCCTTAATATTTCGAATACGAGAGGAAATGATATAGTGGAGACATGTAACGTGTGAGAGAGTGTGTATGACGTAGTTGGTATGTGCGTGATGTGGAGGTTTATGTAGTTGGAGTAACGTGGTAATTAGAAATGATGAAGGTAATGAAGTAGTGATGTTCTGGTTTTCGAAGGAATGGAATAACCGATGGTGTATGGTTTGAAGTAGATTTAAAAACCTGAGTATGGTGAAGTTGATGTTAAATTTTGTAAAGGTGGTATAATATGAGGTTGAAGAATGGTGCAGAGAAGAAAAAAAAAGGCTGTGTCAGTGTAGAGGTTAATGTTTAGATGAGGAAATAAAGCAGTACCCCAGAGAAAATGTAAAAAAGTTAGGAATGAGGTGTGGTAGTGAAGAGGTGTGAAGAAGTGAAGTCGAATTGCTGAGTTTGGTGGTGAATGGTTTGTGAACTAATGTTGCCCCTGTACGTCCTGCCTACAAGATTTGAGTTTGGACAGTTAGTGATACGGTGATCTAGTAGTGTGTGTGACTTGACGAAATGATAATCCATAGAGGTGAATATGTATTGTCCCAGAGAGTAAAATATCGTTAGAAATTGGTAGAGATATGTGCAAATAGAAGACCAATCAAATAATAATTCACTTTGGATGATGTAGCGAGGATGACGGAATTGAATGCGAGTATAGAAAGTGAAAAAGAGAAAAAATGGATGTTGGTTTGATTGTTATGAAAGAAATTTTGTTCCCCCTGTAGATTGACCCTCTAAAAATTAGGATAGTTGATAAGGGTTTATAGGTTTATTCTCAAAATATTTGGATTGTAGGTGATGTGTATGAGCTGAAAACACTGAAAAGAGAGTATTTTGTGAGAATGGAGTTTATAGGGTATGAGGTGGAGATTCCCATTGCCCAGGCAATTCTTATTCCTAGGATGTCCCTTGTGTGAGCTGGTAGCATGTTGGAGATATGAATGTAAATGAAAAAGTAGGTATTGGTGCAGTTGACACGCTATGTATGGCAGAGTAAGGAGGAGACCTGAGTTGAGCAGAAATGTGGATGATTTATAATAATTGTTTGCGAGTTAATCGTAGGTGCCCTGTGAAAAGAGGAAAGTCAGACTGAAGGTAGTATATCCAAGAGTAGAGTGAGTGATGATGTGTTGATAAAGGCAATGTGGGTACAATGTTTAAAAGAGAGATCGGAAGAAGGCATAGGTTTAAGTATAGTGAGAATGAGTCCCAAGAGTTCTTAGAGGTGAATGAACAAAGGTGTGGTTGGAGTGTATAGATGTAAGAAACAATGACTAGCAAGTTGGTAATGTTTGAGACCTGTTATGAAATTTGATCATGAGAGTTGCATTATTGAGCTTTTGGAGTTTTGTATGAGCCAGGTGATGAGAGTAAGACCCGTGACTGTTTAAATTAGGAAGAGAGTAGAAGGTGTTTGAAGACCCTATTGCAGATGCAGAGAGAAAAGGAAAGTGTTGTTGTAGTGAAAATTGCAGTATATGTAAGGCGTACAGAAAGTGTAATTGATGGCCCTTCCCATTGAGGTATACATGCTGATTGTTGTTTGGAACGAGAAGCTCCCACGTAAATCCAACATTATAGAAATTATGTTAATTTACGATGTGTGTCGAAATGATGTAGATACCTGATGTGAGGTGAAATTTAGGATAGAGGCATTTGTGTGTGAGGACTGGCCCTTTCCCAAGCTATAGAATTAATTATTTCAGTTATATGTGGTGGAGATTAATGATAGTGAGGATTTATTTATGTGTGACGGGATAAGAAGTTTTATTGGTACCCCTATTTGGCAAATGAGTTGTACTGATGTTGAGAACAGGAAATGTTAAAAATGTAGATGATGAAGGTGAAACTTGATGTTGGTAATTGAGAGTCGCTTTGTGGAGTGTGATTGTGTTAGTATTAAAATTTATAGAAGATATAAAGAGTCCACTTGTGGAGCGGTTATTAGCTATTGTGAAGTGAAATACAGTGAAGACTAGTAATTAAAGAGACACTTGGGCGACCCTTGGTTATTGATAAGATTGTAAAGAAGGTTTATATTGTGTCTGGTTATTTTGTTTGTTGTGCCTTAGTGTAAAAGTATTTACCCTTTGAGATGTGTTATGGAGGAAGAAAGGTGTAGGAAGTACAGTCCCTTAGTATTTCGAAAACGAGAGGAAATGATATAGTGGAGACATGTAACGTGTGAGAGAGTGTGTATGAAGTTGTTGGTATGTGCGTGATGTGGAGGTTTATGAAATTGGAGTATTGTGGTAATTATAAATGATGAAAGTAATGAAGTAGTGATGTTCTGGTTTTCGAAAGAATGGAGTAACCGATGGTGTATGGTTTGAAGTAGAGTTACAAACCTGAGTATGGTGAAGTTGATGTTAAATTTTGTAAAGGTGGTAAATTACGAGGTTGAAGAATGGTGGAGAGAAGAAAAAAAAAGGTTGTGTCAGTGTAGAGGTTAATGTTTAGATGAGGAAATAAAACAGATCCCCAGAGAATATGTAAAAAAGTTAGGAATGAGGTGTGGTAGTGAAGAGGTGTGATGAAGTGAAGTCGAATTGCTGAGTTTGGTGGTGAATGGTTTGTGAACTAGTGTTGCCCCTGTACGTCCTGCCTACAAGATTCGAGTTTGGACAGTTAGTGATACGGTGATATAGTAGTGTGTGTGACTTGACGAAATGATAATCCATAGAGGGAATATGTATTGTCCCAGAGAGTAAAATATCCTTAGAAATTGGTAGAGAGATGTACGAATAGAAGACCAGTCAAATATTAATTCACTTTGGATGAGGTAGCGAGGATGAGGGAATTGAAAGCGACTATAGAAAGTGAAAAAGAGAGAAAATGGATGTTGGTTTGATTGTTATGAAAGAAATTTTGTTCCCCCTGTAGATTGATCCCCTAAAAATTAGGATAGTTGATAAGGGTTTATAGGTTTATTCTCAAAATATTTGGAATGTAGATGATGTGTATGAGCTGAAAACACTGAAAAGTGAGTATTTTGTGAGAATGGAGTTTATAGGGTATGAGGTGGAGATTCCCATTGCCCAGGCAATTCTTATTCCTGGGATGTCCCTTGTGTGAGTTGGTAGCATGTTGGAGATATGAATGTAAATGAAAAAGTAGGTATTGGTGCAGTTGACACGCTATCTATGGCAGAGACGGAGGAGACCTGAGTTGAGCAGAAATGTGGATGATTTATAATAATTGTTTGCGAGTTAATCGTAGGTGTGCTGTGAAAAGAGGGAAGTCGGACTGAAGGTAGTATATCCAAGAGTAGAGTGAGTGATGATGTGTTGATAAAGGCAATGTGGGTACAATATTTAAAAGAGGGATGGGAAGAAGGCATAGGTTTAAGTAAAGTGAGAATGAGCCCCAAGAGTTCTTAGAGGTGAATGAAGGAAGGTGTGGTTGGAGTGTATAGATGTAAGAAACAATGACTAGCAAGTTGGTAATGTTTGAGACCTGTTATGAAATTTGATCATGAGAGTTGCATTTTTGAGTTTTTGGTGTTTTGTATGAGCCAGGTGATGAGAGTAAGACCCGTGACTGTTTAAATTAGGAAGAGAGTAGAAGGTGTTTGCAGACACTGTTGCAGATGCAGAGAAAAGGGAAGTGTTGTTGTAGTGAAAGTTGCAGTATATGTAGGGTGTACAGAAAGTGTAATTGATGGCCCTTACCATTGAGGTATACATGCTGATTGTTGTTTGGAAGGAGAGGCTCCCACGTAAATCCAACATTATAGAAATTATGTTAATTTACGATGTGTGTCGAAATGATGTAGATACCTGATGTGAGGTGAAATGTAGGATGGAGGAGTGCGTGCGTGAGGACGTCGCCCCTTCCCAAGTCATGGAATTAATTGTTTCAGTTATGTGTGGTGGAGAATAATGATAGTGAGGAATTATTTATGTGTGACGGGATAAGAAGTTTTGTTGGTATGTTTATTTGGCAAATGAGTTGTACTGATGTTGAGAACAGGAAATGTTAAAAATGTAGATGATGAAGGTGAAACATGATGTTGGTAATTGAGAGTCGCTTTGTGGAGTGTGATTGTGTTAGTATTAATATTTATAGAAGATATAAAGAGTCCACTTGTGGAGCGGTTATTAGCTATTGTGAAGTGAAATACAGTGAAGACTAGTAATTAAAGAGACACTTGAGTGACCCTTGGTTATTGATAAGATTGTAAAGAAGGTTTATAATGTGTCTGGTTATTTTGTTTGTTGTGGCTTAGTGTACAAGTATTTACCCTTTGAGATGTGTTATGGAGGTAGAAAGGTGTAGGAAGAACAGTCCCTTAATATTTCGAATACGAGAGGAAATGATATAGTGGAGACATGTAACGTGTGAGAGAGTGTGTATGACGTAGTTGGTATGTGCGTGATGTGGAGGTTTATGAAGTTGGAGTAACGTGGTAATTAGAAATGATGAAGTTAATGAAGTAGTGATGTTCTGGTTTTCGAAAGAATGGAATAACCGGTGGTGTATGGTTTGAAGTAGATTTAAAAACCTGAGTATGGTGAAGTTGATGTTAAATTTTGTAAAGGTGGTATAATATGAGGTTGAAGAATGGTGTAGAGAAGAAAAAAAAAGGTTGTGTCAGTGTAGAGGTTAATGTTTAGATGAGGAAATAAAACGGTACCCCAGAGAAAATGGAAAAAAGTTAGGAATGGGGTGTGGTAGTGAAGAGGTGTGAAGAAGTGAAGTCGAATTGCTGAGTTTGGTGGTGAATGGTTTGTGAACTAATGTTGCCCCTGTACGTCCTGCCTACAAGATTTGAGTTTGGACAGTTAGTGATACGGTGATCTAGTAGTGTGTGTGACTTGACGAAATGATAATCCATAGAGCGAATATGTTTTGTCCCAGAGAGTAAAATACCCTTAGAAATTGGTAGAGAGATGTACGAATAGAAGACCAATCAAATAATAATTCACTTTGGATTAGGTGGCGAGTATGAGGGATTTGAAAGTGAGTATAGAAAGTAAAAAAGAGAAAAATGGATGTTGGTTTGATTGTTATGAAAGAAATTTTGTTCCCCCTGTAGATTGATCCTCTAAAAATTAGGATAGTTGATAAGGGTTTATAGGTTTGTTCTCAAAATATTTGGAATGTAGGTGATGTGTATGAGCTGAAAACACTGAAAAGTGAGTATTTTGTGAGAATGGAGTTTATAGGGTATGAGGTGGAGATTCCCATTGCCCAGGCAATTCTTATTCCTAGGATGTCCCTTGTGTGAGCTGGAAGCATGTTGGAGATATGAATGTAAATGAAAAAGTAGGTATTGGTGCAGTTGACACGCTATGTATGGCAGAGTAAGGAGGAGACCTGAGTTGAGCAGAAATGTGGATGATTTATAATAATTGTTTGCGAGTTAATCGTAGGTGCCCTGTGAAAAGTGGAAAGTCAGACTGAAGGTAGTATATCCAAGAGTAGAGTGAGTGATGATGTGTTGATAAAGGCAATGTGGGTACAATGTTTAAAAGAGAGATCGGAAGAAGGCATAGGTTTAAGTATAGTGAGAATGAGTCCCAAGAGTTCTTAGAGGTCAATGAACAAAGGTGTGGTTGGAGTGTATAGATGTAAGAAACAATGACTAGCAAGTTGGTAATGTTTGAGACCTGTTATGAAATTTGATCATGAGAGTTGCATTATTGAGCTTTTGGAGTTTTGTATGAGCCAGGTGATGAGAGTAAGACCCGTGACTGTTTAAATTAGGAAGAGAGTAGAAGGTGTTTGAAGACCCTATTGCAGATGCAGAGAGAAAAGGAAAGTGTTGTTGTAGTGAAAATTGCAGTATATGTAAGTCGTACAGAAAGTGTAATTGATGGCCCTTCCCATTGAGGTATACATGCTGATTGTTGTTTGGAACGAGAAGCTCCCACGTAAATCCAACATTATAGAAATTATGTTAATTTACGATGTGTGTCGAAATGATGTAGATACCTGATGTGAGGTGAAATTTAGGATAGAGGCATTTGTGTGTGAGGACTGGCCCTTTCCCAAGCTATAGAATTAATTATTTCAGTTATATGTGGTGGAGATTAATGATAGTGAGGATTTATTTATGTGTGACGGGATAAGAAGTTTTATTGGTACCCCTATTTGGCAAATAAGCTTTACTGATGTTGAGAACGGGAAATGTTAAAAATGTAGATGATGAAGGTGAAACTTGATGTTGGTAATGGAGAGTCGCTTTGTGGAGTGTGATTGTGTTAGTATTAAAATTTATAGAAGTTATAAAGAGTCCATTTGTGGAGCGGTTATTAGCTATTGTGAAGTGAAATACAGTGAACACTAGTAATTAAAGAGACACTTGAGTGACCCTTGGTTATTGATAAGATTGTAAAGAAGGTTTATAATGTGTCTGGTTATTTTGTTTGTTGTGGCTTAGTGTAAAAGTATTTACCCTTTGAGATGTGTTATGGAGGTAGAAAGGTGTAGGAAGAACAGTCCCTTAATATTTCGAATAAGAGAGGAAATGATATAGTGGAGACATGTAACGTGTGAGAGAGTGTGTATGACGTAGTTGGTATGTGCGTGATGTGGAGGTTTATGTAGTTGGAGCAACGTGGTAATTAGAAATGATGAAGGTAATGAAGTAGTGATGTTCTGGTTTTCGAAGGAATGGAATAACCGATGATGTATGGTTTGAAGTAGATTTAAAAACCTGAGTATGGTGAAGTTGATGTTATATTTTGTAAAGGTGGTATAATATGAGGTTGAAGCATGGTGCAGAGAAGAAAAAAAAAGGTTGTGTCAGTGTAGAGGTTAATGTTTAGATGAGGAAATAAAGCAGTACCCCAGAGAAAATGTAAAAAAGTTAGGAATGAGGTGTGGTAGTGAAGAGGTGTGAAGAAGTGAAGTCGAATTGCTGAGTTTGGTGGTGAATGGTTTGTGAACTAGTGTTGCCCCTGTACGTCCTGCCTACAAGATTTGAGTTTGGACAGTTAGTGATACGGTGATCTAGTAGTGTGTGTGACTTGACGAAATGATAATCCATAGAGGTGAATATGTATTGTCCCAGAGAGTAAAATATCGTTAGAAATTGGTAGAGATATGTGCAAATAGAAGACCAATCAAATAATAATTCACTTTGGATGATGTAGCGAGGATGACGGAATTGAATGCGAGTATAGAAAGTGAAAAAGAGAAAAAATGGATGTTGGTTTGATTGTTATGAAAGAAATTTTGTTCCCCCTGTAGATTGATCCTCTAAAAATTAGGATAGTTGATAAGGGTTTATAGGTTTATTCTCAAAATATTTGGATTGTAGGTGATGTCTATGAGCTGAAACACTGAAAAGAGAGTATTTTGTGAGAATGGAGTTTATAGGGTATGAGGTGGAGATTCCCATTGCCCAGGCAATTCATATTCCTTGGATGTCCCTTGTGTGAGCTGGAAGCATGTTGGAGATATGAATGTAAATGAAAAATTAGGTATAGGTGCAGTTGATGCCCTATGTAAGGCAGAGTAGGAGGAGACCTGAGTTGAGCAGAAATGTGGATGATTTATAATAATTGTTTGCGAGTTAATCGTAGGTGACCTGTGAAAAGAGGGAAGTCTGACTGAAGGTAGTATATCCAAGAGTAGAGTGAGTGATGATGTGTTGATAAAGGCAATGTGGGAACAATGTTTAAAAGAGAGATTGGAAGAAGGCATAGGTTTAAGTAAAGTGAGAATGAGCCCCAAGAGTTCTTAGAGGCGAATGCACGAAGGTGTGGTTGGAGTGTATAGATGTAAGAAACAATGACTAGCAAGTTGGTAATGTTTGAGACCTGTTATGAAATTTGATCATGAGAGTTGCATTATTGAGCTTTTGGAGTTTTGTATGAGCCAGGTGATGAGAGTAAGACCCGTGACTGTTTAAATTAGGAAGAGAGTAGAAGGTGTTTGCAGACACTATTGCAGATGCAGAGAGAAAAGGAAAGTGTTGTTGTAGTGAAAGTTGCAGTATATGTAGGGTGTACAGAAAGTGTAATTGATGGCCCTTCCCATTGAGGTATACATGCTGATTGTTGTTTGGAAGGAGAGGCTCCCACGTAAATCCAACATTATAGAAATTATGTTAATTTACGATGTGTGTCGAAATGATGTAGATACCTGATGTGAGGTGAAATTTAGGATAGAGGCATTTGTGTGTGAGGACTGGCCCTTTCCCAAGCTATAGAATTAATTATTTCAGTTATATGTGGTGGAGATTAATGATAGTGAGGATTTATTTATGTGTGACGGGATAAGAAGTTTTATTGGTACCCCTATTTGGCAAATGAGTTGTACTGATGTTGAGAACGGGAAATGTTAAAAATGTAGATGATGAAGGTGAAACTTGATGTTGGTAATGGAGAGTCGCTTTGTGGAGTGTGATTGTGTTAGTATTAAAATTTATAGAAGTTATAAAGAGTCCACTTGTGGAGCGGTTATTAGCTATTGTGAAGTGAAATACAGTGAAGACTAGTAATTAAAGAGACACTTGAGTGACCCTTGGTTATTGATAAGATTGTAAAGAAGGTTTATAATGTGTCTGGTTATTTTGTTTGTTGTGGCTTAGTGTAAAAGTCTTTACCCTTTGAGATGTGTTACGGAGGTAGAAAGGTGTAGGAAGAACAGTCCCTTAATATTTCGAATACGAGAGGAAATGATATAGTGGAGACATGTAACGTGTGAGAGAGTGTGTATGACGTAGTTGGTATGTGCGTGATGTGGAGGTTTATGTAGTTGGAGTAACGTGGTAATTAGAAATGATGAAGGTAATGAAGTAGTGATGTTCTGGTTTTCGAAGGAATGGAATAACCGATGGTGTATGGTTTGAAGTAGATTTAAAAACCTGAGTATGGTGAAGTTGATGTTAAATTTTGTAAAGGTGGTATAATATGAGGTTGAAGATTGGTGCAGAGAAGAAAAAAAAAGGCTGTGTCAGTGTAGAGGTTAATGTTTAGATGAGGAAATAAAGCAGTACCCCAGAGAAAATGTAAAAAAGTTAGGAATGAGGTGTGGTAGTGAAGAGGTGTGAAGAAGTGAAGTCGAATTGCTGAGTTTGGTGGTGAATGGTTTGTGAACTAATGTTGCCCCTGTACGTCCTGCCTACAAGATTTGAGTTTGGACAGTTAGTGATACGGTGATCTAGTAGTGTGTGTGACTTGACGAAATGATAATCCATAGAGGTGAATATGTATTGTCCCAGAGAGTAAAATATCGTTAGAAATTGGTAGAGATATGTGCAAATAGAAGACCAATCAAATAATAATTCACTTTGGATGATGTAGCGAGGATGACGGAATTGAATGCGAGTATAGAAAGTGAAAAAGAGAAAAAATGGATGTTGGTTTGATTGTTATGAAAGAAATTTTGTTCCCCCTGTAGATTGACCCTCTAAAAATTAGGATAGTTGATAAGGGTTTATAGGTTTATTCTCAAAATATTTGGATTGTAGGTGATGTGTATGAGCTGAAAACACTGAAAAGAGAGTATTTTGTGAGAATGGAGTTTATAGGGTATGAGGTGGAGATTCCCATTGCCCAGGCAATTCTTATTCCTAGGATGTCCCTTGTGTGAGCTGGTAGCATGTTGGAGATATGAATGTAAATGAAAAAGTAGGTATTGGTGCAGTTGACACGCTATGTATGGCAGAGTAAGGAGGAGACCTGAGTTGAGCAGAAATGTGGATGATTTATAATAATTGTTTGCGAGTTAATCGTAGGTGCCCTGTGAAAAGAGGAAAGTCAGACTGAAGGTAGTATATCCAAGAGTAGAGTGAGTGATGATGTGTTGATAAAGGCAATGTGGGTACAATGTTTAAAAGAGAGATCGGAAGAAGGCATAGGTTTAAGTATAGTGAGAATGAGTCCCAAGAGTTCTTAGAGGTGAATGAACAAAGGTGTGGTTGGAGTGTATAGATGTAAGAAACAATGACTAGCAAGTTGGTAATGTTTGAGACCTGTTATGAAATTTGATCATGAGAGTTGCATTATTGAGCTTTTGGAGTTTTGTATGAGCCAGGTGATGAGAGTAAGACCCGTGACTGTTTAAATTAGGAAGAGAGTAGAAGGTGTTTGAAGACCCTATTGCAGATGCAGAGAGAAAAGGAAAGTGTTGTTGTAGTGAAAATTGCAGTATATGTAAGGCGTACAGAAAGTGTAATTGATGGCCCTTCCCATTGAGGTATACATGCTGATTGTTGTTTGGAACGAGAAGCTCCCACGTAAATCCAACATTATAGAAATTATGTTAATTTACGATGTGTGTCGAAATGATGTAGATACCTGATGTGAGGTGAAATTTAGGATAGAGGCATTTGTGTGTGAGGACTGGCCCTTTCCCAAGCTATAGAATTAATTATTTCAGTTATATGTGGTGGAGATTAATGATAGTGAGGATTTATTTATGTGTGACGGGATAAGAAGTTTTATTGGTACCCCTATTTGGCAAATGAGTTGTACTGATGTTGAGAACAGGAAATGTTAAAAATGTAGATGATGAAGGTGAAACTTGATGTTGGTAATTGAGAGTCGCTTTGTGGAGTGTGATTGTGTTAGTATTAAAATTTATAGAAGATATAAAGAGTCCACTTGTGGAGCGGTTATTAGCTATTGTGAAGTGAAATACAGTGAAGACTAGTAATTAAAGAGACACTTGGGCGACCCTTGGTTATTGATAAGATTGTAAAGAAGGTTTATATTGTGTCTGGTTATTTTGTTTGTTGTGCCTTAGTGTAAAAGTATTTACCCTTTGAGATGTGTTATGGAGGAAGAAAGGTGTAGGAAGTACAGTCCCTTAGTATTTCGAAAACGAGAGGAAATGATATAGTGGAGACATGTAACGTGTGAGAGAGTGTGTATGAAGTTGTTGGTATGTGCGTGATGTGGAGGTTTATGAAATTGGAGTATTGTGGTAATTATAAATGATGAAAGTAATGAAGTAGTGATGTTCTGGTTTTCGAAAGAATGGAGTAACCGATGGTGTATGGTTTGAAGTAGAGTTACAAACCTGAGTATGGTGAAGTTGATGTTAAATTTTGTAAAGGTGGTAAATTACGAGGTTGAAGAATGGTGGAGAGAAGAAAAAAAAAGGTTGTGTCAGTGTAGAGGTTAATGTTTAGATGAGGAAATAAAACAGATCCCCAGAGAATATGTAAAAAAGTTAGGAATGAGGTGTGGTAGTGAAGAGGTGTGATGAAGTGAAGTCGAATTGCTGAGTTTGGTGGTGAATGGTTTGTGAACTAGTGTTGCCCCTGTACGTCCTGCCTACAAGATTCGAGTTTGGACAGTTAGTGATACGGTGATATAGTAGTGTGTGTGACTTGACGAAATGATAATCCATAGAGGGAATATGTATTGTCCCAGAGAGTAAAATATCCTTAGAAATTGGTAGAGAGATGTACGAATAGAAGACCAGTCAAATATTAATTCACTTTGGATGAGGTAGCGAGGATGAGGGAATTGAAAGCGACTATAGAAAGTGAAAAAGAGAGAAAATGGATGTTGGTTTGATTGTTATGAAAGAAATTTTGTTCCCCCTGTAGATTGATCCCCTAAAAATTAGGATAGTTGATAAGGGTTTATAGGTTTATTCTCAAAATATTTGGAATGTAGATGATGTGTATGAGCTGAAAACACTGAAAAGTGAGTATTTTGTGAGAATGGAGTTTATAGGGTATGAGGTGGAGATTCCCATTGCCCAGGCAATTCTTATTCCTGGGATGTCCCTTGTGTGAGTTGGTAGCATGTTGGAGATATGAATGTAAATGAAAAAGTAGGTATTGGTGCAGTTGACACGCTATCTATGGCAGAGACGGAGGACACCTGAGTTGAGCAGAAATGTGGATGATTTATAATAATTGTTTGCGAGTTAATCGTAGGTGTGCTGTGAAAAGAGGGAAGTCGGACTGAAGGTAGTATATCCAAGAGTAGAGTGAGTGATGATGTGTTGATAAAGGCAATGTGGGTACAATATTTAAAAGAGGGATGGGAAGAAGGCATAGGTTTAAGTAAAGTGAGAATGAGCCCCAAGAGTTCTTAGAGGTGAATGAAGGAAGGTGTGGTTGGAGTGTATAGATGTAAGAAACAATGACTAGCAAGTTGGTAATGTTTGAGACCTGTTATGAAATTTGATCATGAGAGTTGCATTTTTGAGTTTTTGGTGTTTTGTATGAGCCAGGTGATGAGAGTAAGACCCGTGACTGTTTAAATTAGGAAGAGAGTAGAAGGTGTATGCAGACACTGTTGCAGATGCAGAGAAAAGGAAAGTGTTGTTGTAGTGAAAGTTGCAGTATATGTAGGGTGTACAGAAAGTGTAATTGATGGCCCTTACCATTGAGGTATACATGCTGATTGTTGTTTGGAAGGAGAGGCTCCCACGTAAATCCAACATTATAGAAATTATGTTAATTTACGATGTGTGTCGAAATGATGTAGATACCTGATGTGAGGTGAAATGTAGGATGGAGGAGTGCGTGCGTGAGGACGTCGCCCCTTCCCAAGTCATGGAATTAATTGTTTCAGTTATGTGTGGTGGAGAATAATGATAGTGAGGAATTATTTATGTGTGACGGGATAAGAAGTTTTGTTGGTACGTTTATTTGGCAAATGAGTTGTACTGATGTTGAGAACAGGAAATGTTAAAAATGTAGATGATGAAGGTGAAACATGATGTTGGTAATTGAGAGTCGCTTTGTGGAGTGTGATTGTGTTAGTATTAATATTTATAGAAGATATAAAGAGTCCACTTGTGGAGCGGTTATTAGCTATTGTGAAGTGAAATACAGTGAAGACTAGTAATTAAAGAGACACTTGAGTGACCCTTGGTTATTGATAAGATTGTAAAGAAGGTTTATAATGTGTCTGGTTATTTTGTTTGTTGTGGCTTAGTGTACAAGTATTTACCCTTTGAGATGTGTTATGGAGGTAGAAAGGTGTAGGAAGAACAGTCCCTTAATATTTCGAATACGAGAGGAAATGATATAGTGGAGACATGTAACGTGTGAGAGAGTGTGTATGACGTAGTTGGTATGTGCGTGATGTGGAGGTTTATGAAGTTGGAGTAACGTGGTAATTAGAAATGATGAAGTTAATGAAGTAGTGATGTTCTGGTTTTCGAAAGAATGGAATAACCGGTGGTGTATGGTTTGAAGTAGATTTAAAAACCTGAGTATGGTGAAGTTGATGTTAAATTTTGTAAAGGTGGTATAATATGAGGTTGAAGAATGGTGTAGAGAAGAAAAAAAAAGGTTGTGTCAGTGTAGAGGTTAATGTTTAGATGAGGAAATAAAACGGTACCCCAGAGAAAATGTAAAAAAGTTAGGAATGGGGTGTGGTAGTGAAGAGGTGTGAAGAAGTGAAGTCGAATTGCTGAGTTTGGTGGTGAATGGTTTGTGAACTAATGTTGCCCCTGTACGTCCTGCCTACAAGATTTGAGTTTGGACAGTTAGTGATACGGTGATCTAGTAGTGTGTGTGACTTGACGAAATGATAATCCATAGAGCGAATATGTTTTGTCCCAGAGAGTAAAATACCCTTAGAAATTGGTAGAGAGATGTACGAATAGAAGACCAATCAAATAATAATTCACTTTGGATTAGGTGGCGAGTATGAGGGATTTGAAAGTGAGTATAGAAAGTAAAAAAGAGAAAAATGGATGTTGGTTTGATTGTTATGAAAGAAATTTTGTTCCCCCTGTAGATTGATCCTCTAAAAATTAGGATAGTTGATAAGGGTTTATAGGTTTGTTCTCAAAATATTTGGAATGTAGGTGATGTGTATGAGCTGAAAACACTGAAAAGTGAGTATTTTGTGAGAATGGAGTTTATAGGGTATGAGGTGGAGATTCCCATTGCCCAGGCAATTCTTATTCCTAGGATGTCCCTTGTGTGAGCTGGAAGCATGTTGGAGATATGAATGTAAATGAAAAAGTAGGTATTGGTGCAGTTGACACGCTATGTATGGCAGAGTAAGGAGGAGACCTGAGTTGAGCAGAAATGTGGATGATTTATAATAATTGTTTGCGAGTTAATCGTAGGTGCCCTGTGAAAAGTGGAAAGTCAGACTGAAGGTAGTATATCCAAGAGTAGAGTGAGTGATGATGTGTTGATAAAGGCAATGTGGGTACAATGTTTAAAAGAGAGATCGGAAGAAGGCATAGGTTTAAGTATAGTGAGAATGAGTCCCAAGAGTTCTTAGAGGTCAATGAACAAAGGTGTGGTTGGAGTGTATAGATGTAAGAAACAATGACTAGCAAGTTGGTAATGTTTGAGACCTGTTATGAAATTTGATCATGAGAGTTGCATTATTGAGCTTTTGGAGTTTTGTATGAGCCAGGTGATGAGAGTAAGACCCGTGACTGTTTAAATTAGGAAGAGAGTAGAAGGTGTTTGAAGACCCTATTGCAGATGCAGAGAGAAAAGGAAAGTGTTGTTGTAGTGAAAATTGCAGTATATGTAAGTCGTACAGAAAGTGTAATTGATGGCCCTTCCCATTGAGGTATACATGCTGATTGTTGTTTGGAACGAGAAGCTCCCACGTAAATCCAACATTATAGAAATTATGTTAATTTACGATGTGTGTCGAAATGATGTAGATACCTGATGTGAGGTGAAATTTAGGATAGAGGCATTTGTGTGTGAGGACTGGCCCTTTCCCAAGCTATAGAATTAATTATTTCAGTTATATGTGGTGGAGATTAATGATAGTGAGGATTTATTTATGTGTGACGGGATAAGAAGTTTTATTGGTACCCCTATTTGGCAAATAAGTTGTACTGATGTTGAGAACGGGAAATGTTAAAAATGTAGATGATGAAGGTGAAACTTGATGTTGGTAATGGAGAGTCGCTTTGTGGAGTGTGATTGTGTTAGTATTAAAATTTATAGAAGTTATAAAGAGTCCATTTGTGGAGCGGTTATTAGCTATTGTGAAGTGAAATACAGTGAACACTAGTAATTAAAGAGACACTTGAGTGACCCTTGGTTATTGATAAGATTGTAAAGAAGGTTTATAATGTGTCTGGTTATTTTGTTTGTTGTGGCTTAGTGTAAAAGTATTTACCCTTTGAGATGTGTTATGGAGGTAGAAAGGTGTAGGAAGAACAGTCCCTTAATATTTCGAATACGAGAGGAAATGATATAGTGGAGACATGTAACGTGTGAGAGAGTGTGTATGACGTAGTTGGTATGTGCGTGATGTGGAGGTTTATGTAGTTGGAGCAACGTGGTAATTAGAAATGATGAAGGTAATGAAGTAGTGATGTTCTGGTTTTCGAAGGAATGGAATAACCGATGATGTATGGTTTGAAGTAGATTTAAAAACCTGAGTATGGTGAAGTTGATGTTATATTTTGTAAAGGTGGTATAATATGAGGTTGAAGCATGGTGCAGAGAAGAAAAAAAAAGGTTGTGTCAGTGTAGAGGTTAATGTTTAGATGAGGAAATAAAGCAGTACCCCAGAGAAAATGTAAAAAAGTTAGGAATGAGGTGTGGTAGTGAAGAGGTGTGAAGAAGTGAAGTCGAATTGCTGAGTTTGGTGGTGAATGGTTTGTGAACTAGTGTTGCCCCTGTACGTCCTGCCTACAAGATTTGAGTTTGGACAGTTAGTGATACGGTGATCTAGTAGTGTGTGTGACTTGACGAAATGATAATCCATAGAGGTGAATATGTATTGTCCCAGAGAGTAAAATATCGTTAGAAATTGGTAGAGATATGTGCAAATAGAAGACCAATCAAATAATAATTCACTTTGGATGATGTAGCGAGGATGACGGAATTGAATGCGAGTATAGAAAGTGAAAAAGAGAAAAAATGGATGTTGGTTTGATTGTTATGAAAGAAATTTTGTTCCCCCTGTAGATTGATCCTCTAAAAATTAGGATAGTTGATAAGGGTTTATAGGTTTATTCTCAAAATATTTGGATTGTAGGTGATGTCTATGAGCTGAAACACTGAAAAGAGAGTATTTTGTGAGAATGGAGTTTAAAGGGTATGAGGTGGAGATTCCCATTGCCCAGGCAATTCATATTCCTTGGATGTCCCTTGTGTGAGCTGGAAGCATGTTGGAGATATGAATGTAAATGAAAAATTAGGTATAGGTGCAGTTGATGCCCTATGTAAGGCAGAGTAGGAGGAGACCTGAGTTGAGCAGAAATGTGGATGATTTATAATAATTGTTTGCGAGTTAATCGTAGGTGACCTGTGAAAAGAGGGAAGTCTGACTGAAGGTAGTATATCCAAGAGTAGAGTGAGTGATGATGTGTTGATAAAGGCAATGTGGGAACAATGTTTAAAAGAGAGATTGGAAGAAGGCATAGGTTTAAGTAAAGTGAGAATGAGCCCCAAGAGTTCTTAGAGGTGAATGCACGAAGGTGTGGTTGGAGTGTATAGATGTAAGAAACAATGACTAGCAAGTTGGTAATGTTTGAGACCTGTTATGAAATTTGATCGTGAGAGTTGCATTATTGAGTTTTTGGTGTTTTGTATGAGCCAGGTGATGAGAGTAAGACCCGTGACTGTTTAAATTAGGAAGAGAGTAGAAGGTGTTTGAAGACCCTATTGCAGATGCAGAGAGAAAAGGAAAGTGTTGTTGTAGTGAAAATTGCAGTATATGTAAGGCGTACAGAAAGTGTAATTGATGGCCCTTCCCATTGAGGTATACATGCTGATTGTTGTTTGGAACGAGAAGCTCCCACGTAAATCCAACATTATAGAAATTATGTTAATTTACGATGTGTGTCGAAATGATGTAGATACATGATGTGAGGTGAAATGTAGGATGGAGGAGTGCGTGCGTGAGGACGTCGCCCCTTCCCAAGTCATGGAATTAATTGTTTCAGTTATGTGTGGTGGAGAATAATGATAGTGAGGAATTATTTATGTGTGACGGGATAAGAAGTTTTGTTGGTACCTTTATTTGGCAAATGAGTTGTACTGATGTTGAGAACAGGAAATGTTAAAAATGTAGATGATGAAGGTGAAACATGATGTTGGTAATTGAGACTCGCTTTGTGGAGTGTGATTGTGTTAGTATTAAAATTTATAGAAGATATAAAGAGTCCACTTGTGGAGCGGTTATTAGCTATTGTGAAGTGAAATACAGTGAAGACTAGTAATTAAAGAGACACTTGAGTGACCCTTGGTTATTGATAAGATTGTAAAGAAGGTTTATAATGTGTCTGGTTATTTTGTTTGTTGTGGCTTAGTGTACAAGTATTTACCCTTTGAGATGTGTTATGGAGGTAGAAAGGTGTAGGAAGAACAGTCCCTTAATATTTCGAATACGAGAGGAAATGATATAGTGGAGACATGTAACGTGTGAGAGAGTGTGTATGACGTAGTTGGTATGTGCGTGATGTGGAGGTTTATGAAGTTGGAGTAACGTGGTAATTAGAAATGATGAAGTTAATGTAGTAGTGATGTTCTGGTTTTCGAAAGAATGGAATAACCGGTGGTGTATGGTTTGAAGTAGATTTAAAAACCTGAGTATGGTGAAGTTGATGTTAAATTTTGTAAAGGTGGTATAATATGAGGTTGAAGAATGGTGTAGAGAAGAAAAAAAAAGGTTGTGTCAGTGTAGAGGTTAATGTTTAGATGAGGAAATAAAACAGTACCCCAGAGAATATGTAAAAAAGTTAGGAAAGAGGTGTGGTAGTGAAGAGGTGTGAAGAAGTGAAGTCGAATTGCTGAGTTTGGTGGTGAATGGTTTGTGAACTAATGTTGCCCCTGTACGTCCTGCCTACAAGATTTGAGTTTGGACAGTTAGTGATACGGTGATCTAGTAGTGTGTGTGACTTGACGAAATGATAATCCATGGAGCGAATATGTTTTGTCCCAGAGAGTAAAATACCCTTAGAAATTGGTAGAGAGATGTACGAATACAAGACCAATCAAATAATAATACACTTTGGATTAGGTGGCGAGTATGAGGGATTTGAAAGTGAGTATAGAAAGTAAAAAAGAGAAAAATGGATGTTGGTTTGATTGTTATGAAAGAAATTTTGTTCCCCCTGTAGATTGATCCTCTAAAAATTAGGATAGTTGATAAGGGTTTATAGGTTTGTTCTCAAAATATTTGGAATGTAGGTGATGTGTATGAGCTGAAAACACTGAAAAGTGAGTATTTTGTGAGAATGGAGTTTATAGGGTATGAGGTGGAGATTCCCATTGCCCAGGCAATTCTTATTCCTAGGATGTCCCTTGTGTGAGCTGGAAGCATGTTGGAGATATGAATGTAAATGAAAAAGTAGGTATTGGTGCAGTTGACACGCTATGTATGGCAGAGTAAGGAGGAGACCTGAGTTGAGCAGAAATGTGGATGATTTATAATAATTGTTTGCGAGTTAATCGTAGGTGCCCTGTGAAAAGTGGAAAGTCATACTGAAGGTAGTATATCCAAGAGTAGAGTGAGTGATGATGTGTTGATAAAGGCAATGTGGGTACAATGTTTAAAAGAGAGATCGGAAGAAGGCATAGGTTTAAGTATAGTGAGAATGAGTCCCAAGAGTTCTTAGAGGTCAATGAACAAAGGTGTGGTTGGAGTGTATAGATGTAAGAAACAATGACTAGCAAGTTGGTA
The DNA here is from genome assembly GCF_021461385.2 of Schistocerca piceifrons. Lineage (NCBI taxonomy): Eukaryota > Metazoa > Arthropoda > Insecta > Orthoptera > Acrididae > Schistocerca > Schistocerca piceifrons. The sequence goes on from NC_060138.1 coordinate 240,440,537, forward strand.
ATGTTTGAGACCTGTTATGAAATTTGATCATGAGAGTTGCATTATTGAGCTTTTGGAGTTTTGTATGAGCCAGGTGATGAGAGTAAGACCCGTGACTGTTTAAATTAGGAAGAGAGTAGAAGGTGTTTGAAGACCCTATTGCAGATGCAGAGAGAAAAGGAAAGTGTTGTTGTAGTGAAAATTGCAGTATATGTAAGGCGTACAGAAAGTGTAATTGATGGCCCTTCCCATTGAGGTATACATGCTGATTGTTGTTTGGAACGAGAAGCTCCCACGTAAATCCAACATTATAGAAATTATGTTAATTTACGATGTGTGTCGAAATGATGTAGATACCTGATGTGAGGTGAAATTTAGGATAGAGGCATTTGTGTGTGAGGACTGGCCCTTTCCCAAGCTATAGAATTATATATTTCAGTTATATGTGGTGGAGATTATTGATAGTGAGGATTTATTTATGTGTGACGGGATAAGAAGTTTTATTGGTACCCCTATTTGGCAAATGAGTTGTACTGATGTTGAGAACAGGAAATGTTAAAAATGTAGATGATGAAGGTGAAACTTGATGTTGGTAATTGAGAGTCGCTTTGTGGAGTGTGATTGTGTTAGTATTAAAATTTATAGAAGATATAAAGAGTCCACTTGTGGAGCGGTTATTAGCTATTGTGAAGTGAAATACAGTGAAGACTAGTAATTAAAGAGACACTTGGGCGACCCTTGGTTATTGATAAGATTGTAAAGAAGGTTTATATTGTGTCTGGTTATTTTGTTTGTTGTGCCTTAGTGTAAAAGTATTTACCCTTTGAGATGTGTTATGGAGGAAGAAAGGTGTAGGAAGTACAGTCCCTTAGTATTTCGAAAACGAGAGGAAATGATATAGTGGAGACATGTAACGTGTGAGAGAGTGTGTATGGCGTAGTTGGTATGTGCGTGATGTGGAGGTTTATGAAATTGGAGTATAGTGGTAATTATAAATGATGAAAGTAATGAAGTAGTGATGTTCTGGTTTTCGAAAGAATGGAGTAACCGATGGTGTATGGTTTGAAGTAGAGTTACAAAACTGAGTATGGTGAAGTTGATGTTAAATTTTGTAAAGGTGGTATAATACGAGGTTGAAGAATGGTGCAGAGAAGAAAAAAAAAGGTTGTGTCAGTGTAGAGGTTAATGTTTAGATGAGGAAATAAAACAGATCCCCAGAGAATATGTAAAAAAGTTAGGAATGAGGTGTGGTAGTGAAGAGGTGTGATGAAGTGAAGTCGAATTGCTGAGTTTGGTGGTGAATGGTTTGTGAACTAATGTTGCCCCTGTATGTCCTGCCTACAAGATTCGAGTTTGGACAGTTAGTGATACGGTGATCTAGTAGTGTGTGTGACTTGACGAAATGATAATCCATAGAGGGAATATGTATTGTCCCAGAGAGTAAAATATCCTTAGAAATTGGTAGAGAGATGTACGAATAGAAGACCAGTCAAATATTAATTTACTTTGGATGAGGTAGCGAGGATGAGGGAATTGAAAGCGAGTATAGAAGGTGAAAAAGAGAAAAAATGGATGTTGGTTTGATTGTTATGAAAGAAATTTTGTTCCCCCTGTAGATTGATCCTCTAAAAATTAGGATAGTTGATAAGGGTTTATAGGTTTATTCTCAAAATATTTGGATTGTAGGTGATGTGTATGAGCTGAAAACACTGAAAAGAGAGTATTTTGTGAGAATGGAGTTTATAGGGTATGAGGTGGAGATTCCCATTGCCCAGGCAATTCTTATTCCTGGGATGTCCCTTGTGTGAGTTGGTAGCATGTTGGAGATATGAATGTAAATGAAAAAGTAGGTATTGGTGCAGTTGACACGCTATGTATGGCAGAGACGGAGGAGACCTGAGTTGAGCAGAAATGTGGATGATTTATAATAATTGTTTGCGAGTTATTCGTAGGTGCCCTGTGAAAAGAGGGAAGTCTGACTGAAGGTAGTATATCCAAGAGTAGAGTGAGTGATGATGTGTTGATATAGGCAATGTGGGTACAATGTTTAAAAGTGGGATGGGAAGAAGGCATAGGTTTAAGTAAAGTGAGAATGAGGCCCAAGAGTTCTTAGAGGTGAATGATCATAGGTGTGGTTGGAGTGTATAGATATAAGAGACAATGACTAGCAAGTTCGTAATGTTTGAGACCTGTTATGAAATTTGATCATGAGAGTTGCAATATTGAGTTTTTGGAGTTTTGTATGAGCCAGGTGATGAGAGTAAGACCCGTGACTGTTTAAATTAGGAAGAGAGTAGAAGGTGTTTGCAGACACTATTGCAGATGCAGAGAGAAAAGGAAAGTGTTGTTGCAGTGAAAGTTGCAGTATATGTAAGGTGTACAGAAAGTGTAATTGATGGCCCTTCCCATTGAGGTATACATGCTGATTGTTGTTTGGAACGAGAAGCTCCCACGTAAATCCAACATTATAGAAATTATGTTAATTTACGATGTGTGTTGAAATGATGTAGATGCCTGATGTGAGGTGAAATTTAGGATGGAGGCGAGTGTGTGTGAGGACGTGGCCCTTTCCCAAGCTACAGAATGAATTATTTCAGTTATGTGTGGTGGAGAGTAATGATAGTGAGGAATTATTTATGTGTGATGGGATAAGAAGTTTTATTGGTACCCCTATTTGGCAAATGAGTTGTACTGATGTTGAGAACAGGAAATGTTAAAAATGTAGATGATGAAGGTGAAACTTGATGTTGGTAATGGAGAGTCGCTTTGTGGAGTGTGATTGTGTTAGTATTAAAATTTATAGAAGTTATAAAGAGTCCACTTGTGGAGCGGTTATTAGCTATTGTGAAGTGAAATACAGTGAAGATTAGTAATTAAAGAGACACTTGAGCGACCCTTGGTTATTGATAAGATTGTAAAGAAGGTTTATATTGTGTCTGGTTATTTTGTTTGTTGTGGCTTAGTGTAAAAGTATTTACCCTTTGAGATGTGTTATGGAGGTAGAAAGGTGTAGGAAGTACAGTCCCTTAATATTTCGAATACGAGAGGAAATGATATAGTGGAGACATGTAACGTGTGAGAGAGTGTGTATGAAGTAGTTGGTATGTGCGTGATGTGGAGGTTTATGAAGTTGGAGTAATGTGATAATTAGAAATGGTGAAGGTAATGAAGTAGTGATGTTCTGGTTTTAGAAAGAATGGAGTAACCGATGGCGTATGGTTTGAAGTAGAGTTAAAAACCTGAGTACGGTGAAGTTGATGTTAAATTTTGTAAAGGTGGTATAATACGAGGTTGAAGAATGGTGCAGAGAAGAAAAAAAAAGGTTGTGTCTGTGTAGAGGTTAATGTTTAGATGAAGAAATAAAACAGTACCCCAGAGAAAATGTAAAAAAGTTGAATGAGGTGTGGTAGTGAAGAGGTGTGAAGAAGTGAAGTCGAATTGCTGAGTTTGGTGTTGAATGGTTTGTGAACTAATGTTGCCCCTGTACGTCCTGCCTACAAGATTTGAGTTTGGACAGTTAGTGATACGGTGATCTAGTAGTGTGTGTGACTTGATGAAATGATAATCCATAGAGGTGAATATGTATTGTCCCAGAGAGTAAAATATCCTTAGAAATTGGTAGAGAGATGTACGAATCGAAGACCAATCAAATATTAATTCACTTTGGATTAGGTGGCGAGTATGAGGGATTTGAAAGTGAGTATAGAAAGTAAAAAAGAGAAATAATGGATGTTGGTTTGATTGTTATGAAAGAAATTTTGTTCCCCCTGTAGATTGATCCTCTAAAAATTAGAATAGTTGATAAGGGTTTATAGGTTTGTTCTCAAAATATTTGGAATGTAGGTGATGTGTATGAGCTGAAAACACTGAAAAGTGAGTATTTTGTGAGAATGGAGTTTATAGGGTATGAGGTGGAGATTCCCATTGCCCAGGCAATTCTTAATCCTTGGATGTCCCTTGTGTGAGCTGGTAGCAAGTTGGAGATATGAATGTTAATGAAACAGTAGCTATTGGTGCAGTTGAGACGCTATGTATGGCAGAGTAGGAGGAGACCTGAGTTGAGCAGAAATGTGGATGATTTATAATAATTGTTTGCGAGTTAATTGTAGGTGTGCTGTGAAAAGAGGGAAGTCAGACTGAAGGTAGTACATCCAAGAATAGAATGAGTTATGATGTGTTGATAAGGTAATGTGGGTACAATGTTTAAAAGTGAGACTGGAAGAAGGCATAGGTTTAAGTAAAGTGAGAATGAGTTGAATGAATATAGGTGTGATTGGAGTGTATAGATGTAGGAAACAATGACTAGCAAGTTGGTAATGTTTGAGACCTGTAACAAAATTTGATCATGAGAGTTGCATTATTGAGTTTTAGGAGTTTTGTATGAGCCAGGTGTTGAGGGTAAGACTCGTGTCTGTTTAAATTAGGAAGAGGGTGTAAGGTGTTCAAAGACCCTATTGCAGATGCAGAGAGAAAAGGAAAGTCCGTTGTTGTAGTGAAAGTTGCAGTATGTGTAAGGTGTAGGGAAAGTGAGATTGATGGCCCTTCCCATTGTGGTATAGATGCTGAACGTTGCTTGAAAGGAGATGCTCCCACTTAAATCCAACATTATAGAAATTATGTCTATTTACGATGTGTGTCGAAATGATGTTGATACCTGATGTGAGGTGACATTTAGGATGGAGGTGTGTGTGTGTCTGTGTGTGAGGACGTGTCCCTTTCCCAAGCCATAGAATTAATAATTTCAGTTATGTGTCGTGGAGAATAATGATAGTGAGGAAGTACTTATGTGTGACGGGATGAAAAGTTTTATTGGTACCCCTATTAGGCAAATGAGTTGTACTGATGTTGAGTACAGGAAATATCGAAAATGTATATGATGAAGGTGAAACTTGATGTTGGTAATGGGAGTGAGTTTTCTGGAGTGTGATTGGGTTAGTATTAAAATTTGTAGAAGTTATAAAGATACCAATTGTGGAGAGGTTATTAGCTATTGTGAGGTGAAATACAGTGAAGACTAGTAGATAAAGAGACACTTGAGTGACCCTTGGTTATTGATAAGATTGTAAAGAAGTTTTATATTGTGTCTGGTTATTTTGTTTGTTGTGGCTTAGTGTAAAAGAATTTACCCTTTGAGATGTGTTATGGAGGTAGAACAGTGTAGGAAGTAAAGTCCCTTAATATTTAGAATATGGGAGGAAGTGATATAGTGGACACATGTAGAGAGAGTGTGGACGAAGTAGTCTGTATGTGCGTGATGTGGAGATTTATGAAATTGGAGTAATGTGGTAATTACTAATGATGAAGGCAATGAAGTAGTAATGATGTTCTGGTTTGGAATGAATGGAGTAACTGATGGTGTATGGTTTGAAGTAGAGTTTAAAACCTGAGTGAGGTGAATTTGACGTTAAATTTTGTATAGGTGGTATAATTTACAGTTGGAAAATGGTGCAGAGAAGATACAAAAGATTGTGTCAGTGTAGAGTGAGTATAGAAAGGAAAAAAGAGTATTAATGGATGTTGGCTTGATTGTTATGCAAGAAATTTTCTTCCCACTGTAGATTGATCCCCTAAAATTAGGATAGTTGATAAGGGTTTATAGGTTTATTCTCAAATTATTTGTAATGTAGGTGGTGTGTATGGGCTGAAAACACTGAAAAGAGAGCATTTTGTGAGAACGGAGTTTAAAGTGTGTGAGGTGGAGCTTCCCATTGCCCAGACAATTCTCAATCCTTGGATGTCCCTTGTACGAGCGGGAAGCATGTTGGAGATAAGAATGTATATGAAGGAGTAGGTATTGGTGCAGTTGACACGCTATGTATGGCAAGGTAGGAGGAGACCCGAGTTGAGCAGAAATGTGGATGATTTATAATAATTGCTTGCGAGTTAATCTTTGGTACCCTGTGAAAAGAGGGAAGTCTGACTGAAGGTAGTACATCCAAGAGTAGAATGAGTGATGATGTGTTGATAAGGCAATGTGGGTACAATGTTAGAAAGAGTGATTGGAAGAAGGCATAGATTTAAGTAAAGTGGGAATGAGTCTCAGGAATTGTTACAGTTGAATGAATATAGGTGTGGTTGGAGTGTATAGATGTAAGAAACAATGACTAGCAAGTTGGTAATGTTTGAGACGTGTAATAAAATTCGATTGTGACAGTTGCATTATCGGGTTTTAGGAGTTTTGTATGAGCTGGGTGGTGAGAGTAAGACTCATGACTGTTTAAATTAGGAAGAGAGTGTAAGGTGTTCAAAGACCCTATTGCAGATGCAGAGAGAAAAGGAAAGTCCATTGTTGTAGTGAAAGTTGCAGTATGTATAAGGTGTAGGGAAAGTGAAATTGATGGCCCTTTCCATTGTGGTATAGATGCTGAATGTTGCTTTAAAGGAGATGCTCCCACTTAAAGCCAACATTATAGAAATTATGTCAATTTACGATGTGTGTCGAAATGATGTTGATACCTGGTGTGAGGTGACATTTAGGATGGAGGTGTGTGCGTGTGTGAGGACGTGCCCCTTTCCCAAGCCATAGAATTAATAATTTCAGTTATGTGTCGTGGAGAATAATGATAGTGAGGAAGTATTTATGTGTGACGGGATGAAAAGTTTTATTGGTACCCCTATTAGGCAAATGAGTTGTACTGATGTTGAGAACAGGAAATATCGAAAATGTATATGATGAAGGTGAAACTTGATGTTGGTAATGGGAGTGGGTTTTCTGGAGTGTGATTGTGTTAGTATTAAAATTTGTAGAACTTATAAAGATTCCAATTGTTGAGAGGTTATTAGCTATTGTGAGGTGAAATACAGTGAAGACTAGTAAATAAAGAGACACTTGAGCAACCATTGGTTATTGAAATGATTGTAAAAAAGGTTTATATTGTGTCTGGTTATTTTGTTTGTTGCGGCTTAGTGTAAAACAATTTACCCTTTGAGATGTGTTATGGAGGTAGAAAGGTGTATGAAGTGCAGTCCCTTAATATATAGGATATGAGGGGAAATGATATAGTGAAGACATGTAACGTGTGAGAGAGTGTGTATGAAGTAGTTGGTATGTGCGTGATGTGGAGGTTTATGAAGTTGGAGTAATGTGGTAATTAGAAATGATGAAGGGAATGAAGTAGAGATGTTCTGGTTTTCAAACGATTGGAATAACCGATGGTGTATGGTTTGAAGTAGAGTTAAAAACCTGAGTAAGGTGAAGTTGATGTTAAATTTTGTGAATGTGGTATAATACGAGGTTGAAGAATGGTGCAGAGAAGATAATAAAGTTGTGTCAGTGTAGAGGTTAATGTTTGGATGAGGAAATAAAACACTACCCCAGAGAAAACGTAGAAAAATAAATGATGATGTGAGGTAGCGAAGAGGTTTGTTGAAGTTAAGGCGAATTGCTGACAAATAGAGTTTGGTGGTGAGTGGTTTGTGAACTAATGTTGCCCCTGTACGTCCTGCCTACAAGATTTGAGTTTGGACAGTTGGTGATATGGTGATCTAGTAGTGTGTGTGACTTGAGGAAATTACTGTCCAGAGAGGTGAGTATATATTGTCTCAGAGAGTATAATATTCTTTGAATTTGGTAGAGAGATGTATGAATATAAGCTCGATGAGGATGAGATAATTTAGGGAGATTACAGAAAAGGTAAAAAACAGAGAAATTGGATGTTTGTTTGATTGTAATAAAAATATTATTTGGTCCCCATAAATATAGATCCCCTAAGAATTAGAATGGTTTATATGGGTTTATGGGCTTATTCTCAAAGCGTTTGAAATGTAGATGATGTGCATGAGTTGAAATCACCGAAAGGATAGTATTTTCCGATAATGAAACTTAAAGTGTATGAAATATGCAATTCATCATCCTTAGATGTCCTGTGTGTGAGTTGCTATCATGTTGGAGACTAGAATGTAAACGATGGAGTATGTATTGGTGCAATTGACACACTACGTATGGCAAAGAAGGAGGAGACCTCGAGTTGAGCAGAAATGTGGATGATGCTGTTATAATTGTTTGCGAGTTAATTATTAGTGCCCTGTGAAAAGAGGGACATCTGACTGAAGGTAGAATATCCAAGAGTAGAGTGAGTGATGATGTGTTGATAAGGCAATGTGAGTACAATGTTTAAGAGAGAGGTTGGTTAGAAGGCTTAGGTTTATGTAAAGCGAGAATGTATTTAGAGGTGGATGAACATAATCGTTGTTGGAGTTTATATAGCTCATAGATCTAAGATTCAATGACTAGCAAGTTGTAATGTTTATGACCTGTTATAAAATTTGATCGTGAGAGTTACATTATTGAGTTTTGGGAGTAAGAGTGATGAGAGTAAGACTTGTGACTGTTCAAATTAGGAAGAGATTAGGAGGTGTTTGATGACGTTATTGAAGATGCAGAGAGAATGGGAAAGTCTGTTGTTGTAGTGAAAGTTGCAGTATATGGAAGGTGTACAGAAAGTTTAATTGGTGGCCCTTTCCATTGAGGTATTGGTGCTGATTGTTGTTTGAAATGAGATGCCCCCACTAATATCAAACATTATAGAAATTATGTTTATTTAAGAGGTGTGTCCAAATGGTGTAGATAACTGATATGTGGTGAAATGTAGGATGGAGGTGTGTGTGAGGAAGTGGTCCTTTCCCAAGACATATAATTAATTATTTCCGTTATGTGTAGTGAAGATAAATGATAGTGAGTAAGTATTTATGTGTGATGAAATAAGAAGTTTTATTGGAACCACTATTAGGCAAATAAGTTGTACTCTTGTTGAGAACAGGAAATATTAAAAATGTAGATGATGAAGGTGAAAGTTGATGTTGGTAATGAAAGTGGCTTTCTGGAATGGGTTTGTGGTAATATTAAAATTTGTAGGAGTTATCAAGAGTCCAATTGTGGAGAGGTTATTTCCTATTGTGAAGTGAAGTGAAGACTAGAAAATAAAAAGACATTTGTGTGACCCTAGGTTATTGAAAGGATAGTAAGGAAGGTTTATATTGTGTCTGGTTATTTCGTTTGTTGTAGCTTAGTGTATAACAATTAACCCTCTGAAATGTGTAATGGAGGTAGAAAGGTGTAGGAAGTACAGTCCCTTAGCCCTCGTATTACTTAGCAGGGTATTCTGTCTACCCAAGGTTGATTTTTCCTATAATAATGTTATCTGTATGGCCACATGCCTGTGGTTTCATGACTTGGTACTAAAATGATTGAGGTAGATTTCACACTCACGACTGTCGAATTTTTTCGGCTTTATCATTGTTATTCAAGTCATTTATTGGTGGAATTGTGAGACTACCCTGCTTGGTATGAAATGTCTTATTTTCTTATTTGTAGGAAAAGAAGATTTTGGAAACATATCTGTCATTCATCTTCTTTGTTGAGTTTTCTCATAGGTCCAATGTTTGTAATTGTTGCTGGTTGCTATTGTTGAGTTGAATTTGACATTCACTGTTGAGCTGACATTACACGAGTCAGTATTTCATCTGCAAGTAATGATGTCCAAAGGTCTTTCTAGCGAAGAGATCATGGAAATTCTATGTAATTCTGATGTCAGTTATGATGAAATTAAATTGGACATTGATAATCAACTGAATGAACATATGGAACGTCTTGACAAAGATCATATCATAGCATCAGATGAAGCTGATCATGAAACATCAGAAGACACTACACATTCACGTGAACAACTGGTAGAAGAAGAAGAGGATGATAAAGGAGAAGAAAAAGACGAAGACACAGGAGATTTGTTTGTTTTTAGAAGTGGACTACAATTTTCTAGTGAACCACCAAGAGGTGAGCGGCATCGATGTAGCAACATTTTGAACATAACACCAGTGAATGATGGAAAAACAATCAAAACAACAGAGTCATTTTTATTATTTATCTCACCGGAAATCGTGAGCATCATTGTGGAAGACACAAACAGGGTAGCCAAACGAGTAATTTCTTTGTGGAATGCAGCTCATTCTTCGAACAAAACATCATGGGGAGATATGAATGCAACTGAAGTGTATGCTGTATTAGCAATTCTAATAGGAGCTGGTCAAGCTCAGGGACTTCGTACAAGTGCTTCCAATCTGTGGGCAGGTAATGTTGCCTTTCGGCAACCATTCTTTACTGCTGCCTTGCCAAGAAACCAATTTTTGTCTATAATGACATTATTGCAATTTGACAACAGAGACACAAGAGCACAGAGAAGTGAAGAAATCAAGGACAAGCTACAAGCCATCAGGGTAGAGTTTGACAAATTTCAATCTAACTTGTGCGAGAACTTCTATCCTTATGAATATGTGACCATTGATGAATGATTACCAATGTACTGGGGAAACTGCCCTTTTAGGGTTTATATCAAGAGCAAGCCTGGCAAGTATGGCATTAAAATTTGGGTTTGTACTGATGTGAAAACATCTTACTTATTACAGATCCAAATTTACACAGGGATGGTGGACAATACTCAGGAAGTGAATCAAGGACAGAGAGTTGTTTTGGATCTGATGGAACCATTTCTGAATAACGGTCATGGTGTAACAACTGATAATTTGTTCATCAGTTTTCCATTGGCTGATGAACTACTAAAACAAAAAATGACATTGGTTGGTACCTTGCGTTCCAATAAGAAAGAAATTCCGAAGGAATTCTTGCCAAACAGAAAGGGAGAAGTTCACTCTTCAATGTTTGGTTTTACAAATGCCTTGACCCTAGTTTCCTATGTTCCAAAGAAGGGAAAGGCTGTAATATTACTCTCTACTCAGCATAATGAGAGACAAGTAAGTGGTGAAGAAAGTGAACATAAACCCGAAATCATACTGCACTACAACAAAACCAAAGGTGCTGTAGGTAATGGGAACAAAATGACAAGAGAATACCATTGTGTTAGTGGAACGAGGTGGTGGCCAATAAGAATCTTCATGGAAATGATAGATATTGCAGCACTGAATGCTTATATTCTGTACACTCAAAGATTTCCTGAATGGCAGAAGAATAACTGAGGCTGACGTAAACCCTTAATGACTGAACTGGAATTTGGACTCAGCAAAGGCAACATGGAAGAAAGAGCCAAAAATATCAGTGGTCATCAGGAAGATGTACAAGATGAGCTGAAAGCTTGTGGTATTGCAATTCCTACAGCAGTGATCCAGACCCAGTGTTCCAAGCTATCAATGCCACAACGATGTCTAGAATGCAAGAGAAACTAAAATTGGAAAACAAGATTCTGTTGTGTAATGTGCAAGAAACCTGATTGTAATATACAGAGAAGAAACTGTTACTGTGAAATGCATGCAGTGCAAAAATGTACTTGGCTGAAAAGTTGTAAAAACGTATTGTGTTATTTTACTGCACTGACTGTTGATTTGCATAGATTATTAATTTTCTGTTCATTGAGTACTGAATTTAGTGAAAGATATAAAAAAAACTTTTGTACTTTGTATCTGTGATTTGATTAAATACTTCTAATAACCTGAAAAGCTGTTTTTCAATACTAAATAAACCCATTCAATGGAAATAACGAAATCTGAGAACAGATATTACAATAAAACATAAAAATCTTTGGGGTAGTACAAATTCCCTGTATGGTTAAATACAGGTGTGAAAAAACTTGGTAATGGGAGGGTTAATATTTAGAGTACGAGAAGAAATGATACAGAGGAGACAAGTAATATGAGTGAGAGAGTGTGGACGAATTAGTTCGTATGTGCATGATGTGGAGGTTTATGAAAGTGGAGTAATGTCGTAATTAGAAATGATAAAGGTAATGAAGTAGTGATATTCTGGTTTTCGAATGAATGTACTAACCAGTGGTGTATGGCTTCAAGTAGAGATAAAAACCTGAGTGAAGTGGAGTTGATGTTAAACTTGATACACATGTTATGACACGAGGTTGAAGAATGCTGCAGGGAAGATAAAAAGGGTTGTGTTAGTGTGGAGGTTAATGTTTGGATGAGGAAATAAAACAGTACCCCAGAGAATATGTAGAAAAATAAGGAAGGAGAACTGCTGACAAATAGAGTTTGGTGGTGAATGTTTCGTGAACTAATGTTGGCCCTATATGTCCTGTTTCGTAAGTGATATTGTGATTTAGTAGTGTGCATAACTTGATGAAAGGATTGGCCGTAGAGGTGAATATGTATTGTCCCAGAGAGTAAAATATCCTTTGAAATAGAATAATTATTGACTTTGGATTAGGTAGCCAGGATGAGATAATTTAGAGCAAGCATGAAAAGGAAAAAAGGAGATAAATTGGATGTTGGTTTGATAGCTATTAAAAATATTATTATTTTCCCATGTAGATAGATCCCTTAACAATTAGGCAGGTTGAGAAAGGTTTATAGGTTTATTGTCAAAATGTTTGAATGTAGCTGATGTGTATGAGTTGAAAACATCAAACGGAGAGTATTTTCCAAGACTGAAGTTTAAAGTGTATGATGTGGAGATTCCCATTGCCCATGCAAATCTTTATCGTTAGATGTCCCTTGTGTGATTTGGTACCATGTTGGAGATTAGAATGTAAATGAAGGAGTAGGTATAGTTGCAACTGAAATGCAATGTATGGTAAAATAGGAGGAGACCTGATTTGAGCAGAAAGGGTACAATAATAATTGTTTGCGAGTTAATCGTTGGTGCCCTGTGAAAAGAGCTGAGTCAGACTGAAGATAATATATCCAAGACTAGAGGAAGTGATGATCTGTTGATAAGGCAATGTGAGTACAATGCTTGAAAGAGAGAGTGGTTAGTAGTCATACGTTTATAGTGAGAATGAGTTCCAGGAGTATTTAGAGATGAATGAACATAGGTGTGGTAGGAGTGTATACATGTAAGAAACAATGTCTAGCAACTTGTAATGTTTGAGACCTGTAATAAAATTTGATTCTGAGTGTTACATTATTGAGTTTCAGGAATCTTGTATGAGTCAGGTGATGAGAGTAAGATTTGTGACTGTTCAAATTAGGAAGAGAGTACAAGGTGTTCGGGGACCCTATTGCAGATGCAGAGAGAAAAGGAAAGTCTGTTGTAGTGAAAGTTGCAGTATATGTAACTGACAGCCCTTTTCATTGACGTATTGATGCTGATTGTTGATTGAAATGAGACGCCCCCACCTTAAATCAAACATTATGGAATTATGTTAATTTAAGATTAGTGTCCAGATGATGTAGATACTTGATGTGAGGTGAAATTTGGGATAGAGGTATGTGTCTGCGGACGTGGTCCTTTTCAATGCCTGATGAAGGTAATGAAGTAGTGATGTTCTGGTTGTAGAAAGAATGGAGAAACAAATGGTGTATGGTTTAAAACCTGAATGAGATGAAATTGATGTTAAATTTGGTAACGGTGTATGATAAGTGACTGAAGAATGGTGCAGAGAAGATAAAAGAAGTTGTGATAGCATGGAGGTTAATGATTATATGAGGAAATAATACAGTACCCCAGAGAAAATGTAGTAAAATAAAGAATGCTGTATGGTAGTGAACAGGTGTGATGAAAAGTTCCCCAGAGTGTATGTAGAAAAATAAAGAATCAGGTGTGATAGTGAACAGCTGTGATGAAATGAACGAGAATTGCTGAGAAATAGAGTTAATTGGTCATTTATTTGTGAACTAATGTAGCCCCTGTATGTACTGCTTACAGGAGTTGAGTTTGGACAGTTAATGATATGGTGATTTAGTAGTGTGTGTGACTTGATGAAATGATTGGACATAGAGGTAAATATATACTGTCCCAGAGGGGGGAAGTGGCCCTTTCCCAAGCCACAGAATTAAATTTTTCAATTATTCACTTTGGATGAGGTAGCGAGGATGAGATAATTAAGTGGATGAGGTAGCGAGGATGAGATAATTAAGAACGAGTATAGAAAGGAAAAAAGAGATATATTACTTGTTAGTTTGATTGTTACATAAATATTATTACTTCCTTATTTAGATAGATCCCTTAAGAACTGTTGATAAGGGTTTATAGGAGTACTCTCAAAATGTTTGAAATGTAGCTGATGTGAATGAGTTGAAAGCATGGAAAGCAGATTAAAATGTATGAGGTGGAGATTCCCATTGCTCATGCAATTCTTTATCCTTGGATATCCCATGTGTGAGCAACTATTATGGCATGCTATGTATGGTAAAGTAGGAGGATACCTGATTGGAGCAGAAATGTTACTATAATAATTGTTTGCGAGTTAATCGTTGGTGTCCTGTGAAAAGAAGGAGTTCTGACTGAAGGTAGTATATCCAATAGTAGAGTGAGTGATGATGTGTTGTTATGGCAAGATGATTACAATGTTCAAGAGAGAGATTGGTTAGCAGACGTAGGTTAATGTAAAGTGAGAATGAGTCCCAAGAGTATTTTGAGGTGAATGAACAAATGCTTCACTGGAGTGTATACATGTAAGAGACAATGTCTGGCAAGTTGTAATGTTTGAGACCCGTAATAAAATTTGATCTTGAGAGTTACATTAATGAATTTCAGTAGCCTTGTATGAGTCAGGTGATGAGAGTCAAACTTGTGACTGGTCAAATTTGTAGGAGGTGTTCGACGACCCTATTGTAGACTTAGAGAGAAAACAGAAGACCGTTGTTGTTGTGAGAGTTGCAGTATACATAACTGATGGCCCTTTCCATTGAGGTATTGATGCTGATTGTTGATTGGAATGAGACGCCCCCACTTAAATCAAACATTATAGAAAATACATTAATTTAAGCTGTGTGTCCAAATGATGTAGACACATGATATCAGGTGAAATGCAGGATGGAGATGTGTGTTTGTGTGAGGACGTGGCCCTTTCCCAAGCCATAGAGTTAAATTTTTCAATTATTCACTTTGGATGAGGTAGCGAGGATAAGATACGTTAGAACGAGTATATAAAGGAAAAAAGAGAAGTATTAGTTTGATTGTTGTGTAAATATTATTAGTTCCTTATGTTGACAGATCCCTTAAGAGACAAATGGTTGATAAGGGGTTATATGATTATTCTGAAAATGTTGGAAATGTGGTGATGTGTATCAGTTGAAAACATGGAAAGCAAGGTATTTTCTGAAGGTGCAGATTAAAATGGAAGAGGTGGAGATTTCCATTGCCCATGCAATTCTTTGTCCTTAGATATCCCATGTGTGAGCTGCTATTATGAAGGAGATTCGAATGTAAATGTAGGAGTAGGTATTGTTGCAACAAACACGCTATGTATGGTAAGGTAGGAGGAGATCTGATTGGAGCAGAAATGTTAGTATAATAATTGTTTGCGAGTTAATCCTTGGTGCTCTGTGAAAAGAGCAAAGTCAGACGTAAGGTAATATATCCATTAGTAGAGTGAGTGATGATGTGTTGATAAGGCAAGGTGAGTACAATGTTCAAGAGAGTGATTGGTTAGTAGGTGTAAGTTAATGTAAAGTGAGAATGACTCCCAAGAGTATTTTGAGTTGAATGAACAAATGTGTGGCTGGAGTGTATACATGTAAGAAGCAATGTCTAGCAACTTGTAATGTTTGAGACCTGTAATAAAATTTGATCGTGAGAGTTACATAATTGAATTCCAGGAGTCTTGTGTGAGTCAGGTGAGAGAGTAAAACTTGTGACTGTTCGAATTAGTAGGAGAGTAGAAGGTGTTCGAAGATACTATTGCAGATGCAGAGAGAAAAGGAAAGTCTGTTGTTGTAGTGAAAGTTGCACTATATGTAACTGATGGCCTTTTCCATTCAGATATTGTTGCTGATTGTTGTTTGGATTGAGACGCCCCCACTTAAATCAAACATTATAGAAATTATGTTAATTTAAGCTGTGTGTCCAAATGATGTAGATATCTGATATGAGGTGAAATTTTGGATGGAGGTGTGTGTGTGTGTGTGTGTGTGTGTGTGTGTGTGTGAGAGAGAGAGGTCATGGCCCTTTCCCAAGCCATAGAGTTAATTTTCTCAATTATTCACTTTGGATGAGGTATCGAGGATGAGATAATTTAGAATGGAATATAGAAAGGAAAAAAGATAAATATTAGTTGTGGGTTTGATCGTTATGTAAATATTATTTGTTCCTTATGGAGATAGATCCCTTAAGACAAGAATGGTTGATAAGTGTTTATAGGATTATTCTCAAAACGTTTGAAATGTAGCTGAAGTGTATGAGTTGAAAACATGGAAAGGAGAGTATTTTCTGAGAGTGGACTTTAAAGTGTATGAGGTGGAGTTTCCCATTGCCCATGCAATTTTTTATCCTTAGATATTCCATGTGTGAACTGCTATCATGTTGGAGAGTAGAACGGAAATGAAGGAGTAGGTATTGTTGCAACAAACATGCTATGTGTGGTAAGGTAGGAGAAGACCTGATTCGAGCAGAAATGATACTATAATAATTGTTTGCGAGTTAATTGTTGGTGCCCTGTGAAAAGAGCGAAGTAAGACTGAAGGTGGTATATCCAAGACTACAGGAAGTGATGGTGTGTTGATAAGGCAATGTGAGTACAATGTTTAAAAGACAGAGTGTTTAGTAGCCATAGGTTCAAGTATAGTGAGAATGAGTCCCAAGAGTATTTAGAGGTGAATGAACGTAGGTGTGGCAGGCGTGTATTCATGTAAGAAACAATGTATAGCAACTTGTAATGTTTGAGACCTGTAATGAAATTTGATCATGAGAGTTACATTATTGAGTTTCTGGAGTCTTGTATGAGTCAGGTGATGAGAGTAAGACTTGTGACTGTTCAAATTAGGAAGAGAGTAGAAGGTGTTCGGAGACCCTAATACGGGTGTAGAGAGAAAAGGAAAGTCTTTTGTTGTAGTGAAAGTTGCAGTATATGTAATTGATGGCCGTTTCCATTGAGCTATTGATGTTGATTGTTGTTTGAAATGAGATGCAGCCACTTAAACCAAACATTATAGAAATGATGTTAATTTAAGATGAATGTCCAGATGATGTAGATACCTGATGTGAGGTGAAATTAGGGATAGAGATGTGTGTGTGAGGACTTGGCCCTTTCCCATGCCATGGACGTAATTATTTCACTTATGTGTAGTGGAGAATAATGATAGCGAGGAAGTATTTATGAAAGAAGTTTTATCGGTACCCCTATTAGGCAAATGAGTTGCACTGATGTTGAGAACAGGAAAGATTGAAAATGTAGATGATGAAGGTGAAACTCAATGTGAGAGTGGCTTTCTACAATGGGCTTATGTTAGTATTGAAAGTTGTGGAAGTTATAAAGAGTCCAATTGTGGACAGATTTTTAGCTATTGTGAAGTGAAATACAGTGAAGACTAGTAAATAAAGTAAAAAAAGTACCCCAGAGAATATGTAGAAAAATATAGAATGTGGTGTGGTAGTGAACAGGTGTGATGAAATGAAGGAGAATTGCCAAGAAATAGAGTTTGTTGGTCATTGTTTTGTGACCGAATGCTGCCCCTGTATATCCTGCTTACAAGATTTGATCTTGGACAGTTAGCGATATGGTGATTTAACCTAACCTAACCTAACCTAACCTAACCTAACATGTGTGACTTAACCAAAATGTTTTGCCATAGAGGAGAATATGTATTGTTCGAAAGAGTAAAATATCATTTGAAACTGGTAGTTAGATCTATGAATAGAAGCTGAATTGAATAATTATTCACTTGGGATGAGGTACCAAGATTGCGATAATTTAGAACAAGTATTCAAAGGCAAAAAAGAGAAAAATTTGACATTTGTGTGATTGTTCTGAAAATATTATTTGTTTCCCATGTAGATAGATCCCCTTAGAATTAGAATGGTGAGTAAGGGTTAATAGGTTTATTCTCAAAACGTTATAGCTGATGTGTATGAGTTGAAAACATCATAAGGAGAGTATTTTCTGAGGATGGAGTTTAAAGTGTATGAGGTGTTGATTGGCACGACCCATGCTATTTTTGATCCTTAGATGTCTTTAGTGTGAGCTGGTAGCAATTTGGAGATTAGAATGTAAATGAAGGAGTTTGTGTTTGTGCAAGTTACACACAATATATTGCAAAGTAGGAGCAGACCTGAGTAGAGCAGAAATGTTGATGATACTATAATAATTGTTTGCAAGTTAATGGTTGGTGCCTTGTGAATAGAGGGAAGTCTGACTGAAGGTAAGTATATCCAAGAGTAGAGTGAGTGATGATGTGTTGATAAAGCAATGTGAGCACAATGTTTAAAAGAGAGACTGGTTAGTAGGCATAGTTTTAATTAAACTGAGATTGAGTCCCAAGAATATTTAGAGGTGAATGAAAAGGGACATGTATGGAGTGTATACATGTGAGAAAAAATGACTAGCAAGTTGTAATGTTTGAGACCTGTTATAAAATGTAATCATGAGAGTTACATTATTGAGTTATAGATGCTTTGTATAATAATAATAATAATAATAATATTTATTCAACATCGAATAATCATATACAATCCCTAGAAATAATACAGTTTCAGGGCATCATACAGATTATTCTTCTGAATATGTCAGTTTATATATTACAAACTAAAGATTTGTTTGTATTAATAATTTTTACATTTTGATGGATTTTACAATTGGTAGTATAGAATCACAATATTACAAATATTATTTTTATCAACATTATATAAGCTGTACGTTACTTAAAACTATGAGCTTGGCATACTTATGAAGCAGTTTTCATTCAGATATAATGCTCGTCTAGGGAATAAAAAGGGTTTTCAATTAGAATTCTTTTTAGCTGATCTTTTAATTTGTTAGTAGGAAGGGTTGTGAGACTTTTTGGTAGGGTATTGGCTAGCTTCAGCCCAGCATGAAGTGCATTTTTTTTTTTCATGTGAAGCTGTTCTGTGGCTATTTACATGGTATCTGAACTTTTGCCTTGTATCGTACTGGTGCAGGTCACAGTTGAAATTTGGATTTATTGTTTTCACAAGCAATATAACTTTCAATATGTATACACCTATAATGGTAAGCACGCCTATTTTTGGGAACAGATTCCGACATGATTCTTGAGGTTTGGCACCACAAATAATTCTGATAACTTTTTTCTGTAGTATTAATAATGTACTTAGGTTGTATTGAGTTGTTGCACCCCATATTTCTACAGCATAGTTTAAGTTTGATGAGAATAGGGCATGATAAGCAGTTTTTAGTACACACACGTCCTTACAATATTGGCTAATCATATTTACAGCAAACACATACTTCGACAGCTTACATGCTAAAGAATCAATATGCATGTCTTTCCCCCACTTACAATTAATTGCTGCTAGTTCTATTACACCCTCAATGCTGAAAGCACTTACATCTATTACACTATAATTACTACCACTGGCTGCAAAGATAGCTACCCGACCACCACATTTCTCTTTTCTACTGAAGGCAGAGCTAATGATCATGGAAAGTGGCTTACATACACTAATTAGCTCATCTGCGTACCAGTGTTCACTTATAACTAAAACATCAGGGTTATCAATTGCTGCAATGGTATCCAACTCGTTGTGCTTATTGCCAAGACTTTGAAAGTTCTGCTGAATTAATTTGAAAGTGAGTATGAGACAGGTTATGAGAGTAAGACTTGTGAATGTTCAAATTAGGATGACCCTATTGCCAATGCAGAAAGAAAAGGAAAGCCTGTTGTTGTAGTGAAAGTTATAGTATACGTAAGATGTAGAGAAAGTGTAATTGATAGCCCTTGTCTTTGAGGTATTGACTCTTAGTGTTGTTTGGAATTAGAGGTTCCCACTTAAATCAAACATTATAGAAATTTTGTTAATTTACATTGTGTATTCACATGATGTAGATACCTGATGGGAGGTGAAATGTAAGATGGAGGTGTGTGTGTGTGTGAGGACGTGGCCCTTTCCCAAGCCATAGAAATAAGTCTTTCAGTTACCTGTACCGGAGAATAATGATAGTGAGGAAAATTTTATCTGTGATGGTATAAGAAGTTTTATTGATACCCCTATTAGGCAAATGAGTTGTACTAATGTTGTGCACAGGAAATATTGAAAATGTAGATTATGAAGGTGGAACTTGATGTTGGTAATGAGAGTAGCTTTATGGAATGGGATTGTGTTGTTATTAAAATTAGTAGAAGTTATAAAGAGTTAATTTGTCAAAAGGTTATTAGGTATTGTGAAGTGAAGTGGAGATTAGTAATTAAAGAGGTATTTGACTGACACTTGGTTATTGAAAAAACTGTAATGAAGGTTCATATTGTGTCTGGTTATTTTGTTAGTTGTGGGTTAGTGTAAAACAGTGTACACTTTGAGATGTGTATCGGAGTTAGAACGTGTAGGAAGTACAGTCCTTTTATATTTACAGTACGAGAAGAAATGATGCAGTGGAGGCAAATGATATGTGTGAGAGTGTGTGGGCGAAATAGTTGGTAGTTGCATGATCTGGAGGTTTAAGAAATTGGAGTAATGTGGTAATTAGAAATAATGCAGGTAATGAAGTAATATTTGTGGTTTTCAAGAGAATGTAGTATAAGATGGTGTGTGGTTTCAAGTAGAGTTAACAACCTGAGTGAAGTGAAATGTATGAAAAATTTCGTAAAGGTTGTATGACATGAGGTTCAAGAATGGTGCAGAAAAGATAAAAAACGTTGTGTTAGTGTAGAAGTTAATGTTTGGATGAGGAAATAAAAGAGGTCCTGCAGAGAAAATGTAGGAAAATAGAAAATGAGGTGTGGTTATGAAGAGGTGTGATGAAGTGAAGGCGAATTGCTGACAAATAGAGTCTGGTGGCGAATGTTTTGTGAACTAATGCTTCCCGTGTATGTCCTGCTTACAAGATTTGAGGTTGGACAGCTAGTGACATGGCGATTTAGTAGTGTGTGTGACTTGATGAAATAACTGGCTGCAGAGGTGAATATGTATGGTCTCACAGAAAAATATCCTTTGAAATTTGTAGAGAGATGTATGAGTAGAAGCCTAGCCAATAATTATTCACTTTGGATGAGGTAGGGAGGATGAGGTAAATTGGAATGAGTATAGAAAGGAAAGAAGGGAAAAATTGGATGTTGTTTTGATTGTTGAGAAAATATTACTTATTCTGTGTGTAGATAGATCTCCTAATATTTAGGATGGCTGATAAGGTTGTTGAAGTTGTCCCATAACATACAATTCCAAGCCATTGTCTTAAAAGTACAGGAGACTCGTCAAAAAACAAAAACTGGTTTACAATTTCCCTTACAATACCAGTAATATAATATACAGTACTGAATAATTACTTAATTAAGCAGATAAAAATTTTTCTTCAAAAGTAACAAACTAGTATCTCATATAAGGATTTTTTCAAGTGGTTCTAAATTTATGCTGAGAAATACTCTTTCTTTGACTTTTTTTTATAAATTTTCATTCTCATATAATGTGGTGTTTGAACATAAAGTTTTAAAAGGTGGGTGGGCAGCATAAAATTATTTTCATTTATGGTTTTGTAGTCATGTTGAAAATTATTTGCTACATATAAATCAGGGTTACTGTGTACAAAGATAATCAGCTCATGTATGTATAGTGAGGGAACACTTAGTATACAGATTTTTAGAAGTGGGTGACATGACTTTCTTTACCCTACATTGTGCATATTTGTAATGATGGTTTTCTGAAGTTTTAGCATTCGACATATATGCTTTGAGGTACCCCAAAATACAATTCCATACCTTATTACTGACTCAAAGTAGCTGGGATATACTACTTACATTATGCCCATACTGGTAGCATTGCACAATATTTTCATTGCTTATGCTAGTGCTATTTAATTTCTTTTCAAGGTACTGTTTGGGTGACACTCATGAAAGATTTTTATCTAGTTGCATTCCTAGGAATGCCACACAGCTAGCTTCCTGCAAATCCTGGTTTCTGTGACTGACGTGAATATCATTTAATTTTGCTTGTATTGTTTTAAACTGCATTAACTGAGTCTTTTCCCTGTTTAATTTTAACCCATTTAAATCAAACCAAGAATCTAAGTTTCGTACGTTAATTCTCAAAAAGTTTGAAATGTAGCTGATGTGTTTGAGTTGAAAATACTGAAAGGAGAGTTTTTCCAAGAATTGAGGTTAAAGTGCCTGAGGTAGAGATTCCCATTTCCCATGCAATTCTGAGTCCTTAGATGGCCCTTGCGTGCGCTGGTAGGAAGATAGAAAGTAGGATGTAAATTAAGCACTAGGTATTGCTGCAACTGACATCCTATGTATGGCAACGTAGGAGGAGACCTGAGTTGAGCAGAAATAATTGTTTGCAAGATAATCATGGGTGCCCATTGAAAAGAAGGAAGTCTGACTGAAGGTAGTATATCCAAGAGTAGGCATAGGTTTAAGTAAAGTGAGAAAGGGTCCCAAGAGTATTTACAGGTGAATGAACATAGGCATGCATGGAGTGTATATAGCTTATACATGTAAGAAACAATGATTAGCAATTGTAATATTCGAGACCTGTTATAAAATTTGATCTTGAGAGGTACAGTATTGAGTTTTAGGAGGATTGTATGAGTGAGGTTATGAGCTTAAGACTTATGACTGTGCGAATTAGGAAGAGAATGGAAGGTGTTGGATGAACTTATTGCCGATGTAGAGAGCAAAGGAGAATCTGTTGTTGTAGTGAAAGTTGTAGTATATGTAAGGTGTACAAGAAATGCAATCGATGTCCCTTTCCACTGAGGTATTGATACTTATTTTGGTTTGGAATGAAACACTCCCACTTAAATCAAACATTATACAAATTATGTTAGTCTACAGTGTGTGTTCACATGATGTAGATAACAGATCTGAGGTGAAACTTTGGATGGAGGTGTGTATATGAGGACGTGGCCCTTTCCCAAGCCATAGAAATAATTATTTCAGTTATGTGTAGTGGAGAATAATGATTGTGAGGAAGTATTTATTTGTGACGGGATACGAAGTTTTTTTGGTACCCCTATTAGGAAAATGAGTTGTACTGATGTTGAAAACAGGAAATATGGATAATATAGGTGATGAAGGTGAAACCTGATGTTTATAATTAGAGTACCTTTTTGGACTGGTATTGTGTTATTATTAAAATTTGTAGAAGCTATAAACAATCCAATTGTGGAGAGGTAAGTACCTATTGTGATGTGAAGTGAAGAGACACTTGGGTGACCTTTGGTTTTTAAGAAGATTCTAAGGAAGGTTTACATTGTGTCTTGTTATTTTGTTTGGTGTGGGTTAGTGTAAAACAGTTTACCCTTTGAGATGTGTAATGGAGGCAGATAGCTGTAGCATGTACAGTCCCTTAATATTTAGAGTATGAGAAGATATGATCGGGTGGAGACAGGTGATATGTGTGAGAGAGTGTGGACGAACTAGTTGGTATGTGCATGATGTTGAGATTTAATAAATTGGAGTGATGTGGTAATTAGAAATGATGGAGGTAATGAAGCAGTAATGTTCCGGTTTTCGAAAGAATGGAGTATAAGATGGTGTATGGTTTCAAGTAGAGTTAAAAACCTGAGTGAGGGGTAACAGATGAAAAATTTGGAAAAGATGGTACCATACAAGGTTGAAGAACGGTGCAGAGAAGATAAAAAAGGATTGTGTTAGTGTGAAGGTTAATGTTCGGATGAGGAAATAAGAGAGCACCCCACAGAAAATGTAGAAAAATAAACAATGATTTGTGGTAGTGAACAGGTGTGATGAAGTGGAGTTGCTGACAAATAGATTTTATTGGTGACCAGTTTATGAACTAATGTTGCTCCTGTATGTCCTGCTTCTAAAAATTTTGTTTGGACAGTCAGTGATAAGATGATTTAGTAGTGTGTGTGAGTTGACGAAATGATAATCCATAGAGGTGAATATGTATTGTCCCAGAGAGTAAAATATCCTCTGAAATTGGTAGAGAGATGTATGAATAGAAGACCAATCAAATAATAATTCACTTTGGATGAGGTAGGGAGGCTGAGATAATTTAGAACGAGTACATAAAGGAAGACTCAGAAAAATTGGATGTTGGTTTGATTGTTACGAAAATATTATATTCTCTGCATGTATTTAGATTCCCTAACAATTAGGATTGCTGGTAAGGGTTTATAGGTTTATTCTCAAATCATTTGAAATGTAGCTGATGTGTATGAGTTGAAAATATTGAAAGGAGAGTAGTTGCCGAGAGTGGAATTTATGGTGTATGAGGTAAAGATTCCCATCATCACGATATGTATGGCAGAGTAGGAGGAGACATGAGTTTTTCAGAAACGTAGATGATACTGTAATAATGGTCTGCAAGTTAATCGCTGGTGCCCTTTTAAAGGAGGGAAGTTCAACTTAAGGCAGTTAGTAAAATAAGTGACGAAGTGCTGATAAGGTCATTTGTGTACAACAACATGGCCACTGAATGAGGTCACAGCTATTTTCTTCAGCCGCTAAAATAACTTATTTAAGAGGAAATAGTGTCAAATTTAAATTTTCTTCTTTTTGCATAGTTGCTGTAGTGTCCTTTCTTGTCACACAACTGAATATTAACGTCCCAGCAGCGCTTGTTCTTGAAAAACTTGTTCTTTAGCTGAAGTCCTAATAGTCATGAGAAAACCGGAATTTCTGTGTGACATAAACACAAAAAAATTTATTCAAGTTTTCTTGGTAGTGCAAAATTCAGTTAAAAAACACAGCTACTCGTTTCATCAGTGTCTATTGTCACAATAAAGATGTAATTAAACGTTTATAAATCATATTTAACTAACACATTTTTTATGGTTTACTAGTTAGATAGACACGATGTAAACTTAAATTATTACTTTTTAATACCTGAACAAACACACCTGATAATGTAAATTCTCTAAAAGGAAATTATTTACAAATTTATTCTTCTGTCATTGTATCTCTAAATCAGTACAAAAACAACAACCACCTCACATAAGACCTTTGAGTCATTTTTTGTTTACACACAGCCAGTCTTGCATCCTTGACAAATTTAAAACACTCCTTAAACTTATTCTTCTGAAACTGACCATGAGTGTGAAATGTGGGAGCTGTTGTAGGGTAGTGAGTAGACAGATTAGTTGCCAATCTTGTAGGAACCATTTTCATTGTGGGTGGGGTTGGGAGGAGGGTGTGTGTGTGGTGGGTGTGGTGGGGGGTGGGGGGCTGAGGGGGTGGGGGGGAGAGGGTAGAGTGTTTCAATGGAGAGAATGTTGGGAGAACAGAAGAGTCTCTCTCCTGGAACTGCAGAGTATACAGTGGGAACATTTTGATTGGGGAACAGGAAAGGAAAATCTGTGCCCATCAGTCACAGTTGGAGGAAGCAAGGAAGTAACTCATAAGGATCAAGGGAGTTAGGGGGGAGGAGGGTGGTTAAGAACTGGCATATAAATTTGGAAGTAACTCATAAGTATCAAGGGAGTTAGGGGGGAGGAGCGTGGTTGGAAACTGGCATATAAATTTGATCTTGAGATTTACAGTATTGAATTTTAGGAGCAAGGTATGAGTCAAGTGATTAGAGTGAAGAGAGTAGAAGGAGATCAAAGTTCCTATTGCAGACACATAGGGAAAAGGAAAGTTTGTTGTTGTAGTGAAAGTTGCAGAATATGTTAGGTGCACAGAAAGCGTAATTGATGGCCCCTTCCATTGAGGTAGTGATCCTCATTGTTGTTTGAATTGAGATGCCCACATTTAAATCAAATGTTACAGAAATTATGTAATTTAACATGTGTGTCCACATGATGCAGGTACCTGATGTAAAGTGAAATTTAGGATCTAGGTGCGTATGAGGCTGTGGCCCTTGCTCAAGCTGCATAATCAGTTATTTCAGTCATGTTTAGTGGAGAATATTGATAGTACATTTGTATGTGTGATGGGAATCGAAAGTTTATTGATACCCCTATTAGGGAAATTAGCTGTATTGATGTTGAGGACAGGAAATATTGAAAATGTAGATGATGAAGATGTGAAGCATGATGTTGGTAGCAAGAGTGGCTTTCTGGAGTGGCATGGTGTTATTATTAATATTTGCAGATGTTAAAGAGTCCAATTGTGCGGAGGTAATTACCTCTTGTGAAGTGAAGTGAAAACTAGTAAATAAAAAGGTGCTTGAGTGACCCTTTGTTATTGAAAAGATTGTCAGGAAGGTTTCTGTTGTGTTGGTAATATTGCTCAGTGATTGTTAGTGAAAAACTATTTACTCTTTGAGGTGCGTAATGGAGGTAGAAAGCTGTAGGAAGTACAGTCCCTCAGTATTTAGAATATGAGAGAAAATGATCCAGTGGAAACTGGTGATATGTGTGAGTAACTGTGGACAAATTATTTGGTTCATTCATGATGTGGAGGTTTAAGAAATTTCAGTAATGTGGTAATTAGAAATGAATGGAGGTAATAAAGTAATGATGTTCACGTTTACAAAATAATGGGGTATAAGATGGTGTATGGTTTCAAGTAGAGTTAAAAACATGAGTGAGGTGAAGGTGATGTTAAGTTTGGAAATGTTGTACAATATGAGGTTAAAGAATGGTGCAGAGAAGATAAAAAACATTGTGTTAGTGTTGAGGTTAATGTTTGGATGAGGAAGTAAAACAGCACCCCAGAGAAAATGTAGAAAAATAAAGTATGTGGTGCGGTAGTGAACAGGTGTGATGATTTGAGGGAGAATTGCTTAGAAATAGAGTTCAGTGATGAATGTTTTGTGAAATCATGTTGTCCCTGTATGTCCTGCTTACTAGATCTGAGTTTGGACAGTTAGTGATAGGGTGATTTAGTGGTGTGTGTGATTTGACAAAAGGAGTGGTCATGGTGGTGACTGTGTATTGTCCCAGAAAGTAAAATCTTCTGTGCGGTTGGAAGAGAGTAGTCTGAATTAAAGTCCAATCAAATATTTTTTTCATTTTCAGTGGGGTAAAGAGGATGAGGTAATTTAGAATGAGTATAGAAAGGAAAAAAAAGAAAAATTGCTTTTTGGTTTGATTCGTATGAAAATGTTATTTGTTCTGCATGCAGATAGATTCCCTAACAATTAGGACATCTGATAAGGGTGTATAGGATTATTCCCAATATGTCAGAAATGTAGCTGATGTGTGTGAGTTGAAAATACTGAAAGAAGGGTACTTTCGGAGAATGGGGAGGTTAAAGTATATGAGGTGGAGATTCCCATTGCCCATGCACTTCTTAATCCTTAGATGTCACTTGTGTGAGCTGGTAGCAAGTTGGAGATTAGAATGTAAATAAAGGAGTAGGTATTGCCACAATTGACACAGTATGTATGAAGGGATAGGAGACCTGAGTTGAGCATAAATGTGGATGATACTATAATAATCGTTTGTGAGTGAATTAGTGGTGCCCTATGGAAAGAGAGAAGGTAAGCGCCTTACAGTGGTGTAAGTCATATGTAATGGAGAGAAAGGGTAGGTTTGTCATAACATCAAGCAATGGGAAATACTACCCTAAGTGGAGAAACATCTCACAGGGAGTACCACAAGGCTCATTTCTGGGCCCAATCCTCTTTCATTTTTATGTAAATAAATTTTTTTTATGTAAATAAATATAATTTATCATTCAGTGTTATTTGCTGATGACACATAAGTACTGGCAGAAAATAAAAATACAGAAGAAATACCTAAAACTGTCATAGATACTATAGAAATCCTAGATCATTGGTTCCATCTAAATGGCCTCAGGCTAGACATTTCAAAAACGCAGCTGATGCAATTTAAGACAAAACAGTCTTGAATGAATGATATTCACATTATGCACAGAAGCCAGGAGCTAAATGAAGCAGAGCATGTTAAATTCTTAGGAATGCAATTGTGCAGAAACCTATCATGATCCTCACACACAGATTATCTTAAAAATAAACTAAACAGAATGGCGTTTGCAATGACAGTCTAGCCAGTGTCACTAGTATGGACACAATAAAGTGGTATATCATAGTTACTTTGAGTCAGTAGTGAGATACGGTATTTTCTTCTGGCTAGCAACATGGCAAAAATATTAACCTTGCAGAAAAAAAAAAATTACCAGAATCATATGCAGTGCAAAGCTAAGAGAATCTTGTCAGCCATTATTAAGAGATCTTAAGATACTAAGTGTTCCCTCATTGTATCTGTATCAAGTAATTCTTTTCACAAGTAATAACCCTAAACTAATTTTGTCAAATAATTTCCAGCATATTCACGAAACTAGAAATAAAGAAAGCTTCATGCTGCCTACGCACAGGCTTACTCTTTTTGAGCAGTCTCCACAATATATGGAAATGAAGGTATACAATAAACTGAAAGACACAAATTTTAGAAAGGACCAAAGAGAGGCACTAAAAAGAAAATTGTATAGCATCCTAGGGCAGAAATGTTTAAAAGAGAGATTGGAAGAAGGCATACGTTTAAGTAAAGTGAAAATGAGCCCCAAAAGTTCTTAGAGGTGAATGAACATAGGTGTGGTTGGAGTGTGTAGATGTAAGAAACAATGACTAGCAAGTTGGTAATGTTTGAGACCTGTTATGAAATTTGATCATGAGAGTAGCATTATTGAGTTTTTGGAGTTTTGTATGAGCCAGGTGATGAGAGTAAGACCCATGACTGTTTAAATTAGGAAGAGAGTAGAAGGTGTTTGAAGACCCTATTGCAGATGCAGAGAGAAAAGGGAAGTGTTGTTGTAGTGAAAGTTGCAGTATATGTAAGGCGTACAGAAAGTGTAATTGATGGCCCTTCCCATTGAGGTATACATGCTGATTTTTGTTGGGAATGAGAAGCTCCCACGTAAATCCAACATTATAGAAATTATGTTAATTTACGATGTGTGTCGAAATGATGTAGATACCTGATGTGAGGTGAAATTTAGGATGGAGGCATGTGTGTGTGAGGACTGCCCTTTCCCAAGCTATAGAATTAATTATTTCAGTTATATGTGGTGGAGAATAATGATAGTGAGGATTTATTTATGTGTGATGGGATAAGAAGTTTTATTGGTACCCCTATTTGGCAAATGAGTTGTACTGATGTTGAGAACAGGAAATGTTAAAAATGTAGATGATGAAGGTGAAACTTGATGTTGGTAATTGAGAGTCGCTTTGTGGAGTGTGATTGTGTTAGTATTAAAATTTATAGAAGATATAAAGAGTCCACTTGTGGAGCGGTTATTAGCTATTGTGAAGTGAAATACAGTGAAGACTAGTAATTAAAGAGACACTTGAGCGACCCTTGGTTATTGATAAGATTGTAAAGAAGGTTTATATTGTGTCTGGTTATTTTGTTTGTTGTGCCTTAGTGTAAAAGTATTTACCCTTTGAGATGTGTGTTGGAAGTAGAAAGGTGTAGGAAGTACAGTCCCTTAATATTTCGAATACGAGAGGAAATGGTATAGTGGAGACATGTAACGTGTGAGAGTGTGTGTATGACGTAGTTGGTATGTGCGTGATGTGGAGGTTTATGAAATTGGAGTAATGTGGTAATTATAAATGATGAAAGTAATGAAGTAGTGATGTTCTGGTTTTCGAAAGAATGGAGTAACCAATGGTGTATGGTTTGAAGTAGAGTTAAAAACCTGAGTAAGGTGAAGTAGATGTTAAATTTTGTAAAGGTGATATAATACGAGGTTGAAGAATGGTGCAGAGAAGAAAAAAAAAGGTTGTGTCAGTGTAGAGGTTAATGTTTAGATGAGGAAATAAAACAGTACCCCAGAGAAAATGTAAAAAAGTTAGGAATGAGATGTGGTAGTGAAGAGGTGTGATGAAGTGAAGTCGAATTGCTGAGTTTGGTGGTGAATGGTTTGTGAACTAATGTTGCCTTTGTACGTCCTGCCTACAAGATTTGAGTTTGGACAGTTAGTGATACGGTGATCTAGTAGTGTGTGTGACTTGACGAAATGATAATCCATAGAGGGAATATGTATTGTCCCAGAGAGTAAAATATCCTTAGAAATTGGTAGAGAGATGTACGAATAGAAGACCAATCAAATATTAATTCACTTTGGATGAGGTAGTGAGGATGAGGGAATTGAAAGCGAGTATAGAAAGTAAAAAAGAGAAAAAATGGATGTTGGTTTGATTGTTATGAAAGAAATTTTGTTCCCCCTGTAGATTGATCCCCTAAAAATTAATATAGTTGATAAGGGTTTATAGGTTTATTCTCAAAATATCTGGACTGTAGGTGATGTGTATGAGCTGAAAACACTGAAAAGAGAGTATTTTGTGAGAATGGAGTTTATAGGGTATGAGGTGGAGATTCCCATTGCCCACGCAATTCTTATTCCTAGGATGTCCCTTGTGTGAGCTGGTAGCATGTTGGAGATATGAATGTAAATGATAAAGTAGGTATTGGTGCAGTTGACACGCTATGTATGGCAGAGTAGGAGGAGACCTGAGTTGAGCAGAAATGTGGATGATTTATAATAATTGTTTGCGAGTTAATCGTAGGTGCCCTGTGAAAAGAGGGAAGTCGGACTGAAGGTAGTATATCCAAGAGTAGAGTGAGTGATGATGTGTTGATAAAGCCAATGTGGGTACAATGTTTAAAAGAGAGATTGAAAGAAGGCATAGGTTTAAGTAAAGTGAGAATGAGCCCCAAAAGTTCTTGGAGGTGAATGAACATAGGTGTGGTTGGAGTGTATAGATGTAAGAAACAATGACTAGCAAGTTGGTTATGTTTGAGACCTGTTATGAAATTTGACCATGAGAGTTGCAATATTGAGTTTTTGGAGTTTTGTATGAGCCAGGTGATGAGAGTAAGACCCGTGACTGTTTAAATTAGGAAGAGAGTAGAAGGTGTTTGCAGACACTATTGCAGATGCAGAGAGAAAAGGAAAGTGTTGTTGTAGTGAAAGTTGCAGTATATGTAAGGTGTACAGAAAGTGTAATTGATGGCCCTTCCCATTGAGGTATACATGCTGATTGTTGTTTGGAACGAAAAGCTCCCACGTAAATCCAACATTATAGAAATTATGTTAATTTACGACGCGTGTCGAAATGATGTAGATACCTGATGTGAGGTGAAATTTAGGATGGAGGCGTGTGTGTGTGAGGACGTGGCCCTTTCCCAAGCTATAGAATTAATTATTTCAGTTATGTGTGGTGGAGGATAATGATAGTGAGGAATTATTTATGTGTGACGGGATAAGAAGTTTTATTGGTACCCCTATTTGGCAAATGAGTTGTACTGATGTTGAGAACAGGAAATGTTAAAAATGTAGATGATGAAGGTGAAACTTGATGTTGGTAATGGAGAGTCGCTTTGTGGAGTGTGATTGTGTTAGTATTAAAATTTATAGAAGTTATTAAGAGTCCACTTGTGGAGCGGTTATTAGCTATTGTGAAGTGAAATACAGTGAAGTCTAGTAATTAAAGAGACACTTGAGTGACCCTTGGTTATTGATAAGTTTGTAAAGAAGGTTTATATTGTGTCTGGTTATTTTGTTTGTTGTGGCTTAGTGTAAAAGTATTTACCCATTGAGATGTGTTATGGAGGTAGAAAGGTGTAGGAAGTACAGTCCCTTAATATTTCGAATACGAGAGGAAATGATATAGTGGAGGCATGTAACGTGTGAGAGAGTGTGTATGACGTAGTTGGTATATGCGTGATGTGGAGGATTATGAAATTGGAGTAAAGTGGTAATTATAAATGATAAAAGTAATGAAGTAGTGATGTTCTGGTTTTCGAAAAAAATGGAGTAACCGATGGTGTATGGTTTGAAGTAGAGTTACAAACCTGAGTATGGTGAAGTTGATGTTAAATTTTGTAAAGGTGGTATAATACGAGGTTGAAGAATGGTGCAGAGAAGAAAAAGAAAGGTTGTGTGAGTGTAGAGGTTAATGTTTAGATGAGGAAATAAAGTAGATCCCCAGAGAAAATGTAAAAAAGTTAGGAATGAGTTGTGGTAGTGAAGAGGTGTGATGAAGTGAAGTCGAATTGCTGAGTTTGATGGTGAATGGTTTGTGAACTAATGTTGCCCCTGTACGTCCTGCCTACAAGATTTGAGTTTGGACAGTTAGTGATACGGTGATCTAGTAGTGTGTGTGACTTGACGAAATGATAATCCATAGAGGTGAATATGTATTGTCCCAGAGAGTAAAATATCCTTAGAAATTGTTAGAGAGATGTACTAATAGAAGACCAATCAAATAATAATTCACTTTGGATGAGGTAGTGAGGGTGAGGGAATTGAAAGCGAGTATAGAAAGAGAAATAGAGAAAAAATGGATGTTGGTTTGATTGTTATGAAAGAAATTTTGTTCCCCCTGTGGATTGATCCCCTAAAAATTAGGATAGTTGATAAGGGTTTATAGGTTTATTCTCAAAATATTTGGAATGTAGGTGATGTGTATGAGCTGAAAACACTGAAAAGAGAGTATTTTGTGAGAATGGAGTTTATAGGGTATGAGGTGGAGATTCCCATTGCCCAGGCAATTCTTATTACTTGGATGTCCCTTGTGTGAGCTGGTAGCATGTTGGAGATATGAATGTAAATGAAAAAGTAAGTATAGGTGCAGTTGACACCCTATGTATGGCAGAGTGGGAGGAGACCTGAGTTGAGCAGAAATGTGGATGATTTATAATAATTGTTTGCGAGTTAATCGTAGGTGCCCTGTGAAAAGAGGGAAGTCTGACTGAAGGTAGTATATCCAAGAGTAGAGTGAGTGATGATGTGTTGATAAAGGCAATGTGGGTACAATGTTTAAAAGAGAGATTGAAAGAAGGCATAGGTTTAAGTAAAGTGAGAATGAGCCCCAAGAGTTCTTAAAGGTGAATGAAAAAATGTGTGGTTGGAGTGTATAGATGTAAGAAACAATGACTAGCAAGTTGGTAATGTTTGAGACCTGTTATGAAATTTGATCATGAGAGTTGCATTATTGAGTTTTTGGAGTTTTGTATGAGCCAGGTGATGAGAGTAAGACCAGTGACTGTTTAAATTAGGAAGAGAGTAGAAGGTGTTTGAAGACCCTATTGCAGATGCAGAGAGAAAAGGAAAGTGTTGTTGTAGTGAAAATTGCAGTGTATGTAAGGCGTACAGAAAGTGTAATTGATGGCCCTTCCCATTGAGGTATACGTGCTGATTGTTGTTTGGAACGAGGAGCTCCCACGTAAATCCAACATTATAGAAGTTATGTTAATTTACGATGTGTGTCGAAATGATGTACATACCTGATGTGAGGTGAAATTTAGGATAGAGGCATTTGTGTGTGAGTGCTGGCCCTCTCCCAAGCTATAGAATTAATTATTTCAGTTATATGTGGTGGAGAATAATGATAGTGAGGAATTATTTATGTGTGACGGGATAAGAAGTTTTATTGGTACCCCTATTTGGCAAATGAGTTGTACTGATGTTGAGAACAGGAAATGTTAAAAATGTAGATGATGAAGGTGAAAGCTGATGTTGGTAATGGAGAGTCGCTTTGTGGAGTGTGATTGTGTTAGTATTAAAATTTATAGAAGTTAGAAAGAGTCCACTTGTGGAGCGGTTATTAGCTATTGTGAAGTGAAATACAGTGAAGACTAGTATTTAAAGAGACACTTGAGCGACCCTTGGTTATTGATAAGATTGTAAAGAAGGTTTATATTGTGTCTGGTTATTTTGTTTGTTGTGCCTTAGTGTAAAAGTATTTACCCTTTGAGATGTGTGTTGGAAGTAGAAAGGTGTAGGAAGTACAGTCCCTTAATATTTCGAATACGAGAGGAAATGGTATAGTGGAGACATGTAACGTGTGAGAGTGTGTGTATGACGTAGTTGGTATGTGCGTGATGTGGAGGTTTATGAAATTGGAGTAATGTGGTAATTATAAATGATGAAAGTAATGAAGTAGTGATGTTCTGTTTTTCGAAAGAATGGAGTAACCAATGGTGTATGGTTTGAAGTAGAGTTAAAAACCTGGGTAAGGTGAAGTTGATGTTAAATTTTGTAAAGGTGATTAAATACGAGGTTGAAGAATGGTGCAGAGAAGAATAAAAAAGGTTTAGTCAGTGTAGAGGTTAATGTTTAGATGAGGAAATAAAACAGTACCCCAGAGAAAATGTAAAAAAGTTAGGAATGAGATGTGGTAGTGAAGAGGTGTGATGAAGTGAAGTCGAATTGCTGAGTTTGGTGGTGAATGGTTTGTGAACTAATGTTGCCTTTGTACGTTCTGCTTACAAGATTTGAGTTTGGACAGTTAGTGATACGGTGATCTAGTAGTGTGTGTGACTTGACGAAATGATAATACATAGAGGTGAATATGTATTGTCCCAGAGAGTAAAATATCGTTAGAAATTGGTAGAGACATGTACAAATAGAAGACCAATCAAATAATAATTCACTTTGGATGAGGTAGCGAGGATGAGGGAATTGAAAGCGAGTATAGAAAGAGAAATAGAGAAAAAAAGGATGTTGGTTTGATTGTTATGAAAGAAATTTTGTTCCCCCTGTAGATTGATCCCCTAAAAATTAGGATAGTTCATAAGGGTTTATAGGTTTATTCTCAAAATATTTGGAATGTAGGTGATGTGTATGAGCTGAAAACACTGTAAAGAGAGTATTTTGTGAGAATGGAGTTTATAGGGTATGAGGTGGAGATTCTCATTGCCCAGGCAATTCTTATTCCTTGGATGTCCCTTGTGTGAGCTGGTAGCATGTTGGAGATATGAATGTAAATGAAAAAGTAAGTATAGGTGCAGTTGACACCCTATGTATGGCAGAGTAGGGGGAGACCTTAGTTGAGCAGAAATGTGGATGATTTATAATAATTGTTTGCGAGTTAATCGTAGGTGCCCTGTGAAAAGAGGGAAGTCTGACTGATGGTAGTATATCCATGAGTAGAGTGAGTGATGATGTGTTGATAAAGGCAATGTGGGTACAATGTTTAAAAGAGAGATTGGAAGAAGGCATAGGTTTAAGTAAAGTGAGAATGAGCCCCAAGAGTTCTTAGAGGTGAATGAAGAAAGGTGTGGTTGGAGTGTATAGATGTAAGAAACAATGACTAGAAAGTTGGTAATGTTTGAGACCAGTTATGAATTTTGATCATGAGAGTTGCATTATTGAGTTTTTGGAGTTTTGTATGAGCCAGGTGATGAGAGTAAGACCCGTGACTGTTTAAATTAGGAAGAGAGTAGAAGGTGCTTGAAGACCCTATTGCAGATGCAGAGAGAAAAGGAAAGTGTTGTTGTAGTGAAAATTGCAGTATATGTACGGCGTACAGAAACTGTAATTGATGGCCCTTCCCATTGAGGTATACGTGCTGATTGTTGTTTGGAACGAGGAGCTCCCACGTAAATCCAACATTATAGAAATTATGTTAATTTACGATGTGTGTCGAAATGATGTAGATACCTGAAGTGAGGTGAAATTTAGGATAGAGGCATTTGTGTGTGAGGACTGGCCCTTTCCCAAGCTATAGAATTAATTATTTAAGTTATATGTGGTGGAGAATAATGATAGTGAGGAATTATTTATGTGTGACGGGATAAGAAGTTTTATTGGTACTCCTATTTGGCAAATGAGTTGTACTGATGTTGAGAACAGGAAATGTTAAAAATGTAGATGATGAAGGTGAAAGCTGATGTTGGTATTGGAGAGTCGCTTTGTGGAGTGTGATTGTGTTAGTATTAAAATTTATAGAAGTTATAAAGAGTCCACTTGTGGAGCGGTTATTAGCTATTGTGAAGTGAAATACAGTGAAGACTAGTAATTAAAGAGACACTTGAGTGACCCTTGGTTATTGATAAGTTTGTAAAGAAGGTTTATAATGTGTCTGGTTATTTTGTTTGTTGTGGCTTAGTGTAAAAGATTTTACCCTTTGAGATGTGTTATGGAGGTAGAAAGGAGTAGGAAGTACAGTCCCTTAATATTTCGAATACGAGAGGAAATGATACAGTGGAGACATGTAACGTGTGAGAGAGTGTGTATGACGTAGTTGGTATGTGCGTGATGTGGAGGTTTATGAAGTTGGAGTAACGTGGTAATTAGAAATGATGAAGGTAATGAAGTAGTGATGTTCTGGTTTTCGAAAGAATGGAATAACCGATGGTGTATGGTTTGAAGTAGAGTTAAAAACCTGAGTAAGGTGAAGTTGATTTTAAATTTTGTAAAGGTGGTATAATACGAGGTTGAATAATGGTCCAGAGAAGAGAAAAAAAAGGCTGTGTCAGTATAGAGGTTAATGTTTAGATGAGGAAATAAAACAGATCCCCAGAGAAAATGTAAAAAAGTTAGGAATGAGGTGTGGTAGTGAAGAGGTGTGAAGAAGTGAAGTCGAATTGCTGAGTTTGGTGGTGAATGGTTTGTGAACTAATGTTGCCCCTGTACGTCCTGCCTACAAGATTTGAGTTTGGACAGTTAGTGATACGGTGATCTAGCAGTGTGTGTGACTTGACGAAATGATAATCCATAGAGGTGAATATGTATTGTCCCAGAGAGTAAAATATCCTTAGAAATTGGTAGAGAGATGTACGAATAGAAGACCAATCAAATAATAATTCACTTTGGATTAGGTGGCGAGTATGAGGGATTTGAAAGTGAGTATAGAAAGTAAAAAAGAGAAAAATGGATGTTGGTTTGACTGTTATGAAAGAAATTTTGTTCCCCCTGTAGATTGATCCTCTAAAAATTAGGATAGTTGATAAGGGTTTATAGGTTTGTTCTCAAAATATTTGGAATGTAGGTGATGTGTATGAGCTGAAAACACTGAAAAGTGAGTATTTTGTGAGAATGGAGTTTATAGGGTATGAGGTGGAGATTCCCATTGCCCAGGCAATTCTTTTCCTTGGATGTCCCTTGTGTGAGCTGGTAGCATCTTGGAGATATGAATGTAAATGAAAAAGTAGGTATAGGTGCAGTTGATGCCCTATGTATGGCAGAGTAGGACGAGACCTGAGTTGATCAGAAATGTGGATGATTTATAATAATTGTTTGCGAGTTAATCGTAGGTGCCCTGTGAAAAGAGGGAAGTCGGACTGAAGGTAGTATATCCAAGAGTAGAGTGAGTGATGATGTGTTGATAAAGGCAATGTGGGTACAATGTTTAAAAGAGAGATTGGAAGAAGGCATAGGTTTAAGTAAAGTGAGAATGAGCCCCAAGAGTTCTTAGAGGTGAATGAACAAAGGTGTGGTTGGAGAGTATAGATGTAAGAAACAATGACTAGCAAGTTGGTAATGTTTGAGACCTGTCATGAAATTTGATCATGAGAGTTGCATTACTGAGTTTTTGGAGTTTTGTATGAGCCAGGTGATGGGAGTAAGACCCGTGACTGTTTAAATTAGGAAGAGAGTAGAAGGTGTTTGAAGACCCTATTGCAGATGCAGAGAGAAAAGGAAAGTGTTGTTGTAGTGAAAGTTGCAGTATATGTAAGGTGTACAGAAAGTGTAATTGATGGCCCTTCCCATTGAGGTATACATGCTGATTGTTGTTTGGAACGAAAAGCTCCCACGTAAATCCAACATTATAGAAATTATGTTAATTTACGACGCGTGTCGAAATGATGTAGAGACCTGATGTGAGGTGAAATTTAGGATGGAGGCGTGTGTGTGTGAGGACGTGGCCCTTTCCCAAGCTATAGAATTAATTATTTCAGTTATGTGTGGTGGAGGATAATGATAGTGAGGAATTATTTATGTGTGACGGGATAAGAAGTTTTATTGGTACCCCTATTTGGCAAATGAGTTGTACTGATGTTGAGAACAGGAAATGTTAAAAATGTAGATGATGAAGGTGAAACTTGATGTTGGTAATGGAGAGTCGCTTTGTGGAGTGTGATTGTGTTAGTATTAAAATTTATAGAAGTTATAAAGAGTCCACTTGTGGAGCGGTTATTAGCTATTGTGAAGTGAAATACAGTGAAGACTAGTAATTAAAGAGGCAC
The DNA here is from genome assembly GCF_021461385.2 of Schistocerca piceifrons. Classification (NCBI taxonomy): domain Eukaryota; kingdom Metazoa; phylum Arthropoda; class Insecta; order Orthoptera; family Acrididae; genus Schistocerca; species Schistocerca piceifrons. The sequence continues at coordinate 240,478,171 of NC_060138.1, forward strand.
TTGAGTGACCCTTGGTTATTGATAAGTTTGTAAAGAAGGTTTATATTGTGTCTGGTTATTTTGTTTGTTGTGGCTTAGTGTAAAAGTATTTACCCATTGAGATGTGTTATGGAGGTAGAAAGGTGTAGGAAGTACAGTCCCTTAATATTTCGAATACGAGAGGAAATGATATAGTGGAGACATGTAACGTGTGAGAGAGTGTGTATGACGTAGTTGGTATGTGCGTGATGTGGAGGATTATGAAATTGGAGTAACGTGGTAATTAGAAATGATGAAGGTAATGAAGTAGTGATGTTCTGGTTTTCGAAAGAATGGAATAACCGATGGTGTATGGTTTGAAGTAGAGTTAAAAACCTGAGTAAGGTGAAGTTGATGTTAAATTTTGTAAAGGTGGTATAATATGAGGTTGAAGAATGGTGCAGAGAAGAAAAAAAAAAGGCTGTGTCAGTGTAGAGGTTAATGTTTAGATGAGGAAATAAAGCAGTACCCCAGAGAAAATGTAAAAAAGTTAGGAATGAGGTGTGGTAGTGAAGAGGTGTGAAGAAGTGAAGTCGAATTGCTGAGTTTGGTGGTGAATGGTTTGTGAACTAATGTTGCCCCTGTACGTCCTGCCTACAAGATTTGAGTTTGGACAGTTAGTGATACGGTGATCTAGCAGTGTGTGTGACTTGACGAAATGATAATCCATAGAGGTGAATATGTATTGTCCCAGAGAGTAAAATATCCTTAGAAATAGGTAGAGAGATGTACGAATAGAAGACCAATCAAATAATAATTCACTTTGGATTAGGTGGCGAGTATGAGGGATTTGAAAGTGAGTATAGAAAGTAAAAAAGAGAAAAATGGATGTTGGTTTGACTGTTATGAAAGAAATTTTGTTCCCCCTGTAGATTGATCCTCTAAAAATTAGGATAGTTGATAAGGGTTTATAGGTTTGTTCTCAAAATAATTGGAATGTAGGTGATGTGTATGAGCTGAAAACACTGAAAAGTGAGTATTTTGTAAGATTGGAGTTTATAGGGTATGAGGTGGAGATTCCCATTGCCCAGGCAATTCTTTTCCTTGGATGTCCCTTGTGTGAGCTGGTAGCACCTTGGAGATATGAATGTAAATGAAAAAGTAGGTATACGTGCAGTTGATGCCCTATGTATGGCAGAGTAGGACGAGACCTGAGTTGAGCAGAAATGTGGATGAATTATAATAATTGTTTGCGTGTTAATCGTAGGTGCCCTGTGAAAAGAGGGAAGTCGGACTGAAGGTAGTATATCCAAGAGTAGAGTGAGTGATGATGTGTTGATAAAGGCAATGTGGGTACAATGTTTAAAAGAGAGATTGGAAGAAGGCATACGTTTAAGTAAAGTGAGAATGAGCCCCAAGAGTTCTTAGAGGTGAATGAACAAAGGTGTGGTTGGAGTGTATAGATGTAAGAAACAATGACTAGCAAGTTGGTAATGTTTGAGACCTGTTATGAAATTTGATCATGAGAGTTGCATTACTGAGTTTTCGGAGTTTTGTATGAGCCAGGTGATGAGAGTAAGACCCGTGACTGTTTAAATTAGGAAGAGAGTAGAAGGTGTTTGAAGACCCTATTGCAGATGCAGAGAGAAAAGGAAAGTGTTGTTGTAGTGAAAGTTGCAGTATATGTAAGGTGTACAGAAAGTGTAATTGATGGCCCTTCCCATGGAGGTATACATGCTGATTGTATTTTGGAACGAAAAGCTCCCACGTAAATCCAACATTATAGAAATTATGTTAATTTACGACGCGTGTCTAAATGATGTAGATACCTGATGTGAGGTGAAATTTAGGATGGAGGCGTGTGTGTGTGAGGACGTGGCCCTTTCCCAAGCTATAGAATTAATTATTTCAGTTATGTGTGGTGGAGGATAATGATAGTGAGGAATTATTTATGTGTGACGGGATAAGAAGTTTTATTGGTACCCCTATTTGGCAAATGAGTTGTACTGATGTTGAGAACAGGAAATGTTAAAAATGTAGATGATGAAGGTGAAACTTGATGTTGGTAATGGAGAGTCGCTTTGTGGAGTGTGATTGTGTTAGTATTAAAATTTATAGAAGTTATAAAAAGTCCACTTGTGGAGCGGTTATTAGCTATTGTGAAGTGAAATACAGTGAAGTCTAGTAATTAAAGAGGCACTTGAGTGACCCTTGGTTATTGATAAGTTTGTAAAGAAGGTTTATATTGTGTCTGGTTATTTTGTTTGTTGTGCCTTAGTGTAAAAGTATTTACCCATTGAGATGTGTTATGGAGGTAGAAAGGTGTAGGAAGTACAGTCCCTTAATATTTCGAATACGGGAGGAAATGATATAGTGGAGGCATGTAACGTGTGAGAGAGTGTGTATGACGTAGTTGGTATATGCGTGATGTGGAGGATTATGAAATTGGAGTAAAGTGGTAATTATAAATGATAAAAGTAATGAAGTAGTGATGTTCTGGTTTTCGAAAAAAATGGAGTAACCGATGGTGTATGGTTTGAAGTAGAGTCTCAAACCTGAGTATGGTGAAGTTGATGTTAAATTTTGTAAAGGTGGTATAATACGAGGTTGAAGAATGGTGCAGAGAGGAAAAAAAAAGGTTGTGTGAGTGTAGAGGTTAATGTTTAGATGAGGAAATAAAACAGATCCCCAGAGAAAATGTAAAAAAGTTAGGAATGAGATGTGGTAGTGAAGAGGTGTGATGAAGTGAAGTCGAATTGCTGAGTTTGGTGGTGAATGGTTTGTGAACTAATGTTGCCCCTGTACGTCCTGCCTACAAGATTTGAGTTTGGACAGTTAGTGATACGGTGATCTAGTAGTGTGTGTGACTTGATTAAATGATAATCCATAGAGGTGAATATGTATTGTCCCAGAGAGTAAAATATCCTTAGAAATTGGTAGAGAGATGTACTAATAGAAGACCAATCAAATAATAATTCACTTTGGATGAGGTAGCGAGGGTGAGGGAATTGAAAGCGAGTATAGAAAGAGAAATAGAGAAAAAATGGATGTTGGTTTGATTGTTATGAAAGAAATTTTGTTCCCCCTGTGGATTGATCCCCTAAAAATTAGGATAGTTGATAAGGGTTTATAGGTTTATTCTCAAAATATTTGGAATGTAGGTGATGTGTATGAGCTGAAAACACTGAAAAGAGAGTATTTTGTGAGAATGGAGTTTATAGGGTATGTGGTGGAGATTCCCATTGCCCAGGCAATTCTTATTACTTGGATGTCCCTTGTGTGACCTGGTAGCATGTTGGAGATATGAATGTAAATGAAAAAGTAAGTATAGGTGCAGTTGACACCCTATGTATGGCAGAGTGGGAGGAGACCTGATTTGAGCAGAAATGTGGATGAAATAATAATAATTGTTTGCGAGTTAATCGTAGGTGCCCTGTGAAAAGAGGGAAGTCTGACTGAAGGTAGTATATCCAAGAGTAGAGTGAGTGATGATGTGTTGATAAAAGCAATGTGGGTACAATGTTTAAAAGAGAGATTGGAAGAAGGCATAGGTTTAAGTAAAGTGAGAATGAGCCCCAAGAGTTGTTAAAGGTGAATGAAAAAATGTGTGGTTGGAGTGTATAGATGTAAGAAACAATGACTAGCAAGTTGGTAATGTTTGAGACCTGTTATGAAATTTGATCATGAGAGTTGCATTATTGAGTTTTTGGAGTTTTGTATGAGCCAGGTGATGAGAGTAAGGCCAGTGACTGTTTAAATTAGGAAGAGAGTAGAAGGTGTTTGAAGACCCTATTGCAGATGCAGAGAGAAAAGGAAAGTGTTGTTGTAGTGAAAATTGCAGTGTATGTAAGGCGTACAGAAAGTGTAATTGATGGCCCTTCCCATTGAGGTATACGTGCTGATTGTTGTTTGGAACGAGGAGCTCCCACGTAAATCCAACATTATAGAAGTTATGTTAATTTACGATGTGTGTCGAAATGATGTACATACCTGATGTGAGGTGAAATTTAGGATAGAGGCATTTGTGTGTGAGGGCTGGCCCTCTCCCAAGCTATAGAATTAATTATTTAAGTTATATGTGGTGGAGAATAATGATAGTGAGGAATTATTTATGTGTGACGGGATAAGAAGTTTTATTGGTACCCCTATTTGGCAAATGAGTTGTACTGATGTTGAGAACAGGAAATGTTAATAGTTGTAGATGATGAAGGTGAAAGCTGATGTTGGTAATGGAGAGTCACTTTGTGGAGTGTGATTGTGTTAGTATTAAAATTTATAGAAGTTAGAAAGAGTCCACTTGTGGAGCGGTTATTAGCTATTGTGAAGTGAAATACAGTGAAGACTAGTATTTAAAGAGACACTTGAGCGACCCTTGGTTATTGATAAGATTGTAAAGAAGGTTTATATTGTGTCTGGTTATTTTGTTTGTTGTGGCTTAGTGTAAAAGTATTTACCCTTTGAGATGTGTTATGGAGGAAGAAAGGTGTAGGAAGTACAGTCCCTTAGTATTTCGAAAACGAGAGGAAATGATATAGTGGAGACATGTAACGTGTGAGAGAGTGTGTATGCAGTTGTTGGTATGTGCGTGATGTGGAGGTTTATGAAATTGGAGTATTGTGGTAATTATTAATGATGAAAGTAATGAAGTAGTGATGTTCTGGTTTTCGAAAGAATGGAGTAACCGATGGTGTATGGTTTGAAGTAGAGTTAAAAACCTGAGTAAGGTGAAGTAGATGTTAAATTTTGTAAAGGTGATATAATACGAGGTTGAAGAATGGTGCAGAGAAGAAAAAAAAAGGTTGTGTGAGTGTAGAGGTTAATGTTTAGATGAGGAAATAAAACAGATCCCCAGAGAAAACGTAAAAAAGTTAGGAATGAGGTGTGGTAGTGATGAGGTGTGATGAAGTGAAGTCGAATTGCTGAGTTTGATGGTGAATGGTTTGTGAACTAATGTTGCCCCTGTACGTCCTGCCTACAAGATTTGAGTTTGGACAGTTAGTGATACGGTGATCTAGTAGTGTGTGTGACTTGACGAAATGATAATCCATAGAGGGAATATGTATTGTCCCAGAGAGTAAAATATCCTTAGAAATTGGTAGAGAGATGTACTAATAGAAGACCAATCAAATATTAATTCACTTTAAATGAGGTAGCGAGGATGAGGGAATTGAAAGCGAGTATAGAAAGTAAAAAAGAGAAAAAATGGATGTTGGTTTGATTGTTATGAAAGAAATTTTGTTCCCCCTGTAGATTGATCCCCTAAAAATTAGGATAGTTGATAAGGGTTTATAGGTTTATTCTCAAAATATTTGGAATGTAGGTGATGTGTATGAGCTGAAAACACTGAAAAGAGAGTATTTTGTGAGAAAGGAGTTTATAGGGTGTGAGGTGGAGATTCCCATTGCCCAGGCAATTCTTATTGCTTGGATGTCCCTTGTGTGAGCTGGTAGCATGTTGGAGATATGAATGTAAATGAAAAAGTAGGTATAGGTGCAGTTGACACCCAATGTATGGCAGAGTGGGAGGAGACCTGAGTTGATCAGAAATGTGGATGATTTATAATAATTGTTTGCGAGTTAATCGTAGGTGCCCTGTGAAAAGAGGGAAGTCGGACTGGAGGTAGTATATCCAAGGGTAGAGTGAGTGATGCTGTGTTGATAAAGGCAATGTGGGTACAATGTTTAAAAGAGAGATTGGAAGAAGGCATAGGTTTAAGTAAAGTGAGAATAAGCCCCAAAAGTTCTTAGAGGTGAATGAACATAAGTGTGGTTGGAGTGTATAGATGTAAGAAACAATGACTAGCAAGTTGGTAATGTTTGAGACCTGTTATGAAATTTGATCATGAGAGTTGCAATATTGAGTTTTTGGAGTATTGTATGAGCCTGGTGATGAGAGTAAGACCCGTGACTGTTTAAATTAGGAAGAGAGTAGAACGTGTTTGCAGGCACTATTGCAGATGCAGAGGGAAAAGGAAAGTGTTGTTGCAGTGAAAGTTGCAGTATATGTAAGGTGTACAGAAAGTGTAATTGATGGCCCTTCCCATTGAGGTATACATGCTGATTGTTGTTTGGAACAAAAAGCTCCCACATAAATCCAACATTATAGAAATTATGTTAATTTACGACGTGTGTCGAAATGATGTAGATACCTGATGTGAGGTGAAATTTAGGATGGAGGCGTGTGTGTGTGTGAGGACGTGGCCCTTTCCCAAGCTATAGAATTAATTATTTCAGTAATGTGTGGTGGAGAATAATGATAGTGAGTAATTACTTATGTGTGACGGGATAAGACTTTTTATTGGTACCCCTATTTAGCAAATGAGTTGTACTGATGTTGAGAACAGGAAATGTTAAAAATGTAGATGATGAAGGTGAAAGCTGATGTTGGTATTGGAGAGTCGCTTTGTGGAGTGTGATTGTGTTAGTATTAAAATTTATAGAAGTTATAAAGAGTCCACTTGTGGAGCGGTTATTAGCTATTGTGAAGTGAAATACAGTGAAGACTGGTAATTGAAGAGACACTTGAGCGACCCTTGGTTATTGATAAGATTGTAAAGAAGGTTTATATTGTGTCTGGTTATTTTGTTTGTTGTGGCTTAGTGTAAAAGTATTTACCCTTTGAGATGTGTGTTGGAGGTAGAAAGGTGTAGGAAGTACAGTCCCTTAATATTTCGAATACGAGAGGAAATGATATAGTGGAGACATGTAACGTGTGAGAGAGTGTGTATGAAGTAGTTGGTATGTGCGTGATGTGGAGGTTTATGAAGTTGGAGTAATGTGGTAATTAGAAATGATGACGGTAATGAAGTAGTGATGTTCTGGTTTTCGAAAGAATGGAGTAACCGATGGTGTATGGTTTGAAGTAGAGTTGAAAACCTGAGTACGGTGAAGTTGATGTTAAATTTTGTAAAGGTGGTATAATTTGAGGTTGAGGAATGGTGCAGAGAAGAAAAAAAAGGCTGTGTCAGTGTAGAGGTTAATGTTTAAATGAAGAAATAAAACAGCACCCCACAGAAAATGTAAAAAAGTTGAATGAGGTGTGGTAGTGAGGAGGTGTGAAGAAGTGAAGTCGAATTGCTGAGTTTGGTGGTGCATGGTTTGTAAACTAATGTTGCCCCTGTACGTCCTGCCTACAAGATTTGAGTTTGGACAGTTAGTGATACGGTGATCTAGCAGTGTGTGTGACTTGACGAAATGATAATCCATAAAGGTGAATATGTATTGTCCCAGAGAGTAAAATATTTTTAGAAATTGGTAGAGAGATATACGAATAGAAGACCAATCAAATAATAATTCACTTTGGATGAGGTAGCGAGGATGTGGGAATTGAAAGCGAGTATAGAAAGTAAAAAAGAGAAATAATGGATGTTGGTTTGATTGTAATGCAAGAAATTATGTTCCCGCTGTAGATTGATCCCCTAATAATTAGGATAGTTGATAAGGGTTTATAGGTTTATTCTCAGAGTATATGGAATGTAGGTGATGTGTATGAGCTGATAACACTGCAAAGAGAGTATTTTGTGAGACTGGAGTTTATAGGGTATGAGGTGGAGATTCCCATTGTCCAGGCAATTCTTACTCCTTGTATGTCCCTTGTGTGAGCTGGTAGCATGTTGGAGATATGAATGTAAATGAAAAAGTAGGTATTGGTGCAGTTGACACGCTATGTGTGGCAGAGAAGGAGGAGACCTGAGTTGAGCAGAAATGTGGATGATTTATAATAATTGTTTGCGAGTTAATCGTAGGTGCCCTGTGAAAAGAGGGAAGTCGGACTGAAGGTAGTATATCCAAGAGTAGAGTGAGTGATGATGTGTTGATAAAGGCAATGTGGGTACAATGTTTAAAAGAGAGTTTGAAGAAGGCATAGGTTTAAGTAAAGTGAGAATGAGCCCCAAGAGTTCTTAGAGGTGAATGAACAAAGGTGTGGTTGGAGTGTATAGATGTAAGAAACAATGACTAGCAAGTTGGTAATGTTTGAGACCAGTTATGAAATTTGATCATGAGAGTTGCATTATTGAGTTTTTGGAGTTTTGTATGAGCCAGGTGATGAGAGTAAGACCCGTGACTGTTTAAATTAGGAAGAGAGTAGAAGGTGTTTGAAGACCCTATTGCAGATGCAGAGAGAAAAGGAAAGTGTTGTTGTAGTGAAAGTTGCAGTATATGTAAGGTGTACAGAAAGTGTAATTGATGGCCCTTCCCATTGAGGTATACATGCTGATTGTTGTTTGGAACGAGAAGCTCCCACGTAAATCCAACATTATAGAAATTATGTTCATTTACGATGTGTGTTGAAATGATGTAGATGCCTGAGGTGAGGTTTACGATGTGTGTTGAAATGATGTAGATGCCTGATGTGAGGTGAAATTTAGGATGGAGGCGTGTGTGTGTGAGGACGTGGCCCTTTCCCAAGCTATAGAATTAATTATTTCAGTTATGTGTGGTGGAGAGTAATGATAGTGAGGAATTATTTATGTGTGACGGGATAAGAAGTTATATTGGTACCCCTATTTGGCAAATGAGTTGTACTGATGTTGAGAACAGGAAATGTTAAAAATGTAGATGATGAAGGTGAAACTTGATGTTGGTAATGGAGAGTCGCTTTGTGGAGTGTGAATGTGTTAGTATTAAAATTTATAGAAGTTATAAAGAGTCCACTTGTGGAGCGGTTATTAGCTATTGTGAAGTGAAATACAGTGAAGACTAGTAATTAAAGAGACACTTGAGCGACCCTTGATTATTGATAAGATTGTAAAGCAGGTTTATATTGTGTCTGGTTATTTTGTTTGTTGTGGCTTAGTGTAAAAGTATTTACCCTTTGAGATGTGTGTTGGAGGTAGAAAGGTGTAGGAGGTACAGTCCCTTAATATTTCGAATACGAGAAAAAATGATATAGTGGAGACATGTAATGTGTGAGAGAGTGTGTATGAAGTAGTTGGTATGTGCGTGATGTGGAGGTTTATGAAGTTGGAGTAATGTGGTAATTAGAAATGGTGAAGGTAATGAAGTAGTGATGTTCTGGTTTTCGAAAGAATGGAGTAACCTATGGTGTATGGTTTGAAGTAGAGTTAAAAACCTGAATACGGTGAAGTTGATGTTAAATTTTGTAAAGTTGGTATTATACGAGGTTGAGGAATGGTGCAGAGAAGAAAAAAAAAAGGTTGTGTCAGTGTAGAGGTTAATGTTTAGATGAAGAAATAAAACAGTACCCCAGAGAAAATGTAAAAAAGTTGAATGAGGTGTGGTAGTGAAGAGGTGTGTAGAAGTGAAGTCGAATTGCTGAGTTTGGTGGTGAATGGTTTGTGAACTAATGTTGTCCCTGTACGTCCTGCCTACAAGATTTGAGTTTGGACAGTTAGTGATACGGTGATCTAGTAGTGTGTGTGACTTGACGAAATGATAATCCATAGAGGTGAATATGTACTGTCCCAGAGAGTAAAATATCCTTAGAAATTGGTAGAGACATGTACAAATAGAAGACCAATCAAATAATAATTCACTTTGGATGAGGTAGCGAAGATGTGGGAATTGAAAGCGAGTATAGAAAGTAAAAAAGAGAAATAATGGATGTTGGTTTGATTGTTATGCAAGAAATTTTGTTCCCGCTGTAGATTGATCCCCTAATAATTAGGATAGTTGATAAGGGTTTATAGGTTTATTCTCAGAATATATGGAATGTAGGTGATGTGTATGAGCTGAAAACACTGGAAAGAGAGTATTTTGTGAGAATGGAGTTTAAAGTGTATGAGGTGGAGATTCCCATTGTCCAGGCAATTCTTACTTCTTGTATGTCCCTTGTGTGAGCTGGTAGCATGTTGGAGATAAGAATGTAAATGAAGGAGTAAGTATTGGTGCAGTTGACACGCTATGTATGGCAGAGAAGGAGGAGACCTTAGTTGAGCAGAAATGTGGATGATTTATAATAATTGTTTGCGAGTTAATCGTAGGTGCCCTGTGAAAAGAGGGAAGTCGGACTGAAGGTAGTATATCCAAGAGTAGAGTGAGTGATGATGTGTTGATAAAGGCAATGTGGGTACAATGTTTAATAGTGAGATTGGAAGAAGGCATATGTTTAAGTAAAGTGAGAATCAGTCCCAATAGTCCTTAGACGTGATTGAACATAGGTGTGGTTGGAGGTGTGTGTGTGTGTGAGGACGTGGCGTTTTCCCAAGCCATAGAATTAATTATTTTAGTTATGTGTTGTGGAGAATGATGATAGTGAGGAAATATTTGTGTTTATTTATTTACTTTTTTTACATGTGAAGTTCCGTAGTAGCAAATTGAGGAGCAAATCTCCAAGGTCATGGAATGTGTCAGTACATGAACTTACAGCATAAAAGTAATAACTGATAAAAATAGATGTTCATGGACCTGAAAGAAAATCAGTCCATAAGTTTACGCAAACACTTTCAGAAATACAATGGGAATCAGCTTAAATTTTCAAGGAATTCCTCGACAGAATAGAAGGCTTGAGCCATGAGGAAACTCTTTAGTTTTTAATTGTAGACACATGGATTACTGCAAAGATTTTAGAATGCGAGTGGCAGCTTATTGAAACTGGATGCAGCAGTATACTGCACACCTTTTTGCACAAGAGTTAAGAAAGTCTGATCCAAATGTAGGTTTGATTTCTGCCGAGTATTAACTGAGTGAAAGCTGCTTATTGTTTGAAATAAACTAATATTGGTAACAAGAAACGACCATAAGGAATATACATATTGAGAGGCCATTGTCAAAATACCCAGACTCATGAACAGAGGTCGACAAGAGGTTCGTGAACTCACTCCACTTATTGCCCAAACCGCCCGTTTCTGAGCCAAAAATATCCTTCTAGAATGGGAAGAGTTACCCCAAAACATAATACCATACGACGTAAGTGAACTAAAATAAGCAAAGTAGACTAATTTATGTGTCGAATTATCACTCACTTTCGATACCATTCAAATAGTGAAAATGGCAGTATTAAGTCTTTGAACGAGATCCTGAACGTGCGCTTTCCACAACAGCTTACTATCTATCTGATCACCTAGGAATTTGAACTGTTCAGTTTCACTAATCATATGCCCATTCTGTGAGATTAAAACGTCAGGTTTTGTTGAATTGTGTGTTGGAAACAGTAAAAACTGGGTCTTACTGTGATTTAATGTTAGTTTATTTTCTACAAGCCATCAACTGAGGTCATGTACTGCACTCCTTGAAATCGAGTCAATGTTGCACACGACATCCTTTACTACCAAGCTAGTGTCATCAGCAAACAGATGTATTTTAGAGTTACCCATAATACTAGAGGGCATATCATTTATATAAATAAGGAACAGGAGTGGCCCCAACACTGATCCCTGGGGCACCCCCCACTTGACAGTACCCCACTCAGATCCCACATCACAGCCGTTATCAACATTATGAATAATGACCTTTTGCTTCCTGTTGCTAAAGTAAGAGGTGAACCAATTGTGAGCCACTCCCCTTATTACGTAATGGTCCAACTCCTGGAGCAATATTGTGAGATCAACATAGTCAAATGCCTTTGTTAAATCAAAAAAATACGCCGAGCATTCGAAACTTTTTGTTTTTCCCATCTAGTACCTCACAGAGAAAAGAGAATATAGCATTTTCAGTTGTCAAACGACGTCTAAAGCCGAACTGTACATTTCATAGCAAATCGTGTGATATAAAATGATCAATTAACCTTACATACACAGCCTTTTCGATAACTTTTGCAAACACTGATGGCATAGAAGTAGGTCTAAAATTATCTACATTATCCCTTTCTCCCTTTTTATAAAGCAGCTTTACTACTGAGCACTTTAATCGCTCAGGAAACTGACCATTCCTAAAGGAAAAATTACAAATATGGCTAAATACATGGCTAACATGTGCACTACAGTACTTTAATATTCTACTAGACATTCCATCATAACCATGAGAGTTCTTAGTCTTCTGTGATTTAATTATTGACTCAATCTCCCTCTTGTCTGTATCACAGAGGAGTATTTCAGACGTCAATCTCGGAAAGGCATTTGCTAAGAAATTTATATGATTTCCTGTAGAAACTAAATTTTTATTTAATTCACCAGCAATGCTCAGAAAATGGTTGTTAAATACTGTAAATATATCTGATTTATCAGTAACATAAATATTATTACTGCGAACTGACTTTATATCATGAATTATATCATCAACCTTGTGCTGCTGACCAGACACTTCCTTCACAACTGACCATAAGGCTTTAATTTTATCCTGTGAATTAGATATTCTATTTGCATACCACATACTTTTTACCTTGCTAATAACATTTTTAAGCACCTTACAATACTGTTTGTAGTGGGCTACTGTTGCTTGATTGTGACTACTTCTAACATTATAATTCCCGCTTTGTTCTACACGATATCCTTATCCCACAAGTCAGCCAACCGGGCTGTCCATTACTGCTAGTACCCCTTAGAATGTTCTAATGGAAAGCAACTCTCAAAGAGCATGAGAAATGAGTTATGGAGAGCACTGTATTTATCATTTGTATTATCGGCACTATAAATATCTTGGCACTCTTGTTCGTGGACAAGTTTTGAAAAACTCTCTATTGCTGTTGGATTAACTTTCCTACGTAGTTTGTAATTAAATACGACATTGGTTTGAGTACAAAAACCTTTTAGTGTTAGAATTTGTGGATCATGGTCTGAAAGGCCATTCGCCCTTTTGTTAACAGAATGCACATCTAGTAATAAAGAATGAATAAAAATATTGTCTGTGACTATCCTACTGTTCCCGTGCACCCTAGTTGGAAAAAACACAGTTTGCATCAGCTCATATGAATTTGGGAGATCTACCAACATCCTTTTTCTTGCACAATCATGTGTGACGGGATAAGAAGTTTTATTGGTACCCCTATCAGGCAAGTGAGTTGTACTAATGTTGAGAACAGGAAATATTGAAAATGTGGATGATGAAGGTGAAACTTGATGTTGGTAATGAGAGTGGCTTTCTGGAGTGTGATTGTGTCAATAGTAAAATTTGTAGAAGTTATAAAGAGTCAAATTGTGGAGAGGTTATTAGGTATTGTGAAGTGAAATACAGTGAAGACTAGTAAATAAAGAGATGGTTAACGACCCTTCGTTATTGATAAGATTGTAATGAATGTTTATAGTGTGTCTGGTTATTTTGTTTGTTGTGGCTTAGTGTAAATCAGTTTACCCTTTGAGATGTGTTATGGAGGTAGAAAGGTGCAGGAAGTACAGTCTCTTAATATTTAGAATACGAGAGGAAATGATATAGTGGAGACATGTAATATGTGTGAGAGAGTGTGGACGAAGTAGTTGGTATGTTCGTGATGTGGAGGATTATGAAATTGGAGTAATGTGGTAATTAGAAATGACGAAGGTAATGAAGTAGTGATGATGTTCTGGTTTTAGAAAGAATGGAGTAACCGATGGTCTATGATTTGAAGTAGAGTTAAAAACCTAAGTGAGGTGAACTTGATGTTAAATTTTGTAAAGGTGGTATAATACAAGGTTGAAGAATGGTGCAGAGAAGTTAAAAAAGGTTGTGTCAGTGTAGAGGTTAATGTTTGGATGAGGAAATAAAGCAGTACCCAAGAGAAAATGTAAAATAATTAGGAATGAGGTGTGGTAGTGAGGAGGTATGATTAAGTAAAGCCGAATTCCTTCAAATAGAGTTTGGTGGTGATTGGTTTTTGAACAAATGTTGCCCCTGTAAGCCCTGCCTACAAGATTTGTCTTTGGACAGTTAGTGATAATGTGATTTAGTAGTGTGTGTGACTTGACGAAATGATAATCCAAAGAGGTGAATTTGTATTGTCCCATTGTCCCAGAGAGTAAAATATCCTTTGAAATTGGTACAGAGGTGTATCAATAGAACACCAATTAAATATCAAATCACTTTGGATGTGGTAGTCAGGATGCGAGGATTTTGAGGGAGTATAGAATGGAAATACGAGAAAAAATGGATGCTGGTTTGATTGTTATGAAAGAAATTTTGTTCCCCCTGTAGATTGATCCCTTAAAAATTAGGATAGTTGATAAGGGTTTATAGGTTTATTCTCAAAATATTTGGAATGTAGGTGATGTGTATGAGCTGAAAACACTGAAAAGAAAGTATTTTGTGACAATGAAGTTTAAAGTGTATGAGGTGGAGATTCCCACTGCCCAGGCAATTCTTAATCCTTGGATGTCCCTTGTATGAGCGGGAAGCATGTTGGAGATGAGAATGTGTATGTAGGAGTAGGTATTGGTGCAGTTGACACGCTATGTATGGCAAGGTTGGAGGAGACCTGAGTTGAGCAGAAATGTGGATGATTTATAATAATTGCTTGTGAGTTAATCTTTGGTACCCTGTGAAAAGAGGGAAGTCTGACTGAAGGTAGTACATCCAAGAGTAGAATGAGTGATGATGTGTTGATAAGGCAATGTGGGTACAATGTTTGAAAGAGAGATTGGAACAAGGCATAGATTTAAGTAAAGTGTGAATGAGTCTCAGGAATTGTTCCAGTTGAATGAATATAGGTGTGGTTGGAGTGTATAGATGTAAGAAACAATGACTAGCAAGTTGGTAATGTTTGAGACCTGTAAGAAAATTTGATTGTGACAGTTGCATTATCGAGTTTTAAAGTTTTGTATGAGCCGGGTGGTGAGAGTAAGACTCGTGACTGTTTAAATTAGGAAGAGAGTAGAAGGTGTTCGAAGACCCTATTACAGATGCAAGGAGAAAAGGAAAGTCTGTTGTTGTAGTGAAAGTTGCAGTATATGTAAGGTGTACAGAAAGTGTAATTGATGGCCCTTCCCATTGCGATACAGATGCTGATTGTTGCTTGAAAGGAGATGCTCCTACTGAAATCCAACGTTATAGAAATTATGTTAATTTATGATGTGTGTCAAAATGATGTAGATACGTGATGTCAGGTGAAATTTGCGATGGATGTGTGCCTCTGTCGGGACGTGGACATTTCCGAAGACATAGAATTAATTATATCAGTTATGTGTGGTGGAGAATAATGATAGTGAGGAAGTATTTATTGTGTGATGGGATAAGAAGTTTTATTGGTACGCCTATTAGGCAAATGAGTTGTACTGATGTTGAGAACAGCAAATATTGAAAATGTAGATGATGGAGGTGAAACTTGATGTTGATAATGAAAGTGGCTCTGTGGAGTGTGAGTGTGTTAGTATTATAATTTGTAGAAGTTATAAAGAGTCCAATTGTGGAGAGGTTATTAGCTATTGTGAAGTGAAATACAGTGAAGACTGGTAAATAAAGAGACACTTGACTGACCATTGGTTATTGATAAGATTGTAAAGAAGGTTTATATTGTGTCTGGTATTTTGTTTGTTGTGGCTTAGTGTAAACAAATTTACCCTTTGAGATGTGTTATGGAGGTAGAACGGTGTAGAAAGTACAGTTCCTTAATATTTAGAATACAAGAGGAAATGATATAGTGGAGACATGTAATTTGTCCGGGAGAGTGTGGACGAAGTAGTTGGTATGTGCGTGATGTGGAGCTTTATCAAATTGGAGTAATGTGGTAATTAGAAATGATGAAGATAATGGAGCAGTGATGGTGTGGTTTTCGAAAGAATGGAGTAACCGATGGTGTATGGTTTGAAGTAGAGTTAAAAACCTGAGTGAGGTTAAGTTGATGTTAAATTTTGTAAAGGTGGTATAATACAAGGTTGAAGAATGTGAAGAATGGTGCAGAGAAGATAAAAAGGTTGTGTCAGTGTAGAGGTTAATGTTTGGATGAGGAAATAAAACAGTACCCCAGAGGAAATGTAAAAAAATTAGGAATGAGGTGTGGTAGTGAAGAGGCGTGATGAAGTGAAGGCAAATTGCTGACAAATAGAGTTTGGTGGTGAATGTTTGTGAACTAATGTTTGCCTTTGTATGTACAGCCTACAAGATTTGAGTTTGGACTGTTAGTGATATGGTGATTTAGTAGTGTGTGTGACTTGACGAAATGATAATCCAGAGAGGAGAATATGTATTGTCCCAGAGAGTAAAATATCCTTTGAAATTGGTAGAGAGATGTCTGAATAGAAGACCAATCAAATAATAATTCACCTTGGATGAGGTTGGGAGGATGAGAAAAGTTAGAGTGAGCATAGAAAGGAAAAAAGAGGATAAATGGATGTTGGTTTGATAGTTATGAAAGAAATTTTTTTCCCACTGTAGATTGTCCCCAAAAAATTAGGATAGTTGATAAGGGTTTATAGGTTTATTCTCAAAATATTTGGAATGTAGGTGATGTGTATGGGCTGAAAACACTGAAAAGAGAGTATTTTGTGAGAATGGAGTTTATAGGGTATGAGGTGGAGATTCCCATTGCCCAGGCAATTCTTAATCGTTGGATGTCCCTTGTAGAACGGGAAGCATGTTGCATATAAGAATATAAATGGAGGAGTAGGTATTGGTGCAGTTGACCCACTATGTGTGGCAAGGTAGGAGGAGACCTGAGTTGAGCAGAAATGTGGATGATTTATAATAATTGCTTGCGAGTTAATCTTTGGTACCCTGTGAAAAGAGGGAAGTCTGACTGAAGGTAGTACATCCAAGAGTAGAATGAGTGATGATGTGTTGATAAGGCAATGTGGGTACAATGATTAAAAGTGAGACTGGAAGAAGGCATAGGTTTAAGTAAAGTGTGAACGAGTTGAATGAATATAGGTGTGATTGGAGTGTATAGATGTAGGAAAGAATGACTAGCAAGTTGGTAATGTTTGAGACCTGTAACAAAATTTGATCATGACAGTTGCATTATTGAGTTTTAGGAGTTTTGTATGAGCCAGGTGGTGAGGGTAAGACTCGTGACTGTTTAAATTAGGAAGAGGGTGTAAGGTGTTCAAAGACCCTATTGCAGATGCAGAGAGAAAAGGAAAGTCCGTTGTTGTAGTGAAAGTTGCAGTATGTGAAAGGTGTAGGGAAAGTGAAATTGATGGCCCTTCCCATTGTGGTATAGATGCTGAACGTTGCTTGAAAGGAGATGCTCCCACTTAAATCCAACATTATAGAAATTATGTCAATTTACGATATGTGTCGAAATGATGTTGATACCTGATGTGAGGTGACATTTAGGATGGAGGTGTGTGTGTGTGTGAGGACGTGTCCCTTTCCCAAGCCATAGAATTAATAATTTCAGTTATGTGTCGTGGAGAATAATGATAGTGAGGAAGTATTTATGTGTGACGGGATGAAAAGTTTTATTGGTACCCCTATTAGGCAAATGAGTTGTACTGATGTTGAGTACAGGAAATATCGAAAATGTATATGATGAAGGTGAAACTTGATGTTGGTAATGGGAGTGGGTTTTCTGGAGTGTGATTGGGTTAGTATTAAAATTTGTAGAAGTTATAAAGATTCCAATTGTGGAGAGGTTATTAGCTATTGTGAGGTGAAATACAGCAATTAATTCCATTGGCTGATGAACTACTAAAACAAAAAATGACATTGGTTGGTACCTTGCGTTCCAGTAAGAAAGAAATTCCGAAGGAACTCTTGCCAAACAGAAAGGGAGAAGTTCACTCTTCAATGTTTGGTTTTACAAATGCCTTGACCCTAGTTTCCTATGTTCCAAAGAAGGGAAAGGCTGTAATATTACTCTCTGCTCAGCATAATGAGAGACAAGTAAGTGGTGAAGAAAGTGAACATAAACCCGAAATCATACTGCACTACAACAAAACCAAAGGTGCTGTAGGTAATGGGAACAAAATGACAAGAGAATACCATTGTGTTAGTGGAACGAGGTGGTGGCCAATAAGAATCTTCATGGAAATGATAGATATTGCAGCACTGAATGCTTATATTCTGTACACTCAAAGATTTCCTGAATGGCAGAAGAATAACTGAAGCTGACGTAAACCCTTAATGACTGAACTGGCATTTGGACTCAGAAAAGGCAACATGGAAGAAAGAGCCAAAAATATCAGTGGTCATCAGGAAGATGTACAAGATGAGCTGAAAGCTTGTGGTATTGCAATTCCTACAGCAGTGGTCCAGACCCAGTGTTCCAAGCTATCAATGCCACAACGATGTCTAGAATGCAAGAGAAACTAAAATTGGAAAACAAGATTCTGTTGTGTAATGTGCAAGAAACCTGATTGTAATATACAGAGAAGAAACTGTTACTGTGAAATGCATGCAGTGCAAAAATGTACTTGGCTGAAAAGTTGTAAAAACGTATTGTGTTATTTTACTGCACTGACTGTTGATTTGCATAGATTATTAATTTTCTGTTCATTGAGTACTGAATTTAGTGAAAGATATAAAAAAAAACTTTTGTACTTTGTATCTGTGATTTGATTAAATACTTCTAATAACCTGAAAAGCTGTTTTTCAATACTAAATAAACCCATTCAATGGAAATAACGAAATCTGAGAACAGATATTACAATAAAACATAAAAATCTTTGGGGTAGTACAAATTCCCTGTTTGGTTAAATACAGGTGTGAAAAAACTTGGTAATGGGAGGGTTAATATTTAGAGTACGAGAAGAAATGATACAGAGGAGACAAGTAATATGAGTGAGAGAATGTGAACGAATTAGTTCGTATGTGCATGATGTGGAGGTTTATGAAAGTGGAGTAATGTCGTAATTAGAAATGATAAAGGTAATGAAGTAGTGATATTCTGGTTTTCGAATGAATGTACTAACCAGTGGTGTATGGCTTCAAGTAGAGATAAAAACCTGAGTGAAGTGAAGTTGATGTTAAACTTGATACACATGTTATGACACGAGGTTGAAGAATGCTGCAGGGAAGATAAAAAGGGTTGTGTTAGTGTGGAGGTTAATGTTTGGATGAGGAAATAAAACAGTACCCCAGAGAATATGTAGAAAAATAAGGAAGGAGAACTCCTGACAAATAGAGTTTGGTGGTGAATGTTTCGTGAACTAATGTTGGCCCTATATGTCCTGTTTCGTAAGTGATATTGTGATTTAGTAGTGTGCATAACTTGATGAAAGGATTGGCCGTAGAGGTGAATATGTATTGTCCCAGAGAGTAAAATATCCTTTGAAATAGAATAATTATTGACTTTGGATTAGGTAGCCAGGATGAGATAATTTAGAGCAAGCATGAAAAGGAAAAAAGGAGATAAATTGGATGTTGGTTTGATAGCTATTAAAAATATTATTATTTTCCCATGTAGATAGATCCCTTAACAATTAGGCAGGTTGAGAAAGGTTTATAGGTTTATTGTCAAAATGTTTGAATGTAGCTGATGTGTATGAGTTGAAAACATCAAACGGAGAGTATTTTCCAAGACCGAAGTTTAAAGTGTATGATGTGGAGATTCCCATTGCCCATGCAAATCTTTATCGTTAGATGTCCCTTGTGTGATTTGGTACCATGTTGGAGATTAGAATGTAAATGAAGGAGTAGGTATAGTTGCAACTGAAATGCAATGTATGGTAAAATAGGAGGAGACCTGATTTGAGCAGAAAGGGTACAATAATAATTGTTTGCGAGTTAATCGTTGGTGCCCTGTGAAAAGAGCTGAGTCAGACTGAAGATAATATATCCAAGACTAGAGGAAGTGATGATCTGTTGATAAGGCAATGTGAGTACAATGCTTGAAAGAGAGAGTGGTTAGTAGTCATACGTTTATAGTGAGAATGAGTTCCAGGAGTATTTAGACATGAATGAACATAGGTGTGGTAGGAGTGTATACATGTAAGAAACAATGTCTAGCAACTTGTAATGTTTGAGACCTGTAATAAAATTTGATTCTGAGTGTTACATTATTGAGTTTCAGGAATCTTGTATGAGTCAGGTGATGAGAGTAAGATTTGTGACTGTTCAAATTAGGAAGAGAGTAGAAGGTGTTTGGGGACCCTATTGCAGATGCAGAGAGAAAAGGAAAGTCTGTTGTAGTGAAAGTTGCAGTATATGTAACTGACAGCCCTTTTCATTGAAGTATTGATGCTGATTGTTGATTGAAATGAGACGCCCCCACCTTAAATCAAACATTATGGAATTATGTTAATTTAAGATTAGTGTCCAGATGATGTAGATACTTGATGTGAGGTGAAATTTGGGATAGAGGTATGTGTCTGCGGACGTGGTCCTTTTCAATGCCTGATGAAGGTAATGAAGTAGTGATGTTCTGGTTTTCAAAAGAATGGAGAAACCAATGGTGAATGAGATGAAATTGATGTTAAATTTGGTAAAGGTGTATGATAAGTGACTGAAGAATGGTGCAGAGAAGATAAAAGAAGCTGTGATAGCATGGAGGTTAATGCTTATATGAGGAAATAATACAGTACCCCAGAGAAAATGTAGTAAAATAAAGAATGCTGTATGGTAGTGAACAGGTGTGATGAAAAGTTCCCCAGAGTGTATGTAGAAAAATAAAGAATCAGGTGTGATAGTGAACAGCTGTGATGAAATGAACGAGAATTGCTGAGAAATAGAGTTAATTGGTCATTTATTTGTGAACTAATGTAGCCCCTGTATGTACTGCTTACAGGAGTTGAGTTTGGACAGTTAATGATATGGTGATTTAGTAGTGTGTGTGACTTGATGAAATGATTGGACATAGAGGTAAATATATACTGTCCCAGAGAGTAATATATCCTTTGAAATAGAATAGTTATTAACTTTGGATGAGGTAGTGAGGATGAGATAATTTAGAATGAGTATGGAAAAGACAAGAGAGAGAAATTCAATGTTGGTTTGATTGTTGTGAAAATATTATTTGATCTGTATGCAGATAGATCCCCTAAGAATTAGGATGGTAGATAAAGGATTATAGGTGAAATCTCAAAACATTTGAAATGTAGCTGATGTTTATGAGTTGAAAACACTGGATATACTATCTCCAATCAGACTTCCCTCTCTTCAGAGGGCACCAACGATTGACTCGCAAACTACTATTATAGAGTACAATGTTCAAGAGAGAGATTGGTTAGTGGGCATAGTTTAATGCAAAGTGATAATGAGTCCCAAGAGTATTTTGAGGTGAATGAACAAATGCTTGGCTGGAGTGTATACATGTAAGAAACAATGTCAGGCAACTTGTAAAGTTTGAGACCTGTAATAAAATTTGATCGAGAGAGTTACGTCATTGAGTTTCAGGAATCTTGTTTGAGTCAAGTGATGAGAGTAAGACTTGTACCTGTTCAAATTAGGAAGAGAGTAGAAGGTGTGCGGAGACCCTATTGCAGATGCAGAGAGGAAAGGAAAGTGTGTTGTAGTGAAAGTTGTAGTATATCTAACTGATGGCCCTTTGCATTGAGGTATTATTGCTGATTGTTGTTCAGAATGAGGCGCCCCTACTCTAATCAAACATTACAGAAATTACGTTAATTTAAGCTGTGTGTCCAAATGATGTAGATAACTGATGTGAGGTGAATTTTAAGATGGAAGTGTGTGTGTGTGTGTGTGTTTGTGTGTGTGTGTGTGTGTGTGTGTGTGTGTCGGAGGGGGGGACGTGGCCCTTTCCCAAGCCACAGAATTAAATTTTTCAATTATTCACTTTGGATGAGGTAGCGAGGATGAGATAATTAAGAACGAGTATAGAAAGGAAAAAAGAGATATATTAGTTGTTAGTTTGATTGTTACATAAATATTATTACTTCCTTATTTAGATAGATCCCTTAAGAACTGTTGATAAGGGTTTATAGGAGTACTCTCAAAATGTTTGAAATGTAGCTGATGTGAATGAGTTGAAAGCATGGAAAGCAGATTAAAATGTATGAGGTGGAGATTCCCATTGCTCATGCAATTCTTTATCCTTGGATATCCCATGTGTGAGCAACTATTATGGCATGCTATGTATGGTAAAGTAGGAGGAGACCTGATTGGAGCAGAAATGTTACTATAATAATTGTTTGCGAGTTAATCGTTGGTGTCCTGTGAAAAGAAGGAATTCTGACTGAAGGTAGTATATCCAATAGTAGAGTGAGTGATGATGTGTTGATAAGGCAAGATGATTACAATGTTCAAGAGAGAGATTGGTTAGCAGACGTAGGTTAATGTGAAGTGAGAATGAGTCCCAAGAGTATTTTGAGGTGAATGAACAAATGCTTCGCTGGAGTGTATACATGTAAGAGACAATGTCTGGCAAGTTGTAATGTTTGAGACCCGTAATAAAATTTGATCTTGAGAGTTACATTAATGAATTTCAGTAGCCTTGTATGAGTCAGGTGATGAGAGTCAAACTTGTGACTGGTCAAATTTGTAGGTGGTGTTCGACGACCCTATTGTAGACTTAGAGAGAAAACAGAAGACCGTTGTTGTTGTGAGAGTTGCAGTATACATAACTGATGGCCCTTTCCATTGAGGTATTGATGCTGATTGTTGATTGGAATGAGACGCCCCCACTTAAATCAAACATTATAGAAAATACATTAATTTAAGCTGTGTGTCCAAATGATGTAGACACATGATATCAGGTGAAATGCAGGATGGAGATGTGTGTTTGTGTGAGGACGTGGCCCTTTCCCAAGCCATAGAGTTAAATTTTTCAATTATTCACTTTGGATGAGGTAGCGAGGATAAGATACGTTAGAACGAGTATATAAAGGAAAAAAGAGAAGTATTAGTTTGATTGTTGTGTAAATATTATTAGTTCCTTATGTTGACAGATCCCTTAAGAGACAAATGGTTGATAAGGGGTTATATGATTATTCTGAAAATGTTGGAAATGTGGTGATGTGTATCAGTTGAAAACATGGAAAGCAAGGTATTTTCTGAAGGTGCAGATTAAAATGGAAGAGGTGGAGATTTCCATTGCCCATGCAATTCTTTGTCCTTAGATATCCCATGTGTGAGCTGCTATTATGAAGGAGATTCGAATGTAAATGTAGGAGTAGGTATTGTTGCAACAAACACGCTATGTATGGTAAGGTAGGAGGAGACCTGATTGGAGCAGAAATGTTAGTATAATAATTGTTTGCGAGTTAATCGTTGGTGCTCTGTGAAAAGAGCAAAGTCAGACGTAAGGTAATATATCCATTAGTAGAGTGAGTGATGATGTGTTGATAAGGCAAGGTGAGTACAATGTTCAAGAGAGTGATTGGTTAGTAGGTGTAAGTTAATGTAAAGTGAGAATGACTCCCAAGAGTATTTTGAGGTGAATGAACAAATGTGTGGCTGGAGTGTATACGTGTAAGAAGCAATGTCTAGCAACTTGTAATGTTTGAGACCTGTAATAAAATTTGATCGTGAGAGTTACATAATTGAGTTCCAGGAGTCTTGTGTGAGTCAGGTGAGAGAGTAAAACTTGTGACTGTTCGAATTAGTAGGAGAGTAGAAGGTGTTCGAAGATACTATTGCAGATGCAGAGAGAAAAGGAAAGTCTGTTGTTGTAGTGAAAGTTGCACTATATGTAATTGATGGCCTTTTCCATTCAGATATTGTTGCTGATTGTTGTTTGGATTGAGACGCCCCCACTTAAATCAAACATTATAGAAATTATGTTAATTTAAGCTGTGTGTCCAAATGATGTAGATATCTGATATGAGGTGAAATTTTGGATGGAGGTGTGTGTGTGTGTGTGTGTGTGTGTGTGTGTGTGTGTGAGAGAGGTCATGGCCCTTTCCCAAGCCATAGAGTTAATTTTCTCAATTATTCACTTTGGATGAGGTATCGAGGATGAGATAATTTAGAATGGAATATAGAAAGGAAAAAAGATAAATATTAGTTGTGGGTTTGATCGTTATGTAAATATTATTTGTTCCTTATGGAGATAGATCCCTTAAGACAAGAATGGTTGATAAGTGTTTATAGGATTATTCTCAAAACGTTTGAAATGTAGCTGAAGTGTATGAGTTGAAAACATGGAAAGGAGAGTATTTTCTGAGAGTGGACTTTAATGTGTATGAGGTGGAGTTTCCCATTGCCCATGCAATTTTTTATCCTTAGATATTCCATGTGTGAACTGCTATCATGTTGGAGAGTAGAACGGAAATGAAGGAGTAGGTATTGTTGCAACAAACATGCTATGTGTGGTAAGGTAAGAGAAGACCTGATTCGAGCAGAAATGATACTATAATAATTGTTTGCGAGTTAATTGTTGGTGCCCTGTGAAAAGAGCGAAGTAAGACTGAAGGTGGTATATCCAAGACTACAGGAAGTGATGGTGTGTTGATAAGGCAATGTGAGTACAATGTTTAAAAGACAGAGTGTTTAGTAGCCATAGGTTCAAGTATAGTGAGAATGAGTCCCAAGGGTATTTAGAGGTGAATGAACGTAGGTGTGGCAGGCGTGTATTCATGTAAGAAACAATGTATAGCAACTTGTAATGTTTGAGACCTGTAATGAAATTTGATCATGAGAGTTACATTATTGAGTTTCAGGAGTCTTGTATGAGTCAGGTGATGAGAGTAAGACTTGTGACTGTTCAAATTAGGAAGAGAGTAGAAGGTGTTCAGAGACCCTTATACGGGTGTAGAGAGAAAAGGAAAGTCTTTTGTTGTAGTGAAAGTTGCAGTATATGTAATTGATGGCCGTTTCCATTGAGCTATTGATGTTGATTGTTGTTTGAAATGAGATGCAACCACTTAAACCAAACATTATAGAAATGATGTTAATTTAAGATGAATGTCCAGATGATGTAGATACCTGATGTGAGGTGAAATTAGGGATAGAGATGTGTGTGTGAGGACTTGGCCCTTTCCCATGCCATGGACTTAATTATTTCACTTATGTGTAGTGGAGAATAATGATAGTGAGGAAGTATTTATGAGTGACAGGATAAGAAGTTTTATCGGTACCCCTATTAGGCAAATGAGTTGCACTGATGTTGAGAACAGGAAAGATTGAAAATGTAGATGATGAAGGTGAAACTCGATGTGATAGTGGCTTTCTACAATGGGCTTATGTTAGTATTGAAAGTTGTGGAAGTTATAAAGAGTCCAATTGTGGACAGATTTTTAGCTATTGTGAAGTGAAATACAGTGAAGACTAGTAAATAAAGTAAAAAAAGTACCCCAGAGAATATGTAGAAAAATATAGAATGTGGTGTGGTAGTGAACAGGTGTGATGAAATGAAGGAGAATTGCCAAGAAATATAGTTTGTTGGTCATTGTTTTGTGACCGAATGCTGCCCCTGTATATCCTGCTTACAAGATTTGATCTTGGACAGTTAGTGATATGGTGATTTAACCTAACCTAACCTAACCTAATATGTGTGACTTAACCAAAATGTTTTGCCATAGAGGAGAATATGTATTGTTCGAAAGAGTAAAATATCATTTGAAACTGGTAGTTAGATGTATGAATAGAACCTGAATTGAATAATTATTCACTTGGGATGAGGTACCAAGATTGAGATAATTTAGAACAGGTATTCAAAGGCAAAAAAGAGAAAAATTTGACATTTGTGTGATTGTTCTGAAAATATTATTTGTTTCCCATGTAGATAGATCCCCTTAGAATTAGAATGGTGAGTAAGGGTTAATAGGTTTATTCTCAAAACGTTATAGCTGATGTGTATGAGTTGAAAACATCATAAGGAGAGTATTTTCTGAGGATGGAGTTTAAAGTGTATGAGGTGTTGATTGGCATGACCCATGCTATTTTTGATCCTTAGATGTCTTTAGTGTGAGCTGGTAGCAATTTGGAGATTAGAATGTAAATGAAGGAGTTTGTGTTTGTGCAAGTTACACGCAATATATTGCAAAGTAGGAGCAGACCTGAGTAGAGCAGAAATGTTGATGATACTATAATAATTGTTTGCAAGTTAATGGTTGGTGCCTTGTGAATAGAGGGAAGTCTGACTGAAGGTAAGTATATCCAAGAGTAGAGTGAGTGATGATGTGTTGATAAAGCAATGTGAGCACAATGTTTAAAAGAGAGACTGGTTAGTAGGCATAGGTTTAATTAAACTGAGATTGAGTCCCAAGAATATTTAGAAGTGAATGAAAAGGGACATGTATGGAGTGTATACATGTGAGAAAAAATGACTAGCAAGTTGTAATGTTTGAGACCTGTTATAAATTGTAATCATGAGAGTTACATTATTGAGTTATAGATGCTTTGTATAATAATAATAATAATAATATTTATTCAAAATCGAATAATCATATACAATCCCTAGAAATAATACAGTTTCAGGGCATCATACAGATTATTCTTCTGAATATGTCAGTTTATAAATTACAAACTAAAGATTTGTTTGTATTAATAATTTTTACATTTTGATGGATTTTACAATTGGTAGTATACAATCACAATATTACAAATATTATTTTTATCAACATTATATAAGCTGTACGTTACTTAAAACTATGAGCTTGGCATACTTATGAAGCAGTTTTCATTCAGATATAATGCTCGTCTAGGGAATAAAAAGGGTTTTCAATTAGAATTCTTTTTAGCTAATCTTTTAATTTGTTAGTAGGAAGGGTTGTGAGACTTTTTGGTAGGGTATTGGCTAGCTTCAGCCCAGCATGAAGTGCATTTTTTTTCATGTGAAGCTGTTCTGTGGCTATTTACATGGTATCTGAACTTTTGCCTTGTATCGTACTGGTGCAGGTCACAGTTGAAATTTGGATTTATTGTTTTCACAAGCAATATAACTTTCAATATGTATACACCTATAATGGTAAGCATGCCTATTTTTGGGAACAGATTCCGACATGATTCTTGAGGTTTGGCACCACAAATAATTCTGATAACTTTTTTCTGTAGTATTAATAATGTACTTAGGTTGGATTGAGTTGTTGCACCCCATATTTCTACAGCATAGTTTAAGTTTGATGAGAATAGGGCATGATAAGCAGTTTTTAGTACACACACGTCCTTACAATATTGGCTAATCATATTTACAGCAAACACATACTTCGACAGCTTACATGCTAAAGAATCAATATGCATGTCCCATTTGAGGCTGTCCTGAATTGTAATTCCCAAGAACTTTATCCATTTTTCCTTTTTTACAATGTCATTTCCTATGGATAATTTCATATTTGTTTCCTTGTGTGAAACTCCATCATTGCAGTCTTTGAAGCACATACATTTAGATGGCTTGCATTAAAATACTTCACTATTTCATTAGTTACACTGTTGCATAGTACCTCCAGACTCTCATAGTCTTTGTGTTTACACACTATTGATGTCTCATCTGCATACAATGTTTTTGTGCAGTTAGGAGAGCAATACTGTATATCATTAACATAAATCAAGAAAAGAAGGGGTCCCAAGACAGAACCTTGAGGCACTCCATATTTGATATCAGTAATTTTAGATTTATAAGACCCACTGTTTGTTTTAAGCAAGACAAATTGTTTTCTACTGCTCATATACGATTTTATTAGCTCGTAGCCAGTTCCTCTGATACCCAGGTTCCACAGCTTGTCAAGTAATATGGTGATGTTGACAGAATCAAAAGCTTTTTCTAGATCAAGGAACACTCCAGTTACATACTCCGTGTTCTCTATGGTTGTTATTATTTTGTCTATTAATTGTGCTGCTGCTACTGATGTTGACTTGTTTTTCATAAAGCCATTCTGATTTTGTTATATTAAATTCTGTTGACTCAGGAATGTCATTAGTCTAGTATAAATAACTTTCTCAAGTACCTTAGAAAATGCAGGTAAGATTGAGATGGGGCGGTAGTTTTCAATTTTAGATTTGTCACCTTTCTTGTAAATTGGGGTTACTTGTGCTGTCTTTAGACTGTCTGGGAAACAAACTGATGCAATTACATCATTTACTGCTGTGGCCATGGCATCAGATATGTTGTCTATGCATCTTTTCAGTGTACTGATAGACAATCCATCATAGCTTGCTGATTTTGTATTTTTAATGACATTACTATGTTTTTGATTTCTTTGTTATTGGTTGGGGCCAAGTATATGCTTTGTTTGATTGGAATGCCCCTATATCTATGCTGAAGATTCTTAAAATGGTCATTGATAGATTTTCCAACAGAAGAAAAGTACTCATTAAAAACATTTGCAATCTGACATTGACATTTCATGATATGCCCTTTATGGTTTATAGTAAAATCACTTGTTGATCTGTCCTTACAATCCCTAAAGCTATTTATTACTTTCCAAACAGCTAAACCTGTGTTAGTAGAGTTTCTTAACATTGTGGCTAGATATTTACTTTTAGTTTCTAGCAGAAGATCTTTATAGTAATCCTGATAGTTCTTAAATTCTACTTTTAGTCTATTATTATTATTACTTATCATTGCATATTGGAAAAGTCTAAGTTTCCCTCTTGCTGTTTTTACTTCATGATTTATCCAGTTATTTTTTTTTTTTTTTTTGGTATCTTTTTGCAGTCATTTACGGTAAAGGTCATTTCTGGACATGAGACATTGAAGCAATAATAAAAATCTGATGAAAAACCACTGAAAGTAATGCTGTTTTTTTCCACCCCATTGTAAGCTTTTCAGCAAACTGTTAAAATCTTTAACATTTCATTTGTGATTCTTTTTGTCACATATTGTTTCTCTTTTCTATTGACATGAGGATTTTCAGCTTCTATCAATACCTGTACTGCGTGGTGGTCAGAAATGGCAAGTTTCAGAACTGATGCATTGCATGTAAAGCGGGACATGTTAGTTATAATGTTGTCAATGCATGATTTTACACTATTGACCTCTCTAGTGGGCTCGTTTATCAGAAATGTTAAGTTAAATTGAGCTAGTATTAGCGTTAGTTTTTTAGATACAGAGTCATTGGACAGCCAGTCATTGTTCATATCTCCAGTTAGTATTATGTTAACCCAGTCATTTTTATTGCAGTGTTTACTGTCAATGTCAACAAGCAGGTCATTAAGAACATCAAAGAAACTATCTAGGCTGCCGGATGGAGGTCTGTATAGGCCTATAATAATCAAGTTCTCTTTCCCCCACTTACAATTAATTGCTGCTAGTTCTATTACACCCTCAATGCTGAAAGCACTTACATCTATTACACTATAATTACTACCATTGGCTGCAATGATAGCTACCCCACCACCACATTTCTCTTTTCTACTGAAGGCAGAGCTAATGATCATGGAAAGTGGCTTACATACACTAATTAGCTCATCTGTGTACCAGTGTTCACTTATAACTAAAACATCAGGGTTATCAATTGCTGCAATGGTATCCAACTCGTTGTGCTTATTGCCAAGACTTTGAAAGTTCTGCTGAATTAATTTGAAAGTGAGTATGAGACAGGTTATGAGAGTAAGACTTGTGAATGTTCAAACTAGGATGACCCTATTGCCAATGCAGAAAGAAAAGGAAAGCCTGTTGTTGTAGTGAAAGTTATAGTATACGTAAGATGTAGAGAAAGTGTAATTGATAGCCCTTGTCTTTGAGGTATTGACTCTCAGTGTTGTTTGGAATTAGAGGTTCCCACTTAAATCAAACATTATAGAAATTTTGTTAATTTACATTGTGTATTCACATGATGTAGATACCTGATGGGAGGTGAAATGTAAGATGGAGGTGTGTGTGTGTGTGAGGACGTGGCCCTTTCCCAAGCCATAGAAATAAGTCTTTCAGTTACCTGTACCGGAGAATAATGATAGTGAGGAAAATTTTATCTGTGATGGTATAAGAAGTTTTATTGATACCCTTATTAGGCAAATGAGTTGTACTAACGTTGTGCACAGGAAATATTGAAAATGTAGATTATGAAGGTGGAACTTGATGTTGGTAATGAGAGTAGCTTTATGGAATGGGATTGTGTTATTATTAAAATTAGTAGAAGTTATAAAGAGTTAATTTGTCAAAAGGTTATTAGGTATTGTGAAGTGAAGTGGAGATTAGTAATTAAAGAGGTATTTGACTGACACTTGGTTATTGAAAAAACTGTAATGAAGGTTCATATTGTGTCTGGTTATTTTGTTAGTTGTGGGTTAGTGTAAAACAGTGTACACTTTGAGATGTGTATCGGAGTTAGAACGTGTAGGAAGTACAGTCCTTTTATATTTACAGTACGAGAAGAAATGATGCAGTGGAGGCAAATGATATGTGTGAGAGTGTGTGGGCGAAGTAGTTGGTAGTTGCATGATCTGGAGGTTTAAGAAATTGGAGTAATGTGGTAATTAGAAATAATGGAGGTAATGAAGTAATATTTGTGGTTTTCAAGAGAATGTAGTATAAGATGGTGTGTGGTTTCAAGTAGAGTTAACAACCTGAGTGAAGTGAAATGTATGAAAAATTTCGTAAAGGTTGTATGACATGAGGTTCAAGAATGGTGCAGAAAAGATAAAAAACGTTGTGTTAGTGTAGAAGTTAATGTTTGGATGAGGAAATAAAAGAGGTCCTGCAGAGAAAATGTAGGAAAATAGAAAATGAGGTGTGGTTATGAAGAGGTGTGATGAAGTGAAGGCGAATTGCTGACAAATAGAGTCTGGTGGCGAATGTTTTGTGAACTAATGCTTCCCGTGTATGTCCTGCTTACAAGATTTGAGGTTGGACAGCTAGTGACATGGCGATTTAGTAGTGTGTGTGACTTGATGAAATAACTGGCTGCAGAGGTGAATATGTATGGTCTCACAGAAAAATATCCTTTGAAATTGGTATAGAGATGTATGAGTAGAAGCCTAGCCAATAATTATTCACTTTGGATGAGGTAGGGAGGATGAGGTAAATTGGAATGAGTATAGAAAGGAAAGAAGGGAAAAATTGGATGTTGTTTTGATTGTTGAGAAAATATTACTTATTCTGTGTGTAGATAGATCTCCTAATATTTAGGATGGCTGATAAGGTTGTTGAAGTTGTCCCATAACATACAATTCCAAGCCATTGTCTTAAAAGTACAGGAGACTCGTCAAAAAACAAAAACTGGTTTACAATTTTCCTTACAATACCAGTAATATAGTATACAGTACTGAATAATTACTTAATTAAGCAGATAAAAATTTTTCTTCAAAAGTAACAAACTAGTTTCTCATACAAGGATTTTTTCAAGTGGTTCTAAATTTATGCTGAGAAATACTCTTTCTTTGACTTTTTTTTATAAATTTTCATTCTCATATAATGTGGTGTTTGAACATAAAGTTTTAAAAGGTGGGTGGGCAGCATAAAATTATTTTCATTTATGGTTTTGTAGTCATGTTGAAAATTATTTGCTACATATAAATCAGGGTTACTGTGTATAAAGATAATCAGCTCATGTATGTATAGTGAGGGAACACTTAGTATACAGATTTTTAGAAGTGGGTGACATGACTTTCTTTACCCTACATTGTGCATATTTGTAATGATGGTTTTCTGAAGTTTTAGCATTCGACATATATGCTTTGAGGTACCCCAAAATACAATTCCATACCTTATTACTGACTCAAAGTAGCTGGGATATACTACTTACATTATGCCCATACTGGTAGCATTGCACAATATTTTCATTGCTTATGCTAGTGCTATTTAATTTCTTTTCAAGGTACTGTATGGGTGACCCTCATGAAAGATTTTTATCTAGTTGCATTCCTAGGAATGCCACACAGCTAGCTTCCTGCAAATCCTGGTTTCTGTGACTGATGTGAATATCATTTAATTTTGCTTGTATTGTTTTAAACTGCATTAACTGAGTCTTTTCCCTGTTTAATTTTAACCCATTTAAATCAAACCAAGAATCTAAGTTTCGTAGGTTAATTCTCAAAAAGTTTGAAATGTAGCTGATGTGTTTGAGTTGAAAATACTGAAAGGAGAGTATTTTCCAAGAATTGAGGTTAAAGTGCCTGAGGTAGAGATTCCCATTTCCCATGCAATTCTGAATCCTTAGATGGCCCTTGCATGCGCTGGTAGGAAGATAGAAAGTAGGATGTAAATTAAGCACTAGGTATTGCTGCAACTGACATCCTATGTATGGCAACGTAGGAGGAGACCTGAGTTGAGCAGAAATAATTGTTTGCGAGATAATCGTGGGTGCCCATTGAAAAGTAGGAAGTCTGACAGAAGGTAGTATATCCAAGAGTAGGCATAGGTTTAAGTAAAGTGAGAAAGGGTCCCAAGAGTATTTACAGGTGAATGAACATAGGCATGCATGGAGTGTATATAGCTTATACATGTAAGAAACAATGATTAGCAATTGTAATATTCGAGACCTGTTATAAAATTTGATCTTGAGAGGTACATTATTGAGTTTTAGGAGGATTGTATGAGTGAGGTTATGAGCTTAAGACTTATGACTGTGCGAATTAGGAAGAGAATAGAAGGTGTTGGATGAACTTATTGCCGATGTAGAGAGCAAAGGAGAATCTGTTGTTGTAGTGAAAGTTGTAGTATATGTAAGGTGTACAAGAAATGCAATCGATGTCCCTTTCCACTGAGGTATTGATACTTATTTTGGTTTGGAATGAAACACTCCCACTTAAATCAAACATTATACAAATTATGTTAGTCTACAGTGTGTGTTCACATGATGTAGATAACAGATCTGAGGTGAAACTTTGGATGGAGGTGTGTATATGAGGACGTGGCCCTTTCCCAAGCCATAGAAATAATTATTTCAGTTATGTGTAGTGGAGAATAATGATTGTGAGGAAGTATTTATTTGTGACGGGATACGAAGTTTTTTTGGTACCCCTATTAGGAAAATGAGTTGTACTGATGTTGAAAACAGGAAATATGGATAATATAGGTGATGAAGGTGAAACCTGATGTTTATAATTAGAGTACCTTTTTGGACTGGGATTGTGTTATTATTAAAATTTGTAGAAGCTATGAACAATCCAATTGTGGAGAGGTAAGTACCTATTGTGATGTGAAGTGAAGAGACACTTGGGTGACCTTTGGTTTTTAAGAAGATTCTAAGGAAGGTTTACATTGTGTCTGGTTATTTTGTTTGGTGTGGGTTAGTGTAAAACAGTTTACCCTTTGAGATGTGTAATGGAGGTAGATAGCTGTAGCATGTACAGTCCCTTAATATTAAGAGTATGAGAAGATATGATCGGGTGGAGACAGGTGATATGTGTGAGAGAGTGTGGACGAACTAGTTGGTATGTGCATGATGTTGAGATTTAATAAATTGGAGTGATGTGGTAATTAGAAATGATGGAGGTAATGAAGCAGTAATGTTCCGGTTTTCGAAAGAATGGAGTATAAGATGGTGTATGGTTTCAAGTAGAGTTAAAAACCTGAGTGAGGGGTAACAGATGAAAAATTTGGAGAAGATGGTACCATAGAAGGTTGAAGAACGGTGCAGAGAAGAAAAAAAAGGATTGTGTTAGTGTGAAGGTTAATGTTCGGATGAGGAAATAAGAGAGCACCCCACAGATAATGTAGAAAAATAAACAATGATTTGTGGTAGTGAACAGGTGTGATGAAGTGGAGTTGCTGACAAATAGATTTTATTGGTGGCCAGTTTATGAACTAATGTTGCCCCTGTATGTCCTGCTTCTAAAAATTTTGTTTGGACAGTCAGTGATAAGATGATTTAGTAGTGTGTGTGAGTTGACGAAATGATAATCCATAGAGGTGAATATGTATTGTCCCAGAGAGTAAAATATCCTCTGAAATTGGTAGAGAGATGTATGAATAGAAGACCAATCAAATAATAATTCACTTTGGATGAGGTAGGGAGGCTGAGATAATTTAGAACGAGTACATAAAGGAAGACTCAGAAAAATTGGATGTTGGTTTGATTGTTACGAAAATATTATATTCTCTGCATGTATTTAGATTCCCTAGCAATTAGGATTGCTGGTAAGGGTTTATAGGTTTATTCTCAAATCATTTGAAATGTAGCTGATGTGTATGAGTTGAAAATATTGAAAGGAGAGTAGTTGCCGAGAGTGGAATTTATGGTGTATGAGGTAAAGATTCCCATCATCACGATATGTATGGCAGAGTAGGAGGAGACATGAGTTTTTCAGAAACGTAGATGATACTGTAATAATGGTCTGCAAGTTAATCGCTGGTGCCCTTTTAAAGGAGGGAAGTTCAACTTAAGGCAGTTAGTAAAATAAGTGACGAAGTGTTGATAAGGTCATTTGTGTACAACAACATGGCCACTGAATGAGGTCACAGCTATTTTCTTCAGCCGCTAAAATAACTTATTTAAGAGGAAATAGTGTCAAATTTAAATTTTCTTCTTTTTGCATAGTTGCTGTAGTGTCCTTTCTTGTCACACAACTGAATATTAACGTCCCAGCAGCGCTTGTTCTTGAAAAACTTGTTCTTTAGCTGAAGTCCTAATAGTCATGAGAAAACCCGAATTTTTGTGTGACATAAACACAAAAAAATTTATTCAAGTTTTCTTGGTAGTGCAAAATTCAGTTAAAAAACACAGCTACTCGTTTCATCAGTGTCTATTGTCACAATAAAGATGTAATTAAACGTTTATAAATCATATTTAACTAACACATTTTTTATGGTTTACTAGTTAGATAGACACGATGTAGGCTTAAATTATTACTTTTTAATACCTGAACAAACACACCTGATAATGTAAATTCTCTAAAAGGAAATTATTTACAAATTTATTCTTCTGTCATTGTATCTCTAAATCAGTACAAAAACAACAACCACCTCACATAAGACCTTTGAGTCATTTTTTGTTTACACACAGCCAGTCTTGCATCCTTGACAAATTTAAAACACTCCTTAAACTTATTCTTCTGAAACTGACC
Organism: Schistocerca piceifrons; assembly: GCF_021461385.2. Lineage (NCBI taxonomy): Eukaryota > Metazoa > Arthropoda > Insecta > Orthoptera > Acrididae > Schistocerca > Schistocerca piceifrons. Next base: position 240,512,655 of record NC_060138.1, read on the forward strand.
ATGAGTGTGAAATGTGGGAGCTGTTATAGGGTAGTGAGTAGACAGATTAGTTGCCAATCTTGTAGGAACCATTTTCATTGTGGGTGGGGTTGGGAGGAGGGTGTGTGTGTGGTGGGTGTGGTGGGGGGTGGGGGTCTGAGGGGGGGGGGGGGGGGGAGAGGGTAGAGTGTTTCAATGAAGAGAATGTTGGGAGAACAGAAGAGTCTCTCTCCTGGAACTGCAGAGTATACAGTGGGAACATTTTGATTGGGGAACAGGAAAGGAAAATCTGTGCCCATCAGTCACAGTTGGAGGAAGCAAGGAAGTAACTCATAAGGATCAAGGGAGTTAGGGGGGAGGAGGGTGGTTAGGAACTGGCATATAAATTTGGAAGTAACTCATAAGGATCAAGGGAGTTAGGGGGGAGGAGGGTGGTTGGAAACTGGCATGTAAATTTGATCTTGAGATTTACAGTATTGAATTTTAGGAGCAAGGTATGAGTCAAGTGATTAGAGTGAAGAGAGTAGAAGGAGATCAAAGTTCCTATTGCAGACACATAGGGAAAAGGAAAGTCTGTTGTTGTAGTGAAAGTTGCAGAATATGTTAGGTGCACAGAAAGCGTAATTGATGGCCCCTTCCATTGAAGTAGTGATCCTCATTGTTGTTTGAATTGAGATGCCCACATTTAAATCAAATGTTACAGAAATTATGTAATTTAACATGTGTGTCCACATGATGCAGGTACCTGATGTAAAGTGAAATTTAGGATCTAGGTGCGTATGAGGCTGTGGCCCTTGCTCAAGCTGCATAATCAGTTATTTCAGTCATGTTTAGTGGAGAATACTGATAGTACATTTGTATGTGTGGTGGGAATCGAAAGTTTATTGATACCCCTATTAGGGAAATCAGCTGTATTGATGTTGAGGACAGGAAATATTGAAAATGTAGATGATGAAGATGTGAAGCATGATGTTGGTAGCAAGAGTGGCTTTCTGGAGTGGCATGGTGTTATTATTAATATTTGCAGATGTTAAAGAGTCCAATTGTGCGGAGGTAATTACCTCTTGTGAAGTGAAGTGAAAACTAGTAAATAAAAAGGTGCTTGAGTGACCCTTTGTTATTGAAAAGATTGTCAGGAAGGTTTCTGTTGTGTTGGTAATATTGCTCAGTGATTGTTAGTGAAAAACAATTTACTCTTTGAGGTGCGTAATGGAGGTAGAAAGCTGTAGGAAGTACAGTCCCTCAGTATTTAGAATATGAGAGAAAATGATCCAGTGGAAACTGGTGATATGTGTGAGTAACTGTGGACAAATTATTTGGTTCATTCATGATGTGGAGGTTTAAGAAATTTCAGTAATGTGGTAATTAGAAATGAATGGAGGTAATAAAGTAATGATGTTCACGTTTTCAAAATAATGGGGTATAAGATGGTGTATGGTTTCAAGTAGAGTTAAAAACATGAGTGAGGTGAAGGTGATGTTAAGTTTGGAAATGTTGTACAATATGAGATTAAAGAATGGTGCAGAGAAGATAAATAACATTGTGTTAGTGTTGAGGTTAATGTTTGGATGAGGAAGTAAAACAGCACCCCAGAGAAAATGTAGAAAAATAAAGTATGAGGTGCGGTAGTGAACAGGTGTGATGAATTGAGGGAGAATTGCTTAGAAATAGAGTTCAGTGATGAATGTTTTGTGAAATCATGTTGTCCCTGTATGTCCTGCTTACTAGATCTGAGTTTGGACAGTTAGTGATAGGGTGATTTAGTGGTGTGTGTGATTTGACAAAAGGAGTGGTCATGGTGGTGACTGTGTATTGTCCCAGAAAGTAAAATCTTCTGTGCGGTTGGAAGAGAGTAGTCTGAATTAAAGTCCAATCAAATATTTTTTTCATTTTCAGTGGGGTAAAGAGGATGAGGTAATTTAGAATGAGTATAGAAAGGAAAAAAAAGAAAAATTGCTTTTTGGTTTGATTCGTATGAAAATGTTATTTGTTCTGCATGCAGATAGATTCCCTAACAATTAGGACATCTGATAAGGGTGTATAGGATTATTCCCAATATGTCAGAAATGTAGCTGATGTGTGTGAGTTGAAAATACTGAAAGAAGGGTACTTTCGGAGAATGGGGAGGTTAAAGTATATGAGGTGGAGATTCCCATTGCCCATGCACTTCTTAATCCTTAGATGTCACTTGTGTGAGCTGGTAGCAAGTTGGAGATTAGAATGTAAATAAAGGAGTAGGTATTGCCACAATTGACACAGTATGTATGAAGGGATAGGAGACCTGAGTTGAGCATAAATGTGGATGATACTATAATAATTGTTTGTGAGTGAATTAGTGGTGCCCTATGGAAAGAGAGAAGGTAAGCGCCTTACAGTGGTGTAAGTCATATGTAATGGAGAGAAAGGGTAGGTTTGTCATAACATCAAGCAATGGGAAATACTACCCTAAGTGGAGAAACATCTCACAGGGAGTACCACAAGGCTCATTTCTGGGCCCAATCCTCTTTCTTTTTTATGTAAATAAATTTTTTTTTTTATGTAAATAAATATAATTTATCATTCAGTGTTATTTGCTGATGACACATAAGTACTGGCAGAAAATAAAAATACAGAAGAAATACCTAAAAATGTCATAGATACTATAGAAATCCTAGATCATTGGTTCCATCTAAATGGCCTAAGGCTAGACATTTCAAAAACGCAGCTGATGCAATTTAAGACAAAACAGTCTTGAATGAATGATATTCACATTATGCACAGAAGCCAGGAGCTAAATGAAGCAGAGCATGTTAAATTCTTAGGAATGCAATTGTGCAGAAACCTATCATGATCCTCACACACAGATTATCTTAAAAATAAACTAAACAGAATGGCGTTTGCTATGACAGTCTAGCCAGTGTCACTACTAGGGACACAATAAAGTGGTATATCATAGTTACTTTGAGTCAGTAGTGAGATACGGTATTTTCTTCCGGCTAGCAACATGGCAAAAATATTAACCTTGGAGAAAAAAAAAAAAAAAACCAGAATCATATGCAGTGCAAAGCTAAGAGAATCTTGTCAGCCATTATTAACAGATCTTAAGATACTAAGTGTTCCCTCATTGTATCTGTATCAAGTAATTCTTTTCACAAGTAATAACCCTAAACTATTTTTGTCAAATAATTTCCAGCATATTCAGGAAACTAGAAATAAAGAAAGCTTCATGCTGCCTACGCACAGGCTTACTCTTTTTGAGCAGTCTCCACAATATATGGAAATGAAGGTATACAATAAACTGAAAGACACAAATTTTAGAAAGGACCAAAGAGAGACAGTAAAAAGAAAATTATGTAGCATCCAAGGGCAGAAATGTTTAAAAGAGAGATTGGAAGAAGGCATACGTTTAAGTAAAGTGAGAATGAGCCCCAAAAGTTCTTAGAGGTGAATGAACATAGGTGTGGTTGGAGTGTATAGATGTAAGAAACAATGACTAGCAAGTTGGTAATGTTTGAGACCTGTTATGAAATTTGATCATGAGAGTTGCATTATTGAGTTTTTGGAGTTTTGTATGAGCCAGGTGATGAGAGTAAGACCCGTGACTGTTTAAACTAGGAAGAGAGTAGAAGGTGTTTGAAGACCCTATTGCAGATGCAGAGAGAAAAGGAAAGTGTTGTTGTAGTGAAAATGGCAGTATATGTAAGGCGTACAGAAAGTGTAATTGATGGCCCTTCCCATTGAGGTATACATGCTGATTGTTGTTGGGAATGAGAAGCTCCCACGTAAATCCAACATTATAGAAATTATGTTAATTTACGATGTGTGTCGAAATGATGTAGATACCTGATGTGAGGTGAAATTTAGGATGGAGGCATGTGTGTGTGAGGACTGCCCTTTTCCAAGCTATAGAATTAATTATTTCAGTTATACGTGGTGGAGAATAATGATAGTGAGGATTTATTTATGTGTGACGGGATAAGAAGTTTTATTGGTACCCCTATTTGGCAAATGAGTTGTAGTGATGTGGAGAACAGGAAATGTTAAAAATGTAGATGATGAAGGTGAAACTTGATGTTGGTAATTGAGAGTCGCTTTGTGGAGTGTGATTGTGTTAGTATTAAAATTTATAGAAGATATAAAGAGTCCACTTGTGGAGCGGTTATTAGCTATTGTGAAGTGAAATACAGTGAAGACAAGTAAATAAAGAGACACTTGAGCGACCCTTGGTTATTGATAAGGTTGTAAAGAAGGTTTATATTGTGTCTGGTTATTTTGTTTGTTGTGGCTTAGTGTAAAAGTATTTACCCTTTGAGATGTGTGTTGGAAGTAGAAAGGTGTAGGAAGTACAGTCCCTTAATATTTCGAATAAGAGAGGAAATGGTATAGTGGAGACGTGTAACGTGTGAGAGTGTGTGTATGACGTAGTTGGTATGTGCGTGATGTGGAGGTTTATGAAATTGGAGTAATGTGGTAATTATAAATGATGAAAGTAATGAAGTAGTGATGTTCTGGTTTTCGAAAGAATGGAGTAACCAATGATGTATGGTTTGAAGTAGAGTTAAAAACCTGAGTAAGGTGAAGTAGATGTTAAATTTTGTAAAGGTGATATAATACGAGGTTGATGAATGGTGCAGAGAAGAAAAAAAAAGGTTGTGTCAGTGTAGAGGTTAATGTTTAGATGAGGAAATAAAACAGTACCCTAGAGAAAATGTAAAAAAGTTAGGAATGAGATGTGGTAGTGAAGAGGTGTGATGAAGTGAAGTCGAATTGCTGAGTTTGGTGGTGAATGGTTTGTGAACTAATGTTGCCTTTGTACGTCCTGCCTACAAGATTTGAGTTTGGACAGTTAGTGATACGGTGATCTAGTAGTGTGTGTGACTTGACGAAATGATAATCCATAGAGGGAATATGTATTGTCCCAGAGAGTAAAATATCCTTAGAAATTGGTAGAGAGATGTACGAATAGAAGAGCAATCAAATAATAATTCACTTTGGATGAGGTAGCGAGGATGAGGGAATTGAAAGCGAGTATAGAAAGTAAAAACGAGAAAAAATGGATGTTGGTTTGATTGTTATGAAAGAAATTTTGTTCCCCCTGTAGATTGATCCCCTAAAAATTATGATAGTTGATAAGGGTTTATAGGTTTATTCTCAAAATATTTGGAATGTAGGAGATGTGTATGAGCTGAAAACACTGAAAAGAGAGTATTTTACGAGAATGGAGTTTATAGGGTATGAGGAGGAGATTCCCATTGCCCAGGCAATTCTTATTCTTAGGATGTCCCTTGTGTGAGCTGGCAGCATGTTGGAGATATGAATGTAAATGAAAAAGTAGGTATTGATGCAGTTGACACGCTATGTATGGCAGAGAAGGAGGAGACCTGAGTTGAGCAGAAATGTGGATGATTTATAATAGTTGTTTGCGAGTTAATCGTAGGTGCCCTGTGAAAAGAGGGAAGTCGGACTGAAGGTAGTCTATCCAAGATTAGAGTGAGTGATGATGTGTTGATAATGGCAATGTGGGTACAATGTTTAAAAGAGAGATTGGAAGAAGGCATTGGTTTAAGTAAAGTGAGAATGAGCCCCAAGAGTTCTTAGAGGTGAATGAACAAAGGTGTGGTTGGAGTGTATAGATGTAAGAAACAATGACTAGCAAGTTGGTAATGTTTGAGACCTGTTATGAAATTTGATCATGAGAGTTGCAATATTGAGTTTTTGGAGTTTTGTATGAGCCAGGTGATGAGAGTAAGACCCGTGACTGTTTAAATTAGGAAGAGAGTAGAAGGTGTTTGCAGACACTATTGCAGATGCAGAGAGAAAAGGAAAGTGTTGTTGTAGTGAAAGTTGCAGTATATGTAAGGTGTACAGAAAGTGTAATTTATGGTCCTTCCCATTGAGGTATACATGCTGATTGTTGTTTGGAACGAAAAGCTCCCACATAAATCCAACATTATAGAAATTATGTTAATTTACTACGTGTGTCGAAATGATGTAGATACCTGATGTGAGGTGAAATTTAGGATGGAGGCGTGTGTGTGTGAGGACGTGGCCCTTTCCCAAGCTATAGAATTAATTATTTCAGTTATGTGTGGTGGAGAGTAATGATAGTGAGGAATTATTTATGTGTGACGGGATAAGAAGTTATATTGGTACCCCTATTTGGCAAATGTGTTGTACTGATGTTGAGAACAGGAAATGTTAAAAATGTAGATGATGAAGGTGAAACTTGATGTTGGTAATGGAGAGTCGCTTTGTGGAGTGTGATTGTGTTAGTATTAAAATTTATAGAAGTTATAAAGAGTCCACTTGTGGAGCGGTTATTAGCTATTGTGAAGTGAAATACAGTGAAGACCAGTAATTAAAGAGACACTTGAGCGAGCCTTGGTTATTGATAAGATTGTAAAGAAGGTTTATATTGTGTCTGGTTATTTTGTTTGTTGTGGCTTAGTGTAAAAGTATTTACCCTTTGAGATGTGTTATGGAGGTAGAAAGGTTTAGGAAGTACAGTCCCTTAATATTTCGAATACGAGAGGAAATGATATAGTGGAGACATGTAACGTGTGAGAGAGTGTGTATGACGTAGTTGGTATGTGCGTGATGTGGAGGATTATGAAATTGGAGTAATGTGGTAATTATAAATGATAAAAGTAATGAAGTAGTGATGTTCTGGTTTTCGAAAGAATGGAGTAACCGATGGTGTATGGCTTGAAGTAGAGTTACAAACCTGAGTATGGTGAAGGCGATGTTAATTTTTGTAAAGGTGGTATAATACAAGGTTGAAGAATGGTGCAGAGAAGAAAAAAAAAGGTTGTGTGAGTGTAGAGGTTAATGTTTAGATGAGGAAATAAAACAGATCCCCAGAGGAAATGTAAAAAAGTTAGGAATGAGGTGTGGTAGTGAAGAGGTGTGATGAAGTGAAGTCGAATTGCTGAGTTTGATGGTGAATGGTTTGTGAACTAATGTTGCCCCTGTACGTCCTGCCTACAAGATTTGAGTTTGGACAGTTAGTGATACGGTGATCTAGTAGTGTGTGTGACTTGACGAAATGATAATCCATAGAGGTGAATGTGTATTGTCCCAGAGAGTAAAATATCGTTAGAAATTGGTAGAGACATGTACAAATAGAAGACCAATCAAATAATAATTCACTTTGGATGAGGTAGCGAGGATGAGGGAATTGAAAGCGAGTATAGAAAGAGAAATAGAGAAGAAAGGGATGTTGGTTTGATTGTTATGAAAGAAATTTTGTTCCCCCTGTAGATTGATCGCCTAAAAATTAGGATAGTTGATAAGGGTTTATAGGTTTATTCTCAAAATATTTGGAATGTAGGTGATGTGTATGAGCTGAAAACACTGAAAAGAGAGTATTTTGTGAGAATGGAGTTTATAGGGTATGAGGTGGAGATTCCCATTGCCCAGGCAATTCTTATTCCTTGGATGTCCCTTGTGTGAGCTGTTTAACGAAATCGTCGAAATGAATGGAATTGATTTGAAATTTCGTTAAAGAAGAATAATAAATTTTATCTTTTGCTTTTAAGTTAATTTTCTTTCGTGCGAACTTTGTTGTAGAACCACTCTCTTATTTTCGTGTGGTAATAAAAATTTTTACTTTCTTAAGAATTACGTACATTTAAAGAAAAAATTATAGTTACGTGAATTCATATGAACTCGTTAAGAATATTAGGTTGAGAATTGAGTCCTTTAAATCATTCGGCCTTGGCATACACTTTCCAGATGCAGTGGGTTTTTTGTTAAATATTTTTACTGAATTTTATCCCGGCACTAGCCATAGAACACAAGATTACCTCTATTAGCAGAAAATGTTTTAATTATTGCCAAGCCGACATTTATCACTGATCAAACCTACTTAATTACACATTTAAGATATTTTGAAAGAACCAAACTGTTTAAATTTCAATGTTAACTAACATTAACTATCCGCCTACGAATGCACAAACGTATAATTAATTCAAATTTTATCAGCCACAGGATCTCTGAAAAAGAAGAACAATTTCTTAATTCACTATTGATTTTTATGCATCTGTTCCCGATTTACGGGTTTGATAATTTTTTTTAAATATGCCGCCACTGCTATTGTTGGTCGCGGCACAGCCCAGCAACACCGCTAAAAACTGCTGAAAAATTCTTAAAGAAATTTTATAGATGACGTGGGCACGCTAATTTACATCAATAATTCACACATTTGATAAATTCTGATATATTTAGATCAAACAGTAGTACAACTCACATTAATTCGTAACGCATCGTCTAATGGCGGCTAAGTCCAGACAGAGACAAAAGAAGTCTACACATTCGTAAAAAACTCTTTAACAGTGTCCTACCGCAAAGACTTCTGAACAGAGAAGACCAAAGAATACATAATGCATTGTGCTTAAATAGTATTGCTGACTAATAACATTTCTTTGCAAATTGACGATATTATTCTCTTCTGGCAACATTTTATATCTCTGCTATCGCAAATACTGACACATTTTACAATCACATAATAAATACAGAAAAATTTCCTATCCTAAATACAGAGAAATATTACAACAAAAAATATAAGGGGAATAACAAATGTCTTTTACACCACATTCAGTAATGTTTTTGTTCAATAATTTCGATATATACAACTTGCTCAGAGCGGCGTATATGATACAAATAAACTCTTGTTCTTTAATAACGTGAGTTTGCCATTGAACGTTACATTGCCCCCTGGCAGCATTTGGCAAAGAGTTTTTAGACTTTGACACAATGGTGCCAGTAACGTTCTTTACACTTGTATATTTTACGGAATGGCTCTTTTATTTAGTCCCAGGGTTATATAAGTTCATGGCTCCCCCATTTGGGCGTAGGCAAACAGGAAACCTTGGCAAAACTGTGCCGGAGCCCAGCCATCCCAGTTGGTTCATGGTCAATATTGTCTCTTTAGCAGTTATTCATTTGAATTAAATGCAGTTCGTCACAAACGGTTACACAATTACACAATATCACAGTCACATACAGTTCAATGGAAGTTTTTGTGCGTGACACTATTATTCTTGTGATACACTACAAGGTCACTTCTCCTAGGATATATCACTTACAGACATACATAGTAAATGTTCAATGTTTATCGAAATGAAGTCATTGACATGTTATTCAGTTTATGTGAACATAAAAAAATATCAATAATGCTGTATTTGGTGAGCGGTGCGGAGTGATTGTTGAGCGGCGCTCGGCGCGGCGCGCCGACTCCGTGTAGGTCACCGCCCCCGGCGTTGACAGCTACGGCGCGGAGGGGCGTGGCTGTCTGTCTGGTCTGCTACGGGCTGCTGCGGCCGCTGCATAGCTGATGTAGCCGGATGCGCGTTGGATATCCGCTCGCCCGTGCGACGTCTTCTTGAAGTGCACCAGGAAACATGCAACAAGTTCAGAAACAGTGTACTATCCTTATAGGCATTTTTCCTGCTGTGGGAAAGAACGCACACAGTTAGTGGCAGTTATTACTCAGTAGGCCTTCACTAGTCTGGTTTGCACAATGTTTCGTTGTCACAGTAACACGTTTTATGGGCATACAATATTTTTCACCATGTCATGACTTGTCATTAGTCACACGCAAGTTTTCACCTTTGGACAAAATGTATCTCTGTAGACAATGCGCTTTCCTAGCGTCCCTTGATACACAAAGAGTTAAAGTTTGACACTAACTTGATCCACCGTCCGTTATCGGTTCACTGTTCGTGTCGTGCTAGTTCCTTGTCCACTTGCACACACGGCGATGATACAGCTTTTTATTACTTATACTCAACTACTCCGTGACGTATTGCTGCAGGTTTAACAGTCACTGTCTGTCTCTGCCGCACAATACTGCACTTTTGTTAAAGTTCCTTTATTTTTATTTACAATGTCCGCTGTACAATTTTTTTTTTTTTTTGTAACAGCACATTCGTAACTCTTTACCAAGGTGTGATATTTGCGTATATGGTAACAAATATTCAAAATTTGGTATTAGTTTGCCCAAAAGTCATCTATATTCGTGTTCAAGTAGATTTTATTTGTGCATTCCAGCCGGATTCAGGCATATTGTTCAATAACCCCTTTGAACTCATGTCACACTTTATTATCAACTTCCTACGTAACTACAGTGTAGTCTCTGTAGGCAAAAATTGACTTGGACTGTATCTGGCTAGCTCTTTTTTACTGTTTGAATCTGCACATGCTTCAATTGAAGCTTCTTCGTGCGTAACCTGGCATTACATAAATTTGCAACAAAATTTGCCTCCTGTGGTGCCCTCGGGTCACTACTGGGTGCATTATTTTCTCTAATAACATTGGTGAGATAATAAAGTTCTCAGGGCCTCATATTATTGATATTATTCTGGGTTCGAATCTGTCAATCTGACAACTACACATATATACATACATACACATAATAGAAAAGATTGTGCCAAGAAATATTTCAAATCTGGGCACATAGAAAATTATGTAGTACACTAACTAATCATTACTAAAATGTTCTTTTTGATTGAACTCTGTCACAGCTTAACACTACAAATGATTGCACTAATCAGATTATCTGTGCAAACATTTAGAGCATGTTCTAGATAACACAAATTAAAAGAGTACATAACACAAATATCCATACACATGAGAAAGTCAATCATATTCTTATAACTAAACACTTCTACACTAGTACATTATCTCTAAAGATCACACATCATCAATGTTCATTATTTACAAAAGAATGGTGTCCACATATGACTATTAGTCTTTTACTGTAGGAATGCTTTTACATCCTTACGCGGATACAGTCCCCGTACTCTCCCTGAGTGAGGATCTGCTAAGAGATAGCTACACTCATGTGGCACACTTACTACTCTAAAAGGTCCATTGTACACCAATTGCCACTTGCTATTCTGTTTCAAGGATGCCGAGGACTTAGGATGATTGCGTAAGAGTACCAAGTCCCCAACACTAAATTTTTGGTTATTCGTCACATATCAATTATATTTTTCTTCCCTTTTTTAGCGCACCTGGTAAGGTTGCACCCTGCTTTTCTTATCTTGTGTGCTTATATGCAATGTATAACCTGAACAATTTATTTAACTCTTCAAATGTTCGTAAAAAAACTTTTTCCTTCTTGGGCCAAGGAATGGAGTATGAGGCTCGACAGTAAGTTTTGTGAGGCTTTACCTCGATCTTGTACTGATATCCCTTAACAATTCCTGTTCGTTCAGAAAATACATCTGCATAAGTAAATAATAACTGTAACAAATCCTGTTGTTGCATTGAATTTAAATTTTCGGACTGTGATACTTTGTTCACAAGTGCATCCACATTTGCTTTTAATTGATCACCTTGTACGTCAGGATAATAGAGATTCTGTCCTAGACAATGATTGTCTAAATGTAGTATCGACTGATTCCTACACTTTATGTTAATAGCATTACAATTAGGTACAGGTACCTCTTCAAATCTGAGCATGGACAATTCTATTCTCCTACCAGCATTCATCAAGCTTAATTTTCCCCGAGAAAGGTCGATTATTGCGTCCCTTTCTCTTAAAAAATCTACCCCCAAAATGCAGGCTACCTTTAAACCCTTTACTACCAGGAATGAGCACGCTATGGCTTCATCCCCTAAATACATCTCTACCCGCACTTGGAGTTTAATTATTTGTCGCTGTGCACTTATGGCTCCAGTGACTTTACAATTATTCATGGGAAAAGTCAGCATACGCCTTTCCTTCCCCAGTACTTTGAATAAGTCCATACTCATAACACTGACAGTAGCACCTGTATCTACGACCGCTTGCACATCAATATTGTTAATTTTGATCTCTATTATCGCTTGTACTTTGTCTTTGTGCTCCTTTATGCACGTGGATGGTTCAGTTATTAATTCATCTCCCATCTGTACCCCGTCATTATACCTAAGGATACAGATGTTGTTCGGTGTTTTGTTCTGTGTCGGGCTGCTCTCACTCCAAACCTCAGCCGACGATGGAGAGCGTATCTCGGCTGCATCTAGTTTGTTGAATTATTGCTAGTGGATGGGTGTGGCTGCTCTGTGTCACTGACCTCCACTATGTGCACGTTGTGTTGCGTCGGCCACCACGGTTGCGCAATTGGCGCATTTTGTGGTGGCGGTCGGTTATTGTCATATCTATCACTGTTTTGCCGGTCCGGACTGGGCCTCTGATTCTGCGGCCAAGTTCGGTTTGCATCATTATAAGTATTAGTATTGCTCGGCCCCCTGGCATTTTTCCATCTATTATTGCTTGGTGTGCCTGTCTCATACCGGTCATCGAACCTCCTTTTCCGGTCATTATTCACCGGCGGACTATTGCCGTTCCGGTCTCTACCTCTATTTCCGTTTTGTGCATAATCTTGTCTCCTATTATTACCTCCGCCGTTTCCATTACTTGGTGGAGGCGTGTTATTTCTACCATTTCTATAACCGTTTCCGTTACTTCTAGCCTGTTCAGTAGCTGCCTTAACGTCCTCCTGAATCAGGTCAATTGAGTCCAGAACAGACAAGAAATGTTCCATATCATTTTCGGGCACGTGTATAAGTTTTTCCTTTACATGTATCGGCAAGTGTGATTTCAAAAGCCTGATCAAATCCCGGGGTGAAATCTGTTCGTCCCAGTAACGGGTCTTATTAATGTACTTCTCGAAATATTTTCGCAAATTGCCTAGTCGTGGAGAATACGGCTCTGGATTATATACCTCCTTCCGTAATCTCTCCTGGATACATGTTGACCAATATTTGGCCAAGAATGCTTTTTCAAATTGCTCATGTGTATCACAACTGTCAGCTGCTTCGGTTGCCCATAATGCAGCATCTACTTGTATGTAGGACATAACGAACTGTATTTTCTGGGTATGACTCCAAACGCTAGGCAAAATGTTTCTAAATCCCTTGATAAACACTACAGGGTGAACAGATTTCTTCTCCGTTGTAAAGATCTGAAACTGTCGGTTCCTAATCAAGCTTTCTTTAATCACTACTTTGGAATGACATTTATTTGTTTCGCTTACATTGGTTGCCTGTTCTGTCTCGCAGTCGCAATTTTTTACTGCAGTATTTATATGCCTATCATTGTTGCACCTGGCTGGCGTGACATACGCCTGTGCCTCGTCATGCCGCAAGCTAAGCTCCATTTCGGCAAGACGACGGTCCACACTCTGCTGCCACAGCGGAATGTCTTTGTGCACTATCTTTTTTAGATCCTGCACATCCGCACTTGAGCCCACATCTCTGGCCTCAATTGCGGCGTGCACTTTCTGATCTATTTCTTTTATGACTTCATTTTCTACTTTGTGCACTTGTTCGATCACTTAGTCCTCAATTACTTGAGTTGTGTCAATTTCCAATTGCTCGACTCTGTTAGTCAGGACACTAATTTCCTCTACGATATTGGCGTTAGCCACTTGAATACTGTCTACTCTTTCGCTTAATTCATGCACTGTTTTGGGTATGGTTTCATATTTTTGTTTCAAACTAACAAGCTCACTTTGCATAACTTCTAAAGTTTGCATCAACTGCAAGTCCCTCTCATGCAGGCGTCGGTCACGCTCTGCTTGTTTAGCTTCACGTTCTTTATCACGCTCTGCTTGTTTAGCATCACGTTCTTTATCGCGTTCTGCTTGTTTACATGCAAATTCAGCTACCAATCTCTGGTCACGCTCTGCTTGCATATGTACAAATTCAGCTTGGAAATTGAGCATGCGCTCGAACATAACTCTTAATGATTGCACTTCTGACATCACACCACTCTCTGGTCCGTGTCCAGTGCTTGCGGATGGCACAGTATTTCCGCTATCAACTGAATCACTGGGTGGCAGTGGCAACATTTTTGGTCCTTCTGCCCCCAGATTCTCACATTGTACTTCCTGAACTACGTCACTAACATTACTTTGTGTCCCACTTTCCAACTCGGTATCACTACTTACTGACTGTTGCTCATTATCCATGTTGATATCTTTCTGACTACGCAATCTAACCATAGTAAACAAAAGAAATAAAATCTGAACTAAATATCCTAACACTCAGGTTTCACTGACATAATCACACAAGAAATGGACATTAACTAATACACACTTACTATATACTACAATGACTAACTACCTAAATGTCCTGTTATTTTAAAACAAAGTACTAACAACAAGCACACCACTAATGATCCGAGAACACTGCACTGAGGCTACTTTACTACCCACAGGACAACTACACTGCAGCTTTACCTTTTGGTGATCTATCTTGGGTGCAGCTGCCCCCTGATATTGTGGTAGGTAATTAATTTTTCGAAATATTGAGCTCTCTTCTTCAGCTTGCCTCTGGGTACGTAGTGTTCTCATGCAAAAAATCATACACAGGTATTACCACACAATATTGGTTATGCAATACATACAATACATAGAAAAATTATTAAATGTTCTGCAACAAAGTTCGACTATATTAATTCCCTAGTTATCTCACGGGTATTTAGTGGCCACTGCATATTCGAGCCCCACGTTGGGCGCCAATTTAACGAAATCGTCGAAATGAATGGAATTGATTTGAAATTTCGTTAAAGAAGAATAATAAATTTTATCTTTTGCTTTTAAGTTAATTTTCTTTCGTGCGAACTTTGTTGTAGAACCACTCTCTTATTTTCGTGTGGTAATAAAAATTTTTACTTTCTTAAGAATTACGCACATTTAAAGAAAAAATAATATTTACGTGAACTCATATGAACTCGTTAAGAATATTAGGTTGAGAATTGAGTCCTTTAAATCATTCGGCCTTGGCATACACTTTCCAGATGCAGTGGGTTTTTTGTTAAATATTTTTACTGAATTTTATCCCGGCACTAGCCATAGAACACAAGATTACCTCTATTAGCAGAAAATGTTTTAATTATTGCCAAGCCGACATTTATCACTGATCAAACCTACTTCATTACACATTTAAGATATTTTGAAAGAACCAAACTGTTTAAATTTCAATGTTAACTAACATTAACTATCCGCCTACGAATGCACAAACGTATAATTAATTCAAATTTTATCAGCCACAGGATCTCTGAAAAAGAAGAACAATTTCTTAATTCACTATTGATTTTTATGCATCTGTTCCCGATTTACGGGTTTGATAATTTTTTTTAAATATGCCGCCGCTGCTATTGTTGGTCGCGGCACAGCCCAGCAACACCGCTAAAAAATGCTGAAAAATTCTTAAAGAAATTTTATAGATGACGTGGGCAAGCTAATTTACATAAATAATTCACACATTTGATAAATTCTGATATATTTAGATCAAACAGTAGTACAACTCACATTAATTCGTAACGCATCGTCTAATGGCGGCTAAGTCCAGACAGAGACAAAAGAAGTCTACACATTCGTAAAAAACTCTTTAACAGTGTCCTACCGCAAAGACTTCTGAACAGAGAAGACCAAAGAATACATAATGCATTGTGCTTAAATAGTATTGCTGACTATTAACATTTCTTTGCAAATTGACGATATTATTCCCTTCTGGCAACATTTTATATCTCTACTATCGCAAATACTGACACATTTTACAATCACATAATAAATACAGAACAATTTCCTATCCTAAATACAGAGAAATATTACAACAAAAAATATAAGGAGAATAACAAATGTCTTTTACACCACATTCAGTAATATTTTTGTTCAATAATTTCGATATATACAACTTGCTCAGAGCGGCGTATATGGTACAAATAAACTCTTGTTCTTTAATAACGTGAGTTTGCCAGGGAACGTTACAGCTGGTAGCATGTTGGAGATATAAATGTAAATGAAAAAGTAAGTATAGGTGCAGTTGACACCCTATGTATGGCAGAATAGGAGGAGACCTGAGTTGAGCAGAAATGTGGATGATCTATAATAATTGTTTGCGAGTTAATCGTAGGTGCCCTGTGAAAAGAGGGAAGTCGGACTGAAGGTAGTATATCCAAGAGTAGAGTGAGTGATGATGTGTTGATAAAGGCAATGTGGGTACAAAGTTTAAAAGAGAGATTGGAAGAAGGCATAGGTTTAAGTAAAGTGAGAATGAGCCCCAAGAGTTCTTAGAGGTGAATGAACAAAGGTGTGGTTGGAGTGTATGGATGTAAGAAACAATGACTAGCAAGTTGGTAATGTTTGAGACCTGTTATGAAATTTGATCATGAGAGTTGCAATATTGAGTTTTTGGAGTTTTGTATGAGCCAGGTGATGACAGTAAGACCCGTGACTGTTTAAATTAGGAAGAGAGTAGAAGGTGTTTGCAGACACTATTGCAGATGCAGAGAGAAAAGGAAAGTGTTGTTGTAGTGAAAGTTGCAGTATATGTAAGGTGTACAGAAAGTGTAATAGATGGCAATTCCCATTGAGGTATACATGCTGATTGTTGTTTGGAACGAAAAGCTCCCACATGAATCCAACATTATAGAAATTATGTTAATTTACGACGTGTGTCGAAATGATGTAGATACCTGATGTGAGGTGAAATTTAGGATGGAGGCGTGTGTGTGTGAGGACGTGGCCCTTTCCCAAGCTATAGAATTAATTATTTCAGTTATGTGTGGTGAAGAATAATGATAGTGAGGAATTATTTATGTGTGACGGGATAAGAAGTTTTATTGGTACCCCTATTTGGTAAATGTGTTGTACTGATGTTGAGAACAGGAAATGTTAAAAATGTAGATGATGAAGGTGAAACTTGATGTTGGTAATGGAGAGTCGCTTTGTGGAGTGTGATTGTGTTAGTATTAAAATTTATAGAAGTTATAAAGAGTCCACTTGTGGAGCGGTTATTAGCTATTGTGAAGTGACATACAGTGAAGATTAGTATTTAAAGAGACACTTGAGCGAGCCTTGGTTATTGATAAGATTGTAAAGAAGGTTTATATTGTGTCTGGTTATTTTGTTTGTTGTGGCTTAGTGTAAAAGTATTTACCCTTTGAGATGTGTTATGGAGGAAGAAAGGTGTAGGAAGTACAGTCCCTTAATATTTCGAAAACGAGAGGAAATGATATAGTGGAGACATGTAACGTGTGAGAGAGTGTGTATGAAGTAGTTGGTATGTGCGCGATGCGGAGGTTTATGAAATTGGAGTAATGTGGTAATTAGAAATGATGAAAGTAATGAAGTAGTGATGTTCTGGTTTTTGAAAGAATGGAGTACCCGATGGTGTATGGTTTGAAGTAGAGTTACAAACCTGAGTATGGTGAAGTTGATGTTAAATTTTGTAAAGGTGGTATAATACGAGGTTGAAGAATGGTGCAGAGAAGAAAAAAAAAGGTTGTGTCAGTGTAGAGGTTAATGTTTAGATGAGGAAATAAAACAGATCTCCAGAGAAAATGTAAAAAAGTTAGGAATGAGGTGTGGTAGTAAAGAGGTGTGATGAAGTGAAGTCGAATTGCTGAGTTTGATGGTGAATGGTTTGTGAACTAATGTTGCCCCTGTACGTCCTGCCTACAAGATTTGAGTTTGGACAGTTAGTGACACGGTGATCTAGTAGTGTGTGTGACTTGACGAAATGATAATCCATAGAGGTGAATATGTATTGTCCCAGAGAGTAAAATATCCTTAGAAATTGGTAGAGAGATGTACGAATAGAAGACCAATCAAATAATAATTCACTTTGGATTAGGTGGCGAGTATGAGGGATTTGAAAGTGAGTATAGAAAGTAAAAAAGAGAAAAATGGATGTTGGTTTGATTGTTATGAAAGAAATTTTGTTCGCCCTGTAGATTGATCCTCTATAAATTAGGATAGTTGATAAGGGTTTATAGGTTTGTTCTCAAAATATTTGGAATGTAGGTGATGTGTATGAGCTGAAAGCACTGAAAAGTGAGTATTTTGTGAGAATGGAGTTTATAGGGTATGAGGTGGAGATTCCCATTGCCCAGGCAATTCTTAATCCTTGGATGTCCCTTGTGTGAGGTGGTAGCATGTTGGAGATATGAATGTAAATGAAACAGTAGGTATTGGTGCAGTTGAGACGCTATGTATGGCAGAGTAGGAGGAGACCTGAGTTGAGCAGAAATGTGGATGATTTATAATAATTGTTTGCGAGTTAATCGTAGGTGCCCTGTGAAAAGAGGGAAGTCAGACTGAAGGTAGTATATCCAAGAGTAGAGTGAGTGATGATGTGTTGATAAAGGCAATGTGGGTACAATGTTCAAAAGAGCGATCGGAAGAAGGCATAGGTTTAAGTATAGTGAGAATGAGTCCCAAGAGTTCTTAGAGGTGATTGAACAAAGGTGTGGTTGGAGTGTATAGATGTAAGAAACAATGACTAGCAAGTTGGTAATATTTGGGACCTGTTATGAAATTTGATCATGAGAGTTGCATTATTGAGTTTTTGAAGTTTTGTATGAGCCAGGTGATGAGAGTAAGACCCGTGACTGTTTAAACTAGGAAGAGAGTAGAAGGTGTTTGAAGACCCTATTGCAGATGCAGAGAGAAAAGGAAAGTGTTGTTGTAGTGAAAGTTGCAGTATATGGAAGGTGTACAGAAAGTTTAATTGGTGGCCCTTTCCATTGAGGTATTGGTGCTGATTGTTGTTTGAAATGAGATGCCCCCACTAATATCAAACATTATAGAAATTATGTTTATTTAAGAGGTGTGTCCAAATGGTGTAGATAACTGATATGTGGTGAAATGTAGGATGGAGGTGTGTGTGAGGAAGTGGTCCTTTCCCAAGACATATAATTAATTATTTCCGTTATGTGTAGTGAAGATAAATGATAGTGAGTAAGTATTTATGTGTGATGAAATAATAAGTTTTATTGGAACCACTATTAGGCAAATAAGTTGTACTCTTGTTGAGAACAGGAAATATTAAAAATGTAGATGATGAAGGTGAAAGTTGATGTTGGTAATGAAAGTGGCTTTCTGGAATGGGTTTGTGGTAATATTAAAATTTGTGGGAGTTATCAAGAGTCCAATTGTGGAGAGGTTATTTCCTATTGTGAAGTGAAGTGAAGACTAGAAAATAAAAAGACATTTGTGTGACCCTAGGTTATTGAAAGGATAGTAAGGAAGGTTTATATTGTGTCTGGTTATTTCATTTGTTGTAGCTTAGTGTATAACAATTAACCCTCTGAAATGTGTAATGGAGGTAGAAAGGTGTAGGAAGTACAGTCCCTTAGCCCTCGTATTACTTAGCAGGGTATTCTGTCTACCCAAGGTTGATTTTTCCTATAATAATGTTATCTGTATGGCCACATGCCTGTGGTTTCATGACTTGGTACTAAAATGATTGAGGTAGATTTCACACTCACGACTGTCGAATTTTTTCGGCTTTATCATTGTTATTCAAGTCATTTATTGGTGGAATTGTGAGACTACCCTGCTTGGTATGAAATGTCTTATTTTCTTATTTGTAGGAAAAGAAGATTTTGGAAACATATCTGTCATTCATCTTCTTTGTTGAGTTTTCTCATAGATCCAATGTTTGTAATTGTTGCTGGTTGCTATTGTTGAGTTGAATTTGACATTCACTGTTGAGCTGACATTACACGAGTCAGTATTTCATCTGCATGTAATGATGTCCAAAGGTCTTTCTAGCGAAGAGATCATGGAAATTCTATGTAATTCTGATGTCAGTTATGATGAAATTAAATTGGACATTGATAATCAACTGAATGAACATACGGAACGTCTTGACAAAGATCATATCATAGCATCAGATGAAGCTGATCATGAAACATCAGAAGACACTACACATTCACATGAACAACTGGTAGAAGAAGAAGAGGATGATAAAGGAGAAGAAAAAGACGAAGACACAGGAGATTTGTTTGTTTTTAGAAGTGGACTACAATTTTCTAGTGAACCACCTAAAGGTGAGCGGCATCGATGTTGCAACATTTTGAACATAACACCAGTGAATGATGGAAAAACAATCAAAACAACAGAGTCATGTTTATTATTTATCTCACCGAAAATTGTGAGCATCATTGTGGAAGAAACAAACAGGGTAGCCAAACGAGTAATTTCTTTGTGGAATGCAGCTCATTCTTCGAACAAAACATCATGGGGAGATATGAATGCAACTGAAGTGTATGCTGTATTAGCAATTCTAATAGGAGCTGGTCAAACTCAGGGACTTCGTACAAGTGCTTCCAATCTGTGGGCAGGTAATGTTGCCTTTCGGCAACCATTCTTTACTGCTGCCTTGCCAAGAAACCAATTTTTGTCTATAATGACATTATTGCAATTTGACAACAGAGACACAAGAGCACAGAGAAGTGAAGAAACCAAGGACAAGCTACAAGCCATCAGGGTAGAGTTTGACAAATTTCAATCTAACTTGTGCGAGAACTTCTATCCTTATGAGTATGTGACCATTGATGAATGATTACCAATGTACTGGGGAAACTGCCCTTTTAGGGTTTATATCAAGAGCAAGCCTGGCAAGTATGGCATTAAAATTTGGGTTTGTACTGATGTGAAAACATCTTACTTATTACAGATCCAAATTTACACAGGGATGGTGGACAATACTCAGGAAGTGAATCAAGGACAGAGAGTTGTTTTGGATCTGATGGAACCATTTCTGAATAACGGTCATGGTGTAACAACTGATAATTTGTTCATCAGTTTTCCATTGGCTGATGAACTACTAAAACAAAAAATGACATAGGTTGGTACCTTGCGTTCCAATAAGAAAGAAATTCCGAAGGAATTCTTGCCAAACAGAAAGGGAGAAGTTCACTCTTCAATGTTTGGTTTTACAAATGCCTTGACCCTAGTTTCCTATGTTCCAAAGAAGGGAAAGGCTGTAATATTACTCTCTACTCAGCATAATGAGAGACAAGTAAGTGGTGAAGAAAGTGAACATAAACCCGAAATCATACTGCACTACAACAAAACCAAAGGTGCTGTAGGTAATGGGAACAAAATGACAAGAGAATACCATTGTGTTAGTGGAACGAGGTGGTGGCCAATAAGAATCTTCATGGAAATGATAGATATTGCAGCACTGAATGCTTATATTCTGTACACTCAAAGATTTCCTGAATGGCAGAAGAATAACTGAAGCTGACGTAAACCCTTAATGACTGAACTGGCATTTGGACTCAGCAAAGGCAACATGGAAGAAAGAGCCAAAAATATCAGTGGTCATCAGGAAGATGTACAAGATGAGCTGAAAGCTTGTGGTATTGCAATTCCTACAGCAGTGGTCCAGACCCAGTGTTCCAAGCTATCAATGCCACAACGATGTCTAGAATGCAAGAGAAACTAAAATTGGAAAACAAGATTCTGTTGTGTAATGTGCAAGAAACCTGATTGTAATATACAGAGAAGAAACTGTTACTGTGAAATGCATGCAGTGCAACAATGTACTTGGCTGAAAAGTTGTAAAAACGTATTGTGTTATTTTACTGCACTGACTGTTGATTTGCATAGATTATTAATTTTCTGTTCATTGAGTACTGAATTTAGTGAAAGACATAAAAAAAACTTTTGTACTTTGTATCTGTGATTTGATTAAATACTTCTAATAACCTGAGAAGCTGTTTTTCAATACTAAATAAACCCATTCAATGGAAATAACGAAATCTGAGAACAGATATTACAATAAAACATAAAAATCTTTGGGGTAGTACAAATTCCCTGTATGGTTAAATACAGGTGTGAAAAAACTTGGTAATGGGAGGGTTAATATTTAGAGTACGAGAAGAAATGATACAGAGGAGACAAGTAATATGAGTGAGAGAGTGTGGACGAATTAGTTCGTATGTGCATGATGTGGAGGTTTATGAAAGTGGAGTAATGTCGTAATTAGAAATGATAAAGGTAATGAAGTAGTGATATTCTGGTTTTCGAATGAATGTACTAACCAGTGGTGTATGGCTTCAAGTAGAGATAAAAACCTGAGTGAAGTGGAGTTGATGTTAAACTTGATACACATGTTATGACAGGAGGTTGAAGAATGCTGCAGGGAAGATAAAAAGGGTTGTGTTAGTGTGGAGGTTAATGTTTGGATGAGGAAATAAAACAGTACCCCAGAGAATATGTAGAAAAATAAGGAAGGAGAACTGCTGACAAATAGAGTTTGGTGGTGAATGTTTCGTGAACTAATGTTGGCCCTATATGTCCTGTTTCGTAAGTGATATTGTGATTTAGTAGTGTGCATAACTTGATGAAAGGATTGGCCGTAGAGGTGAATATGTATTGTCCCAGAGAGTAAAATATCCTTTGAAATAGAATAATTATTGACTTTGGATTAGGTAGCCAGGATGAGATAATTTAGAGCAAGCATGAAAAGGAAAAAAGGAGATAAATTGGATGTTGGTTTGATAGCTATTAAAAATATTATTATTTTACCATGTAGATAGATCCCTTAACAATTAGGCAGGTTGAGAAAGGTTTATAGGTTTATTGTCAAAATGTTTGAATGTAGCTGATGTGTATGAGTTGAAAACATCAAACGGAGAGTATTTTCCAAGACTGAAGTTTAAAGTGTATGATGTGGAGATTCCCATTGCCCATGCAAATCTTTATTGTTAGATGTCCCTTCTGTGATTTGGTACCATGTTGGAGATTAGAATGTAAATGAAGGAGTAGGTATAGTTGCAACTGAAATGCAATGTATGGTAAAATAGGAGGAGACCTGATTTGAGCAGAAAGGGTACAATAATAATTGTTTGCGAGTTAATCGTTGGTGCCCTGTGAAAAGAGCCGAGTCAGACTGAAGATAATATATCCAAGACTAGAGGAAGTGATGATCTGTTGATAAGGCAACGTGAGTACAATGCTTGAAAGAGAGAGTGGTTAGTAGTCATACGTTTATAGTGAGGATGAGTTCCAGGAGTGGTAGGAGTGTATACATGTAAGAAACAATGTCTAGCAACTTGTAATGTTTGAGACCTGTAATAAAATTTGATTGTGAGTGTTACATTATTGAGTTTCAGGAATCTTGTATGAGTCAGGTGATGAGAGTAAGATTTGTGGCTGTTCAAATTAGGAAGAGAGTAGAAGGTGTTCGGGGACCCTATTGCAGATGCAGAGAGAAAAGGAAAGTCTGTTGTAGTGAAAGTTGCAGTATATGTAACTGACAGCCCTTTTCATTGACGTATTGATGCTGATTGTTGATTGAAATGAGACGCCCCCACCTTAAATCAAACATTATGGAATTATGTTAATTTAAGATTAGTGTCCAGATGATGTAGATACTTGATGTGAGGTGAAATTTGAGATAGAGGTATGTGTCTGCGGACTTGGTCCTTTTCAATGCCTGATGAAGGTAATGAAGTAGTGATGTTCTGGTTTTCGAAAGAATGGAGAAACCAATGGTGTATGGTTTAAAACCTGAATGAGATGAAATTGATGTTAAATTTGGTAAAGGTGTATGATAAGTAACTGAAGAATGGTGCAGAGAAGATAAAAGAAGTTGTGATAGCATGGAGGTTAATGATTATATGAGGAAATAATGCAGTACCCCAGAGAAAATGTAGTAAAATAAAGAATGCTGTATGGCAGTGAACAGGTGTGATGAAAAGTTCCCCAGAGTGTATGTAGAAAAATAAAGAATCAGGTGTGATAGTGAACAGCTGTGATGAAATGAACGAGAATTGCTGAGAAATAGAGTTAATTGGTCATTTATTTGTGAACTAATGTAGCCCCAGTATGTACTGCTTACAGGAGTTGAGTTTGGGCAGTTAATGATATGGTGATTTAGTAGTGTGTATGACTTGATGAAATGATTGGACATAGAGATAAATATATACTGTCCCAGAGAGTAATATATCCTTTGAAATAGAATAGTTATTAACTTTGGATGAGGTAGTGAGGATGAGATAATTTAGAATGAGTATGGAAAAGACAAGAGAGAGAAATTCAATGTTGGTTTGATTGTTGTGA
Organism: Schistocerca piceifrons; assembly: GCF_021461385.2. Classification (NCBI taxonomy): domain Eukaryota; kingdom Metazoa; phylum Arthropoda; class Insecta; order Orthoptera; family Acrididae; genus Schistocerca; species Schistocerca piceifrons. Next base: position 240,536,468 of record NC_060138.1, read on the forward strand.
AAATATTATTTGATCTGTATGCAGATAGATCCCCTAAGAATTAGGATGGTAGATAAAGGATTATAGGTGAAATCTCAAAACATTTGAAATGTAGCTGATGTTTATGAGTTGAAAACACTGGATATACTATCTCCAATCAGACTTTCCTCTCTTCAGAGGGCACCAACGATTGACTCGCAAACTACTATTATAGAGTACAACGTTCAAGAGAGAGATTGGTTAGTGGGCGTAGTTTAATGCAAAGTGAGAATGAGTCCCACGAGTATTTTGAGGTGAATGAACAAATGCTTGGCTGGAGTGTATACATGTAAGAAACAATGTCAGGCAACTTGTAAAGTTTGAGACCTGTAATAAAATTTGATCGAGAGAGTTACGTCATAGAGTTTCAGGAATCTTGTTTGAGTCATGTGATGAGAGTAAGACTTGTACCTGTTCAAATTAGGAAGAGAGCAGAAGGTGTGCGGAGACCCTATTGCAGATGCAGAGAGGAAAGGAAAGTGTGTTGTAGTGAAAGTTGTAGTATATCTAACTGATGGCCCTTTGCACTGAAGTATTATTGCTGATTGTTGTTCAGAATGAGGTGCCCCTACTCTAATCAAACATTACAGAAATTACGTTAATTTAAGCTGTGTGTCCAAATGATGTAGATACCTGATGTGAGGTGAATTTTAAGATGGAAGTGTGTGTGTGTGTGTGTGTGTGCGTGTGTGTGTGTTTGTGTGTGTGTGTGTGTGTGTGTGTGTGTGTGTGTGTGTGTGTGTGTGTCGGAGGGGGGGACGTGGCCTTTTCCCAAGCCACAGAATTAAATTTTTCAATTATTCACTTTGGATGAGGTAGCGATGATGAGATAATTAAGAACGAGTATAGAAAGGAAAAAAGAGATATATTAGTTGTTAGTTTGATTGTTACATAAATATTATTACTTCCTTATTTAGATAGATCCCTTAAGAACTGTTGATAAGGGTTTATAGGAGTACTCTCAAAATGTTTGAAATGTAGCTGATGTGAATGAGTTGAAAGCATGGAAAGCAGATTAAAATGTATGAGGTGGAGATTCCCATTGCTCATGCAATTCTTTATCCTTGGATATCCCATGTGTGAGCAACTATTATGGCATGCTATGTATGGTAAAGTAGGAGGAGACCTGATTGGAGCAGAAATGTTACTATAATAATTGTTTGCGAGTTAATCGTTGGTGTCCTGTGAAAAGAAGGAATTCTGACTGAAGGTAGTATATCCAATAGTAGAGTGAGTGATGATGTGTTGATAAGGCAAGATGATTACAATGTTCAAGAGAGAGATTGGTTAGCAGACGTAGGTTAATGTAAAGTGAGAATGAGTCCCAAGAGTATTTTGAGGTGAATGAACAAATGCTTCGCTGGAGTGTATACATGTAAGAGACAATGTCTGGCAAGTTGTAATGTTTGAGACCCGTAATAAAATTTGATCTTGAGAGTTACATTAATGAATTTCAGTAGCCTTGTATGAGTCAGGTGATGAGAGTCAAACTTGTGACTGGACAAATTTGTAGGAGGTGTTCGACGACCCTATTGTAGACTTAGAGAGAAAACAGAAGACCGTTGTTGTTGTGAGAGTTGCAGTATACATAACTGATGGCCCTTTCCATTGAGGTAATGATGCTGATTGTTGATTGGAATGAGACGCCCCCACTTAAATCAAACATTATAGAAAATACATTAATTTAAGCTGTGTGTCCAAATGATGTAGACACATGATATCAGGTGAAATGCAGGATGGAGATGTGTGTTTGTGTGAGGACGTGGCCCTTTCCCAAGCCATAGAGTTAAATTTTTCAATTATTCACTTTGAATGAGGTAGCGAGGATAAGATACGGTAGAACGAGTATATAAAGGAAAAAAGAGAAATATTAGTTTGATTGTTGTGTAAATATTATTAGTTCCTTATGTTGATAGATCCCTTAAGAGACGAATGGTTGATAAGGGGTTATATGATTATTCTGAAAATGTTGGAAATGTGGTGATGTGTATCAGTTGAAAACATGGAAAGCAAGGTATTTTCTGAAGGTGCAGATTAAAATGGAAGAGGTGGAGATTTCCATTGCCCATGCAATTCTTTGTCCTTAGATATCCCATGTGTGAGCTGCTATTATGAAGGAGATTCGAATGTAAATGTAGGAGTAGGTATTGTTGCAACAAACACGCTATGTATGGTAAGGTAGGAGGAGACCTGATTGGAGCAGAAATGTGGATGATTTATAATAATTGCTTGCGAGTTAAACTTTGGTACCCTGTGAAAAGAGGGAAGTGTGACTGAAGGTAGTACATCCAAGAGTAGAATGACTGATGATGTGTTGATAAGGCAATGTGGGTACAATGTTAGAAAGAGTGATTGGAAGAAGGCATAGATTTAAGTAAAGTGGGAATGAGTCTCAGGAATTGTTAGAGTTGAATGAATATAGGTGTGGTTGGAGTGTATAGATTTAAGAAACAATGACTAGCAAGTTGGTAATGTTTGAGACCTGTAATAAAATTTGATTGTGACAGTTGCATTATCGAGTTTTAGGAGTTTTGTATGAGCCGGGTGGTGAGAGTAAGACTCGTGACTGTTTAAATTAGGAAGAGGGTGTAAGGTGTTCAAAGACCCTATTGCAGATGCAGAGAGAAAAGGAAAGTCCGTTGTTGTAGTGAAAGTTGCAGTATGTATAAGGTGTAGGGAAAGTGAAATTGATGGCCCTTCCCATTGTGGTATAGATGCTGAATGTTGCTTTAAAGGAGATGCTCCCACTTAAAGCCAACATTATAGAAATTATGTCAATTTACGATGTGTGTCGAAATGATGTTGATACCTGGTGTGAGGTGACATTTAGGATGGAGGTGTGTGTGTGTGTGTGTGTGAGGACGTGTCCCTTTCCCAAGCCATAGAATTAATAATTTCAGTTATGTGTCGTGGAGAATAATGATAGTGAGGAAGTATTTATGTGTGGCGGGATGAAAAGTTTTATTGGTACCCCTATTAGGCAAATGAGTTGTACTGATGTTGAGAACAGGAAATATCGAAAATGTATATGATGAAGGTGAAACTTGATGTTGGTAATGGGAGTGGGTTTTCTGGAGTGTGATTGTGTTAGTATTAAAATTTGTAGAAGTTATAAAGATTCCAATTGTTGAGAGGTTATTAGCTATTGTGAGGTGCAATACAGTGAAGACTAGTAAATAAAGAGACACTTGAGCAACCATTGGTTATTGAAATGATTGTAAAAAAGGTTTAGATTGTGTCTGGTTATTTTGTTTGTTGCGGCTTAGTGTAAAACAATTTACCCTTTGAGATGTGTTATGGAGGCAGAAAGGTGTAGGAAGTGCAGTCCCTTAATATATAGGATATGAGGGGAAATGATATAGTGAAGACATGTAATATCTGTGTGAGAGTTTGGCTGAATTAGTCGGTATGTGGGTGTTGTGGAGGTTTATGAAATTGGAGTAATGTGGTAATTAGAAATGATGAAGGGAATGAAGTAGAGATGTTCTGGTTTTCAAAAGAATGGAGTAACCGATGGTGTATGGTTTGAAGTAGAGTTTAAAAACCTGAGTAAGGTGAAGTTGATGTTAAATTTTATGAATGTGGTATAATACGAGGTTGAAGAATGGTGCAGAGAAGATAATAAAGTTGTGTCAGTGTAGAGGTTAATGTTTGGATGAGGAAATAAAACACTACCCCAGAGAAAACATAGAAAAATAAATGATGATGTGAGGTAGCGAAGAGGTGTGATGAAGTTAAGGCGAATTGCTGACAAATAGAGTTTGGTGGTGAGTGGTTTGTGAACTAATGTTGCCCCTGTACGTCCTGCCTACAAGATTTGAGTTTGGACAGTTAGTGATATGGTGATCTAGTAGTGTGTGTGACTTGAGGAAATTACTGTCCAGAGAGGTGAGTATATATTGTCTCAGAGAGTATAATATTCTTTGAATTTGGTAGAGAGATGTATGAATATAAGCCCGATGAGGATGAGATAATTTAGGGAGATTACAGAAAAGGTAAAAAACAGAGAAATTGGATGTTTGTTTGATTGTAATAAAAATATTATTTGGTCCCCATAAATATAGATCCCCTAAGAATTAGAATGGTTTATATGGGTTTATGGGCTTATTCTCAAAGCGTTTGAAATGTAGATGATGTGCATGAGTTGAAATCACCGAAAGGATAGTATTTTCCGATAATGAAATTTAAAGTGTATGAAATATGCAATTCGTCATCCTTAGATGTCCTGTGTGTGAGTTGCTATCGTGTTGGAGACTAGAATGTAAACGATGGAGTATGTATTGGTGCAATTGACACACTATGTATGGCAAAGTAGGAGGAGACCTCGAGTTGAGCAGAAATGTGGATGATGCTGTTATAATTGTTTGCGAGTTAATTATTAGTGCCCTGTGAAAAGAGGGACATCTGACTGAAGGTAGAATATCCAAGAGTAGAGTGAGTGATGATGTGTTGATAAGGCAATGTGAGTACAATGTTTAAGAGAGAGGTTGGTTAGAAGGCTTAGGTTTATGTAAAGCGAGAATGTATTTAGAGGTGGATGAACATAATCATTGTTGGAGTTTATATAGCTCATAGATCTAAGATTCAATGACTAGCAAGTTGTAATGTTTATGACCTGTTATAAAATTTGATCGTGAGAGTTACATTATTGAGTTTTGGGAGTAAGAGTGATGAGAGTAAGACTTGTGACTGTTCAAATTAGGAAGAGATTAGGAGGTGTTTGATGACGTTATTGAAGATGCAGAGAGAATGGGAAAGTCTGTTGTTGTAGTGAAAGTTGCAGTATATGGAAGGTGTACAGAAAGTTTAATTGGTGGCCCTTTCCATTGAGGTATTGGTGCTGATTGTTGTTTGAAATGAGATGCCCCCACTAATATCAAACATTATAGAAATTATGTTTATTTAAGAGGTGTGTCCAAATGGTGTAGATAACTGATATGTGGTGAAATGTAGGATGGAGGTGTGTGTGAGGAAGTGGTCCTTTCCCAAGACATATAATTAATTATTTCCATTATGTGTAGTGAAGATAAATGATAGTGAGTAAGTATTTATGTGTGATGAAATAATAAGTTTTATTGGAACCACTATTAGGCAAATAAGTTGTACTCTTGTTGAGAACAGGAAATATTAAAAATGTAGATGATGAAGGTGAAAGTTGATGTTGGTAATGAAAGTGGCTTTCTGGAATGGGTTTGTGGTAATATTAAAATTTGTGGGAGTTATCAAGAGTCCAATTGTGGAGAGGTTATTTCCTATTGTGAAGTGAAGTGAAGACTAGAAAATAAAAAGACATTTGTGTGACCCTAGGTTATTGAAAGGATAGTAAGGAAGGTTTATATTGTGTCTGGTTATTTCGTTTGTTGTAGCTTAGTGTATAACAATTAACCCTCTGAAATGTGTAATGGAGGTAGAAAGGTGTAGGAAGTACAGTCCCTTAGACCTCGTATTACTTAGCAGGGTATTCTGTCTACCCAAGGTTGATTTTTCCTATAATAATGTTATCTGTATGGCCACATGCCTGTGGTTTCATGACTTGGTACTAAAATGATTGAGGTAGATTTCACACTCACGACTGTCGAATTTTTTCGGCTTTATCATTGTTATTCAAGTCATTTATTGGTGGAATTGTGAGACTACCCTGCTTGGTATGAAATGTCTTATTTTCTTATTTGTAGGAAAAGAAGATTTTGGAAACATATCTGTCATTCATCTTCTTTGTTGAGTTTTCTCATAGATCCAATGTTTGTAATTGTTGCTGGTTGCTATTGTTGAGTTGAATTTGACATTCACTGTTGAGCTGACATTACACGAGTCAGTATTTCATCTGCATGTAATGATGTCCAAAGGTCTTTCTAGCGAAGAGATCATGGAAATTCTATGTAATTCTGATGTCAGTTATGATGAAATTAAATTGGACATTGATAATCAACTGAATGAACATACGGAACGTCTTGACAAAGATCATATCATAGCATCAGATGAAGCTGATCATGAAACATCAGAAGACACTACACATTCACATGAACAACTGGTAGAAGAAGAAGAGGATGATAAAGGAGAAGAAAAAGACGAAGACACAGGAGATTTGTTTGTTTTTAGAAGTGGACTACAATTTTCTAGTGAACCACCTAAAGGTGAGCGGCATCGATGTTGCAACATTTTGAACATAACACCAGTGAATGATGGAAAAACAATCAAAACAACAGAGTCATGTTTATTATTTATCTCACCGAAAATTGTGAGCATCATTGTGGAAGAAACAAACAGGGTAGCCAAACGAGTAATTTCTTTGTGGAATGCAGCTCATTCTTCGAACAAAACATCATGGGGAGATATGAATGCAACTGAAGTGTATGCTGTATTAGCAATTCTAATAGGAGCTGGTCAAACTCAGGGACTTCGTACAAGTGCTTCCAATCTGTGGGCAGGTAATGTTGCCTTTCGGCAACCATTCTTTACTGCTGCCTTGCCAAGAAACCAATTTTTGTCTATAATGACATTATTGCAATTTGACAACAGAGACACAAGAGCACAGAGAAGTGAAGACACCAAGGACAAGCTACAAGCCATCAGGGTAGAGTTTGACAAATTTCAATCTAACTTGTGCGAGAACTTCTATCCTTATGAGTATGTGACCATTGATGAATGATTACCAATGTACTGGGGAAACTGCCCTTTTAGGGTTTATATCAAGAGCAAGCCTGGCAAGTATGGCATTAAAATTTGGGTTTGTACTGATGTGAAAACATCTTACTTATTACAGATCCAAATTTACACAGGGATGGTGGACAATACTCAGGAAGTGAATCAAGGACAGAGAGTTGTTTTGGATCTGATGGAACCATTTCTGAATAACGGTCATGGTGTAACAACTGATAATTTGTTCATCAGTTTTCCATTGGCTGATGAACTACTAAAACAAAAAATGACATAGGTTGGTACCTTGCGTTCCAATAAGAAAGAAATTCCGAAGGAATTCTTGCCAAACAGAAAGGGAGAAGTTCACTCTTCAATGTTTGGTTTTACAAATGCCTTGACCCTAGTTTCCTATGTTCCAAAGAAGGGAAAGGCTGTAATATTACTCTCTACTCAGCATAATGAGAGACAAGTAAGTGGTGAAGAAAGTGAACATAAACCCGAAATCATACTGCACTACAACAAAACCAAAGGTGCTGTAGGTAATGGGAACAAAATGACAAGAGAATACCATTGTGTTAGTGGAACGAGGTGGTGGCCAATAAGAATCTTCATGGAAATGATAGATATTGCAGCACTGAATGCTTATATTCTGTACACTCAAAGATTTCCTGAATGGCAGAAGAATAACTGAAGCTGACGTAAACCCTTAATGACTGAACTGGCATTTGGACTCAGCAAAGGCAACATGGAAGAAAGAGCCAAAAATATCAGTGGTCATCAGGAAGATGTACAAGATGAGCTGAAAGCTTGTGGTATTGCAATTCCTACAGCAGTGGTCCAGACCCAGTGTTCCAAGCTATCAATGCCACAACGATGTCTAGAATGCAAGAGAAACTAAAATTGGAAAACAAGATTCTGTTGTGTAATGTGCAAGAAACCTGATTGTAATATACAGAGAAGAAACTGTTACTGTGAAATGCATGCAGTGCAACAATGTACTTGGCTGAAAAGTTGTAAAAACGTATTGTGTTATTTTACTGCACTGACTGTTGATTTGCATAGATTATTAATTTTCTGTTCATTGAGTACTGAATTTAGTGAAAGACATAAAAAAAACTTTTGTACTTTGTATCTGTGATTTGATTAAATACTTCTAATAACCTGAGAAGCTGTTTTTCAATACTAAATAAACCCATTCAATGGAAATAACGAAATCTGAGAACAGATATTACAATAAAACATAAAAATCTTTGGGGTAGTACAAATTCCCTGTATGGTTAAATACAGGTGTGAAAAAACTTGGTAATGGGAGGGTTAATATTTAGAGTACGAGAAGAAATGATACAGAGGAGACAAGTAATATGAGTGAGAGAGTGTGGACGAATTAGTTCGTATGTGCATGATGTGGAGGTTTATGAAAGTGGAGTAATGTCGTAATTAGAAATGATAAAGGTAATGAAGTAGTGATATTCTGGTTTTCGAATGAATGTACTAACCAGTGGTGTATGGCTTCAAGTAGAGATAAAAACCTGAGTGAAGTGGAGTTGATGTTAAACTTGATACACATGTTATGACAGGAGGTTGAAGAATGCTGCAGGGAAGATAAAAAGGGTTGTGTTAGTGTGGAGGTTAATGTTTGGATGAGGAAATAAAACAGTACCCCAGAGAATATGTAGAAAAATAAGGAAGGAGAACTGCTGACAAATAGAGTTTGGTGGTGAATGTTTCGTGAACTAATGTTGGCCCTATATGTCCTGTTTCGTAAGTGATATTGTGATTTAGTAGTGTGCATAACTTGATGAAAGGATTGGCCGTAGAGGTGAATATGTATTGTCCCAGAGAGTAAAATATCCTTTGAAATAGAATAATTATTGACTTTGGATTAGGTAGCCAGGATGAGATAATTTAGAGCAAGCATGAAAAGGAAAAAAGGAGATAAATTGGATGTTGGTTTGATAGCTATTAAAAATATTATTATTTTACCATGTAGATAGATCCCTTAACAATTAGGCAGGTTGAGAAAGGTTTATAGGTTTATTGTCAAAATGTTTGAATGTAGCTGATGTGTATGAGTTGAAAACATCAAACGGAGAGTATTTTCCAAGACTGAAGTTTAAAGTGTATGATGTGGAGATTCCCATTGCCCATGCCCTGTGAAAAGAGCCGAGTCAGACTGAAGATAATATATCCAAGACTAGAGGAAGTGATGATCTGTTGATAAGGCAATGTGAGTACAATGCTTGAAAGAGAGAGTGGTTAGTAGTCATACGTTTATAGTGAGGATGAGTTCCAGGAGTATTTAGAGATGAATGAACATAGGTGTGGTAGGAGTGTATACATGTAAGAAACAATGTCTAGCAACTTGTAATGTTTGAGACCTGTAATAAAATTTGATTGTGAGTGTTACATTATTGAGTTTCAGGAATCTTGTATGAGTCAGGTGATGAGAGTAAGATTTGTGACTGTTCAAATTAGGAAGAGAGTAGAAGGTGTTCGGGGACCCTATTGCAGATGCAGAGAGAAAAGGAAAGTCTGTTGTAGTGAAAGTTGCAGTATATGTAACTGACAGCCCTTTTCATTGACGTATTGATGCTGATTGTTGATTGAAATGAGATGCCCCCACCTTAAATCAAACATTATGGAATTATGTTAATTTAAGATTAGTGTCCAGATGATGTAGATACTTGATGTGAGGTGAAATTTGGGATAGAGGTATGTGTCTGCGGACGTGGTCCTTTTCAATGCCTGATGAAGGTAATGAAGTAGTGATGTTCTGGTTTTCGAATGAATGGAGAAACCAATGGTGTATGGTTTAAAACCTGAATGAGATGAAATTGATGTTAAATTTGGTAAAGGTGTATGATAAGTGACTGAAGAATGGTGCAGAGAAGATAAAAGAAGTTGTGATAGCATGGAGGTTAATGATTATATGAGGAAATAATGCAGTACCCCAGAGAAAATGTAGTAAAATAAAGAATGCTGTATGGCAGTGAACAGGTGTGATGAAAAGTTCCCCAGAGTGTATGTAGAAAAATAAAGAATCAGGTGTGATAGTGAACAGCTGTGATGAAATGAACGAGAATTGCTGAGAAATAGAGTTAATTGGTCATTTATTTGTGAACTAATGTAGCCCCTGTATGTACTGCTTACGGGAGTTGAGTTTGGACAGTTAATGATATGGTGATTTAGTAGTGTGTGTGACTTGATGAAATGATTGGACATAGAGATAAATATATACTGTCCCAGAGAGTAATATATCCTTTGAAATAGAATAGTTATTAACTTTGGATGAGGTAGTGAGGATGAGATAATTTAGAATGAGTATGGAAAAGACAAGAGAGAGAAATTCAATGTTGGTTTGATTGTTGTGAAAATATTATTTGATCTGTATGCAGATAGATCCCCTAAGAATTAGGATGGTAGATAAAGGATTATAGGTGAAATCTCAAAACATTTGAAATGTAGCTGATGTTTATGAGTTGAAAACACTGGATATACTATCTCCAATCAGACTTTCCTCTCTTCAGAGGGCACCAACGATTGACTCGCAAACTACTATTATAGAGTACAATGTTCAAGAGAGAGATTGGTTAGTGGGCGTAGTTTAATGCAAAGTGAGAATGAGTCCCAAGAGTATTTTGAGGTGAATGAACAAATGCTTGGCTGGAGTGTATACATGTAAGAAACAATGTCAGGCAACTTGTAAAGTTTGAGACCTGTAATAAAATTTGATCGAGAGAGTTACATCATAGAGTTTCAGGAATCTTGTTTGAGTCAAGTGATGAGAGTAAGACTTGTACCTGTTCAAATTAGGAAGAGAGCAGAAGGTGTGCGGAGACCCTATTGCAGATGCAGAGAGGAAAGGAAAGTGTGTTGTAGTGAAAGTTGTAGTATATCTAACTGATGGCCCTTTGCATTGAGGTATTATTGCTGATTGTTGTTCAGAATGAGGTGCCCCTACTCTAATCAAACATTACAGAAATTACGTTAATTTAAGCTGTGTGTCCAAATGATGTAGATACCTGATGTGAGGTGAATTTTAAGATGGAAGTGTGTGTGTGTGTGTGTGTGTGTGTTTGTGTGTGTGTGTGTATGTGTGTGTGTGTCGGAGGGGGGGACGTGGCCCTTTCCCAAGCCACAGAATTAAATTTTTCAATTATTCACTTTGGATGAGGTAGCGAGGATGAGATAATTTAGAACGAGTATAGAAAGGAAAAAAGAGATATATTAGTTGTTAGTTTGATTGTTACATAAATATTATTACTTCCTTATTTAGATAGATCCCTTAAGAACTGTTGATAAGGGTTTATAGGAATACTCTCAAAATGTTTGAAATGTAGCTGATGTGAATGAGTTGAAAGCATGGAAAGCAGATTAAAATGTATGAGGTGGAGATTCCCATTGCTCATGCAATTCTTTATCCTTGGATATCCCATGTGTGAGCAACTATTATGGCATGCTATGTATGGTAAAGTAGGAGGAGACCTGATTCGAGCAGAAATGATACTATAATAATTGTTTGCGAGTTAATTGTTGGTGCCCTGTGAAAAGAGCGAAGTAAGACTGAAGGTGGTATATCCAAGACTACAGGAAGTGATGGTGTGTTGATAAGGCAATGTGAGTACAATGTTTAAAAGACAGAGTGTTTAGTAGCCATAGGTTCAAGTATAGTGAGAATAAGTCCCTAGAGTATTTAGAGGTGAATGAACGTAGGTGTGGCAGGCGTGTATTCATGTAAGAAACAATGTATAGCAACTTGTAATGTTTGAGACCTGTAATGAAATTTGATCATGAGAGTTACATTATTGAGTTTCAGGAGTCTTGTATGAGTCAGGTGATGAGAGTAAGACTTGTGACTGTTCAAATTAGGAAGAGAGTAGAAGGTGTTCGGAGACCCTAATATGGGTGTAGAGAGAAAAGGAAAGTCTTTTGTTGTAGTGAAAGTTGCAGTATATGTAATTGATGGCCGTTTCCATTGAGCTATTGATGTTGATTGTTGTTTGAAATGAGATGCAACCACTTAAACCAAACATTATAGAAATGATGTTAATTTAAGATGAATGTCCAGATGATGTAGATACCTGATGTGAGGTGAAATTAGGGATAGAGATGTGTGTGTGAGGACTTGGCCCTTTCCCATGCCATGGACTTAATTATTTCACTTATGTGTAGTGGAGAATAATGATAGCGAGGAAGTATTTATGAGGGATGGGATAAGAAGTTTTATCGGTACCCCTATTAGGCAAATGAGTTGCACTGATGTTGAGAACAGGAAAGATTGAAAATGTAGATGATGAAGGTGAAACTCGATGTGAGAGTGGCTTTCTACAATGGGCTTATGTTAGTATTGAAAGTTGTGGAAGCTATAAAGAGTCCAATTGTGGACAGATTTTTAGCTATTGTGAAGTGAAATACAGTGAAGACTAGTAAATAAAGTAAAAAAAGTACCCCAGAGAATATGTAGAAAAATATAGAATGTGGTGTGGTAGTGAACAGGTGTGATGAAATGAAGGAGAATTGCCAAGAAATAGAGTTTGTTGGTCATTGTTTTGTGACCGAATGCTGCCCCTGTATATCCTGCTTACAAGATTTGATCTTGGACAGTTAGCGATATGGTGATTTAACCTAACCTAACCTAATATGTGTGACTTAACCAAAATGTTTTGCCATAGAGGAGAATATGTATTGTTCGAAAGAGTAAAATATCATTTGAAACTGGTAGTTAGATGTATGAATAGAAGCTGAATTGAATAATTATTCACTTGGGATGAGGTACCAAGATTGAGATAATTTAGAACAAGTATTCAAAGGCAAAAAAGAGAAAAATTTGACATTTGTGTGATTGTTCTGAAAATATTATTTGTTTCCCATGTAGATAGATCCCCTTAGAATTAGAATGGTGAGTAAGGGTTAATAGGTTTATTCTCAAAACGTTATAGCTGATGTGTATGAGTTGAAAACATCATAAGGAGAGTATTTTCTGAGGATGGAGTTTAAAGTGTATGAGATGTTGATTGGCACGACCCATGCTATTTTTGATCCTTAGATGTCTTTAGTGTGAGCTGGTAGCAATTTGGAGATTAGAATGTAAATGAAGGAGTTTGTGTTTGTGCAAGTTACACACAATATATTGCAAAGTAGGAGCAGACCTGAGTAGAGCAGAAATGTTGATGATACTATAATAATTGTTTGCAAGTTAATGGTTGGTGCCTTGTGAATAGAGGGAAGTCTGACTGAAGGTAAGTATATCCAAGAGTAGAGTGAGTGATGATGTGTTGATAAAGCAATGTGAGCACAATGTTTAAAAGAGAGACTGGTTAGTAGGCATAGGTTTAATTAAACTGAGATTGAGTCCCAAGAATATTTAGAGGTGAATGAAAAGGGACATGTATGGAGTGTATACATGTGAGAAACAATGACTAGCAAGTTGTAATGTTTGAGACCTGTTATAAAATGTAATCATGAGAGTTACATTATTGAGTTATAGATGCTTTGTATAATAATAATAATAATAATAATAATATTTATTCAACATCGAATAATCATATACAATCCCTAGAAATAATACAGTTTCAGGGCATCATACAGATTATTCTTCTGAATATGTCAGTTTATAAATTACAAACTAAAGATTTGTTTATATTAATAATTTTTACATTTTGATGGATTTTACAATTGGTAGTATACAATCACAATATTACAAATATTATTTTTATCAACATTATATAAGCTGTACGTTACTTAAAACTATGAGCTTGGCATACTTATGAAGCAGTTTTCATTCAGATATAACGCTCGTCTAGGGAATAAAAAGGGTTTTCAATTAGAATTCTTTTTAGCTGATCTTTTAATTTGTTAGTAGGAAGGGTTGTGAGACTTTTTGGTAGGGTATTGGCTAGCTTCAGCCCAGCATGAAGTGCATTTTTTTTCATGTGAAGCTGTTCTGTGGCTATTTACATGGTATCTGAACTTTTGCCTTGTATCGTACTGGTGCAGGTCACAGTTGAAATTTGGATTTATTGTTTTCACAAGCAATATAACTTTCAATATGTATACACCTATAATGGTAAGCACGCCTATTTTTGGGAACAGATTCCGACATGATTCTTGAGGTTTGGCACCACAAATAATTCTGATAACTTTTTTCTGTAGTATTAATAATGTACTTAGGTTGGATTGAGTTGTTGCACCCCATATTTCTACAGCATAGTTTAAGTTTGATGAGAATAGGGCATGATAAGCAGTTTTTAGTACACACACGTCCTTACAATATTGGCTAATCATATTTACAGCAAACACATACTTCGACAGCTTACATACTAAAGAATCAATATGCATGTCCCATTTGAGGCTGTCCTGAATTGTAATTCCCAAGAACTTTGTCCATTTTTCCTTTTTTACAATGTCATTTCCTATGGATAATTTCATATTTGTTTCCTTGTGTGAAACTCCATCATTGCAGTCTTTGAAGCACATACATTTAGATGGCTTGCATTAAAATACTTCACTATTTCATTAGTTACACTGTTGCATAGTACCTCCAGACTCTCATAGTCTTTGTGTTTACACACTATTGATGTCTCATCTGCATACAATGCTTTTGTGCAGTTAGGAGAGCAATACTGTATATCATTAACATAAATCAAGAAAAGAAGGGGTCCCAAGACAGAACCTTGAGGCACTCCATATTTGATATCAGTAATTTTAGATTTATAAGACCCACTGTTTGTTTTAAGCAAGACAAATTGTTTTCTACTGCTCATATACGATTTTATTAGCTTGTAGCCAGTTCCTCTGATACCCAGGTTCCACAGCTTGTCAAGTAATATGGTGATGTTGACAGAATCAAAAGCTTTTTCTAGATCAAGGAACACTCCAGTTACATACTCCGTGTTCTCTATGGTTGTTATTATTTTGTCTATTAATTGTGCTGCTGCTACTGATGTTGACTTGTTTTTCATAAAGCCATTCTGATTTTGTTATATTAAATTCTGTTGACTCAGGAATGTCATTAGTCTAGTATAAATAACTTTCTCAAGTACCTTAGAAAATGCAGGTAAGATTGAGATGGGGCGGTAGTTTTCAATTTTAGATTTGTCACCTTTCTTGTAAATTGGGGTTACTTGTGCTGTCTTTAGACTGTCTGGGAAACAAACTGATGCAATTACATCATTTACTGCTGTGGCCATGGCATCAGATATGTTGTCTATGCATCTTTTCAGTGTACTGATAGACAATCCATCATAGCTTGCTGATTTTGTATTTTTAATGACATTACTATGTTTTTGATTTCCTTGTTATTGGTTGGAGCCAAGTATATGCTTTGTTTGATTGGAATGCCCCTATATCTATGCTGAAAATTCTTAAAATGGTCATTGACAGAATTTCCAACAGAAGAAAAGTACTCATTAAAAACATTTGCAATCTGACATTGACATTTCATGATATGCCCTTTATGGTTTATAGTAAAATCACTTGTTGATCTGTCCTTACAATCCCTAAAGCTATTTATTACTTTCCAAACAGCTAAACCTGTGTTAGTAGAGTTTCTTAACATTGTGGCTAGATATTTACTTTTAGTTTCTAGCAGAAGATCTTTATAGTAATCCTGATAGTTCTTAAATTCTACTTTTAGTCTATTATTATTATCACTTATCATTGCATATTGGAAAAGTCTAAGTTTCTCTCTTGCTGTTTTTACTTCATGATTTATCCAGTTATTTTTTTTTGGTATCTTTTTGCAGTCATTTACTGTGAAGGTCATTTCTGGACGTGAGACATTGAAGCAATAATAAAAATCTGATGAAAAACCACTGAAAGTAATGCTGTTTTTTTCACCCCATTGTAAGCTTTTCAGCAAACTGTTAAAATCTTTAACATTTCATTTGTGATTCTTTTTGTCACATACTGTTTCTCTTTTCTATTGACATGAGGATTTTCAGCTTCTATCAATTCCTGTACTGCGTGGTGGTCAGAAATGGCAAGTTTCAGAACTGATGCATTGCATGTAAAGCGGGACATGTTAGTTATAATGTTGTCAATGCATGATTTTACACTATTGACCTCTCTAGTGGGCTCGTTTATCAGAAATGTTAAGTTAAATTGAGCTAGTATTAGCGTTAGTTTTTTAGATACAGAGTCATTGGACAGCAAGTCATTGTTCATATCTCCAGTTAGTATTATGTTAACCCAGTCATTTTTATTGCAGTGTTTACTGTCAATGTCAACAAGCAGGTCATTAAGAACATCAAAGAAACTATCTAGGCTGCCGGATGGAGGTCTGTATAGGCCTATAATAATTAAGTTCTCTTTCCCCCACTTACAATTAATTGCTGCTAGTTCTATTACACCCTCAATGCTGAAAGCACTTACATCTATTACACTATAATTACTACCATTGGCTGCAAAGATAGCTACCCCACCACCACATTTCTCTTGTCTACTGAAGGCAGAGCTAATGATCATGGAAAGTGGCTTACATACACTAATTAGCTCATCTGTGTACCAGTGTTCACTTATAACTAAAACATCAGGGTTATCAATTGCTGCAATGGTATCCAACTCGTTGTGCTTATTGCCAAGACTTTGAAAGTTCTGCTGAATTAATTTGAAAGTGAGTATGAGACAGGTTATGAGAGTAAGACTTGTGAATGTTCAAATTAGGATGACCCTATTGCCAATGCAGAAAGAAAAGGAAAGCCTGTTGTTGTAGTGAAAGTTATAGTATACGTAAGATGTAGAGAAAGTGTAATTGATAGCCCTTGTCTTTGAGGTATTCACTCTCAGTGTTGTTTGGAATTAGAGGTTCCCACTTAAATCAATCATTATAGAAATTTTGTTAATTTACATTGTGTATTCACATGATGTAGATACCTGATGGGAGGTGAAATGTAAGATGGAGGTGTGTGTGTGTGTGAGGACGTGGCCCTTTCCCAAGCCATAGAAATAAGTCTTTCAGTTACCTGTACCAGAGAATATTGATAGTGAGGAAAATTTTATCTGTGATGGTATAAGAAGTTTTATTGATACCCCTATTAGGCAAATGAGTTGTACTAATGTTGTGCACAGAAAATATTGAAAATGTAGATTATGAAGGTGGAACTTGATGTTGGTAATGAGAGTAGCTTTATGGAATGGGATTGTGTTATTATTAAAATTAGTAGAAGTTATAAAGAGTTAATTTGTCAAAAGGTTATTAGGTATTGTGAAGTGAAGTGGAGATTAGTAATTAAAGAGGTATTTGACTGACACTTGGTTACTGAAAAAACTGTAATGAAGGTTCATATTGTGTCTGGTTATTTTGTTAGTTGTGGGTTAGTGTAAAACAGTGTACACTTTGAGATGTGTATCGGAGTTAGAACGTGTAGGAAGTACAGTCCTTTTATATTTACAGTACGAGAAGAAATGATGCAGTGGAGGCAAATGATATGTGTGAGAGTGTGTGGGCGAAATAGTTGGTAGTTGCATGATCTGGAGGTTTAAGAAATTGGAGTAATGTGGTAATTAGAAATAATGGAGGTAATGAAGTAATATTTGTGGTTTTCAAGAGAATGTAGTATAAGATGGTGTGTGGTTTCAAGTAGAGTTAACAACCTGAGTGAAGTGAAATGTATGAAAAATTACGTAAAGGTTGTATGACATGAGGTTCAAGAATGGTGCAGAAAAGATAAAAAACGTTGTGTTAGTGTAGAAGTTAATGTTTGGATGAGGAAATAAAAGAGGTCCTGCAGAGAAAATGTAGGAAAATAGAAAATGAGGTGTGGTTATGAAGAGGTGTGATGAAGTGAAGGCGAATTGCTGACAAATAGAGTCTGGTGGCGAATGTTTTGTAAACTAATGCTTCCCGTGTATGTCCTGCTTACAAGATTTGAGGTTGGACAGCTAGTGACATGGCGATTTAGTAGTGTGTGTGACTTGACGAAATAACTGGCTGCAGAGGTGAATATGTATGGTCTCACAGAAAAATATCCTTTGAACTTGGTAGAGAGATGTATGAGTAGAAGCCTAGCCAATAATTATTCACTTTGGATGAGGTAGGGAGGATGAGGTAAATTGGAATGAGTATAGAAAGGAAAGAAGGGAAAAATTGGATGTTGTTTTGATTGTTGAGAAAATATTACTTATTCTGTGTGTAGATAGATCTCCTAATATTTAGGATGGCTGATAAGGTTGTTGAAGTTGCCGCATAACATACAATTCCAAGCCATTGTCTTAAAAGTACAGGAGACTCGTCAAAAAACAAAAACTGGTTTACAATTTTCCTTACAATACCAGTAATATAATATACAGTACTGAATAATTACTTAATTAAGCAGATAAAAATTTTTCTTCAAAAGTAACAAACTAGTTTCTCATACAAGGATTTTTTCAAGTGGTTCTAAATTTATGCTGAGAAATACTCTTTCTTTGACTTTTTTTTATAAATTTTCATTCTCATATAATGTGGTGTTTGAACATAAAGTTTTAAAAGGTGGGTGGGCAGCATAAAATTATTTTCATTTATGGTTTTGTAGTCATGTTGAAAATTATTTGCTACATATAAATCAGGGTTACTGTGTACAAAGATAATCAGCTCATGTATGTATAGTGAGGGAACACTTAGTATACAGATTTTTAGAAGTGGGTGACATGACTTTCTTTACCCTACATTGTGCATATTTGTAATGATGGTTTTCTGAAGTTTTAGCATTCGACATATATGCTTTGAGGTACCCCAAAATACAATTCCATACCTTATTACTGACTCAAAGTAGCTGGGATATACTACTTACATTATGCCCATACTGGTAGCATTGCACAATATTTTCATTGCTTATGCTAGTACTATTTAATTTCTTTTCAAGGTACTGTATGGGTGACCCTCATGAAAGATTTTTATCTAGTTGCATTCCTAGGAATGCCACACAGCTAGCTTCCTGCAAATCCTGGTTTCTGTGACTGACGTGAATATCATTTAATTTTGCTTGTATTGTTTTAAACTGCTTTAACTGAGTCTTTTCCCTGTTTAATTTTAACCCATTTAAATCAAACCAAGAATCTAAGTTTCGTAGGTTAATTCTCAAAAAGTTTGAAATGTAGCTGATGTGTTTGAGTTGAAAATACTGAAAGGAGAGTATTTTCCAAGCATTGAGGTTAAAGTGCCTGAGGTAGAGATTCCCATTTCCCATGCAATTCTGAATCCTTAGATGGCCCTTGCGTGCGCTGGTAGGAAGATAGAAAGTAGGATGTAAATTAAGCACTAGGTATTGCTGCAACTGACATCCTATGTATGGCAACGTAGGAGGAGACCTGAGTTGAGCAGAAATAATTGTTTGCGAGATAATCGTGGGTGCCCATTGAAAAGAAGGAAGTCTGACTGAAGGTAGTATATCCAAGAGTAGGCATAGGTTTAAGTAAAGTGAGAAAGGGTCCCAAGAGTATTTACAGGTGAATGAACATAGGCATGCATGGAGTGTATATAGCTTATACATGTAAGAAACAATGATTAGCAATTGTAATATTCGAGACCTGTTATAAAATTTGATCTTGAGAAGTACATTATTGAGTTTTTGGAGGATTGTATGAGTGAGGTTATGAGCTTAAGACTTATGACTGTGCGAATTAGGAAGAGAATGGAAGGTGTTGGATGAACTTATTGCCGATGTAGAGAGCAAAGGAGAATCTGTTGTTGTAGTGAAAGTTGTAGTATATGTAAGGTGTACAAGAAATGCAATCGATGTCCCTTTCCACTGAGGTATTGATACTTATTTTGGTTTGGAATGAAACACTCCCACTTAAATCAAACATTATACAAATTATGTTAGTCTACAGTGTGTGTTCACATGATGTAGATAACAGATCTGAGGTGAAACTTTGGATGGAGGTGTGTATATGAGGACGTGGCCCTTTCCCAAGCCATAGAAATAATTATTTCAGTTATGTGTAGTGGAGAATAATGATTGTGAGGAAGTATTTATTTGTGACGGGATACGAAGTTTTTTTGGTACCCCTATTAGGAAAATGAGTTGTACTGATGTTGAAAACAGGAAATATGGATAATATAGGTGATGAAGGTGAAACCTGATGTTTATAATTAGAGCACCTTTTTGGAATGGGATTGTGTTATTATTAAAATTTGTAGAAGCTATAAACAATCCAATTGTGGAGAGGTAAGTACCTATTGTGATGTGAAGTGAAGAGACACTTGGGTGACCTTTGGTTTTTAAGAAGATTCTAAGGAAGGTTTACATTGTGTCTTGTTATTTTGTTTGGTGTGGGTTAGTGTAAAACAGTTTACCCTTTCAGATGTGTAATGGAGGTAGATAGCTGTAGCATGTACAGTCCCTTAATATTTAGAGTATGAGAAGATATGATCGGGTGGAGACAGGTGATATGTGTGAGAGAGTGTGGACGAACTAGTTGGTATGTGCATGATGTTGAGATTTAATAAATTGGAGTGATGTGGTAATTACAAATGATGGAGGTAATGAAGCAGTAATGTTCCGGTTTTCGAAAGAATGGAGTATAAGATGGTGTATGGTTTCAAGTAGAGTTAAAAACCTGAGTGAGGGGCAACAGATGAAAAATTTGGAAAAGATGGTACCATACAAGGTTGAAGAACGGTGCAGAGAAGATAAAAAAGGATTGTGTTAGTGTGAAGGTTAATGTTCGGATGAGGAAATAAGAGAGCACCCCACAGAAAATGTAGAAAAATAAACAATGATTTGTGGTAGTGAACAGGTGTGATGAAGTGGAGTTGCTGACAAATAGATTTTATTGGTGACCAGTTTATGAACTAATGTTGCCCCTGTATGTCCTGCTTCTAAAAATTTTGTTTGGACAGTCAGTGATAAGATGATTTAGTAGTGTGTGTGAGTTGACGAAATGATAATCCATAGAGGTGAATATGTATTGTCCCAGAGAGTAAAATATCCTCTGAAATTGGTAGAGAGATGTATGAATAGAAGACCAATCAAATAATAATTCACTTTGGATGAGGTAGGAAGGCTGCGATAATTTAGAACGAGTACATAAAGGAAGACTCAGAAAAATTGGATGTTGGTTTGATTGTTACGAAAATATTATATTCTCTGCATGTATTTAGATTCCCTAACAATTAGGATTGCTGGTAAGAGTTTATAGGTTTATTCTCAAATCATTTGAAATGTAGCTGATGTGTATGAGTCGAAAATATTGAAAGGAGAGTAGTTGCCGAGAGTGGAATTTATGGTGTATGAGGTAAAGATTCCCATCATCACGATATGTATGGCAGAGTAGGAGGAGACATGAGTTTTTCAGAAACGTAGATGATACTGTAATAATGGTCTGCAAGTTAATCGCTGGTGCCCTTTTAAAGGAGAGAAGTTCAACTTAAGGCAGTTAGTAAAATAAGTGACGAAGTGTTGATAAGGTCATTTGTGTACAACAACATGGCCACTGAATGAGGTCACAGCTATTTTCTTCAGCCGCTAAAATAACTTATTTAAGAGGAAATAGTGTCAAATTTAAATTTTCTTCTTTTTGCATAGTTGCTGTAGTGTCCTTTCTTGTCACACAACTGAATATTAACGTCCCAGCAGCGCTTGTTCTTGAAAAACTTGTTCTTTAGCTGAAGTCCTAATAGTCATGAGAAAACCCGAATTTCTGCGTGACATAAACACAAAAAAATTTATTCAAGTTTTCTTGGTAGTGCAAAATTCAGTTAAAAAACACAGCTACTCGTTTCATCAGTGTCTATTGTCACAATAAAGATGTAATTAAACGTTTATAAATCATATTTAACTAACACATTTTTTATGGTTTACTAGTTAGATAGACACGATGTAGGCTTAAATTATTACTTTTTAATACCTGAACAAACACACCTGATAATGTAAATTCTCTAAAAGGAAATTATTTACAAATTTATTCTTCTGTCATTGTATCTCTAAATCAGTACAAAAACTACAACCACCTCACATAAGACCTTTGAGTCATTTTTTGTTTACACACAGCCAGTCTTGCATCCTTGACAAATTTAAAACACTCCTTAAACTTATTCTTCTGAAACTGACCATGAGTGTGAAATGTGGGAGCTGTTATAGGGTAGTGAGTAGACAGATTAGTTGCCAATCTTGTAGGAACCATTTTCATTGTGGGTGGGGTTGGGAGGAGGGTGTGTGTGTGGTGGGTGTGGTGGGGGGTGGGGGGGGGGCTGAGGGGGGGGGGGGAGAGGGTAGAGTGTTTCAATGAAGAGAATGTTGGGAGAACAGAAGAGTCTCTCTCCTGGAACTGCAGAGTATACAGTGGGAACATTTTGATTGGGGAACAGGAAAGGAAAATCTGTGCCCATCAGTCACAGTTGGAGGAAGCAAGGAAGTAACTCATAAGGATCAAGGGAGTTAGGGGGGAGGAGGGTGGTTAGGAACTGGCATATAAATTTGGAAGTAACTCATAAGGATCAAGGGAGTTAGGGGGGAGGAGGGTGGTTGGAAACTGGCATGTAAATTTGATCTTGAGATTTACAGTATTGAATTTTAGGAGCAAGGTATGAGTCAAGTGATTAGAGTGAAGAGAGTAGAAGGAGATCAAAGTTCCTATTGCAGACACATAGGAAAAAGGAAAGTCTGTTGTTGTAGTGAAAGTTGCAGAATATGTTAGGTGCACAGAAAGCGTAATTGATGGCCCCTTCCATTGAGGTAGTGATCCTCATTGTTGTTTGAATTGAGATGCCCACATTTAAATCAAATGTTACAGAAATTATGTAATTTAACATGTGTGTCCACATGATGCAGGTACCTGATGTAAAGTGAAATTTAGGATCTAGGTGCGTATGAGGCTGTGGCCCTTGCTCAAGCTGCATAATCAGTTATTTCAGTCATGTTTAGTGGAGAATACTGATAGTACATTTGTATGTGTGGTGGGAATCGAAAGTTTATTGATACCCCTATTAGGGAAATTAGCTGTATTGATGTTGAGGACAGGAAATATTGAAAATGTAGATGATGAAGATGTGAAGCATGATGTTGGTAGCAAGAGTGGCTTTCTGGAGTGGCATGGTGTTATTATTAATATTTGCAGATGTTAAAGAGTCCAATTGTGCGGAGGTAATTACCTCTTGTGAAGTGAAGTGAAAACTAGTAAATAAAAAGGTGCTTGAGTGGTAATATTGCTCAGTGATTGTTAGTGAAAAACAATTTACTCTTTGAGGTGCGTAATGGAGGTAGAAAGCTGTAGGAAGTACAGTCCCTCAGTATTTAGAATATGAGAGAAAATGATCCAGTGGAAACTGGTGATATGTGTGAGTAACTGTGGACAAATTATTTGGTTCATTCATGATGTGGAGGTTTAAGAAATTTCAGTAATGTGGTAATTAGAAATGAATGGAGGTAATAAAGTAATGATGTTCACGTTTTCAAAATAATGGGGTATAAGATGGTGTATGGTTTCAAGTAGAGTTAAAAACATGAGTGAGGTGAAGGTGATGTTAAGTTTGGAAATGTTGTACAATATGAGGTTAAAGAATGGTGCAGAGAAGATAAAAAACATTGTGTTAGTGTTGAGGTTAATGTTTGGATGAGGAAGTAAAACAGCACCCCAGAGAAAATGTAGAAAAGTAAAGTATGAGGTGCGGTAGTGAACAGGTGTGATGAATTGAGGGAGAATTGCTTAGAAATAGAGTTCAGTGATGAATGTTTTGTGAAATCATGTTGTCCCTGTATGTCCTGCTTACTAGATCTGAGTTTGGACAGTTAGTGATAGGGTGATTTAGTGGTGTGTGTGATTTGACAAAAGGAGTGGTCATGGTGGTGACTGTGTATTGTCCCAGAAAGTAGAATCTTCTGTGCGGTCGGAAGAGAGTAGTCTGAATTAAAGTCCAATCAAATATTTTTTTCATTTTCAGTGGGGTAAAGAGGATGAGGTAATTTAGAATGAGTATAGAAAGGAAAAAAAAGAAAAATTGCTTTTTGGTTTGATTCGTATGAAAATGTTATTTGTTCTGCATGCAGATAGATTCCCTAACAATTAGGACATCTGATAAGGGTGTATAGGATTATTCCCAATATGTCAGAAATGTAGCTGATGTGTGTGAGTTGAAAATACTGAAAGAAGGGTACTTTCGGAGAATGGGGAGGTTAAAGTATATGAGGTGGAGATTCCCATTGCCCATGCACTTCTTAATCCTTAGATGTCACTTGTGTGAGCTGGTAGCAAGTTGGAGATTAGAATGTAAATAAAGGAGTAGGTATTGCCACAATTGACACAGTATGTATGAAGGGATAGGAGACCTGAGTTGAGCATAAATGTGGATGATACTATAATAATTGTTTGTGAGTGAATTAGTGGTGCCCTATGGAAAGAGAGAAGGTAAGCGCCTTACAGTGGTGTAAGTCATATGTAATGGAGAGAAAGGGTAGGTTTGTCATAACATCAAGCAATGGGAAATACTACTTGAAGTGGAGAAACATCTCACAGGGAGTACCACAAGGCTCATTTCTGGGCCCAATCCTCTTTCTTTTTTATGTAAATAATTTTTTTTATGTAAATAAATATAATTTATCATTCAGTGTTATTTGCTGATGACACATAAGTACTGGCAGAAAATAAAAATACAGAAGAAATACCTAAAAATGTCATAGATACTATAGAAATCCTAGATCATTGGTTCCATCTAAATGGCCTAAGGCTAGACATTTCAAAAACGCAGCTGATGCAATTTAAGACAAAACAGTCTTGAATGAATGATATTCACATTATGCACAGAAGCCAGGAGCTAAATGAAGCAGAGCATGTTAAATTCTTAGGAATGCAATTGTGCAGAAACCTATCATGATCCTCACACACAGATTATCTTAAAAATAAACTAAACAGAATGGCGTTTGCTATGACAGTCTAGCCAGTGTCACTACTAGGGACACAATAAAGTGGTATATCATAGTTACTTTGAGTCAGTAGTGAGATACGGTATTTTCTTCCGGCTAGCAACATGGCAAAAATATTAACCTTGGAGAAAAAAAAAAAAAATTACCAGAATCATATGCAGTGCAAAGCTAAGAGAATCTTGTCAGCCATTATTAAGAGATCTTAAGATACTAAGTGTTCCCTCATTGTATCTGTATCAAGTAATTCTTTTCACAAGTAATAACCCTAAACTATTTTTGTCAAATAATTTCCAGCATATTCACGAAACTAGAAATAAAGAAAGCTTCATGCTGCCTACGCACAGGCTTACTCTTTTTGAGCAGTCTCCACAATATATGGAAATGAAGGTATACAATAAACTGAAAGACACAAATTTTAGAAAGGACCAAAGAGAGGCAGTAAAAAGAAAATTGTATAGCATCCTAGGGCAGAAATGTTATTACTCTATTGATGAATTTTTTTAATGATTTAACTATCTGAGCAGGATAAAAACAATAATAATAAATAATATTCAGATTTTATTGTGATTATATAAAAAAATTGTCTTCCATGTATAATTTACCATAGTTACAAGCTGAAGAGTCTCCTGTACATAAAATCAATGATTCAACTTGTACGTTATGAGACAGTAAAATTTTTATTCGAAATCTAATATCCAAGAGTAAAGTGAGTGATGAAATGTTGATGAGATGATAAGAGTATAGTGTTTAAATGAGAGATTGGTTAGTAGGCATAGGTTAAAGTAAAAGTGAGAATGAGCCCCAAGAGTATGTAGAGCTGAATGAATTTGGTGTGGTTGTGGAGTGTATATAGCTTAAAGATTTAAGAAACAATGACTAGCAAGTGGTAATGTCTGTTCCCTGCTTAAAAATTTGATTTTGAGAGTTATAGTATTGAGTTTTAGAAGCATTGTATGAGTCACATGATGAGAGTAAGAACTGTGTCTGTGCAAATCAGGAAGAGAGTAGAAGATGTTTGAAGACTGTATTGCAGATGCAGAGCGAAAAGGTAAGCCTGTTGTACAAGTGAAAGTTGTAGTATATGTAAGATGTACAGAAGCTTAATTGATGGCCCTTTCCATTGAGGTATTGATGCTCATTGTTGCTTGGAATGAGATGCCCCCACCTGAATCAAATGTTTGTCCACATGATATAGGTATCTGATGTGAGGTGAAATTTAGGATGGAGGAGTGTGTGTGAGGACGTGGCCCTTGACCAAGCCATAAAAATTAATAATTTCAGTTATGTGTTGTGGAGAATAATGATAGGGAAGAAGTATGTACGTGTGATGGGATGCGAAAGTTTATTGTTACCCCTATTTGGAAAATGAGCTTTATTGATACTGCGGGTGGAAATATTGGAATATGTAGGCAATGAAGATGTAAAGCTTGGTGTAGGTAATGAGAGTGGCTTTCTGGAATGGGATTTCATTATTATTTTAATATTTGTGGATGTTATAAAGAGTCTAATTGTGGAAAGGTAATTACCTATTGTGAAGTGAAGTGGCGACTAGTAAATAAAGAAACACTTGAGTGACCCGTGGTTATTGAAAAGGTTGTAAGGAAGGTTTCTGTTGTGTCTAGTAATATTGTTTGGTGTTGGTTAGTGGTAAACAATTTACCCTTTGAGGTGTCTAATGGAGGGGAAAGCTGTAGAAAGTACAGTTCCTTAGTATTTACAGTACTAGAAGAAATGATACTGTGGAAATGTAATATGTGTGAGAGATTGTGGAGAAATTATGTGGTATCTGCATGATGTGGAGGTTTAAGATATTGGAGTAATGCGATATGTAGAAATGTTAGAGGTAATGAAGTAGTAATGTTCTGGTTTTCTAAAGAATGGAATATAGGATGGTATATGGTTTCAAGCAGAGTTAAAAACTTGAGTGAGATGAAGTTGATGTTAAATTTAGAAAAGGTGCTACAAAATGAGGTTAAAGAATGGTGCAGAGAAGATAAAAAAGATGTGTTAGTGTGGAGGTTAATGAGGAAGTAAAACAGTACCCCAAAGAAAATTTAGAAAAATAAAGTATTAGGTGTCGTAGTGAACAGGTGAGATGATGTAAATGAGAATTGCTTATAAATTGATTTTGGTGATGAATGATTTTGATCTAATGGTGCACCTGTAAGTCCTGCTTCCAAGATTTGAGTTTGGACAGGTAGTGAATAGGTGATTTAGTAGTGTGTGTGATTTGGTGAAATGATTGGCCATAGGAGTGGATATGTATTGTCCCATAGAGTAAAATCTCCTTTGAAATTGGTAGAGAGAAGTATGAATAGAAGCCCAAGGAAATAATTTTTCACTTTAGATGAGGCAAAGAGGATTACGTAATTTAGTATAAGTGTAGAAGGGGAAAAGTAGATAAATTGGTTGTTGGTTAGATTGGTATGAACGTGTCTTTATTTCTTCATGTAGATAGATTACCGAACAATTAGAATGGCTGATAAGAGTGTATAGGCTTATTCTCAATATGTCTGAAATGTAGCTGTTGTATATGAGTTGCAAATACTGAAAGGAGACTATTTTCTGAGAATTTATGTTAAAGTGTAGTAGGTGGAGTTTCTAATTGCCTATGCAATTCTCAATCCTTAGATGACTGTTGCGTGAACTGGTAGCGAGTTGGAGATTAGAATGTAAATGATGGAGTGGGTATTGCTGCAATTGACATGGTCTGTATGGCAAAGTAGGATGATACCTGAGTTGAGCAGAAATGTGGATGATACTATAATAATTGTTTGTGAGGTAATTGTTGGTTCCATGTGAAAAGACTGAAGTCTAACTGAAGGTAGTATATCCAAGAGTAAAGTGAGTGATGAAGAGTTGACTAGGCCATGTGAGTACATTGTTTAAAAGAGAGATTGGTTAGTAGGCGTAGGTTTAAGTAAAGTGAGAATGAGTCCCAAGAGTAATTAGAGGCGAATGAACATAGGTGGGGTTGGAGTGTATATAGGTTATACATTTAAGAAACAATGACTAAGAAACTGCAATGTTTGAGCCCTGTTATAAAATTTGATTTTGAGAGAACCATTATTGAGTTTTATCAACATTGCGTGAGTCAGGTGATGAAAGTAAGACTAGTGACTCTGCAAATTAGGAAGAGAGTAGAAGATGTTTGAAGAACCTATTGCAGATGCTGCGAGAGGAGGAAAGTCAGTTTTTGTAGTGAAAGTTCTAGAATATTTTAGGTGTAGAGAAAGTGTATTTGAAGGCCCTTTCCATTGAGATATTGGTGCTGATTGTTGTTTGGAATGAAACATCCCAATGAGAAGTTATAGAAGTTATGTTAATTTAAAATGTGTCCATATGATGTAAGTAAATTATGTGAGGTGAAATTTTGGATGGAGGTGTGTGTGTGTGAGGACGTGGCCCTTGTTCAAGCCATAGCATTAATGATTTCAGTCATGTGTAAAGGAGAACATAAATAGTGAGGAAATATGTATGGGTGATGGGATGTGAAAGTTTATTGATATCTCTATTAGAGAAATGAGCTGTATTGATGTTGAGGACAGGAAACATTGAAAGTGTTCTAGAATATTGAAGATGGGAGGCTCGATGTTGGTAATGTGAGTGGCTTTCTGGAATAGGATTGTGTTATTATTATTATTTGTAGATGTTATAAAGAGTCCAGTTGTGGAAAGGAAATTACGTATTGTAAAGTGAAGAGTACTAAAAGAGATGCTTGAGTGACCCTTGGTTATAGAAAAGATTGTCAGGTAGGTTTCAGTTGTGTCTTTTAATACTGTTCGGTGTTGGTTACTGAAAAACAATTTACCCTTTGAGGTGTGTAACGGAGGTAGAAAACTGTAGGAAGTACCGTCCTTTAATATTTAGAGTACAGGACGAAATGATCCAGTCTAGGCTGGTGATATGTGTGATAGAGTGGGGACAAATTAGGTGGTATGTGCATGATGTGGAGGTTTAAGAAATTGGAGTAATGTGGTAAGGAGAAATGTGGGAGGTAATGAAGTACTAATGTTCCGGTTTTCTAAAGAATGGAGTATAAGGTTGTGTATGTTTTCAAGCAGAGTAAAAAAGTTGAGTGAGGTGTAGTTGATGTGAAATTTCTAAAAGGTGATGAAAAATGAGGTTGAAGAATGGTGCAGAGAGAGAGAAAAAAAAAGAAGATGTTTTAGTGTGGAGATTAAGGTTTGGATGGGGAAGTACAACAATACCCCAAAGAAAATGTAGAGAAATGAAGAATGAGAAGTGGTAGTGATGAAGTGAAGTGGAGTTGCTTACAAATAGAGTTTTGCAGTGACTGATTTGTGCATTAATGTTGCCGCTGTTTGTCCTGCTTACAAGAGTTGAGTTTCTACAGTTAGTGATATGGTGATTTAGTAACGTGTGTGACTTGAAGTAATGATTATCCTTAGAGGTGAATATGTACTGTTCTAGAGAGTGCAATATCATTTGAAATTGGTAGGCAGAAGTATTGAATAGAAACCCAATCAAATAGTTTTTCACTTTCGATGAGGTAGAGAAGAGGAGATAATTTAGATCAGTACAGAAAGGAAAAAAGAGAAATTAGGATGTTGATTTGATTGGTATTTAAATGTTATTTGTTCTGCTTGTAGATAGATTCCCCAACAATTTGTATGGCTGATAAGGGTGTATAGGTTTGTTATAAACACGCTGGAAATGTAGTTAGTGTGTGTGAGTTCAGATAATAAAAGGGGAGTATTGTCCAAGAAATAATGAGAAAGTTTATGAGGCAGATATTCCTACTGCCCATGCAGTTCTTAATCCTTAGATGTCCCTTGAGTGAGCTAGTAGTTTGTTGGACATTAGAATGTAAATGAGGGAGGTGGTATTTCTGCAAATGGCACGGTCTGTATGGCAGCTTAAAAGGAGACCTTAGTTGAGTATAAATGTGGATTATACTATGATAAATGTTTGTGAGTGAGTTGGTGGTGCCCTGTGAAAAGAGGGAAGTCTGACTGAAGGTAGAATGTTGTTGTTGTGGTCTTAAGTCCTGAGACTGGTCTGATGCAGCTCTCCATGCTACTCTATCCCGTGCAACCTTCTTCAATTCCCAGTACCTACTGCAACCTACATCCTTCATCTCTTGGCCTCCCTCTATGAATTTTACCTTCCACGCTGCCCTCCAATACTAAATTGGTGATCCCTTGATGCCTCAGAACATGTCCTACCAACCAATTCCTTCTTCTAGTCAAGTTGTGCCACAAACTCCTCTTCTCCCTAATCCTATTCAATGCCTCTTCATTAGTTATGTGATCTACCCATCTAATCTTCAGCATTCTTCTGTAGCACCACATTTTGAAAGCTTCTATTCTCTTCTTGTCCAAACTATTTATCATCCATGTTTCACTTCCATACATGGCTAACTCCATACAAATACTTTCAGAAACAACTTCCTGACACTTAAATCTATACTCGATGTTAACAAATTTCTCTTCTTCAGAAACGCTTTCTTCCCATTGTCAGTCTACATTTTATATCCTCTCTACTTCGACCATCATCAGTTATTTTGCTCCCCAAATAGCTAAACTCCTTTACTACTTTAAGTGTCTCATTTCCTAATCTAATTGCCTCAGCATCACCAGACTTAATTCGACTACATTCCATTATCCTTGTTTTGCTTTTGTTGATGTTCATCTTATATCCTCCTTTCAAGACACTGTCCATTCCGTTCAACTGCTTTTCCAAGTCCTTTGCTGTCTCTGATAGAATTACAATGTCATCGGCAAACCTTTAAGTTTTTATTTCTTCTCCATGGATTTTAATACCCACTCCGAATTTTTCTTTTGTTTCCTTTACCGCTTACTCAATATACAGACTGAATAACATCGGGGAGAGGCTACAACCCTGTCTCACTCCCTTTCCAACCACTGCTTCCCTTTCAAGACCCTCGACTCTTATAACTGCCATCTGGTTTCTGTACAAATTGTAAATAGCCTTTTGCTCCCTGTATTTTACCCCTGCCACCATTAGACTTTGAAAGAGAGTATTCCAGTCAACATTGTCAAAAGCTTTCTCTAAGTCTACAAATGCTAGGAACATTGGTTTGCTTTTCCTTAATCTATCTTCTAATATAAGTTGTAGGGTCAGTATTGCCTCACATGTTCCACTTTGAAAGAGAGTATTCCAGTCATCATTGTCAAAAGCTTTCTCTAAGTCTACAAATGCTAGGAACATTGGTTTGCTTTTTCTTAATCTATCTTCTAATATAAGTCGTAGGGTCAGTATTGCCTCACATGTTCCAATATTTCTACGGAATCCAAACTGATCTTCCCCGAGGTTGGCTTCTACCAGTTTTTCCATTCTTCTGTACAGAAGTTGCGTTAGTATTTTGCAGCTGTGACTTATTAAACTGATAGTTCACTAATTTTCACATCTGTCAACACCTGCTTTCTTTGGGATTGAAATTATTATATTCTTCTTGAAATCTGAGGGTATTTCTCCTGTCTCATACATTTTGCTCACCAGATTGGCTTTCCCAAGGCTGTCAGTAGTTCTAATGGAATGGTGTCTACTCCCGGGGCCTTCTTTTGACTTGCGTCTTTCACTGCTGTGTCAAACTCTTCATGCAGTATCATATCTCCCATTTCATCTTCATCTACATCCTCTTCTATTTCCATAATATTGTCCTCAAGTATCGCCCTTGAATAGACCCTCTATATACTCCTTCCACCTTTCTGCTTTCCCTTCTTTGCTTAGAACAGGGTTTCCATCTGAGCTCTTGATATTCATACAAATGGTTCTCTTTTCTCCAAAGGTCTCTTTAATTTTCCTGTAGGCAGTATCTATTTTACCCCTAGTGAGATAAGCCTCTACATCCTTACACTTGTCCTCTAGCTATCCCTGCTTAGCCATTTTGCACTTCCTGTCGATCTCATTTTTCCGATGTTTGCATTCCTTTTTGCCTGCTTCATTTACTGCATTTTCATATTTTCTCCTTTCATCAATTAAATTCAATATTTCTTCTGTTACCCAAGGATTTCTGCTAGCCCTTGTCTTTTTACCTACTTGATCCTCTGCTGCCTTCACTACTTCATCCCTCAAAGCTACCCATTCTTCTTCTGTTGTATTTCTTTCCCCCATTCTTATCAATTGTTCCATTATGCTCTCCCTGATACTCTGAACAACCTCTGGTTTAGTCAGTATATCCAGGTCCCATCTCCTTAAATTCCCACCTATTTGCAGTTTCTTCAGTTTTAATCTACAGTTCATAACCAATAGATTGTGGTCAGAGTCCACATCTGCCCCTGGAAATATTTAAAATCTGGTTCCTAAATCTCTGTCTTACCATTATATAATCTATCTGATACCTTCTAGTATCTCTAGGCTTCTTCCATGTATACAACCTTCTTTCATGATTCTTGAACCAAGTGTTAGCTATGATTAAGTTATGCTCTGTGCATAATTCTACCAGGCGGCTTCCTCTTTCATTTCTTTCCCCCAATCCATATTCACCTACTATGTTTCCTTCTCTTCCTTTTACCACTGTCGAATTCCAGTCACCCATGACTATTAAATTTTCATCTCCCATTAGTATCTGAATAATTTCTTTTATCTCATCATACATTTCACCTATTTCTTCGTCACCTGCAGAGCTAGTTGGCGTACTACTGTAGTAGGCGTGGGCTTTGTGTCTATCTTGGCCACAATAATGCATTTCACTACACTGTTTGTAGTAGCTTACCCGCACTCATATTTTTTAATTCATTATTAAACCTACTCCTGCATTACCCCTATTTGATTTTGTATTTATAACCCTGACCAAAAGTCTTGTTCCTCCTGCCACCAAACTTCACTAATTCCCACTATATCTAACTTTAACCTATTCATTTCCCTTTTTAAATTTTCTAACCTACCTGCCCGATTAAGGGATCTGACATTCCACACTCCAATCCGTAGAACGCTAGTTTTCTTTCTCGTGATAATGACATCCTCTTGAGTAGTCCCTGCCCGGAGATCCGAATGGGGGACTATTTTACCTCCAGAATATTTTACCCCCTAGCAGACGCCATCATCATTTAACCATACAGTAAAGCTGCATGCCCTCGGGAAAAATTACGGCTATAGTTTCCCCTTGCTTTCAGCCGTTCGCAGTACCAGCACAGCAAGGCCATTTTGGTTAGTGTTACAAGGCCAGATCGGTCAATCATCCAGACTGTTGCCCCTGCAACTACTGAAAAGGGTGCTGCCCCTCTTCAGGAACCATATGTTTGTCTGGCCTCATAACAGATACCCCTTGATTGTGTGGTTTTGTTGTTGCACTTAGGGTACGGCTATCTGTATCGCTGATGCACGAAATCCTCCACACCAATGGCAAGGTCCATGATTCAGCGGGGGAGGGGGAGGGGGGGAAGGTTAGTGCAATGTTTAAAACAGAGATTGGTTAGTATTCATAGGTTTATGCAAAGTGAGAATGAATCCCAATAGTATTTAATGGTGAATGAATTTAGGTGTGGTTGGAGTGTATAGAGCTTATGCATGTAAGAAACAATGACTAGCAAGTTGCAATGTTTGAGAACTGTTATAAAATTTGATTTAATTGATGGCCCCTTCCTTTGAGATATTTAATGCTCAATGTTGTTTGGTATGAGACACTCCGACTTAAATCAAATGCTATAGAAGCTATTTTAATTTGTGTCCGCATGATGTAGGTACCTAATGTAATTTGGAATGTAGGATAGAGGTGTGTGTGTGTGTGTGTGTGTGTGTGTGTGTGTGTGTGTGTGTGTGTGTGTGTGTGTCTGTGTGTGTGTGTGTGTGAGGACATAGCCTTTACCCAAGCCATAGAATTAATTATTTCAGTTATGTGTGGTGGGTGAATATAATAATGAGGAAGTTCGTATGTGTAATGGGATGCGAAATTTCATTAGTACCCCTATTAGGTTATGAGTGCTATTGATAATGAGAATGGAAAATATTGCGAATGTAATTAATGAAGATTTGAAGCCTGATGTTAGTAATGAGAGTGGCTTTCTGGAATGTGACTGTGTTGTTATTAAAATTTGTGGAAGTTATAAAATGTTTTATTGTGGAGAGGTACTTACCTATTGTGAAGTAAAGTGAAGAATAGTAAATAAAAAGAAGCTTGAGTGACCCTTGGTTATTGAAAAGATTGTATGGAAGGTTTATATAGTGTCTGGTTATCCTGTTCAGTGTGGTTAGTGAAAAATAGATTACCTCTTGAGGTGTAATAGACAAAGAAATATGTAGGAAGTACAGTCCCTTAATATTTAGAGTACGAGAAGAAATGATCCAGTGGAGACAGGTGATATGCTTGAGAGACTGTGGACGAATTAATTGGTATGTGCATGATGTAGAGGTTTAAGAAATTGGAGTAATTTGGTAATTAGAAATGATGGAGGTAGGAATGTTCTTTTTAACAAAAGAAATTAGTATAAGATGGTGTATGGTTTCATGTAGAAAATAGAACCTGAATGAGGTGTAGTTGATGTAAAATTATGAAAAGGTGGCACAATATGAGGTTGAAGAATGAGGTTAAGGTTTGGATGTGGAAATAAAACAGTAGCCAGAGAAAATGTAGAAAAATAAGTAATGACGTGTGGTAGTATACAGTTGTGATGAAGTGAAACTGAATTGCTTACAAACAGAATATCGTAATGAATGTTTTGTGAACTACAAATTTTTTCTCAATACGTTTAAATGTAGATGGTGTATATGAGTTGAAAGTACCAAAAGAAGAGTATTTTCTGAGAATGGAGGTTAAAGTTTTTGACACTGTGATCCCCATGGTCCATGCAGTTTTTAATCCTTAGATGTCCCTTGTGTGAGCTGGTAGTGTGTTTGACATTAGAATGTAAATGAAGAATGTGATGTTGTGCCAATTGACATTGTATGTATGACAGGGTAGGAGGTGACTGAGTTGAACAAAAATGTGGATGATACGATGATAATTGCTTACGAATGAATTGGTGGTGGCCTATGGAAAGAGAGAAGGTAGCATATCTAAGAGTTTCATGAGCAATGAAGTGCTGATAAGACAATGTGAGTACAACATTTAAAAGAGAGATTGATTAGTAGGCATAAGTTTAAGTAAAGGAGAGTAAGTCCCAAGGAATGAATTTAGGTGTGGTTGGGGTGTTGCATATACATGTGAGAGAGAATTACTAGTGAGTTGTAATGTTTGAACCCTGTGATAAAATTTGATTTTGAGGGTTACATTATTGAGTTCTAGGTGCACTGTGTGAGTCAGATGATGAGAGTTAGATTTGTGACTGTGCAAATTAGGGAGAGAGTTGAAGGTATTCGAATATCCTGTTGCTGATGCAAAGAAAAGGAAAGTCTGTTGTTGTTGTAAAAGTTATATTATTTGTAAGGTATGCAGAAAGTGTAATTGATGACCATTTCCATTTATATTTTGATTCTCATTGGAATGAGACACCACCATTGAAATCATGTGTTTTTAGAAATTATGTTAATTTAAAATATGCATCCACATGGTGTAGATACATGATATGAGGTGAAATTTAGGCTGGAGCTGTGTGTGTGTGTGTGTGTGTGTGTGTGTGTGTGTGTGAGAGAGAGAGAGAGAGAGAGAGAGAGAGAGAGAGATGATGTGGCACTTCCCAAGCCATGTCATATGTAGTGGAGAATAATGATATTGAGGAAGTATGTATGTGTGATGGGATGCAAAATGATCCAGCGGCTACTAGTGATATGTGTGAGAGAGTGTGGATGAATTAGGTGGTATGTGCGTGATGTGGAGGTTTAAGAAATTGGAGTAATGTGGTAATTAGAAATGATATAGGTAGTGAAGTAGTTATGTTCCAGTTTTCAAAAGATTGTAGTACAAGATGGTTAATGGATTAAAGTAGAGTTAAAAACCTGAGTGAGGTGAAGTTGATGTTAAATTTGGACAAGGTGGCAGAATATGAGCTTGTGGAAAAGGTA
The DNA here is from genome assembly GCF_021461385.2 of Schistocerca piceifrons. NCBI lineage: Eukaryota > Metazoa > Arthropoda > Insecta > Orthoptera > Acrididae > Schistocerca > Schistocerca piceifrons. The sequence continues at coordinate 240,571,891 of NC_060138.1, forward strand.
AGAAAAGTTTGTGTCGTTGTTCAGGTTAATGGTTGGGTGAGGAAGTAAAACAGTACTCCAGGAAGAATGTAGAGAAATAAAGAATGTGGTTGACGAGAAGGAGAATTGCTTAAAAATAAAGTTTGGTGATGAATGTTCTGTTTACTAATGTTGCCCCTGTAGGTACTGCTTACAAGATTTGAGTTTGGACAGTTAGTGATATGGTGATGTGTGATTTGACAAAATGATTGGCCATGGCGGTGACTATCTATTGTCCCAGAGAGTAAAATATCCCTTGAAACTGGTAGAGGGAAGTATGAATAAAAGCAAAATCAAATAATTTTCATTTTAGAGGAGGTAGAGAGGATGAGATAATTTAGAAAAGCATAGAAAGGTAAAAAGAGGTAAATTGTATGTTGGTTTGATAGTTGTGAAAATGTTATTAGTTCTGCATGTAGATTGATTCCCTATTAATTAGGATGGTTCATAAGGGTGTATAGGTTTGTTCTCAATACGTTTGAAATGTACCAGGAGTGTATGAGTTGAAAATACCGAATTGAGAGTATTTTCCAAGAATGGAGGTTACAGTGTATGAGGCAGAGATTTCCGTTCCCCAAACAATGCTTAATCCTTAGTTGTCTCTTGTGTGATCTGGTAGCAAGTTGGGGATTAGAGGCGGTTTTGCTGGATTTGACACATTATGTGTGGCAAATAAGGAGGAGACCTGAGTTGAGCAGAAATGTGGATCAGACTGTAATAATTGTTTGCGAGTGACTCAATAGTGCCATGTGGAAAGAGAGGAGTCTGACTGAAGGTAGCATACCCAAGACTAGAGTGAGTGATGATATGTTGGTAAGGCAATGTGAGAACAATGTTTAAAACAGAGACTGGCTAGTAGGCATAGGTTTAAGTAAAGTGAGAATGAGTCTCAAGAGTATTTAGAGGTGAATGAATATAGGCATGGTTGGAGTGTATACAACCTAAATATGTAAGAAACAATGACTAGCGAGTTGTAATATTCGAGCTCTTTATGAAATTTGATTTTGAGAGTTGAGTTTTGGGACCATTGTGTAAGTCAGGTGATGAGAGTAAGACTTGTAACTGTGAAAATTAGGAAGAGAGTAGAAGGTGCTGGAAGATGCTATTGCAGATGAAGAGATAAAAGAAAAGTCTGTTGTTGTAGTGAAAGTTACAGCAAATGTAATGTGTACGGAAAGTGTAATTGCTGGCAATGTCCATTGAGGTATTGATGCTCATTGTGGTTTGGAATTAGTTGTCCCCACATAAATCATGTGTTGTAGAAATATAAAAATTATGTTAATTCAAAATGTGGTGTAGGTACCTGATGTGAGGTGAAATTGAGAATGGTGGCATGTGTGTCTGTGTGTGTGTGTGTGTGTGTGGCCCTTGCCCGAGCCATAGAATTAATTATTTCAGTTATGCGTAGTGAAGAATAATGATAGTGAGGAAGCATTTATGTGTGATGGGATAAGAAGTTTTATTGGTACCCCTATTTGGCAAATGAGTTGTACTGATGTTGAGAACAGGAAATATTGAAAATGTAGATGATGAAGGCGAAACTTGATGTTGGTAATGGAGAGTGGCTTTCTGGAGTGTGATTGTGTTAGTATTAAAATTTGTAGAAGTTATAAAGAGTCCAACTGTGGAGAGGTTATTAGCTATTGTGAAGTGAAATACAGTGTAGTCTAGTAAATAATGAGACACTTGAGTGACCCTTGGTTATTGATAAGATTGTAAAGAAGGTTTATATTATGTCTGGTTATTTTGTTTGTTGTGGCTTAGTGTAAAAGAATTTACCCTTTGAGATGTGTTATGGAGGTAGAAAGGTGTAGGAAGTAGAGTCCTTTAATATTTCGAATACGAGACGTAATGATGTAGTGGAGACATGTAACATGTGTGAGAGAGTGTGTACGAAGTAGTTGGTATGTGTGTGATGTGGAGGTTTATGAAATTGGAGTAATGTGGTAATTAGAAATGATGAAGGCAATGAAATAGTGATGTTCTGGTTTTGAGAGAATGGAGTAACCGATGGTGTAAGGTTTGAAGTAGAGTTAAAAACGTGAGTGAGGTAAAGTTGATGTTAAATTTTGTAACGGTGGTACAATACGAAGTTGAAAAATGGTGCAGAAAAGATAAAAAAGGTTGTGTCAGTGTAGAGCTTAATGGTTGGATGAGGAAATAAAACAGTACCCCAGAGAAAATGTAGGAGAATAAAGAGTGAGGTGTGGTAGTGTATAGGTGTGATGAAGTGAACGAGAATTGCTTACAAAAAGAGTCTGTCACTGAATGTTTTGTGAACTAATGTGGTCCCTGTATTACCTGCTTACAAGATTTGAGTTTGGACAGTTAGTACTATGGTGATTTAGTAGTGAGTGTGATTTGACAAAATGATTTGACCATAGAGGTGCATATGTACTGTTTCATAGGGTGCAACACCCTTTGAAATTGGTAGGGAGAAGTATGAATAGAACGCCAATCAAATAATTTTTCCCTTTTGATGAGGTTGAGGGGGTGAGATATAATTTAGAACAAGTATAGGAAGGAAACAAGAAAAAAACTGGACTTTGTTTTGATTGTTATGAACATGTTATTTGTTCTGCATGTAGATTGATTGCCTAACAGTTAGGATTGCTGATAAGGATGTATAGGTTCATTCTCAATACGTTTGAAACATAGTTGATGTATATGAGTTGAAAATACAAACAGGGGAGTATTTTCGCAGAATGGAGGTTACATTTGTGATGGTGCTTGCCCGTTTTAATACTTTGCTTGTGGTCCTTGCTGAAAAAAACAGGGGGCAGAAGTGCAACTACGATGTACTATAAACGATGTAGCCAGCTGATGCACAGTTGCATTTCACCGTCTTTTACTTGTTTCGTGTTTTTAACCCTCAAATACTGGCGAAATACCATCAGACTTCCAGAAGATTACAATAGTTCCAATCCCAAGGAAAGCAGATGTTGACAGATGTGAAAATTAGCGAACTATCAGTTTAATAAGTCACAGCTGCAAAATACTAACGCAAATTCTTTACAGAAGAATGGAAAAACTGGTAGAAGCTGACCTCGGGAAAGATCAGTTTGGATTCCATAGAAATATTGGAACATGTGAGGCAATACTGACCCTACGACTTATATTAGAAGATAGATTAAGGAAAAGCAAACCAATGTTCCTAGCATTTGTAGACCTAGAGAATGCTTTTGACAATGTTAACTGGAATACTCTCTTTCAAATTCTAAAGGTGGCAGGGGTAAAATACAGGGAGCAAAAGGCTATTTACAATTTGTACAGAAACCAGATGGCAGTTATAAGAGTCGAGGGTCATGAAAGGGAAGCAGTGGTTGGGAAGGGAGTGAGACAGGGTTGTATCCTCTCCCCGATGTTATTCAGTCTGTATATTGAGTAAGCGGTAAAGGAAACAAAAGAAAAATTCGGAGTGGGTATTAAAATCCATGGAGAAGAAATAAAAACTTAAAGGTTTGCCGATGACATTGTAATTCTATCAGAGACAGCAAAGGACTTGGAAAAGCAGTTGAACGGAATGGAAAGTGTCTTGAAAGGAGGATATAAGATGAACATCAACAAAAGCAAAACAAGGATAATGGAATGTAGTCGAATTAAGTCTGGTGATGCTGAGGCAATTAGATTAGGAAATGAGACACTTAAAGTAGTAAAGGAGTTTAGCTATTTGGGGAGCAAAATAACTGATGATGGTCGAAGTAGAGAGGATATAAAATGTAGACTGACAATGGGAAGAAAGCGTTTCTGAAGAAGAGAAATTTGTTAACATCGAGTATAGATTTAAGTGTCAGGAAGTTGTTTCTGAAAGTATTTGTATGGAGTTAGCCATGTATGGAAGTGAAACATGGATGATAAATAGTTTGGACAAGAAGAGAATAGAAGCTTTCAAAATGTGGTGCTACAGAAGAATGCTGAAGATTAGATGGGTAGATCACATAACTAATGAAGAGGCATTGAATAGGATTAGGGAGAAGAGGAGTTTGTGGCACAACTTGACTAGAAGAAGGAATTGGTTGGTAGGACATGTTCTGAGGCATCATGGGATCACCAATTTAGTATTGGAGGGCAGCGTGGAAGGTAAAATTCATAGAGGGAGGCCAAGAGATGAAGGATGTAGGTTGCAGTAGGTACTGGGAATTGAAGAAGGTTGCACGGGATAGAGTAGCATGGAGAGCTGCATCAGACCAGTCTCAGGACTTAAGACCACAACAACAACAACAACCCCTCAATAATACACAGTTATATATGGCGAGTGTAATATTGTTTTAACATCCGCCAAGCCTCATTAATAGTTTGCAGGCAAACCTCCACGTACTGCTACAATAGTTTACTGCTGATCATCTAGAAGTAGTAGATGGAGCTGTGTGTGTGTGTATGTGTGTGTGTGCGAGAGAGAGAGAGAGAGAGAGAGAGAGAGAGAGAGAGAGAGAGAGATGATGTGGTACTTGCCCAAGCCATAGAATTAATTATATCAGTCATGTGTAGTGGAGAATAATGATTAGTGAGGAAATATGTATGTGTGACGGGATGCGATACTTCATCGGAACACCTACAAGGGAAATGTGTTGTATTGATGATAAGGACAGGAAATATTGAGAATGTAGGTGTTGAAGACATGAAACTTGATGTTGGGAATGAGAGTGGCTTTCTGGAATGGGACTGTGTTATTGTTAACATTTGCAGAAGTTATAAACACTCCAATGTTGTGGGGTAGGCTAACCAAATACTGTATTTTATTGGCAGGACACTTGGAATATGTAACAGATGTGCTAAGGAGATTGCCTACACTACACTAGTCTGTCCTCTTTTAAAATAATGCTGCATGGTGTAGGATCCTTACCGGATAGGACTGGTTGACTACATTGAAAAAGTTCAAAGAAGGGCAGTATGTTTTGTATTATTGCGAAATGTGGGGGAGAGTGTCACAGAAATGATACAGGATTTGGGCCGGACATCATTAACAGAAAGGTGTTATTCATTGCAATGGAATCTTCTCACGAAGTTCCAGTCACCAACATTCTTCTATGAATTCGAAAATATTTTCTTGACACTGACCTTCATAGGTAGAAACAATCAGTACGATAAAATAGGGAAATCAGAGCTTGTACGGAAAGATATAGGGGTTCTTTCTTTCTGCGCACTGTATGAGATAGAAATAATAGATAATTGTAAAGGTGTTTCCATGAACCCTCTGCCAGGGACTTAAATGTGATTTTCAGAGTATCCATGTAGATGTAGATGTAGAATTGTGGATGGGTAATTACCTGCTGTGAAGTGAAGTGTACTCTTGTAACTAAAGAGACTGTTGAGTGACGATAAGTTGTTGGAAAGATGGTAAGAAAGGTTTATATTGTGTCTGGTCATTCTGTCTTGGTGTGGGTTAGTGAAAAACAATTTAACCATTGAGGTATGTAATGGATGTAGAATTTTCCTGCAAAAAATGGAGTGTAAGATGGTTATGATTTCAAATAGAGTTAAAAACCTGAGTGAGGTGATGTTCATGTTATATTTGGTAAAGGTGGCACAATATAAGGTTCATGAATGGTGGAGAGGAGGTAAAAGAAAGTTATGTTAGTGTGCAGGTTGATGTAGAAAAATAAAGAATATGTTGTGTTAGTGAATGGATGTGATGAAGTGAAGGAGAATTGCTTACAAATACAGTTTGTTGATGAATGCTTTGTGAAGTAATGCACCCCTGTGTGTTCTGCTTATAAGATTTGTGTGTGAACAGTTAAACATATGGTGATTCAGTAGTGTGTGTGATTTACGAAATGATTGGCCATAGAGGGGAATATGTATTGTCCCAGATAAAAAATGGCCTGAATGAATAGAAGCTCAATACAATAATTTATCCCTTTTGATGAGGTAGAGAGGATGAGATTATTTAGAACAAGTATAAGAAGGAAACAAGAGAAAAATTGGATGTTGGTTTGATTTTTATGAAAATATATGAAAATGTAATATGTTCTGCATGTAGATTGATTCCCTAAGAATTGGGATGACTGATAAGGATGTATAGGTTTATTCTCAATAGGTTCAAAATGTATCTGATGTGTATGAGCTGAAAATACCAAAAGGAAAGTATTTTCCCAGATTGGAGGTCAAAGTGTATGAGGCAGAAATTGCCATTGCCCATGCAATTAGTAATTTTGATACGTCCCTAGTGTGAGCTGGGAGTGATGTCAACATTAGAATGTAAATGAAGGAGGTGGTAATGATGCTAGTGACACAATGTGTATGGCAGGGTTGTAGGAGACCTGAGTTGAGCATAAATGTGAGTGATACTGTAATAATTTTTTGCGAGGGAATCAGTGCCCTATGTAAGGAGAGAAGTGTGACCGAAAGTTAGTATATCCCAAAGTAAACTAAGTGATGAAGTGAGATTAGTGAGTAGGCATAGGTTTAAGTAAAGTGAGAATGAGTCCCAAGAGTATTCCGAGATGAATGAATTTAGACATGGTTGGAGTGTAAATAGCCAATGCATTAAAGAAACAATGATTAGCAAATTGTGATGTTTGAGCCTTGTTATAAAATTTGATTTTGAGAGTTACATTATTGAGTTTTAGGAGCATTACATGAGTTAGATGATGAGAGTAAGACCGGGGACTTGGCAAATTACGAAGAGAGTAGATGTTATTCGAAGATCCCTCTGTATATGCAGAGATAAAAGGTATGTTTGTTGTTGTAGTGAAAGAAACAGTACATGGAAGGTATAGAAATTGACTGACCTTTCCATTGAGGTATTGATGCTAATTGTTGTTTTTAATGAGACCCCCTGTTTAAATCATATGTTGTTCAAATTATGTTAATTTAAAATGTTTGTCCACATGATGTAGCTACCTGATGTGATGTGAAATTTAGGATTGAGATGTGTGCATGTGAGAGTCTGTAGCCCTTGCCCAAAGTATAGAATTAATTATTTCACTCACGTGCTGTGGATAATAATGATAGTGAGGAAGTATGTATGTGTGATTGGATGTGAAATTTCATGGGAACCCCTATTAGTGAAATGAGTTGTATGGATGTTAAGAAATGGAAATATTGAGAACGTAGGTGTTGAAGATGTGAAGCTTGTTGTTGACAATGAGAGATTCTTTCTGGAATGGCATATTGTTGTTATTAATATTTGTGGAAGTTTAAAGCCTCAAATTGCGGAGACTAGCAAATAAAAAGATGCTTGAGTGACCGTTGGTTAATTGAAAAGATGGTAAGGAAGGTTTATATTGTGTCTGGGTTGTCTGGTTCAGTGTGGGTTATTGAAAAACAATTACCCTTTGAGGTGTGTAATGGATGTAGAAAGCAGTAGTATGTGCAGTCCCATAATGTTTAAGAGTACGAGAAGGAATGATTCAGGGGAGACTGATAATAAGTCTGAGAGTGTATGGATGAATTATTTGGTATGTGCATGATGTGGAGGTTTAAGAAATTCGAGTAATGTGGTAATCAGAAATTATGGAGGTAATGAAATAGTAATGTATCGATTTTCAAAATAACGGAGTGTAAGATGGTGTACAGTGTCAAGTAGAGTTAAAAACCCAGAAGAGGTGAAGTAGATGTTAAATTTGGAAAAGATGGCACAATATGAGGTTCAAGAACAGTGCAGATAAGGTAAAAAAACTTGCGTTATTATGCAAGTTGATGTTCGGTTGAGGAAATAGACCAGTACACCAGAGATAATGTAGAAAAGTAAAGAATGATGTGTGATAGTGAACAGATGTTATGATGTAAAGGAGAATTTCTTACAAGTAGATTTTGGTGATGATTGTTTGGAGAAGTAATGTTGCCTCTGTATGTCCAGCTTAAAAGTTTTGAGTTTGAAGAGTTAATGATATGGTGATCTAGTGGTTTGTGTGTGATCCGATGAAATGATTCGTCATGGAGGTGAGTATGTACTGTCCCAGATAGTAAAATATCCTTTGGAATTCGTAGAGAGAAGTATGAACAGAAGCACAATTAAATAATTTTTCCATTTTGATGAGGAAGAGAGGATGAGAGAATTCAGAATGCATTTACTAAGGAAAAAAGAGAAAAATTTTATGATTGTTTGATTGTTACAAAAATGTTATGTGCTCTGCATGTAGATTCATTCCCAAAAGATTAAGATGTCTGATATGGGTGTATAGGTTTATTCTCAATATGTTTGTAATGTAGCATATGTGTATGAGTTGAGAAATGAGAGTATTTTCACAGAATTAAGGTTAAAGTGTCTGAGTGATTTCCATTGCCCATGCAGTCCTTAATTCTTAGATGTCGATTGTGTGAGCTGGTATCGAGTTGGAGACTAGAATGTAAATCAAGATGCAGATATTGATGCAAATGACACAGTATGTATGACAGGGTCAGTGGACGCCTGAATTTTGCAGAAATGTGTATGATTCTTAAAGAATTGTATGCTCGTGAACTGGTGCCATGCGTAAAGTGAGAAGTTTGTCCGACAGGTAGTACATCATAGACTAATGTGACTGATGATGTGTTGACATGGCAATCTGAGTAAATTGTTTAAAGCAGAGATTATTTAGTAGGTATAGGTGTAAGTAAAGTGAGAATGAGTCCCAAGGGTATTCACAGGTGAATGACTTTGGGTGTGGTTGGGGTGTATATAGTCTGTATGTGTAAGAAACAATGACTAGCGAGATGTGTGTGTGTCTATATATATATATAATAGAGGGAAACATTCCATGTGGGAAAAATATATACCGAACGAAAGTTCTGGCAGGTTGATAGACACACAAACATAAACACAAAATTCAAGCTTTCGCAACAAACTGTTGCCTCATCAGGAAAGAGGGAAGGAGAGGGAAAGACAAAAGGATGTGGGTTTTAAGGGAGAGGGTAAGGAGTCATTCCAATCCTGGGAGCAGAAAGACTCACCTTAGGGGGAAAAAAGCACAGGTATACACTCGCACACACACACATATCCATCCGCACATACACAGACACAAGCAGACACAGCTTGTGTCTGTGTATGTGCGGATGGATATATGTGTGTGTGCATAATTAATGTCTTTGCCAACTCTCGGATGCTTGGTGTTTCATTTTGTTTCTTTTCCTTTTTTTTTTTCTTTTTCCTTTTCTTTTTTAATAAATCTTAAAATTATGGCATCTGTATGAGGTACACTCCCTTAACATTTAGAGTATGACAAGGAATTATCCATTGGAGACCAGTGATATGTTTGAGTGAGTGTGGATAAATTACTTGGTATATGTGTGATGTGGAGCTTTAAGAAATTGGAGTAATGTAAACAGAAATGATGGATGTAATAAAATAGTAAGTTTCCAGTTTTTGAAAGACTGTAGTGTAAGATGGTGTATGGTTTCAAATAAGGCTGTAAAATAGAGCGAGGTGAGGCTGATGTTAAATTTGGAAATGGTGACCACAAATGGGGTGGAAGAATGGCGCTGAGAAGGTAACAAAAGTTGTGTTAGTGTGCAGGTTGATGTTTGGATGAGGTGCTAACTCATACTAAACATACAAAAATAAAGAATGAGGTGGATAGGTGTTTTGGAATGAAGGAGAAAAGTTTACAAACAGAGTTTGGTGATGAATGATTTGAGAAGTAATGTTGTCTCTGTATGTACCACTTATAAGATTTTAGTTTGAACAATTAATGACATGGTCATTTAGTAATGTGTCCAATGTGATGAAATGATTGACCGTAGAGGTAAACATGTACTGCCCCAGAGAGAAAAATAACCTTTGTAATTGGTAGAGAGGATTATGAATGGAAGCTCTGTAAAATAAGTTTTCCCGTTTGATGAGGAAGAGATGATGAGAGAATTCACAATGTGTATAGAGAGGAAGGAAGAGAAAAATTTAATGATTTTTTTCGTAAATTTGTGGTAAGACCTTATGGGACCAAGCTGCTTAGGTCATTGGTCCCTAAGCCTACACACTACTTAATCTAACTTACGCTGTGGACAACACACACACCCATGACCCATGGACATGGACATGGACATGGACCTTTGATGGGGGCATCCATGGACTGTGACAAGACACCTCAGACCACGTGGCTACCCCATGCGGCTAATGATGAGTTTGATTGTTATGAAAATGATATTCCTGCTGCATGTACATTAAATCACAAACAATTAAATTTGCTGATACGAGTGTATAGGTTTATTGTCAATACGTTTGAAATGTAGCTGACGTGTATGAGCTGAAAATACCAAAAGGAGACTATTTTCCCAGAATGGAGGTTAAAGTGTATGAGGCAGAGATTCCGACTGCCCATGCAGTTATTAATTCTGAAATGTTCCTAGTGTGAGCTGGTAATGAGATGGGAATTAGAATGTAAATGAAGGAGGTTGTATTGATTAAATTGGCACAGTGTGTATGGCAGAGTAGGAGGAAACCTGAGTTGAGTAGAAATGTGTATGATACTATAATAATTGTTTGTGAGTGAATCAGTGCCCTGTGTAAAGGGAGAAGTGTGATCAGAAAGATAGTACAGGGTGAAGCAGAGGGAACATGTGTTTCACTATTGAATGACTAGGACATGGTTTGATAAAAATAATAGAAACAAGCATTAAGTGATGGGTTTTTTAATGCAGTTTTGAAACTACATACTTTAATTAGGTTCGTAAAATAATGTCTTGGAGATGACGTCCTTCTTGATGGATACAAATTTGAATCCTCTCCCGAAAGTTACGCATGGCTCTCTCCAACATTTCATTTGACATGGCTTCAATTTCCTAACGAATGGAATTCTTCAGGTCATAGATTGTGCGAGACTTGTTCATGTAGAATTTTTATTTTAAATATCCTCACAAAAAGAAGTTGCATATTGACAAATTGGGAAAGCGAGGGGGTCAGAAAACATTACCATATCTCGAAATAACATGTCCTGGGAACATTTGTCAAACCACTTCCATGGATGCTCTCACCGTGTGAGATGTGGCACCATCCTGCTGAAACCATATTTGTCTCATGTTCACTTGATGCCTTTCAAGTTCTGGATGAAGAAACTTGTTTAAATTTTAACGTAGCATGCTGATGTCACAGTAACAGCAGTTCTTTCCTCTTCAAAAAAATAGGGCCCAACAATCCCGATCTTTGAAATGCAGCACCACACTGTTACTTTTAAACTGTGGAGAGGTCTTTGATGTAATTAATATGGGTTCTCCAGCGCCCAGTACTGACAATTTTGAACATTGATGTAACTGCCTACATGAAAATGTGCTTCATCACTCAGGAAGACTGTAGCATCTGCATCGTTCATAAAAATTTCATCCATTACGTGACAACTCTCTGCACTGCACAAAATCTCCTTCATTAAGCTGCTGGACGATCATTATCTTGTACGGGTGAAACTTAAGATCATCATGTAAGATGCGGTGAAGTGAATGACATGACTTACCCAGTGCTACAGCCAATCATCTAGCCAATCTTTTCAGGCTAGGAAGAACTGCCATTCTCAGTCGGTCTACATTTTCTGGAGTACAAACTGAATGGCGAAGACCAGATGGTTTCTTTTTCATCACAGATCCTGTACTTTTAAACCCATTGGAGTACAGTATTTCGATCAGGCACTGCACCTTGACATCCAAATCTAAAATTTTGACAGGAAAGACGTTGCAATGTTACTACGGAATCATCGTTTCTAAAGTACTGCTCGACAATGATCACATGATGCTTTATGCTCCAATGCTCCATAGCGACTGAAACTGCATTGTATGGGCAGTCTGCCAACATTCATTCAAGGTCAATACCCCCTCTGGTCGCCGTGTACTAGCGGTTCGAAAAACATGCATTTCCTCTGCTCCACCCTGTATATCCCAGAGTAAAGTGAGTGATTAAGCGTTAATAAGGAGTGTGAGTACAATGTTTAAAGGGGAGACTGGTTAGTGAGCATAGGTTTACATAAAGTGAGAATGGGTCCCCAGAGTATTCAGAGGTTAATGAATTCAGGTGGTGTTGGAGTGTATATAGTCTATACATGTAAGAAACGATGACTAGTGAGTTGCACTGTTTGAGCCCTCTTATAAAATCTGATTTTGAGAGTTACATAATTGAGTTTGAGGAACAATATACAGGTCAGATAATGAGAGTAAGATTTGTGACTGTGCAAATTAGGAAGTGAGTAGATGGTGTTCGAAGATCCCCTGGCAGATGCAGAGAGAAAAGGAAAGTCTGTTGTTGTAGTGAAATATATCGTATATGGAAGGTATAGAAAAAGTGTAGCTTATGGCCCTTTCCATTGAGGTGATGGTACTCGTTATTGTTTTGAATGAGGTGCCCTCAATTAAGACTTGTGTTATAAAAATTATATTAATTTAAAATGTGTGTCCGCAAGATGTAGTTACCTGATGCGAGATGAAATTTAGGATGGGTGTGTGTGTGTGTGTGTGTGTGAGTGAGATGACGTTGCCCTTGTCCAAGCCATAGAATTAATTACTTCAGTCATATGTAGTGGAGAAAAATGATAGTGAGGAAGTACGTATGTCTGATGGGATGCAAAATTTCATTGGAACCCCTATTAGGGAAATGAGTTGTATTGATGTTAAGAACAGGAAATATTGAGAATGTAGGTATTGAAGGTTTGAAGCTAGATGTTGGTAATGTGAGTTTCTTATTGCAATGTGATTGTGTTATTATTAATATTTATAGAAGTTATAAAGGGTCCAATTGTAGAGAGCTAATTTTCTGTTGTGAAATGAAGTGTACACTTGTGCCTAAAGAAACGTTTAAGTGATGCTTTGTTATTGGAAAGATAGTATGGAAAATTAAAATTGTGTCTGGTTATTTTGTTTCGGTGTTATTTTACTATAGGGGAAAACAATTTACCCTTTGAAGTGTGTAATGTATGGAGAAAGCTGTAGGAGTTACAGCCCCTAACATGTAGAGTATGAGAAGAAATGATCCATTGGAGACTGGTAATATGATGGAGGGAGTGTGGATGAATTTGTTTGTATGTGCATGACATGGAGGTTTAAGAAATTGCAGTAATGTCAGGGTGTACGCACTCTGGGATGACCGGGAAATCCAGGAAAAACTGGTGAATTATTTTGTCTGGGAGAAAACTGGAATTTTTTGAAATTCCAGTAATTTCTCATTGTTTTAGTCTCAGTTAAATTTTTGTAATTTTGACCTTGAAAAAGTGATAGTCTAAGATATGCTAAGAAAGAATTTTACTGTATCCAACTACTGCAGAATAATACTGCAGCAATGAAACATTAAGTGAGAGAAAAAATCAAAATAGAGGGAATGTGACATTAATGAAAACTAAATGTAGTGCACACAGAAGCACCTGCCAAAAGCAAAATGTGTCAATGGCTTTTGGAGGAAGACTGTGGAATACTTCATTAACAGCAAACTGCTTCCATTGACCATGACACCATAACTTCTAATGTTCTGAGCAGTTGCCAGCAGGTTGCATATAAGCAGTTCCTTCCACTTGTGGGTACTTGAAGTGTGGCTGCAGTGATAGCAAGAAGCAGTCATGCTATCCAGAATAAATTTTCTGGCATGCCAAAGCTGACTGATTCGTGCATGTGCAGAGTGGTTTGGGCTGTAGTGGGGAGAGGGATAATGTACATGTGCAGAGTGGTTTGGCTGTAGTGGGGAGAGGGATAGTGATTCATGTTTACATTTTGTGATTTTGGTTCTTCCTCTTTGTTTACAGCTCATGCATCAATTGAAAACAAATTGGATTTCTGTGGTCAGGAGCTATCAAAGGAACGAAAATACATTCACTTAATTGTGGAAGGCTAAAGTATGTTATTAGTTTCAGTTTACTGATTTTATTTTATTTCCAAGTTTTTGGCAGTCAACAAAAATGAAGTTACTTTGTCAATTTGCTAAATAAATGTGGCTTTGTTGATCTTTTCCACAGATGCAATCAATTTATAAGAAATGAAGTGTTTCATTCCACACTATTGGCTAGTTTCAATTGTTCGCTGGATTTCAAGAGCATATTTTCATCTTCTGGCATGTGTAGCCATAATATAGTACCAAACACGAGACAATACAGTCCTGGTACTCTAAGAAAATTTGCATCTTGAAAAGCGCACTGGAAAGCTTAATATCAGATTGGGGCCTACTTCATTGTAAAACTGGACATAGGAATGTGTCCTTTAAGCCAAATTATGCATTGTAGTATAGTTTACGAAATTACTATGCTCTTGGAGTACCTTCTGATGTCCTATTTCTTTTATGATGTCACGTAAGATCTCTTAGTGCTATATGTGTAGAAACATTTGGGCTTACTACATCATCGTAGCTTCCAATGCACAGAAATGCCTGTTTTCTGGTGCTCTCTGGCAGCTGCTGAAATAAACCCATCTCGGAGAGGTCGCAGAAAAATATTGTGAAAGGTTTTTGCAAAGCATTATTTTCAAAGGAAATTTCCTTTTTATTTTCAAAGGAAATTTCCTTTTATGCTAGATGAGCACTTTGAGTACTAGCTACTTAGAAGAATTTCAAACTAGAATACCAGACATTGTCACTGTTTAAAATTTACTGGCACATATGTGTGATGTATCTTAAAGTGTAACACATAAAAATAAAAAAATAAAAAATAAAAAAAATAGAACATGTGGAAGAGTAGCTTTTCATGTAGCTTATTAATTTTCAAGTTCAATATTATATGTGAAAGCTTAGCTTTCCTTATAGCTACACTATGTACATTAATTTAAACCATGAACTTTTCCTATTTGTGTGTTAAACTACTTAATAATGTGTTGCTATTGACTCATAATATCTGCTATCATTGGCTGGCGATATAATGTGACATGAGCTATGACTGGCTTACAAAACCTAGCAATCTGTATTTCAGTTTTTCGGAAAAGTGTTTGATGCAACTATAATTTAATACAAAAAACATGCAGCTTATAATATGAAAATATGCAGCCTACATGTTGCTGCACATCAGTATAAAACCTTAACCATTTCAAGGATTGATATTTTTACAGCTCCAAGGGAAAGTAAGCCATTGGTTATCACGGAAAACACATTTTCGCCTTGGAAGAAGTGTATTTTCACCTGGGGACAAAGTGCATTTTTAACCAGGAGATCCACGAATTTCCCCCCCCCCCCCCCCCCCCTCCCCTCCCCTTGTGGCGTATACACTCTGAATGTGGTAATTAGAAATGATGGAGGTAATAAAGTAGTAATTCTTGACTTTTCAACTGAATGGAGTGCAAGAGGATGTGTTGTTTCAAATAAAGTTAGAAAACAGTAAGATAAAGGAGAAAAAAAAATAATAACAAAAAAAGAAGTTGTGTTAGTGTGGAGGTTGATGTTTGGATGAGGAAGTAAGAAGTACAACAGAGAAAACATACAAAAATAAAGAATAAGGTGTGGTAGTGAACAGGAGTCATGAAGTGAATATGAATTGCTTACAAATAGAGTTTGGTGATGAATGTATTGAGAACTAAGATTGGCCCTGTATGTCGCACTTGTAAGATATGAGTTTGTGCAGTTCGTGATATCGTGATGTAGTAGTGTGTGTGACTTGATGAAATGACTGGCCACAGAGGTGAATATGTATTGTCCCAAAGGGAAAAACAGCCTTTGCAATCAGCAGAAAGAGGTATGGTAGAAGCCCATTAAAATACTTTTTCACTTTAGGTGAGGAAGAGAGGACGAGGCAATTTAGAATGTGTACAGAAAGGAAAAAAGAGAAGAATTGGATGTTGGTTTGATTGTTATGAGAATGTTATTTGTGCTGCATGTAGATTGATTCCCAAACAATTACGATGGCTGTTATGGGTGTATAAATTTATTCTCAATATATTTGAAATGTAGCTGGCGTATTTCTATTAGATGGTGATGATGTACGAAAGAGAGTTGAAAATACCTAAAGGGGAGAATTTTCTGAGAATGGAGGTTAAACTGTATGAGGCAGAGGTTCTTGTTGCCCATGTAATTCCAATTCTTAGATGTCCCTTGTATAAGCAGGAATGTGAGTTAGAAATTAGAATGTAAGTGATGGAGGTGATATTGATGCCACTGACAGGATAGGAGGAGACGTGAGATGAGCTGTGATGTGGCTGATTCTATAATAATTGTTTGTGAGTGAATTGGTGCCCTGTGTAAAAAGAAAAATCTGACCAAAAGGTAGTGTATCCCAGAGTAAAGTGACTGAGGATATGTTGATAAGGTGATGTGAGCACAATATTAAGGGAGAGATTGGTTAAAAGGCATGGGTTTAAGTAAAGTGAGAATGAGTCTCAAGAATATTTAGAGGTGCATGAATTTAACAGTGCTTGAAGCATATATAGTGTATAGGTGTAAGAAAGAATGACTAACGAGATATGTTTGAGCCTTGTTATAAAATTTGATTTTGAGAGTTATATTATTGAGTTTTAGGCACATTGTGTGAGTCAGGAGATGAAAGTAATATTTGCGACATTGCAAATTAGGAAGAGGGTGGATGGTGTTTGGAGATTTCCATGCAGATGCAGATATAATAGTAAGTTGCAAGATATGGTATGTGTATGAAAATTGTAATTGATGGCCCTTTCCATTGAGGTATTGAAGCTCATTGTCGTTTGAAATGAGATGCTCCCCACATAAGTCCTGTGTTATAGAAACTATGTTAATTTAAAATGTGTGTCCACATGATGGAGGTACCTGATGTGAAGTGAAATTTAGAATGGAAGTGGTTGTGTGTGAGAGGATGTGATCCATGCCCAAATCAGAGAATTAGTTATGTGTAATGGAGAATAATGATAGTGTGGAAGTAAGTAAGTGTGAGAAAGAGTGAAATGCCATTGGAACCACTATTAGTGAAATGATTTGTATTGATGTTAAGAACAGGAAACATTGAAAATGTAGGTTTTAAAGCCTTAAAGCATGATGTTGATCATGTGAGTGGCTTTCTGGAATGGGACTGCGTTATTAACATTTATAGAAGTTATAAGAGTGCAACTGCGGAGAGGTAGTATGTGTTATGAAGTAAATCGTAGACTTGTAATAAAGGATCACTTGAGTGACCCTTGGTTCGACACCTCCAAGAAAACAAGGCCAACCAACATGGGTTGCTACTTCACCGTGACGTCACGACAAGCGGTCCAATATGGCGATAGTATATTGTTGTGAGTGGATTGCTTTTGAGTGTCGAGCTGTGAGTTGCTGAAACTGTTGTTATTTTGATACATCTCTTTCACCACCACAAAGTACTTGTCTGTTACACTATGGTGAATAAGTGCTGTGTACCGGGCTGTACTGAACTGAGGAAGAAGTGGACACATGCTATTCGACAGCAGAACTTCACTCCCTCTGAACATTCAGTGGTAAGTAGTAACAAGTTATATTATTAACAAAAAAAGGGAAGCTAATTTCGTGAGAATAAATTACAACTACAAAGACTCCATTGTTTACTTTCATTGAAAGTATTGTTTAATCGATTTTTATTGTTCCGATTTAAAATGTGTCACTATGTATTAACTGTAAGGTGTGTAAATTAACGTAAAACTATAGATAACAATGTAAGCAGTATATTTGATTTAGGCTAACAGTTACAAATGCGTCAGACTACCAAATGCCCTGGCCCTAAAGTTTCTTCGTTTGATGAGTAGCATTTTTGCATTACTAACAATAAAACATTTTAAGGTAGTGTTAAGTACTTATCTCACATTGTGTCAAAGATGTGTGGCACACTTTTACTAATGTGAAATCTTTATATCTTAAGTACAATTAATTAATTTCGAAATTATTATGGAACAATTTTCTTTTCATTTCCTTTCCAGGTTTGTCAAGAACACTTCAGTCAGAGTGACCTGATTCTTCAAAGCACAGCAGTTGACTGGAAAACAGGGAGAACTTTGACGTTGCCTCTAGAAAACCCAAGACTGAAAGAAAATGCAGTACCATGTTTCCTGTCAAACTGTCCTGGTTATATAAGCTCAAGACAAGATGTTTAACGAGAGCGCCCAAGCCAAAGAAGACAATGGCTAGAAGCAGATGCCTTAAGTAAAGCTATATCTGAAAGTATAGAAACAGCTTCTGCACAAAGGGAAAATGACAGTTTTAAAGATTATAGTGAATTTTTGAAAAAAAGTGAGAATGTTACATTAAATCAACAGTGGAGTAAAGTTGTGAAAGGAGATTGTCTATTGTTCCTCTACCTTAACTTTGAGAAAACTCCACATGATATTGTGTATTTAACAGTTTGTAGAAACCTCAGTGTTAAATTGTATGTAAATGGTGTTGAGATTGTTGCCAGCATACTTCCAGAGAAAGTTTGCAGTGTAACTGAAGTAGAAAATGTGATTAAGCTGTGTACAGACTATATTAGTGGCAGAGAAAGTGATTTACACATGTCAGTTATTCATGAAGCACTACCAGTGAAAGAAGGTAAGAGGCAGGTTGTTTCATTCTTGAGGTCACAATGTGCATTATGTCTTCAATCCAAGGCACACCATAAATTTGATCCAGAGGTTTTGATTCTTTGTTCTGTGTTATTTACAGTTTCTCCACATGCTTACAAGTTTTTGCGATCATCTGGTTTTGTCATTCTACCACTTCCAAACACATTAAGGAAGCTTAGTTGTAATATAAACATGAACCCAAGTAATCCAAATTTTTTAAGTCATTTTCAAATGGTTTTGTCATTCTACAACTTCCAAACACATTAAGGAAGCTTAGTTGTAATATAAACGTGAACCCAAGTAATCCAAATTTTTTAAGTCGTTTGAATATGAAGTTTCATGTTTGGAACCACATGAACTGTTTGTTACCTTTATGCTAGATGAGATCCACATCAAACCATATGTAGATTATAAAGGGGGAATATTACTGGAATGACTTTGGATACTGCTGAAATAGCAACCAGTGCACATGTAATCATGATTCAGAGTATTCTTTCTGCTTTCAAAACTGTTGTACATGTATTGCCTGTGAAAAAACTGAATGCAGAGAGCTTGTTTAATGTAGTAAGAACTTTAGTAGTAGGTATAGAAGCAGCTGGCTTTCAGGTTGTTTCACTTGTTACAGATAATAATGCCATTAACAGAAAATGTGTTACATACTTTGCAAATCCACCACAAGCCTGTTTTGTATACCCATCTCCTACAGACGGTAAAAGACCAATGTTTTTTCTGCATGACCCTGTCCATATTTTTAAGTTCATAAGGAACAACTGGATGAATCTGAAGAGCCACAGGCAAACATTTTGTTATCCAGATTTTGATAATTCTGATATTGGTAGGTACGCATCTTTTGCTGCAGTTAGTGAAGTTCATGACTTAGAAAGCCAAAAACTGTTAAAATATGGTTATGGGTTGTCTGTGAAAGCCCTGTGGCCTTCATCTTTAGAAAGGCAAAATGTTAAGCTGGTGACTCAAATATTCAGTGATTATGTAGAAAGTAGCATGGTTGAGTTGGGGCCAGTTCATAATGTAGAAAACTGGGAAGGTACTGCTACATTTATAAATCTTATTAGGACTTGATGGGGGATTGTCAATGTTAAAGCACCTCTGAAGGAACTTCACCATAAAGAAGAAATGCAGAAGCCTCTGACCAACAAAGCAGGAGACATACGTTACAGTTTTCTTGATAAATTTCTTACTTAGTTTGTCTGTGGAAACACACACAGCACTTCGACTCACAGCATATGGCTTAATGAAAGTAACTGAATACTGTTGCAAGGAACTAAATATATCATATATTCTGCCAGGTAAGTTCCAGGCTGATTCTCTGGAAGCAAGGTTTGGTCTATATAGACAGTTATCAGGATGTCAGTATCATATCTCACTTAGGCAGTTGTTAGAAACTGAAAAGAAGTTAAGACTGTTAAGACTCATGACTGTTTTAGAACTCAATGTTCACCCACAAGAGAAGCTGAGAATTGTACAGATGCACAGTTGTGATGAAAGTACTGAGAGCAGTGTGAATGATAGTGAATATACCTTTGATGTCAATATTAGTGAAGATGATTTAAAAAATGTTGAATCTGAACTCCCAGTTTTAACTTACATTGCTGGTTTCTGTTGTCACTCATTGATTAGGAAACTTCAGTGCAGTGACTGCACAGATTTTTTGATACTGGATAGGTCAACGACAACTGAGAAAAAAATGTTTAATTTATTTAGACAATTGGACAGAGGAAGTTTGAAATTCCCACGTGAATTTCCTGTGACAGTAGTTATGTATAGTTACTTGACTCTACAAAAGTTGTTGGCAACATCATCATTCCTGAAGCTGCTGAATCAAAGAGCAGTAGCAGCTGAACTAATTTGGAAAATAATTATGGCTGCTGATCTGTTGTGTGAAAGTTCTTGTCCGCAGCACACTGCATCATAAATGTGTAAGAAAATTATATGGACCACTGTAAATATAATACTAAATAATTTTTGTAAAAAGAAAAATGATGAAACTTCTGTGCAGTCTCTCCAAAGTTCTAAGAAGAGGAAACTTCTAATACTATGCCACAATTTGCAATAAACTTTTTTTAAAATTTAATATCTTTAATCTGTATTTTATTGCTACCTCCTACTGAACTCATGAAGTCCCAACACAAAATGTTTTACTCATTGATGAAATGTGTTTTGTGTAAAATCAAATGCAAGTGCTGTATAGTGTCTTCAAAGTACTAAGAATCAAAAATCTACTTCTTAATGGCCAGAATTCCACAATATTTTTGTAATATTGCTTAAAATATTGCTCTCTGTCACTAACCTCCAGATAAGTAAACTGCTTTTACCCTTTAAATGAATGACATTATGCTCTGTCAAGTGTTAAACCAAATGTAAGTGCTCTACAGTTTCCTGAAAATTGTAAGAAACAAAACTGAGTCTTTTTGGCACAGCCTTAACATCTTATTTTATTGCTTAGCATGAATTGATTGCTACCTGTCATTAGCCTGCATCTGAACCCATAGCAAAAAATTCAGAAACTTCTGACTAACAAAGTAAGGGATATGTGGTACAATTTCCTGGATAAGTTCATTACTTCTTTGGACAAATGTAGAAGTTTAAAATTGCAGAATGGTAAATTGCCCCTAGAGAAATATACAGCACTTACAGTTACCACATATGGCTTAGTGAAGATAAATTATTACTGCTGTGGAGAACTAAATATGTAATATATCCTGCAAGGTAAATTTCAAACTGACTCACTAGATACTGGTAGCTTGATTTGAACTTTACTGGCGATTATGTCGAAGTCAGTATCATATATCATGTAGGTAGTTATTAGAATCAGAAAAGAATTTAAGACTTATGAGTATCTTAGAACTAAATGTGCACCCACATAGAAAACTGAAAATTGTGCAGATGAATGGTGATGATGAGAATCCAGCAATGTGTATGTTGATGGTGCTTCATTTTGTGATACGTGTCAATGATGATGATTTAAAAAATATTGAAATAGACATACCAGTTTTAACATACATTGCTGGTTTCTGTTGTCACTGATTGCTAAGAAAACTCCATTGTTTAGAGCGCACAGATGTCATATTCTGACATCCAATGTTTTGCTACTTCAGTACATTGCTATGTCAGGCAAAGAAAGGCTTAATAGTTTAGTAACACATCAGGTGGCCTTGGTTGTTCAACATTTCTTAGTATATGTGATATATGCCTACTTCTAGAACTCCTTTGAAAACTGTTTATCTTCAGTACCAGAATGAACATCAAATTGTCAGGTTTTCTAAATAGAAAAGCACTTTGTTAGTACCAGACAGCAATAATGAGACTTGTAGTTGGTGATTTCTATGTGACAAAGGAAGTAACCTGTAGAGAGATTGAAAATGGTAAGTAAAGAGAGCCTCAGCCTTTTGCTCACATTCTTACATGTAATGCACTTGGTTGTTTTTCATTTCCTACTAATCTTACCTTTCATAACATTTTTTAATTTTGTTTCTAGAAGTGTATCTTCAATAGCAGAGTGAACTTCAAATTGTCAGGCTTTTCTTAAAGGAAAGAGCACTCCATTAGTATCATAGTGCAAGACAGAATGTTGTGTTCAG
Organism: Schistocerca piceifrons; assembly: GCF_021461385.2. Lineage (NCBI taxonomy): Eukaryota > Metazoa > Arthropoda > Insecta > Orthoptera > Acrididae > Schistocerca > Schistocerca piceifrons. The sequence goes on from NC_060138.1 coordinate 240,593,826, forward strand.
TGATGTCTATGTTAAAAGGAGAATTTTTGATGTTTATCCTTTGTTTCCACTCTTTATTACTGGGGATACACTTGTTAAAATTCTTGAAAAGAGCTGTCACAATGAACATATAAGTAAATTCACAATAGTTAGGTGTTTTATGAGATAAAGCAAACTCTTGTTACCTTATTGTAAACGAAAGTTGTGAGGGTTTTGCTACGTATGACAGTATTTAAGATAATTTACTTGCAGTGTAATGGCTTGAAAATGTTAAGTCCTGCTGTCAGTTAGCATTTGTCACCACCTGTATGCGAGTTTTAAAGCTAAAGAGTGTTCTGACAATTATAAAATAATGGCAAAGTTCCTCAATCGATTAAACTTATTCCTGCCTGTATATGTAATCGGTATTTCATTATGAACCTTTATGCTGTTTACAATAATATATATAATTTGGTCTTTGGTTCAAATTATTGATTAGTTGGCTCCTTTCTGTATGACGGATAGAAGATTGTTAGCATCAGGCGTCTATACGGAGATGTCCGTGGACTGCTGCGTTGGCTATGGACCGCTTAGTGTGACATCACTAACACTGCTGGGTGGCCTCGTTATCCCGGGGGTGTCGCTTGGTTATTGAAACGATAGTGAGGAAGTATTAAATTGTGTCTGGTTATTCTGCTTTGTATGGCCTTGTGAGAAACAATTTACCGTTTGAAGAAAGGTGTAGGAGGTACTTTACCCTAACATTTAGAGTATGAGAAGAAATGATCTGTTGGAGACTGGTGATGTGTCTGAGAGAGTTTGGACGAATTAGTTGGTATGTGAATGGAGGTAGAAAACTGTAGGAAGTACCGTCCTGTAATATTTATAGTACAGGACGAAATGATCCAGTCTAGGCTGGTGATATGTGTGATAGAGTGGAGACAAATTAGGTGGTATGTGCATGATGTGGAGGTTTAAGAAATTGGAGTAATGTGGTAATTAGAAATGATGGAGGTAATGAAGTAGTAATTTTCCAGTTTTCGAAAGAATGGTGTGTAAGATGGTGTGTGATTTCAAGCAAAGTTAGAAAACTGAGTGAGGTGAGGTTGATGTTAAATTTGCAAAAGGTGATCTAGTATGAGGCTTAAGAACGGTGCTGAGAAGATAAAAAAAAATTTGTGTTAGTGTGCATGTTTATGTTTAGATGAGGAAATATACAGTATCCCATAGAAAATGTACAAAAATAAAGAATGAGGTATGGTAGTGACCAAGAGTGATGATTTCAAAAAGATTTGCTTACAAATAGAGTTTGGTAATAAATGTATTCAGAACTAAGGTTGCGCCTCTATGTTCCACTTCTAAGATTTGAGTTTGAACAGTTAATGAATTGGTGATTTAGAAGTGTGTGGGATATGAAAAGAAGGTTAATTGTAGAGGGGAATTTGTATTGTCCCAGAGAGAGAAACAGCCTGTGTAGTTGGTAGAGAGAGGTGTGAATAGAAGCTATGTAAAGTACTTTTTCCCTTTAGGTCAGGAAGAGAGGATGAGGTAGTTTAGAATGTGTACAGATAGGAAAAAAGAGAAAAATTGGATTTTGATTTGATTGTTGTGAGAATGTTATTCATGTTGCATGTTGATTGATTCCGAAACAATTAGGATTGCTGATAATGAATGCATAGGATTATTTTTAATATATTTGAGATGTAGCTGTTTTGTATCTTTTAAATGGAAATGTGTACAAACTACTGTTGAAAATGCCTAACAGAGAGTATTTTCCCAGAGTGGAGGTTAAAGTGTATAAGGTAGAGATTCCCATTGCTTGTGTAATTCCAAATTCTTAGATGTCCTTTGTGTGAGCATATTTGACAGTTAGAGATAAGAAAGTAAATGATGCAGATGGTATTGATGCTATTGTGATGGTGTGTTTGCCAAGATAGGAGGAGAACTGACTTGAGCAAAAATATGAATGATACTATCGCAGATTAAAGTGAGTGAGGATATGTTAGTAAGGTGATGTGAGTACAGTGTTTAAAGGAGAGATTGGTTAGTAAGCATGAGTTTAAGTAAAGTGAGGATGAGTTCATAGTGTATTCAGAGGTGAATGAATTTAGTCATGGTTGGAGTGTATATAAAGGGGTCCCAGCAAGAAAGTGCCAAGCAACATTTTTGGACAAACGAAACTGTCATTTTGTACAAAGAGTTATACTACAGATCATGGCATCAAGTGGTTCTGCAAAACTCTCAAGAGATGGCACTGTTTTCAGGTTTCTGTTCTTGCCCAAGTGCTTTACGTATCTTCTGTATCAACAAGTCAATCTCAAGCTACACAACAAGTTTGATGAAGATAGCTTCTAGAAAGAAACTGAACTTTTGTGTTGAAAACTTTGATGAAGACACAGGTGCTAGTTCTCACTCTGAATACTTCACATTCTGAGGATGAACTAAGATCAGAAATTGAAATTCAGGTGTGTTGCTTGGGATTATAGTGTCCTCATAGTTCATCATTTGTCACAAAGAAAAATGTCATCACATGTGAGACTCCCATCCAAAACAACAAAGATCAAGAAAGAATGAAGAAGGTTCATAGGAATAAAAAAAGAAGAAACAACGGTCGTGAATATACATCTACTGCAGGTAATCCTGTCCCAGCAGCAACAGTACGAGAAATGTGTAATTGTCCATTAAAATGCCTTCAGTTGGATAAGGAAGGAATAAAAAATGTGTTCATGTGATTTTGGGACTTGGGAGATATTGATAACAAAATGCCTACCTGTTTGGCAGTATAGAAGCATATTCTGTAAAACGGAGATACAAAAAATATTCTCCTGAAAATTGTTTCATTTTTAGAGAGAAGATTAATGGAAAGTCAGTGAGAGTTTGTAAAAAATCATTTATGAGCATTCGTGGCCTACGTAATGACAGTGTCCATATCAACAATATAATATCAAGAATAAAAATGAAAGATGGATTACCTCCTTCTGATAAATGAGGTTAATACGTCAATAGGCTTAATGCTTGTAATAGTGATGCAGTGAATGGTGTCCATGCATATATGAAGTCCATTGAAAGTACTGCTCTCATTAGAGTAGGTCACAAAATACGGAAAGTATACTTAGGCAGTGATATGAATATCACATAGCTGTATGAAAATTACTGTCAATACTGCAAGGAGGCAAACATACAAGCAATATCTCAAAATAGGTACAAAAAAATATTCTATGAAGAATATAATATAGGCTTTAAATTCCCATCAGTAGATACATGTAAAACATGTGACTCTCTCCAGATAAAGATAGAAAATGGGACAGAAGAAGAGAAGTCTACTACAAGCACAAAAAAGGAACTGCAGTTGCATTATGCTGAATCTTTGAAGTTCAGACTAAGTGAATTTTCAGATGTGCCTAAGCATGGTCCTAATATTCATGTCATATCCATATATTTGCAACAAACATTGCCCACTCAAAAGCTCAGTTCTTCTGTTACCTTCTACTCCAGAAGACTGTGGACATGTAATGTTGGAATACATGATTGTGACCAGAATATTGGACATATTCCTATATGGGATGAAAGTATTGAAGGCCGAGATAAGAGATGAGATTGGTAGCTGTATCTTCAAATATTTGAAAACAACACCCATCTCTGCAAATTAACTCATTTAATTTTCTGGAAACCGTGGGGGTCAGAATAAGAACTGAATATAATTGTAGTTTGGAGCTATCTGATCGACACAAAGTGGTTTGAAGAATAAAATTGAGAAATATCAGGGGGGACAGCCTAACATATACTCTCCATCACATTGTGGAGAAGTAGGTGCTTCTTGTGGCAATAACACAAGTTCAGTGTCATAAATATGGGAAGTGGTGATTTCTTTGACATAACAGGACTGAAAAATGGGCTGCGTAATACTAATAGGAAAAATGTTTTAGTGGTGTTCAGCTTAAATTCTCAGAGGCTCTATGTTTCAGATTTGAACAAGCCAATGCATGTGTTATGAAACTGAAAAACAGAATGGAGTTGGAAGAGGTATCTACAAGGAACAAAGGGAACACAAGTACCATGTCTCTTAAGATCGAAATACAATGGACCTGTAGGAATTATGAAAATCAAACCAAATGATGTAATGAAGCTAATGGATTATGTTACACCAGTCTACCATGACTTTTACTACAACTTGCTGCCTCCTGCTGTTTGTGATGAAGATAATGGAGAAGAAGGTGTTGAAAAAGTATTTTAAGTCACCATTAATCTATTTTTTGAAATAAAACATTGTCTGTTAAGAAAGGAAGTAAATAAACATCTATTTGTGTGCACTTATACTACTAATAAAAATATTTGTCTAATACAGGTTACGTTTTTTGTTCAACATAGTGCCAAACAACATACCATCTAATTTTAAAATATTACTTTTTATATAATGTAATTTAAAATATTTATATTATCTCTCAAAAAACAAAATAAAATATAACAGAGAAACATGTTGCATGTGTTCGACCAAAAATTAATAATTCATGTGATTTGAGGATTTGCTCACACATTAATATGGCTATATGTCTAAAGCATACAAATGTGCTTGGAACTTTCTTGCCAGGACCCCCTCATACAGATTGTACACGTAACAAACAATGACTAGCGATATGTGATGTTTGAGGCCTGATATAAAATTTGATTTTAAGAGTTGTAGGAGCATTGTGTCAATGAGGTGATTAGAGTAAGATTTGTTACCTTTCAATTTAGGAGGAGAGTAGATTGTGTTGGAAGATCCCTTTGCAGATGCAGTGAAAAAAGGAAAGTCTGTTGTCATAGTGAAAGATATGTTGTATGGGAGGTGTAGAAAGAGTGTAATTAATTACAATTTCCATTGAGGTATTGAAGCTTTGTTGTTGTTTGGAATTAGATGCTCCCCCCACTTAAAGCAAGCATTTTAGAAATCATGTTAATTTAAAATGTTTGTCCACATGATGGAAATACCTGATGTGATGTGAACTTTAGGATGGCTGTGGCCCCTACCCAAACCATAGACATAGTGCTCAGAGCCATTTGAACCAAACCATAGAATTGATTATTTCAGACATGTGTAGTGGACAAAAATGATAATGTGGAAGTAAGTATTCATGACAAGTTGCGAAATTCCACTGGAACCCCTACTATTTAATATAGGAAAATGAGTTCTGTTGATGTTAAGAACAGGAAATATTGAAAATGTATATGTTGAAGACTTGAGCTTCATGTTGGTAATGAGAGCAGCTTTCTGGAATTAGAATGTGTTAATAATATTTGTAAAAGTTTTAAGAATCCAATTGTGGAGAGGTACTTACCAGGTATGAAGTAAAGCATAGAGTTGTAAGTAAAGAGACCCTTGAATGAACCTTGGTTATTGAGACGATAGTAAGAAAGGTTTACATTGTGTCTCTTTATTCCACTTCGGTGTGGCTTTTTAAAATACAGTTTCCCCTTTGAGGTGTGTAATGGATTTAGAAAAGTGTAGAATGCACAGTCCCATAACATTTTGAATATGAGATGAAATGATCCATTGGAGAATGGTGATATGTCTGAGAGAGTGTAGAAATTAGTTGGGCTGTGCATGATATGATGTTTTAAGAAATTGGAGTAAACTGGCACTAAGGAATGATGGAAGTAGTAAAGTAGCAGTTTTCTAGTTTTCAAAGGAATGGAATGTAAGATGGTGTGAGTTGAAGTTGATGAACTCTGCAAATGTGAACCAAATATGAAGTTGAAAAATGGTGCAGAGAAGGTAAAAAGAAAACAGTGGGTTAGTGTGCACATGTGTTTGATATGAAAAGAATGTCAGCCATTTAGGGGAATATGTATTGTCTCAGAGAGAAAAATAATAATTGGTAGAAAGACGTGTGATTATAAGCCCAGTTAGATGAGAAAGAGAGGATGAGACAATTTAGAATGCGTATATATAGGAAAAAAGAGAAAAAATGATTGTTGGTTTGTTTGTTACGAGAATGATGTTTGTGCTGCATGTAGATTGATTCCCAAATAATTCGAATAGCTCATATGGGTGTATTGGTTTATTCCCAGTTTGAAATACACCTGATGTATATCTATTACATGATGATGATGTATGAAATAGAGATGAAAATACCTAAAGGAGTTTATTTCCCCAAAATGGAGGTTAATACATATAATACATATGAGGTAGAGATTCCCATAGCCCATATAATTCAAAATTCTCAGATCTCCCTTGTGTGAGCAGGTATGAGAGTTGGAGTTTATAATGCAAATGAGGAGACAATATTGATGCTATTGAGGTGGTGTGTATGCTAAGATGCTGGAAGACCTCAGTTGAGCAGTGATGTAGTTGATAATATAAAAAGTGTTTGTGTGTGATTAGGTGCCCTGTGTAAAGAGAGAAGTCTGAAGAATGTTCGTCATATCTCAGAGTAAAGTAAGTGATGATATGGTAAGGAGGCAATGTGAGTACATTGTGCAAAGGAGAGATTGGTTAGTAGGTATAGGTTTAAGTAAAGTGAGAATGAGTCCCAAGAGTATTCAGAGTCAAATGAATTTAGGTGTGGTTGGATTGTGTATCAAACAATGCCTGACAACATGTGATAGTTGAGCCCTGTTATAAAATTTCATTTTAAGAGCTATATGATCAAGTTGTAGGAGCATTGTGTGAGTCACATGGTGGGAGTAAGGTTTGTGACCTCGGAAATTAGGAAGAGAGTGAATGGTTAATGAAGATCGCCTTACAGACGCAGAGAGAAAATGAAAGGCTGATATTCTAGTGAAAGATACGGTATATGAAAGGTGGCCCTTTCCATTGGGGTATTGAAACTTGTGGTTGTTTGGAATGAGACACCCCCCCTCCCCTTCCCACTTTAATCATCTGTTATAGAAATTATGCAATTTAAAATGTTTGTCCACATGATGGAGATACCTGATGTGAGATGAAATTTTGGATGTATGTGGATGTGTGTGAGAGGATGTGGCACTTGAATTAATTAATTATTTCAGTTATTAATTAATTAATTATTTCAATTATGTGTAGTGGAGAATAATGATGGTGTGGAAGTAAGTGTGTGTGATTGGATGCGAAAAGCCATTGGTACACCTATTAGTGAAATATATTGATGTTAAGAAAAGGAAATATTGAGGATGTAGGTATTTAAGACATGGAGCTTGATGTTGGTAGTGAGAGTGACCTTTGGAATTGGATTATGTTATTAACATTTGTAGAAGTTACAAGAGCCCAATTTCAGTGAGTGAGCCTTGTTATCGAAATGATAGTGCGGAAGGTATACATTGTGTCTGGTTATTCTGCTTTGGTGGGACTGTGTGAAATACAATTTACCCTTTGATTTGTGTTATGGATGTGGAAAGGTGTAGAAGGTACAGTCCTCTAACATTAAGGGTATTGGAAGAAATGGTCCATTGGAGAATAGTGAAATGTCTGAGAAAGTGAGGACAAATTCGTTCGTATGTGCGAGTTGTGTAGGTTTGAGAAATTCGAGTAACATTGTAATTAGAAGTGATGGAGATAATAAAGTAGTAATTTTCCAGTTTCGAAAAGAAAGTTAGTTGGTGTATGGTTTTGAGTAAAGCTATAAAACTGTGAGAGGTAAAGTTGATGATAAACTTGAAAAAGGTGACCCAATATGAGGTTGACGAATGGTGCAGAGAACGTAAAAATGTTGTGTTTCTTGTAATATACCTCTCCCTTACTTGTTATTGTTACTGTGTCAATTGTGAAGTGTTTCCAGCAGGTTCAAGAGAAGTAAGATTTACAATAAACTTTTCACTTATCTGTTTCCGCAGTTGGCTCCAGTTCTTCATCTCTTGGGGTCTGATTTTTGAAGGTGAAATTTCCACATTGTAAGTTCCCATGGTCAATTGAGCTAAATAAATTTGAAGAATATCTGTGCCGCTTATTTGTTTTTACAATGATTTATTGCATCACATTTTTCTATATCACACTGCCTTTTGAATTTTCTCGTTAAGAAACCTGAAATTTCCTTGTCCTTCCAGTCTACAAAAATATGTCCAATCACATAAGAGGCATGCTTTACTACTCCTTCACTCTGCTTCAATAACAGTATTCCAATGGGTTTACAGCTTTTCTTGACAAATGAATTTCTATTCCAGAATGAGATTTTCACTCTGCAGCGGAGTGTGCGCTGATATGAAACTTGCTGGCAGATTAAAACTGTGTGCCCGACCGAGACTCGAACTCGGGACCTTTGCCTTTCGCGGGCAAGTGCTCTACCAACTGAGCTACCAAAGCACGACTCACGCCCGGTACTCACAGCTTTACTTCTGCCAGTACCTCGTCTCCTACCTTCCAAACTTTACAGAAGCTCTCCTGCAAACCTTGCAGAACTAGCACTCCTGAAAGAAAGGATATCCTTTCTTTCAGGAGTGCTAGTTCTGCAAGGTTCGCAGGAGAGTTTCTGTAAAGTTTGGAAGGTAGGAGACGAGGTACTGGCAGAAGTAAAGCTGTGAGTACCGGGCGTGAGTCGTGCTTTGGTAGCTCAGTTGGTAGAGCACTTGCCCGCGAAAGGCAAAGGTCCCGAGTTCGAGTCTCGGTCGGGCACACAGTTTTAATCTGCCAGCGAATTTCTATTAATTTATATTACTATTGTAAGAAATAAATATAATAAATAGTACTAGATTGCTTAATTAATAATATAAATTTTAAGTGTACCAAATACTTTGTAATTGGACTGTACCTTACAGAGCTAGTACATATCGATGGTAACAAGTAATTCCTTTTCATAAATTTTAGCTCGAAATGCAACACATCATGTCAACAAGATAATATGAAATTTTACAGAAAACAGCCAAGACAACATTGACCTGTCCAAAATTCGAAAAACATTTCTGGTATCGACTACTTCTGTTGAGGAAAAGTAATGTTAGAGGAGGATGTTCCTTTACAATATCCTCCTCAAAAATTTTGGAAACACTGAGTTTACTATATTTTGTGACCTACTATAAGGTTTGCCAAATGGTGTACAAAATGATGCCAAAACTAGAATACAGATGTATAGAAGTATCTGATACATAACATATTACAGAAAATATAAGAAAAATATCTGCTATACAAGTCATAATCTATACATATATGGGGATGTGGCATTCAGATTTACAGATCTGTTTAACACACTGTCACAAGACAAATGAGACAAAGTCAAAACTACAACATTGCAACACTAATCTATAGAAATAAGTGCAGAGACGGTGTTAATTGCTAGAATTACAAACTGCAAATTTACATCTATAAAGTCATCAAAATCATCAAAAGCGAGGAAAAACAAATTCAAACCTTAACTCGACTCGACTCGAAAAACTCACAACGGGAACAGACCAGGAGAATACACTGAAACATGAGTGGGAGTATAGAACAAAATCAGCCAGCCACATAAAAGATAGTATTTAATGATATATTGACTTATAAAGGAGAAAATAACAAAAAAATATTAGGGCCTAAGCTTACGATGTGGGGACCAACCCATGAATCCTCACCACACTGGGTACAGACTAGAAGAAATGTTTCGGCACAACAAAATGAATAAACTTCATACTCATATACCGATAAGTTCAATCATATGCAAAGAGTATTTATAGGAAGCATCTAGCCTCAATCAATAGTTGCACTCTTCCTGCAAATACATACACACACCTGCGATGACCAAGGGTACCCAAAACAGAGTTAAGCATGATTTTGCACACAATTAAGGTTCCATTGAGATACAATGATGCACTATCTAGCAGAAATACAGGTAATCAGAGTCATAAATAGCTTTGAATGATGACATAATTGAGTAGTTTGAGGACCAAAATCAGTGTGTGAAGTTAGAAATGTATACATCTTGTTATACTGTCTATACTTGTTAATGTCTTCCACAATATTTGCTAACTGTCCGTACAAACTAACCTACATACATAGAGGACTAGAAGATTCATTTACAATTGATAAAAAGATACATAATGTGTTGAGAAGTTAATCCCCCTACTTGAACAAATACCCATTTATGTGGAATAACACTGTTCACGGCTGTGATGACTTTTATAAACAAATAATTCCATGAATTCTTCATATAATTTCTTGCCTAGTAATTTACAAATTTCAGTCACAACACTGATGCAGTTGACTGATGCTTGAATACATTACCCAGCACCTATGACCTCTTTTAAGTTGACTGGTCCAGCAAGGGTGCAGCCATACAGGGGTGTGAGAGTAGATCCCCCCCACATCTTTTAGGTTCCTCCATAGATTTTGCATCACACACTCCAACAAAAAGGTTACTTCCTGTCTTGCATTCACACCAAATCCTGAAACATTGTTTTGTGTACTAAATATGCTGTTCAATGCTTCCCTCACATCACACGACATATGCTCTGCCTATGTATATTGAAAGAACAAGAATACAGGGCTTACATCAGAATGAATTAAAAAGTTTTCACATATGAAACTTTAATGATCAGAGCTAAATGCAATGAAAAAATGAACTAGTAAGGTGATATGCACAGATATACTATGATACTATCCCAAATTTTTATAGTACATGTGAATAAAACGAGTCCTCTCTCAGTTTCCCGGATCATCCATTACTTTACCCAAAAGAGTTCATGGCAAATTTCATTATTCTATGTAAACTATGTATGAACAATAACTGTATTTAACACTAATAGTATTTTGAAATAACAAAATTTATTGTTAGATATTGAATGCCATTTTCCCATGTCAAAATCATAAAATGATTAATTCATTTAGTCTCTCAGTATATATGTATCAAACTCTATAGCACAAATCTATTACAAAACATAATTATATATTTGTGTGGACCTGCAAATATGTTGTGGCATAGATTTAATCTCAGTCAATAGGTAAGACAGAACTTTAGAAATCCCATAATCTTACATGCTACATTCCTGACAGATGAAGCAGAATTATATAGTTGTATGAACCTGCAAATATATAGTGTATATTTTCTTCCAAGCTAGGGGTCATTATGCATCTATGATCAATAGTCTTGTCTTCCACACTAAAAGTTAAAAACACCTGAGCTTTTACCAATTAGTTTTGCTAAGCAGTAGCTCTTCTCATCTTTACACGAACAATGGGCATTTCCACAAAATTCTTACTATACTTGATCTTGTCTCTAAATGGCTGAGACATACCACAAATTGGGCTACCTTTATCTATCAAACAGTTACTTTCTCATTGATCAACCTTAATTTTAGAGTAAGGACACCTAAAACCTGAATCATCTTCTCTGTTGTCAGACACTTCATGCAAAAGATCAGTTTCAGTTTCATCAAATGCTGCATTCACACTGTATTCACAGGGTTTTATCAACTTTATTGGTATCATAGCATTAGTTTGGTTACTTACGTTGTCAGGTAAAGATTGAACACAATGGATAAATTCCATGGTACAATTAACATCACTTGTGCAGAAAGAACACAAAACACATTACTGTCAAAATTACACTTCCAGCTTAGATCTTCTTTCACTTCATTCCACCAATTGGGATACAAATTCTGACTAACCACAACTAACTTATTCTAGAATGCACATTTATCTATGTTATCATCAAACTGGTCTCAAACGTTCTCATCTTTATTCTCCAGGCTCATAAATACCTCACCTTCACTGTTTGGATCCTTATTCTGCATGAAATTAATGAAAAACTGTTTTGACTAGACAGATATTCCATGAACCTCACTTAAAACATCACACACATCATCTACCTTACCTGTATTGTCAACAACATTCACAAATAATTGTGAAACTTCATTATTCTTAAACTCCACTAATACCTGATACTCATCGTCATCACATTTCTCCAAAATTACTTCAACAACAACGTCACCAACACTACAAGCCTCATCGCCAAGTCAGTTATAATTCACCACTCTCATTAACACCTTCATCAAAAAGATCACGTAGTTCAGAACCCATACAGTCATCACCTGATTTACATATATCAATAACACTGTTTTCTGTCCAAGAGAAGAAATCATTAGTACATACTACATCAAAATTCTCATTACTCTCACATTCTGATTTGTGATTAGCACCTACATTACCATAACTTAAACATAATATCCCAAAACTTTTGATCAAAACATAAATAATAAATCTGATATTCCTTCTATTCAATTTCAGATAAATGTGCCATGTCATTAACACTGTTATTATTGTCTAAATGCAGGTGTAACTTGGGGGTCCTGTGTGTGTTATGTTTCCTCACCCCAAAACTGTGGGCCTTCACTGAGGCAGACTGCCATTTCCCAGGTAGTTATTTCTACAATTGTTTCTTCTATTAAAATGCCCATGGTTATCCCCATTATTCCTCTCCTGCTGATGTTCAAAATTCTCTCTCTATTGACACTTTAATCCTGTTTCTGTAATTACCCCTATTGTAATTTCTATCATTCTCATTATTATGGTACATACTTCTTTCTACTTCTCTATCCAGCCTGTCAACATATCGTAAAAATTGTTCAAGACAACCGTTAGGTCCGTGTACTAAATCTCACTGTAGTCTTTCTGGTAATCTCCCATTACATGCATCAATCAAGGTCTTTTTGTCAAATAATTTGTGAAGATGTGCTAACTTTTTAAGTCGGTTCTTAGAAAAAGCTCTTTCAAAGTGCTGCCTCTATTCCTATAATTAGGACCATTCAAAAATTTATGGGTTTTGTGTTGTAGGATTGCCGGATCCAATGATGTACACTATACCACATGTAATAAACACTATTTTATTGGTTCGCAGCACACATATTTAGATATAGGCATCTTGGCGATTCTCCATACAAACGTGTTTACCGTTTTGCACACAACCACAGACTGCTCACAAAGAGCTTCAAAAACAAAGATGTTATATGCAACTTGGTCGATAGTCGCCACATTAGCCCCCATCCTTAGAGTGTGGAGCACAAAGACAAATATGAAGGTATGCATGTAAAGGAAGCACCTGGTGGCAGGGGGGGGGGGTGTTTAAACAGAAACAATACAAGCCTTTGAGCCAGCGAGGGTGGCAGATGGTCCTGCTCGACCAGGCGAGTCCTTGTACAACAGTAAAGGGATCTGGGGTGAGGACGGTGGATTGTGAGGAGCCTGGGTAGCGAATCTGAATTCTTGTTGAGTATGAAGGACTTTTAGTTTTGACAGGTCAGTACCAACAGGCAAAGGGACAGGCTAGAGAAGGTGAATGTGGGTTAAGTTGGTGACCGTGGCAACTGATGGCATGATGTGTCCCAATTGCAGGCCTGCCGATGAACACTGCTCGGGTGTAACAGCTGGTGCCATTTCAACAGCAGGCGGAAGGAGGTTGCGGTGCAACCATGGGGCAGGGGGAGGGTGGTGACCCAGCAACCAGCACAGGCAGAACAGCCAGTGCCATTATGAAAGTGGGCAGAAGGCGATCATGGTGCAACCACAGAGCAACAGTTGTGGAAACCGGCACAGTCAAGGCAAGGCAACTGGCATCACCGAAATGGCAAGCAGAGGGGGGTGTTGTGACATTAGGGATATAAGAATGTCAACCTTGTGTGCTGGAATGTTCGATTCATTGTTCTGGAAATTTGTCAGCACATCAAACCAAATTGAAGGACACTGCGTAGCCAATGGGTATTGAACAAGAGTGGTGAAGAGAAAGAGACTTGCTTACAATTTGAGTCTGGTGATGAATGTATTGAGACCTAAGAGTGTCCTTTTATGTATCACTGTTAAGACTGAGTTTGCACAATTAATGATATGGTAGTTTAGTAGAGTGTGATTTGAAAAAATGAGTGGCCATAGAACTGAATATGTCCCTGAGAGAAAAGTAGCCTTTGCAGTTGATGGACAGAGGTGTGAATAGAATCCCAGTAAAATAGTTATTCATTTTAATATAATGGAAGGAAACATTCCACGTGGGAAAAATTATATATAAAAACAAAGATGAGGTGACTTACCGAACAAAAGCGCTGGCAGGTCGATAGACACACAAACAAACACAAACACACACACAAAATTCAAGCTTTCGCAACAAACTGTTGCCTCATCAGGAAAGAGGGAAGGAGAGGGGAAGACGAAAGGAAGTGGGTTTTAAGGGAGAGGGTAAGGAGTCATTCCAATCCCGGGAGCGGAAAGACTTACCTTAGGGGGAAAAAAGGACAGGTAAACACTCGCACACACGCACATATCCATCCACACATACAGACACAAGCAGACATATTTAAAGACCAACTTATTCATTTTAGATGGAGAAGAAGGGATGAGACGATATAGAATGTGTACTGATAGGCAGAAAGAGAAAATCTGGACATTGGTTTGGTTGTTGTGAGAGTGTTACACATATTGTGTTTAGATGTCTTCCCAAAGTATTAAGACAACTGGAGTATCTGTATAGATTTACTCCCAGTATGGTTAAAATGTACCTGGTGTACACCTATTAGGTAGTGATTATGTATAAAGTAGAGTAGAAACCCCTATGAACCATGGACCTTGCCGTTGGTGGGGAGGCTTGCGTACCTCAGTGATACAGATGGGCATAGGTACAACCACAACGGAAGGGTATCTGTTGAGAGGCCAGACAAACATGTGGTTCCTGAAGAGGGGCAGCAGCCTTTCCAGTAGTTGCAGGGGCAACAGTCTGGATGATTGACTGATCTGGCCTTGTAACACTAACCAAAATGGCCTTGCGGTGCTGGTACTGCGAACGGCTGAAAGCAAGGGGAAACTACAGCCGTAATTTTTCCCGAGGGCATGCAGCTGTACTGTATGGTTAAATGATGATGGTGTTCGCTAGGGGGTAAAATATTCTGGAGGTAAAATAGTCCCCCATTCAGATCTCCGGGCAGGGACTACTCAATCAGGAGAAAGAAAACTGACGTTCTACGGATCGGAGCATGGAATGTCAGATCCCTTAATCGGGCAGGTAGGTTAGAAAATTTAAAAAGGGAAATGGATAGATTAAAGTTAGATATAGTGGGAATTAGTGAATTTCAGTGGCAAGAGGAACAAGACTGTTGGCCAGGTGAATACAGGGTTATAAACACAAAATCAAGTAGGGGTAATGCAGGAGTAGGTTTAATAATGAATAAAAAAATAGGAGTCCGGGTGAGGTACTACAAACAGCATAGGGAACGCATTATTGTGGCCAAGATAGACATGATGCCCATGCGTACTACAGTAGTACAAGTTTATATGTCAACTAGCTCTGCAGATGATGAAGAAATTGATTAAATGTATGATGAGATAAAAAAAAATTATTGAGATACTGAAGGGAGACGAAAATTTGATAGTCATGGGTGACTGGAATTCAAGAGTAGGAAAAGGGAGAGAAGTAGGTGAATATGGATTGGGGGTAAGAAATGAAAGAGGAAGCTGCCTGGTAGAATTTTGCACAGAGCATAACTTAATAATAGCAAACACTTGGTTAAGGAATCATAAAAGAAGGTTGTATACATGGAAGAATCATGGAGATACTAGAAGGTATCAGATAGATTATATAATGGCAAGACAGAGATTTAGGAACCAGCTTTGAATTGTAAGACATTACAAGGGCAGATGTGGACTCTGACCACAATCTATTGGTTATGAACTGCATATTAAAGCTGAAGAAACTGCAAAAAGGTGAGAATTTAAGGAGATGGGACCTGGATAAACTGAAAGAACTAGAGGTTGTACAGAGTTTCAGGGACAGCATAAGGGAACAATTGACAGGAATGGGGGAAAGAAATACAGTAGAAGAAGAATGGGTAGCTCTGAGAGATGAAGTAGTGAAGGCAGCAGAGGATCAAGTAGGTAAAAAGATGAGGGCTTGGGTAACAGAACAAATATTGAATTTAATTGATGAAAGGAGAAAATATAAAAATGCAGTAAATGATGCAGGCGAAAAGGAATACAAGCATCTCAAAAATGAGATTGACTGGAAGTGTAAAATGGCTAAGGAGGGATGGCTAGATGACAAATGTAAGGATGTAGAGGCTTATCTCACTAGGGGTAAAATAGATACTGCCTACAGGAAAATTAAAGAGACCCTTGGAGAAAAGAGAGCCATGTGTATGAACATCAAGAGCTCAGATGGAAACCCAGTTCTAAGCAAAGAAGGGAAAGCAGAAAGGTGGGAGAAGTATATAGAGGGTCTATACAAAGACGATGTACTTGAGGACAATATTATGGAAATGGAAGAGGATGTAGATGAAGATGAAATGGGAGATATGATACTGCGTGAAGAGTTTGACAGAGTACTGAAAGACCTGAGTCGAAACAAGGCCTTGGGAGAGCCACTCCTGACAAAACTTTACCATCTGGTGAGCAAGATGTATGAGACACGTGAAATACCCTCAGACTTTAAGAAAGATATAATAATTCCAATCCCAAAGAAAGCAGGTATTGACAGATGTGAAAATTACCAAACTATCAGTTTAATAAGTCACAGCTGCAAAATACTAATGCAAATTCTTTACAGATGAATGGAAAAACTGGTAGAAGCCGACCTCGGGGAAGATCAGTTTGGATTCCGTAGAAATGTGGGAACACGTGAGGCCATACTGACCCTACGACTTATCTTAGAAAAGAGATTAAGGAAAGGCAAACCTATGTTTCTAGCATTTGTAGACTTAGAGAAAGCTTTTGACAATGTTGACTGGAATACTCTCTTTCAAATTCTAAAGGTGGCGGGGGTAAAATACAGGGAGCGAATGGCTATTTACAATTTTTACAGAAACCAGATGGCAGTTATAAGAGTCGAGGGGCATGGGAGGGAAGCAGCTGTTGGGAAGGGAGTGAGACAGGGTTGTAGCCTCTCCCCAATTTTATTCAATCTGTATACTGAGCAAGCAGTAAAGGAAAAAACAAAAGAAAAATTTGGAGTAGGTATTAAAATCCATGGAGAAGAAATAAAAACTTTGAGGTTTGCCGATGACATTGTAATTCTGTCAGACACAGCAAAGGACTTGGAAGAGCAGTTGAACAGAATGGACAGTGTCTTGAAAGATGGATATAAGATGAACATCAACAAAAGCAAAACAAGGATAATGGAATGTAGTCGAATTAAGTCGGGTGATGCTGAGGGAATTAGATTAGGTAATGAGACACTTAAAGTAGTAAAGGAGTTTTGCTATTTAGGGAGCAAAATAACTGATGATGGTCGAAGTAGAGAGGATATAAAATGTAGACTGACAATGGGAAGAAAGCGTTTCTGAAGAAGAGAAATTTGTTATCATTGAGTATAGATTTAAGTGTCAGGAAGTCGTTTCTGAAAGTATTTGTATAGAGTGTAGCCATGTATGGAAGTGAAACATGGATAATAAATGGTTTGGAGAAAAAGAGAATAGAAGCTTTTAAAATGTGGTGCTACAGAAGAATGCTGAAGATTAGATGGGAAGATCACATAATCAATGAGGAGGTATTGAATAGAATTGGGGAGAAGAGGAGTTTGTGGCACAACTTGACAAGAAGAAGGGATCGGTTGGTAGGACATGTTCTGAGGCATCAAGGGATCACAAATTTAGCATTGGAGGGCAGTGTGGAGGGTAAAAATTGTAGAGGGAGACCAAGAGATGAATACACTAAGCAGATTCAGAAGGACATAGGTTGCGTAAGTACTGGGAGATGAAGAAGCTTGCACAGGATAGAGTAGCATGGAGAGCTGCATCAAACCAGTCACACGACTGAAGACCACAACAACAACAACAACAACAACAACAACAATAGAGTAAAAACAGCTAATGTAAAATATTTTGAAAAAATTGAAGTTAAGGTTTATGAGACAAAGAATCCCACTGCCTAGCTAATTGCTAAATCTTAGATGTCCAATATGTGAGGAGGTGTGAGACTTTGAGATGGGAATGCAAATGATGGATGTGATATTGATGCAATTGACACAGCACGTATGCCAAGATAAGAGGAGAGCAGGAGTTTAGCAGACATGTGAATCATACAATAATAATTGTTTTGTTAGTTGTATCTCAGAGTAAAGTGAGTGATGACATGTTGATAAGGTAATGTAAGTGAGTACAATAGTTAAAGTGAATAAATTTAGGGGTGGTTGTAGCATATAAAGTCCATATGTGTGACAAACAATGAAGAGCGAGATGTGGCATTTGAGCTTGTTTTATAAAATATGATTTTGAGAATCACGTTTTAGGAGCATTGTCTGAGAAAAATATGGAGAGTAAGATTTGTGGCCTTGCCAGATTAGGAAGAGAGTAGATGAAATGATAAGATCCCCTTGCAGATAGAGAGAAAAATGAATGTCTGTTGTTTTAGTGAAAGATATGATTGATGGAAGTTGTAGTAAGAGTGCTGCTGATAGTCTTTCCATTGAGGTACTGAAACTTATTGTTGTTTGGAATTGACTCAACCCAACTTAACTCATACATAACTGACATTACGTTACTTTAAAATATGTATCTGAATGATGAAGATACCTCATGTGAGGTTGATTTAGGTTGCACGTGGATGTATGTGAGAGGACATAGCCCTTGCCAAAATCATAGAATTAATTTTTTCAGTCTTGTATATGAGATTAAAATTATATTGTGGACATAAAGGTTGTGTGTTGGGGTGAGAGAAGCAGTTGGAACCCCTATCAGCAAAATAACATATTCTGGTGTTAAGAACAGTAAATTTTGAAAAAAAAAAATATTTGTTGGAACTATGATATTTTCATGATGAGAATGTGAGTGGTTTTCTGAAGTTGCATTGTGTTGGTAGCATTTACAAAAGTTATAAGAATTCAGCTGCAGAGAGGTAGCTACTTGTTGGGAAGAGAAGTGTGTAGTTTTAGTTAATGAGACCTTTGACAATAGATGTTATTGTTCGTAAAGAAGGTTTACATGGTGTCTTATGATTCTCTTTCAGTGTGGCTTTGTGAAATACACAGTAAAATACTTACTGCTTTCACCTGAGGAAAAGAAAATGAGACAATTTAGAATGTGTACTAGTAAACAAAAAGAGGAAAACTGTATGTTGGTTTGATTGTTATGAGATTATTATGTGTGCTGCATGTAGTTGGATTTCCAAACTAATAAGATGGCTAGTGTAGGTGTATAGGTTTATTGCCAGTACTGTTTGGAGTGTGCCTGGTGTATATCTATTAGACACTGATAATGTATGAAATTGGGTAGTAAATATGTAAAGGAGAATTTTTTTACAGAATGGAGATTAAAGTGTAAGAGGTAGAGATCCCCTCTGCCCACCATATTCCAGATTCTTAGAAGCCCTGGTGTGCAGAGGTATGAGCTTGTGTTGAGCTTGTTTTGCCATCTGCCTAGTTAAATTCGTTTTTTAATTTTTGAACTAATTACAGTTAACATACGTGAGTATAATCTGTATTTCCATAAAAGAGAAAGGTTGGCTCTCAGTTTTAAAGTAAATAACACCAGATCTAATTTTGTGCCTAGTTTTAGGTATGTAATTTATATTATAATTTATTTTGACTATTCTTAGTTACTATCTTTCATTACAGGGAGAAATCAGTAATTGTTTTCTAACTTAATTCTATTGTTGATGTATAAACAAATATAAATTCTGTACTAATTACAAACATTTGGGAGATGAAACAATAGCATTCTTAATCGATATATTTGGCTCTATTCAAAAACATGCTAGCAAAACTAGGCCTTCATTAATTCCAAAGTAATTACCACTTTTGTCAAAAGTATTGTTTATGTAATTATGTTTGTTAATTTCATGATTTAAACAAATAATTCGGCCTAACTTGTGCAGTAGAAGAAACTGTTAAAAGGACACAATTTTTTGATGTATTTAGTTAATTTAATGAAATAAGTTTTAATTGTCATTTCTGTAAATTTAACTTTATGTGTAGTTTCAGTATCTATTATTGTGATGATATATAAGGGCCCAATTTTTGGCCCCAAGACATTCAGTCCACAGCCGAATTTCATACGAGGAACCTGTGTTAGTTAGAATGACAACAATGCATCAACTTAACAGTGAAATAGGTGTTACACTAATAGGCCGTGTGTTGAAGCAATGGCTGTGTCTACTCCATATGTATCTTTCTATTCTTCAAGAATTGTGAACTTTGTGGTTATGTTTTTTCTGCTCATAGATATTGAATAGTAAACTATTGTATTAGTATGTGGAAGTTTGCCTGAAAACTATTATTGAGGCTTATCAAAAGTTAAACAATAGTACACTGGCAATATAACTGTGTATTATTGGGGGGATTGTGAACAGTGACATTAAAGTACTGTGAAAAGCAACTGTGTACCTGTCAGCTACAGTATTTACAGTGTTCAGTGTTGGAATTACAAACTTCATTTTTCAGCCAGTGTAGCAATGCAGTACATTGACACCGAGAACAAACAAGCAAAGAAACAAAGTTGGCGAACCGCTGCAAGCTTTTAGAATAACATGTAAATGATGAAGGTGATGCAACAGAAGTAGTAAGCATGCCAAGATAAGGGAAAAGCACGAATTGAGCAGAGATGTGGATGATGCTATAATAATTTTTGTGACTGATGAGGTGCCCTCTCTGTGAGATACACCTTATCGAAAGTTAGTCCTATCCCAGAATAATGTGGGAGATGATATGTTCATATGGTGATGTGAGTAGAATGTTTACAGGAGACATTGATTGGTAGTGGTATTTTTAAGCAAAATTAGAATGTGTCGTAAGAGTTATAACGTTTCTCTAACTACTCGTAATATGGAGTTGATCATAGTTACTCTTTATCTGCTGCAGCCGTGGTCCTGAGTACATTTACGGTCACTGTAAAACAACTACTGTAGAGTTGATTTAGTTTTATCTTGCATGAAGTTTCATAGTTATTTATTATACCTTCAAAATAAAATTAAAGTATTATTACAAGGCAAACAATACTTAGAATACAAAGGCAACAGCTACATGACCACTGCTCAAAAACCAAAACCAGACTGACTCCCTATGCCAATACGGCTGTCAGTATTTATACTTTCTTAACAATCCCGAACAATCCTCAGCATTGTTTAGAATCATTGTTTGATTAATTAACAACTAAAATTGACATATAAAAACTGAAAATACATATATAAACGAATGTCTGCTCCAGAACAGTAAGTACACTATGATATTAGTACATGTCTGTTATTTCATTCGAGAATAAACTCTCAAATAAGAAATTACAATAATACATTTACATTTATTATTAATTACTAGAGACTCCCTTCATGGGAATTGTTCCTTTCATTTGTAGAGCTTCTACACTTTGAACTGATACAAATTAATCAGTTATGGTCTCAGTTATAATTTTTTCTAGATGCGTTACATATTTTGTTTACATGTGCGATCCTAAATTAGACTGGGAAATGTTCATTTTAATTGGGTTTTAATGGGATGTTATGTTTCAACACCCCCAAAATGATTTGTGAAACTGAAAGTTGAACAAAACCTTTTCTGACAGATGTATGTAACAGTCCTCATTTTATAAACAATTCGATGAACAAACAATTTGTGAAAAATTAGTACAACCAAATGTGTAGCATTATCATCAATTATTTTGTATCAGTTTCAACTATATTAATTAATAGCACAAAGAAAGAACAAGTTAATTTGCAAAATTTTTCTGCAGCATGTATTACAACATGATAATGAGGATCTATCTCTATTAGAAAATTATCTATTGGAAGTTAGCTAAATTGGTCTTGTTTCTGTATATTTATGTCCGTCATTAAGTCCATCAGGTTCTTCCGAGTGCAATGGAGACACTGGTGTGTATAACTCTTTCTCAATATTGGCAATGCATTGTGGAACAAGCATTAGTATTGGATACTACAATACTCAAATCCATATTAGTTTGTATTTAGCCATCTCCTATCTTTGGCAAGTACACCAAGTATTTGACCACAATGTAACCAAGTGTTCAGTCTCCTCTGTGTCCAATGAAGATCACTGCTCGTCAGAAGTTCTTCGTTACAAAAACCTGAAATGTTGCTAATACTCCACTCCTTATGACCACCATATATGTTGTGTAACTGATTGTTTTGAATAGAACAGTTCAATTCAAAAAAATTTGAACTGTTCATACTTAAACATTTCTTGTCTTAAATCTCATTCAAATGCAAAAATTTTTTAAAGTGCTACAGCACAATTCTTTGCAATTTATATTGACATTTACAGATAGTACACGATCAAAGGCAGAGCCACATGTGAAAGCACCCACGTGATTTACCAACTGACCTGCCTACACTTTGAAGCTTTCTATGTGGGAATGACCAGCAACAAACTGTCCATTCGCATGAATGGACACAGGCAGATAATGTTGGTTGGTAATGAGGATCACCCTGTGGCTAAACATGCCTTGGTGCACGGACAGTACATCTTGGCACAGTGTTACACCGTCCGGGTTATCTGGATACTTCCCACTAACACCAACCTGTCAGAACTCCGGAGATGGGAACTTGCCCTTCAGTATATCCTCTCTTCTCGTTATCCGCCAGGCCTCAACCTCCGCTAATTTCAAGTTGCCGCCACTCATACCTCACCTGTCTTTCAACAACATCTTTGCCTCTTTACTTCCGCCTCAACTGACATCTCTGCCCAAACTCTTTGCCTTTACAAATGTCCGCTTGTGTCTGTGTATGTGCGGATGGATATGTGTGTGTGTGCGAGTGTATACCTGTCCTTTTTTCCCCATACGGTAAGTCTTTCCACTCCCGGGATTGGAATGACTCCTTACCCTCTGCCTCAAAACCCATATCCTTTTGTCTTTCCCTCTCCTTCCCTCTTTCCTGATGAAGCAACCGTTAGTTGCGAAAGCTTGAATTTTGTGTGTATGTTTGGTAAGTCTAATCATCTTTGTTTTGAGATATATTTTTCCCACGTGGAATGTTTCCCTCTATTATATATATATAAAGTAAATTCAGTATCTTCAATAGTCAGAAATACTGGCTTGTTTCCCAGATTCTCCTATAAAATAGGCTTTAGTCAAGAACGACAAGTGTTGACTCGATAAATTAGAATGATCTCATCAATAGAGGTAAATGCATGTGGACAGGGGGAAGAATAGCTTTGTACTCCAATGATAAGTAAGAAATGAAATAGAAATTTCAGAGTGTTGGAGTTGAAGAAGACTTGCATATAATTGAGTGATTGCAATTTCAAGTGCTGCTACGTAGCAAAAGAAAAAAAAAATTACATATAACAACCTTGGACATTGATAAATATAGAGAGTGGTGTAAGTGAGCCATACCTCACGATAATTACAAATATTACTAAGCGAGCCATGCCTCATAATAATTACGAATATTAAAAACTGTTCACAACTTTTAGTGCTGGTATGTAGCAAAATAAATACATAAGTAAAATGTTTATCAATTCAGTGACAACATACAACAAAATTAAACATAAATAAATAATATAGTATGACTGAGAATAGTTACATTTAATAACGCAGAAATGCTAGTTTGATTCCTGATTCCTCCTATAAAACGAGCTTTAGTCATTTAATAGGCTGACAGGGTATATGAGACGAGTCTCAGCAATAGAGACATACACATGTGGACAGAGATAAGGATAACTCGGAACTCAAATGAGACGAAATATATGAAATAGAAGATTCGGATGCTAGTATATAGCAAAGTAAATACATAAGTAAATGTTTATCATTTGGTTGACAACACACAACAAGATCAGACATATATAAATAATATAGTATGACAGAGTATGGTTACATCTAAAAACGCAGAAATGCTAGTTTGTTCCCCAGATCCTCCTATAAAATACGTTTCAGACGCTTAATAAAGCTGACACAGTAAATACAAAGGGTCTCAGCAATAGAGACGTATGCATGTGGACAGAGGGAAGGATAGCTTGGTACTCTAATGAGAGGTAAGAAAAGAAATAGAAGGTTCAGAGTGTTGGAGTCGAAGAAGAAAAGACGACAGACCCACAAGAGAGGAAACTCCCCTCACACCCTACTCCCTACCCAGAACCCCCACTGTTCCAGTACTTCACTGTGGTGCTGGAGGGAGAAGAGTGTTCAGTATTCCCTGCAGAACGGACTTGCCACAGCTTCTTCTTCCCAGTCCCCGAAAATTAGCCCCATCACTCCCTATTGATTGATCAATGAAGGGTGAACAAATAGCATTCCGCTAGACACAGCAAATGACAAATATAATGCTGTATTGGTTGACCAAGTAACAAATGCTATATCCTATCAGCTGACTTACAAGCAGTCCCTCTAATATCTGTGTTTGATTGAACATAATCAATTACATAAACATATAATATTGAAACCTATGACATATCTGAGACACATACATGAAAATTGCTAAAGCGAGATACAGAATTATTATTTCCTCTGATATCTATTACTACTAAAACATAAATTATTACATAAACATGAAAAATTAAAAATAAGGTAGCAAATGCATCGGATTGCAGCATATCTCATATCAAAAAATAAACAAAGTCAACTGCCTCATTGCGCGGATCACCCAAGTGTTACAATGTTCACTTTATATGAACAACTTTCACATACATCAATATATTTGCTTAACATTTCAGAGTCAAGTGTTTTTCAGCATCTTCTTGTGGAGACTGAAAGCCACCGTGACCACATGCCACTGTAGAACCAGATTTACATTGGCAAATTAAATACTAGCAGTATACTTCCAGAACACATACTGCTCAACAACTAGTTGACAGATTTCTCATTGGTCTTCACCACATTAGACAGGATGCAGCAACATCAGATCAGACAGTAATTAAAATTGGGCACAGATAAGGCAACTTCCAACATAGGTTAAGGCAAAGGGTAAAGTACTAGTGGTTAAATATAAATGGGTTAATACTAGGAGTAAAATGGTTAGTTCAGCCATGATAAATATATATTCCCTCATCAGTTACATATTAATGAATCAACTAGTCTTCAATTGAAAGTAGACATCTGCAGCAACATCAGATCAGACAGTAATTAAAATTGGGCACAGATAAGGCAACTTCCAACATAGGTTAAGGCAAAGGGTAAAGTACTAGTGGTTAAATATAAATGGGTTAATACTAGGAGTAAAATGGTTAGTTCAGCCATGGTAAATATATATTCCCTCATCAGTTACATATTAATGAATCAACTACTCTTCAATTGAAAGTAGACGTCTGCAAGATCTATACTAGGAGTAAAATGGTTAGTTCAGCCATGATAAATGTATATTCCCTCATCAGTTACATATTAATGAATCAACTAGTCTTCAATTGAAAGTAGACGTCTGCAAGACCTATAACTATACCATGAATACGAATCCTCAATCTTTATTTTTTCCTTTGCTACTCATTACACATGAATCATTAGTGCTCGCCAGAATATTCTCAATAAGATATTGGAGAAATTTAACCAGTTTTCATTAAGGATCAGAGTGTAACCTCACATTTGTATATATTGAAAACCATTGAATTGCTGTAACATACAACAGTATTGAACAGTTTAGATTTGTGTAGACATAGTGACGGAACAACTTGTGTCTATACAAAGGAGAAAGCATTACTTGTACAGATTCCAGACATGTAGCAAACATCATTCCTATTTTGTTGTACTAGGATGGCAAAAGAATAATTAAATATAACTACCAATGGTTTGGTCACTGAAGTGGAAGAAAATTACATAAAAATAAAACTGTGTGAGTCTTAAATCTGGGACTCGGAACACTTCTGCCCCAATAACTATCTCCAACATAAAATCCCATTTTCCTTATGCTCCACAGATGGAGCCATTCAAGTAATTTAAATATAATAAATTTTTTTCTGATAATTGTTCCTTTCCCAATTACATATTAGATCTAATACATGTTAAGGACAAGATCATGATATAAAGTATTTTTATACTTGATAGTAAATCAACATCTATCCAGTGATTTTCACGTAATAGGTATAGTAACAGGTGAAACCAAATGAGAGCACATATACAAGGCTACAAACAGTCTAACTTAATTGTAATCACAACTCAGTTGTAAAGTAATAAATTGTTGCTATAGCAGCACAGATATCTTAAGAAAACTTCACACTAATTCTAAACATTTTCTCAACTTTTCACAAAATCATCAGCACAATGAGATTATAGCTTTATCAGCATAATGAGAATAATCTGTGTAAACTGTACAGACATCATGAGTAAATATTACACCAAATCTCCTCAAAATTCGTATTCTGGTTGTATTATTAAACCACACATTATTAAATCTGCACCAGTTCCTTTTGGCATCCAGTCTCTAACTATTTGTCCAAATCAGAAAGTGGAAGAGGGTGAGTTTATACAGATAAGTAAGAGAGAAAGTGACTTGAAAAGAAGAGAGTCACACCAGCTTTCAGCCTTGGGTTCACCACCCCCAAATTGCAAAAAGAACTTGCAACCTCCTGAGGAAAATTTTGTTAGAATGATTTGATGTTGTCAACTTTTGAAATAGCATCTCTTCTTACTGTCCTCAGCCAATTGTAATGCTTGTCACTACATGTTTTATCAGACTAAATTACTATGTTCATATTTTACTGGTACACAGTAGCAAGTCACTATATGATAAATCTTAATAAGAAAAATGGATAGTGTTGTTTTGTTCTTCCACACTGTTAAGTTAATTGCTTGGTCAAGACAGTCATGTGTCTTACAAATTGCACACTGTATACTCTAGGATAGTAGAAAGATCCTAGATGCTCTTACTAACTAGACAGGATAGTAAAAGGGGAGTGATTCCAGAAAATAAATATGGAGTCACTGGCTGGGGCAAGGCCACATGATGTATCTATGAAAGTACTACAACCTGTTAAATTTCACTATAAAACTACTGAAATATGTTTCCGAGAGGATGTTCACATCAAGATGTTGCCTTGACTATACAGTGCACAGAATTATTTCTCAACTATTTCATATCCTCAAATCACTATTTAATTCATAATTTATGATGGAGATAAGAGTTAAAAAAAAAAAAATTCAAATATTCAGTGATAGCAAAAATGAAAATAAATTTCCTCTTATTGGTTATCCCACTTTCACTGGGTTAAAGTACTCACCATAGAGTTTGCTAAAGTATACAGTATGATCTTGACTGTGTAAAGTAAGATGCATAACAAATAAATTTCCAATGGTGTGTAAAATATCAAAAGAACAAATATCGTTATACTAAACAGATGATTAAGGCAACATTCCTGAATCCAAATAACAACAAATTCAAATAGTCCTACACAAAAAAAAACCCAATCTATGTCAGGTAAAAGCATACATTAATGTTGAAATGTACCCTTTTCAACCCCCCACTCTACGAATAGACAAAATATAGGTAAAAATATGCAAATATTCACACATAAAAGAAATATGAATTAAAAAACTACAAAAAATATTTTACAGAACTAGCTTCATATGTGTCAAGTTATCCAATTTCTCACCGTCAGTGTTTGCATTTGTAAAAAGCAGTGGACATTAATTGAGCTTTTTATGAGTTGTAATTTTCTTTCAATTAATATTTTCTTAATTATTGGCTCAGAATATTCATAGCGTGGCATGACAAGGTGTACATCACAGATTTGTGTGTGTGGCATAAAGTATACAGTCTTCAACACAAGTTTACTATTTGCTGGTTGTTTATTCGGTTTTGTGATACTTTCATTAACTGGGTAATTGTTTTTGCAAAGCTCCCTCAAATCTGTCTGCAAGCTACTGACTTCAACACACACACTCCTTTTCTTCACAACTTATACACATTCACCAATAGAGTTACTATTAGATACCTGTTCCAAATTTCCAAAACAACTTCCCTTTCCTAAATACACATTTTGACAAATTTCATTTATGGTTTCAAACTTTTGGCCACTATGCTTACATCTGTCACCATAGTCACTATTTTCACCACTTTATCACAATCACTACCTTTTACTACAGATTCTACACATTTACTAATCATATTACCACCAGGAGAATGTTCCATATTTTTCATAGCAGTTTTATCATCTGAGTGCACACTTTGACAAATTTCACTTAAGACCTTACACTTTTTATGACCATACTGACATTTGCTACTTTAGTCATTGACTACACTTAGCATTCTATCACTAATTAGATCTTCCTTTCCATTTTCACAAACACATTCAGACACAACATCACTGACATCAACTGGTAACATTAATCTATCAGGCACTGCTCTACTGGTTTCTAACTCATTACTCGAACACTCACCAGAAATTCCAGAATCATTCAGCATCAAATCATCAACTTTAACTTCTACATATACCATCAAATCTAATTCTGTAAGTTACATCTCATCATCAACATCATTATCATCATCATCTGAATCATTCTCATTAGCAACATTCTCATCACATTAACATTATTTTCAACACCAAACTCATTTTTCTCTTGACACACTTCTTCAATAATCTCAACACTGTGACTACTCTGTCCTACCACATCCCCATTTCCCTGTTTATTATCTACTGTAATTTCATCTGGAATTACTCTGTCATTCTCACTCCAATTGCCTACCACATGAACATCAGCTTCCACGCATACAGTACCAGTGTCAGCATTTTCACTCATTTCACAGTCACTCAACATTCTCACTACCCCATACTCATCAGATCTGTTCTCATCACTATTAACAGCTACTACTGTTAAAGAAATTTGTCAAAGTGTTTTCTTCTAATTCAAATTCAGATTTTTTACTTTTTTGTTCATCTTTGTTTTCAGATAAGAAATTTTCATAAAATTCACTATCAAACTTCATTCTACTCACTTCAGGTTGTATTCCGCGTACAAAATTTTGGTATGTTCTATTTGTTCTGCCCCTTCCCCTCCTGAAATTACTACAGTGTGCCTGATTGTATTTCCCATGTCTGTTTGCCCCATTTCACCAGGCTCCAAAAGAGGCAGGTCTTAGTTTACCGGACCATTTCTTCTGTTTTCAAAATTGTTACTATTGTCTCCCTGATTTTGCCCCCACCGCCTATTTCTTGGTTCAAAATTCCTATTTTCAGGTCTCTGCCTATTGTTCCTCTCCCCATTTCTTCTGTCATCATTTCTAAATCTGCTATTGAAATGATCATTGAAAGCTCTGTTATTGTTATTCCTCAGGTCTGTCATTACATCTGTCATTTCTCTCCCATGCTAATTCCAAATTATCTCTATATCTAAGAAATTGTTCAATTGTATCATCAGGTCCGTAGACAAGACTCCAATGTACCCTATTCAGCAACCTATGTTTTAGAGCATCTATTTGGATCATTTCATCAAGTGGTTTATCAAGATGTACTAAATTTCTTAATTGTTTTTCACAAAAAGTTTTCATGCGTCCACTACCTAGTTTGAAATTTGGCCCATTCAAAAATTCTGACTTAATTCTAGCTTGTTTAGTTTCTGACCAGAATTTGTTCATAAAAGCTCGTTCTACCTCATTAAACAACATTTCGGGTTTGACTGCTTGGTTTTCCCATAACAGAGCCTCCCCATCTAACAACTTTTAAGAAAATTTAATTTTCAAGTTATTGCTCATTTTATCAGTCAAGTTGTCTTTAATCTGGTACATGAAATCCACTGGATGTATATTGCCCTCCCCTGAAAATGTTTTTATGTTTACATTACGCCACAATGGACTGTAACTACAGAAAGTTTATACAGCAATGGAATCTCTGATTTCTTGAAATTTAGATTTGAAGTTTGAAATTTCACCTAAACAAGTGCCTACATCTTCTTTTAACTCCGCAAAATTATCATTTGCAATTTTAGTGAAATTTTGTATAGTTTGGTCTGTTTCTGTGAATTTCTTTACAAAATCTTTGTTGAGCTTTTTTAATTGTTACACCTCAACAACAGCAACTTTTTCGAAATTTTCTATGGAATCTAGTCTCTCTTCAAATTTTTGGTTTCCCCTTCTATAGCTGACCTATTTTTGTATTCTCATCTACTTTTTCCCAACACCTCTCTAAATTCTCTTTTGTCTCACCAATCTGGGTTCCATGCTTGTCTAATTTTGTATTGACTGAATCAAGCTTTTGATCAAGAGTGATTCTATGCTCGTCAATTGACCGTTTTTGTTCACCAAACGATTTTTCAGTCACCTTTTTCTGTTCTTCCATTGATCTTTTTTGCTCTTCCATTAACTGCACTAACCTATCTAAGGCAGATACATTTGATTCAAATCCACGAAAGGATGTACACACACTACTGTGGTCACTATCCTCTCCGATATCATTGTCCCGATTAACTACATTATTAGCAGTAATATCTATGCTGTTTTCCAAGTTTCCTTTAACCTCCCCATTATCATCAACTTCCCTATTGTTATTAGCTTCTCTCTTATCCTCCATAGTGACAATGCAGGCGAAAAACAACTTTAAAAAAATCAAAAAGTGAAAATTCATTTTTTTCAGACAGTTGGTTCTCCAAGTTGTGTTTTCACATAAGTATACTTTGTAGTGTTGCTCACTTTCTTATCTGTTCTGTTCTCGAAAAAATGGAATATTATTTCAACAAATAGGTTAACTCTGAAACAAAATACAAGATTAGTTTACAGATTAACACTACATCCCAGCTCCTCTACCAATTATAACATTTCTCTAACTACTCATAATAATGGAGTTGATCATAGCTACTCTTTATCTGCTGCAGTCATGGTCCTGAGTACATTTACGGTCACTGTAAAACAACTACTTGAGATTTGATTTAGTTTTATCTTGCATTAAGTTTCATAGTTATTTATTATACTTTCAAAACAAAATTAAAATATTATTACAAGGCAAACAATACTTACAATACAAAAGGAGCAGCTCCATGCTCACTGCTCAAAAACCAAAACCAGACTGACTCCCTATGCCAATAAGGCTGTTAGTATTTATACTTTCTTAACAATCCCGAACAATCCTTGGCATTGTTTGGAATCATTATTTGATTAATTAACAATTAAAACTGACATATAAAAACTGAAAATACATATATATAAACGTATATCTGCTCCAGAACAGTAAGTGCACTACGATATTAGTACATGTCTGTTATTTCATTTGAGAATAAACTCTCAAATAAGAAATTACAATAATACATTTACATTTTTTATTAATTACTAGAGACTCCCTTCATGGGAATTGTTCCTTTCATTTACAGAGCTTCTGCACTTTGAACTGAAACAAATTAATCAGTTATTATCTCAGTTATAATTTTTCTAGACAAGTTACATATTTTGTTTACATGTGTGATCCTAAATTAGACTGGGAAATGTTCATTTTAATTGGGTCTTAATGGGCTGTTACATTTCAGAGTATTCAGAAGCGAATGAATTTAGGAGAGGTTCTAGTGTGTAATGTCCATTTTGTTGCACGTGGTGAAGAGTGAGTATGTGATGTTTGAACCCTCTTATAAAATTTGATTTTCACAGTTATGTTATTCAGTTGTAGGAGCATGTGTGAGACAAGTGTGCTAAGTAACAATTGTGACCTTGCCAAATTACGAAGAGAATAGGTGGTGATCGAAGATCACTTTACAGATGCAGATAGAAAAAGTATGTTGTTATAATGAAAGATATTGTAGATGGAAGTTGTAGTAAGAGTGTAATTGATGGCCCTTTTCAGTGAGGAATTGGAACGAAGAGTTGGAAAACCCAAAGTATTAACAGACAATGCAGCCTAATTTGTAGGAAGAAAGTGGAAACAATTCATGAATACACAGGGCGTTAAACAAATCTTGGTAAGTTTTTTCCACCCAGAAGCAAGTCCTGTGGAGAGGGTGTTTAAAGAATTCGATAGATTTATAAGGACATACACCCATAATAAGCATTCATGATGGATTGAATACATGACTCCATTTATGCAAATAGCAAACAATCTCCCCCACTCCTCCATAGGTTTCATACCAAAATTACCTACTAAAGAGTTAACTTTACAGGATAAAATGAAACAGGCAGTAATTACACTAGAGAATAGAGCAGAATACAGAAGAGAATATACAACAAAAAGTTAAAACGAGTTACTTGTTTTTTAGAAGGGCAACGAGTCATCTTGAAAACACATGTCAAATAGCTAAAGGTCGGTAAACTAAATAAAAAATGGCAATTACTATACTCAGGGCCCTATATTATTGCAAAAATACTTTATTCTGGAACTTACGGGTTGGTATATGAAAGAACAGGGAGAGACAAAGATCTCCACCCTCACAAAGACTTAAAAGCTTTTCACAAGTAGTGACCGTATATCAGAGCAGTTCTCTTGTCAGAAAATATATTTATAAGTAGTGTCATAGTTTTGTAAGCAAAAAATTTTATTATGTGTATTTCCAACTGAAACGTTTATAAACTCAAGTAATTTTCTTGCTTTGTAAGCAAAGACAAACATTTAACTACAAGGAAGTGTAAAAACACAGCTTCACACAATGCAAAATGCAAACTGGAGCAGCATACGACTCATGCCCAGTCAACAGTGCATGCTTACGTCATTACTAGGGAAGAGACATTGACCTTGCACAAGCGCAACAGGCTAACTTATGGCGCAACCAAATGGAAATGCGAAGCTACACAAGTATCAAACTCATCAAACTCAATTTAAAAATAAATAATAACACGTAACAACTATATCTGCTCTCAGGGAATGAAAGAATATAATATTACATTTATATTAACATGCGAAGTTGCGTCAATACTAAGATACATAAATTGTAACTAGAATTAAAAGAAATCATTACAACGAAACATACAGGATGTATTAGCTAACAAAAAGATAAGATACCATAGGAGATGTCAAAGTAACTTACTTAGCAGTAAATGAATAAAAAGAATAAAAATGCAAATAAATATATACAAACAAATAAGAATGAATTATGAAAAATGTCTATGAACAAATGTGATGACTGAGTATATGCATGGCCTATGAGCTACAAAACACAATTAGTTTTTAGGTTAGTTGTAAGTTTTTTTATTGCAGCAACCAGTGCATCAACATGGCACGGAAGAAGAGATTTACGACGGGTGTTGTAGGTACGAAATGAAAAAATGGATGGCCCCTCAAAAAAATGACTTAGTTATTAGTATGTCTGAGTGTATATTTTGGTCATCAGACAAATGAAGAATAAGAATATACATCATCGCAGTGCAGCTACAAAACATTTAGCCGTACCTACTGACTACAAAGTGCAAACAAACATAGAGGCATGTGACCTCAAATAAAACTAATCAGTTCATATCACGTCACATGCGAATATACACAACGACATTTCCACATAATTGTAAAGAAGTAAGCATGAGATAATGCAAAAATTTTTGCATTATGAACACAAAGCTACATGTAAACAATTATAAGCAACACAATAGTATATAGTATACCAGTCATTAATACACTTCGGTTCCATGAAAAAGGAGTTCCCTGATAAGTGATTTAAGAAAGGACAAATAGCATTTCCTTAGTAATTCATAAACCAGTAGAATAGTATTCCTTATTCCCTCCGCAACACAGGAGGCGGTGCTAAGGCATAGTTAAGCCAGCAACACATAATGTAGAATCCTGATGTAAATGATTTTCTCTATTTCTCCCAAGGAAAATATTAAACTCTCATAACTGATGTATGCATGACTGGATAATAAAATGTGGATGCATCCAATGCATATGTGGTAACACAATGTAATGGAAGGTAAATAAGCTATTTGTATTTATGTACAAAGAATTTTTTTAAGTTAACAAACAAACTATATACTAACCAGTAACTGTTATTGAAGAAGAAATTTTGTAGTGTTTTAGTTTTTAAGAATTTTCTATGTTTGATACAATTAATGGGTGGAGTGTCAGCCTTAGATGTAATCCATTGTAATATGCATTATTATGTCAAAATGTTTATGTGAATTTTAAGTGTATATTGAGCCATATGTAAAAGATGAACTTGGGGGAAAAAAAAAAAAAAAAAAAAAAAAAATTCTCAAGGACTAAAAACAATTCTCACACCAAAGTGAATGACGAAATAAATGGTAGTATCCAAATGTGTGTGCAACAAATCAATTGTGGTAATGTCATGCCACACAATGTCCGACATATTAACCAACTAACTACAATTCTCCTAGCATCACTTACCTTGACGTCGGGTGTTGATGTGCAGTATTCACCTCATTGAAAATGTGGATACGATGGAGAAGATCCTTCCCAGGCTGTATCAAAGGTGAATTATCTGCCACAGCATCGATTCTTGGAGAGTAAGCACACATGCACCGCACTCACAATAGAAGACCACGCTACAGCAAATTATTCGATGGATAGTACGGCATCAGTGTGAAAGTGACACTAAAGCAGGAGTGCAAGTGCGAACGACCATACACAATAATGCGTGGAGCATTAATGGCTCTTGCACAGCCAACAAACATATTTCATGTGCATGAGCACAGAGACTGGCCATGTTGCCAAAAGGACAAGTACCCACTTTTGCAATGCACTCATGTAAATACTCAGTGAATTATCATTTTGTATGTAAATTGTGTATTTCATGTAAGATAATTTGTAAGCAAGACAAGCTGACATCTCCATCACAAAATACAAAGAAAAATATGCTGACAAATAAAGGTCATTGTACCCCTTTCAGCAAAAATTTAGATTTAAGCTGTACAGGTGTTTACAAAACACTGTGCGCCACCATTGCATGTCACCGTACAGTGTGGTGGCAATTGTGTAGGTACATAAAGGAACTACCCCAACACGCTACAATAAACAGTACCACAGACACTGAAATCATCGGCAAAGAAATATTTTGCTATGCCGGAAGGCAAAAGACAAATGATGGAAACCTTTTTCATTTATTTTTTTTTACAATTATTAGAAAAACTCTGTCATTAGTTCTTGCAGCGAGAAGACATATTCTTGTGAGGAGTGTGTAGTAGATATTGCATTACCTGAATAATAATTTTTATCAAAATATGAAGTGCGAGCATTCTTATTAGTGCAAAACCACAAAAGTTTTCATTTCCTTCCTTGCGTTATGCTAATGTCATGTCACTAGCTGCCTGCATCTGAAGAGGAAGTCCAATATTGAGAATCATTATTGTACACACGGTCAAGAATGAGTTAATTATACAGGAATCGATGTAAGTTAAAAGTGAAGGGCATTGCATTCCCTTAAAAATCTATAAGGAATCAAAATGATAAAAGCGAGAAAAAATCAATTTGTTTAATAAATTATATATTTCTTTAATATAAATTTGCACACCATCTACTTTCATGAATTAAAATAGACCAAATAAATGAAATAAAATAAAATAAAAGAAGTTGTTGGAGTGAATGAAATCCATTTGTGTGACAAACAATGAGGAGCAAACTGTGGTGTTTGAGCTCTCTTATAAAATTTGATTTTGAGAATAATATTTTTTAGTCATAGGAGCATTCTGTCAGCAAGTGTGGAAAATATGAGTTATGATCTTGCCTCATTAGAAAGAGAGTAGATGATGCTCAAAGATTCCCTTATAGATACAGCAAATATATGAATATCTTTGATGTAATGAAAGATGAGATAGATGGAAGTTGTAAGAGCGTCACTGATGACCCTTACCATTGAGGTATTGAAAAATGTGGTAGATGGAAGTTATTGTAAGAGTGTGAATCACGGCCTTTTCCATTGAGGTATTAAAACTTATTGTTGTGTGTGGTTCAACCGAACTAATCCATTTGTTATAGAAATTATGTTACTTTAAAATATGAGTCCAAATGATGGAGGCATCTTACATGAGGTCAATTTTAGGATGGATGTGGGTGTATGTGAGAGGATATATTCTTTATCCAAACCATAGAATTAGATTTTTCAATCATCTGTATTAGAGAAAAATGATACTTTGGAAGTAAGTTATTAAAGATATGTTGTGGGATGAGAAGAGAAAAGCCTTTGGAACTCCTGTAAGCTTTGTAACGTATCATTGTGTTAGGTGTTAGAAAGTAGAATCTTGATGCTACAAATGAGAATGGTTTTCTGAAATTACTTTGTATTGTCAGTATTAGCAGAAGTTATAAGAGTAAGATTCTTGAGAGGCAGTTACTTGTTATGAAGTGTAGTGTATAATTGTAGGTAATCTGAACGTTCAGTGACTATTGCTATGGTTTTTTTTTTTTTTTTTTTTTTATATATATTTTTTAATGCAATTTGCCCTCTGATATGTGCAAAGAATGTAGAAACTTTTTTTTTTTTTGGTCATCAGTCTACTGACTGGTTTGATGCGGCCCGCCACGAATTCCTTTCCTGTGCTAACCTCTTCATCTCAGAGTAGCACTTGCAACATACGTCCTCAATTATTTGCTTGACGTATTCCAGTCTCTGTCTTCCTCTGCAGTTTTTGCCCTCTACAGCTCCCTCTAGTACCATGGAAGTCATTCCCTCATGTCTTGGCAGATGTCCTATCATCCTATCATCCTGTCCCTTCTCCTTATCAATGTTTTCCACATATTCCTTTCCTCTCCAATTCTGCGTAGAACCTCCTCATTCCTTACCTTATCAGTCCACCTAATTTTCAACATTTGTCTATAGCACCACATCTCAAATGCTTCGATTCTCTTCTGTTCTGGTTTTCCCACAGTCCATGTTTCACTACCATACAATGCTGTACTCCAGATGTACATCCTCAGAAATTTCTTCCTCAAATTAAGGCCGGTATTTGATATTAGTAGACTTCTCTTGGCCAGAAATGCCTTTCTTGCCATAGCGAGTCTGCTTTTGATGTCCTCCTTTCTCCGTCCGTCATTGGTTATTCTACTGCCTAGGTAGCAGAATTCCTTAACTTCATTGACTTCGTGACCATCAATCTTGATGTTAAGTTTCTCACTGTTCTCATTTCTACTACTTCTCATTACCTTTGTCTTTCTCCAATTTACTCTCAAACCATACTGTATACTCATTAGACTGTTCATTCCATTCAGCAGATCATTTAATTCTTCTTCACTTTCACTCAGGATAGCAATGTCATCAGCGAATCGTATCATTGATATCCTTTCACCTTGTATTTTAATGCCACTCCTGAACCTTTCTTTTATTTCCATCATTGCTTCCTCGATGTACAGATTGAAGAGTAGGGGCAAAAGGCTACAGCCTTGTCTTACACCCTTCTTAATACGAGCAATTCGTTCTTGATCATCCACTCTTATTATCCCCTCTTGGTTGTTGTACATATTGTATATGACCCATCTCTCCCTATAGCTTACCCCTACTTTTTTCAGAATCTCGAACAGCTTGCATCATTTTATATTGTCGAACGCTTTTTCCAGGTCAACAAATCCTATGAAAGTGTCTTGATTTTTCTTTAACCTTGCTTCCATTATTAGCCGTAACGTCAGAATTGCCTCTCTCGTCCCTTTACTTATCCTAAAGCCAAACTGATTGTCACCTAGCGCATTCTCAATTTTCTTTTCCATTCATCTGTATGTTATTCTTGTAAACGGCTTCGATGCATGAGCTGTTAAGCTTATTGTGCGATAATTCTCACACTTGTCAGCTCTTGCCGTCTTCGGAATTGTGTGGACGATGCTTTTCCGAAAGTCAGATGGTATGTCACCAGACTCATATATTCTACACACCAACATGAATAATCGTTTTGTTGCCACTTCCCCCAATGATTTTAGAAATTCTGATGGAATGTTATCTATCCCTTCTGCCTTATTTGACCGTAAGTCCTCCAAAGCTCTTTTAAATTCCGATTCTAATACTGGATCCCCTATCTCTTCTAAATCGACTCCTGTTTCTTCTTCTATCACATCAGACAAATCTTCACCCTCACAGAGGCTTTCAATGTATTCTTTCCACCTATCTGCTCTCTCCTCTGCATTTAATAGTGGAATTCCTGTTGCACTCTTAATGTTACCACCGTTGCTTTTAATGTCACCAAAGGTTGTTTTGACTTTCCTGTATGCTGAGTCTGTCCTTCCGACAATCATATCTTTTTCGATGTCTTCACATTTTTCCTGCAGCCATTTCGTCTTAGCTTCCCTGCACTTCCTATTTATTTCATTCCTCAGCGACTTGTATTTCTGTATTCCTGATTTTTCCGGAACCTGTTTGTACTTCCTCCTTTTATCAATCAACTGAAGTATTTCTTCTGTTACCCATAGTTTCTCCGCAGCTACCTTCTTTGTACCTATGTTTTCCTTCCCAACTTCTGTGATGGCCCTTTTTAGAGATGACCATTCCTCTTCAACTGTACTGCCTACTGCGCTATTCCTTATTGCTGTATCTATAGCGTTAGAGAACTTCAAACGTATCTTGTCATTCCTTAGTACTTCCGTATCCCACTTCTTTGCGTATTGATTCTTCCTGACTAATGTCTTGAACTTCAGCCTACTCTTCATCACTACTATATTGTGATCTGAATCTATATCTGCTCCTGGGTACTCCTTACAGTATCTGATTTCGGAATCTCTGTCTGACCATGATGTAATCTAACTGAAATCTTCCCGTATCTCCCGGCCTTTTCCAAGTATACCTCCTCCTCTTGTGATTCTTGAACAGGGTATTCGCTA
The DNA here is from genome assembly GCF_021461385.2 of Schistocerca piceifrons. Lineage (NCBI taxonomy): Eukaryota > Metazoa > Arthropoda > Insecta > Orthoptera > Acrididae > Schistocerca > Schistocerca piceifrons. The sequence goes on from NC_060138.1 coordinate 240,632,195, forward strand.
TTACTAGCTGAAACTTGTTACAGAACTCAATTAGTCTTTCTCCTCTTTCATTCCTCGCCCCAAGCCCAGATTCTCCTGAACCTTTTCTTCCACTCCTTCTTCTACAACTGCATTCCAGTCGCCCATGACTATTAGATTTTTGTCCCCCTTTACATACTGCATTACCCTTTCAATATCCTCATACACCTTCTCAATCTGTTTATCTTCAGCTTGCGATGTCGGCATGTATACCTGAACTATCGTTGTCGGTGTTGGTCTGCTGTCAATTCTGATTAGAACAACCCGGTCACTGAACTGTTCACAGTAACACACCCTCTGTCCTACCTTCCTATTCATAACAAATCCTACACCTGTTATACCATTTTCTGCTGCTGTTGATATTACCTGATACTTATCTGACCAGAAATCCTTGTCTTCCTTCCACTTCACTTCACTGACCCCTACTATATCTAGATTGAGCCTTTGCATTTCCCTTTTCAGATTTTCTAGTTTCCTACCACGTTCAAGCTTCTGACATTCCACGCCCCAACTCGTAGAATGTTATCCTTTCGTTGATTATTCAATCTTTTTCTCATGGTAACCTCCCACTTGGCAGTCCCCTCTCGGAGATCCGAAAGGGGGAATATTCCAGAATCTTTTGCCAATGGAGAGATCATCATGACACTTCTTTAATTACAGGCCACATGTCCTGTGGATACACGTTACATGTCTTTAATGCAGTGGTTTCCATTGCCTTCTGCATCCTCATGTCGTTGATCATTGCTGATTCTTCCGCCTTTAGGGGCAATTTCCCACCCCTAGGACAAGAGAGTGCCCTGAACCTCTATCTGCTCCTCCGCCCTCTTTGACAAGGCCGTTGGCAGAATGAGGCTGACTTCTTATGCCAGAAGTCTTCTGCCACCAATGCTGATTATTTATCAAAATTTAGGCAGTGGCATTGATCGAACCCGGGATCGAAGACGTTTTGATTATGAAGCAAAGACGCTACCCCTAGACTACGGGTGCAGAATGTAGAAACATATAGCAGGTAAAACATATAGCAGGTAAATGTCCCTAACATTTTGAATTTGACAAGAAGTGATTCATTTGAGTATGATGATACATCTGAGAATGTGCAGATGAATTAGTTTGCTTGTGTATGATCTGGAGGTTTAAGCAAATGGAGTAATGTGGTAATTGGAGGTGATGACAGTGCTGAAGCAGAAAATTTCCAATTTTGCAAATAATGGAGTAAGAGGCTGGTTCAGGTTTCAGTTAAAGTTGGAGAATTGTCTGACATAAAGTCGATGCTAAATTGAAGTCAATGTTAAGCATGTCAGTGGTTTCCTGGAGTGGCATTGTATTATTCACATTGTTATCAGATAACAGTCATGGAGAGGTAAGTAGTTGTTTAGAATTGTAGTGTAGATTCATAAGTAATGAGGTCCTTCAGCGTCCCTTGGTATAATTAAAGTTTTTTATTGTTCCAATCCTGTTCCAGTGTGGTTTCTTGACTTACAATCTATCCTTTGCAGTGGATAACGGATGTAGAAAATTGTGTTAGATATAGTCCTCTAACATTTAAGAGTTTGTCATGAACTGAACAATTGGAGAATGGTGATATGTGTGAGAGACTATGGATTAATTAGTTGATATGTGCAAGATCTGGAGGTTAAAGAAAGTGGAGTAATGTACTGGCAGTGTTGGAGGTAATAAAGTAGATATTTTCCAATTTTGCAAAGAATGGAGAAAAAGATGGTGCTTGGTTTCAAGTAATGTTGGAGAAATGACTGCAGTAAACTTGATGTTTAATTTGGAAAAGGTGACTCCATATGAGATTGAAGAAGGTAACAAGAAAGTTATGCTCAGGAGCAAATAGTTGTGTGGATGATTTGGTAAATCAGTATGGTATTTGTTTGTATGTGACATCCTGAGGTGTGGTAATGAACAACAGTGGTAAAATGAAAGTAACTTGCTTATAAACTGTGTTTGGTGGTGAACCTATTGAGGACTAAGATTGTTCCTGTATGTCTCTCTTTGAAGCTTTGATTTAATGGTGATTTGGTAGTATATCATGGTGATTTGGTAGTGTATGATATGAAAAGATGAGTAATCTTAGAGTGACAGAGAAAAAATGCCTTTGCAGTCTATAGAGAGAGGTATGAATAGAAATCCAGTGAAACACTGTTACTCCTTTTAGGTGAAGAAGAGAGCATGAGCCAATTTAAATGTGTATTTGTAGGCAAAAGGAGAAACACTGGATGTTGGTTTCTGATTACGAGACTGTCACACATGCTGTATACAGATGGATTTCCAAACTATTAAGAGGGGTGCTGTAGGTGTATAGATTTTGTCCAGAATATGTTTGAATTATATGTGGTGTTTATGTATTACAAGGTGAAGATGATGAAGAGAGTTGACAGTTCTCAAAGTAGAATATTTTGCCAGATTGGAGGTTTAAGTGTGAGATAGAGATTCCCATTGCCCATCTTATTCCAAATTCTTAAATGTAACTCACGTGAGGTGCTATGAGACATGGAGGTGTTACAAGACATGGAGGATAGAATGTAAATTTTGGAGGTGATACTGATCTAATTGAAACAGTATGTTTGCTAAGATAAATGGGGAGACAGAGTTGAGCAGCGATGTGGGCGATAGTATCATAATTGCATGTGAGTGATAAAAAAATGGCTCTGAGCACCACGGGACTTAACATTGGAGGTCATCAGTCCCCTAGAACTTAGAACTTCTTAAACCTAACTAACCTAAGGACACCACACACATCCACGCCCGAGGCAGGATTCGAACCTGTGACCGTAGCAGTCGCGTGGTACCGGACTGAAGCACCTAGAACCGCTCGGCCACCGCGGCCAGCTGTGAGTGATAAGATGCCTTCTGTAGAGAGAGAGGTCTAATTAAAAGTTTGTCATATGCCAGAGTAAAGTGACTGATAATTTGTCAATAAGGTGAAGTGAGAACAATTTTTAAAGGAGAAGTTGGTAGTAGGCTTGGGATTAGGTAATTTGAGAATGAGTCCAAGGAGTATTCAGAGGTGAATGATTTTAGGAGTGGTTGGAGTGTATGATGACTATGTGTGTGACAGATGTAGAAGAGCACGATGTGATGTTTGAGCTGCTATTTGTAAAATTTAGGCTTCTGATTCATAGGAGAATTGTGTCGGCCAAGTGTGGGGAATAAGAGTTGTAGCCTTGCCTTATCAAGAGGACAGTAGATTGTGCCTGAAGATCACCTTATGGATGCAGAGAGTAAAGGAATTTTGGTACTTGTATTAAAAGAGATGTTACTTGAGTGTTATTAAAAGTGTCACTGATGACTGTTTCCACTGAGGTATGGAAACTTGTTTGCAATGAGATTCACCCCACTTAACATGCATTAGAGAACTTGCATTAGTTTAAATTATGTTTCCAAATGTTGGAGGTACCTGATGTGAGATGAATAGTAGGATGGAGGTGTTCATAAATTCCTTACCTAGAGCATAGTATCAATTTTTGCAGTCAGCTGTTGTAGAGAAAAATCAAACCCTGGTAGTAAGTTATTAAAGTTATATAGTGGGATGAGAGGAGAAAGGAGGTGGGGACCCTGTAAGCAATGTAAGGTATCCTGGAGTCAAGAACAGCACGTATTGAAAATGTATGTGATGGAGACTTGAAAGTTGAGGCTAGAAGTGAAAGCAGTGTCCTGGACTGGTAACATCAGTGGAAGTTATAAGAGAGCAATTGTAGAGAGGTAGTTAGTTGTTATGTAGTGTATTGCAAAGTTGTAAGTAATGACACTCCCTGGGTAGCAAAAGATGTTATCGTTCCAGAAGTAGGTTTTGTAGAGTTCTGGTGACCCAACTATGGTGTGGTTGTGCAAAATGTAATTTGCTCTTTGAGGTGTGCAAGGGATTTAGGAACTTGTAGTTGGTACAGCCCCCTAACATGTAGAATATGACAAGAAGTGAACCATTGGGGAATGATGATTTGTCTTAGAGGGTATGGTCCAGTTAGTGGTAAGGGCATGATGTGGATTTTGAGGACAGTGGATTAACATGGTAATTTGTAGTGATATAGGTAATAATGCTGAAATTTTCCAGTTTTGCAGGGAATGGAGTGTGAGATAGTGTGTGTTTTTACATAAAGAAGGTTTATTTGGTGTCTGATGACCATAACTTGGTGTTGTTTAGTGAAATACAACTTGCCATGTGAGGTGTGTTATGGATTTAGAAAGGTGTTTTAGGTACAGTCCCCTAACATTTAGTGTTTCACAAGATGTGATCCACTGGATAATGGTAATGTGTCTGAGACAGTGTGGATGAATTATTTGATAAGTGCATGATCCGGTGGATGAAAACATGAAGGAATGTGGCAATTAGGGGTGATGGAGGTACTGAAGTAGAAATTTACCAATTTTACAAAGAGCGGTGTATGTGATGGAATGTAGTTTCAAGCAAACCTAGAAAGTGAATGTTGTAAAGGTGATGTTTAGTTTTCAAAGGGTGACCCAGTATGAATTACAAGAATGGTGCAGAACAGGTAGTAAGAAAGTTGTGGTACCATGCAAGTGGTTGTATAGGTGTGTTAGTAAATCAGTACAGTCTATGTCGGTCTGTAATACCCCAGAAAAACATGTGTGAATATAATGATGAAGTGTGGTATTGGACTACAGTGTTGAAATGAAAGAGATTTGTGTACAAGTTGATTTTGTTGGTGATTGTATTTAGAACTAAGATTGTCAGTGTATGTCCTTTAAAGTTTTAACTTTGCACAGTTACTGATACTATGATTATGTCGTTAGTGGAAGCAATAGATGATGTTCCATGTTTGATTGTCTGATATTCTGTTAGGACTTTCCAGTGTCTAGATCCCAAGTTTTGGTACATGGATAATGAGTTTCATTCTGTTCAATGGCCATCTTCAGATCTCTGAAGGTTTGCAATGGAATACAGGTCAGTATATTTTATGAAAATGAAAATGTTGTAATACTATTAAGTAGAGTCTATGACCTATAAGGTAATTTGATTGCTGTTAAGTAATTAATTACATGTTTTTGTACAACACATAAAAATATAGTAGTTTATGGAACTGACTCAATGTCATCGTTAACATTAGACCATTGTTCTATATGTACAATACCTACCCATAGTCCTATAATTCGAAACATATTACTCATTTTGTTAAGTTCTGAGCATACCAAAATGGTACCAAAAAGTGTAACAGAATCCCATGTATATGATGATCTTACACTTTCCATGATAATAGCCATGAGCAATATAATATTGTAGGAGAGTGTGATTCATTAGTAAAGGAGACTGCATATAGGACACTAGTGTGACATATTGTTGAGTACTGTTCAAGTGTTTGGGATCTGCACCATGTTAGATTGGAGGAAGACTTTGAAGCAGCTGCAGAGGCGTGCTGCTAGACGTGTTATTACAGTATAACCTCACTTTTACGTTCTCGTAATTAACGTTTTCCTGCCGTTTATGACATTTTTTTATCATTGCCATCAAATTTGATATCTCCTCAATGTTAATTTGCACCTGGTTTTGTGTCAACATATTTATAATTTTCCCAAGATTTACACATTACAAAAAAATTTTCATGGAGAAAAAATTATGCTGTTATGGTGTTGGCCATCCAGTAGTGCTTACAAATATTATGTGGTTACGTTTTATAAGATGAACATCAACAAGAGCAAAACGAGGATAATGGAATGCAGTCAAATTAAGTCGGGTGATGCTGAGGGAATTAGATTAGGAAATGAGACACTTAAAGTAGTAAAGGAGTTTTGCTATTTAGGGAGTAAAATAACTGATGATGGTCGAAGTAGAGAGGATATAAAATGTAGACTGGCAATGGCAAGGAAAGCGTTTCTCAAGAAGAGAAATTTGTTAACATCAAGTATAGATTTAAGTGTCAGGAAGTCGTTTCTGAAAGTATTTGTATGGAGTGTAGCCATGTATGGAAGTGAAACATGGACAATAACTAGTTTGGACAAGAAGAGAATAGAAGCTTTCGAAATGTGGTGCTACAGAAGAATGCTGAAGATAAGGTGGGTAGATCATGTAACTAATGAGGAGGTATTGAATAGGATTGGGGAGAAGAGAAGTTTGTGGCACAACTTGACTAGAAGAAGGGATCGGTTGGTAGGACATGTTTTGAGGCATCAAGGGATCACAAATTTAGCATTGGAGGGCACCGTGGAGGGTAAAAATCGTAGAGGGAGACCAAGAGATGAATACACTAAGCAGATTCAGAAGGATGTAGGTTGCAGTAGGTACTGGGAGATGAAGAAGCTCGCACAGGATAGAGTAGCATGGAGAGCTGCATCAAACCAGTCTCAGGACTGAAGACCACAACAACAACAATACGTTTCTTGACACCTGGGCACTCTGCTCAGTGGAGTTTAACTGGTGAATGTGTAAATGTTGAAACAATGCATGCCATATCTCCTGTACTGCCAAGCCCTACTTGGCGGGGTGGCTGATAGGAGTAATTAGGTTCATTCGAATAAAGATATCATGACTAATCACAACCTTTTCCAAACTGTCTCTACTGTGTGAACACATATTCATGATTGCTGTGATCATTGTGACACCTTTACCTTTGTTGCACCATATTTAGCGTGTTGTGGCTTTTGGCCACTTGTAGTGCTAGTTGACACCATCATTCACTTTGTGTTACTCAAATCTTTTTAGTTTACAAGCAGTGGCAGTTATGTATTTTTTTATGCTGAGCAAAATGTGATTTGAAAATTTTTTCTCGTTATCAAGTGGAATATTTACACATGTATTGTTTGTGTTTTTACACAAACAAACAATGTGAGTGATAGTATGCATGTGTTTGGTTTTCTAGATAAGTGAGGAGGCACAGTACCAGATAACCTCAAAAACGTGACTACAGTGCAAGGGACACAGAATAACACATATTTAAACACCATAGAAAATACTTATTTACAAATTTGCACTTGAAAACAAGGAAAAATTCTCGAAACACATCACGTTAAGCATGAAAAAACACATAACTAGTCTATTATTTCATTATTTAAATAATGAATGACAGCTGCAGGCTTTCAAAAACATCAATTATGATGTATGAAACTGAGTCAAACATTCCTACTTCCCAGACAGTTATCAGTTCCAATTACATCAGCAGTTTTATTAGATAATAAACCTTTACTAGATTTTAAACAAGTCCATGACAATTCTTTTGATGGCTGTTATGTACATCTATCGTACATAAGTCCAAAAATGCAAGGGGGGTACCCTATACATAACTTTTAAAGCTTAAAATGTTATTTCCCACATTTTATACCAATTTTTTTGAAGTCCCTTGAGAAGTGTAAAAGTTGAGACTTTACTGTAGTAGCATCTAACACCATGCAGTGATTATTGAGTTGCTTTAGGAACTCAAATGTCAATCACTGGACAGAATGCGACATTCTTTTTGAGGAGCTCTATTGAGAAAATTTAGAGAACTGGCTGTTGAGGCTGACTGCTGAGCAATTCTACTGCCACCAATGTTCATTTCATGTAAGGACCAGATGGAGGCATAAAGATAGTCATTTTTCCCTTGCTCTCTATGTGAGTTGCAACAGAAAAGGAAACGACTTGTAGTCATTGAGGATACCCTCTGTCACACACCATACAGTGCGTTGTGGAGCACATACATAAATGTAGATGTAGATGTAACACACATCCTGCACAACATGGAAACCAGCTGAAATGTCTCACTGACAGAAACACGCAAACTAAATGCTAGAGATCATTTAGATCTTATGTTGTAGTTATTGTGACCAAGTGGCATGTGAAGTTACACCACCGCATGTTTCTTTATAAATCAAATAAAATACACCAGTCACTTAATATAATAGAACATAATGAAATTGGTTACATGGGTTAAAATACTTAAAGCATAAGATGCACAGATATTTACATACATACATACATTAATCCTTGTTCCATAGATCATGAATGCAACATTTCATAATGATGTGGAATGTGCCACCTTAACATAAGTTTTCTTTACACAAAATAATTAATTAATTATTTCTTTTCTTTACAGTTACTACTTCATGTCTAAAAATTCTTCTATTGAGTAGAAGAAGTTGTCATTCAGAAATTCTTTTAATTTGCATTTTAAATGTTGGTTGGCTATCTGTCAGCCTTTTAATACGATTTGGCAGATGATCAAAGATTTTTGTGGCAGCATAATTCACCCCTTTCTGTGCCAAAGTGAGATTTAATTCAGAATAGTGAATATCATCCTTTCTTCTAGTGTTGTAGCTATGCACTTCACTGTTATTTTTGAATGGGGATGGGCTATTAATGACAAATTTCATAAGTGAATATATGTATTGCAAAGGTACTGTGAATATCCTGAGCTCCTTAAACAAATGTCTGCGAGGTGATCGTGGGTGGGCTCCAGCTATCATTCTGATTACATGCTTTTGTGCAATGAATACTTTCTCTCTTAATGATGAATTGCCCCAAAATATGATGCCTTATGAAAGCAGTGCATGAAAATAGGCATATTAGGCTAATTTACTGACATGTTTATCACCAAAATTCGCAATAACCCTAATAGCATAAGTAGCTGAACCTAACCATTTCAGTAGATCATCGATGTGTTTCTACCAATTCAATTTCTCATCAATGCACACAGCCAGATATTTTGAGTATTCTGCCTTAGCAACAGACTTCCATTCATAAGCTATATTTATCAATGGTGTTATGCCATTTACTGTACAGAATTGTATAAACTGTGTTTTCTCAAAATTTAGTGAGAGTCCATTTGCAGAGAACCACTTAATGATTTTCTGAAAGACATTATTTGCAATTTCCTCAGCTGATTCTTGCTTCTTGGGTGTGATTACTACACTTGTATCATCAGCAAAAAGAACTAACTTTGCATCTTCATGAATATAGAGTGGCAAGTCGTTAATATATATTAAGAACAATAAGGGACCCAAGTGTAAACCATGTGGGACACCATTCTTGATACCTCCCCAGTTGGAGGACTCTGCTGGTTTTTGTAGACTATCTGTACTGTTAATTTCAACCTTTTGCATTCTTCTGGTTAAGTGTTAATTAAACCATTTGTGCACTGTCCCACTCATACCACAATACTTAAGCTTATCTAGAAGAATCTCATGATTCACACAATCAAAAGCCTTTGATAGAGCACAAAATATCCCAATGGGTGATGTTCGGTTATTCATTGGATTTAATATTTTATCAGTGAAAGTGTATATAGCAGTTTCTGTTGAAAAGCCTTTCTGAAAACCAAACTGACATTTTGTTCGTACTTCATTTTTACAGATATGTGATGCTACCCTTGAATACATTACTTTTTCAAGAATTTTGGATAAATCTGTCAGAAGTGAGATTGGGTGGTAGTTGTTAGCATCAAATCTATCCCCTTTTTTATGCAATGGTTTAACAATAGCATATTTCAATCTATCTGAAAAAATTCCCTGTTTCAGTGAAATACTACATATATGGCTGAGAATCCTGCTTATTTGTTGGGAACAAGCTTTTAGTACTCTGTTGGAAATGCCATCAATTGCATGTGAGCATTTACTTTTGAGTGAATTTATTATTTCCCAAATTTCAGTAGGAGAGGTGGGTTGAATTTCAATTTTATCGAATTGCATAGGTACTGCTTCTTCCATATACTGCCCTGGAACTTATTTTCTCTACAACACTTAATAAAAATGTTTTCTACTTCTGTCTTTGTCATAATAATAGTGAAGTGGCTGTAGGAGGGTACAAGGTGTCTTAGACAGAATTTCTAGTTGATGTGGGCTGTGGTAAAGGACAGCTAGCTCTAAATGTAGAAAAGTATGAGTTAATCCAGAGGAGTAGGGGTGGGGGGGGGGGGGGGGGGGGGAGTTTGAGTAGGGCATTAGGAGTGTGCTGCTTCTCACAGTCATGTCATTTAAATATTTAGGCATAATGTTGGAAAGCAATATGAAATGGAATGAACATGTAAGTACTGTATTAGGAAAGGTGAATGGTCAGATTTGGTTTATTGCGAAAATAGTAGGGCAGTGTGGTTCATCTGTAGAGGAAACCACATACAGGACATGAGTATGAGTCTTTGTTGCATACTGTTCAAGTGTTTGGGATCCATGCCATGTCAGATTAAAGGGAGACAGAAAAGCAATTCTGAGTTAGGCTGCTAGATTTGTTACCATGAGGCTTGAGCAACATGAAAGTTATTACAAAGATGCTTTGGGAATTCAAATGGGAATTACTGAAGGAAAAACAACCATCTTTCCTAGGAGCACTATTGAGAAAATTAGAGGACTGGTATTTCAGGCTGACTGCAGAATAATTCTACTGGTGCCAATGTAAATTTCAGGTAGGGAACATGAAGATAAGATTAAGGGGATTACACCCCATATGTAGATAGTCAATTTTATCTCACTGGAATGAAAATGACTAGTAGTGGGAACCCTCTGCCACACACCAATACAGTGGCTTATGAAGTATGTATTTAGATGTTGATTACATCATTTTTTAGTTGGATAAGATGTATTGACTTGTATATTATTGAAAACACGTACAGATTTGAAAATAGCCACTGAAGTGTCTGAAACTTGTAATCCATGTAACAAAACTTGTAATCTAGGCAATAAAGTGTTCTTAGAGAGTACTAGGTCCGCAAATCAATGAAATTTTGATTGAACAGTGTGTGATATGGAAAGATGATTGGTCTTATAGTTAACTATGTAATGCCCCTGAGTGAAAAATAGACTTTTCAGTTGATAGAGAGGCTTATCAATGGGAGCCCAGTGAAATAATTATTCCTTTTAGGTGAAGAAGAGAGGATAAGACAATTTAGAATGTGTCTTGATAGGTAAAAAGAGAAACACTTGATGTTCATCTAGCTGTTGCGAGAGTGTTATGCATGTTGGATATAGGTGGATTTCCAAATTATTAAGATGGCTGATGTAGGTGTATAGATTTTTCCCAGTATGTTTGGAAAGTTTTTGCTATATTTCTGTTAAAACAAGAAGGTGTATGAAATGAAATATAACATTCCCAGAGGAGAATATTTTTATAGAATGAAAGTTACGTGTATGAGATAGAGATTCCCCTTGTCCCCATTATTCTGAATTCTCAGACATAATGTGTGTGAGGAGATATGAGTCATGGAGATTATAACATAAAAATAATGGTAATGATATAGATGCAATTAAACCAGTAATTATACTAAGGTCAGTGCAGACTCTGAGCTGAACAGAAATGTGGATGATACAATAATAATCATATGTGACTGAGAGATGCCCTCTGTAAATTGGAGAGTCTAATTGAAAGTTTGCTGTGTCCCAAAGTAAAGTGAGAGGTAATTAGTTGATAAGCTGCTGTGAGAAGAGTGTTTTAGGAGAGACTGGTTAGTAGCTTTAGGTTCAAATATAGTATGAATGAGTCTCAAGAGTATTGAAAGGTGAATGGATTTATAAGTTTTTGGAGTCCCTATGTATGACAAAGAGGGAGATGTAATGTTTGAGTCTTCTTATATATTTAATTTTTAAAACTATTAAGCTTTTGTGTTGTATTGCATTGTGTCAGGCATAATAAGGATGTGTCAATCATAAACATTTAAAAGCATTAGCGTTGTGAGAATCTCTCAGAAGCACTATATTCATGTATATGGGTTTATTCCCAATGATTGTGTAACAAGTATAAAGAAAGCTTCAGTATCCAATTCTCCACAGTTCTTCCGACAACCCATAGTATCAAGCATTATACGGTAAGATTTACGTAATCTGGAGTAAAAGAAATGTGGTACTGATCTGTAAAACTGTAGAAGAAAATACCACATTAGCTGAGGACCTTGCGTTTGTCACACTCATGAGGCCCAAAGAGTGTACATCCCCTGAGGATGCAAGTTAATAGTGAAATCTCTCAGTAACGGTATAAATAAATAAGCAATAAACTCAGACATCACTTCACTGTTCTCTAATTAACTAATTTCAATCTTTCAATGCTTATATCACTCAGAGTAGTAAGAAACACTTGTAGATTTGTGTGAGAAGAATGTGATACTGATGTGTAAAACTGTAGAAGCAAATACCAACTAGCTAGGGATCTTGCATTTGCTACACATGATATACAAAGAATGTACATTCCCTGTAGGTGCAAGTTATTTTATTACAACAACCATAGGGTTGCTGCATTGCCTAGTACTCCTTTCAATAACTCTCCACTTTTGCATGTTCAGCAACTCCCTCTCCACAAACTGTGTTCTACAAATAGAAATTTAATAAGGTTCTATAAAGAAAGGCTGGTACTAAAGAGTACCTTCACTTGCATGCATTGTTCTTAAGTCTACCTCATTTCTCACTAAATATATCTCTGTAGGATCTCAACACTTCTTCTGATTCTGACTTCTCATCTCCAGTAAGCTTGTCTGCTTCTTTTACCACATCAGTAACAAGTTGAACAAGATCCCTGTCAGTTGTAGTATCATTATTTGACAAATCATCATTGTCTATATGGTATCCATCTCAGTCTCAAAACAATATAATTTATTAGCAGATGTGTCGCCAACTGTTAAGTGTAATCTAGAATAACCAGAAAAATGCATATTGGTGTCAGAAAAATTTACTCTGAACTTTACCCAGTCAAATACTGTCTAAAAATATCTCCTGATTCAGATCACTGACCACTAACCATCCTTGCTCAAAAACTGCACTGTGAACATGAAATGGGATTAAATGTTGTTTGTTTACAACTTCACTAAACTTACCTGTAGTACCTTTAACCTAACTCCTGTTATAGGAAATTTAATGTACTCGGAACTGTGCTTAATTCTATCCCTGAACTTTTCAGAAATAACAGAAATTATGCTACGTTTTGTCAATCAAACAATAACCATGCCAATCGCCAACTGTGATTTTGATGTATGTACTACCACATAAATCCTAGTGTGTGTTAGTACTAGTTTCTATAAGCAAATCATCCTCAATATCTTCAAAATATAAATTTTTCTTCAAATGGTTCTCATTATCATTAGATAGCCATATAGGGCAAAGTGGTGCCTGGGTGTTTGCGTCATAAGTAACTTCTAATATTTTATTCGAAGTACGAATTGGACTTGAATAGGTGTGCTCATTAGTGTCCAAGTTAAATCTGACTGAGAATGATCAATAAACTGATTGTCTCAACTGAAATCTGACTTATCCTTACCAACACCTCTGAAATGTTCAATAATGCTCTTATTTACCTCACAATGCTGTGTCCTAACATTGTGGCATTCACACAAAATATCACTAACATCGATTGGAACAAGTTGATCTACCTGAACCTCACCATTGGCCTGGTCATGATCAATTAATTCAACATAAACCATACCATCCAGCTATTCTAAATTGCATGTATCATTTCAACTACTACATCATTAGTTTGACACCACTCACAGGGGTGTCAAACACTCTCACAACTATTGACTCAGTATAAGTCTCCCCCTCCTCATTACAGTTAGCTACAATAGTCTCCTGCACAGGACACATTAAAATACTAATACCAAAGTAATTATTATCAACATCTACCACTTTCACAGTACATTCAGAGTTAAACAATGTTACTAAAACACCTTCTTCAATTTCATAAGTCACAGTACATCCACTATACCTCTCTTTAATATAGCATCCCAAAACTTACTTTCCAGTTTTCCTGGTTCTGGTTACTATGATTTCTGTTCTCAGTATTACCATTACCATTCATATTATTATTATTATTATTATTATTTCTATTATTATAAGTACTATGGTTCCTTCTGTAACCATTCTGTCTATTTTGCTGTTTGTCTTGACATGACCCCCTTTATAATATTTTTTTCTGTTGTAATGTGAGTTGTTAACCCTGTCTTCTTTCTCAAAAGCTGTGTCAAGTTTACAAACATGTTTTAAATAATTCTCTAATGAATCATCTGAACCACAAACAAGGCCCCAGTGATCCCTCATTGGTAGTCATCTTTTCAGGGCATCAATAACATAAGATCATCACAAGATTTGTCCAGGTGAACAAGCTTACATAATTGTTTCTCACAAAATTCTCATGTAAAGAGGTTACCTGGTCTGCACCTACTACCATTCAAAAATGCTGTTTTGATGCCCGCCTGTTTATTTTCAGGCCAGAATTTATTCAAGAGCATCTGCATGAATTCATTAAATTTTATGTTTGGCTTTACGTTTTGATTAGCCTGTGACAATACTTTACCATCAAGGGAATGTTTGGCTACTTTAATTTTCACATAATCAGGCAAGTTTGAACAAAAACCACCTTTACATTGCTATAGGTGGTCCACTGAGGTATTTTTAAATCCCCAGGGAAGTATTTCAAAGATAAATTGCAACACAATTGTTCAAAATTTCTGCAAATTGCAGATATGACATATTTGTTTCAACATCACTTAATTGGATGTTAACCTATTGCAAATTTTCAGACAAAGTCTCAATTTCATTATTAACACTTGTAGTACGGCTATGAATTTAATGATATTTAGTGTGCTCGATGAATTCACTTTCCTGCTCAATATATTCATGCATAATTTTGAATACAGAGTTCTTTCTATCTAACTCAATGTGACTAACATCTTCAGTGTTTTCCACATTCAACCGTATGTGATAAATCTTATCATTTACTTTCTGAATTTCATTGACAGTTGACTCATTAAGTTTTAAAAGGGAGTTTGCTACTCGCTACTGCGTTACCTGAATTTTTCTTTCCATTGTCTTAACAGTGTAATTTAGATTAACAGTACTCATTTTAGGTCATTTTTTAACTTGTCAGTTCATTCCTTAAATCTTTCTTTAAATTATTTTTCTGAGTTGTAACCTTATGATCCAAGAGATGAGATAATCTTTCTAGTAAACCTGAGGCTTATTCATTTGGAGAAAATTCTAAGAAATGTGATGCCTCAGATGACTGTTGCAGGTTTGGTGTCGATGATTGAGGACATTGAGTAAATGATACCTCTTCAGTTCTGTTAAATTTTCCATACTAGCCATATTTTAAGATAATATTGGGCACGAAACATGAAAATAACCCTACCTACCCAGATTATTGTCACATGCAAATTCAAAGTTATCCTGCCTATCAA
This sequence comes from Schistocerca piceifrons, assembly GCF_021461385.2. NCBI lineage: Eukaryota > Metazoa > Arthropoda > Insecta > Orthoptera > Acrididae > Schistocerca > Schistocerca piceifrons. The sequence goes on from NC_060138.1 coordinate 240,647,290, forward strand.
CAGTCACATGAGAAAAGGAAGTTGGAAAAATGATAGTCTGCAGAAAATAAATTTAAAATTTAAAAATTGTACTCATCTCAAATGCGGTGCAACGATGAGTTGCCATAAAATACTTTCTGTCTTGTCCCAACTATTGTCCAATAGTCGACTGCCAAAAGTCACAATTAGATTCTGAAATGTATTACAAAAATTAGCACACAGACTTACACATATCCCAGCTCAGCAACAAAATATTAAAATGCCGAGTGATAAAAAAATATACAGTTTCTCAAGTTCTGTTTGTAGCTGGACAATGGTAACTTAATAATTTGGGACTCCACTGTTCACAAGTATGAAGATGGATGAAAACTAAAAAATTTCAGTCACAGTTAACGAAAGTTCACTTAATGTCTTAGCTGCTCCATAAGATGCAATACTCAATTGTGATATCCCCGGTGGTTGTTGCTTCAGAAAGTCCCAGAGTTCAGCATCACTGTTGTACTAATTTTTAAATAAAACACATTCTAACAAATTGTGACTGATTATCATGTAGATTGGTAGAATATACATTGGCCATCTGACAGCCTCCAAAAGACAATGATGCAGACTGACCTTATGGTTCATGTGCCACTTCCTTTTATACAAAACTAAACAATCGAATACATGGTTAAAAGTAAGAATGACAAAATAACAATTAAATATCATTAGATGATCCAGTTACTTACATCAAAAAGTGGGTCACATATTGCCCTGCATTTCCTGATATTCATTTTGGAAAATTTTACTTAATTTAATATACAATTTTAATAAAATTTTACAGTACAAGAATCCAAATTGCATTTTAGTTAATAATAAGGAAATCATTTTGAATAAAATATTGTTAACAGTATTCTGGTACAACAATTTGAATTACATTTTAATTAATTATAAGCAAATCACTACGAATAAAATATTGTTAACAGTATTTTAGTTTGCTCTTGTAGAGCTATCATTTTAAATAATCATAATGAATAAAAATTGTAGCATTTCACAAATAGGAGATAAATAAGAATATGTGTTGCAACATGACTGCACAGATCATATCACGAAATTTTGAAGTTGGATTATTAAGAAAAGGCTCACTCCCCTTAGTTGCTAATATAAATTGGGCAGCATATTTATGTTACATTTAATCTTAGAAAGTAAACTCATTTGTACTAATTTTTAAAGGGTAGTTTAGTCAGGTGCATGGATCAGTTGGTAAATGAGTATGGTAGTTGTTGTTCTGTGATACCCTAGGGAAAATGTGGCAAAATAGATAAGGAGGTGAGACAGTATACATAGTGTTGAAGTGAAAGAGACTTGTTTACAAATAGAATTTCATGTTGGCTGTATTGAGAACTAATGTTGTCTCCATATGTCCAGCTTTTAAGATTTGAGTTTTCACAGTTAATGATGTGGTGATTAAGTGGTGTCTGATATGGAAGTGTCATTGGTCTTAGAGCTGATTATGTAATGTCCCTGAGGTGATTATGTAATGCCCCTAGAGAAAACTAGCCTCTGGAGGCTATAGAGAGCAACAGAACACAAGTGAAAGACATCCCTTTTAGATTAAGAACTTAGAATGAGGCAATCTAGAAGCTATATTGATAGGTAACAAGATAGACCCAGGATGTTAGTTTTGTTTTTATGAGAGTGTTATGCATGATGTGTACAGATGGATTCCCAGACTATTAAGATGGCTGGTGTATGTGTATGGACCTTTTACCATTATCTATGAAATGTATTTGACATATGGATATTACATGCTGAAGATGACTATAAAGTTTATTTAAGACCAAGAACACCTAGGCCATCCACAGTGTATGGTCTACCTAAGATAAAGAAGGCACACTACTGAGACCAGTTATTATTGATATTTGCTCTCTCAGATACAGGGTGATTTGATTAAATTATTGGCACCTATAGTTGGCTGTTTTAGGCACCACATTAAAAACTCTCAAATGTATGTTGATAGTATAAAGCAGATAAACATAGGGCTGAATGAAGTCACCGTCAGACCTGATGTGGTCTTTCTGTTTATGGAGGTACCAAAGGAGGATACGTTAAAACAGTTGGCCACTCATTTCTCTCCTGAAAGTTTTAAATTATTTTGGCACACTCTGAAGTCCACTCACTTCTGGAACCATGGAAATTATTATTCATTGATCATTTGAATGGTATACATCTTAACATAAGATTGACAATGGAGGTTGAGAACAGTGAGATGTTTCCTTTCTCAGATGTGTTGGTTGAATGGAAATCAGATGAACGTCTTGGCCATTCTGTGTACAGGAAACCAACACATACTGAATTGCATCTCAGTGGATGTAGCTTTCACCATCAAACTCAGAAGAGAGCTATACTATTATCAACACCTTCCCTTTATACCTCAAACAAACCACCCAATTAGTACACAGAGCCAGGACTATTTCGGGCAAAGGTCACATTCACTCTGAGACAGTATGTCAATGATATTAGATCATCACTGTCAAGGAAAGGTGTTAAAACAAGCCAAGAAGATTGATGCAGAGTGCCGTTTTCATTCTGCAATGCAATAAACTAGCAACGCAGGTAGAGCCTAAACAACAGGGAATCAGACCTGTGTTTCAGCCTCCCACAAAAATTTAAGATATGTGGTCATCAGTCAAGGATAGTCTCAGCGTGAGAGTGTTTAGAATTTATAGCGTTCACTGCAAGTGTTGCAAGAGTTGTGTGGGTCAGCCTATATTGACTGTTGCCAATGGCTGTGTCGAACATTAGTGTTGCCTTACATACAGATGTTTTGATAAATCAGTAGGGACAGAGCAAAGCCAGTTAAAAAAGCACTGGATTTTGTTTGACCAAATGAGTACAATTGTTCATGCATCAACCTATCGGCACTCTTGTAATCAGGGAAGCAGCTGAATTTAGACTTTGTGGAAACATCTTCAACAGCACACTAGGTATGCAATTAGCAACAGATGGAAGTAGACTTTTGAAAAGAAAAAGCACTGAGGAAGACTTTTTGCAGTTTACTGCCTCATGGGAGGGATCGTGCTGGAAGCAATGGTGGATAGAGAAAACAAATAAAATCTGTGGAAATAGATGCCATTTCCATATTGACACCATGATATAATACAGCAAATCAGATACCGTCCTGTGAGTGTAAAAGAGGAAGCCTTACCAGTTCACAACAGTCAGTTTTAACCCCTGATGATGATGCTGGAGGCAATCACCAGAAACTTGGAGGTTGATCATAATTTGACATGGTGAATAAACCTTGAACTTTTTATACAAGGTGAAGACGTTTGAAATAAAGGAGAATATTCCTGAAGGAGAACATATTAACACAGTGGAGGTTAATTGTAGAGAGAAAAGATTCCCATTGCCCAGCATTATTCCAAATCATTAAATATATGCCATGTGAGGAGGTCTGAGAGCTGGAGATTAAAATGTAAAGGACTGAGATGATACCGATGTACTGACACAGTATGCATACCAAATTAGATGGACACCCTCAGTTGAGCAGAGATGTGGATGATACTATAATAACTGTATTTGAGTGATTAGTGTGCCTGTTTAAATAGATATCTCCAAGTGAAAGCTTGTTGTCTCCCAGAGTGAACTGACTGATGATTTGTTGATAAGATGATGCAAGAATGATGTTTAAATGAGAGATATTGTTAGTCTGCTTGGTTTAATGTAAAGTAAGAATGAGTCCCAAGAGTTTTCAAACATGAATCGATTTAGGAGATGTTGTAGTGTGTAAAGTATATATGTGTGACAAACAATGAAGAGCAACATGTGATGTTTGAGCCCTTGTATAACACTGGATTTACAAAACAGTGTTTCTGAGTTGTAGTAATACCATTGTGCCAGGCAGGTGTGGAGAACAAGAGGTGTGACATTACCTTATTAGGAAGAGAGTAGACGGTCCTTGAATATCCCGTTAATAATGCAGTGTGATAAGGAATGTCGGTTATTGTTTTGAGAGATGCGGTAAATGGAAGCTGCAGTAAGAGTGTAACTATTGGCCATTTCCATTGAGTTATTGAATCCTATTGTTGTTCCAAATCAGTCTCACCCCATTTCAAATCATGTCTTATAGAAAATAATCAATATAATAGAAGGAAACATTCCACGTGGGAAAAATTATATATAAAAACAAAGATGAGGTGACTTACCGAACGAAAGCGCTGGCAGGTCGATAGACACACAAACAAACACAAACATACACACAAAATTCAAGCTTTCGCAACAAACTGTTGCCTCATCAGGAAAGAGGGAAGGAGAGGGAAAGACGAAAGGAAGTGGGTTTTAAGGGAGAGGGTAAGGAGTCATTCCAATCCCGGGAGCGGAAAGACTTACCTTAGGGGGAAAAAAGGACAGGTATACACTCGCACACATGCACATATCCATCCACACATACAGACACAAGCAGACATATTTTCTGTCTGCTTGTGTCTGTATGTGTGGATGGATATGTGCGTGTGTGCGAGTGTATACCTGTCCTTTTTTCCCCCTAAGGTAAGTCTTTCCGCTCCCGGGATTGGAATGACTCCTTACCCTCTCCCTTAAAACCCACTTCCTTTCGTCTTTCCCTCTCCTTCCCTCTTTCCTGATGAGGCAACAGTTTGTTGCGAAAGCTTGAATTTTGTGTGTATGTTTGTGTTTGTTTGTGTGTCTATCGACCTTATAGAAAATAAGTTACTTTAAAATATGTGTCCAAATAATGGAGATAACACATGTTAGACTGACCTAGGGATACAGCATCCCATCCCTTACTGAAACCACAGAAATCAATTTTGCGGTCATCTGTAGTAGAGAAAACTGACACAGTTGCAACAATGTTATATTTTACACAGAAGTGCCAAAGAAACTGGTATAAGCATGTGTATTCAAATACAGAGATATGTAAACAGGTGGAATACGGCACTGTGGCTAGCAGTGCCTATATAAGACAACAAGTGTCTTGTACAATTGTTAGATCGGTTACTGCTGCTACAATGGAGGGTTATCAAGATTTAAGTGAGTTTGAATGTTATGTTATAGTCAATGGTACACAGCATCTCCGATGTAGTGATGAAGTGGGTTTTCTCCTGTACGACCATTTCACGAATTTACCATGAATGTCAGGAATCTGTAAAACATCAAATCTCCAACATTGCTGCAACTGGAAAAAGACCCTGCAAAAATGGGAGCAATGAAGACTGAAGAGAATCATTCAACATGACAGAAGAGCAGCCATCCCACAAACTGTTACAGATTTCAATGCTGGGCCATCAACAAGTGTCAATGTGTGAACCACTCAACAAAACATCATCGCTATGGGCTTTTGGAACCAAAGGCCCACTTGTGTATCCCTGATGGCTGGATGACACAAAGCTTTATGCCTCACCTGGACCAGTCAACACCAAAATTGGACTGTTGATGACTGGTACCATGTTGACTGGTCAGACAAAGCTCGTTTCAAATTGTTTCGAGCAGATGGATGTGTACGGATTTGGAGACAACCTCATGAATCCATGGGTCCTGCATGTCAACAGGGGACTGTTCAAGCTGGTGGAGGCTCTGTAATGGTGTGAGGCATATTGCAGTTGGAGTGATATGGGACCCCTGATACGTTTACATATGACTGTGACAGGTGATATGTATGTAAGCATCCAGTCTCACCTCTTTGAGGTGTGTAATTGCTGTAGGAAGGAAGTGTCCTGTAACATTTAGAGTTTGACTAGGAATGATCCATTGGTGAATTGCTATTGTCTGAGTGTAGTGGGGAATAAGTTGATAAGTACATGATTTGGATGCTGAAGAAGGTGGACTTATGTGATAATTAGAGGCGATGGAGATAACAAAGTACAAATTTTCCAATGTTACAAATAATGGTGTTGCACATGGTGTTTGTTGACCCAAAATTAGATCAAAGAAAGTAATAAAATCCATGTAGATGAATGGATGAGTCTTTAAATCTTCATGGTTTTTACTGGTCTGTGACACCCCAAGGCAACAGCAGATATAAGGTGTGGTTGTGAACAACAGTGGTGAAGTGAAAGAATATTGCTTACAAATTAAATTTTGTATTCAATGGTGTTCTCATATGTCTCTCTTACAAGATTTGTGCTAGCACATTTAATAATACAGTGACCAGATTGCATATCATGTGGGAGGATGATTGGTCATAGTGCTCATTATGTAATGTCTCACAGACAAAAGTAGCCATTGGGATCTATATAGAGAGGTATGGATAAAAGCCAAATAAAAGTCTTATTCCTTTTAGGTGAAGAACAGAGAATGAGGTGACAGAGGAATTATATTTATAGGTGAAAAGAGAAACTTGGGATGTTGGTTTGTTTTTTATGAGAGAATTATGCATGTTGCAAATGGCTGGATTCCCAGACTGTTAAAATGGCTGGTGTGAATGTGTAAGCTTTTTTCGCAATATGTTTGAAAGATATTTGATGTTTATTGATAACAAGGTGAAGATGTTTGATGCGGAAGAGAAGTTTTCCCTAAGGGGAAATACACTGTAAGAGTAGATGTTAATTTAATGAGTCAGAGATTCCCATTTCCTCATGTTGCTTTTTTTTTTTTTTTTTTTTTTTTTTTTTTTCTTTGCAAACTCTGAAACATATAACTTGTGAGGAGGTATGTGACATGGAGGTTATAATTTGATGATTTGTTGATAAGTTGATGTGAGAACAATGTTTAAAGCAGAGGTACTGTTAATGAGCTTGGTTTAATATAACATAAGAATGAATCCTAAGAGTATTCAAAGATGAACTGATATAGAACTTTCTGGATTGTGTAAAGTACATATGTGTGACAAACTATGGAGAGCAAGTTGTATTGTCTGAACTGTCATACAAAATTTGATTTTGAAAATTGTGGTTTTGAATTGCACTACAATTGTGTCAGGTAGAATCGTAGCACATGAGATGTTACTTTGCCTTATTCCAAAGTGAGTATATGATCCTTGAAGATTGCATTAAGTAAAGTAGAGAGAAAAGAAATGTCTGTAGTTGTAATGGGAAATATGGTAGATGGAAGTTGCAGCAACAGTCTAATTATTGGCCATTTCCATTGAGTTATTGATTTTAGTCTTGTTTGAAATCAGACAAGCCTCATTTAAATCATGTTTTATAGAAACGATGTTACTTTGAAATATATGTCCAAATACTGGAGATGCCCTATCTGAGGTAAATTTTATGGTGAAAGTGGGTGTATGTGAGATAAAATATTTCTCGCCCAAACCATCTAATTTATATGTAGTAGAGAAAAATCACACAGTGGAAGTAAATTTTCAAAGGTATGTAGACTGAGGAGATGAAAAATGCCACTGTAATCCCTACACGTGATATAAGGTATCCATGTGATAAATAAAGCAAAAATGAAAAATGTAGGTTAATTGAGACTGGATGGCATGAATGAGGGTGGTTCCCTGGAATTACATTTTAATATATGTAAAAGATATAAGAGAACGATTGTAGGGAGGTTGTTACGAAAAATATGTAGAGTTGTAATCAAGGAGATTCTTGAATGATTCTTGGCTTAGGATAGAATGCCATTAATCCAAAATAAGTTATGGTATCTATGGTGTCTGATGAGCCTGTATGCAGTGAGTTTTTGTGAAATACAATTTGTCTTCATAGTGTATAATGCATGTAGAGTAATTTTGATGGGGACGGTCAGAGTTCAAGAATGTGAATACGTCTGAGATGGTCTCGACATATCACTTACAAGTTCATGATCTGGAGCTTGAAGAAAGTGGAGTAATGTGTTAATTAGAGTGATATTTCATTGTTGTAAGGAATGGAGTATGAGATGGTGTGTGGTTTCAAGTAAAGTTACAGTTATGTCTGAGGGAAAATTGATATTTGATTTGCAAAAGGTGACCCAGTAAGATTTGGTGACCCAGTAAGAGGTGGAAAAATGATCCAGGAAAGATAATTTGTATGTTATGTTCGTTTGTGGCACAAGAACTATGGCATTGGTAAAACAGTATGGCATCTTTTGATTTGTGACACCCCAGAGAAAATGGAGAAAAGCAAAAAAATTTTTGTAGTAATGAACAACAGTAGTGAAATGAAAGAGGAATGTTTACAAATTGAGTTTGGTGATGAATATACTGAGAAATAATGATGTCCCCTTATATCTCTCTTTTAACATGTGAGCTATCACAATTAATGTAATGGTTATTAAGTAATTATGATATGGGAGGGTAACTGGCCATAGTGCTAGTTATGTAATGTTCCTGGAAGAAAAATAGCCTTGGCCTCTATAGAAGGAGGTACAGTTAGTAGCCTAGTACAATACTTATTCCTTTTGTGTAAAGAAGAGAGAATGATCCAGTTCAGAAGTATTATAATAAGTGTAATTTGAAACACTTGGTATTGTTTTAGTTATAAGAGAGTGTTATGTATGCTTTACATAGATGTATTCCAAAACAGTTAAGATGGCTGGTGTAGGTGTACAAGTTTTTCCACAATACATTTGAAATGTGTTTGATGTGCATCTATTAGAAGGTGAAGATATTTGAGATAGAATGGGAAGTTCCCTAAAAACATGTAAATACAAAAACTGGAGGTTAAAGAGCATGAGGTAGAGATTTCCTATGCCACACCTTATTCTGAATGCTTAAGTGTACTGTGTGGAAAGGAGCATGAAACATTATGATGAAATTGTAAACGCTTGAGGCAGATTCTCCCATCAAACTACCTCATTCTGTATACTTCAACATACTGCATATGAGGAGGCATGAAACATAATGATTAGGATGTAAAGACTTGGTGGTATATTGATTTTACTGACACAGAATATACTGTCAACTTAGGTGGAGTGGCTGAGTTGAGAAGAGATGTGAATTATGTTATAACAGTTCTATATGAGTGGTCAGATGCCTTCTGTAAAGAGAGAAGTCTAATCAAAAGTGTTTTGTATTCCCGGCTAAACTGAGTGATGATATGTAGTTAAGATGATGCGAGAGTAATGTTTAAACGAGAGATGTTGTTAGTCAGCTTGGACTAATGTAACATAAGAATGAATCCCAAGAATATTCAAATGTGAATTTATATATGAACTACTGGGGTGTGTAAAATAAGTATGTGTGACAATCTATGAAGAGCAAGTTGTGATATTTGAGCCCTTACATAAAATTTGATTTTGAGAATTAAGTGTTTGAGTTGTAGAGGCTTTTTGCTAGGTAAGTGTGGAGAATAAGAGGTAGAGACATGTAATATTACTAATGGAAGGGTAATTTCCATAGTGCTGATTATGTAATGTCCCTGAAAGAAAAATAACCTTTGGCATCTACACAGAGAGATATGGTAAGAAGCACAGCAAAGTACTTACTCCTTTTAGGAGAGGAAGGGAGGATGAGACTGTTTAGAATGTATATTGATAGGCAAAAAGAAAAAAAAAAGAAAACTGGATATTAGCTCTGTTATTTTGAGAGTGTCCTGTGTGCTCCGTATAGATAGATTACCTAACTATTAAGATGGCTGGAGTAGGTGTATAGGTTTTTTCCCAGTGTGTTCGAAATGTCTCTGGTGTATATTTGTTACAAGGTAAAGGTGTATGAAGTAGGTTAGAATATACCCAGAGAAGTATATTTTGACAGAATGGATGTTAAAGTGTATTGACTTAGAGATTTCAATTGCTCACACTCTTCTGAATTCTTAGACGTCCTATGTGTGAGGAGGTATGAGACTTGCAGATTAGAATGTAAGTGATGGAGGTGCTGTTGATGCAATTGACACAGTATGGATGCCAAGATAAGAGGAAAGCCTCAGTAAAGTAGAGATGTGGTTGATACTACAAGGTGTACAACTTTTCTCAACATTTGAGGTTTTAATGTAACAAATTGGTTATGCATGTATCATTCAAAGTATTTTCTATTGCTGGCCACTACTTTCTCCTGTCTTTCAGGCAGTGGACAAATCCTGCGCCAAAAAAACTGTATATCTTTTGAAGTGATCCACAATCGATCCAATTTGTGACTTCTTCATGAGATCGGAACTGTTGGTCAGCCAGGTCATGTGCCATTGATCTAAACAGGTGATAGTCAGAGGGAGCAATGTCTGGAGAATACGGCAGGTGGGGTAGGACTTCCCATTTTAATGTTTCCAAGTACATTTTGACCTCTTTTGCAGTGTGAGGTCGAGAGTTGTCATGCTGCAAAATCACTTTATCGCACCTCTCGCTGTTCTGATGCCGTTTGTCTTTTAAGGCTTTGCCCAAATGCATTAATTGTGTTCAACAACGAGCTCCTGTGATTGTTTCACTTGGTTCTAACACCTCATAGTACACGACGCCGAGCTGGTTTCACCAAATGCAGGGCATGATCTTGGAGCCATGAATATTTGGTTTGGCTGTCAACGTGGAACCATGGCTGGGATTTCCCATGGTTTCTTGCATTTAGGGTTATCATAATGAATTCATTTTTCATCCCTGGTTACAGTGCAATGAAGAAATCCCTTCCATTTTTCCCTCTGAAGCTACTGTCCACAAACGCACAAACGCCATTCAACATCTCTTGGTTTCAGCTCACACAGGACCCAAGTTCCTTCTTTCTGAGTCACGCCCATAGCCTAGAGACTTTTTTATATTGCTTGCTGTGTCACTCCCACTAATCATGCCAATTCTTCTTGAGTTTGACGCAAGTCTTCACTCAGCAATGTCTCCAATTCTGCATCTTCAAAAACGTTCTCTCTTCCACCACTATGCTGGTCTACGACATAAAAACCACCATTTTTGAAGCGTTGAAACTACTCACAACACATTCTTTCACTAACAGCGTCATTACCATATGTACTTGAGAGCATTTGATGAGACTCACCCGCTGTTTTCTTCATATTGAAACAAAACAGTAACACCTCCCGCAAATGACGAGAATTAGGCTCATAAACTGACATTTTTAATCAAAAAGAACTTTATAATGCAGACACAAATTGAATAATGTTTGAATGAGGTTATGTTGACCAAGGTCCAAGCTAACTGCCTGACATGTGCGATCTGTTTCTTTCGACTGCTGCTTACTGCTGTCCCCACCTATCAGCAAACAGTGTAAGCAAAGTTGTACACCTTGTATAATAATTGCATATGAGTAATGAGCTGCCCTCTGTGAAGAGAGAAGTGTATTAAAATTTATCATATCCCAGAGTAAAGTGAGTAATGGTATAAGCATAATGTGAAACATTGGATGTTGATTTGTACTGTTTATAGATTTATTTATAGCTGGTATAGGTGTAACAGCGTTTCCCCTATATGTTTGAAATAGATTTGATGTGTATCTATTAAGGGGTGAAGATGTTTGAGCATGGAAAGCTTCCAAAGGAGCAGTATGTTGAAAGACTGAATGTTAAAGAAAATGAGGTAGAAATTCCCATTGCCCCACCTTTTTCAGAATGCATAAGTGTGATGTATGTGAGGAGCCATGAGGCATTAAAACTGAAATGTAAAACTTTGAGACAGAGATTTCCATCAAACCATCTTATTCCAAATACTTTAAGATACTGTGTATGAAGAGGCTCAAATATTGTGATTAGAATGTAAGGCTTGATGATTTGCTGATGTTATAGATGCACTATGTTAGGTAGACCACCTGAGCTGATCTGAGATCTGGATAACTCTATGTGAGTGATCAGGTACCCTTTGTAAAGAGAGAAGTATAATCAAAATCCTGTTGTATTCCCAAGTAAACTGAATGATGATACGTGTTAAGGTGATGTGAGAACAAATTTTAAAGGAGAGATATTGTTAGTCAGCTGGTTTAATGTAAAGTAAGAATGAGTCCCAAGAATATTCAAAGATGACTCAATTTAGCAGTTATTGTCATGTGTATAGTATGTATGTGCTACAATCTATGAAGAGAGAGTTGTGATACTTGAGCCCTTATATGAAATTGGATTTTGAGAATTAAGTTTTTATGTAGTGGTGGCATTGTGTTAGGTACATGTGGAGAATAAAAAGTAAGACTATACCCTGTTCCTAATAGATCTGATGGTGTTCAAAGATCCCCTTAGGAAAACAGAGAGAAAAAGAATGTATGTGTTGTAACGAAAAATATGGTAGATGGAAGTTGGAGTAAGTCTTGTAATATGGCGACCAAACCCTGAAGGGGATATCTGGGCCAATAAATGCCATATGATTATTTCATTTCACTGAATCTTATTCTTACTCACCATAATTTAAATAATATGTTATAGAAATTTACTTATAGAAAATTACATTAAAATATGAGGCCAAGTAAAAGAGATATTTTATTTGAGCTCAATTCTATGACAGAGGTGGATGCATGTGAGAGGACATACCTATTGCCAAATCCACAGAATCAGTTTTTACTGCCATCTGTAGTACGTAAAAACTATACTGTGGAAGTAACTTATTAAATATGTAAAGTATATTGATATAAAATTAGCCATTTTAACCTCCGTGAGTGATATAAGATATCTTGGTTTCAAGAACAGCAAGTATTGAAAATGTAGGTGTTGGAGACTTGAGAAACTTGATGGTCAGAATGATAATGGTTTCCTTTAATGATGTCGTGTTGTTAATATTATTTGAAGTAATAAGAGCACAACTGTGGAGAGGAAGTTAAGTATGATGGAATGAAATGTAGTGCAGAGATGTGAGTAATGCAACCCTATAGTGACCCTTGGTATAGCAAAAGACATTGTTGTTCTAAAAGAAGATACATATGGCATCTGATGCACCTAATTCTGGTGTGGTTTTATGAATCACAATTTGCTCTTTGAGATGTGCAATAGATGTAGAAAGTTACAGAAGGTATAGTCCCCTCACACGTATTTAGAGTTTGACATGAAGTGCTCCATTGGAAAGGGTGATCTGTCTGGGAGAGAATTCACATATTAGTGAATAAGTATGTGATATGAAGTTTGAAGAAAGTAGAGTAGTGTGCTAATTAGAGGTGATGTAGGTGTACAAATTTTCCAATATAGCAAAGAACGGAGCAGGACATCTTATGTGATTTCTTTCTCCACTGACTTTAACAGTTCAGCACAAATCTCATCAATTCCCATTGCCTTACCATTTTTCATGTTCTTCATAGATGCTTCAATCTCACTAGTCAGTATTGTGTTTCCTTTGTCATCATCTGCAACTTTATCTTCTTCTTCTATCCCAAGCTCTTCTTCACTTGGTCAGCTGCCTGCAGCATATAGCCATTCTATATATTCTTTCCATCTTCTCATTATTTCTTGGGGTTCACTCACCATTTTATCTTACCGTCTTCTGTCTCTATTTCCTTTAGTCCATTGTTGTTTCTCTTTTCCCTGAATATCAGATCCATTGCTTCTTTGTACATCAAATCATATTTTCCTTCTTTCTCTAATTTCTCTATCTTGCCACACTTTTCTGTCAGCCATTTCTTCCTTGCTTTTCTGTCTACCTACTTAATTGATCATTTAACTTCCTATTGTTGTGATCTTCATTCTGTGCATTCTGTTTCCTGTCCTTGCATCATGATTTCACAATATGCATTCTCTAATTTTTCACAGTTGCCTTCGGCTTTCAGATTCCTAAAGTTAATGTGCTCTCTCTTCTGTCCTTTCCAGGTTCTTTTCAATTGAACTAGAACCTCAGCTACTACTAATATATGATCTGAATGAACATCTGCCCCTGGATAACTTTTGACACTCTTTAGGCAATTTCAGTATCTTTGTTGTATGATTATGTAATCAATTTGATATCTTTTGTTGTCAAATCGAGGAATCCAAGTATACCATCATCTTTCGTGGCTATCAAATAGAGTATTTCCAACCACCATGAACTTTTCATTGCTGTATTCCAACAATCTTTGCCCCCTCTCATTTCTTTCACCCAGTCCAAATTTTCCATGAGCTTTTCCTTCTGCCCCTTCATCAACTACTGCATTCCAGTCACCCATTATAACAATACATGCATATCTTTTCTCTCTCTCTGCTAAGTTTTCTATCTTTTCATAACATTCTTCCACCTCTTCATCTGAATGATTACTTGATGGAAGATAGACATGGATGATAACTAACATTCAGTCTCATCATCATTATTCTTCCCCTAACATATTCAATCTTGATAACTTTGTCCTTCAGTCTTTTACCTATCACAATTCCAACCTCATAAATGTATTTTTATCTTCACCTGAATAGTACAATCAGAGATCACCACTTTCTAGTTCTTCACAACCACCCCATCTCACCTCACACATTCTGAGTACATCTAATTTGTTTCTTGTCATTTCATGTTTGACGTTTTCTAATTTCCCTTCCTGGAGAAGGGTTAAAACATTCCAAGTCCCAATCCTCAATAAGCCTTCCTTCTTCTTCTCCTTTCTTCCTTTTCCATTTGTCCTTTCTCTGGAGTCCTCGTTGTATTGCCCTCCCAGAGATCTGATTGAGGGCAAGCTTTACCTCCGGAATATTGTACAAAATGTTCCATCCTTACAAAAAGTTCCATCCCATGAACGTCTAGGGAAGTAATTCCAGTGGTGGTTTCCTGTCCTCCACATCCTGTCAGCTTGCTGACCCACTTTCCCACGGGGGTTGGTTACCCAACCTTCCACTGGGTTGCTCAGCTTAACAGAGGCACTACGTGTAGGTAGGATTGTGGAGAAATGAGGTGAGAGAGGCTAAGAAAACTCTCTTGTTGAGCTCTTATATTCGCATCTCACCCCCATTTTTAGTCAAAGTCACAAGGTTGTAGCAGCAACTCCCACAGGTCATCTCCCAGGCCCTATGACTCTTCTTAAAGGGCTCTTAAAAGGAAACCTATAATAAATAAACAATATCTCAATTAAGAACAGGGAAGTAACTAAATATCTTGGAAAACACCTGGACAATAAATTAAACTTCAATAAACATGCAAGACTAATTACTGACAAAGTGATGACAATAATGGATAAATTAGCTAGACTTAATACAACCTGATTTAGTCTTCCACTGCCGGCCGTGGTGGCCAAGCAGTTCTAGGCGCTTCAGTCTGGAACCGCACGACCACTATGGTCGTAGGTTCGAATCCTGCCTCGGGCGTGGATGTGTGTGATGTCCTTAGGTTAGTTAGGTTTAAGTAGTTCTAAGTTCTAGGGGACTGATGACCTCAGCTGTTAAGTCCCATAGTGCTCAGAGGCATTTGAGCCATTTTTGAACTTCCACCACACACTAAGCGGATCTATCACATGGCACTCTTTAAATAAACAGCTTGTTTTGCTGCAAGCACCAGGGCACACCACCTCAGACTGACCACATATAAAAACATTGTAAGACATGGACAAAGGAGTGTGCCCATCAGATTATCCGGAGCTTTTAGAACAACATCCACTGAGGCACTGTGTGTGGTCATGGGTGTGTGTCCCATTGATATCACAATTCATCACTGAGCTCTGACATACTGGTTAAAGAAAGGTAGACCAGAAAAAATACAAGACATACTTGGATGCGACATAACAGACCAAAGACAGCTTAACATATGGCTGACTGAAACATGGCAGGAGGAATGGGACCAGACAGGCAAGGAACAATGTGTCTACTCTTTTTTCCCTAATATACGAGAATGCGTAAGACTAAAGTTCACTAACCCCACAGGGGGAATGTCCATTTCCTGGGCTGAGCGGTTCTAGGTGCTTCAATCCGGAACTGCACTGCTGCTACGGTTGCGGGTTCGAATCCTGCCTCGGGCATGTGTGTGATGTCCTTAGGTTAGTTACATTTAAGTAGTTCTATGTCTAGGGGACTGATGACCTCCGATGTTAAGTGCCATAGTACTTATAGCCATTTGAACCATTTCCTGAGGAGATATGGTCCATATACTGCCCATCTCCATTGTGTACATTTAAACGAAACTGACACTTGTGAATGTAATGAATATGGTACCATTGAACATGTAGTTCTCCACTGCACATTAAGACACTAAAACATTAACACACAAAAAACCGAATATAGAATTACAAGACCTTGGAAACACGATAAGAGATCAGTACAAATGGCACATCCTGAACAGACTAGCAGATGACTTATCTGAAACACTTCATGAAGGTTATAGACAATATAGAGCATACTTAAGAACGCTACAAAATGCAACACAAGCATGACAACAAATACGTGGCACTAAACAGACACAGACACTGAAACGAATGAAACAACTCATACAGAAAGTGAATATTACATTAAAATATTAATGTAATTATCCATACAAGGTCAAAAGACCAACGTGATATAGCAGAATCTAACAATAGAGCAAATTAAATGGAATAAAAAACTGAATAATAAACATTAGATTATGATTAATTCACAACACAATTAATGAAAACTATAATGTGAAGCAAACTACACTACTGGCCATTAAAATTGCTACATCACGAAGATGATGTGCTACAGACGCGAAATTTTACCGACAGGGAGAAAATGCTGTGATATGCAAATTATTAGCTTTTCACAGCATTCACACAAGGTTGGCGCCGGAGGCGACACCTGCTGACACGTGCTGACATGAGGAAAGTTTCCAACAGATTTCTCATACACAAACAGCAGTTGACCGGCATTGCCTGGTGAAACGTTGTTGTGATGCCTCGTGTAAGGAGGAGAAATGTGTACCATCACGTTTCCGACTTTGATAAAGGTCAGATTGTAGCCTATCACAACTGCGGTTTATAGTATCGTGACATTGCTGCTCGCGTTGGTCGAGATCCAATGATTGTTAGCAGAATATGGAATCGGTGGGTTCAGGAGGGTAATACGGAACGACGTGCTGGATCCCAATGGCCTCGTATCACTAGCAGTCAAGATGACAGGCATCTTATCTGCATGGCTGTCACGGATAGTGCAGTCACGCCTCGATCCCTGAGTTAACAGATGGGGACATTTGCAAGACAACAACCATCTGCACGAACAGTTCGATGACATTTGCAGCTGCATGGACTATCAGCTCGGAGACCATGGCTGTGGTTACCCTTAACGCTGCATCACAGACAGGAGTGCCTGCGATGGTGTACTCAACGACGAACCTGGGTGCACGAATGGCAAAACGTAATTTTTTCGGATGAATACAGGTTCTGTTTACAGCATCATGATGGTCACATCCGTGTTTGGCGACATCGCGGTGAACGCACATTGGAAGCGTGTATTCGTCATCGCCATACTGGCGTATCACCAGGCGTGATGGTATGGGGTGCCATTGGTTACACGTCTTGGTCACCTCTTGTTCGCATTGACAGCACTTTGAACAGTGGACGTTACATTTCAGATGTGTTACCACCCGTGGCTCTACCCTTTATTCGATCCCTGCAAAACCCTACATTTCAGCAGGATAATGCACGACCGCACGTTGCAGGTCCTGTACGGGCCTTTCTGGATACAGAAAATGTTCGACTGCTGCCCTGGCCGGCACATTCTACAGATCTCTCCCCGACTGAAAACGTCTGGTCAATGGTGGCCGAGCAACTGTCTCGTCACAACTCGCCAGTCACTACTCCTGATGAACTGTGGTATCGTGTTGAAGCTGCATGGGCAGCTGTACCTGCACACGGCATCCAAGCTCTGTTTGATTCAATACTCAGGCTTGCCAAGGCCGTTATTAGGGCCAGAGGTGGTTGTTCTGGGTACTGATTTCTCAAGATCTATGCACCCAAATTGCGTGAAAATGTAATCACATATCAGTTCTAGTATAATATATTTGTACTTGAATACCCGTTTATCATCTGCATTTCTTCTTGGTGTAGCAATTTTATTGTCCAATAGTGTATATCAGCTATAACACCATATACTTGTAAAGCTGTTTCAGTGATGAAAGGCTCAAAATTTTACTTGTAAAGCTGTTTCAGTGACGACAGGCTCAAAGTTTTCCTGAGTCCTCATAACTAGACAGCTATGATTTCAGGGACAAATTTCCTCTTTCACTAACTTAGCTCAAGTCTTTCTTTACCATTTGTATTCTCTTTAATGATTATTTATTTATGTTTTCCAATCTTTGCATTATATTTTATAATTGTATTTATATTAACAAAGAACAAAAATGAAATTACACTCGTTAACACACTGTCACAGTAGTAATTGTTTTAGTGGAATTTTATAAGCAATAATATATATAGATAGTGGTCTAATTGTAGCAAATAAATAAATAAAATCCCCTCTACCACTCCTTTAAATGGGTTTGTGTGAATGACGTGTATAACGGATGTTTTTGTAGGTACTTGTATCATCACGTTGACTGGTAAGGTCATTTCCACGACCTGGTATGGTACCTGATATTTTTTAATTTTTTTTTCACTTTTCCTTTGATGTGTAGGGACAAGTGACCGTCACCCATTGCCCCATGTGGTATTGTGGCAATTTGCCCACGTGTCGGTTTGGATGTTCCTGGCATTCTAGCACCTTCATGTTTGCCTCTTGCGCCCTCCTTCAAACTTCCCTATTTCTTCTGGCAACAACCTTCCTCACCAATTCTCCATCCTATCCTAATTTAGGGACCAAAACATCAAAGGAATACGGCATTTTCCTCCCGTACACCACCTCAGATGGTTGCAAGCCAGTTGCAGTGTGAACCTTTGAATTATAAGAGCACCGTACATAATGTAAACAGGCATCCCAAACGTATTGCCTGGTACCTATGAAGCAGCTCAACATCTTCGGAATTGTCTTGTGCATTGTGCACGTATCCTGCTCTCCCATGGGTCTGTGCATGAAACGTACTCATCCATAACTTCCGCCAGCTACATACGTATCTGTGAACAATGTGGAATGCCAGTCAACGTTACGGGATATAGACATCGCTTCTGTTCGATTAATTGCCTGTTCTTCTGCTCATAATGTGTTCTGAAATTCCAATGCCAGTTGTACCTTTTCATCCTTTAATACCAAATAGGAACTTTGAAAGTCAATAATTGCGTCATGTCGCACCAAAAAATTCGTACCTAAAATAACGTCTGTTGTCAGTAAAGGAACAATCCAAAAATTTGTGTGAAACATATGACCTGCAATAAAAAATGATAAGCATGTCTGTAATTTTACATCTACTCCTTTACCAGATACTGCTCCTCTTAATTTAATTTTGCCTAGTGGTAATGTAGGATAAGTATTCTCTTTGTTACATTTGTTGATAGTCCCTTCATTTATTACCGAAATCGGTGATCCAGAATCGACTACTGATGAAAATGTGGATGATCCAATTTTTACTTCAATAACAGGGTGGGAAATGTTTTTTTGTATAACTGATTTTTCATGTAAAAGCGTGTCTGGGATATCGTCAAAAGTGATAACATTTTCGTGAACAAAATAATATGTGCCAAAAGTATTGTCATGTTGCTGGACGATGTAACCTGTACTGCATCTAGTCAAATTTCTTCTCACGTACTGTTATTTGCAGCAGGATGCTGTGGCATTTCGACTATTTGTACTGTTCTGTTACTTCGTCCTGACGTATTTGAGGATGATAGCGATTGTCTGGTTCATTCATGATAATCTGTGGTTGTGGATGGTTCTGCTGCTGACGAAACCTACTGTTATTAAATGTTCGTTGAAAACTATGCTCACTGCATTTAGGTTTGTCATGATAATTACTATGGTACGGTGCGTTGTGATGAGAGACTACTCGGTGGAGCCGATGCTATATGTGTAGGCTGCGTAACATTAAAGTTTGGCTGACCTTGGAAATTACATTGTTGGTCAGGTATGCTAACCGGCTGGTTTTGTTGCTGTTGTGAGGGAAAGCCTCGATTGTTGTCAAAATGTGTCTGCGGTTGCTGACAATTTTGAACATACTGATGATTAAAATTCTGTCTGTCATTAAAATTGTGCTGATAGTTCTTGTCATTTCAGGAACGTCTATCTCCATAGCTATTAAAATAGTGTGCCCAGTCGTAGATGCCATATACCTGTTGGCCGTGGTTTTGCTGTGAAAAGTTTTTATTTATGAACGAATAATCTGATTGCTGTACTTCCAAAAGCTGTAATAAATCTCTAAATGCCGAAATATTTTCTTTCTGTTATCCAGTTAAGAGCGATACTCTTAACGATCGTCATAATTTCGAAATACGTAACTGAATTAGTGCTGACTCGCTGTATGGTTCGCATAAATATTGGTTTTACTGTACCATATGTTCAAAAAATTCTGTGATAAGGGAAAAATTTGAGTTTTCATAATTCGGTAGGCTAGTTAACTGATCCTTGATACCGCACTGTGTCATCTTCGACCAATATGCTGACAGAAAAGCATTTTGAAAGTCTTCTACTGAGTAACATTGTCTCGCGATCGGTCTCATTCGAGTTGCTGGTTTGCCTTCCAGAAAGCTGCAAATAAATTCGAGCTTGCATGTTACAGGCCAAGTTGGTGGAAATGCAAAAGTAAATTGTTGGATCTAGTCCAAAGGGTGAATGAGCGTTCTGTCACTCATAAATACTTTAAATTTCTTCACGGACGGAAAGTGCTTGTAATCAAAATTATCCTCTCTAAATGTTTGAGCAAGATCAGGGTTGTATAAGAATCTGTTTGTCTGCGTCTGTTCGGAATCTAAGTCATGTACTCTCTGTAATCTACCGAAGTTGTGTTGGCTGTGGGAGTGTGACAAATGTTCAGAATGTGGCGTATGCTGTGAGATGTTAGAGGCTGAAAATTTTTTGTTTCTGTCACTTCATGTTGTAAAGATGACATTTATCGTCGTAGCATATTATTTAATGTGCCAAGCTCACTGATTGTTTGCTGCATATTTTGAAATTTGGGTGTCTGCTTGAAGGAAACTGGTGACGTATCATCTGATTTAGTGTCATTATTGTTCTCGATAACGTCAACTCTACTGGCTAATTCATCAAATTTTTCAGTTAGTGCTTTTACCTGATTGTCATTTCTGGCGTCACAAGCATCAATGTGTTTTTGCATTTTACGCCTAGTTTTATTTAATTTCTTAACGTCTGCTTTAATGGCATCGAGATCCTGTGCTAATTCCAATTGTTCAGTTTTACTAGTAACTGCATGAAAGTCTTCTGTGTGTTTATTTGCTAAGGCCTGAATATTAGTGTCTGTTTTCGTTTGCAGGTCGGCAAGTTCATCCTATAATTCTGTGTTCGATTGTTTGACTGTATTAATTTCATCCGATACTGTAGCAATGTTGGTGGCGACGTATGTTTTTGCTTTCGTGAACAATTTACGCTTATCTTCCTGTCTCTGTGTAGTAATTGTTTGCATGACTTGTTTCTTTACTTTGTTCTCTTCTTATATGAATTTGCGGTAATGTGTTTCGCTGTTTTGTAGGTGGTAATTAAAACGTTCGTCAATTTGGGTGTTCTGTTGTTCAAATTTCTTTTCAACTTTCGCATCCCAAGCGCATGAAAGTTCTGCTGACACTGCTTTAAGTTCGTCATGTAACTGTGTTGTGTTTTCTGAACATTGTTAAGAGACTGCGTTGATTTCATCTCCAAGTAATTTTGTTGTGGCTTCTTGTGTGTTGCGTATCTCTTGTGCAACGGATCTGATTTCTTCACTACTATTCCTAGCACAAGCCTTAATTTCCTCACGTAATTGTTCTTTAGTTTCATTGCATTACACGGCAACGGCTGTAATCTGTTCAGTAAGCTGTTCAATAGAGGTGTCAAGTTTTTCATTAATCTGTTTCCTGGTTTGTTTGTTCGATTCATAAAGTTGTCTATACTTGTTGTCTTGTTTTTCATTTGACTGTTTGAAATTTTCATTAAGTTGTTTGTTCGATTCATTAAGTTGTAGCGATATTATCATAACTTGATTAACATCAAAATTAGCGATTCTATTTTTTATGCTGTGTGATAGTGTATCTGCATTTGATACATGTCTGATTCATGAAAAGGTCTACTGATTGTTTGTGCACTGTTGGTCACTACATGGGAACCAAATAAATCTGACGTATTTTGAGTAACTTGCTCGTTTTCATTAGTAACATTTAGCTGCTCACTGTGTAAATTTTGCACATACAATGTGTGAAACTGAGCAGCGTTTGTTGTAGTGGAAAGTGCCGCGTCATCAATTGTTATAACATTTGCTGTGGACACAATTAAATTTCTTTGCTCATCGTTCAAATTTGACTTGTTACTGGTGGTTGGCACACACTGATTATCTAAGGTTGAAGGATCAGAACTGCGACACTGAATGTCTCTAGTAATATCGGTCAAACTACTCAAATTGGCATTTTCATTTATTATACTTCACAATGTACTGTGTGCAGTTTCTCGCGGCATTTTTAATAAATCAAAGGTGGACACAAAATCAAATAAAGACAAAGCGGATACAAAGTAGAACAAGTACAATTTACAACAAAGAGCAATAAATTACCGATGATCTGAGCTTAAGAGGGTAATCAATAAGCCAAAAATTGATTATTTTAGGACACTGCCCAGAGACATTCACTGGACTGATGTTTACAGTGCTCATGGCATGAATGAAAAATATAAAACTTTTGCTAATAAGGTGCTTACCTTATTTGAACACTGTTTTCCCCCAAAACTTACCAAGGTTAGACCAAAGTCTACAAAGAAGCCATGGATTACTCAAGAAAACTGTATCTGCCAATCCGTAACAGTTCCGATGTTGATGCTATAGCACATTACAAGAAATACTGTAAAATATTAAAGACTGTAATACGGACGTCAAAGCAAATATATTACAAGGAAAAGATAGTCATAGCAGATAACAAAATAAAGACAATATGGGATATAGTGAAGGAGGAGACCGGTAGAACCAGACATGAAGAGGGACAAATAGCATTAAGAGTAAATGATACATTGGTGACAGATGTGTATAGTGTTGCAGAACTTTTTAACAAACATTTTATAACTGTTACTGAAAAGATGGGGTTGTCAGGTTCGGTAGATGCTGCTATTGAATACCTCAGACCAGACATTTCAAGTAACTTCCATAATATGAATTTGACCCTCACTACACCAACAGAAATAATGTCCATCATAAAATCTTTAAAATCAAAAACATCTAGTGGGTATCATGAAATATCAACAAAGTTAATTAAAGAATGTGATTCTGAGCTAAGTAACATATTAAGCTATCTGTGTAACCAGTCGTTTATCAGTGGAATATTTCCTGAATGGCTGAAATATGCTGAAGTTAAGCCACTGTTTAAGAAGGGAGATAAAGAAATAGCATCAAATTTCCGTCCAATTTCACTGTTGCCAGCATTCTCAAAAATTTTAGAAAAAGTAATGTACAGTTGGCTTTATAACCATCTTATCTCAAATAACTTACTGTCAAAGTCACAGTTTGCATTTCTGAAAGGTTCTGATACTGAGAAGGCCATCTACACTTAGAGTGAAAATGTGCTTAATTCATTAGACAAAAAATTGCAGGCAACTGGTATATTTTGTGATCCGTCAAAAGCATTTGACTGTGTAAATCACAATATCCTTTTACGTAAATTAGAATATTATAGTGTAACAGGAAATGCTGCAAAATGGTTCAAATCTTTGGCAGGAAACAAAGGGTGTTATTAGGAAAGAGACATGTATCAAGCTATCAGGCATCATCCAACTGGGAACTAATTACATGTGGGGTCCCACAAGGTTCCATTTTGGGGCCCTTACTTTTTTATTGTGTATATCAATGACCTTTCATCAGTGACATTACCAGATGCCAAGTTCGTTTTGTTTGCCGATGATACAAACATTGCAGTAAATAGCAAATCAAGTGTAGTCTTAGAAAGATCAGCTAATAAAATATTTGTGGACATTAATCACTGGTTCCTAGCCAATTCCTTGTCACTAAACTTTGAAAAAACACACTACATGCAGTTCAGAACTTGTAAGGGGTGTCCCACGAGTATATGTCTAACATACGATGACAGGAAGATAGAAGAAGTGGACAGTGTTAAATTCTTGGGATTACAGCTAGATAATACATTCAACTGGGAGGAGCACACCACAGAACTGCTGAAGTGTCTTAACAAATCTCTGTTTGCAATGCGAATTTTGTCACACATAGTGGATACAAAAATGAAAAAGCTGGCATATTATGCTTACTTTCATTCCATAATGTCAAATGGGATTATTTTTTGGGGTAATTCATCAAGCCAAGCTAAAGTTTTCCGGGCACAAAAACGTGCAGTAAGAGTTATATGTGGTGTGAACTCAAGAACATCCTGCAGAAGCCTGTTTAGGGAACTAGGGATACTAACTACTGCTTCCCAATATATTTATTACTTAATGAAATTTGTCATTAAAAAGATATTACTTTTTCAAACCAACAGCTCAATTCATGGAATCAATACAAGAAATAAGAATAATCTTCCTGTTGGACACTGTAGACCGGCAGTAAACCCGTGGATATTTTGATAATCTTCACAAGAATTTAAAGTCACTTAGTCTTGTACAAAAAAGTGTGCATTATTCAGGAACACACATTTTCAATAATTTGCCAGCAGCCATAAAAAGCTTAACAACCAATGAAATTCACTTTAATAGAAGCCTAAAGGATTTATTGGTGGCCAACTCCTTCTACTACATTGATGAATTTCTCAGTAAAACCAACTGATTTGTGTGTGTATATATATATATATATATATATATATATATATATATATATATATATAACTTCTGCACAATTTCAGTGCAGTAATGTGTTCATTGTAAACATGTGTGTGTGTGTGTGTGTATGTGTGTGTGTGTGTGTAAGTACAATCTAACTTCTGCACCTTTTCAGTGCAGTAATGTGCTCATTGTAAATAAGTATTATAGTAGTTGTATTACATGTTTATTACCTTACAAATAAATAAAAAACTTTTTAATTTTAAATTCAGTGCATTAGTATTTGTAAAATGACTCTTTCATATTAAAATGACAATCATTCATCTTGGGACCTGTGGAATGGTACATTAGCTTATTTGTTTTAGTTGTAAATATTTGTCATGTATTGTTGTTTTTCTGACATGTTCCACATCCTGGAGTACCTCCTCACTACAGATCAATTGGAATGAAAGTAAATCTAATCTAATCTAATCTGTGAAAATGTGCAATGCTGGGCACTAGATTTTCATTTTCGGGAAAACAACCGATTTTCTTTTGGATTAATCAACATGAGTATGCACAGGAAAAATTCGCTAAATCTTTAAACTCAGATAAATGACTGGCAAAAGTTTTCTTCAGATAAAAGTCTACAAGGAATTACACGAGACTTTAACATATATATATATATATATATATATATATATATATATATATATATAATACTACATTGCTCACGCACTGCCATCATTCTGCATGACCGGCCCAACACAAGTCAACTGCTGGATTGCCCTGTCCAAACCCCAGAACTCAAGTGCTCTCTGCGAGCTACGAAACACAACTGCTCTCTGTGAGCTACTAAACTCGACTTACTGCCAACGCTGCTCTAACCTGCGATTCTATTGTAGCATAGATATTCCATATTGCAGGCAGTGCATGAGCAATCCATCGAAATTACATATGCCCAGTGCGCTAGCGAATAGTAATTAAACCCTTACAAGCTCTAAATAATCTATCCATTTCTCTTGATTACTGAGTGCATAGGTCCTGATGAAATGGCTAAATTCTCAAAAGATATTTTCAGTAGGTTTTTCCTCAGAGTGAAAGTGTGATAACAGAGATAATAGTTCCTGTTAACTGCCATATTCATGTAAAAAACTTTTCCATGTTTGACAAGTGTAATCTGAAGCGTTGTCTGATAGCAAAGCAGCAGTTTTACGAACTGTTAATAGCTGTTTACTATTCTTTTAATGATTGGACCTGCTGGGATACACCTAGAAGCATAAACTGAACATACTTTCTAAAAGAGTCATATATTGCTACTACATTCTTAACGCTACCTACAACTAAAAGTATAGGACCAGCATTATCAGTTGGGACTTTTTGCAGTAGTTTTGTTGGTATGATATTCTGTAATTCTCTGCAACAGAATTTGTTTGTGGATATTGCTTTTTGATATATAAGACATGTTTTAAGTAGCTGTTGTATTTGTTTTCTTACTTTAGGAAAATAGCAGTACAAACTGATATTTCTGACACATTTAGGTATGCCATAGTGACCCCACCTATTACGTGTGTACCAAATTAATGCACCTTCACATGGGCCTGGAATACAAATGCACCATTTGTCAGATAATGTATCGTGTTTATAGAATACAAATTCATTCTGTATTAGATAATATTGTGTTAGGTTATCTGTAGCATTTTGTGAAAGCAGTGTTTTAACCTTATACTAGCATTCTGTAAATAGCTATATCTCTCTACACATATCTAAATAATATTGGTGGTAACAACTACCATCACGAGCAAGGCATGGTCGTCAGTGTTTTGTTCTATTAGTTTGTAAGGTGGCAGTCCATTTATACTACATTCCATGGGAAACAAATAAGGTGACAGTTCATTTTACCTTTTTCTATGGGCATCTCCTCAGCGAGATGATTCGAACGATATGTCACACGCCATACTTCGGACGTAACAGACTTAATTTGCATATCAAATGATAACGAAGGTGTACTTGTCTGATTGATCGGAACACAGTAATAAGTAATCCTTCTTCCCAATTGCATGTAGATACATTTTGGTAGCATCGCAGGCCTAGAACAGAGAGGAGGCAATGAACCACGATGCAACATTCTTCTTTAAAGCAGACCTTGTCGAAGGACAAGGAAGAGGCATAAACATCATGACCACAAGGGGTGCAGTGATGGTCTTTACAGAGTCGTGTAGCTTGTTTTGCTACAGGGAGCCAAAAGCGCGATTACTGCTCAGCTGTCTCAAGGGACAGACGAATGCGCAGTCACACTTATTGGAGAGACCCTATTTTCGGAGGTGGCGAAGGAAACACGTAGTCAATACAGCAAGCGCCACTCACATGGACAGTGCGTGATATCTTGCTAGTAAAGTCCTGAGCCTCTCGTAAAAAGCTGTCCCATTGGTGGAATAGTCTGAAAATTTCGAGGGAAGAGAGATAGCACTATTTACGTCATTTCTTTATTGAGGTGGAATTAGTGGATATGCCGACCGAAAGTAGCGTTTTGAGAGTGAGAGAAATAATTCCTATACGTGGCAGTTTGGTTGGCAGACTACAATTTTGCAGGTAGGCAATGTTCTTTACAGAGAGGAGAGAGGTAGCACGATATATGCAATTTGCAGAGAATAATGGGCGCTCTCTCTCCTAAACGTTGAGTTGAAACATGGAGTGCTTAACGCTCTATGGGCATGGAGAGAGATTTATTCTGTGGTCACTTTTATCTCAATGGACTCTAAATAAAATACACTGAAGCGCCAAATAAATTGGTGTAGGCATACGTATTCAAATACAGAGACAGGAAAACAGGCAGAATACGGCGCTGCGGTCAGCAACACATATATAAGACAACAAGTGTCTCGCGCAGTTGTTAGGTCGGTTACAGCTGCTACAATGTGCAGTGGCAGATTATCAACATTAAGTCAGTTTGGCCGTGATGTTATAGTCAGGACACGAGCAATAGGACACAGCATCTACGAGGTAGCCATGAAGTGGGGACTTCCCTGTATGACCATTTCACGAGTGTACCATGAATATCAGGAATTCAGGTAAAACATCAAATCTCTGACCGCTGCGGCCGGAAAAAAAAAAAAAAAATCCTGCAAGAATGGGACCAACGACGACTGAAGAGAATCGTTCAATGTGACAGAAGTGCAACCCTTCCGCAAATTACTGAAGATTTCAATGCTGAGCCATCAACAAGTGCCGGCCGGTGTGGCCGAGCGGTTCTAGGCGCTACAGTCTGGAACCGCGTGACCGCTACGGTCGCAGGTTCGAATCCTGCCTCGGGCATGGATGTGTGTGATGTTCTTAGGTTAGTTAGGTTTAAGTAGTTCTAAGTTCTAGGGGACTTATGACCTCAGCAGTTAAGTCCCATAGTGCTCAGAGCCATTTGAACCATTTGAATCATCAACAAGTGTCAGCATGTGAACTATTCAAGGAAACATCATCGATATTGGCTTTTGGAGCCGAAGGCCCACTCGTCTAACCTTGATGACTGCACGACACAAATCTTTACGCCTTGCCTGGGCCCATCAATGACGACGTTGGACTGTTGATGACTGGCAACATGTTGCCTGATCGGACGAGTCTCGTTTCAAATTGTATAAAGCGGATGGGCGTGTATTGATATGGGGACAACCTCATAAATACATGGACCCTACTTCTCAGCAGGGGACCGTTCAAGCTGGTGGAGGCTCTGTAATGGTGTGGGGCGTGTGAAGTTGGAGTGATATGGGACCCCTGATACATCTAGATACGACTCTGACATGTGACACGTATGTAAGCATCCTGTCTGATCACGTGCATCCATTCACATCTATTGTGCATTCCGACGGACTTGGGCAATTCCAGCAGGACAATGCGACATCCTACACGTCCAGAGTTGCTACAGAAAGGCTCCAGGAACACTATTCTGAGTTTAAACACTTCCGCTGGCCACCAAACTCGGCAGGCATGAATATTATTGAGCATATCTGGGATGCCTTGCAACGTTCTGTCCAGAAGAGATCTACAAACCCTTGTACTCTGATGGATTTATGGACAGAACTGAAGGATTCATGGTGTCAATTCCCTCCAGCACTACTCCAGACATTAGTTCAAGTCCATGCCATGTCTTGATACGGCAATTCAGCGTACTCGCGCGGGCCCTACACGATATTAGGCAGGTGTACCAGTTTCTTTGGCTCTTCAGTGTAGATCAGCGTTAAATAAGCTGAGAGTCTTGTGTATTCTCCAGGTGGAGAGATCAAGAAGAGTCGTGTTAGTTAAAAGGTTTTTGTGAGAACTGCGAGAACATCACTGTGCATGTCGCCCCACCAAGCAGGTGCGTTTACACAGGCATTGTAGACAGACTAGGAACAAACAATCTTGTGCTTCACAGAAGAACGCAGTAAGAATATACGACTAACATTTCTGCCAATAATAAGCAGTTTTATAGGTTGACAGGCAGGGCAGAGCAGATGCAGACATCTGGGATTCACACACTCGTAGACATTGTGCATCAAACATAAATGAAACACAGCAATTGTACAGGGAGTATTTTGCATATGATGTTGTCAAAAGCGGACCTCTCTGTCCAATTGAGCGTGTAGTTGGAGTTGTATGCTAAATCTTCCATCATGTTGCGTTCAGCCAAACGAGATCATAATGTTGACTGCCAGTAAGGAACTTAAAAGAACGTTTTTTTTAAAGTATAGTATATTGCAAAATCTATTTCTGCTGATATTACTTCTGTCCTTTCTTTTTTGTTTTAACTTGTGGGCAGCAAAGCATTATCACTTATATCTATCTGATACCTGTATCAGGATTCATGTGTCCCTTTTTAAATTTAATTATCAGTAAACCATTTCTATCCAGAATCATTTGTCAACAACGTGATAATAAAAACAAAAATAGTGCTGGGAACGTGTTGTTTGTTCTAAAGGTAGGCTAAGTACTCACATTAAATTAAATTACATGGTAGATAAACTCTTTCAGAAATAACCATTCTTCTGATGTCCAACCAATTATGTGATTCATACTCCCCACTTGGGGGGGGGGAAACATAAACACTTTTATACACCGTCAGAGCGATCCTTGCATGCCAAGGGGGGGGGGGGGAGTAGGCTGTAAGAATCGCTGTTATGTTGTTAGATAATGGCGGCCCTGCCAGGATAGTGAAAGTGATAGTGATTATAATTAGCTGGTAACAATTCTAATAAGGAACCGTAATTCGATATACTTGACAGGAAGGCGAAAATAGTAGTAATTCTGATGAACAATTATAATCAGCTGAACATGCCACGTTTGGCCAAAATGATAGTAATTCGCATAAGCAATCATAATTAGATCAATTTTCCAGGATACAGGAAATGGTATTGATTCTGATTAGGAGGTGTCATCAGATGACTACAGCAATTATTTTGACTTTGTTTGTAGAGTGAATGTTTTGTTCAAAAGTATTCAAAAGATTGAAATCCCTTTCGCTCCAAGAAAAACACTTGAGATGATTCAGGAGAATAACGTAAATGTATGACACATCTATATTGGATAGAAATATTAAATGTACAATATTTTAGTGTACTTGCTGTTTGCACATTTTTATTTTTTAATTCTTTTTTAATTTCTGGTTTCTGTT
The DNA here is from genome assembly GCF_021461385.2 of Schistocerca piceifrons. Classification (NCBI taxonomy): domain Eukaryota; kingdom Metazoa; phylum Arthropoda; class Insecta; order Orthoptera; family Acrididae; genus Schistocerca; species Schistocerca piceifrons. The sequence goes on from NC_060138.1 coordinate 240,677,368, forward strand.
CTACCACGAGAACAACGTTGCATTGTCAGGAAAAGTGAAGTGTAGAGCAATTTTTGGCAAAATTCATGTCATCTCAAAAACTTTCGTAGATCACAGATGTCAGCTGGGATCAGGGATTATTATCCTGAACACAGTAAAATCCTATAATCACATGTTGACTATGAGCCATGCTCACAAAAATATTTAGAGGGACAAAGAGCGTCAGCCCCGCTTGACATGGCAAACAGTGGTAGGTTTTAACAGAGTCACGAGGTAGGGTGACTGGACCAGATCAATGATCGATCTGGATGAGCAGCCTGGCGTCGATCGTATTCAGCATACAGTGGGGTAGGAGACTAGAAATGAAGCGGAAATAATAAGTAAACAACAAGTGTCACATCCTGAAAACGACAGACATGGGAGAAAAGGCTCTAAGCACTATGGGACTTAACATCTGAGATTAGCAGACCCCTGGACTTAGAACTACTTAAACCTAAGTAACCTAAGGACATCACACACATCCATGTCCGAGGCAGGATTCGAACCTGCGACCGTAGCAGCAGCGTGGTTCCGGACTGAAGTGCCTAGCCATGGCAAAGTAGAAGTAACTGATGATGAGTCAAGTGGGGAAATAACGGAAATCACGGTTGGCGATGAACAGGACGATTTAGTTTATGTAGATCCGCACACACTCATAGAGGATCGAAGGTCACAAGATGGTAACAAATGTAACATGAAAAGGTTTCATGTCAGTGCATCAGTAACGTACAGGGGAGAGAGAATCGGCAGTGACAAAGGAAACAGGGAAAGAGTGTATGTAATGGCAACAGGAAAGGACAGTAAACACGACGACGAATTTGGTGTGTTCGAATTTTTGCAGTAACTAGGTCGGGAAAATTAGCGTACGGCAAAAAATAACCTCCCAAAAAATATCAAAAATCTGTCAAGGAATATCGGATAGTCAAAAACAAACCCGATAAGTGATTCGAGAAAACCGACAAGAGATTCGAGAGACAAAAGAAGTGCTAAATGAACAGCTAGATGGTTTAAGAAAACTGACTCATGGAGAAAAATATCTGTGAGGTCCAGAAAGAAATGATGAAAATCCGAGGCGAACTGAACAGCTTACTCGACGAAACTCAAAAGAATGTCGAGAGCACTAACTAAGAGATACGTAAAGTCAAAATAATCGCGACTAGGGCTTCGCACAGGTTGAGAGAAGCAATAGAAGAAACGGTTGCACGTCAGCAAACAACATACACCACGTTACAGAACTTCAACAATAGAATTCTAACAATTGAACCAAAAAACAAAGAACAATTATAACGGATGAAATCAAAAATATTGCAAAGTGTGGAGGAACATAGTGATAGATACAGCATGATCTCAGAGTCCATAAACCCCTCTGTAACCTTACAAGATTTGAATAAAAATCGTCTTGAAGTAAATGCGAGTAAGACATGGAACGTCCGAACTGTGGAGAGTGACCAAAGACCACCAAACAGTACTATTGAAAACGGGATACGTGAAGTGAGAAAACAAGGCGAAAAGACATCTGGAGCCGATAATGAGTGTAATGCAGGACCTACAAAAGCCCAGTTGGTAGATCACGCCATCAAACGTACATAACAGTAATAGACAATCTACATTCAAAATTACGCGAATTACGACACGCAACATCAGGTTCAAAACGAGCAGCAATGATAATGCCGCAACAATATCCGACATGGTAACGTATACAGGCAGATGTCAAACTAGACAAGTCACAGGCATACAAGTACCAACGCAATATGCATCAAGGCACAGTACAAAACAGTATCTGACGTATAGTAGTCCGATGGCGCTAGCAAGGCAAGACATAGAATTGATAACGGGCATAAGTCAAGGACACAAAAACATACCTGGAAAAGGCAGATTGCTAACTACAGGACAAGAAGAATCCAGGTAAATGCGATGCAGTAGGCACCTAGAAAGCGTGCAATATCCGATAGCGGTTCAAGAAATAGAAAGTAACAATATGGACACAACAGTTGGAAGATGGGGTACGATGGTCGAGTCAGTACCACATGGTGGAACAACAAATTTTGGTAACGACCGCTTCTTAAGAGTCAGGAGGTTTCAGCGTTGTAAAGAAGATAGAAACACATTACATCCACAGACCGTCATAAATCAGTTCTAAGTAGATTTACCGGAACGTTGGCACTAGCGTATAGATTGGACATGATAAGCGCTCGCGTGGAAAGTGTTGTAACAGAAACTGTGCAGAAAGTGGCAAGGAAGTGCGCGTCATATGACGACTTTAAAACATCTTTCCTTCGAATGTACTGGTCAGCGGAGGCATAAAATCGTATAAAGTATGAGTTGCTCCAAAAGAACTGGTTTTCGAACATTCTGGTGAGAAGAGTCCAGTGAAATATTTTGAGAACATACGTCTCTGTATGATGAAACGCCCGAATCATTAGGGCAATCAAAGGAATGATGGCACTAGTAGGATACAACAGGAGTTGGAGATAGGACCACCAAATCAGGGGCGTCGTCGAATATACTAGACGCGGAAGTGAAAAACTAGGATGACAAAGGGGTACTCCCACCCAAACTCAGAAACGAAAGTGGGAGATTCCTGACAATTATTTATGGTACACAAAGTGAAAAAAACGATGCACATGGAATACAGGTGGGGTAAACAGATAAAATCTCATTTTAGTACACAACAGAGTGGGAATCTAGTGATGAGGAGGATGATCTCCTTCCATTAATAATAGAACAAATACAGGATGCTGCCGGCTTACCAGGTGCAGAAGTATGAAACCGGAATTTCCCTATAGATGGTGTTAGGCGTCAGTGTAGGGTCTGTGAGACCACGTCTGCAGCGCCATCTGCTTCCTGTAACGGCTGACGACGAATTTCAACGCACTTTAACCCAAGTTCCGTACATTAGTATCTGTTTCAAACTCGTAAACATGTCGAGTTTTGTGCCTACGAACTACGATTTGTGGACAGCGTTGGTTTTTCACAGCAAAACGGATCAGGGAAACGATCGAGGCGTTCAGTTGGGAAATACTATAGCACACGGTTTACTCTCCAGACTTGACTCCGTCCAGTTATCATCTGTTTGCATCACTGGGACACGCTGTCGCTTAACAACGCTTCAAGTCGTATGAAAATGTACAAAAATGGCTCGCTGACTGGTTTGCTTCAAAAGAAAAACCGCTTTTTGGCGGGCATTCACAGCCTGCCTGAGAGAGACCACGAAAGTTACTAGAGTTAATACAAAAATTTCATTGGGTCAGAGTGTTTACATCATTAGCTTTGAAGTCGATTTTCTGGTAAATTGAGTTAGCAGCAGAGTGCAGACAGTACACAGCCTCCACTGCATTTGGTGGATGCTACCAATTTAAAGGATTTCCGTTTGGACTCAATATCTCCTCAGTGGCGTTTATAAGGGATTGGGGAACATTTTGAGACAAGGAATTACAACAGAGATTAACTTTATATGTCAATGATATTTTGATAGCAGAGCGAACATATATCACCACAACCAACAATAAAGACATTCCTTAGAAAGTTAAAAAGATTATGAGGTAAGGGTAAATATGGAGAAGTTCACGTTTGGGACAAAACAGGTAGTTTCTGGGACCTACCATTTCAGCAAAGGAAACTGGTCCATACAAAATGGAAGCAGTTACACAGAAACCATGTTTATGTGCACTGATAGGGAAAAATACGCACTGGCAGTGGGACAGACAAGCAAATGAAGAATTGAATAAGTTAAAGGCAGCATATTTTAGCAGCACCAATTTTATCACGTCCAGACCTATTGCAGGGTTTCTGCACAGCAACAGACGATACCAAAACAGGAGTAGAAGGAACGTCGCAACAGCTGGGGGGGGGGGGGGGGGGAGGGGGAGGGTCAGTGCCCAGCCCCTCCCCCCACTTCAGACCCCAGGGGCGGGGGAATATACGGTTTCTGCCCCCCCCCCCCCCCCCCCAATTCACTTTTAGTTTTATGTGATCTACAGGCAGAGCCAGTGAATAAACTGTGCTGCCCTCAAGAAATATGGAATTAGTATTTTTGTTGGCAGTGGTTTTTGCTGCTGATTGAAGAATCTTATATCACCTATTACATGCTGTCCTCTCCATTCGTCCCATTTCTCAGTCTCCTATTGGGGGAAACCCTCTGTATGCATAAGTAACAAATTCTGCATAGTACTTTCGAACAGTAGTTGAGACTGATCGGGCCCTCAGGGCCGGCTATGTCGTATAGGCAAACTACAGAGTGGCCAGTGCGCCAAATTTGGGGGAAGACTGCAGGACTTAAGACAGAAATCTTGACTTTAAAAAATTGGTTTGGCTGTCCCTTTACGTTGTTAACAGTTATCCTCTGCACATGCGTAATAATACACTGTTCAAAACAAGCATTGCTGCCACACTCTTTACTTACTGCTCGGTACCGCTTCAACCTAAATCCACACACGTTCACAGATCTGCAGATGGTGCAAAACTTTTTTGGATCAATTTAGTCTCGCGGCCACGCGGGCACAAGCCACGTGCTGTCCTATCGAAAATGACAAACACAGGCCAACAATGTCAAAACAGCAGTCGGTACGCCTTACCTGGCTCACCGCTGCGTCATTGTCCGCCGCACTCTACAAACAATCCAACATTCAAGAAAATAAAAACAACGTCATAACATAAATGTGACGAAAGGCAGTATTCTAACACTACCTTCTTTTACCTCCACCAAGCCTTCAAGGCGTAGTTACACCGCTACGCATTCTTTCTCTGGTAACGAACGTGATATGTGTACAGTGTAGCCAGTGATTTTTCTCCAGTTTTCCATTCAGACAGAAAGACACACACATTTTCTTTGCAGATTCGAGGTGACATGAGTGAACCTTTGTGGTAAAAGGTATGTAATTATTTTTATATATAAAAAAAATTTATCCCCCCATGAACCATGGACCTTGCCATTGGTGGGGAGGCTTGCGTGCCTCAACGATGCAGATAGCCGTACCGTAGGCGCAACCACAACGGAGGGGTATCTGTTGAGAGACCAGACAAACGTGTGGTTCCTGAAGAAGGGCAGCAGCCTTTTGAGTAGTTGCAGGGGCAACAATCTGGATGATTGACCGATCTGGCCTTGTAACACTAATCAAAATGACCTTGCTGTTCTGGTACTGCGAAAGGCTGAAAGCAAGGGGAAACTAAAGCCGTAATTTTTCCCGAGGGCATGCAGCGTTACTGTATGATTAAATGATGATGGCGTCCTCTTGGGTAAAATATTCCGGAGGTAAAATAGTCCCCCATTCGGATCTCCGGGCTCTGAGCACTATGGGACTTAACAGCTGTGGTCATCAGTCCCCTAGAACTTAGAACTACTTAAACCTAACTAACCTAAGGACATCACACACATCCATGCCCGAGGCAGGATTCGAACCTGCGACCGTAGGAGTCACACGGTTCCGGACTGCGCGCCTAGAACCGCGAGACCACCGCGGCCGGCTGCTATTTGGGGAGCAAAATAACTGATGATGGTCGAAGAAGAGAGGATATAAAATGTAGACTGCCAATGGCAAGGAAAGTGTTTCTGAAGAAGAGAAATTTGTTAATATCGGTTATAGATTTAAGTGTCAGGAAGTCGTTTGTGATTGTATTTGTATGGAGTGTAGCCACGTATAGAAGTGGAACGTGGACGATAAATAGTTTGGACAAGAAGAGAATAGAAGCTTTCGAAATGTGGTGCTACAGAAGGATGCAGAAAATTAGAGGGTAGATCACATAACTAATGAGGAGGTATTGAATAGAATTGAGGAGGAGTTTGTGGCACAACTTGACAAGAAGAAGGGACCGGCTGGTAGGACATGTTCTGAGGCATCAAGGGATCACAAATTTAGCATTGGAGGGCAGCGTGGAGGGTAAAAATTGTAGAGGGAGACCAAGAGATGAATACACTAAGCAGATTCAGAAGGATGTAGGCTGCGGTAGGTACTGGGAGATGAAGAAGCTTGCACGGGATAGAGTAGCATGGAGAACTGCATCAAACCAGTCTTAGGACTGAAGACCACAACAACAATTACTTTATGTCATTTATTTGTGGTAAATCTCCTAGCTCAGTACGGACTGTTCTCAGTATTTCATTGAAGAACGTAAATGTTATTAAATTCCCACAGTTCTCAGTGAGACGTTTGTGGAAACGGAGGGGCGTAGCCCAAACTATTTGTAGAAAGACGTCAGTTATTTTTGATACAGAGAAAATACTTTTGATTTAAAGGGGGCACCAAATCTCAATGCAAAAGCGACAAAACAGTGCCTGGATCTAAACTGGAATACTCAGAGTTCGATTGACTGCCCGTGTCAGAGGCCAACAGTTAAGCCCCAAGGATTCAAGTAGGAAAAAGCGAAAAAATGTTCCAGAAATAATTAACAACGATCTGTGAATAAGCTGTAGTGACCTCGGGAAATTATTTTATGACACCTAATACGGTGAACATTCCCAATGAGGTCGCCCCACGCTGGGCGCCAAGAATGTAGTGAACTGTGAATTCTTCTCTCTGCTGTCGGACGTGAAATGACGAGCAGATGACTGATGCTATTGCTCCACGTTAGGAGCCCACAATTAACAGATATCAATAACTAAATGAAATCACACACAAAAAGTACAAAGTTAAGGGGTTCATGTACGAATGTGAAAAATTGCCCACATGATCAAAAATGAAAGAAATGTATTTATTTTCGTGCTGTTTACACATACGAAAACAAAATTATAAATCTCAGGATCGATTTGACTGGGCGTGGACACGACTCAGTTATTAACAGGAAGGAGATGGGAACGAATCGTCTCACCATTCTTCGCTATCATTCGTCGTATACTGCTGTCGGCTCGGAGCTGTGCTGCGCTAGTCGACCTGCCCTCATGAGCAATTGCGGCGTTGCGGCGGGTCCCAGGTACGATCTCCGCGTTGTCGGCCCGTTGTCGGTTGTGTGGCCGAAGCTGTGCTATCACGACGTCGGAAGGCGGATGTTGGTGATGGGCGGAAGAGCGCCCATGTCCTCTCGCTTCCGCGCTGTCCTCACAACTCCCAATCTCGCTTCTCCTCCATCTCCTCAGCTCCACTCATCTTCGAAATATTCTTCCTTTCGGTGTTGTCATTGCGGACTAAATTTTCAATGCACCCCAATCGCTGTTCGCCGTTTCATCTCTACGCCTCTCCGTGTGGGGTGGAAATTTCCAATCTGGCGTGGGCTGGCGTTGCCTCGTGAATTGGAATTTTCCTCACGATTTTACATTCTTAAGATGTTTTCCCGCAATCCGAGTTTGTTGGGAGAGCAGCTACACAACACTTCTTTATAACCGTTCTTCCTGTGTGACACCAGGACAGATTGGTGTTTGGGCTCCATCTCAAAATCTGCTCGCGTTCGTGATTTATAAGGAATTTCCTCCCTGTCTAGAAAAAACATCTTTTTAAGAACGCTGATTCTCTGAGACGCCTCATTGCACTAATTCCCCGCGCTTTGTGTACGCTCCTCGCTGTGCCCATGGAGTGTTGGAAATGTCGGCACATTCCTGCTTTCTAATGCATGCAAAGTGACTGTCGCCAGGCTAGAAGAACTCAGATGATTTCACGCGTACATTCTTGGCGTTCCGTCCTAATGGCTGCAGATGTTCATCAGTTCTCGGCACGCTTCTCATTGTCAGACAGGCCCTTCGCATCGTGTCCCTCCTTGAGCGAGGGACGGGCGTCCGTCCTGGCTTCCCGCTGCGTCCTTGCAGAATGACTGCACTCCCCGGGGGCTCATCCCAGGGTGTTGGCGCGTTGGTGAAAGCGGCCGTGGTCGGACGTATTACACAGCTCCTTGTCATGACTATTAAGCTTCTGATATGAAAGGCTGAAAGTCATGGCAAAGTGGCCCATCTATGTTCACCTGGCCCATTGCACACTCACTTCAAAGAAAACAAAAAATCTTCACTCCCTAACAGTTGCAATAACACTTCATTCACTGATGTAGGATACTGTGGGGATATTACATTTTCAGTTCTGCCCTAGCATGTCAAACCCAGTCGACCATTTACATATTTGGTTGTCCCTAGTAAAATTGTACAGTACATATTCAGATAAGTAAATTTCCTTACAAATAAGCTGTTCATGAAGAACATCATTACAGTGAACTTGACAATAACATCGCATATGTACACAAATAAATGAATATCAAAACAAGTAAACAGTTCAAAATGGCTCTGAGCACTATGGGACTTAACTTCTGCGGTCATCAGTCCCCTAGAACTTAGAACTACTTAAACCTAACTACCCTAAGGACACCACACACATCCATGCCCGAGGCAGGATTCAAACCTGCGACCGTAGCGGTCGTGCGGTTCCGGACTGAAGCGCCTAGAACCGCTCGGCCACACCGGCCGGCAAGTAAACAGTACATGAGGATCAAAAATAACATTGAACCAAATGAAAGTGGTGATAACGTCACCTATGTACACTAGACAAGACATGCACAAATATATGAAGATCAAGACAAGTAAACAACACATGAGTAACACAAATAACATTGAACGCAATGAACGTGATGATAATGACACAGACGTACGCAAGATGTATGCAAAATAAACTCTATTCAAGATGAGTGTAAATCAAAAATAAACTGCACACAATAAGACTGTTCATTACATTGTAGATAGGAATACTATACATGTATGCAACACACAGAGTTAAGACATGTGAAACAAAACTGCACTTTACACAGCAACAATGTTTTTAAAATGCTTATTTGTCAGAAATGCCAACATGGAAAATTCGTAAGACAGAATTAAGGCAAGTGACGTAAGAGTTGACCTTAAGTGGCATTGTTCATCGAAGAACTCTATAACATCGATACAGAATAGATTTCAGTTCAAACGTCTGGTGACACAAAACAATTAATTTTCCGATGACACACTTTGTTAAACTGATAAGGATATGATAGATAGGATGGGATGGGTAGCACCTCCACGTTTTCGCTAACCGTGCACATGTTTTGTTACCTTATAAGACACAAAAATAAGATTTGTACCTTTTCTTCTTCCACAGAACCCACAATCAATATGTGTGAAGTACCCCTCACTGATCTGTGGGAGGCCTCCTTCTCATTTACTATGCTGCATAGTGTCAGCTATGCCAGCCGCGTGGACTGACCCTAATGTCAAGAAAAAAAATTGTTTGTGTACTTAACTTTCTATTCCCTTAACTTAAACAAATTTTTAAAAATCTAAATTCAATAGTGTCAGCTGGGCGAGCTGTGTCGACGCCTACTAGAATGTCAATAATCTAAAAACAAATCTTTTGTGTACCTTACTTTGTACATTCGCGATATTTCACCCAACCCTTAAATTCTAACATGCAAAATAATCCTAGCATTCTTCAATCAACTTTTCCTACACCACTTTGCAAATGAAAATGTCTTCTCTGCCAGCTGCAAGGTAAATACGGTATGCCTCTGTATGCTGCAACAGAAATCTCATCAAATATTAGTGCGTGTCTGGTTTTCATCTTCCACGCTAGTGTCATTGCACTGAACACCTCGGATGGTAATACACTAAAACATGGATCCATCGCACTGCATGTATACAACAAATAAACAAACAAAAACTGAATGACATGGAAATGGCAATGCGCTTGATTGAGCAGCATGATAATCCCGTGCTATGGGGAGCATCATTGTGTCAAAGGCGACCGGCTCCTCTCAGCCTTTCACTGTGCGTCGCGATAGCACACGGAAGCCAGGCGCAAACACACATGCAACCGTCATATCATCTCTCCACATTCACACCAACTGGCTCACAGCCCACACACATTCAAAAATGACTATCTTAAGCTTAGAAACCAAGTGTTAGTTATTACAGCACAAAGTCTGTTCACCAGATACTGCGTGCCGTGAACAGGCATTTACAATTTTCTACACCACTACTGCCGTTCAATACTCTATTGGATCACGTACACCCTGAGGTTGTGGGCATTAAAAATTCCAATCTTGCGTTCTCCTTCATAAATTGCACTGGCGTTGTGTCATACTACCTGTCGAACTGAGTGTGGGCCCTCATATAGGTGGAAGTACTTTGCTATTCTTTTCTTTTCGGCATCCGACGGCCTATGCATTCTTACGAGGACTCGGTCCCCAATCCTGTAAGTATTTGTCCCTTGTCCCTGCTCCCTTTCCATTCTCTTCGTCGCCTTCTCTGTCATGAACTCTCGGGCTCGATTCATGCGTTGCCGGTGTGTCTCTGCCTCTCCCCCCGTCGGCGGTTTGACGATCCTGTCAGCCACAGACTTATCCGGTTTCTGGAACTGTAGGTCTATTGGTCTGTATCCTGTACTGCAATGCACGACTTCGTTGAAGTACCTTTCTGCCTTCGGTAGATGCTGTATCCAGGCGTCGTGTCTGTCAGGAACCAATATTCTAAAGAACACTCCCAGATGGCGCATATATTGTTCTACATGGTTTGATTGAGGGTCTCTAACTGAGGAGAATGTCACTTTGATCCCTTCCTTTTCCAATCCTACCTTCAATCTCGGTGATGTGAGAATTGTGGCGTGGCATGAGAGGACTCTCTCGGGCTTCCCTCATGTGGTCACGTAATCTTCCATCAAAATTATTACACAGCTTCTCGTCGTGGTGCGGTTTGTGGGGTAAAGCCTGGTGTGCTTAGTAAATGCGTCTACCACAACGAAAATAAACTGCCGCCCGAACTGTCGCTTCAGCAGAGGGCCGTAATAATCAACGCACACCAGGTCATTCGGTGCTCCTGGTGTAATGGCATGCATTTCACCTCGCATTATTGCGTTTGGATGTTTTACATGCTGGCACATGTCGCATTTTCTAAGATTTCCCGTCTTAGAATGGTATGTTCCCACTCCTTGGCGATTGTCGCATACAACTTCGTAGCCCCGCAATGGCCAAGGTGCTAGTGATAGCGTTCGATTAAATCTTCTTAAACTGCGTTCACATTCCACAGGAAACATACCCTTCACTCTATCGTGCACAATAGAGAAGTATATTTCTAATTCGCACGTGCTCTCCACCAACGCCGTACATCAGAACGTCCTTTACTCTCCGAATTTACGGCTGTTGATCTTGAGCTGTGCCTAATTCCCTCCTGTATTGTCGGTTGCACTCCTACTCCCACTGTTATAACATTGCCATTATAACTTAACTATTTTCTTCGTCGTCGTCTTCCCGCGAAGGATTTCTGCTTAAACAGTCGCCAAATTTGTTATGTTTACCCCGGCAATAAGCGATTTCCATATCGAATTCCTGAATCGCCAGGGCCCAACGCATCACTCTGTTACTCGTTTATCTGACGGTTATTAGGAACGTTAGAGCATGGTGGTCTGCATATAAATGAGTTTTTCGGCCGAGCAGGTAACTCCTAAACCGTTTTGTCGCATAGACTATGGCCAGCATTTCTAATTCTGTATGAAGTACCGTGTCTCTGCGTTCAGTAGCTACCAGCTACATGTGGCGACAATGTGCACGTTCCCATCCTTGTCTTCCTGTTGCAGACATCCCCCAATGACTTGTGCACTTGCGTCTGTGAAGAGTTGGAAAGGTGCCGTGGAGTCAGGATGCGCCAAACAAATACTGCCATGAAACGTAATCTTAACCTTCTCAAACACATTTTCCTCCTCGTTTCCCCAGCTCCACTTTTTGCCCTTCTTCAACAGTGCGCATAGAGGACTCAATGTCCGAGAGAAATTGACAACGTGGCCCAAATAAAATGAAATCAGAACCAAGAACTGTCTTAATTCTTGCACGCGAGAGGGCCGTTTCATTTTCCTGATTTCCTCCAGTTTGCACTTTTCTTGACGGATACCTTCTGGCTAGATCTCGAACCCGAGATATACCACCCTATTTGCACACAGCTTCGCTTTGTCAGGCCTGAGGGTCACTCCACATCTCTGGAGTACTGCCAGCAGCTGCTTTATGTGCCACATGTGTTCTTCAAAAGTTGCAGACGCGACAATCATGTCGTCGATGTAGGTAACACAAAATTCCCTCATCTATGTAGTGAATACAGTAGCATTCAGAGCCCTCGTGAATGCCGAACTTGAATCCTCCAGCCCCAATGGTACTCGGTTGTACACGAACTGTTCACCTTCGAATAAGAATGTAGTGTATTTTCGGCAGGGTGAATCGAGCTCAACTTGATTGAAACCGGCTGTAATGTCAAAGTTTGACAGCCAAATTTTTCCAGCGAACTGGTGCAGTATGTCCTGGATAGGTTATAAATCTCAGGGCCAATTTGACTGGGCGTGGACATGACTCAGTTATTAAGGGGAAGAAGGAGGGAACGAATCGTCCCAACATTATTCGTTATCGTTCTTAGTATACCGTTGTCGGCTGCAGGCGCTGCGTTGGTACGGCGCGTCGCCTCGGAGCAGTGCTGGGAGTGTCGGCTGCCGCCATCAGCGATCGCAGCGTTACGGCAGGTCCCAGGTACGATCTCCGCGTTGTCTGCCCATTGTCGATTGCGTGGCCGAAGCTGTCTATCACGGCGTCGGAAAGCGGATGTTGGCGATGGGTGGAAGAGCGTCCATGTCCTCTCGCTTCCGCGCTGTCCTCACAACTCCCATTCTCGCTTCTCCTCCATCTCCTCAGCTCCACTCCTCTTCGAAATATTCTTCCTTTCCGCGTTGTCATTGGTGGACGAAATTTTCAATGCAACCCAATGACAGGTCGCCGTTTCACCGCCACGCCTCTCCGTGTGGGGTGGGAATTTCCAGTACGTCGTGGGCTGGCGTGTGCCTCGTGAACTGGCATCTTTCTCCCGATTTTACATTCTTAAGATGTTTTCCTCCATTCTGAGACTGTTGGGAGAGCAGCTAAACGACACTTCTTTATAACTGCTCTCCCTGCGTGAGGCCTGGACAGACTCATGTTTGGACTCCATCTCAGAACCTGCCGGCATCCATGATTTATAAGGTATGTCCTCACTGTCTAGAAAAAAACATCTTCTTAGGAACTCTGATTCTTTCACACACATCCATGTAGCTATTTCCTGCACTTTGTGTATCCTCCTCGCTGTGTCCATGGGTGCTGAAAATGTCGGCACATTCCTGCTTTCTAATTTATTATATGTTGTGACACTATCACAGGATATGGAACTTGTTAATTTTACAAGCTTTTGGACAGAATTTATGGTAATACATAAAACAAAACAAAAACAGTAAACAGTAACGTAGGTCCCAACACAAAAAATACATTTTAGAGATAGGTAGAGATTACAAAACAAAAACGGTGAACAGTAACTTAGGTCCCACTACAAAAAATAAATTTTAGAGAGAGATAAAGATTACAAAAAATAAGTGTTACAGAGAAATAAATATTGCAAAATATATGTTTACAATAAAGTATTCGGCATTACAAATAAAAATTTGGGTATACAATTGCAATTTACAATACAATAAAAACAGTAAACAGTAACGTACGTCCCACTACAAAAAATACATTTTAGAGATAGATAGAGATTACAAAACAAAAACGGAAAACAGTATCTTATGTCCCACTACAAAAATAAATTTTACAGAGAGATAAAGATTACAAAAAATAAGAGTTACAGAGAAATAAATATTGCAAAATGTATGTTTACAATAAAAATATTCGGCATTACAAATACAAATTTGGGCATACAATTGCAATTTACAATACAAGAAATGTTAAACACTGTAGTTCAGGAACTCTTCTATTGTATAAAATGATCCTTGCAATAGGAACTGCCTTAAGGTTTTTTTAAACAAGAGGTCATCATCTACCAAACACTTAATTCTTGAAGGGAGTCCATTAAAAATCTTACAGCCACTGAAATGGACTCCTTTCTGCCCCATACTTAGATTTGGCTGTTATAGTGGACATCACGTTTCGTTCTAGTATTGTGACTGTGATATGCACTATTCAGCTTAAAGATGGATTTTTCTTTCCTTATGAAGCACATCAAAGAAAATATATATTGCACAGTGGATGTAAGTATTTCAAGCTTCTTAAAAAGATTCCTGTATGTGGCTCTAGGATGGACTCCACACATGATCCTTATGGCTCTTTTTTGTACACACAGTACTATTTTAGCCAGTGGCTTTTTTCCCAAAAATATAATTTCGAATGCCATAATTGCGCAAAGTAACCTTGATACGCTGGCTTCGTGGTTTCCATATTTCCATAAGAAGAAACAATGCGCAATGCGTATGTTGCTGAACTTAGTGTAAGGCAGGTAAAGTGACTGCCGCCAGCCCAAAAGAACTCAGATGCTTTCGCTCGTACATTGTTGGCGTTCCGTCCTAATGGCTGCAGATGTCAATCAGTCCTCGGCTCACTTCGCGTTGTCAGACAGGTGCTTCGCATCGCTTCCCTCCTTGAGCGAGGCGTGGGCGTCCGCCCCGGCTTCCCGCTTTATCCTTGCAGAATGACTGCACTCCCAGAGGACTCACCCCAGGGTGTCCGGCTCGGCGCTTTGGCGAAAGAGGGCGCGGTCGGACGTATTACAAAGCATCACCTAGAATGAGATTTTCACTCTGCAGCGGAGTGTGCGCTGATATGAAACTTCCTGGCAGATTAAAACTGTGTGCCCGACCGAGACTCGAACTCGGGACCTTTGCCTTTCGCGGGCAAGTGCTCTACCATCTGAGCCACCGAAGCACGACTCACACCCGGTCTCATTCTGGAAACATCCCCCAGGCTGTGGCTAAGCAGGATTCGAACCTGCGACCGTAGCGGTCGCGCGGTTCCAGACTGAAGCGCCTAGAACCGCTCGGCCACACAGGCCGGCTCAAACCAAGGTAGGACCAATGTCTTCCCAGATAAATGGTGTCTTTTTCAAAATTAAAGCAACGAAATTGTTTTCGAGAAATTGGGTCTATATAAGTATTAATGAGTTGTTTCTGTAGAAAACACAGTGCTGATTACCTAACACACCTTTCCACACTATCGGCATTCATGTATTTTTAATAGTTTTGCTGGAAGACGAAATCAGTAAATGGGTTTGCTTGCCCCCCTCCAAACGAATAGTTGGTACACCACTGACTGGGAGTCGTCATATATCATACATTTTTAACAAGAAGGGCAAGCACTTCAAAAAACTATTACATTTGCAAGTAGGGTTCCATTGAAATGCGAAAGAAACTGTTCTGTAACAGAGCTAGAAGCTTTAGCTACGGTTTGGGGATTCCAAACACTTAGATTTTTCCTTTTTGGTAGATAAACCAGAGTTTGCACCGAACACAAAACGCTAGAATGTTTATTGAGGGCGAAACTAATGTATGGCAGACTCACATGGTGGATGCATACCCTACAAAAATATGGTTTCACAGTGATTTATGCACCTGGGGTAGCAAATGTAATAACAGGCGCCTTATCGCATTCGCCAAGGTGTAGCAAAGACTTCAAAAGGCAAAATCCGCAGGAGGTAAATTTCTCGATCTGCTGTGGGAGTTCCATTTGAAAATTTTATCACTAATGCTTTTAATAAGATCAATTCAGGACAAGACAAGGATTCAGAAATCCTAAAGATAAGCCACAGTTGGAAGCATAAGAATGAAATAGACATAAACAACATTATTTGTTGTGAAATGTTATCTTGTTTTATCAACGAAGTATAGGTAATACATTATGGGCCGTTTGTCTGCCAAACGAATTAATCAACAAATACATTTGGCACACCCATCGAAGCTATGGTCATTTTGGATCAAAGAAATGCTTTCTCAAAATCTAATGGTCATGTCACTGCAATAAGCTGGAAAGGCGAATTACGATGATAGTAGCAAAGTGTAAGGACTGTCAACAGGCAAAACAAGGGCACCAATGTACACTGTAATATCTACTAAATTGAAACAATTAGCTACAACAGACCTCATGGGGGCTCTTCCCTGTACAACAAAGGGACATAAGTACATTTTTATGGTAACAGAACTAACTTCAAAATATGTAACAGTGACACCTTTGAAAAAAGCAACAGGAAGGAACATCAGTAAAGCCATGAAACAGGGTTTTCTAAAACAAGTGGGGCAGGTTGACGACTGGTCCACAATACAGGTTGATTCAATGACGAGACACACTAAAAAAGCACAGAATCAAACCTGTATGTATTTCGAAGTATCGTCCTAGTTCTAACCCAACAGTTTGCACAATGAAGGATTTAGGCACCTTAGCCACCTATACTGCGACAAAAGCCACAAAACTTGGGATATCCATTTACTAGACTTCTGAGACACAGTAAATGAATTCCCTCATACCACAAGTCAACTGCCACACTTAACTGTTCCAAAAAATCAACAGACACCTGAGGAAATAAGAACAATATATACGTAAATTCCCACCAAGCCTGAGGCAGAAACACAGACAAGTCATAGCACAAGAAATATATAATATTTGCTGTGCGGGCATTATCTGATAAAATAGGGCAGACAGAAACGTAAGTAGGTGAGAATTTAAAATAGGCCAGAAAGTACTAATTGAAACACATGGCCTCTCAAATAAGCGAAAACTATAGTGTCAGAAATACTTTCTTGCATATGGGGGGCCAGTTGAAGTCTGTCATATTGCCCAATTGCCCAAGGAAACTCAGTAGAAATGGTCAACGCCAAAACACAAAAGTCATTGGTAGTGCATCATATAATCCACCTCAAGTCATGTCAAGAATAATCATGTAAGGTGTGTTTAGCAAAGTTAATACCAAATAAATTCTGTTAAAGAGTAAATGATGACCATGTGTTTAAGGCAAAATATTTCATAATATATTCTGGGTAGGACACAACAGTGCAATCATCGACTATTACAAAAACAAGCCATATGGATTATTTTGAAACAATAGTGAAAGACTAAGCTGGAAAGAAGAGAGACAGACGACCCTAACAGTAGAAATCCAAAATGATCTGTAGATTAAATTTTATAACTAATAGGACACTTCATTTCTATAAAGAAAATAAACATAACTTAACTTCTTGTTATGAGCTGGCTTAAAGTTTTCTGTGTCTCCTATGACCAATTACTTGTATATACCATTACCGTTTGCAAAACGCAGGCTAAGTATCATCTTCCTATCATTCAGAACCGATGCTCTTGAAGTTTGTGACTGAACTGGGGCCAACCAGCTATGGGTGGCTGGTTATCAGTGTTGGCAGGGGCTGCCGTTCTCTGTCTTCCTGGAGGTGTGGCGCTGCTCGCTCTTTCCACTGCACTTGGGTCAGCGCCTTCTTGACGCCATTTCGTGATACTGCACTGGTCAGTGTGCAGTCGATGCTTTAGCACTGCACATTTATATTTATATACAGAGAATGGAGAATTGATGTGAATAAGAACAACAGTGGGGCATGAAGATTATTGTCAATGGTTTAATGAATGTGTAACTAAATAAAGTTTAAGAGACGAAAGTCAACAGCTCGCTGAATGAAAAGATAAAGAGTTGTTGTTATATTATAAAAGGAGGCTGGCGGAAATATATTTCGTATACAGATAGTGATGGAAGGTGTAAAAGTATTACAGGCTCATAGCAAAGGATATGAGATTTCAGTACTTAATAAAACTCTTCAGAATCTGAGGACCTTAATTATTACTAATATGTTGAGCAGGATGAACCGCAAATGATATGTCGTGTTTAGGGGAAAATAAAGTAGGGCTAATATGGCAGCAAAACTATCTTATGTGCTGGGAGATGGGGATTAAGAAGGATTAGGTCACAGCAGTTGACAAAGGAACCAGAGACAATATGTGACGTCACAAGTGCTTCTGTAAATGAATGCACATAATGTATGCACATAATGTATGCGCAACTAACCGATTTCTTTTTTGTAGGTAGACACGAGTCAAATAGAGGGTGGAAAAACAACCAGTTTTACTAAAACGCCAGGAAGAGGCGACAGCGAACACTGTTTCAGATTAAAAAAAAAAAAAAAACGTGCAGTTAGACAGCTGATCGACGATTATCAACGAGGATAAATCCATGCATCATAAAGACGTTTCAATGATAAACTATGAACTAGGAAGATGAGGAAACCTTAAATGGAACCCAAAACTTCAAGAATGAACCATCGTATGTATAAAGTCTAATGTGAAGGGCAAACGGTGTACTAGAGTTAACTTCTTTTAATAGCATTACGTACAACCTGTTGTGAAAGTCTTTGTATTTCAGAGCGACATGTAACTTAAAGTTAGTTTATCTCACAGATTAAGTATAAACTTTGTATACAATATTGTAAATACGAGATGTAGACACAAGAAAGAGGACAATGGTGTTGAGACG
Organism: Schistocerca piceifrons; assembly: GCF_021461385.2. NCBI lineage: Eukaryota > Metazoa > Arthropoda > Insecta > Orthoptera > Acrididae > Schistocerca > Schistocerca piceifrons. The sequence continues at coordinate 240,695,618 of NC_060138.1, forward strand.
TCGAGCCAGGGGCCCAATGATTGTGAGACAACAGAATGGAACATCAAGGAGACAGCTCAGGTAAAACGTGGAGAAATCAGTGACTCATGAATATTTACGAGCAATAAAATGCATTTAATGATGTTCCACATCCACGAGGATCTCCTCAGCACGGATCTATGCAACGAAAAACTAATCTAATCTAATCTGAACACTATACAACAAACATAAATGACACACTGCAATAGTGTAAGGAGTATGTTGCATATGGTGCTGCCAAAAGTGGGCCTCTTTGTCCAGTTCCCTTCATGTTGCATTCAGCCAATCAAGATCGTAATGTTGAACATCAGTGAGAAACGTTAATTAATGTTATTTAAGTATGGTATATTGCAAAATCTGTGCCTTCAGAGTTTACTTCTGTTGTTAATTGTTCGTTTTAGCTTGTTGGGTAGCAGAGCATTGTCATGTATAGTTGCCTGACACCTGTATCAAGATTCATGTGTCCTTTTTTAAATTTAATTATCAATAAACCATTTCTGTCCTGAATCATCATATAATAATGAAAAATGAATAATAGTGCAGGGAACAGGTTGATTCTAACCAGTTTCGCAATTCCTGCTCCCCACTGGGCAGGGTCAGAACATAAACACTTCTACATATATTCAAATCGATCCTTGCATGCCAAGTGGTGGGGAGCAGACTGTAAGAATCGCCAGCATGTAAGAAGCTCCGTGTATTCTGGTAAACATTGTGGTAGTCGTGACAGAGCATCTGCACTATGTTACGTTTTCCTGATATATGAATGATTTCAAAACTGTCACTTGTAAAAACAAAGGCCAATGTGCTAAGCATGCATTGACTAGTTTGCGTGGCAAAGAAACCTTAAAGCCTGGTGATCACTGTAAGTCTTAAACACAGTAAATTTCTACATGTATCTAAATAATGTTGCTGATAATTACTATCCTTCAAGAACAAGACATGATAGTCAACGTGTTTTTGTTAGTTCTGTGTGTTCTGGTAAATCTTGTGGTAGCCGTGACAAAGCATATGAGACTAGATTATCTTTTTCTCATATGTGAATGATCTCAAAACTATGCTCCTGTGAAAACAAAGACCAATGTGGTTTGTGTGCTTGGACTAGTTTCCATGACATAAGAAAGCTTAATGTCTGATGATCACAGTAAACATTATTGTTTTTTACATAAATATAATAAGTGAATTATTTAAAAGTCCATAATCCCACTCGAGTTCCCAACCCAGTAGCGCAGTAGGCATTAACACGCTGAGAATGTGTGCCTTGCCAGACTAATGACATGAATATTGTGCTTGTCATTTTGTGTATTTATTCGAAACAGAGAGGCTCCGGGCCAAAAAATTGGCATCAGTCACCAGGCAAAAATCTTTGGTGCTTTTCGGATGGCGGAAAATATGAGAATTAACTAAAGCATTCTTTATAGCAGCAAAATCTTTTTTGCAGTCTGTTGTTCACACCTATGGTGCATTTTTCGTCAATACACTTAACAAAGCTGTACTATTTAAAATATGATTTGGTACAAATCTTCCAAAAAAATGAACACAAGTCAAAAAATGTTTTGAGCTGTTTTTGTCTGAGTCTCGTTTTGTTCATGTAGGCGATATTATGTGGCCAAGAAATTTCAGTCGGAAGGTGTGATTCCTTCTTTGGTGAGCCAGTGCCTCAAATGCTCCACTTCTTCAAACGACAACGCAGACCTGCATCCTGCAGGGTTATAAAGTGGATGTGGAGGTTTTGTAGTGCTGGTGGTGGGGTAGTCCCGTGGCAGTGAGGTCATCCAGATAATTCACACACGCTCAAATGTGCTGTGTCGCTTTTCCATACACCTTTGCAAAATTGTGGAGATTGAGGCGATGTCAAGTGGTGGTTGCTTGTACTTATATAATGCAAGGGTGTGTTGATACAACACATTCTGAGATTCCTCATCTACGGGCAACTGAAGATAAGTATTGGCATGGTTTATCTTTTAGTAGTGTTCCTCACCAGCAAGTTTGGTAAGGAGACCTTCCTTGAGAGGGAAAGGGATAAGTTTCTACTGGTGACTAAGTACTGATGGTAGCCTTGAAATCTCGACATGGTAGAAGAGGACCATTCAGCTTCCACATTATGATGAATGGGGTGGTCCACATGCTAGATTTCATAGGCTCATTAATTCCAGCAGCCAGGCGATGATGAAGCTCCTGCTTCAGTTCTGTATGTAAGGTCACAGGAATGGATGTAGTTTGATGAACACGACACTTTGTGTCCGACCAAAGAGTGATGTGCACCTGAAAATCTGAAGTGCACTCCAAATATGTTTATATAGAGATGCAGATGCAAAGTAAAGATACTCCATTTGCTGGAAAGGTACTGTGGTAGATAATGGTTAGATTACATTGGAAACAGAAAACCCAAAAGCGTCTACAAGGGTCAGGACCAAAAATGTTAGTAGCCAATGGGTGGTGAATAGCAAATAATGTAATGACCTGCATACTGTGTTTATAGACTGCCATGAGCACGAACTGCAAAAAAAAGGGGAACAGAACCGCCTTTGTAGGCCACCAGATGCTGCAAGGGCATGGTGAGCCCAAAACTGCATGCACTGCCGGATTGATTAAAAAGATGATTGTCCTTGTGTCCACCTGAAAACGGACGTCCTCATTATAAATGTGGATATGAGAAATTAATCATTCACATGAAAGTTTCATCCAGTGGAGAAATTGACTGCAGCACATCTATGGTGTCCTGATACCCTTGTGAGGTGGGATGAGAGCAGGTTGCGTGACTGTGATACACCAATTGGAGATGCCCCTCTGTGCTACTAAGTGTGCCGGACCCTCATAAATCTGGACAGTCTGCCCAGGAGTGAGTGGTAAAACACTGTGGGCATGAAGGAAGTAGGCCTTGTGATCTGCGATGAGGGGTGACTGGAGGCTCAGATGTTATATAAAAGTGAGACATGGATGAATCACGACGATGCTGTCTGGGGGCTATCCTAAGCCTCTGGCACGAGAGTGCAGTTCATGGAGTTGCGTTGACTGCCGCCTCTTATATCCTTGCCATGAGCCCGTCATTACACACGTGTGCTATTGTGAATGAGTGGGCGATACACAAACTGTTCTCCAACGCGGGTTTATCTAGTTTAAACGTCACAGTGCGGACCACTGGATCTGGTTCAATCTGGAACACCACGTCGCGGATCAAGGAGCCGTGTAAAAGCCATGCAGCCTTGATCGGTGCAAGGGTAATCACATTTCCATTTGATACCTTGCAAGCCAGTGACCAAAGAGCAGTATCATTGTCCTGTCTGTTGATGGTATTAATGGAACTCGATCGTGGAGGTAACCACATGGTATCTCTAGGAATACTAATTAAGGAACAGAACACAAATCTCCTGAAAGGAGAATGCAACAGAGTCTGACACAGGGGTCAACTCTCGGAGCAGAAAGAACATTTGTGGTGAAGCTCCAGACAAAAACAACGATCGCTGCAATGAAATACTGTGTGACTTTAAAGATGGTGAAGTGACATTTGAGACAGTGTAAGTATGGGTCTCAGTCCTCCTTAGCGTTAGCGTCACTGAAAGGTGGAAATGATAGAGGACAGTGGGAGCACCTGAACCCTGGTGCAGCTGCGCCTAATGTCCTCTGAATTTGTCCAGCTGAAGCTCAAACGATTTTTGTACCAAGTCTTAATAGAGCTGCTGCTGCATTAACTGCTGCTGTTACTCCCGTGCTTCTAAATAATTTCCTTTTTGTCATGTTGATTAATCGGGTTTCTGCCAGTTATTCGCGTCTGTGCTGCACGATATCAGCCGCGTGACTCGCAGTCTTCTTCAGGTGCTGTTCGATATTGATTCCAGTGTGGAACGAGTTGTGCAAGGCGCTCCCTCCGCTGTGCGTGCCGTGTCTCGCGCTCTGTCCGAGGTGTGCGCCGACCAATAGCAACGGCGTTTTCTTCTAGCCGCGGCTGTTCCGAACACTGTGCGCGTACTTTGTGGCTATTATCCATTGTCAATATTGCTGAATTAAGTTCTGAATGGTCTCCAAGCTCTGCTACACGCCTTATCTTCCGATTGTCATCATTTTAGTCCGGTGAATTGAGACAATCTGTTACCGTGGTGCACCGTGTTAGGCGTTCCGTCCGAAGTTCTTGTCCCAAAGCCGGCCGGTGTGGCCGTGCGGTTAAAGGCACTTCAGTCTGGAACCGCGTGACCGCTACGATCGCAGGTTCGAATCCTGCCTCGGGCATGGATGTGTGTGATGTCCTTAGGTTAGTTAGGTTTGATTAGTTCTAAGTCCTAGGCGACTGATGACCTCAGAAGTTAAGTCGCATAGTGCTCAGAGCCATTTGAACCTTGTCCCAAAGGAGCGGCTGCACTGTCATTTTCAGGCCGATTCAGTTCAGATTGTCGCTCGAGACTCGGAAGAACAACCTCAGGTATTGTGTCTGATGTCTGAGGTCCATTTCACCTATGTCCTTTGTTCATGTACTGGGCTGTTACCCCTAATGCCATCTTTATACTTGTGTCCCTTGGGGTCTGGGTGTTGTCTATGTTGCGTCTTCAGAAGATCGAGTACTGGGTTCCAAGCCGAGCACAGCTGGAAACCGGTGTACAGGTTAATGAGATCTCAATAGATTCTTTGATGACGTTGCCCCAGTATCTCGATGTCTGTGTTAAAATCTTGGCATCATTATTCTTCATAGAATGACTGAGTTTTAATCAGTGCTCGGCAATCACTGATTTGGTCGCCTGTCTCAGTCTCGTTTGCCTTAGTGCTCTTTGTACCTGAAGTCAACTGTCCTAGTCGTCTGTCCGATGTATGCCATCCCACATTCACATGGTACGTAGTAAACACCCGGTTTCTGTAGACGTACCGAGTTGGTGGCACCTCCTGGTCCCTAGCGGAGTGCACGAGGAAGAAATCGGCGTCCTGTCACCTAGCCAAGTTTGAACATCGTAACAACAAGGCGCAGCAGAACGAGAACGCTCGCACTGTCTCAACCTGAACGAGACGGAATTGTACGCGACCACCTTGAAAGAATTGCAGTTACACCCAGAAATAATCCTGTCCGTGCAGTGGAGCAAATGGCCCTGAAACTTCCAGCCAGTGAGGCTGAAGAAGTCCGACTTGAGACGTGTAGGGTGCTCACTAAATCCAAGATGCCCAAATCAAGCATCTCCGGTGACGCTCGGCTAACCCTCAAGCAACTCTGGGAAGATGACAGCATTGTGGTGTCACCAGCAGAAGGCAGATTATGACAGTGCGGTGCAACAGCTTCTAGACGTCATCAGCAGAAGGCAGATTATGACAGTGCGGTGCAACAGCTTCTAGACGACCCGGCATAAGCATTTCATCGTATTCTCTGTCTTACGGCGCGTGTGGGAGCCTGGTTGATGTCAACTCGAGGTAAATCTTAACAATTTAACGAAATGTTTCCTTTGCGTATGTTTAAACTCAAGTTACATAGTTGTTGCCCTCAACGAATTTTCCATTATCTCATACGTTTTTTAATTTTATTTATTCCATAGGTTCTTTTTTTATTTTAGTGGACTTGTAGTCCGGGGTGATGTGTTACAAGCACAAAAGTATTGCCAAGCATGGGCAGGTGGGGGTGTGGCGGTACCACCGGGTGATGTGGCCATACAGTGAAACCTACGACGCTAATATTGACACTCTAAGATATAGTAGCTGCGAGTGGCAGAACCGATGCTAAAAAGTGACTGTTGTACAGCATATCTCTGGCTTTGTTAGTTGACTTGGATGTAATTTCCATAGCTTTTTTTGTTACGTGTTGTCTTCCTAGTGGGAGTAGAGAGAGGTCTGTATTGTGGTATGAAAGGGATAGTCCGCCGTTGCAATCAGAATTGTGGCTTTAATGTTTGGTGTCTATAAAGAAAAGGTGAAAGGATTAAACATCATTGTAATTCGAAAGGGCTCATCTTGATGAATAAACGGCGAATATAATCATCGTCAAAGATAACAAAACAGGAAAAAGGTTGTTCATTCTTTTAAAAAACCGACACTTCGCATCGTACTTTATATATGTTTAAGTTTTACCAGCAAGATTTACATCCTGTGGCGAAAATAATTTCAAGAGCCTGCATCGAATTTATAATAAACACGGATCAAAGCTAGCGACGAGCGACATTGCTGTCTTTTCTCAAAAGTAACATTCAGTATCCCGGATGTGGATTTATTCTCGCTTCAACGATTAGGGATCTGCTGCCAGTTTCATTCCCCTCCCGTTTTTCTTTGAGACTGTGCAGAACCATCAATACTAAATCGCCAATCGGTGCAGCTGTGGACTCCCGGGATCGACATCGCCGAGATTCAGAAGAAGAATTCTTCCTCCAGCGAATCTCTATTGCTGGAGATACAGTAATAATAATAATAATTACTATTACTGTTTTTATAGAATCTTCAAGATTTTAGTTAGGAAAACTCGTGCAATTAACTTCACAAACATTCATAATATTCTTGTTTCTTTTTTCAATTTTTTATCTGCACAGTCGCCCAGTACGGCACACTTTCACTCAAGGGATAATTAGTACATTATTGCAGTTAATTTGGGGAAGGGATATTATAAGGTGACACTATGTGGTACTGCACTAACTATATACAGTGAATTGCTTGACCTTGTTCTGTGGCATTTATTTCATTTTAGAATTCATACCGCAAATAAGTACTACATTCAGTGCTGTTTTTCTGGGGGAACGCTGGGGGATGCGTACCCCTAAACTTTTTTGCTGACAAAGTAATTTTTTATTAAGATGTTGAGAGCTTGGGACAGTTTTTGGTGGGAAAAGGTTAAAATATTTCCTTGTATTGTTTTGTATGTCGGAGGGTTGATTGGACTCACCTGTTTCATTTGAGGTGTATTATAGGTCAATTGAAGTGTACGATACCATTTTCTTTTATTGTTCAGGGTTTGATGGGAAACGCATGCTTCATTTGAGATGATGTAAACTGAAGTGTTCGATGCCACATTCTGTTGTACGTTTGGGTGTTTCTTGGTATCGCCTGCTTCATTTGAGCTGTAAGTCAACTGAAGAGTCCGATAGCATTCTTTTTTTTTTTTTTTTTTTTTTTTTTTGTAGTTCGACATGTTGATGACGTCATGGCTAAAAGCAGACGGGTGGTATCCCATGCTTCAGTTATAAGTAATTTTCGCCGCATTATATCCAATGTCGGAGTACCCTCAAACTTTTTTCTAGAAAAAAAAGCCCTGACTACATGGGAACATAAACGTCGCTGTAACGCGCTTTCACGAGACCTTGTTACTTCCTTGAGTCACTTCCATCACACCAAGTGGTCATGTCGTAGTGCGAGCTGCAAATGTTGTCAGCGCTATGGGAGATTTCGACCTGCAACAACAAAAGAGCATTCATATACAAACAGATAGAGAAGGCTGAGGAGGACTAAAACCGAACAATAGTAAACAGTTTTAAATGACAATGAATAGCTACAGAAAAGAGTACAGAGCTAAGCCTGTCATAATGGACAAGAATGGAAAACTGATTACTACGAATGATTTAGAGTACTGGAGGAAATATTTCAAAGAACTGCTGAATAACCCAATAGATACCTACAAAAATGAAAATAAGGCAGAAAACAACCAGAACGTTCAACCGTTAGTCGAAGAAACAACTCTGATGGAGGTGAAGGAGGCATTAAAAAGACTAAAAAATGGGAAGGCCCCTGACATTGATATGATGTTAGCAGAGCTCATCAAAGAAGGGGGAGAGAAGATATGTACATGAATGTTTAGCCAAACTGATAAAAGAGGTATGAAGAAAAGAAGTAATGCCGGAGGAATGGAAAACTGCTGCTGTATGTCCCATATACAAGAAAGGAGACAAAATGCTGACATAGAGCTACAGAAGGATATCTGTCCTATACACACGCTATAAAGTAATATCAAGAATCATACTAAACAGGCTCAACCCACACCTTGAAGAAATATTAGACACAGCATAAGTAGGGTTCAGAAAAGGTAAATCAACAATCGACCAAATATTCACATTAGGATAAATATTAGATAAGAACTGGGAGCACAATCGTGATACATTTTGCCTATTTATAGATTTCAACAAAGCATATCACAGAAACGTGGAGGATAATGGCAGAGACCTGAAAATCTGATAAAGCTAACTAAAATGTGAGTGATGGAATCGAAGTGTGGAGTGAAAGTACAGGGGGATTTTTCAGAAGCATTTGAAGTAAAAACAGGAGTGAGACAGGGAGATATTATATCACCAACCCTGTTCAATTTGACCCTCAACAACACCCTGACGAGAGTAATATGAGAAAATGCAGGAATCACCATAGGAAAAAAGATAAATGTCCTGGCTTCTGATGATATTGTGCGGATAGGAAAGAACATGGAAGACTTGGAGAAAATGGGGACTGTGCTAATGGAAGAAGCTAAGGAAGTAGGTCTAAGCATAAATGAAAATAAAACGAAGTTCGTGGTAGTAGGAATAAGAGCCCATTTAGAATTAAACCATCGGAAATCCAACAATACAGAAGACAGTCACGTTCACCTACCTCGATGTCAACATAAAGCAGGAAAAGTTATAGAACAAGAGATATTAACAAGAATTCAAGCTGGGGGAAGATGTCTAAGAGCCATGCACAACATCATAAGAATGAAGTTACTATCTAGGCAGGCAAAAATAAGAATACATCAGACCATCATCAAGCCAATAGTGTGCTATGCAAGTGGGACATGGACCCTGACAAAGAAAACAGAAAAAACTCATCACTTTTGAAAATAAAGTACTGATAAAAATATATGGACCAGTGAAAGAAAATGAACAGTGGAGAATAAGGAAAAACAAAGAAGTCAGACAATTAGACACACTGCCTGACGTCGTAACGAGTGTGAAAATTAAGAGACTAAGATGGTACGGACACGTGAGGAGGAGAGGGGAGAACACGGTAACAAAGGCTGTAAAGGATGGAGAAGATGAAGGAAAGAGACCACTGGGACGGCCGAGAATGAGATGGAAGGATAATATCATGGAAGACATGCAGATACAGGGTCTGGGAGATGAAGATGCAGATGACAGCAAAGTGTGAAAGGCTGGACCGAGTGAGGGCAAGGACTGGCTGCGGTTTGTGTGGCCAGTATAAGTAAGTAAGTAACATTCCTGTTACCACGAGAGGCAATAGTGCTTACGAATTTGTTCCCACGCTCTCAGCTGACATGACACAAGAAAAGTTGGCTTATGGCAGAAAAATTAAGTTCCGTCATACTGTGTTTATGTGTTTCCACCGTATTCAATAGTTCTCAGTTTCCTTCATCATGTTATCAGTTTTTGCAGTTTTCTGGACGAACACAAATTGAAAATAAAAAACCACATGCTCTGAGACATAATTTACAGGTGTTACATATCAGGGGAAGGATTTACATCTCCTTGGAACTGTTATGAAATGAAATATGAATCAAAAGCAAAATTATATATTCTGGTATACAATACTATAGGACGGCTTTGTGGCCTCCCCTCCACCGTTACACTGTAGGTTCAAATGGCTCTGAGCACTATGGGACTTAACTTCTGAGGTCATCAGTCCCCTAGAACTTAGAACTACTTTAATCTAACTAACCTAAGGACATCACACACATCCATGCCGGAAGCAGGATTCGAACCTGCGATCGTAGCGGTCGCGCGGTTCCGACAGTAGCGCCGAGAACTGCTCGGCCACTCCAGCCGGCTACACTGTAGGCTCTGTGGGTCGTATCTCGGGTTATGTCGTTTACAGAGACTGTAGGTCATGTGTTTTAGATAGATCTTGACTTTGCGACCATTTGTATACCTGTCGGAAGAAACAGCATACTGTAGCTATGCTGCAGTACAGTGCCAAAATTTAAACATTACGCACTGGCTTCAGACCAGGCAAACTGAGCAAGTCGGTTCGTTCTTCCGCGTTCGGTGTTGGTGTTACCTTGGGTGGATCTTAGAGTCGTTTCTTACAGGCCTCGGAAGGCCCAGTTGTACCAACCGACCCTCGTATCATTTTCAGTCGATAGGCGTCACTGGATGCCAGTATGGTATGGCAAATGTTCAGCACACCGCCCTCCACATCGTTGTCAGTTTCGTGACCAGAGTCGCTACTTCAATCAAGTAGCACCTCATCTGGCCTCACAAGAGTTGAGTGCAGGGTGGACCTTAGACGACTTATAAAAGCGTCATTTTTTCATCGTCGGTTCCTGAGAAAACCCCGAAAAACCATGAATTTTGCCGCCAAGTGCAAGTCTTACTGCAGTCGACGCCACATTGGGCGACTTGCGCGGCGGTGATGAGGATGTGATGACAATAACACAGCACCCAGTCCACAACCGGAGAAAATCTCCACCCTGGCCGAGAATCGAACCCGGGTCAGATTGCACTGGAGGCAAGCATGTTACCACCCAGCTAAGCAGGCAAACGCCTTCAACATTTCTGAAAAGAACTTAAACTGACTGAGAAAATTACGTAAAACAGGAAAGACTGAAAATTCAGTAGAATATAACTAATAACGCCTTTAGATACAACTCGTAAGTCGTGCGTTCTCGACGAATTGCGGTTGATGGTTACCCTCTGCCAGGCACTTAAATGTGATTTGCAGAGTATCCATGTAGATGTAGATGTAGATGATGGTCGAAGTATCCAGAGAGAGTGTAAAGCAACTGATTTCGTGCTAACCTTATATTATGCGTACTTATTTCTTGTTTATGTGTGTCAAAATACACAGACTTGTTGAAGTAAGTAAATAAACTGTCAGAAATTTACTGATTTATAGAATTCGTTTTAGGGGCATAAACAGCACCCCCTGCTGTAGCAGAGAATGGAAGGGAACCAGCGAAATAATGCTCCGGTCGGAGCACAAACAAAGTGAATACATTCTTCTTTCAAAAAACTCTGACGGGAAAATGAGGAATCAGCTGCCTCAATCCACATTCCGCCTTCCTCACCAAAGATATGGCGTGCGAACAAATTCGCGCTTTTTTGTGCTGAAAGAGTAGCAGAGAGACGGCAATGGTGGAAGAGAGAAGAGGGTTTTGGTGAGAGAGAAAGAGGGAGGAAGCACTCGCTATTATTCAGAAGTAAGCTGGACTAAGAAACGGCGTTACGAGAGTTCTACTAGCCTCATCCTGACGCAACCGAATGCATGTGTCACTCCTCGTCTAGCACAGTTATTTTGCAATTAATTATAAACATGTGCAAAAAATGCAGTATCCTTTTAAACGTCACAGAAAGTGACAGTAAATACAGTGGGAGTTTTATGTCTGTCGCTAGGGCACTGCCAATAAATCTAGATACCTTTACCTCTATTTGTAACGCCGAATTTTTCATAGAAAAGAGAAGCGCTGTTAATGATTAATGATTATGATGGTGATGAATTTGTCAAGCCATTTAATCCATTGCGGTGCATTGCAGTAGCCTTTAGTTACCGACAATCAACCACACCCTGCAGAAAATATTCCTGCTGCTGGCAAAGTGCAGTGCAACGGAGAAGCGTGAAAAAGGAAGCCGGTATTGCAGGGGAAAAAATACGTGTGCACCTGTGACCGGCCTCCTCCCACGCTTAAGCTTACGAGGCAAATAAATTAAGCTTTTTGCTGGTAGGTAACAACATTAAGGCCGGCGTTCGCATGCAACGTGAAAAACTGGCCGGTGGCGAGAGAGGTGTGCAGGATTACGCGCCGTCACTGCCGGCTTATTTTACTCTCAAAGACAAAAGGGTGGGGTGGGGGGACGGGACGCAGGCGGCTTAATTACTTTACCGCCCTCTACCCTCGGATACGGCATCGCCTCGCCATTCTTCCGCTTAGTACGGAGTAACTCGACGCTCATCTTGCAAGGAGGGATTAGCATCGCCCGTTGCTCCCTACATTTTTCACAATGATGCATTTTAATTTTGTTTTCTGTTATTATTTATTGCACTGAATCCAATTTATCATCGTATATTTCATAGCAGATTTTTAATTCACATGCCTTACTATAAACGTCAGCCTGCTTTTGAGTACCGGACTCTTTCCGGGGAGGGGGGGGGGGGTAAAAGACGGTGGGGAGTGTTCGCCTGCCATCCTCCCCCTGCTAGTGCCGTGGCGAAGAAAGGCTGCATTCTGCCCTAGTCACCGAGCGAGGCGGCGCAGTGGTTAGCACACTGGACTCGCATTCGGGAGGACGACGGTTCAATCTCGTCTCCGGCCATCCTGATTTAGGTTTTCCGTGATTTCCCTAAATCGCTTCAGGCAAATGCCGGGATGGTTCCTTTGAAAGGGCACGGCCGATTTCCTTCCCCATCCTTCCCTCACCCGAGCTTGCGCTCCGTCTCTAATGACCTCGTCGTCGACGGGACGTTAAACACTAATATCATCCTCCTCGTCCTCCTCTGCCCTAGGCTAGTTCGACGAATTTTCTTCTTAAAGATGACTTATGATTGGTGCTGCCCCTCCCTACTCTCTTTTCCCTCGTTCACTTTCACCCGTGCCAGTTTCCGTCACTAACTGAGACACCCACTGTGAACGATCTTGCACTTGGGCACGCTGCTCAGCTTCGCGGCCCAGGCGGTAATTGCGATACGTCCTGTGTAAAAATCTTGCCAGTACATTTCTAGCATCTCTGGCGCCCCCCTCAGATTACCATCCCAAGCGGCAGTTTGTGTCGCTTGGGCCTTAGACCCGCTCTGACTCTACCTCCAGTTAGACCAACAGCCCGGTCACAGGGGTGTGCCTAAGACTTTTTTATTCGCCTCACCATAAATAAAACAAAAAACTCATTTCTCTTGAAGCACTTGAAGAAAGTATATGTCTGTTGAGGAAAAAAAGAAAAAAAGGCTCAAATGGCTCTAAACACTATGGAACTTACCATCTGAGGTCATCAGTCCCCAAGACTTAGAACTACTTAAACCTAACTAACCTAAGGACATCACACACATTCATGCCCGAGGCAGGATTCGAACCTGCAACCGTAGCACCAGCGCGGTTCTGGACTGAAGAGCCTAGAACCGCTCGGCCACAGCGGCCGGCTGATGAGGAAGTTAGGCAGACTTTGAAGCAGGGAAACATAGTAATTTGAGAGCAGTAAGCGGGAGGCACTCGTAAAGGAAATACTGACTCTTTGCATTATCAGCGAAGGAGTACAGTTTATGTTTCAGTTTTCAGTTTATTAGCTTCCACTTCGTGCCCATACAGCCATCTCAGCAGTGGAAAGACAATACGATAGTGTGTTTGAAGCGACTTTAATGTTAGTTATGACGATATGAGTATAACGGCAACAAACACCAAGTGCGGATAAAATATGCGATGTTACTGGAAATATACCCCGAGCCCCATTTGCTAGCAACCAGCTACGCTGACCCCACAGCTACCGGTGCTGACATTTACGAGTTTCTCGTGACAATAGATCACAGAGCGAGCGCACCATACTCTCTCTATCCGTTTACCGGCAAAATGGCTTTGTAACACAGTCCGCCTGCTCTCTTAGCGGACGTTCAAATCTGCGACTCGTGTCCGGCATCGGGTGTCCTGCATGATACAAACTGCGACCATTCCCGTCTTATTAATATTACTTGAAAGGCTGGTTGCCACCTTGCACCGAGCAGAAAACACTAACTTCGATTAACAAGATGCGTCTGCACTAGGGGTGGTGGTTATCGCCGAAACAACTGGTTTTCGTTTATATGATTTTTCTCTTTCACACCAGTTCAGCCTGAGTATTAAAACCGCTCAAACTAACCGATTTCTGAACTAAACGATTTTAGGTTTTTTGTTCCCGTTATTTCCTGTAATATATCTAGAAATCGTACGAAGATTGAAAAACTGTGACTCTCCCACTTTTAAGATACATAGAATCAAAATATTGAAATAAATAGGCACATAAAGAAAACTTAGTGTGTCCAGCGTCCGCTGCTTTTCTCTAAAAGCGTTATGTGGTTTATTAGCACAAAAGATCACCAGTATTCTCCCAGTGATCCTAATATTTTGAACTACGCTCAAAAATCGTGTTTTAATCGGTTATTATACCATTATATGAGCAATACGAACAGTCAGTGCTAAAGGGTGAAAACTGTGGTTCAACAACTTTTTTCCCACCAGAATTTGTTCGTTTTCAAGGGCATCAAGAATATAAATGCATATTACGTAGACACATTGTAACGTCCCGTTAGAAAAATTATGAATGAATGTGCTGGTAAACCACTTACTTTACTTGATGATCAAACAGCTGAGAAAAACACAACGTACTGAAACAGTTTTCTCTTTACTTATTCTGATCATCATTAAACTGACACACAATATTTTTAGCGCAACGCAATCTGACTTTCAATAATCCCTACAAAAGAATGGCCCTGACTAACAATAACCTGTACCTTTCATGAATGACTTACCTCACAAGAATCTACGTTACTCGAACTACTGCAATACAGCGAGTGCGAATACTGCCAGCTAAATATAAGATTCTAACTACTGAAGGCACTAATTACTGATGGACATAGTTAGCAATGAAAGATTTTGATAGAGAACAAACACTGTATTTGCCTTAATAATGTTCAAAAATCATCATATACAGTGTGAGTCACCTAACGTTACCGCTGGATATATTTCGTAAACCACATCAAATACTGACGAACCGATTCCACAGACCGAACGTGAGGAGAGGGGCTAGTGTAATTGTTTAATACAAACCATACAAAAATGCACGGAAGTATGTTTTTTAACACAAACCTACGTTTTTTTAAATGGAACCATGTTAGTTTTGCTAGCACATCTGAACATATAAACAAATACGTAATCAGTGCCGTTTGTTGCATTGTAAGATGTTAATTACATCCGGAGATATTGTAACCTAAAGTTGACGCTTGAATCCTCCGACGTTCAGTTGCGTGTTGTAGCAAACACAGGCCACGGTCGGCGAGCAGCATCTGCAGGGACATGTTTACGATGACGACCGTGTTTACGAGTGTGGCTGCAGTGCACTGTTGTGGGTTGGTCTAGCTGTCGCAGTGTCCGCATGTAGCGCTTGCTGCTATTGTTATTCTGCATTCGTCTCCGCACGCAGACCAACTGTAGTACACCGTGTTACCAGACGTCTGTGATAGTGTAGTGCTGTAGGAACTGTGACCATGGTGTATTCGAACTCTGAAAAGGCGGAGATGATACTCATCTATGGCGAGTGTCGACGAAATGCAGCTGAAGCCTGCAGGGTGTATGCAGAACGGTACCCGGACAGAGAGCATCCAACGTGCCACACATTGCAAAACATCTACCGCCAACTGTATGCAACAGGTATGGTCGTAGCACGCAAACGGGTCCGTAACAGGCCCGTCACAGGAGAAGCGGGTGCAGTTGGTGTGTTAGCTGCTGTTGCCATGAACCCACATATGAGTACACGGGACATTGCGAGAGCCGGTGGACTGAGTCAAAGTAGTGTCATGCGCATACTGCATCGTCACCGCTTTCACCCGTTTCATGTGTCGTTACATCAGCAATTACATGGTGATGACTGTAATCATCGAGTGCAATTCTGTCAATGGGCATTAACAGAGAATTCGTTGCAGTTCTACCTGTTTACCGATGAAGCGGGTTTCACAAACCACGGGGCAGTGAATCTACGGAACATGCATTATTGATCCGTGGACAATCCTCGCTGGCTCAGACAGGTAGAGCGACAGCAACCGTGGACTGTAAATGTATGGTGCGGAATCATTGGCGACCACCCCATTGGTCCTCATTTCATTGCAGGGGCCCAAACAGCTGCAACATACATCGCGTTTCTACAGAATGATCTGCCAACGTTGCTCGAAAATGTCCCACTGGAAACGCGTCGACGTATGTGGTATTGGCATGATGGTGCACCTGCACATTCCGCAATTAACACCAGGCTGACCCTTGACAGGATGTTCGACGGGCGTTTCATTGGACGTGGAGGACGCATAAATTGGCCAGCCCGTTCTCCTGATCTTACACCTCTGGACTTCTTTCTGTGGGGTACGTTAAAGGAGAATGTGTACCGTGATGTGTCTACAACACCAGAGGATATGAAACAACGTATTGTGGCAGCCTGCGACATTACACCAGATGTACTGCGGCGTGTACGACATTCATTACGCCAGAGATTGCAATTGTGTGCAGCAAATGATGGCCACCACATTGAACATCTATTGGCCTGACATGTCGGGACACACTCTATTCCACTCCGTAATTGAAAACGGAAACCACGTGTGTACGTGTACCTCACCCCTCATGGTAATGTACATGTGCGTCAGTGAAAAAGACCAATAAAAAGGTGTTAGCATGTGGACGTAATGTGCTGTTCCAGTCTCTTCTGTACCTAAGGTCCATCACCGTTCCCTTTGGATCCCTACGTAATTCGGTGCTCTCCGATACACATGATCCAACAGTGGAGGCGTGGTACTCAAGCGTCAACTTTAGGTTACAATATCTCTGGATGTAATTAACATTTTACAATGCAACAAACGGCACTGATTACGTATTTGTGTATATGTTCAGATGTGCTAACAACACTAACGGGGTTCCATTTAAAAAACGTAGGTTTGTGTTAAAAAACATACTTCCGTACATTTTTTTATGGTTTGTATTAACCAATTACACTAGCCCCTCTCCTCACGTTCGGTCTGTGGAATCGATTCGTCAGTATTTGATGTGGTTTACGAAATATATCCAGCGGTAATGTTAGGTGACTCACCCTGTATATATCTATCAATTCATGACATCCATCTTTACAAATTTCCTTTTTCTGGCGGACACACGTCCAGGTCGTCCGCTTATAGTAACCTCTCAAAACTCTGCCGTTACCAACATAAAAACCTAAACAGCCTACTTAAAACATGTAGCAGATCATCTATTTTCTATTTTCATTGTATACGACGAATAAATTGTTAGCACAATTTCCTCCTCATTTATTATTTCATAGAAATGGCAGAAAAAGCTTTAATCTTTTACAGCAAATGAAGTATTGTACTTCACTGCTACGTCATTTCATAAAAATATTTCCAGACTACTGTTGGTGCCATTCTGCTTTACAATGAATGTCCATTGAAGACAGCGAGGAACTGCTGCATAGACCAAGTGGGAGCAAGTCTTGCACGCTGCGTGTACTCCGCTACTTTAAGCCACGACACGCGGCAACAGGGACATCTTTGTCTCAGCAGTGCTGTACCAGTTCTTATGCCATGTGTTTGGTGCTCATTGCTGTCGGCATTGTTATAAAAATAGCACTGATCACTTTTAAAATTTTATATAATAATACAAAATTTGAAACAGATGAAAATTTTGCGAATAAAAAAATAAGGTTCTTTTAAAAACGATAAATTTTAGCATCGCTGCTAAGAATAATTGATATTTCAGTAGCTGTGGCTAATTGACATTTCGGTTTTTCTACCCGTTTGTTGGAAGAAATTAAAAAAACAAAAGAGACTTGTAATAACCGAGACCAACCAGCTATCGAAAAGTACCTGTTATTCAGAACTGAAGTACCTGTGTCGGTTTTAACCAGTCGGTTTTTCCCCTCCCCTAGTCGATACTCGTATCTCGATTGCCTCCTTAATAATGCTGTCTAGAAACATTTTGCTGATCGTTTTTTCGAAATCGAACACTTTTCCTTTCCGTTAGGCGCTTCAATCTGGAACCGCGCGACCGTTACGGTCGTAGGTTCGAGTCCTGCCTCGGGCATGGATGAGTGTGATGTCCTTAGGTTAGTTAGGTTTAAGTAGTTCTACGTCTAGGGGACTGATGACCTCAGATGTTAAGTCCCATAGTGCTTAGAGCCATTTGAACCATTGAACCTTTCCGTTAACCGGTTTCTTAGGCTGCGTATAGAGCGGTAGGACAAATATTTGGAAACAGCGCGAGATACGCAAGCTTGAACATAAATGCAGATGCTAGACAAGCCTACAGGTTGCGCTGCTGTATCTGACCATAGAAAGCACATTTGCAGAGCCCTCAATATGTTGCCAGGGCCAGCCGCGTTCGGAACAGTATACTGTGTAGCTGTGAGTCCATTATGTCGGAGTTAAGAGATTCCGAACGTGGGCAGTTTGTTGCTAGTTGTGTGGGAGTGCTTCCTTAACATAGGTGACCGATGTCTTTTGTGTTTCAAGAGGCACCGTATTGAACATTTACACTACTGGCCATTAAAATTAATACACCACGAAGATGACGTGCTACAGACGCGAAATTAAACCAACGGGAAGAAGATGTTGTGATATGCAAATGATTAGCTTTTCAGTGCATTCACACAAGGTTGGCGCCGGTGGCTACACCTACAACGTGCTGACATGAGGATAGTCTCCAACCGATTTCTCGTACACAAACAGCAGTTGACCGGCGTTGCCAGGTGAAATGTTGTTGGGGTGCCTCGTATAAGGAGGAGAAACTCGTACCATCACGTTTCAGACTTTGATAAAGGTTGGATTGTAGCTTATCGCGATTGCGGTTTATCGTATCGCGACATTGCTGCTCGCGTTGGTCGAGATCCAATGACTGGTAGCAGAATATGGAATCGGTGGGTTCAGGAGGGTAATACGGAACGCCGTGCTGGATTCCAACGGCCTCGTATCACTAGCAGTCGAGATGACAGGCGTATTATCCGCATGGCTGTAACGGATCGTGCAGCCACGTCTCGATCCCTGAGTCAACAGATGGGGACGTTTGCAAGACAACAACCATCTGCACGAACAGTTCGACGACGTTTGCAGCAGCATGAACTATCAGCTCAGAGACCATGTCTGCGGTTACCCTTGACGCTGCATCACAGACAGGAGCGCCT
Source organism: Schistocerca piceifrons (assembly GCF_021461385.2). Lineage (NCBI taxonomy): Eukaryota > Metazoa > Arthropoda > Insecta > Orthoptera > Acrididae > Schistocerca > Schistocerca piceifrons. The sequence continues at coordinate 240,714,391 of NC_060138.1, forward strand.
GCGAAGGTGCACTCAACGACGAACCTTGGTGCAGGAATGACACAACGTCATTTTTTCGGATGAATCCAGGTTCTGTTTACAGCATCATGATGGTCACATCCGTGTTCGGCGACATCGCGGTGAACGCACATTGGAAGCGTGTATTCGTCATCGGCATACTGGCGTATCACATCGGCCTGATGGTAGGGGGTGCCATTGGTTACACGTCTCGGTCACCTCTTGTTCGCATTGACGGCACTTTGAACAGTGGACGTTTTATTTGAGATGTGTTACGACCCGTGGCTCTGCCCTTCATTCGATCCCTGCGAAACCCTACATTTCAGCAGGATAATGCACGACCGCATGTTGCAGGTCCTGTACGGGCCTTTCTGGATACAGAAAATGTTCGACTGCTGCCCTGGCCAGCACATTCTCCAGATCTCTCACCAATTGAAAACGTCTGGTCAATGGTGGCCAAGCAACTGTCTCGTCACAATACGCCAGTCGCTACTCGTGATGGACTGTGATATTGTGTTGAAGCTACATGGGCAACTGTACCTGTACACGCCATCCAAGCTCTGTTTGACTCATTACCCAGGAGTATCAAGGCCTTTATTACGACCAGAGGTGGTTGTTCTGGGTACTGATTTCTCAGGATGTATGCACCCAAATTGCGTGAAAATGTAATCACATGTCAGTTCTATTATAATATATTTGCCCAATGAATACCCGTTTATCATCTGCATTTCTTCTTGGTGTAGAAATTTTAATAGCTAGTAGTGTATATCGTGTACAGGGAAAGCGGAAGAACATCATCGCCGAAATCATAAATGTGAGCTGAGTGAGCGTGACGGATGGTCATTGAAGAGAATTGTGACAAAAAATAAGGCGACGACTACCGCAAAAGTCAGAGCCGGATTGAATGTCGCACTCGGTAACCCCGTCAGCATCAACACAGCATGAAGTTCCATAAGCAGGGACTTGACTTGCAGGACGAGCTGGAATTCCAAAACCACTCATAGTCATACAAATACTCGCAACAGGAAAACGTGGTTGTTGTTGTGGTCTTCAGTCCTGAGACTGGTTTGATGCAGCTCTCCATGCTACTCTATCCTGTGCAAGCTTCTTCATCTCCCAGTACTTACTGCAGCCTACGTCCTTCTGAATCTGCTTAGTGTATTCATGTCTTGGTCTCCCTCTACGATTTTTACCCTCCACGCTGCCCTCCAGTACCAAATTGGTGATCCCTTGATGCCCCAGAACATGTCCTACCAACCGATCCCTTCTTCTAGTCAAGTTGTGCTACAAACTCCTCTTCTCCCCAATTCTATTCAATACCTCCTCAGTAGTTACGTGACCTACCCATCTAATCTTCAGCATTCTTCTGTAGCACCACATTTCGAAAGCTTCTATTCCCCTCTTGTCTAAACTATTTATCGTCCATGTTTCACTTCCATACATGGCTACACTCCATACAAATACTTTCAGAAACAACTTCCTCAGACTTAAATCAATACTCGATGTTAACGTGGTGCCGAAGCTATAACATCTGTACTTAGAAGCAACGAAAGAAAGTCATCTGATCGAATGAGTTCCGCACTGTTTCCAACTTCTGACCGAGTTTACTTCTCGAGAGTGAAACGTGGCGGAGGTTCGATGATATTTTGGGCAGTCATTTCGTGGGATTCTATGTGTCTCATGATTATTCTGCAAGGTCGCTCTACGCTTTAATGCCAAGGATTATATGACTATTTCGATGATCAGATCCATCCCATGGTGCAATGTTCGTTGCCCAATCGTGATGCTGTATGTAGGACGAGAGAAATCCTTTTCACACAGTTCGGATCTTCTCGGACTGGTTTTATGAGCACGAGGATGAACTGGCGCATCTATCCTGGCCACTACAGTCGGTAGAATGCAATATTATTGAGGGTTTGTGATGTACGTTAGAGAGGAAGTTGCGCGACCGCTATCCACTTCCCTCATCGTTATTTTGCAAGAAGAATGGTATAAGATTCCCTTGGAAAACATACACGACCTGTATTTATCCATTTCGAGACGACTAGAAATGTTTTGAATGCCTATGGTTTTCTTACACCATACTGGGCACAGTAAAGTGTTTTTGGTTTTTCCATATTTTTGTCCACCCCCTTTATTTTCCGCGCAGTGCAGGGAGACGCATCACTTTTTTGTCCGACGCAAGATCCTTCCACATTCGCACTTGACGTGATAGGTCCCAAATATGCGAAGTCCGAGGTGCCTTTCACATTGTCCACGAGATGTTTTTATTTTTGTATGAGGTCGAAATATGTGATTGATACCTTTCTTAGACAGAGCTCGATCGATTCTTGTGGAGGCGGATGAAACAGTTGTCTATACCAAAGTAGCAACGCCAGAAGATAGTAAGAATTTGCAGAACGACCTACAGAGAATTGATGAATGGTGCAGACTCTGGCAGTTGACCCCGAACGTAAATAAATGTAGCATATTGCGCATACATAGGAAAAGAAATCCACTACTGTACAGCTACACTATTGATGACAAACAGCTGGAGACAGCGTCTGCCGTAAAATATCTAGGCGTAACTATCCAGAGCGACCTTAAGTGGAATGACCATATAAGACAGATAGTGGGAAACGCAGACACAAGACTCAGATTCATCGGAAGAATCTTAAGGAAATGTAACTCATTCACGAAAGAAGTGGCTTATAAGGCGCTTGTTCGCCCGATTCTTGAGTATCGTTCATCTGTCTGGGATCCCTATCAGGTAGGGCTGATAGGGGAGGTAGAGAAGATCCAACGAAGAGCGGCGCGTTTCGTGACGGTATCACTTAGTTGGCTAGAGGGCGTTACGGAGATGCTAAACAAACTCTACTGGCAGACGTTACAAGAGAGAAGTCGTGCATCACGGAGAGATTTACTATTGAAATTTCGGGGCAGCACATTTCAGGAGGAGTCAAACAACATATTACTTCTCCCCACATACATCTCGCGTATTGATCACGAGGAGAAAACTCGAGAAATTAAAGCCAATACAGAAGCTTACCGACAATCATTCTTCCCACGCACTATTCGCGAGTGGAAGGTACCCTCCGCCACACACCATTAGGTGGCTTGCGGAGTATGATGTAGACGAGGATGGCTCTTCCGCTGTTTTCTCCTCCTTTACTTTTGTCGCTGAAATTGTGCGTCTCCATCGCAGCGCCTTCTTAATTCATTCTTTTCTGAAGCCGTTGGAAGGAAAAGTCATTTTTAGGCGGTCCAGTTCCATCGGTAAGTTGCTATCGCTACTTATGGTCTTCGCTCCGTGCACCAGCGTTGTCAGACAGGAGTATGGCTGTTCGGGATGGTGGACTACGAGTAACCTTCATAAACACATCAGTCATCTCTACGAGGAGGAAATCTTGTGTTCTGTGCGTCAACTGACGAAACTGAGGATAAAGAAAACGAAATCATTTAGCACACTGGGTGTCCCTCAACTTAGGTATGGCCAGTAGGTGATAATTTTATTGCGTTGACTCACTGCAGGAACCTTCATAGAAACATAAACATAATAGTTCTGCGTAGACGTTCTGATAGTGACAGCACTAGAAGCAAAGATATACAACCATTGTCATTTATGTAATCTCAAGCACTGGCGGAAGTCACTTTAGCTGGAACTCTATCAGACCTCTCTTCTGGCTTTTTCGAGAATTAGTTAACACTTTTTTTTTCTTAATCTCTGGTCCGTGACATGACTTTAACATCTAGTGCGACAAGTAAAGTTTGGTTTTGTTTTCTGTCGATTTCATGTTACTCTGTTCAACATTCTACAAAAACAACATCGTGTAAGTATAACCGGTATGACAACTTGGAAGGATGTCTAAAAAAACAGAAAGGGGCGTAACTCATCACGTAGTTTAATTATGTAATCTTTTCTCTAAATATAGGTGTTGGGAATGACCTACCGCAACATATAGCTTAGAAATCATTTGGTGTCCCACTTAATCAATTTCTTAGTTTTTCGGTCATCGAACCGAATAGTTATTACCCTGTATTTTTGAGCACGTGTTTTCTTCCGTCCCATTCTACAGTTAGAGTAACTATCCACCTGCTTAGCTGAGTGGTAACGCGCTTGCGTAACATGTCGAGGGCCCGGGTTCGATTTGCGGTCGGGTTGGAGATTTCCTGCGCCCGTGGATCTTGGTGTCGTATTGTCTTTATCATCAACGCCGAGCAAGTCGCCAAATGTGGCGTCACCTGAAATAAGATTTACACTCAGCGGCCGAACTTCCCGGACAGGGCCACCCGGCAAACAATACCACACAATCATTTCAGTTCATTACAGTAACTAATGCAATTCGGAAGCTCAGTTGAATTCTATTAGCCTTTACAGTGTAACCTCCTCAGAGAAATTTGAAAGACAATATTTAAATGTTAACGAGAATAGAACCTAGTGTAACCTCCCAGCAAATAAAATAATTTATTGACAATGACAATTAAATGAGAACTAGCAATCTGAGCCATGTGTAAGCTGCCCACAAAAATGTAAGACAATTCAATGATAATGAAATCTCAGTGACAATGAAAACGCAAATAGACCGAAATGTCGATCTTAGGCCCTGTTCTTATCTCAGTAAAATTGCATCTGCTCTTATTTTTCGCCATAGCTTGGACGAAATGCATCGCAAAAATTCTTTGAACTTAAGTAAATTTTTTCTTTAAGGAAATGCATGGGAAATTTTCTTTCAATAAAATATTTGTTTTGTTAAAATGCTTGGTTTGAAGACAAAATTATTATTGGGGCGATTCTTGAACAAATTAATTACACTTAAGATGCATTACATTATCAGATGAGCGCAATGCTGCTTCATTACCTTATTTTAAAAATATACCTCGTCCTGAATCTTGACCAGAGTCCCATGTCGGCGCCCGCCGACTGCTCACACACAACTGCGACTGTCTCTCGCGCGCTACTACATGCTCTCGCGACTCGCTACGTACAACTGAACTCTCTCGCAACTCGACCGCAACTGCACCTGCCGACTCCCTACATGCAACTGAACTCTCGCGCGGTCGAGTGCAGACTAGCAACGATAAGTAACTCTCTGGTCAGAGATTCTGTCATGCCTCGCCATCGCTGTACTAAATACATACGCGTTTCATAACCCTCCACTGGGGGGGCAAAAATTTGGCAGCAATGGTGAGTCATTTGGACTTGCCATGAGCAACAAATTTTTTCTTAATTAATTAACTTTTACAATTTACAGAATATTCAGATGTAGTACATGAATTAAATGTGGTGCACATGCACCGAGTACAGAACATTTCAGACAATGACAATGAGTACAGAAAATATGACATAAGTGCACAGTTACTGACGTTCAGCACAAAACATATTAACACATGACATAAGTGTACATGCACTGAAAAACTCTTTAGCATTTTCATAACAAATAAACGCAATGGTAAAAAATCATGTTGACTAGTGACATAAGTGCACATGCACTGCAGTTGAGAATGTATCAGCAAATCACAAAATGTATTAATAAATGGCAAAAGTGCACACGCACTGTAGTACAGAACATATCAGAAAACCAGAAAGTATATACGTAATGAGTACAAATGGCATAAAGGGCACACGCACTGAAAAACTCTCTAATATTTTTACGACAAATAAACCTAATGAGTACAAATCATATTGACAAATGACAAAAGTGCACACGCACTGTATTACTCTCTAGTATTTTTCTACAACAAACAAACAAATCAAGGATTGTAATAAAGTGCACATGCACTATAGAAGTCTTTAGTAATTTGAGGATAACTGATCTTATTAACAAATGAAAGGAAGTGCACACGCACTGTATATGACTTTTTCATTTTACAAGAATTAGGGAAGGAATAGGAAGGATTGCGTCATGGTTGTAGGACTTAGGTTGCACGCAGCTGCACTGAAAGTCCATATCTTTCCACAGAAATACAACACCAAGTGAGACAATTTGCAGTTCTTTTCCCAGAAGTATTTATCAGCGTATCCAAGACACTGAAATGTCGTAGTAATATTCCCTGTTATCATTTTGGCAGTACATCAGGTACACCAAACAGTGGGACCATAATAACGTCTTCATCGCTGACGGTGATGGACAGCATGTCGTGTCAACACCACGCTCTTACAAGGCACACCAACGTAGAATTCGTGCAAAAACCAAATATAGTGCTCCATGATCATGAGGATGGACAGGACAAATGGATATTGCAGTAATTCAGGGTAGTTAGCTCAGAAGGTGAAGGACATTAAGTCACATAGTAGTCTTCATTGAGAATTACATTAGTAGTTTGCGGCATTCATAGCCCAGTTATTGAACAATTCTGTACCATGTATTTAGTATTACAGAATAATATTCATAAAATTAACTGATTATAGCAATTATTGGCATCATGGGTAATCGTATTACTATAAACAGTGGCAGTCCTTGGCCAGTTACAAAGCATATTTAGTATGACAGAATAATGTTCATTAAATTAACTGATTATAGTGAAAATTGGCACTTATTGGCCAATTATAAACCATCAGATATCATCATTGAAAAGGAGAGTCAATTATTGGCATAGAATTAACATAATTCATTGAGTTATACTAATTATTGGCACTCATTGGCCAGCAAGTATTGAATAGTACAACATTTTTAATTATTGGCAGTCATTGGCCTGTTACAAAGCATCAAAAGTCATCATTGAAAACAGGAGCTAATGAATGGCATAGTATTAACATAATTCATTTAGTTACACTAATTATTGGCACTCAGTGGCCAGTTACAAAACATCAAAAGTCATCATTGAAAACAGGAGCTAATGAATGGTATAGTATTAACATAATTCATTTGGTTACACTAATTATTAGCAGTCAGTGGCCAACAAGTATTGAATAGTACAAAACATTGTTCATCATTCAGTATTATTCAGAACTCTCTTAAATGGGTGGCATTATTTGGAACTGGTGATACACACTTTTTTTTTGTTAGCAATGCATTGCTTTGGGTAATTATAAGGGAAAGCAAGAAGAGAAAAAGAAAAAAAATTTGCTTCTGGGTTGTTCCTGTAAATGAAAAATGTGTAACGTCATTCGTCATGAGTCAGCTGTAGCAAGGTTGTGACACAACTGGGTAAAAAAAAATGCAAGTACTAGTATAGGTTTAATAAGTAACAAGTTTAGTAAGTATCATGAAAGGCTTCTCCTGGAAAAAATACAAAATGGATTATTGAGCTGAAAGAAGAAACGCATACTATGCTGAAAAGTAGTGAACTTCGAATTAACAGGTAGTGAAATGTGTATAAAAAATGTGTTCCATAGCTGTCCTTTCCAAAACCTTCAGTCATTAGCCGGCCGAAGTGGCCGTGCGGTTAAAGGCGCTGCAGTCTGGAACTGCAAGACCGCTACGGTCGCAGGTTCGAATCCTGCCTCGGGCATGGATGTTTGTGATGTCCTTAGGTTAGTTAGGTTTAACTAGTTCTAAGTTCTAGGGGACTAATGACCTCAGCAGTTGAGTCCCATAGTGCTCAGAGCCATTTGAACCAACCTTCAGTCATTATACCACACGATATAAAACATACTGTCAAAACAAACTGCAACAAATACTTAAATAACTACATAGCATAAATACATAAACTTCAACATCATCCTCATCTGTAAAGAAAAAACTTCATTATCCATATTATCATAACTTCATTATTATCATCACCTGTAAAAAAAAACGTCATTATTCATAGTAGCATATTCTTCATCATTACTCTTCATCAGCATTCATTATCATCTGCAAAAAAATCACTTCATTACTCATTACACAACTATTCCTTATCTCTAGCATATTTCATCACTAAAACTAAGATGTATAGTTCTGTCTGACAGCCTGCATCAGTCGCCTTGTATTCTGAAAGAAAAAATTAGTTAAGACTGCTATTCTACGATGTGTATAGTATATTCTTGTTAATGATTGTTAATTCTGATCCATTTACTCTTCCTCATAAGGTTTTTGTATCTTCTTTCGTCTATTCCGTAGTTAAAATACCCATTTCTGTTTAATTTATTTCTTTCACGCATCATTTCTTTCTGAAGTTGATGAACAAAGATTAATGTCTTGCATTTAAATCATATACCCACTAAATAATGACTGGTTTATGGTGACATAATTAAGCATACAGCATAACATGACAGAAAACGTAGTATGTCAAAAGCATAGACAGTGTTCAAAGGCAAAAATGTACAGAGAATATCACAATGCAGCAGCAAAAAAAAAAAGAAAAATGTAAAACAGTCACGATGTTGAGATATCATAGGGCAAAAAATGTCAAAGTCAACTGGTGTGTGTTATACCTTAACTATTTCACAGTGCATACAAACAAAACATGAAAACAATCGTACATACATAAGAAAGACAAAATGTGACGTTCGTTGTGTTCAGCTTGTATGTAGTGTAGAGGCGAGAATTAGAGACTTTAATGGAGAGAGAATTTGATAAAATTAATACGTTACTACATAGAATTGCATAATTATTCATAAAATACGTAAGTTTGTCTGGAAAAATATGCACGGTCTGATGTGTAACGACAAGAAGAGCGACCTGCTAACCTTACCTTGCCGGGCAGTTGCCAAGAAAAAATACGATAGTCATCAATAATTAATCACGTGAATATAATTGCATAAGTGGTCATAAGTGGCATCATAGCACGTTAAATCATAAAGTGGTTTCATTCAATAAAGGGTTTAATGTTCGACACATGGTGGTTGCTCTTACTTTTCCTGGTTCTCAAAGTTTCGACGTGTACAACATTGGGGTGAGGAATGCTGCGAATCCGATATGGACCTGCGTATAGAAGTTCAAAACTGCACTTACCTTTTATTCTGCTGGATAAATAGTGTGTACGTACCAATATCTTCTGTCCAATGTGAAAGTCACGGCGTGTACAAACCTGTATTTGCTGTCTTCTTCGGCGCTCTGCAGCACGTTTGATGTTGTTTAGCGCAATGTTAATTATCTCGTGGTGCCGTAATCGATCAGATGTAGGAAACTTTACTAATTCTTTAATTTTGTTAGGTGGTTCAGCATTTTTCAGTATAATAGACGGAGATAGCATAGTGGATTCATTTGGTATGGAATTAATTACATCTTGGAAGGAGAATATGTGTGTATCCCAATCAATATGTCTTTTGTGGCAGTATATCCTACACAGTTTACCAATTTCTTTCATTAATCGTTCACAAGGGTTCGAAGAAGCATGGTACTTGGATATATAGATCGGAGAAATGTTTCTAGCTCGTAACTTGCGTGTCCATATAGCAGAACGAAATTGTGATCCTTTGTCAGAAATTACTTTCAACACATGCCCTACACGAAATAGAAAATGTTTTACAAATGCTCTCGAAACGGTTTTAGCAGTAGCTTTGCGTAACGGAGTGAAAGTAACAAATTTTGAAGTGAGTTCAACAGCGACAAAGTTGTAGCAAAAACCTCTGTTAGTTCTCGGAATTGGACCAAAAATGTCTACTGCGGCCATATGTCTTAATTTAACAGGTACAATGGGGTATAATGGAGGAATATGTGAAGTGGTGTCTGACTTAGCTTTCTGGCAAATGTTACATGACGCTAAAACTCGTCGTATACGTTTTTCCATGTTTGTAAAATAACAGTTCTGTCTCAGTATAAGAAAACATTTTCTGGCTCCGTAATGTGCATAACTTAAATGAGTGTACCAGATTAATTTGTTAATCAGTTCGTCAGGAATGCATAATAACCAATTGTTGCTGTCAGGATGAGAGCGGCGAAACAGAATCTCATTGCGTACAGTGTAATGGTTTCTAATTGTAACATTATTTTTATCTTGCCAAAGGTGTTTAATTTCTTTCCACACATTGTCTTTACTTTGCTCTTTTGCTATGTCCTGTAATGACGACGAAATAAAATTTTCAAATGCAACTTGCTGAATGTACATAACGCTGAAATTTGCTTTGCAGACGTTGGTTGCTACGTCTTGCTAATTGTTGCTGAGAGAACGCGATAGTGCGTCTGCTATAACATTTTGTGTGCCGGGAATGTGAACTATTGTAAAATTAAATTCCTGTAAATAAAGTTTCCATCTGCTTAATCTGTCGTGAGTGAATTTAGCCGAAAGTAAGAATTGTATAGCTCTGTGGTCTGTGTAGACGGTGGTATGTCTGCCATAAAGAAAATGCCGAAATCTCGTAAAAGCCCATACAACACACAATGTTTCCAATTCTGTAACGGAATAATTTCGTTCAGCAGGTGACAGAATGCGACTTGCAAAGGCGATGTTTTTAATTACTGTAGAGCCATCTTCTTCAATTTCCTGGAAAGTATGTACGCCTAAAGCGGTGTTAGAACTGTCGGTGGCAATAGAAAAATTTCTGGTAAGATCTGGGTGCGATAAAAGTGGTGCATTCAACAAGGCTTCTTTCAGGTTCATGAATTCAGAATGTGCTTGCTTATCCCATGACCAAATAGTGTTTTTACCTGTTAATTGGCATAATCTAGGTGTGTCTAAAGTAGAGTGATGAATAAATTTACGAAAAAAGTTAATTAAGCCCAAAAAACTGCGTAATTGCTTCTTCGTTGTAGGAACAGTAATGTCACGTAGAGCTTGAAGTTTTTCCGGATCAGGCGCAATGCCTTCTGCTGAAATTACGTGTCCAAGAAATTTTATAGAAGTTTCCCAAAGTGCGATTTACTGAGATTAACTGTGAGTCCTTGTGCATGAAAAGTTTGTAACAGTCGTTCAAGAATCATATTGTGTTCAGTCCAGTTAGCTTCTGCAATAAGAATGTCGTCTACGTACGTCGTGATTCTGTCTTTAAGTTCTGTCGGAAGTATTGTGTCCTACTCGAAACAGCGATACAAGCTGCTTTCCTACGTAAGCAACACCTTATCGGGGTTTTCTTCGACCTGGAAAAGGCGTACGATACTACCTGGAGGCATACCATTTTGCGGCAGCTTTATGAGTGGGGCTTCCGTGGGCGTTTACCCACACTCATCCGATCCTTTCTGTCGGACAGGTATTTTAAGTATAAGGTTGGGAATGTCCTGTCTGACCGTTTTAAGCAGGAGAACGGTGTCCCTCAAGGAAGTGTCCTCAGTGTGACAGCTTTCGCAATTGCCATCAATAGTATTGCGTCCACAGTACGACGGCCCGTGCAGTGCTCCTTGTTTGTGGACGATTTCTCCATTTTCTGTGCGTCTTCCTCCGTCACAGCTGCTACACGCCAATTACAGCTGACACTCGTGCGATTGGAGGAATGGTCTAAGACCACGGGCTTTAAATTCTCTTTGGAGAAGACCATTTGTGTAGATTTTAACCGTTCCCGTTCTCTTTTTAATCTCCCTGTTTTAAAACTAGGAGACACTGTTCTCCCCTTTATGGAGAAAGTGAAATATCTCGGGCTTATTTTTGATGAGAAGCTCACATGGTTGCCACACTTAAAGGATCTAAAGGTCCGCTGTTTCAAGGCTTTAAACGTCCTTAAATGCGTCAGTCATAGATCCTGGGGCGCTGACAGGGCACGTCTGCTCCAACTTTATAAGGCCTTTGTGCGACCTCGACTGGAATACGGATGTCAAGCTTATGGCTCTGCAAGACCTTCCTACCTCAAAATGTTGGATGTGATTCACCATGAGGGTATTAGGCTTTCAACGGGGGCTTATCGCACGAGTCCGGTTGCTAGTCTGTGTGTCGAGGCGGGAGAGCCTCCGCTGTCCATTCGGCGTCTTCTCCTCGTGGTACGGCACGCGTACAGGGCCAAGTCCACTCCTCTTTCATTGGCGTCCGACACTTTTTCCCAGCCGGCACTGACACGTCTCTTCCGCCACCGTCCGGCGGCAACAAAGCCGTTTGGCATCCGTGCAAAGGAGAGTCTCGAGTCGGTACACCTGGAGGGCATTAAGGTCCTCCACCAGGAATGGAGTAGGGGATCTCCCTGGCGACTACAAAGGCCAAGATTACTTCTTGATCTGGCTGCTTACAGGAAGTATTGTACCCCGGACCACCTTTTTAAAATTAAACTTACTGAGATTTTAGAACGCCATTCCGATTTTACTACTGTTTACACGGATGGTTCTAAACAGGGGGATTTTATGGGCTGCTCTGCTGTGTTTCCCGATACTGTCCATCGGATAGGGCTCCCAGAGCAGTTCTCAGTTTACTATGCAGAACTGTTTGCCATTCTGCAAGCATTAGAGCATATGCGCCGACATCGTGGCACGAAATTCATCATCTGCTCCGATTCCCAAAGTGCTCTACACGCTCTTGAACAGATGTACCCAGCAGATCGGATGGTGCAAGAGGTGCAGGACGCACTCCTGCTCTTGCAACAGCAGGGTAAGGATGTGATTTTCTGCTGGGTTCCAGGGCACATAGGGATTCCTGGAAATGAACTTGCAGATGCGGCTGCCAAGGAGGCTTGCTCCATCACACCTCCTGCTCGCTGTTCCGTCCCCCTGCAGGCCATTACGTCTTTCGTGACTCGGAAGGTCATGCGTTGGTGGGAGGCTCAGTGGCTGGACGTGAGGGATAATAAGTTGCGAGCGGTGAAGGATTCTGTCCGACCGTGGCTTACCTCCTTCCGACAACGACGAGCTGAGGAAGTAGCCCTTACACGGCTTAGAATAGGACATTGTCCATTGACACATGGTTTTCTGTTACGTCGTGAGGAGCCACCAACGTGTCAGACATGTGGGACACAGCTGTCGACACGACATATTTTAACTGAGTGTGTTTTATATGCGGGTTTGAGGGAAGATTTAAGTTTCCCACCAGACCTGCCCTCTATTTTAACTAATAATGAGGCGAGTGTGGCTAGAGTTTTACGTTTTTGTGTGATGTCTGGACTTCTTCCCAAAATATTGGGATTGAGATCTTAATGTGCTGTCCAGTGGTTTGGTCACCCATTATTTTTAAGTGGTCACTCAGCCACCGTTACTTCCTTTTCCCTGTTTGTACTGCTCTTTTATTTTTAGTTTTATCTCCCTGTTTTGATGTGCTGTGTCCAATCTTGCAATTTGAACAATACCACTTCTCTCACGATTCGGCTCTGAATTGAACTTTTGGGAACGGGCGCTGATAACCTCGCTGTTGTGCGCCCTAAAACACTAATCATCATCATCATCATCAAACCGCGAATAAAAGCTGCTGAAGAAATAGTTAATCCGAACGGTAATTTACAAAATTGATAACAGTCGGCAAAACAGAGAAAAGCTGTATACTTTCTGCAATTCGGATGAAGTTGAATTTGCCAAAATCCCGATTTCAAATCTAATGTGGAATAAATAGCAATACCGTGAAATTTTTGTAGAAGTTCTTCTAATGTCTGAGGTCGATCTGTTTCATTAATAATTATGTCATTGATGTGACGTGAATCAAGTACGAGGCGAAGTGAGCCATCATTTTTCTTAACAATATGTAGCGGGTTTATGTACGGACTAACTGCCGGTTCAATAATTCCTTGGTCGCGCATATCTTGCAATTCTTTTTTAACTTGTTCTCTGTGGATGTACGGAATGGGATAATGCTTTGCTTTAAATGTATCGTGCTGTTTGACTTGAAATTCATACATAAACCCGGACATAGTACCAGGAATGTTGTCAAAAACTGGAGCTTGCTGTAAAAGAATTTTGCGTAGTTGCGTGCGTTCGTCGTCTGTATTTGCACTGCTTTGTTTAACTTTATCAGAAATCATTTGCATTACGTCGTAGTCAGCTTCGTCTGGAGTGTTATATTTATGTACGTACGTATCTGTGAACAATGTGGAATTGCAGTCTATGTTACGTAACGCAGAAATGACCTCTGTACGATTAATTGTTTGTTCTTCCGCAGATAAAGTGTGCTGAAATTCTAAAGCCAATTGGACATTTTCATCCTTCAACATTAGATAGGAATTTTGAAAATCAATAACTGCGTCGTGTTGTACAAGAAAATTAGTACCTAAAATAACGTCTGCCGTCAATAAAGGAACAATCCAAAAATTTGAGTGAAATGTGTGACCTGCAATACAAAATGATAAATGCGTCTGTAATTTAACGTCTACTCCTTTACACGATACTGCTCCTTTTACTTTCGTTTTGCCTAATGGTAATGTAGGATAGGTATTCTCTTTATTACACTCGTTGAAAGTCTCCTCATTTATAACTGACATAGGTGATCCGGAATCGATTACTGCTGAAAATTTCGATGAACCAATTTTAATTTCGATGACAGGATGTGAAATGGTTTTCTGAATAACTGGTCTTTCCTGTAAAAGAGTGTCTCTGATATCGTCAAAAAGTAATTACATTTTCGTGAACAATATTCTGCGTGTCGAAGGTAGTGCCTGTGTTACCGGAAGATGCGACCTGTATTGTATCTAGTCAAATTATATCTGACGTGTTATTATTGTCAGGAGGATGTTGTGGCATTTCTACCATTTGAACTGTTCTGTTACTTCTTCCAGACGTGTAACGCCCTGGATGATACCTACTGCCGGGTTCATTCATGAGAATATGTTCTTGCGGATGATTTTGCTGTTGGTAAGACCGACTGTTATTATATGTACGTTGATAATTGTGCTCATCGTTTTTACGTCTGTCGTGATAGTCATTCCTATACGGTGCATTGCGATAGGAATTGAAGTACTGCGTTTTCTGTACGTAGTTGTTCCTTTGCTGCCGTGCGTTACTATTTGTTGGATCTGGGACTATACGTGCACGCGGCGAAACATTAAAGTTAGGTGGACCTTGTGCATTACATTGTTGGTTAGATATTCCAACCGGCTGACTTTCATGCTGTTGTGGTGGAAAACGTCTATTGTTACTAAAATGTGGTTCCTGTTGCTGACAATTTTGACGATATTGATAATTGGAATTTTGTCTGTTATTAAAGTTTCGGTGGTTGTCATTCCTTAAGCGTCTGTTACTTTTACTATTGAAATTACTTGACCGTAATTAATGTATGTTTGTTGACCTTGGTTATTATATGAAAAATTTTTGTTTACGAAAGAATAGTCTGATTGCTGCACTTCTAAAAGCTGCAGCAGATCCCTGAATGCCGAAATATTTTCTTTTTGTTGACCCGTTAGAAGTGAAACTCATAATGACCATGGTAATTTAGAGATACATAATTGAATGAGTGCAGATTCACTGTATGGTTCACTTAGGTACTGGTTTTGTTGGACCATATGCTCAAAAAATTGCGTCACACTGCGAAAATTGGTGTTCTCATAATTCGGTAAACTAATTAACTGATCTTTAATTCCGTGCTGTGTCGTCTTCGACCAATACGCTTACAGAAAAGCATTCTGAAATTCTTCTACTGAATAACATTGCCTCACGATCGGTCTCATACGAGTTGCCAGTTCGCCTTCCAAAAAACTGCAAATAAATTCAAGTTTGTGTGTTACGGGCCAAGTCGGTGGAAAAGCAAAGCTAAACTGTTGTATCCAATCCAGTGGGTGAAACTGTGTTCTGTCATTTTTAAACACTTTAAATTTTCTCACTGACAGAAAATGTTTGTAATCAAAATTATCGTCTCTGTGTGATGGAACAGGTTCATGGTTGTAAGAGAATCTATTTGTCTGTGTCTGTTCGGAATCTAAGTCATATACTCTCTGTTGATTACCTAAATTATACGCACTGCGTGAGTCTGACAAATGTTCGCAAAGTGGCGTCTGTTGTAATGTGTTATTAACTGAAATATTTTTCATCTCTGTTACCTCTTGCTGTAAACGTGACAATTTTCTATGCAATGTGTTATTAGATGAATTTATCTCATTAATTGTCTGCTGTAAATTTTGAAATTCAGGTGTTTGGTTAAATGAAACCGGTGAAGTATCGTCTGATTTGCTGTCATTATTACTTTCAATAACGTCAATACGACTGGCCAGTTCATCACATTTTTCAGTCAGTATTTTTACCTGATCATCGGTTTTAGTGTCTGAGGCATTAATCTGTTTTTGCAATTTAGCAATTTACGTGTAGTTTCGTTCAATTTTTTAACATCAGCTTTGACGACATCGGAATCCTGTGTTAGTTCTAATTGTTCGAGTCTGTCGGTCATTGTTTGAAAATCTGTTGTGTATGTGTCTGTTTTTAATTTAAGATCGGAAATTTCGTCACGTAATTCTGTGTTCGACTGTTTGATGGAATTAATTTCGTCGGATACTGTAGCAATATTGTTGTCTACGTATGTCTTCGCTTTCGCGAACAATTTACGTTTGTCTTCCTGTCTCTGTGCAGTGATTGTTTCCGTTACCTGACGTTTTACTTTATTTTGATCCTGAATAAATTTGTGGAAACGCGTATCACTGTTTTGTATGTGGTGATTAAAACGCTCGTCAATCTGAGTGTTCTGTTGTTCGAATTTCGCGTCTATCTTTGCATCCATTGTGCACGAAAGTTCTGCTGTCATTGCTTTAAACTCGTCGCGTAATTGTGTAGCTTTTTCAGAGCATTGTTTAGCGACTGTACTAATTTCCGTTCTAAGTGTTTCTGTTGTGGCTCTTTGCATTTCCCTTAATTCTTGAGCAACAGATCTAATTTCTCCGCTATTTTTCTTTGAACAAGCCTCAATTTCCTCGTGTAACTGTTCCTTAGTGTCATGACACTGCGCGTCAACGGCTCTAATTTTTTCACTAAGCTGCCTAGAATTGTTGTCTAATTTTTCATTTAACTGTCTGGAATTGTTGTCTAATTTTTCACTCTGTTTGTCTTGTTTTTCATTAAGATTGTCTAATTTTTCATTAAACTGTTTAGTCATTTGTAGCAACAATGCCATAATTGGATCCGACCCCAAATCAGCATTCCTATTCTCTGTGCTGTTTGATTGCGTATCTGCAATCGTCGCGTTTTGTGCGACCATTTGGCCATTCTGTAATTTACAAAAAGGTTTGCCAGTCGAATGTACACTGTCGGTCACTATTTCGGAATTAAATGGATCCGTCGTACTTTCAGTACACTGTCCATTTTCATTAGAGAAATTTGTCTGTACGTTATTTGAATTTTCCAAACCGGGTATGTTAAGCTGGGCAGCGCTCATTACAATAGAGCTCCCCGCGTCATCAATTGTCGTCAAATTAACAGAGGAGACAATTGAGTTCATTTGTTCATCATTAAGGTAAAACTCATCATTAGTGGTTGGAACGCATTGATTGTCAGTGAACGCAGGATTGTCATCATTACACTGCGTGTCACAATTACTATCGGTCACGTTGTTTAAGTCGGTAATTTCGTTCATAATACCTCGCGATACACTATTCACAGTCTTTCGCGGCATTTTTACAATAGTCACAATTATTCACAAAAGAAATAAGCATAATGCAAAAACAACACACAAATACAACAGAGCAACGAATTGACGATGATCTGAGGAAAGAAAGTCATAAAATTAGTAAAAGCGTTGCGCCAAATCCTAATTATATTCAAGCAAATAAGAGCAGGTATCTGACTGTTTCTTAGAAGATTCCCAAAGAAATACGATCCTGGTCGGATGTCGCCAAGTGTAACCTCCCCAGAGAAATTTGAAAGACAATATTTAAATGTTAACTAGAATAGAACCCAGTGTAGCCTCCCAGCAAATAAAATAATTGATTGACAATGACAAGTAAATGAGAACTAGCAATCTGAGCCATGTGTAAGCTGCCCACAAAAATGTAAGACAATTCAATGGTAATGAAATCTCAGTGACAACGAAAACGCAAATAGACCGAAATGTCGATCTTAGGCTCTGTTCTTACCTCAGTAAAATTGCATCTGCTCTTATTTTTCGCCATAGCTTGGACGAAATGCATCGCAAAAATTCTTTGAACTTAAGTAAATTTTTTCTTTAAGGAAATGCATGGGAAATTTTCTTTCAATAAAATATTTGTTTTGTTAAAATGCTTGGTTTGAAAACAAAATTATTATTGGGGCGATTCTTGAACAAATTAATTACACTTAAGATGCATTACATTATCAGATGAGCGCAATGCTGCTTCATTACCTTATTTAAAAAATATACCTCGTCCTGAATCTTGACCAGAGTCCCATGTCGACGCCCGCCGACTCCTCACACACAACTGCGACTGTCTCTCGCGCGCTACTACATGCTCTCGCGACTCGCTACGTACAACTGAACTCTCTCGCAACTCGACCGTAACTGCACCTGCCGACTCCCTACATGCAACTGAACTCTCGCGCGGTCAAGCGCAGACTAGCAACGATAAATAACTCTCTGGTCAGAGATTCTGTCATGCCTCGCCATCGCGTTTCAACAGGTCGACGAGTGTCATGCCGAATTTGACAGAGTTATACAGCTCTTGACAGCTTAAAAACCAAAATACTTTTCCTTCGTCGATTTCTTCCAACAGGGCAGTCGTTATCACGTCTACACCAATCTCTCTCTCCTCTACCAGTCCCCCTCACCTTATACAAGCACCATACACTCCACATCCTACAAATACATGTAAGTTTTACAAAATTCCTCCTGTCGACTCATAACTTAATACTGGCATTCGTCCATCCATTTAGGGTCTCAGCCAACCTATTCTCTCCGTTGAATAAAATACCTGGTGGATTGAACCTGCCAAATAGGGATTCTGGTTGCTGGAGTCGGAAGTGTTTGTTATTCAAACTATGTGGAGATATTTCCAAAGCAACTTTCATTCCCTAAAAAATTTTTCTTGATATCTAACCGGTTAATGAAATACCAATTTTCATAAATTTAGCTTTATAATTTTTTAATGTAACGAAATATTTTCTTTAAACGCCGCCGTTCTCGATCGTTAAGTAAGGCTGCCGGCCACTACGCTGTCCCTGGGGAGAGGTAATGCCTGAAATTTCGTATTCTCGGCAAACTTTTGACACTGTGGATCTCTAAATTTCTTCATGTTTTATTGCACACCTTACGGGTTAAATTTCCAGGAACAAATATTTTTTTATTATTTATTACTATTTCTTTCACCTACTATTTTAGTCCCTTGGTGGGCGAATTTCCAAAAATGCAGAAATAGGTATTTTTTATTTCCTGACTGAGAAACTAAACACCAGTTTTCGTAGTTCTACACCAAGTGATCAAAAGTGTCAGGACACCCCCAAAAACATACGTTTTCCATATTAGGTGCATTGTGCTGCCACCTACTGCCAGGTACTCCATATCAGTGACCTCAATAGTCATTAGACATCGTGAGAGAGAAGAATGGGGCGCTCTGCGGAACTCACGGACTTCGAATAAGGTTAGGTGATTGGGTGTCACTTGTGTCATACGTCTGTACGCGAGACTTCCACACTCCTTAACATCCCTAGGTTCACTGTTTCCGATGTGATAGTGAAGTGGAAACGTGAAGGGATACGTACAGCACAAAAGCGTACAGGCCGACCTCGTCTGCTGACTGACAGACACCGCCGACAGTCGAGGAGGGGCGTAATGTGTAATAGGCAGACATCTATCCACACCATCACACAGGAATTCCAAACTGCATCAGGATCCACTGCAAATACAATGATAGTTAGGCGGGAGGTGAGAAAAGTTGGCTTTCAGGGTCGAGCGGCTGCTCATAAGCCACACATCAGGCCGGTAAATGCCAAACGACGCTTCGCTTGGTGTAAGGAGCTTAAACATTGGACGATTGAACAGTGGAAAATGTTATGTGGCGTGACGAATCACGGTACACAATGTGGCCATCCGATGGCAGGGTGTGGGTATGGCGAGTGTCCGGTGAAGATATGCCAGCGTGTGTAGTGCCAACAGTAGAATTCGGAGGCGGTCGTGTTATGGTGTGGTCGTGCTTTTCATGGATGGGGCTTGCACCCCTTGTTGTTTCGTGTGGCCCTACCACAGCACAGGCCTACATTTATGTTTTAAGCTCCTTTTGCTTCCCACTGTTGAAGAGCATTTCGGGGATGGCGATTGCATCTTTCACCACAATCGAACACCTGTTCATAATGACGGAGTGTTTACTCGACAGTAACATCCCTGTAATGGACTGGCGTGCACAGAGTCCTGACTTCAATCCTATAGAACACCTTTGGGATGTTTTGGAACGCCGACTTCGTGCCAGGCCTCACCGACCGACATCGATACCTCTGCTCAGTGCAGCACTCCGTTAACAACGGGCTGCCATTCCCCAAGAAACCTTCCAGCACCTGATTGAACGTATGCCTGCGAGAGTGGAAGCTGTCATCAACCCTCAACACTTCCCTCCAGTACTAAATTGGTGATCCTTTGATGCCGCAGAACGTGTCCTACCAACAGATCCCTTCTTCTAGTCAAATCGTGCCACTAATTCCGCTCCTTGCCAGTTATATTCAGTACCTCCTCATTAGTTACGTGACTTACCCACCTAATCTTCAGTATTCTTCTGTAGCAGCATATTTCGAAAACTTCTTTTCTCTTCTTGACTAAACCGTTCATCCACCATGTTTCACTTTCATATACAGCTACACTCCATACAAATACTTTCAGAAAAGACTTCCTAACATTTAAATCTATACTCAATGTTAACAAATATATCTTCTTCAGAAACGCTTTCCTTGCCGTAGCAATTATGTAAGCATAAAACGTCCGAAACACAGAATATTTTAGTTGTATCAATCGAAAAATCCCATTTCTCCTTCATTGCTTTCGGAACACACGCCATTTGTATGACAATAAGGGAAATTAAATAATTACTGAATGTTTCGTGAATGAAACTGATGGTGTAGATAAAAGTTTACGTATACACTATATAGCTAACTCTGCCACTGGATCTGCGATTGTCTACTTCTAGTTTCAAAAGTAAAATAAAAAAAATGGCTCTGAGCACTATGGGACTTAACATGTGCGGTCATCAGTCCCCTAGAACCTAGAACTACTTAAACCTAACTAACCTAAGGACATCACACACATCCATGACCGAGACAGGATTCGAACCTGCGACCGTAGCAGTCGCGAGGTTCCGGACTGAAGCGCCTAGAACCGTTCGGCCACCGAAAATTAAAATAACTATTGATCAGATGTTAATCTAAATGTTATTGTAACCGACTTCATAAACCACTCACGAAAAAGAAAAATGGTTCAAATGGTTCTGAGCACTATGGGACTTAACTTCTGTGGTCATCAGACCCCTAGAACTTTTTTTTTTTTTTTTCATCAGTCTACTGACAGGTTTGATGCGGCCCGCCACGAATTCCTTTCCTGTGCTAACCTCTTCATCTCAGAGTAGCACTTGCAACCTACGTCCTCAATTATTTGCTTGACGTATTCCAATCTCTGTCTTCCTCTACGGTTTTTGCCCTCTACAGCTCCCTCTAGTGCCATGGAAGTGATTCCCTCATGTCTTAGCAGATGTCCTATCATCCTGTCCCTTCTCCTTATCAGTGTTTTCCACATATTCCTTTCTTCTCCGATTCTGCGTAGAACCTCCTCATTCCTTACCTTATCAGTCCACCTAATTTTCTACATTCGTCTATAGCACCACATCTCAAATGCTTCGATTCTCTTCTGTTCCGGTTTTCCCACAGTCCATGTTTCACTACCATACAATGCTGTACTCCAGACGTACATCCTCAGAAATTTCTTCCTCAAATTAAGGCCGGTATTTGATATTAGTAGACTTCTCTTGGCCAGAAATGCCTTTTTTGCCATAGCGAGTCTGCTTTCGATGTCCTCCTTGCTCCGTCCGTCATTGGTTATTTTACTGTCTAGGTAGCAGAATTCCTTAACTTCATTGACTTCGTGACCATCAATCCTGATCTTAAGTTTCTCGCTGTTCTCATTTCTACTACTTCTCATTACCTTCGTCTTTCTCCGATTTACTCTCAAACGATACTGTGTACTCATTAGACTGTTCATTCCGTTCAGCAGATCATTTAATTCTTCTTCACTTTCACTCAGGATAGCAATGTCATCAGCGAATCGTATCAATGATATCCTTTCACCTTGTATTTTAATTCCACTCCTGAACCTTTATTTTATTTCCATAATTGCTTCCTCGATGTACAGATTGAAGAGTAGGGGCGAAAGGCTACAGCCTTGTCTTACACCCTTCTTAATACGAGCACTTCGTTCTTGATCGTCCACTCTTATTATTCCCTCTTGGTTGTTGTACATATTGTATATGATCCGTCTCTCCCTATAGCTTACCCCTACTTTTTTCAGAATCTCGAACAGCTTGCACCATTTTATATTGTCGAACGCTTTTTCCAGGTCGACATATCCTATGAAAGTGTCTTGATTTTTCTGTTGCCTTGCTTCCATTATTAGCCGTAACGTCAGAATTGCCTCTCTCGTCCCTTTACTTTTCCTAAAGCCAAACTGATCGTCACCTAGCGCATTCTCAATTTCCTTTTCCATTCTTCTGTATATTATTCTTGTAAGCAGCTTCGATGCATGAGCTGTTAAGCTGATTGTGCGATAATTCTCGCACTTGTCAGCTCTTGCCGTCTTCGGCATTGTGTGGATGATGCTTTTCCGAAAGTCAGATGGTATGTCGCCAGACTCATATATTCTACACACCAACGTGAATAGTCGTTTTGTTGCCACTCCCCCCCAATGATTTTAGACATTCTGATGGAATATTATCTATCCCTTCTGCCTTATTTAACCGTAAGTCCTCCAAAGCTCTTTTAAATTCCGATTCTAATACTGGATCCCCTATCTCTTCTAAATCGACTCCTGTTTCTTCTTCTATCACATCAGACAAATCTTCACCCTCACAGAGGCTTTCAATGTATTCTTTCCACCTATCTGCTCTCTCCTCTGCATTTAACAGTGGAATTCTCGTTGCACTCTTAATGTTACCACCGTTGCTTTTAATGTCACCAAAGGTTGTTTTGGCTTTCCTGTATGCTGAGTCTGTCCTTCCGACAATCATATCTTTTTCGATGTCTTCACATTTTTCCTGCAGCCATTTCGTCTTAGCTTCCCTGCACTTCCTATTTATTTCATTCCTCATCGACTTATATTTCTGTATTCCTGATTTTCCCGGAACATGTTTGTACTTCCTCCTTTCATCAATCAACTGAAGCATTTCTTCTGTTACCCATGGTTTCTTCGCAGCTACCTTCTTTGTACCTATGTTGTCCTTCCTAACTTCTGTGATGGCCCTTTTTAGAGATGCCCATTCCTCTTCAACTGTACTGCCTACTGCGCTATTCCTTATTGCTGTATCTATAGCGTTAGAGAACTTCAAACGTATCTCGTTATTCCTGAGTACTTCCGTATCCCACTTCTTTGCGTATTGATTCTTCCTGACTAATGTCTTGAACTTCAGCCTACTCTTCATCACTACTATATTGTGATCTGAGTCTATATCTGCTCCTGGGTACGCCTTACAATCCAGTATCTGATTTCGGAATCTCTGTCTGACCATGATGTAATCTAATTGAAATCTTCCCGTATCTCCCGGCCTTTTCCAAGTATACCTCCTCTCTTGTGATTCTTGAACAGGGTATTCGCTATTACTAGCTGAAACTTGTTACAGAACTCAATTAGTCTTTCTCCTCTTTCATTCCTCGTCCCAAACCCATATTCTCCTGTAACCTTTTCTTCTACTCCTTCCCCTACAACTGCATTCCAGTCGCCCATAACTATTAGATTTTCGTCCCCCTTTACATACTACATTACCCTTTCAATATCCTCATACAGTTTCTCTATCTGTTCATTTTCAGCTTGCGACGTCGGCATGTATACCTGAACTATCGTTGTGGGTGTTGGTCTGCTGATTGGAACAACCCGGTCGCTGAACTGTTCACAGTAACACACCCTCTGCCCTACCTTCCTATTCATAACGAATCCTACACCTGTTATACCATTTTCTGCTGCTGTTGATATTACCCGATACTCGTCTGACCAGAAATCCTTGTCTTCCTTCCACTTCACTTCACTGACCCCTTCTATATCTAGATTGAGCCTTTGCATTTCCCGTTTCAGATTTTCTAGTTTCCCTACCACGTTCAAGCTTCTGACATTCAACGCCCCGACTTGTAGAACGTTATCCTTTCGTTGATTCTTCAATCTTTTTCTCATGGTAACCTCCCCCTTGGCAGTCCCCTCCCGGAGATCCGAATGGGGGACTATTCCGGAATCTTTTGCCAATGGAGAGATCATCATGACACTTCTTCAATTACAGGCCACATGTCCTGTGGATACACGTTACGTGTCTTTAATGCAGTGGTTTCCATTGCCTTCTGCATCCTCATGTCGTTGATCATTGCTGATTCTTCCGCCTTTAGGGGCAATTTCCCACCCCTAGGACAAGAGAGTCCCTGAGCCTCTATCCGCTCCTCCGCCCTCTTTGACAAGGCCGTTGGCAGAACGAGGCTGACTTCTTATGCCGGAAGTCTTCGGCCGCCAATGCCCTAGAACTTAGAACTACTTAAACCTAACTAACCTAAGGACATCACACACATCCATGCCCGACGCAGGATTCGAATCTGCGACCGTAGCAGTCGCGCGGTTCCGGACTGAGCGCCTATAACCGCTCGGTCACCGCGGCCGGCCGAGAAAGAAACATGAGCCACAAATCCGCTTAGTGCTTAGTCACTATATCAAGTGTTACGTGTCGTAGGTCATCGCAGGCAAACGCCAGAATATGTCATTTATTTGTTGGGACTGGAAAGAGGTATCACTCACCTTCTACCGTTAAAAACAGTTTTGGTACGTTAGATATACTTCGTACGCAGCAACCTATGTCCTGAAACACACTAAATGTAAAACGAACAGTGACTACATTTTTCAATGTAAACTTTTCGACACACGTCCAGTGATTTAAATATTTGGAAAGTATTACAATAACTATGGGAAATAGCGAAAATAAAACAAGTTCACTATCAAGCTGTGGTGTCAGACTATAAGATATGAAACAATCAGTGATTGTTTGCCGAATAATGAAAAAGTGTGCCCAGCAGGGAACGCGTACAAATCCCAGAACAGTGATTTTTACTTTTTTACTCGAAGAGTAAGGGTTTTGTTGAGAAACTGTCTACACAGACGGATGTAGATTCGCTTCATCGACATAAAACAATTTTTACAGGCTGAGCTGCTGACTTCAAACTAATGAAAACAACATCGCACCACTCGGACGTCTCCGACACATGTTCCTTCTGAGCGCCACTCTTGGCGCCAAACGGACGTGGCGCGGACCACGAAGCGACGCCTCCCTGCCACCCCATCTCTGTGTGAATTGCTCCATTTGTTAATGTGGAAGTGGCGCGAAACAGCGCCACGTCCATGCCAGACGTCCGTTCCACGCCATTTCTGTGCGAATTAGGCCTAAGTTCGTACGGAGACACTTTTCTCTACAGCCCACAGTTTTTTAGTTATTTGAGAAAAACGTACAAAGGTTATCTTGAAATGCGCCTCCAGCCACACCTCCTCCCCCCCACCCCCCCCACCCCCCACCATTCAGGATTTTTGGTTGTTGTTCGTGGCATCCCCTACTACCACTACACAAAAATCTGTGACTAAACGAATATTTTCCATGGCTGACCTCTTTTTGTCTGATGTAAACTAAATCATAAATTAAACAAGAAAAGCAACAAACTTGTTGCAGACAACGAAGAAAACCTGTGATCGACCAATGAACAGACAATAAAGAAAGAAGAGTACCAAATAGCCATATACAAACGTACAACTTTCTCTTATCGTGGAGGCCTGGGTTCGATTCCCGGCCGGGTTGGGGATTTTCTCGGCCCGGGGACTGGGTGTTTGTGTTGTCCTGATTATTTCATCATTCTCATCGTCATCATCATCATTTGTGACAATGGCTGTGTAAAAGTTTGTACTCCATAATTGGCTTATGTTTTAGCTTAATTTCCATTACAAATACACATAATGATGCTGGTACAATTTTGCTATATAAGCAAACCTCTCGATAAACCATGCAGGTCATTCTTCCAGCATGTGGAGTGTTGCAGTCAGTCCATACAAGATGTAGTGGGTATAAGTGCAGATAGTTTTATGTGTGGTACCTTAACATTTAAACACATCATTGTGGCGGTTGTTTTTTCTCTTTATCGAGCAGTCTTTCCACAAACGTGTCATAAGTTTTATGCCCTAATGTTTTCTGCATGGTCGTAGCTGCACTACGAGGTGGCCTATGCCTGTCAGTATAGACTAACACAAACACACATCCACACTGAAATACCCGATCTTCTGCCCAGGCGAAAATAAGCGTTAATAGCTTGCTCTTGCCACTTGCCACATGTACATGGAAGGACTACCCAACCTAAAAACATACGACTTGTAATAGATATAATTATTAGTCTTCAAATGGCGGAGAAACTGATGTACTGTTGTTCAGCACACAATTCTCAGTCCGTAAGAGAAATACCGATAGATATCAACACCCCTTCAGGTTCCTAACACTAAGTGTAGCATTGTGACTTAATCTATGTTAACATGTCAGATTCGTTCACTAATACTTATATCCCAGTTATATTTGGGGCAGGGAACAGGGTATCCGATTATGCCATTTCAAGAGAGGATCGCCACCTAACTACAGTTATTGTGACGAGATCTACACACTTATCCGAGAGCTGAATCTCGCAGACACAAGACAGCTATTATATCGCTATAGAACAGCGATTTCTGTTAGTAAACTAGGCAGAACCCATGTTTATCTGGATATGACACTCCTTGCAAATACATGCAAATACTCGCCGATGAATTTTCCTAATCACATGGCATATCATGCTTGTGTAATACACAGATGCTCTGTTTTGTGACACATTATCTTTCGGTTACTGAAGGACAGCAGTTCAGTAGGTTGCGACAGCAAGCTCACTCGGCTAATCCTGAGTACCAACTTTGTGAAGAAAGAAACGTTCGATGTGTTTAAAATGTTATGCAATAATTTAGGCATACTGGGAAAGGTACATGAAGTACAAGGGCTATTCGGAAAGTAAGGTCCGATCGGTCGCGAAATGGGATCCACACTGAAAATCAAAAACGTTTTATTTGCAACAATTTGCTGCACCATTTATAACACTGTTGTCCGCTGCTGCTATATCATAACATTAAAGTTGGAGGCAGGTCGTGAAATAAAAACTATCTTGTTAAAGTAATTATGGTATAATGCAACAGAACAGTGTTACCCTCTGAGAGGAATTTTGTTATATTGACCGTGTTGCTCCTAACGGAGGTGGCTTATCGGAAGTGAAAGTCAGAGTTACATAAATATTTAAACAGTAACAAACAATATTTTACCTATCTACACTGTTCAAAGAGTAAGGAAAACGGTCGCCAGCCTAATTAGGCAAGAGAATGATTGCAATTCTTGTTTAAGAAAATAAGTATGAGTAACTTTAACGGACAAACACAACCTATATTTTGCCACACGCGAGTGCAATGAACTCTGGCACCTGCATATGTTCACGTTAAAGAAAGTGTTAGCAGTTATAAGATAACATGGCTATTTGCATAATGGTAACAGAAAAGGACATATACTTTTGCCTTCAAGGCTTGTTCAAACTGAATGGTCTCAATAATATTACTATCAATATTGACTGTAGAATCATGAAATAGGCATAGGTTCAATATTACTTTTCAAAAATTTTCCTATCTGACAAAATAAAAAAAAAATTGTAAATGTAGTTCACTGCAAAATTATGAACTGGTCATAAGTTAAGTCTCTCTCTCAGCTAAATACTTTTCTATTTAGAAGGAAAGTTACACATATTTCACTACAAAAAATTTCTCACTGAATTTTGAATAAAGAAATTATTGTTTTCATAGATAGTGGTCTTTCTATTAATCGTTATCTAGCAAGAGCACAAGGTTCGCAGGAGAACTTCTGCAATGTTTGGAAGGTAGTAGACGAGATACTGGCAGAAGTAAAGCTGTGGGTACCGGGCGTGAGTCGTGCTTCGGTAGCTCAGTTGGTAGAGCACTTGCCCGCGAAAGGCAAAGGTCCCGAGTTCGAGTCTCGGTCGGGTACACAGTTTTAATCTGCCAGGAAGTTTCATATCAGCGCACACTCCGCTGCAGAGTGAACATCTCATTCTGGAAACATCCCCCAGGCTGTGACTAAGCCATGTCTCCGCTATATCCTTTCTTTCAGGAGTGCTAGTTCTGCAAGGTTTGCAGAAGAACTTCTGTAAAGTTTGGAAGGTAGGAGACGAGAAACTGGCAGAAGTAAAGCTGTGGGTACCGGGCGTGAGTCGTGCTTCGGTAGCTCAGTTGGTAGAGCACTTGCCCGCGAAAGGCAAAGGTCCCGAGTTCGAGTCTTGGTCGGGCACACAGTTTTAATCTGCCAGGAAGTTTCATATCAGCGCACACTCCGCTGCAGAGTGAAAATCTCATTCTGGCACAATAGACTAACTGTTGATCCTGTTACACCATTAATATGCACTTTTAATACACAAAGGGAATCCAATAGTGTACAGTTCACTTGAATAGGAAGAGTAATTGAAACATGTTATAATTAAGTAACTTTGTGCATTTGAACTACTTTCAGTGGAGGGGGGCCCTTAATCTTGACCACTGTAGCAGAGCATACTAAACACACTTTCAATACACTAAAGAAACAAGGTATTAGTTCTCAACTCTTACTGCAGTAGAACACAACTTGACATGTCTCTAAGAATCTGACTCACCTTTTGCGATTTGCAACAAGCAGCAATGTGATTATTTACTAATCAAAACTTTACAATCCTCAGGTTTAAGAACTTTTAATTTTGAAATTGGAAACAACATATTAATTAGCAGTTTCAATAGAAAAATTATTTTCAGCAAGCACCATGTACTTTAGCTCACTCTCTTTCCACATTAACTTTAACTTTCCTTTTACTATGTTCAAGAAGCATTAATTAGATAAAACACTAGGCTTTAATGTTCTTTCAATGCGGGCACTCGGTAATCACTTTACCACAATGGGAAATGTGACAGAGGGATAAAAAATCATGGTAGGTATAAGAGTTCGAGTATAAGTTACCTTATATTTGCGCACACCAAAACATCCAATGAGCTGATCC
The DNA here is from genome assembly GCF_021461385.2 of Schistocerca piceifrons. NCBI lineage: Eukaryota > Metazoa > Arthropoda > Insecta > Orthoptera > Acrididae > Schistocerca > Schistocerca piceifrons. The sequence goes on from NC_060138.1 coordinate 240,743,313, forward strand.
TTCACTTTACATATTTACAATTCTAGTGATTGCGCAACGTGGTGGCGAATGGATGCTGGTAGGTGGATTCGCAGGTAGAATTGCTGGTCACTGTCATTTCTTGGTGGCGGTGATAGATACCAATTCCAGAATAGTTCCAGCTCTTTGCCCATCCATCCGGGGCATTGGAAAGCGCCAGTAAAAGCCTCTCTCGGAACCAGTACAATACACAACTTTTACATGAGCAGTTGATAGTTTGGTAGCTCATTCCCGACTTACTCTTGGTTCCATCTTTTCTACCTAGGCCAACCACAATTTGCGGGGACTACACAGTTCCGTTCCCAAGGGGAACCGCAACACCTTTTACATACAAAATAACTAAGAACCCTAAGTGAAGGTCAGCAGTTTACATAACAGCAAACAAACATTTTGAATAAAACAGAACATTTGCATATATTGATAGTTCTACACAAAATTATTTACACAGAAATTACAATTATATTCACTAAGTTTTGTTCCTTCCAAATGGGACAAAAAATTTCAATGACAGATACACTACATTGCATAGAATCAAACCAAGACATCAAAGTTTTTACAAAGAAAGGAGTATACGATTTTGTGTTATTGATTCAATCAAACAACATTTACAGAAGCTCAACGATATAACTTTAAATAAAACAAAAGGCAAAATAAATCAGTAGAGCATTAGAGCTATGGTGTTACACATTCAGCTACTTCACAATATAATCACCGCTCCGACTTTGACATCTGTCGTAGCGTTGTACCAACTTCCAATACCCTCGTCGTGGAAGGCAGCTGCCAGTGCCTTCCACCACTTCTCTGCACCGGTCTGCAGTTCGTTATCCGTGTCAAAACATTGTCTTCATAGCCGGCGAACCGTGTGAGCAGAGATGAACATCAGAGGGAGCCAATCGTTGGCTATATGGTTTGTCATAAAACACTTCCCATCGAAAACGCTTCAGGGGCGACCTCATTGCACCTGCAGTGTGCGGCCGAGAGTTGTCATGAAGAAGGAAATGCATTACTGGTACGTTATGTGTGGATGCATGAAATCAGGCGAAACCTCACAGATGGTACACATACTTGGTGGAAGACACTATCGTTCTATGCATCTTTACATGCTCACTGTGTGCTCAGAACTGAAAAGATTAGCGTAACGCAATCGACAGGCATACTAGAGACCCTGCTCAACAATCTGCAGAAAGCTTCATCGGATTTTCACTGCTATTTTCATTTTGCGATCTATTACACCTTGTTTTCTGAATAGTCGTCTAATTTTAACTTAATGGCAGACTACGACAAGAGTACAAAGATCCAAAGGTAAAGATCACAAACATTATATGAAGATCTGGAACTGAATATTTACTTGGCACCAGAGATTTCATAGACCAACTGTTTCGATCTCGTCTGTACAACATGTTATACAAGAACACCGCCGCACGCGTATCCATCGAAATGAGGCCATACAAAACTGAGACGCTCGATGTACTCAGCAGAAGCAGATAAGGAAGCACAATATCGTCGCATATTAAACGCTGCTATACATGTGTAATTATCATCTAGTGCAGTATAGTCACATGGACAACTGCTCCTGTGTACTAAGAACCACTAACACCAACTCAATTAATAAAGTGTTTCTGCCATGATTGAGTATTTTAAAGCTTTCTTCAAGCGGTCTCTCACAATAGCTCCCACAGAATGGACCACAAATCTTAGGGCAGTACAACGACCTTTTTGTGAGTGCCATATTCCCAAGGTACTTTATAGAAGGGATACTGTGGTAATTGAATTTTCTCGTGTTGATAAATCAGACGGATCGATCTGTTTTGCCTGGTAAAAATTTTCTAAAGCCAAGATCGCATAAAAATGTCTGCAGTTACAAATACCCCGTTTCGACGGACTTTGCTGTCATCTTCTTGTCCTCAAAACCTTTTGTTAGAAAATCTGTTTAATTTTTCACACACGTTTTATGACAAAAAATTTGCGGACCTGAAGATGACAGCAGGGTCCATCGAAACCAGTTGTTTGTAAATAAAGAAAATTCTATGCTATATTAGCTTTAGAAAGTTTTTGTGTTAACTGGCGCAAACATCAAACTTTTAACAACTCGATATACGACAAACCAACTTATTTAATTCATATTTCAAGCTTCTGATACACATCATAAATAGTCGACTGAAACTAGTTTAACCGTATATTCAGGGTATGCGATATTGGTCCGCTCAGTTTTAGATATTCTAGCACCACAAAGATATTGTGAGTATGACATGGGCAGTTAATACTTCACTGATCATCTCATTTTTAGATACTGGAAATGCTTACTATACGGTCGGAATATCTTCTACAAATTTTGCCACACTTAGAATTTAATCCCTTTTTTACCAGCATCACTAAACGTTGACTGCCTGGAACGACAACGAGGATGAAAATCAATGAAACCTTCAGGAAAACCAATTTAAAATAAGAAAAATATTTAAATTGTAATAGGGAGAGATTCAGGTTCGAATTCTGGACTGCTGGCCTGTGTGGCCGTGCGGTTCTAGGTGCTTCAGTCTGGAACCGCGTGACCGCTACGGTCGCAGGTTCGAATCCTGCCTCGGGTATGGATGTGTGTGACATCCTTAGGTTAGTTAGGTTTAAGTAGTTCTACATTATAGGGGACTGATGACCACAGAAGTTAGGTCCCATAGTGCTCAGAGCAATTTGAATTCGGGACTTACAGAAAAAAAAGACTCTAAACACTATGGGACTTAACATCTGAGCTCAACAGCCTTAGACTTACAACTACTTAAACCTAACTAACCTAAGGACATCACACACATCAATGCCCAAAGCAGGATTCGAACCTGCGACCGTAGCGGTCGCGCGGTTCCAGACTTAAGTGCCTAGAACCGCTCGGCCACATCGGCTGGCACTTACAGAAAGTTTATTTTGTTATGAAAAGTTTATCTTTACGCCAGCAGATGATCCATAATACGAGAGAATACGGTTCAGTTCTTTAACTGAGACTTTGTAAAAGGTTAAGGGTTATTACTTATTTGGAATGGTAATTCTTGAAGGTAAGAAGCAAAAGTATAATATAGCAAAATCAGGCGAAAAGACGTCCTTAAGCAACGTAGCACGCTAGATTTTGCAGATATATTGTGACCCCTTCGAGGGTTGCCGACAACAACAGACAATGCCGATGCCGTAAGCAGAGGATGAATAGATAAAGAAAGTATGAGGATACGGAACGCGTAATTCAGTACAGAAGGAAAGACGGATTGGAACTCGGTTGTAGTGGAGGTAGTAGGAGAAAGGGGTACGGGTAATATTTGCTTGATAGTAGGAATGAGAAAAGTTATGCAATAAATTTCAGTTACTAATAACGAATACTCTGTTCACGAATCACAATAGTAGGATGCATTCTGCAAAAGACCGAGAGGTACGGGAAGATTCCAGTTGGACTACATCATGGTCAAGCCGACATACCTAAATCAGATATTACATTGTATGGCATACCCAGGGACAGATACAGACTCGGGTCGCAATTAGAAGTTTAAGAGACGAATCAGGAAGAACCAGTGCGCAGTGAGGTGGGGTACGACAGTACTAACAAGGGAACCTCCCCATCGCATCCCCCTCAGATTTAGTTGTAAGTTGGCACAGTGGATAGGCCTTGAAAAAGTGAACACAGATCAATCGAGAAAACAGGAAGAAGTTGTGTGGAACTATGAAAAAAATTAGTAAAATATACAAACTGACTAGTCCATGTGCAAGATAGGCAACATCAAGGGATTGTGAGCGCAGGAGCGCAGTGGTCCCGTGGTTAGCGTGCGTAGCTGGGGAACGAGAGGTCCTTGGTTCAAGTCTTCCCTCGACTGAAAAATTTACTTTTTTTATTTTCGCGAAGTTATGATCTGTCCGTTCGTTCGTTGACGTCTCTGTTCACTGCAATAAGTTTACTGTCTGTGTTTTGCGACCGCACCGCAAAACCGTGCGATTAGTAGACGAAAGGACGTGCCTCTCCAATGGGAACCGAAAACATTTGATCGCAAGGTCATAAGTCAACCGATTTCTCCACAGGAAAACACGTCTGAAATATTCTATACGACTCTGGTGACGGCATGTGCGTCACATGACAGGAATATGTTGTTGACCCATCTAACTTGTACATGGGTAAAAAGATTCTTCTAACATGCCCGATTTAGGTTTTCTTGTGGATGTGATAATCACTCGCAAAAAAGTGATGAAAACATAAGAGTTTGTCACATAAACTGAAAATAAAAAATTAAACTTTTCACTCGAGGGAAGACTTGAATCAAGGACCTCTCGTTCCGTAGCTGCTCTCGCTAACCACAGGACTACGGCGCTCCTAAACTCCGATTGTCCTTGTTGTTGCCTATCTTCGCATGGACTACTCAGTTTGTATATTTTACTAATTTTTTTCATAGTTCCACCAACTTCTTCCTGTTTTCTCCATTGATCTGTGTTCAGTTTTTCAAGGCCTATCCACTGTGCCAACTTATAACTAAATCTGAGGGGGTTGCGATGGGGAGGTTCCCTTGTAAGTACTAAATAATGAGGAGACACGCTTGAAATTCTCTGAGGCTATAGATAGTGCGATGCGAATAGCTCATTAGGAAGTTGAATGGACAGTTCTAAAGAGGGGAGTCACCGAAGTTGAAAGAAAAATGTAGGTACAAGGAAGGTAACTGCGAAGATAGATTGGGCAACCCAAGAAATACTTCAGTTGATGGGCGAAAGGAGGAAGTACGAAAATGTTAACGGAAATTCAGGAATACAGAAATGCACGTCACTTAGGAACGTAATAAATAAGAAGTGCAGGGAAGATAAGGCGAAATAACTGCATAAAAAAATGTGAAGTCGAAAAAGGAATGATTGTCAGGAGAACTGACTCACCATATAGAAAAGTCAAAATAACCTTAATAGTACATTGAGGGCCTCTATGAGGGAAACGACTGATTACGTGATAGGAAAAAAAACAAGGATCGACAGGGAATGGATAGGGAACCTACTATCAGAATCAGAATTGAAAAGAGATTTGGATGACATAATATTTCATAAGGCAGAAGGGATAGATACATTTCATCGAAATATCTCTACTGATTGAGGGAAGTGGGAACAAAACGAGCGTTCAAGTTAGAATGTGTGAGAATGGCGATATACCATCAGACTTTCGGAAAAACATCATCCACACAATTACAAAGAGAGCAAGAGCTAATAAGAGCGAGAAATATGACACAATCAGTTTAACAGCTCGTGCATTCAAACTGCTGACAGGAATAATATACAGAAGAATGGAAAAGAAAACTGGGATTCCGTTATGTAATGATCTGTTTGGCTTTATGGAAGGTATGAAACCTAAATGCACCAGAGAGAAGTTCAGACGTCGTGGTTTATTAGAGAAGCAAGACTGATGAAAAAGCAGAACACGTTAATAGCACTTGTCGCCCGAGATAATGCGTTCGACTCTGTAAGACAGTGCAAGCTGTTCGAAACTCTGAGGAAAATAGGGGTAAGCTATACGAAAAGACAAGTAATAAACAACAGCTACAAGAAAAAAGCGTGATGAATAAGATCTGAAGACCAAGAACGAAGTGCTCGGATTAAAAACGGGGTGAGACAGGGCCGTAGTTTTTCGCCCTTACTGTTCAATCTATCCATCGAAGAAGCAGCGACTGAAGCAAACGGGAGATTCAAGAAAGAAATAAAAATTCTACGTGAAAGTGATCAGTGTTAAGATTCACTTATGTCACTGCTATCCTCAGTGAATATGAAAAATAATTACAGGATCTGTTGAATGGAATGAGCAGTGTAATGAGTATAGGATATGCATTGAGAGTAAATCGAAGAAAGACGAAAGTAATGAGAAGTAGTAGAAATGAGAACTGCGAGAAACTTAATATAAGAATTGGAGATCACGAAGTAGACGATATTAAGGAATTCTTCTACCTAGGGAGCAAAATAACCCATGAAAGACGGAGCAAGGAGGACATAAAAAGCAGACTAGCACTGGCAAACAGGGCATTCCTTGGCCAACAGAAGTCTACTAATATCAAATATAGGCCTTGATTTGAGAAAGAAGTTTCTGAGAATGTACAGTCATACTCAAAAGTATCCGAACGACCTGAATTGCTTTTCGCCGGATTCGCATGCAACCCACATAACGCAGCTGTCTAGCAGGTCCTCTAATCGCTCCTTGGTACAGTCGTTTGACTATTGAAAATGGTTCCAACAAGTCACTACTAGAAAACACTGCTCTGTATCGCAATAACTCAAGATATAAAGTAATACTACGATACTACAAATATCAGGGAACACCTTATTACAGATAAGACTGTCCTTAAGGATGGTAAGCTTACATTTATTACAATAAATGACATACCTGAAATGTTACCACTCCAATTATTACGTCAGATAGGTAATGCACGTAGTAAGTCCGTCGTATTCATGATTTCCTCTTCAAAGTAACATACCGTACTTACTATTAAACACAAAATGACATTAAAAATTTAAGTTATTCACGAGCAGCTAGTTGAGTATATGTATGAACTTCAAATGACACGACGAACCGTCTCGTTCTTCATATGGTTTCAAACCCAGGACATGCAGACTAAGCAAAGATTTCGTGACTAACGGTAACTAACAGTCATTCCCGATTAGGCATACAGAGAGTGATATACTTTGATTTTAGACAGTATCAATTAGCAAATACCAACTGTAAATTACATAACGCAAACATTTTTAACGGACGCGAATTCCTACCCAGCACCTATTGACCCTGTTAACGAACTATGAGATATGTTAAATATTGTTTTTTAACAAGTAACGTACTTGGAATGCCGTGAGGTAAACGTTTGTGTTGGACAGGGATTCGAACCCAGAACCTAATAAGATAGATATCGAAGCACAATCAACTGTGACATATCGCATTTTCTCGGCAGTAGCTAGATGTTTTAACTGAAATGACGAGACGAACATTAATTTTTTTCCTCCCCAGGATGCCAACCCAGCACCTATCGCTGTTATATTCTAGAAAAAACGAACGTTAAATATGAGTTTGTTGCACCAGCAGCGACTTGTGAGCATGTTTCAACTAGAAATATGACGAAGAGTCCAGTGCTGACTGGAAATAGAGCTCCACACATATCGTTGTTGACTACACACAAAGAGACGCCAGGTACCAAATTTTTCTTCACCAGCAGCTCGGAATAACATCTTGAACTTACAGTGATCTCGCAAATAGTTCTGTGTCTCATTGGGAGTTAAAAACGTCAAATATCGTTAGTGTGGACAACGAATGAAAATACATTAAACATCGAAATTATTATCCGCCAGCAGATAGGTGTTCTCATGGTAGATCTTGATAATACATAATGAAATCTTTAGTGCCGGGCCAGGATTCGAACCCATTCACGCGCAGTATGTGGAGATGTTGAGGAATCTGCAGTTTTGAACAAACAACAAATTGTAGCCGAGCTGTATTGTCACGAAGGGAACAAATTCCGCGCTAAGGGCGGTCTGAGTTGCATTCCCAGTTCAGAACCAATTTTATCGACATACAGAAGCTCAGTTAAAAGATGGAATAAGTGTCCTGTGATCCTACATAGCGTTTGTTTCGTTACTAGAAATAAATAACTAGTACAAGATAGGTTACTGGCGATAGAGTTTCTGTATGTCGCCACTCCAGACTTTATTGTGGCTCAACCTAACGTCTACTTGGTAGAGAAGGAATATCATTTTTAAAGTGAATTCCAGACCACAATGCCATTATATGTTCTTCACTTGGTGTAGCCAGAAAAAAATGGAATCTGTCTCTCCCTATCTAAAATCACTGACCGAAGTTGGAATCGAACCCAGACCATAGATATATGAACCTATCATCAGCCCAACAGACCACAAAATCCTCTCCTCACTTGCTCATTTTTCTATCATAACGCCGTTGTGCCACACTGGCTGAGAATTCTGACACACAGGCTGCCTGTATCAATTTGCAGCATGTTCAGTAAATTCATTTACTTGGTTGACCGAATCAGCATGAACTAGATACCTCGGCTACCCAGTATATACATTCAACGTTATTTTGTAATGACCGAAATATAATCACGTAACTGACACCTACACAGAACTGCCAACAGTGTAGGATGCAGAAATTTAAATCGGAAGTGTTCCTTTCCGCTTGAGCTACTGAGCGCTATCTGTTTGTTGAAAATGTCGTGCAGTGCAAAAGAAAAGGTATAACTGTTTGTCTCTCATAAGTATTGACGTGGCCATATGCATTATCCCACAGCGCTGTGGAATGTGATCTTATAGCGGGCTGGGATGTGACCATAGCTGGTGTCTCCAAGTCGCGGCTGCTACGGCCTGGAATACGTAATGCGTCTGATTCGCATTTCTGTAACTAGGTTTGGGGACTGGAGCGTAGTTATTAATAATACGCAGAACTGACTGCAAACTAAGCATCATAAATCAGTAATTCTCATAGTTGTTTTTATATTTCTTTCGTAAGTGTACTCAAAACTAAGAAACTCATTCACAAATGTCCATGATGTGAAGTTCTGTGACAGATGCGAACCCAACACGGTTCTTTCCCTGTCTACGGAATCCTTTTCATGTTAATATCAAACATCAGCAATTACTCGTAGATTACATTAAAACTAAAGTAATTGATGAAGACGTTACTTGATAGCAAAAACGCGCTACCTTCCATCATTTACTTGCGCCTAGAAATGGCTATCGAGTACTGCCAAACCAAAAGGCAACCGATCTTGCTGCCTTCCGAATACGTCGCTGTCAATTCTTCCATATGATTTGGTCGACATGACCTGTTTCAAGTTGTGTATGACAGACAATGTTTTAGAAAATCAATTGTTTTCCTTCTAAGCTATCCAAGTTCAAAATTTTCGCAATGTTAGTTCAAATTTAATATTCGCTTCTATAATGTGGGAAAGTATTTCACAGTTGCAAAACTCGAATCCAACTCATTGACCTTACACTTAGTCGCTGATCATTAATTCTAGCTCAGAGTGACACCAGATTAAGTAACTTAATGTAGCGAAGAATGTTTGCCAGTGCTCTTTCTCACCGGAAAATACGCAATTCACTCATTGGGCTCCGTAAGTACACTGTAACAGTAATTTCTGTGTGTATGCAATGCATACGGATTAGAATTTAGTGGTGCTCTCTCTTCCACGTCTGTATACAATATGCCTGACCTAAATGGGTCCTTTATCACTACAGGCTCTGGGCAGTGCAACATCATGCTGACAACAGTAGTGTGCTTATACTGACAACCTGACTTCGTTTTACCTGGTTTTGCAATCATTTAAATAAAACAACATGACCTTCCAGTGGGAGACATTTCGTCCCTCTTTTTCTTCTGTGAAATTTGTCAGTAAGCTTTTTGCCGTCCAGCCAGCGAAATGCAGCAGAGTACGGCCGGTAAACGATTCACAAACCACGATTTAGTGTCGTTAAGACGATTTATTTAAACGTCACAAGACTGCACATAGGTGCAAGATTTCGAGGTGCAAAGTGTTCGTTATCATACTTTTGTGACTGGTGGGCATAAGTGATTTCCAAATGCTTTTTATTGTACTGAAATAATCTTTTGTCACATAGTAACAAGGTAAGTGTTTTATTCGTATATATTTTAGGAAACTGTAATTGTGATGGAAGATTATACACCTGAATGTTTGACATAACAGGTAGGAGAAAACGCTCCATATTAACCAACTCCGCTATAAGACCACATTGGTTTGTCTTCTTCCTGCTAGTATTGTAACTGAGATTTGGCAACAAGGCAATGTATGTTTGGCAACTCTGTGATCGACGAGTTACTTCCTGGTGTGCACGGAATTAAGCCTCAAAGTTCATTTGATTTTACCTGTCATTTCCATTGAATAATCTGAGTTACTATTGCTTGAGGTGTACCAAAAGGTTGTAAATTTCAGGTTTTCAGCCCAGGAAAGTCGTTGCACTTGGAAATCGCAACTAATCTCGTCCTTCAAATAGCGGTTTACGAGTTCTAGCCACTATTCGTCTCGTAAGAGGAAGCTAACCCACATACTTCTCCGCCATCGCTGTGGTAACGTCCTGACCTGTGAAAAAGCGTCTGTTATGGTTCGCAGTTCCAGTCTCACTGAGTTTAGCGTTTTTATCCCTTCTGTGAAAGAGCTACAAACAGTCAGATCAAACATCGATAAGGAAATCGCAAGAAAATACTTTCGGCTCTTAAGACAATGGTGAAAAACTTACAATGCTGCACAACAGGTAACGCCTCTTTCCGCTGCTGACAAGCAAATTTTGGGTTTCTATGAATACAGAACTTTATTTATGAAATGCCACATTTGCATACCTCTTGAGTATGACATCTACATCTACATTTATACTCCGCAAGCCACCCAACGGTGTGTGGCGGAGGGCACCTTACGTGCCACTGTCATTACCTCCCTTTCCTGTTCCAGTCGCGTATGGTTCGCGGGAAGAACGACTGTCTGAAAGCCTCCGTGCGCGCTCTAATCTCTCTAATTTTACATTCGTAATCTCCTCGGGAGGTATAAGTAGGGGGAAGCAATATATTCGATACCTCATCCAGAAACGCACCGTCTCGAAACCTGGCGAGCAAGCCACACCGCGATGCAGAGCGCCTCTCTTGCAGAGTCTGCCACTTGAGTTTATTAAACATCTCCGTAACGCTATCACGGTTACCAAATAACCATGTGACGAAACGCGCCGCTCTTCTTTGGATCTTCTCTATCTCCTCCGTCAAACCGATCTGGTACGGATACCACACTGATGAGCAATACTCAAGTATAGGTCGAACGAGTGTTTTGTAAGCCACCTCCTTTGTTGATGGACTACATTTTCTAAGCACTCTCCGAATGAATCTCAACCTGGTACCCGCCTTACCAACAATTAATTTTATATGATCATTCCACTTCAAATCGTTCCGCACGCATACTCCCAGATATTTTACAGAAGTAACTGCTACCAGTGTTTGTTCCGCTATCTTATAATCATACAATAAAGGATCCTTCTTTCTATCTATGACACAGCATACCAATTAAACACGGGCCCAATCAAAATGTAAGTGAGTAGTATTTTACCAATTCGTGTCGATAGAGGCACGCTCGTGTACAGATACTCAGTTTTATAAAAACAGACTTTCGTCGTAAGGTTATTGTGGGTAGTTTTATTACATTTCTTATAATACAGCTCACAATTTTCCTAAGGTTTCCTTTAGTGTATTTAAAACAATAGTAAACATGAGAGAGAAATTAATAATCAACGATATATGCGAATTCTCTGATGTTATCTACAACAGTCTGACAATGCACATGCGGTTTATTGATTACATCCATGTATAAAATTTGTTCTGAGTTAAAGCTGTCAAACAAGGTTTGAAGAAGAATAAAATGCCACTACCAGACGACAGCTAATGTAGAAAATACTAGTATTTTGGCACGATGCGCTCTCCCATACATAATACAAAAGTTTCGAGATGCGTCTGCTGCCTTGTTGTGTATTAAACCTGAAAAGAATAAAATGTCACAGAAGTTAGCCCTTTTCCCACATGTGACTATTTTGGGTTGAGAAGTGAAGAGAATTATGTTACAACTTCCATTAGTTTGATAACTTTAGCAGACAGCAGAATTGCGTTTTAAAAAAATATAGCAGTGAATGCACTCGAACTCAATACACGTTGTCTACCGCGCGCGATACGTAGCATTACTGTACTAGCTGACACGTAGCTATAACAGCTCCAGAAGTCAAGAACAATTCCTCCAGAACTTCTACATTCCACAGCGCTGTGGGATAATGCATATGGCCACGTCAATACTTATGAGAGACAAACAGTTATACCTTTTCTTTTGGACTGCACGACATTTTCAACAAACAGATAGCGCTCAGTAGCTCAAGCGGAAAGGAACACTTCCTATTTAAATTTCTGCATCCTACACTGTTGGCAGTTTTGTGTAGGTGTCAGCTACGTGATTTTATTTCGGTCATTACAAAATAAAGTTGAATGTATGCACTGGGTAGCCGAGGCATCTAGTTCATGCTGATTCGGTCAACCAAGTAAATGAATTTACTGAACATGCTGCAAATTGATACAGGCAGCCTGTGTGTCAGAATTCTCAGCCAGTGTGGCACAACGGCGTTATGATAGAAAAATGAGCAAGTGAGGAGAGGATTTTGTGGTCTGTTGGGCTGATGATAGGTTCATATATCTATGGTCTGGGTTCGATTCCAACTTCGGTCAGTGATTTTAGATAGGGAGAAACAGATTCCATTCTTTTCTGGCTACACCAAGTGAAGAACATATAATGGCATTGTGGTCTGAAATTCACTTTAAAAATGATATTCCTTCTCTACCAAGTAGGCGTTAGGTTGAGCCACAATAAAGTCTGGAGTGGCGACATATAGAAACTCTATCGCCAGTAACCTTTCTTGTACTAGTTATTTATTTCTAGTAACGAAACAAACGCTATGTAGGATCACAGGACACTTATTCCATCTTTTATCTGAGCTTCTGTATGTCGATAAAATTGGTTCTGAACTGGGAATGCAAGTCAGACCGCCCTTGGCGCGGAATTTGTTCCCTTCGTGACAATACAGCTCGGCTACAATTTGTTGTTTGTTCAAAACTGCAGATTCCTCAACATCTCCACATACTGCGCGTGAATGGGTTCGAATCCTGGCCCGGCACTAAAGATTTCATTATGTATTATCAAGATCTACCACGAGAACACCTATCTGCTGGTGGATAATAATTTCGATGTTTAATGTATTTTCATTCGTTGTCCACACTAACGATATTTAACGTTTTTAACTCCCAATGAGACACAGAACTATTTGCGAGATCACTGTAAGTTCAAGATGTTATTCCGAGCTGCTGGTGGAGAAAAATTTGGTACCTGGCGTCTCTTTGTGTGTAGTCAACAACGATATGTGTGGAGCTCTATTTCCAGTCAGCACTGGACTCTTCGACATATTTCTAGTTGAAACACGCTCTCAAGTCGCTGCTGGTGCAACAAACTCATATTTAATGTACGTTTTTTCTAGAATATAACAGCGATAGGTGCTTGGTTGGAGTCCTGGGAAGGAGAAAAATTAATGTTCGTCTCGTCATTTCAGTTAAAACATCTAGCTACTGCCGAGAAAATGCGATATGTCACAGTTGATTGTGCTTCGATATCTATCTTATTAGGTTCTGGGTTCGAATCTCTATCCAACACAAACGTTTACCTCACGGCATTCGAAGTACGTTACTTGTTAAGAAATAATATTTAACATATCTCATAGTACGTTAACAGGGTCAATAGGTGCTGGGTAGGAATTCGCGACCGTTAAAAATGTTTGCGTTATGTAATTTGCAGTTGGTATTTGCTAATTGATACTGTCTAAAATCAAGGTATATCACTCTCTGTATACCTAATCAGGAGTGACTGGTAGTTTTCGCCAGTCACGAAATCTTTGCTTAGTCTGCATGACCTGGGTTTGAATCCATATGCAGAACGAGACGGTTCGTCGTGTCATTTGAAGTTCATTCTCAACTAGCTGCTCGTGAATAACTTAAATTTGTGTTTAATAATAAGTATGGTAAGTTACTTTGAAGAGGAAATCATGAATACGACGAACTTACTACGTGCATTACCCATCTGACGTAATAATTAGAGTGGTAACATTTCAGGTATGTCATTTATTGTAATAAATGTGAGCTTACAATCCTTAAGGACAGTCTTATCTGTAATAAGGTGTTCCTTGATATTTGTAGTGTCGTAGTATTACTTTACATCTTGAGTTATTGCAATACAGAGCAGTGTTTTCTAGTGGTGTCTTGTTGGAACCATTTTCAATAGTCAAACGACTGTACCAAGGTGCGAGTAGAGGACCTGCTAGACAGCTGCGTTATGTGGGTTGCATGCGAATCCGGCGAAATGCAATTCACGTCGTTCGGATACTTTTGAGCATGACTGTACGTCTGTAGCGTAGCATTGTGTGGTAGTGAAACATGACTGTGGGAAAACCGGAACAGAAGAGAATCGAAGCATTTGAGATGTGGTGCTATAGAAGTATGTTGAAAATTAGGTGGCTTGATAAGGTAATGAATGAGGAGGACCCTCGAAAAAGTGGGAGTGAGCGGAATATATCGGAAACATTGACAAGAAAAAGGGACAGGATAATAGGACATCTGTAAAGAAATCAGGGAACAGCTTCCATGTATTGAGAGAGGGCTGTAGAGGGTAAAAACTGCAGGGGAAAACAGTGATTGGAATACATCCGGGAATTCGTGGCTGGCCTCATCAAACCAGTCTGCAGATTGATGATACAAAAAAGAAAGTGAGGGTTACAGAGTGTGTAGTAGTTTGGAAGCATGAACACTTTACAATAACATAGTTGTGTCACCAAAACGTGATTGAAATCATTCGTTATGATCAAATCCACAGTAATGAACACACGTTGGTGAAATTTAATAGTTTAGAACAGCTGAGATGTTTATTTTCATCCTAAGATTAAAATACATTAGCTTAATTATGGGGTAATATTACAAAAGAGAAAGGAAGACATCTTTCACATTCCTTGCTCATTATTAATGTTAGTAAAAGGACGTAAATTCTTATGTTGAATGTTTATTACCATTATTATTATTTTCATTTGATATTTTTAAGTTCATATTTTTATAATCCCGAGTGCATTCTTAAAAATGTAGACATGTGACTTCATTTTCTTACGTTACACGCCATAGTCAGAGACGTCCATTAGAACAAAAGTATATATATAGTCCTATAAAAAGACTGACGGAGTATTTATTTCTTACTGGTATTGTGTTGTTGCATTTTAATCTACAGGAAAGAAAACTGGATTTTGTGTACCGCAGTGTAGATAGAAAGAGAGAAACGAAAAATTGGCAATATTTGCTCACGCAAATAAAACAGCTGGCACCAGCAAAACAAACAAATGTGATACCTAAATTATAACAGTTCTCATGTCAAACGTATGAATTAATGGATATACCACTAATAAAAGTTTTTGCAGCTACAAAGTGCACACTGCATAAATTCAGAGCCAATATGAAAAAGCGGAAAAACGTCGAATGGACTGTGTACCAGCGCGTTTGGCAACCTGTGCTCATTTCCGTCTCTGACGATCTTGTCGTCACCGGAATTTAACTTTACTCTTCCTTTTTGTGCTTCATATATTTCAGTATTTCAGACTATCCGCTGAAGATGCTTTTTACATAAAAAGCGTGACCCACCTGGATTAATAATGTGTATACTACAGCAAGGAAAAGACATCAGTTTTTTTAAATATATAAATAAGACATAAAATTATTCTGTGGGCCTACACGTCTTACGGTGTGGAATTACGAAATCAGTACTATAAGAAAGAATAACAGTAAAGTCATGCAAGTATTTGTGTCTCTTCATGCCATACAGTGCTCAAATGAATCTGTATATCAGTACATCAGTTATGACATGAACCAGCGTTTCTCAACCTTTCGATATTCTCAACCCAATTTTCACTCATAATTTTCATCCTGGACTTCCTATCTCCTTTATTCGTGTAATGTATTTTGTCGCTAAAGCTACGAAATTAATAATCTTACAAATTATCTAGAATAATTTTCTGTGTTGGCTGATTTGGATACAAAATATGAATCACAGGTAAACGTATAATAAGAACTCAAAGTGTCTTACATCAAATACTCTTTCGAAAAATTTTGCAAGTCAGGCACAGAGGAGTCGCTAGACATTACAAAGTTTTTTTTAAATTTAGCGTTGAAAAGTTAATTATTAAATGCGTGGTACAATACCGGTAAAATCCTATTAATAAGCGCATTGTATCAGTGTAAATATAAATTTAAAAGGTGTACAATGGCAGAAAGTGCGTTGCTTTTCTTTCAGTAAGGTAGTCAATTTTTGAATCAATTTTTTTCTTCTCGAAAAGCTCGTTGCCCCCATCTTGTCCTATAACTCACCCACGGCCTTAAGGGGTGCGCCTCAGACGTTAAGAATCACTGACATATACTCTTTCAGGGAAACTTAGAGAACTCCGCAACCTTTCCAGTATGACATGGAAAGTGTGTTAGCTTGATGAATCAACACCATCGTCTGAAAATTAAAAAAATTAACATATTCTGTCCTGTTTCTGGCACTCGTATTTCGAATTAGTTTGAACGAGGAAGTGCTTTCATTTACAGACACAGAGAGAAAAGTGGTCATCAGTCACTTACATTCGGCGGAAATTATATACCTCACTAACGGTTCGATGGTTGGAGAACGTGGAATTACCAGTGATCTAATAATGATTGACAGAGCTACGTGAGCTGCCTCCCATTGAGCAATGGAACAGTTGTATAAATAAATATATCATACTTAAAAAATTGTCATTTGGAGGTAGTGAGTTGAATTGTGGATGCTAGAAAAAAAGAGTGTCAGGTGAAGAAATCGGAACATTTCCGACATTTCTTCCGTTTCAGTTCCATAGAGGGATGACAGCAGTGGAGGCAGGCAGAAACATTTGCTCCATTAGACAGACCACTGCAAGAAAATGGTTTTCTCGTTTTAAGGAGGTCCGTTTTCATATTAGTGACTTTCCATGTACAGGAAGATAGTCGGGGTTTGATGAAGATCGTTGAGACGTATTAATCGACAATGATCCACGTCAGTGTACTAGAGGTGTGGCAAATGTGACGAACTACGATCATTCCACAGTAATGAGATATTTGCATGCCGTGAGGAAGGTTCGAAAACCGGGTGTATGGGTACCACTTGCTCTAGGCCCAAATCACAAAAATCAGCAAATGGCCATATAAGCGTCTCTGTTTGCTCATCGTCAATTTACTCGTGAGCAACAACGGACATTCCTATCCTGTATCGTCACTGGTGTTATCGGCGCAACGTTGCAACAACGATATAGTGACATGTGGCAACCACTTGCGTCTTTCTCGCGCAATCTATCGCACTGACAAAAGCTGTGGAGCACTTACGACAGAGAACTTTTAGCTGTTTATGAGTCCGTCAAATACTTCGGAAAGGCACTCCGTCTTCAGGCCACAAGTGGCCCATTGGGGTCATCCGACCGCCATGTCATCCTCAGTTGAGGATGCGGATAGGAGGGGCGTGTGGTCAGCACACCGCTCTGTCGGTCGTTATGATGGTTTTCTTTGACCGGAGCCGCTACTATTCGGTCGAGTAGCTCCTCAATTGGCATCACGAGGGTGAAATACTCCAAACCTCACCTGAAAACTAAAGACTGTTATCTACACGGATTGTAAACCGTTAACTTACGCCTTTCGCTAAAACAATACGAAAGGTAACACAAATAGCTTATGTTCATCTCACAATTCAGCACAGATATCCGGCAAATCTCTGGCATCGACAATGTTGTAGCCGATTGTTTGTCTCGGTTCGGAAGCATTACTAGCACGATTGATTACCCCAATCTCGCCACTGCTCAACAATCAGATCAAAAAGTCAGACAGCAGCATCCGGCCGAGACACACGCAGCAACAGGGAATTAACCGATTTTGTGGCTTTTACGAGTTCTTAACCAGGAGCGAATTTTATAATATCATCTGTGTGCTTTAATAATTTAGTTTCTTGAATTTCTGCGTGTTACTTTAATATCTAATAGCCACAGTTCTCGCGTTTTCGTTGGCGTCGAAAAGTGAACCGATTTTTGTGACATATTACAAGTTCCTAATCACGGGTGAATTACTTAATTTCACCTGAGTGCTTCGGTAGTTAGGTTTTTGAATCTTTGCGTACTAATCTAATTTATTAGACACAGATCCTGCATTTTTGTCAGTGCCTACAGTAGAGTTGCGCAGCACGTGCCGATAGTCCATTTATCTGCATAGTTTAGTTTTCCACGGTCTTTAGTCTGGACAGGGACTGCGATTGTTGTGTGCAGATGCGAGCCGAGTTGGTGACACTTCGCTCTTAGCTCCAGGCTTCGGTTACACAGCTTGAGGCTGCAATGGATGGGCACCACTGTTGTGGGTCAGCTGTAGGGATCCAACAGACGTCGAGCACGTCCGAGTCCTCCGATCGGTCCTCACTGCTGGCTAGCCCATTTACTGCTCTCACTGAGGTTGACTCCTCACCTGTGGTCGAATGGAGGGTCGCCCCGGGGCGTAGCAGGCGGCGAAAGACTTCCCAGGTGGTCGCACGCGCACGCAAGGCCTCCCCAGTTTCTCTGTCAACAGGTTCCAGGTGCTGTCTGTGGCTGACACTGTCGCTGAGTCAGATGTCGTCGCCTGTACTGTTTCAGAGGAAACGTCTCAGACAGCGAGATCTGGACAATCACAGAGGCGGGTGGGGGGATTATTGACAGTTGGGAGCTCCAACGTTAGGCGCGTTATGGGGCCCCTTAGTGACATGGCTGCCAAGAAGGGAAAGAAAACCAATGCGCACTCCGTGTGCATGCCGGATGGAGTCATTCCAGAGGTGGAACGAGTCCTTCCAGATGTCATGAAGAGCACAGGATGCAGAAAACTGCAGGTGGTGGGCCACGTACCAATGATGTGTGTCACTTTGGATCAGAAGAGATTCTCTCTGGTTTCGAGTGGCTAACAGAAGTGGTAAAGGCTGCCAGTCTTGCTTGCAAGATGAAAGCAAAGATGACCATTTGCAGCACAGTCGACAGGACTGATCGCGGATCTCTGGTACAGAGCCGAGTGGAGGGTCTGAATCAAGGGCTCAGACGATTCTGCAGTTTTGTAGGCTGCAGATTCCTCGACTTGCGCCAAAGGGTGGTTGGGTTTCGGGTTCCGCTGAATAGGTCAGGTGTCCACTATACCCAGGAGGCGGCTACACGGGTAGCGGAGATAAGCTCAGCCGAAATTTTTGCGAAGAATCTAATGGTGTTCCGAAAGGATAGGCTAAACACTGTTGGTTGTGGCGTGTTTGTTGCTAATAGAAGTAGTTTATCTTGTCGCGAAATTGAAGTAGACAGTTCCTGTGAATTAGTATGGGCAGAAGTCATTGTTGGCAGCCGGAATAAAATAATAATTGGATCCTTTAACGACCTACCAATTCAGATTTTTACGTATCCCCGTGCACTTTGATTTTATATACATTTAACTGAATGTAAAAGAATGTTATTCATTTGCTTGATAATAATAAAATCATAGATTGAACTTTTATAATCTTTGGCTATAATACGGTTTATAGGGCACAATTCGTTGCAAACAAAAAAGCTAAAATGCAGCTTTCACTACTGGTCTCTGTAATTGAAAACTTAACTTTGTGCACTCTAATGTATTATGTGGGGATATGTACAACACTAAAAGATTTCCTGCTGTGAATGTATGATGTGTAATTTGCAAAACTATGTTCTTATAACTCTGATCTGCCTTGTTAGAAATGAAACACTGTATCATTACTGTAACTGATTACGAAATAAAACATGTCTTTCTCTACTTTAGTCTTTGAAATGCGCTGAAAATTACTCTTATGACACGCACAGAAGTTACAGTATGCAATGTTTGCCAAACATAAAAGCTGCAGTGGATTTTTTAATATCTGAACACTATTGATTGCCACGGGTAACACGAGAGCATTTAAACTAAAAATAAAAATATTCCTTTTATTACTAGCCAGACCATATTTCAACGCAGAAGTCTTTGATCTCACATAAGTAAATTTTTAACTCTCTGATTTATGTAAATTATTTACGTAAACGATATTGTACTAGCAGTTGCCCATGTCCATCTGAAAATGACGTAATAAAATCTGCAGTTCTCCTCTGTGGTCTCCCGGAAGCTGAACGAAATAATTTTAATGGACAATTACCTGCCCGCTTAGTTGCGGGAAAACTGCTTTCATTCAATTATAGTTTGAATTTGCCGCGGCAGCGGCTCCCGCGATCGTGGCTCAGCACTGCGTCACAAAAAAATGCTAAATTCGCTGAAAAGGGCTAAAAATGTAGGATGAAATACTGGGCAAGCGAGCTACAAATTATTACAAGTATCTCTAACAATTTCTATATTCAGAATTAACATAAAATTCAAAGTACACGCCTTTTTTATACATCAGTGCCCAATGGCGTCTTCCTCGATCAAAAAACAAATGGAAGCGAACTACGAGTTGGAGAGAGCATCACAGGCTTTTACAACATTCACGGCTACGAGAGAGACAGTAATGTCTAAGCCTCCACTATTTACAAGCAATTTAATTTGCTAATATGTATCTTTTTTTAATTTTTAATTATCATTGTCTGCGTCGGTTTCCACACTCGCCAACCACAGACGTTATTTGCAAAATTGACATACATAATATTATAAAAACATAAAAATGCAAAATGATTATTTCTTTCATACAGAATCCACATAATCGATAACTGTTCATACGGAAGTGAAATATAGGAACACAGATAAGTGTATTTTGCATATATTACACAGATTTTACAAATGTCTGGCCCGGAGACGTCACAAGATGATACATCTGCTGAAAGGTTTAAAGAAAACCTGAGTCTGATTTCAAACACGTACCCGACTTATAGGTTATAGTTGGTGGTGACTTAATTTACCCTCCATATCTTGACGAAAATAAATGTTTAATTTAAGTATGCATAAAACAACAACAGAAATTGTGCTAAACGTATTCTCTGAAAATTATGCCGAGCAGTTAGTTCATCAGCCCACGCGAATAATAAACGGTTGTGAAAACACACTTGACCTCTTAGCCACAAATAAACCTGAGTTAATAATGAAAATCAAAACGGATACAGGGATTAGTGAACAAGGGGTTGTCGTAGCGTGACTGAAAATTCTAACCCCCCAAATGCTCCAAAAATAAACGAAAAATATACCTATTCAAAAAAGCAGATAAAAATTCACTTGACGCCTTCCGGACAGGCAGTCTCCACTCCTTCCAAATTAACAGCGTAGTAGACCAGATGTGGCTTAAATAGTACCGACAGCAGTTGAGAGATTTATACCAAATAAATTAACAAACGCCAGAGCTGATCCTTCTTGGTACATAAAACGGGTCAGAACACTGTTGCAGAAACAACTAAACAAACGTGGCAAATTTAAGCAGACGCAAAATTCCCAAGATTGGCGATCTTTTACAGAAGCTCGAAATTTAGTGCGGACTTCAATGCGAGATGCTTATATTAGTTTCCACAGCTAAACTTTGTCTCGAAACCTGGCAGAAAATCCAAGGAGATTCTGGCCGTTTGTGAAGTATGTTGGCGGCAAGAAACAATCAATGCCTTCTCTGCGCCATAGCAATGGAGATATTATCGAAGACAGTGCTACCAAAGCAGAGTTACTAAACAGCGTCTTCCGAAATTCCTTCACAAAATAAAACGAAGTATATTCCAGAGTTCTAACCAAGAACAGTTGCCAACATGAGTAGTGAAGCAACTTATCTCACTATGAACCCTCTGCCAGGCACTTAAATGTGATTTGCAGTGTATCCATGTAGATGTAGATGTAGACTGTTTTCGGCAGGATCATCGGCGTTGGATGTGCAACTTATCGAAATTCCAGGGAGCGATGTCAAGCTATATTGCGACAAAACTACGTCGAAACCATGGCTGTTCCTACCAATTGCCTTCAGAATTGACGTCCTCAGTATGCTACACGACTTTTGCCATTCGATCGACAACCCGCCTAGTGACGAACCGTTACGTATGGCAGGGTATACAGAAATACTGCCGTGAATGGCCGAGGTGTTGTCTCAAATTCCAACCCAGAAACACACATCGCTATATGTAAGCACGACAGGAAACTTTCCGATCACAACAGCCCGTTTCAGTCGCGTCTACTTCGAAATCGTCAGTCCATTGCCATCCTGCGATGGCCGACATAACAGACATACAATTATAGACCGTTACACCCGCTGGGCGGAAGCCGCACCTGTGGAATACGTTACAGCAGAAACTGGCTTTCGCTTTAATGTTGTATGGGGTGTCACGCTTTGGCGTATGTTACACATCACGACAGAAAGAGGACGGTAATTTGAATCCAACCCGTTCAGACAACTCGCGAAGTTCTGCGGCACAACTCATCACAAAACGACGAGCTATCACCCAGCCAGTAACGGGATGATCGAGAGATGGCATCTTTCACTTAAGGCGGCACGAATGTGCCACCCTTCATGTCGTGTATGAGGCGGAACTATGGGCCTCATGGAAAAATGGTGACCCGGCTGAGTCACGCAATTTAACTCTTACTCTGATCAAGAGGTGTGGCCATTAATTGCACGCGTTGATCACGTAGGCTGACGTGAGGATCAATGAACTATACTTGACGGGATGTATCTGGAACATCTTAGGTGATTAGAAAGTTAGTAGACAGGAATACAATTAAATACTTAGCTTTAATTCAGTATCAGTGGTGAACGTCGATCTTGACTTTGTACAATAATATTTACAAGTGCAGTTATTGACTGAACTGCGAATACTTCTTTAAAATTCTGATTGCTACACACATATAGATCAATTGTCAATGCATAAACTGTATGTGGCGCCTGGCTAGATCCTAGCTACTGACTTAGCTGAAGGCTACGCTAACTAGCGTCTTTACACATGAGATCTCTGAGGCTATAACAAGTGAACCATTCCTATTAAAGTCGGCTGTAGAGCTGGCCAGTGCGCTAGCTTGTCTCGTAAGACCAGCCGAGTGGCGGCGCTCGGTCTGCTAGCGTAGACTGTGGCGACTCACGTGGCCGATTTGAAGCCTACACGACTTTTGCCAATCGATCGACAACCCGCCTGGTGACGAACCGTTACGTGTGGCCGGGTATACAGAAAGACTGCCGTGAATGGTTGAGGTGTTGTGTCAAATGACAACGCAGAAACATACATCGCTATATGCAAGCACCGATATGGTAGCGGTGACACCACACTTCCCATGGTACTACTCGACCTCAGAAACACTTTTGAACCAGATCTAGACGCTTATTCAGTGAAACTGGTGTACGGCGAGACGTTGAGAGTTCTAGGAGAATTGGTGGAAATAAAACGCTCTGTCACAACCAAGGGATGGTGAACCAGAAAACCCGAATACGCCCACACCAGTCTCGCAGATACCGTACAGCTACCACCTCCATGCATCAAGGCTTGAAAACCTGTTCACACGTCATGTTGGAACGGAAGGCATCAAACCATCGTTGTAACCGCCATGCTCAGGATCGTACCGTGTGGTCGCAAGGGGAGACAAGACAATTGGCATTTCCACCAACGGAAAGGCAGATAGGGTTAAACCGGCTTACGTCTTCCAAGAATCAGCAATGCCAGAGCCTCCAAAACTATGGCCTCACCCAACGGCCGCCGCATCACCGCCTTCACAGCCGCCAGCGCAGATTACAACAGCAGCTGATCTACCAATGTGTACCTCAAGATCAGGTCGCCGCGTCCACTTCCCAGCCAGCTATATGGAATAATGATCCGCTTGCACCGTGGGGGCTGACGTAGCTACATCGTGCAGTTACGTAGTGTTGTGTCGCATGTGTCGTCTGCGTGTGTTTGGAAACCGCACCGACAAACATTTCGCTCGCCAACCACCGGAGGCGGTACAATCACACCATCAAGCATTTCGCTCGCAATTATTTTCAACTGTATTCACGGAACGAGCGCACAAGCTGCGTATTCTTTGGCGTCTCCTGTGGCTGTGATCAATAATGCTAACGTTAATATTCTTCGAAGGAATTTTTGTGTAGTGGGTTTCAATCGATTAAGAGCGCGCAGGTTGTAACAGTCGAAGGACAGTCCACCCCGATTGTGTCGACAGTAATGCGAAAGCGTCGAATAAAAATTCGTGAAATACTATGACTTTAAGCATCTCAAATAAGTGAGTGCATAGTATCCTGCACGAAGGTCGACCAAATGTGCAGCGGACACAACGTTTCTATACAATGTCTGGCGATGTTTAATGGCAATCTGCTAGACTTTTTGCCCCGATTTGTGACTCGATGAAACCTCGATCCATCATAAAATGTCAGAGTCAAAATGACGGACAAAGGTTGGTGAAAGTGGACTGATGAGGCAAAGACTGTCTACATCTACATCTACATTCATACTCCGCAAGCCACCCAACGGTGTGTGGCTGTCTGGTCAGCTGGTAACGTGATGACCCCTGTTTTTTTATATTCCCAAGGATAATCCCCACAGATTACTTGGAAAAAGACAGAACCATTACTGAAACCTACTGCGCTTTATTGTTCTATCGTTCGAAACTTGAGTTGACTGAAAAAAGGCCAATGTTGGCACACAAAGAAGTGCACCATTGCACAAGTCAGCGATAAAAAGGTCGAAAGTGCATGAATTGTGATTTGAATTTGTTAGTCATCCACCCTACTCATCCTGTTTACTCTACCTTGAAGCTCTGACTTGCTGGGGAGAAAAATGGCTCAAATGGCTCTGAGCACTATGCGACTTAACTTCTGAGGTCATCAGTCGCCTAGAACTTAGAACTAATTAAACCTAACTAACCTAAGGGCATTACACACATCCATGCCCGAAGCAGGATTCGAACCTGCGACCGTAG
Organism: Schistocerca piceifrons; assembly: GCF_021461385.2. Lineage (NCBI taxonomy): Eukaryota > Metazoa > Arthropoda > Insecta > Orthoptera > Acrididae > Schistocerca > Schistocerca piceifrons. The sequence continues at coordinate 240,767,824 of NC_060138.1, forward strand.
CGGTCACGCGGTTCCAGACTGAAGCGCCTAGAACCGCACGGCCACACCGGCCGGCTGCTGGGGAGAAATTTTCATCAAATGATGAAGTGATAGTTAAGTCAACAAGTATTTGCAACGTGTGGTAGAACCTATTTTTCTAACGGGATGATAAAGTTGGAGGATTGCTGGTCCAATTGTACATTCCTGAAAGAAGACTGTGCCGAGAAGTAAGGTGAGTTACTTACTAAACAAACATTTTTTTCTTGCTTTATTTACCAGATTTATCAAACAATCTTCGTACAGAGCAGGGTGGCGCAATGATTAGCATACTGGACTCGCATTAGGGAGGACGACGGTTCAATCCTGCATACGGCCATCCTGATTTAGGTTTTCGTTATTTCCCTAAATCACTCCAGGCAAATGCCGGGCTGGTTCCTTTGAAATGGCACGGCCGACTTCCTTTCCTTTCCTTCCCTAATCCGATGAGACCGATGACCTCGCTGTCTGGTCTCCTCCCTCACAACAACCCAACCCTACCTCCGTAGGTTATCTCTCTCTCTCTCTCTCTCTCTCTCTCTCTCTCTGTGTGTGTCTGTGTGTGTGTGTGTGTGTGTGTGTGTGTGTGTGTGTTTCATTCTGAGTTTTTTGCCCGCTGTCGTGTCGGTTTCTAATTGTTTTACTCCAGCCGGAAAATATAAATCTTGTGCGTTTTTACACGCTAATCTTAGAAAATAGTTCACACACTGTTTACGTGAAATCAAAACATCCTACAAAGATATTACTTCAGAATTGTTCCCCGACGAGTTTGGAGTTTTCGAGGATTACATTATTTACACAAATTTCCACGTGTAACTTGAATCAGTAACACCAATTAAATTTGTCAGTTATGCTTTACATTCTACTTTTATAAAAGTTTCTGGCAAATAATGAGTGCAGTGTTTGTAGGCATTAACGCACTTGTGGATAGACTGCAGTTATTGTATACAGGTGAAACATCTGAAAAAAGTTTCACTATCTAGCTTGACGCTGCGAATTTTCACTCCTGACTTTTTGTACTGTACAAAAGCTTCCAGTGCCTACATTAAACCCACTGCGTATGATTTCTGGAACTGACAGAGTATCTTTAAACTGAGTATCCATTCAAATATGAATAGCCATTGTTTTCTGTGTGTATTGCTACCACTGACTTAATAAATGGGTTACATATATAACAGATGATGTGTTCAAGGTATCCTACCAGTGTGTCCTGCTTAATAGCCTGAGCAAGTTGTATTTTGTATATTCTTCGAAATGAGAATTTCTCTGTTTTATTGTTTAAGATGTGAACTACTTGCTATTGAGTTTGTAGTTTGAGTCTTTCGTGTCCTAAGGAAGCTTGCTATGTTTTGAAAAAAATTTACCTAGAAAAGGTCTGCTGGCCACACAATTAATTGTTTATTAGTTTCCTCCATAGAGCTAGAAATTAGTCAGTAGATGTCTCCTAATTTCAAAATTCCACAGAGGTTCTCCGCCATGTTTTGCTGGACTAGCACTGAAAGGAAGAGTACTGTGTAAAAATGGCTTAGCCGTAGCCCAGGGGATTATTTCAAGAACGAATTTTTGGAGCTGAGCGTGTGCTGTTTTGAAACTTTCTGGCAGATTAAAACTGTGTGCCTGACTAGAAGTAAAACCTCAGATCTTGCTCCCTAATCGGTGGATAAGGGATTTATATGCAGTAAGTTTTCTTCCAAGTGTGACGGTTCTGCAGGGTATCCTCAAGGACTTCTGTGTCGTTTGGAAAGTGGGCGAGAGATGCCGGCGGAAGTGCGGCTTGGTTGGAGGAAGGGGTTAAGGTGTGTCAAGAATTGCCTTTCGATAGTTCAGTCAGTAAGAACACTGTCCGTTAAAGACAAGTCACCGGGTTCGAGTACCAGTCTGCCAGTACTCACTCCGAGGCAGAGTCAAGTGCTCATTCTGGAAACGATTCATAGGTTCTCGTATTGCTCTGGCGAAGATATCCCACAAGACGTTTGACTTAATAGCTTGTTGCGACTTTCGCGCTTCCGGGCCACGGTTACTTATCCAGGTTGATACATCTGTCCTCCGTTACTGCTGAAAGATTGTTTAATCGTGAGGGAAACACACGAACATGAAGAGGAGAGCCAGCCAAAGTGGTCATGGCAGGAAAATGGTCATTGGGGTCCCGGGGGCTATAAGGTGTTGGCATGGCGCGGTAAATAATTTAACTAGTTCTCGCTTGAGGGACCAGTCACCCCGTGAGGTCAAACCTGTTTGCTGAGCCGCTCCTCAGGGTTGTAATCATTTGTGTGGCCGTTAGTTATCTTGATGTAAGGTAATCGGTCAGTTTATGTATTTGTTCTGGGAAGGGAATGTGACTTGTAATGAAGTTGTGTCGAAAGTGTAATGTTTTGACTACCTAATCCTACTTTAGTTATTGAAATTTCGGTTGTGCTATTAGAAGGTATACAGATTTGTGTTAAGGCGTCAATAAGGGCAAAGTGGCCGCTTCTGGCCACTTTGTGTGTGTGTGGGCGGGGGGGGGGAGGGGGGGGGGGGAGGAACGTAAAAGTAGCGACCGAAAGAAGGGCTCCTTGGCGATACTCAGAGCAAATCCTTATAACATAAGGGGCAAATAAAGAAAGAGAAGAAGAAGGAAGTACAAAGAAGGAAAAAGAGAAAGCAACTGGAGAGAAGAAAGGCACTAACAAGAATACTGCGAAGAGCGGGAAACCAAATTCTAGACGAACTCTTTTTTGATGACAACGATGAAGACACGGAGTGCATGTACTGTGAAGAAAAATTTTCAAACTGACGTCCAAAAGAGCAACGGATTAAGTATCAGTTGTGCTCCCTCTCGGCTCTTGAACTCTGTACATGAGTTGAGGAACAGATTTTGAATTTTATTTGTAATGGGTATAATTGAAATTATGTCTCGCAATAAAATTTAATTGGTTTTTTGTTAAAATAGCTTTTGTTCCTTAGTTGTGAGATTAAAATTATGTGGCTACTTTGCCCCCTAATGTCGGACAAAGTGGCCATTTTTCCACTTTGTGTAAAATGGATTTGCTTAGAGTGTTTGATTTGGTTCAAAAGTGATAAACTATTAGACGTTATAGCAATAGTTGCAGAATATAATCGATCATTACTACGCATTTTTGAATAATGTCACTCAGTTAAAAAAAATAGGAATACCTTAACGTGACCAATTTGCGCAGCTCTCCCCTACGTCAGTTTCATTTTAAGATGAACTTGGTTTGGTCAAGAGGTCAGTAACCCATGGATTTGGTGTATATTGGTTAATGGCATTAAGAAGTGTAAAAAGAGTAACTTTTTGTCTCTCTTCCCTACTACCATCAGCAGTACCTGGAAGAAACAATTAGTGTACCCTTCACACTTGATCTATATCGGATTTTTAAAAATCTGTTCTGTTTGGAGATTTTTACGTATTTCTGATCACCTTACTGTGTGCTTTTCCGTTTTGAACTAGTTATCTAGATTGGTTTTACTGTGCTTTTGTGACGGTTAATGTTACTATTTAATCAGTTGGTTGTGACCCTCCAAATATCAGTACTTATTTAATTTATTTAATAGTATGGCTAGGGCCCCCCGTCGGGCAGACCGTTCGCCGGGTGCCGGTCTTTCAATTTGACGCCACTTCGGCGACCTGCAGTCGATGAGGATGATGGGATGATGGTTAGGACAGCACAACACCCAGTCCCTGGGTGGAGAAAATTCCCCGACCGAGCCGGGAATGCCGGCCGGTGTGGCCAAGCGGTTCTAGGCGCTTCAGTCTGGAATCACACGACCGCTACGGTCGCAGGTTCGAATCCTGCCTCGGGCATGGATGTGTGCGATGTCCTTAGGTTAGTTAGGTTTAAGTAGTTCTGAGTTCTAGGGGACTGATGACCTCAGATGTTAAGTCCCACGGTGCTCAGAGTCATTTTTGAGCCGGGAATCGAACCCGGACCCAGAGGATTGACAATCCGTCACGCTGACCATTCAGCTGCCGGGAGAGGACTAAATATCAGTGTTTTGATGGTAATGACTTCGCCGCCGTGCAGAGTTAGCCCAAACAACTGAAAGAAGTGCAGAGCTGCTCAGGATTTTGAAATTCGTTCCCAGACAGAGTAGATAAGTGATGAATAAACAGGCAGCTGATCTCGATTCCTTCAACTGCTCGTTCACACGACTGCCCACCGACGTGGGAGTCCGGTGACGCCCTTGCTGCCACCCCCCCCCCCCCCACCCCCCACCCCTCGGCTGCAGGCTACCGGATACCAGCTGCTGGATAGCACGGAGCCAGGGCCGCCGCCACCGCAGCTCATCAAATATTGAGCGCGTGTCCTCCTCCCTGGGCCGCGGGGCAAGGCGGACAAGAGCCGGCCGCTTTAACATTTAAACCTGAAACACGGCGCCGCCGCCTCTGCGGCCGCAAGAGTCTTGCGCGAATCTTGTGAATTCCGTAACACCGACGCGGGAATTGACGGCAGCGCCGTCGTCTTTGCGGGTTGTATGTACACTGCTCACCTTTGAAACTACAACCGGATGAAGGATAACAAGCTACCAAATTTTACTTACTGTGCATGTACGTTATATCAGGGCGCATACATGATTAAATATGTAGATCATTCGAGAATAAACAAGATGCGAAATTTAGTATATGGAGCTGCCACCTCCGGCCGCAACAAGGCTCTAACCCAGCTGGGCATCGAGTCGAACTTAACTCGGATGACAGGTTCGGGTATCACAATTAATACAATGTCCCCATCTGCGGAGGAGATATTCAAGGGGGATCGTAGCTTTGTTGAATGTCCGATCCACACCCTGCCTAGCTACTGACTGCACCAAAATTCCGCTTCCACGAGCTTCCGTACAGTGGCGTTACGTCACATGTTCTAAATACGCGAGCCCAGTTGGCTGTTGTCGACTTGCGGCGACAAAAGATACAAATGATTAGCATTTCAGTGCAGATGCACAACACGTGTACCAGTAGCGCCAACTGCTTTCACTACATAAAGGAAGAACAGACAGCCGTGTGGACGTATTGGAGTCTTTCTTTCGTACGGTTGTTTTGCGTAAGCAGTTTCAGTATGCGTCGTAGACAACAGCGAGCGTCTTTCGAGTACATTTAGGGGTTCGACTGAGGAAGAATAGCTGCCTATAGGGATTGCAGATTCTGAGAAATCGGTGATCGTGTCGGACGGAACCAAGAAACTGCGCTAGACATCTGTAATCGCTGGATACAGTAGGGAACGACGGACTGCGGGAGCGATTGCACCCACTTCGTAGCACCATTACACGTGATGACAGGCATATTGTGGTCGGGACAGAGATGGATCGCTGTGCCACGTCACGAAACATATCAAAACAAATTCGGTCTGTTGTGCAGCGAGCAATGTCCGCCCTTACCATTAGGCAACGTTTCCAGCAGGGTGGACTGACCACCACAAGGCGTCCATTGCTGCATTTACCACTGAGTCAACGCCACAGGCGTTTGCGCCGACATTGGTGCGAAGGACGACGGACGGGACAACCAAATGGAACGACATTGTTTTTACCGACAATCCAGATTCTGCCTGCACCACCACAAAGGTCGGATTAGAGTCAGGAGGCGCCGTAGTGAGAGACTATTTAACTGTTGCCTTAGGCATCCCAACCCTGGCCCTGCACCTGGGTTTATGGTTTTGGACAGTACTGGATTCTGAGTGAAGTGAAGAGACTCGCTAGAAATCGTATCAGGTGGAGGAATTTCGTCACGGCTCTATGTTCCAGAGGGAACGACAGGAACTAAATGAGAAAAAATAATGAAATGATAGTCCTGGGCCGGCAGGTGTGGCTGAGCGGTTCTAGGGGCTTCAGTCTGGAACCACGTGACCGCTACGGTCGCAGGTTCGAATCCTGCCTCGGGCATGGATGTGTGTGATATCCTTTGGTTAGTTAGGTTTAAGTAGTTCCAAGTTCTAGGGGACTGGTGACCTCAGAAAAAAAAAAAAAAAAAAAAAAAAAAAGCACAGACCCGCCTCCACGTGGCGGGACACGGGCAACGGTGCGACCGGATGCGGGAACTGGTGTGAGTTTCATCAACTACATCAGAGTCCGCACACCGGTCGTAGCGGCCAAGTGGTCAAAATAGACCCACCTTAAGCACTTAGGTGGTGGGTCGTAAAATCAGGGCGGCAAGTGAAAAAAAAAAAAAAAAAAAAGTGCTCAGAGCCATTTGAACCATTTGATACTACTGGATTCTATTCCCTCTTCCCCTAGTACACATTGCCGGTATACTAACGACCCAACGTTACATCACTGTTGTCTTCCCATACCACTGGAGCTTGCCGATGACAATACTGAAACAGGATAATGCGCGACCACACGTGGCACACAATTGAATGCTTCATCAGCCATCGGATTGCATGCTGCCTTGGCCTCCCTGTTCCCCTACCTCGCGCCTACAGAAAATGTCTGGTCGATGATTGTGAAAGAACTGGCCCGAGATACTCCACCCACCGCTACACCAAATGAACTTTATCAATATGTGGAAGCAGCATGAGCTGCTATGACCCAACACTGCTATACCCCAATAATTTATCCAGGTGTCTTTGATTCAACGGCGAGTCGTGTAGAACGGTTATAGCCAGCAACACTGGTACCACTTGGTACTCATTTCATCATCTTCCCTCACTTGACACGGGGCTGTATTTTCAATCCTGTGATCTTTGTACAGTATTACCTCCAGAATCAATTTGGCTGTGATAACTCCGATCCTTCGTGCTGTTGCATTTTGGATGATCAGCGGTGCAGTTTCCACCTAACAGTCACTTTGTAGCAGAGCCTGGATATAATACACAAACGAGAGCATATGGGTTTTATGAAGAGAAAAGAAAACATCTAAATCTATACTATGTTAGCCAACTTGTGGTACGTGGCGGAGAGTGCTTTGTATACCACATTCATTTCTCCCCCTTTTCTGTTCCAGCCGCGAATAGTCCGCGGGAAGAACAATTGCCAGTATGCCACCATGTGGGCCGATTTTATCTTCATAGCCTTTTCACTAGACACATGCAGTATGCAGCATTAACTCTTCTAGGAATGTTCGCTCTCGGAACTTCAACAGTAAATCACACAGTGAAGCAGAACGCCTTTCTTGCAGCGTCTGCCATTGGAGATGGTTGATCGTGTCTATGACGCTTCGCGCGTGCTAACTGAATCTGTAACGAAACTCGCTACTCTTGTTTGGATCTTCTCTATTTCATCTATCAATCCTAGCTGGTACCGATCCCTTATTGACGAGCAATGTCCAAATACTGATTAAACGAGGATTTTGCGAGCTACATCCTTTGCTAACGGACCACATGTCCTGAGGATTCTTCCAGTGAATCTGTCTGGCATCTGCCTTTCCTGCCATTAGTTTTCTGTGATCGTTCCACTATAAATCCTTCCGTACTCATACTCCTAGATAATTTATTGATGTAACTGCTTCCAGTCATTATTCTGCAATCGTGTCACCATACAATTATTAGCTTTGAAACGTCTCCTTTTTGAACAATTATACAAGACTGTGCTTAAACTGACACACAATATTTTTAGCGCAACGCAATCTGACTTTCAAAAATCCCTACAAAAGAATGGCCTTGACTAACATTAACCTATACGTTTCACAAATCACTTACCTCACAAAAATCTTGGTTACTCGAGCTACTGTAATAAAGCGAGCACCACTACTGCCAGCTAAATAAAAGATTCAAACTACAGAAGGCACTAACTACTGATAGGCATAGTTAGCAAATGAAAGAATTTAATACAGAACAAACACTGTATTTACCTTAATAGTCATAATATATATAGCAGTTCATGACAGTCTTACAAATTTCAAAACTCCGCCATCTCTCTCCCCACATCCATCACTGCTGGCGGCTCACCTCCAACTGCGCAACACTACGCGCTGTTAACATCCAGCTGCCCAATACTACAATGGCAGACAACAATGCAAACTACCCACAGACTGCACACAGCACAGCCAGTGATTTTTCATATAGAGCGCTACGTGGCGTTACCAATAAGAAAACATAAACAGCCTACTTACAGCTTTTCCATCTGTATATACATAATACGTTACATTTGTTTATTTTGAGGGTTAATTGGCACTCCTGCAACAAAACGTCGATTCTCTGCAGGTCTCCCTTCATTTAGCTACAGTTTTCTAGCGTCGTGACTTCACTGTATACAGCATTATGGAATTGCCGATGTTGTCTACTGCCTTACTTATGTTGGTTCAAATGGCTCTGAGCACTATGGGACTTAACGTCTGAGATCATCAGTCCCCTAGAACGTAGAACTAGTTAAACCTAACTAACCTAAGGACATCACACACATCCATGCGCGAGGCAGGATTCGAACCTGCGACCGTAGAGGTCGCGTGGTTCCAGACTGAAGCGCCTAGAACCCCTCGGCCACACCGGCCGGCACTTATGTTGGATTGATGGACAGGTTCATAGCGTTTTTCCATATGTTTTATAAATACCACAGATACACAGAATTTAGTCTTCTTTACTATTTACTACAGCCTGCCAACCTTGCGGTAACTTTTCGACTGCGCGACTGCAGAGATCATGTTATTTTGAGGCGAAGAACGCGTCGAGCTATTAGCGGACCGCATTTCCATCCGGAAAGGAAGTTGCTTGAAGGCTGCTCGATAGAGACTGGAAACGGAGTAAATCTGAGGGCGCAAGATCAGGTGAATAAGGTGGCTGAAGAACGATTCCCCAACCCAACTCCAGTATAGTGTTTTTCCTCAGTCTAGCAGAGCGCTGGCGGGCCTCATCGTTGGTTTCACCACTCCACGCAGTCCTCTTGGTTGTTGTTCTTGGACTGCGTCTACAAGACGTCTCAGTTGTTGACAATAAATGTTAGCAATAATCTTTACACCTCGGGGAAATAATTCGTAGTACACAACACCAGATGTCGGCTACTGCACACAGTCGCTGTTCGACTAGACGCATAACATTATCTTTTGTGGGTGCGCGTATATCTTTGTACTGGGAGTTGCTGCTTTTCAATTTTTTTTTGGGTCATCAGTCGTCGGACTGGCTTGATGCAGCCTGCCACGAATTTCTCTCCTGTCTCAACCTCTTCATTTAAGAGTAGCAGTTGCAACTTTCGTCCTCAATTATTTGCTGGATGTATTCCAATCTCTGTCTTCCTGTACAGCTTTTTGCCCTCTACAGATCCCTCTAGTACCATGAGAGTCTTCCCCTGACGTCTTAACAGTTGTCCTATCATCCTGTCCCTTTTCCTTATCAGTGTCTTCCACTTATTCCTTCCCTCTCCGATTCTGCGCAGAATCTCCTCATTCCTTGCCTTATCAGTCCACCTAATTTCCAACATTATTTTGTAGCACCACACATCAAATGCTTCGATTCTCTCCTGTTCCAGCCAGCCGGAGTAGCCGTGCGGTTCTAGGCGCTGAAGTCTGGAACCGCGAGACCGCTACAGTCGCAGGTTCGAACTCTGCCTCGGGCATGGATGTGTGTGATGTCATTAGGTTAGTTAGGTTTAAGTAGTTCTAAGTTCTAGGGGACTGATGACCTTTGAAGTTGAGTCCCATAGTGCTCAGAGCCATTTGAACCATCTTTTCTTCTGTTACGGTTTACCCACAGTCCTTGTTTCACTACCACACAGTGCTGTACTCCACAAGTACATTCTCAGAAATGTCTTCCTCAAGGCTGATGTTATATATTAGAAGACTTCTCCTGGTAAGGAATGCCCTTTTTGCCATTGATAGTCTGCTTTTGATGTCTCCTTGCTCTGTCCGTCACTGGTGATTTTACTGCCTAGGCAGAATTTCTTAGCTTCACCTACTTCGTGACCATCAATCCTGATGTTAAGTTTCTCATTTCTACTACTTCTCATTACCTTCATCTTTCTTCGATTTATTCTCAATCCATACTCTGTACTCATTAGACTGTTCATTGCGTTCAGCAGATCATGTAATTCTTCTTCACTTTCACTCAGGATTGCAATGCCATCAGCGAATCGTGTCATTGATATCATTTCACCTTGAATTTTAGGTCCACTCCTGAACCTCTCTTTTATTTCCATTATTGCTTCCTCGATGGACAGATTGAACAGTAGGGGCGAAAGGCTACATCCTTGTCTTACACCCTTTTTAATACGAGCACTTCGTTCTTGATCGTCCACTCTTATTTTTCCCCCTTGGCTCTTGTACATGTTGTATATGACCCGTCTCTCCATATTTCTCAGAATTTCGAACATCTGAAACCATTCCATTCTGTCGAACGCTTTCTCCAAGTTGACAGATTCTATGAACGTGTCTTGATTTTGTTTAGTCTTGTTTCCATTATCAACCGCAACGCCAGAATTGCCTCTCTTGTGTGTTTACCCTTTCTAAATCCCGACTGATCGTCATCTAGCGCATCCTCAATTTTATTTTCCATTCTTCTGTATATTATTCTTGTCAGCAACTTGGATGCATGAGATGATAAGGTGACCGTGCGATAATTCTCGCACTTGTCAGCTCTAGCAGTCTTCGGAATCGTGTGGATGGTATTTGTCCGAAAGTCAGATGGAATGTCGCCAGTCTCATACATTCTAAACTCCAACGTGAATAGTCGTTTTTTTGCCACTTTCCCCTAAAGATTTTAGAAATTCTCATGGAATGTAATCCATCCCTACCGCTTTATTAGATCTTAAGTCTTCCAAAGCTCTGTTAAATTCTCATTCTAGTACTATCTCTTGTAAAGCGACTCCTGTTTCTTCTTCTATCACATCAGACAAATCTTCTCCCTCATAGGGGCTTTCAATGTATTCTTTCCTCCTATCCGCTCTCTCCTCTGAATTAAACAGTGGAATTCCCGTTGCACTCCTAACGTTATCACCCTTGATTTTAATGTCACCGAAGTCTGTTTTGACTCCTAAATCCTGAGTCAGTCCTTCCAACAATCATTTATTTTTCGATGTCTTCACATTTTTCCTGCAGCCATTTCGTCTTAGCTTCCCTGCAGTTCCTATTTATTTCATTCCTCAGCGACTTGTATTTCTGTATTCCTGAGTTTCCCGGAACATTTTTATGCTTCCACCCTTCATCGATCAATTGAAGTATTTCTTCCTTTACCCATGGTTTCTTCGCCGTCACCTTCTTTGTACTTATGTTTTCCTTCCAAACTTCGGTGATAGCCCTTTTTAGAGATGTCCATTCCCCTTCAACTGTACTGCCTACTGAGCTATTCCTTATCGTTGTATCTATAGCCTTAGAGAACTTCAAATGTATCTCATCATTCCTTAGTACTTCTGCATCCCATTTCTTTGCGTATTGATTCTGCCACACTAATCTCTTAAACTTCAGCCTACTCTTCATCACTACTACGTTGTGATCTGAGTCTATGTCTGCTCAAAGCAAACTACTTTTGACAGCAATAAAAATACTCCATCACCAATTGTATTTAATCTATCATTACTGAACACTGTTAGATCGTTCGAAAAAAATTTCGGCTAAACATCTTTCCGGCTTTAGCCAGCTCTCCGTATCTATAACTATTTGAGCTTCAGTGCTTTCTGTTAGGGATTGGAGCTCTTGTTCTTTCCCATCATAGCTACGACAATTGACAACTACAATACCGGTCGTTTTTACAACTAACTTACTGTGTTTCACCTTTTCCCTTTTAGACGGACGCCCTTTCTGTGGTTTCCTGAGATCCTCTAACCTAAAAAATCGCTCAGTCACTTCCACACAGCCCCCGCTACCCGTGTAGCCGTTTCCTGTGTGTAGTGGTCTCCTGACCTATTAAGGGGAACCCGGAAACACACCATCCGATGGCGTAAGTAAAGGAATCTGCAGCCTACATGCTCACAGAACTGCCTGAGCCTCTGATTCAGACCCTCCACTCGGCCCTGCACTAAAGGACCACAGTTGGTTCTATCGACGATGCTACAGATGGTGAACTCTACGTTAATCTCGCAGCAAGACTGGCAGTCTTTACCATTTCCATTAGCAGCCCGAAACCAGAGAGAATCTCCTCGGCTCCAAAGCGACGCACGTCATGGATACCGACTTGAGCCACCACCTGCAGTAGGCTGCACCCTTTACTTTTCATGGCATTCGGAAGCACTCTTTCCACATTCGGAATGACTTCCCCTGGTATGAACACGGAGTGTTCACTGGCCTCGTTCCCCTCCTTGGCAGCCATGTTCTTAAGGAGCCCCATTACGCGTCTAACGTTGGAGCTACCGACCACAACCTTCTGAAGAAGAGTACTAAGTGCCTGTAACCGGTTAAGGAAATAAAATTTCTTTTTTGCAACTGATTGCTGATTTTTCGATATATACAAGTACAGGTGATGATGAATAACACATTGGATCCCATTGTACCACATATTGGGATTTCTTCTCATTCCATTTGCATATGGGGCGCGGGAGGAACGGCTGCATGAATCAGTGCCCGCTGTGGTTAGTCTGACCTTGTCTTGGCGGTTACTACGAGAGCGACATGGAGGAGGTTGTAGTATATTACTACATCACTGACTTGGAACGTTCGAAGTACGATAGGCTTTTGTAGCATAGGTGAAGTCTATTTTCAAGCGTCTATCAGTTCAGATTCCACGGCATTTCGCTGATACTCTACCGCCAGTAAATCAAATCTGTCACCATTCGAGTTGCACTTCTTTGTATATGTTCAGTATTCCTTTGAGACCTATTTTGTATGAGTCTGACAATATTTTAGGATGGCTCGCACCAATACTTTGTACACGGGTCATATTCAATATTCTTCTGGCCAACTATCGGCAGTATCGCAAAACCCATGAAGCAGGTACTGATCAGCGGATTGTTCTATTTTAGACTTACGGGAAGATTGTTTCGTCACACTATAAAATGGACATTATCACCAGTTTTGTAGTTTTAAGAACTGCCATTTGTTCTATCATCTATTTCCTGCTGTTTGTTGGGCTGGTGACGAATTTGACTGTCACCAGGATTAGAATTAAGTTGTTCTAAACTTTCTCGATAATACAGCTTAAAACATGCTGGTCATTAAATGCGGTGTCTCGCCTGTACAACACAAGGTACAGCATTTACACGTTGAATGGCGATGGTGGTTTGAAGATAACATGTCACTAGGCAACTTTTACATTGCGAATTAGGTAAGAGGCTACATTTCTCACCTAATTAAACTGTTCTAAATGGTCGGAAGTAATACGTGGCCACCCGTCAGTGTTTGCTTGGGGAGCAGAAACACCGGACAATGGGAAAAAATTGAACATCATTCGTAGCAGAAACACAGTTTATTAGATCTCCCAGCGCTGCTTTAAATTGTCAAATAAAGTAACAATTTGATAATATAATAAAAAAGAGCAGCTGGTTCAGCAGAACACAATCAGTCCGCTCCCCAGTGATTCATCGAGAGACGGTATTCAAACCCAGTGTTGCCCACTATACGTAGATCAGAATAACAAAGTGACTGACGTCTAGCTGTTCACAGGGCTGTTACCACAGCAACAGCCAATCAGCGAACGCGCTTGGCAGCTTATCTTGTTCTGTTCACCGTCGTCAAATCACTCTGCTACTGCAGGTAGCGGCTACTGCAGCCAGTTGTATACGATGCTCGCGGCCGGTAACGTAACCACTTGTAGTCCGTTTCGTTATATGCTTCGTTTCTCTGTGCGTCGAGTTTGTTTTGCGCTACTGAATGTCTAAAGCTTGGAGTGGAAGGGTGCAGAAAACGTTTGGCTGCTAAATGAAAACTTCAGCGATCTGGTCATGTTTTGCATTGTCAGACACGTGAGTTTGTGTGCTAGGAGCGAGAATATTTCGAGAAAGAGAGAGACACTGGTGCAACTCTGTTGCCTCCAACGAAGGTAGTCGAAAGAACTGCTGACGCCTTGATGATACATGAAAATACTGTCGTCAAAATTTGTAAGGAGAAATACTGTGCAGAAAGGGAAGAACCTGGTTCATCCGAACTGTGGAAACCAGGAAAGGAGAGAAAAACGGGACCACGTGTAACAAACTTGGGCTCTTTTGAATAAGATGCTGTTCGTCGCCACTTATGTGAATATTACGAGAGAAAAGAACTTCCAACTATTAAAATACTGCGTTACTCTTCGAGAGACGGAGTTATTCGGTGGCAGCAAAATATATTTGTCAACGGTTGTCAGAGTCCTCGGTTTTCGGTGTAAAAAAATTAATGGACGGAAAATTATAATGGAGAGAGGCGACAGCGTAGCATGTCGTTTTCGGTTTTTAACAACTATCGTTAAAGTGCCGTTTGAAAACATTGTGTGGCTTGACGAAACCAGAATAAACGCCGGTCATTCTGTCAGAAAAAGTTGGACAGATGAAGGTATGTGTGGAGGCTCTACCTTTCCGATGGGAAAGGGCGCAAGAATTATTGTTTTGAATGCTGCTTTCCGATGGGAAAGGGCGCAAGAATTATTGTTTTGCATGCTGAAACTGCATCTGGTTTCGTACATGTCTCTCTCCTCGTTTACAAATCGAGGGAAACAAACCATGATAGTTTACTAAAAGTGGTTCAAGGGGCAACTACTGGAAAACTTAAATCGGCCCTCTGTGACTGCCATGGATAATGCCCCATACCATTCAGTTATTAAAGATAAAACTCGAACGATGGCAACAAAAGAGCCAACATTGTTGAAAAATTGAAAAGAGCTATTTAGTATCTAATATGCTAAAATGTCGTAAAATTATTTGCCAAACTAAGCAATATAAATGAAACTGTTTTCTCAAATCGTTGAACTTACGCAGTTTGTGTTTCCGTCGTTGGATATCTGCAATATTAATCAGTTCTACAATGAGCGATTGGTTAGTTCATCAGTATATTAACAATGATAGGCCGATCGGATGCTCACTCCTTAAGTCCTTGGTGTTGTAGTTATGATAATGGAAAAACACCACTCTGATTACTGTCAGAATCTGAAATAGTCTGATTTAATGTAGTTCTCTGTTCGAACTATTAGAGCTCCTTCCCAGTTGTATAATGAAATTTTCTACACATTCTTCCACAACGTCTTCGTTTTCGGCTGCCTCTCTGACGACGCTTGCAGTACTGTTCACAATTTTTGTCCGTGACTAGTTTCTCACTTCATTGATAGCTTCTAGAACTAGATTTTCTACTTCCGATCTCTCGAACTTTTCATTTGCAGCAATGTAATTTTTTATTTGCATCCATATCCCTTCAGTGCCATTGATGTGACAGTGGTAGGGAGGAAGCCAAACAATTTCATGCCAGTACCTTTTGGCAATATCATCACATACATATGTCGGAACTTGTGGTTACTTTGTGCCAAAAATTCGAGTAATTCTACCTTCTTCATGTCTTCTCTGAAATCAACATTTTGTCGTTTCAGCCACTGAGCAGTATCTTCTAATTTCGTCGCCAGAGTTAGTGTCCTATGGTGAACAATGGAATGATGAGGGGCATTGTCCGTCACGATCACTGATGGTCTTGTCAGATTCGTCACGAGCGATGTTTCGAACCACTTTTGAAAGACCACACTGTTCATCTCCTCGTGGTAACCATCTGCATTTTTGAACGACACGTTAATAAGCAGTTTGGCACAAAACCAGCCGATTTACCTGCATGTAGAACAATAATTCGCCCTCCTTTTCCAACATAGTCCCTTCGGGCGTTTCATCACTCCAGCTCCTGCGTAATGAGTGGCTGGCATTAACCCACGTTTCATCTAGCCACACTATATTTTCGAATCTCGCACTCATGATTCTGCGTAAGAATCTGTACCGCCATGCGACTACATCAGTAGTTTCCATCAATATTTTGCGTCTGTTAAACACTGAATAGCTGAAGCCTATGTCTTTCAACACTGTACGTAATAAAAATTAGCTTCCTTCAAAAGACCGTCTTTCTGAAGTGACACAAGTACACTACTGGCCATTAAAATTGCTACGCCACGAAGATGACGTGCTACAGACGCAAAATTTAACCGACAGGAAGAAGATGCTGTGATATGCAAATGATTAGCTTTCAAGAGCATTCACACAAGGTTGGCGCCGGAGGCTACACCTACAACGTGCTGACATGAGGGAAGTATCCAACCGATTTCTCATACACAAAGAGCAGTTGACCGGCGTTGCCTGGTGAAATATTGTTGTGATCCCCCGTGTAAGGAGGAGAAATGCATACCATCACGTTTCCGACATTGATAAAGGTCGGATTGTAGCCTATCGCGATTGCGGTTTATCATATAGCGACATTGCTGCTCGCGTTGGTCGAGATCCAATGACTGTTAGCAGAATATGGAATCGGTGGGTTCAGGAGGGTAATACGAAACGCCGTGCTGGATCCCAACGGCCTCGTATCACTAGCAGTCGAGATGACAGGCATCTTATCCGCATGGCTGTAACGGATCGTGCAGCCACCTTCGATCCCTGAGCCAACAGATGGGCACGTTTGCAAGAGAACAACAATCTACACGAACAGTTCGACGACGTTTGCAGCGGCATGGACTATCAGCTCGGAGACCATGGCTGCGGTTACCATTGACGCTGCATCACAGAGAGGAGCACCTGCGGGGGTGTACTCAACGACAAACCTGGGTGCACGAATGGCAAAACGTCATTTTTTCGGATGAATCCAGGTTCTGTTTACAGCATCATGATGGTCGCATCCCTGTTTGGCGACATCGAGGTGAACGCACATTGGAAGCGTGTATTTGTCATCGCCATACTGGCATATCACCGGGCGTGATGGTATGGAGTGCCATTGGTTACACGTCTCGGTCACCTCTTGTTCGCATTGTGGCACTTTGAACAGTGGACGTTACATTTCAGATGTGTTACGACCAGTGGCTCTACCCTTCATTCGATCCCTACGAAACCCTACATTTCAGCAAGATAATTCACAACCGCATGTTTCTGGATACAGAAAATGTTCGACTGCTGCCCTGGCCAGCACATTCTCCAGAGCTCTCACCAACTGAAAATGTCTGGTCAATGGTGGCCGAGCAACTGGCCCGTCACATCACGCCAGTCACTACTCTTGATGAAGTGTGGTATCGTGTTGAAGCTGCATGGGCAGCTGTACCTGTACACGCCGTCCAAGCTCTATTTGACTCAATGCCCAGGCGTATCAAGGCCGTTATTACGGCCAGAGGTGGTTGTTCTGGGTACTGATTCCTCAGGATCTATGCACCCAAATTGCGTGAAAATGTAATCACATGTCAGTTCTAGTCTAATATATTTGTCCAATGAATACCCGTTTATCATCTGCATTTCTTCTTGGTGTAGCAATTTTAATGGCCGGTAGTGTATTAACGCGAACGACGAAACAACAGCACCGGTTGCATGTGAGAACTCACTGATACGTTTCTGGCACGAGCGCGTCAGTTATGGATAGCGGCAACGTGGCTCCAGCTACCTGATCGAGTGCAGTCCGTCGCTAGGCAACGGAAAGACGCTAGTGAGCTGTCAGTACCTAAGACTCGTCTCCCAGACCATACGATATTCTTACACAGACGCTAGGTGCCGCATAGGTCGAACTTCCACAGACGTCTAATGGAGTGAAACAGAGAAATACAAGGAAGGCGGAATCGTCACAGCAGTCCACAGGCTGAGTGTCACAGGTCGCTGTCTGCTTGTGCAGCAGCTCACCGGCTGTGCGGCACAATTCGTCCTGTGTTCTGCAGAAGTTCACCGATGTGAAAAGGTTAAAAACACAAATAAGAAATGTGAATACACCGGGCAAGTCTGACTGTTAATAAGCCACGCATTTTAGAAACGTAAATGAGCTGCCCTCCTTTAAATGCAGCTATTGATGTGGTACACAGAATAAAATCGAAACTCTGTCCTTCACGTAACACCATGCAGGAGAATCCAAATGACAGGCTGGTATCCAGTTTGCACGACAATGACCCACTCGCATTATTCAATGAATGATCAGTAGCAGTTCCTTAATATTCTAGACAGTTCCAAATGTACAAAAATAATTTAGACACTATTTGCTCGCCAATAAGCGATACATAATTAGCAGATCGAATTATTAAAGCTGCACAAACTTGTCTCTGCCCTGAAGTAAAACTACATGAGAAAGTCCAGTACACAGTTGACTCACAATGACAGCATAGTTGAAGTAATCCCAAAAGCTCATTATTAAATACAGAGAAGAAGAATAAAACTCATGAGCAAAAGATCACCACGAGAGACTGACTTGTACTGTTGAGCAAGATACAGAATTTTCGAACATTTCAAATTAACACTGGTGTAACAAAAAATCACTAGCCGCAGCTGAAACGTGGTTGACACAACGGTACAAAGTTCTACAACTAAGCCCTCCAAAACTAGTTGATGAGACGTGCTCTTTTCATTTCACTTTGCACGTTGCAGCCGGGCAACTTCAGTTTTAAATCTGTTCTAAAACACTCTAACTGGTTTAGTCTTCTGCCAGAGGCCTTGTCGGTGACAGCAGACTCGGAAAGGAATTGTGGCCGTACTCCCACAGTCGATGATTTCGTCCTCCGTGTGTTGCTGCCCACACGATCCCCTTCACCTCCTTGGCTGACAGGGAGCTGATGATCCGATGTATTTCGGGTGTCTGCGTCATCACCCGCGCTACCAACACCAATTGAGGCTGCGTGTCCAGTCTCCCAGATGGAAAGCCTCCCACCTCAGCTGCTAAAGATGGAGTGCTCTCTTCAAGCGAGCGTCTCCTACTCCAGGCTGACCACCTCCTCGGGCTCCTGCCACGTCAAGGGTGTTCGGCGCGCACCATGCACGTCTCCTGATGACACACGTTCTAGGGAGTAAAGACACAGGAGCGTGATGCGACCTATCGATTCACGCCGCACTGTTCTGAAAGGTTTTTTAATTGGTAAATACGTGTTTCTAGAACGTGACGTAGCTAAAATCGATTGACCTTGTAGAAATCGGGCAGTAATTTTCTACACGTACACGTGTGGCCGTACCAAATAGCGAGTATAGGGTGGTGGCGGGAGGGGAGCTTAGTCAGTCTTGTCTGCAGGCAGATTTGACGAGCTCATGAATTAGGGCTGGTCATCGCCGTCTTTCTTCTATAAATTTAAGCTTAGACCTTGCTACAACGACCATTGTGCGGTGCTGTGTGTGTCACAGAAAGGAGGATTTTGGCTTAACCGTCCGTACAACGATGAAGCTACAAATATCTATACAGGGTGGTCCACTGATAGTGACCGGGCCAAATATCTCACGAAATAAGCATAAAACGAAAAAACTATAAAGAACGAAACTCGTCTAGCTTGAAGGGGGAAACCAGATAGCTCTATGGTTGGCCCGTTAGATGGCGCTGCCATAGGTCAAACGGATATCAACTGCGTTTTTTAAAAAATAGGAACCCCTGTTTTTTATTACATATGCGTGTAGTACGTAGAGAAATATGAATGTTTTAGCTGGACCCCTTTTTTCGCTCTGTGACAGATGGCGCTGTAATAGTCACAAACGTATAAGTACGTGGTATCACGTAACATTCCGCCAGTGCGGAAGGTATTTGCTTCGTGATACACTACCCGTGTTAAAATGGACCGTTTACCAACTGCGGAAAAGGTCGATATCGTTTTGATTTATGACAATTGTGATCAAAATGCCCAACGGGCGTGTGCTATGTAGGCTGCTCGGTATCCTGGACGATGGCTGCGACAAGTGGAACATCAGCGACCTTGGCGGGTTAATGTATGGTGCGGCATTATGGGAGGAAGGATAATTGGCCCCCATTTTATCGATGGCAATCTAAATGTATGCTGATTTCCTACGTAATGTTCTACCGATCATACTACAAGATGTTTCACTGCATGACAGAATGGCAATGTACTTCCAACATGATGGATGTCCAGCACATAGCTCGCGTGCGGTTGAAGCAGAATTGAATAGCATATTTCATGACAGGTGGATTGGTCGTCGAAGCACCATACCATAGCCGCACGTTCACCGGATCTAACGTCCCCAGATTTCGTTCTGTGGGGAAAGTTGAAGGATATTTGCTACCGTGATCCACCGACAACGCCTGACAACTTGCGTCAGCGCATTGTCAATGCATGTCCGAACATTACGGAAGGCGAACTACTCGCTGTTGAGAGCATGTTATAAGAAATGGGTGTTCCTATTTAAAAAAAAAAAACGCAATTGATATCCGTTTGACCTATGGCAGCGCCATCTAGCGGGCCAACCATAGCCCCATCTGGTTTTCTCGTTCACGCTAGACGTGTTTCGTTCTTTGAAGTTTTTTCGTTTGACGCTTATTTCGTGAGATATTTGGCCCGGTCAGCATCAATGGACCACCCTGTATACGTGCAATAAATAGTGAAACTCCTCAAGATATGTGGATGACTGCTAAGACGAAACAGTCGTTGACAAACTTTTGAACATCTGCCGCAACTCAGTTGTGTCACTTTTTCCCAAATAAGGAGTGAAACAAGAGGAGTTCTTTGACTGCTAATCAAAATATCCTAAACATCAGGTTCGACCTGAACCACTGCTTACGTTTTAAATGGAAATCACTTCAAATTGCGGCCGAAGTCTTCGTGAAAAGGAGTCAACGATCAACGGCATGAGACAAAGGAAACCGCTGTACTGCTGTGATTTTCAGTATGAAGACTAGTCTGGTGCAGCTCTCCACGCTAGTCTACACTATGCAAGACTCTCCATCTTCGAATGACTACTGCAGTCTACATCTATTCCTATTCGGGACGAGTTCTTGTATTCAAGCCTCGGTCTCTTTACAATTCCTCCCCCCCCCCCCCCCCCCCCTGTCCTTTGACGCCTCAGGATGTGTTCTATCAAGTGGTCCCTTCTTTTAGTTAATTTATGCCATACATTTCTTTTCTCCTCATTTCGATTCAGTACCTAGTCATGTGTTATTCGATTTGCACGCCAAATCTTCAGCATTCTTTTTGTAGCACCAGATTTCAAAAACTCCTACTCTCTTCTCATCTGAACCGTTTATCGCCTACATCCTAACAGTTAAATTTATACTAGATAAAAAATTTTCAGAAATTCTTGATATTTTCAATCTGTACTTTATATCCGGTCTGCTTCAGCTTCATGAGTTATTTCGCCTTCCAAATAGCAAAACTCGTCTACTACATTTAGTGACACACTTCCTAATTTAATTACTTCAGTACTGTCTTATTTAATACGACTGCATACCATTTCCCTTGTTTTATTTCTTTGTGTTCATCATACGGTATAATCTCCTTTGAAGACACTGTCAACTCCATTAAACTGCCTTTCTAAGCGCTTTTCCATCTCTGACATAATTACAATTTGATTGGGAAACCTCAATGTTTTTATTCCCTCTCTGTGAACTTTAAACTGCCTTTCCAAGTTTCTCTTTGTTTTTCTTTAGTACCTGCCCAATGTACAGACTGAATAACGTGGGCGATATGATTCAACCCTGCTTCACTCCATTTCCAACTACTCCTTTTCATTTCCTCCGACTCTTGCTAATGCAATCTCGTTTCTGAAGAAATTGTAAGTAACCTCTCACTCAAAAAATGGTTCAAATGGCTCTAAGCACTATGAGACTTAACATCTGAGATCATCAGTCCCCTATACTTAGAACTACTTAAACCTAACTAACCTAAGGACATCACACACATCCATGCCCGGTTCCGGACTGAAGGGCCTAGAACCGCTCGGCCACAGCGGCCGGCTAACCTCTCGCTCCCTGTCTTTTGTCCTTGGTATTTCAATGAGTATATTTCACTTATCAATATCAAAAGCTTTCTCTAAATATACAAATCCTGCACACGAGATAAAACAGTTTTGTCGCGGATTGCATTCCCGACAATCTCAGTAACTCTGAGGGAATGTCGTCTACTCCAGAGGCATTGTTTCCACTTTGGCCCTTCAGAGCTCTCTCAGATTCTTCTCGCAGTATCATATCTCCTACCTTACCTACAGCTACTTCCTGTTGTCTTTCTCTAATATTGTTGTCAAGTTTGTTTCCGTCCTCTGTATGTTCCATCTACCACTCAGCTTTCCGTTCTTTGCGTAGTACTGGTTTGCCACTGAGATCTTAACATTCATACAGCTCCTCCTCTTATTTCCAAAGGCCTCTTATCTAGCCCTGCAGGCAGCATTTAATTTTACTCTGGCCTTGGAGGATTCTGCAATCTTGCACTTGTCCTCTAGCCATTCAGGCTTAGTAATTTTACATTTCTCTCAATTTCAGTTTATAGATGTCTGTAGCCCTTTTGCCTGCTTCATTTACTTCATGTTTGTATTTTCTCTTGTCATCAGATAATTTCAGTATATTCTGTTTTATCCAATACACTACTGGTAATTAAAATTGCTACACCAAGAGGAAATGCAGATGATAAACAGGTATTCATTGGTCAAATATATTATACCAGAACTGACATGTGATTACATTTTCACGCAATTTGGGTGCATAGATCCTGAGAAAACAGTACCCAGAACAACCAACTCTGGCCGTAATAACGGCCTTGATACGCCTAGGCATTGAGTCAAATAGAGCTTGGATGGCGTGTACAGGCACAGCTCCCCATGCAGCTTCAACATGATGCCACAGTTCATCAAGAGTAGTGACTGGCGTATTGTGACAAGCCAGTTGCTCGTCCACCATTGACCAGACGTTTTCAATTGGTAAGAGATCTGGAGAATGTGCTGGCCAGGGCAGCATTCGAACATTTTCTGTATCCAGAAAGGCCCGTACAGGACCTGCATGGCCGTGCGGTTAAAGGCGCTGCAGTCTGGAACTGCAAGACCGCTACGGTCGCAGGTTCGAATCCTGCCTCGTCCATGGATGTTTGTGATGTCCTTAGGTTAGTTAGGTTTACCTACTTCTAAGTTCTAGGGGACTAATGACCTCAGCAGTTGAGTCCCATAGTGCTCAGAGCCATTTGAGCCATTTTTGAAGGACCTGCAACATGCGATCGTGTATTATCCTGCTGAAATGTAGGGTTTCGCAGGGATCGAATGAAGGGCAGAGCCACGGGTCGTAACACAATTGAAATGTAACGTCCACTGTTCAAAGTGCCGTTAATGCGAACAAGAGGTAACCAATGGCACCCCATACCATCACGCCGGGTGATACGCCAGTATGGCGATGACTAATACACGCTTCCAATGTGTGTACACCACGATGTCGCCAAACACGAATGCGACCATCACGATGCTGTAAACAGAACCTGGATTCATCCGAAAAAATGACGTTTTCACATTCGTGCACCCAGGTTCGTCGTCGTGTACAACATCGCAGGCGCTGCTGTCTGTGATGCAGCGTCAAGGGTAACCACAGCCATGGTCTCCAAGCTGATAGTCCATGCTGCTGAAAACGTCGTCGAACTTTTCGTGCAGATGGTTGTTGTCTTGCAAACGTCCCCATCTGTTGACTCAGGGATCGAGACGTGGCTGCACGATCCGTTACAGCCATGCGGCTCTGAGCACTATGGGACTCAACATCTTAGGTCATAAGTCCCCTAGAACTTAGAGCTACTTAAACCTAACTAACCTAAGGACATCACACACACCCATGCCCGAGGCAGGATTCGAACCTGCGACCGTAGCAGTCCCGCGGTTCCGGACAGCAGCGCCAGAACCGCACGGCCACCGCGGCCGGCACAGCCGTGCGGATGAGGTGCCTGTCATCTCGACTGCTAGTGATACGAGGCCGTTGGGAGCCAGCACGGCGTTCCGTATTACCCTCCTGATCCCACCGATTTCATATTCTGCTAACAGTCATTGGATGAATCCGACCTTTATCTAAGTCGGAAACGTGATGGTATGCATTGCTTCTCCTTACACCAGGCAATGCCGGTCAACTGCTGTTTGTGTATGAGAAATCGGTTGGAAACTTTCCTCATGTTAGCACGATGTAGGTGTCGCCACCTGCGCCAACCTTGTGTGAATGCTCTGAGAAACTAATCATTTGCATAGCACAGCATCTTCTTCCTGTCGGTTAAATTTCGCGTCTGTAGCGCATCATCTTCGTGGTGTAGCAATTTTAATGGCCAGTAGTGTATTTACAGAGTGATAATTACTGAACCATATGAAAAAAACGTAATTAGTTATAAATAATGGGTGTACACAGTTTTTTCAACATGTAACATCATTAAGTTATGACATTTCTGATATGCCTACCGACGTTGGCGATGATGTGGTGCAGAAGAAAAGCGAAATTCTTCATGACCCCCTGAAGTGTACGAACTTCGGTACTGTCGATGACCTCTTGAATGGCTGTTTTTAGCTCAGCAATGGTTTTGAGGTGATTCCTGTACTCCTTGTCTTTAATATACCCCCACAAAAGGAGTCGCACGTGGTCAGATCCGGAGAATATGGCGGCCAATCGAGGCCCATCCCAGTGGCCTCTGGACATCCTAGAGCCAGAATGCGGTCCCGAAAGTGCTCCCCCAGGACGACAAACACTGTCTTTCTTCGATGGGATCGAGCTCCGTCTTGTATGGACCACGTCTTGTTGAAATCAGGGTCACTTTGGATAATGGAGATGAAATCGTCTCTGAAAACCTTCACGTCCCTTTCGGTTGTCACCGTGCCATCAAGAAATATCGCACCGATTATTCCGTGACTGGACATTGCACAACACACAGTCATCCCTTCACAGTGAAGTCTCGATCGCGCCGAGTTTGCTTATTGACGAATCCATCCAAATGAAAGTGGACCTCGTCATTAAACCGACCCATACCAATTCCCATCTTGGCCCACGATCAACAGTGCAGTTTGAACATCGTAACGCAAACCGTTCAGAAGTTATGACGGCTTTATTTCATATATTTCAGTAACTGTCATCCTGTTATTACGCCTCGTCTAGTTACCTATGTGATTTTCTGCTGCCTTCTCTATTTTATCCATCGAAGCTACCCAGTCGATGTCTGTTGTATTCCTTGGTCCTGTTTTTGTAAAATGTAATTCTTAAAAACCTCTGGTTCTTCCAGTTTATCAAAAATGGTTCAAATGGCTCTGAGCACTATGGGACTTAACTTCTGAGGTCATCAGTCCCCTAGAACTTAGAACTACTTAAACCTAACTAACCTAAGGACATCACACACATCCATGCCCGAGGCAGGATACGAACCTGCGATCGTAGAGGTCGCGCGGTTCCAGACTGTAGCGCCTAGGACCTCTCTGCCACACCGGCCGGCTCCAGTTTATCAAGGTGTCATATTCTTAGCGTTCCTACCTTTGCGTAATTTCTTCAATATTAATCTACAGTTCAAATCCAATAAATTATGGTCAGAGTCCATATCTGCACCTGAAAAGAGTTAAAATTTAAAATTTTGGTTCGATACATGTCTCCCAACCTTTATATATTCATTCCAAAACGTTGCAGTGTCGTTAGGTACACAACAATCTGTCATGATTCTTAAACCAAGTGCTGCCGATGATTGCATTAAGATGTATGTAAAAATTTTAGTTAGTGGGTACCTCTTTCATTCCTTTCCCCCAGTTTATGTTCTCCTACTATTTTTTTCTCCCTTTCTTGTTCTACTACTGAATGCCAGTCACCCATCGTAATTAAATTTTCGTTTCTCTTAACTTCTGAATTTTTCCTTTACCTCATCGTACATTATAGTTGGCACAAAAACTTCTGTTGCTGTGGTGAGTATTGGCGCTGTTCACATCTCGGTTATGATAATGCTTTCACTATGTGTTCATAGTAGCTTCTCTGTATTCCTATTTTCTTTCTCATTATTAGGCACACTCTCGCATTATCAGTATTTGATTTAGTGTTGATAACCCTGTAGCATTCTGACCAAAAGTACTGTTCTTCCTGTCACCGCACTACTCTAGCTACAACTTACTTTAACTTCAACCTATTCATATTCGTTTAAAATAATTGTAATATATTTTTCAGACCCAGTTGCACTTTTTTTTCAGATTATGGGGATGCATCAGCAACCCGTCTTGTCAATATCGGAACTCTACAACAGACTGCCCTTTAAAAATTCTCTGACCTACATACCCTATTAAGAGAGCTAATACTCCCCGCTCTAACCTGTAGAATTCGTTTTGTTTTCCTTTCTGACAAGATGTTCCTGTGAAGTTCGCGCCCGGATATCCGGATCGGGGGCTACTTTAACTCCGGAATATTTTACCCAAGAGGTTTCCATCATCATTAAGTCATACAGTAGAGCTGCATACTCTCGGACAAAAATTAACAACAATAATTTTCCCTTCCTTCCAGCCTTTCGCTGTTCGAGACCAGAAGCGCCAAATTTTCGAACGTTATAAGGCCAGACCGGTCAGTCTTCCAAACCTTTGACCCTGCATCACCGGACAGGCTGCTGTTCCTTTTCAGAAACCACGGGGTTAGTCTGCCCTCTCCACAGATACCTATCTGTAGTGGTCGCACCTATGGTACAACTATATGGGTCGTTGAGGCTTGGAAGCCACCCTATATCCGCAAAGTCGTGGTTCATGGGGTAGTAATGCAATGAAAATAAACCGGAGTGGGACATATACTCAGGCTAATAGGAAGTAGATGGACCAAGAAAATTCCATGAGTTAAAGAAGACTGCGTTACAGACATATAAATTTTAATGGTCTTGATCGCAGCAGAATGTAATTACAAGTAAATGATAACCAATTTCGGTTGATTAACAATCATCCTCAGACGATGCTTACACTATAATCGCTACCTAAGTTCAGTGTTGACCACAACAACATCGTTACTTAGAGTATCATGTCTGCACTAAAAATCTGCTCGAGGGATGACTGTTAGCGCATTAAACCAGCTGAACTCTGCAATAAACTTTGAATAGTAATAGGGAATATACTGTTCAGAAATCACAAGGGGAGGACGTATGAAGATAAAAAACCTTGTGCACTGGACGATTCCAGACACGGGAAGATTCCAGCTGGATTACATAAAGATGAGACAGAGATTTCGAAATGAGACATCGGATTTTAAGGCGCGCCCAGGAGCAGATATAAACTCAGATCACAATTTAGTATTGGTAGAATAAAAATCAATGCGTTCCTCAGTCGCGGATCTTCACCTGATCTAATATTTTGGCAAGTTTAATCATAATGAAGAGCAGGCAAATTTGTGGGAATCACCTAGAAGAATCAATGTAGAAAGAATTGGGCTACTCGATTGCTGTAGAATGATAAAGTTTGTTTGAAATTCTGCAAGACTGTGGTGAATACCATAACAGGAAGTTCAGTTAAGGAGGAATGGACGTCTCTAAGAAGGACAATCACAGAAATTCAACAGGGAAACATAGATTTAAGGAAGGTAGCTGCGAAAAAATCTTTGATAACAGGAGAAATACTTCATTCATCGGTGCAAGGAGAAAGCATAAAAATGTTCGGAGAAATTCAGGGATAGAGAAATATGGCATCTAAAAATGAAATAAATAGAAAGTGCAGGGAAGCCAAAGCGAAATGGCCGCCGGAAAAAAAGTGTAGGAATCGAATAATAAATGGTCATTGGAACCCCATAAAAAAGTTAAAAGCAAAGTGTGTCAACATTAAGAGAATTGCACTATTAAAAGCAGAAGAGACGGCAGATTGTAGGAAAGAAAACATTGATTGTATCTACGAGGAAGGAGAATTGTCTGATGTGATGGAAGACTAAATGGTAGTGGACATGGAAGACATAACGGATCGAGTATTAGAGTCAGAGTTTTACAGATCTTTGGAAGACTTGCGATCAGATAAGGTGGAGACAATGAACACATTCTTTCCGAATCTTTAAAATCGTTGGGGAAAGTGGCAACCAAACGATTATTTGAGTTAGTTTGTAGAATATATGAGTTGGATGCATAGCATTAGTCTTCGGAAGAGTATCGCCCACAAAATCCTGAAGATAGCATCGGCAGGTAAGTCCAAGAGCTATAGGACAATCATCTTTAAAGCTGACGCATCTGGCTTTATCACAGGAACAATATACATAAAAGTGGAAAAGAAAATTGACAGTTGATTGGATGACGATTAGTGTTGCCCTAGAAAAGGTAAAGGCACCATAGGCGCATGTCCAATGTTTCACTTGACAATGGAAGCAACGCCTAAGAAAAATCAAGACTGTTCATTGATTTATCTAACTAGAAAAAAAGTAAAATTGAGTAAGATGGAAATCCTCAGGAAAATAGCTGTAAGCTACAGGCAAAGACGGGTAATATATAATATGTGCAAGAACCAAGAGTGAAAAATAAGACTGGAAACCCAAGAACAAACTGCTCAGTTTAGAAAGGGGATAGAATGGGAATGTAGTACGCTGACGGAAATAAACGAAGAAGTCAGGAGAAGAATTAGAATTCAGTGTGAAAGGATATCAATGATGAAATTGGCTAATAACATTGTTAGCTTCAATGAAAATGAGGAAGAATTGCGTGCATTGTTGAGTGGAGTGAATAGTCTAACTAACAAAGACTATGGGTTGAATCAGAAGAATAATGAAAGTAATGAGGAATAGCAGAAAATTGACTAGCGATAAACTCCCCGTCAGTGTTAGAGACCACGAATTAGACCAAGGAAGGAATTCAGCTATCTTGAAAGCAAAATACAACGTGACACACCAAGCAAGGAAGACATAAAAAGCAGACTTCCCCAGGCAAAAAGGGCAGCTTTCGCCAAAAGAATGCTACTAGTATCAAACATCTACCTTAATTTCTGAGAATGTACGTTAGGAGCTCAGCATTGTATAGAAGTGAATCATGGACTGTGGCAGAACCGCACAAGAAGAGAACCGAGATGCAAGAAACGAATGGATTCTCCGCAGAATCAACGAAGAGAGATATATGTGGAAACCATTGATAAGAAGAAGGGCAGGGTAATGGGACATATGTTAAGACGTCACAGGATAAATTCCATGGTACTTGAGAGAGTTGATGAGGGTAAAATCTCTAGGGGAGGACAGAGACTGGCAAATATCTGACAAACAGTTGAGGACTTTGCGCATATGTGTTACTCTGATTTGAAGGGTGTGGGACAGGAGGGGAATTCGCGACAGGCCTTGTCGAACTAGATAGTAGATGGATGACAGAATAAGGAAATAAGGTATGACTATGTTGGATTTGCGTTTATTTCCATCGCTGCCTTCGTGAGCAAAATAGCTCTCAGGTCACAAACTCTGCACAGCCCCTAACGCGTGGGTAAAGGGATAAAATCTAAGAGAGGGCTTCACCTGGACCAGCGAAAAATTAACTTAAAATGAAATGACTTTTGACAGAACCCTGAGTCATTGTCGGGCTTTAGTTGTCATTATTAAAAGTGAAGAGGCATCATTCAAGAAAGTGTCAGTGTTTATGTAAAAAATGATTTCAATTTATGGACAGTATACTGTATAAAATTCCGCCAATCGATTGAAAAATAGTACATTTTTGGTTGTAACGTCTATTTCCCACCACGACGAGACGCGTAGTGCTAAGCTACTAGTATAATCTCGATAATAACAGAATTATACAATAATCTTGATAATTGCAAGAGAGATGCACATTTTAACTTCTCATGATCACGGACTTGCAAGAATTAAAAGAAGGACTAACAAACTTCATGTTGCGAGTAAATAGTGATCTCGATATGACAGCTACTTTCATACTGACTTATAATTCTGTCATTTCCCTAACATACGACGAGGCGTTCATTAAAGTACTTCAGGGAGTACAAATACGTCATGATATTACGCCTGCCCGGAGGAGGAATGTTGCAACACGATCAAACGGTGGAATATTTTAGTATTTAAGTGTTTTACTTACTGATTTACACGTACATCCTAAATGACTTTGAAAACTTCCACAGAAGCCCAGGGCATTGTATATAAAGACAGGATTTATTCGCTTTAAGGTGAGGTTCGTACATTCTCAGCCTTATGCACTAATTTAAATGCCATCACATAATACCTGCAATGGATGAGCGACGTACAGAAAGACGACCAACCAGCGTAGGAACAGGGAACAATATGTACAGCGCCAGTATTCAGTATGAACACTTCGTGCAGTTGCGCCGTTTGGAGTAAAAATTGTAAAACATATTTAGAAGATAAGATTAAAACTGTGAGATGAATGCCATACTATGCGCATCAATTTTTAGCAATTGAAGCCAGTGCGAATACTTGTTGCCCATGAAAGATCAGATGTTTTCCCCATGTCCCCGACACATGCAACAGCGTAACGAACACCTCAGATCGTAATTTAAGGCACAGAAAGAACTATCATAACATATTTTATTGTCCATCTATATCGCAAGTATTTTTAAAATGGTTTATATACAGGGTGTTAGGAGTATGAGTACAGGTATTGTGATCATTGGTTCCTTTGTATTTACCAACTTCAGTGTGTTAATTGTTTTTCCTTTGTGCCTAACAGCCTTTCCTCAAATGCATCACAAAATGTACTACTTGATGTTTTCTGCATGGTGGTAAGTGGAGTACGCCTGTCAGTGTAGACTAACCATTTTTCATCCATGGATCCATACTTCAACACATGACCTACTGCCCATGGGAAAATAAGCATTAATGGCTTGATCTTGCCACATGTACTTGGAGATACTAACCAACCTAAGAACATACTACTTCTAACTGCTGTGATTAGTCGTCTACAAATGAAATAAAAACTGATGTATTGTTGTTCAGTTCACTGCACTCAGCCAAAAATATCTACATTATACCCCTAAAGCCATGTGTATTACTGTTCTATGACAAACCATACGAATTTGCTGAATAAGTGGACGGATTACTCTTGTGACGGACTCATAATGCTGGCTGTGCAACCGAAACCGATAGCAATTTTAAAAATGGTTGCAATTTAGGTGGACGGTAAAATCCATTGTATAACCACTGACTGCGCGTTTTCTCCGAAGAGAGAAGGAAGGGCATTGGTTGAGCACTTGGAAACATAAGGGTCCAGTGCTATTAGGAACGAAGGAAGACACACTGGACAGAATTGACTTTACTCGTGTGGGGCACAGATTCGGTGTTGAATTATAAAGTCATTCGCTGATGGAATGGACAAATGGCTATAAGTGAGTGACATGAAGCAGTGATAGGTGAACGCTACGATAAATTCACGGCGTTCCTTCCTCTGGCTGCAGAGCTGAGACAAAGTTGTACAGACTCGTTTCTGAATAGTCCTTTACCCTTCAACCCGTAACTTACCTGCTTTTGCAAGTGGACCCTCCTGTTCGAAATATCTTTGGCACACACGCCCCATAAGTCCACATTTGTTGACGTGCGTTCTTTCTTTATCTGGCATCTGAACTAGTGTTGTACATATTTTAAGGTTTGGCAACTTGTCTGGAAACCAGCGTCAGCAAATAGACTGGAATTTTTAGTTTTTCGAGAGGAATTGGTTTTGTTTTTTAGTTTATTAATCAGCTAACACCTATTTTTTACAATTTCATTTTATTACTGAGTGACATAAAATCATTAAAAGAGTCCGCGATCGTAATTGCACTAGAGGATTTATTGCTGTGTCTTAGAGCTTTTTTTCTTATACAAATTTTACTTTCGACCGCAAGGCATCATCAAAAATCTGTCAGAGAAGTGAGAAATAGTTATACATTACACAGCAAGAAATTTGACCTACACATGTATACGCTGGTGTGCAGAAACTAAAGACGAAAGTAACTTTCGCTTAACTGCCAAGTAACATAGATCGATGAAACTTGGACCATACATTGAATGAACTGCTACAGTGTACTACAAAAGGGAACTGACAGGAATACGCAATGAGACGAACAGAAATGGCACATTTATTCAAAGACAAAAAATACATAGAAGTCATCGCGGTTTGCGAAGGTGTCCTGGACATTACAACAGGCGGAACAAGGTTCTTAATAGGGCTTGTGATCAACACGGACGGCAATGCATGCTCTGCGGTCTAAGGAGTTCTTGTGGCAGGACGTTCCATTCCTCCACCAGCGCCACTGAAAACTGCTGGACGGTCCTCTGTCTTGTAGACGTACTCAGTACCTCTCTCCACCCCATCCCACACGTGCTAGATAGGATTTAAGTCAGATGGACGCGTACGCCAATCCATTCGAAATATATCCTCTCGTTCGAAGATGTTCTCCACATGTGCTATTCGATGAGTTCTTGTACACTCAGCAATAAAAATAAAGTCAGAGCCGATCTGCATCCATGGAAAGGCGCACTTAGGAAGGAGTGCAGTGTCAGAATAACATTGACCGGTGAGAGTGCCTTGATTAAAGATTTGGAGGTCAGTACGTCCATGAAAAATTTCCCCCCCTACACCGTAACATTTGGACCACCAAAACGATCATATTCGACAATGTTCTAGCGTTCATTAAGTGATTCCACCTTTGACATCTGAGGGTACATGCAGAATCACAATCTGACTGAGTCTAGTCTGAGAAGAGCACGTGACCCCACTCCCCGTTGATCCAGTCACCATACTTTCAGCACCATCGCAGATCTTTGATCATTGTACACTCACCGAACGACATTACTGTGCAGCTGTGCTCCTTTCCCATGCTCGTCTTTTCAGGGGTGTTTTCTGCTCTTACTTTGTCATTATGGATGACAATGTGTGGCCGCATCGAAGAGCGCAAGTGGGAGGACCTCTTGGAACGAAAGGGTGTGAGGCTATTGGACTTGCCTGTCCGTTCCCATGACTTCCATGAGCACGTAGGGGATGCCTTGGGGAGAACGTATTGTGGTACGCCAACATGTACCATCCATTAGTTGTCAGCTACACTGGTGGTGAAATTGAGCGCCCTACCACAAGAACTACGTAATAACCTTGTGGCTAATGTGGGAGCACGTTGAAAAGCAGGAAATGCTGTCTGTGGTGATTGTACAACCAAGAACTACGTCCCGCATTTGTAATGTCCATGAGACCATCTTAATTCGTGGCGACTTCAGTATAATTGTTGCCTTCAAATGGTTCAAATGGCTCTGAGCACTATGGGACTTAACATCTATGGTCATCAGGCCCCTAGAACTTAGAACTACTTAAACCAAACTAACCTAAGGACATCACACAACACCCAGTCATCACGAGGCAGAGAAAATCCCTGACCCCGCCGGGAATCGAACCCGGAAACCCGGGCGCGGGAAGCGAGAACGCTACCGCACGACCACGAGCTGCGGACTATAATTGTTGTCTTTGAATAAAAGTGTGATTTATGTCCGTCTTACTGCGTAGTTCTATCAGAAACTTTACACTGTACCGGTTCTTTCTATGCAGTGCCCAAGTTTCTTCGAACTACATTACTTGGCAGTGACAGAGTATGCGAAAATTACTTCATCTGTAAGTTTTACACGACAGTGTAAAAATGGAACTTAGTTTATTCACAGTACTCAGATAAACAGTACATCGTCAAAAATTCCTCTGGACAAGCGTACAGTTGACTAGTGCTATTGTTTAGTGATAGAGGCTGCCTTAAATAAGACAATGTGTTCGTTAGATGGCGTTAATGCAGAGACACTTTCGAATGTAACATCTAAAAATTTTAATAATGGGTCTGCATTCATTGTCAGCAAAATAAAAATAATAGTGAACTTAATAAAAATGCCGTGGACTGGTCTAACGGTGGAACTACTTCAACTTTTGACACATATTATAGAAAACAATTACTATAAATTCTTTTTAAAGGCATACAGGGTGAATCACCTAAAATGGAAAGTGTTATTGATGTGTGGTATTCACAGAATGGATTGGTGGTCAGGGTCTCGTATTGTTAGCGAGAAATCAGTTGTAATAATCCTTAGAAAGTGTATTTTTGTGGAAACATATACTTTTTTAAGCGGAACAATGCCTGTCGACATCAACAAATTAAAAGCAGGGTAAATTAGGATGTCAGTGATGTTTGTTGCAGGATTCTAGCGCGAGTCGTTTACGAGATATCCTATTTTGAAATTTTTTCATACCGACAGTTGTTGGCGCCGTTCAACCTGCCTGGTTGCTAAGTGCTATGTTGTTATGTATGCTGACAATGTGTTTGTATGTACCTCTAGTGCATTGCTACTTGCTAATCAGTTAGTGTGTGTCATTTCAAGCAATAGGTCAGGAGTGGACGATGCGATTCACCAATGCAGATAAAGCTGACATGCTCATGGTGTACGGAAACTATAGGAAGAATACATTTCGTTCTTGTGGCCTGCGTGCGGCAAGATGTCCCAAAAAACGTCACCCATCTCGGCAATTATTTCTCAGTCTTGAAACGAGTCTACTTGGGGTACACTTGTGTGTGGCACCCGAATATGATGATAATATTAATGCAAACCAAAATGTAACTATTATATCATAAACAAAGTATTTCCCTGATAGTCTTTATAAAGCGGGTCTCTGACTGTGCACGAGCGTAGAGCCAAAGATACTGTCTGGTCTGAGATTGAAATGTTGGAGTAAGAGAGAACTTGGCACACAGTAGTAGGTAGCTGTTTGTGAGCGAAAGAGGATGACGTAGGCAGTTTTTGTGGTACGATCTGTGAAATCACCAAGTGTTAGATTAATGTAGGAATTACGAGAACATGTAAGCAAAAGTCTTCTCGCAAGCAAGATAAAGATGTTAAATGTTTATGACCCTCGTTTTGCCAGCGCGTTAGTGTAGCTGTGTTGGCTGATAATTTGTAATTGTTGAGTAACCCCAGAATGTACGTAAATTGATTTGATGAAAAAGCTAGTTAGATATTTTCCTTTTGCAATGTTTCTAAGATTTGTTAACACAGGTATATGTAGTTTGATGATTTGTATTTATGCCTGGAATATAATTTCACAAAAAATCACTGTTATTAGTTCACCAAAATGAGTACCGCCACCCTGTCCAGATCATATGTTTTTCAAAAATGAGGCCGCGCGGGACTAGCCGAGCGGTCTTGGGCGCTGCAGTCATGGTCTGTGCGGCTGGGGCTGGTCCCGGCGGAGGTTCGAGTTCTCCCTCGGGCATGGGTGTGTGTGTTTGTCCTTAGGATGATTTAGGTTAAGTAGTTTGTAAGCTTAGGGATTGATGACCTTAGCAGTTAAGTCCCATAAGATTTCACATACATTGTAAAAATGATGGATTTTCCTTAAATGTTATCATTTATCAGCCAAAAGAGTTTCACGTGCTTTTCTAAGTATTACGGCCAGTATTGCTCACAGCTGAGCTTCTAGCTAGCATATTTATATTTTCTAATGAGAGACTATTATGGCCTTATCATTTCAGCACATGGTGTAGAAAAAGTATGTTTTACCGTATTTTATCTGTACATTTCCCTGGTTGTATGATAGTATATTGTGATACGTAACGCTGTATTGTGTTGAAAGACACAATGCTCACTAGGTGTTTATATTTTTATATTTTATATCTGAGGATAGTCATTACTAACTGAAACCGGTCATCGTCAAAAGAATTGATATTGTGATCAAAGATTGGAATAAAAAACATTTGAGAATATATCGCATTCCACTGTCGCTGCTTTAGAGGTAAGACAACATATATATTTGTATTCACCCGGCTTGATCGAATGTACTACAAAAAAATAAGAAGAAAATTTAAAGAAACTTCAGTTTTGTATGCATTTCCAGTTCAGGCATTCATTCAAGTATTACAAAGCAAATATCCATACAATGCATTCAAAAGAAATTTTTTGAGAACATTACACTTTCATCAATGTATTCCATACAAAGCAGATAAAATTTTTTAAAGAACGTTACAATCTCTTCAATCAGTTAAGTGAAAGTAGTATTGTAACACTTGGACAACGTAGCAGAAGGAAACATGTTACGACAGAAGAGGGGGAAACGAATGTTCTCGCTGCTGTTGCAGTTGATCCACACGTTAGCTCCCGCATAACCACACAAGGAAGTAGCATGTGTCAGGCAAGTGTCTTAAGCACTCTCCATTGACGTAGTTTTCATCCCTGTCACATCTCTCTCCATCAGGATTTGCATGGAAACGATTGTGAGAATCGTGTTAACTTCTGTACATGGTCCATAAGACAAGATATTCCAGATGTACCATGTTTCTTGTTTAGTGATGAAACCATATTTTCCAATTAAGGCCAGGTAAAACGCCGAAACATGCACTATTGGTCTGTTGGTAATTCCTACTGATTTCGTCATGTGGAACGTCAACGTGTAAACTTGTGGTGTGGGATAGCGAACCTGCAGTTCTGAGGCCCTTTTTTCATCAACGGAACGCTGACCGTGCATAAGTATTGCAGCCTCATAATTAACCATCTTCGAAGGATGCTAGAAGACGTTCCTCTGCAGACCAGGAGGAACCTGTGGTACCAACATGACGGCAGTAGTATATCATGCCTTTGCGAATACTTTCAAAGTCGTTGGACTGGACGCAGAGGATCTGTACCTTGGCCTATCCTCGGATTTGACGCTTGCAGACCTTTTTTTTCTTTGGGGAAAGATGAAAGACGCCATAGACAAGGACATATCAAGTACATCCGATGCTATGTCACGATATGTTACTGCGGCCTGCTCGGATATCTCAGCTGAAATGCTGGCACGTCTGCAGCAGTCGTTCTGTACCATACTGGAAGCGTTTATTGCCAATGCCGGTGGTAATTTTGAACTGAACCTTTGATGGTCAATTGTGTAGGTACTGGTCGGAATCCATATAACTAGTGTATGGACTTGTATTGTTCTTCAGTGTGTGGTACCACAGGTATGGTACAAGTGTCGGCGTGGGAACTTTTCAAAATACGATATCTCGCAAACGACTCGCACCAGAATCCGACAACAAATACCACTGACGTTCTAATGTATCCTACTTTTAGTTTATTAGTGTCAATAGGCATTGTTCCACTTAACAAAAGACTATGTTTGTACAAAAATACTCTTTATAAGTATTATTACAGTTTATTTATTGGCTAACAATACGAGCCCCTGACGGCCAATCCATTTTGTGGAAATCGCACTCAATATCACTTTCCATTTCCCCATTATTTGCGGTGCAAATGTATTGAAGGTAAATTTACGTAAAATAGTGGTGATAGTGATGATGTTACATTATGGTGATCTTATTATTACAAGACACGAAGGGTGCTAAAAATTAATGAACAGTGAACTTCGCAGTTTGGTATGGTCGCCTTCTCGCAGCCGTCGTGTTTGGATGGGGCGTTGACACTGGGGTCGTTGCCAGACACCGCCGCAACTTGCAGCCGATGTACATCCGCTGGAGGACACATAAGCAACTCCAAAATGGTCCACTGCACTCGCCATATTGCTACACCAAAAGGTCGTGAAGGATATCGGAATACCAGTTCAGTATGAAGTCGTTTTGTTAGTTAAGCGAGCATTGTGGTTGTCTGTTACAGTGAACAAAGATTTCCACTTCTTCCAGATGTCGCTTTTTGCTGCTTTACACAAAAATTCTAAACTGTCAGTTATACGCCCCCCTCTATGTTTGTGGGAGCACAAATGATTACTGAGAGCACTTTTGTTCTGTTCATACGTGTGCTATGTAAGTGTCATGGAGAAATTCGTGTCTATTTGATGAACACTATATTTATTAAAGTCTTTACAGTTAAGTTTCTAAACGCCCTAATCTATAAATTTGCTGGTTTCTCGCGTCTTATTACGTAGTCTTGCTACCATTCCTGTAGTACAAAGGCCTACATCCACTTCAGCTTGTTATAGGTTTCTGTTTCTTTTTTCTTTTTGTTTCTTAAACAGTTCCTTGAAGCTGTGCTCCTTATATCCGGTCGCCTAGGCCACTTGCAAATTTATTCTAAGCTTTCTTCTCCATTTCATCAATTTAGGGCTGAAGTTTTAGGATCGTATGAAACGCTGATCTGATGTAAGCCCATTTCTAAGTTTTTCGAGGGGTAGAGTCGACATTTAACAGTTTTATGGACACCTCAAATAAATGTTTACCATCTTTCTTTGTCACCGTGAGGTTAACAAAACTAAAACTGTCCTCTTTTTCGAGTTCAATAGTAAATATAATTTTTGATCGTATTGCGCTCCTTTCTTCAGCTATAGTACACACTTCGTTCTTATACTTTTTAATCTCTTCTTCTATTTCCTTCTTATCGATTATTTTTCTGAAATGATGTAATTCAGTGCATCTGTGGGAGGAAGTATGGGGGCACAGGTGTGCTTGTATCTTAGTTAATAGAGTGCGAATGTAGGAGGGTGCGTATATTTTGGAGAATTATTTGACATTGTTAATATTGGAAACCTCTGCGATCCTAGATTTTAGCACAGTCGACTAGCCATTTTAGTATGGGTGCTAAAGAACAATCTGTAGTGTTGCCAATACAAATCACTTACTCATCATTATCATCAGAACATTGGCCAATTACTGTATTAAAAAAGTCTTATTCTTCTTGACTGTGTTTATCCCTGCAAGTGTGAGGGATAGCACGAGAGCTTAATTAAGCGGCATGCATGCAGGGGTAGCTTTCTCGTATCGGCTGATACTGCCGTCCCTGAATTATCCGGGACTTTCGGTATCCTGAGATACTGTTGACCAATATTGCCAGCCAGTCCGGACTCACGTCTGTGACGTGTGTGTCCGAAATAAATCCAGTGACAAGACTGAACAACTGTACCTTAAAGGATAGTTGGCCAATGGCAGATACGCATTACACCAGCAATGAACTCGCAGCCGTGGGCCATCAACTGCGTTACTTTAACCTCGTGACGCAGGATGGAATGGCTCACAAACTCGCTGGCAGTTTTCCGTCGGAAGAAAAATGTCTACCAGAAATTCAGTGAGCTGCCCTCGGTAGTTACCATCGGAGATGTACTTGCCGCAGCTACACCTGTACGCGTACCAATGTGGAGTAATTGAATCACTCGTGAGGAGCCGAATATTCTGCTGACAGTGCATGTAATTGACTTCATATTGTCAGCAAGAGGTTGTATACTCCAGTCAAGCGGATTCTGTTTCAAAATAGATTACAAAACCAATGACAATAAGTTTAAAATAACATTGACACGCATATCAGAAATAAGATAGCAGCTGCTGACAAACACTACAATAATCAGTTTTTGTATTAAATACATCAAAACACAAGGGCTGGATGACAAGCAAAAGAAATAAACAAAAGAATAAAAATAGCCTTGAATGGTTTCGAGAAAAACAGATTTTTTTTAAACTAAGCATATAACGTGTCTGAGAAGGAAATTTTAACAGGCTGTACAAATAACCAGTTTTTATTAACGGCAATGAAACTATTAAAACGCTGAGAGGGGTTGTAGAGTGAGCAACCGAGAGATGTATGATTGGAATTATTGAGAAGATTTGGAAAACAAACGTGTGGCAAAGGAAACAGACTGGACCGGGAAACGAAATCATTATAGTTGTTGCTGTTGTTGTTGTGGTCTTCTGACTGAAGACTGGTTTGATGCAGTTCTCCACTATAATGTATCCTGCAAAAGTCTTTTCATCTCTGAGTAACTGCAGAAATCTACATCCATCTGAATCTGCTTACTGTATCCAAATCTTGGCCTCCCTCTTCACGATTACCTCCAACACTTCATTCCATTACCAAACTGACAATTCCTGATCCCTTCTAATAGTCAGCTAGAGTATACATTTCTTTTTTCCCCAACTCGATTGAGTACCTCCTCATTCGTTATTCGGTGCACCCATCTAATCTTAAGCATTCTCCTACAGAATCGTATTTCAAACGGTTCTGTTCCCTTCTAGTCTGGACTACTTATTGTCCACATTTTACGTCCATTCAAGGGTACACCACACACTAATACCCACAGAGAAGACTTTTTGACATTTAAAGTTATCCATTGCGTCCCAGGACGATTGGTCAATATTTAAGGATATGACTGGAACGATTATACAAAGCAAAAAAAGCCTAGTAGGTACGGGTTCTAAAATGCATATCTTAAGAGCTTTGATCACTTCTTTATCTTCGATACTATGAAACAAATCACTTCGAGTGCAAGCCCTTTGCTTTCCATAGTTTTAATGGTGGGAGTACGGACCAAAACAAGAAAAAATGTCCAGTAAACATGAGCTGTGAGCATTTGTTCATCTTCGCCCACATTTAGTGGAATATTTTCTCCCAAAATGTGGAAAGCAAAGAGCTTGTAGCAGAAGAGATTTGCTTCTACGTAACAAAGATGAAGTGCTCGTAGCTCTTCAGGTATACGTCTTAAAGCTCATATTTGCTTGACCTTTTAGCCTCGAATCGTCGTTCAAGTCATATCCTTGAATACTGATCACTTCTCCCGGGACATCCTGTACAAGATTTTAACATATTTCTCTTTTTCAGAAATGCTTTTTCTTGCTATTGGCACTTTCCATTTATACCGCATTAACTTCGGCCACCACCAGCAACTTTGCTGCTTATATAGAAAAACTCATCTACTACTTTTAGTGACTCATTTCGTATTCTAATTCTTTCAGCATTGTCTAATTTAACTGGACTACGTTCAATTGCCCTTTCTTTACTTTTGTTGATGTGCATCTTATAATGTCATTTCAACTGCTGTTCCAAGTCCTTTGACGTCTCTGACGAAATTACAATGTCATCGGCAAACTCTGAAGTTCTTTTTTTCTTCTTAAGCTTTAACACATTTTCCAAAATTACTCCTTGGTTTCCTTTACTGCTTGCTGAATGTACACATTGAATAACATGGGTGATGGATTACAATCCTGTCTCAATCTTCTCTCAACTACTTCTTCCATTTCTCGTCTTTCGGCTCCTGTAGCCCGTTTTTCCGTAATAACCTTCTGCTTCTATAATTTTATCCGTGATACCTTCCGTATTTCAAAGAATGTCTTCCAGTCAACAATGTCACAAGCTTTCGCTAAATCTACAAATGCTGTAGGAGTAGATTTGACTTTCTTCAAAATATGTTCTCAGATAAGTCGTAGGATCAGTATTCCCTCACATGTTCCTTCATTTTTCCGAAAACTAATCTGATCTTTCCCCAGGTCGATTTCTACCGTTTTCCATTCTTCTCCAATAATTCGTGTCGATGTTTTGCAATCACGACTTATTAAACAGATTGATCGACAGTACTTACACCTATCAGCACATGCCTTCTTTGTTAATGGAATTACTAATTCTTCTTAACGACAGAGGGCATGTCGCCTGTCTCATACATCTTGTACATAGGATGCAATAGTTTTGTCATGGCTGGCTATGCCAAGGATCTCAATAATTCTGAGTGGATGTCATCTTCTCCAGTGTTGTTTCGAGTACGTCTTCTTACAATCACCTATCTCCTGTCTGATGTTCACCTTTTCTTTCTGTAATACTCTCCCCAACGTTTTTCCCTTATATAGGTCTGTTATATATTCCACCTACCTTTCAGCTATCCCTTCTTAGTTTGTTATTGTTTAGCCAACTGAGTTACTTATATTCATACAGCTGCATGTCTTTTCTCCAAAGGTCTCTTTAATTGTCCTATAGATTATATCTATTTTTTAGCCATTCTTACTTAGCTACTTGGCCCTTTCCGCCAATTCAGTTTTAGACGGGTATATTCCCTCTCGCCTGCTTCCTCTGCTGAGTATATAGATTTTTTCCTTTCGTCAGTTAATTTCTCCTTTTTTAACCAGGAGTTTTTATTACGCCCTGACTTTTTACCTCTTTGACCCTCTGTTGCCTTACTTATTTCGTCATTCAACATTCCCTTGTCGTCTTCCATTGTATTCCTTTCTCAGTTTCGATCCAGCGTTGCGCAATGCTTCGTCTGAAACTCCCAAGAATCTCTTCTTCCTTCAGTTTAACCTATTCCCATTTCGTTAATTTGCTATCTTTTTGCAACTTCTTCGGGTTTAATCTACCGTTCATAATCAGTAAGTTAGTCCATATCTGCCCCTAGAAATGTCTTACAGTTCCAGATCTGGATTCAAAATATGAAACGTTCCAGTATGTTCTTATTTTTTCAACATACGCAGCAAACTTTCATGATTTTTAAACCAAACGTTAGCGATGGTTAAATTATGCTCTGTGCAAAATTCTACCGGGTGGCTTGCCCTTTGATCCCTTCCCACAGTCTAGGTTCTCCCACCACTTTCATTCTCTTCCTTTCCCTATCACCGAATTCTACTAACCGGTCACAATTAGTCGTCTCCTTAACTACTTGAATAATTCCTTCACCACATCATACATTCTTTCAGTTGTCATAATTTGGGGTTCTAGTTGACAGATAAGCTTGTACTTCTGTAGTGGTTGTTGCCTTCGTGTCTTTTTTGGCTACGATAATTTTGCTGTTCTTAACAGCCTAAAGGCATTTCAAGTCTATTATTCATTATTAGGCTTACTTCTGCATTGCTCTCACTTGATTTTCTGTTGATAATCCTGTACTGACCTGACCATAAGTCCTGTTCCTCCTACTAGTGCCCTTCATTAAATACCCCTACGTCTACAACAGTAGATACCATTTCTCTTTTAAAAATGGTCTAAGCTACTTACCCGATTAACGGGTCGAATACGTGCATACGAAGCTCCGATCCAGTTAATTTTTCCTGATGGCATCTTCCTGAGTAGTCACAGCTAAAAGATCCGTATGGAGGTACTACTTTATCTCCGGAGTATTTTATCCAAGAGGCTGTCATCAATATGAAGTCACACGGTAGAGTTAATTAGCCGCTCTAATTTCCCTTTGCTTTCAGCCCAGCAAGGCCGTTTTGGGCTGATGTTCCACGGGCAGAGCAGTCAATCTTCGACATTGTTGTCCCTGAAAGAACTGAAAAGGCCGCTGCTCCTCTTCAGGAACCACGGGTTAGTCTGGCCTCTCCTCTGTCTGTAGTGGTTCCATCTATGATAAAGCTATACGTATCGCTGAGGCACAATAGCCACTTCATCTTGGCAAGGTTCGCAGTTCACAAGAGTTAATGCAATGAGAATGAAACTGAGATGAGTGGACCACATAGTCAGGCAAATGGGGGGCAGATGGATCTAGAAAATTGTTTGCTTTCTTTGCCGGCCGGTGTGGCCAAGCGGTTCTAGACGCTTCAGTCTGGAACCGCGCGACTGCTACGGGCGTGGATGTGTGTGATATCCTTAGGTTAGTTAGGTTTAAGTAGTTCTAAGTTCTATGGGACTGATGATCTCAGATGTTAAGTTCCTTAGTGCTCAGAGCCATTTGAACCATTTGAATTTTTTTGATTTATTTCAAGAGATAAAGAAATATCAACAAAGTTATTAATTGAATATAGGTAGAGGATATCAAGTAGATAGTTATAATAATGATAATGAAGACTACTTTGACAAACTCTTAAGTTTTATTCATACAAAAAATGTAATATACTGACTGCATTTAAGAATTCCAGAATATTAACAGAATCTTCCGTCGATTCTTGGTATAACAACATTATAATAATAAATGAAAAGCATCAGTTTGCTTTTGTTCTACAATATTATTTTTGTTGTTAACCGGTTTTCGGCTTACAAGGCCATCTTCAGACATTTACTGAGTATTATCACCAAAGAAGTTAAATGTTAGCAGACAACATTGGAAGAGAAGTAACACATCTAGAGTGAAGTAGAAACATACAGTGAGTAACATCTTTGCAATGAAATAGTAAAAACTGTACAGTACATAAATAACAATGGAGTTGTTATTTATGTACTGTTCAGTTTTTACTATTTCATTGCAAAGATATTACTCACTGTATGTTTCTACTTCACTCTAGACTGAAAACTGAACAGTACATAAATAACAATGGAGTTGTTATTTATGTACTGTTCAGTTTTTACTATTTCATTGCAAAGATGTTACTGTATGTTTCTACTTCACTCTAGATGTGTTACTTCTCTTCCAATGTTGTCTGCTAACATTTAACTTCTTTGGTGATAATACTCAGTAAATGTCTGAAGATGGCCTTGTAAGCCGAAAACCGGTTAGCAATAAAAATAATATTGTAGAACAAAAGCAAACTGGTGCTTTTCATTTATTATT
Organism: Schistocerca piceifrons; assembly: GCF_021461385.2. Classification (NCBI taxonomy): domain Eukaryota; kingdom Metazoa; phylum Arthropoda; class Insecta; order Orthoptera; family Acrididae; genus Schistocerca; species Schistocerca piceifrons. Next base: position 240,811,578 of record NC_060138.1, read on the forward strand.
ATAATTCCAGAATATTTGATATTGCTATAGAAGTCAAACAGTGATCGATTAATTTGCATTTATTTGACTGCATAACCATTTTTCTAGTTATGATAGAAATTTTAATATGTACAGAAAATGTGTAGTATCTATAATTGTTTCAACGTATATTGATGTAATTCTTCCTGATTCTTTTTTCTCTGTTACAATGAATATGATCTTCGTCAACAACGATATTAAATAGCTGGTGCTAATCTGTCACCCACCGCTTGTTTAGCACTAGGCTCTGTTAACACACTCTCTTGTCTGGACGTCCTGGCGAATAGTATATAATTCTAACTGCTCTCGAAATTGCAGATATCAATACATTCCGTAAAAATGTGTGTATGTATGTATGTGTGTCTGTTCCACATATGCTTCTAAACCTCTGGGTCGATTTCAGACAAATTGAGTAAACATATTTTTTACTATCTGGGATTCTGGACAGAGAAGGGTGGGGGAGGAGGAGATATAGGAGGAAGTATGAGGTAGACACAGGCAGAGGAGAGGAGGAGATGGACAGAGAAATGGGGAAATTGGAAATGTAAAGAGGAAAGGATAAGGAGGAGGATATGGAGGGAATGAGGAGGAGATAGAAGAAGAGGAGGTGATGACTTAGAGGGGGGAGGGGGTAGGAAGATATGGGCAGAGAGTAAAAAGGAAGGAGGACTAATAGACGATTGGAATAAATACATACCGGGCAATGACAGGTATTCAGCCAGTTACTCTATATTAGTGACTGGACTACCGACTGCAAGACGAAGAATAATTACTAAAAAATAAAGTACATGAAAGTCATCATTTGTAATGCATCGTATAAATAATCAATTGAAATTAATAAGTTTTTTGTTTAACGTCAATTCCAGATGTGGCGTCAAGTATTACTTTATTTGTAAAGGTACGTAACTTGTACAATTCATGAATTGTAAAACTTATGTGATCAAGACGGATCTCTACAAATAAAGTCCCATAACATGATCGTGGACTCCTTTACCGACTTCGTCCTCAATTGGTCAAGTACAACTGAAGACTTTTGCTGATGCAAGAGATGGCTTGACAGTAATCTTCATATGCCAGTATAAATAAGCAATTAGGACCTATAAGCTATCTAATTAAACTTAAAGCAAGTAAATAAAAATAAAATAAAAATTATTAGATATTAAAAAACCTGGTGATGCCGTAAATGTGGTAACTATTTGGGATGTCCGACATACTCGATAGCAAAAGGTTTTAAAACTGATATAATAAATCTTCCAATTATTTTATTCCCTGATTTAGTTCCTAACAACGTACCTACTTTTCAAAACAGCTGTAATAACGCGACTAACGCTTAGAAAATTACCAGTCGAAACTCTAGGAAACTACATCGAGTCACACAAATCGCTGATAGCTCCACCTAATAGAGTGGAATATCGAAACTCATTTCGGAGTTTCATATGCAGTAACACGGAGAACGGCGTCTCTCTAATGCTGACTTTCTGTGATACTGGTAGTTTTTAACTTTGAGTAATGAAATACTTGCTGCACAAAATGAAGAATTCGCCGTCGTATCTAGTGAGGTGCATTCCACGAACTAGTACGAAACGAAAATTCAGTGAATCAACAAAGTCAGCACCACGAAATGAATGCGTTCTTAACTTCTTCGACAAGTTAAATCCAGAGTCTGGAAGCCTTCTCGAAGTTGCGACTGTTTGATATTTGCTGGCTCGGGTGAAACTTGAGGAGGAGGTAAGTTCGGCGAATTACCAAGGCGCCGGTAAGTTGCCTGCAGTAGAACGCAGAGCTGTCTCGCGAATAAATGCTGAATACATTAAGAGGCGGGACGGAGAATTCGATTGAGAGGCGTCTGCACTGGAGGCGGTAGGATTGTGATCCCCATCTGTGGCAGGGCCCTCAATCTGGGCTTTGCTATACAACACCCAAACTGCCCCTAGTCTACCTTTCTCTTGCCATGAGCATGACCCCCCCCCCCCCCCCACGTCAACCCGTCACCTTCCGCTCTCCACCTCCACGCCTCCGAATATTAGACTCGTTGTACTATGGACACCTGGTCGAATCGAATCATTGCAGGTACACCGATGGCCATAAAATTAGACTAGGACTGACAGAAAATAACGAAATTTTACTTATTACTGTATTTTGTGTACAATATGCAGTATCTCGTGACGGGACATTCTCAACTATTATTCATCACCAATGATAAAATCCTCTACAGATCCAAAAATTATTAATTTCTGGAAAGGAAAGCACAATTCGGTTTCAGGACGTATGTCCCATCTTCAGTTGTATATTAAAATGTGAGTCCATAAGGGATGCATAACTGAGGTTAAAGTAGGTTAAAATCTGTTAAAACAGTGCCATGTTCCAGGGATACACCTTTCTAATATATTTTTACCTATTTAACCTCAGTTATGCAATGTTTTTGGATTCACATTTTAATATGCACCTGAAAATAGGACACACATCCTGAAACCGGATTGTGATTTCCTTTTTAGAAATAAATAATTTTCACAACTATAACGGATTTTATTACTGATAATATGCACTATAGTAATTTAATTTATGAGTGATTTAAAGGTGTATAGGGCGTCCAGTGGAGGGGTCCCTGCTTTCAACATTAAATATCTCGAAAACTTTGATCGACAGATGAGTGCATCAAAAGATATGTTTATTATCAAATCCGTAAGAATGTTATACAGAAGTTTCGAACAGTTCGGAAAGCCGCTAACAGATGACGCTGTAATAGCAACACGTAGTGCATATAAATAGCGCGCCCCTGCTCAAAGTGAAGTGTTCCACCGTTCAACGTAAAAAGAGGTTAGTGTGCCGGAGGAAGAGACTGAAGTCTGACTGGATGGATAGGATGTGTGACTGCCGTGTACGGACGCAGGAGGAGCTGGCCACTGTTCGCGAACAGCTGAATCTTGCTGATGGCCGCGGTCAGCCGTCTTCAGGATGCTGCCTCGGAGTGTAGCGGCAGTGGTGGGTCTGGCGCGTCGCGTGGTACACCCCAGGTGTTACATGCTTAACCTACGGTCCCTGCTGTCGAGAGATCTTCGCGGGTACCGGGCGCGGTTGGGCCACCCTCTCGCAAGGTGAGTGGGAGGTTCAACGGCTTTCGCGTCGCGCGAGGCGGAGGGTCAATGTGGAGGCTGGCCGTGTGGCATCGCCTGCTCTGCCTGTGAGTGGACATGTGGCCGCTTCTTCAGCAAGGTCCGAGCAGGCACACGGAGGGAGGGGGTTTATTAGTGATTGGGAGCTCCAATGTTAGGCGGGTGATGGAGTCCCTTAGGAAAATAGCGGAAAGGTCGGGGAAGAAGGCCAGTGTTCACTCTGTCTGCGACGGCGATAGAGAGCACTGGGTGCACCCGACTGCAAATGGTTGTTCATGTCGGCACCAATGACTCCTGTCGTCTGGTTTCAGAGGTCATCCTCAGTTCATACAGGCGGTTGGCGGAGTAGGTGAAGGCGGAAAGCCTCGCTCGCGGGGTGGAGTATAAGCTAACTATCTGTAGTGTAGTTCCCAGAACCGATCGTGGTCCTCTGGTTTGGAGCAGAGTGGAGTGCTTAAACCAGAGGCTCAGACGATTCTGCGGAGATCTGGGGTGCAAATTTCTGGACCTCCTCTATCGGGTGAAGGAATGTAGGGTCCCCCTGAATAGGTCAGGCGTGCACTACACGCAGGAAGCGGCTACAAGGGTAGCAGAGTACGTGTGGAGTGCTCATGTGGGTTTTTTAGGTTAGAGAATTGCCCTCCTAGGCCCGACAAGACGCCTCCTGAGATGCGACAGGGTAGCAGTAGGCATAACGCAACAGGGAATGGCAGTATTAATGTGGTAATAGTAAACTGCAGGATCGTCTATAGAAAGGTCCCAGAACTGCTCTCATTAATAAACGGTCACAATGCCCACATAGTACTAGGGACGGAAAGTTGGCTGAAACCAGATGCAAAATGTTATGAAATTCTACACTCAGATTGGAATGTATACCTCAGAGACAGGCTGGACAGTGAAGGGGGAGGCTTGTTTATAGCGATAAAAAGTGTAATAGTATTGAAGGAAATTGACGGAGATCCGAAACGTGAAATAATTAAGGTGAAGGTTACGGTTAAAGCAGGCTCAAACATGCTAATTGGATATCTCTATAGGCAGCCTGGCTCAGCAGCTGTTGTGGCAGAATACCTGAAGGAAAATTTGGAAAATATTTCGAGTATATTTCCCGACCACAGTTTTGGGTGGAGATTTTAATTTACCAGATATAGACTGGGAGACTCAAACGTTTATAACGGGTGACAGGGACAATTTTTTTAAGTTCATTATCTGAAAACTACCTTGAGCAGTTAAACAGAGTACCGGCTCGTGGCGATAACATATTAGACCTTCCGGTGACAAACAGATCCGGACTATTTGAAACAGTTCACGCAGAACAGGGCATCAGCGATCATAAAGCGGTTGCAGTATCGGTGATTTCTGCCGTAAATAGAAATATTAAAAAAGGTAGGAAGATTTTTCTGTTTAGAAAAAGTGACAAAAAGCAGATTTCAGAGTATTTCACGGCTCAACACAAAAGTCTTATCTCATGTACAGATAGTGTTAAGGATCAGTGGACAAAGTTCAAAACCATCGTACAATATGTATTAGATGAGTATGTGCCAAGCAAGATCGTAAGAGATGGAAAAGAGTCACCGTGGTACAACAACCGAGTTAGAAAACTGCTACGGAAGCAAAGGGAACTTCACAGCAAACATAAACATAGCCAAAGCCTAGTAGACAAACAAAAATTACACGAAGCGAAATGTAGAGTGAGGAGGGCTATGCGAGAGGCGTTCAACGAATTCGAAAGTAGAGTTCTATGTACTAACTTGGCAGAAAATCCTAAGAAATTTTGGTCTTATTGCAAAGCGGTAGTTGGATCAAAATAAAATGTCCAGACACTCCGTGACCAAAATGGTACTGAAACAGTGGATGACAGACTAAAGGCTGAAATACTAAATGTCTTTTTCCAAAGCTGTTTCACAGAGGAAGACTGCACTGTAGTTCCTTCTCTAGTTTGTCGCACAGATGACAAAATGGTAGATATCGAAATAGATGACAGAGGGATAGAAAAACAATTGAAATCGTTCAGAAGAGGAAAGGCCGCTGGTCCTGATGGGATACCAGTTCGATTTTACATAGAGTACGCGAAGGAACTTGCCCCCCTTCTTGGAGCGGTGTACTGTAGGTCTCTAGAAGAGCGTAGCATTCCAAAAGATTGGAAAAGGGCAGAGGTCATTCCCGTTTTCAAGAAGGGACGTCCAACAGATGTGCAGAACTATAGACCTATATCTCTAACGTCGATCAGTTTTAGAATTTTGGAACATGTATTATGTTCGAGTATAATGACTTTTCTGGAGACTAGAAATCTAAACTGTAGTAATCAGCATGTGTTTCGAAAAAGACGATCGTGTGAAACCCAGCTCGCGCTATTCGCCCAGAGGGCCATAGACACGGGTTCCCAGGTAGATGACGTGTTTCTTGACTTCCGCAAGGCGTTTGATACAGTTCCCCACAGTCGTTTAATGAACAAAGTAAGAGCACATGGAGTATATCAGACCAATTGTGTGATTGGATTGAAGAGTTCCTATATAACAGCACGCAGGATGTCATTCTCAATGGAGAGAAGTCTTCCGAAGCAAGAGTGATTTCAGGTGTACCGCAGGGGAGTGTCGTAGGACCGTTGCTATACACAATATATATAAATGACCTTGTGGATAACATCGAAAGTTCACTGAGGCTTTTTGCGGATGATGCTGTAGAATATCGAGACGTTGTAACGATGGAAAATTGTACTGAAATTCAGGAGGATCTGCAACGAATTGACGCATGGTGCAGGGAATGGCAATTGAATCTCAATGTAGACAAGTGTAATGTGCTGCGAATACATAGAAAGAAAAATCCTATATTATTTAGCTACAATATAGCAGGTCAGCAACTGGAAGCAGTTAATTCCATAAATTATTTGGTAGCAGGCATTTGGAGTGATTTAAAATGGAATGACTATATAAAATTAATCGCCGGTAAAGCAGATGCCAGACTGAGATTCATTGGAAGAATATTAAGGAAATGTAGTCCGAAAACAAAGGAAGTAGGTTACAGTACACTTGTTCGCCCACTGCTTGAATACTGCTCACCGGTGTGAGAAGAGATAGAGAAGATGAAACGGAGAGCAGCGCGCTTAGTTACAGGATCATTTAGTAATCGCGAAAGCGTTACGGAGATGATAGATAAACTACAGTGGAAGAATCTGCAAGAGAGACGCTCAGTAGCTCGGTACGGGCTTTTGTTGAAGTTTAGAGAACATTCCTTCACCGAGGACTCAAGCAGTATATTGGTCCCTCCTACGTATATCTCACGAAGAGCCCACACAGAGGCATACCGACAATCTTTCTTTCCACGAACAATACGAGACTGGAATAGAAGGGAGAACCGATAGAGGTACTCAAGGTATCCTTCGCCACACACTATCAGATGTAGATACAGATGTAGAAGTCATGTATTCCATTAATCAAAATGTTTCTCTGCTACTGGAATACCACATGTTAGAACACAGTACTACGGCAAAAAAACGCAGTTTTCAAACACGATTTAATATCCTAAAAAGCTCCGATGCGAAAACCAATTGTAAGCTCTTGGCCGAATTCTAGCTGACAAGATGGCTAATCATCTAGCGGGGAATGTCGGCTCCGGGCAAAATGTACTTACTACTGAAAATGACACCACGCTTTCTGGAATTATTCAGCATAATGCAACCAAATCCGTCCGAAGAATTGCAGTAGAGACTAGCTTGAAACTTCCCAGAGCGCAGAAAATACTGCGACAGAGTCTATACTTGTTTCCATTCAATATCCAAAACAACCAGGTCATCGATCTTAGTTGCGAGGTATTTAGTTTTGAAATCAGAGTCTCCTTCGATGGACATCCTGTACGTACTCAAAGCTGTCACCTCTAGCAGCGATAATGACTCTTACTTAGCTACACAAGCTGCACTGAACTTGGATTTGAGACAGCGGTACATCATCCAGTGCTGCTTCAAGTCTACTCCTCACCCATATCAAACACCTCCCCATCTCCTATATATAGATTGCAATAACCCCGTCGCCTCCCCTCTGATCACCGATGCTGGTATAGTGCCGCGCCTTTGCAAACACGTTCCGCAGTCCCTACACCTACAGACACTCCATATCCTATCACAACGCAACTTCAATCAACTTCCTCTCTCAGACAATGGGATCCGCTCCGATAATTATCCCTCCTACCAACTTTAACTCTTCTCCATCTATTCCACTCTACATCACGGTTCCTCTGTCTCTATCCCTCTCCATCCATCCCCATCCCTTTTGTCTTGCTACCACAACCCTGTGCACACACCAAACTCCTCCCCACCATCAATTTTTCCCATGTTCTGTATTCCCTCCTTACACCCCCAAACTTATCTCCATCTCCATAGTTTTCCCACCACTCAGCCCAATGGAACGTATTCTCTCCTGAAATAAGTTCCTGCCGGGCAAGTCTTTCAGATTGTAAGTGGAAATGCAAAAGTTCAGTGCTTTTTCTTGGAAGAATTTCTGCATTCTGCAATGTGTTTTTCAAATGTATTTAGTTTCGTCCTTTAGATGTCAATCTTTGATTTTTTTAGACTTAAAAAATAAAATCAGTCCTCAGAAGTGTTGTACAGCTGATAGTCAATCCTCCAGCCATGTGACGTGAGGGGGAGGGGGGTAGGGGATAATTTGTAATACAGAAAAAGAGTTCAAGTCTATGCTACGGTTCATCAGTCGTAGTGGCTGGAGAAAGGTGATGTCCGATTCTAGTCTCTCAGTAAGCAGTGACTAGGGGAGGGCATGGCATCTTGCTTTATCTCCTTGAAAGATAAGTCACGGAGAACTCGAGGACAGGGCACAGCACCGGGATTAAAATGTCTGCTGTACAAATTACCAGCTATTCGAACGAGAGGTGACCGTCTGGTACCTGGTACATCCACGCCAGGCGCTCGGCTCATGTGGCGACGACGAATGAAATCTGGTAACGAGCGTTTTTCCCAGTCTCCACACCATCGTGATGCTGCACGCAGGCCGGCCGGTGTGGCCGGGCGGTTATAGGCGCCGCAGTCTGGAACCGTGCGACCGCTACGGTCGCAGGTTCGAATCATGCCTCGGGCATGGATGTGTGTGACGTCCTTAGGTTAGTTAGGTTTAAGTAGTTCTAAGTTCTAGGGGACTGATGGCCTCAGAAGGTAAGTCATTTGTGCCCAGAGCCATTTGAACCATCTGCTGTAGGCAGAACCAAAGTTGGTCTGCAGAGAGAGCGTGGCGCCACTCCTGTCTTCGGTGTCTTCATTGCCTCATCCTTGTCCACGCACTTCTCTCTACTGCCTCGCGTAGGGCAGCCGCAACAACGATCGCCGTCATAATCCTACTGATTCAGACGTCGTCGCGCCGTTCATATGGATACTTTGTAATACTACTGAAAACCCCAATTCCTGATTCAAGACACGGGATATGGCTGTTTAATGAGTCACCGTCGAGCGAAGAGTAATATTTCGGGTGTCTCCGGCGCTTGTCGCGTGTGGCCTTCAGATCCTACACTTCGTCGAGTATGCCCCTCTTGAGTTCGGCTTTTCCATATTCGCATGGCACTCTTGGGAGAACGACCAATGCGAGCAGCAACATCACGAAACGATAAAACACTGTGTCGACAGGCCGGCAATCTGGCGCTATCGAATTCCGACCACCCGGTGGTAGCCTTTTCTCCTTCTTTTTGCACCTCAAAAGCCATATAACCGTGTGGAAGAGTGTCAATTGTGTCGTCTTTTTCTTAACACTACACGTTGAAACACGTATGTAACGTAGCAGCGATGGCGAGGCATTGCAGCGTCTCTGACCAGAGAGTATGCGCTTGACCGCGCGAGTGTTGCGAGCGGTTCTCAGTCAGTAGCTCTGTTTAGTTGCGTGCAGTACTCTGTCAGTAGTCGTTGCGAGCAGTAGCTCTGTTCAGTCGTCGTCCAGTACGCAAGTAGTCGTCATGCAGAGCGGTCGGTCAGTAGTAGCAGCCCAGTGCGGTTGTGTGATGTAGTCTGTCGGCAACACTGGTCAAGATGCTGAATGAGGTATACTGTTATTTAAGATAATCATCGGATAATGTAAAGTTTATTTATTGTAATTAATTTCCAACAAGTGCCCCAATAATAATTTTGATTTCAAAAGCAATTTTACAAAAAAAATTTTTTTATTTTTTTAATTGAACTAACGATTTCGTCCCACTTCCCTTAAAGAAAAGTTTCAAAAAAAAAAAAGAATATTATTATTTGCAATGCAGTTCCTCCAAGCCGTGCGCAAGAATAAGAGCATAAATTTGACTAGCAGTTACAATGAGGTAAGACTTTAATTCTGATTGTTTTACACAGGGCCAAAGACCGATATTTAGGTTTAATTGAATTTCATTAACGCTGAATTGTTTTTCATTATTTTTGTGGGAGCTTACACCAGAGTCAGATTGCGAATTTCACATTTTTGTTGCCTTTGTCAGTACATTTCATTGCAGGGAGGTTATTCTTGGCTCCTATTCATTTATTATTTCTGTCTTTAAAATTTCAGTGGAGAGGTTACACTTAGCGCAATGTCCATTGCGCATTCATAATATAATATTTCTGTCATTTTAAAATTTCAGTGGAGAGGTTACACTTGGCGACACCCAGTCCAGGATCGTATTTCGTTGAGAGTCTTTTCAGCAACAGTCAGATATCTGCTCTTATTTGCTTAGATATAATTAGGATTTGGCGCAACGCTTTTATTAACTTGTAACTTTCGTTCTACAGGTCAACGGCAATTCGTTGCTCTATTGTATTTGTGTGTTGCTTTTGCATTTGTGCTTATTTGTTTTTGAATAATTGTAAAAAATTTTGACTATTGTAAAAATGCCGCGAAAGACTGTGAATAGTGTATCGCGAGATATTATGAATGAAATTACCGGCTTAAACAACTTAACCGATAGTAACTGTGACACGCAGTGTAATGATGACAATCCTGCGTTCACTAACAATCAGTGCATTCCAACCACTAATGATGACTTTTACCTTAATGATGAACAAACGAACTCAATTGTCTCGTCTGTTAACTTGACGACAATTGATGACGCGGAGCGGTCTATAGTAATGAGCGCTGCCGAGCTTAACACACCCGATTTAGAAAATCTAAGTAATGTACAGACAAATTTTTCGAATAAAAATGGTCAGTGTAGTGAGAGTATGACGGATCCATTTAATTTCGAAATAATGTCTGACAGTGTACATCCGAGTGATAATCCTTTTTGTAAGTTGCAGAATGACCAAATGGTCACACAAAGCGTGACAATTGCATGTACTCCATCACAGACTACTGAGAATGCAACAGCTACTTTAAGTTTGGATCAATTTATGACAAAAATGCTACAGTTTAAGAACGATATTGGTGTAGATATCAAACAACAGAGTGAGAAAACTGACAACAATCTCAAACAACTTAGTGAACAGGTCAAACAACAGAGTGTAGATAACAAACAAGATAACGAAAAACTCAAACAGCAACTTAGTGAACAGGCGAGACAACAGAGTGAAGATTTTAGACAACTTAGTGAACAGGTCAAACAAGATAATGAAAAACTCAAACAACAGTTAAATGAAAAATTAGACGACAATTCCAGACAGCTTAGTGAACAAATTAGAGCTGTTGCCGCGCAGTGTCATGACACTAAGGAACAGTTGCGCGCGGAAATTGAGGCTTGTTCACAAAAAAATAGCGAAGAAATTAAGTCTGTTGCGCAAGAATTAAGAGAAATGCAAACAGCCGCAACAGAAACACTCAGAGACGAAATTAGCGCAGTCGCTAAACAATGCTCTGAAAAAGCTACACAATTACGGGACGAGTTTAAAGCAATGACGGTAGAACTTTAGCGCACAATGGACGCAAAGATAGACGCGAAATTCGAACAACAGAATACTCAGGTTGACGAGCGGTTTAATCTTCACATACAAAACAGTGATACGCGTTTCCGCAAATTTATTCAGGATCAAAATAAAGTCAAACGTCAAGTCATGGAAACAATCACTGCTCAAAGACAAGAAGACAAACGTAAAATGTTTGCGAAGGCAAAAACGTATGTAGACAATAATATTGCTACAGTGTCCGACGAAATTAATACCATCAAACAGTCCAACACAGAATTACGTGACGAAATTTCTGATCTTAAATCAAAAACAGATACACACACAGTAAATATTCAAACAGTGACAGACAGACTCGAACAATTAGAACTAACACAGGAATCAGATGTTGTCAGAACTGACGTTAAAAAACTGAACGAAACTACACGTAAGTTGCAAAAACAGATTAATGCGTCTGATTCTAAAACCGATGATCAGGCAAAAATACTGACTGAAAAATATGATGAATTGGCCAGTCGTATTGATGCTATCGAAAGTGCTAATGACAATAAATCAGACGATACTACACCGATTTCATTTAATCAAACACCTGAATTTCAAAATTTACAGCAGACAATTAATGAGATCGATTCGTCTAATAACACGTTGCGTAGAAAATTGTCGAGTTTACAACAAGAAGTAACAGAGATGAAAAACATTTCAGTTAATTATAACATACAACAGACGCCACTTTATGAGCATTTGTCAGAGTCACGCAGCGTGTATAATGTGAGCAATTTACAGAGACTACGCGAATTAAAATCCGAAAAGCTACGCGACTTAAAATCTGAAAAGCTACGTAACTTGAAGTACGAAATGACACAGACAAACAGATTCACACACAAACCTGAACGTGTTCTCAAATTCAGTGACGAGAACGTTGATAATAAGGAATTTACATTTGTGAGAAAATGTAAGGAATTTAATAATGGTAGAACACAGATACATGATTTGCATTGTATACGACAATTTATTTTTGTACTTTCACCGCTATTACCTGTAATGGAGAAACTAGCTTTGAACCTGAGGCGACAATTTGCTATTGTATTTTCATCAGCATTACGTTTTATGCAGAAACTGGAATTAGCAAGAATACAGCGATTTACTTTTGGAATTTTACCGCAATTGCCTGTAACGCAAAAACCAAAATTTATTTGCAGTGCGTAATTGACCTCAGGGGATTCATTACGCTTTAATGAATATGTGCCGTAGCGAGCATAGGGCCCCGAGCTGTAGTAGTGCTGTTTCATCTTTAGTTTTCTGCACTGCTGCCTTTTCTTCTACTGTCCTATATATCTTTCAAAATAGCTCTTTAACTATTGCTCTACGTAGAATTAAGAAACGTTGTAATGAAAACCCGATATGACAAATTTTTACCGAATGTGACAATTTTCATTAGGCACTCCAGAATCACGAGAACTTAAATAACAGATAAAAATCGTAATCATCAGTATGTGTAAAATTATCAGCAATAGCAAACCACATTTTTGTAACAATAGATGTTTTTCACTACAATAACATGAAAGTCAACCGCTTAGCATACCTAACCAACAATGCAGTCTACAAGGTCAACCAAACTTTAATGTTCCGCCGCGTGCACGTATAGTCCCAGCCCCAACAAATAGTAACGTACGGCAGCAAGGAAACAACTACGTACAAAGAAGACAGTATTTCAATTCCTATCGCAATGCGCCGTATAGAAATTACTATCATGACAGACGTAAAAATAACGAGCACAATTTTCAGCGTACATTTAATAACAGTCGATCTTTTCAGCAGCAAGAACATCAGCAACAACACATTATCATGAATGATCCAAACAATAGGTGTCATCTATAGCGTAACACGTCAGTAAGAAATAACAGAACAGTTCATATAGTGGATATGCCACAGCATCCTCCCGTAAAATAAATAACGGAACGTACGATAGATTTTAACCAGATACAGCACAGATTGCATATTACAGTAACGCAAACATTACTTTTGACACGCAGAATTTTGTCCACGAGAATGTTATTTGAAACATGCTTTGTTGAATGCTCCACTTTTATCGCACCCAGACCTTACTAGAAATTTTTCCATTGCCACCGACAGTTCTAACACCGCTTTAGGCGTACATATTTTCCAGGAAATTGAAGAAGATGGTTCAATAGTAATTAAAAACATCGCATTTGCAAGCCGCATTTTGTCACCTGCTGAACGGAATTACTCCGTTACAGAACTGGAAACATTATGTGTTGTATGGGCTTTTACGAGATTTAAGCACTTTCTTTATGGCAGACATACCACCGTTTACACAGACCATAGAGCTATACAATTTTTGCTTTCAGCTAAATTTACTCACGACAGGTTAAGTAGATGGAAACTTTATTTACAGGAATTTAATTTTACAATTGTTCACATTCCCGGCACACAAAATGTTATAGCAGACGCACTATCGCGTTCTCTCGGCAACAATCAGCAAGACGTAGCAACCAACTTCTGCAAAACAAATTTCAGTGTCATGTACATTCAGCAAGTTGCATTTGAAAACTTTATTTCATCGTCATTACAGGACATAGCAAAGGAGCAAAATAAAGACAATGTGTGGAAAGAAATTAAACACCTTTGGCAAGATAAGAATAATGTTACGATTAGAAACCATTACACTGTACGCAATGACATTCTGTTTCGCCGCTCTCATCCTGACAGCAACAATTGGTTATTATGCATTCCTGACGAACTGGTTAACAAATTAATTTGGTACACTCATTTAAGTTACACACATTACGGAGCACGAAAATGTTTTCTTATACTGAGACAGAACTGTTATTTTACCAACATGGAGAAACGTATACGACGAGTTTTAGCGTCTTGTAAAATTTGCCAGAAAGCTAAATCAGACACCACTTCACATATTCCTCCATTATATCCTATTATACCTGTTAAATTAAGACATATGGCCGCAGTAGATATTTTTGGTCCGATTCCGAGAACTAACAGAGGTTTTTGCTACATCTTTGTCGCTGTTGAGCTCACTTCAAAATTTGTTACTTTCACTCCATTACGCAAAGCTACTGCTAAAACTGTTTCGAAAGCATTTGTAAAACATTTTCTATCTCATGTAGGGCATGTGATGAGAGTAATTTCTGACAATGGATCTCAATTTCGTAGTAGCGTATGGACACGCATGTTACGAGCCAGAAACATTTCTCCGATCTATATATCCAAGTACCACGCTTCCTCGAACCCCTGTGAACGGTTAATGAAAGAAATTGGTAAGCTGTGCCGAATATACTGCCACAAAAGACATATTGATTGGGATACACACATACTCTCATTCCAAGATGTAATGAATTCCATTCCAAATGAATCCACTATGCTATCTCCGTCTGTTATATTGAAAAACGTTGAACCACCAAACAAAATTAAAGAATTAGTAAACTTCCCTAAATGTCGTCGACTAAGACACCACGAAATAATTGACATTGCGCTGAACAACATCAAACGTGCCGCAGAGCGCCGGAGAAGACAGCAAAAACAGGTTTGTACACGCCGCGACTTTCACGTTGGACAGAAGATATTAGTACGTACACACTATTTATCCAGCAAATTAAAAGGTAAGTGCAGTAAATTTGAACTTCTATACGCAGGTCCGTATCGGATTCGCAGCATCCCTCACCCCAATGTTGTACACGTCGAAACTTTGAGAACCAGAAAATCGAAAGGCAATCACCATATCTCAAACATTAAACCGTTTATTGAGTGAAACCACTGTATGATTCAACACACTATGATGCCATTTACTAATGCAATTATTTCACCTGACTAATTACTGATGATTATCGTATTTTTTCTTGGCAAGTCCCGACAAGGTAAGGTTAGCAGGTCGCTTTTCTTGTCGTTACACATCAGACTGTGCACATTTTCCACTCTTTTTTTGTGTATACGATTGTATTCCAGTTTTGTTTGTATGCACTGTGAAATAGTTAAGATATAACACACACTAGTCGACTTTGACATTTTGTTTTGCCTTATGACATCTCAACATCGTGACTGTTTTACATTTTTTTGCTGCTGCATTGTATTATTCTGTGTACATTTTTGCATCTGAACACTGTCAATGTCTTTGACATATTACGTTTTCTGTCATGTTATGCTGTATGGTTAATTATGTTATCATAAACCAGTCATTATTTAGTGGGTATATGATTTAAATGCAGGACGTTAATCTCTGTTCATCAATTTCAGAAAGAAATGATGCGTGTAAGAAATAAATTCAACAGAAATGGGAATTTCACCTACGGAATAAACGAAAGAAGATGCAATAACTTTATGAGGAAGAGTAAATGGATCAGGATTAACAAGCATTAACAAGAATATACTATGCTCATCGTAGAATAGCAGTCTTAACTAATTTTTTCTTTCAGAATACAAGGTAATTGATGCAGGCTGTCAGAGAGAACTACACATCTTAGTTTTAGTGATGAAATATGCTAGAGATAAGGAATAGTTGTATAATGAGTAATGAAGTGATTTTTTGCAGATGATAATGAATACTGATGAATAATGATGAAGGATATGCTGTTATGAATAATGAAGTTTTTCTTTACAGGTGATGATGATAATGGTGTTATGAAGTGATGGATAATGAAGTTTTTTCTTTACAGACGAGGATAATGTTGAAGTTATGTATTTATGCTATGTAGTTATTTAAGTATTTGTTGCAGTTTGTTTTGACAGCAGGTGTTACATTGCATAGTAGGATGACGGAAAGTTTTGGAAAGGACAGCTACGGAACACATTTTATACACATTTCACTACCTGTTAATTCGAAGTTCACTACTTTTCAGCATAGTGTGCGTTTCTTCTTTCAGGTCAATAATCCATTTTGTATATTTTTTTCAGGAGAAGTTTTTCATGATACTTACTAAACCTGTTACTTATTATACCTGTTCTAGTACTTGCATTTTTATTTTTTACCCATTTGTGTTTATCATTTATAAATGTGATCACATATACTGCCTTGTTACATAACCTTGCTACAGCTGACTCATGACGAATGACGTTACCTATCCTCATTTGCAGCAATAGGTCAAAAGCAAATAGTGTTATGCCTCAGCAATTAATTATCGATCCCAACGCAATGCATTGCTAACAAAAAATGTATTACCAGTCCCAAATAGTGATACCAGTTTGAGAAAGTTCTGAGCAATGCTGATCAGCTCTGAATAGTATGTCACTTGAGTAATGACCTCTTAATGAGACAAAAAGAATATATAAAAATAATGCTTTGTAACTGGCTAATAACTGCCACTGTTTATTGTAATGAGACTACTTATAATGTGCATGATTATTAATGCTATGACTGTAATTAACTGATTTTAATAATGACTTTGTAATGATCTGAATACTACTGAATGAGGAACACTGTTTATTGTAATGAGACTACTTATAATGCCCATGATTATTAATACTATGACTGTAATTAACTGATTTTTAATAATGACTTCGTAATGATCTGAATAATACTGAATGATGAACAATGTTTTATTCTATTCAATACTTGCTGGCCACTGAGTGCCAATAATTAATGTCACTCAATGAATTGTTATTAAGTATGCCATTAATTAGCTCTTGTTTTCAATGTTCATACTTTGTAATTGGAAATGAATGTGGCTGTTTAATAATGCTTTGTAATTAGAAGAAGGCTAATGATTCTTACTATATTAGAATGACAAATGATTAATTAACTGTAATTAGGAAAAAGCTAATGATTATTACTATTGAAATGACAAATGATTAATTAACTGATACATAATTAATTAACTATGCTATTGTTTCATAATGCTTTGTGATTAGGAAAAAGCTAATGATTATTACTATTGGAAGACAAATGATTAATTACTGTTTAATAATGCTTTGTAATTAGAAGAAGGCTAATGATTCTTACTAGATGGGAATGATACATAATTAATTAACTATGCTATTGTTTCATAATGCTTTGTATTAGGAAAAGGCTAATGATTAATACTATTGGAATGACAAATGATTAATTAACCATGCTATACTTTGTAACTAGGAAAAGAAGGTTACTGATTCTATGTAAAACAATTCATGAACATTTTTCTGTAATGCTACATACTTGGTACAGAAATGTTCAATAACTGGGCTATGAATGCCACAAACTACTGATGAAGACTGTAATTGTCAATATTATGTGACATAATGTCCTTCTCCTCATAAGCTAACTACCCTGAATTACTGCAATGTCCATTTGTCCTGTTTATCCTAGTGATCATGGAGCACTATCTTTGGTTTTGCACTAATTCTACGTTGGTGTGCCTTGTAAGAGCGTGGTGTTGACACAACATGCTGTCCACCACCGTGAGCGGTGAAGACGTTATTATGGTCCCACTGTTTGGTGTACCTAATGTACTGCCAAAATGAGAACATGGAACATTACTACGACAGTTCAGTGTCTTGGCTACACTGATAAATTCTGATGGGAAAAGAACTTCAAATTGTGTCACTTGGTGTTGTACTTCTGTGGAAAGATATGGACTTTCAGAACAGCTGTGTGCAATCTAAAGTGCTACAACCATGATGCAATCCTTCCCCTTCCTATCCTAATTCTTGTCACATAATGAAAATCATTTTTTGCTAACATCATTTATGTTCATGGCTATACATTTTTTTCGATTCGCTGAACTCCAGTGCGAGTACACTTATGGCACTGGTCGACATGATGTTTTGCCATTATGTTTATTTGTTGTGAAAATGCTAAAGACATTTTTTCAGTGCGTGTGCACTTTGGACATGATTTTTTTTTTACCATTATGTTTATTTATTGCGAAAATGCTAAAGACATTTTTTTCGATTTGTTCTGAAGTACAGTACATGTGCACTCTTGTCTTTTATATTGTATATACATTTTTTATTTTTGATGATATGTTCTGAACTACAGTGCATGTGCACTTCTGTTAGGTGTTAATATGTTTTCTACTGAACTTCAGTGCCTGTGCACTTTTCTCATTTTTCAATATGATTTGTACTATTCTGTATATTCAATACTTCAATGCGTATGCACTTATGTCATTTGTTACTAATTGTATATACATTTCATCATTTACTGATATGTTCTCAACTGCAGTGCATGTGCACTCATGTCACTTGTCAACATAATATTTTTTGCCAGTTTGTTTATTTGTTCTGAATATGCTAAAGAATTTTTTCAGTGCCTGTGCACTTTGTTTTCTGTCAAATAATTTGTATATACATTTTTCTGATTTGTTACTATGTTTTGTACTCACATTTTGTCTTTGTCTGATATATTTTGTACTTTGTGCGTGTGCACAACATTTAATTCATGTACTACATCTAAATATTCTGTAAATTGTAGAAGTTTGTTAATTAAAGAAAAATTTTGCCGCGATTGGCAAGTCCAAATGACTCACCATCGCTGCCAAATTTTTGCCCCCCCAGTGGAGGGTTATGAAACACGTATGTAACGTAGCAGCGATGGCGAGGCATTGCAGCGTCTCTGACCAGAGAGTAGGCGCTTGACCGCGCGAGTGTTGCGAGCGGTTCTCAGTCAGTAGCTCTGTTTAGTTGCGTGCAGTACTCTGTCAGTAGTCGTTGCGAGCAGTAGCTCTGTTCAGTCGTCGTCCAGTACGCAAGTAGTCGTCATGCAGAGCGGTCGGTCAGTAGTAGCAGCCCAGTGCGGTTGTGTGATGTAGTCTGTCGGCAACACTGGTCAAGATGCTGAATGAGGTATACTGTTATTTAAGATAATCATCGGATAATGTGAAGTTTATTTATTGTAATTAATTTCCAACAAGTGCCCCAATAATAATTTTGATTTCAAAAGCAATTTTACAAAAAAAAATTTTTTATTTTTTTAATTGAACTAACGATTTCGTCCCACTTCCCTTAAAGAAAAGTTTTAAAAAAAAAGAATATTTTTATTTGCAATGCAGTTCCTCCAAGCCGTGCGCAAGAATAAGAGCATAAATTTGACTAGCAGTTACAATGAGGTAAGACTTTAATTCTGATTGTTTTACACAGGGCCAAAGACCGATATTTAGGTTTAATTGAATTTCATTAACGCTGAATTGTTTTTCATTATTTTTGTGGGAGCTTACACCAGAGTCAGATTGCGAATTTCACATTTTTGTTGCCTTTGTCAGTACATTTCATTGCAGGGAGGTTATTCTTGGCTCCTATTCATTTATTATTTCTGTCTTTAAAATTTCAGTGGAGAGGTTACACTTAGCGCAATGTCCATTGCGCATTCATAATATAATATTTCTGTCATTTTAAAATTTCAGTGGAGAGGTTACAACGTTTATTGTAGTTGAATTTGAACTCTTTTGCTACGTATTTAGTGACCAATTTTTCGTCTTTCTATCTCTAGTAATCATATTATTATTTATTATGCCAACATCTTCTTCGTTTTGTATTAATTCGGCCATCGCCTTGTCGTTAGGCGTCAACGAATTTTCGTAATTGAGTGTAAAGTCTTTGATTTTTGTTACCTGCTACCCTCTATATGTTTGATAAGCATAGCTTTTGCTTTTTGGTCCTGTGCTAAATAATTCAGTACCAAAATCGACATTGCCAAATTCGTCGGTCCATTCGCCAAGCACACAACCAGTTTGCACAGTGTTTGTGCCGTCGTCAATGTACACAATAGAATCCCTGTCATACTACACAACCTCATCTCCTAAGTAATCGTGCATTTCATACAAACGAAGGCGGGCGTTAGATGTTGTAAACTCGGCTACAAGTACGTTGGTGCTTGCATAATCTTCGACACAGTCATCCTCGTAACGATATGTCACTTCAATTACTTCGTCATCTAAGGGCACCACATTTGTTATTTCTATTTTGTCGTCGAGTGAAAGATCGTACCAACGATCAATGGTGTTGATAAACTCAGTTTTTGACATGTTTTGCCTTTGACCAAATTCACCCCATAATGAATTGAATCAAATTTTGGCGACGGCACGTTTGTCGGCATTCATAACAATACTGTCAATGTCAAGTTCTGTACCTTGCTTTTCCTTTATTATTTGCGCGTATTCTTTTTTCCCTGTATGATCATCTTGCCATGCGCTATATTCAGGTTTAATTATCATGAACGTTTTTATACCGTCGCGAAATAGCTCACTACTTGCGTTTTCAAAATGTCAAACTTCATGAATTTCTTGTATTTTGTAGCCTTTTTCTGTTGCCCTGTTTATTTCTGTTGTTGTCCAAGTTCCGAGAAATGCTCGTTCGTATCACTGCGACTGCAGCAGCTACTTTTTTCATCGACACATTTTACGCATAAAGCAAACAAAAGCGTTTCCTGTTTAGCGAGGGGACGGGGTGATACAATTTTCTTGGTGTAACTACTTTGCACGTGATAAGACCAAACCAATTGTTATTGTATTTTTCAGGCTTCAATATCTTCTTTAGATGGCCGATTGGATATATGTCATTAAACATTATGGTTGGATATAGGTTGCAGATATTTATATATCACAATTTTTTGAAAGAATCTTTTAGTTCAGTGGCATTTGTTCTTCAACCATAAAACGCACCTCGCGGATTCAGTGGTTCTACGACATCCGAAACTTTTTTAATGCTTACTTTATATGTCTCAGAAGTTTTCCATTTTCAAGACCACGTTTCAACAACGTTATAACCATTATAGCTCGATTGTTTTGTTCTTCCATTGTTTTTGTGTATAGATTATCCATGGTTTCGTTGTTGACATTGTTGATGGACCTGGCATAGAACACTTTCGGAAACCATGCGAAAAGCAGCCGTGATATCGATAAACGGTTTTAGTGCTCGCGTCGTATTCATCAAGTTTTGGGCTACATATTTCAACTTCGCCGCTGTTTAACGCATGTTCTGCATTTTCAAAAGTATTTGACCATGCAGTAGATTCTTTGCTAAACATATCGCGCTTCTCGACTTTAACAGAGCGATCGTATTTCTTTATCAAGAATTTTGACCTGTAAATGGCCATGCAAACACTGGCGATTGTTATGTATTGAAATGGATCATTGTTTCAAATTTCAAGAAGATGTCGTCTAAATTCATGACACCCGCGGCCAATATGTTGACAATGGCAGTACTCAGCAAGTTCCTTCTGGATGTCAAACACGTAATTTTCTCGCACTTTCTAAAAGTGCCATTCTAAAAATGCTTCATTGTGTCGACACCACAGTATTTTGTCACTGGAATCGGTCCTACGGAATTTTGATTTTCGGGCGTATTGAAGAAATGGGAAAAATAGTCCTTTTTCAGCTCGGTCAAGCCAAATGTTTTTGAAAAAGTCGCAAGACCACCTTGAATAAAATTGATCCTATCTACTATTCGCAACTTAAATGGCGGCATTTTCTGCTCCATAATTTTAGTACCTTGGTAGATTGTTTTGACTTTAATGGCATTATTGATGCACCATTGCAAAACGGTCCGCCCCCGGTAAGTGAGCGGTCAGAGCGACAGAATCTCAATCATAAGGGCCCGGGTTCGATTCCCGGCTGGGTCGAAGATTTTCTCCGCTCAGGGACTGGGTGTTATGTTGTCCTAATCATCATCATTTCATCCCCATCGACGCGCAAGTCGCCGAAGTGTCGTCAAATCGAAAGACTTGCACCCGCCGTACGGTCTACCCGACGGGAGGCCCGTGTCACACGACATTTAAATTTTTATTGCAAAATGAAATACGCATCATAAGCTTTTGCGTTGTGTGCTATAAAGGTGTAGCCGAAGTTGTTTTCGTCTATCAACCATAGACCAAATTGTTCATTATTTTTGAATTGATATCTCTTTGCCAGCCGGAGTGACCGTGCGGTTCTAGGCGCTACAGTCTGGGACCGAGCGACCCCTACGGTCGCAGGTTCGAATCCTGCCTCGGGAATGGATGTGTGTGATGTCCTTAGGATAGTTAGGTTTAATTAGTTCTAAGTTCTAGGCGGCTGATGACCTCAGAAGTTAAGTCGCATTGTTCTCAAAAGGGAACCTCCCCATCGCACCCCCCTCAGATTTAGTTATAACTTGGCACAATGGATAGGCCTTGATAAACTGAACACAGATCAATTGAGAAAACAGGAAGAAGTTGTGTGGAACTGTGAAAAAATAAGCAAAATATACAAACTGGTCATCAGTCTTGGCCACATAGGCAACGTAAAGGAGAACGTGAGCTCAGTAGCGCCGTGGTCCAGTGGTAGAGTGAGCAGCTGCAGAAGGAGACGTCCTTGGTTCAAGTCCTCCCACGAGTGAAAATTTTACTTTCTTTATTTTTGCATAGTTATTATCTGTCCGTTCGTTCATTGACGTCTCTGTTCACTGTAATAAGTTTAGTGTCTGTGTCTTGCGACCGCATCGCATAACCGTGCGATTAGTAGACGAAAGGACGTGCCTCTCCAATCGGAACCGAAAACATTTGATCGCAAGGTCATAGGTCAACCGATTCCTCCACAGGAAAACACATCTGATGTATTCTATACGACACTGGTGACGGCATGTGCGTCATATGACAGGAATGACTTTGCGAATGGGTAAAAAGATTCTTCTACCTTGCCCGATTTAGGTTTTCTTGTGGATGTAATAATCACTCCCAAAAAAGTGATGAAAACGTAAGTGTCACATAAACTGAAAATAATAAATTAAAGTTTTCACTCTATGGAAGATTTGAACCAAGGACCTTTTGATTCGCACCTGCTCACGTTATCACGAGACCACGGCGCTGCTGCGGTCCCAAGGTCCTTAATGTTGCCTATCTTGACATGAACTACTCAGTTTGTATATTTTGCTTATTTTTTCACAGTTCCACACAACTTCTTCCTGTTTTCTCAATTGATCTGTGTTCAGTTTTTCAAGGCCTATCCACTGTGCCAACTTATTACTAAATCTGAGGGGGGTGCGATGGGGAGGTTCCCTTGTCAGAGCCATTTGAACCATTTTTTGGATATCTCTTGCCATTGAAGGTATAAACTGATAAGAAATTTGGTTCATGTTTTCCGGTATCTTGTTGGGCTTCATAATCAAAATAGTTATATATATATTTAGCATGAAACATTCATGCTTAATTTTGTTAAAATTTTATTAGAATTCATGGAGCTAACGAAACCGCAGCCGTGTGTATTATTTCTCTTATATATCTTATTGCACTTTTTGCATTTGTAAGCTTCGGCATATACTATTTCATGATTTTTTTACACATTCGGAATCAAAGCAATATCTGTTGCATTTTTCGCAATGAATACGTAACTCTTTTCCTTCATGTTTTTTGCTCTAAGCATAAACGGCAAACATCTTTTTTGCATGTGGATTGGTCTTTGTGATCATAAGATACATAGCCTTGCACAGTAATATGAACTTCCATCAAAACCCTTCATATTATTAATAACATCATAGAGACATTTATGCAAGTACAAATACATCGTTTTTTCTCTATTACCATCAGCGCATGATGACTGAATGACTTTGTTAAAGCGTCCAGCTGAAACAACTTTAATTTGAACATCAAAAAATTCCGCTGCATCGTTAATGTCAGCCAGGCTGAATCCATCTCCACAATGTTTGCCGATTTCTTTCCATAATTTTTCGTGTAATTGATCTTGAAAAAGGCGATTTTCCGATAATCGGCGACCTAATATGGTGCTAGTTACATATGTAAGCGTTATGATTATTGCTTTCGGTCCATATAAATTATCGTTATTTGTTATTCTATCTATGCTTTTCTTCGTGATAATATCTTTTGCAATATTCACTATTTTCTTACCTTTGCACCTTTCCCTCTTGGTATTTTGTAGACTTCAAAGTGAAATGTAGCGTTATTTATGTCTACACTTCCGTTAGATGTCACTATTCTCTCAACTTATGAAAGTAGTTGCGAATCGTTTACATTGATGTTACGCTTCGAAGAGATCGCGAGATTGAAATGATCATTTTCAGCCACTATTTTCATTTTATTACCCTTTTCAAAGTCAGTTAATTTCTTACAGCCTTTATTGTAGCGTGCAATGCTTTTCTGACGGTTTTTATCCGTTAATAGGGTTGCCTTCCAAGTTTTTGACTTTAATAATGTAAGATGTCTGCCATATGTTGTATTTTTTGTTCAATATTGTACGGTTGCATGGTTTAATTTGGAACGGTAATTTCTGTTCTTTTAGTAAATTAAATACTTTTTGTTGAATGGAAAAATGTGGCCTAGATTTCACTCACATGGTTCTTCGATATGCGGCTTCTTATTTTTTCTCTCCGCCTTAATAAACGCATCGCTTTTGAATTGAAACAGCTAGCCTAATTTTTGTGCACCTTCTTGCGGGCGCGGTTTTCTAGTTCCATTTTTGGATGCCGTTTGCATGTTCTCTTTCGTAATTATATGTCTGCCATCTAACAACTGCAGCTTGAATTGAATGGTGCTGATTTTTTATAAAAATTCTTTCTCCGTATTTATCAAATCCAACAGGCCTTCCTCCGTGTGTTTTTTAGAAAAGCCTCTGACTCTATTTTCCTTTGCAATCTGTTGCAATTCAAGAACCGTTTTTTTTAGAAAATTCGTCATAGTTAAACAATCCGCTTGTCGTTGCTGTAGAATAAATCTTCTCTATAACATCGACAAGACAGTCCTTCTTCATCTTGGACAGGTCCTTAATATTGAGCGTTTTTGCATGCGCTCTTAAGACCTTAACAGTAACATCCATTATATTATTTTCAAACGATTCCATTGTACATATACAATATATTTTTGTTTCAATTTAATAATTCGATTTTTTAATCTCATCCACAAGCTCACCTTTCTTCATCTTGTACAAACCTTTAATCACGAACGCTTTTGCCTGTGCTCTTAATGCCTTAATAGTAAAGGCAACTTTGGGGATCAACACAGGTGACTGTCCACGTTACTGCCCACTGTCATTTTGGACAAGAATCACACCTTACTTTATAGCGAGGCTATGCCGACGTGCAAAGTATCGGCGCACTAAGGGTTCTTTATGCTATACAAGGTACGAGGCCAAGATGTGCGAATGTACTTAAGCAAAATATTCAAATCTGAATCAGCTTCCGTGGCCTGGGCAATTTTCCTATAGTTTAGCGGAAATGATTGAAGCAATTCAGAATCCTGAGAATCGATGTGACAACAAAAAATGGCTCTGAGCACTATGGGACTTAACATCTGAGGTCAACAGTCCCCTAGAACTTAGAACTACTTAAACCTAACTAACCTAAGGACATCACACACATCCATGCCCGAGGCAGGATTCGAACCTGCGACCGTAGTGGTCACGCGGTTCCAAACTGAAGCGCTTAGAACCGCACGGCCACACTGGCCGGCCGATGTGACAACAAGATGTACTCAGGGGGCCATAGTGAAGGCGACCAAGATCAGAGAGCAAGATGAATTGGAGACCTTAAATGCTGACCATGACCAAAGGGACGGTCGCTTTAGGAGTGTTTTGAACTGAACAAGTTGTAGTAGTCACGCAATGGACTATATGCCTTAAGTGTACTACAAAAGACCAGTGTTTCACAGGCAGGTGCTGGCCACACGCTTTCTAACTCAAGGGGTTGGGGGAAGCGGCAGGCACTATTAATAATCATTTGGTTGGCCTGCGACCAAACGATCAGGTGACCAGTAGATAGAATAGGGAAACTGTCGAAAGCTCCTGATAGTCGCACGCTTTCTAAGCCCCAGAGTGGAAAGATGGCACTGTGTGCTAGATATATGGGCTATTGTTCCCGTATTTGTTAAGCGCTACAGCAGGTACAGCCGCCAGCGGTTCGGTCTGTCTTGCGTCACTTTCAAAAGACCCATTGGGTATATTGCTGGCTCTGGATGAGACGGACCACCCACGTAATGTTAAGAATATCATTGCACTAACTGTTCCCCTTTTGTTTCAATCAACCGTCTTATCAAATCGAAACATGAATGGTACTGTCTTATCAATGAACTGTGGAAAATATTTGTGTGCTGTATTCCATGGCAGAATTGGTACATGGGAGCAGAATGATCCAAATCAACATAAATTTCATGAGAGTTCAGACGTACCAAACACTTTAAATTTGGTACCACTGTAGTCATCATTTAAGTGTGGGTTAGAATGTAACTTTCGTTTGGCTATAGTTGTTAAGGTTGGCCAGTTGACTCCAGGTTGTCCAACATCGTATGTTTTTACTTGGCGCTATGACGAAATTATATGCGGGAAGAGGAGCAGACGCAGTCAGCCAATCGAAGACGAAATGAAAGATATGCATGGGATGTTCAAAGCTTAGCATAGAACGGACGCTGAGAGGACAGAGACTTGAGTCTCTGACTTGAGAGAATCCAGGTGTTACTGTTTCAGGTAATGGTGGGCTTTGGGCTTCGACTCCGCGTATTCGGAACGTTGTGGTGACTGTTCGGTTTCGATTGTGTTGGGGGATTTCAGTCTGGTACTCTGGAGAGTTCAGACGATTTTCGTGTCTTATTCTCTTCTAGTGAACTGGGGATTTTGTTTGGGGACTCGAGTGTCCAGTCGAATCCATTTGCAAAGAGCTGTGTTTCCTGAACTGCATTGGTTCTGAAATTTGGTTTTCGAGAGTACAGTGCGATTTCCGTGTGGTTGAACTGTTAGATCTTTGGACATTTACTTGGTTTATCTGGTTTTGGTATAATTACCCAACTGGCATTTTGTTTGAGGATTACATTTATGCTGGGAAGTGTTTTCAGACTAAAGAACAGTTACAACAGTTTTTCGCAAATTGTGGACGAGACTTTCAGTGTGTCTAGTGAATTGGCTAACTGCTGAAGTAACTGAGATAATTAGTCAGATTAATAAACTGGTGATATTAAATAAATAAAAATCGGTGAAATCCGGAAACTTGCAGTTAATTAGAACACAATTATCGTATCTGTTAGGACATTATAAACTTGGGATCACCATAAGGGTATCTGTTTTGAAGCAGTGTGTGTCTGGTATCTAGTCAAAATCTGAAGAATAAAAATTCTGGTAAAATTCAATCACACATACAAGTTATCTTTCGAAGACAGAACTGTAGTTCCCAACAGGGAGTCATAGCTTGCAAGGAACAGACAGACAAATACAACAAATAACAGAGCATGCTGGGTGGGTGTAAGTGCTGCTCTGAGATGGCACGAGTGGCGCAGGACAGCAAATTTTGGCAAGCTATTTAAAACCAGATAGTTCTTCCGATTTATTGCGTCATACTGCCGCTATAGTATTAATTTTCAGATTGATTTTTGTTTAAATGAGTTTTTTATTCATTAAAATCAATATTTCTGCTCGTTGTTAGAATTATACTGCTTTCAGAAAAATCTAATACCGGGTTTCGATAGCGCTGCTCAGTTTCTATCAGTGGACACTCTTCATTCTGATCACTTAACTCATTTTCAAGTAATTAATATTTAACTCCACCTACAGAGTACGCCTTTCAACGTGCTTCCTCACATGGTGTTCCTTTCTCATGTTGTCCTATTGCCTATCATGTAGCTTTATTAGTACTCATTCTACGCATGAGGCGGCCGTCAAATAATTGGGGCCTTTTGATCCCGCCATTTCGGTTCCCTCACTCCACATACCGCCCTGCAGCGGCCGCTCGCCTGGTAAACACCATATGCAACAACCTGTAGCTGCTGCCTTCCTGACAACTGCGGTTTACTTTGTGGTCGGTCCATCCCGCCATCCCCATGTCTGACAATTTGAACACGCTGCGTCCTCACTCAATGTGCCCGCCTTCGTCAGGACTGCCCACACACCGCGTTTCGCACTTGTTCTAACAGTGTGGCATACGTGACCAAACTTGGGGACACTCTTACTCGCTGAATCGGGGGTATTACCAAGGGAAAGTGCGGTGTTATACGGTATTAATATCATGGCTGGTTGGTATGACTACTTTTCTCCAGTTTACTTATTTTGAGAATGGTAGGTACCTGAGGAATTGGATCGCCGTTAGCCTGTTACTGCTGAGCACTCATCAAAGAATCACTGGCAACAACCTAAAAACAAAAGACAGGACTACCTTCTGAGCTTGCTCTGAGAGAAGGCAATAAAATATATACACTTGCACGCTTTTGAGGGCAGTTCTGAGAAGTTGAAACAAGTCAAACAGTGCATTTCAGCTTTCATCTTAATTTCTGTGTTCACTGATATCGGGAAAATTATGGTGTCACCCGCTCAGTCACCTCACCCCTGATGCGTCGGTGGCAACGAATCAATTTAGGGAAATATTCAGCATCGCAGGTGAGTCACTGCTGATCGCGGATTCGGCTCTGGCCCTAATTCTACCGCCAATTCGTGAACCGCCCTACAGATCTTCGGACAGAAGAAGAAGTAGCGGTGGAATGCGTTGTCAGACGCAACAGCGACGGTGTCATCGAAGACTTACAGCCGAAGAAAAAATCAGATATGCCGCTCTTCAATTCACTGTCACTGCAGACTGTGCGAATGATCTACGCACGGGCAAAGCACAGAGTGTAGGGAAGCAGCCTACTCACGCCATATAGAATTCATATGCTTTCCGTTGTGTGCCAGCCTAGTCCGCTGTAACTAGCTATGTTGCACAATACCTTAAAAGTAAAGTAAATGATCTCAAAACTTCATAGCATGTCAGGAGTGATGCTTAAATAATAATATGTTAAGTTTCAGTTTAGTAATTGTAACAGTTTTCGAAATTTGGACATTTTATGTACAAATCATTGGCATTAAAGGAAGGAGCTAGAAACTTCAAAATTTATATTCAGATTCCTATTTCACTGTAATGTAATGGAAACAGTATGCTGGGTCTCACAAAGTAATAATTTGGTTGAAATTCATGATTTTCTGTGTTTGTGTCCTAAGAGTATGGAAGCAAGATTGATTAAGTAAGTGATTAGATAAAGCTAGGATGTTTAGATTTAGGTAGACTGGAGATACGCTATAATAACAAAGATGTGAGAAGTTTCCAAAAGGTAACTATAAAACTATAGCTGTAGCGTCTCTCCAGTTGCAAGTTCAGAGCTCACTGTTGCATACAATGCTCTTGCACATGTGCAACTTCCGGGTCACAGCTTGCACGCCGCAGCCGTCAGCATTCATGTAGTGCATGTTTCTACCCACAGATGTCGCTCCTCTGTTACACAAAGTGCGTTATCGACACCTCGTATGTATACCACAACCTGGGCTGTATCTGTAAGATCTGTTGCTTCATCGAGCGCAACAGAGAAAGAAACAAAGTATTTAGGCTTATTTATTAGCTGCCTGTGCAGATCGCCGGCCATAGCACTGACACGTCTTGTCACTGTTTGTTTGGATAGACTGATTTATTGAAACCTGCTAACGTTCGTGGGAGAGACAAGTTCTGCAGCATCAGTCAGACACCCTTTCACAAACTCCCCTTCGGAAAAGGGTTTCCCAGATTGTTCAATTCTTAATGCAATTTTAAAACTTGCTCGCAGTGAAGATTTAATGTGATTGTCATTCTGGAAAATTGAAAACAGTACATTGTACAGCGTACAATTAAAGAGACATAAATGTAACACAAGAAACTAAGAGTTCAAGAAGTATTAGTTACTTTGACGTACAGTAAAATCGAGTTGATGTGTCTCATCCATTTTCTTAAGGACATTTAATTTTGCTTGCCGTTCTTCACTGTTGAGTACACTACACTCGTCTTTGTGATATGTATTGTAGTGTCTTTCAATTGAAAACTTATGCTGGCGGCCTATTATTCGGCGGCAAGCAAACACTGAGTTTTCACCAACGGCTACAAAGAAGAATTGCAGTTCCCAGTCATTTTTAAACGACTGACGACATAGATCTCCCGTCCTTTGCTTTTTCACAGTAATTGCCATTTCTCAGTACTTCTCTGTTAAGGTTACGGTTACCAGGGATAAACGAGACTGGATATGTTGCGCTCTTGCTTGTACCACAGGGAAGCGGAGCCGCCGCCGTTCATTTAGGACACATGTCTAATAACAGATGTCGCTGTCGCACACGTGCGCACATGTGGAGCACTTCCGCACGTCTGCACACTGTGCAGCGTTTGGCCTGCCCTGACTTAGAACATTTACATCGATAACGGTTATTGAACCATTTCGTTATCTAGAGATAATAGGATCTACGCAATAGACTCTGAACAGCTCTGATAGTACAATAGCTGATAGTAGCATTGCTTGGTTAAAGATTTATTTGGGATTTTAAACTTCATCGTTTCCAGAATATAGTGAAAATTGTTTATAGTAAACTGCGTTTTCTATGAATCCCAGACATCATCCTAAATCCTCAGATTCATGAACTTCAATGATCAAGAACTTTACTTCTCCATCAGAGAATTACAGGCATCACGTTTTTGCTAATCACTTTCTGGTTGCCCACATTGTACTTAGAGAGCCTGTGTTGAGGACGGCAGCAATAGAATACAATAGAAAAAAAAAGAAATACATTTTCCACCCGCCACTCCACAAGAGGCTTGAAGAATAATGTCTGCAAACATTGGTAATAGTGCTGAACCATGCGCACATATTCTCACTGCTCTGCAAAAATGACTACACTGTCCTCACACGTGAGGGACAAGCAGAACAGTTAGAGGGCAGTTCCAAATTTAACTTCCACCGACGGCTGCAATATA
Source organism: Schistocerca piceifrons (assembly GCF_021461385.2). NCBI lineage: Eukaryota > Metazoa > Arthropoda > Insecta > Orthoptera > Acrididae > Schistocerca > Schistocerca piceifrons. The sequence goes on from NC_060138.1 coordinate 240,842,181, forward strand.
CAGTTAGTACCGCGCGAAGGTGACACAAGACAGGCTTCACTGATGCCACAGCTAATGCATTCTTCGTGTAATGTAAGTAGAGATGCTGGTACACCTCAAGCAGCTCTGCGCTACGAAAAATCTTAGTCACGGCGCTGGCTGCAGTACTCTTAGGAGATCTGCCTCGAGAAGCCGTTACATACCGCACAGAAACTTCCACTTCAATTCCAGATAAGAAGTACCCTATGACAGGAAGAATGCCGTTGTAGAAACAGTTTCGGAACCACGCGGTAACTTCAGGCCAATTAGTTTATTACTGATCACCAATAAAGACCGAGACAGTTCCCGAAATTATTGTACCATCAGCTAGCCTAAGAAACTATACGCAGTGGCTGTTTGGTTCATGGTGAGCTCATCTGGATACGTATTACTTGTTCAGTCGTCCAGATATCCTTGGTTATAGCAACAACTAGTGCTGAGAAGACGTACGATTAGGTACGTTTACAGAATTCCGAAGTCTGTGGCACGAGAATTTGTTACAGAAATGTAGGTATAGAGGTACCTATGTGCCTATCGAAGCTGATCTCCCGCTAGCCCGCTGCGTCAAACCTTGGCCACCACAGCCTGTGATGCTGTGTCACTAGAAACGTAAACACTAGCAGAACTACGACGAGCGTCGGTACTTGTTCCAACAATATACACCACCTACACCTCTCGCCTGCTGCGGTCGATACACAGAGTCCACAGAGCCACATAGGCGAACGGCACGGCTGAAATCATCTGTAGAATCGTGCTCGGTGGCTAAAATCGCTGCATGCACACCCAGAGCTCAAGTGTTGGGCGGAGCAATGACATTTTGGATTTAACGTCACGAAGAGCCACGCTAAGTTTCCGACAAAACAACATACTGTGGGTGTTGCGGACATCGAGCTCTCATAAACACTAATCGCATGAACGATGACAGTAACATTTTTGAGAGTTTTCTGCGACTTGCAGCGTACGAGGAAGTAATAAACTGAACAACTCCGCAAGAGTATTTAGGACGTCTCTGTAATGTGTTCAAATGTGTGCGAATTCCTAAGGGACCAAACTGCTTAGGTCATCAGTCCATAAACTTACACACTACTTAAACTAACTTATACTAAGAACAACACACACACACCCATGCCCGAGGGAGGACTCGAACCTCCGGCGGTCGCGGCCGGACTCTGTACTCTGCAAAAAATATCAGGAAGTTATTCTCGAAAGGCACGAGAATACTTTACAATGACTTACTGCTGTAAACGAGCTCATAAACCAAACACTGTATCCTGTTGATGGATTGTGGACTTCACTTAACGACCAATGATGGACTGTGCCTGCAAGGTGAAATATAATGGTACGAAAACCAGTCTGAAGATGCAATTACAAAATGAACTGCTACTCATAGTCTTTTACGAATTACAGGACCAGCAGGTATACTATTCACACTAGACTGCTCAAGAGGTTTTGGTAAGAGTATGTAAAATTAGCCACCCCAGAAATTTTACATTCAATCAGTGGCTGATTCACTAACTGGGCTAGTCGTGTGGAGTGACTCTGATACCTAACCAGGGACAATTGATGGATGGATATCATACAATGAACAAAATGTTTCCTTGAAGGTAATATGTCGAATGAGACGATAACATACTACTGCTACTGCAAGAGAACGAATCAGTCAGGGGCCTTATGATAGAAAGTAAGTAACTACAACAAGAATTTCTCGAAGGTGAGGAGAAGATGTAGACCGACAAAGATGTTACGTTGACTTAAACAGATCGCTGAAATTCGAGGAAGAAAATGTGACGTGTCATAGCTACAGAGTAGAGCTCGCTCCAATAGAACCTCTGTACTGATATCCGCTAAGCAAGGCAGATTTAAAAATTTAGAGGATTGTCGGGTCGATTTCTACAATATGGCCCTTCCACATCCATACTGATATCAACTGCTGCTTGATGTTAACCGTAATTTTAAGCTGAATCTTTTCTGTCAAGATAATTTTTCTCAGCGACAAGTATCCCCATAGTCATCGTGTTCAGCCAATTAACATCCACTGGGAGATCTAAGCCTCCTCTAGACGTTTCCATGCGTTACGTTATTTAGGCATATAAATCCGTATTTCACATGCACGTTTTCAGCCATCTTCCCAGGAGCCATCGAGTCGCCTGCTTCGTTTTTCATTGTTTCTTGATTTCTTATTCCGCCTAGTCTATCTTTCATCAGCATCCATTCCATTTTCACTGTCGTTAACGGTAATTATCAGATTTCCGCTCTAGTCTATTCCTTAATTTATTGTTTGTTTTCCAGTACCTCCTAGTATTTCACGTTATGCGTTTTTCTATTGCTCTCTAAGGAAACTTGAGGTTTTTAGTGGTTTTTACATTAAAAGTCTGATTATCACTGTCATATGTCAAAGTAGCTAATACGCACCAATTTTAGCCTCTTGTGACACAATGAAAGATTTGTTTTGAAAACCCCTATGTAATTTATTAAAAGCAGTCCGGGCTGTAGTTACTGTTTTTTATTTATTTTGCTTCCCATCCTGTCACTGCTTTAGCTGCTCTAAATACAAAACTCATGAATTGATTTTATAACTTTATTGTCAGTTTGATCTTAATTTTTAATGTGTTGGACATACATTATTTTCTGCCTTATCGTAGCTTATTTTCAGGCCAGCTTGTAGACGTACTCTATAAGTTGTCCCATTGCCGTTGAGTTGATCTGTGTTAGAGGTGAACAGTACGAAGTCATCATCAGAAGCTAAGGCGGATAACACGTGGTTCATTAACGCGCATTCCCGCCTCTTGCGGCGAGACAAGCGCTGTATCACTGTGAGAGGTACAGAGTCGTGCGAGTATACTCGGACTTACCTCAGTTCACTGTTACTAGCGCCATGTCATCATAACGCACCTGTGCGTAGCATACAAAGTATTGCGCCATAATGTAAGAATGAAATGAAAAATTGAAATAGCTTTCCCAGACTTTGTCGATATGTACTCCAGTGTATTAATGTTAAAATAGTTAAATCTCATAATGATCAGATGAATAAGTTTTGCAAAATATGTTATTTAAAAAAAATATGTGACGCTAAATAATACAGCTAGAAAGATAAAAATTGTTTACAATGTGCAAATGTATGTCACACTCAAAAGTGCAATATTTTGATCAAAATCGGAGTTCTTACGAAAAATTGAAGGCGATAAATATTATGCCCAGAAATATGAAAATTCGTGTTTGGCCTCAGTTTGATATAAAAACATTAACTATGTGACTTCATTAAGCTACCTCTATTAGTATCCTTCAGAGTACTAAAATAGGTCGTATCAATGCCTTGATTCAGTACAGATTTTGTAGAAATTGAGTCAAAAGCTTTGTAAAAATCTTAAACTAAGTGCTAACTGATACTCATCTATAATGTCGGTCACGATTTATAAATGTTCCATAGCGCTGTATCCACTTTTAAAGCCAACTGCTTCCTTTGCCTACTGAAAATTTAATGCCGTTGATGACAGTTTTAGTGAATATGTTGAACATCACGATCAGTTGGTCATAAGTCTTTAATTTTGCATGACTATTCTGTCTTCTCTTTTATCTGGAATAAATACTGGACTGTATAAAGACTGTTTTAGTATTGGCTGCTAATGGCATCAGAAAGCTGGACTGGAGGTATCCAATGGCGAGCACAGAGTTAGTGGTGTTGATAGAAAGCAGAGTACTGGCAACAATAAACAGAGCAAACATTGCATTATATCTACAACAACAGTAGCCGAAGTTGACATTTCGTCGGAAAGGAACCCAAGGAATTTCGCAGATGAAATACGAGTGTTGCCGTTTCTGCAAGATGATTCGGTGAAATGCGTGGTGTCGTATACGCTCGACTGGCCGGACAATGTACAGGAGGAGAACAATGATGGCGAAAGTGATAATGGAACGGGTGTTGAGCCATGTATTTTCATCATCCTCGTCGGACAGGAAGCCCAGATCCCGTCTTCAGTGAAACATAGTGAAAGACAATAGTTGTCCAGTGAGTGGATACTAAACATAATTACGTACATGGAAGATCATCCGACAGGCAAGACAAAGCGCACTTGTTACAAAAACTGGTGTTTCCGCGTTTCAAGGATGATCGATACCGCTTACACTTTACAGGATGTGCATGATGGTGACCATCTACGTTATGCACTTCAAATTGTTGGCGACATAGATTACAGTGATTTATAGGGAAGCAGTGGATGGTTTTATAACTTGAAATAATGCTAGAGAATTGGAAGACGTGAGATAACGAAATATCAAACAAAACGTCAATTTCACAATGCACAGCAAATTGCGGAATCGTCTCGAAAATTCGTAGATGAGAGAAGCAAACTTGTTGTTCAGTAAGTTTTCATCTCCGACCAATTGGGATTTGAAGAGGAAATGCATATGAAAGGAACCCTGTAAATTAGAGGCTCCACGACAGTTGCACTAAGATCAGCTGACATCAGTGACTTAACACTTTCGTACACAGTTATGCCGACTGTTAATCTGGACGATAAATTCGCTGCAAAGTTATTTATTGTGCTATGAGAAATTGGAGGTACTCTGTCCCCTGCAATTCTTTCTCGTGTGGGTGATCTTGCAGGTCAGTAGGGAATATTTACGTCACCTCAAGCAAGAATGGGGAAATGGGCGTAAGAGAACTTAACTATGGTATAAGCACTCCTTTTGCCCAATAGCTGGTCAAAATCCTTTCTTTTGCTTGATTCATGGTCTGCGTACAAAATTTATACTCCCTTAGAACAAACTATCGCTCCTGTAAAGTGTGTGACACTGCAGTTCATGCCACGTGGAACCGCTGGACAAATTGGATGTTTGTTTCTTCTGTGAGTATAAAAAGTATTACTGCAGCTACACCTTAAAGGATAATCAGTTTCACGATGAGGTCCACGACAGACTGTTTCGCATTCGATTGCATGCCATCAGTTCTTATTACATGTCACACCAATAACATCCTATATGCATTCTAGAGTGGATACGTAGCTGCACGGTTTGCAACTCACAAGGTGTTCGCTTTCTATCTTGAAGGTGCGAACCTTTGTGATGACTACGGTGCGGCACTTTTCATTCCGTGTTCATGGAGGAGGTTAATGGTTTGTTTTGAATACTTCTTCAATTTGCAAAATGTAATACATAGATCCCATAAAAGGTTGATCTCTGCGTCTCCCCGGACACTCATTTTCTGGCGTCTTCATGATGCATTAACAGGTAATAGATTACCCTTATAACTGTTAACACAATAGTTTCAAATGAGCCCTGCTGAAGACTGATCTCAGGGGATTTCTCGTCAGATTACAGGTGATATTGATCGCGAACCACAGCTAACTGACATGTAAGTGGTTTCTGGACGAATATGCAATGGTGTAGTTGATATGCTTTCAGTGTATACACAGTGTATACAGTGTACACGAGATGAAAAATCGACGCAGACAGGTCCACAACCGTAGTAGCGCTCCCAGGTCAAGACAACATTGCGGATGCAACTGTCCTCTTAGATAGGCCACGTTGACGACATGGAGATCACATTGATCGAGGCTGCTTATGGCTACCTTCTACCGATTAATTTGTCACACACATCACTAAGTAGTAGTATGCTCCGTACAGCCTAAAATAAACATTACGAAGAACTTTTTCTCGAAAATTGTACATTTTTCTCTGTTTCAAACACTTCAGAGACTGAATTAGTGTCTCTTGACATCGAATAGGCGCACTAGCGTTTCAATCTCCTGCTCTGTGCTGTGTGAGCTTGGTGTAAAACTTACTTTCCGTGTCAGAAAAGCAGGTAGCGAAGGTTATAAAAGTGTTTTATTCTACGTAGCCTTATCTACGTAGCCAATCCTATATTACTGCTTAAATTGGCGCCTTTCTTTCTGGATACAGTTATCATAAACGCTTACGTAAATAATTCATCTCGAAACGTTCGTTTCCAAAAACAACGCCTTTAGAGGGGATCTTCAAGTCTGCTCTTGCTTGTCATATTTCGAAACTTCCTGACAGATTAATACTGTATGCTGGTTGGAAACGTGAACATGGAAATTTAATTTTTGTCGAGAAATGTTCATACCGACTGAGATATCCAGATTTAATTCCGCCAGTGCCTCTCTCCCTCTCTCCAGACTTTACTTGAGGGTAGTTGTGTGTTGTTTGCGTTCATAACGCAACATGGAAATAAACGAAAATATTAAGCGAGAAACTTCGAGTGGTTGCACATCGAGTGAGGAATCCCGACCATTGTCCTGCTGGAGAATTCTGAAGTATGTAAACGTAGGCTTCTGCGACCACTGTCACAGTCAATAAAATTCTTCTGGGTTTGGGACAGCATTGTCAACTATAAAATTCCGATGTTCCGGCGACTATTGCAAGACGCCTTCCTTAGGGTACAGTGATAACTGATGAATGGGCGTTTTTTTTCTTTGCTGTAATTTCATTCCCTGTCCCACACGGGAAAGGGGGGGGGGGCGTTGGCGGTGGCACAATCCATCGGCCTTCAGCCGAGTGGCATACAAAACAAATAATAAAAGAGCAAAATTATACATAAAAAGAGAAGAAAAAGAGGGATATAAAACAAAGTACATGGAGACAATGAAAGTTAAAATGGGGAAATTCAATGGGGATGGATATTGACATACAGTTAAAATAACACAGTCAGTGATTTGTGGGGCACTTAAAATAGACTGAAGTCACACATACAAATTAAAAGTAGACAACAGTATAAAAACACAAGGAGCAAAAGACACTTAAAAAACGAATGTAACTGATGGAGCCCACACGAGGAATAAAATCTACTGATAGGGACCTGCTGAGGGACAAGACGCTGGAGAGGAGGGATAAACAGGGGAGAGGAAGGTGCAGTGGCGGGAGGGGCCTGGAAGAAGTGCAGGAAAAAGGAAAAAAGGTGGTGAAGCACGCACTAAGAGGCAGGAGATGGGCGGGGCAGGCTATGACGAGAGAAGGCAAGGCAGGAAAGAGGCACAGAGACACAGAAGGGGGTAGGGAAAGGGGGGCATAGGGGAGAAAGGGAAGAGGAGGGGAGTGGGAGTCGTGAGGAGGAGGAGGGGAAGATGGGGTTAGAGTTGGCAGGAGGGGTAGATGTCAGGGTGAAGCTCATCATCTGGGAGGAGTAGGTGCTGAAAGTTGCATTGGGAAGAAGTGGTGTGTGTGGAGATGGAGAGAGGGCAGGACACAATGGTATAAGCACAGCAATGGACTGGGGATGAAGAGGAATGGGGGTACCAAGGGGTGGGGGGGGGATCAAGTTGGCAGATGATGTACAGGATGTGGATGTTCCAGGAAAAGAAGAAGGTGGTGGAGTGTGATGACGTCATAGAGGATGCTTGTGGGCGCTGGAAGGTGGATACAAAAGGCGAGGTAGAGTGCATGGCCTCCTAGGATATGGAGGGCCTTATAGAATCTGGGAGTGGCAGAAATCCAAGTGACACTATCATAAAAAATGATGGGGTGGATCAAGGATTTGTAGGTGTGAAGGATGGTGGAAGGATGCTGTCCCCATATCTGGCTGGACAGGAGCTTCAGGAGGCAGAGTCTATTGTGGGCTTTGTGTTGGATCTTAAGGAGATGGTGACGGTCAAGGGTGAGGCCAAGGTATTTCAGGGTAGGAGTGAGATGGATAGGATGACCATGAATGGTGAGGTAAAAATTGTGTAACCAGAAGGAGCATGTGGTACAACCTATGATGATTGTCTAGGTCTTGGGAGGGTTGATGCAAAGGAGCCACTAGTTGCACCAGGTGGTGAACTGGTCAAGGTGGGTTTGAAGGGTGCATTGTGACCATTGAAGTGTGGGACAAAGGGCCAGGAAGGTGGTGTCATCAGCAAATTGGAGAAGGTGAACAGATGGGCAAGGTTTGGGCATATTGGCAGTATGCAGGCGACAGAGGACAGTGGAAAGGATGGAGCCTCGGGTCATGCTGACAGTGGGATAGAAAGTACATGAGTTGGTATTGAGGATAATGACATAAAGGGGATGATGGGAGAGGAAGGAAGCAACGAGATGCATAAAATTGATGCGGAGATCACAGGTCTGGAGATTGAAGAGGAGCCCAGGATGCCAGACATGGTTATAGGCATTCTTGAGGTCGAAGGAAACAAAGATAGTGGACTGACAGGAGCTAAGTTGGAGGGAAAGAAGATTGGTAAGGTTAAGGAGCTGGTCATTGGCTGAGGAGGAGGGCTGGAAGCCACAATAGGTAAGGGGAAGGAGGTGGTGCAGGTTAAGGTGGTGATGAATGTCGTGGGAAGGATGGACTCAAAGACCTTGCTGAACTTGGAGGTAAGGCAGGTGGGATGATAGGAAGAGGTGTCAGATGGGGATATGTTGGGTTTAGGGCACAGTAGGACATGGGAAGTTCTCCACAGGACAGGGTAAAAGCCAGAGGAGAGGAGGTTGTTGTACAGAGTAGCAAGGGTAGTCAGGAAGGACGGGGGAAGGGGGATTCCTTCAGGTGGCATTAGGTGACACTGTTATGACCAGGGGTGGTGTTGCATGTGGAGTGAAGGATGAGTGTGATGCCTTGTACAGTGATGGGAGTGTTTATGTCTGAGGGGGTAACTGACCAAAGTACTGGAAGCTAGGGGTGAGTGGCAGGACAGAAGTATCAGTGTATTCAAGGACGGTGGGGAAGAGGCAGTAATCAAAATGGTGATTGTTAGGAATGGAGAAGACCTAAGATAGGTGGGAAGCAAGATGATTAGCCTTACACAGGTTGTCAGGGAAGGAATGGTTGTCATGGAGAAGAGGGTAATGCGGGGTGGGATGGCTACCAGTAAGGGACAGGGAGGGTGGAGTTGAGACGTGTACATATGTGGCGCCATTCCCGGCATTCCTTTGCTGTAATGAAATTCCGGATGTGTCATAATTGCTGGTGGTGGAGAAGTGTATCCTGGTCATAGGTGTGGAGAGCAATAGAATCTGCAGGATTCACAGAGAAGAAGAATGGCCTGTGGAGGAAGTGTAGAGCACTGATGGTGGATGGTTTTGGTAGAAATGTGGAGCCCACAGCGTCAGTGATGGTCTTCTGGAGGAAGAAAGAGGCGTGGGTGATAGTGAGATGGTGAAAGGCAAGAGGGTGGCTTTCGACCTCTGAGGCAATCGATTCCCAATAGACATACCGGTTGGCACAGCTGCAGTCATGGATGGACTTCAGAGGGATAGCAGGGTGAGGGGGGCTGGAGGGGGTGTCATGGATGGAGGAGATGGTGAGAAGGATGGGGAGGTGACACTACCAATAGGATTGAGAATGTCCACTATGATACAACCAAGTAGGTTGGGGGAAGCAAGGATGACATCCAGGCTGGAGTTACTTGCAGGTCACCGCCGATGGTAGAAAGGAACTGATGCCACCACCGAAGAGTGACAGGGTCATGGCTGTGGATGTTGGGGCCTGCAGCAGTCACATAGGTGGATAAGGTATGGTCAACATGGGAAATGAAGTCGCAGGGGAGATGAGCTGTTGGACAGATATAGATAGTGGCAAAGGTGATGGTGAGGGAGAGAGAAAGATGCTGAGGAGAAGGTGTTCGGTCAGGTCATTGAGTAGTGGCTGTGGCTGCACAGGGAGTTGCATGAGGTGGCCAACAGTGACCCCACATTGAGTGAGAGGAAGGGGGTTGTCAGTGCAGTGGAGATAGGAAGAGGTGTGGACACTATGGTGAGGTTGGAAGAAGGTTTCATAAAGAATGAAGGAGTCGACCTGGTGCTGGGACAGGGTATGCATGAAGAGGTATTTGTCGTGAGGGAGGGAGCAAGGGTAGGTATAGGAGACAATACTATCGATGCACCAGGAGGTGGGAAGGGGAAAGGAGTGGGGCGAGCGGGAGAGAGGAGCTTAAATGTGTAGGTGGGTGAAGGCAAAGTGGGCCTGGTTATAGGAGTAGGTGGTGTAGGTATTCAAATGTAAGATGGAGTGGGTGGAAAGGGAGATCTGCTGGAGGGTATGGGGGTGTTGTAAGGGTGGATATTCTACAGGACAATGGTCAGGAACTGGGTGATGTCTTCAGCCATAGAGGAGGGCTGAGGAAATAGTTGGGGTGGATGGACTGGTCGGTGGGGCGAATGGTGACATTAAGATCAGGGTTGATGGGATGGGGTTTGGCTTTGCATTTGGAAGAGTAGGTGGGGTGGAATAGCGTTCATTCCAGGTCTGGCAGGAAGGAGGAGAGGCGAGGTTAGGACACTGTTTAAGGAAGTGGGAAGCTTTACAATGTGAGCAGGTGGGGGACTGTTGCAGTTTTGGGTGAGGTGGTCATTGTAGAGGAGACAATGCTGGCATTGGTTGGATTGAGGAGGGAAATGAGGCAGGTCAACAAGGTGGCAGCAGTTGAAAATCAGGGCTGCCTGAGCGAGGAGGACGTCTGTCGAGGAGGCAGATTCGGTAAAGATGCATGAGGATGGTAGGGCTGGAGTTGTTGTAAATACCCCTGGCTAGGCAGATTTACACGGTGGGGTGGGCATTCAGTTCTGCCAACACCTCTGCCTCCAAGACCACAGGACTGAGTTTTGTGATGACAGTGGTGAGGGTAGGCAGATAGCGAGAGGGTTGGCGCTGATAAGGAGAGTAGGAGGTAGGAAATGGATGAGGGATGCATGGGGGGCCAAAGGTGATGCAGGGAAGTCGCCACAGGAGGTGTCGAAAGTGGGAGGGGGGAACCTGATAAGGACAGAGTCTCTGCGGGGGATAAATTGGGTAATGGGCTGAATGGGAGCTAGTTTGATTACTTATATACTGTTGAGGAGTGCTGTCATTGGCTATGAGGATAAGGAGAAAGGGTAGTAGGTATTCTTTATAGGTCCTTACATTGCATGTTGTCAATTGATGGCAATAGGCGTTTCCCAATGGAGTTTCCTTTATTGCTTGCCATTGGTGGAAATCAGCAAATAGGAAGTTTACCAGCGAGCGCAGCGTAGCACTGTTTACTAACTGCCTAGTATCGACTATGGTGCATCAGCACTCTGGGTATCCTCTGCCACTGTAGTCTACTGTGCACCTGTTGCTATGCAATACCTGTCCTTCCACAGAACTGTCACTGCTACGTACACCAGTCCACATTCACACCTGATTTCACAAGCTCCAGCAGTATGTTACTTGTCAATTGTATCTACTGTCGAGCCCAGAAATCAGCCCTGCAAACTTTAACTAAGAGAGCCTACAGGATCAGCGATGAACACATTCTCAAAGTCGAACTACAGAAGCTAATGGCTACTACAAGAGCATGATGCATAAAATTACGGCGCCAAAGGAGGAGGACCATAGGGAAACGCAGAACAAAGCATGGAACACCGTCCTGCTGCCATATGTGAAAGGGATCACTGAACACTTGGGAAAATTCTCTGTCGGGCAGGTGTCAAGCTGATTTTTCGTAGCAACAACAAAATTAAAGACGTTCTGGGCTCGATGAGAAGTACACGAGTACCTCTCCCTCCTCCCCCCCCTTTTCAGCTGATATCCATCCACCAGCAGTCACCCGATGCTGGCCGCCGCCGCTGACGCCACCGACGCCACTTGGTGCACGCCACTGCCGCCAGATGCTCGCCACCGCCCACTGTCCTATGTCCATCTGTTCATCTGTTGCCGCCCACTGTTCATCCACCTGTTGCTGCCTTCACCATAAGCCCTCTCACCTCCACTGTCATCTACAACTGTCCCTCTCCCACTTCCACTATTCCTGAAGTGCTGCCTCTGGCCTGCCACCTTAAACCTCATCTCGGCTTCCCCTACTCACCCATTCTTCCATCTTATTCCCTGCTGTGTACCACACTTCTACTCCCTTCCCACACCCTCTACCAGCAATGGCTCCCATTCCATCACCACCTTACTCAACATCACCTCCTCCCCCTTACCCAGTGTGGCTTCCGACCCTCCCTCTCCACCAAAGACCAACTCCCTAACCTCATCCACCTTCTCTCTCTCCAACTTAACTCCCATTACTCTGGCATTTTTGTTTCCCCCAACCTCCAAAATGCTTACAACAACATATGACATTCTGTTCTCCTCTTTAAACTCCAAACCTACGCCCTGCCCACCTTGTCACTTCCTTCCTCTCATGCGGTGGTTCCTGTGTCACACTCCACAATACCAACACCTAAATCTTTTATCCTATGGCCTGCACCCTCTCCCCTCTCAGCTATCTCCTGTACATTGCCAATATGCCCAAGTTGTACACCTCCTCCATCACCACCTTCCTGGCTCTCTATCCTACCCTTCAACGATCCCAATGAACCCTCTAAACCCAACCTGACCAGTTCATCACTTGGTGCAACCAGTGGTTCCTATGTACCAACCCCTCCAAGACCTAGACAATCATTATAGTCCACATCACATGCTCCTTCCGTCTCCATGATTTCTTTTTCACCATTTATGGTTGTCTTATCCAGCTCACTCATATATGCGAAACCTTGGCCTCACTCTCAACCGATCCCTCAATTCTGGACCATCCAGCAGAAGGCCTGTACCCACCTCCACCTCCTGAAACTCTTATCCAGCCAGACATGGGGATTGCGTCCCTCCACCATCCTCAACACCTACAAATCCCTAATGCAACCCATCCTCAGTTATGCCAGCATTTCCTGGATCTCTGCCCCCCACCCCTGCTTTTATAATGCCATCCAAATTCTTGAATGCCACATGCTCGGCCTTGCCTTCTGTATCCGCCTTCCATCCCCTCCACAGTTCCTATACGAACTCATCCCCCTCCACGACATCCTCCTTGTCCTCCAACTTACCCACATCCTTTACACTGTCTGCAGGTCTGTTCCCCTCATCCCCTGGTGTCCTCTTTCCTCTCCACCACCTCCCCCCCCTCCACCCACAGCTGCGCCTCTATCACTGTATCTCACTCTCTCTCCACATCCACACCCTCCATATCCTTCACCAGGGCAATTTCCAGCACCTCCCCCTCCAGGAAGATGAATTTCACCATGATGTCTACACTTCTTACTAACTGTAGCCTGGCCTTGTTTCCCTACCCCCCTCTCCCCCCCAGGCTTCCCTCTTTCCTGTCCCCTCCTTCCCCCTGAGCAGTTATTCCTCCTTCTCCCCTGAGTCTCTGCATTCACTCCTCAGCCGTTTTCCTCTCACATCTTTCCTTGCCTGGCCCACTTCGGCGTGTCCCCACCCCATACTCCTTCTAGCACCGCCCCTTGCCCCCCCCCCCCGTTTTCCTTCTCCCTCGTATCCCCTACCCTAGCAGATCCTCTCAGTTTTTTATTCATCATCGAGTGTGCTGCGTCAGTGTGTATTTGGTGCCCTTCTACAGTGTCGTCAAGCTATAGTTTTGCTGTCCGTGATTGTTCCGTGCTACGCCGCCCATCGCCTCGCTGTTTTAATCGTTCCGTGACTTTTTATTCTCCAGCCATACTTCGCCTTGTGCCTTTTAAACCTTACAGTGTGCGGTTTTTTGTGCAAAGTGCTTTCTAACATTTCTACCCCCATTTCGCAGTCACCCCTTTTTGAATGCTTTCTTCCATCATAATTCCCCTTTTTTATATCTATGTTACACCCTGTTTCCTCCTTTATATTGTTTTAAACGTCTTCCCGTACACTTGTAATGTCTCTTAGATGAAGAGCAGCTCCTACGCTGCTTCCAGCCCGCCCTAGGGGGGGAAATGAAAATACAATGCAGGTTATAATAAAAACGCCCATTCAAGAGTTAAAAATACACCCCTTAGGTAGGCGTCTTGTCATGGTCTCAGAATTATAGTTGACAAAGTGGTCCCAAGCCCAGAAGAATTTTATTGACTCCAATTTTGAAGTAATTGAGCTTACCTGCAAATGCGACCGTTTATAGAACTTACGAGATCTACATTTATACTTTCCAATTGTGTGCCAGATAAGCTGGTCGAATTGATAGGAAAGAAGGGGAAATGTGATGATCGATAACTGAGTCAGTTCTTGTACAACCGGCTTGAGCAGATAAAGTGCAGCTGCAGATACTTCGCGTCGCTTAAAATGCACGTCAGACAGAGATAAGACACATTGTTCCTCCGTATTTCTCACCAAATTATCGCCACCAAATTTGCATTAAAATAAGACAGTCACGTACGTGAAAGCCTGGATTTAAATTTTATGTTTATCAATGAAGAAGAATACATCGAGATACATCGCCATGTTAATTTTGTACGCCATATTTCACGAGAAACTCGATGACATTCTGGGTCCCTGTACGTAGAGCAGTCAAACGACTGTTTTTTATGTTTGAATGACTCAAAATGTTTCTTCGGGCCGTTGTGTGAATGTGATATTGCCCAAAATCTGCAATGCTGTAAAATGCCTAATTTAACGTTCTAGTTATTTGTCAGTGAACTGAACAATTATGTTTGTAAGCTATGCAATGCTATTCGCGGAAAGTTATTCGGACCCTAATACTCAGAATTTCGAATTACATCTAAAACTGCTGAGAGGAAAGTACTCTAGATGTTAATCATGTTTATTAAGATAATTTACGTAAAATGTAGAAGTAGCGTTCATTAAGGGGTCGGATTCTTCTTCCAAGTACGAGCTGTACACAAATTCTGCGAAATTCTGCTGAGGTCAGACTACTGCGTACGTAATATTACCATGAAAATATGCTCCGTTCATGAATTTCGAAGAAGAATGGTGCCAGAACGGTTACGTGTTAATCTGTCAGAACATACGAATCAGGTGTCCTGTGATCAGACAAATCATTCCATTGACATGTGACGACGCTTCTGTTAATGTAGCTGTGAAGAATTCCACATCCATCAATGTCGAAAGGTGACTTAATGCTCACTCTTCATACAGGGTGAAGAAAAATTCGCGCACTGGGACTTCGCAAAGCGATTCCTCACATACTGACAACACAAAAGTATCTGTCACAAAATTTCATTCTGTGCGTAATTCCTGCAGGAAGTGGACGTCAAAGATTGGCAATCTGGCAACACTGTAATGACATGTACGATAACTATATCTATCAGAATAGCAGCGGCCTGGTGTGCAGGTGGTCAGTGGATAGCATTTCGGGTTTGCATGTATGAGGTCGAGGGTTCGATTTTGGATCAAGGCGAATTTGCTTTTATTTGCGAAATGTAGTCTGCGTTGTACGGTATCTGGCGTCTTCATCTCCATACAGCGATTGGAGTGGGTCTTCTACGAAGCATTTTGACGCATTGGTACCGTGTTCTCTTACATTGTCCAGTGTAAACTAACTGTGAGTCTATTTATCAGTTGTTAATTCTCTGAAAATGGCTGCAGTACATTAGAACTTTGATTTTATAAAACAGATGACATGTTTTATAAAACAGGTCATTATAGGCCGAAACCGGTAATCTGTTAACAAAAAGTTTGTAACCATAGACGTAAATTAAAGGAAACATACTCTGAAGAAACGTTCGCAGAATATTGTTGACATACCTATCGGAAGTTACGGTTTGATGGAAAAAGATCGGTCCAATAATTCGTGTTCCACTAATTGCAGCCCACGCTACTGTTCTCACAGGATGTAAATGATGAGCCATTTTCCGCGAGTTCACATACTCCGATAGCTCCAGGCATGCTTCATCACACAAAAAGAGAATATCACGATCAAATTCTTTGTCACGCCCAGACTATGAGAGTCAGTTTCACAACTATCGCCGAGTAACAGTATCTGAAACGGTCAGGCGACGCGCTGCCGTTACTTCGTAAGATTTTAATCTGCACTGGTGGTAGCACTGTGAGCAGATGCTATTGGAAAATGACGCTGAAGTTTTAAATGGAGAAACGATGAAGATTTTTCTGTAACGAGTCAAACTGAATGGTAGGACTGTGGTAGGGAAGGCGAATGGTCGACTTCGGCTTATTGGTAGGATTTTAGAAAGTATGTTTCATCTGTAAAGGACACTTCGTAAAGGACGCTGGTGCGACCTGTTCTTGATTACTGCTCGAGTGTTTGGGATCCACACCAGGTCATATTGAAGAAGGACATACACTACTGGCCATTAAAATTGCTACACCAAGAAGAAATGCAGATGATAAACGGGTATTCATTGGACAAATATATTGTACAAGAACTGACATGTGATTACATTTTCACGCAATTTGGGTGTATAGATCCTGAGAAATCAGTACCCACAACAACCACCTCTGACCGTAATATCGGCCTTGACACGCCTGGGCATTGAGTCAAACAGAGCTTGGATGGTGTGTACAGGTACAGCTGCCCATGCAGCTTCAACACGATACCACAGTTCATCAAGAGTAGCGACTGGCGTATTGTGACGAGCCAGTTGCTCGGCCACCATTGACCAGACGTTTTCAATTGGTGAGAGATCTGGAGAATGTTCTGGCCAGGGCAACAGTCGAACATTTTCTGTATCCAGTGAGGCCCGTACAGGACCTACAACATGCGGTCGTGCAATGTAGGGTTTCGCAGGGATCGAAAGATGGCTAGAGCCACGGGTCATAACACATCTGAAATGTAACGTCCACTGTTCAAAGTGCCGTCAATTCGAACAAGAGGTGACCGAAACGTGTAAGCAATGGCACCCCATACCATCACGTCAGGTGATATGCCAGTATGGCGATGACGAATACACGCTTCCAATGTGCGTTCACCGCGATATCTAAAAACACGGATGCGACCATCATGATGCTGTAAACAGAACCTGGATTCATCCGAAAAAATGACGTTTTGCCATTCGTGCACCCAGGTTCGTCGTTGACTACAACATCACAGGCGCTTCTGTCTGTGATGCAGCGTCAAGGGTAACCGCAGCCATGGTCTCCGAGCTGATAGTCCATGCTGCTGCAAACGTCGTCGAACTGTTCGTGCAGATGGTTGTTGTCTTGCAAACGTCCCCATCTGTTGACTCAGGGATCGAGACGTGGCTGCAAGATTCGTTACAGCCATGTGGACAAGATGCCTGTCATATCGACTGCTAGTGATACGAGGCCGTTGGGATCCAGCACGGCGTTCCGTATTACCCTCCTGAACCCATCGATTCCATATTCTGCTAACAGTCATTGGATCTCGACCAACGCGAGCAGCAATGTCGCTTTACGATAAACCGCAATCGCTATAGGCTACAATCCGACCTTTATCAAAGTCGGAAACGTGATAGTACGCATTTCTCCTCCTTACACCAGGCATCACAACAACGATTCACCAGGCAACGCCAGTCAACCGCTGTTATGTGTATGAGAAATAGTTTTGAAACTTTCCTCATGTCAGCACGTTGTAGGTGTCGCTACCGGCGCCAACCTTGTGTGAATGCTCTGAAAAGCTAATCAGTTGCATATCACAGCATCTTCTTCCTGTGGGTTAAATTTCGCGTCTCTAGCACGTCATCTTCGTGGTGTAGAAATTTTAATGGCCAGTAGTGTAGATACTCCTCAAGCTACCGTAAGGTGCGTGGATGAAGGCACCATCAGTCATTTCCTTTCCTGTTCCACTCGCAAATAGAGCGGGGGAAAAAGGACTATGTATATGCCTGTGTTCGAGCCATAATTTCTTATATCTCCGTGGTTCTTACGCGCTATGTACTGTATGCAGACGCAGATATAGGTGTAACAGAAAACTTTTTGCTGGTCCTCACTGCACCGAGCGAGGTGGTGCAATAGTTAGCACACTAGACTCACATTCGGGAGGACGACGTTTCAAATCAGTTTCCTGCCATCCTGATTTAGGTTTTCCATGATTTTCCTAAATCGCTTCAGGCAAATGACGGGATGGTTCCTTTGAAAGGGCACAGCCGATTTCCTTCCCAAACCTACCCTAATCCAATGGGTCCGACGACCACGCTGTCTGGTCCCCTTCCCCCAAATCAACCAACCAGCCAATCCTCACTGTAGGCAACTTGTCAATCTACACTCCTGGAAATTGAAATAAGAACACCGTGAATTCATTGTCCCAGGAAGGGGAAACTTTATTGACACATTCCTGGGGTCAGATACATCACATGATCACACTGACAGAACCACAGGCACATAGACACAGGCAACAGAGCATGCACAATGTCGGCACTAGTACAGTGTATATCCACCTTTCGCAGCAATGCAGGCTGCTATTCTCCCATGGAGACGATCGTAGAGATGCTGGATGTAATCCTGTGGAACGGCTTGCCATGCCATTTCCACCTGGCGCCTCAGTTGGATCAGCGTTCGTGCTGGACGTGCAGACCGCGTGAGATGACGCTTCATCCAGTCCCAAACATGCTCAATGGGGGACAGATCCGGAGATCTTGCTGGCCAAGGTAGTTGACTTACACCTTCTAGAGCACGTTGGGTGGCACGGGATACATGCGGACGTGCATTGTCCTGTTGCAACAGTAAGTTCCCTTGCCGGTCTAGGAATGGTAGAGCGATGGGTTCGATGACGGTTTGGATGTACCGTGCACTATTCAGTGTCCCCTCGACGATCACCAGTGGTGTACGGCCAGTGTAGGAGATCGCTCCCCACACCATGATGCCGGGTGTTGGCCCTGTGTGCCTCGGTCGTATGCAGTCCTGATTGTGGCGCTCACCTGCACGGCGCCAAACACGCATACGACCATCATTGGCACCAAGGCAGAAGCGACTCTCATCGCTGAAGACGACACGTCTCCATTCGTCCCTCCATTCACGCCTGTCGCGACACCACTGGAGGCGGGCTGCAAGATGTTGGGGCGTGAGCGGAAGACGGCCTAACGGTGTGCGGGACCGTAGCCCAGCTTCATGGAGACGGTTGCGAATGGTCCTCGCCGATACCCCAGGAGCAACAGTGTCCCTAATTTGCTGGGAAGTGGCGGTGCGGTCCCCTACGGCACTGCATAGGATCCTATGGTCTTGGCGTGCATCCTTGCGTCGCTGCGGTCCGGTCCCAGGTCGACGGGCACGTGCACCTTCCGCCGACCACTGGCGACAACATCGATGTACTGTGGAGACCTCACGACCCACGTGTTGAGCAATTCGGCGGTACGTCCACCCGGCCTCCCGCATGCCCACTATACGCCCTCGCTCAAAGTCCGTCAACTGCACATACGGTTCACGTCCATGCTGTCGCGGCATGCTACCAGTGTTAAAGACTGCGATGGAGCTCCGTATGCCACGGCAAACTGGCTGACACTGACGGCGGCGGTGCACAAATGCTGCGCAGCTAGCGCCATTCGACGGCCAACACCGCGGTTCCTGGTGTGTCCGCTGTGCCGTGCGTATGATCATTGCTTGTACAGCCCTCTCGCAGTGTCCGGAGCAAGTATGGTGGGTCTGACACACCGGTGTCAATGTGTTCTTTTTTCCATTTCCAGGAGTGTATAAGTTTTCTGTGTAAAGGGACAGAGGCTCGATTCCATGTTAAGTTACAGTTTCTTGCTTTCTGTTAAGACACGTGCTGTACATCTGACGGCAACATTTGGGGGTTAGACCATCCAAATAAAATGACTCTGACGTCTGTAAAATAATATGATAATAATAATACAGGAATAATAAATTAAAAGCACCACAACATAGCAGAATGACGAAGATGATGAAAAGCTGATTATTCAGTTTAACTGTCTGCAAAATGTGTTGCGTATAGAGTTAGTAGTAAAAGGTAATAAATTAAAAGGTCATGCCTAAAGCTGAAGTTTAGTTGCATGAAGAGTGAAAATGTAATGAACGGTAAACCTTTATCCTCTTCACCATTTTGTGGGGGGCTATAAGCGAGAAAAAGTTTCTTAAAAGTTTGAAATTACGTATAAAGTTTGCTGGCCGTCGTTAAGTCTTCTCGTTCTCAAATATTGGATGAATATAGGCCGGGCAATTTGCGCGCTATAAGGTGCGCTTACTTTAGGCGTATACACAGTTTCTAACAGTAATATTTGTTTTACTGTGTTAAAACTTTAACAAATGGCTCTGAGCACTATGGGACTCAACTGCTGTGGTCATAAGTCCCCTAGAACTTAGAACTACTTAAACCTAACTAACCTAAGGACAGCACACAACACCCAGCCATCACGAGGCAGAGAAAATCCCTGACCCCGCCGGGAATCGAACCCGGGAACCCGGGCGTGGGAAGCGAGAACGCTACCGCACGACCACGAGATGCGGGCAAAACTTTAACATATGATTATACTTCTTGCTGAGCACTTTATGACAAAATTTTAAATTTTTTAAAAATTTGGTCAGTGGCTATATGAAAGATTGAACCTGAGTTTTTTTCTTCCCCTGCTTCCGTTAGATAGTCAGCCTGGAACTGGGACTGTATACGGTGCACAGTGCTAGCCATTTAGTAATATAAAGTAAACCGTGCGGTGTGGGCCGCGGTGACTGCGGCCCCTTGCCACGGTTCGTGCTGCTACCCGCGCCGGGGGTTCGAGTCCGCCCTCGGGCATGGGTGTATGTGTTGTCTTTAAGTTAGATTAAGTAGTGTGTAGGCCTAGGGACCGATGACCTCTGCAGTTTTGTCCCACAGAACTTACGACAAATTTCCAATTGTAATACCTTTAATTACTGCACGAAGTAATTTTTTATTAAATACTTGTAATTACCCACGAGAAAAACCAAAAAAAGTAAGTACGGGGAGTTGATCTCACGGCGTACTGGTGTGTAAGTAATCAATGTAATCATTGCACCAGCACTAGCTACGTGATGTCTGTTGAACTTGATTTTTTTGAAAACTAACAGCTAGTGACATAAACCCCATACGGTGACATTTAGAGAGACTGAACTCTATATCTTCCATGTAGGGACAGCTTACACGAATAGCGACGTTTTGTGGAGTAATGTATCACGTTAGCCGTTGTCCATGCTTGAGGTAGAAGCAATCTGCTGCTACAAGAGACGAGGTGTGTTCGTCATTAGGCCATTTCTTCCATATTAGCCAATGGCAGTACAGTTTTCAAGGTCAGATATCTATGTTACCTCGCTTTGAGTGCAGACACTTGATTCATCTCCAGGTTATTTGTGACCAAGCCAACGTTCTTATGAAGGAAAGGAATCTGACGGCGTCAAAGGCTGTGGTATGGTATCGCATTCCTAGGCATATTGAGCAATGAAACATAAAATTACGTCGAGGTACTGTACATAATAAGGATAACATGGCTGACAGCCATAGCATAAGTCACCATTAGGAGTGTTCTGTTACGAGTATCGGCGTGAAATGCTATGTACACGCAGGTACACGCACAAATGCTAGCCTGAGGGCGTCCTGTGACAAAGCGCTTGAGAACTGCGTGTTGCCGTGTAACAACACTAGTCAAGTTTAGTGAGCTTCTAAGCACATCACGTCAAAAAACCTTGTTTAAACACCGAGCAGTAGAAATACACTAATGCGTTTCCTGGATCGGGTGACAAGCTTCGGTGACGGTTTCGAAGGCTGAACTGTGGGCCAAACGTGCAACCATCAACGGGAAGCTCCGTGTTAAGCTCAAGTCTACCGATTAGGGTTTCCTGAGGAAAGGTAAGTATCGTGATTGTTGGATTATAGTATTTTCCGACGAATCAGTATTTTCCACACCAAATAATGGTCCAGCACGAGTAACGTAAATAGAACACGCAGTGTTTGTTTCGATCCTCATCTCACAGTGACCGTATGTCTGTGGTTGTTTGTGGATGCATGGGTTTCAGTGGACGTCGAGTCCTGCCCAGTATACTCATATTTTGGGTGATATTATGATCACATGGACGCGAGAACTTTATCCTGCTGGATTAATCTTATTCTAGCAGACTCCAGTACCTATATCAGCTATGGTGCAGGAGTATTTTTTTTTGTTTTTTTTTTCTTTATTTCCATAATAATAATAATTATTCAAAGTAACCCACCACCTTAATGATTAGTGAGTCTTAATTTTCTTAATGTTATTATAATAGCAGCTACTACATATTTAATTTACTACAGACAGTACTATATTTTTTTATTTAATGGGCAGACTACTTCTAGTGTTAGCATAATTTCTAATAACTACGAGTGATTAGTGTTGACTGCCTGCAGCGTTACATATGTGCCAGTGTTAATATAAACCTACTTGGGTGGCTGGCTCATAGAGCTAATCCCTATGAGCCTGCCGCTGGCACAGGGCAGGCAAGGAGTTAATTATCGCTGCAGGTTCCTAATCTACTGTCCTATTCTATTTAACTACAATCTATTACCTATTCTACGTCATAGTCGGTGCGTTTGTCTAGTTCTTGAAGAAAATCACCCCAGTCCCCCTAGTCCTGCACGTGGCGGATTCCAACTGTTAAGTCGACCTATCCACGAACAGGCGGTAGGAGCATTTGCTGAATAGTATGAGATTTGTCGATTGGCCGACGTGTGTATCAGATCTGAGAACCACCGAGAACGTATGGGCACAGACGAAGAAGGCGGGTCTGACTTCGTGCCAAGAGCCCGCGATGTCTTTTGGAGCGATGCCCTAGCTGCCTGGGAGCAGGTGGCAGAATCACTTCAGAAAGTCCTGTCCTCGCAGGTCGGAGATAGCCGTTAAAGTGGAAAGACGTTAGGAGGGATATTAAGTAGTAAATAAACCACACACTGTGTCCGTACTTCTGAGGGCCGAAAAAATCTCATTAATAACCGTAAACTGTCATGTAGATTAAACAAATTAACACAATAAAAAAAAAAAACCGAATGTGTGATTTGGTCCGAATCCTGCGGTGAACTACGAAGTCACTATACGAACTACTGCGATATCCAGTTATTTCTTAATGTTTTTCTGCCTTTGACGCTATCTCACAATTTTACGTGTCCTTTCTATATTTGTAATTAATGGTAAGACTGGAAGCGGATATTCCTGTGTGTTTCTGAGAGTGGGTACGTGCTTCATGCTAAGTGTCAATAAGGCACAACTCCCTGAGTTGAAGACATTAAGACCAGATATCAAACTGAAATACTGTAACAAGCGAGGAGTTGGGAGTGGTAATGCGCCACGTCGCAAAAACATAATTCCTCAAATCAGAAAAAGTAATTTTATTTCGAGAAGGATTCTGCAAATAGTTATCACTTTAAGTCCGAGAAACTTCAGTAAAGGCAAGCAAATGTACATTACAGTCTTAGAATCAGAAATCGAACCATTTAGTCTGAGATGCCAAAAGAATGAATTTCATTCCACTCCAGTGATTCTGTTTCAACATAGAGTAAATGAATTGCAGTAGAAACGAAAACAGAGAGAAAAGCATTTCGACTAACAAGTTTTCAATAATAATAAGTCACAGGTGAAACAAATAGTTACCAGATCAAAATACGTAATGAGCCACCATAAAAAACTGTGGACAGTTGGGTAACGAAAAAAAGATGCATAAATAAAATTTAGAGACAAGCAGTAAAGCCAGCACCAAAGCCAGCAAAAATAGTGGTGATAAATTACAAACCATGCTCGAACCCGATAGACAGGAACATATGTAACATGGTCAGACAGAAATCTTTGGCAATGTACATAGCTTGATTTTACCTTTAGTTTACTGAAGCTAATTCCGTGAAAGAGTATGTAATTAAATATTGAACGAGAGCGCCCGCAGAGCTCGATTAAGACATGCAAAAAGAATGTTGAATACAAAGCAGATTACTCAAGTGACTGATACAGTATTCATAAACTATCAATAGTGCTCAAAGCCAACAGATACAAACAACAGTGACATAAAATAATTAGCAACGTAAGTTACCATTACTGGTAATCTCCTTTTAAATAGCACAGGGGTTAACTGAAGCATAAAACACACAGTATAAGAACCCAGGCACAGCAGACAGCTCCGAGCAGCAGCTCATAAAATGTACACATTAAGGCGATCACCAGACAACTTGATGTGGCTCAGCCAATCCAATTCGCCCGTGATTTCTGTATGAACCAAACAGGAGACCAAATACCAAGACCACCTTCCCCCTAATCCAAACGATTCATTTCTCAGAACAATAAACTGACAGATTAATCACAAACACACAAACACATCTTCAAATGTTCAAATGTGTGTGAAATCTTATGGGACTTAACTGCTAAGGTCATTAGTCCCTAAGCTTACACAATACTTAACCTAAATTATCGTAAGGACAAACACACACACCCATGCCCGAGGGAGGCTCGAACCTCCGCCGGGACCAGCCGCACAGAAACACATCTTCTTGTTCAAGTTGATACTCATTTCTGGCAGTTGCTTATAGCTTCTGTGGCCCACATACCGCCGACAGTTGCCATTGTGTGGCCATTCTCCAGTTAACGGTGTCAACTACTGCTAGCGTGCTCAGGGGCGCTCTTAAGCTCAAGGTGACAGAGCCAGGATGCTCACAGGCACAAAAGGTTATAACGCGCTTTCGATTCCATATCGGGAAAGCGCACAGGTCACAGTCAGTGATCACATATGGCGCATCATTAATAATTGTCCCATGGTGTGAATAGCCTGATCGAGGTGGTCGCACAGGTTGTCGAGTGGGTTTAAATCCAGTTACTTTAGTGGGCGTGGGAGTATGATAAACTCATCCTCGTGTTCTTCGAACCACGCACGTGCACTCGGAGCTGAGTGACACATAGCTATGTACTTCTAGTAAATGCTATCGTATCGAGGATAAAACAGACTACATGTAGGGGTGGACATGTTCCCCAAGGACAGATACATACTCGTGTTGATCCATTGCGCCTTCCAGAATGAAGAGATTACTCACGGAATGCCATTAAAACATTCCCCAGACTATGACACTCCCTACTGCGGCCTGGATCCGTGTGGTGGCTGTTGCAGTGTCGTACACACAACTTTCCGATAGCGCATATAACGTGATTCATCTGAAAAGTCTCCTGTGGTCAATCGGTGAATTTCCAGTTGTGGTATAGACTTCCTAATTCCTGCCTTCGTCGCCGACGAACGGCAGCAAGCATGGGTGCATGAACCAGGCGTCTATTGGGGGCGCTCACATACAGCGACGATCGCTGAAAGGAGACACTTTTCATTCCATGTAGGCTTTCACGGCCGGCGTCTTTATCAGTAAACTCAAAGCAATGCAGTCATTGTTGTACAGCGGAAACGGAGCAATTTCTCTGAATACCAAAATGGCATGATCATTGGCTTCCAGCCCAAGGATGGAAGCGTTTCCGAAACAGTTAAGTTTCTAAACTACTCGTGTACGGCCGTGGTTAAAGCATGGCAAAATGGCGCTATCCAAAACCGGCTCCAAGCCAGCTGTGGTCCACCACGCGCTGTAGACGACAGGGATGGAGAACGTCTGCGGAGATGTGTAAGGGTGTTTAGGCGTGCAACTGTGAAGCAACTGACGGCCCAGATGAACCAAGGAGTTACCAAAAGTGTCTCCATCAGTAAACTCTTCCGGGCTAAGTTGCCGTGGTCGATCTGTAGAACTTCTTCTCCCTGACGTTTCGTTCTCAACTACGGAGAACATCTTCCGAGGTGAGTCTCCGTAGCTGAGAACGAAACGTCAGGGAGAAGAAGTTCTACAGATCGACCACGGCAACTTAGCCCGGAAGAGTTTACTGATGGAGACACTTTTGGTAACTCCTTGGTTCATTTGGGCCGTCAGTTGCTTCACAGTTGCTCGCCTAATCACCCTTACACATCTCCGCAGACGTTCTCCATCCCTGTCGTCTACAGCGCGTGGTGGACCACAGCTGGCTTGGAGCCGGTTTTGGATAGCGCCATTTTGCCATGCTTTAACCACGGCCGTACGCGAGTAGTTTAGAAACTTAACTGTTTCGGAAACGCTTCCATCCTTGGGCTGGAAGCCAATGATCATGCCATTTTGGTATTCAGAGAAATTGCTCCGTTTCCGCTGTACAACAATGACTGCATTGCTTTCCGCTCCCCCCTCCCCTCCCCCCCCCTCCCCCGCCCCGACATTCTTTATATTCATCCCAGTGCCAGTGCTACCACCTGCCGTGTGTAAGTGCTTATTGTAACGTGACGTCGAACATAGGCAGTGGTTATATTAATCTGACTGGACCGTGTTGTAAATGCGTTTACGAGAGAAAAGAAATGTTGTTCGCAGAAGTGTGAATTTTTATTAGAGACTGCTGACTGAGTACAACGTAAAGACGCAATAAATTTAGACAACATTGTCTATGGAGTACAGCGACCTGGTGAAGATGGTCATGCCTGTTAAATACATTTTTACTGATTCGGATTATAAAAGGGATTTGAATAGTGAACTGTTGAATATTCCTTCGAAGCACAAGTTGAAGACTCATGCTATTCCAACTCATCTCTGCCATCCCACGGTGCTGATTTACGGCGTAGCAATGAGCCTAACAACGAGTGAAATGTTTGGGCACCAAAACGAAGCTATCGCAAAGAAGTAGTATTTACCGTCTAATGAAGAAATTACTAATAGACGAAACGCTGACATACAAACAAACACTGCAGTGAATGTAAAAATGCATGCTTATGCCAACACTTAGCAATTACAGAAACAGAAATAAAGGACCTCATGCAAGAGGATACAGATTTACAGGATCTTCTCTGTCGACGTAGTGCTGAGTTACTGAAATTAAAACATGATCAAAAAGTGATTCAAGGCACTTTTTCCGACTGTCAACAACAACTGGTTATGAAAGGACAGTGTACTAACTGATCATCTGAAGACACTGCATATGCTGCGACTTTACGTTTCCCATCTTATAAAGCGTTATCTTTTGTCAGGACTTCGCTGTAATGTGTTTTATAAGGACACGAACTTTCATAAGAATGAAAGCTGTCAACAAGAGGGAATAAAATACAAAAGTAGTAAGCGAACTGAAAGTGAACAAATACAAATCTGGAAAAAAGTTGTAACGTAACTTTCCAGAATACAAAAAGAGAACCTGTTAATACTGTTAAAGAATTTAAAATGGCATTACAGGTGGTTTCTCTGTACTACAGGTCTATGAGGCTTAAGCCTGTGGGAGTCTCTTCTCCCAGAAGAAAAGCAGTACCCTCCGAGATGACGAAAGAGGTTGACCTCTTTGGAAGGCATTACACTAGCATCTCACCAACAATAGAAATAAATGTTCTAATATAAAGCTCAATAATAACAATAGTAAAAATACACTAAAGCCTAAAAAATCTCGATGACGTTCATACCTGTATATGAGTTAAAAATGTGTGCGCCATGTGCCTATAAGCTTCAATACCGTGCGACGTGGCGAGAGGGTTCATGGTGACGTCACAACTCATAGCTCGCCTGTGCGTGACTTCTACTGTGTATTCTAGTATCCGTGAATCCCTTAATTCAGCAGGCAGGTTAGAAAATTTAGAAAGGGAGACGCTAAAGTTAGAATTAGCGGGAATTAGTGAAGTTTCGTGGCAGGAGGATGACTACAGGTTTAAAAAAACAAAATCAAGTAGGGGTAATGCAAGAGCAGGTTTAATAATGAATGAGAAAATAGGAATGCGTCTACGCTACTAAGGACAGCATAGTGAACGCTGGCTTGTATATCAGGTACTGCACGGTTGATGGAGATATTGAAAAAGTGGATGATGAGATAAAATAAATTATTCAGATAGTTAACGGAGACAAAAATTTAATAGTGACGGGTGACTGGAATTTGATAACAGGAAAAGGAAGAGAAGGAAAAGTAGCAGATGATTGTGGGTTGGGGGTAAAGAATGAAAGACGATGTTACCTGATGGAATTTTGCACAGAGCATAATTTAATCATCGCTAACACTTGGTTTGAAAATCATGGAAGAGAGCTGGAGACACCAGAAGGTTTCAGATTGATAGCATAATGGTAAGGACCAGATTTTTTAAATTATAAGGCATTTACGGGATTAGTTTTGGACTGTGGTAATAATTTATTGGTTATTAACTGCAGATTAAAACTGAAGAAGTTGCCGAATAGTAGGAAATTAAGGAGATTGAACCTGGAAAGTTTGAAGGAATGAGAGGTTATTGAGAATTTCAGAGGGAGCATTAGGGAACGATTGACAAGAACAGAGGAAAGGAATACATTAGAAGACGTTTGGGCAGCTGTAATAGACGAAATAGTCAAGGCAGCAGAGGATCAAATAGGTAAAAAGACAAGACTTAGTAGAAATCCTTGGATAACAGAAGAAATTTTGAATTTAACAAATGAAAGGAGAAAACATAAAAATGCAGTAAAGGAAGCACGCGATAGGGAATACAAACATCTAAAAATTGAAATTGACAGGAAGTGTAAAAAGGCGAAGCTGGAATGCCTAGAAGACGAATATGAGGCTATAGACTCACATATCAATAGAGGGAACATAAATGTCGCCTAGAGAAAAATTAAAGAGTTCTTTGAAGATAAGAAAAGCACCGGTGTGACCATCAAGAGCTCAGATGGAAAACCAGTCTTCTGTAAAGATGGGAAAGATGGAAGGTGGAAGCAGTATGTGGAGGGTCTGTACAAGGGAGAGTACTTGAGGACAGTCTCATAGAAGTATAGAAGTGGAAGAGGATGTAATTGAAATGGCGGATATGATACTGCGAAAAGAATTTGATGAAGGACTGAAAGACCTAAGCCGAAACAATGCTCCGGTAGCAGACACACTCTGTTAGAGACACGGATAGCATTGGGGGAGACAGCCGTGACAAAACTCTTCCATGTGGTGAGCAAGATATATGAGACAAGTGAAATATACTTAGGCTACAAGAAGAATACGATAACTTCAAATAAGTCATGGTTGCAAGATACTAACTTGCATCTTTTACAGAAGAAAGGAAAAACTGGTAGAAGCCCACTACGGGGAAGATCAGTTTGGATTCCAGAGAAATGTAGGAAAACGGGAGGCAATATTGGCCCCATTACTTCTCTTAGAAGATGAATTAAGGAAAGGCACACCTACTTTTATAGCAGTTGTAGACTTGGAGAAACCTTCTGACAATGTTGACTGGACTAGTAACTTCGAAATTCTGAAGGGTAGCAGGGGTAAAATACAGGAAGCAAAAGGTTATATACAACATTTACTCGAAGGGCATGACAGAAAAGCAGTGGTTGAGAAGGGAGCGAGACGGGGTTGTAGCCTATCTCCAATTTTATTCAATCTGGAGGCTGAACAAGCAGTAAAGAAAACCAAAGAAAATTTGGAATCAGAATTGAAGTTCATGGAGAAGAAAAAACACTTTGAGGTTTGCTGATGACACAGTAATTTCGTCAGAGACAGCAAAGGACAGCAAGATCAGTGGAACGGGATGGGCAGTGTCTTGAAAGGAAGATGGCCACCGACAAAAGTAAAACGAGGATAATGAAATGTAGTCGAACTAAATCAGGCGACGCAGAGGGAATTTGATTAGTAAACGAGACACTTGAAGTAGTAGATGAACTTTGCTATTTGCGCAGCTGATGATGGCCAAAGTAGAGAGGCTATAAAATGTAGAATGGTAATGTCAAGAAAAGCGTTTCTGAAAGAGAGAAATTTCTTACTATCGAGCATAGATTTAAATGCCAGTAAGTCTTTCCTGAACAAGCCCACCCGGTGCACGAATCAGCCCGGCGGATTTGTGTCGAGGTCCAGTGAGCCGGCCAGTCTGTGGACGGTTTTTAGACGGTTTTCCATCTACCTCGGCGAATGCGGGCTGGTTCCCTATTCCACCTCAGTTACACTATGTCGGCGATTGCTGCGCAAACAAGTTCTCCAAGTACGCATACTCCACCATTACTCTACCACGCAAACAAAGGGGGTTACACTCGTCTGGTGTGAGACGTTCCCTGGGGGGTCCACCGGGGGCCGAACCGCACAATAACCCTGGGTTCGGTGTGGGGCGGCGGATGGGTGAATTGGACTGCGGTAGTCGTCGTGGGTTCAAATGGTTCAAATGCTCTGAGCACTATGGGACTTAACATCTGAGGTCATCAGTCCCCTAGAACTTAGAACCACTTAAACCTAACTAACCTAAGTACATCACTCACATCCATACCCGAGGCAGGATTCGAACCTGCGAGCGTAGCGGTCGCGCGGTTCCAGACTGAAGCGCCTAGAGCCGCTCGGCCACTCCGGTCGGCAGTCGTCGTGGGGTTGTGGACCACTGCAGCTGCGGCGGGGACGGAGCCTCTCCGTCGTTTCTAGGTCCCCGGTTAACATACAATACAATATATACATGCAAGTCTTTCCTGAAGTATTTGTTTAGAGTTTAGCAATGTATGGAGGTGAGACATGGATCATGCCTAAACGGATTAGACAAGAAGAAGAATAAAAGCTTTTGAAATGTGATGCTGCACAAGAATGCTGAGCATCAGATGGGTGGAGGTGAGAAGGTACTGAATAGAATTGGGGAGAAAAGGAATTTGTTGCACAACCTAACTACTGTAGAAGAAGGGATCGGTTCATAGCACACGTTCCGATACATTAAGGGTTCATCAGTCCAGTACTGGAAGGAAGTGTGTGTGTGTGTGTGGGGGGGGGGGGGGGGAATCGTAGAGGGAGACTATGAAATGAATAAGGTAAGCAGATTCACAACGATGTAGGTTGCAGTAATTATTCGGAGATGAAGAGGCTAGCACACGATAGAGTAGCGCGGACAGCTACATCAAACCAGTCTTCAGACTGAAGACAACAACAACAATATACTAAAGCGAGATAAGACGGACAATTTTTAATTAATTAGCTCCCTCAATTGCGCTCAAATTTACATATGTTCTTTATTTTTTTTTAGGAGAACGGTACAGTGCGTACTGCGATTTGCTTTTGTATAACATGACGAGAATTTCGGTTTTGAGCCGCTGTCTCTGTATGAGTGATCAAGCGTACCTACATGTGACGGAGGCAGTTTCGGTTTCGACAGGCAGAGCGCCGTGAGTGGCAGGCGGAGAAGCAGTGCACGGCGGAAAGCGCCTCCGCGTCACGTGGGCGGCCCTGGCTCCTGGCTCCGGGTATGGGTCTGTAGGCGGGTCACGCCCTGGTTAATCCCCGGCAGCGCCGCGGGTCAAGCAGGAGCGGGAAGCGGCTTAACCGCCAGAGTGGATCCCCTACACATCTGCCGGCCGCCTGCCGCACGAATACAAATGTTCCTCCTGAGCTTCGCGCCCCTTAGATTACACCGCTCTAAGGCAACACGTCCCGCGGAAACGAAGTGGCAAACCCGTCAAGGTGTGCTCGGGGAAAATCTTATGGTAAGCCTAGGATCACAGTGTAGCTACACGAACCCTTATACCGGCACAAGTAGTACATAGCTGTTGACGTGTCTAAGCAATTGTGTTTAAAACAGACGTCGTTACAAGCCCCGTTATTTGCCTTAAAGTTGCTCAACCACATACATCTACATGGATACTCGGCAAATCACATTTAAGTGCCTGCAGAGGGTTCATCGAATCACCTTAACAATTCTCTATTATTCCAATCTCGTATAGCGCGCGGAAAGATTGAACACCTATATCTTTCTGTACGAGCTCTGAGTTCCCTTATTTTATCGTGGTGATCGTTCCGCCCTAAGTAGGTCGGTGTCAACAAAATATTTTCGCACTCGGAGGAGAAAGTTGGTGATTGGAATTTCGTGAGAAGATTTCGTCGAAACGAAAAACGCCTTTCTCTTAATGATTTCCAGGCCAAATCGTGTATCATTTCTGTGACACTCTCTTCCATATTTCGCGGTAATACAAAACGTGCTGCCTTTCTTTGAACTTTTTCGATGTACTCCGCCAGTCCTACCTGGTAAGGATCCCACACCGCGCAGCAGTATGATAAAAGAGGAGGGACAAGCTAGTGTAGGCAGTCTCCTTAGTAGGACTGTTACATTTTATAAGTGTCCTGCCAATAAAACGCAGCCTTTGGTTAGCCTTCCCCACAACATTTTCTTTGCGTTCTTTCCAATTTAAGTTGCTTGTAATTGCAATAGCTAGGTATTTAGTTCAATTTACGGCATTTATATTAGACTAATTTATCATGTAACCGAAGTTTAAGGAGTTCCTTTTAGCACTCAAGTGGATGACCTCACACTTTTCGTTATTTAGGGTCAACTACCACTTTTCGCACCATTCAGATATTTTTTCTAAATCGTTCTGCAGTTTTTTTTTATTAGTCGATAAACGTCAGCGTCATCTGCAAACAACCGAAGACGGCCTGCTCAGATTGTCGCCCAAATCGTTTATATAGATAAGGAAAAGCAAAGGGCCCTGTAACACTACCTTGGGGAACGCATGAAATCACTTCTGTTTTAATCGATGTTTTTCCGTCAGTTACTACGAACTGTGACCTCTCTGACAGGAAATCGCAAATTCCATACGAGGTGTATCATAATTAAGAGCGAAAACAGACATGGGTGAAAATATACGATAGTAGAAGTAAAACTGTTCCAGTGAACATAGATCAACAAACGAGCTGTGGGTAATTTCAAATATGTGGTTATGACTTGCCACAGGCCGGCCGGGGTGGCCGAGCGGTTCTAGTCGCTACAGTCTGGAACTGCGCGAACGCTACGGTCGCAGGTTCGAATCCTGCCTCGGGCATGTGTGTGATGTCCTTAGGTTAGTTAGGTTTAAGTAGTTCTAAGTTCCAGGGGACTGATGACCTCAGAAGTTAAGTCCCATAGTGCTCAGAGCCATTTGAACCATTTGACTTGCCACAGTCTTTGATGTGAAATTTTGTTTTTAATAGTGCAAACGTGTTTGAAATGGGACTTTTGGATTAAGTTACCGCGTCAAAACAGTAGTTTATAGAGATCCGCTTCAATCGTACTCATATTGGTCAAACCACAACCGGTTTTGGCATTGTGAAATCCCATCTTCAAGTGTATGAAATTATTGTACACTCATGTTCAGGAAAAACAGAACACCTCGCAACATTCTTTAAAAAATGAAATAATAAACTTTACGATTACCTTGAATGCATGTCTGATCTGTGGAATGAGTACTGAACTCGAATTGTCGTGTTGCGTGTCGAAAATGCAAGTGGTGTGCTTACTCTGTGTTATTGTCAGCGAAACTTTATACGAATTGATTGGGCGACGCAACTCCCAATACCAGTAAAGAAATACAGACACTGCAAAATACGTTCAGCCCCTTAGGCACTGAATCCTCTGGCCCTGTTCAGAACTGCTAACCTTTGTTCCTGTGCGCACAACACATGAATTAAATTGTCTTAAGAGCAGCAACGGTGGAATGCGATATTTTCTGGTCTCTCACCAAAAGTATAAATATGCTAGCTGCAAGCTCAGCAGTGTACAATGCTGGCCATAATACAGGAAATGCACATTAAATTCTTTGGCTGACAAACGAAAACATTTAAGAAAATCCAGCTTCTTTAAAAAATGTATGACCTATACAGGGGGCGGTACTAATTATGGTGATGTACTAACACTGAGGTTTTTTTGGCCAAATTATACTGCAAGTTAAATTTGGCTTTTCAAAAACATCTGGCAATTGAAGATGCATTACTCACAATTGATTCAGAAACAGTGAGATTTAAACAGCAAGTATTATCTAATGTCATCAATCCAAGATAAATCCAAATCATCAAATTGAATATATATACATCAAAAAAGTTTTGCGTCACCCCGGTTCCCAGAACTCCTGAAGACAGACGTTGACTGTGGATATTGTATCACAGACACAGTTCATTTGTCTTTTCAGATATGTCACTAGACCCGCCAAAAGATGTGAACAACCATGCATGAGCAGCGTCTATTACACGGAGGGTGTCCGACAGCCAATCAGTTTCAGTACACCAGGTAGGAGGTACACGGTTCGTGTTCACTCTAATTCAACCATGCCTAGACAGTCAATACCGCGGTTCGATCGCATCCGCATTGTTACTTTGTGCCAGGAAGGGCTCCCAACAAGGGAAGTGCCCAGGCGTCTTGGAGTGAACTAAAGCAATGTTGTACGGACATGGAGGAGATACAGAGAGACGGGAACTGTCGATGACATGCCTCGCTCAGGCCGCCCAAGGGCTACTACTGCGGTGGATGATCGCTACCTACGGATTATTGCTCGGAAGAACCCTGACAGCAACGCCAGCATGTTGAATAATGTTTTTCGTGCAGCAACAGGACGTCGTGTGCGCAGTAGGCTGCATGGTGCGCAACTTCACTCCCGGCGTCCATGGCGAGGTCCATCTTTGCAACGGCGACACCATGCAGCGCGGCACGGAGTGGCCCAACAACATGCCGAATGGACCGCTCAGGATTCGCATCACTTTTTCTTCAACGATGAGTGTCGCTTATGCCTTCAACCAGATAGCGTCGGAGACGTGTTCGGAGACAACCTGGTCAGGCTGGTGGGTCCGATGTACGCAGCTGGTCGTCATGGAAGGCACCTTAATGGCTGTAAGTTACGTGAATGCCATCCTCCGACCGATACTGTAGCCATATCGTTAGCATATTGGCGAGGCATTTATCTTCACGGACGATAATTCGCGCCATAACGTGCACATCTTATGATTGACTTCCTCCAAGATAAAGACATTGGGCGACTAGAGTAGCCCGCATGTCCTCCAGACATTAACCCTATCGTACATGCCTGGGATAGACTGAAAAGGCCTTTTTATGGACAACGTGAGCCACCAACCTCTTTGAGGGATCTACGCCGAATCGCCGTTGAGGAGTGGGACAATCCGGACCAACAGTGCCTCGATGAGCTTGCGGATAGTACGCCACGATAAAAACAGGCATGCATCAGTGCAAGAGGACGTGATACTGGGTATTAGAGGTACCGGTGTGTACAGCAATCTGGACCACCACCTCTGAAGGTCTCGCTGTATGGTGGTACAACATGCAATGTGTGGTTTTCATGATCAATAAAAAGGGCGGAAATGATGTTTATGTTGACCTCTATTTCAATTTTCTCTACTGGTTCCGGAACTATAGGAACCGAGGCGATGCAAAACATTTTGTGATGTGTCTATCTCTGTTAACAAATCTTAGAAAGACTACAAAGTGAAATATCTAACTAGCCTTTTTATCAAACCGGTTTATCTACATTCTGGGGTTACTCAACAATTACAAATTATCAGCCAATTCATCTACACTAACGCGCTGGCAAAAACAGAAATAATAATCATTTAACATCTTTACCTTGTTACATGAAGACTTCTGCTTCCAAGTTCAAATATTGACATAGCTAAATGAATCTAGCTCTTGGTGGCTTCACACAGCACACCTAATCCATCGTCTTTTCCTCAGAGACAGCTACCTACAATTGTGCACCAAGCGCTTTCTTACCCCAACACTAGCAGTATCTTTGGGTCTGCGATATTAAGCCTAACAAAGACATACATCGTTTATAAAATCATATTCGAGTGCCACATACAAATGTGCCCCAGTATACTCCTTTCAACCTTGAACGACTAGAGATGGGACGTTCATATTCACAGGACATGTACATTTTTATGTTCTGCAGAAACGCGTAGGATTTGAACCATGTCTGCCCTCAAGTTCAAAGTCAACATCGATATCGCTGCGTAACATCACCTGCCGGTAAAACGTACCTGCGGCTCTCGTTGTCTCTAGAAACCGAAGGTAGTGGATCAGTGTGACTTGAGCACACGCGCAGAATGCCTCGTAGACGTATGCTCAATCAGTACCGTCATGTCAGTGAGTTTGAAAGAAGGCGCACTGTTGTCACGAGAGAATGTGCTGCATCCATCTGGAAAGCGTTTGGTCAGTGCAACGGGTGTGTGCTGAATGGTTCACAGAAGGCCGCAGAACACGACGAGATGGGTCAGTGCTGTCCACTCAGAGCAATTCCTCCCCCCCCCCCCCCCCCCCCCCCCCGATAACATCGACGCCTCATCCCAAAAGCATTGCAGGACACACCTGCGTCCTCCTCTGATGTGGCGCAATATTATAATAGTGTAAGATTTTGTACAGTATTAGCATCGCCGTTTATTATGGCATGGGTTACGTGTGCGTCGTCCACTTATCCGCCTACCTTTATAGAATGTGCAGAAACGTGCTAGACGGCAATGATGTATGGAACGACGTCGCTGGGGACAGGAATGGCATCATATATTGTTTTCGGAAGAATCCACGTTGTGTTTGTTCCAAAACGATGGTCACATTTTGGTTCGCCACAGACACGGGGAGCGGTATAACAGTGACTGCATTCGCACGACATACAGCGCCATCCCAAGGCATTGTAGTGTGTGGTGCTATTGGATACAACCACAAATTACACTTGGTGCGTGTCCAGGGCTTTGTGACCGGTGTGACATACTGAATGACAGACTACGATCCGTTGCCATACCCTTTCGCACAACACCCCAGACGCCATTTTACAGCAAGACAGTGCACGACCAAGTGTTACTGCACGAGCACGTTTCCTCTTGGTGTCAGTCTTTTTTTGCCATGACCCCTCGGATCACCAGACTTATCCTCAACCGAATATGTTTGGGATATGGTGAAGTGACGGATGCAGTGCTGTGACACAGTGCCGACCAACACGGATGAACTCTGGAAACAGATAATGCAACATGGATGGCTGTACAACAGGACGGCATTCCTGTCTTATGCAAGTCGATGCTATCACGTATGGAACGTTACCAGGGGCCATGGCGGATCCGACTGAACCGTGGTGACTGAAATGATGATCATTACTGCAGGACATACTAATCCTGTGAATATAAGCGTCCTACCTGTAGTCGTTCAAGATGTTCCGTTTTTCTGAACAAGGATGCATTCCTACCGTGTGGCGGCCCGGCGGCGTACAGTTTGCACCAACAAGCAATGATTGGAGCTCTTGCACTGACTGGCCCGACCGCATGTTGTGTGTTACCAAATACAATAATTTCATGCACTGAAGATGGTATTTTAAAATCCCAAAACCGGTCGTGATTTGAATAAATATTAGTGCAAATGAAGCGGATATCTCTCAATTAATTATCGTACTTCTCAGTTGAGGATGTCCTACGTATAAAACCTTGTGATACGAAGAAGAGTTATGCTAGCAGACTTTCCATAAAATAACTGTTGTATGTGATTCAGAGCTATCAATACTGTAATATATAAGCTGAATATCGTTGCTCCAGCACTGCAAAACTCATTATAGAAACATAATCTAAGTATATTAGAGTTTTGTAATAAGCTTCCACTGAAAAGCTGCTTCGTACGTTGGACCATGATGGTTCACTGTGATCGAATTCTTGAAATATTCGTCATAGCCGCACGGGATAGCAGCGTGGTCTCGGGAAACTTGCCGCGGTTCGCGTGGCTTCTCCCCTCAGGGGTCCGAGTCTTCCCTCGTCCTCCCTCGGGAATGGGTGTGTGTGCCACAATTACAGAGTGCTGTCTCAGTGAAAGGACACTCACAATACAAGTCAGTGACATATACAGTGTACACAACATTGCATGATTCTACTACACTCTACATTGAGGTGCTAGTGATACACAGACACTAAGCATACCTCTACACACAGTTTACGACATCGCTTCTCCCCTCCCATTTCTACAAGTGTGCAAAGGGCAAAGCAATAAAAATCTCCCTGTGCAGTGAACATTCCCTTTTTTTACAAAACAATAACACTCTACAAGTTTCGCTTGTTATTTTTCTAAGCTTTACAGATTGAAATTTTTCACGTATTAAAATGTGCCTAGTTATTAAGTTTAAAAGCCTCAAAAAGGTTACAAGATAACTGAGCCAACAATGAACAATCCTTCTAACATTAGTAGAACTTGTACATCTTTATGTATTTTGTTTAAATATTTGAACATTTTTAGTAAGCAAGAAATGTTTCACGACATTATTTGCAAAAACAGTATTTACTGTCTAACCTATATGTTTATATATAAATTTGTTTCATAATTAAGAATTTTTAGCTCCTTTTGTCCTATTCAAATTCTTAAATAAGCGACGGGGAGGCTATGTAAGGAGTGTGTCAGAACTCTCCAGTACATTGAAAACAATATAGCCAACTTAACGCTATTCTTTGCATTGCGTGAGAAC
The DNA here is from genome assembly GCF_021461385.2 of Schistocerca piceifrons. Lineage (NCBI taxonomy): Eukaryota > Metazoa > Arthropoda > Insecta > Orthoptera > Acrididae > Schistocerca > Schistocerca piceifrons. Next base: position 240,879,929 of record NC_060138.1, read on the forward strand.
AGATATCGATAGTAACAATCTGAGGGCGAAACATGGGAGTGCGATTGTAAGCAGTGTTGCGAGACGAGGTCTGTCTGCGAGAGTCAGGGTAGTGATATGTGCGAGAATTCTCGTACGCATACGAGAATTTCGTCATTTGTACGATGTACGAGGCAAAAGTGAATATCGTACACGAACATACGAGAATTTTGCCTAAAACTTTTTTTTCACCCTATCCTATCCTAACTTAGTCTACAGACATCACAGAAACATACATGCCCACGGGCGAACTCGAACCTTAGTAGTTGCGGGCTCGTGGCGCGTGACAACACACCAAGTCGTGTGGCTATGGAGGCGGGTCCAAATTTTTTACCAAATGTACATTATACACATTTGTTTGGAAAATAATCAATTCATCTGTCATATTTTAAAAATGATTAGAAACTGTTACGAATCCATGCAGTCTCTATCAATCAACAAATTTCAGTCAGGAGAGAGAGCGCCAAACTACCGACATGACAAAACGATTAAAGTCGAGAATGAGGCTTAGTTCAAAGTCTGGCCCTGGAAAATAAGTTAAATAAGCTAACAATAACGAATCACTTTGCTTTGCATGACGTATTTCACTCAGTTCGAATTGTTAAGTTTCAGAAATAGAGCGGCCAACGAATCTCAAAGCACTAAATGGAACTTTAATGGAATATTATTGGAAAGCAATTAACAGTAGACCTAATTACCCTACAATACTGTGGAATTGTTAAGTACAAACGAAAAACATTTCATCATACGGTATTGTTTCGTCTTCAACAAACGATACTCTTAACAATGCGTATTTCGCGTATAGTCATTACGGGTACTATTAGCTGAATTCATTTACTGTAAGTGTTACATTTACTGTAAGTGTTTCGGGTTACTGTGTGTTACTGTGAGTGGAGAAATGGGAAGTGACAGTGAATATGAAAACACAAGCACGAAACTTTCGTGCATGCCGGAGAAAAAACGTCTAAAAAGAGGTGAAGTCTCGAAGACAGAACGGCCTCTCCATCGACAACAAAAATTTCTTGATGAGTGGCTACATATGCCAGGTTTACGTAATTGGCTGGTGCGCGATAGTGATCCGCTCAGGGCGCGATGCAGATATTGCAATACCAGCATGGTTTCCGAAATCCAGAATATTAAAAATCATTCCAGAAGTAAGAAGCACCTAAACATGGTGGAGTCTGCTACCGTGCGCCAGCCTTCAGTTGCTCAATTTGTCACAAACGCACAACCACTTAAGAGGAAGGTTGCTAAAGCTGAAATCAAATTATCAGCATTCCTAGTAGAGCATAATGTGGCATTTTTAGCTGCTGACCATTTATCCAGTTTGTTAAAAGATATTTTTCCAGACTCGGATATTGCAAGGGCAATGTCTCTTAAACGGCGCAAAGCACATGCCATTGTTTCTAATGTTATTGGGACGTCACACAAAGAAGTGTTCGCGAAAAAACTACAACACGCCAAATTTAGCATAATGACGGACGAGTCCAACGATATCGGAACCGTGAAAAATTCCTGCGTGGCGATCCGCTTTTATGACAAAGATTCAGGTGAGTAGCAATAAGAGCTAGTTTTGAAATAATAACCAAATTAACTATAAAATAAATTTTCCTGTTAAGTTACCACTTTGTATCACTTCTCCTTTTACAGATTGTATTGAAAGTAAGTTTTGGGAGCTATATAAAGTTTATGAAGATGGAGACTTAAATGTTGAGAAAGCTTCTACTGCAGAAAATGTCTACAATGGTGTAGTAAAAACGTTTCAACAGCGTAACATTCCATTTGCCAATATTATTGGCTTTGGAGCAGATGGTTGCAATACTATGATGGGAGTTCGTAATACTGTAGCAAGCAGATTCCGAGATAGCAGCTCGGGAATTTTTGTAATGAAGTGTGTTTGTCATTCGGACCATATATGCGCAAGCGAGGCGTACAAGAACCTTCCAAGAGCTTGTGAGGACCTCGAGAGGAATATTTATGGTTTTTCAAACTCAGTGCGAAGAGGCAGGCAGAGTTCAAGGAATTTCCGATATTGTGGCATTTTATATCTCATAGACTTTATTTTACGTCCGATCGTGTGGAAATAGGCTAAACATTATGTTTTATTCCAGGTATTTTTAAACTTGGAACCACACAAATTACCACATCCTTCACAGACACGTTAGCTGTCAATGATCGCGGTTGTTAGTGCTGGAAAACTGGGATGCTCTAATGCTGTTTTTTAACCAAAAATGGCTTTCTGAGCGAGTTCTAAGTGCTGAACAAGTTTTTAACTGTTTACATGACTCCTTTGCAAAAATGTATTATATGTTCTTAGAGTCGATTCAACCAAAATTTACTACTTTCAACGAGTATTTCCAGTCTAGAGCAGTAGTAATTGTTGACCTTCATGACAAGATTAGAGCTCTGTATGTCATGTCATGGGAAAAAATCTCAGTGATGTTGACCCAAAAAATGCAGCTCATCATCTGGAAGATTCACAACTGTATTTGGGTGTGAAAATTCTGAAGAAAGTTGGCACACCAGAGATAAAGAATCACCCACATCTTATCAAGGGTTTTTATCATCGATGCAGGAACTTTCTTGTGGTGAGTACACCTCGTTTGCCTGAAATCATATATAATTTGTGTTTTATTGTTTTCTATACATATATGTGTTTATGTGTGGCATACCTAATGAGAGCTATTAATTCTCAAATATTACAGACAGCTTCGTGCCAGATCAAATTACGGTATCATATGAAAGATAAAGTGCTGTCCAAACTAGCGACACTCAAACCTATAAATGGCCTGTCACAAAGTTTCCGAGATACAACACCTTCACTCATGCCTTTAATGGAACTGTTGCCACGTATAATTCCTCCCTCAGATCTCGACTTAGCACATACTACAGATGACCAGTGGAAGCGTCTCCCTCTGGTTTTGGCTTGTCTCCCAAACTCACTACAAAAGGAACAATCACCGGATAAAATGTGGAATATATTAAATAACGAATCTGAAGAATTTAAGGAATTGAGCGTTTTCGCTCTCTCAATTTTGAGTTTACCTCATTCAAATGCAGACTGCGAAAGAATTTTTTTCTAAGGTATGTAAAGCAATGAAGATAATAACTAGTTAATAATATGATTTCATACTTGTCAGGTTACTGAAGTTTCATGTTCAACTTCAGGTAAACCTCATGAAAACTAAAATTAGGAACAGACTCTAAACCAGTACACTGAATGGAGCACTTCTTGCCTCTGAATGCATTAAAGAACGACCAGGAAACAACGGAACATGAGTATCTTTTGAGCCAACACACGAAATGTACGAGAAAATGACGTCGGACACTCTTTATAAAACGAAACAGGAAGAAGATAATGTAGACATCGAATTTGTTTCATAATTACCAATTCTTGTTCATAGTTTTATACATTTGTAAATAAGGTTTTGTAAAGCTGTATATACTGAATAAAAAAATTTCAAAACGTACGAGAATTTTTGCTAAAATACCGGAATTTCATGAGGTTGGTACGAGAATCGCGCTGTCTGGATATCACAACCCTGGCGAGAGTGTCGGCCGAGAACTCGGAGGCAGAAGACATGTCACGCTGCCCTCACGTCGGTGATGGAAGGGAGATCTTATCACACTCAAGGGCTGATTTCATTTATATATCCAGGAGAGATTTAGGTGCTTAACTACGTTTGAAGATTGAATTCAAGGTAAAATTCGCAAGCATAGCGCAAAAGCAGTTGCAGGGTTAGGCTCTTGATTGTTAGTCCGAGTTTGCAGTAATCCCATGTTTTTTCTCCTTATCCTCCTACTAATAATAATTATTCTCCACATCCCATTCATAAATATGCTGTGATTATTAAATGTTAATGTAACTTTGAAATTGAAATAATTTGTTAATCTGGCACTCATCCATTATTAATACTTATATGATCATTGTGAGGCATTTCGCCATTATTAATACTTGGTCATGATGATTTTTGAAGTTTTTAAATAGACTTAATTTATGAAATCCCTTCTCACAAATTATTTAGTAGTTAACAGGACCCAAGAAAACTCCTTTTAACGTATTAAATTCATTCTTAGTAACAATAAGCTTCAGCGCTGCTGCTGCATGCTGCTGCGCATTGCTGTAAACCACATCTAAAGAGATGAGTGCAAACCTTAGTGCTAAAACAGAGACACTGACACACCATAACATGTGATATACTCTAATCCAGTAAATTCCGTTGCACAAGCCAGATTTTATATCAATTGTAAATCCTCATTTAAAAAAAAAAATGGCTCTGAGCACTATGGGACTTAACTTCTGAGGTCATCAGTCCCCTAGAACTTAGAACTACTTAAACCTAACTAATCTAAGGACATCACACACATCGATGCCCGAGGCAGGATTCGAACCTGCGACCGTAGCGGTCGCGCGGTTCCAGACTGTAGCGCCTAGAACCGCTCGGCCACCCCGGCCGGCTTCTCATTCAAGAACGTAGCCAGATAGCTTAGATATTCATTCTTACAGGTTCATTTGTTGCTGTGGTTTTTCATATTCAAATCCGCCGTCAGATAGCTTAATCAAATTTTAATTTTAAGTATTGAATGTAACGATCTGTTGAGGGCTTAAATGACAGTGAAACTGACACTTATAGAACACGCACACAGTGTTAATTCTGGTTAGATTTCGATTACTGATGGCTCAGGTTGGTTATCGAGTCCATTTTCACCGACGAACATATGCATATTTATCGTAGCGGACCTTGCGTTAACAGACATTCTTTTTCTTACAGCTTACCAAATAGGCCAATAGATTTCATGCCTTCTTTCTTTTATCGTATAAATCTTCGCTAGCTTCAAGGAAAGATCAAATTAACAGACAAGTCAGAGATATAAATATTAGCCGTTATCTTATTATTTATCAGGTACAATCTACTATTTCTCTTTATTCTCTTCCCTGTTATGAAAATTACTGTTACATATATGCTAGTGGACCCGGTAATGGTTTGCAGTTGCTAAATCTGAGTGGTAACTGGATATAAATCCTAATCCCCTCCACCCCCTATATCTGCCTATCACCTCTTCCCACCTCTCCCTAAGCATTTCCTCCTCCCCACTCTCTCTCTCTCTCTCTCCATCTTCTTCTCCGCCCTTACTCTGTTCTCCTCTTCCTTACGTTCTCTGCGACCGTTTCCATCGCCTCGCCCCCCCCCCCCCCCCCCACACACACACTATCTGTCTCCTCTTCCCCTACTCTCTGACAATGGGCCGTGTTTATTACTCCAAACGAAACCTCGATTGGGTCTTAAAGGCACTTTTTGGATGACTAAATCGGTTGAGACAATTGGCATGGTATGACAAACACCCCTACAGCTACTGGATGTGTGAAGATGGTAGCTTCAGTTAGAGAATTTAGCATAAGTCTAATCTGCGAATGGATAGGGTTACGAAGTTAGCCATAAATGCAGCTGTCCTGTTTTCTGTTGCATCTGAGTGCGGGGAAGAAAACAAAACAGCACGTTGTTCTGCGTACATTTTTGGTTAAAATTTTACAGAAGGAGAAAGAATACACATGGAACCAGCGATCTGTGGAATGATGTAAATGCCCTGCTGTAGTAGTTAAAAATGGCTGCGAGAAAGAAAACGAAAATGCACATTTTCGGAGTGCAGTATAGCATTTTAAGGGAAACTTGTACATTGTTGTTTAAATGCTATTAGCAATTGTGCATGTGAATGTTTATTAGAGTATCGTATAAAAATCTGGACTCAATCAGTCCAGAACTTTTCTACATTTTTCGCTAGCAACTTTTTCTTTTTATATGTATGAAAAAATGTTGCCAATGTCCGAATTTTTATTACAATATTGCGTAAAAATATGAAATAAACTGATCAAGATAGTCTCGTGAATTTTGGCAACAACCTTAAACAACCACTTGCCTTTATACAGAAGTAGTAATACATGTATGTGAGCTATGTCCATCTGACACATTTACAGGACTATTATGTAAATATCTGAAGTAAATTGTTCGTATATTTGTGTATTATATACAACGTATTTCCGTAAGAGCGTGCAAAAATTTAACAGAACATAGACGATGCTCCAGTGAATAATTTCAGGTATAGAACCTGGGGTCGCAGAAACCAGCTTAAGGTGATAATAGGAATAAAATCACATTACTGTGTACTTTTTATTTACGTTAGTTACAGTTAACTGCAGATACCATCATTGACACAAAAACGTACCATTTGTACTGTATCTTACTAAATGAGCTGAAACTGACGGCCATCAACCTCAATGCAAGCATGACATCGGCGAACAAGGTTCTGACGCACCCTGACAAATATCCTTGGTGTATTTCGAATGACGTCCCAGGAAGATACAGTTCTGGCAACTAATTCCATCCACTGGGGTCTCATTCACAAGTGCGTTTAGATAACCTTATGGAAAATAATCAAGGGTATTGAGGTCAGGTGACATCGCAATCGATGGAATATGACCTCCCCTTCCAATCCAGCGACCAGAAAATACAGCACTGAGATGGTTACGGACATCCATACTGAAGTGAGGCGGTGCACTGTCTTGTTGTATCCACATCCTCATACCAAAAGCCAAGGGTAAGTTGTCCAACAAGTCAGGTAGAACTCTTAGCATGAATCTCTTTGCATTCATATGGCGCTCACAATTCCGGCCCAGATATTCCGAGCAGAACGTAGTTAGTTGATGGTGTGACTCTACTACAACGTGAGGATTTTCCTCATCCCACACATGGCTATTCTTGCTGTTCGAAATACCTCAAGATCAAATTACACCTCGGCAGTAACACCACGAGTTGGGGGAAAAATGGTCGCTCAGTCTATATGGTCGCTCAGTCTGTTGTTGGAGCAACCCCTGACACAATGCGACACTTGGTGCAAAGTCAGTCACAAGTGTTGCATGGTTCAAATGGCTCTGAGCACTATGGGACTTAACTTCTGAGGTCATCAGTCCCCTAGAACGTAGAACTACTTAAACCTAACTAACCTAAGGACATCACACGCATCCATGCCCGATTCAGGATTCGAACCTGCGACCGTAGCGGTCGCGCGGTTCCAGACTATAGCGGCTAGAACCGCTCGGCCACCCCAGTGTTGCATGAAATCGTTGTGACTGATATGGGTGTTATAGTTGTTCGTGAAGTATTCGCCACGTGCTAGTAGATGCAAGGCCCGTTTCATGTGCAATACGATGAGTATTCGTAGTGGGGTCCGTTGCAACATTTTCCAGCATTTCCTCTTCAAAATCGGGCGTGCGAGTGGTCCTCACATGTTGCCAGGTCCCTAGTTTCTTCTTTCCAATGAACCAGTCTCCCGCATTCGTCGATCGAGAGAAGTGAACACTCGTCGTGACGGGCGATGCCTGTTAGGAAATCGTTCCCTGAACAGCCTTTCAGCAGCGAGAGCATTGTAACATACCTTCCCATACATAATGTGCATATCAGTGAGTTCTGCGAAACTCTACCGGTACTCCTCCATAGTATTGTGATGTACGTCTCTGAATAGCACTGAGCAGGTCTCTGAATAGCACTGAGCAGTGAATGGGTCTGTCATTGATTTATAGCAAGCTCTGTCATGGGACAATGTAAATATAACAGAGCCACATTATGGACAAGTAAAGTAAACAAAACCTACATCATGACTTCTCAGTAATCAGGCTCGTCCTCCTTGTTTCCTTGCAGGAAATAAGGAATGGACATGTAAGTAAACAGCACAGTACATGCAAACTTGTACGCATGTTAGTTGTAAATAATCTGTAAAACAGCAGTGCTAGACAAAGTGGTAGACAGTTTACTTCCACATCTCTTTAAGCTGGCTTCTCCGAACCCAGGTTCCCTACCTCAAATTTTTCTGTGGCTCTCTGTGTCACCTTGTATGTTAAAAATATAGTCCATGTCTATCCGAATGTTTAACAGACTATGGTGGAAATATTTGAAGAAATAGGTCAGGAATTATACCAAATTTATGACACCAAAATTACAAAAAGAACTTGTCTATATATACAGTATATATACCAGGTATCTAAATCCTTGAGGATTAAATATTCCGGTGAGTGCTTGGCGAGCAGATTTTTTTACCTATCTAGTTAAATGTATCATGTAATGGCCACATGCATCGCTCGGTCACATTAACCTCTGCTGCATGCCCACCACTGTCCCTGGTGTCAGTTGTCCATTCCATCACAGAGCTTGTGGTGTGTGAAAGGTGAGGTGTGCTACTGTGTACAGTGCATGACATATAGCTGAAGATGGAACACTACTTGTCATGGGAGTTGGGAGACATGTGTTTAATCTATGAGCAGCAGGATATAGTGCCCGTAATGTACAGATAAAGCTTTCCCAACAGGAGTCATCCTAACTGGAAGAGATTAATCCTCTGGGGTACTTCACTCCAGCTGAGGTTCACACTAAAGACATGTCCAAAAACCAGAATTTGAGGAGACGATGCTGTATCAAGTGGTCAACCAGCCAGCAATAAGCACCTGTCAACTTGCCTGTGGAATGGACACTTTGAAGGATGCAGCTGGGAGTATACTAATGGAACATATTGTACCTGTGTCATAAAGAAAGTGTTCAAGCACTCGGAAAACGTATTTTGAGCCCTGTGTTAGTTTCTGCCTATGGATCATCCACCGCAGTGCTGTAGCGCCGAACTTCGTACAGTGTGTATTGATCATAGATTAGGCCTCATTGTCTCATTCACTAATAATGGTGTTTTCAACAGCCGCAGCAGCAATTTGTAGAGTGAGGACAATCTCCAGCAATTCACATCGGTGACCACCAGCAACAGTTCTCTGTCATTGTTGGAGTACGTATTGTTCAAGATAACATGTATACCTTACCTGATGTTCCTGCGAGATGTGTTGCCATAGTTCATGGAGACTGTAACCTTTGTCCCCGAAATATGTGGTTACAACAGTACGTTGAACTAAGCCACTTCGATGTTAATGTCTGCAAGCACCTGAAAAACACATTGGATTGGAAGGGGAGGTCCTGAACCATGGTCAGCGCGATCGGCTGATCTCATGCCTCTGAACATTTTCCTCTGGCGTTACATCAAGACGTTGGTGTTTGAAACCTCTATAGTAACGAATGAAGACGTGCTTGCTAGGGTGCAAGTGGTCTGTCTCCCGGTACAACAATTCCAGGGATCTTTGAGAGAACGCAACAGAACATTAAGTTCCGTTGCTATGCAGGCATTGAGACTGGCTGTCGTCACCCTGAACAACTATTATGAGCTACCCTACTGTAATGTTGTGTGCAGTGTGTATATACAGAACACAATAAATATGAATTTCCGACCATTGGCTTCCTATCCCAGTATAGTCAGGTGTGGACCTACTATCACCTTCTCAGTTTGACCATGTATATCGACGAAAATAATAAATTATTGAAACAACGCTTGTAATTACACAGATAAAGAAATCTGTTCGCCAAGCGGCGGCAGGAAAACACAGATTTTATTACTGTCAATAGATCAATATAGTTATCACCTGAGGGGGGAGAATTGTATTGTCAATACTAGAAATATTGACGAACAGTATGGATGTTGACCTAAATGTTTTCAGTATTGGCAATCCGTGTTGGCCGTGTCAGGGCGGAATTTCGACATTATGTTGTTCACATTTTTTTCAGTTTGTCTCTTGTACAATGCATCTGATTTATGGTAAATTCAAGAGATTTCGACTTTTAAACTTCGTGAACTGAACAACGAAATGATGGCATAATTTATTTAATGTTACAGAAACAATTAAAGCTTGTACGATCAGTCAACAAAAATATTTTTGGAAATTTATTTAAAAAAGCTTAATGACAGTGTTTGTGGATGTTAACACACTTGAGCGACCCTCCAGTGGTCAAAAGGCGCATAGTTATTCTTAACTGCATGTCGGCTGGGGCTGCCTATGTTACTGCCGTATTTTGTTTTTCTAATTTTTTTCTCGGATTAACCTTAATAAATGATTCTCATGGGTTGTGGACGTATTATAACATTGAAGTAGCTGAAACTGAATTTATAATGAATTAGCTGCAACCAGATTCTTTCATAGGCGTTCATTTTTCTAATTTCAACATGCCTGGCATCCCATTTGCAGATGTCTACGTTTGTTTATCTGCAGTGAATACTGTTTCTTTATTAACGTCATTACAGTGTTTTGTACTGAGAGTTTTTAAGACGGCGAATGTAAAACGTTGTGGTAAAGAAACGGTTCACCATGCGAAAATAACAGTTAACAGCTGAAGACTGGGTGAACATAAAATGAATGTTTTCTCAAAAATGCGTGTTTTGAGGCGCAGTTTGTTGGCGTGACGTGTCGAGAAACGGATGCCACTCAAATTGGTGGGATATCCTATAAACATTAACGTCACGGGCGATATAGCTCTAGATTTATGTGCTAGGAGCGTTGTTGTCGTGTCATGTGATGAGTCGGCTTGCGAGTTTAAGTATGCGAATCAGGTCCATGGGTCCCCAAAGGTGCCCTTGCCTGGTTTAGAGGATACGTTGTCCTATTTTAGGTGTAATACTTACATTTACTAACGTTCAGGTTAAGTACCAATGCTTGCACTGATCCCCAATAGGTCTTTCTGAGATTCACTATAACCTTCTTATGTAGAAATGCATTATCGTACATCTACACCAAAACGAGTACCCTTCAAGACGCTGCACATTTCATGGCGGAGAGTACAATGTTTCGAAATTACCGCTTTTTTTTCTATTTGACTCTAATGTACTGATCGGGGAAAACCAGAAAAATTGTATCCAGACATACTATTACAAGTTACATAGAGTTATACGGACACACTTTGGCCGCAAACTTCCAGAATATGAAACTCTTGTACAATAAAGAATCGAGGACTGTCACGCAAACTGCCAAGGATATGGCTCTCCGACAGAGGTGTTTCCCGGGATTTATTCGCTGATTAAACATATCTTTTACTACCCAACCACCAAACATTGGAAAAAATGACTATTTCACTGTGAAAGAAAACTTTCTCGTTATCTCAGTTCCTAGTTGCAGCCATTTCGCGTAAGGCACGTGGTAGGAAATAAAGCATTACTCACAGTAGAAGAAGAACTAATCTCCGCACAAACCATCGAATCTACGCAGCTCATCCTGTAAACTTCTTCATGGATGCAAACTTTTGTTTTTTGCATACAGACTCTACATGATAGTATTATTAGCAATCGCTATTTAACAAATTGTAGGTGGGACGTGTACTGTATTTATTTGGTATACACAGATGGTTTTTCATGTCTTTGCATTATAAATGCTACTGCATGCAGTGATGTAAGGTCTCTAGCCTATTTTTGGTTGTCGATGACAGTGATGTGAGATCTCTTTTTACTCAGTAAGTCATACTTCTTACTTGTACACTAGATATTTCGTAAGTAGCCTGTTTATATGTCTATATGTTGGCAGCGCGATAAACTGCATTAATAACTCTGACAGCACTGTGCCCACTCTGTAAGAGACTCTGTGGCTGGTCGGACTAGCAGTTGGAGGTGAAAAGCCAGCAGTGATGGAAGTTGGGAGTGAGTAGTCAGCAGTGATGGAGGATAGAGGTTAATACTCAGCAGTGTTGGAGATTTGCAAAATTAGCACGAGAGGACGGTGTGTAAGTGTATCTGTCACAGAGATTTATTACTGATGATTAGATAATTTTTTTGAACTGGATGTCACATTATTAAGGTAAAAATATATTGTTTGCTTTGTAACAAAATCTTTCCTTTGCTAACCACATTCCTATCAGTAGTTAGAGCCTTCAGTAGTTAGAATCTTCTATTTAGCTGACAGTATTGGTGCTTGTGGAACTACTGTAGTTCGTGTAATGAAGATTTTTGTGAGGTAAGAACTTAGGAAATGTATGGGTTATTGATAGGATTTCTACTAATTCAGGGCCATTCTTTTGAGTTAATTATTTAAGCAGTCAGATGGCGTTATCCTTGAATATTGTCAGTAATTAATGAATGAAACGATAAAGACCAGCAAAGAGACAGTACGTTCAATTTTACTTCGCAGTTTAAGAATATTGAGAAAGCATTCAGCAGTTTAAGTAAAATTATATCTAGAAATTTCACATTCTCAGTTATTTCAGTATAAGTAAAAATATTTTATAAAGAAGTTTCAATCTTTCGGACAGATGTATTTAATATTTGATATGTTAAGCTACGGAGTTTCTTGGTACAAGCAATGTAATCTTTCGCGGTCAGTAGTTTGTTGTTGCAACTTTGCACATTTGCTCTTCAGCAACGTCCTGAGGAACTATGTGAAGCTGAGTTCCTTTATACTGGTAACGGAGGTATATCCGTGTCTTTCTGTTGTAGTAGAGGGCTGAGACGTTGGGAAGAAACTCACAATCCGTGGGCTGAACTTGCTGTGTGGTTTGCCAAGTGTGTGTATGTTACTCGAACAAAGAGTAAAGATTTTGAGGATACTATTTGTCAGAAGAGAGATTCGGTAGATACTGCGAAGAACACAGCAACAAATCTGAAAGCAGCATCAGAATTCTATGCGACTTTGAGAGATTCCTACAATGCTTGCCTTTGTAACACCTGCTTCTGGGAAGAAATGGGAGTGCTATTCCCTCGATGGATACGCATTGCTGCTTACGTTAAATGTGGACCTTCCCTTCTTGCATGTAATGTGTATCAGAGGCCTATTTCAGCTAAACTAAGAGCATTTAGGACAAAAACAGCTGTTTTGTAGGAAGTACTATTATTTTATTGCGTATTTTTAAGCGTTGCAAGTACGTATTATGGGAAATAAGTGACTATCATTAAAATACACCCCACTACTCTTGGCCAATGCAGGTTATCGTGATGGATAGACAGCTTGGTTTTCAACTCTGTAACCCTTCCTTCCAGTCCTGGCTGAGGGGTTTCATGACTGGTAGAGAGTAGCAAGGGTAACAAGCGATTGTATCTATATGTGAACCCTCCAGTTCAACTAGCCATCAGTGTAATGTCGCTGTTCACGAGAACGTTTTATTTGACTGAGTGCGGTGAGCGCCATGTCAATGTTGGAATTTAATCAGACATTGAGTCTCAGAAGGTAACTGTGACAGAGAATGTACTGCATCATAGGAAGGTTCAGCTCACGAAAACCGAGTGGAAGTGCTTGCGCGATGGACTATCATACATTGAGAGCCAATTGACCAAAAAGTATGTGCCCGACTAATTCAGTGTCAATGTTTTCTCCAGCACCAGCAACGCTAATACCAACAACAGCAGCCGTATTAGTGCCTCAATAGTATATGTGTCCAGCGATACAGCAGTTGAACAGTTAGACCAGGGGACGGCACATAAAGTATAAGTAAGAAAAAAAAGTGCACGGACAATGTAGGATATCAGGTAAGTCGAAAAGTGAGAAACGTGTTCAGTGACGTTGTTAGAAGCGTAATGCAAAATTTCGTGTATAACCCTGTATATCACGTAATTGGAAACGTGAGAAATGTAAAAAATTTCAGAAGTGTAATGCAAGAAAAAAATGGCTCTGAGCACTATGGGACTCAACTGCTGAGGTCATTAGTCCCCTAGAACTTAGAACTAGTTAAACCTAACTAACCTAAGGACATCACAAACATCCATGCCCGAGGCAGGATTGGAACTTGCGACCGTAGCGGTCTTGCGGTTCCAGACTGCAGCGCCTTTAACCGCACGGCCACTTCGGCCGGCTGTAATGGAAGATTTTATGTGTGTAGGTCTTCTACCTGCACATGGCCAGGGTTACATAAATGCTGAATCTAACATATACAAGAATACAAGAAACATTTATTTGACAACTGCTGTCATTGGCCTAATGGTTTTTGTGGAAGAAATATAAACCTGTATATACAAAGAAGATTTAATAAATTTGAATTGTTTACAAAATTTGCAATACATGCATAATTTCCTGTTATGCATATTATTACACTTTTCTTGTGATTAGATGTATTCTGTTCATACGAGTAAATATACCAGGGTGTGCTGAAAACTAATGCCTCTGAAATTTTTATTTGAAAGCTCTTAAAGTTGTTTAATTAAAATGAATGGTATTAACATCCTACATCTTTATTGTTCACGTCTACATATCTGCAACCTTCTGCCACTAGAGGGGCCAGAATTGTAGTGCGTAACATGAAAGTGTGTGTTGTAATTAACTTGGTGTGTGAGGAAAACATGCTGTAACTGAGTTTCGAATTTGAACAGTTCGACCACACATGGAGGGCCCTCTCCATTATGACAATACAAGACCACACACGAGCCTTGCGACATCTGCCACAATCCGATTCCTTAGGTTCAGTGTCATCGATCATCCCTCGTACAGTCTCGAATTAGCCCCATCCTTTTTTCATCTGCTTCCAAAACTTAACGAACATCTTCGAGGACTTCTCTTTTCTAGTGCTGAAGCGGTGCAAACAGAGGTGTGGTTGTGGCTCCGTGAATAAAGTCGGACATCGTACAGTGACTGTATCATCAAACTAGTCGCACACAGGGAACAATGTGTGTGTCGCCAGGGTGCCCATGATTGGAAATAAATATGTAGGCATGTAGATGTAGAATGGTAATGACGCTTGTTTTATTTAAAAAAGCTTTTAAGAGTTTTCACATAAAAAATTCGAAGGTATTCCTCTTCAGCACTTTCTCGTAATTCTTCTGTTGTGAGAAATATATAATCTACTATGATACATGCCCGTGGTCTAGGGGTAGCGTCTTTGATTCATAATCAAAAACGTCTTCGGTCCCAGGTTCGATCCGCGCCACTGCCTAAATTTTGATAAATAATCAGCATTGGCGGCCGAAGACTTCCGGCATAAGAAGTCAGCCTCATTCTGCCAACGGCCTTGTCAAACAGGGCGGAGGAGCGAATAGAGGTTCAGGGCACTCTCTTGTCCTAGGGATGGGAAATTGCCCCTAAAGGCGGAAGAATCAGCGATGATCAACGACATGAGGATGCAGAAGGCAATGGAAACCACTGCATTAAAGACACGTAACGTGTATCCACAGGACATGTGGCCTGTAATTGAAGAAGTGTCATGATGATCTCTCCATTGGCAAAAGATTCCGGAATAGTTCCCCATTCGGACCTCTGGGAGGGGACTGCCAAGGGGGAGTTTACCATGAGAAAAAGATTGAATAATCAACGAAAGGATAACGTTCTACGAGTCGGAGCGTGGAATGTCAGAAGCTTGAACGTGGTAGGGAAACTAGAAAATCTGAAAAGGGAAATGCAAAGGCTCAATCTAGATATAGTAGGGGTCAGTGAAATGAAGTGGAAGGAAGACAAGGATTTCTGGTCAGATGAGTATCGGGTAATATCAACAGCAGCAGAAAATGGTATACCAGGTGTAGGATTCGTTATGAATAGGAAGGTAGGGCAGAAGGTGTGTTACTGTGAACAGTTCAGCGACCGGGTTGTTCTAATCAGAATCGACAGCAGACCAACACCGACAACGATAGTTCAGGTATACATGCCGACGTCGCAAGCTGAAGATGAACAGATAGAGAAAGTGTATGAGGATATTGAAAGGGTAATGCAGTATGTAAAGAGGGACGAAAATCTAATAGTCATGGGCGACTGGAATGCAGTTCTAGGGGAAGGAGTAGAAGAAAAGGTTACAGGAGAATATGGGCTTGGGACGAGGAATGAAAGAGGAGAAAGACTAATTGAGTACTGTAACAAGTTTCAGCTAGTAATAGCGAATACCATGTTCAAGAATCACAAGAGGAGGAGGTATACTTTGAAAAGGCCGGAAGATACGGGAAGATTTCAATTAGATTACATCCTGGTCAGACAGAGATTCCGAAATCATATACTGGATTGTAAGGCGTACCCAGAAGCAGATATAGACTCAGATCACAATATAGTAGTGATGAGGAGTAGGCTGAATTTCAAGACATTAGTCAGGAAGAATCAATACGCAAAGAAGTGGGATACGGAAGTACTAAGGAATAACGAGATACGTTTGAAGTTGTCTAACGCTATAGATACAGCAATAAGGAATAGCGCAGTAGGCAGTACAGTTGAAGAGGAATGGACATCTCTAAAAAGGGCCATCACAGAAGTTGGGAAGAAAAACATAGGTACAAAGAAGGTGGCTGCGAAGAAACCATGGGTAACAGAAGAAATATTTCAGTTGATTGATGAAAGGAGGAAGTACAAACACGTTCCGGGAAAATCAGGAATAGAGAAATACAAGTCGCTGAGGAATGAAATAAATAGGAAGTGCAAGGGAAGCTAAGACGAAATGGCTGCAGGAAAAATGTGAAGACACCGAAAAAGATATGATTGTCGGAAGGACAGACTCAGCATACAGGAAAGTCAAAACAAACTTTGGTGACATTAAAAGCAAAGGTGGTAACATTAAGAGTGCAACGGGAATTCCACTGTTAAATGCAGAGGAGAGAGCTGATAGGTGGAAAGAATACAATGAAAGCCTCTATGAGGGTGAAGATTTGTCTGAGGTGATAGAAGAAGAAACAGGAGTCGATTTAGAAGAGATAGGGGATCCCGTATTAGATTCGGAATTTAAAAGAGCTTTGGAGGACTTACGGTCAAATAAGGCAGAAGGGATAGATAACATTCTATCAGAATTTCTAAAATCATTGGGGGAAGTGGCAACAAAACGACTATTCACGTTGGTGTGTAGAATATATGAGTCTGGCGATATACCATCTGACTTTCGGAAAAGCATCATCCACAAAATTCCGAAGACGGCAAGAGCTGACAAGTGCGAGAATTATAGCACAATCAGCTCAACAGCTCATGCATCGAAACTGCTTACAAGAATAATATACAGAAGAATGGAAAAGAAAATTGACAATGCGCTAGGTGTCGATCAGTTTGGCTTTAGGAAAAGTAAAGGGATGAGAGAGGCAATTCTGACGTTTCGGCTAATAATGGAAGCAAGGCTGAAGAAAAATCAAGACACTTTCATAGGATTTGTCGACCTGGAAATAGCGTTCGACAATATAAAATGGTGCAAGCTGTTCGATATTCTGAAAAAAGTAGGGGTAAGCTATAGGGAGAGACGGGTCATATACAATATGTACAACAACCAAGAGGGAATAATAAGAGTGGACGATCAAGAACGAAGTGCTCGTATTAAGAAGGGTGTAAGACAAGGCTGTAGCCTTTCGCCCCTACTCTTCAATCTGAACATCGAGGAAGCAATGATGGAAATAAAAGAAAGGTTCAGGAGTGAAATAAAAATACAAGGTGAAAGGATATCAATGATACGATACGCTGATGACATTGCTATCCTGAGTGAAAGTGAAGAAGAATTAAATGATCTGCTGAACGGAATGAACAGTCTAATGAGTACACAGTATGGTTTGAGAGTAAATCGGAGAAAGACGAAGGTAATGAGAAGTAGTAGAAATGAGAACAGCGAGAAATTTAACATCAAGATTGATGGTCATGAAGTCAATGAAGTTAAGGAGTTCTGCTACCTAGGCAGTAAAATAACCAATGACGGACGGAGCAAGGAGGACATCAAAAGCAGACTCGCTATGGCAAAAAAGGCATTTCTGGCCAAGAGAAGTCTACTAATATCAAATACCGGCTTTAATTTGAGGAAGAAATTTCTGAGGATGTACGTCTGGAGTACAGCATTGTATGGTAGTGAAACATGTGAAACGTCCCCTTTCAACAATTATACATGACTGTGCTTAAACTGACACACAATATTTTGTTAGCGCAACGCAATCTGACTCTCAAAATTCCCTACAAAAGAATGGCCCTGACTAACATTAAACTATACCTTTCACAAATCACTTACCTCACAAAAATCTTCGCTGCTCAAGCTACTGCAATACAGCGAGCGCCACTACTACCAGCTAAATAAAAGATTCAAACTATGGAAGGCACTAACTACTGATAGGGATAGTTAGCAAATGAAAGATATTAATAGAGAACAAACAATGTATTTACCTTGATATCATCATATATAAATATAGCAGTTCATGACAAATTACAAAACTCCGCCATCTCTCTCCCCACATCCACCACTGCTGGCGGCTCACCTCCAACTGCGCAACGCTACGCGCTGTTCACATCCAGCTGCCGCTGCCCAACACTACAATGGCGAGTATTACAACAATGCAAAGCAGCCACAGACTGCACACAGCACAGCCAGTGATTTTCATACAGAGTTGGCGTTACCAATAAAAAAACCTAACCAGCTTACTTACATAGCCCCCATGCTCCCCACCAAAAATTTTACAAATTGGATTGGGCAGTGGCCAATACAGATTTGAAAAAATTTTTCATAATTACAATAACAAATAAATCAAATGCACACACTTATTGATACAATGTTGGTCAAAAGCTCAAATTTTCTCACAGTCCATAAAGACAGTCCTGATCGTTCATTACGGTAAAATAGTAGTGTTTTTCTCAAAGTCTGAGCAGTAGAAGAAAATGCACACGGAAGTAGTGGATTTCCATGCAGTCTTGAAGAAGTAGTGTTGTCCTTCCAACGGAAAGACAGTGCTGACTCTTGACATGCATACAGGTAATGGGCCACAACAGAGCAAACCCACAGCAGAGCCAGTCGAAATTTTGAAGAGTATTGGTAGGTAGGTCATCACAGAGCAGACCCACTGTAGTCCTGGTAGAGATTACGGTATTGGTGGGCCACCAGAGGTGCAGACCCACTGCAGTCCTTGTAGAAATAATGGTATTGATGGATCATCAAAGATGTAGACCCACTGTAGTCCTTGTAGAGATAGCCAGCAGCCATCTGTTGTGACTGTGCAGGTGCACAATCACCATTGAAGAGTCTTGCGGATAATATAGCAAGTCCATAAACCACCACTTGTGCACTCACAAAGTTTTTGAAATTGTCGTTAGAACCAGCAATGCTGTTATCCAGTCCCTTGCTGAGTTATTAACACTCGTGCAAACACTAACAGTCCCTACTTCTCACATATTGTCCATATACTATGACCAACAGAAACGTGTGCAGTGAAATGTAACTAACAAGTTAATAATATCATGAACTGCTGACAATTACAATTTTATAACATAAGAATACAATTACAAAGGTACAAAATACATCATTAAAAAACATAATAGTACAGATAACATTTGTAGTAATATGGGCTTTACAAAAGAATCGAAATAAGATATACATCAGTGTTACAGGAATTATGACATGAGTACATAGATAAAAGATCAGAATAACTTTCGAAACATCAACTTCACACATGAGCATTAAACAGAACAGAATTAATAATATCTAACATCTTTACAAAGTAAATAACATATTATTAATGCCAATTATATTCGAGGATAACAGTATTCCTCATCATAGTGAATGTAGCTTAATATTAAAAGAAGAAAAAAATTCTATGAAATTACACAGAGACAGGAAGAAAACAAATACACAAGGGTACACAAACACATAGTGGGATAACACCAATAGGAAAGGACAGGGTTCGTTTTCAGTGTAACATGTGGTACTGCAGTCCAACCCAAAACTTCATATATCTTCCCTCTTATTTCATCCTTTGTTTCCACCAAAAAAAATTCTATCTAAGCATGTATTTATATGTTCACACATTTCTTACCTCAACATTTATTTCCAAGAAAATCCTACCTAAACCTGTTTTCTGTACTTTTTTTTCGTATAACTTCTCAATGCATTTCTTCCAATTCATCGAAACTCATTCTCTTAGAGGCTACCCCCTCTTAAGCTAACTTAAATCTACTGAGCTCAGATGCTAAACTAAGGAACGAGGCAATGAAGCAGCACAAAATAAGTAACACAAACAACAATGACCAAAAAAATGGAAAATTGCAAAGCAAGCTACAGTAAATCTAAATTACCAAGCAATGCAACATTACAACTAATATGAGCCAATGTGCAGCAACAAGAAAAATAAATGAGTAGTAAAATTGGCTTAGCAGAGTAACACAAAGTCAAATTCAGTAACACTACGCCAGGCAAACAGCAGTAACTTATACCTAAACATGACATAGCTCAAGCAGAAAAAATATCACAGTAAAAACAACAATGCAAATAAGGGCAATGTATATTCACATCTTAATGTCTATGTAATTAAAGTGGTGCACCACAACAACTTATTGTAATAAGAAATATTACCATGTACTTGAAAAGAAAATTATGTGTTACTGTTACTAGTTCCTTCTTATTGTTCTTTCCTTTCCAAGTGCTCCTTTTTTAAAGAATGTGGATCATAAAATAATTATTTAATAGATCTGTTGACAGAAAGTGTTCACATTAGCAAATGCATTTCATTTTATAAAAGCAATGCTGCAACACAGCTGGAAACCAGATATCAAATGAAATAAGCAACTATGAAAAGCAAAGCATAAAAATATCATTCAGTAGTCATGTGACATTTCATAAGTTAGTAGAAATTCTCTCAACTCTCATAGAAAGACGCTTGTTATAATCAGGTGTGCAGATGTAAAATATTTCTTGTCATTTTATTAGGCATTTCAGTAAATATCATAAATTACGAGCTCCACAGTATGCTTTCAACAAGGAAATGTCAGTAGCACAGACAATGGCCTCCCCTTTTTTTTTCTACCTGTGCTGCTGAAAGCCTAATGGCTTTTTTTTTTTTCGGGCGGCTGTCGCCCAGGTGGGTGCCCGCGACGCATTACGTGCAGGTGGTCACTTAACTTTCTTACGGAAATATTTATGACAGCAGTTTCCGCTACAGTGACAGTCTCACATAAAAATATTTCACAGGTCAAGAATTAGGATTGCAAATCTGTAGAAACAAAATCCTATAAATATAAGTGTCCAAAAAAATTTTCGCCGGCATTGTGATACATTCACGCATTTACACACATTTCATAACTCTTAAAGTACGATTCTTGGTTTCCAACATCCTGTTTCACAAGCCAAGAGTCCTTACCCACTATTCATTACTCCTTACCTTATTACACATATACGTATCCATCGACACTCGTCAATATTTCGTCATTATAAATATGAAGCATAATCAAATAACTCATATAGCCTCAGCCTATTAATCATAAACATACCTCAGCAGCATAATACACATCGTCGTCGTAAAAATAACATCATAACACCTCAGTCAAATCTCAAAATCACCGTAGCTTCCTCCAATAATTAAAAAAATTCTTTGCTCATGTCAAAAGTGTCATCTGCCTCAAACGTACTTTAAAAATCATGAATCCATACCAAATACATCATTCAAAGCTCTCATAGTATCACAATGGTTTCGAAAAAATATGAAGAGTTCACACAGTACAGACAAAATACAATTTCGTAAGTGTGAAGTTATCCAACGGTGTAATTACGTAAACATGTGTCACTGACGTAGTAAAAAACATGTTTATCTCTCAGTTAAATGATCAGATAGCTGTGTAATTTGTATGTTAGAGAAATATGGTACCGATGTGTAAAGTTGTATAAGCAAATACCATATTAGCTAGGGTTCCTTGTGGTTGCCACACACATGGTACACAAAGTAAGCATGTACCCCCCTGAGGATAAATGTAATTATACTCCCAGGTGTTACAAATTACAGCAATGGAATGAAATGTATAACGGAAAACTTTCTTTGTAATTAAAAAAAATCTTTAAAAATAAGTGTTTTAAGTATAAGATTAATCACTCAAATGCGTGTACTGTAGCGCTAAACGGTGCATCTTGTCGCAACATAATCTCTGTGGAAGTGTCGTAGTTATCGTCCCCCGAAAGCTAAGTTCTGCAGAAGTCAATGTACTTACCACATGATAAACAAAAGTGAAATGCTTTGCATATAGATATCCTAGTTATTATGCTTATTGGCGTGATGAAGAAAGTACTGTACAGTAACGTATTGTTATGCCACGAAAAAGGCTGTCTCATTGTTGCTATACCACAAAAGTTACTACTAAAACATGTTTTTCTTCCTAGAAGAATTCAGAAAACTGTGCAGATATAAAACAGATACACTGCAAAAGCAACATTGTAAATTGTCACTCATTAGTAGCGTCGTGATAACATCGTGTAGCTGTCACATAAACTAACCACTGTGTCCTCTGGTATCTCACAGAAAGTACTTTAAACCCAGAATGTATTTTCAAGTAAACCAAAATGTTGCATTAAAATCTTATTAGCAGTACCAGTATGTGTCCTAAGTATGTAAGCCTGATAGTCGTTACGTAATCGTGCAACTAACAAGCAAGAATGTACAACTAACAACACTGTGTCGTCTGTTCATTATAACAATGCATTCATAATTTCTGTTTAAATAAGTTCTCTTGGTTCTTGACTGGATATTTCGCTTCAAATATTGTTACATGTTAACAGATTCTAAATCTGACAAAGCATACTAGAAATGTGAAGTGAAAAGTTTTATGGCAATGACAAAGTTAAAAAGCAGATTATCTTTCAATAAACGGTTTTACATGTGAAATGTGGTGTAAACCTTTACTCTTCCTAGTACGCAGAGTTTCAACTTCAACGCAATTATCATGTGGTATACGTCGGTAAGGAATGCTAAAATATTTCTCAAGGTTAGCGTGTATACTATTTCTCCCTGAGCCAGCCGGCGCAGGTGGCTGCCTGCGGTGCGAGTCATTGTCTGTTTCTTTGTTGGCGCGCGCCGTTATTGGGATTTGGAGACCTAACTTCTACAAATTCACCGTGACGAGAGGGCCCTGCCATGTTTAAATTCCGCCAGTTCTGATGCAATTCAGGTCTGTCGTTACGATCATATCGTCTGTCGACATGTCGGTAGATTCCATAGTTTCTTTCTTGTCGGTCGCGTGGTGGAGAATTTCTCCCTGAGTCGTAACTGCGCGCTGGACCGTTGCGTCTAAAGTTATTCTATCTCCCGTAATAATAATTGTTTTGGTTCCCATATTGTCTGTTTCTCTGATTGTCTCTGTGATAGTCATTACCGCGGAAAGGTGATCTTTCCCTGTAACTATTACTCTGCCAGTGGTTGTCATATAGGTGGTGTCTGTTTTGGTCACGATTTACGTTATAAGAATAGCCTTGTCGCGTATTATTTCTGTCATCGCGGAATTGTGACAGATGTGACCTGTAATTGTTGTGCTCCTGTTCCCGTGTTCCCCGATTGTCAGTGTCAATTTCCAGTTCTTGTAACAGTCCCTGAAAAGCCTCAATGTCTTCTTTGCAACGTCCTGCTAAAATAATATGTCGTAAATGTTCAGGTAATTTGATTAAGCAAATGCGGATGAGTTCTGAGGGGCTGTATGGGTTTGACAGGTACTGATTCTTGTGCAACATGTCTTCAAAATATTTCACAAGACTGGAGAATTCAGATTGTTCGAAATGTTTCACCATTATGATGCCATGTTTTACTCGGTCTTGTGTGGCTTGAGACCAATATGCTGAGAGGAAGGCATGGTAAAATTCTCCTTCACTGTGGCAATCGTGAATGACCGATCGCATTCTTACAGCTGGTTCATTCTCTAAATAGCCACACATGAATTCTAATCTGTGTTCTAACGACCAGTTGGGAGGAAAACAATGAGAGAATTGATGGAGCCATGCTTGTGGATGAATGTCGTTGCCAGAATTCTTAAATGTTTTGAATTTACGTGTAGTAATGAACAGCTTATAGTCAAAATCATCATGTCGGCAGGTCGCATGTCGGTCATTGTTACGTCGTTTCGGCGGTTCCGTCTCAAAATTCGGCGTACCTTGCCAACTTCTTTCACAATTTCCGAAGTGCCCTGTGTTGTTATTTTGTGTCTGTTCCGTATTTCTATGTCCCTCTTCCCGTATTGGGGCGCGAGTGTCCTCTAAAATATGTAATTATTGTACTACCTGTGCCAACTGATCTTGCACTTCGCGGATTTCTCTTTTGTACTGTGTATTGATTTGATTTTGATTTTGTTTGAATTTTCTAATTTGTTCATATTTTTCAGTGTCCGTGAAGGCTACAGATGTTGTGTCATTCAGATCATCATCTACCTTTGTAGATAAATTAGTGAACTGATCCGAAAGTTCGGCTACTTTCTCCGATAGTGTACTTATTTCCTCAGTGTGTTTTTCTGAACCAAGTTTCAGAGTATCTACTGTGTCCTTTAAGTTTTCCTGAGTTTTTGCAAGTTGCGTAACCGAATCGATAGATGCAACTGAGTCAAATTTTGCTTGCAAGGTCTCATGATTTTCATGAAGAAAGAGTTTGCAGTTTTTTTATGGCTGCTTCGTGATTCTGTAATGCATTTTCATGCCGCGAAAAAATAGGCTGAAAATGCTCACAAATTTGTGTTTTTACGTCATTACAGACTTTTTGACATTTCGATTCAATGTTATGTAACTCAGTAGTTAAATCTTCACGTGTTTGTTCAAGAGTTTGTTCCAATGAGTCTAACTTTTTAAGATTTTGTTCCATTGTGTCTAACTTTTGAAGCTTTTGCTGTGTTTGTCCCATTTGTTGTATTAATTGTAATAACAATGCATTGGTGTCTGAAACATGTTCCTCAGTGCTTTTCGGCAGTGAATTTGCACCAGAAACATTCACATTTTGACCAGCAGAAAATGTGTCTTGACTTATTTGAGAAAACGGTGAGGATCCAAAACCTGAATCTACAGTATTTGCGAGATCGTGTCGTGTCATTTCGGCTTCCTGAGGCGAGCTATTGCCGACCGATCGATCGATAATGCTTCCCTCTTCACTAATTGTTTCACTGTCCACGCCATTGTTTGACGCCCGCTCCATTTCCCTGTGCACAGTTACCAAATTACTACTTTGAACATTAGTAAATTCATTACTCGGCGGCGCTGATAAGCTACGCTCGTCGTCACTATTATTTCTCAGTTTAGTTTGGAGCCTAGTGTTACGTTTTTCACACGCCAAAATTGTCACAATATTTCACACGATAACACAGAAAAGCACAATTTGAAGTGCAAAAATAGGAGAACACATTAACATAGCACTGAAAATAATATCTAGTTAATTGCAGCTGCGAAATACTTGGTGCAAATCTACATGCATGCCAAAACTGTTTTACTGTACAACAATGAAAGACTGCAACTACAAAGGAGATTTTCTCTACAATTACGCGCTAGCAATAAACAATAGCTACACTAATTACACAAACTACAAGAAAAAAATCAGAAGATTCCAGTGAGGTATCCTCGGCTAAGGGTCGACATATGAAACGTCCGCTTTCAACAATTATACATGACTGTGCTTAAACTGACACACAATATTTTGTTAGCGCAACGCAATCTGACTCTCAAAATTCCCTACAAAAGAATGGCCTTGACTAACATTAAACTATACCTTTCACAAATCACTTACCTCACAAAAATCTTCGCTGCTCAAGCTACTGCAATACAGCGAGCGCCACTACTGCCAGCTAAATAAAAGATTCAAACTATGGAAGGCACTAACTACTGATAGGGATAGTTAGCAAATGAAAGATATTAATAGAGAACAAACAATGTATTTACCTTGATATCATCATATATAAATATAGCAGTTCATGACAAATTACAAAACTCCGCCATCTCTCTCCCCACATCCACCACTGCTGGCGGCTCACCTCCAACTGCGCAACGCTACGCGCTGTTCACATCCAGCTGCCGCTGCCCAACACTACAATGGCGAGTATTACAACAATGCAAAGCAGCCACAGACTGCACACAGCACAGCCAGTGATTTTCATACAGAGTTGGCGTTACCAATAAAAAAACCTAACCAGCCTACTTACACATGGACTGTGGGAAAACCGGAACAGAAGAGAATCGAAGCATCTGAGATGTGGTGCTATAGGCGATTGTTGAAAATTAGGTGGACTGATAAGGTAAGGAATGAGGAGGTTCTACGCAGAATCGTAGAGGAAAGGAATATGTGGAAAACACTGATAAGGAGAAGGGACAGGATGATAGGACATCTGCTAAGACATGGTACTAAAAAAAAAAAAAAAAAAAAAAAATCATACATGTCTCGCAAAATGACTGCAGCCAACGCGAGTGTTTGCTTCCACAACGAAATAATATTTTTTACAGCATTTGAGGAAGGGATAATAAGAGATATATTTAATTAGCGACGAAAGCTCAGCAAACACCTCTATTGGCAGTCGGCATCGCGGCTCCTATGTTTTCACTGTGCAGGAGTTCGATAGTCTTAAAACCTGTGAGCAGTGTGCGTCTGTATAAATTTATACAGGTTGGAACAGAATGTTAGGGTATTAATTTTTTGGTTTTTCCCGATCAGTATGTTAGAATCCAATTGGAAAGAAAAGCGATAACACCACCATCTTGTGCTCTCCACCACACTCTGTGCAGCTGCTTGCAGGGTTATTTGTTTTTTGATGTGGTTGTAGGAGGATACATTTGTCTCCATGAAGGTTGTAGGGGATCTTAGAACGGGCTGTGGGGGATCGATGAAGGGACAGGTATTCGACCTGAATGTAAGTATTACAACGAAAATAACACCACATACCCTCTACAGTTCTACACCTTCGGTGGAAACATTAACTACTGTGGAAAGGTGCAGATGTTGGTGGTCGCCTCTGAACGTAAAGTAACTTACTATATACAAATAGACAGAGAGGTTCATTATGATACTGATGGAGCAGCAAAGCTTATTTGGTCATCGTTACTGTTTTAAACAGCTACTGCTGTGAGTGAATAGAAAATGCTTCCAGGAAAGACGCACAAAACACACCATCGATATTTTGCGCTGTCTGTATGTTTAGTACTATAGAATGAAAGCTATGTATTAAACACCGAAATAATCTTTTTCCAGAATTTGGTGAGGGGTAATAGAAGATGACATTTGGTGACGCATTTGTCTACAAGGAGGTAGTAGCGAATAGCAGACAACTTATGGGGGCTTGGTGCAGGCACTGCCAGTTGCCCAGAATGTGAATAAACGAAAGTATTCCATCTAAAATAGGACCAGATATTCTGTACACCATCACTGGAAACATTAACTGCCGTAAAGTGAAGGGACTGGTAGTTTGAATGAAATGTAACTTATTCTGTATAAATAGACAGAGACATCCATAATGTTACTGATCCAGCAGCGAAGATTATTTTGACAGCGTTACTGTTCTAAAGAGTTGGCATCAGGAGTGAATAGAAAAGAAAGCATGTTAATAATAATAATATGCTTCCTCTTAGGTGGGGGTGAAGCTACAGTAGTGTTATTATTGTTATTATTATTACTATTACTGTTATTAGGTGCCTGGAAACAATTGAACAGATAGAGTCTGCAGAATAAAGACCAAATATTGAAAAATTCGTGCAGCGTGTGAATTCGTTTTATAATTCCTATCGTAAATCAGTTAAAGAAATGCAGCTTCAAACATTCATCTTCTACCTTCAGTCATGGTCAGTCAACTTGCAGAGACAAGTCTGTTGGTGGGTGGGTGAGCAACGGGAGACGGCTAATACTCAGAGGGCTGTTGTTCTATGCACTGCCCTGCAAGTGTTTGTTTGGCGGAGGAGAGGTTTACTAGTCCTCCCAGTGACGAGCGTTGCCTAGGGCGCTGTGTCATAGAACTGGTAGACCATACTGATTTGCAGCAGAAGCCATAAGGAGCGCATCACAACAGTACTCCTCAGTACACTTGGCGGGACGCTAGACTGAGTGGTGTTCGTTTAAATATACTTGTTGGGGCAAATAAAAGTGGCCTACACGGGTCAATACGATTGCGCGAATGTTTGAATTAACAGAGGAGGGAAAGTCCTATAGTTATTTTCAACGGGATGGAGCAACTGCCCATACAGGCAGCCAAACCTTGGAGCACATTTACACAATCTTCACGCCTGACAGAGTTGTTAACGGCCCTAGCTGGCCACCCAGCTCACGTAATCTGTGTATAATTACATTGTGTGGGGAACCCTCGAATATAAGGTGTATCACAACAACCCTAATATTCTTTCAGAACTGCAGCAGATTGCAGCAATTCCAGCAGTCCAGCTAAGATCCGCCTTCAGAATCTTGCTGACCAGAGCCCACATGTGCCAAGAGAAGAATCGTGGTCACTTTCAACATCTGCTACAGCGAGGTTAGTACTGTATTTACTTTCCTGTGCTGTGTTTCTTTGTACCCTGGAACTCAGTTCTCCAGGCCACTTTTATTTGTCCTACTCTGTAGATGTCGTAATTATTTACATACTGTCCTAGCAGTATGTGTTCCCTAAAAGACACCGAGCAAGAGCAGGAATGTGCACAAGGAGGTGAAGTCAATGCGCTCGGCGCCTGCAGAGTTGTGCAGAAATGTTGCATTTCCCTCACCGAGTGCCGGCCGCAGTGGCCGTGCGGTTCTAGGCTCTGCAGTCTGGAGCCGAGCGACCGCTACGGTCGCAGGTTCGAATCCTGCGTTGGGCATGGATGTGTGTGATGTCCTTAGGTTAGTTAGGCTTAATTAGTTCTAAGTTCTAGGCGACTGATGACCTCAGAAGTTAAGTCGCATAGTGCTCAGAGCCATTTGAACCAACCCTCACCGAGTATGATATTGTCCACAGTGAGATGTTATCGATGCACATACCTTTTCTGTAGAAGTGTTTCTGACATCTTATAGTGTTAAGAGATCTGATAGAAATGTCACACACCAATCATAAGGAGGTGTAAGCAGCCGCCGGCCGAAGTGGCCGTGCGGTTAAAGGCGCTGCAGTCTGGAACCGCAAGACCGCTACGGTCGCAGGTTCGAATCCTGCCTCGGGCATGGATGTTTGTGATGTCCTTAGGTTAGTTAGGTTTAACTAGTTCTAAGTTCTAGGGGACTAATGACCTCAGCAGTTGAGTCCCATAGTGCTCAGAGCCATTTGAACCATTTTGTAAGCAGCCGGCCGCTTTGGCCGAGCGGTTCTAGGCGCTTCAGTCCGGAATCGCGCGACTGCCTCGGTCGCAGATTCGAATCCTGCCACGGGCATGGATGTGTGTGATGTCCTTAGGTTAGTTGGTTTAAGTAGTTGTAAGTTCTAGGGGACTGATGACCTCAGACGTGCTCAGAGCCATTTGAACCATTTTGAGAGGGAAGTATATTTTAGTAAAACCTAGGCTTGA
This sequence comes from Schistocerca piceifrons, assembly GCF_021461385.2. Classification (NCBI taxonomy): domain Eukaryota; kingdom Metazoa; phylum Arthropoda; class Insecta; order Orthoptera; family Acrididae; genus Schistocerca; species Schistocerca piceifrons. The sequence goes on from NC_060138.1 coordinate 240,908,926, forward strand.
TGTGTATTTGTTATTGCTGAAGATTAGTGTAATTTGTTAAATTACCTCATTGTGGTGAATGTTTTCGAGCTGGCGTACGCCTTCGCCAGCTCACCGATCGGAACAATGAAACACCGTATACCAGGCGCTGAACTAGGCGTGCCTATTACAAGAGAGGCCCAGGACTTGCCCGCACATTTTTAAGGATGACCGATATCCCAGAAGATGGTTGAGACGTGGTATTTACTGGTATTAAGGAAAACGTGGAAGGGAAGACTAACCAATGTAACATCCTTTTCACACAACCTGTTTATTTAACAATATGTAATCATAAATTGGTTTTCCTTACAATGTAACAAATGAGTGAAATAATTAAGCTTTTACAAGAGAAATCAAAACAAGAACGACATGACAATAATTACAAGGGCCCGAACCTGCAACCCTCCCGTTATCGGGTGAAACAGCGGTGTTTACTACCGCGCTGGGCGCAGTTTCTCTTATTAAATGCCCTTCTGCAACACACGAAAACACATCAGTAATATTAATGACAAGAGTGTTTAATTACTCTAACAGACGACGTACTTTTTTTAAAAATTTGGAAACCGTATGGCGAAAGGTTCGGGGTTAAGTTGCGCACCTGTGCTTAAAGGTTAAACAAATTAGGAAACAATTATGACAATGCTAAGGGTTGCTTCAAAGCGAGCAACCTTTTCATTTCAATTAACAAGACGCACGAAATTGATAGGGAGAGCACAGGTCTGGACTTTGAAGAGGAGCCCGGGATGCCAGACACGGTCGTAGGCGTTCTGGAGTTCAAGGGAAGCAAAGATTGCGGAGCGACGGGAGTTAACTTGGAGGGAAAGAAGATTGCTAAGGTTAACGAGCAGTTTGTCGGCTGAGAAGGAAGGATGGAAGCCACACTGGGCAAGGGGAAGGAGGCGGTGTGACTCTCGGCCGAGCGAACCCGTATATACGTATATCGGCAAGCAAAGACCTTCTGAGGACACAACCCACAGATACCAACTCTTCTTCATAGATATTGGCAACGGGCTCGCAAGAGGGATAGTCGATGCTACCCTTGAGCTAGTGGCGCCAGACAGAACAGTCTACTAACTTTATGGAGCCACGGCTCAGTGGTCTTTACATTGCCATCACTAATTTATAGCCATAAATACACCATTATAACGGATTGTGAAGTTACGGACGTAGGCTCATAAATGAATACAGAGATCTCGGAATTATTCGATATTGTGGATAAACGGAGCTTCTTGTTCATAATGTCCCCAGCGCAGTTTGTGATGTTGGCACAACGCAGCTACGCAGTGTTCTGTCCATGTGGAGAAATTCTAAATGTGACTTTTTTCTTTTTTTTCTTTTTGCTGTGCGAAAATTTTCCTTGTACTTTCAAAAATTCCTTTCTACCGTTCATCTACAAGGTTTCCTAGAACATTATCTTAGCTTTTTTCTTCTTGTCTACATGAAGTTAAATGCGCTTCGGGAATTCGAAATTTATAAATCTTTTTCTCAATGATGTTAACTGAGCTTGTTTACATTTACTGACTGGACCCACCGATATACTAATCCATTATTTAGGAATGAACACCCCGTTGACTCCTCTTATACTGAGACGTCTTTGATATACGTGCTTCAGATAAAGATTAACTGCGCCTTTTTTCTTTTTTGTTAAGTTTCACGCTCCACATTATTGCTCTAGCAACATTTTCGTCATCACGTTTGGTTATTCTCAGCTTCGCTCATAGCTTAAACAGCGTTTTTGTAACTTATTTCATGTTCTTTCTTCAGAACACAAATCGTATCATGTAATAAAATTTAATCGAACCCTTCGGCCAAGGTTTGTAAAAAGGTCACCATCATCGATCGGTGTTCCTAACAAACGAAGCTGAGTTTGTACTTCAACAAATTTGAGTGGATGAGCTGTACAGCACCAGTTTCTTCAGACGCAAAATTATGAAATTTCTGTCTTAGCAGATCAGTGTTTATGGCTTAGGGAATACCAGAGATTTACGTAGCATATCCCAAATATCTTGGGCAGTCTTGCATTCCCTGAAACAAAGTGGACACGTTTCCTTGATTTTGTATTGGTTGTGGTACGTTTAGCAAGATCAGTTTCGTGAATTTGTACACTTCCTTCTGGTTTAATCAGCTCACCACTCATGTCAAAGATTTAGTCACAGTCTAAAATGTTTCTCATTATGCTTCTGCAGGTTCCTCAATTTTCGCCACAGTCTCTTCTTTTGCACTTTTATAACGACGAGTTACCGTCAAAATCGACCACAACTGTTGCACTTCATGAAAAATTTTACAAGCACGCACATCTGCTACCATGTTCCTAAACACCAAACGCCATTTTAAAAAGAAACATTTATTTAAAATAGCACAAAAGTACAATACTGGAAGAAAACCGTCAAAGCAAAAGTAACACCACTCTGAAGTGAACTGAGGAAGTTTCTATAATTCCAACTGACGACATTAATAATTCATAAGTATGTATAACAACAATGAATCAATACTGATACTTCCCCATGACTGATGCAGTAGGTGTTTTGTACTGGGACCCGACCGGAACCTTTAGCAGACCAGTCGATTTCAAGACTACTGTTGTCCATAAATCATTAGCTCACAGATCCTGTCTTAAGACGAGATGCATTCCTATGCTGATAGAAACAATCATGGTCCATGAACTCTTTTTCAAACGTACGCAGTAACGTAGTTGTAAAATGTGCTTATATTATTTCGCATTTAGTGTTTTCTTAAGCGAAATATGGGGACTACTCTGTAACCACGACAAAATCCCACATACAATAATAGTACTTCCTCTGCGCTTCGCTGCTTGCACTACACGTGATGGCAGGTGAAGTTTTCCAGGCATTCGACAAACCCAAACCCTTCTGAAATATTGCGGCAGGCTATTGCATGATTCATCATTCCAAATCACTCGTTTCCAGTTATCCACTGTCCAGAGGCTCGCTGTTTACACCGCCTCGAGCGTCACTTAGCACTGACTACTGAAATACGGGGCTTATGAGCAGCTGCTTGTATCCCATATTTTTGGGCACAGTCATTGTCGTAGCAGGACTGCAGGTAGCACTTTTTAACTCCTTCCACTTTGTGATACAGTTTTTTACAACCACCCGTCGTTCACAATCGCAACACAAACAATCGAATTGGGCAAATAAATAAATAAATAAATATGGAAATTAGCGTATGGCATCGTTGGCCAGGAAGACCCTATTCGGGAAGTTCGGCCGCCAAGTGCAACTCTTATTTCAGTCGCCGCCACATTGGGCGACTTACGCGCCGTTGATGATAATGAAATGATGAAAAGGACAACACAACACTCAGTCCCGAAGCGGAGAAAAACTCCAACCCGGCCAGGAATCGAACCTGGGCCCACTTGCCTGGGAGACGAGCACGTTACCACCCAGCTAAGCAGGCAAACATCGAATTGGGCAGTTTTGAATGGACTAATATGTAACAGATGGATTTTTACTCGGGTGACATCCTATTACGAGTCCACGTTCGAAGTCACTTTGCTCTGCTGACCTACCCGCACTGCTGTTTTCGCTTGTGTACTGTCCTCGCCTCGTTTTATCTTGGTGGATCCACCTCTCGTGATATCGAGTGGTCAATTATGCGTTACACGGGGGTGCCCGGATAACTTTGATCGGATAGTCTAATTGCACATCACTGGCTTACAGTCATTTATTACACGTCTCTAGGTAGGTATTTCAGTTACTTGTTTCGGGAATATGGAGGACGTTTGTAAGCAACAGAAATACGAGAATTGAAGTAGAATCGGAGTGAGCAACGACATAGCCTCTACGCTTAAGAGCAGGGCCGTCATTGATTGGATTGAGGAGGGACGTGCGGGAGCGCAGTGATGGCCAGCACTTCGGCGGCAGGTGCGCGAGGCGCGCGTGCCTCATTGGCCGGCGCTGGGCACGTCATCCCCGGCTGGCAACACAAAAGGCGACTCCCGCTGTATCGCCTGCATCGCGGGCAAAAGCTCTGCACACAGTGCTACACAGCAGCGTCAAGTGAGTGCCGAAGGTGGGAAGGGGTGCTGATAAATGTACCGTCTGAGGCACCGGGTTTCAAAGTTACAGGCTCTTATTCTTGTTTCAGGAGTGCTTTTCTCCCTTCTGCCACTGGGGTGAAACTTCGTGAGTTCTGTGTATGTCTTGAAAGTGCAGAAGGCTACACGAGAAAGAACGTGTAGTAGACGGTTTCTGCCAGCAAGGTTTAGTACTTTACTAGCTTAAGGCCCGCTGCTTCGTTCGCGTAGACTGTATGGTCTGCACTGACTTTTTGCTTTAATCGAATTTTTATGTTGTTCAGAACCTGCATTACCTTCTAAACTTTTCACTCTAATAAGGGCTGTGGTGTCACCGCCAGACACCACACTTGCTAGGTGGTAGCCTTTAAATCGGCCGCGGTCCTTTAGTATACGTCGGACCCGCGTGTCGCCACTATCAGTGATTGCAGACCGAGCGCCGCCACACAGCAGGTCTAGAGAGACTTTCTAGCACTCGCCCCAGTTGTACAACCGACTTTGCTAGCGATGGTTCACTGACAAAATACGCTCTCATTTGCCGAGACGATAGTTAGCATAGCCTTCACCTAAGTCATTTGCTACGACCTAGCAAGGCGCCATTATCAGTTGCTATTGATATTGTAAAGAATGTACAGACAAGAGCTACGTTCAACATTAATGGATTAAAGTTAAGTATTCTACCAGTTACCTCCTTTTTCTAAGTTCTAATTACCTTGTCCTGTTCCAGACCTCACACCAGCCTGCGTGAGCTTAAACGCGTGCCTTTCGGCTTCCTCTCAATTTAGTGGGTTGGTCTCCTACCAATCCACAACAAGGGCCATAGAAACATACTCTTTTCCGAATGTACTTTGACCAAAAAGCGATACTATTAGCTGGAGTCCAAAGTTTTTGTTCATCATGCCTTTTGCGTTCTTGTGGTGAAATTTCCTTAGAAACCTTCATCCTCTAACAAATATTTCTTTACGTCTGTCCAAGAAATGAAATGCTATTTCTCTTAGATTTAGCTTTATAAATTTTTAAAGTAAATAAAAATTTTGGTAAAAAAATTTTCTCCGCTATTTCACTCTCTTCATCATCATCATCATTATCATCAAATCGGCGATCGAGGATCCTGTAGGTCATGCATCGACCTCACACTGCTCCTCCATATATGGCGATCTTGTGCACTTTGGATCCAGTTGTCACGGTCTCCTAGCTGGCAAAGGTCTCTCTGTAGCTCATCCTCCCACCGCTTCCTGGGTCTTCCGATTGGACAGGTACCATCAGGTCTTCCCATTAGTACGGCTTTTGCCCGAGAGGTGTCTGGTCTCCTAGCAACGTGGCCTGCCAAGCGTTTCTCCGCGCTTTCAGTTTTTGAACGATGTTCGGTTGCCTCAACAGCTCATACAAGTCTTTTTTTTTTTTTTTTTTCTACGTCTCCAGGAGCTCCGTTCCTGGACAGGTCCAGAGATCCTTCTCATAATTTTTCTTTCGAAGACCAACAAGTTTTCTTCATCCTTCTTTGTTGTGCTTAGGGTTTCTGTCCCATACCACAATACTGGCACTATGACGGCATTGTATGCCTTAAGTTTGGTCTTAATTGACAGATTATTGGATGACATTGTCTGCTTTAGACTGAAATAAGTTTTAGACCCGTTCACAACGCGTTGGTTTATTTTCTGTTTTAAATTATTTTGCCTGTTGAACCATATACCAAGGTATTTAAAATTCTCCACTTTACCAAATTTCCATATCACCACCTGTAATGGGATGTCATTATTGGCTTCTCTTGATGCCTCCATTAACTCGGTCGTTTCTGCATTAATCAGTAACCCGATTTTACTTGCATTTTGCGCTACGTCCCCTACAGTTTCAGCTATCTCTTCCTCTTAGGGGTTGAACTTCCAAAATCAGTGAAACACATATATTTTTTCGTTTCTAACACAGAAACCAAATATAAATTTACATAGGTTTAGCTTTGAAAGTGCTTTAATAATGAAATAATTTCGTCAAACTGTTCATCCCCTATTTCACACCCTCAGGAGGCTGAATTTCCAAAAACAATGAAACGTGTATTTTTTTATTTCTAACCGAGAAGTCAAATACCAATTTTTATAGCTGTTACTCTTAGAATACTGTAGTAGTCCCTTTCATAAACATATTTTTTTTAGAAAAACTTTCACCCATTATTTTACCCCCTTAGTGGCTGAATTTCCAAAGATAGTGAAACAAGTATTTTTGCTTTTTAATTTCTGACTGAGAAACCAAATACCAGTTTTGTACTTCAAACTTGAAAATTGTCTTAATAGCGATATACTAAAAAAAGGCTTTCATTCCCTATTTCCCCCACTTAGCAGTTTAATTTCGAGCAATCCCGTGTTAAATGACGCCTACAGAATAAGATGAATACCCTCTCCAATTATCAAGTTTCTGTCCTTGGGCTGGTCGATGATAAGTCAGTGGATCACTCAGTCGGGACATTGCCTTTTGTATACAGAGATTGTCACGAGGCGCTGAACTGCTTGTTTGCCTCGTAGTGATTGACTACATCTCTGTCAGGCAACATTTATAATGCGTTTGTGTATTTCCGCCCCATATTCTTTCTCGGACAATACCGCGACAGGTTTCACTAAGAGTGAAACAGGAAACAGCCACGCCATCTCGCCTCCATTTCTCTCCGATCATTCCCTTCTGAATTCCAGAGGCACCAGCTACTTCGTCTACCATATGGTAAAGTGAGATAATACACATTTTTAATTTCTCGGCTGGTATTGTAACTAGCGATTATCGCTATTCTCGACGTCGTCCTCCAAGTCGAGAACTTTTGCAGATTACTAGTTTTCCTGTAATGAAGTGATCTCTCAATTCACTGTAAGGATTCACACTAAGTATATCCTCTGTATCTTAATCTTCAGTCTTCCTGCGTATTAGTCTCCTTTTTCTTGTGGCTCTTTTAGTTTCTCACGAGAGGACGGACTGGTAACTCAGTCTCAGTGTTACATTTTTTACTTAATTTTATGTTATGAAGCAAGAAAAGACGATTATTTTGGTTTTAAAAGTATACATTGAAAGGTGGCTACACTGAGCCACTGCGCCAGAGATTGCGCCAAAGAGTATTATTAAGCCGCCTCCACAGTGCTTGTCGGGAGCTCGTAGTAGTCAGTGCTAGGAGAGAACTCGTAGAAGTCAGTGCCTGTTAAGAACTCGCAGAAGTCAGTGCTTGGAGAGAGCTCGTAGTAGTCAGTGCCTGTCGAGGTCTCGTGGTAGTCTGTGCTGAGATGTTGTAGCAGAGAGTGTTTGTTGAGATGTGCTATTAGGCAGTGGTTGCTGAGATGTGATATTGGAGAGTTCTGGTTGAGATATAATGTAAGGATTAGAATGATTTTCATCAATATAAATGAGGTAATTAACTCAGTTTGTTTTTATTTTAGTGTCCTAAATAATGCGTCACTACAGGTTCAGTCAACAAAGCATCTGGCGTGTGTTCTTGTATTAGAGTGTAATTCTGCTTTCCTTACGCAATTATCGTATTTCTAATTTTCTTTTATCACGTCAGTAAAATTGGTATTTAAAAATTCTTGTCTTGTTGAAGAAGAACCGTGCCAGATGTCCGTTGAGTCATACTTCCACATACAGAACAGTTATACTTATGCTTTGGTTTCGTAGGTTTTATAGTTGCTGGGGACTTAATTAATTAATTGTGTTAACGAAAAATTTCATTTCATTCTTGTTGTTGTTCTTTGCAGTCAGATAGCGTAGTAAAACTAGTCAGGGCCAACCGATTACGAGACACAGCCTAATCGGACTTACAGCTACTAAAAATTTAAAAAGTATTTTCATCATATTTAATTAAGCCCCCATGCACGTGGCGACCGCTGCTTCGGATCGTCCCTTGGAATCTTCTGATTGTAAAAATAGTAGACAGTAGTATTGTTATAGTAATTTGTATTTTAGTAATTGTAGTCTATATTGCATGTGTAGATTTGGTAATTGTCATTCTTCTAATGGTATTTTTTCTCAGAATTTGATTTGTTGTCTTGTATACGCGTTTGACAATTTAGTGCAATTATTTCAATTGTTCGATTAATCGTGTTTGAGGGAAACATTTCATTTCATGTAAATGGTATTGTTGGAGATAAAGAGTCATTGTGTGTAATTTTCGTACAGTGACGAATTTTTTGTATGCTTTGTAAATGATTACGCGATCGATGAAAAAGGCAAAAATGATGGATAGTCAGAATGACGAAATTGTTGACATGGCGAACTCGCCAACACAGGAGAACAGTGTGATGGATAATGAAGGGGAAAACAATGTAATAAGTCGGGAAAATAGTCCGGAACCATTTCAAAATTTTTCTCAATCAGAAAATTCACAGAATCCGAGATTAACGATAGAAGATTCGGAAATGGTATCGAACACAGATGGCTTTACAGCTATGACAAAGGAAGCTGATTTTGCGGGAAATGTTAGGGGCGAAAAGAATTTTGAAACAGTTAACATGGAGCAGTTGATGAGTGCAATATTAAATTTGGGATCTCGGTTAGACTCACAAAAGGGAACAATGGAAAAACGGTTAGACTCACTGGGATCACAAATGGAAACAATGGAAACACGGTTAGACTCACGAATAGGGACATGTTTCAAAAATATGAAAGATGAGTTAAAGAAAGAAATCAGAGAAGAAGTACAACCGATTTTGAATTCTCATAATAGTAGATTAGTTGCAGTAGAGATTAAACAAAGGGAACAGGACAGAGAACAGGAAGAAAGAGATCGCGTGATTGTACAGAAATTTTCAGAGTTAAATTTACAACGTGCAAAGGATAAGGAAGAAATATTTGAGAGAATCGAGGAATCCGTACCAAATGACAGATTAAATAACCTAACACAACAATATGAACAGTTAACTACCAAATGTGTCAATACCGAAACCCGAGTCGCGACACTTACGGCAGACGTAGATAAACAGAAAGAAAAAATAAGTGACTCTTCGGAAAGAGTTGAGGAGACCTCAGATAAATTGACAAGTGTTAGTTTAGCAGAGGGGTTTGAAGAAAATAATTTGTTTCATTTACGGGATGCAACAAGAGAGCGCCAGGCGCGCGAACTTTACAATAATCGACATTCGGACTGGGACAGACGCGGTAGGTCTTTGTCGCCACGAGGCGAAAACTTTGACTATAAACACTTTTTGACTGTTCGGAAATTTAAGATCTTCCGCAATTCTAAGAGTGACATACATCCATGTTCATGGCTAGATCAATTTATGTACGCACTTCCGCCAAAGTTGCCATTAAGTCACAAACTGGAAATTATGTGCGGCTATTAAGGTCCTCAGGGGATTCACTACTCTAAGTGAATATGTGCCGTAGCGAGCATAGGGCCCCGAGCTGTAGTGGTGCTATTTCTCTTTTAGTTTTCTGCACCGCTGCCTACACTTTTACTATTCTTTGCATCTGTCAAACCAACTCTTCGACTATCAATCTATCTAGCGAGTAAGTAAACAATAACCTGATATGACTAATTGTACCTAAAAGTGACTTTGGAATTTACCGTTTGAACTTTACCTTCAGCAGCATTCATTCGTAGTTTAAAGGAAATTTTACCTGTTTATCTTCGTGACAATATTACTTCTTATGTTGACGATATTCTTATTGCTAAACATTCTTGGAGTGAGCACAACAAAATTTTTGGATTTATTATTACGTATTTTTGCAAGAGTTGGCATTACAGTGAACTTAGAAAAATCTGAATTTGGTCGTTCTCAGGTGAAATTTCTCGGTCACATTATTGCTACAGAAGGTATTCTTCCTGATCCAGAGAAACTAGATGCTATTCAGTTCGCAATGACATTCCTTTTAAACGAAAATCGGTCGACAACTCTGTTTGGTTAGTTTGTATTCCTGATGAGTGGGTTAATAAGCTGATTTGGTATACGTATTTCAGTTATGCACACTTTGGTCCCAGAAAATGCTTTCGTAAATTACGAGAAAATTGTTATTTCAGTAATATGGAAAAACGTATTCGATCTGTTCTGGCCAAATGCAAATTATGTCAAAAGGCTAAGCCGCCAACAGTTTCTCACAGAGCACCGTTGTTACCTATCATTCCAGCGAAATTAAAGGAGATGGCTGCAGTCGATTTGTTCGGTCCAGTGGTTCGTTCTACTAATGGTTTTGCGTACATTTTCGTAGCAGTGGAGTTGACATCAAAATATGTGTGTTTTACACCGTTACGCAAAGCAACAGCTCGTTCAGTATCTAATGCTTTCATCAAACATTTTCTTAAAGAAGTTGGTCATGTTGATAAGGATATATCAGATAATGGATCACAGTTTCGTTTTAAAATTTGGCTTCGTACTCTACAGCATCGTAAAATTAAACCAATCTTCATTTCACTTTTTCACCCTCAATCTAACGCTTCAGAGAGATGGATGAAGGAAATCAATAAATTGTGTCGTCTTTATTGTCATCAGAATCACAGAACTTGGGATCAGTATCTTCATATTTTTCAAAACATTCTGAATGAACTCCCTAATGATTCAACTTCTTTACCGCCTATATTGACATTAAAAAATAAAGCACCGACAAATCGCATTTCTGAAATAGTTCCTTTTCCGCCTTCACGGAATCTGCGGCATTCTGAAGTTGTCAACCTGGCTCTACGAAATATTGCATCTGCGGCTGCTAGAAGAGAGAGATCAGCTAAACGTCCTGGTCGTTTAAAAATTTTGTCAATTGGTCAGAAGGTGTTAATTAAGTCCCACCGTTTGTCGCACAAAGGAAAAGGCTTGTGTCGCAAATTTTTTCTGCTTTATAACGGTCCATATAGAATTCGTAAAATTATTCATGATAACACTGTCGAAGTAGAAACTCTTAAATCTCGAAGCTCTAAAGGAATACATCATATATCCAACGTAAAAATTTTTGTGGAATGACATACTTTTGAGAAACCAACAGCTACATGTAAACATGCGGAGAGTACAAGGAAACTGCGCTGTGTTTTGGCGGCGGCACATACTCAAAGCAACAGTCAAGTCTGCGCGCCGCACAAGGCAGTCGTTGACCGCGAACAATTGCTTCCTACGTCACGCGCCTACAGCTGATCGAGTGCTCAGTGCGAATGCACTGACAGCCATAAACAATTACATAGTCTAATTTCTCCGATTAAATTCAGTATAAAGCTATAGTGACTTGATGAATTATGTTATTAACATTCAGTATTTTTCAGGATACGGTTCTATAAAATATTTAAGAACTTCAGGTAAATTCTGTGTGTGTCCGACGTAGAGACGACTTGCTATCGAGAAATTTTCAGGAAGAATGTAATTTCGAAGAAGAAACTAATAAACTAAAAAAGGTAACTATTAATTGAGTTTATTTTTCAGGTAACATATTTCCACTTAGGTACGTACTTTAGACGTAATTTGCTGCTCGCGATTACGTGATTCATACTTTGTGCTAATTTCATGTTCTATGAATTTACGTGTGAAGCGACGTGCTTGCGTACATTTTCTGATTTTTGTCAATGTTTTATTAATGAACAGGTTTGTTATTTGTATATATTATGCATCGCTTGGCTGCACTGCTTTTTCACTGATGTCATATTTTTTTTAATTATGTGTCTGCTGTGCTTATTTATTTAAATTATAATTGTAACCTGATTTATTGTGCTGATGTGTTTAGGTATGTAAGTTATACTTTGTGATTTATCTGCTTGCGCCTTCATGTTTACATATTAAGATGACATATGAACATTTATTTGCTTATGCTGATATGATGCTAATGACATGTTTATTACGTACAA